>NC_059342.1:64362500-66875000 GCF_018350155.1 Leopardus geoffroyi | reverse complement strand
TATCCATCTTATTTTTGTTCCTTCATGTGTACAGAAACTGTGGTTTGGAACTTACAAGCTGGAGTCAGATTTGAGCTGAAAAGTTCTAACCTGAACCCCTAACACAAGAACCTCTTAGTTATCCTTACTCTGCCTCTGTCTTGCCTGCAACATTGATGCTCTCTCTTCCTCTCCTTTATTACTACCTTATTTCCAGTTTTCCACATGTTATCTGAACTATTCCATCAGCCTTCAAAGTGGTCCCCCTTTACAATGGCTTTACAGACCATCTTTAACATTGGCTACCAGGGCTATCTTCCTAAACCCGGTCACATCATTTCTTGCTCAAAACTCTTCAGCAGTTTATTGGTGCCTAAAACAGTGGTCTCTCAATTCTGGCTGAACATCGAACACAGAGATTAAATCACAATCAGAGGTGGGACCCAGGAATGAGTATTGTTTTTATTGTCTAATATGAGAACCACTTGATTACTACCTTAAGGGAAAATAGAAATTTAGAAGCACAATGCTACGTGCAATTTTTTAGAACGGAGTTAAATGTATGTCCAATAATTTCAAAACACTGATGAAAGTTCAAATGGGGAAGATGATAGCTCTCAAGAAGGCTGGTAGCAATTTGCTTTGGAAAATAACCTAAGTTCTTGGGGCAACTGGGTGGCTCAGTTGGTTAAGCATCTGACTCTTGATTTCAGCTCAGGTCGTGATCCACGATCATGGGATTGAGCCCTGTATCAGGCTACATGCTGGGCATGGAACCTGCTTCAGATTCTCATTCTCTCTCTCTCTCTCTCTCTCTCCCCACCTCGGCCTCTCTTCCACACTTTCATGTGCACTCCCCCCACACCTCCCACCTACAATAAAATTAAAGAAAAGAAAAATACCCTAAGTTCTAGACAAGGCAAGTAAGCATGGAAAAATCTTGAATGTAAGAGAGGAAATAAAAGAGAAGTACAAATATTTATGAAGAGGTGAACATGTGTAAATAAGACTTAATGGTGAAGATGAATGAAATAAGACAAGATCTTAACGTATTTCAAAGTACAGACATCAAGGAGTGAGCAAAGAACTACAAGTAAGGGACAGTGAATAAAGATATGACTTGAAAATTAGGTCACAAGATGACAGAAAGGCCACTAGATCAAAAGAGTATAGACAGAAACTTCTGGTTCCTATTCTATCTTTGCCGTGTATTGCCATTATTATATTCTTAGACAAGCAAATATTTAACCTTGTTACACCTTGTTCATAAGCTAGGGATAAAACCTATTTCATAAGATAACTGGGAAAATTTAACAAGATAAATACATACAAAAGCATCAAGCATAGGGCAATGCTCAATAAATCAATAAATGTTTGATGAATGTTTCTCTGAGAAGTACTATAGGATGAAATCCTAAAAGAAAAAAACAAGCCTTTTCAAAACCATACAAAACGAATACACGGAAGACAAAGAAACGTTGGTCTACTATTGTGTTCTGCCAGTATGGTGGGCAACAGAACTTGAAAATTTCTCCAGTTTCCACATGGCAAAATTTGAGGTTAGCTCAACTCCATGGAGGTAATCCATTAAAAAAAATCCTTCCAAGACACATAACACTATGCCTGCATTTAAAAGTACACACAGGGGGGGGGGGGGGGGGGGCCGGGGAGGGGCGGCGCCTGGGTGGCTCAGCCGGTTAGGCGTCCGACTCCTGCTCAGGTCATGATCCTGTGGCTTGTGATGTGAGTTCAAGCCCCGCATCAGGCTCTGTGCTGACCGCTCAGAGCCTGAAGCCTGCTTTGGATTCTGTGTCTCCCTCTCTGTCTGCCCCTCCCCAGCTCACACTCTCTGTCTCTTTCTGAAAAAATAAACATTAAAAAAATTTGTTTTAATAAAAGAAAAATAAAAAGAACACACAGTGGGTCTTAATTACCACTGCACTGACATCAACATTAATTACCATTGCATTAAAACATGTCAGTAAACAAATACTCCTTACTCTCAGGTCACTCCCAAGTCAGCCTATCAACATTCATGATGCTTTCCCGAGCTATTTTAGAGTAGAAAATCAAAAGCACCTGGAGTGGCAGGTACATGTGTTTATAAATCTAATTTCGAAAGGTCAGCTGCTGTTTGTCTCAGGGATGATTCAGGGTATGGGGAGAGGTGGTGGACTAATTCTGTTAACAAAAAATTTTTTCCCACACTCTGTATGCACACTGCATTTCAGGTGCCACTCCATTAAACTAAGTAGACTCTTGAACAACATCTTAGAAGTCCTAAGTGAGGAAATGGGTATTTTGATGTTTTCTAAGTATCTCAGGTTTCTTGAAACTAAGCTATTATCTTTAAAACTAACACTCCTTATTTTACTCAATTTATTATATCTCTTTAAAAAGTCTACTGCTTTCTTATCCTTTCTTCAGGTTCAGAACTGGCACCTGCTAATTATGCCTATTAGGCTTAGGGTAGTTCTGTGATTTTCAAGTGGCATTTGCAGGGTGTACCGTTGCAGAGGACACAGAATAAGATTTTCCTAAAGAAGCTCTATAAAAGATATGGGGAAATGGGGGTTAAAAACGCTCATGTATTTGTGAAAAAAGGCTGCCAGAGGTAGTGTATTTGTGTTTTGGTTTGTAAAGACCACGAAAAAGAAAGCGATACCGTCTGCACAGTCCCCTTGAGGAAGAGGAAACAAGGTGGCAGAAAAGAGCACTGCCCTGGAAGTTATGAGACCGGGATTCTGTTCTCAGCCCTGCTAATAGCTAACAGTGTGCCTTGGGATGGTCATTGCCATCTCTGGGTTTGAGCTTCTCACTCTGTAGAATGAGGGTGATGAGCCAGATGAGGATTTCCAAGTCCATTCTAACTGTAGCTCTACACATCAGCTAGCTTTAAAACCGCTGTTTCCAACCTTCTTTTCCAGCCCAGCACACTGGCAGGGACTCTCAAGTCCCTGAAGGCTGTGTCAGAAACCCCTGCAGGGCCGGATGGGTATGCAGTTTGAATCAGCACACCCCCGACACTCTGTACGAGGGACTCTGCTCCTCCATCGTCTATACCCAGTGGAAAATCACCAAGTCCCCGGACCTCCAACTGAGAGACGCCACTCAGTACAGCACACACAGCAGGCAGCAGGGGCCTACTATGGGCAGAAGCAGTGAGCAAGCAGCTTCACCTCTTCAGGAAGAACTAAAAGATGTCAGAATTGGAAACACCGTCGATACCCCCTGGCACAACTTCTAATGTTATACAAAGGAACACACCAAGTCCCTGAAAGGAAAACTGGTACAAAAATAGCCATCAGGTTTGTGTGATTGGGTTGGATAAATACTCAAGACTCCATGGCCAGTGCTCTGGTCAACATGCCATTAAGATCACAATTCACAGAAATTTATGTGGAATGATCTGGCTTCCTTAAATGATCTAGTAAAAGAGAAAAAGTTCCAATCCCCTTAATGTTATCTCATGTAAGCTTAAAAAAAGAAAAAAAAAAAAATCAAGGGGTACGAAATACCAATGAATTGTATGGGACAAAAATAACCAGCTTCAATGATATCCTAGGACCTCCTGTTATAAGCAATCAGGAGAGGTTAAATATAAATAAATAAATAAATAAATAAATAAATAAATAAATAAATAAATAAATAACAAGCTCCCCCTTTAAACCAATTCCCCATCATCCCCTTGGATCATGAGTTCACCAGGTTCTGATCATCTAGGAGAGTGTCCTTACCATTCCAATGCAGAAGAGAATAAAAAGCAGCAGCCAGGGTATGTCTGTACAGCTACGGTCCTCCAGTGGCTTCCATTCTCGTTTAGAGCTCTAATTGAAAATACAAAATAAGAGAGTGGCGAATGTTAAACGTAGTTAAAATGAGGAAGGCACAAAAATACCACTTATACCTAGACTCCTTCTTGCTTGACAAGTTTCTACTGAACCTATTAAGATACAACTCAAGTACAGGTCACCTTTCTGGGAAGTTTTCCCTAACACCCCACCTTTCTTCCTGGTTAGGCAGAGTACTGACTCCAATGCTTTTCTTGTACCTCTATTAGAGTAGTTAGCATTCTGGGTTGGAATTGGTAACTGTATCCCCAGAAGAACATGAGCTTCACAAGGGAAAAGACCTCTTCTCATTTCCCAGCATCTAACATGACACCTGAGGGTTCAAGACATGTATTCAATACGGCCTTTTTTAACGAATAAATGAACAAACAAATTCTTCCAACTTTAATCTTAGTGGTTGCTTTCTCTTTGTGTGTCCAGATGCTAAACTTAAAAATTTAGAGGGGCGCCTGGGTGGCTCAGTCAGTTAAGCGTCTGACTTCGGCGCGGGTCATGATCTCACAGTTCGTGAGTTCGAGCCCCACGTCGGGCTCTGTGCTAATGGCTCAGAGCCTGGAGCCTGCTTTGGATTCTGGGTCTCCTTCTCTCTCTGCCATTCCCCAGCCTGCATTGTCTGTCTGTCTGTTTCTCTCAGAAATAAACATTAAAAAAAATTTTTTTAATCTAGAATGTGCTTTACATATTATGTTCTTTTCTAGGAAGAAAGCCCATTAAAGTGAATTCCTATTCAAGGGTAATTTCTTTTAGATCTAATAAAATTCAGGAGAGAAAAACTAAATTAAAACATTTTTAGAGACAGATCTGGGTAACTCCTAAGCCACCATCCACAGATTTTCAGTCTGTTTCTAGAAAGTAGAAAGAGTTTCTCGATCAAACAGAGATTCCCTAACTGAAGAACTAGAAGCATTCTAAAAGTAAATGTGCGAAGTATTGAATGGAATCCTGATTGCATTTTTTTTTCTTATAGCAAATACTCTCAGGCTCTCAAGTCAGCTTACAAATTCCTTTTAACCAGAATGTAACAGAAAAAACACCCCTAAGTTTTCTAATGAACAAAAAACCCAGGGTCTCCCACCCTATGCTGGAAACAATAGGCAGAGAAGGGAGAGAAGGCAGCCTTGGGAAACCTATGGGAAAAGTTCTTGCGAGAAGGTTGGGGCCTCCAAAGGCTTCCATGACAAGATCCAGGAAGCCATCTGGGAAGGCTTATCTTCAGGAAAGGGCATACCAACAGAAGACGGCTGGAGATAATAAGGAGGCCTTTAGTACAATTAGTATTTAGAGTACAAGAGTCGGGAACTGGTTCTCAGGTTTGCTTATTGGCTTTTCCTCCCTTTAAAAAAGAAAACAACAGTCTTTAGCTATGTACCCTTTAATAACTTGATGAAAGCTACACATTCTTTTCTTGGGAGGTATGTATCTATTTGCATAGTTTTCATAAAACTTTAGGGAATTCAGACCCCAAGTTAGGAAACTCAACTTTAAAATACCTGCTTATCAATGTTGAAAGCAGAGAGTCTGAGCTACAACCCTTCTTCCCTACCCCTCACATGCTAACCAGACAGATGCCTTTTCCTTGTTTAGTGCCTTACACTGTTCAATTGTTCAACAACAACAACAAAAAACTCCACCCCCCTTAATAGCTTGGTCCCAGACACCCACACAAGACAACAAAAGAGCAGTAGTGACTCACAGGGGAAAACCTTACCCTAAGACTCTAACTAGAATTAAAAACCAAGAGTGAGTAGGCAGTTTTTTCCAAAGGAATGTAACCCTATGGAAAATGGATCAAGGACTCTGTTCTCTCGCCGGTTCTGTCATTAGTTAGCTACGTGACTTTGGAAAAATTGCTTCACCTCTCTGGGTGGCAGGAAGGAGTTAGACTGCATCTGTTAGGTTCCTTCCAACTGTAAAAAATCTATGATCAGCAGGACAATTTTGTGAAAATTTTTATGACAAAAAAAAAAAGAAAAGAAAAGCTGCAAAAATAATTTGACATTATTCCTTGTACTTTTCAAGCAAGAATGCCAGTATTGTGGTCTATGTTTGGAACACAGCTACTCACAGTACGAATAAAGAATGTTTCTTTGTATTAAATAATTTCAATCTTGAATAATTCCCATTAGAGTAAAATGACTTACAAACACAGAATTTGGATACCTCTTTGAAATTCATATTTACCCTAAGGTAATTTCCAGAGCAAGAGGTACTTTAAGATGCTATATTTGTTTATCTTAAACAGTCTAAAAAAAAAAAAAACAAAAAAAAAACAGTCTATGGGGGGGGGGTGGGCAGGGAGGAGCCTCGGACTGATTGAGCAGTTTCTTTATCCACAACTATTTTCTTAGCAACGTTACCTTAGACCAACATTCAGTTTTTAATGCTTAAATTTTCATCTACAACATAAAGAAAGTGGGATTTCACTCTTGACCAGAAACACACAGAGATTCGACATCCCAACAATTTAATTCTACTTACTGTGGGCCACTTGCAACCAAATATGTAAAAAACCTTTCACTGGGGAGGAGAAGCGGAGAGAGGAGGGAGTTACATGTAAAAGATAGTGACAAGGTACAAACTAGAACAGAAGAACATCAAGGAGAGGGTTGTCACTCTTAAAGAAAGGCATCTCAGAGGAACGATGGCTTGGGGGTATTCTGAGGACTAAACGTGAGTATCTATCACACAGTAAGCACTAATTCTTAGTTATTCTTATTCATCCACACTTTTTAGTTAACCCTCTCCCTATTAAGATATCCTTTTACCAGATGGACCTTTCCAAATAAAAGAAATAAAAAGAATATTAAAGTTGCCTTTCCCTTCTATTTACTACAACTTGACTTAATGGTGGCATGTTTGCATTTTAGCTACTATTCTTAATGTTATCAGTCACTGATCACTATTAACTAGGTACTATACCCAAAGCTTTACATACTTTATGTCTTCTTTACATACATTATGTCTTCAAAACAGCTCTCTGACGCAGGTTACCATCCTTATTTCACAGATTAAAAAACAACAACAACAACAACAAAAAACAACCCAAACTCAAAAGTTAAATAATCAGCCCAAGATTTTATAGTTGTGCAACCAGACTCTGAATCCAACTCTGTGACCACAAAGCCAAATCCAATGAGAATATCGTTCATTTGCACCAGTCAGTAAGGAACAAAACTCCACTAGTTTTTCCTCACAACGCAAAACTGGGGAGCCAACCCAATTATTTAAAATCCTATAGGCACCGAGAAAGAGAGTAAGATGTTTTATGAGCCATGACATTTCTCAAGCGAGTCAAGAAACCCAACAGTTGAAAAATTTTAATGATTCTTTAACAGATTTAACCAAGTGGCAACTGGATTTAATGCTGTCTGTTTCTTCCAATTAAAATCCACATAGACCTGGCAGAAGTAAAATGTTTTACAAAAGCACGTTTTAAATGTGATTTTTATCCCCTTCTCAAATTCTATATGAGATTAATACAGCCTGTCAGTAAATGTTAGGTCCCTTCCCCTTCACACAATCTTACAATTTAGGAACTAAATAGGGTCAACGTAATCATACTGTGCAAACCTTAAATGACAATGATTGAGACTGAGGGAAGGGAGAGGTAGGGACTAGCCCAAGGGATCCTATTTGATCCTCAAAACAAGTCTGTTAGTCATTATTATATGTTCCTGATTTTTCTACTTTGTAAAAAAGAAAACCAAGGTTCAGAGAAAATAAGTGGAAAATCTATATCTGAAACCTGAGACCTCAAACTCAAGCAGAGAGATGGACACTGTAAGACTTAAGGAAATGCTAAAAATAAAAAAAAATTAAAAAAACATGGTAACAAGATGAAGAATGCTTTTGTCAGGCTCATCAATAGACTAAACACAGCCCAGGAAAGAATCAATAAACTCAAGGATAGGTCAATAGAAATTACTGAAAATGAAACACAAAGAAAAAAAGAGCGAAAAATCAAAAGCCCACAAAAGAGCATCCAAGAACTACAGGGCAATATCAAAGGGTCTAACATATGTGTAATTGGAACCCCAGAAGGAGAAGATTGAATGGGGCAGAGAAAATGTTGGAAGAAATAATGACTGAGAATCCTACAAAAATTATAACAAAAGAAATTTATAAGAAAGCACAGCTATATTTACTAAATTTATAACAAAAAAAAATCAAAGCACAGATCCAAGAGGTTCAGAGAATCCCAAACAGGATAAATCCAATATACATACGCATGTGTGCATACACACACATACGCACACTATACATATCATATTCAAATTTTTTTTTCAACGTTTATTTATTTTTGGGACAGAGAGAGACAGAGCATGAACGGGGGAGGGGCAGAGAGAGAGGGAGACACAGAATCGGAAACAGGCTCCAGGCTCTGAGCCATCAGCCCAGAGCCCAACGCGGGGCTCGAACTCACGGACCGTGAGATCGTGACCTGGCTGAAGTTGGACGCTTAACCGACTGCGCCACCCAGGCGCCCCATATACATATCATATTCAAACTGTTGAAAACCAAAAATAAAGAGATCATCTTGATGGCAGCTGGAGGTGGGCACATTACATACAGAGAAACAAAGATTAAGCAACCTTCTTGTCAGAAACTATGCAAAACAAAACAAAAAGCATGCAATGACATCTTTAAATTATTGAAAAAATTTTTTAAAAAGTCAACACTTATTAGGGGACCCTGGGTGGCTCTGTGGGTCTGACTCTTAATTTCAGCTCCAGTCATGGTCCCAGAGTCGTGGGATTGAGCCCCACTTAGGATTCCCTCTCTCTCTCTCTCTCCCACTGCTCCTCTCCCCCATTCATACTCGCTCTCTAAAAAAGAAAGAAAATTATATATATATATTTCTGAGAAAAATGGTTCTCAAAAATAGACTCTTTCAAACAAACTCTAAGAATTTATTAGCAGCAAACCTGAACTACAAAAACTGTTCAGGCTGTGGCTGGCTCAGTCAGTAGAGCATGCGACTCTTGACCTCAAGGTTGTGAGTTCAGGCCTCACATTTGGCATTGAGCCTTCTGTTTAAAAAAAAAAAAAAAATCCTCAGGCTGAAAGAATAAAATACCAGACAAATCTAAATGTATAAAAAGAAAGATTTCCAAAAATGGGAAAAATGAAGCTTTGAAATTTTCCATAAAGTTTAAAATAATGGTATATGTGAATGTGGAAGTTCCTCAAAAAATTTAAAATAGATCTACCCTATGACCCAGCAATAGCACTGCCAGGAATTTACCCAAGGGATACAGGAATGCTGATGCATAGGGGCACTTGTACCCCAATGTTTACAGCAGCACTTTCAACAATAGCCAAATTATGGAAAGAGCCTAAATGTCCAACAACTGATGAATGGTAAAGAAATTGTGGTTTATATACACAATGGAATACTACGTGGCAATGAGAAAGAATGAAATATGGCCTTTTGTAGCAACGTGGATGGAACTGGAGAGTGTGATGCTAAGTGAAATAAGTCATACAGAGAAAGACAGATACCATATGTTTTCACTCTTATGTGGATCCTGAGAAACTTAACAGAAGACCATGGGGGAGGGGTAGGAAAAAAAAAAAAGGTTAGAGAGGGAGGGAGCCAAAACTCTTAAAAACTGAGAACTGAGGGTTGATGGGGGGGTGGGAGGGAGGGGAGGGGGGATGGGGGATGGGTATTGAGGAGGGCATCTGTTGGGATGAGCACTGGATATTGTATGGAAACCAATTCGACAATAAATTTCATATTTAAAAAATAATAATAATAAAATGAAAGGTAAAAAAATAAAATTAAATTAAAAAAAATAAAATAAGTGTATATGTGTATAACAACATTCACATTATATAGTCTTTTGACTTATACAAGGTTAGTAATCTAGAAGGCAGAAGTATAGTTTTTAATAATAGTACTAGACCATAAAAAGCAATTCTTTTTTTTTTAATGTTTATTTACTTTGGAGAGACAGAGCATGAGTGGGAGAGGGGCAGAGAGAGAAAGAGAATCTGAAGCACATAAAAAGCAATTCTAAGACCACAACTGACCTCTATCTCATGTTTATGTTTTTATTATATTCATATCCTTGAAGTTAGGTAAGAACAATGTTTAATACCTTCACGTTCCTCCCTACAGTTTGTACACATCATAGATACAAGCAAGGAAACAAGAAAGAAAAGCTTCCACAGTATCTCTTACAGAAGTCTTAGCAGGAGCATCTATGTCCTAGACTCCACATTCACTATAAACCCTAATAGCTAAATCCAAGGCCTTCTGGTAAATTTGATAAGCTGTAGAAGGGATGTATATTTTTTAGGAACTAAACCCATAAAAAGTTTTGACCTAAATTTCCATGTTATTTCTAATGAAAGAATAGTTGCTGAATAAATATATTGCAGATATGAGTAACACAGAAAGGTTTTGACAAATGATAGGTCATAACCAGTCAGGTCAAATCAGGTATCACTGGAAGCCATCAGCAGAAATTGGGTGGGCCAAGTCAGGGATCAGTTAGGTAGGAAAAGGTCTGGCAGATGTGAATCTAGACAGGGCAGGAAGGATCAGGAAGAAATGAAAAGATCAGAGAGGCAATACCAACAATCCAGAATCAAGAAAAAAAAAAAAAAAAAGTCAAGTAGGTCTCAAATACGGAGGCAAGCGGAGGGAGTCACGAGACACTCTGGTGATAGCTAATACCTAACAGCAATGACTGAATGCTTCTGGCCTCCTTTTTATACTCTATGCTTACTCTCTGTATGACTTTCTCCTAGTTAAATAAGAGTATGCAGCTTCCCAAAGATTCTTACAATAATCTCATAACATCATTACCTAATGCTATGAATCTTTCCTTGACACAGCAGACTTGTGTAGACATGGTTTGGAGAAAATGAAAAACGTGCTACAAAAAGAGCATAATTACACTAAGAAGTTACTTGATTTTCAGACAACACTCTCAAGCATTTTGTTGATTCTTCAATACTGAGCTCCACTACAATGGACCTGAGATTCAAAGCCAAGTAAGAAAGCCTCTGTCCTCTCTGAGCTCTAGTTTAGTAAAAGAGAAACAAATTAGGTACTATGATTATGGCTGAGTGATGCCAAAATAGAGATGCGTAAAAAGTACTGGAGGAATAGAGATGGGAACTATTAAGTAAACATTTGTGAGATCTGTTGAAATTACCTCACAAACTCTGAAGCAAACATTGAAAAATGATTCTTTGGTGTCTAAAATAGAATGTGTTTTGTGCCCAAAACATACTGAAAATTCTTGCTGCTATGATGGGGAAATACTGACTGCCAAATAAGAATTATTCCACTCAGAAATGTTTAGTAGTAAACAAACAGAACATTAGGTTGGTTTAAAAATACAAAAATCAGCCATTTCGTTACTTTGTATCCATTAAGATTTCTTGATGCTAAAGGTTCTATGGTTGTTCCCTTTAGGAAGGAGCCCTCTCAGCCTTTCACACAATTAGTGCAGTGCGGTATTTACTAAGCTGCCACAATATTTTCATGTTGATGTCACTGGTGAGATTCCTAAGTACTATCTGGTCACGTACATCTAGAATTGCTTCAGCCTAGAACTTCTGGTGCACTAATTGACCACAAGCTCCCTTGTCATCTCCCTAGAGTAAGCCAGAGGACTGTATTCTCTCCTACATTCAAAGCAGCAATAACTGACAACCCCCGAGGCTGCTCCAAAGGGAAAGACGTGGTGTACTGGCGATGTTAAGCCTGCAAAAAGACAAACCAGCATCAACTCCAACACCGTTTGGGCCAGGAGTTCACAACTGTAGTTGCCCATACTTCTATGTTTTGATCAATCAGGAGGTATACTGCAAATATGCATTATAACTAAGCACTGAAGCTTAGAAACTTAAGCAGAGTCAAGATTATCCTTATGAGGTCATCAACACATCCCTACAGTCCTACTTGCCAGCAATCAGGAGAGTGAAACTGGTAGGTCAGTAATTGCAGTAACCTGAAGACTACACCTCATGAGAAGCCTATGGACGCCCATCCCTCATGTGTGCCTAGATCTCTGCAGCACAGATCCATCCTTTCCATCCCAGCTGCCTTTCCCAGGCCCTAATGAAAAGCCAACCATGCATGTGAAGGCCAAAGCAAGCTGAGATGTAGCCTCTCAAGCAGCACAGATTCCCAGCATGTGTCCTTGGGGTATGTTTGCTAATTTGTTGAATAATCAAATTCCCCCTTCCAGTGTTTTGTTTTGTTTTTTGATATCCTGATCTCTCTACTTTCTGGGCAAACAGACCACCTCCAAAAGTGGCTCCAGAGTTCCAATGAGTCTGCTAGTTTTCACTGTCCTGGGTGCTCCTTGGCACACCCAGGAGGCCTCCAAGGTGACTGCTACTAGACATGTGTGATTTAAGCACATGTGTGGCAAACACTGGGCTATCTGTGAGGACTTTCTTTTGTTCATGCCAGTCTGTTTTACACGAAAATCTCCAGTATTAAAGACAAATAGTCGTACACTCCAAATCTTCAAAGCTCCCTCCAAGGACATACTGCTTCATTAAATTCCCCAATATGCTTTTATTTGCGCAGAGTAGTAACAAAAGAATAAAAGAGCTGATGTGTATCATTTTTGCCACAATTTTCAATAGAGTGAGCAGACCTGATGAAGTTGGGTAGCAATAAAACATGGAGGCTTTCAGCCTTCTGTTCACAGCACCTGCAAATAAAATCCTGTAATAGGATTTTGAAAGACATTGCCTGCCCTTTGGGAAAGCTCTCTCAAGGATTTGGAGTGCATAACTACTTACAGTTACCATAAGTAATCCGTTTCATTTGCTAAGCCTGGTGTTGGCAATTTATATTTGAAAGGTAAAAATAAAAGCATGATTTTAACAGGCAGTTAAAGGTAATAAGATACATTGAGTGGAAAGATACAGGCATCTGTGTCCAACTGCTTTTCTTAGTTCATGAACTTTATGCTAAATCACAAACATTCATCCGTTTAAGAAAAAAGGGGGAAGTGGCAACTAGAGCTGCTTACAAGTTATGTAATTACACAGTGATAGAAAGATCATGGGGAGGTATCTTGCTTTTGTCTTCATTCTTCCTCCAACTGCCCTAAAAACAGATAGATAGATAGATAGATAGATAGATAGATAGACAGACAGACAGATACCTGGGGACCCGCTACAAAGATGCTCTTACATCAGACTCCTCAGTGACCGCCTTTCTCGAACATGAGCACATGATAATTACTGGAGATAAGCCAAGATCATCCTGCTTTGCAATATAGCAAACAGAATCTTTTACCTCCGTCGTCAATGAAACATGATCAAAATTATACAGACGAGCCTTGTCTGCAATCCTCAAACAGTAGTTCTAAGTTGTCTTTCTTCTGAATCAGTGGTGAACAATGTTTTTAATTTGAAATTACCATTTAATTTTTTTAATTAGACAGTTTTGATGGCCTTCATTTTTCCCCATTACATCCAACAAGTGTCCAAACTTCTTAGGGACTTGATACCAAGGACAGAGTAATAAGACCAAAGATCTGCTTTGCACCCCCTCCCTTCTACAGTACCATGAATGGATTTACTGAGTTTCCTTGCTATACTAGAAACCTTTATTAAAGCAGGAATTTGTAGGTACTCAGTATAGGATTCTTACTCCAATCTGGCTTCCTTTCCATGACAGAATAGGTAAGAACTGACTTATGAAGTCCATGCTGACTAAGGAGAAGGAATGTGAAGATTACAGTGATTATAACACAGATAATGAATGAGTGGGTGGAATTGAGTAAATTTATATTTTAAATCAAAATTAGTTGTTGTCTTTGCCAATGAAGATGTTTTTAATTCATTGCAAACATGCACAGAAACAAATATATGTTCAATTCTGTGGCAGTGCCTAAGAACTCTTGAGAAATCAAATCCCTATAATAGTTTTTTAAAAAATTTGGAACCCTCACAATGGGGACCAGATTCCCTTCCTTTGTGTCCCTATAACATAGTGTGCATATACCACCATTACAGTAATTATCACTTCACATATAATTATTTGCTTCCCCAGCAGATTACAAATTTCATGAGGGTAAGGGTAATATGTCTATTTATTTTTTAATTAAATCAGGGAGCAGCACTATTTACTGTTGGTAAGCTGTAAAGCCTATTCCACATGAAACAATGTGTGCAGAACCTTCCTGTAAGGGACTGAACATATAATGTCCATTCTTCCCATCTTACTGCCTACTTAGGGCCAAGGATGTATTGGTTTTATTCACTGCTATGTAGATGAACAGTGTCTGGCACATAGTAGGCTCTCAGTCAATTGCTTGAATGAATGAATGAATGAATGAATGAATGAATGAACAAGGCTAGGTTTCTTACCATTGGGGTGACATAATGTTAGAGCAAACATCCTTACTGCCTCTCCTGCATAAGATCACGTCCCTACAAAGCATTCTACTGCATCACAGGCTGGCTCCTTTTCCCACAGATATTATATAGTATGGTATTCCGCAAAGATGTTTATTACAGATCTACAAGAAAAATAAATTCCAAATTTAAATAAGTTTCAGAAACACTAACAAAATCTAGTCTTTCAAGCATAACTTGTCTGGGGCCTTTCTGTGAGAGTCACCAAAACTTATTTGGTCATACACCCATTAGGAGACATGAATACAGATAGTGCCAACCTCTCTAACGCTACATTTCTCGAAACCAGAGCATAAGGGTTCATGCTTCCACTGAAAAACACTTTCAGAAGTAAAGGCAAGTAACGCTAGTTAAGACAATGCTGAAAGCAATTTAAACTGGATAGATACTTTTGGAAAGTAATTTGGCAATACACTTCAAACTCCAAGGAAATAAGCTAAAACATTAAAATAGCTACACACGAGATGTTCAATACAGTGCTATTATGAAAAAAGAATTAGAAATTAACAGAAAATCGTTAAATATGAGAATAGAATACTCGGCAATCATAAAAATACTTATGAAGACTTTGCCTTGTAGCATATGAAAATGAAAATGATAAAAAAAAAATAGTGTTAAAAAGTATGGTAGGGGGACACCTGGGTGGCTCAGTTGGTGAAGCGTCTGCCTTCAGCTCAGGTGATGATCTCACAGTTTGTGAGTTTGAGCCCCACACTGGGGTCTCTGCTGTCATACAGAGCCTGCTTCAGATCCTCTGTCTCCTCTCTCTCTGCCCCTCCCCCGCTCATGCATGCTCTCACTCTCCCTCAAAAATAAATAAATAAAACTTAAACAAATTGTTAAGATTTTTTTAAAAATATGGTATGAAACTGTATCTATGCTCTGGCTCTACAACTTGTACAATAGTATATGAAAATGTACACACCTTGGAAGGGGATAGTGCAATTTTTAAATAGTTTGACTTATAATGTGTTTTCCTCACTTTGACTTCCATCAATGCTATTTAATTATGGAAGAAACAACAACAGAAAAGTGCTCCTGGCTCCCATTTCTCCAGATTACTATTTCTCTATTTCCTCAGTGTAGTATCAGCTATATATAGACACGGTACCAAAACCTCCAGAAAATGTTCACGTTATTCTATCTGACATTTATTGACAGGAGATCAGAACACTTTAAACGTCACTAGAAAGCTGTATGCTGAAAATCACCTAGACAGGAGCAAGGTTTCTCCTGAAGAAAGTGGAAGAAGTGGCAAGATCAGACAGGTAATAAATATACTAGCAAACATCAGAGCGGTAATACATGGGTATGGTGAGAAGGAGCAACACAGGCCTGGGTTCGAATCCTGGGTCCTCCTCCTTTTTTTTTTTTTTTTTTTTTTTTTTTTTTGAGAGAGAGAGAGAGGGCACAAGTGAGCGAGGGGCAGGGGCAGAGAATGAGATGGAGAATCCCATGAGAGGCAGAGAGAGAGAGAGAGAGGCAGGGCTCACCTAGGGCTCATGTTTTAACCAAAGCGGGGCTCCTGCTCACCCAAAGCAAGGCTCGAGCTCACCCAAAGCGGGGCTTGAACCGATGAACTGTGAGATCATGACCTGAGCTGAAGTCAAATACTTAACAACTGAGCCACCCAGGCATCCCTGGCTCCTCTTCTAAATAGAAGTATGACCAGCTGACTTGATCTCCCCACTTACAAGGTAAAGAAACTATCCACAAGCCATGTGCTGTGATTTGCAGGAATAAATGATTTTAAGTAAAGCTCCACACTAGGACCAGGCCCTAAACCATTGTTAATGCCCTTTCACAACTGACAAAGGGGAAAATCTTTCCCATGATGCATCTTAAAAATTGACTTTTAACAATAATCATGTCAAACATGTAAAAATTGCTCCCATATTGCATACATTCTAAAATGTGTGCCTGAAAAGCAAAACATTAGTTATAAAGGAAATATAACCAGGAGAAATTAATGAGTGCACAGGTGTAGAGATAATCATGGTGAACGTAAGAAACAAACTAACAGTAACCCTCAAAAGGCAATGACAACAACAACAGCAAATGAAATGGCTTCCTAGATCTTAAACATTTTAAGAAATTTGAAGAAAACTTCAATTCTACAACCCATAGTCAAACAAACTATACAAAACTCCATCCATTCAACATAGAGCTATTATCGCATGGCAGGAACCACACTGGGACTTAAGAGAGTTGATTACTTGACACCCACCTTTCTGTTCTCCTCTTGCTAACCTTTCTCATCTCTGGGGTTTACCTTTCCTCTCCTCCCTTTCATAAATACACAATTCATTTAAGTTCACATATGCGGGCTGGTGAAATGACAGACAAAATGCACATATCTACCAACAGTGGGAAAAGGTCATGCATCAACCTCAATTGAGATTACCAAAATAATGTTGTATTCCAAGTATTTAGTGACTGTGTGACACTAAATGCAAACAATAACTTATATTACTGAACATATTCCATGTGCCAGACACTTTACCCATATTAACCTATTTCACTTTCACAACAAGTCTCTGAGGTTGATACTATTATCATTCCCATTTTACTGATGGGAAAACTGAGGCAAAGAGGGGGTAAATAACTTGCCCGAGTCACACAGCCAGTAAGTACTAAAACAGCAGGGATATGAAGCAGGTAGTTGGGTTCCAGGGCTCATGACTGCTCTGTTCTTCCGTGTTCACTGTGGTTAACGTATGCTGTGTAAATACTGTGGACTAATGTACGTGAAAGAGAAGAGGGAAAACAGAATAATGAGAGGCAGAAGAGTTACAGCAAAAATACTATAGCACCTTCTGTGGCTTATTTTATCTAAATTGATTTTTTTTTTTTTTGCACGGTTAACATTTTCCTCACAGGAAAATTATAGGCCATAACGAAGAATAACATGTTATTAACATATTTTGTATTTTGATTTCAAAGATAATTTCCAAATGTCCAAATATTGCTGTTGATATTTGAAGAAAACACCTGCAGTGATGTCTACAGATAGGAACAACTGCGGGTTCCTCATAGCCCTCTGTAACTTCCATCCATGTTTTGCATAACACTTGTTTGGGTTTCAAAAAGAAAAACAATACTAAAGTACTACTTTGCTAATAAGAAATCACATAGAAGGGGCGCCTGGCTGGCTCAGTCGGTTAGGGCATCTGACTTGATCTCACCCCACACTGGGCGGAGAGCTTACTTAAAAGAAAAAAAGAAATCACACACAAATGTCCATCTAGAGACGAATGGAACAGTACAATGTGGTATATACCCATAGCATGGAATATAAGTTTTGGAATAAAAAGGAGTGAAGTGATACATACTACAACATGAACATGGATGAACTTTGAAGACATTAAAGTGAAAAAAGGCAGACACCAAAGGCCACATATTATACGATTCCATTTATATAAAATGTCCAGAAAAGGCAAATCTATAAAGACAGAAAGATTAGAGCTTGCCTAGTGTTGGATGGGAGTTGAGGGGAAATGGGAAATGACCACTCATGGGTATGGGATTTCTTTGGGGGATGATAAAAATGTTCTAAAATTGATTGTGGTAATGGTTGCACAACTCTGAATGTACTAAAAACTATGGAACAGTAAATTTTAGATGGGTGAATTATAACGTGTAAGAATTACATCTCAATAAAGCTGTTTTATGTATAAAAGAAATCACAGAAAACACTTAAAAGGGAGCCATATTGGCCACTTCCTATTAGCACTTTCAATATAGCTACATTAGGTATACAACAAGATGAAAGCTGAATAGTTTTAATTCAGGTGAAGAATTGGGTAATGATGGAATTTAATGAAAGAAAGATTTTTCTGAGAAATCAGAAATTACAAGCATTACAAGAAAGAGTGCTGATTTTCACAGAATAGTTCAATCCTTCTGCGGGGGTCACAAGAGGAAAAGAGAAATAAGGTTGCAGAGAACTGAAATAAAAGATAAAACAGATCAAAGTAGAAACAGAAAAGTCATCTTCAAGAGACCAAAGGACACACACACCAAGGCAAAACTAGACTGTGGTGTAAACACACCTAGAACGCACTTGCCAGAAAAAAAGAGCCAGAAAGCGCAGGTATATACACAACTACTATTTATTCAGCACCTATTAGGTGGCAGGATCTGTACTTGACCAGTTACACTGAGAAATAACAGTCTGAGATATAAACGTTGACACCTGTCCTTCCAAACGGTCTTGAGGAAGAGGTGCCAGGGCAGCAGACTCTAGATTGATCAACAGACAAGCCAGGCTAGCGAGACGTGAGTCATCCAGCTCGCTCTGTTTATCTGATTCCACGTCACTGGGCAACCTTCTGACTGTCCTCTGTAGCTTCTTCCCCCAAGTTAACAAGCCATGTGCATAACCTAACTAGAGAGCTATGGAAAAAAAACCAGAGTAACAGAGGCTACTGCATGTGCAAAGAGTCTGGATGAATACATGCAAACTAAGCTGTTAACCACTGTTGTTTCGTGAGGCAGGATCAGAAGGACTTTCCATATTTGGATTGCATTATTAAAAAAAAAGTACTACTTCCTATTAAGAATAAATATGACAATTTAAAAATAATAATTTGGCTTTACCTTAACACTAGCTGAGACAACTAACATTTTCTAGTCTCTATGTCAGTTTTAACTTAGCCTCCTGAGCTGACGAATGTGTCTTATGACTTTGTTTTATGTGATTCTACTATTAGTGGAAGGATGCACTCTATATGCACTAGCAAAATTAAGTTTCTGAGCCTCCAAAGCTCTAGGGTGTGGTGAATTCTAAGACCGATGATATTCGGTAAAGTCACCTATAGCCAACAGCTGGGCTTCCTTGGTAAAACCTGAACCACACCAAGTTTTATGCATTCAAATTCTATATGCAGAAAATAATAAAGAGCTATAGTTTAGAACCCTTCTGGAGAGTTCTCCCAGTATTTCAGCCTAATTTACAAACAGGCAGCTGTTAGACCTACAGATTGGCCTTAACTGGCAGGCCTGGGAGACAAAGAGGTTGGTTCTATACCACCACCAACCTCAAACACCCTCTCCCTGCCTACAAACAGATGAGGAGCTATGGAGGAAGCCCTAGGAACATGAGAGTCCTGGTTTAGCCTGGCCCTAGAATCTGGGTCCTAAGTCCAACCACATTCCCAACCCTGCCCAGAGTTTAAAATTCGAGGCCAGAGCACCCAGTAGTAAGGGCCACTGAATGGTGCCAACATGTCAGCATCATGCAACCAGTTGGCCTTCAGCCACCCCTAAGTATGACCAGATGCTTATGCCCAAGTGAATGTGGGGTCTGAGAATGTTATATTGCCAGAAACCCTCAAAACCCACTTCTTGGTAAATCTAACTATTAAAAATCAAGACATCGATTATGTAAGTCCGAAATGGAAAAGAATAATACAGGGGATTCAAGCATCAAATTAACAGTTGGATTAGAAGACTATTAAGTCCCTTCCAACCCTGAGATACAATGGTTCCATCCTGAGGGAAGGTTTTCAGGAAAATATGTGAGCACATCAGGAGCTAAATTAATGAAAACCAGCTGAAGAGCTGAAGTGATTAAAAAGAAAACTCATACAAAAAAAGACTAGATACACCCAAATAAGTGAGAAGGAACACTGAATCATCAAACTAATAGCCCTATAAATGACAGATACTAAACGTGCTCTTTAAAAAAATATGTATCAACCAAGAAAAATGAATGTTAATGGACCAAACTTGAATAACTGCTCCCAAAACATGAACATCTGGAAACCTCTATGCCCAATGAGTTATTAAAATATCCCACTCATAAGAAACAATTTTTGTCCACCTCCAAAGCCAAGTTCTAAGCTCTAGCTGACCATATTTGTACCTTGACCAGTCTGTATCAAAATCTGGCAACCCATCTTTCCCACCAACTAGTCCTCTGTGTTTACTGAAGTTACTTTTCTTACATCAGAAGATTAATTTTCATAAACCCCTTAAAAGCAACTACTTTTTTTCTCTTTCCACACCGCTATCCCACTCCATACCAACTGGTTCTTTCTGTATTGCCCAAAGTATGTGACGATTCTCAGTCACAGTCCCACTTCAAATAACGATACAACTTCCAACCATGTTGTTCCCATATTCAAAAAGTCTCCACTTCCCTGAAATCCAATTAAATCCTACTTCCAATCTATGAGAACTACAGATACGATCACAAAGAAACAATTCACTCTAAGATGATACATGTAAGACTGGGTTACCAAATGACAAGCTACTAATCCACTGTGGAATAAAAAGTACAAGCTCCTGGTGGAATCCCAGTACCCAACAAACATGAGACCAGTCTCCATACCTTGAAGCCTCCCTTCCTGACAATACCATGATTCCCTGGTCATAAGGCAATGTGTCTCTGGCCTCCTGGTCTACTACAAAAAAGCACATGGCTCACCTCGTAACTATGTAAACACAAGCCTTCCTGCTCTCACACATCACCATTCCTGCCATGACCGGTCTTTCTGGGGACCACACTTATGAAAACTACTATAGACAATAACTGAACAGTATTAAAGGGAGAATAAAAAAACAAAGAATATAGAGACAGAAGAAGATATTAAAACACATGGACCACTACCAAGTGTACCAGGGGCTTCAATAGAAGAAACCAAGGGAGAAACATCCTCTTCTCTGGTCTAATTGCTCTTTTTCTGCTAAACGTTTGCCTTACAACACCTTGCCCCCTAGTCCTCAGTCAATGTATGATTTTGTTTCCCAAAAGGCTGCTCCCAGGATAGGCCCTAGCCACCCCACAGGGCTCTTTCCACCCCAGACACCCTTTGCAGGTTCAGCTTCCCTGTGCTGGTGCAGGTCCGGGTCCAGGTCAAGGTACTCTCCATGATACAGCAGAGTAGATTTTTATTCTCAATTATCTCTGATGCCTCCTGTTTCCAGCAGGAATGCGTTCTGGATTGGGACGATATCTAGGTGGTCTTTCAGCATGCTCTGCCATTTCTGATCAAGTGGTATGCTGCAGCCGGCTTGCACCAGCTCCTGAAAGCCAACAATGCACGTCTCTTCCCAATTCCTGCTCAACGACTTCACGTCAGTAGCCCGAAATCAGTACAGTGGGAGAGTTTCTACCAGGAAAATCCACAAATGTGACAAACCTGGGCATTTTCTCCCCTCCCTCTCAGAGATGGCTGTTACACCTTTCCCACTACACCACTACTGTGCCTCAGTGTGTCACCCAACATGTGAGTTTTTCTTCTATACAGAAATCAATTTTTGTAGAGGCAAATCAATTTGACTTTGGTCTTTTTCTCACTGCTTTTAAAGCTCTTCAACTATTTGATAAATTTTTTTCTTCTATTCATGGTTTCATAGAATTTATTTTGATGTGCAATGTGAGTTATCCAAAATTCTTTAACTAAATATAATATCAATTGTCTGATTCAAAATGGCTCCTTTAATAAACAATAAATTCTTATTTATACTATGGTCTTGTGTTTACACAATTCTCTTCCATTGACCTATTTTACTCGTGTCAACACAAAACAAGAACAACTAACGTGTTTTGGGTACTTCCCATGTACCAGCAATATACTCAGCTCCTTACTGACATTACCTCATTTAATCTTACACTTCACAGATGAGGAAACCCAGTCATAGAGAGTTTAAGTCATTGGGTCATGACCACCTGCCTGTTAAGTGCCAAGCCTAGAATCCAAATAGTCTCAACACCTAACCTCATGGCCACCGTGCTAAACTGTAACACGTGATTGACTGCTATAGCTTTAAGTTTTATTATCTGATACTAGTCTCTCCTTTATTTGATTTAAAGAAGCATCATGCTTGTATGTATGTATGTATGTATTTATTTATTTATTTATTTATTGGGAGACAGAGAGAGAGAGAGCAGGGGAAGGGCAGGAAGCGAGGGCAAGAGAGAGAGAATCCCAAGCAGGCTCCACACTATCAGCACAGAGCCTGATGGGGGGCTCGAACCCATGAACTGTGAGATCATGACCTGACCCAAAATCAAAAGTCAGATGCTTAACTGACCGAGCCACCCAGGCACCCTTCTCCTTTATGTTAATTGCTTAGAATCATTTTCTCAAGCCCCTCTAAAAATGTGTGTAATTTTTACTCAGATCATGTTAGATTTGTAGATTAACTGGAGAAAAAATGACATCTCACTATTCCACTTTTTGCATCCAGGAACAAGGTATACCCCTCAGTTTATTCAAGTTTTATTTTATAAATCTCAAGTTTTATAGTATTCTTCATTTTTATACCACATGTTTGTTGTTACGGTTATTTCTAGGTATGTTACATTTGTTGTTACTGTAGTGAAGGGATGTGTTTCCCATTACAAGTTTCTAACTGGTTATTGTCAACACTTGGGAAAGCTACTGATTTTTTAAACTTACCATATTAATATTTTTATGTTAATATTTATAATTAATGTTTACAATAATATGTTGATTATATTATGTTAAAAATAAATATATTACTATTGGGGTGCCTGGGTGGCACAGTCGGTTGAGTGTCCAACTCTTGATCTTGGCTCAGGTCTGATCTCACGGTTTGTGATTTCGAGCCCCACATCAGGCTCTGCACTGATGGTGTGGAGCCTGATTGAGATTTTGTCTCTCATTCTCTCTGCCCCTCCCTAGCTTGTGCGCTCTCTCTCCCCCAAAAATAAACTTTAAAAACAAATAAATATATATATTACTATTTATATATATTATATATATACTCTTATTAATATTTTTAGTTGATTTTCTTGGTTTTTGTATTTTATCTCTTTTCAAATAATTATACTTATTTTTCCTTTATGGTTTACTGCAACAGTCAGAACTTCTAGAACAATGTTAATGGTGATAGAAGTCTTGCTGATATGTTCCCAAAGTAAGCTGAAAATCCTCTAGTGTGTCATTGTCACACAATGACAATGTTGGTTCAAGACAGTGGTGGTCTTGAGGAGGATGTGGTTTCATTTCCTACTTTTTAAATAGCTTTTCAGAGGAACAAATGTTGAACTTTTTCAAATGTTTTTTTTAAACGTACTATTGAGATAACATTAGGGTTTTTCATAATGAATATCTATTTTAAACAGGAAAATTCTAGCCCATCCAATAAGGAGGTAGACCTACAGTTTGGTCCCAGATAGTATACCAACTCTAAGGGGTCCCAGGTCAGCAGCACAGTCTGTTCTAATGCAGTGTGTTTGTTTGACACGCACTATCTCACACACGACTGGCAAACAGATGAATGATGTTCATATAATGAAGAAGTCACATTAGTTCACATGCACTTTTCCCCAGCATGTTAATGTTTCCAAGTTACCAGACACAAGTTTTCTCATGATTAGTAAGGAGAAAGCCTTAGCAAGAAGACATTAAAGGGGGAAAAAGAGCTGAAAAACCTACAGAAGTGACTTACTTTTAAGGAGTAGTTGATGCAGTGGCTTCAAATACAACTACACTTTTCCTTCCTCTAACTATCTGGCAAAGCTGTAAATGCAGATGAGGAAGCAGTAAAGACATTCCTCCCTCTATTAAAACCATGGATTAATGAAGAAGGCCATAACCTGGATCAGATTTTTAATTGTGAGGAAAAGGTCTCTATTAGAAGATCTCTAAGACCTACTTCTCAAAGAAGAGAGCATGAGCTCCGGCATCCAAAGCTACAAAGAATTTTCTTACTCCCATATTAGGTGCAACACCAGTAAATTGTGCTACTTTTTTCTTAAGACTTCTTGGGGCACCTGGTTCAGTTGGTTAAGCAACTGACTTTAGCTCAGTCAATCAATTGATTTAGCTCAGCTCAATCAAGACCACAACTCATGATCTTGTGGTCCATGAGTTTGAGCCCTGTGTGGGGCTCTGTGCTGACAGCTCAGAGCCTGGAGCCTGCTTCAGATTCTGTGTCTCCCTCTCTCTCTGCCCCTCCCATGCTTGCACTCTGTCTCTCTCAAAAATAAACATTAAAAAAAAAAAAAAAAAAAGACTTCTATTAGGACTACTTGGTTACTAAGCTCCTTAGTTCTAACTGTTCTGTCCCAACTCTATTTCTCACATCAGCTCTGTTGTTCTTGGTGCCTGATTTTGCACAACATGAGGTGATTTTAAATTGTTGAGGTTTTAGTTTTGTTCTGTTTTTGTTTGCTTGTATTTTCCAGGTTCACCTATATGGCGTGCAGGCAGAAACATCCGTATTCCTCACACAACCACCGGGCCTAATGCAACCTGTTTATCACAGTGTAGCCCACTTGAGATGTGATTCTTTTTTAACCCAGTCAGCCAATAGACATGAAGTACCTGCCATCAAGGAAGTTAAGATGTTTGATTTAAATATTAAAAAGTTTAAATCATTTGTGGTAGAAGGAGTATCTGCAGTGAAGAGAGAGGGGGCATAGGCAAATTCCTGAAGCACATTCAGGCAATGACAGTGACCACACCCAGGCCCCATTGTCTCATTTACAAGGCACATCCACGCACATGTATCACCAGAACTCCTGATATTCTTCCACACAACCTGCTCCACCAACTGTAAACAGTAATTCCACCTTCTCAGGTGTTCAGACTAACAACCTTATGGCCTCTCTTTCTCAAACCACATGTCCCATTTGTTAAAAAATGCTGATGTCTCCTGGGGGCGCCTGGGTGGCTCAATCTGTTAAGCATCGGGCTCTTGATTTCCTCTCAGATCAAGATCTTAAGATTCGTGAGATGGAGACCCACATCGGGCTCTGTGCTAAAAGCACAGAGCCTGCTTAGAATTCTCTCTCTGCCCCTCCCCCACTGTCGCTCTCTCAAAATAAATAAGTGAATATAAATTTTAAATAAAAAGAAATGCTGATGCCTCTTATTTTTCCAAACATGTACAGAACCTGACCGTTTCTCCTCACTTCTCCACTGCTACCACCCTGGCACACGCCACCATTATCTTTTAGCCGAATTACTGCAATAGCTTTCTATTTGCTTCTGTCTTTGTCCCCTCCACACTAGTTTCAGTAAAATGAAATCCTTTTTATTGGAAAGCCAGATCACATTATTCCTCTGTTCAAAACTCCACAGTGTCTGCCAACCTCACTCAGAGCAAAAGCCAGTTGTTGTTTTTTTTAATGTTTATTTTTGAAAGAGAGAGAGAGACAGTGAGCAGGGGGAGGGCAGAGAGAGAGAGGGAGACAGACGGTCTGAAGCAGGCTCTGCACGGACAGCAGAGAGCCCAATGTGGGGATCGAACTCACAAACTGTGAGATCATGAACTGTGAGATCACGACCTGAACTTAACCAACTGAGCCACTCAGGCGCCCCAGGCCAGTTTTTATAATGGCCTACAACACGCTAGGTGCTATGGTGCCACCCACCTCTGAGCTGTTCACTTCTCTCCACACCCGCCTCCGACCACTCTGGCCTTGCTGCTCCTCTGGTCTCTCAGGCTTTGCTTCCAACTCCTCTGACTTTTGCACTTACTGTTCCCTTTGCTTAGAACGGTCCTTTCCTGGGTAATCAGGCTCACTTGCCCCCTCACATCCCTTAGGTTTTTGCTCAAATGTCATCATCACAGAGAGGCTTTTCCTGACCACCGTGCTATTCGTGCACACGCGCGCGCGTGCGCTCACACACACACACACACACACACACACTCCCTATTCCCCCTCTCTTACTCTTCTCCATAGCAGCCTGTGTCTTAATCTGCTAAGCTGTGTATTTTACCTATTTTGTGTGCCTGTCTTGTCCATTAGGAAAAGAAGCCTGGTGCTGTCTGATGTATCCCCAGTACCTAGAAGAACTTCTGGCACAGGGAATGCTACTGAGCTCAATAACTACTTACTGAATGAATGAATCAGGTTCACTACATGAAGTGATGAAGGAAGTGATAGATTATGACTCCAGGTTCCGGCCTTCATCATCACAAATTCAAAGAATACTTAGAAGAAGGTGAAGCAGTACATGGAAGTTTATTTTTTTTGTTTTGTTTTTGTTTTTTATTTTTTATTTTTTTAATATGAAATTTATTGTCAAATTGGTTTCCATACAACACCCAGTGCTCATCCCAAAAGGTGCCCTCCTCAATACCCATCACCCATCCACCCCTCCCTCCCACCCCCCATCAACCCTCAGTTTGTTCTCAGTTTTTTTAAGAGTCTCTTATGCTTTGGCTCTCTCCCTCTCTAACCTCTCTCTTTTTTTTTTTCTTCCCCTCCCTCATGGACTTCTGTTAAGTTTACTTTATTTTAATGCAGGCATATGGCTAGGCCGTGAAAACTTATTTAAGAGATTCACTGAGCCGCTTCCTCAGATCAAGGACACTTGGAATTAAAGGGCTTTGAGTGGCTCGACTTGTCAGACCCCCTGGCGACTCACAAGATTGTTCTTCCATGATGTGACAAGACATTTGAGCACACCCAAACTGAAACTGCAGGGAGAGAAAACTGAAGCACTATGGACATGACCAACGAAATACAAGTGTTGTGACTCAAACTGGACATGTGAACCAAGCAAATGGAAACTGCATTCATTTTCCACAGCTGAACAACCCCCACACTCAATGGAATCACTGAACTTAAAAATGAGAAAATCTTACCAATCAATCTCAAAAGAAATTCACACTTTTGTCTTAAAGAAGGAATCACACTTCGAGTATCTGGAGTTACCTCTGAGGTGCGTCCTTTGGGGACAGGCCTGAATTATCAAGCATTTGTCCCACTGGCATGGCTCATATTTTCATGAACAAAGTGCAAGACTGAGGGCAAAATTTAACCAACAAAAAGTCAATATTTAGGACAGTCTAAAGATGAATTTACAAGCTTTAAGTTATCTGAAAACTTCTGACAATATGCTCAATTCTGGAATGTGTTTACCATCCCTGATGCTGTAAAAACATACTCATTTTCATGAAAAGGCCAAAATCAACAATGGAGCTTTACATGTGTGATGTAACCCTGGCATCAGGACAAACTGAAATATGCCTGACTATACACCCCACAGCTGTAGAGTATGGTTGTTCCTTAAATGCACTTTCCTATCAATACATCAAGGCCGCTATACGGCTAGCTCCAGGCATGTAACTCTGCACTTTGGGGATTAACAAGTTTATTAAGTTAGTTTTCAAAATGATTTTGAATTAATTCTGAAATCTTAATTTCATAAATCTGTTTTATATCATTATCAAGAACTTTTTTTAAAAAAGAGTTTAAACTTCACATGAGCCCACACAGAGGTGGATTTCAAATTATATACAGGTTTTCCCTGCTATCCAAAAGTTCACTTTTATCAAAGAACGACCTTAGTTCTTGCTCTCCTCCAACGAAAGAAAATTCGAAGCGGATTTTTCACCCTATGAAAAGGTAATTGTTTCTTCACTTTTCAGGATTTCCACTTACAAAAATTTTCATGGGAATCCTCTACTTTTGGATAGCGGGGAAACCTGTAATTCATTAACTTTAAAAGCACAGGTGCTGGGGCACCAGGGTAGCTCAGTTGGTTGAGCGTCTGACTTGGGCTCAGGTCACGATCTCACAGTTTGTGAGTTCGAGCCCCGCATCAGGTTCACTGCTGTCAGCCTGTCAGTGCAGAGCCGGCTTGGATCCTCTGTCCCCCTCTCTCTGCTCCTCCTCCACTTGCCTGCTCCCAAAAATTAATAAATAAATGGTAAAAAATAAAATAAAAGTACAGGTGCTTATTTTCCAATAAAGACAAGGTAATGAAATATAAAGAAAGACTGAGAAACTCTCACAGCCTGGAGGAGTTGACTAAGAAGATATGACGGCTAAATGCAATGTGGGATCCTGGACTGGATCCTTGAATAGAAAAAAGCAACAGTAATGGAAAAACTGGGAAAACCCAAATAAAGGCTGTAATTTAGTTAACAATATTGTACCAATGTTAATTTCTTAGTTTTGATAACTGCACCACGGTTAAAATGTTAACATAGAGGAAGATGGATGAAGGGAATGCAGGAACATTCTGTTCTCTTTCCAATTCTATAAATCTAAAATTCTTTCCAAATAAAATTTTAAAAGAGAGTGCTAATTCTAGACATACAACAAAAACTTCAGCCATTTAAGGATGATAAACAAGAAGGCAAATGCCACGAAGTTGGCTTCATTTAGCTATTAATACAGGATTGAAAAAGGTTACAAAAATCTTGAAATCAGCCCTTCTCAGTATGCAAATTGTCAAAAATAGACACACTGAAACAAAAAAAATCTTCCAGTGATCTATTACAACAAAATATAAATGCCCCAAAATGAATAAAGGGAAGTCACCTCAACATAGTAACAGTGATCACATTTACACAGACTCAAAGTGATGTGCAGAGGGGCACTTGGGTGGCTCAGTCGGTTAAAAGCATCAGACTCTTGGTTTTGGCTCAGGTCATGATCTCACATTTTGTGAGTTCGAGCCCCAAATGAGGCTCTCTGCTGTCGGTGTGGAGCCTGCTTGGGACTCACTCTCTCCCTCTCTCTCTCTGCCTTTCCCCTGCTCGTGCTCTCTCTCTCTTTCAAAATACATAAATAAACTTTAAAAAAAAAAAGAATAAACCATTATTTCAACCAATACTGGGTATGAAGGACATTCTAAATTTTAAAGGGACTTAAAAGCACATAGTGGTTGTTTCTATATGCTAGACTTACATATGATTGTTTTACTCTTTAAATGTTTCTCTACAATGAGCACATATAGACTTTATAATCTAAACAATAAGAATACATTTCCAGGGGTGCCTGGGGGGCCCAGTTAAGAGTCCAACTCTTGATTTCAGCTCAGGTCATGATCGCACAGTTTGTGAGTTCAAGCCCCGCGTTGGGCTCTGTGCTGACAGCAAGGAACCTGCTTGGGATTCTCTCTCTCTCTCCCTCTCTCTGCCCCACCCCTGCTCACACTGGATCTCCCTCTGTCTCAAAATAAACAACTAAACTTAAAAAATTTTTTTTTTAATTTTTTTTTCAACGTTTATTTATTTTTGGGACAGAGAGAGACAGAGCATGAGCGGTGGAGGGGCAGAGAGAAAGGGAGACACAGAATCGGAAACAGGCTCCAGGCTCTGAGCCATCAGCCCAGAGCCTGATGCGGGGCTCGAACTCACGGACCGCGAGATCGTGACCTGGCTGAAGTCGGACGCTTAACCGACTGCGCCACCCAGGCGCCCCAAAACTTAAATTTTTTTTTTTAATTAAAAAAAAAAAGATACATACATTTCTGTATTAGTGCATATAATCTTGGGGTGAAATAACAGGGTGTTATTCCTGCTTCTGCAAGCTCTCACGCTCTTACTTTACCTTTCTCCCCACCAATCTCCACTGGTTTGGATTCTGAACAGTTCTCCCCGAGTCTGCTCATTATCAGCCAGTCTTCCCATACTCCTCCACTCATCTTCAACCTATTTTTCCCATTCTTATAAGTTATTTTCCTAAAATTCAGGTTACAACACATCATTTCTGTCAAAACAAAACAAAAACCAAAATTCTAATGGCTCTATCTATTGTCTAAGGAAGAGGCAATAATACTCTAAGGATGAAATGACTCACTGAAACCATAATTCCCCATTTACGCTCCAAGGATCAGTCCACGATGTACCATCATATTTAGTCCCAAAGAGACTAAACCCTTCCACAAACTTAATAGTCACCTTTAAGCTTCCTCTAAGAGTTTGTTCATGACCTTTTCATTAATAAAATTACTTTAGCTAACATTTACTGAGCACTCGTTATGTACTAGTCACAATGCCAAGACATTCACATGTAATTTTTCTTACAGTCTTATCATTAACCCTGAGAGATAAGTGCTACTAAATGAGGAAAAGTCAGAGCTATTGACTAATTTTCCCAAGATGTAAGAAACTGAAGCCCAATCTACAAGTTCCAAAGTCCAAACTCAACACAATCTCTTTCCAATTTCTATCTTTCCATTAATCACAGAATAAATGCTACCTTCTGGTACCATCCCTAATTCTTCTTCCATGAACCCACATAACTATTTAATTTCCTTTTATACATCTTATTCCATCCTTCCTTGTGTAGGTAACAATACCTATGCCTATATTACCCAATTAGATTCAAGTGCTTTGAGGACAGGAATGGCGAAATTATTATCCTTCACAACCTGGACCCATGATAATGCCGTGAGGTAGTAGTCTCAGTGTCTATTAAAGAAGAAAATCATGTTCAGGCAAACTTAAGACTTCTACTTAATTCCTTCAGTTATACACACATACACGTTTGTATGAGAGGTACAAAGAGTTTCACATAGTACAAAGAACACTGGTTTCGAAGCCTGGCAAACCTGTTTATAAACCCTGGCTCGACTATAAACAAGCTACTATCTGACCTTGGGGCAACACACTTAACCAATGTGCTCTTAAGTTCTCTCATCTGTAACATTCTGAGACTAATAATAATATGTGTAAAATACATAGCACCACATGTAGCAAAGTAAATTTAAAGCAAACTATCCAAGTAACTTGATAAAGAGTTATGTGTTACTGTTACTGCTAATAAAGATGTTATTAAATTCTGGGCTTCATCTCTATACTTTTAAAAAGTATTTCTGTAGGTAGACGACATGAAACACTTAGATAACAATACTCAGGCTAGTGAGATGACTATGTGCCAAGTGCTCAGAGACGGGAATGATCAGTATAGACTAAAGAGAAAGACTTGTTTAAAGAAAGCAATGTGAGCTGGCTCATCAGGACAGGATTTGGAAAGCAGGGAGAAAAACTCAAAGGGAGAACATCATAAGTAAACGCAGTGAGGCGGGAGTAAAGATGCTTATTTGAAAAGGCCAGTATGCCTCAAGTACAATCTTGCTCAGTAGACAAAGACCACATGAATAAACTCAGGGTAGAGTCCAGAGGGAATTTGGAATCTAATGCTGGTATAAAAGATACACTGCTCAACAGGATAAAAATGGGCAAAGAGAGGCTTCACATTGCTTACAGGAAAACATCCAATAAAATAAGAATTAGGGATTTATCTAATGAATGCACGAATAAGAGTTTGCCACAATGAACATGAAGAAACCCTAACAGATATATATCCTTTGTTTTTATTAACCATATTCACTATCTTTACCTCTAACTTCAGTGTCAGTGTGCCTATCCTACCCTGTCTTTCAGCACCGGGAAACATTTTTGTATGCACAGAGAAATAATAACTTAGAGAACTACCGTATTCATTCACACAGGACTGTGGGTGTCGATAAAACACAGAAGACACAGGGTTGAGGGTTCCTTACAACTGAAGAATGTTATCTGATTCTAAAGACCATCAGGGCCAAGAAAACTAGTTTATTATTAATATTACAAAGAACAAACAAAATTAAGCACATTCTGTTGAGGGAAAAGCAAAAACCATAATGTTAGAGCAATGCCAAATTAGTTAATGAACTATGATGCTGATACGCACAATGGTTTGAATTCTTACTGCTCTGTGACTCCAGGGGACAAACCAGACAACATACACAGAACATAATACTTTTTCGTAATGGACTCACATCTTCAAGACTCCCATTGCTCGAATGAAATTCACTCAGTTGCAATTTTACACAATCACCCACTATGAAATGATATAAGCACCCAGCATCCTGAGTTTACATATGTATTTTTCAAATCAGTGTGCACCTGTTCAATCAGAACTGGAAAAAAAAAGAAAAACCTAGTTGACAAGCATTAATAAAAACAAAATGTAGCCCACTCATCTCCATATTGACTACATTGACAATAAGGAATAATACCTCCACCTCTAATTCATCAACATTTTATGTCCTAGAAATAAACTTTGGTTAATTCTGATCAAAGTTATCTGTATCAATTATAGTTTACACAAAATGGAGAAAGCCCTTGTGAGAATTACAGTGTCACTGGTGAAAATATAGAAAATTAAAAATTAAGCATGTTGAATGGAATTATTTTAACATAATATTTAATGTGGCATAAAGTATGTTTTTCTTTTTATTTCCCATTTTCATTTACGTGTCACAAGAAAGGCCAGAGGCTTTGAATTTGCCCATAATTCTCAGCAGATGGGGAAGGCCACTTTCAGCATGTGGGCTACTAGCCAGTGCTCACAAATTGCATTTTTTTCAACTGGCCAACAGGCCACTCATCAACCTTAACAGGAATTTGGGAAACCTAAAAAATAGAGGAGAAAAAAAAAAAAAAACCTAAGACCTGTGTTCTGATTCCAGATTATTTGTTTACTAAATAATCTTAGATCTTTGACCTCTATCAATTGGTTTTCTCATCTGTAAACAGGACAGTTATATCTAACACAGGATAGTTCACGGTGGTTCCAGATTTTCTTCTTTGAGGGAAACAGAAGCAAGGTGCATGAAGATGCCCCTGTACAGCACTGCACTTAAGATTATGAAAATATTAACTGTCCCATCAAGAATAGGGCCTTGACAATGAGAAAGAATGAAATATGGCCTTTGTAGCAACGTGGATGGAACTGGAGAGTGTGATGCTAAGTGAAATAAGCCATACAGAGAAAGACAGATGCCATATGGTTTCACTCTTATGTGGATCCTGAGAAACTTAACAGAAACCCATGGGGGAGGGGAAGGAAAAAAGAAAGAGGTTAGAGTGGGAGAGAGCCAAAGCATAAGAGACTCTTAAAAACTGAGAACAAACTGAGGGTTGATGGGGGGGTGGGAGGGAGGGGAGGGTGGGTGATGGGTATTGAGGAGGGCACCTTTTGGGATGAGCACTGGGTGTTGTATGGAAACCAATTTGACAATAAACTTCATATATTGAAGAAAAAAAAAAAGAATAGGGCCTTGATGGAGATACTGAGAAAATTAAATATACCCTAGGCCCCTCCCTGATGCCAGCACTGCTTGCTGTGATAACATATATAATAAATGGAAAAGGGATGTGGAAGATACAAAGACAATAAAAAATGAACATCCACAGTGCAGATGCATACGAGGTATCTCCTTTTTTAGATTAATTCAATAGAAAAAGTCTGGCCTTCTAGATTCTTGGGAAGATTAAATCTTATCAGAATTCAATTCAACAATGAACACCTATTATGTGCAATCTACTGTACTAAAAGACCCTCACCTTCAACTAATATGTAAAAAGAACAAAATAATTCCCACACTAAAAATATAAAAATATCTTGAGAGAGACTACAGAACCTCCATTATCCTGAGCCTCCATTTAAGGTCACAATCACCTTTTCAGCCAGACCTCACACTACTGATAAACGCATACTCCAAGGATCCGAAACCACTTCTGCGAAACACACTGTGCCTTGTATCCTTCTGTGCTTTTGCTAATGTCATTCCTACAGGTCAGAGTCCCCTTACCTATGTTCCACTGAAGTTCTTACTCATCCTCAAGACCAAATTCCATTCTGTTTGCTTCACACGGCCTTTCCCATGACTGACCAGTCGGTATTAGGGAGATTAGGGAGGTGATTTTATTTTATTTTTTAAAATTTATTTATTTAATTTTGAGAGAGAGAGAGAGACAGAGACAGTGTGAGCAGAGGAGGGGCAGAGAGAGAGGGGGAACAGAGGATTTGGAGCAGGCTCTGCACTGACAGCACAGAGCCCAATGTGGGGCTTGAACTCATGAACCGTGAAATCATGACCTGAGCCAAAGGCAGATGCTTAACCAAGTGAACCACCCAGGCACCCTGAGAGGTGATTAAAAAAAAAAAAAGGGGGGGGTATGCCTGGATGGCTCAGTCGGTTGAGTATCCAACTCTTGGTTTTGGCTCAGGTCATGATCCCAGAGTCATGGGATTGAGCCCCAGGTCAGACTCTGTGCTTCTTAAGATTTTCTCTCTTCCTGCTGCCCCTCTCCCCAAATCACATGTTCTCTCTCAAAAATAAAAATTTTAATTAAAATGGAATAAAATAAAAATTTATTTAAATAAATTAAATAAAATAAAATGATACCAAGGAACATAGAGGAAGAAGGGAATGAAAAATTTGTACCAGAGGAGCTATAATATAAATATTAGACTAAGGATTTACAGAATCTTCTAGGAAACCATCATCCCATGCTACACAGAAAATTAATAAGTCTATCAAAGTCCAACAGGAAGAATCCAAGATGCAAGAAAAAGCCTATCAAGATTATGGGATACTGGGGCAACTGGCTGCCTCAGTCAGTAGAGCATGTAACTCTTGATCCCAGGGTCCTGAGTTTGAGTTCCACGTAGGGCAGAGACCATACTTTAAAAAAAAAAAAAAAAAAAAAAAGATTGCAGGATGCAAAATGTCTAGCAGCAGAAATCTGAGAAATGTATTCCTCCAGGAGGAGACTAGGAAGCATATGCAAAGTTTACAACTGGTTACACAAATGGCATCAAAGAACAGAATTTAGTTTTTTACAGCTTAAGACACTTAACTACTCTACCTACCAGTGGGTACGTTATTAAGTCTGGAAAAATGCTTTTGCTCAGAAACTGGCCTATCTCATCCAAAGGGCCCTGAACTAATTATAAAGAGGTAGAAGAAATGATGTCAACTGATACTATAATGCCTCATTCATTCAATAATAAACATTGACCATCTCCTAATTGCCCAGCCTGGTGTAACACTGGGGATACAGCAACCAACCAAACGGACAAATCCCTGTGCTTGTGGAGCTTATGGAGGGAAAAACCCAACATGACAGGGTTGGGGTAGAAGGGCTATTTCAGAACCGAGGGAACAAGCCTGACAGATCTGAGGGTACAGCCAGGGAGAGAGAAGAGCAAGCCCTGACATGGAAAGATCTCGACATGTCTGAAAACAGTGAATTCAGCTAGAACATAATGAATGGAAACTGGTAGGAGGGGAGGTGAAGAGGTAGGCAGAGCCAGATCAAGGCAGAAAGGAAGTCTGGATATCCCAGTGAAGTGTGATGGAAGTCACTGGAGGGCTCTAGGTGCAGGGGAGACGGGATGAGTTAGTTTTTGATAACACAGACTGATGTGTGGAAAAAGGACTAGAGTACCTAAGCACAAAACGATGTTGACTTAGACTAGGGTGGTGGCAGCAAAGTTAGCACATGCCAGACATATGTAAAGAAAGACTAGAGGCAGTCCTAGGAGAGAATTTGGGAGGGGGAAGGAAGTATCACATACATGACCTCTAATGTCAATATAACACGTACACAGGATGGGTCATGCACAAACTTGACTGTTGGCACTTCTTCAGTGCTCTCCTCCCTCGCTGGGTCCATGAGAGCAGAAGCTGTTTTATTGTTTACTATAAAGGCCAGCATAATGCTTGGACCACCAACAGGTACTCTGCAAAGACTTTTTTCAATAAGTCTTGTGACTGTGGGGCGTCTGGGTGGTTCGGTCGGTTAAGCGTCCGACTTCGGCTCAGGTCATGATCTCGCGGTCCGTGAGTTCGAGCCCTGCATCCAGCTCTGTGCTGACAGCTCAGAGCCTGGAGCCTGCTTAGGATTCTGTGTCTCTGTCTCTCTCTGCCCCTCTCCTATTCATGCTCTGTCTCTCTCTGTGTGTCAAAAATAAATAAATATTTTAAAAAATGACTTTTAAATAAATCGTGTGACTTCAAATGCAAGTAAGAAAGTACACCCTCACAGATATCACCAAGATTTAGTAGGATGAGACTCAACATTGAACTGTGAACACAGAAGCCCAATAGGTGAATAAGCGAGGGAGTCCAAAAAGAACCCTAAGCTGTTTCAAACCAATTTACTCAGTGTCTTCTATATTAGACAGGTGCAGTATGCTGAGAACACACAAGACTCCTCCTCTCCTATCATCCAGGGCAGAGTTCATGACCTGGTCACCCAGACAAGGTACATGCCCTCCACAATGGCAGAGAACCAGAGGAATGAAGCACAGCAAGAAACATGTTAGCATCCTCATTTTTAGAAAGGGGAATAAAGAGAATGCTACAAACTTTGCAACTGAGCATAACTTCCACTCCAAGTAAAGTTCTAGAGCAGATTAACAAAGGAGGGTTTGTGGGCTCTGAGAATAAGAAGAGGTAAATAACAGTAAGAGCAGCCCACATACCTGAGCAAGCCATCCCTAGCTAATGCCATGTCCTTGTTTGCGATTAGGAGTAGAGACTGGGAAACATGATATAGCTGAATTTTACTAAAATGTATTGATCCCATCTCTAATACTATCTCTGAAGATAAGATGGGGGAAAATGGACTCACATAAGGATCAAGTATATTTGGGATGACTCAAATAGTCTTGAGAAAAGAACGGACCAACTAAAGAGAGGTCCTGAAAAGAAATGAAATGTATTTTTACCAATATATAAATGATAAATAATATCAAGGCCTAAAGATAATGACACAGGGGTTTCCAAAGGAAACAGTTCAGCCAGATCACAGTACAGTGAACCCCACAATCCACAAGCCCTTCTCCAAAACAATATAAGGACATAATTGGTTTGCTGACCCAATCATCACATAATAAAAACAAAAGAAATAAAGTAAATAAATAAAAAATAGGGGTGCCTGGGTGGCTCAGCCGGTTGAGCACCCAATTCTTGATTTCAGTTCAGGTCTGATCCCAGGGTCACGGGATCAAGCCCCGCATCAGGCTCTGTGTTGAGCATGAAGCCTGTTTGGGATTCTCTCTCTCTTTCTCTCTCTCTCTCCCTCTCCTCCACTCACATACTCTCTCTCTCTAAAATAAAAATTTTTTAAGTAAAATAAATAATAGAAATTCAAAATAAAATAAAAACTTAAGAAAAGAATAACAAATACACTGGATAATAGTGTCAGAATTCCAAAAATTCAAGAAAGTTTACAAAATTGGGCAAAAATCAACAGTTCTAAATTTCCCAGGGAAATTCAAGTTTTGTCTTTATGTTTTAAAAATCCAACATTACAAAAACATCAGGGCAGGAAAAAAGATGACTTAGGGCTTTTGGTAGACTGCAAGGTAATGTAAGTGAAGTTTTTAGAAAGGCTAATTCCACCTTAGGCAACATGAAGAATCCAGAAGGACTGACTTCATCTAGTTTAGCAAGCTCCTTTCTGTGCACCACACTTCAATGAAACTGTTAAACTAGAACTCATATAGATGAAAGAGACTTGTAAAGTACTTCCAGTAAATGCTGACTTACTGAATACATGCATTTAACTCTGCTCCCTTCCAAAACACCACTAAAATGACAGTAAAGGGATTTAAATATCTGGAGCTTGGGAGCAGGTAGGAGAGAGATAATTGACCTAGAAGTCTCCAAAAGGCTGAATTCTGAGTCAACGGTGGGAAAAGCCAGGAAGCATACCAATTTATGGCACAAAAGCCCCCCAAACCTCAGGAATTAGTGGCATATCTCTGGAACTGGAGAGGACAGTGGGATCAAATGGGAAAATTGAATGAAAGGACGCTTAAGAGCAGATATACTCTGTGTGCAACTGAGAAGCTAACTGCTCCTCATCTTCCCAGAAGGGTTGCAGGCAGGGCACCACACAGAAAACAGAAAACCTAAGTAGAAGTTTACATATTTAAATACTGAGACCAACTCCCACCCAATCTTCTTTTCCCCATTAGGTCCCAGAACTCTGGCAGCCAGACTAATAACACCTTCCTGTCTCAGGAAGTGAAGACAGGAAGAGACTTCTTTGGAAAAACCTGACCAGTCCAAAAGATAGTGACACTGGGCATTTCCCAAGGAAACAGACCACTCTACAGTGAAGCCCAGTCAACCATTCCCAAATGAATACAGTATTTTCAAACAATCTTTTACAGCACTGTACTTAAATAATGAACAGATAGCTAAGATTACCAGACATTTAAGAAAAGCTTTAACACGAATGCAGAGACCAACATAACAAAGTAAGTCATAAGAAAGAGATGGTGCAGATAGAAAAGTGAATTTAAAAGAAATGCACATGTATTTGCACAGAGATATACGAACAGAAGATGCAGTTTGGTCTTGCAGTTTGAGAGTTCAAGCCCCGTGTCAGGCTCTGTGCTGACAGCTCAGAGCCTGGAGCCTGCTTCGGATTCAGCGTCTCTCTCTCTCGCTGCCCCTCCCCCACTTGCAGTCTGTCTTTCTCTCTCTCAAAAAATAAACATTAAAAAAATTTGTTTTTAAAGAGTAAAATACCCTTGGAAATTAAGAACTCAGAGCAGAAATAAAAATGCAATGGAAATACTGAAAGATAAATTGAGAAAATCTACCAGAATGTGGTATAGAAGACAAGGAGTTCAGAAATGAAAGAAAAAAATTAGAAAATTAAGGAACGGGGAAACAGATGGGAAGGAATCAAAGAAAATTCAGGAAAAATTTTCCCAACTGCAAAATACAAATTTCCAGACTGAAAGACCTCGTGGTGTTCAGCATAATGGATGAAAACAGATCCTTCCTCAAAAGACACATCACTGAAAAATGTCAGAACATGGAAGATTCTTAAAGATTCCAGAGAGAATTCAACAAGTTTAATACTAAAAAATCAAGAATCAGAAAGGCAACAGAGTCAACAGCCACCCTAAAGACAAAGACAACAAAAGAACAAAACATCTTAAATTCTGAGGGAAAATAATTTCCAATCCAGAATTCTACATCCAACCAAATATAAAATAGGTATCAGGTAAGAATAAAAATATGCAAAGTATCAAAAAAAATTACCACAAGCATCCTTTCTCAGGAGGCTATAGAGGGGAGTATTTTACCAAATCAATGGAATAAACCAACCCAGAAAAGACCACAACAGGAACACTGATGAAAAGAACCATAGGCTTAAATACACAGAGAACTATACCATATTCACAGATATGAAAACTCACTATTGACAATTCTTCCTTAATTGATCTACAGTTGTTTCTATTAATTTTTTTAACATTTATTCATTTTTGACAGAGAATGAGTGGGCAAGGGGCAGAGAGAGGGAGACACAGAATCTGAAGCAGGCTCCAGGCTCTGAGCTGTCAGCACAGAGCCGATGTAGGGCTCAAACTCAGAGACCCACGAGATCATGACCTGAGCTGAAGTCGGATGCTTAACCAACTGAGCCACCCAGGAGCCCCAACTGATCTACAGTTTTAACACAAGCTAAATCAAAATCCCAGCAAGAGATTTTTTGTAGATACTGACAAACTGATTCTAAAACATATAAAGGAAGGAGGTGCCTGGATGGCTCAGTTGGCTAAGCATCCAACTCTTGATTTTGGCTCAGGTCATGGTCTCATGGTCGTGAGATCGAGCCCTATGCTGGGCTGGGTATGCAGCTTGCGTAAGATTCTCTCTCCCTCTCCTTCTGCCCCTCTCCCACTTGCACTGTCTCTCAAAAAACAAAATGTATAAGGAAAGATAAAAGAACTATAACAGCCAAAAGAGTTCTTTAAAAAGAAGGAAAAGGTTGATGGAATCCCACTATCTGATTTCAATATATAGTAAAAAGCTACCATAAAACAGATGAATGAAATAGAATACAAAGTTCAGAAATAGACCACATGTATATGGTTGATACCTGAGAAAGGTACAAAGGCAATTCAGTGGAAAAGTATAGCATTTCTTTTTCTTTCCTTTCTTTTTTTAATTTGAGAGAGAATGTGTGCACATGCAGGGCAGGGGGAAGGGCAGAGAGAATGTTCAGCCTTTAGCATGGAGCCCGAACAGTGCTCGATCTCACCACCTTGAGATCATGACCCGACCTGAAATTCAGAGTCGGATGCTTAACCAATTGAGCCACCCAGATGCCCCAAAAGCATAGCATTATCAACAAATTATACTGGAATAATGAGATACCCATATACAAAAATGCAAACAAACAAAAAACCCACCCTATACCTCAAACCCTCCACAAAAGTGAACTCAAATGGATCACAAACCTTAAGGTCACACATAAAAATAGAAAATTGTAGGGCAGTATGTTATCTAGTTGCTTGGCTAGGGAAGAGATCAGAGGGTCTACCTACTCCTAACACACACTGTCAACCAATTCTTTTGTTTTCAGCCTCTTTTCTCACCCATGCCCTTAGTGATCCCTCCGCCTTAGATTCCTGGTGATCTGGATCTGTATTTATGCCATGCCAAGGAGTTTGGAGCAGAGGTAGGTAAGTGCATTTGAATCCACCATGTTGACCAGATTCTCTGGTCTCATTCCAAGCATACACATGTTCTGAACTCTTCGGAGACCTTGTAGTCTGAAAGCAAAAATGTTTTCTTCCTCCAATTCTACTTCACCTTCTTCTCTCCTTTCCTTCATTTCCCTTACACAGATTCATGAAATAAAAAAAGCCACATAAACATTTTTTTTAATTGTTTAAAGAAATTTTTTAAAAGTACATGGGATCAAGGTAACTGGGAATCCAACACACAATAGACTAAGGCAATCCCTAGTATGACATGAAGGGAAATCTCCAATTAAGACCTTTGCAGCAGGCCTGATAAGTAGCCAGCCCAGATTGGAGCTATGGTAGAGAGATCTAGGGGGGAAACTGCAATTGAAAAGAGTATCTGAAGTATCTGAGCTGACTCAAAGAAATTCACACAACTAGGCAAGAATTTAGAGGTGGATCAGTTGTTAAGTACATAGAAAACCAGATAAATAGCAAAACAAGCCAATTATCTCCAAGAGCAACAAAAGCTTATGTAAGATTGATGAAATATTACATGACTCAGCTGGGAAGAGCACTTAGGTAGTCATAATGTAAAGACTGAACACTGATCCAAACAAAATTATGATATGTCTACACAGAAGGGTAATGGGGACAAGAAGAATGCACATGGCATGGGGCAAAGAATGGTGTTGCCAAGACAGCTCAATTTTCACTGTCCATAACAAAGGCCAAAATTCATGCCAAAACTCGAAGAACCAGGAGGCAGCAATATAAGCATATTAGATATACAGAGTGAAAAGCAAAAAGATTTTGTTCAAAGATTTGAAAGTGATGGCCTCACGGCAAGAGAAAATGGGGGAGAGACTTAAAAAAAAATCATGCTAGAACTGTTTGACTCTTTAAAAATATATGCATATACAGCTTTGATAGGAATGGAAAATAAATTTTAAAAATCAAAGCATAAGAGGGGAAAAGAGGCGGAGCCCAGAATAGTACAGGATCTGGAATCATGACCTTTAGAAGTGGTTCTATAAATTAAGGATTTTTTAAGTTTCAAATACACACACACAAACTTGGCACACATTGAAGGCTGATCTCACTTGTTCCATCTTCAGTTCAGTTATTCTATCTGGCTGAAAGGTGCCGAATCAGAACCAACAATAAAGTTACATGGACATATAAGGGCTCAGGCATGCACAAATGAAGACACTTCTACTAACTGCCTAAAAGCAGAATTAACTATCTCAGGAAGCAGTGAGTTCTCTGATGGAGGTAGTTAAGCAGAGCCTGAATGACGTCCACTTAGTGGATATGACCCCTTGGTGGGATGGGCTGCAGACCTCAAGTGCCTGCCAGTTGTGGGATTCTGTAAAAGGATTCCATGTAATAATCTCCTTTGAATTAGTACCATTCTACAGTAGGGCTAGAAACTCCGGTAGGTGAATAAGCGTAGGCACTTAGCACATGGGTGTCTCTTCCTTTTAGCTTTGACTTTTCATTTCAAAAGTCTTAAATATATTTACATTTGGTTACGAATCACATATTTTCAGAAGCAGATGAGGTGTAAATACTTACAAAGTAGAAGAGAAAATGCCCATCTGAGTGGGAGAAAGTGGGAAGAAAAAAAGATGGTCTGATGTAGTGATAAGAGACAAGAGAAGAATACACTGGGGGCCCTGTGGTTCGGTGGCCATGGGACATTAAACAGGTTACGGTACCCAGTCGGGTATGAGTCTCTGGGTGGGACCACACCTCCAGTATGAGACAAGAGTACCTGGGCTTCCTGGCAGGGCAGAAGGACAGAGACCTGGGACTTCAGTCAATACATGTGAATGAGCAGCAAAAGAGCCACCAGAGGTTAGTGAACAACAGAAAAAACACCTTTGATTTGCTCTGTTGTAAATACAATTACTTGTGCTACCAAAGAACAAAAATCACACCTTAGCTTAAATGCTGGTCATTTCAATGCCGGAATAAAAATATTAAACATACCATAGGTACCATCTTTTCTATGGGACCTGCTTCAAGAGTCAGTGTGCCTTGTCTACAGGCTTCAGGGAAGCTTTATTTTCTAGTGAAGGACAGTATTTTTCCTCTCACTGTGTAATAAGATACTATGATGCCTACAGACACAATAAATTTATCCCAAAGTTTACTGAACTCCACCCTTACTAGTTAAGAATAGACACAGATCATATTTCAAAAATAATGTCTATGTTCCTTTGGGGCCCTTCGTATTACTAGCTCTTATTTTTAAAAACTAGTTTAGAATCTACCAAGAAATTATCTGTGCTTTACACACTGCAAACGAGTGTAACTTTTGGCTGAAGAAATAGAGATGTGGGGCGCCTAACTTTGGCTTCACAATCCGTGAGTTCAAGCCCCGCATTGGGCTCCGTGCTAATAGCTCAGAGCCTGAAGTCTGCTTCGGATTCTGTGTCTCCCTCTCTCTCTGACCCTCCCCTGCTCACGCTCTGTCTCCCCCTCTCTCTCTCAGAAAATAAACAAACATTAAAAAAATTTTTTTAAACAAAGAAAGAAAGAAAGAGAGATGCACATATACTCCACCACTGTGGAAGCCCCTACACCCCTCTGTAGACTGCATACTTCAAGAAGAAAAGTCTCATTCTTGGTTAAAGCCATACTTAGTAGCCTGAGCAGCACCCTTGCCAGTCAACATTAAACTAAACCAAGAATGTGACTGGCGTGGAATTTCCTCTTTATTTTACCAACATTCTTGATGCTTTTACTTTTTTCTTTTCAGTGCTTTCCCACTGCCCCAGGAGTTTTCTTGTTCCTGTGCCACAGTCACGGGCAGGGGTCATTTTTACTGTGCTAATTTCCAGCCTTCCAGTCACACTTTGAACAAAATATATAGGATGTGTAGCTCTACCCACTCTGTTCCCAGACAAGAATTGAGAAGATGGGCTAGAAGAGCTTCCATCATGCATTCTGCAATGTGAACCAGTAAAAACAAAAAAAGGGAGAGGGGGGAGGGAGTGGAAGGGGGGAGGCAGAAGGGAAGAGAAGCCTCCATTTCTCATAAATCTATCAACCAGTGCTGATTACCTAGCATACTTAGGTGTGTACCAGCCGGGAGGTCTCTAGTTTATGATGTGCTCTTTTTTTTCCCCCTGACTAGCTAATATTAATGTCTTCACCAAGACTTCATTATAATGAAGAAATACATACTAACAAGGTTAGGTTCACAATCACTAGAATTAACTCATAACAAACATTTCAGGGGCACCTGGGTGGCTCAGTTAGTTAAGCATCTGACTTTAGTTCAGCTCATGATCTCGCTACTCATGGGTTTGAGCCCCCACATGGGGCTCTGTACTGACAGCTCAGAGCCTAGAGCCTGTTTCCGATTCTGCCTCCCCCCCTCCCCAAAATAAATAAACATTAAAAACAAAACAAAAAAATTCAACTAATGGCGTATTGTAATTCTTAGGTTCATTCCCATTTCCCTCCACCATAGGTTATATTTAATAGTAATTTTGACAGGTATCATTAGCATCCTACACTAAAATGTTAGTCTCTGAATACCCCATCCCCCCGTCACATATATTCAATAAGCACTTATTGAGGATCTATTATTTGCTTAGCCCCCATAACATCATCTCCACTTTCAATTCTTTCTCCAACAAGACAGCATTCAATCACCAGGTCCCACCTCTGGATGGCCATTTGGAGTGTTAAGTTAAAATGGTAACTGTCCCTCAGGTCTCAGCAGCAGACCCAGGGGAGAGGAGAAGAAAACCCTCAAGCACAAATGGCTGGTTCCCTCTCTGTTGGCCCAGCTGGCCTCACAGTAGTCCAGATTCCCAAGTTACAAACTTAAAGGGTCTTTCTTGAACTATTAACCCTTCCCTAACTTCTTGGGAGATCTCAAATACAAATCTGAGAAACAATTCACATGAAGGCTTTTATATTATCACAATATACTTGAGTGACTTGAAATTTATTTACATTGTTCTGCTAATATTTAAAAAAAAATGTTTGGTTTTTTGTTTTTTGTTTTTTGTTTTTTGAGAGAGAGAGAGATAGAGAGCAAGCGGGGGAGGGGCAGAGAGAGAGCACCAGCCATGGAACATAGCACCAGCCATGGAACATAGAGCGCAGTAAGTAGCAAGCAGATCAGGGGAAAGTGTTCTTCCTGCCTCTGAGCTCCCTGCTCTGTTTGCTCCTTACTATCTCAAGAGAAACATGCCTTTCTACTTGCTCTTGGCTCAGATTCTCAGACTAAACTATAAACCTTTAAAAATTATCACCACAGGGGCTTCTGGGTGGCTCAGTCAGTTGAGCGTCCAACTTTGGCTCAAGTCACGATCAAAAGTTCGTGGGTTCAAGTCCCGCATCCGGCTCTGTGCTGACAGGTTGCTCAGAGCCTGGAGCCTGCTTCCGGTTTTGTGTCTCCTTCTCACCTCTGTCCCTCCTCTGTTCATACTCTGTCTCTCAAAAATAAATAAATGTTAAAAAAAAAAAAAATTAAAAAAATCATCACCACAAAATAGAATTGCATTCACTTTTAAAATGAAAATATTAAAGTATTACTTGCAAACTTTCATAACTGAAATCTATTTCAACCACCAGTGTCTATCCCAAAATTTTTTTCTTGATGTACAAGTATGGTTAGTTTCAAAATATATTTAATATGCTAGACCTAGAAACTTGGTATCTTCAGAATTTTCATTCAATGCTTGATGTTTTTGGACTTGTCATGAAAATACAAAATCACATGCAAAATAGACTTGAAAAAACATCAGAGCCTAGCAAGCAAGGAATAAAACTCTTCAATATGCTGAGTTGTTAAGTACAATTTCGTTTAAAAAAAAATCCAACTTGTGCCCTGGTGGTGAAAATCTCTACCTTTGTAATTTGATCCTAATGTGCATACTAATCATTTGTGCTACAAAGTCAACTTCAACATGGCCATTTTCTTCACCCTTTCCTTTCTTAGTGCTCTCCAGAGCCTTGTTGGTACTCAGTATTAAATAATACCTGCATCAATTACATTAACCCTTTTGGAGGCCATGGATCTCCAAAGACTGACTAAATAAACATATATTCTTTATTTAAAACTACATTCTCAACAATCTGAGTGATGGGGGTGGGAGGGGGGGCGTCTGGGTGACTCAGTCAGTTAAGTGTCCAACCCTTGACTTCGGCTCAGGTCATGAGCTCATGCTCGTGAATTTGAACCCCACATTGGGCTCTGCCTTAACAGTGCAAATTTTGCTTGGGATTCTTTCTCTCTCTCTTGCTCTTGTTCTCTCTCTGCCCCTCCCCTGCTCACACTCTCTCTCAAAATAAATAAATAAACTTAAAAAAAAAAAAAAGAATCTGAGTTCTGGGGAAAAGGACACCATTATAGTCACATTTAGTAAACTTACTGCCATGATAGTCCTTTCAGACTTACGATTTTAGAAGAAACTGTACAAGGGCCCAAGAGGAAATGCACAGCAGTTAAGGGTCCCTAGAGCCTGAGATTTATAACCACCACTTAACACAGACCACAGACTCTGCTCCAAACTGTCACCCCGGACCTCTAGTTTGGGGTGCATTGATTTAAAACCAACACCCTCCCCTACACACACACACACACACACACACACTTTATTTTTTTTTCAATATATGAAATTTATTGTTAAATTGGCTTCCATACAACACCCAGTGCTCATCCCAAAAGGTGCCCTCCTCAATACCCATCACCCACCCTCCCCTCCCTCCCACCCCCCATCAACCCTCAGTTTGTTCTCAGTTTTTAAGAGTCTCTTATGCTTTGGCTCTCTCTCCCACTCTAACCTCTTTTTTTTTTCTTTTTTTTTTTCCTTCCCCTCCCCCATGGGTTTCTGTTAAGTTTCTCAGGATCCACATAAGAGTGAAAACATATGGTATCTGTCTTTCTCTGGGCTTGTTTCACTTAGCATCACACTCTCCACTTCCATCCACGTTGCTACAAAGGGCCATATTTCATTCTTTCTCATTGCCACATAGTACTCCATTGACACACATACAACTTTAAAGCGAGGGTAAACAGTACACGCAAACTCTGACTCTAGGTGACAGAAAAGTGGTGTCTGAGGTACATTTAAATACTATTCTAATGTAGTAGTCTTCAGTCCAACAGAGGAAAAGGAAAGTAGTGCAGTAGGAAATGTACATGCTTTGAACTCCCATAGGCTTTACTCTTGGGGGAACTTGGACAAACTGCCTATGCTTTCGTGGCTTCAGCTTTCTAATCTGTAAAATGGGGCTAACACTGGTACCCCTCTGAGAGTTGTGAGAATAAAATGAAATTTATTATGAGAGCAGATAGGGAATAAGCAGTCATTACTCATTCCCTAGTTGTCTGCCGTCCTTTTTCATGCCTTTTCCTTCCTCTCAGAGATCACCCATCCCAAAAGCATCTCTATGTATGCACATGACTTAAAGCATTATCTGAAATCCAGTTCTGGGTCTTCCATTGCCTATGGGAAATTGCTAGCTACATGGAGGTATCAAAACTCAGTTCACACAAAATTAAATTCATCTTTCCTTCCCCCACATACTATTCTCCATCTCTACTTGGGATGCCTATCAATTATAATACCCTTCTTCCATTACATGGCATTCTAAACTGGTTTTATGAGGGCATACCCAGATAAGTCAGGAAAGTCTATCCTATTTCAATTCTATAGTATCTCTTCTGCTTCCCATTTGAAAAACACTGGTCCAAGTTAGTGAACAGCTTCCTGGGTGCCATCTGTTTCCCTTTCTCCCAATTCAAGCACAGGCAAGACTGTCAGATTAATCTTCCTTAAGTCACGCTAAAAAACCCTCCATGGCTGCCTATTTCCTTTGCCTTCAAATATTAATGCCTTCCCTACATGTAACATCTCTTCTGTCTACTCTAGCCAGGTCTCCTTTCCATGCAGACATGGGACATGCAGTAAGTTAAAGGCTTCCTTGTCTTTCTGTTCAAGGTGTTCCTTTCATTGGAATGCCCCCCCACCATTCTACTAAAATCTATCTACTCTCCCACTCTTTCTAAATCCCATTGTTCGGGGTACCTGGGTGGCTCAGTCAGTTAAGTGTCCGACTTTGGCTCAGGTCATGATCTTGTGATTTGTGAGTTCGAGCTCCACATCGGGCTCTGCGCTGACAGCTCGGGGCCTGAAGCCTGCTTTGGATTCTGTGCCTCCCTCTCTGCCCTTTCCCTGCTCGTGCTGTTTCTCTGTCTCAAAAATAAGCAAACATTAATAAATAAATAAATTAATTAATTAATTAATTTAAAAAATCCCATCCTTCAAGGCTAGATCCAGGGTCATTTCAGGAAGCCCTCTCAACCAACTAGTCCATTCTTTCTTGGTTTCCCCATTCCCTAAATTCCTAAGCACCCAATTTAGCCTCTCGTTATTATTGCTGTTTATTTCACCCTTAGCACTCACCTTCCTGACACAATTTAAAATTTCTGAAAGTCAGGGTCACTTTTCCAAAACCCAAAGAGGATTCTTTTTAGGGGAGGCTTAATGGATACAAAGACATCCGCCAGATTTAGTTTCCATTAATATTATAATGTCTGAGATATTTTCACAGATTGTGCAATTTGCTATAAGCCTATGAGATAGGTTTTATTATTGTTCCCATTCTACATCTAGGAAAAGTGAGGCACCAAATGTTAAAGAATGTGGCCCAAATAACCCAGCTGGTGACAGAGCTGAGATTCAAACCCATGTCGTCTGGCTATGCAGTCCACACTCCACAATCAGTATAAGATGGTGTTCAATTCTATGGATTCTAACAGCCCTGTAGAGTAACACAACAGAAAGGATGTCTTACAAGGAAGGTAGAAGGCCACTTACACATTAAGGACGGGATCATTAAGGGCGGGATGGAAAATGAGACACATACAATAGTCTAAGTACAACTGAATTTTATACTAAAAAAGAAATTTTACACCACAACTATTTTGCTTAAAATTAAACTCTTTTGCTATTATAAATAATGCTAAATGGAAAGATTCTTGCATATAGCATTTACTGTACATTTAGATTGCTAAATAAGGGATGTCAACTGCTTTTTATGGCTTTTAATGTATGTCATCAAACAATGTCCCAAGAGAGTCATTCCAATTTATTCAGCGAATCAATAAAGTACACTTGAGTCAAAACCACATGAGCAATTAATATTCTGTTAACTTTTACCAAAGTTGCAGGTGTAAGAATGTCTCTGTGCTTTCAGTTAATTTGATTATCAGCAAAGTTGAACACATTTACATATTAGTTTACTATTTCCTCGTCTGTAAATGAGCTATTTGTTGCATTTTTTTATGAGCTCTTTATATCATAGATATTCTAAAGAATGATGTGAATCTTCAGTTTTATTATTGTTTATACAAAAAAAAGAAAGAAATTAAACAGGAGGGGGAAAAAGAAAGAAAAAAAGATACTCTCTTTTTTTCCTTCTCTATCCTAGCATATCCCACTCAGTATTATGACTCCTTAAGTGCATCAGGGAGGGGTGAGAAGAATAGGAAGGAAAAAGAAAATTTTGGGGAAGATACAGGAGTACCAAATAGAGATAAATACACACAGAAGTGAGAGGTTAGAAGAGGCAGAAAAGAAATTGAGAGCTACAGGGAAGAGGTTAAACTAACCCACAAGATTCTTCTGGGGATCACTAACTGTGAGAATATTAATTAGCTACTTAACCATGATCCCAACCTTAAATGGTCCTCTTTATCCTGAAGCTCAGAACAGGAAACAGGCAGTAGGGTGGGGGAAAGAGCTAGACGAGGACTTCCGTAGTGGCTTGAGCAGTATTACTGGGAAAACAGGAAGATAATTGTGTGACTTTCAGCTCTGAACTGTGAAAAGTCTTATAATGGAGCTATAAGCAAAATGTTAGGAAACACTGCAGAGGTGTGACTTTATAGGCAGAAGAAAAATAGCAAAACTATGTAACAGGTACTATTGGCAGACTGTGGAGTCACCATCCCCACCCTCCGCACCGCTGTTGGCGTTCTAATTTTGTTCTGGTGTTGCCCCGCCCTCCACTGGACTCAGGGAAATCCTGGTTAGTTTAAGCCAATTACAGGGTTCTTTGCCTCTCCCTTACTAGAAATTGTCTAGGGATGAGTATGTGGCCCTCCGTAACTTCTACTAAAGGAAAACCCCTGGAAGTTGTCAGCTCAGCAAAAGAAGGCAGAAAGAGCCACATGCATCTTGGAATCCTGAGGGCAAATAGGTGAGAAGCGGTCATCCTTAAAATTATTAAAAAAAAAAAAAAAAAAAAAAAGGCAAAGAAAAATCTCAGGTCCTTGGTGACATCATCAAGCCACTAAAGTAACCAACCCAGAAGCCACTGTACCTCTCACCTTATGTGAGATTAATCCTTTAATGTTTTAGCTATTTAGAGTTAAGGTTTATTTCTTACAGCTGAATCACTTTAAGAAGTTCATAATGAAAAATCTTACAGGATCATTATCATCATCACATGCTACAGAAAAAAGCAAACTTTTATACCTTCACTGCTACTTCAACATCTAGAAATAACCATCTATTTTCAATTTTTATTTTTGTTTGCTATTTTATTTTACATTATAGAAATGTATCCAGAAATCAAACACTTACTGTTTAACAATTTTCAGTATATATGGCAACCTTAAAAATTAGACTAAAAATGGCTATTTTTAATAAGACTTTTATTTTATTTTTTCTGAGAGATAGAGAGCATGAACAGAGGAGCGGCAGAGAGAGAAAGATCCAAGCAGGCTCCATGTTGTCAGTGCAAAGCCCAATGTGGGGCTCGACTCATGAACCATGAGATCATGGCCTGATCTCACGGAAACCAAGAGAGAGACACTTAAACCTACTGAGCCACCCAGGCACCCCAGACTAAAAATGGCTTTTAAGAATTTCCTTACTAAATAAGTGTCTAAATAGTTGGTTGTAGGATGTTGTAGAGAACAGCTAAAAAGAGTAATATTATTTTCACACAAAAAATAAATTCCAGTGGTTTATCAACTGTTTTTTGAGTAAATCCTATTACACAACTGATATGAAATAAAAAAGAGTCTATCAAAGGAAAAAAAAAAACTAAGGGGTGCCTGGGTGGCTCAGTTGGTTGAGCGTCCGACTTCAGCTTAGGTCATGATCTCACAGTTCCGTGACTTCGAGCCCCGCATCGGGCTTTGTGCTGACAGCTTACAGCCTGGAGCATGCTTCAGAGTCTGTGTCTCCCTCTCTCTCTGCTCCTCTCCCCTGGCTCTCTGTCTCTCTTTCAAAAATAAACATTAAAAAATAAAAATAAATAAAATAAGACCCCCCCACCACCACTAACTATATTAAAAGATACTGAAAAATGCAAATTACCTTCAAAAATCACCTTTTGAAAAGAGTACCAAGTTTGATACAATGCATAAATTCAAAATTGGAGTATAATGCTATGCTATATTCCAAATACATGAAAAAACAAAAAGTACTAAAAGGGAAAAAATATTACCGTGCCAGAAACTTCAACCATTTCCAAAGTGAATTCCCACAGTAGAAATAACAATGCCTCTCTAATGACTGAAGTTTTCACCAGTCCAAACACTTTTTCTTTATAACACTACACATAAAGTCCCATCCATTTGTGCCTGCTATAAAAACGTCAGCACTGTAAATCCAACTGGTCCATTATTTGAGTGGACCAGTCTTTTCCCATCCACCTTGACCTAGGAATTTGCACCACACCTCTGTAAGTCTGCTTGCTTCACACCTGAGATATACACCTGCAACAAAGAAGCCGCTTAAGAATGTTGCTGAAGATGCTGAGAACCTTCTTTGAAAGTATTTAACCCGTTAAAAAAATTTTTTGTATTGAATTTTAAAACATCAGAATTACTAAGGTAGGAGTTCATCCACATCCATCCATGGAAGGAAAGAGAATGTTTGTTAATTTGTTCAAACATTCCCTGAGCACCTATCATGTACCAGGGACCAGCCTAGCATAGAGAATAACAGCAATGAACAAAACAGACATGGTCCTGCTCTTTGTCAGCTCAGTCTAGACCAGGGGTCAGCAAACATTTTCTGTAAAAGGCCACGGGGTAAATATTTACACTTGTGGGCCAGAAAGTCTCTGTCACAACTAACTACTCAAGCTTGCCATAGCATGAAGGCAGCCACAGACAATATATAAACGAATAAACGGGATCATGTCCAAAAAAACTTTGGGACAGGGGCGCCTGAGTGGCCAAGTTGGTTAAGTTTCTGACTCTTGGTTTTGGCTCAGGTCATGATCTCGTGGCTTCATGGGTTCAAGCCCCACATTGGGCTCTAATGTTGGCAGCACAGAGCCTGCCTGGGATTCTCTCTCTCCCTGCACCCACCCCCACCCCACCCCCTGCCCACTCATGCTATGCTGTCTCTGTATCTCTCAAAATAAGTAAATAAACTTAAAAAAAAAAAAAAACAGCTTTGTGGACAATTAAAAGTCAAATTTCATACAACTTTTACTAAATAAATTTATCATGCATTGACCTTTTTTATTAAATATATATTATACATATTTGCATATATATGCATAAATACATACACACACACTATTTTGAGCATTCTTAGCTTGCAAGCCATATAAAAACAGGTAGTTGGCCCAATTTGGTCCATGGGCTATAGTTCTGCCAATGGACCAGACAATATCAACTGTATAATTATTTATTGCTTTAAGCACTCAGAGGGAAAATACATAAGGCTATGAGAATTTAATAAGGAGACATGGCATGGTTTGAAGCATCAAGGGAGCATTTTCCAAAGAACTGAACTGACTTTAAGGCTGGAAATTTAAAGGATGAATAGCAGCCCGCCAAAGGCCAGGGAGAAAACGGTCTTCCAGACAAGTGAATAGCAGATGGAAAAAGTCCTAAAAGGAGAAGGAATACAATCTACTGAAGAATCTGTGAGATTGGACCACAAAGAATAAGGAGAAACATGGCAGGAGAGCACAACGACACAGGAGAGACGGAGACCAGCCCACAAAGACTTTGTTGGCTAAGGTCAGAGATTCTGGCCTTTGTCCTAAAACCAACTGGAAACCATTAAAGGGTTTCAAGTAGCACAGGGACACTATCAGCTTTGGATTTTTTAAAGATCACTAAGACTGAAATATGGAGAAAAATTTGAAGGGAGCATGAATAATACATGGAGATCCAGGAGAGAGTTTCTGGCCAGAGAGGACGGAGGCTTAGACTGTGGTGGTGGCAGAATTTAGAAGGTAAAATAAGCAAAATGTGGTCACAAGATACGGAAGAATGACAGGTGGGCTCCTGCACGTCTCAGGTTTCCAGTTTCCACACCAGGATACTGGTATCATTCAGTGAACCAGAGATACCGAAAAAGACATGTGTATGTGTGCAAATTTTGAGTTCAGTTTCTGACATGCTGAGTTTGAGTTGCTTGTAAGATATTCTAGTGGAAATGCTAAGTAGTCCGTTGGATATTAGGATCAGAGGCCAGGACAGAGTTTCTTCCAATTGAGTAATTCAGTTTGGGAATTGTCAGCATACAGATTGTAACTGAAACCATAAGAGGAGATGCAATTACCTAAAGAAAGGGTATGTTCGCAGTGGCTTTCAACCTTGGCAGCACAGAAGAATTATCAGAGGAACTTTTAAAATTTTTGGTGCCCAGGCAGTGACCTTGAACCAATGAAATCAGAATCTCTGGGAGTAGGACCCAGGCATCACTGTTTTTTAAAGTTCTCTAAGCGTTTCCAACGTACAGTTAAGGTTGCAAAGATAGGACTTAAAACATTAAGAATTAACTATACTACAGAAAGATCAAGAGATTAAGAGACTAGTTTCTAGTCCCAACTACCTGATAATGGATTTCTCTGACCTCAGAGTACTTCATAGCTCTAAATTATAGTTTAGCTCAACAGGAAAGTGAGATAATAGCACTGGTTTATCTCTACTATCCCCCAAAGTCCCAAAAATCGGGGCCAAAGTTACAAAATGGAAATATTTCTTTCTTCTTGGAAGGTAGGAGAGGAAGGGTAGAGGGATATATAGAAAAATAGCTATTAACCAATCACCAGTAGAATATACAATGTGTTGTTATAAATATCCTCCCAAGCCAATAACACTTCTAAATGATAGGATTAACACATCAAATAGTATTTGATAGTATTTGTCAAGTCTGAGAACATTCTAGCTAGACTAGTTTTGCTATATTATATGATGTTGTTCCACAGACAGGAACAGCAGGAAGTTCAAAATGGTGGCATGAATTCAACTTGGAAATTCCTTAATTCAAAATTGTATTGAGTGGATCTTTTCTAAAGATAGAGTGAGCTGCAATTTAAGATTTAGGAAGTGTGCATGTGAAAACTGAGAAACACAGGATTGCAATCCAGAAGACCAGGGTTAAAGTTTGGATCTGTTGTTCAGGAGCTCTTACTTCAACCAACGTTTCCTAAACTCCAAGTCTCAATTTCCTTAGCTGTAAAACGAAAGTACAGTCAACTTCAGAGTTACCATAGAAATTAAAACTTGAAAATGGCTGTGGAAAATAGCTATACAAAAAGCATTACCATTTTTACAGTATTTTCCGATTTTGACATTCTTTGGTTTACATATTTTGAGGAGTGGATCTCCTATACTAACAGCAAGAAGAAGAAAAAGAAGAAGAAAGAAGAAGAAAAAACTGTCCTCATGCCATGATTTTTTTTTTTCTTTTGAGAGAGAGCGAGAGAGAGAGAGCATGAGCAGGGGAGGGGCAGAAAGAGAAGGAGGGAGAGAGAATTCCAAGCAGGCTCCACACTGTCAGCATAGAGCCTGATGCGGGTCTCCAATTCACCAACAGTGAGATCATGACCTGAGCCAAAACCAAGAATTGGCTGCTTAACTGACTGAGCCACCCAGGTGCCCCCCATGCCATGACTTTTTTTTTTTTTTTCATCCTGGTCAGACCAAGTCTGCTTTGCTGGACTTATTTTAATGGAACAACTTAGTTTCTGTTGGGAAATCCCACTACACTCTTCAAATGCCATTTTTACCATCTGACTTTAAATTCCACAAAGCAGACAGAAACTACAGGGTTATTAAAATCTGTTAAGGAACAGTTAACATACTCAAAAGTTAACCAGTGTTAGTGAAGCACTTGACTGTTTTTCATCACTCCCCAGACAAGATTTAAGAGCTAGAGAAAGACAGTTAAATTTATAGCTCTCTATTTGAGGACCATGGAACACGACAGTAGACAAGTACAATTCCTCCTCAAGTCAGACAAGGGGTGGTTTGTTCAACCAGAAAGATTCTCCTCCATCCTTCTCACAATTTCTAAGGTTAGAACCAAAGGACACAGAACTTCAGAGCACTTGCAAAATCTCCTGGCCTCCGAAGCACTGCTGTGAGAAATAATGATCTAGCTATTAACGACAAAGACTTACAGCAATTTGCTAAGTAATCTTTGGAAAGCCTGCTTCATTCAAACTGGTTTGTCAATGGGAAAGAACATTTCATAAATCTGAAGATTTACAAGTGAACTTTGAAGTTTAACATTACAAGAATAGAAATTATGTCAGGTTATAACAGAACAAACGAATTATGGAGAGTTGGGAATAAATTTTAAGAGTCTTAGGGAAGATTAGTGCTTGTAAAAAGAAACTCAAGACTATCTCACTTTTATGTTCCCTTCAAAGAGATTTTTAGGCAAAGGCTATCAGGGGTTGGCTTGTTTTGAGCAGTTTCTAATATCTGCAAATAACTTGTAGTGGTCACTAATAAAAATCGTAATTAAGAGTTCTATAAGTCCTTGACTCCGTACATATTCTTAAGATTCTTAGATGTACGTACCTAATACAGCACAAATTATTTTGCCAATAATTTGCTCCTTCAGCAATGAAATGTAAGTTAGTATAGAATGTGACACTTCTTTGATCTAAATCCTAAAACAGGATAATTGTTTCGATGGCAAATTATGATATCCAGACACTGACAAGAAAATGGAAATAACACCAGGACAGATTACAAGAGATGAAACAGTTGGGAAGACCATAAACTCTTTTATGAGAGTCTACAACATAGCAAGGGACTATGAGGAAAAATAAATTACATTTCAAAAGCGAATTCCTACTACAAAAAGGAAACGCACTATATTTACATTGATAAAACCTGCCAGGGCTTTAAAATTGCTGACGATACCACTGAGAAAAGCTAAGCTGAACCGCAGAGTACCCCGAAGCACGTTGTTTTGATGTGCTATGCAGGTTATCATTAGAGTTTGCAGACAAGCTTTTTAAAGATGTTACAGCCACTGCTCCAACTAAAATATAGGCACTGAGCAGAGCACCAGGAGAAAAGGAAAAGCCTGCTCAATTTTGCAAACTGATGGTACCATTGATAGAGTAGGAAGGAATGTAGGAAAGGCAGGTCAATTTTAACTTAAACAGTTTAAATTTGAGCTTCAAAGAGGATGGCTTGGTGGAATCAGTCAACCAGCCCAAGGAAGTCAAACAGCACATGGGTCAGGGCTGGACTCATATTTAATGTTACTTGCCAGCCAGATGTTCAAATGTGTGTAGATACATTCTGTTTATTGACTACTGCTAAGCAACTATTCTGTACAAGGTATGGTGAGGCACTGCAATGGATACAAAGATGGAGAAAACAAAACAAAAGCAGTTCCTATACTCAAGAAGCTTACAATCCAGTAGAAAGGATGAAAGAAACACATTCTGCCTAAAAATACAATCAATCGAGGCCTCTAACACAGGTTCAAAGTGATGTGAAGTTGCATCCCTGTTTTGTTTCAACACAACATAGACAGACATGATATTATTCTAAAACCAAGGATACTCCTGAATGGGGCGTTAAAATGCCAGCAGATTGGTAACATTTCACAAATGAAGAACAATGCCAAAATATCAAATTAAAAAAAAAAAAAATGACAAGCTCTTTGGCACAAAACCTGCTCCTCAATGCTCCACTGAACACTACAAGACCCTAAAGCTGAACTTAAAGGCATGTGACAGCTGCCAATTGGTTATAGGAGTCTACAGGAAAAAAAAAAAAAAATGCACCCCTCAGGGTGCATGACATACATCTTGTCTGTAGAACATGGCATGAAGGAAGCAGTGGCTGCAAGAGGAGGAAACAGCAAAGAAAATGCATGTGACAGACAGCACTCCGAAAAGTAAGATGTGGAGCTAGCCAAATTCAAGACCTGTGATTAAAGCAGAGTTTTGGTCCAGCATCCATCCCTCCCAATTTTAACTGCTCAAGCCATCCATAAACTATCAGTAATTTCCTGTCTTAAAGGCATTTCACCACCAAAAGAAGATGTAAAGTAACCCAGTGCTTAAAAGAAAACAGTATGAAAACACCTTTTTTGGCAAAAATAATATGTAAGTAAATGTTAAATGAATAGCACTCAACTAGATTCCCCCCTCCCCCAAAACTCCCTAACCAGTTGAAAGGTATTGTGTAATCCCACATCTTTAACTGTTAATATGAAAACCCTGGTTTATCGGCCACTCCTTCCTAACATCACTACATGTAGTTTTATTTGTTATTCCAAATAAATGGGAAGGTTTAACTAACTAAACCAATCAGCCTGACCAGGATCCTCGGCGGGTGGTGAGGGTGGAAAAAACACGGGTAAGCAAACACTCCAAAAAAGAACTGGACAAATAGGTTGGATACTTGATAAAACATAAATATCCTCCATTCATCTGCAATTCTAGTCATTTTCTAACAGATCTCAGATTTTCAGAACAAGTATGCAGGTTATTTAAAACTGAGTTATATATAGTCATTTAGCAGCAGCAAAACACTTCTGGCATTACCACAGATGCTAGATCTCTGGAGGAATTTTTTTTTTCCAAACTAGCATTTTTCTTCACCAAAAACCAACCAGCCTTTATTTCTAAAAACAAGAGCCCTTGTCTCCCCCAAAACAAACAAATCAAAGACCACAGTTAAATTCTACGCTAATGAAACTGTGAGATTACATCCCATGCATTGTCAGAGCCTATTTTTCATACACCACCACCAGACAGTTTGATGCAGTATTCCTGATTGCTTTTTATCGTATTTGTAAATACACTCACTAATCCACTAAATTAGGTAATTTACAAACAGGTCCTCTCAGTTATTAGTGGCCAGCAGTCAAGTTCTATTACATTTGATCCTTATACAGTTGTCTAAACATTTCCATCCAGGTTAAGGGCTCGCATCGGCAAAGGGAGAGGGAGGTTAGCGAAATTTGGATGGGGGCAGGGTAGACGCTGGGAGAAATCTCTGCATCTCAGCCCTCAGCGACAACATTCAGCCAGTGCCCACAGAAAAACTAAATTCGGCACCTCTTCCTCCTGTTACACTGGCAACAAAGAGGGAGTTTCCGTAACGCTCCCGTCACCCACCAGGTGCCCAATCTCCTTCCCAGCCTAGTCTCAGCGCTCCCGCAGGGGCCTCGGTGTGCGGAGAGGCCGCGGTGCCCGGGGTCAAGGCACAAAGGGGGGATGGGGTGCAAGGCGAGCGGGTTGGATCTGGGACGTGGGCCGCGTAAGGGCTCCCGGACTCGCTTAAAACAGTTGAACCTGGTGTCGGGGGCGGCGGGCAAGAGAAAGGGACAGAATACCTAATGGAGCAGAAACTGGAAAGGGGTGAAGAAGGGTGAAGAGCCCGTGCTGGAGGTACTCCGCCACGGAGCACAGAAAACAGCCGGTGGATGGGCTAAGGGGAGACTCCAAGGAGATGGGAAGAGAGGCGCAAGGCCCAGAAGACGAGGGAACCGGGTGCCACCTGGGGCAGAGAGGAGGCGCCTGTGTTGCTTCTACCTGCAGGCGGGCGGGACGGGCCGCTCAGGTGTGACTGGGAAGAGGAGGCCAAGTCGGAGACGCGCCAGGGAGAGAGCTGGGGGGCTTACTAGGGGCCGCGCAGAGGTGGCTGCGAGACGACAGCCGCGGAGCCAGCGCGGGGGCACCTGCGGGACAGGCGCAAGGGAGAGGCGGGGGCGGGGGTCTCCGGAGTGCAGGGTGGGCTGAGGGAGGCTCTCGGGCGGCGGGATGCAGCAGGCACCAGCTGCGCGGCGCGGGGGAGGCATCCGGGCGGGCGGCCGGGAGGAGGGAGCCCCTCACCTGCGCGGCGGAGGAGGCGGAGCTGCAGCAGCCCATGGCGGGGCCGGAGGAGCCCGGAGGCGGCGCCGGGCGCGCAGCTACGCCCCGGAGCCCCTCGGCATGCGAGCCGGCGGGCGCCCGGGGAGGGCGCGGCCTGGCCCCGCACGGCTCGGCGGCGGCGGCGGCGGCTCGGGTGGCGGCGGGTACTCAGGAGGCGGCGCGGCTCGGGGCGGGCGCCGGCCACATCCCACGGCGGCGGCGGCGGCTGCGCGGCTCCTGCTCCGCTCCTGCTGCTGCAGCTGCTCCCCAGTGGAAAGGGGCGGGCGGCGGCGGCGGCGCCTCCCCCTGTCCCCCGCCTCCCGCCTCCCGCGCCCAGTCCCTCTCCCGCTCCCTCTCCCGGGCCGCCGCCTCCTCAGCGCCGCGCGCGTCTCCCATCAGACTCCCCGCCCCCAGTGCAGCGCCGAGCCGGCAGCCGGGCGGCGGCGGCCAAAACCAGGCCGGGCCCTTCGGCCCGAGTCGGAGCCTGCGCAGTGCCGAGCCTATTTAGCGGTGGCACCGAGGCACAGCGCTGCCTCGGAACAAGAGGTCGCTCGGGGTTGAGGCTCGCAGGGGCTGAGCAGGCTCGTCGCTGAAATGGGGCCGGATTGCTTCCGGACGTGGGAGGCACGGGCGAGGCATGAGGAGTTGCTCGCTGTCCCCACTGGACGCGCCACCCGAAGACCGTAAAGGCATCTCACTGCCCCCACGGTTGCTTTTTAGCCAGAGGAAAGTGTACACAATAAACCTTCCCAGGAGAAGGAGTGAGTGATAGAAAACGGGAGAAACAAGCATCTGTTGCTATTGGCCCCATTTTGCTGATGAAACTGAACCTTGAAGGAAACAGCCTAATGAAATGCACCCCGAGTCGAAATTTTTATGAGGAGCCCAAAATAGGAAAAAGGCAACAAGTTTGCCAGGTCTCTCAGTACATAGCCATATTGGATCTGAACTAAACTTTCTCACACAGGATAGTCCACAAAAAACAATAAACGCGTATTAAGTCATTCATATTAAAAATATTTACTGAGGACATAATAAGTTCCAGTCACTTACAGACACTGGGAATAAAGATAGTTTCTGCTCTCTTACAAGTCCCTGTGGCTAAATTAATACACTGTAGGGTAGCACCAAGTTAGAGTAGGCGTGGTCACTACCTTTAAGAAATTTACAACCCTGAGAGTCCTTGGGAAATAGTGTCAGATGAGAACGAACAGTTAAAAGCTGGTAGTAATAAGGGTACCTGGCAGGCTCAGTCAGTAGAACATGCAACTCTTGATCTTGGGGTCTTTTGAGTTCAAGTCCCAGGTTGTGTGTAGAGTTCACTTAAAAAAAAAAAAAAAAAAAAGGTGAAAAGAGGCAAGTGAAAATGTGGCAGGAATAAAACGTAAAGATCAGGTTTAATATTAAGAAAACCAAGTACCAGATGCCTTTTACATGTTTCATTTCATCCTCACAGACAGAATCAGAAAAGAAAAAAAAAAAAGTTGATTTGCAAAGATGTACAGGAATGAGACTCTAGAAGGCCTGACACGAATGAGAGACAGCAAATTTGAGAGATTACTCCAAGTCTAAGGGGAAAGAAACAGCACAGAAGTAAGCTGACCTTATGTGCATTGAAAGCAACGGAAAGTCGAAATAGGAACCTGGACACAGCTAAAGAAAAGGCCAGAGAAGAATTTCTGGTTGGTGTATTCCAATACTATTTCCTAGGTCTGTGACCGTGGATGAATCACCTTTCTAAACCTCTCTAATCTTCTGTGAAATGTTGATGATAAGATGACCAGGAAGTGTTGTTATCTAGATTAGATAAGAAACAGCTAGAAAGTGGAGCCACACTCAACAAGTACTGCTTGAGATCATCAAACACTTCCTTGACATTCTACCTTTGTTCTCTACCAATTTGATCAGAGGGTGCACCTTACTGCCAGGCTGGTGAATCCTAAGTGTGTTACCAGTAACCATCAGGCCATTATATAGAAGTAGAAAAAATAAAACTTTAAAGGCACTAGTCCCAATTCTGATTATAAACTTCGCAATTAGATTGTAAACTCCCTGAGAACAAGGGAAAGGATTTTCTCTTTTGTATTTCCCTCAGCTCTCTCAAATGTTTGTTGAATTATTCAATGCAGCCAGGAATAAAAAACCTTCCCTTGAGATTTTCCCTCAAAGCCTCAGAGTACATCTTGTTTTTAACTGAGGGAGGAGGCTGAAAGTAAAATTACAGTCTTAAACAAGAAGCCATCTGTCTTCCTTCTTTATAATCAAGGAAAGGGGAGTTGTTTCTCTTAGCAGAGTCAATATGGGAGCATTTCTCTCAGATTATAAAAATCTTTTTGGCTAGTGTAGTTATTCCATGTAGTAGCTAGTGCTTATTTTGTAATTAGAGCTGCAGAACAGATAAATACGTAACAGACCATGGCAGTGCTTCAGAAAAAAATGTATTTCACTTTCTTGGAGGTCTCTTTCCTAGATATGGATGATGGGTGAATATAATTGAAAGGGAGTACATTCCATTGTGCTTGACTGATATGAACTCGTTTTCCCTTTAAGGGTTAATGGAAGTAGGAGTTCTAGGGTTCTGCAAGGTGCTTTGTAAACATACTAATTATGTATGTATGCACCATATATGCATATGAATGTGATGTTTTAAAATTATACCTCGTCGTTAGCATAAGAGAAACTAACAGCTCCTGAATTGATATTCTGTACCTTCTAAGGAGAATCTCTTTCCCATCGCCTTCACCCCTAAAGAAGCCCCATAAAAGGAATGATTTAGAGGGGGGCAAATTGCTGTTCCTTTTCACTTTCTCATAAACAAGCACGTTCAGCATTCAATGAAATTAAGCTACAGAAAATTCAGAAATCGCGAAAGGTCTTTTTTTTTTCTTGCCAGTGATCAAGGTACTGATCTCACCGCCATGAGATGTCATCAAGGCAAGCCACTTGGGAAGGGGTTAGTTTGTTTTTCTTTTGGGAAGAGTGGAGTTTTTTTTTTTTTTTTTTTTTTTTTTTTTTCAACTTATGTAAGAACAGCATCTGCACTAACCAGGATAAAATTATAAGGTCTATCAATCTTGGTGCTGCAGGGTAAAAGCATATCACTAGCTGAGCCAGCCAGAAATGCTTCCCAGTGGTCTAGTATTGCATAATTGGCCGTGTGAATTCCAGGGTTTCCAGTTTCAGATGGAGGGCTTGGTGCTGGTCACTCACAGAAGGAGAACACTGAACTAATGGTCTTTCCAAAGATTTTAATAATGCCTGACTCATTGTTCACATGATTACAGGTTTGGGGGTAACAAATATAAATGCATCGATATATGTGTATGCCTATAAACTGCTCAGAATTGTCCTCTAATTTAAAAAAGGGGCGGGGCGCATTTGGTGCTTTTGGCTGTGTTATTTACATTTTAGCACCTACTGTGTTCACAGCCATATCCCACAAGAGCACATTTGCTTCAGCGGAGCCCCAGCCCCCAGATCTGCCTCACAACCTTCTCCTAAAAGCACGGGCATATCACCCCTGGGAAATACTCCAGAAGCAAAAACTAATTGTAACCAAGGGCTGTAACTGTTCATTCATTACCAGAAAGGCAAGAGCAAGTATCTATTTGGGAAGATGGAAATGTATCTCAACCTCCCAGTTAAGCCTTGAAGTTAGAAATCCCTGAAAAGAGCTTCCCTGAACTCAGGCGTGTGACAGAAAAAGACAACGTTGTTCCCAGCAAGACTCTGACAATTATAAATCCTTAGTCCTGCAACTTTTTTCTATCCATACTTGTAAGTTAATGTCTCTCCAGTGTTAATAACTCTGTCTTTTATTTACGGTTTCAATTGGATTTGCTTTGCGATATTAGACACTTTATAAGTTCTCTAAAAACACTTGCTGTGGGGCCCCTGGGTGGCTCAGCCAGTTAAGCGTCCGACTTCGGCTCAGGTCACGATCTCGCGGTCCGTGGGTTCGAGCCCCGCGTCGGGCTCTGGGCTGACCGCTCAGAGCCTGGAGCCTGTTTCGGATTCTGTGTCTCCCTCTCTCTCTGCCCCTCCCCTGTTCATGCTCTGTCTCTCTCTGTCTCAAAAATAAATAAATGTTAAAAAAAAAAAATTAAAAAAAAAAAAAAACACTTGCTGTGAACTGGCATTTGGAGGGAGGGGTAGCATTTCCCCTATCACTTTTCTGGATGACATTTTAAAAAATCTGTAGTTATTCATTTATTCAATAATTTTTTAACTGAGTCCTTCTTACGAGCTTAGTGTGTTTGATTAAATATCATTATGCAAACATCAGTCCTTGGGGATTTGAGCTGTTGCCAACATACAACTAGTGTTGGCTTTTATTTTGAGGTGGTGGGTGAGGAAGGAGGGAAAGGGAGACAGGATTATGAGTATTCATGTGAGAAGGAAAGGGGCAACTTGTAAAGTAGGGAAAGCCATTTATTTAACAACATAGTTCTTGAGCCACTATAATGAGCCAGACACCTAGCTAGATGCCAGGGATTCAAAGATAAATGAGGTACATTTCTTGCCCTTAAGTCGTTTACATTTTAGTGAGGTGGAAAAGACATTTAAAGCAAGAATTAGAGTATAGATTAAATGTAACGAGAGGAATGAGTCCACATGCTATATAAGCTCAGAGGAGGCCCACAGAAATGGATTTATTTTGTTCATTAAAAATGCTGCATTATGTTTTTTGCCCCTGTTAACCCTTATTCTTATCTCCACTGGACAAGTTCCCACCGTGTACCAAAAGCCTAGAAAAGAGCTTGGTATCCAGGAATATGTCACAAATATTTCTTCAGTGAATAACTGAATTTTGTCAATGGGCTCCTAGAAATTTACATTTGCAAATGTCTAGAATGTCTCAAAAGAAATATCTGAAATAGTATGTGATTTTTTTTGTTTGGCTTTTTTTTCTGTGAAACATCTGGAATAAAATATATTTATTTGTATCATATTGAAAGTATAGATGGCTTTTCTTTGAAGATATTCTAGCCTAACACCTTGGCAAAACCAGATAGGATTAACTACATAAACCTTTTTAAACTTAGATGCAAAATTTAACATAAATAGGATCACCTGGTTGACTCAGTCCTTAAGCATCTGACTCTTGATTTCCACTCAGGTCATGATCTCACGGTTTGTGGGGTCCAGTCCCGCATCCCTCTCCGCTGTCAGGGGAGCCTGCTTGGGATTCTCTCCATCTCTCTCTGCGCCTCCCTGGCTCCCAGGCTCTCTCTCTCAAAATAAATAAATAAATTTTGTTAAAAAATTACCGTAAATGAACCCAACAAACAGATAAACGATCCTTGCAAAGGGATGTATAAAAGGTTTACTGCGATGGCACGAATGTCAGTGTCCCCCGAAATTCATGTGTGGGAATCCTAACCCCCAAAGATGATAGTTTTAGAAGGTGGGCCTTTGGGAGGTACTTGGGTGGTGAGAATAGAGCCCTCGTGAATAGGATTAGTGATTTACAAAGATTCCAGAGAGACCCCCAGTCCCTTCCCCCATGTGAGGACACAGCAAGAAGTTGGCAGTGTGCAACCCAGAAGAGGGCCTTCACCAGAACTCCAGGTAGTACCCTGATCTTGAACGTGCAATTTCTAGAACTGTGAGGAATTAATTTTTGTTGTCTATAAGACACCCAGTCTATGGAATTTTGTTATAGCAGCCTGAACAGACTACCATATTTACTATTGATAATACCTGAAAGTCTCCTATTGAAAAAAATAAAAAACAAAACAAAACAAGAAAACCAAAAGCACCCAGTAGAGAAAGAGGCAAAGGACATAGCAGACAAAATCCACAGTGAAAGAAATACAAGGACTCATAAAATGTGAAATGCTGCTCAACTTCACTAATAATAAAACTGTAACTTAAAAAATTAGGAGCTATCATTCTTCACCTAACAAACTGGCAAAGATTTAAAAGCTTGATAATATTCAGTGTCAGAGAAAGTCATGGTGTTCTCATATACTATTGATGGGGATATAGTTACCTCTTTCTGGAGTGGAATTTAAGAATTCATATATTGAAAAGATGCATTCTTTCATCATTCATTCATTCATCATTCATATTCATTCAAATAGCTCAGCCATTTATTGTCCAGGAACATATCCAACAATAATACAGTCTTGTTTACAATAAGGAGAAATTGGAAAGACCTAAATTTCTATAAATAGAATGTTAGTTAAATAATTGGTTAAATAATAGGAAGTACTTTACAGCTATTAAAAAGTATGAGATAGATCAGTATTCGCTGACATGGGAAGATAACTACAAAAGATTTACAAAACAGCATTATGATGGAATCCTGTTTATGCAAATAGTGTGTGTGTGTGTGTGTGTGTGTGTGTTTGTAGAAAAGGCTATAAAAAAGACATATCATCTATTAGAGCAGTTACCTTAGGAGAGGAAATGGGGGTAAACTGGGATGAGGTAGAGTAAGACAGGAGGGAGACACTTTCTGAGTTATAGACTTCTGCATCGTGGTTTTGAGAAATCAGGTCCTGCTTTTTAAACTATGCTAAAATATTTTTATAAAATGACTGTGGGGGCAAGTGGTCCTCCCAGATGACCTTTTAATCATGGATAAATTATGCAAACTGTCCAGAGTACAGAGAAAGAACAGATCACTATTGAAAGCCATGATTAAGAAAGGGTTCTTGGGGCAAGTGGCGTTCAGCTGGTCCTTGAACAACAGGTAGATTTTCAGTAAGTGAAGATAGGAAAGAAAAAGAGATTTCTCGACATAAAATAACTGAAGCAAAAGTCAGGTTTAGGAATGAATAAGATCTGGAGGAAGGGGGGGCTTTACAGTTAAGCTTCTGATTCTTGGTTTCGGCTCAAGTCACGATCTCAGGGTTCATAAGTTTGAGCCCTGCTCTCGCTCTCTGCCCTTCCCCCGCTCTTGTTTGCTCTCTCAAAATAAATAAATAAATAAATAAACTTAAAAAAAAAAGATCTGTTGGGTGTTCCAGTTATATTGCTGCATCACAAAACAGACTTAACACAACAATTACTTATTACCACCTCTCACAGTTCTGGACCTTCTCACTTGGGGGCTCTCATGTGGTTGCAATCATGCAATGGATGGGGCAGGGGTCATCTCAAAGTTTCCTCATTCACCTGCCTGGTAGCTAATGCTGGCTGTTGGCTGTGAGCCAGAATACTTACATGGAACCTTGCTGTGTGACCTGGGCTTCCTCACAGCATGGTGGCTGGGTTCCAAGCGTGAGCATCCCAAGAGGACCAGGCTAACACTGCATTACATTACCTTTTATGACCTAGCCTCAGAAAGCATGGAGCATGGTTGTTGCTATAGTCACAGGCCCATTCAGACAAGGGAAGGAATGATGGATGCCACCACCACCCAACCCCCAACTGAAGAAATATCAAGTGTGACATTGAGCATGTGGGATGGGAGATCTTGCTATGAACTCTCCAGTTTGCCATAGTTCCTAGCACTCTCTAAAGTCTCTCCTGGCAGGAGCCAGCTTCTCCCACCTGCACTACCCCCTGGCATCCATTGACCTTGGAGTTTGCACCTCTCACAGACAAGAGGATCTGAGGATTTGGAACAAAGAGGTAATAGAGCTTTTTTGCTTTAAAAAGATCACTGTGGTGGTACCTTGTGGGGAGGTCTAGAGGAAGGAGAGATTACATAATAAAAACAGTAGGTGCTAAAGCTGTTGCCCCTAGTCATCAACTGCTCTGCTCCAATTCAGCAAAAATGATGCCTAAGTATGATTGATGGGAGTCCTCCATATTCTTACCAAAGCATTCAGTCTTCAGGATGCTCTCAATGGGCCTCAATTCTTGTAGAACCAGATGCTCCTATGCCTGGCAGGAAATTACTAGGGCATGGGAAGTAACTGAACTTTTTGAGATACCAAGGTACCACTTCAGGGATACTAAGTGATATTTCTCCAACTGAGCAAAGGACATAGACTGCCCGGGAAGCAAGCCATCTCTTGACCAGCTTCCTCCCTTCCCAACTGTTCCAATACCTGGCCTCCTAGTGTGGTGCTACAGAACAAAATGAAGGAAAAGGGGTGGGCAGAGACTGCAAGGTTTGGCTGGACTGGCCCTTTGAAGCTTAGCTACAGTCATCCCCAGCTTCCCTCAAGTCCTATTAAGAGATTTGTGTTAGGCAATGAAAATTGTAGCATTAGCCTGGTTTTTAATGTCCCCCCCCAACTATTATTATTTTATTGGACAAACTGTCAAAATCCACCTGTTCTTTTTCTCAGAGCTCCTTTCTTCCTTCCTCATTGGCACTAGACAGAGTCATTTTCCCTAATACTATGTAATTTAGAAGAGGCTGTGTCAATTGCATAAAATATTTCTAATCTCCATAATTAAGATGCTGCTGGTCTGACAGCTTTGCTCTCTTACTCCCCCTCAGCTAGTTGCAGGGATATAGAAAGACATTTGAAAAGAGTACTAAAGCAAAAATGACATGCTGTTCCCCTCCCGAAGGGCCTTCTCATGACTATCTCCAGCTTCCCTAGACTCCTTCCTAGAGAGCTTCATTTATGGTTTCTTCAAAAGTAGGAAAGAAAGACTATGCCAAGTTTCTTCAGGCCATTTTCCCTCTATTCCCAGAACATGTATACCCTGTCCCCAGATTGCCCCTTCTTGTGACTTGTCCTTGAGGTCAGCGTTTGACGTGGAATAGTCACCAGTTACGTTGGGTCAAACGACTGAATGATGGAATTTCAAGGTCAAAGAGAAATTTTTTTTTAATGTTTATATTTTGAGGGAGAGAGAGAGAGCACGCGCAAGCTAGGGAGGGGGCAGAGAGCGAGGGAGACAGGGGATCCAGAGCAGGCTCTGTGCTGTCAACTCTCAATCCACGTGGGGCTTGAACCCACAAACCATGAGCTCATGACCTGAACCAAAGTTGGACACTCAACCGACAGAGCCACCCAGGTGCCCCTCAAAGAGAAATTTAGAGAAGTAGCAGAACATTGCAATTGGTGGCAAGGAATCTTTGAACATCATGCAGTTTATTTTCCTTTACTTTTGGAAAAAGCAGACAATGATTCACCCAGATTGCCATTCCTTCAGCTCTTTCCTCCTGCCTCTTCCTAGTTTGGATGGAAACTTCCTAATACATTCAGGTATGGCTTTTAAAAAGTCTCATTTCATCCTCACAATTATTCAGTTAAGTAAAAATTATTATGACTATTTTAGAGATTAGGAAAATGAGGTGGAAAAAAAAGTGGTCTAGATAGACTGGATTATGTTGCTACAACAAATTTACCCTCAAATCTAATAGTTTAGTAGAGCAAAGGTTTTTCTTCTCCCTCACAGTATTTACGACACAGCATTTGGTCCAGCTGGGGAGTGGATGGTAGTATTTGCTCCATGCAATTATTCAGGTACCCGGGCTTGGACGTATTTTAGCTGCACCCTGTACAACTTGAGGTCTTTCAACCTGTAAAGAAAAAAAATAATTAATTACCCATGGGCTTTGCACTGTCTCAGCCCAGAAATGATGCCCGTTCTTTTGGTTGTATTTCATTAGTTAGTACTGGTCACATGTCCTTACAGAAGAGTAGGGGGAGGAAATGTAGGAGAAATGGGTTATTTGGTAAGCATTGCTCACTCATTGTCACTGCGCTGTGAGGTTATAACTTGTCCGTGGGATTAGCATCTAGATCCAGGCTGTCTGACTCCACACCCCATGTTCTGAATCATTGCATTTTCTTTTCAAAACTTCATAATGCTATTTTAGGGATAGAGGTGGCCTTGACACAGGAGGCAGCTGTAGCAGAGTAGAAAGATCTCTGGACTTGAGACAGGTGGGTTTGTATGCCCATTTTGCCACTTACTAGTTGGGATGCCATGGGCAAGTCCCTAAGCCTCTCTGCTAACAGCAATTTGCCTGTCTATAAAATAGGGATCAATAAAGCTCTTTTCATTAGGTCACCGTGAAGGTAAAAGTGTGAGAACCTTCTGACATGTCACATTTCATCACTAGATGTTTAACGTTTATTTATTTTTGAGACAGAGAGAGACAGAGCATGAATGGGGGAGGGTCACAGAGAGAGGGAGACACAGAATCTGAAACAGGCCCCAGGCTCTGAGCTGTCAGCACAGAGCCGGACGCGGGGCTTGAACCCACGGACCGTGAGATCATGACCTGAGCCGAAGTCGGACGCTCAACCGACCGAGCCACCCAGGCGCCCCTCATCACTAGATGTTTAAATCTGAATTCTTATCATTTCTTTGTCCCGCCCCTCCTTCTGTCACACAACTGCTTTCCTACGATGGGAAATCCTTCCACAGTGACACCTTTCACTGAAAGTTCTAGTTGAAATTCTGCCAGAGGAGAGACATCAGTAACCTGATCCCAACACTTCCAGGACAAAAGTTCTGATTCTATTATCAGTCCTTTTTCTGACATCAGCAATTTTCTTCATGTGTTGCCAAGCGCAACTCATTCATGACTTCAGGTAAAAGGAAAGGATAATGTCACAGTGGAATTAAAAGCTCTGGCTTGAGAACAATTTTGCATTTAAAAACACTGGAAATGTTGGAGCCTCTCTAGGAAGTAAATGTCAAGGCACATTAATATAGAGTGAGCATAAATGCCTCTGGTTTCTCAAACCTATTGAGAAAGCGCATTTGCCTCATCATTGTAGCCTCTTTTAAACTCTGAAAATAGGGCCTCTATATTATTTTAATGTTATTTAGAAAAACAAATTAAACATCTATTAAAGCAACCAGGTAATAGGGAAAAAATGTCTTATTTAGAAGCTTAATGGGGCTTTTACTCCTGGGAAAAGAAAGTAAATTATTTCCTATGGGAAGGTACATAAACTCTTTCAGGCTCCTGGGTGATTGTTTAGGAGAGTATTGGTAGAGATAATTTACAATCTTAGGGGTCAAGGTTCCTGGCAAAAGTAATGAACTTCCCTGAAGCACTTTTTTTCTTTTTCCAAAAGAAGCCTGAGGCACAACAACTTTTATTCCTTACTTTGCCTTTCTGGTTAGCACCTCAAACATTCTGATTGCAGTCTTGCGCTCTGGAGTCAGACAAATGTGGGTTTGATAACCAGCTTTGCAAATTACTAGCTGTGGGACCTTGTCTTAGTCTGTGGCATTGCACTGTGATTTTTAAATGGGGGGCAGGGGGGAAGGAGCACTTTGCAAGTTTACACTGGTGTTCCCTGCATATCTGATGCCTGGAACAAATCATTTATTGAATACACTGCTCTAGATGACAAAATTATTATCAGGAATAATCACTTTCTTAATTTATTTTTTTGTCTCAAAACAATTTTTAAAATTTCCAAATTTTAAGGACAAAAAGGTATGTTTTGTGTGAATTAAAATATACACTTACTAACCAAGGTATTATATCTTGCAGTTCATAGTTTTAGCATTTTAAGTTTTAATCTGTTATTAAAAACCCAAATTGTGACATAAAATGATTGGGTTAAATTAATCTTGTTTTTTTTCTTTACCTTTGGAATGACCGTGCTATTATAGTTTATTTATATTTGCTGTTTAAATGGAAGGGCGTGTCCTACCCCAGTGAACACGAACACTGCCCTAAGTACACTTGAATAATTCCTAACCATTGAGAACTTACTCTTGAAGCAAACCCATGAAGCTGTGTCCACGTGTGTCAGAGTTGACTGTGTAACTAGGGTTTTCCCTGGATGAATTTTCATTTGGAACGTAGCATTTGTTAAGAGATGAGTAATGAACATTTGCTAATATGAGGTATATATAATATATAATAAGTGTTCTTATTATACATATTATATATGTATTATATATGTATATATGTATATATATGTATGTATATATACATATTCTATATGTATATATGTATTATATAATATGTAATATTATACATATTATATATGTATTATATATGTATATATACATGTATATATATGTATATATATATGTATTTGTATAAGTATTCAAAATGCAGTAAAAGTCCCTGTAGTCCTGTTATCCAAAGACTGAATATATGTATTATATATGTATATATATGTAATATGTATACATATTATATAATAAACACCTATAAATGTATATATATGTACATACACAAAATATAATATATACACATTCTTAAAACTCAGAAGTTTAAAAGTTAGACCAACCAAAGATGTTTTCGGAGAAGGCATTTTATCACTGACATTGTTCAGAATTGCAGGCACGTGGCAGTAATAAAAAGCAGGCAGACAAGACTTGATTGTTTTTTAAAATTCTCTACAGACAATGAACCTTATATTGTTGCTAGCCACTCCCACTACCCGACTCTTGGCCTACTACTGTAGATTTCCTGGCTGTAGTAAACACTCCAGAAGTGTCAGCTATTAGTATTTTTCTGCAAGTCTTTTATTTTTTTTTTAAGTTTATTCATTTATTTTTGAGAGAGAAAGCACCCATGCATGAGCAGGGGAGGGGCAGAAAGAGAGGGAGAGAGAGAATCTGAAGCAGGCTCTGCCCTGTTAGCATGCCTGCCTGAACTCACAAACCATGACCTGATCCCAAGTCAAAGGCTTAACCGACTGAACCACCGAGGCACCCCTCTACAAGTCTTTTAAAAACAGGGTCTTTGGGGCCCCTGGGTGGCTCAGTCGGTTAAGCATCCGACTTTGGCTCAGGTCGTGATCTCGTGGTTTGTGAGTTGGAGCCATGCGTCGGGCTCTGTGCTGACAGCTCAGAGCCTGGAGCCTGCTTCAGATTCTGTGTCTTCTCCTCTCTCTGCCCCTCCCATGCTTATGCTCTGTCTCTCTCTGTCTCTCAATAATAAATACATGTTAAAAAAAGTTTTTAAAAACAGGGTGTTTTGTGTTGCATAGAGAGAGAGAGAGAGAGAGAGAGAGGGAGACAGAGAGACAGAGAGAGAAACAAAGACATGGAAATATGACTTAATTCCCTAATAAAAAGTAGCATTATCTTTTAAAAAGAGTAGTGTTTTTCTGAGGGCACCTGGGTGGCTTAGTTGGTTAAGTGTCCCACTCTTGGTGTCAGCTCAGGTCATGATCTCACAGCTCAGGTCATGATCTCACTATTTGTCAGATCTACATTGATAGCACAGAGCCTGCTTGGGATTCTCCCTCTCCTTCTCTCTTTCTGTCCCTCCCTCGTGCATGCACATACACGTTCTCTCTCAAAATAAATAAAAAAGACATTTTAAAAAAGAATAATATTTTTCTGTAATAATAGTGATGGATGCTTTAACATTTTTTTTTAAACTGGGGTAAAGAACACATAACCTTTGCCACTTTCATCATTTTATTTTATTATTTTAAGTAATCTCTATCCCCAACTTGGAGCTCGAACTCAGGATTCTAAGATCAGGAGTCGCATGCTATACCAAATGAGTCAGCCAGATGCCCCTATCACAATAGAGGCTGTTTAATTTAGAAAACATATTAAGTACAAAAAAAGTATACAAAATGCAGTAAAAGTCCCTGTAGTCCTGTTATCCAAAGACTGAAATAATAATTTATTGATCACTTACTGTATGTATCCCAAGAGCTATACATTCAATTATTTTCAGCTTTACTATCAACCCATGAAATAGGTTCACTTTTTTACATTTTTCATTTTTCACATTTTTTTTTCCTTTTTCACAGTAGAGATAACTGAGACCCGGAGAGGTTAAATAAGTTTGTAAGTGGCAAGGCTAGTAGTATTCAGTGACAGCTCTTACTAAAAGCCCAATCTCTTAATAACTCTGCTATTGTATGTCTTTATAACCCTAGGGAATATATTCAAAGGATATAAACGTTTTCAAAGATTTATGAATGAGGATACTTATCACGATGACACCTGTAAAAACATATATTTATGTTCATAGAAGAAAGCTGAGAAGAAAACCATAGTATATTATCAATGGTTAACTCTTAGTTACTGAACTATTGATGATTTTTATTTTATTGTATGTATTTTTCAGTATTTCCTAAAATTTCTATAATAAGGATGTGAGATTTTCAAATGTAAAATCTTCTAAAAATTTGTAAAAAATATATTTTAAAAAATGTGGGTAGATTTTTGGTGAATTTTCAACTTATTGATTCCCAATCTTTCTTCTTTTTTTTTTTTTTAATGTTTATTTTTGAGAGAGAGACAGAGTCTGAACAGGGGAGGGGCAGAGAGAGAGGGAGTCACAGAATCCAAAGCAGGCTCCAGGCTCTGAGCTGTCAGCACACAGCCCAACACAGGGCTCAAACTCACGAACTGTAAGACCATGATCTGAGCTGAAGTCAGATGTTTAACCCACTGAGCCACCCAGGAGCCCCAAATCCCAATCTTTCATACAGCATTTGATTACAAAGTTGGGCATAGGGGCAGCTGGCTGGCTCAGTTGATAAAGTTTGTGACTTTTTTGATCTCAGGGTTGTGAGTTTGAGCCCCGTGTTGGGTGTAGAGATTACTTTATGAGCTGAAGTCGGATGTTTAACCCACTGAGCCAGCCAGGTGCCCCTGATTGCTTTTTTAAAAGGACATTCAATTCCTTTCTTTCAGAAGGAAGGTTAAGGAAAGAAATATTTACACAGTCCAAATTTCTCCAATCAGATGGAACATTTTTTCCCATCTTATAAAAACGTCCTTGTAGCTAGCTCACTCCAGAAATTTTGGACAAAGTTAGCCATTTTCATCATAAGTGTAACATTCCTAAATATGTAGGCAATGATAATGTTAGCTGCCTCTCTTCACTTGGGGCTCACTTTTCTCATCTATAAAATGAAGACACAAAGTCATTGAGCTCTAACGTCCCTGCCTCACCCCAATCGTTGGGTAAAAACAGACCAATAAAGAACTGGGTGTTAGTTCTTCTGATCCCAATGCTGAAGGACAATGTAGATATATTAACTCTCTGAATGCTACCTGAGAAAGACGTTGCTAGTATAGAGGATTAATGTATCGTGGAGCAACCCGATGGTGGAGGAGGTGGGCAGTGGCAGGGACAAGGTGGTAGTGAGGGGCCATAGTTACAAGGCAAAGTGAGGGAGTGTGGAGATGTATAGAATTTTCCCTTTTCTAGTAATCTTAGGAACTGTGCCTGGTTGTAATTGGTCAGTTAGGGCCTATGGTTATTTCCCAGTGGGTTGCTTAATGAGCATGTTTGCATTGCCTATTGGCACTCAGTTCAGTAGTCACTGTGGGCCCTTTTGCCTTGCTCTACATGTAGTATTGAGGAAAGATGCTGAATTTGGAATGAAATAACCCCAGAAGGAGGCTTTGACTGTCTTTTTATTGGCTGCATGCCCTTGAGCAAGTTGGGTAAGCCACTTTTCAGATTTTCTCTTTGTCGTGGTACTGTGTGGTTTCTGTACAAAGTGTCCAGATTTGGATTTCTGTTTGTTTATCCTGCTTGGGAATTTTCGAATCTGTGTGGATGCTGTCTCTTACTGATTTTGGAAAATGTTCAGCCATTCAATATTTAAATACTGCCTCTAGGGGCAAAACAATATGAACTCTGGGAACTGCTTTAAAATATACCAAGAGGGGCAACTGGGTGGCTCAGTCGGTTAAGGGTCTGACTCCAGCTCAGGTCATGATCTCATGGTTTGTGGGTTTGAGCCCCACATCGAACTCTCTGTTATAGGTGCAGAGCCCAGTTCGGATCCTCTGTCTCTCTCTGTCTTCCTGCCCCTTGCCCTCCCCCCTCTCTCAAAAATAAATAAACATTAAGAAAAAAATAAATAAAATATATCAGTAAAGAAAGACATAAGAAAATGTAAATGAGCAAATATGGTCAGATCTTAATAATTATGGAATCTGGGTGATGGGTATATGGAATTTATAATATTAATTCTCTAGTTTTTTCTTTCATACATGTTTACTTTTATAATAGAAAACAAAGAGAAGAGGCATAACAAGTATTCTCCGTCAGAAACTTCAATGGCATGGACACCAGACCTTCTCATTCTATCCTCCATGTTTCTTAATGCTCATATTTTCCATATTTTTATTTGTCATGTGACATTCTGGGTAATTTCTTCTGACCTATTTTTAGTTCATTTATTCTCTAATTATATTTAATCAGTTACTGAGTGCTTAATATTGGTTACCGTAATTTTTATATATAGACCTCCTTTTTCAAATATGTGAGACTACTTTTTATAGTTTCCTGTTCCTTATCCTTTTTCTCTAATCAGAAATCTAACCAGGGGCTTTTCCAGAACTTTTAAAAAATGCCCTTCCCAGGGCGCCTGTGTGGCTCAGTCAGTTAAGCATCTGTCTCTTGGTTTCACCTCAGGTCATGATCTCACAGTTGGTAAGTTCAAGTCTCGCATCAGGCTTCAATCTGATAGTGCAGAGCCTACTTGGGATGCTCTCTCTCCTTTTCTCTCTGCCTCTCCCCTGCTTGCGCTTTCTCTCAACATAAATAAATAAACTTAAACAAAAATAAATAGTTTAAAGATGCCCTTCCCCAAGGGCACCTGGGTGGTTCAGTTGGTCCAGCCTCCACCTCTTGATCTCAGCTCAGGTCTTGATCTCAGGGTTTAATCTCAGGATCATGAGTTTAGCCCCATGTTGGGCTTTGTGCTGGGCATGAAGCCTACTTAAAAAACAAAAAACAAAAAACAAAAAACAAAAACCTTCCCCAGCTATTTAAGTAACAACAAAAACAACAGAGTAAGCATAATTATCTTATACCCTGGATCTCATAATTGTGACATCAGAAATCTGTGAAAATCTTGGGGTGTCTGGTTAAGCCTCCACCTCTCGATCTCAGCACAGCTCTTGATCTCAGGGTCTTGATGTCAGGGTCACCATCTGCCAGCCATGGGATCAAGCCCTACATTGGGCTCTGCCTGCTTGGGATTCTCTCTCTCCCTCCCTCTCTGCCCCTCCCCCACTCACATACACGAGTACACACACACTCTCTCTCAAAATAAATAAATAAGCATTAAAAAAAGAAATCTGTGTAAATCTAATAATGTTGTATATTTTTCCTATTAATTTTATTTATTTAAAAAAAACTTTTTTGGGGGTGCCTGGGTGGCTCGGTCGGTTAAGCGTCCGGCTTTGGCTCAGGTCATGATCTCACGGTCTGTGAGTTCGAGCCCTGTGTCGGGCTCTGTGCTGATAGCTCAGAGCCTGGAGCCTGCTTCCGATTCTGTGTCTCCCTCTCTCTCTGCCCCTCCCCTGTTCATGCTCTGTCTCTCTCTGTCTCAAAAATAAATAAACGTTAAAAAAAAAATTTTTTTTTTTTGGATACCTATTTATTTTTGAGAGAGAGACAGAACGCAAGTGAGGAAAGGACAGTGAGAGAGGGAGACACAGAATCTGAAGCAGGTTCCAGGCTCTCAGCTGTCAGCACAGAGCCTGATGTCGGGTTTGAACTCACAAACTGTGAGATCATGACCTGAGCTGAAGTCCAACGCTTAACCAATTGAGCCACCCAGACACCCCTGTCCTACTATTTTTAAAGGTTCTTACTCATGGTGCCTTGCTTGTGGGCTTGATTCTTTTTGACCATGTGCTGCTTGTATATTATATGTGTGATCTTTTGCAGTCTAGGATCAAGGGGTTTTCCTCTAGAGAGAATATACATTTGATTCTGTCATGTGCTCAATGACTTTGCCAATTCAGGACTATTTTAAAATAAATTCAGAAGTTGCCACTTTTTTGGACCAATCAAATTCAATGATGTGAAGGTAGGGTGCAAATTTGAGTGTAACTTGTTACAACTTTTCAGTCTTTCCTTTGCAACCTGGGCTCAGCAGGGAGGCCATTTTCTTGTAGCTCCTGAAGTAGAGAAAGGTGTAACCCTTTGATGCCCCATCTTCTTTGGGATGAAGGGGTCTCCCCTTAGACAATTAATCTTGGATGGGATCTGGGCTTTGATTTCCCTCCTCCTTGTCTTGGGAGACCACCAACACTCTGGGGAAAAAGCAGCTTTAGTGCTTTCTCACACCTTCCTGGAAAAAGTAAACTCTGAGGTCCAATTTCTTCATATGGAAGATGAGGCTAATACAGCTTGGCTAACAGAGTTATAAGTGTTACCATTTTAAAATGCCCTTTGTAAATTGTAAATCAAATTATAAACTTACTCTGGAACCCTGGGCCCTTTAAGTTTAGGGAATCTTTTCAAGTCATATGCTTTATTTGTGGATATATGCATTTTGCTACGTGTATGTCAGAGGGTGCCCATATATTTCACAGGATTTCCAAAGGATCTATTGACTTCTAAAATATGTTTTAAAAGCAATCAAAAATAGAAAATGCTGTCAGAAATCAAACAAGTACGGGAAGAGAACAACAGATTTGGCTAGTGTTTATTCATTTAGATGTTGCTAAATTTTAAAATATCTCTGCCAATGACAAAATAAAAATTTTTTGCTCTATAAAATCATATTTTCCCTGCTCTCTTCTAAATGATTGTTCCACTTGTGTGAAGTTCAATGGTAAGAGGGAGAAAACATATATGCCAAAATAAATGCATTGGTCCTAGTTCAAGTTAGCATCTGGTAGGAAGAGCATTTTGTTCCTTTCATAATTTATTCCTTGCAGATTTCCATTTGTGGGTGCATAGACTCTTAGAATGTTAGAGCTGGCTAGATCTGTACAGATCAGATCATTTTCATTTAAACACTGAGGAAAGGACAAAGATAAATTTATTAGGATTATAAATGCAGCCAATATTCCAGAGGCTTTCTGCTAATTAAAATGTTTCTCTCCTCTAAAAAAATAGTCCACAAAATCTGAGATTTTCCCTGTTTTTTCTTGATAGCATTGCCAGCATTATCTTTCAAGGCCCTGATCAAATGTCCTCTTCTGTGAAGCTTTCCTACCTCAGATGAAATGACCCATATAACTACACACAAAGACTGCTTGATATGTAAGAATTCCTACTACACCCTTTCATCTCTTTCCATAAAACAAGTCTTGTCATACTCCAAAATCAGAATAAAAGAGAAGTCAATGATGGGAAGCTTGAAAATGTGTAAATTTAATTTCAAAGCTGACAGTTGGCAGTAGTCATTCAATCTTTCATTCAGCAAATATTTCTTGAGTATCTACTAATACGCTAGGTGCTGAGATTACAATGATGAATGAAAGACACATATGGTGCCTGCCCACGTCACCGTCTCCACACCACCACTTGCGTCACTGTTATGTCTCTTTTGGGAAACTCCATATACCTCCTAACTCATGTATCTGTTTACTTCCTGATCTCCCTTTGATCCATTCTCCAACCAACAGCCAGAAGGCTCTTCTTTGGTCATGCTTAAAACCCCTCTTTAGAACCCTCATGGGCTCCACTTCTGGAACAGTGATGTGAACCTTTCTATGGACCCACTCCCCAGAGAAATAACCATGACTCATTATATATATATATATATATATATATATATATATATATATATACTGAACCACTGAACTATCTGGAAATTGTCCTAAGGGCATATAGCAAATGAAGAAAACTTCATTAAAGAAAATCTATCAGGGGCGCCTGGGGGGCTCAGTCATTTGAGCATCTGACTTTTTATTTTGACTCTGGCCATGATCTCATGGTTTGTGGGATCAAGCCCCGAGCTGGGCTCTGTGCTTAGAGCACAGAGCCTACTTGGGATTTTCTCTCTCTGCCCCTCCCTCACTTGCACTGTCTCTCTCAAAGTAAATAGATAAACTTAAAAAAAAAAAAGAAAGAAAATCTATTAAATCCTGATAAGAACAGCAAGAGTCTGTGGCACAACCCTCCCTTTCCCCCTTCCCATGTTGGCTTTATGACAGAAGCTCCAATCTGGGAAGGTACCACCAAGAAAATGGAGCTCCTTCTCCTCTCAGTCAAGGAAAATGGAGGGGCAGGACACCTGGGCTTCTCATCTCCCAGCTCTGGTGAGTGTGACTCAGAGGTCAGAGGCTCCCTTCCTCCACCAAGGTCTTATCTACAGGTGGACGTGTCAACTACGGCAAGGCAGGCCAAGAACACTGGGAACCTGCTAACTCTTGCTGTAGCTTGCTTGCAGGCTTCTTTTTTTTTTTTTTTTTTTTTTTTAAGGTTTTATTTTGAAGTAATCTCTCCACCCAAGGTGGGGCTCGAACTCACAACTCTGAAATCAAGAGTCACATGCTCTACCGGCTAAGCCAGCCAAGCCCCTCTTCACAGGGATTTTAAACAAGCAATTGGATTCAGGATTCTGGAACTCCAAAAACTCGAGACTGCAGATGTGCAAAACCAAGCTGGGGAAAGTGGGGTTAGCTTGGCAGAACCAGCTTTCCTTTACTTCCAGGCCTGAGGCTCCAGGGGAGGAAATGATCACCTCGGTCAGCTTCCCAGCTCTAGTTCTGCCTTGCTCCAAGCCTAGCAAAGGCCTGGAATGTTCTTCCCCAGACCCTTCCAGCTGGCAAATTGCTGCTCATTCTGCAAGACCCTTCTTTCTCTGAACCCCACCCTGCAGTACGGGTGTGCCCTGGCTCCTGAGGGTTCTTTTGTAATAAGCTGGTCCCAAGGAGAAAACAATTTCTAAGAGTTAATGAAAAGCTCCTTTTGTATCTCCTACTTTAATTTGATCCTCTCAGCCTGAATCCCAGAGGAGGTATGTGTGCTGAATTCTGAGGGTGAGTGAGAGTTTCACTTTTAGTTCTCAAAGGTCAGGCAGCAAGCCTTAGTCATGCTGATGGGATTTAACTTTTCTTTTTTTTTATTTTTTTTTTTTTATTTTTTTTTTTCAACGTTTATTTATTTTTGGGACAGAGAGAGACAGAGCATGAACGTGGGAGGGGCAGAGAGAGAGGGAGACACAGAATCGGAAACAGGCTCCAGGCTCTGAGCCATCAGCCCAGAGCCTGACGCGGGGCTCGAACTCCCGGACCGCGAGATCGTGACCTGGCTGAAGTCGGACGCTTAACCGACTGCGCCACCCAGGCGCCCCGGGATTTAACTTTTCTTGAAATCAAGAAAAGTTGGAATCAAATCTTCCAAATGAGGCTTTTGTCTCCAAATCACAGTGACAATTACTGGCAAAGTCAGAACCTAAACTCGTATAGTATCTGGCTTTTTTTTTAATGTTTATTTTTAACACACACACACACACACACACACACACACACACACACGAGAGCGTGAGTGGGGGAGGGGAAGAGAGAGAGGAAGACAAGAATTTGAAGAAGGCTCCAGGCTCTGCACTATCAGCACAGAGTCCAATGCGGGGCTTGAACTCATGAACTGTGAGATTGTGACCTGAGCTGAAGTTGGACACTTAACCGACTGAGCCACCCAGGCACCACTACCCCTGCGCCCGCCTTTTTAAAAATGTAGGCTTCTAGTCCAGAATGGGACCCAGTGCAGGGCTGAAACTCATAACCCCAAGACTAAGACCTGAGATCAAGAGCTGGACACTTAACCAACTGAACCATCCACGCATCCCGGTATCTGGCTTTCTTGAAGGCTCTTTCAGCACCAGCTACCATTCCTAAAACATAGTACTGTCATAATTATTGCTGGATGAATAAAAAAAATGCCTACTTTACTGCCCAATTTTTCCTTTTTCCTCTGGAAATAGAGAAAAGAAAGAAAGAAAGAAAGAAAGAAAAAGAAAACTGCCAGAATATGTTTTGAGTTTCCAAGCAGTATTACCAGCATGTATGACTGACCTTTGGGATCTCTGCCAGTCAAGTCATTCAATCAGGTGAGAGTTGAATCTCTGAAGAGCTACTGTCCGTTCTTAGCACAATCCCTGAAGAATACAAAATCCCAGAACACAGCTGGTAGAAAATACTAACTCTGATCTGTTGTATAAGTAATATCACTTATGAAGGTGGAAGGCCAGATACATTTCCAAAATAAGATGAGTGTTCATGGCTACCTCATGGATCTGGTTAGAAACAGAAGGCTCCCAGGTACCATTAAGGTGTGTTTGTTGAAATTAGTGGAATTTAATTGAACTGGATTCATTGCTGCTGTGATTACTCAAGGGGTCAGAGCTTTAGTCTTTCAAAGTCCCAGAAGCAGGACTCTAGAGAACATCTGGTGTTTTTTGTTGCAGTGCATCAAATCACCCTCCTTCTAGAAGTACTCTGATTTACCTCTGGGAAACTCCCCCTCCTCCCTTCTCAGCCTCTATGGCTTGGACAAGGCTAATCCAACTTCAGGTTCCAGAGGGGACTACAGATTTCAGACATGCTAGTTAGTTGTTTCAGAGCTAATGAGCCATAATGAAGAATTAAACAAAATTTTTGTAACGTTTATTTATTTTTGAGAGAGAGAGAGAGAGAAAGAGACAGAGCTTGAGTGGGGGAGGGGCAGAGAGAGAGGGAGACACAGAATCCAAAGCAGGCTCCAGGCTCTGAGCTGTCAGCACAGAGCCTGACATCGGGCTCAAACCCACGGACTGTGAGATCATGACCTGAGCTGAGGTTGGATGCTTAACTGACTTAACCAGGCACCCCCATAATGAAGAATTTTGATAAGACACATGCAACAGAGACTCTTACTCTTTAGCTCGAAGGTAGATTTGAGAGCTAATAAGAGACTTGGTGTGTTGCTGCCACCAGGTTGCTACCACATGGAACCCACGGTTGAAATCAGCATAGCAGAAGGCAAAACCAAAAGAATGGAGAGAACCTAAATCCATACTACTTCAGCTGAAGCCTGAATCCACTTGTGAAGCCAGCACTGAGTCTAAGAGTTAAGATATGAACCCATGGTATCTTTTTTTTTTTTTTTTTTTTTTTGCTTAAAGCAGGTTTAGGTTGGGTTTTTCTGCTTCTTGTAGTTAGGAGGGTCCTAGTTCGTGTAATGGTATTTCCTATCTTGCCTCTCCTTAGGTGTTCTCTCCTAACAGTCTTCTGTAGTGTAGACCATGGACACCCAGGCAATAGGAAGACAAGCTGGTTCACTGTGATTTGTGATTACTCTCCAATCTTCACCCTAACATTAGAATGATACCTTTTAGGGGCACCTGGGTGGCTCACTTAAACATCCAACTTCAGCTCAGGTCATGGTCCTCTGGTTCATGACTTCGAGTCCCATGTCGGGCTCTGTGCTGACAGCTCAGAGCCTGGAGCCTGCTTCAGATTCTGTGTCTCCCTCTCTCTCTGCTCCTCCCTCACTGGTGCTCTGTCTCCCTCTCTCTCAAAAATAACAAACATTTGAAATTTTTAAAATTAATTTAAATTAAATAAAATTTAAAATCAGTTCCATAGTCATTCCAGTCCTGTCCCAAACACACAATAACTACATGTGTGTAGTGACTGCCATATTGGACAGCTTAGATACAGAACTTTTCCATCATCACAGAAAGTTATAATGGACAGCACTGCTCTAGAGTCAGATTTCCTTCTTTATCCAAAGTAACTGGGCTCAGAAAGCCTGATAGAATCTTTCCTCTCTTCAAATGGCAAACAAAGCCAATAGACAGATGATGGACTATAAGCTATTTGGTCATCAATTCCATATTTTCTAAATACTCACATGGGATTGATAGGTCCTAGCTACTCATCTCTGGGATGCATAAACCTGAAACATGCTATAGTAAGGGATGATTACTCTGTTGTTATATCAAGCATGTTGAAATTATTATATAAATAAATATAGATTAATAAAAGAGGCATCTCTTTACCCCACTCTGATCTAGTATGTGAATATATACTTCTTGGGATTTTGAAGAACATGTTTCATTCTCAGGTTGGTGACTCATTAAAAATACATTTCTCGATGACATTTCCACAGATCATCATTCTCCAAGCAGGAACTATCTGCCTAGGTCTGAGCCCATTTCCCTTTCAGATTAAAACCCTGTGGGAAAAAGATCTAATCATTTCAGTTCAAACAGGAAGTAAAGCTCTCCAACTGAAAATTTGTACCAGATATTCAAATTGGAAAATGATAACTTTGGTATAAAATAAACCTTCTTTATTAGACAAAATATACAAAGGAAAGATTATATTGTCACCTAGATACTGCAAGTGAGTTATTTTCCTGGGGGAAAAAAAAAGAGCTAGCTTGACTTTGTTGCATGTCACATGAAAAAAAAATGATGATGAACAGATAACACAGGACCCAGGGTGACCATTTCTTTTTGGTTTGACATGAATAGTTTGTATTTGCAAACATTCCCCATTCACTTGTGTGAAATAATTAGGGGGAAAAAAGCACACAATTTTCACAAAATTGGAGAAGGGGGGGGTCAGTTTTCAGCCCAAGCGCTCCCTCGTTGGGTGAGTAATTTGGTATCAGAAGGTAGTCATGGTGACCATAAAAGTTACTCATGTGACTAACGATGCAACTAATGATGCCCACAATTACTTAATTGCAGGCATGCTTAACTGCTTTTGCCATTTTTGGAGAGTGCTTATGGCTAATTGTGGCTGCAAGTGGGTAAGTACAGGTGCAATCAGATGTGTTCCTAATTTTTACATTTGTGCTGACAGCAGGAGAATAAACCGCCCCCTCTAAAGAGGGGAGTTATAAAAAGAGGGCTGAAATTAGTTCTTTCAAGTCTGGGGAGAATGGAGCAGCCTCCAACATGAAAACAAACACAAGTCATTTAATGTTGAAGCAGAGAAAGTTCTGGATTGTCAGCTGACCTTCAGCCAGACTCCATGTCTGCATCTTCCCTTTTCCCTGAAGTTCTCCAACTTGGGTTCCTGCTACTGTCCCTACTGAAAGGGGCCTTTTACCCCCCTTGTGGCCCTACAACTTCTGTCCCATCTTGGAAGAGGTACTATTCTCTAATTTAGATGAAAAATAGTACTCTATGCTTTTTTTTTTTTTTTTTTTACATGGTCTGCATGGTCATTTACTTTACAAATACTTTTTACACGTGGCATAATATGGATGTGTACAAATGAATTTGAATATATACCCTGGGACAGGTGATTAGCTTTTGAAATTCCCTCTTTGGGAATTAAGAATCCAAAGATGGCTATATAACACTTCGAATATCCTCATCAAAATCTCACCTGAAGGTTTTTAATTTGCATAAGGAATGTTAGAAATATTTTTGAATGGGTAAAAGGAACAATGGTCCAAGGCATATGGTTGGTTAGAAAGATAGAAGCCCCACTGCTCTAATACGGACAGGTCTGTGGCTCTAGCCAGCTCAGTGGTCAGACTTTTTGTACAGTAACTGAGGTCTAGTGTTCCCTTGGTCCTGCGTATCTCTTCTTCACCAGTTCTTGACTCTACAAAAGACTGGCTGGTCCTATCATCACCTTGTGTCTACCACAGAACTGATCGTGCTTTCATTACTTGTACCTAAGACAAGGAATGTGCCACAGATGCAATCAGATGTGTGAGTCTTTGGGGAAAGCCTCAAGAACCAGTAGTAGGACTGTTCTTATACCTGCTGGCCAGTAAAAATGTGTAGCTTTGGCAGGACTTGGTCTTAAAACCTCACCTGATGTGGAGGTTGTAAGGTAGAGGATGTATGCCACCACCCATCTGTAAGCACCAGAGGTGACTGATATTTACCCAAGGAACTGGCAGTTGCTGGATAGTCAAATCAGCTTGGGTCGTTCAGAACATCTGAATTCTCTTTAAAATAGCTCCCCTAGGCTTATATTTCCAAAACAAATGAAATAAAAAACAAAGATACATGTAGTTATAATAAATGTAATGAAATAAAAAGCAAGGATATAAAAAAAAATATGTAGTTACAGAAGGCACCAAATGAAGGGAAATGGACTCATTTTCTAGGTATAAGAAACCACCTTCTACCCAAGAGAGGAAATGTAAATGACTCCCTTCACGCACATCTTGCCCGGCCTCTGGCCCTCCTTGGCCCTCCTGGGCCCTCCTAAGCCCTGCTGTTTTCCAAATGTTGTGTATCATCTTCTCCCTGCCTCATAAGAGATGCTGGTTAATCACTCAAACAACTCTATATTCCATAAACTGTATCAAATATGCATTATGTGTGCCAGACACTGTTCTGGGCTCTGTGGTGACACGGTGGGATGAATTAGACAGGCTTCTCACCCAAGGGATGCTTTCCTGTAAGTAAGCCCTCTGCTCTATTAATCATCAGCTCTTCTGGTTTGGGGCCTGAGGTACATACTTTATCCAAATGGCAGACCGTGAGGACTGGCAAGTAATGAGGTGGAGAAAATGTTGGTCACCAGAGCTCCCTTAGGGAGAGCTTTCTATTTGATTAGAAGAAATACTTTGAAATGACATTTGGGGTGGAAGGTGAAGTCCCAAGGGCCTTTTCCATCAAGGAAAAAATGTCTGTTAAACTGTTTGCGTGACGCAAGGAGAGGAATTCTATTGCTCCTAAGAGGGGGCGGGGAGAAGGGGGAGGGCAGGGAGTGGGATGGGCTGGGGGGGGAGAGTGTGCAACCACAATGCAACGGCAGAAGGATGTCTGCCACAGGATGTAACCCTTCATGGTGATGCAGGAGTCTTTGCTAAAATATTCCAAATGAATGAAATGTTTGGCATGCACGATTATCTTGTGGAGATTGGTGAGGAGGTTGAGTTTGGTGTCTGGACTGAAGTTAAATAGTACCCCTGGGTTTTTCAGTTTCATAAGCCCATGGCATGCTTTGTGTGTGTGTGTGTGTGTGTGTGTGTGTGTGTGTGTGTGTTGTAGCTTACACCAATCTGGTTCTCTCTCTGTCTTTTTCTTATACACACACACACACACACACACACGCACACACTGTCTTCTGTCCTGCCCTGTACATTGAGATAGAGAAGGAGCACTGATAGAGGCAGGTGAAAGGAGGATTATTCTATCACACTGTGACATGACAGGCTGAGGGTAACAGCGGGCTTGGAGAAATGGGCATGGTGCCCAGGGCTTGGTCAGCCACGAGTCAGAGGATGACTAGACAATGGAAATCAACAGCTTTTAAAGGGTGGAGGACAAAGCTGCAGGGATTGTTCAAGGTCCAGGCAAACAACCGCCACTCAGGGGTCTGCGGTGCTGCTAGCTTTAAGTGAGGCAGGGGATCAAATGGTCAAACATTCCCTCCCTACAGTGACACGTCGCGCCCAGAGCTGGGGATTCCATAGAGGTTGAGATACTACCCCTGTCTCTCCAGATGAGAGGACTTTAGGCTCCAGGAATGAAACCATGGCAGGTTAGGGAAGGCTTCCGAACAGTGGTGGTCCTTGCTGTCAGCTTTGGAGGAATAAGAGGAGGAGTTAGCAGATGTATGAGGAAAGGCCTTCGAGGCAGAGAGGTTAGCCTGTGCAGTGGCATGAGAGTCAGGGGATCTGAGGCAGAAGATGAGGTTCTCAGAGATCAAAATGGCTTTGCCTGGAAAAGAGAGAGGCCTGGTACAGATCCTTCCCTCCTGGCCCTTCAAAAGAATCAACCCCAAGTCCAGCTTGCTCTCAGACCTAGCTTCTAGCACTGTGAGAAAATGACTTTGGACGGTTTAAGTCACCCAGCCTGTGATACTTTGTTTGCAGTCCCAGCAAACTAATATAGCACGTTGGAGTTCCAGCTCTGCTACATCTCAGCTGTGCAAACTCGGGTAATTACATAACCTGTCTAAGGCGGCTTTCCTTGTCTGTAAAACAGGGATAGTAATCAAAGTTGTGACAAGGGACACAGATGAAGTGCCTAGCCCAAAGTCAGCTCGCAATAAACGTTAGCTGTCATCATCATCATTATTATTATATTATTTCTTGGTGGTATTTTTAGCTTCATGTTGTAGTTTTAGTGTAAGGAGACTTACATGGCTCCAAGTTACATTCCGAATTCTGCTCTGCCTCAATCATAGTAACAATGTAGCCACACCTGCAGTAGTAACTCCTGGCACTCTCAGGTGTCTGGGGTAGAAAGCTTGTTTTAATGAAGAAAAAAAAAAACCCTCAGGCTGGTCCCCTGGGAGCGGAGTGAAGGCCACAGGGCAGGGGGCTAGATCCCTAAAATCAAGGGTCAATCTGAGAAGTTGCATTCTGCCCCCTGCACCCTGAACCTCACCCCGCACCCCCTGGCTTTGTTAGAGCTGGAAAACCAAAGCTTCCTCCCAAGCAGAGCATGACCTCAGATCCAAAACCCACCTCCTGCTGAAACAGACTTTACATGCCTCCTGGTTAAGACCTGAAGGTAGCCTATTGGGTTTTGTTGTTTCATTTTTACTTTCACTCTTTTGTTGTGGAGAATCTCAAACACACACAAAAGTAGACAGAGTAGCTTAAGAGCCCCCTGTGTTCTTCATTTCTCATAACCAAGCCGGCACATCCGCTCCCACCACCGTGTTCTTTCTAAAGAATATTCCAGACATCCTATAATTTCACCATTAGCATTTAATTATGTACTTTTAAAAGATATGGAGTTTATTTGTAAATAATACTATTGTCACTGACCCAAGTAATTAAAAATATATTTATCATAATATTCAGTCAGTAGTCACATTTCCTTTCTCATATACTCGTAATTTTTAATAGTCTAGATAAAGATTAAAATCATCCTTCTTGTTTAAGTAAGATCCACACGTTGCAATTAGTTAATATATCTTTTAAGTCTCTTTTAATCTACATGTTTCCCTTTATTTGTTGAAACCTGGTGATTCACTCTGTAGTTTCCCACAGTGTAGATTTTACATCCATTCCTGTGGTGGTATTAACATGTTACTATGTCCTCTACATTTCTTGTACATTGGCAGTTAAAACTAGAGTCTTGGGGCACCAGAGCTCTTGGTATCGGCTCAGGTCGTGGTCTCATGGTTCCTGGGTTCTAGCCCCACGTCGGGCTCTGTGCTGAGAGTATGGAGCTTACTCGGGATTCTCTCTCTCCATCTCTGTCTCTGCCCATCCCCTGCTCTCTCCCCCCTCCACCCCAAAATAATAAACCTAAGAAAAACTGAATAGGGAAAGGGTTAACATTAGGCAGGGAGACATAAGGGACCTTCAGGGAGGCAGGCTGAAGCTACAAGTGGGAGGCTGAGAAAGCGGCAGCAGCGTTTAGGAAAAAAGAGGATGAGATCAACATGTTCTGCACCTGCCTGAGCTGCCCGAGGTGCCGTGCATGAAGTCTCACAAACTTTCTGATAAGGTCCCAGCGAAAAGTCGGGGACAGAAATCCTCAGCAGCAACCCAGTCGGGACCCCTCTCACTCTTGAGAGCTTTGTACTTTCCCTCAATAAACTCTGTTAGCTTTGCTCACTCTCTGTTGTCTGTGAGATTCATTCTTCAACTCGGTGAGACAAGGACCAGCGTCTCTCCCGCCCTCCTGTAACAAAACAACAACAAAAAAACTAGAGTCTTGATCAAACTCAGGTTCATTTTTTTTAGCCAGACTACTTCATAAGTGGTACTGGGTTCTTCCATCAGGAGGCATATAATGTCTGATTATCTCTCTCCTGCTTATTTTTCTTTCCTTCTTGACTTTTTTTCCTTTCCATATCTCATCTGTATGATTCCTAGCAGGGGAGCTGGAGACTGGGAGTATTGGGGGGAGGGATCATCAGCCTTTTTTTTTTTTTTTTTTTTTTTTTGTCCCCTCCTAAGGTAGTGTCCTGCCTTATCCACTTGCTTCCTGTTTATGCTGCCAACATAGCTTTCCATTTCCATTTCCATGCTGTGGGGACAGCATGATGTTGCTAAAGCTCTTCTCAGGGCTGGGTGGGGAACAGACATGCTGGCAAAACTTTGGAGATAACATTGCCCTGCTTTTGATCTTGCACGCCAAGTTTGAGCCCTGCCTGACTTGCTAATGATCCAGATGGCAAACAGCTGTTAGGCGGGGGGGGGGGGGGGGGGGGGGACTGCTAGACAGGAAGTAGCTGAAAACTTCCTTCCTGACCCATGCAGAATAGGAATGTAATTTCCAAATACAATTTAAATTTAAATTCAAAAATAATGCTTGAAGTCTGAAGTCCAGTTGAATTCCCTAAGAATGTTCCAGATCCCCCAGACATTGGTCCACAAGAGACTGCTATATAAAGGATTTAGTCAACCATTTCTTGCCCACACTAGTATGGAAAACTTGCCTACGTTCCAGGCTATTTTGTATCTGCTTGGAAGTCTAGAAAAAAGGAAGAAAATGTCATCACTGCCAGCCTTGCTACAAAGTAAACTTTTATTAGATTCAGCAACATTTACAGAATTACTGTTTTTATTTGACCTTGATTTCGTCATCATCAACTAATTTTACCTTGTTGAATCCTAAGTGTAGCAGATTCTGTTGACGTCCCTACCGGCATCCCTTTGGTTCATCTCTGGGCTCACATGCAGATGGAGTGGAATAGTTCTTGGTAACACTGGCAGGTTCCTACATCACATGCCCATAATTTCCTGCTTCTCTTCCTGAGGGTTTTCTCCTGTTCCACGAGAAATTAGTAGACTGTTCAGGGCATTGTGGAGGTGCCAGTTATTTAAGGTTGCTCCTAGGGACAACCCTTAACCACCGAGAGAAAAGAGTCAATGGGTAAATATCTCAGCTTCCCCATCCCTCAGCAGGAGAATCCTGAGATGTGTTCTATGTGGTCCTTCAGAGGTTTCCCTTCAGAGGACTGATCTATAGTGGGCTTTCCTAGTCACTGATGTAACTTTTATTGACTTCTTTCCCTTTGTAATCTTATCATCTTCACTGACTCCTTTGAACTTCCTGAGATTATCTCCCAAATAAACCACCTATACGAAATTCCTTGCGTCAGGACTGCTTTGGGGGGAGTATCATGCTTAGTTCATTCACATGTTCGTGATCTCTAATCCTATGAGTGAGCTATTGATAACCCCATTTTTCAGATAAAACTGAGAATAAAAGACTTGTCCAAGATCATATTCCTAGTAAGAACTGAGATGCAAGTTCATAATTGTCACCAACATCATCTCACCTCTTGTTCTCCATTTTGTTTCAGGGGACAGATTTTCTCTAGTAGCTAGTGGATTTCTGTCATTCTCCCCCCGCCCCCGCCCAACATTTTCTGAATTGTTCTGTTTGCTTATCTATATTTTCAATGGGAGAATTTCCTGCCAGTTGAACTTCAAGTTGTAAGTAAAAAAGGCCCATCTTGATGTGGTCTCCTAGCAACAATTTATGAAACACTTTAAAGCAATTATTCTCCTCAAGCACGTTTCCAAATGTTGAAGCAGGTTCATTCACTTCGATCATTAAAATCCCCAAGAACATTCATTGTGTAGCACACAGTTCTGGTAATTATAAGCTTGTCAACAGGTTGCTTAGTGAGCTGAGAGGAGGACAAGACCACATTCCCCCCAGGAGCTGAGCACTCTGTTTCCAGCCTGGCAGGCAGGGCAGATCCACTCTTCTCCAAAGAAGTCTTAATTGACTTGTGGGGTAGAAGTGGAGGAAAGAATATTTAAACAGAAGATAACCATCTGTAAACTATCAGACCCATGGCAACACACAGGTCTAGGAAGGGTTTGAATACCTAAGGCCTAAGTCCGCTAAGTGGGCAGCTTTCTGCTCCTCTGTCTCTGGGGCCTCCTTTTGCCCAGTCTAGACCTGCACATTCAAAGTCAGGCATAAGACCCATCTCCTCCTCTGGTTTCTTAAAAATGCAGTTATGCCTTAAATTAACTGCTGGCCCTTCAATCTGTGCTTCATTCTTTTTTTTTTTTTTTTTTCCTAAGAATTCTCTTTTATTTTTATCTTTTAAAAAATGTTCTAGTATACTAAGTATGGAAGGGGATCTGGATCATTGGCAATCACACTGCAGGTTTAGCAAATTGGAATGCCAGTTTGGCAAGTTGGAGAGTATCCGTCTGGACCGTACTTATGCAGGCATCAGGCCTGACTCCACCTCCCCCGGTGAGGAAGTCACAATGAGTGTGGTGCCTCTGAACTAAAGTTAAGTACCCCTAGGAAGCTTCAGACCTAAGAGGAGAAGATTGAATTTCTTACTAATCTGGGTAATAGCTTTTTTAAAAAAAAACTTTTTTGGAAATGTTTTAGATTTCCAGAAGAGTTCCTGTATACCCTTTATCCAGCTTCACTTAATGCCAACATCTTATGTAACTATGGTACACTTATCAAAATTAGGAATCAGTTTTATTTTGGGCATCCTTATGGAGGGAGATTGTATGAATTCCAGGCTGGTGAAGCTGGATGCATGCATAAGTACACACACATGTATACACATATCATACATAGAGACATATACACACACAACACAGATATACATGCAATATAATACAGATATACACAACCCCCATGCACACAAGACATGCATACAAACACACACAACATACATATAGACACACAAAGCATATATGCATACAATACACAGAGATATATAGTTACAGCATATAGGCAGATACAAACGCACACCATGCATACACACACACACACACACACACACACACACACACAATGCATGTTAGAATCAGGGGCTCATTCTCTACATATGGAGAATGTTTCTTTTTTGTAAAGATTTTGGGTTTTTTTTAATCTTTTTTTTGTTAATTTTTTAAAATATTTATTTTTGACAGAAAGAAAGAGAGACAGAGTGCAAGCGGGGGAGGAGCAGAGAGAGAGAGAGAGGGAGACACAGAATCCGAAGCAGGCTCCAGGCTCTGAGCTGTCAACACAGAGCCTGATGTGGGACTCGAACTCACAAACCATGAGATCATGACCTGAGCCAAAGTCAGATGCTTAACCGACTGAACCACCCCAAGTGCCCCTTTCAATCCTTTTTTTTTAAAGTTCATTTATTTATTTTGAGAGAGAGAGCACAAGTGGGAAAGAGACAGAGAATCCCAAGCAGGCTCTGCACCACCAGTGCAGAGCCCAACGTGGGGTTCCAAGTCACAAACTGTGAGATCACAACCTGAGCCTAAGTCGGATGCTTAACCGACTGAGCCACCCAAGTGCCCCTAAAGATTTTATTTTTAAGTAATCTCTACACCTAACATGGGGCTCAAACTGACAACCCCGATATCAAGAGTTGCACGGTCAACTGACTGAACCAGAGAGGCATTCTACAGAGAATGTTTCTTTTTTTTTTTTTTTAATTTTTTTTTTTCAACGTTTATTTATTTTTGGGACAGAGAGAGACAGAGCATGAACGGGGGAGGGGCAGAGAGAGAGGGAGACATAGAATCGGAAACAGGCTCCAGGCTCTGAGCCATCAGCCCAGAGCCCGACGCGGGGCTCGAACTCACGGACCGCGAGATCGTGACCTGGCTGAAGTCCGACGCTTAACCGACTGCGCCACCCAGGCGCCCCGTACAGAGAATGTTTCTTAATGGAACTCAAGCTAGCTGGTGGAGGCAGAGAAGTGTTGAGAGACTAAAGAACACTGGTGATGAAAGAGTCAGGGCTGGGGCACCTGGCTGGTTCAGTCAAAAGAGCACGTGACTCTTGATCTGGGGTTGTGAGTTCAACAACACATTGGGTGTAGAGATTACTAAAAAAATAAACAAAACTTAAAAAGAAAAGAGGGCAAATGAGCAAGACTGACTCTCTCTACATGAAAACTGTTCTTTCTTTGTGGAGATGGGGCTGCCGTCTATCACTGCAGTAGTCGAGGTGGTAAAGTCTGGCCCAGCCAGCAGGTTGAGGGAGAATCATTCAGATGATCTTCCCATGTAAACCATTCAACCCCCGCCCCTACCCACCCCCAGGCAGGGCTGGATAGGTATGGCCAGCCTAGATTACCTGGATTCTGAGGCTGGGGTGGGAGCAAGAATGAGGAATGTCTCCTCCCTTAGACTTTTGGGCAAGGCTCTGGATGGAGACTAACAGAAACATGGGAGAAGGTGCAGGCTGAAATCTGCCCCAACCCTGTTGCAAGAGAAGTGAGTATCATTTGCTGAGATGTAGAGACAGATGGGCCCTTGAGACCCTGGGAAGTAGGAAAAGAAGTGGAGAATGGTACTTTGGACAATCCGAGAAACAGTGGTCTACTTCTTTGCCTGAGTTTGTGTGGACTTAGGCTGATGGGTGGGTCACTTAAAGGAATTAGAGCTATATGGATTAAAAGGCCTTAAGAATTAAGTTAGTGGGTGTATTAATTTTCCATTGCTGTGTAACAAATTAACCCCCAAACTGAGTGGATGAAACAATAGTAAGGATTGTTTTTAATCCCTCATTGTATCTGTGGGTCAGGAATTTGGGAGTGCCTTAGCTGGGTAGTTCAGGCTCGAGGTCACTCAGGAAATTGAAGCTGAGATATTGGTCAGAAAAACAGCCATATGAAGGCTTGACTAGAGCTGGTCAATTTGTTTCCCAGGTGGCTTACATGTGTTAATGGCAAGTTGATGCTGGCTGTTGGCAGGAAACTTCAGTTCATTACCATATGGGTCTCCCTGTAGTAGGGACTCTCTTCCTCCAGTGTGAGTAATCCAAGAGAGTGTGGTGGAGGTCTCAATGTCTCTTATGGCCTCGCCTTGGAAGCTACCTTGTCATGTCTGCAGTATCCTACTGGTTATGCAAGTCAACCCTAGTCAGTGGGAGAAGACTATCCAGATATCAGGAGGCCATCTTGGGAACTGACTATTGAGTGATTTTTCACTTTTATGATGATTTCATTCAGATTTAATACAGCATATTTTGCTAACACTTTGAAACCAAGTTGGTGGAATTGGTGAAAGCCTGTTAGCTGTCCCCTAATACAACGAAATTTGCATGGGGGCCTGAAGGAAGTCTAAGAATGATGGAGAGAGTGGTAAGGTGAGATCAGAGTAGTGCATGTGTCAGGGGGTAAGGGTGCATGGAAAGGATACAGTTCAAGTATGCCTTGTGGTCATTATAAGGACTTGGATATTTTATCCTTTCCATAATATCAGGAGAATTGCAGAAAATATATGCCTGAATGTTTTCATCTTCTTCCTTTCTCTCTCACCTGTAGAGTTCAAATGGCATACAAAATTTTGGGAGTTATGAGAAAAGAAGGCCAGGAAATGTGAGACAGAAATGGGGGACCTGGTAGAGTTTAATAGTATGTCATTATTGTGAGGAATTACCGTGTGTGTGTGTGTGTGTGTGTGTGTGTGTGAAAGAGAGAGACAGAGAGACAGACAAAGACAGAGATAAAAGGATCCAAAAGTCTAGTAATATCAATTGGTAGTAGTTGCAACAATATTCTTTTCCTCTAAGAAGTTATTTTTAAAAATTCTTACTGATTTAAGAATTAAAATTTTCCTGATTATCTAAGTAATACATGTCCATTGTAGGAAGATCAGGAAGATAGACATCAGTGTAAAAAGATACGGTAATAATTATCCACAATGACGTCTGTCAGAAGTAATAATTCCTGTATTTTTAAAATTTTTGTTTAAATTCTAGTTAGTTAAAATACAGGACGACATTGGTTTCAGGAGTAGAATTGAGTGATTCATGACTTATATATAACACCCAGTGCTCATCATAAGTGCCCTCCTTAGCACCCATCATCCGCCTAGCCCATCCCTCACCCACCTCCCCTCCGGCAACCTTCAGTTTGTTCTCTATCGTTAATGGTTTGTTCCCTCTCTCTCTTTTTTTCCCCCTTCCCATACATTCATCTGTTTTGTTTCTTTTATTCCACATATGAGTGAAATCATGTGATATTTGTCTTTCTCTGCCTGACTTATTTCGCTTAGCATAATACACTCCAGCTCTACCTATGTCATTGCAAATAGCAAGATTTCATTCTTTTTGATGACTGAGTAATATTCCATTGTATACACATACCACATCTTCTTTATCCACTCATTAATTTATGGGCACTTGGGCTCTTTCCATAATCTGGCTATTGTTGATAATGCTGCTATAAACATTGGGGTGCATGAACCCCTTCAAATCTGTATTTTGTATCTTTTGGGTAAATACCTTAGTCGTGCAATTGCTGGATCATAGGGTAGTTCTTTTTTTAACTTTTTGAGGAAACTCCATACTGTTTTCCAGAGTGGTTGCACCAGTTTGCATTCCCACCAATAGTGCAAAAGTTTCCCCTTTCTCTGCATCCTCTACAACACTTGTTGTTTCTTGTGTTGTTAATTTTAACCACTCTGACAGGTGCAAGATGGTACATCACTTCATATTTTGATATTTTCTTGGTCTTTGTTTTTGTATGTTTTATTCCTGAACCTGAGATCATATTTTTTCTGTAATTTGGCATTTGGCTTTTTATAAACATTTAACTAGGTCATTGAAAACATTTTAATAAATATTATTATTTTTAATGTTTATTTATTTATTTTGAGAGAGAGAGAGACAGAGAGAGAGCACAGGGAAGGGGCAGAGAGAGTGAGAGAAAGACTCTTAAGCAGGCTCTATACTGTCAGTGCAGAGCCTGACGTGAGGCTTGATCTCAAAGTGTGAGATCATGAACTAATCTAAAATCAATAGTTGGACACTTAACCAATTGAGCCACCCAGGTGCCGCTAATAAGTATTATTTTTAAAGACAGATATATAGGGGTGCCTGGCTGGCTCAGTCAGTAGAGTATGCAATTCTTAATCTCGGGGTCGTGAGTTGGAGCCCCACATTGGGTGTAGAGATTACTTAAAATTAAATTTAAAAAATTAAAAAAATAAAGATGGATGTATATATTTCTTTTCTTGATATACATGCTTTAAAAAAAATTAAATACTCTAGAATTGTATTGAGAAACAAAAAGTCTTCCCAAATTTCACCTCCTACACCACTGTTGATGAGTATAGTTTATATTTTCCAGATATTTTTCTATGTATTTGTAAGATTATGTAGATGTAGATAATGCTTATAAACAGTTATTTTGAAATGTTTTGTGATTTATTTTGCTTAAATTACTATCATGAACATTTTCTATTGTTTCCTCAGCCTTTCAAAAATAGAATTGTTTCCGATTACAAAAGAAATAAATGCTCTAAAAAGTGTTGTTTTTTTAATGATTGTGTAATACTCCATCATATAAACCATTATTTATTTAACAGTTAACATGTTATTTCCACTATTTTGTTATTATGAACAATCCTAGGAGAATTACCTTAGTAATTTCCCTCCTGTATTTCTGATTATTTTCTTTGTCACTCAGAAATTACAATTTCCGTGTCAAGCTTTAATAGCTATATAATACATACTTGTTATTTGCTTCCTCCCTCACGATTTCATGCATTGCAAAAACAACATCTCATTCGATTATTTTTTCTTAAAAATATTTATTAAATGAACAAACCACATTGTAACAACAATGTAACTTTATTTATTTATTATACTTACTTATAATAAATATTTGTTTCTTTTGAGAGACAGAGAGTGGGAGTGGGGGAGGGGAAGAGAGAAAGGGAGAGAAAATCCTAAGCAGGCTCTGCGGTGTCAGCACAGAGTCTGATGTGGGGGTCCATCTCATGAACCATGAGATCATGACCTGAGCCCAAATCAGAAGTCAGACGCTTAACCTACTGAGCCATGCAGGTGCCCCAACAATGTAATTTTAAAAGTTATGAATAAAATATTACAACAATATGCCCACCATAATACATCCACCTTATTTTTCCATATTGTCATTTAATCCTTTTTCATATACATGGATACTTTTAGACTAGGGCTCAGCAAACTTTTTAAGTTTATTTTTATTTTTGAGAGAGGGAGAGTGTGCATGGGGGAGGGGCAGAGAGAGAGAGGGAGAGAGAATCCCAAGCAGATCCCATGCCCAGTGCAGGATCGATCCCACAACTGTGAGATCATGATCAAAATCAAGAGTCAACTCTCAGGGCCCCTGGTGGCTCAGCTGGTTAAGTGCCCGACTTCCGCTCAGGTCATGATCTCCTGGTTCATGAGTTCCCCGGTTCATGAGTTCGAGCGCTGCATAGGGCTCTCTGCTGACAGCTCAGAGCCTGGAGCCTGCTTCAGATTCTGTGTCTCCTCCTCTCCCTGTCCCTCCCATGCTCATGCTCTGTCCCTCTCTGTCTCTCAATAATAAATAAACATCAAAAAATATTTTTTTTCTTTTTTTTTTAAAAAAGAGTCAATGCTCAACTGACTGAGCCACCTAGGCACCCCACTGCAGATTTTTTCATAAAAGACCAGCTAGTGGTATTTTAGGCTTTGCATGCCACAGCGTCTCTGTTGAAACCACTCAACTCTTGTTGTAGTCTGAAAGCTGCCATACACAATACATAAATGAATGAGCATGGTTGTACTCCAACAAAACTTTATTTACAAAAATAGGTGGCCAGCCTGTATTTGCTAAACCCTATTTTAGACAGTCATTCTTATAATTTAGATGAAACTATTTTCTTGACCAGTCATGAACAAAACTTTCTGGAACTGTTTTCAATTTTTAATTACTTAATTTTCACTTATGGTTGTTTCCCTAGATTTTTACCAGATCTTTTTAACCATGCTACAATTATGGAGCTGAAATTCCCAGAATGATTTGTTTTTAGTAGCACAATGAATTCAACGCATTTACTAATTATAAAAATATAAGATACAGGATATTTTTTTATAATGGACTTTAAGGATGACTTTTTTATTCCTTTTTTTATTTTTATTTATTTTTTTTTAATTTTAGAGAGAGAGAGAGCACAGGTAGAGGAGAGTCGCTGAGAGAGAGAGAGAGAGAGAGAGAGAATCTTAAGCAGGCTCCATACTCATTTGCATAGTGTGACAGGGGGCTTGATCCCACAACCCTGGGATCATGACCTGAGCCAAAATCAGGAGTTGGACTCTCAACCACCTGAGACACCCAGGTGCCCCATGGATAACTCTTTAAAAAAAAAATTGGGGGACCGCCTGGGTGGCTCAGTTAGTTAAACATCCACCTCTTGATCTTGGCTTAGGTCATGATCTTGTGGTTTGTGAGTTTGATCCCCTTATCTGGCTCTCTGCTGTCAGCATGGAGCCTGCTTCAGATTCTTTCTCTCCCTCTCTCTCTCTGCCCGTCTCCATTCATTCTCTCTTTTTCTCTCTCTCTTAAAAATAAGTAAACATAAGTAAATTACTTACTTATTTAAGTAATCTCTACACCCAACATGGAATTCAAACTCACAACCTCGAGATCAAGAGTCACATGTCCTTCCAACTGAGCCAGTCTGGTGCCCCCAAGGATGACTCTTAAAAAAGAAAAATAGTCATCTGTAACCTCACACCATAGCAAGAGTTATGACCTTTTCCTGTCTTGGTCTATGAGCATACTTTTTGATGATAATATTCATGGAAAAGATGATATAGCAAGAGTAATTTTGGGAAAAAAAATCACCTCTATTTCCACTAACCAAACAGATGCCGTTTTAATTCTTGTCCACCAGCAAATATGTTTTTATATGGCCATAGTTTTCTATGTTTATCCTTTGAAAATATTTTTTCGCTGACTCTAATGAACACCAATTGTAAGCTATATAAATTTGTCCATATTTTTAATCTTTTTTTTTTTTTTGGAGAGAGAGACAGAGACAGAGACAGAGAATGAGTGGAGGAGGGGCATAGAGACAGGGAGACACAGAATCCGAAGCAGGCTCCAGGCTCTGAGCTGTCAGCACAGAGCCCGAGGTGGAGCTCAAATTCACGAACAGTGAGATCATGACCTGAGCCGAAGACGGATGCTTAAATGACTGAGCCACCCAGGCGCCCCCATATTTTTAATCTTCTAAAGGAATTTCAAAATGCATTCACCCTATTCAATATAGCCCCCGCTTTATCATTCTGAGGCAGCTTAGTCCAATCAAGTTTTTTACTTGTACATTTTTGCTTTATACTATGGAGAATTTTAAATGCACAGAAAAGTTGAAAGAATAGTGCACAGGTTCCCTACATACTCACCACCAAGATTCAGCAATTTACAATACTGTATACACTTTTATTTTGTTTCTTTTTAAAATTCATTATTTACTTATAAAATATTTTATGTGTTATAATTTTTTCTCACTCATTTGAAATGGAAGGTCAGACATCATGATACTTTACTCCTCAGCACTTCAGTACATACATATCTCCTAAGAATACGACTGTTGTCTTGCATAACCACAATGCCATTATCACAGTTAAGACAACTAATAATAATCTTTAATATCATCTAACATCTAGTCCATATTCAAATTTTCTCAATTGTTCCTAAAATGTTATATCCAGTAGTTCCATTTAGAACCAGGATCCAATTAAGGTTTGTATCTTGCATTTGTTCATTTCTCTTTTCAATCTGCTTTAAACTAGAAGCGCATCTTGACATTTTTCACTGTGACATTGACTATTTGAAATAACTGGGATGATTGTCTTTATTCTACAGTATGGGTTTGTCTGACTGTTTGTTTTCTCGTGGTGTTACTCAGATTGTTTATCTTCTGGACTTCCCGTACATACACTGTACACTGAATTTAAAAGTGAAGTAGATTCGGGTTAAACCTAAAAGGGGGATAATATTTCACTATTCACTCCTATCGACTTTGATTCATTAGACAATCTCCTATATGTAAAAATAGATGTTCCATGTGGCATGGTAGACAAGATCTGCTTTGTAATCAGAGAGGTTTTACAGCAGGAGACCTTGGGAAAATTATTTAATTTCTGTGAGCCTCAGTCTCCCTATATGTGAAAAGGGCAGTGGTAGACACTCAGTAAATGTTTGCTCTCTTCCCCTCATCTGTAGGTTCTTCGGGATCTCGCAGAGCACCACCGGGATAGATATCTCAAGCACGTTTGAAGAGCTCACGTTTCCTAAGTAAGACAGCAGCAGCAAGACGGCAATCATTTCTGCAGAGACAGTATCATCATAATGCAATATTAGCTACTGTGATCTTCTATCATTTCCTTCCTGGAGAGTTATGACTGTGGCATTGAGGATTTAAGACCTACAGCCCGAACACTACTTACTACAAATCTCTCACAAAGCTGCGGCAATAAATCTCGTGGAGGAAAGTCATTGCATAAAAAAATCCCTAACTCCCGGGAGCTGGCCATTTATTTTCCTAGGAAAGAAGGGCTGTGATGAGAGACACTCCATGCTCCTTTAACTCCATGGAACAGAACCCAACAAAGCATTCATCATAGAAAGTTGAGTGATGGGCCCAATGAGACAAGCTCAGAAAGAAAGACCAAGAAGTGCCCCCACCCGAGGCCTGCTCCAGGAAATGGGATTTCCCCCGTAGCCTGGGGATTAGCTTTGCATAGAATCAGCACAACTGAGGATATAGTTCCTAAAGACAAACTGCCCTTAGAGATACTAAGCCAGCAGTCTAAACTTGGGCCCAATCTACTCCACAGATTTATTTAGTCTGCATAGTGTTTAAAAATGTTTTTATTTAGATCCTAGCATTTAAAATTTGAAAATGTCACAGAGAAAGATAAAATCTAGATTTCTGGCATCTCCAAACAAATGGGAATATCCAACAGTGGATGAGGTTGCTGCACTCCTGCTCCCTTTAGGCGATGTGAGTATGCTCCAGTTTTCCAGGCTGCTTCCCCTTCTACCTTACCTGCTTTGTGAGCAACGGAGTTTCCAATCCCCATACTAATCAATTGCCCTGGGGTCCATTCTCTCACCCTCTTCTCCCATTTCTGTCCTTCTATCAGAATGTACCCTTTAAACAGAAAATACAACTGACTGATCCTTCTTAAATCAGACATATCAGGAGAAATTTCTAACTTGGCAGGGAGGCAGCCTAGAGTAAGGCAGAGAGAGAGCATAGGCTTTGCCTAGAGGCCGACCTCAGCTCAAATCCCATCTCTCCCTTACTCTGGGATGTTGTCCAACTTGCCAAGTTCCTCTTGACACTTTGCTCAAGTTCGCTCATAGCAAAATGCCTATACTAGGATCTCCCTCTTTGGGTCCTCACCCAAATTCTAAGTATAGAATTGGATACAAATGGCTCACACCTTGGACATCCCATCTTCTCCCATATCCTGTGACCTCATGCTCTCTTGGTTCCCTCCTTTGCGTGGCTTCTTTGCTTCACTTTTTTCTGTCTTCTTTGAAGGCAACCCTTCCTGGGACATTCTACAGATATCGGTGTTCCTCGGGGTTCTGTCCTTGACATGGCTCCCCCACTTCCTACTCCCACTCCTTCCCCTTCCCTCTGTCAGACGTACCATTTGAGAAGCAGCTTACAGCACAATAGGATTTTGTTTTGCTTTTTAAAAAGTTTTCATTACATAAACTTTTGCTCTTTGCTGCGGCACATTCTTCAAAAGAAACATTTAATGGATGCACAATATTCCATTACCTGAGTAGATTGTAATTCACTCATTCCCCTAACATTGGACATTTAGGTTTGTTCTAATTTTGTTTTGTTTTCAAAACTTTTTTTAATGTTGATTCATTTTTGAGAGACAGAGAGAGACAGAGAGCAAGGAGGGGTGGGGCAGAGAGAGAGGGAGACACAGAATCCGAAGCAGGCTCCAGGCTCTGAGCTGTCAGCACAGAGCCCTATGCAGGGCGCCAAGTCACCAACCGTGAGATCATGACCTGGAGCCAAAGTCAGACGCTTAACTGACTGAGCCACCCAGACGCCCCAGGTTTGTTCTAATTTTGAAAGCTGAGATTGCCAAGAATGTTTTCTTTTTTTTTTTTTATTTTTTTTTAACATTTATTTATTTTTGAGACACAGAGAGACAGAGCATGAACAGGGGAGGGGCAGAGAGAGAGGGAGACACAGAATCTGAAAGAGGCTCCAGGCTCTGAGCTGTCAGCACAGAGCCCAGAGCGGGGCTCGAACTCATGGACCGTGAGATCATGACCCGAGCCGAAGTCGGACGCTTAACCGACCAAGCCACCCAGGCGCCCCCAGAATGCTTTCTTATATGTGGCATTTTGCTTTGGGATTATTTCTAGACCTTATTTTTTTTCACCCAGTACCTCCCTATTGGTCTTTTGTTCTTTTCTCCTCTTTCTCTCGGGGCCCTCACATTTCCAGAGGTTTAAAGTGTTTTCTTTGGTGTCAACCTGAAGGAGAGAGCTGTGAGGTCAATAAAGAAAATAACCATATGTGTTGACATTTTACTTGTCAGAAGAAGCCTAAATAAACCCAATGTCCATTTGGAACTGAGGAGCAACAGCTTAATGTGTAGCTATTCTCAAGGTGGGTTTGAAAAAATGAATGCCTAGGATCTTTACAAGCATGTGACATCCGCGTGGGGCAATGTGTGTGAAAGGGGGGATAGTTTTTCTTTACTCATATGGCAAGTTCCAGTACAGTTACAGAAAACAGCATCTAGACTAAGGAAGGAGTAAGTCCCATCCAGCTGAGAGAAAATGTTAATTTAGAGGTAAAGGTGGAAGTGTTGGATTCAGTTAATGAATTTTAAGTGTCTGCTATGTGCCAGGCAGATTGACCAGACAGTGCCATTAGTCTAAGACTGTTTGGTTGCTGAATGGAAATGCATTGATAAAAGTGAGAAATACAAAGTCAGATTTGATAGGGAAGGAGGATGTAGCCTCAACCATAGGAAGGACTGCCGAAAAGGAAGCGGCGGGTAATTGGCTATTTGTGACAATTTAGCCATTGATAATCCAGCAACTAAGTGAAAGGGCGGGCCTACGCCGGCAGACTCCATCTTGTTCTGTGTCCTTCACCTTGACCACACCTCCTCCCCTTGAGTAACCGCCCCCCCCCCCTCACCTGCCTAACAGGACTCGGACCCTTCCCCAGCCAATCTGCTGAGGCCATAGCCATTACCTCACCAACTGCCCCTAGGCCCCAATAAAACCTTTGTCCTTTTGAAACTCTCTCTCCCTGGTATCTCACCGCTGCGTCGGTGCAGGTAGGAGATTGAGCTCGAGCTAGCTCGAATAAAGGCTCTTTGCTTTTGCATCGGACTCAGGTCCCTGGTGGTCTTTGGGGATCACGAATTCTGGGCATAACATAAGCTAGATGGCTCTCCCGAGACTCTACTTTTCCTTATGAAGCGATGTCCCACCCAGGATCATTAGGGTAAATTAAGGAAGACATACAACAATCTTACATAAAGTATTTTTGGAGACTTTATTGTCCATTGCGAAGCCAGCTGGCCGCACAGAGGTAGGCAATGAAATGTCTCAAGGTCAACTCAAAGTAATAAGCCTTTTACTTACAAAGCTTTTATAGGTTAATTCCTTTTCCTCATTGTAATATTTTCTCCACTCTCCACCAAATTTAGCATCCTCTTCTGGTGTAGATTAATGACCGTATCCTGTAAGTGGGACTATCACCAAAAGAGGCAGATAGAGGAGCATTTCTTTGAAAAGCCCATTCACAGTCCCTTTCTCTTGTGATTGCTTGAATACAGAGAAGTCGGTAGCGATATCTGGCCAATGATACTACTTAAATGCATATGATTCTTTACCAAATTTGAACAGCAGAACCTCATAAAATGTAAATACCAAGAGAGAAGCAAAGCTTCTTAACTGGTTAACAAAATTGGCTGTAAAAAAAGGTCTTCATCCAAGAGAGAACACAGACCTGCCTGCAGCTGCTTCTATTTTTTTTAATTAATTAATTTATTTTGAGAGACAGAAGGAAGGAGGGACAGGGAGAGAGGAAGACAGAGAATCCCAAGCAGGCTCCACACCATCAGTGCTGAGCCCAGTGCAGGGCTTGAAACCACAAACCCTGAGATCATGACCTGAGCTGAAACCGAGTCTGGGGCTTAACCGACTGAACCACCCAGGTGCCCCATATTCTTTATTATTAAAAATGCAGTATGTTGGGGAAAGTTAGAGGAAGGCAGACTTCATGTTTTCTGTCTTGTAGCTTGGGACAGTACAACTAAACTCGATTCCGCTTGGGAGTGTTATGCCCAGAATTCGTGATCCCCAAAGACCACCAGAGACCTGAGTCCCATGCAAAAGCAAAGAGCCTTTATTCGAGCTAGCTCGAGCTCAATCTCCTACCTGCACCGACGCAGCGGTGAGATACCGGAGAGAGAGAGCGAGTTTCAAAAGCACAAAGGTTTTATTGGGGTCTAGGGGCAGTTGGTGAGGTAATGGCTGTGGCCTCAGCCGACGGGCTGGGGAAGGGTCATGACTGGGGAAGGGTCGGAATCCTGTTACGCAGGTCGCCGGGTGTGTTTTGATCGGGAAGTTTGAAGGGTGAGGGGAGGTTACTCAAGGGGAGGAGGCTTGGTCAAGATGGAGGACACAGAACAAGATGGAGTCCGCCGGTGTAGGTCCGCCCTTTTCGGGTGTACTCCTTTTAAGCCTGCATAAAACCCATTTTTACATTAAAATTTTAAAAAATGGTTTTATTCTTGAAAGAGAAAGAGCACCCAGCAGGCTCCAGGCTCTCAGCACAGAGCCCAATGTGGGGCTTAAACCCACAGACCACGATATCATGACCTGAGCCAAAGTTGGACGCTTAAGCAACTGAGCCACCCGGGAATCCCTAGTTTTGCATTTTAAAGTCCTGTTTTTGCATTTTGAAAAGGTTCATTTTTTTTCAGGATAGCTTGGGAAAGAGAATGGTTAAAGAACAGTCTTCAAGGGGGTCTAGACCACAGAAGGAAAGTTCTAGAGTCAGAAGGTGGGTTTTTTGTTGTTGTTTGTTTTCTTTTTAAGACTTAGAAAAAATTTCAGTGTACTGATGAACTGAACACAATCCCAACTACCCCATCACAGAAAATGAAACTCTGATCTGAAGTCAGATTTCCAGAACACCCAGAGAAGTTTGTAAACCAAGCAAAATCCCCCTGAGTTGCTGCTACCTTGTGCTCTCCACAAGGACTCTGAATCTTCCATTTCTTTTCCTCAGCTGAAGTGGCTGTAGCATGATGGAGGTCATTGGCCAAAGTTTACGGCTCCAGCGTGATAGTGCCACATTTCCTGGATCCCTTCCTCTGGCCAGCCACACCCACTGTTGCCTCCTATCTGTGGTTGTGAAAGCAGTCAACCACTGACCTGCACAGCTGTGAGTTAACAAATGAATGTTGTTTTAAGCTACTGAGTTTGTGGTAATTTATTCCACAGCAACAGAAAATGAATCTACCTACATTTTTCTTTTGTTTCTCAGGAGAGTGCTATGAGAAGACCCATTACTCAGCTCTCCCCTCTAGGAAAAAAGGGCATCTCTAGAACAGAGCACCCATACTGCCCTCTGGTGTGGATCTCCAACAAAGCAGGCATGTGTAAGCACAACTCCGTTTCTAAGAATCCTACTGTCTCAATCCTAGTGAAGAAGACTGTGGAGATATTGATGCCAACCTAGCACAGGAGTCAGATCTGACCGAACAGTTCCACCACCTCCAAAGTTCCCTGAAATGTGCGGTGAGAAACCTATTGCACACAGTAGCATAGCATGAACGATAATAGGATAAGAAAAGGGACAGCTTATGAGGGACAGTTTATCAGACTCTCATCTTCCCACTGTCCATGGTCCACAGAGGCAATGCCAGGGGGCATCCCAGCTCTGCCTGGCAGCCTGCTCCCAGGGACTCTCAGGGACTCCCAGGGACTCCCAGGGACTCCAGTCCCTTGTGCGCCCGTTTGACAACCCCGTCCAAACAGAAGCCCCTGAGGGAAGAAGTGTGGCTGTCTCCTTAGCTAATCATCTGCTAAATCAGTTCAAGCTTATTCTAAGTGAGGACCGTTCTCCTTCCCCAGACACCCACTCGGGCTTTGTTCTTCTCTGTAAGCCCAGCAAACTCAACTGAATTTTGGACACCAGCTTTCCCTCTTTGTAGACCAAGAACCTCAGAGACTGGGAGGGCACTAGAACATATTTTGAGAGCTGCTGGGGTTACAAGTTACATTTACTCAGGCTTGTGCTAGGTGGGCCTTGTACCTGGCACTGCTAGAGTGTTTCAAGAGGTGCAAAAATATATAGTTTCCAGGCAAATTAGAGTGCATTTCCTCCCGGGTTCATTCAAGTGCATTTTGATAGCCCTCAAGTCAAGGTGGAGGGAATCAGGTGTTTTTGCATTTCACCCTCATAACAATCTTGCAAGATTGATAGTAGTATTATTATTTTATGGATGACACTTAGAAAGGTTAAATGACCTATCCAAGGTCACAGTCAATAAACTATGGAATTGGGGTTTAATTTAATCTTTTTAAAGTCTGTATGTGGTATTATGATTTATTTTTTTAATGCTTTTTATTTATTTTTGAGACAGAGAGACAGAACATGAGCAGGGGAGGGGCAGAGAAAGAGGGAGACACAGAATTCGAAGCAGGCTCCAGGCTCTGAGCTATCAGCACAGAACCTGACGTGGGGCTTGAACTCACAGACTGTGAGATCATGACCTGAGCCAAAGTCAGACGCTTAACCATCTGAGTCACCCAGGCGCTCCAATTATGATTAAAAAAAATTTTTTTTTAATGTTTTATTTATTTTTGAGACAGAGAGAGAAAGAGCATGAGCAGGGGAGGGCAGAGAAAGAGGGAGACACAGAATTCGAAGCAGGCTCCAGGCTCTGAGCTGTCAGCACAGAGCCCAACACAGGGCTCAAACTCATGAACCATGAGATCATGACCTGAGCCAAAGTCAGATGCTCAACCGACTGAGCCACCCAGGCACCCCATGATTTATTTTTAAATAAACTTTTTATTTCAAAACACCTTTAGATTTACAGAAACATTATGAAGATAATATAGAGTTCCCGTACACCCCACATCCAGTTTCTCTTGTTATAATATCATCCATTAATACACTACATTTGTCACAATTAGTAAACCAATATTGATACATTTAATTGTTTACTAAAATCCATACTTTGTTTAGATTTCCTCAGTTTTCCCCTAGTGTCCTTTTTTTGTTCCAGGATCCCATGTAGGACACCATGTTACATTCAGTAGTTAGGTTTCCTTTAATTCCTCTTGGCTGGGGCAGTTTCTCTGACTTTCCTTGTTTTTGATGATCTTTAAAGTTCTGAAGAGTACTGGTCAGATATTTTACAGAATGTACCTCTGTTGGGAATTGTTTTATGTTTTCTCATGATTAGACAGGGGGTATGTGTTTTTGGAAGACCAAAGAATTTAAGTGGCACTTTCATCACATAGTATCAAGGGTGAATATTATCACTGTTGATGTTCACCCAGATCACCTTGCTGAGTTAACGTTTTGCCATGTTTCTTTATCGTAAAGTTACTCTTTTTTTCGTTCTTTTCATACTGTACTCTTTGTTAATTTTTTTTTTCAACGTTTATTTATTTTTGGGACAGAGAGAGACAGAGCATGAACGGGGGAGGGGCAGAGAGAGAGGGAGACACAGAATCGGAAACAGGCTCCAGGCTCTGAGCCATCAGCCCAGAGCCTGATGCGGGGCTCGAACTCACGGACCGCGAGATCATGAGCTGGCTGAAGTCGGACGCTTAACCGACTGCGCCACCCGGGCGCCCCCATACTGTACTCTTTGGAAGCACTCATGTGCAGTCCACTTTTTCAGAGGTGGGGAGATAGGTTCTTCCTCCTTAAGGGTGGAGTATTGATATAAAAGATTTGGAATTCTTCTGGAATTCATTTACTCAGTCATTTATTTATATCAGAATGAACACATGGATATTTATATTTTGGGTTATTATCCAATACTACTTAATTTTGTTGCACATAATTGAATTTTAATCTTCTGGTTTTTTGTTTTTGTTTTTTGTTTTGTTTTGTTTTTGTTTTTGTTTTTTAATTTTTTTTCAACGTTTTTATTTATTTATTTTGGGACAGAGAGAGACAGAGCATGAACGGGGGAGGGGCAGAGAGAGAGGGAGACACAGAATCGGAAACAGGCTCCAGGCTCTGAGCCATCAGCCCAGAGCCTGACGCGGGGCTCGAACTCACGGACCGCGAGATCGTGACCTGGCCGAAGTCGAACGCTTAACCGACTGCGCCACCCAGGTGCCCCATTTTGTTTTTGTTTTTAACAATATATTCTTGTGGTCTTGATTCGATACCATGGAGGTGGTATTTGGACAGGATCCAGGGTCCCATACACTGGAATCCTTTCCTACCTGGTAGACTCCCTTTGAGGCTCCCAAGGTACATAAATGCCAGAGGACAAGGCCAGGCAGAGGGATTCTCATTATCCCTGGATTGATCGCAGGCCTCTGTCAAAGTATAAATTTCAAAAGTTGAAAACATGACTCTCTCAAAAATATAGAATAAACACAAGTCAAAGATTTTATTTAACTCGTTAACTGAGGGAACTGGTAATATGAGAAACAGATACTTATAGACAATTTTGCGTATCATCCTTGCACAGGGGTCATGCTAATCTTCTCTGTAGTGTTCCCATTTTAGTATATGTGCTGCTGAAGCAAGCCGTACTTATAGGCAATTTTATTTTATTTATTTTTTAATTTTTAATTTTTTAAAAAAAGTTTATTTATTTATTTTGAGAGAAAGAGAGAGCAGCAGCGGGGAGGGGCAGAGAGAGAGGGAGAGAGAGAGAACCCATCGCAGGCTCCTCACTGCCAGTGCAGAACCCACAGCGAGTCTCGAACAAACAGTGAGATCATGACCTGAGCTGAAATCACTTATAGGAAATTTTAAAAAGAACTTCAGAATGAGGTCATTATGAGATATACAATATTGGTTTACTGTCCTATGGGGCAATAAAATCACAACCTTTGGGGTTATCTTATCTACTAGTCAGAAATCATTTGCATCTCTATTACTCACAGATGTACAAGTTAGCATGCAACCTCACCGAGTCTCAGCCCCAATTACTAGTAAGTAGTAAAGTCCTGGAATGGTAACTTCTCATGAGAAATTATGTAATTCTTTTTTTTTAATTAAAAAAAAGTTTTTTAGTGTTTATTTATTTTTGAGAGACAGAGCACAAGTGGGGGAGAGGCAGAGAGAGAAACACACACACAGAATCTGAAGCAGGCTCTAGGCTCTGAGCTGTCAGCACAGAGTCCAACACGGGGCTCAAACCCACGAACTGTGAGATCGTGACCTGAGCTGAAGTCAGATGCTCAACCAACTGAACCACCCAGGTGCCCAGAAATTATGTAATTCTTGAATGGGCCTGTTGATCTACAGTTTAACACGAATATTGAAAGGACACGTTGTGTGGTCTTCTGAACTAACCATGTTTTTGATAGTTTTTCTTAACTCATAGCCCAATGTCATTTCTTGTGGAACTTTAAGAAAACATTTTGCCAGCCTACATAGCCCCGTGGCCTCCCCCTAGGCTCTACCCTAGTTCCACTCCAGGAAACAGAAGGTCCTTTCTAGGGGGAACGTAGCCCAGGCCTCTCTAGGGAGACTGAAGATTGCAAAGGGGCTTAGCACTTCAGTTTCCTTCCCTCTCACACCAAAAACCCCACTCCCTGGCACTGTGGTCCAAGAAATGTTAAGCCCAATCAATGCATATTGAAGGGATTCATAACAAGTGTCCACAAAATGTGCCACTTTGGCATATGGACTCTATTGAGCTGAAAGCAATCAATACTGGCAGATTAAAAAAACTTTTACCTCTCCCTTAAGTGCCTGAAAGAATTTAGATAGAGGGTCTGATCCAGGAAGAGAACTAGCACCAGAGATAACTATGAAGCATATGGACTAGGAATGGTTAACTGCTGGGTGAAGGGGGGTGCAAAGCTCTGCAGAGCCTGGAGGGCTCTGCAGGGTAAGGCAAACATTTGTTTACCAAACATTTGCTCTTCCCCTCTTTCTGTGAGTTGTGTTCCTCCCCGTTGACATTCTAGAGCTTTCCTTTAGCTCAGAATGGCATATAAACCTCAATGGCCTGATTGCCTATGGGTGTCATATTCTTAAGGGTCCCATTTGTATGTTTGCTTTTCTCCTGTTAATATGTCCTATGTTAATTGATTCTTAGACCAGCCAAAGAACCTAGAAGGGTAGAGGAAAAAGGTTTCCTTCCAAGAATGTCAACACCCCTTTCTTTGATTTTAGGGGGATAGTGAGGCTTTACAGAGAGGACATAACCTTGATTTCTCTCTAGAAAGGGAAATACCCTACATGGCTTCCAAATTTTAACCTTACATAATACTACTAATTTTTATTTAATGTCCTTTAACTGAGTGGTGAGTGCAGGACTATATATTTGTATAGCTTCACATTCTTCACAGCATCTGGCATTAGGCCTGGCATATTGCAGGCACTTTGTAAATGGCAGCTGTGTGAATAAGCTGTGTGAATAAGTATGATTTGGGGGTTTCGGTGAAAATGGGATTATGCAGGAGAAAGTGTTTTTAGAAGCCTATGCCAATGACTTGCTATTTGTGAGGCCATGCTGTGAGGGGATGTCTTGAGAACACAGTATTCCGGAAGAAGTAGCTTCCAAAAGCACAAGAAAGCCTTTTATTTTTTATAATGTGTCCCAGATGGCAATATCAAATAATAATAATTATGATACATTTTTTTAAAAAGAGCCCAGGCCTGTCAACATCTGGCTTTAGATTATAAATTGGCTCATTATCAGGAAAAAATATTTGTTGAAACATAGCAATGATCAATGACTCAACATAAGCCTGTTGTAACAATCAGGCCATTATTTGTACATGTGGTATTTGGTGCATAGCTTCACAATAGGGAGAATTTTGTTCCAAGATGAGCACCAGGGACAGGAAATTGGACTTTGGAGTCCTTGTCTGATCATCTAGAATATAGGGCTAATTGGGATGCCTCCCTTGGAGGCTTGCTTCATTAAAGTTTGGTTGAGAGCTCAGAAAGCTTTGAATCAAAGACTCCTCGGCACTGTGCTTAGCCTTATTATTTAAGTGAAAACCTCAAAGTGCTTAGGCCATTTTACTTGTTTTTCAAGACTCTCTGTTTTTCTACATCATTAAGGCTTTCTTAGGAATTTGCCTAGATTCAGCTCACTGCCCCTTTACTTCTGTCTTCAAAAATATCTTAAATATTATTTGGCATAGAATATCCTGAAAGATTCTGAGACCTCCACAGTCACAAATGATGAAAGAGAATGTACCAGAAGACCAGCTGGAGCAGTGCTTGCTGCAACGAGCAGCCTGGTGGAAAGAACACAGACTTTAGTGTCAGATGGCTCTCAAGTGGAATCAGGAGCCTAAAACGTATTTGATGTGCGAGCTTAGACATCTTTTAGTATTATCGGGTCTCTGTTTCCTCATCAAGAAGACTGGGAATATACTACCTGCTTTGTAGTATGGTTTTAAGAATTAGAAATTATATCTGTATAGTTGTTGGAACATAGCAGATACTTGATAAATGGTGACAGTTATTATCATCCCTCCTCAAACACCAACAGTAAGAAGCCTGGTGGGGAGAAGTCGGAAGTTTGGAAATTCTTTACATCAGGGTGTCCTGAGCTGGGAAAATGGATAGTAGAGATCGCTGATTACAAACAGGATGGGAACATCAGTAGGCAGCTTTGAACTCTTCAGTTCCCTTGAGCTTAACCAGCATCAGCTATATAATAAATATGCCTAACATGCTCAAAGCTGAAAAGCAGGCAATGGAAAGAGTGCGAACCAGATAAATGGGACAGAAATAAACACAGCATTCAAGGGGCACCTGGGTGGCTCAGTCGGTTAAGCATAGGACTACTGATTTCTGCTCAGGTCATGATCTCACAGTTTTGTGAGTTCGAGCCCTGCATCAGGCTCTGTGCTGACCCTGCAGAGCCTGCTTGGGATTCTCTCTGTCTGTCTCTCTCTGCCCCTTCCCTGCTCATGCTCTCTCTGTCTCTCTCAAAATAAATAAACTTAAAAAAATTATTAAATAAATAAATACATACATACGTAAATAAATAAACATCATTCGTTGCCTTCAGCTAGGGCAGATTATCCCAGCTCATAAGCCAGGAATTGAGGTTCAAAGAAGTAATATAGAATAGTGGTTAGGACCTCAGACTCTGGAGCAAGATTGCCGGACACACTCGAAATGTGCTTCAGTTTCCTTTCCTGAGAAATGAGAAATTGTCAGGGTAGGAGGTTAAGTTATGCTGCAGTAACAGATGACTCCCCCAAATCTTGACGACAGACAACAGCAAATGTTTCCTTCTTACACATACTCCATGTCCTTCATGAATTGACTATGGCTCTACTCTATAACATCTTTAGACCCAGGCTGACAGAGCAGCCACTACTTGGGCGTTGCCAGTCTTCATGACATGGTGGAAAGAGAACACGGCAAAGCATGCACTGGCTTTTAAAGTTTCTCCATAGAAATGACACATAGCACTTCTGCCCTTATTTCATTGGCCGAAGAAAATCATATATATGGTCATTCTTTAGTCCAATAGGATGGATGGGGAGGGGGATGCTTAAGTCTGCTACAGGCACTGCAGGAAGGGAAACTAAAATATTTGGTGAATAGAAATCTAATTTACCACAGATGAAGTCCCTACCTCATGGGTTGCCCTGACAACTAAATCAGTAAATTTTATACATAAAGCACTTAGAAAAGTGAGTGACACCCATTAAGCATAATATGCACTTGCTGTTATTATTGCTGCACATCATGCAGTGGGTTAGTGACAGAGCTGAAATATATCCTGGGTGTTATCATTGAAAGGAAGAAAAAAACTATGTGTACTGAGAACCACGGATCCACAACTAAGGACCAAACACATGGAAAAACCAATGTAGAGCAGGTTTTTCTTTTCTATGTTTTTGTGTTTTGGCTTAAACATCAGAAATTTATTTTCTCACTGTTCTGGAGACTGGAAGCCTAATAGCAAGTTGCAAAGCAGGGTCGGTTTCTGGTGAGACCTTTTTTCCTGACTGCCCTTTCCTCTGTGCACAGATACCCCTGGTGTCTCTTTTTCTCCTTCTCCTTCTGCTGCTTCTCTCCCCCTCCTTCTCCTCCTCCTTGTATTAATGTTTATTTATTTGTGTGAGAGAGAGAGTGCAAGGTGGGGAGGGGCATAGAGAGAGAGAGGGACAGAGGATCCAAAGCAGGCTCTGTGCTGTCAGCAGATAGCTCAATTCGGGGCTCAAACTCACGAACCACAGGATCATGACCTGAGCAGAAGTCGGATACTTAACCAATTGAGCCACCCAGGTGCCCCATGTCTCTTCCTCTTCTTATGAGAATCTAGTGCAGTTGGATTAGGGAAGCTGGTTTCTATTTTGTTTTTAAGATTTTATGTTTAAGTAATCTTTACATCTCATGTGGGGCTTGAACTCATGACCCTGAGGTCAAGAGATGCATTAAGATTAAAAGTTGCATACTCTACAGACTGAGCCAGCCAGGCAGGTGGCCTGCATGTTTTTAAAAAGAGAGCAAAGGGGCTGAGGGAGAAGGGACAAAGGGAATGGTGAAGAAGGAGAAAGAAAGAAGTGAGTGAGAGAAACAGGGAGAGATGTGGAGGGGAAAGACCCCAATCTGCAAACGCCAAAGGCAAGAAAGACTCCCTAAGTCTCTTAGGGAGACAGAGAAACACACCAACTCATGAAGCATTGTGTCACGTGGCAATGACTGCCTTGGTCAAACTGTTCTTTTCCCTGGCCTAATGTCATTCTTGTAGGTTTGTTATACCTTCCACTAAAATGGTGATTTCTTTCAGCAGCTAGGACCCCTTTTATATTTTAATTGTTCTCATCAACCTTGAGTCTGCAGCTGGATGGGATGCTCCCAGCTCTCATGGAGGAAGGAAATTCCCCCTGGGTTCCAGCCTTAGATGATGAGAGCACTCCTGACTCAGAGATGCTCAGCGCTGGGATGAAATCGAGCTGAAAGGTAGGCTCAGATAGAGGCTAGAAAACTCTATTCCCCAGGCTCCCACCTGTGACATAGGGTGAAGTGGTAGAAGGTAGGGGTGTCTGGATCTGGGGCAGGAGACTGTCCCTGAGTCTGCCAATAATAACGAGAGCTAGGGGTGCCTGGGTGCCTCACTCAATTAAGTGTCCAACTTTGGCTCAGGCCATGATCTCATACTTCATGGGTTCGAGCCTGCTTTGGGTTCTGTGCTGACAGCTGGGAGCCTGGATCCTGTTTGGGATTCTGTGTCTCCCTCTTTCTCTGCCCCTCCCTCACTCATTCTCTCTCTCTCTCTCTCTCAAAAATAAACATTAAAAAAATTTTTTAAATAATGAGAGCTAGTCTTCAGTTTAGGTGCTCATATCTATTAACTCATCACATTCACAAAAACTCTAGGCTGTTTTATTGTCACTTTCATTTTACAGGTGGAGAAACTGAGACACAGAGTAAAGTAACTTGTTCTTGCCCAGGCTCACAGTTAAAGTAAATGGCTCAGCTGGCTTTGAATTCAGGCAGTTTGCTCCAGAGTCCATGTTCTTGAAGACTATAATCTAACATCTGCCTTTTTGGGGTCCTTCTCCTCCTTCTCCTTCTCCTTCTCCTTCTCCTTCTCCTTCTCCTTCTGCTCCTCCTCCTCCTCCTCCTCCTCCTCCTCCTCCTCCTCCTTCTATGGTGTAATAAAGCAAGTGAGCCCTGATTTGGGACTCTGAACATACAAAATCTAGAATTTAGTTTGAGGGGCTCATTTTATTTCCCCTCCCAATAATAAGGATTCTTTGCTTATAAAATAATACATTTATTGTATTTAGAAAATTGCTGTCAATTGTTATTATTACATGGATTCTATTCTACATTAATTTGTCTCCAGAAAGGTAACCAGCACAAACATCAAGAGCTTCCTTCTAGCCTAACAGGGGAGTGCTGGTTGACCTCAGTAAAAGGAGCCCTTTGGAGAGGTGTCTCCCTAGAGCCCTTGGACACAAAGCATCTTCTTCTGTCCTCCAAAGGCGTCAGTCTCTGCACTGATTGCCTGCTCTGGGCTCCCACCAGCCTCCCTTTGACTATCATTAGCTGTCGCAGACTGATTTTCTTGCTGAGGCAGACAATCAGTCTTAATTGCCTGTTTCCACCTCCAGCTGTGTCTCTTTCTTGTGGGAGGAAAACCTCTCTCTGAGGGCTTGGTGTCTGCCCAGGATCCCCTTGGATCAGATGCCCTGGGTAGGAGTGCAGGCCACTTAGAGGATCTCCTACAACTTCTGAGCCCTCAGGTTCCCTGTTTCCCCAGGCTGTACTGGAGAAAGATGAGGGTTTTGTTCAAGTGCTAAGCCTCTCTTACCAGCTTGCCTTCCCACCCTCACTTTGTCTTCTTGTGGTAGCTGGCCAGTACCTATGTCCTCTGTTCATCCCTCCAGATTCTTCCTGCACTGCCAACCTGCCCTGGGAGGCTGACCTGTCTGGAGCTCATCAGAGGGCTCTGTTGCTTTCTGGTTTCCCGGTGGGTCTTGTGAGTGAGCAGCCTGGGCAGACCTGGGCTAGGTTAGGATGGTTATTCCCCTGGACCCTCCCTATGGAGTCTATTTGGGTTCTCTCAGATGGAAGGTCAGAGCCCCTCTCAAGGGGATCCTTTACTCATGATGTTTTCCGAGTTCTGCTAAGCACTCCCTCCCTTGTGTGTGATGCAATAGACTCAATTATTGGCCCAAGTTCCTTGTCCCTCCTGGTATCCATGCTCTTTGCTTACATGTGACTTTGTAGTCGCTCCCATGAAAGGAGGGGTCAACTGCCCCCTGCCCTTGGGCTTGGCTGTATGACTTGCTTTGGTTGGTGAGTGAAACCAATTATTTTTGCCATTTCCAAGCCCAGGCCTTTAGAAGCATGGCGTGTTTCTGTGTGCCTTTTTTGTGCCTCTGCCTTCTCCATAAGAAGAACTTCCCTTCCTCCCGCCTCCCCCCACTTCTCCCTCTTTAGTCTGGGCCCCAGAAGGAACCCGTGTGGAAGAGACCAGATCTTGATCTGCAGAGAGAAGCCAAGTCCAGCTGGACATCAGTTTAAAGCAGAGACCCTGCTGAGCCAGCTGACCTGCAGTACCTCCCTGCCCTGCCACCCCCTCACCCCCCCCCCAAGGAGAAATACATGCTGATAGCTGCATTGTGCTAAAGGGTGGTAAAACCTCACTGTTACTGCAGTATCCTTTGTGCTTCCCTCATACCCTGCTCTTAACACTATAAATACTCCCTTTAGTAAGCCCTTGGGGAGCCATCCTAATTTGAGTGTCATCTGTTTCCTGTAGTGACACTGAATGAATGACACAGGCACAGGGCCCAGTTCTTCTCCGTCACTATATCACATTGCCAGCAAAGCTCAAAATATGACATTAGATACCAGCTGCCCCCTTTTCTTTGTTTCCCATTTGCTACTCAATATTCAACTGAAACCCTGATCTTAAAAGCCAATAATGGCATTTTATTTTATTCTTTTTATTTATTAGTTTGTTTTCAATTTTTCAACTTTTTATTTGGAAAACTCTCTCAAACACATACACAGGCAGAGGTATCATAATTAACACCCTTGTACCTGTGGCTCAGCTTTGACAATGATCAACATTTTGCCAACCTTATTTCCAGTCCTGTTTTTGTTTTTGTTTTTTCCTCTAAATCTAATGACTTTTCAATTTCCAGGGGGAATCCAGAGGTCCCATGTTAGCACTGATCTTCTGCGGTCTCTCCATACCATTTACTACTGCTGCTCACCCCTCTTTCTCTGCCCTTGATGTCTCTGAATCTCCTTTTCCTCCTGTGACTGCTCTCTGCTTCCTGTTTTTGAAGGTCAGTGTTTCTGAGGGCCTGGTCCTTCACACATTTTCCCTCTCTTTATGTTCTCTTCCTGAGATGTTTCATGTACTCCCGTGGGTTAATCTGTGAGCCTGCTCCATCCGTGGGCTATCCTTTCTGTCTGCCCATGAAGTATCTTCACTTGGGTGTCTGCATGTATTTCACACTGAACATGTCCAGCCTAAACCAAACTCAGTGACTTCTCCTCAAACCCTCTCATTTCTCACCTCTTCTTCTTGGTTTCCTATCTCAGTTCAGAAGTTACCTGGTGCCCAGTCACATGATTAGGTATCTTATACCTCTTTGACCCTGACCTGACTATTCCACTTCTGAATGGTCATTCCAATTCTTCTCTTGCTTCCTTCTCCACCTCCTTGGTTCAGGCCCTTATCATCTCTCAGTTGGGACATGCTAGTGTTCCCTGTGACTAGTCTCTCAGTGTTGTTTCTCCCCTCTGCTCTGGCATCGACTCCCTAAGTTATACACCTAATCATGCTAATCTGAGCCCAGCTTATAAATCTTTTATGGTTCCATTCTAAATGTATTCTGAACATTTTGGTGTGATATTGAAACCTCTTTACCATTTTGCTTTCTAATCTCACCCCCTATACCCTGTCCTCCAAAAATATGGCCCTGCTTGTTTCCCCTATAATACACCACGCAGTTTCATGTAGCCTTGCTCATGCTGATCACCATTTTATTTTTTTTTAAGTTTATTTATTTATTTTGAGAGAGAGAGAGAGAGAGAGAGATGGCAGGGGAGGGGCAGAGAGAGAGAGGAGAACAGAGAGAGAGGGAGAGAGAGAGGGAGAGAAAGGGGGAGAGAAAGGGGGAGAGAGAGAATCCCAAGCAGGCGGGGCTCAAACTCATGAACTGTGAGATTATGATTTGAGCCAAAATCAAGAGTTGGACACTTAACCAAATGAGCCAACGAGGCACCCCACAGTTTTCTTTTTTAAGGTAAAAAAAAATGAGATTCTGGTTCTCAAACACTAATTTCTTTTTTTGTTTGTTTGTTTTTAAATTTTATTTTTTATTTTTTAAAATTTACATCCAAATTAGTTAGCATATAGTGCAACAATGATTTCAGGAGTAGATTCCTTAGTGCCCCTTACCCATTTAGCCCATCCCCCCTCCCACAACCCCTCCTGTAACCCTCAGTTTGTTCTCCATATTTATGAGTCTCTTCTGTTTTGTCCCCCTCCCTGTTTTTATATTATTTTTGTTTCCCTTCCCTTATGTTCATCTGTTTTGTCTCTTAAAGTCCTCATATGAGTGAAGTCATATGATTTTTGTCTTTCTCTGACTAATTTCACTTAGCATAATACCTTCCAGTTCCATCCACGTAGTTGCAAATGGCAAGATTCCATTCTTTTTGATTGCCGAGTAATACTCCATTGTATATATATACCACATCTTCTTTGTCCATTCATCCATCGATGGATATTTGGGCTCTTTCCATACTTTGGCTATTGTTGATAGTGCTGCTATAAACATTGGGGTGCATGTGTCCCTTCGAAACAGCACACCTGTATCTCTTGGATAAATGCCTAGTAGTGCAATTGCTAGTCGTAGGGTAGTTCTATTTTTAGTTTTTTGAGGAAGCTCCATACTGTTTTCCAGAGTGGCTGCACCAGCTTACATTCCCATCAAACACTAATTTCAAAGTGCCCCTTCCGCAGCCCTTTTGAGATTCTTGTTGGCATTTGAATTTGTTGCTCCTGCCAAAGGGAATAGTCAACATGGTAGTTAATTTTTTGAGCAGTCTTAGAGTTTCTCTTTACAATAGGGGCCCATTTGCCATGGCAATGAGTATTATCTCCATAGTAATGCTGTCAGTGTAAAGTTTCTGACTCTTCTGTAGGACTTTGAGTGCCCCCAAGGCAGGAATGGTGTGTTAATCATCTTTTTATATATCCCCATTGCCTGGCATATAGGAAATACTCTGTAAGTGTTTGTTTGAATTGCATCTAAATTAGCACTGGGACCAGGAAGTAAGATCTGGAGAGGGCACAAATATTGTCAGCCAATTGCAGAGAAAGCTGCCAAATATATAATCTATGAGCTGAGAAGCTGGGGTCACCCCATTCCCTGCAGCGAGGGCCTCCAAGCCTGTCAGATGTCAGTTGCATTTGCAAAGCTAGGAGTTCAGGTGGAAGGTTGGATTTTTCTTCATTAAACTTGTCATTCCCCAAGGTGGGGCTCTGACAGGAACCCAGTGAGATGTCAAGCTGAGACAGCTGTTGCCAAACCTGGTGGAGGCATTTCAGACAGCCGGGGACACAGCTGTTGCCTCAAACTTCATGTGCAACATCCTTCTCTTCTTTAAGGAGGTCAAAATGCTTAACAAATAAATAACAATAGTGAAGCAGTCATGCTACGATGATAGAGACAGATCATGTGGATCTGAATCCCAACTCTGGTTCTTATTAGCTGTGTGACTTTGAACAAGTTATGTAACCCCTCTGAGCCTCAGTTTCTTCATTCATAATACTGGTCGCTAAGAAGATTGAGTAAGAGAATTCATATGGAAATGTTTTATAAACTGTAGACCGTTAAGTATCAGGTAAAATTAGAATATATTAAAATTATGTTTTGTCTTTATAACACACAAATATTAAGTATGTAATGGTCAAGTTGATACATATTTGCTCACTATTATATATATCCAGCTCACTGTTCTGAACTGTGATAGATGTAGAAGTTTATATGTCAGTTTCTTGACTTTAAGAAATTTACAGTCTAGTTCGGAGATGAGACCGATATATTCCTTACTACCCATGTTTCTATAGAGAAGAAGAAATTTCTACTCCACAAACAGGGTAAAACATTTCCATTTCTTTTCTCATTCTTCCTAAGAAAGGAGGTGTAATTTACATGATTGGTGAGTTGGGCAAAGGGACTGAGCATAGTGGCTCAGGACATTTTTTCTTCTCTCTTCCTCAGTTAGTAGGTCATTGGGAATGCATGCTTTCTCTATTCTTTGCCATGAAGTAAGCCTTTGGGTGTCACAGGGTTCTGGGAAAGCTGTGGTTGTTCAGCTCACTCTGTGACCAGGCGGGTAGGTTAAGTTCTGGGGGAGAGTATTAGGAAGTGCATTGGATCTTGGCATTTAATACTGGTTCTGAGGTGCCTGGGTGGCTCTTGATTTCAGCTCAGCTCATGAATCACGGTTTGTGAGATCAAGCCCTGCATCAAGCTCTGAGCTGACAGCATGGATCTTGCTTGGGATTCTCTCTCTCTCTCTGCCCCTACCCTGCTCATGCTCTCTCGCTCTCTCTCTCTCTCTCTCTCTCTCTCAAAATAAATAAATAAACTTTTTTTTATTAATATATGAAATTTATTGTCAAATTGGTTTCCATACAACACCCAGTGCTCATCCCAAAAGGTGCCCTCCTCAATACCCATCACGCACCCTCCCCTCCCTCCCACCCCCATCAACCCTCAGTTTGTTCTCAGTTTTTTTTTGTTTGTTTTGTTTTTAATTTTTTTTTAACATTTATTTTATTTTTGAGACAGAGAGAGACAGAGCATGAACGGGGGAGGGGCAGAGAGAGAGGGAGACACAGAATCTGAAACGGGCTCCAGGTTCTGAGCCATCAGCCCAGAGCCCGATGCTGGGCTCGAACTCACGGACCGTGAGATCGTGACCTGAGCTGAAGTCGGACGCTTAACCGACTGAGCCACCCAGGCGCCCCTGTTCTCAGTTTTTAACAGTCTCTTATGCTTTGGCTCTCTCCCACTCTAACCTCTTTTTTTTTTTTTCCTTCCCCTCCCCCATGGGTTTCTGTTAAGTTTCACAGCATCCACATAAGAGTGAAACCATATGGTATCTGTCTTTCTCTGTATGGCTTATTTCACTTAGCATCACACTCTCCAGTTCCATTCACGTTGCTACAAAAGGCCATATTTCATTTTTTCTCATTGCCACATAGTATTCCATTGTGTATATAAACCACAATTTCTTTATCCATTCATCAGTTGATGGACATTTAGGAACTTTCCATAATTTGGCTATTGTTGAGAGTGCTGCTATAAACATTGGGGTACAAATGCCCCTATGCATCAGTACTCCTGTATCCCTTGGATAAATTCCTAGCAGTGCTATTGCTGGGTCAAAGGGTAGGTCTATTTTTAATTTTCTGAGGAACCTCCACACTGCTTTCCAGAGCGGCTGCACCAATTTGCATTCCCACCAACAGTGCAAGAGGGTTCCCGTTTCTCCACATCCTCGCCAGCATCTATAGTCTCCTGATTTGTTCATTTTGGCCACTCTGACTGGCGTGAGGTGATATCTGAGTGTGGTTTTGATTTGTATTTCCCTGATGAGGAGCGACCTTGAGCATCTTTTCATGTGCCTGTTGGCCATCCGGATGTCTTCTTTAGAGAAGTGTCTATTCATGTTTTCTGCCCATTTCTTCACTGGGTTATTTGTTTCTCGGGTGTGGAGTTTGGTGAGCTCTTTATAGATTCTGGATACTAGCCCTTTGTCCGATATGTCATTTGCAAATATCTTTTCCCATTCCGTTGGTTGCCTTTTAGTTTTGTTGGTTGTTTCCTTTGCTGTGCAGAAGCTTTTTATCTTCATAAGGTCCCAGTAATTCACTTTTGCTTTTAATTCCCTTGTCTTTGGGGATGTGTCGAGTAAGAGATTGCTACGGCTGAGGTCAGAGAGGTCTTTTCCTGCTTTCTCCTCTAAGGTTTTGATGGTTTCCTGTCTCACATTCAGGTCCTTTATCCATTTTGAGTTTATTTTTGTGAATGGTGTGAGAAAGTGGTCTAGTTTCAACCTTCTGCATGTTGCTGTCCAGTTCTCCCAGCACCATTTGTTAAAGAGGCTGTCTTTTTTCCATTGGATGTTCTTTCCTGCTTTGTCAAAGATGAGTTGGCCATACGTTTGTGGGTCTAGTTCTGGGGTTTCTATTCTATTCCATTGGTCTATGTGTCTGTTTTTGTGCCAATACCATGCTGTCTTGATGATGACAGCTTTGTAGTAGAGGCTAAAATCTGGGATTGTGATGCCTCCTGCTTTGGTCTTCTTCTTCTTCAAAATTCCTTTGGCTATTCGGGGCCTTTTGTGGTTCCATATGAATTTTAGGATTGCTTGTTCTAGTTTCGAGAAGAATGCTGGTGCAATTTTGACTGGGATTGCATTGAATGTGTAGATAGCTTTGGGTAGTATTGACATTTTGACAATATTTATTCTTCCAATCCATGAGCAGGGAATGTCTTTCCATTTCTTTATATCTTCTTCAATTACCTTCATAAGCTTTCTATAGTTTTCAGCATACAGATCTTTTACATCTTTGGTTAGATTGAAAATAAATAAATAAATAAATAAGACATTTAAAAAATGTCTTAAATACTGGTTCTTGTCCTTGATCCCATCCTAAGGTATGTTTCTTTCTTTAAGTCCTCAGTATCTAGATCTTCTCCCATGTTTTGGGAAGCACCTGCCACTTACCCACAGGGCTTGAAAATAACTTGGGATCTGCCTTTCCAAGTTCAGATTATTTAAGTTAGACCAGTGTCTTAGGAATTCTACAAGTCTCTCCAGGTGGGCTTGCCATTCCAAGTCCTCCAGAATTGTTCAGAATACACTCCACATCTGAGTCTCTTGTTTGTGTCCCATCAATTTATGAGTTGTTAATGTGCTTCTTTATCTTTGGTTTCGAAGTCTATTAGGTGTGGTTTCCTTTTTGTTTTTCCTACTTGGGGTTTGTTAGGATTCTTGGATCTATGACTTAATGTTCTTCACCAAGTTGGGGAACGTTTTGACCATTATTTTCCAATATTTTTTTTGCTTGGTATCAGTCAATTTCCACCAGAGAAACAGACCAGTAGGGTATAGAGTAGAATATGTGTCCAGTAGAATATGTATGTGTATGTGTAAAAAGATTTATTGCAAGGGGTTGGCTTATATGATTGTGAGGGCTGGCTAGGCAAGTCTGAAATCCACAGGGTAGGCTGTCTGGAAGGGCAGGCTGGAACGTCTTGGGCAGGAACTGATACTGTAGTACACAGATGAAATGTCTTTTTCCTTGGGGAAATCTAAGCTCTCTTCTTCAGTAACTTTTTTTTTTTTAATTAAAAAAAAATTTAAAGGGCGCCTGGGTGGCGCAGTCGGTTAAGCGTCCGACTTCAGCCAGGTCACGATCTCACGGTCCGTGAGTTCGAGCCCCGCGTCAGGCTCTGGGCTGATGGCTCATGATGGCTCAGAGCCTGGAGCTTGTTTCCGATTCTGTGTCTCCCTCTCTCTCTCTGACCCTCCCCCGTTCATGCTCTGTCTCTCTCTGTCCCAAAAATAAACGTTGAAAAAAAAATTAAAAAAAAAAAAATTTAAGTGATAATCTACATCCCAGTTGGGGCTCAAACTCACAACCCTGAGATCAAGAGTCCTGTGCTTTACTGATTGAGCCAGACAGTCACCCCTCAGCTCTGTTCTTAAGGCCTTTCAACTGATTGGATAAAACTCATCCAGATTATGCAGGATAATCTCCAATATGTGAAGTCAACTGATTATACATATTAGTCACATCTAAAAAATACCTTCACAGCAACCCTAGATTAGTGTGTGATTGAATAATGGTACAATTTTTAATATTATTTATATTAATATTAATCTTATTTAAACTTAAAAAATCATCATACATATAAAATGCCAAATGCATGTGCAGTTTAAAGAATGACAATGAAGAGGAGCCTGGCTGGCTTAGCCGGTAGAGCGTGTGACTCTTTTTTTTTTTTTTTTTTTAATGTTTATTCATTTTTGAGAGACACAGAGAGAGAGACAGACAGACAGAAAGAGCACGATCAGGGGAGGGACAGAGAGAGAGGGAGACACAGAATCCAAAGTGGGCTCCAGGCTCTGAGCTGTCAGCACAGAGCCTGATGCGGAGCTCCTACTCATGAACAGTGAGATCATGAGCTGATCATGACCTGAGCCGAAGTTGGATGCTTAACTGACTGAGCCACCCAGGCTCCCCTAGAGTGTGTGACTCTTGATTTTGAGGTTGTAAGTTTGAGCCCCACATTGGGTGTGGAGATTGCTTAAAATAAATACAATCTTCAAGAGTGGCAATGAAATGAATACTCATATACTCACTATCCAGTTTAAGAAACGGAATACTACTAATGTGAAGGCCTGTGAGCCTTTTTTTTTCAGTTGTATTCCCTTCTCTGCTCTTCGTAAAGTTTAAAATATGGGATATAATACTTTATTGTTATGTAAAAGTATAACAAACATGCATAAAGTGATAAGCACAAAATTGAAGACTGTGATTACTTCTGGGAAGGAAAAAAAATGGGATACGCAAGGGTTTCAATTATATTTGTAAAGTTTTATCTCATTTTTATTATTTTATTATTATTATTATTATTTTTGAGAGAGAGAGAGCGAGCAAGCATTCACGCACGTGTGGGGCAAGGGCAGAAGGAGAGGGAGAGAGAGAGAATTCCAAACAGGCTCTGCACTGAGGAGTCTGACCTGGGGCTCCATCTCATGTCTGTGAGTGACCTGAGCCTTAATCAAGGGTTGGGCGCTTAACCAACTGAGCCATCAGGTGCCCCATGAGGTTTTATTTTTTAAAGGATGTCAAACAAATGGGCCAAATGTTAAGATCTGATTGTTTGCTGTATTTTTCTCCAAGAACCTGAAGGCAAAACAGCACCATGGCTTCAGTGCACAGGTTTTGGGGCCAGATCGGTTTACATTAAACTTTGGCTGCCTGACTTACTAACTGTAGAAATTGCCCAAATTACTTCGCCTCTCTGCAGCTCAGCTTTTCTCATCTATAAAATGGAGATCATAATAATACTTTATAGTATTGTTGTGAAGATTGCATTAATTAGCTTATGGAAGGCATTGGAACAATTTTTGGTATATAAGCACACAATATTATATTAGTAAAATCTACATATATGAAAAATTTTTCTTAAGAAACTGCAAGCACTCCCCTCCCCGCCCCCCCCCCCCCGGGCATTATAGGGTCAGAATAATATGTTTGAAACTTGTGAGGCACATGTGTTTTGTAATTCAGAATTTTTGGTTCTTTATTATTCAACATCACTAGTGGGGTCTGCAGCAACACCCCCTAATCAAACACATTATTATTTATGCAATGACAATTATGAATATTCACTAAGTAAGATAAATAAAGACTAAAAAGATTCATGTCATTTCAGGTCAAGTTTTACTACCAAATGTGTTTGCTGCAAACTTTCCAAAACCTTTCAGTTTTCAGAATGGTTTGGAATCTGGAAATGTGTCTAAAGGGCTGTGGACCTGTACTCTAATGCATCCACCTTGTTAGTACTAGTTTGTCCTTAAAAAGAAGAGGCAGATCTATACATATTGACATGGAAAGTTAAGGCACATTGTTAGGTAATAATACCATATGTGTTATACATTTGGCCAAACAATACATACCATGATTCCTGTTACATTTATGAAAAGAGACTCTCGTATTTTCATATATATATGATAAATGCACTGAAAGAGACTGGAAGGATACCTACCTAACAGGTTGAGAGTGGTCACCTCTGGAGATGGGATGGGAGGAAGGCTAAAGGGGGGCTATCTCAGGGTTCTTTTTTTTCCCTTAAGTTTATTTATTTTGAGGGGGGAGGGGCAGAGAGAGAAGAATCCCAAGCAGGCTCTTCACTGTCAGTGTGGAGCGTGATGTGGGGCTCAAACCCACAAACTGTGAGATCATGACCTGAGCCAAATCGAGCAGTTGGATACTTAACCGACTGAGCCACCCAGATGTCCCCTATCTCAGGTTTCTTTATATACTTCTGAAGTTTTAAAGTCTTTTATGAAAAGGTGTTTACCTATGTTTGGGTAATAAAAATGGAAACACTGCTTGGAAAAATAAATTGAGGCAGTATTGTGGAGACCTGAGAAATTTATGTTTAAATCAGTAAATGCAAGGAGCTGTGAACATTTTTTTTTTCCATCACATATTTTTTTAACTTGTTTTATTATTTATTTATTTATTTTCTTTTTTTTTTTCAATATATGAAATTTATTGTCAAATTGGTTTCCATACAACACCCAGTGCTCATCCTAAAAGGTGCCCTCCTCAATACCCATCACCCACCCTCCCCTCCCTCCCACCCCCCATCAACCCTCAGTTTGTTCTCAGTTTTTAACAGTCTCTTATGCTTTGGCTCTCTCCCACTCTAACCTTTTTTTTTTTTTTTTGAACACTTTTTTTTTAAGTTTACTCGTTTCTCTTTAGTAATTGCTACACACAACCTATGGCTTGAACTCACGACCTCGAGATCAAGAGTCACACGCTCCTGCGACCGAGCCAGCCAGGCGCCCATATTTGTGAACAGAGTAGTATCAACAGGCTCAGAAGAGAAGTAAGTGGGAACGATAGGGTTTAGGTCTGGGTATGGAAAGGAGATACATTCTAGGATTAGGCTGCGAAAATCCTCCCTTGAGTTCCAGCCTCAGGATCAGAAGAGTAACACCCTGGATTAGTGTCCCCTGTGTTTGTGGTTCATGAAGAACCCAAGAAATGACCTGTGGTAACAACAAAAATGAACCCAAAGGGCTTCTTAGCCTCCACCAGAGACCCCTAATGTTTCTGTGTCACAGAAAGCAAGGAGAGAGAGAATTTCATTAAGGAACTGACCAACAGGGTTAAGTGGTGCTTTCATTTTTGCCTCCATCCAATTTATTCTCCAAACAACAGCCAGAGCAATCTTTTAAAAGCACCAACCTGGTTGTGTTGCAACTTTGGTGGTTTCCCTAGGATCTTTCTAAGTAGAGCTGGTGAGGAAGAACCCTCAGTTTCTTTCTGGTTGCAAGCCTCGAGCTCCCGGGAGTTATATTTCTTCTTCTTCCTCCTGCTTCGAGAAGCCAGCTCAAGAGAGAGATGCCGACAAAGCAGAGAGCATCAGAGATGAAAAACAGAGCAAGAGGGCTAACAGTATTTAAGTCCCTAAATTCAGTCTCCCTTGGAGTCTCAATATGCCATGGTTCTTTTTGAATTTAGTCACAATGTTTTTGTCCATGCTAGTTTGAGTTAGATTTCTACCTCTTGGAGTCCAAAGAATCAATCCTGAGTTATATGCTCCTCTTCAGTGGCGGATTCCCTAGAACATTTAACTGGGGCTCGAATTATATCTGTGTTAGCAGCACATTTGAATTGTTCTGGTGAAGTTTGTGAGGATTTATGGGATCTAAAGTCTAGGCTTGGCTTTATACAAAGAATGCTACAGAGCTAAAGGGTGAAGTAATGGGAAGTGACACATTTATATCTTAAGATGCATCGTGTCACTGTGGTAGTCATTAGGTCGGCTTATCGTTATTCCAGTTCCCCTTTCAGTCACCACCCTCCTTGTGATGTCATGTGGTTTGTTTCAGTGAACAGAATGCAAGAGGAAGTGACATGTGCCACTTACAGACAGAATCTTCAAAAAGTTGTGTGTGATTTCCATGTTCTCTTCCTGTTACTCTGGAGGTGGTGGAAACACACAGCAAGATGAAGCCTCTATTATCTGAGTGATTATGATGGGCTGAGCCCGACCCCCTGCCGGCCCCCTTTGGTCATGTGGATGAGAAATAAATGTTTGTTAAGTCACTGAAATTTTGGGGTTATTTGTTACCACTGTAAAACCTGTCCTATCCTGACTGATACAACCACTTAAAAATTTTTGAATATTATAAATTCTGGAAGACTTTGAATTTGTGCTTGAAAATCTATAATGAACATAATTATGGGAAAAGTGGAACTAAAGATTTCAACTGATGTTTAGGAGAATAATTTTCTCCAGCTACCTCGGAATTTGTAGATCCTATGTTACTTTTTTGGTTGGGCCTGTTAATTACTCCTCTCAAATTCACCTTAAAGCCCAAGATCAATATTTTATTTTGCTGTATTTTTTCTAAAGTCTGCTATTGTTGGTGACCTCTGATCTTTATCATTTTTCATTATTAACTCCTCAAGTACAATTCAATTTGGTTATACTCAAGACAGAAGCACTTGCTTTTTATAAAGGGAATCTTCTAGCCCTCAAGGTTCCATTTTTATTTATGGTGTTTTGCTGTATTTTCTTTCAGTTTTTGTGCCAGCCTTATTCTTAAGGAACTGCTTGTTTGGATTTCTAAGAGAATTTTATATGTAGAACAAATGAGCTTTAGGCATATTTACTATATTATTTACTGGAGGTAAGCTGTATAAGGTGATTTCCAATGAATTAGGGGTGAGTTGTACTCACCCAGCTTAAAGGGCAGAGGTTTGCAATCATATCCTAATCTACAGTGCATTTATAGCTCTTATACCTACTTGTGTATGTAAAATCACTGTATGAGATCACCTTATGATAATTAAAACTTCTATATTTTTTGCAATTATCCAAATCAAGTTGGGATTCTTCAATTTTTCCAAATTTGGTAATCGATTTTGCTGTTCATCTTACTTATTCTTGCTTGTTATAGGAGAAAAAATGTATACTTAAATAGTATCTTGATGCCAAGATGTTGGAAGCAACTAGATCCCCCTGAATACTTTTTGATGCTTGTGAGCAGGTGTTAACAATATGGCACAATATGCCAAGATCCCACAAGAAAGTGAAAAAACTCAGAGGAGACCCTCAAAAAATAGTAGCTCCAGCTTGAAAGCGAAGTTCAAATTTGTAGATGGTTCAAGTGTGTGTGGGTACATGTGCATATGTGTATATGTGTGCACGTGCATGCATGCATTTTAAATTTAGAGATGGGTTACATTATCAGTGAGCCAAACTGTGTTTGTAAGCCAATCTGCCTTTGGTTTCTTTAATTATCTGGGGGACCCAGGGAGGCCACAGCTAAGAAGGGGAAAGGAAATCCCAGGAGTGGTAACATTGATTTTGGTGTAGAATTATCTTGTGTAGGGGTGCCTGGGTGTCTCAGTTGGTTAAGTATCTGACTTTTGATTTTGGCTCAAGTCATGATCTCAGGTTTGTCGGATTGAGACCTGCATTGTACTCCATGCTTCAGTGTGGAGCCTGCTTGGGATTCTCTCTCCTTCTCTCTCTGCTTTCCCCTGCTCAAGCCCTTCTATCTCTCTCTCTCTCTCTCTCTCTCTCTCTCTCTCTCTCTCTCACACACACACACACACACACACACACACACAAACTTAAAAAAAAGAATTATCTTGTGCAGAAATCTGGCAAGAATAATATAATTGTAGCTTTTATTGACCTTCCATTGGTCTTCCATATCATAAGCTCAATATAGACACAGCGTTATTGATAATTCTACAAGATCTGCATTTTTTTTTTTTAAATTTTTTTTTTTCAACGTTTATTTATTTTTGGGACAGAGAGAGACAGAGCATGAACGGGGGAGGGGCAGAGAGAGAGGGAGACACAGAATCGGAAACAGGCTCCAGGCTCTGAGCCATCAGCCCAGAGCCCGACGCGGGGCTCGAACTCATGGACCGCGAGATCGTGACCTGGCTGAAGTCGGAAGCTTAACCGACTGCGCCACCCAGGCGCCCCAAGATCTGCATTTTAATAGCCCTCAAGAATTCAGGATTGTTAGAAATTGTCCTATATCCTAATGATCTGAAACTGAAGACAAAAATGGATGCCTAGCCTTCCAGAACAGGAGGTTAGTGTCCTGGGTGCTGATGATACGGTTTTAATGTCCTGGTCTTAGAGTGGCCTCAGTAATTGGTTCTGAGTAATTAACCATTGTCAGTGCTGTTGATGCAAAGGATTGTAAAGCTAATGTCATTATCATTAGCAGATATTTCCCAAAATTCAATTGATTTAAATAAATAACAAAACCAAACAAAAACAAAAATCAAAATAAAACAGAACCCAGATCCATATAACATGTGCAGCTATTTCATTTGCTTGGGGCTAATTCCTCCTGCCAAATCCACTGGGAAGCCATGTGATTTACTGATATATTACTGAGAGTTTGTAATAACCACTGGAGTGACTGTTAACATCTGCTTTGGATATTTTCTAGTTCAAAATAATCTTAACCATGCTTTGTGGAACATAGCTTTGTGTGGAGAAATCCAGGCTGCTTCCTGAAGAAAAAAACAATTTTGCCACTGTGGTCATCTCTGTGGAGAAGGGGTAACTTCTGATTCAGGTGGAGATCCTGGTTAGTTTCCTCAATTTTTAAAATAGGACAGAGCATTACTACCTGTATAAGTATGTTCTCACACAGTGGTATTCTAGAAATGGCTCTCTCTGGTTTGAGAGACTGTGGATGTCCCACATCCATGATCAGTGATGTCAGCTTGGAAGCTTGAAATTGGTCATAGCAGGAGTATTTACCCCAGTAGTTCTCAATGATGGTCTTTTTGCCCCTTAGGGGACATTTGGCAATCTCTAGAGACAAGCTCTGTTGTCACAACTGGGGGTTTGCTACTGACATCTAGTGGGTAGAAGCCAGGGATGCTGCTCAACATCCTACAATGCAGAAGACAGCACCCCCACCCACCCCCAACCAACAAATTATCCAGTCCAAAATGTCAACAGTGGTGAGGGTGAGAAACCCTGATTTATACCAGGGAAATTGGCAAACATAAGAGATATATTTATTTTTATTTATTTATCTAAATTTTTAAGTGTTAATTTTTGAAAAAGAGGGAGAGAAAGAGAGAAAGAGAGAGAGGGAGGGCAGGGGAGTGGTAGAGTGAGAGGGAGACAGAGGATCCAAAGCAGGCTGTGCTGACAGTAGAGAGCCCCATGTGCGGCTTGAACTTACGAACCGTGAGATCATGACCTGAGCTGAAGTTGGACACTTAACTGACTGAGCCACCCAGGCGCCCCATATTTTTATTTATTTATATTATTATTAAAAAATTTTTTTTAATGTTTATTTATTTTTGAGAGAGAGACAGAGCGTGAGTGGGGGAGGAGCAGAGAGAGAGGGAGACAGAATCTGAAGCAGGCTCCAAGCTGTCAGCACAGAGCCCGACGCAGGGCTTGAACCCACGAACCGTGAGATCATGACCTGAGCTGAAGTCGGACACTTAACCAACTGAGCCACCCAGGTGCCCCTTTATTATTATTATTTTTAGCATAAGTTTATCAACCACTAGCCCCCAAAATGAATTCTTACACCATCTTGTACAATCTCTAATTCCCATCAGAAGCCCATAGGGAAAAGTGATGTTCATGAAATCTGAAAGCTGTCTTATCCCCTGGGTAATTTATAGAGACTATGGGTTGGCATTTTTTTTTATTTTTAATAAAGGGCAGATAGTAAATATTTTAGGCTTTTCAGACCATGTAGTCTCTATTGCAACTATTTATGCCTGCCTGTCATTGTAGCATGAAAATGTCCAGACAAAACATAACGAATGGACATGGCTCTGTCCCTCTAACACTTTATTTACAAAGCAGGCCACACAGTTTCCTGGCCCTTGACTTAGACGCTAGCTCAACCCCAATTTAGAACTGCCTTCACTGAAACTTTCTTTTGATGCCAAATGTTCAGCTTTTATTAAAGATATAAAAAATAACCAAATTACATTTGCTGCAACATTTGGCACAAAAAAAGTCAGTGAGAACATTTTCCATTGGGTCACTATATGCTTCATTCTTAAGGTTCCACAGTAAAGAATTTCTTAAAATGCTTGGCTTCCCACTGAGGAACTAATTATGTTACTTTTTTTTCCAGATTTTACTTTGTACACTGGGAAGCCAAAACTCTATTTCATATTCACTTACAGCATATCCTAATTTTCATGATAAGAATCAGCTGTGGGTGCTTAAAAACTATAGGCTCCTGACGTCCACTCCAGATCTCCTGAATCTGTCTTCGTGGTGAAGGGGGTCTGTGCCTTGGATCAGTGCTTCTCAAACTTTACGTACATACAAGTCACTTGAGAATCTGTTAAAAGGCAGATTATGATCCAATAGGTCTGAGATTCTGCATTTCTGAAAAGCACGCAGGTGATGTTGATGCTGTTTGTCTTGGAACCACAATTTGAGTAGAATGTCAGTATTTTGGTAACAAATTCTCCTCAGATTCTTATCACTGAATCGCATCTCAATTATGTTTTTTCTTATAACTATTACGTTTACTTTCTGCTTTTTTTGGTTTCTGCTCTAATTTACAAATTGAAATTTCATTATACATGTTGTCTTTTAAGGCTTTTAAATCTTTTGGAGGGGGTGAGATGGGCAATAGAAATAAATCTAAGATGGGGCATCTGGGTGGTTCAGTTGGTTAGGCATCGACTTTGGCTCAGGTCATGATCTCATGGTTCATGGGTTCAAGACCCATGTCAGGCTCTGTGCTGACAGCTCAGAGCCTGGAGCCTGCTTTGGATTCTGTGTCTCCCTCTCTCTCTGCCCCTCTCCCACTCCCACTCTGTCTCTCTCTGTCTCTCTCTCTCTCTCAAAAATATATATATAAAAAGAAATAAATCTAAGAGGAATATCTTTGAATGCACTTTTTTTTACAATTATGAAATACAAGTTTAGTCTCATACTATTTAGTTGTACTCTTCTTATTCCATACATAACAAATAACAAGATTAGTTTTATATTATTTCTTCAAGACTGGATGCTTTCAAATTTGTGATCCTCAAATTTGAAGTTGTTGAACATATTTATGTCTGCTTTACTGTACATCTGTTTAAGCTTTAAGAAGCTCTCTCTTAAGCTTTTGCTGGTGCTCTGGGCCAATATAAAAAGGTCCTCAAAGAGCACCTGGATGGCTCAGTTGGTTAAGTGTCAGACTCTTGGTTTTGGCTCAGGTCATGATCTCACAGTTTGTGAGTTCGAGCCCCCTGTGGGGGGGCTCCACGCTGACAGTGTGGAGCCTGCTTGGGATTCTCTGTCTCCCTCTCTCTGCTGCTCCCCTGCTTGCTCTCTCTTTCTCTGTCTCTCAAAATAAATAAATAAATAAACATTAAAAAAATGGTCCTCAAGATGCTGATCACTTAGATTTATACTCTCTGATCTCGACCATGAGGGAGTTCTGCACGGGATAAAGTTCCTTATTAAATGCCACTGCTGCAACACCAATGTTCTCCCACAAACGCACTGAAATGTCTGACCCAACGACATTGGAAAAGCTGAACACCCCTGGGGCATCAAAGAGATTCTGTTACTTGCGTACAAACTCTATGGCTTCCAGTGCCAGAGCGGCCACAGCCTTACTTCCACCCTCGCCTCTACTGCTCCAGTCTACCTGCCTCCCAATGCATTATGGGTTGCACTTCATTTCCGTGGACCGGAAGCCTCTGGGAGGCCGTGAGCAATTGGGTCTGAATGCGCTTTACAAATTTTTTTTTTGATGTTTATTTATTTTTGAGAGAGAAAGAGTGCGAGTGGGAGAGGGGCAGGGAGAGAGGGAGGTGCAGATAGAGAGAGAGAGACAGAATCTGGGGCAGGCTCCAAGCATAAAGCCTGACGTGAGGCTCGAACCCACAAGCCGTGAGTTCATGACATGAGCCAAAGTCGTCCGCTTAACCCACCGAGCCACCCAGGCGCCCCCTACTCTTCTTTCTTATAGAGCTAAAGGATTAAAATGCCCAATTTAAACAGGTCTTTTCAGTCTTGCTGTGGTATTTCCCCCGCGAAGCCCTTAGCAACAGGCAGGAGGTAGCAAAGGGGCCCGTGGACTGTGATAAGTGGCAGAGGGTGGACCTTCTGGCTCCACGTGAAGTTGGTCAGCCACAGATTGAACAGCTTCTTTGGCTGTTGACCATATTTGCAGGGTCTCCTAGAGGTGTGAGTAGAAGCGGAGAGAGGACGCCATGCCCCCAAACGCTTGTGGGATTAGGCTTGTTCCGGAGTGGTCAGGCCGCGATCAGGTGACCAGGTGGTGGAGGGCAGCCTTCTCTGTTCTCGGAGCCTGGCTCAGTAAGTATGTTAAATTTTCTTTGTCACTAGGTGGCAGAATATAATTAAGATGTCAATTTTTTCCATAACATCGGAAGGTGTTTCTAGTTCCTTCCTAATGACCTCTTTCATTGCTTTGCAGTATTTGCTAATGCCACTTAGGGTTGAAGCAATGAAATAAAAATTCCTTCTGCAAACACTTCCTATATTATCTAGGAGTTCACTTTTTTTTTTTTTTTTTTTTTCCATTTAAGTAGCTTACCTCTTAGGGTGAAGCATCCTTAACATAAATCACATTCTCTTCCTAAGGGCTACTGTTTGGACAATCCAAGCTTCTTACTTTTACATATAATTTTATTATTCTTTTGAAACAAATCCCAGATACTGTTTCACTTCAGTTATACCTACTCCAGTGTGTAAAATAAGGATGACTGAATCTGTGCAGTTTTGATGATTAGCACAATCAAATAATGAATTATATTCCTGTGGATCATAGTATAAGGATATGCACGGTTATCTACAGAATCCCAGGAAAGAGTCAGGAAGGAGTTGGGTGAGGTCTGATGGAGTGGGCCAGTTCCCCTGCTTATGGAATCTGTGATTTATTCTGCTGGGGAAAATACATCTGTGACCCAATGTGGATCACCTTTCCACCTTCAGATGGGTGTATACAGAGTTTAAATGAACAGAAAGCAACAGATCAAATGTGTGGTCAGCATATACAAATAGAAAATCTCTTCAATACCAATCTTTCATGTGCCCTCTGCCCCATTTTCAGTCATGAGAAGTGAGGGGAGTCTTCAGCTGAATTGCCTGTGGCTGGGAGCCCTTGCTTCTAGGGTTTCAGTCTTGCTTCTGGGATCACAAGACTGGAGTCTCTGTCTTGTGCTGTATTTCCTGCCCTTGCACGGCCAGTCTCAGCTCTTAACGTCTTCTTCAGCCTGGGGGTTCTTTCTCATTTCTCCCTGATTAGCTGGCCCACAGTGCCCTTTTTACCCCTTTGCCTTAGCAGGGTTGAGTACACCTTTTCTGCAAGGGTTGCTATGTTTTCTTCTCTCCTCACTTCCTCTTCAGATTCTTATTGTTGAAGGCCTCAGTTGATTCTCCTTTCCACAGTGCTAATACCACAAACGTGGCTGGTCTGCCCCACTTCCCTTTTCCCACTTCCACTTCCCCATGGACAGGATGTTCACCACATGTCAGGGATTACACTAGGTGCTGGGGACACAAGAATGGAAGAACCAGAACCCTGCCTTTGAAGAGCTCACTGCGTGACAGGGGGAGGGGAGCATAAATGAGGGCAGTGCAACATACGTGCCAGAAAAATTGTAGGCACAGGTAGTGTGAGAACAGAGAAGAGGGATGGGCTTCTCTACTTGGGAGGGGGATCAGAAAAGACTTGCCCAGAGTGTGAGCATTTTCTTTCTGTTTTTATATTTAATTTAATTTAATTAATTTTATTTTTATTTATCAGGCTCCAAAATGATATAGTTCAAATATATATGTATTATTATAAAATAAATTTATAGATATATCATCCCTAATCCCTCTTCTGCCCATCCCCATGCTGTCCAAAGGTAACTATTGTTGTTAGTTTCTTATGTATCCTTTCAGAATTTCTGTATGCATGTGCAAGCAAATATAAGTAAGGTTTTTTTCTTTCTCCTTTTTATCCCAAAGGTAGCATAGTATACTTACTAACCTGTACTTTGCCTTTTTAACTTACTATTATCATTTAGTGGTTAAAAGATGGACTCTGGAATCAGAATACCTGCATTCAAACTCCCCCAGGTATATAATTTACTAGCTGTGTGAACTTGGCAAGTTATGTAACTTCTCATCGCTTTAGTATCTACCCTACATCTGAGGTTTTCAAAATGTTGAGACTTTATCATACACTAAACTTTATCATGAACTTTATGCGTGTACATATGCAACTTTATCATTTACTCACATCTTTTATGTACATTCTATTCTGTTCTATTGCTCTGTCTATTCATGTACCAGTACTACACTGTTTTAATTTTTGAGCTTTAACATTATGTTTACTATTACATAGGGTTAGTCCCCAGATGGAAACTTGAAGGGTGATTGGAATTCTCCAGGAAGAGATGACGGCACCAGTGACGACTAATATTAGTACAAACTGTTTTCACCACGACCACCATTTTATGTCTACTGTGTGTGAGATGCTGTAAGTCACTTGTTTACTTGTTTACTCTGCTTCTATGTTTGTTTTCTCTTTGCTTTGAAGATTTTGCCTCTTTATTTTAAATATACCTACTTCATTGTAGATAACATTTTAAGCCACTTTAAATCTTTTTGGAAGTAAGGAGAGGCATAAATAGAAAAAGGACCAAGAACTGTATTAGGTACTTTGCATAATAAATCTTTAATCCTTATAAAAAAAATCCTACAAGTTAGATTATTATTCTCCTCTTTTTATAATTGAAGACACAGACGCCTGGAGAAGTCAAGTAATTTTCTTAAGGTTATGTAGCAAATAAATGTAGATTCAGAATTCAAACCACAGTCTTTGGACATTATGGTCTTTGTGGTTCCTGGTGCTTCTTTAAAGCATACTGGATGAGGTTCTTTGTTAGGGTTCTTATAAGGATAGTAGAAAGAAGAGCTGAGAAAGAAGCTGTCCATAATAGGCAACATATTATGTACATTTTTTCTTTTTTTTTTTTTTTAATTTTTTTTTTTTTTCAACGTTTATTTATTTTTGGGACAGAGAGAGACAGAGCATGAACGGGGGAGGGGCAGAGAGAGAGGGAGACACAGAATCGGAAACAGGCTCCAGGCTCTGAGCCATCAGCCCAGAGCCCGACGCGGGGCTCGAACTCACGGACCGCGAGATCGTGACCTGGCTGAAGTCGGACGCTTAACCGACTGCGCCACCCAGGCGCCCCTGTACATTTTTTCTTAATGGCTAATATACACATATAGTAACTGTGGACCTTGTAAAATCATCACTACCATGTGATTTTGGTGTCTACTCATTACTCACTAATTCACCAAACATATCCAGAGTCTACCACATCAGACGCTTTACTAGGTGCTGAGGATACGATGACACATGGGATCTGGTCCCTGGCCCTTAACTCCTCCTGTGGGAGTTAACTAGCAGGTCTTCCGGGTCTCAACCGCCTTCATCCATTGCACCCTGAGAAATATTGAGTCTATTTCTTCATCTGATGCTAGTTCATGCCCAACTTTTTGTTTCAAAGCTGATAATGCAGTTATGATTAACTAGTAGCTTCTTGGAGTGTTTTTTGTTTTTGTTGTGTTTTTTTTGGAGTGTTGTTTTAAAGATTGTGAAGCTATATCTGGAATCAGTGGCAAAGAGTGCAGTGACTTAATTAGTCATGCCTGCCATGGGACAGGAGGGAGAAATGAAGGCAAAGAAGCCATGTGCTTGTCACACATGAACTAGTTGTCCAGAGTGATCAGTTGCTTTCTGCAGTTGTTATAAATAACATCAATTGTATTTTATTGCTTGAATTCACCATTTCTTAAATTGCTATGTAAGTTATTCTCCTCTTGGGAAGTCCTGGAGAAAGAAAGCCATTGAACTTGGTTGAGATACAGTTTCTCAAATATATATATATATGTATATAAACGTTTGTTTACTTTTGAGAGAGAGAGAGAGAGAGAGAGACAGAGACAGAGCACAGGAGGGGGAGGGGCAGAGAGAGAGGGAGACATAGAAACTGAAACAGGCTCCAGGCTCTGAGCTGTTAGCACAGAGCCCGACATGGGGTTCGAACTCACGAATCGTGAGATCATGACCTGAGCCTAAGTCAGATGTTTAACCGACTGAGTCACCCGGGCACCTCTCAAACATATTTTTTATACAAGGAATCTTGTCCCTTCACTGCTAATTGCAGAATCCATATCAATGCTGGATGTATCAATTTGCCCCAGTTCTGGAAATATGTCTATCATCACTGCCAGTGGATGCCTTTGATTTCCTAATATTGTAGTGACTTTTGCTGGGAAGGAAAACTCCCGGTCTGAATGCTACTCTGTTGTATGGAAGCCCTTTATTCAATAATTTCTTTCTCTGTCTTCCCATCTAAAATGCCTTTTGTGGCCACAGCTGGAGTTAAAAATAGTTAACAGATGGGGCGCCTGGGTGGCTCAGTCAGTTGAGTGTTCGACTTTGGCTCAGGTCATGATCTCACAGTTCATGAGTTGAAGCCCTGCATTGGGCTCTGTGCTGACAGCTCAGAGCCTGGAGCCTGCTTCAGATTCTGTGTCTCCCTCTCTCTCTGTCCCTCCCCGCTTGCACTCTTTCTCTCTCTCTCAAAAAATAAGTAAACATGAAAAAAAATGGTTACAGTTTGCCCATCTGGAGTTTTACTGTTTAACTTTTTCAAGACCACACACAAATGAATTCTTGCATCTCTGGGATGTGTTAGAACATAATTCTGTTCATTCTGTTTGTTTGCTGAAAGCGATGCTAATTAATGAAAACTTCCTCTAAGAAGTTAATCCTCAAATAGCTGTTGCCTTATGGGAAATGCATTTGAATGGCTGAGTAGGTTTTTCTCTGCCCACTCGTGGTTACCTCTCTGGCCGTGGAGGGTAGGGAGGTGGTGGCAGTTGTGCTACAGCATGCGGTAGTCACGGAAAGAATATTGCATTTGGAGTCACTAACTCTGGGTGCAAGTCCTTGTGCCATTGCTTGGTTACTATGTAAACTTGAGCCAATCACTTAAACTCTGAACATCAGTGGACCCAACTCTAAAATGATGATTATAATAATAATTCTGATCTCCCTAATTTAGGGAGAACTAAATGGGATGATACATGGCAAACATCTATGCAGAAGTTTTTATTATTAGATGCCTGAGTTTACATTATTTCCCTGTTGGTTTTCCCATTGCTCTTATCTTAACCAGATGTGAAATACGATCTTTCTTGTAGCTTTTCCTGATGTGCTTTTCGTGAAAAGCTAGCAGGCCCAATACCTGATACTAAAACCAACTTGGTTTTCGTGATAGACTTTCTCTTGCTTTTTCTTTCACCACTCCTCTTGTTCATCATTGTCGGTAGATTTTAAGCACAATGTGACCCTAATCCATAAATCACACCTCAGTGTTAATGTCTTTTAACAAGTCTGTGAAGAGAAGGAAAAAAGAGATGTGCTGTTCTACAAAACTTTAAGAAAATTTTTGGTTGATTAAATGCTTTAGGTAGTTGAGGCTCTGGGAAAAATGAGAGTTTAAGAGCAAAATGGTAGTGTTGGAAAAGAAGTACTTGTTTGACAAAATGTTAAGGGTCTGCTCTGTGCCTTAACTCAGGTGAAGATGTGAGGAGTTACAAGATGGCATCCCATTGCATACTGCACAGTTTTCTGCTGTCTCACTGACTTTTTTTCTTCTCCCCACTTCTTTTTCCTTTTAGGAACAATTGTCATATCCCTTCCCTAGAGGCCTGCAGGGTGTTTATACTCAGACCCCTTCAAAGAAGGACTTGTCACCCACTTCCAGGGAGTGGGTCAACAAAAAGCCTCCCCAGCTTTAGCAGCAGGAAATCACACCCTTCCCAGGTGACCCAAAGCCAGTGACTGAGTGAGGTAGAGGTGTGAAGTGGGGGCCATTTCAGCATCCTGTGCTGGGCACTACTGCTCTGGATCTCCTAGCCTAATTAACAGAGACTTTGCTGGAGCTCCATCACAGGTCAGGTTCTTCCTCTGCCCAAATTCTGCTTCCTCTTCCTTCCTTTCATAGGTATTGATCCCTATAAATATCTGAAAAACATGATTTTTGTAAAAAACTTCACTGAGATATATTTTTCATACCAAAAAATTCACTTTTAAAACAGTTTTTATTTAAATCCCAGTTAGTTATTAGTTTCAGGTGTTCAGTAAAGTAATTCAGCACTTTCATGAATCACCTGGTGCTCATCACAGTAAGTCTACTCTTTAATCTCCATCACCTATTTAACCTACCCACCCACCTTTTTGTTTTATTTATTTTTTTTTAAGATTATTCTTTTTAAAAAGTTTTTATTGTATTTTTTATTTTCATTTTGAGAAAGAGATAGAAAGCAAGTGGGGGAGGGAAAGAGAGAATGGGAGACAGAATCCCAAGCAGGCTCTGTGCTGTCAGGGCAGAGCCCAACAGGGGGCTCAATCTCATGAACAGTAAGATCATGACCTGAACCAAAATCAAAAGCCAGACATTTAACCAACTGAGCCATCCAAGCACCCCCCACTCACCTTTTTAAAGACTACAAGTCAGTGGTTTTTAGTATTCAGAGAGTTGTGCAGTCATCAACACTATCTAATTCCAGAATATTTTCATGACCCCTCAAAAGAAACTTCTGTCTGTTAGCAGTCACTTCCCATTACCCCCTCCCCCAACCTCTGGCAATCATTAATATACCTTCTGTCTCTATAGATTTGCCTGTCTGGATGCTTCATATAAATACAATCATATGATATGTGGCCTTTTGTGACTGCCTTCTTTTTCACTTAGCATAATTGCTTCAAGGTTTATCCACATGCTGTAACATATGTCAGCACTTCATTCCTTTCTATGAGGGACTAATATTCCAGAATATAGTCTATAGATATACTATACTTTGTTTATCCATTCACCAGTTGGTGTACATTTGGGTTGTCCTAATAAACATCTTATACCCCAAACTCCCATCTCAGCATCTACTTCTGGAAAGCCTAACCTGCAAACTACCCACACTTGGGACCCTAGGACCTCAACTTCTGCACCAATGGGTGTTATCAAAAGAGTCTTTGAGTCGAGAAAGTCTTCTGCCCAAAGAGAAATTTTAGTACCAGATGCCAACGTAATAAAAAGATTTCCATAATAAGGTCTGTAGGCCACCCTGTTGGCTACTTGGTCTTAGAGTAGGCTTCTTTTGGGAGGAGATTTAGTGTAGTTGAAATCTGGTGAAAAAGAAGAGCTGGGTGAGAGGTAGGGCCAAAGGGACTGGTAGGGGCCATGCTGTGAATGGCATTTATGCCATGACGAGATATATGGATACTTCCTGTAGCAGTGGAGACTCATGTAGAGTAGGTGAAGTGTGATCAGGTGTGCCCTCACTTCATATGTAGATTACAAATGGTTGGCGGCTCTTCCGTCTCAGCAAACATTGTGAGTTGGCCAGAGTCTGAGTAGGGGAAGTTGCTGGAGATAAAGAAATGAAATGTAGATTGAAGAAGGAGTCAGAATGAATATCAGGGGTGTGGAACATGCAAATGAGACTCCAGGGAAGGTGGAAAGGAATCATGGAGAGAGAAGCTATATGGCATATTGGAAAGAATATGGCGTTGGAGTCTGATACACCTGGGTTTTGATTTCTTTCATCCTGTAGCAGCTCTGTGACTTGAAACAGATTACCTCACTTTTCTTCATTTTTATTTAAGTTTATTTATTTTGAGAGAGAGATAAAGAAAGGGAGCATGAATGGGGAGGGGCAGAGAGAGAGAGAGACAGAATCCCTAGCAGACTCCACGCTGTCAGCTCAGAGCCCAATGCAGGGCTCAAACTCATGAACCCTGAGATCATGACCTGAGCCAAAATCAAGAGTCGGACATTTAACTGACTGAGATACCCAGGCACCCCACTTTTCTTCATTTTTAAAAGGAGGCTAATTGTCCCTACTTTTAGCATTTTGTTGTGAATTCAAAATGACAGAGCTTGTATAATACCACCAATTCCTCTTAGTTCACTTCCCCTGTCCCTATAACCAGGGCAGGCTTGAGAAACAGGACCCAGGGTATAGTCCAGAGTGGGGTCATCAGGCAAGCAAGGGAAAAGGGCAGGGATGGTAAGGGCTTCTGGGGACCAAGGAGCAGGATGGGGAAAAGAGGAGGGCCAGAACCCAGGGAATCACAGGGCTGGGCCACGGTGGGAGGGAGCACATATGCATGGATAACATTTATCTGGATCTCTGTCCCTTTTGAAGGTTCAAAACAATCTCTCTCTGACCCACCAACTCAGGCCTCTCTGCAACCTCAGGTGATGGCTGCTGGGGTCCATTTGGATTGTGGAGCCTGGCAAACCTCACAATTTTAGACTTGTTATAGCTGGATGAAGTGAGTTTGTACCAGCTACCTCCTTCCATTCTTCCTTTCCTTATATTATTTTCAACTCCCTTTCACTGATACATGTCTTGATTTTTTAAAAAAGTTATATTGCATGTGCTAATTTTCAGTTCCACGTGATGTATGGTTGAGATCCATGACCTCTGAGGCTCCTTGTCGTTCTGTGATGCTGGGACTGAAAGTCAAGGCGAGTTCAGCACCTGCTTTCTCAGAGGTTAATCCCTTCCATCTTGGAGCCTGCTGCTTTTCAGCTGTGTGGAGATGCTGCCAGCCTCCCAAAACACTAAAACGGTGCAGAAAACCACATTTGACCCCTTGAGAAATCAATCATCTTCTGTCTGGAGACACTGCCAGGCTCCAGAGACATGAAAATGGTGCAGAACCTGTTTGCTTGACCTGTTGGAACCACTTATTGGCATGTCCACATTCGAGAGTGAAGAAATAATTGAGGTATGTAAAAAGGAACCTGAGGCCACACAAAATCCTGAGGGAGTTTCTTTTTTTGATGTTTAATTAGAATTGGTGGGTGTTTGGTTGTCGTTGTCTTATGTCATTTACTTAGTAAACATTTGCTGAGTGCCTCCTAATACTCTGAAATTTATGAAATTATAACTTTTTGTGCATGAAAGATGATAAAATGCCAGTGATTTAACATGATCTGAGCTAACATATGCCAGGAGCCATGCTAGCAGCTGGAGATGCAAAAGGATGAAACACAGATTCTGGCCTGAAAGGGCTTACAGAGACCAGGGAGGAGGATACAAATAATTGGAACACAAGTGATACGGGTTCTGTTACAGATGCGTACAAAGAGTGGTATGTGGTACACCCCCATGAGGGAGGGACTAGAAGATAAGGCTTCCTAGGGAAGCCTCCTGGACGTTAGTATGTGGAGTAGGAGTTTTTTGGTGCAGTTCTCAAAACTGACCAGCTGTGCTAGGGACACAGTATGGTAGCTTTATACTATGCCAATTTAGCTTCAGGTCTGATTGCTGTAATAAATCCTTTATTCTATATCTCTCATCATGGCTCTGCTTCTCTGCCCTATAATGCACACAATCTCAGTTCACCCTATGATTAACATTCCATATTTGAGGACCATATTAAGTAGCAAAGAATAATATATTTTCAAATGCCAACATCCATGAAGATGGTCCCTTGGGCTGACTTGGAGGCTGGCTGCTACCCGAGCTCTGCACTCAGCAAGTCATGTCTCCAGCTCCCGCATTAGGACAGAGGCACGGTTTAATTCAAGGCAGATCTTTGTAGGGAGCCTCTGGTAGAATCTAGGCACTGTTCTGAGCTTTGCATGCATTAATTTACTGAATCCTTACAACCTGTGAGGTTGGTACAAGGGTTATCTGTATTGTATGGTTTGGGAAACTGGGGCACAAAGTGGTTAAGTGACCGGTACTGTAGGTATAGTATTTCTCAGAATGCAAGATATTGCTCAAGACTTGTCATTTTTCTTTCTTTCTTTTTTTAAGTTTATTTGTTTATTTTGAGAGAGACAAAGAGTGAGTGCAGGTGGGGAAGGAGCAGAGCAGGGGGGCGGGGACAGAGGATCCAAAGCTGGCTCTGTGCTGACAACAGACAGCCCGATGCAGGGCTCGAACTCACGAAATGCAAGATCATAACCTGAGCTGAAGTCAGACGCTTAACCGATTGGGCCACCTAGGTGTCCCCTCATTTTTCTTGTTTTGCCAACGTTTCATTTCAGAATAGAGATCCTTGATCTGCATGCCTTTAACTGCTGGCTATCTCTTCTGCCTTCCCCATCAGAGATTGTGTTCCTTAAGTCAGAGATACAGGGCTCTGAGCCTTTCAAGGTCCTTAGAGAGAAGAGCTTGGACCTGAACGCAGCCCTGGTGGAGGACCTTCCTGGGCCTGCTGCTCTGCTCTCAGCTAGCACTGTGGGAATCCAGCTGCTGCCAGCCTAGGCCAGGGAGAGGGAGGAGCTCTAGCTTTGAGAGAATAAAACCGCGTTTAGTAGCTGCCTGAGCCTTGAAAGGAGAGAGAGCAAGGAAGATATGGGGCTAATACTTTCATCTGATGTTCAAAAGCTTCCACAGTCTTTCCCCAACCTGCCTTCACAGGTTACTTCCCATCCCTTATACCCAGAAACAACAAATGACTCCTGCTGAATGAACACATTGCTGTTTTCTGTGTCTTTTTGCCGTTATTTTCTGGTGCTGTCCGCTCCCTTCCTCTGCCAGCTCATTCCTGTTGCCTTCAAGGCCCAGCTAAAAGTCACTCTCTTTTTTTTCTAAATTTTTTTTTTTTTTTTCAACGTTTATTTATTTTGGGGACAGAGTGAGACAGAGCATGAACGGGGGAGGGGCAGAGAGAGAGGGAGACACAGAATCGGAAACAGGCTCCAGGCTCTGAGCCATCAGCCCAGAGCCTGACGCGGGGCTCGAACTCACGGACCGCGAGATCGTGACCTGGCTGAAGTCGGACGCTTAACTGACTGCGCCACCCAGGCGCCCCATAAAAGTCACTCTCTTGAGATATCTTCCTCTAGGTCAGCACACCTCAGACTTACAGGTACGTGGAGCCCTTGTGCAAAGTCTGGAGGCTTTGCTAAATTGCAGATTTTAATTCAGTAGGTCTAAGGTAGGGCTTAGACTCTGCATTTCTAACAAGGTCCTGGAGGATACAGATGCTGTTGATCTGTGGACCTTGCCTTGAGTAGCAAGACTCTAGATCTCGTTTTTCCTTTAGTCCTTTTTGGAAACTTAAGCCTGCAGAAGCTATTTCAAGGGAAACAAGATGTTTTGTGCTGACTCAAGCTAATTTGGCCTTCAGCAATTGGTAAATTCTTTGGTTAGATATGTGTGGTGACCAATGTCCTAGTTTGCCTGGCATGGTGGGTTTCCTGGACATGGGATTGATTTTTAGTGCTGACACTGAGAAAGTCCTGGGCAAACCAGGATGAGGTGGTCTCCCTACCTCTGGTGGTTACGGCTGGATGGGGTCTGTACCCCTCCTTTTTAATAACCTCCACATCAGATGAGGTCTTAGATAAAATTTTGCCAAAGCTATGAATGTTTATTAGCCAACAGGTACAAGAACTGTCCTATACCTGGTTCTTAAGACTTTGGGGAAGGCCCATTCTCTACCTTATGCACTGCAAGTGCCTAAGCACTTAGCATGATAGGGTCTCTCTAAAGTCGACAGAAGGATGGTACAGTGACGGAGCCAGTTAGCCTTGCAGTTGGTTCCAGTGAAAGCCTCTATGAGAGAGACACAGGACCAAAGGAACACTAGACCTCAGGCCCTGCACCAAAAATATTAGACTGCTTGTTGAATTTGTATACTTCATTCAAGCAGAGCAATGGGCTTGGTTCTGCAGCCAGTGAGGACCCCTGGAGGGTTTCAGAGCAGAGGGCCCATGCTCAGGGGTGTTTGATTCAGCCAGGGAATCAGCTCTGTGTCTTTCTGAGACTTAATTAGATTCAGGTTTTATTGATCTTTGTGATAGTTTGCCTGGAGGATGGATGGAAGGTCACCTCAAGAAGTGACCACCACTCAAATATGTATTTTTCCACATTCCTTGAGCTTCCCCTTGTTTTTTTCAACACACCAAAAAGAAAGAGAAGCACGGAATTGGTTGCTTTGGGCTCTGGGGAGCACACAAAACAACAAGACCCGTGCTTGTGTTCAGAAAAGCCGAATCCTGTGGGGTCCTGGGACTGCATTAGAACAGCTGAAGGTTTTTTTTTTCCTAAGGAGGAAGGAGGATTCCTTTCTCATTGAACCTCGGTCTCTTAAAAAGTATATTATTTTTTTTAAACTATTTGTTTTTGTGGAAGGAAAGAAAGAAAGTAAAGAAGTGAAACTTTCCTTGCCTCTAGGCCTTTCGGAAGAACTAGCTTGGAGAGTGGAGGTTGTGCTGCAGAGATGGAAGTTTTTCGTAGCAAGTGTTAGCATTAGTGAAGCGCTCATCCTCCCTGTGGATTTGTATGCCAACCTCTGACACCCATTCAGCAAAACAACTTCACCTTTCGCCTACTTTCTTTGTTTTCCAGCTGTTTGGTTCACGCTTTGTGTACATATGTGAGCAACTCTTGATTATTTTGTTTGTTATATCATTTTTTCTTCAACAAAGAGGATAGAGGTCCTCGGTGAAGCTGTGGAAGTTAGGAGACCAGGAGACTAGGGCGGTGTGTGTGTGTCACTGTTGGAAGGGACTCCAAAGGGATCTAGAGATTTGTGGCTCAGAGTTGGATGGCGGCCCTCATTTCACAGAAAGAAACTGAAGAACCTGAGACTTGGAGAGGAGAAGTGGTTTGCTTGAGGCTGGCAAATGAATGATGAGATCTGAAAGTTTTTTTTTAATGCTCTCAATTGAAATTCATGGAGTCTCAGGATTGAAAAGGACCTTGACAATTTTGTGTCAAACTTCAAGCAGATGCTCGAATTCTGGTCTCTATGTCCTTGTGAAATGGCCCTATGGCTACTGTTGGCCTCATCCGGTAATGGGGCGATCACCACTGTCCCAGAAAGTGGAGCTTCGTTTGATGATTCCCTTGGGTGTAGGATATTTTGACCAGGACTGTGTTTTGAACTCTTTCTGAATACATTCATTTCAGTTAGAATTATACCACTGTTGATGAGTTTTCACTGGGGAGGCATTTCCTGGAACAAACTTGATTTAGTTGTAATCAATTCATTGTAGGACACCTAAGAACCTTCAATTTCCACAAAGGATGAAGCCTCTCCTAAACATAAGTCCTTAATTTGGACAGAATATCTTGTAGCTCTAACCGTTTCATGGAACAAATTTAGGAAAATGCTAATCTGAGCTATGGAATAAATTGTAAAAAGATACATGTAAGTTTAATTTTTTTGAGTCAAATAATACTTTAAATGTGATACAGGAATTTACCACTGAGGAGCAATCAATGGAAAATATATTGGTAAGTGAGAAGAGCCATATTTATATAAGATAAATTAATTTTTTATTCGTATATATATTATAAATCATTCTGGGAAGATGCATATAAGTATCTCAACAATGCTTACTTTGTGTGTGAAGTTTTGGGAGAACTTTGTTTTGCCTGTGTGTATTTTCTAAATTTCTATATTGAACAGCACTCCAACAATAAAAACTCTCAAAATAACCAATGATGAATCCTTAGGAAAATTGAAGAATGCTTTTGGTAGAGAGAATATCTCCTCTTTTATCTTTTTTAAGCTAGAGAGATTCTCTTTCTCTCATCCTCTGTGAGAAATACATAGTTAAAATATTTTCCTCCTTTCTCTGATCAAAATTCTACCATGATATCTGCCTATATATCAAGTTTAATCTCCTCTGCCTTATTGGAAAGACCCTGTGTAACCTGACCCCATTGTATCTTTTAGATTTACCTAATATTGGTCCCATTCTGATAATACTTTAGTCAAGCCTATTTCTTGTCTCCAGACCTCTTGTTCCCAAGCTTTTTCTGTTCCAGTGTCTTTATTTATTTGTTTTCTAGCTTGGAATGTCCTTTATATCTCTCCAAATTCAAGACCACTTGCTTTATAACACCCACAACTGATTTTCCCCTTTTCTGACTTCCCATGGCAATTCTAGTCTATACTATACCATTTAACACTCACATTGTGCCACCTAGGCTCAGCCTCTGATGCTGAGTGGGAGAGGATAACTTAGCTTGCTGGCTTGAGGGTTTGAATACTTGGAAGACATGCTAAATGGCCTGGAATGATGAAGTGAGTTGGAATCCAGAGAAATACCAAGTAGACATCAGTTGGAATGGCTGAGCAAATGAACAGTTAGAGAGATATTAGGGCAAACAGGGCACATGAGACGTGAATAAGACTAGAGAGGGTGGTAGCCTTTTGCTCCTCTCATGTTGGACTTGCTGTGGTCTGTCTGGGCTAGGGATTGACTGTCACTGCACACTGATACCCTCTTTAAGGGAGCACAGCAGGGAGTTCCTTGGGGGCATTCTGGAGAACTCTACTTTTTCCATGCCTCCACATAGTCATTGCCACCAGAAGTCCAGGTTGATTCAGACACTGTTTGTAACCAACTAGAAGAAACTCAAGCTAGAAGTAGCTTAGGTAAAAACAAATTTACTTACTTAGGTTATCCAGTAACCAATCTAGTAACCAAGATGTAGAAAGTATGGCTCTAACTTGGTCTTGGGAACCGGGTGCCTAGACTTGGATGCTACCAAGAATCTTTTTTATCTCCCTAACCTCTGTTTCTCTCTGCATTTTTTAAAAATTTTTTTTAATGTTCTGAAGCAGGCTCCAGGCTCTGAGCTGTCAGCACAGAGCCCGATGCGGGGCTCGAACTCACGAACTGTGAGATCATGACCTGAGCTGAAGTCGGACGCTCAACCGACTGAGCCATCCAGGCGCCCCTCTCTCTGCATTTTGATCTTCTCTCCTGCAGACAGCATTCCTCCACATGGTTGTAAATGAAGCTATTAAGAGCTCCTAAATTTTACATCTTTCAGCTTCCCTTATCAGAGACTAATTCTCTTATTCTAGTTGGGAGAACCCCAAGGATGGGCTCTAATTGACCTGCTTTGGGTTAAGTGCTCACCCTTGACTAGTCAAATGTGTAGGGGAAGACAAGGCCATATAGGAAGATGCCATGTAGATAAGGGTTGGGTGAATAGTTCCCAAAAAGAGAGAGTTCTGGCAAACAATCCCACAGATGTCCAACATAATAGCATGGCAGCAACTGTGTGCATGGTAATGGTCAGTACAGGCATGTTGGTCCGTATACTGGAAATCAGGAAGGAAGAACTGTGGTTTAGCACACCACCCTTTCTATTGTTAGAACAAAGTCAACAAGTATTTATTAAGAGTTGCTCTCTGGGGATTTTTTTAAATAAATCTTTTTGGTAATGTTTGTTTATTTTAGAGAGAGCATGCAACGTGCGCACACGCGCACGCGCGCACGCGAGAGAGAGAGAGAGAGAGCATGTGTCGGGGAGAGGGGGAGAGGAAGGGAGATACAGAATCTGAAGCAGGCTCCAGGCTCTGAGCTGTCAGCACAGAGCCCAATGGCGGGGCTCAAACTCATGAGCCGCTAGATCATGACCTGAACTGAAGTTGGACGCTTAATTGACTGAGCCACCCAGGCACCCTTATGGGGATTTGATAATTGTTGGACTAGTCTGCAACTCTGTACACTGTCATTTTTTTTCTGCTGTGTTAACCCTAGGACCTGTGGCTGCATTCAGATACCCAACACCCTGACATTTCTTTGCCCTGTAAAGAACTCCTAATGACTAGCACTGTTATCTTGGTGTTGATGACTGCTGAGTCACTTCATTTCCCAGAGGGAGAATGGTGAAGTCACCAACACTGCCAGGTTATCAGCAGCCATAAGCTCTGGATGGAGTGTTTCTGGGGAGAAATGTGAGTGAACAAAGGAGCCCAACATTTCTTTTTCGAGGAGGGCCATTAGCTCATCCTGGGTAGGTCAGCTGGATGGCAGGAGGGAATAGGAGGAACATTAGTATAAAATACTTAACTGTAGAAAGTCTCCCCTGGCACTAGGGGCACCAGAACAGTTATGTTCCTGGTTCATAACGCTGGTGGAGAGTCTGCTGTTAGAAAATTAGATGAGGGATAAAGTTGTGAGGTAGGGAAAGGAGTGTGGAATGAAGACCCAGACATGCTTCGGTCCCCTTGTTCCATCCTTCTTGCTCCATTCTGGCTTCTGCTGCTTGACCTGGGCTCCCCAGTTGCCATGCCCCCCACCTCCCATTTCCAATAGCTGCTAGGCTTTTGGTCCACCAATTTATTCAGGATTTATGCCTCTGCTTCTCTCTTCCAGCACATGGATGTTTGTTGAGCTCTCCTGTGGTCCCTTGACCTGTTTTTGGAGCCCTTTATTTTTGTGACCTATTCTGGAGGTGGTTCATCCAGGTGACACTAGGCAGCCTAAGCTCCACATCCCTCCTTGGCCCCTGGCTCTGAGCTTACTGGTGCAGCTCCCAAGTTTGCTGGGTAGAGCTTCTCTCTTTGCTGGGCCCCAATAGTACTGTGTAGGACTTAATCTAGACTGTATTAGCATTGCCTCTTTACTTGTGACTCCTTTCTGTCTAGCCCAGGTTGGACTCATCTTTGTACCCCCAGCATCTGGCATAGAGCCTGGCACAGGGAAGGCTTACCCATGATTATCAAGGCATTGGGGAAATGTTCACTGTCGCCTTTTCCTTGCTCCTTCTTTGGGTTCAGATGCAGCTTATCACCACACTCTTTCCTATTCTCCTTTTCCACCTGCTTTCCTTCCTTCTCCAACCAGTCTGTCTGAGAGAGTGTGTATATAGCATGTACGTGGATTCTAGGGGTACCTGAGCGGCTTAGTCAGTTAATCATCTGACTCTTGGTTTTGGGTCAGGTCACAAACTTATGGTTCATGGGTTTGAGCCCTGTATCAGGCTCTACACCAGCAGTGTAGATCCTGTTTGGGATTCTCTCTCTTTCCTTCTCTCTCTACCCATCCCCTGCTCATGCTGTCTCTGTCTCTCTCAAAATATATAAACTTTAAAATCAGATTATCTGGTTTTATTTTTTATTTATTTTTATTTTTTATTGTTATAGTTTTTAAGTTTTATTTATTTAGAGAGAGACAGAGCTTGAGCAGGGGAGGGGCAGAGAGAAAGAGAGAGAGAAGAGAGAGAATCTCAAGCAGGTTCCGCATTGCCAGCACAGAGCCCAAAGTGGGGCTCAAACTCAAGAAACCTGTAAAATCTTGACCTGAGCAGAAACCAAGAGTCGGACCGTTAACTGACTAAGCCACCCAGACGCCCCTATCTGATTTTAAATCCTGGTTTTTCTACTTCTTAGCTTTGCAACTGTCTGCAAGTTACTTCACTTTGTGCTTCAGTTTCTTCATCTGTCAAATGGGAGTAATAATAGGAGCAGCCTCATAGGGCTGTTGGGAGGATTAAATGTATTAATGTGAGTAATGTGCTTAGAATAGCAAGCATGTGGTATGCAGTAGGCATTCTAGAAGTGTTAGTTGTAGTTACTGTTCTCTCTGCCTTCACTGTTCACTCCAGTAAGGGTCATTTGACTTTGTTCCCTTTTGTGTTCTTGGGCTAACCCCCAGCTTACCCTCTCCTTGTGCTCAACTTTTATGCCTCACCTTAACCTCTGGCCCACACTGTCAAATATTTGCAAACACACATTTCTAATTGGCTAACTCTGAGCTGTAGCCCAGGAGAGAGCCAGTCTCATTTCTTTTATGTGTCAGCATCACCTCCTCTCCTAGTGGGTCTTTCCTCAGGCCAAGGCCTGGCCCAAACCTCCTTTTAATGGCTGATTGAGGGAGCTAAGGGAGCAAGGCTTACTGCTGCTGCTAGAGTAAACATTGGCTTTTTTTTTTTGTAAAGGGCCAGGTAGTAAATACCTGGCTTTTGCGTGGCTTTGTGGCCACACATGGTCTCTGACCCTTCTCTATAAATCTCTGATTTGTAGCCTTTGCCAGTTTCTGTGTTGTCAGTCCTTTTACCATGGCCAATTTCATGCTACAAATGTGAGGCCACTAAACTTGAGGCTGGGAAGAGATATGCACTCAGTTCTCTGTAGCTGTAGCATACCTTTTTTTTTTCTTTCTTTCTTTCTTAGAGCAAGGGAAAGGGGCAGAGAGAGAGAGAGAGAGAGAGAGAGAGAATCTTAAGCAGGCTCCACACTTAGCACAGGGCTTGATACCATGACTGTGAGATCATGACCTGAGCTAAAATCAAGAGTCCAACGCTTAACCGACTGAGCCTCCCGGGAGCCCCTGTGGTATACCATTAAACCATACCCCCTTCCCTGCTTACTTCTGCAGCCCAAAAGACCACTTATGTCCTTGGAGGAAACTTGAAAGAAACCTTAGCTCCCACAACCCCTGCCTCAAGGTTAGGCTCTTTTCTGTGTTTTGGTATATGGGTATCATTATCTTGCCTTTCCAGACTTCCTAGATTTCAGCTCTTGCCTGCTTTGATCGCCGACCCCTGTGTGCTCCTGTGACCCCCTGACTCCCTGTGTTCTTCAAAAACACAGATGGCCGTATACTTCCTGATCTACCCTGGCTTCCTGGCTGTCAGATCTCTGATGTGCTTCTGAGCACAGGGAAGCATATCCACTCTACCTCCTGCAGGGGCTTCTGATTTCCAGGTTGTGATCTGCTTTGGCTACTCCCTTCCAGTTCTTGCAGCACACTTCTCACGATGCCAGGAGGTTAACTCTCATCCTACTGATTGGGAACTTAGTTCCCAACTCAGTCCTTCTTTCCCTGTCCTGGCTCCTGTCTGATTAGCACCAACTGTCTGCTAAACCCGTACATGATTTTCACCGCCATTGATTCACACAAAAATGTTTACTTGGTATTTTCTGTGTGCTAGGTCCGGTGTAGGCACAGAGGATACCTTGGTGAACAAACCAGATAAGGATTCTCTGCCCTTGGGGAGTTTATGTTAAAGAGTGAGGAAACGCATACTAAACAATAGGCATAATAAATACATAATATTTTATAAAAGAAGGTGATAAGTATGATGGAAAAAGTGAGCAGGGAAAGACAAGCCGACAGTGCTGATACAAGGCACATGTTTAGAGTGGCCTCTTTGAGAAGGTGACTCTTGAGCAAAGCCTTAAAAAACATTCCATGTGTTCTGTACTTTCATATACATCTACTCATCATCAACACCTGGTCGTATAGGTAGCTAGCTTACTTCAGCCTGAGAACTTCCAGGACTTTCTGTTTCTCCCAGAGGGGCTATTTATATATAGTAAGAGAGGCAGCAAGTGTTATAATTGTATGCTTGGACTTTGGTGTAGAAAACGGCCTTGAATCCTTGCTCTATGGCCAATTGGAGCAGCTGTAAATGTTTACCTAATTTACTAGACAATGTGTTTCTTGAGGGGCTGGATCTTTCTTGTTCACCCTATTGCCTCCATGCCTAGCGTAGTAGTATCTGACCTCTATTAATGCTTGTTAAATGAATGAGTGCACGTTTAAGTTTTTGGTTTGCTTATTAGCCATAATGCCGTGGGAACATTCCTTCCTGAGCTTTCAGTTCCTTGTATGTAAAATGAGGCTGTTAATCATGATCAATAGAGTAACCGCCTCATAGTGTGAGAGTCAAACTGTAAGAATTTACAATGCAGGTAGAGCACTTAGCAAGGTGCCTAGTACACAGCTAGTGCTTATGCAGTAAGTGTTAGAAGTGGTTACTGTTTGTTGTAGTCAACATACAGAATTAATGTTCTCCTACTTAAGATACACTATTGTGGGAGGATTTCTTTCCTCCTCAATAACTTGGTCCCATCAACCAAGCCTGTGCAGTGCCTGCAGAGTTGTAACCTTTGAGGGAGTATGAGAGGTGTGCATGGGGGTAGATGGTGGGTAGGGTGGGGGCTAGAGGAGCCTAGGGGCAGAAGAGAGAGCCTAGGTAGCAGGACTGAGGGGATCCCTGGAGCACTGTGGCCGGGGCAGAGGCTGTTGTATAAATGGACAGTCTCTCAGCCAGCGCTAGGAAGCAGAGTTAGTGTCCACGTAATAACACAGAGCAAGGGGATTAATGGAATGTTAACTGAGATTAAACAGAGTAATTATTAGGGTGTAGGCATCACTAGTGGGGCCTGGAGACAAGGCCTAGACCCTGGCACAGGGTTTTTCTCCAACTTAAAGTGTCTTTTCAGCCCAAATTCCCTGGCTTTCCCAGCATTCCCCAGTGTCTGCTGAACTGACTCTCCTGCCTCTTTGATTTTATTCAATCTCGTCTCCTGGGTTTGTCTCTCATGAAACAGTCTGCATGAAGACCCCTGCTGTCTCTATGGGCATGGCCAGGGGCATCATTTGCTAACTCACTAGGAATATAACCATCACTCTGGTTGTTCTCAGTGAGTATAGACAGTCATTCAGCGCTATTCTGCAGAAGGCAGCATCCTGACCAAACAGGCCCAGAGGTAGAAGGCTTCTCTTCCTACTAGGCTCTTGGCTGGAAGCAGATGTTTTATGGAAGTCAGTTGCCATCCAGATAGTCAGCAACATTTGTTTAGGACCCACTGCACGTCTGTCCCTGTGATGAGGGAGACAGCATTTCAATGCAGAAAAGATAATGATCCTCATCAGAATCTATGATTATTTCCTGAGGATTGAGTCTTAGAAGTGGCTTTACTTTTCTAAGGGTTAAGAATACTTTTATGTTTCTTTATACATAATGCCATATTGTCTTCCAAAAAGGATGTACCAATTTATATGCCCATTCATTGCATTTAATAATGTTCATTTTATTATACTTTTGCTAGTACTGGGTACTATTAACTGGGTACTTTTAACTATATATAAAGGAGAGGCAAAATGGCATTTCTTTGATTAAAGCTTTGTTTTTTATTAAAAAAGGGGTTCAACATTTTAAAATGTTTGTTTACTGTGGAGATAATTCTTGGTATCCTCTCCAGAGTAGGTCTGGAGGAATTTTGACTTTTTTTTTTTTTTTTTGGCTGAATTTTATTCATGGCATTTTTTAAAAAGATTTTTTTTTAATGTTTCTTTATTTTTGAGAGAGAGAGAAAGACCATGCACAAGCGGGGGAGGGGCAAAGAGGGAGGAAGACAGAAGACTGAAGTGGGCTCTGTGCTGACAGCAGAGAGCCTGATGCTGGGCTCGAATTTGCGAACTGCGAGATCATGACCTGAGCCGAAGTTGGAAGCTTAACCAACTGAGCCACTCAGGTGCGCCTATGGCATTTTTTTTTTAAGTTTATTTATTTATTTTGAGAGAGAGAGAGAGAGAGAGAGAGTGTGCACATGTGCACATGCTCAAGCCAGGGAGGAGCAGAGAGAGGAAGAGAGAATCCCAAGCAGGCTGTATGTGTCAGTGCTTGATCTCACCATGAGATCATGACCTGAGCTGAAATCAAGAGTCAGATGTGTAACCAACTGAGCCACCCAGGTGCTTCTATGGCATTTGTTTTTTTAATACACATATGGTAAATTTACTTTCTTTGTTACTGTGTACATTTTCTGATTTTGACAAGTACACAGCATTTTGTAAGTAGTAACACAATCAGAATATAAAGTTTTCTCCCAAAATTCCCTCCTGTTGCCTCAAACCCTACACCAACTCTTAGTCAAATCAACTCTTAGTCCCTGGCAACTAGTGATCTATTTTATGGCCCTGTATTTTTGCCTTTTCCAGAATGATGTAACAGTCTCTTTAATAGAGCAATTACACTTAAACTTTAAACTTTAACTTTAAGTATTTTTCTTTTACATATTGTGTTTTGTTTTTCTACTAAGAACTTTTTGCCCAACCCAAAGTTTCCTATATTTTCTTCTAAAATTTTTCAAATTTTACATTTATGTCTATAATCCATTTTGTTAAAATTTGTGCAAGGTGTGAGATGTTGGTCAAGATTCATGTTTTTGTATATTGATATCCAGTTGTTATGGCATCATTTGTTAAAAAGTCTACCCTTTTTCTATTTAGTTAATTAATTAATTACTTTAAATGTTTACTTATTTTTGAGAAAGAAAGAAAAAGAGACAGAGTGTGAGCAGGGGAGGGGCAGAGAGAAAGGGAGACACAGAATCCAAAGCAGGCTCCAGAATCTGAGCTGTCAGCACAGAGCCCGACTTGGGGCTCGAAATCACGAACTACAAGATCATGACCTGAGCGGAAGTTGTACACACTCAACCAACTGAGCCACCCAGGCACCCCTGAAACTGCAATTTTTAAAACAATAGCATTGACAAGTCCAAAGCATGAAATACTTAGGTATAAGCTAAAAACTATAAAGTATAGATGAAAGAAAATTTAAGAGTTAAATATATAGTTCTTTTTCTGTTTAAATGCACCTCTGTCAGAAATCAGTTGACCGTGTTTTTTTTTTTCTTTCTGACCTCTCTGTTCTGTTCCATTGATCTATGTATCTATCCTATCCCTATACCGCATTGTATTGATTATGCTAAGTTCCTATATTTTTGCCTCTTCCAGAATGATCTATAAGTAGAATCACATAGTATATAAAATTTGCATCTAGCTTGTTTCACTTAGATTAATGAATGCCTTTGAGATTCACCCAAGTTGTTGTGCACTTCAATCTTTCATTCATTTTTATTGCTCAATAACATTGCATTGTATGGATGTACTAGAGATTGTTTAACCATTGACTTGCGTTCTTTTTCAAATTGATTGGGCTATTTAGTTCCCTTGCCTTTTTTAGAATCAGCTTATAAATATCTTTAAGAACTTGCCCTCTTAATTGGAACAGTGTTGGGATTTCAATAAGTCTAGATATCAACTTGGGGAGAATTGACATATTAACAATATTGAGTCTTCCAATCTATGAATATGGTATACCTTTCCATGTATTTAACTCTTAAATTTTCTTTCTTTCATAGTTTTTAGCTTATACCTAAGTATTTCATGCTTTGGACTTGTCAATGCTGTTGTTTTAAAAATTTCAGTTTCGGGGCACCTGGGTGGCTCAGTCGGCTGAGCGTCTGACTTCAGCTCAGGTCATGATCTTGCACTCCATGAGTTCAAGCCCTGCGTCGGACTCTGTGCTGACAGCTCAGAGCCTGGAGCCTGCTTTGAATTCTGTGTCTCCCTCTGTCTCTGCCCCTCCCCAACTCATGCTCCGTCTCTCTCTGTCAAAAATAAATAAACATTAAAAAAAATTTATTAAAAAAAAAATTCAGTTTCAGGGGCGCCTGGGTGGCTCAGTCAGTTAAGCGTCTGACTTCGGCTCAGGTCATGATCTCACAGTCCGTGGGTTTGTGCCCCATGTCGGGCTCTGTGCTGACAGCTCACAGCCTGGAGCCTGCTTTGGATTCTGTGACTCCCTCTCTCTCTTCCCCTCCCCTGCTTGCACTGTGTCTCTCTCTCTCTCTCTCAAAATAAATAAACATTAAAAAAATTTTTTTAAGTTAATTTCAGTTTCAGATTGTTCTTTATTAGTATAAAGAAATACCATCAATTTTTTGTATATTGACCTGTTTCTGATTTTCCCCTCTTGGAAAGCACCTGCCATTGTAAAGAAGTCCAGTTTATTCTGGTGGAGAGACCATATGGAAAGATGCTTGGAGAATGCGAGGCTATGTGACAAGGAACTGAGCTGTCCCAGCCAATAGTTAGCACCCACTGCCAGACTTGTGAGTGAAGCCATCTTCGATGTTCTAGCCCCAGCTGAGCTCCCAGCTCAGTGCAGCCACATTAGTCAACCATGTTGGCACTACAGAGAGCTGAAGAACTGCCCATCTGAGCCCAGCCACCCCACAAAATTGTGAGAAATAGTATATCTTCATTGTTTTAAACCATTAAATATGGGGGTGGGGATTGTCATTAAGCAATAGACAAATGATCCCAGGCTTACAACAGTTCACTTAACTAGTCCTGGACTCCATGGCCTGACCATGAGTGCTAGGCTCTGATATTTCTTATTGAGTCTCCTTGTTGCCAGAGTCAGGCTTTATATCCCCAGGGATAGCAGCTGGCTGCCAAGTCACCACTCTCCCTCTTGCCCACTTACTTCACAGTGGTGCAGTCCAGATGGCCTGCATCTCTGCTTAAACTTGCATTTGGCCACTGAGAGGCCTCTACTAGCCTTGCTGTGATGACCCTGGCTGCCGACTGCTTGCTCACTTGGCTGACAGCTGCCTGTCTGCCTGGGTACTTGGGTTCTCACCATAATGTCGTCTCTCTGGCCTAATCAAAAGCCGTAGGACATTCATTTGCAGTGCCTCTTTCCCACCTCCTGATATAAGATTCTTTCTCTGTGGAGACTGTTTCACACTGCTACAAGTAGATCAATATTCCTTAGACCTGAAACCCCAGCTATAGTTCTAAGAATTGGCAGCTGCTTAAACCTGACCTAGAGCCTGCAGAGTGGCTGGATTTTATTACCTGTTCAGTAAAAAGATTTGGAACCCTGGGGATACATTAATTAGTTAAAAAGAAGTAAGCCACAGCAAACACTGCCTGGCCTGCCCTTACTAGCTGTGCAATTTGGGACAAGTTCTTAAGCTTCTATATACCACATTTTCTTTACTTGTAAAATAGGGATAATAATTCTTGATAAGATAATGCATATGCATTGCCGAGCAACCTGCCTGGCACATAGCAATTGCTTAATAGTAGTAGTTATTATAATTAATATTGAAAATCAAAGATAGAAGGAGCCCTTACAGATTATTCAATCTAAGGCCCACAGTGTTCAGCAGGAGAAAGTGAGGTCCAGAGAGACTGAGTGACTTCCCCAAGGTCACCACAGCTCATTAGTTGTAGAACAAGGACTAGAACACTAGGTTCTCAACCTCAAATCTCATGCCTTCCCCACTGTACCACAATTCTTTGGCTTAGGATGCCCTGGAGAAAAAAAGGGAAAGGAAGACTACTAAGTATCTACTTTATTGTTGCTTTTGTATATATCATGTTATTTTATCCTCATAATAATTCTATAAATTATGATCTTCACTTTGTAGGTAAGGCACTAGGGCTCAGAGAAATTAAAATTTTGTCTACAGGCCCCATGGGCAGTAGAATGGGGGCTCCAACATAGGCTTGTCTGACTCCCAAACCGGCCCATGCTTCTCCACCATCTCATGCTCTTCCTGGGTCAGGGTGGGGATCCTGAGAACCCCAGGGAAGAAGTGTTCCTGCAGGGCTTGGCACCAACCTGGCTGCATTTCTTCTCAGTTCTCAGATGCGGTAGCTGGTCTGCACGCAAGAGCCTTTTATCCTTCCTTCCACACAATCCTTTTAACTGAAACCAAGTGGCCAAAGCTTAACTGTAATTCTGCAGAACTGGTGGCAAGAGGCCCGGCTAGGGCTTGGGCCGCTCACCCCAAACGTGATGTGCACAGAGAGTGGGGCTGACATTGTTTAGTTCTCTGCTCAGCAGTGCTCGGCCAAGCCTCCCAGTCTAAATTGAGCCCTTAATCGTTTTCCTGGCATTTGCTCAGACAGGATTTTATTTTCTAGTAATAAAAGCTCCTACATTGTAGGAAAAAAACAATCTGCCTTTTTTTCCCTAGCTTTTGTGAATGCTTCACCACCTGTCCTTTCTCCCCTCTTGTTTTTGTGCTTGGGGCAGAGCCAGGTTGTTTTGTGCTTGCTGTCAAGTTTTGGGGAGCTCTGCATGGGCAGAGAAATGTGCTCACGTTGACTGTGCCCCTGCTTATTACTGGCAGTCTTCCATCTCAGGGCTGAGAGGTTTAATCCTACAGGCTTGACTTCTGGGTCTGCGGGTGGCACAAGGAAGATGGTCCCAGGGAAAGAGAAATGAAGTGAGTCACCAAGGGCTTCCCACCTACAACGCTCTTGATGGCTTACCTCTGGTTACCCCCAGTCTTTCTCTTAAGAGTTTTCCAGTGGCTCTTCAGTGTCTGCAGAATCTAGTGCATACTTTCTAAGATAGTATTCAGGCCCACCTGCTTCTCAGCCTCTTTTCTTTTGGTTGGTGAAAAAGAGAAGAAAATATAGATACCTAAAAAAGTAAAAATGAAACTCACTAGAAACTTCACCACCGTAACCAGTGTTAACATGTCAGTATGTATCTTTCCAGACCTCCTATGGGTAAGTGCATGTGTGCATGTGTGTGTGTGTATAAATATGTATATTTATATACACATAATATACATACAATGCATATGTATTTATGTACACATACATATATGTATACATATATGTAGGTGCCTATGTATGTATATGTATTTGTATAATACACATATAAAATATGCATGTGTGTATGTATAGATATATATGATACACACATATATACATATAAAATATGTATAGTAAAAATAGATAATTTTTTGAATCCTTATTCATTTTTAAAATTTATTTTTTTTACAAACCAGTCTTTTGTGTAAGTTCAGCTATGAAATGAAAAAGACAAGACTCATTATCATCTGAATTCTGACCTATATGTACAGTGACAAGTGTTTTCTTTTTTAATTTTTAACACTTTTTATTTATTTGTTTTTAAATTTATACCCAAGTTAGTTAGCGTATGGTGCAACAATGATTTCAGGAGTAGATTCCTTAATGCCTCTTACTCATTTAGCACATTCCCCCTTCCACAACCCCTCCAGCAACACTCTGTTTGTTCTCTATATTTAAGAGTCTTTTATGTTTCGTCCCCATCTTTTATGTTATGTTTTATGTTATGTTCATCTGTTTTGGCATCTTAAGTTCCTCATATGAGTGAAGTCATATGATATTTGTCTTTCTGTGATTGACTAATTTTGCTTAGCATAATACCCTCCAGTTCCATCCATGTAGTTACAAATAGCAAGATTTCATTCTTTTTGATTGCCGAGTAGTACTCTGTTGTATGTATACACCACATCTTCTTTACCCATTCATCTGTCGATGGACATTTGGGCTCTTTCCATATTTTGGCTATTGTCAATAGTGCTGCTATAAACATCGGGGTGCATGTGCCCTTTGAAACAGCATACCTGTATCCCTTGTATAAATACCTAGTAGTGCAATTGCTGGGTTGTAGGGTAGTTCTATTTTTAGTTTTTTGAGGAAGTTCCATACTGTTTTCCACAGTGGCTGTACCAGTTTGCATTCCCACCAGCAGTACAAAAGAGATCCTCTTTCTCCACATCCTCACCAACATCTGTTGTTGCCTGAGTTGTTAATGTTAGCCATTCTGACAGATGTAAGGTGGTATCTCACTGTGGTTTTGATTTGTGTTTCCCTGATGATGACTGATGTTGAGCATTTTTTGATGTGTTGGTTGGTTGTCTGGATGTCTTCTTTGGAGAAGTGTCTATTCATGTCTTTTGCCCATTTCTTCACTGGATTATTTGTTTTTTGGGTGTTGAGTTTGATAAGTTCTTTGTAGATTTTGGATGCTAACCCTTTATCTGATATGTCATTTGCAAATATCTTCTCCCATTCCATTGGTTGCCTTTTAGTTTTGTTGATTGTTTCCTTCTCTGTGCAGAAGCTTTTTATTTTGATGAGGTCCAAATAATTCATTTTTGCTTTTGTTTCCCTTGCCTCCAGAGACGTGCTGAGTAAGAAGTTGCTGTGGCCAAGGTCAAAGAGGTTTTTGCTTGCTTTCTCCTCTAGGATTTTGATGGCTTCCTGTCCTACATTTAGGTCTTTCATCCATTTTGAGTTTATGTTTGTGTATGGTGTAAGAAAGTGGTCCAGGTTCATTCTTCTGCATGTCGCTGCTTTCCCAGCACTACTTGCTGAAGAGACTGTCTTTATTCCATTGGATATTCTTTCCTGCTTTGTCAAAGATTAGTTGGCCATACGTTTGTGGGTCCATTTCTGGGTTCTCTATTCTGTTCCATTGATCTGAGTATCTGTTTTTGTGATGGTACCATACTGTTTTGATTATAATTCTGTAATACAGCTTTGAAGTCTGGGATTGTGATGCCTCCTGCTTTGGTTTTCTTTTTCAAGATTGCTTTGGCTATTCGGGGTCTTTTCTGGTTCCATACAAATTTTAGGATTGTTTGTTCTAGCTCTGTGAAGATTGCTGGTGTTATTTTGATAGTGATTGCACTGAATATGTAGATTGCTTTGGGTAGTATTGACATTTTAACAATATTTGTTCTTCTTATCCAGGAGCATGGAATATTTTTCCATTTTTTTTGTGTCTTCTTCAATTTCTTTCATAAGCTTTCTATAGTTTTCAGTGTATAGATTTTTTGTGTCTTTGGTTAGATTTATTCCTAGGTATTTTATGGTTTTTGGTGCAATTGTAAATGGGATCGATTCTTTGATTTCTCTTTCTGTTGCTTCATTATTAGTGTATAGGAATGCAACCGATCTCTGTGCACTGATTTTATATCCTGCGACTTTGCCGAATTGATGAATCAGTTCTAGCATTTTTTTGGTGGAATCTTTTAGGTTTTCCATATAGAGTATCATGTCATCTGTGAAGAGTGAAAGTTTGACTTCCTCCTGGCCGATTTGGATGCCTTTTATATCTTTGTGTTGTCTGATTGCAGAGGCTGAGACTTCTTTTTTTTTTTTTTTAATTTTTTTTTCAACGTTTATTTATTTTTGGGACAGAGAGAGACAGAGCATGAACGGGGGAGGTACAGAGAGAGAGGGAGACACAGAATCGGAAACAGGCTCCAGGCTCTGAGCCATCAGCCCAGAGCCTGACGCGGGGCTCGAACTCACGGACCGCGAGATCGTGACCTGGCTGAAGTTGGACGCTCAACCGACTGCGCCACCCAGGCGCCCCAAGACTTCTAATACTATGTTGAATAACAGTGGCGAGAGTGGACATCCCTGTCTTGTTCCTGACCTTAGGGGGAAAGCTGTCAGTTTTTCCCCATTGAGGATGATATTAGTGGTAGGTCTTTCATATATGGCTTTTAAGATCTTGAGGTTTAATCCTATCCCTACTTTATTGAGGGTTTTTATCAGGAAAGGATGCTGTATTTTGTCAAATGCTTTCTCTGCATCTATTGAGAGGATCATGTGGTTCTTGTACTTTCTTTTTATTGATGTGGTATATCACATTGATTGTTTTGTGGATATTGAACCAGGTATAAATCCCACTTGATCATGGTGAATAATTCTTTTAATGTATTGTTGGATCCAGTTGGCTAGTATCTTGTTAAGGATTTTTGCATCCATGTTCATCAGGGAAATTGGTCTGTAGTTCTCCTTTTTAGTGGGGTCTTTGTCTGGTAATTACCTTGTCAAGGTAATGCTGGGTTCATAGAAAGAGTTTGGAAGTTTTCCTTCCATTTCTATTTTTTGGAACGGCTTCAAGAGAATCTTTTTTTTTTTTTTTTTTTTTTTTTAGTTTATTTATCTTGAGAGACACAGACATAGCACAAGTGGGGGAGAGGCAGCGAGAGAGAAAGAAAGAGAGCATCCCAAGCAGGCTTTGCACTGCCAGCAGAGAGCCTGATGTAGGGCTTGAACTCATGAAACTGCAAGATCATAACCTGAGCCGAAACCAAGATTTGGCTGCTTAACCGACTGAGCTACCCAGGTGCCCTGACAAGTGTTTTATAGAATGAACCCAAGACAAACCCATACCAGTAAAATAACAACAAAAAATATGTATATATATATTTTTAAAAGTTTAAGGCCTTTGCTGTTCCAATGTGCCATTCTAGCCTTGTCTTTTGACACCTCCCACAATGCACACTAACTGTTAACTGCACAGAATTCACCTTCTGTTAATGTATCATGCGCTTTCACATTTCTGCAACTTTGTACCTGCTTTTCTCTCTGCCTTTGTGCTCTTGACACACTTCTTGGCACACAGTAAGTTCTGACAAAGTTAGTTATACCTCTTCCCTTCCTTCCCTTCCCGGTGAGCTCCTATTTTCTATTTAAAACTCTGCTGAAATAGCTCCACCTCTGTGAAACCCCACTCTCCCCAAACCCACACTTGTCCACTCACCAATTAGCCACTCACTATCCATTTTGGAATCCATGGGTTTGCCACCTCCCACCCCAACCTGTCCTAGGACTGAGCTCCTCCAAGGATTGGCACCCAGTATGGGCTAGGGAAACGGGTATTAACTGTGTTGGAAACAGCGATTTTCTGGATGAAGCTGAGCCGGGGGACACTGCAGAGGTCTGGGCACTGCTGGACTGGTCAGGGCAGCCTGTGAGCTGACATTTGGATAGAGATCCCAAATTGCTAAGGAGACCCCTGTTGTTTGCTGGTCTCCTCCCTCTCTGGCAAGAGCCAACCTACAACCTCAGAGAACATTACAGTGTCAGAGAGCTCTCTTGGCAGACCTTGGATGAATTGTTTACTCTTTCCTTGCTGAGTGAATGCAGGCTTCTTTGTGCTGTGTCCAATGCTGGGCACGTCCGAGGCGCCTTGCAAGATGCTTGGGCCAGAATTCTAGACTTAATGGTGGTGGGCTGCAGAGCGTCCGCACCCTTGGCCAGACCTTCTGTCACATCTTTGGTGGGGGGCAGGGGGGAATACATTTTGTTCTCTGATTCACCTTTGCTCCCAGCTCCCTGCACTGTGCTTCCACCCCTATCTCCACTTAAAAGAGAAAATTTGTGTTTTCTTACTGGTGTGCAGTTGTTCCCCATCTCTTCTTCTTTGCCACCTCACCATGCAGCTCCCATGTACCTTCCACATCCTTCCCCCTGCCCCTTCCTCCTCTTTCAGACTTGGAAACACTGAGATGAGAGTCAGGAGAGATGGTTTACTGGATGCTGCAGCTGACTGGAGCGGCATTTGTTGAGAGCATCAGTTAGGTGTTTCCCGATGCCTTGGCTCACTTTTGTGTGGTCTTCCTCCAGAGAAGGGTCTACTAGCCTTGCTGGGTAACACACCTCCACTCCCAGGCTTCCCGAGGATAAAAATATGAAACAGTAGAAGTGATGGAAACAGCATCTAATGATAACTGAACTCACATGGCATTGAACTCACAGCCTGAGTTAATAATAATGTGACTTGAGTTTCTCCAGGCCTTACTAACCTGCCAGGATCCCTGCTCGGGTCATATCAGGGGTTATGGTCTATATTTTGCTGACCCTTGTCCCTGAGACTTGGCCCCCGAGAAGCATTTCACAGCTGCTCACAGTGCTCTTCTCATACCCATACTGGCATTGTCTCTGGATCATCTGGAAGCTTGGGGGTGAGGTATAGTGGGTGTCTCATGTGCTCATGTCTGCACCAAGAACACTTTCCCCTCCTGTGGAAACTCTTCAGGTGACTAAGCAGCATCGAATGCTCTAGAGTTTTCCCTGTGCTAGGAAGAGCACCCTGTCCTCCATTCCTCCCCTCTTATACCCCCACCCACACTCCTGCCCCACTTTGCATCTTAGTTTGTCGTTAGGCTCTAAAGCGGTAATGTCCTCTTGTGAAACCAGCTCCCCCAGCTTCTGCGTGGAGCCCCTCTTTCTGCAGAGTCCTGACTCCCAGTTGCGGCACCTGGCCAGCGTAGATGCTGCAGCTTCCTACCTGCCTTTGACTCTTTCTGGCATGTGAGCAAAACCACTTCCTCATCCTCATGTGGAGTGACTCCCAGATGCCCCAGATGCCAGTTCTTCAAACACAGCAGGCATGGCTGAAACCAGTTAGGCTCAAGTTGGGACCCCATTAAAATGATAAATATTTTTCCGGTTCTTTGCAGTTTACAAAAACCCTTTTACATAACATTATTTCACTTAATCTTTGAAGAAGCACTTTGAAGTATGTGTTGTCTTTATTCTCACTTCATGGGGGGTATAACTGAAGTTCAGGCTACTTATTTAGTAGGTGTCAGAGCTAGGAATTTTCAGTACTATTTTATGGAATCCCACACTCCCTCTGTTATAGGGACACAATGCCCAAGACGTAGACAGTCAAAGGGGATGTGGATAAGGCTCAAATGGCTATCTTCAGACCTGGGGTTGGATGCAATTGGCAACACCCAGTAATGATTGAAATCTCTGATAGAGCAATGGCTAGAATTATGCATTCCAGGCAGAAATGGCTAGACTGTCTTCTCAAGAAGCTTATGAGACTTTTTTGTTCTTTTATTGCTGGTCTTCATTTTTCATCTGTGCTCCACAGCACTTGGCTAGGACTTATCATATAGTCGTTTCTGTGGGTCTTTTATCATGCTTGTTCTACTATGGGATACTTGAGGACAGACACCATGTCTGCATGCTCCATAGCAAGAACTATAAATATAGTAGCTCCTCACTAAATGTTGGAATGAATGATTATTTCTTAATGTTGCCCTCTCAGATTTCCAAGTGGGTAATTCAATTGTAGCCATTTCTTTCCCATTAGCACCTTTGTCAGAGGGTAGTCATGGTGCATGATCAGGCAGAATAACTCAAGCCTATTGGTCTCCTGCCTCATTTCTGTGACTTTATGTTACAGAAGCCCAGCTACTCCCTTTTGGGCCCACTGATGCATTTCACTTCTAGTTGCCCTCCCTTCTTGACCGCCACCCACCATTTCTGAGTCCAAACCAATTCAGGAAGTAAATCAACAACCTCAGTGCCATTGGTGGACTTGTGACTGGTGACAAGTCATCTGCTTGAACTTGGGGTTTGATAGCCTAGTAACATGTTTTCCCAAATGACATTTGTCCTCTTCCTGTCCATTGGCCCAAGCCATGGATCTGGCTTATACTCAATTTCTATCCAGTTCTCCTGCCGAAAAGCACTGTCCCTTTTTAGGACTGGACATTGGGCCTGAACTCAGCCTCAGACTGGGCCCTGACAACCTATGTGGCACTTGCCAACCATTCTGGGGACAGCAACCTGGATCTACATACCAGTCTGTTGCTGTCCATGGATGATTTGTCTACAAATAACTCTCCACCTGTCTGTCTGCCTGACTGTGGAGGGTGGACAGGATGCTTGAATTCTTCTCCATTGTGCTCCACTCATTTGATTGGACCAGTTGCTTCAGTCATGCTTGGGCTTGTTGTGTCCTCTGGCCATTGTGCCTCACCCATCTGGCTGCCAATCTGGTATGTGCCTTTGCAGCTGGGCCTATTCCTTCTGCTAAAGATCTGTCTGTGTATATCCAGAGCCAGGATTTTGCCTTGTCCTCTCTGCCTGTTTGGCATGGCTGTGAGATGCCCATAGTGCTTTGTGCACACCCAAGCTAAAAATCCATTTGGTTTCATCTTACTGTGCATTTTTCTGTGGAAAAAAAAGCTTAAAACTAATTGGATAAACTAAGGATTAATGGTTGGGGTGATTATTATTGATCTGTCCTGTTTCTATTATTGCTAGTTTTTTGCCCACATTCAGTCAGATTCCAAATATTGCCTCCTAGGAAACTTAATATACTTGATCTAACTCAAGTCAGATATATCCTAGTCATAATGGTCCATGTTCATTTTGGGAGCTGTCACTTCACTGGACTAGATCTCCTACACAGTCTGGGAAAATACACCTTGGCAATCACTATTTGTGGGCTCTTTTGACATAATTGTTTTAAATGATTTAGTCATAGCTTTCTTAAAATAGCAGTAAGCTGTGGTAACATCTTTTTAAAAAGAGTGATTTGGTTCAAATAAATTAATGTTTCCATCTAGGAAAACAGGTGATGGGGTGCAGAATGAAGAGAAGTATGGAAGAAGCATGCTATAATTTGACAATAGATCAGAGTCAGGACCTCACTCTTGAGGGAGAAAGAAAGCATTGAGTTTAACAGATATCATTATAATTAAATATTACAACTTTGTAAGGAGGCTGAGGACTGGATAATTCAGAACTTCCAAAATCTACCTCAGTTCTATAAGATATTTCCACTTGGTTTTCTGCTGGACATTTCAAATGTAACTTGTCCCAAATGGAACTTCTGATTGTCACTCCTGTGTGTCCCCTTCCCACTTCCCATCTCTCTTTCAAACCTGCTTCACTCTAAGCCATCTTATTTCAGTGCATGGCAGCTTTCTCCTTTTAGTTGTTCAGGTCTCAAAACTTGAACTCATCCTTGACTCTTTCTTTCACATCTTATATGTAACCTATCAGAAATTCTGTGAGCTTCATTTTATTTTTTTCAAATTTATTTATTTATTTTAAAGTTTATTTATTTTTTAGAGAGAGAGTGAGCAAGAGTACATACATGAACCAGGGATGGGCAGAGAGAGAGGGAGAGAGAGAGAATCCCAAGCAGACTCCGGGCTGTCAGCACAGAGCCTGATGTGGGGCTCGATCCCACAAACCATGAGATCATGGCCTGAGATGAAGTCAAGAGTTGGCTGCTTAACTGATTGTGCCACCCAGCCACCTGCTGTGAGCTTCACTTTAAAAATAATTTAAGAGTCTGACCATTTTCCACCATCTCCATTGTTACTTCCCCTGTTATAACTATCATTGTCTTTCACTTGGTATACAGAAACAGCCTCCTAATAGATCTCTCTGATTCTACCATTGTCCCCTCTTCTTGCCTCCTGCCAGTTTATTCTCAACACAGTCTTTGGTTTCAGCCATGACTCCTGAAGTCTGTTATGGTTCCCCAATTTACCGAGAGTAAAAGCCAAAGTCTTCATCATAGTCTCCAAGGGCTTCAGGCCCTCATTTAGCTCTCTGATCTCATCTCTTATCACTTTCTCCTTTGTTTACTTTATTCTAGCCATGCTGCCCTGGCTGTTTTTTGTATATATCAGACACGTTTCTACCTCAAGGCCTTTGCACTGGCTGTTCTCTTTTTCTGGAATGTTCTTTCCCCTAGAAATCTGATATTAGCTTGATCAGCTCCCTCTCATTCTTTGAATCCTTACTTAAATGTCACCTTCTCAAACAGGGCCATCTTTTTTAATACTACCCCTGCCCCACCCCACTGTCTATTCTTTATATTTTTTTCCTTTTTAATTTATTTTTGAGAGAGAGAGAGACAGAGTATGAGCAGGGGAGGGGCAGAGAGAAAAGGAGACACAATCTGAATCAGGCTTCAGGCACTGAGCTGTCAGCACAGAGACCGATGTGGGGTTCCAACTCATGAACCGCGAGGTCATGGCCTGAGCCAAGTCGGATACTCAACCAACTAAGCCACCCAGGTGCATGCCCCCCCCCACACCCCCACTATCTATTCTAACCATTCTTACCCAATTCTGCTTCTTTCCTTGCAGCACCTATTACCTTTTCACATACTGTAATAAATTATTATGTCTACTGTTTATTGGAAAGCTTTTAGGACAGAGTCTTGCCCACAGTAGATTGTCAACAAAGGCTAGTTCTTGTTTTTGTCAGAGATGATGACTTTAAGCATTTTTTTAGTTTAGGTTTGCTTTACAAAATGTAGAACCTTCTTAAGCACCATCTTTTTTGTTGTTGAAGTGAGATTCACATAATAAAAAATAAAACATTTTAAAGTGAACAAATCAATGGCGTTTAGTACATTCACAATGTTATGCAGCATCTATTTTTGGTCATACCTTTATGTATTGTGTAGCTACTTCCAAAATGTGTTTGAATCAGCAGTACCTTTAAACTTGGTCTTCCAGCTGGAGGTTTCTTTTGCACCAGAAATTTGAAGATAAAAAAAATGAAAACACACAGCATAGATTGTCTGACCTCTCAACTGTTTTACAGGAGGGAAATCTCAAACCAGGCAGCTTAGATACAGAGTTAAAAAAATAAATTCCTCTATGTTTATAGGTCTTAAAAAAACAAACCAACTTTCTGTGAAGTTCAGTGGTTTTGTTAATTGTTTCAAGACGTTGGGTGTTTTAAAGTGTGTTGTAAAAGCCCTCCATGATGACAAAACAAAACTCATGAACTAATACTTCCCTATTGGGATTTTACTTAAAAATGTAAAATGTGAAGTTTCATGGTAGGACAACCTTACAACTGTAAATTTAAACCCATTATAGTTAGAAAAGGAGAAAAAAAATAGAGATGATATTGATACATCTCTGCATTGTTGAGCTAGATCTGGGAACCTTACGTCTTGCTCCCTTCATTCTCTCCTTGTCCCTTTAGAGTACTATAAGGTTAATTCAAGTACATTTCTAGAAAGATGCACAAGAAATTAAATAATTAAATTTGCCACTGCAGAAGGGCTCTGGGGTGGTAGGAGGAAGACTTATTTTATAATTATATAATACACCTTTGTGTAATGTTTGAATTTTTACCCTAGGCATGTATTAGTTTCAGTAAAAAAAACAAACAAACACAACAACAACAAACTAAACTTTTAATTTCTCTGAGTACCTCAGGAAGAACTGCAAGAATTTGGGTCTCAGGGCTAGAATGAAGGCCTCCATACTACCAGGAATTCTTTCTCCGGCTCATTATCATCTCTACTTGCATTTGCTCCTCTTTGCATATTGGTGTCATTCTCTCCTACTTTTCCATATGGACATGGCTGCCGGTAGTCCTAGCTTAGGAACCCCAGAGGAAAAAAAAAAATACCTTTGTCCCAGAGTTTCTATTTCAGTCTTGATGAAGGATTCTAATTGGCTTTGCTTGTGTCACATGCTTCACCCTGAACCACTGCAATTGCCAAGGGAGTTGCCCAGACCTGGGTAATTTGCCCAGTGCATGGCCAGGCAAGAGGAATCTTATAACAGAAGGAACATGTGAAAGCTTTTTGGGATGAAAAATAAATTACTACAGTCTACTACAATCTACTTCTTGGCTGTCCAGGCTAATACAAACTCTTCTCCTATAATTAGTATTCCAAGAATGTTCCAGGCCAAAGTAACATAGCCATCATACAGATCCTTAAAATATATTCATCCTTTCCTGATTTAGCTCTAAGTCCAAATCTCTGGGAGATCTTCCTTCTACTCAGGAGGCTTTGAATGAGACTTTTCTTGGTTCAGCAATCCATGTCTAAATGAGGAATATAATACCCTCAATGAAAAACCCCAACTTAGAAAGGATTAAAAGGGGAACACAATATGAGGTGGGAATTTTTCTATGATAAAGATTAGCTCCTGCTGAACAGGAATAGCAAAGATTCACCTCTTTGGCAAAAGAATGAATTTCTTAGACACACATTATGGCAGCTTCAGGTCCTCCCAACTAGAAGTGATCTCACCAAAGTGAATACATAGGGTCTAGAGTCAAGCTTTCTCAGTCCCTCTGATGCCTCTCAGATATCCCCATTCTAATACCTAGAACTCCAGTCTTTTTAAATAAAAGCATTTATGTTAGTCAGTCTTCAGGCACTGTTTGTAAGCAGAAATGGGGCTTTGCAATAAAGTTACATATATTTATTCATTTGATATTTGTATTAAAATGGAAATCCAGACTTTCTTGCCTTTACTATTTTGAATTAGAGGGAATCATAAATAGGTAGATAGATAGATAGATAGATAGATAGATAGGTAGATAGACGGATAGGGAGATAAGGAGATAGAGATAGATAGATATCCGTTTCCAGGAAATAAAAATTTAGGCAATTGTATTTTGAAGACTATTGTTTCAAAAGTGCTTTCATGCTCTTGAGGAAGGGGTAGGGTGCTGTTGATTTCTTACCTTTTTTACCCTGCTTTGATCTTTCATTGGCCATAAAAGTTTTTTCTGATGATTCTGAGTCCAGTCATTAAGGACTTTAGTGAGGGGGTGGGGGGGAAAGGAAATAAGGCTTCAGGTGTGAAAGGATGAAAGGGATGTGGTGAGAAAGTAAGAAGGGCCATTGATGCAGAGTTAGAAAAATGGTTCCAGAAAAATCCGGACAAGTGAGTTTAGAAAACTTATGTGATGGGCCTTTGTGCCCTGGAGTCATATTGGATCAGAAACCTTGCCAGATGACTGCACAGTTTTTATAGGATTGAAAGCCTTACATTACCTATTCCCAGGACTTCTGAAGATCAAGCTTTCACCCTCATGAAACCTTGATCATTTCATGTCAGAAGTCCTCAAAAGCTTCCCTTCCAGCAGAAGCAGTGCCTAGCTTACCAGCTTATACTATAATTCTGTGTCTGCCACTAGCTACCCCTTTTAGTGTTCCTCCTAAAATTATTAAACTAAGAGGGACCCTTAGGCCCTTAGGGAAATGATGGGGAGGAGTTTCTACACCAGAGCCCCCAAGCTGGGATAGCAATAAATGGATCTTTTTCCCAGTCTATTTCAAGTCAGGCAACATGGAAGTGAGGTTTTTCTTTCCTCTTTCTAATGATACATAAGGTTGCATGCGGACTCAAGGTAAAAGTTTAACCAGCTGATTCTCCACTGCATATCTCAGTCCGTTAATTCCTCATCTAGAGTGGAGAATGGTGATGGGAAGATTGGAGAGTGTCTGAATCTTCTACAATAATCATTCTTTTTTAAAACTTTTTTTTAAAAAAGTTTGTTTGTTTATTATTTGTTTAGAGAGTGTGTGTGAACTGTCAGTGCACAGCCTGACATGGGGCTCAATTTCAACAACCACAAGATTATGACCTGAGCCAAAATCAAGAGTCAGACACTTAACTGAGTGAGCCACCCAGATACCCCTACAGTAATCATTCTTAATTTCCTCTGAGTGTTTGTTGTTTGCAACTCTCTTTCCTGGGACCAGATAATTCTGAGAGAAGAGGAACACTCAAATTAGCTCAAGTAAAATGGTATGTTTATCATATGGTTCTAATACCTCATGTCCTAGACAGTGAAGCAATGTTATAGGTTTTTATGGGGAAGAAATGACATATAGCTGGGCCTTAGAGGATCACAAAAAATGGAAATAGAGACTAAGGAAATAAGGCAGTTCTTTTCCTGGGATCATTTGGTCTCTCTTCTCTGCTTCTGTCTGCTGTTGTCTTCCCTACAGAGCATGCACTTTTTATTCATGGTGTCTTTGATTCTGTAGTTTCAACTTGGTTCAGTGTCACAATGAGGAAGAGAGAGTTATCCAAAAGGAAACTGGACGGCTACTAGGAAGGGAGAGTGAATTCTAGGCAGATAAAAAATGAAAAATTTACATGGTAATGACCAAGTTGTTCAAGTGCATTCAAGTTGGCTGAATGGTTTTCCATGTCTGAAGTGAAAGTCACCATGCTGCCAAAACCCTAGTGCCCAGCCTCATCCCCAGAACTGAAGGATATCCAGTAAATGTTTGCTGAGTGGATACATAAATGAATGAATTACTGGAGTGGAAGGCAGGATCCATGTCTGATTAATTTGATTCATCTTTGTAACACTCATAAAGCACCTGATATACATTTTTTGTACATGGTATATGTTCCAAAAGTATTATATGTTATAAAAGTATAGAATGATTCTCACTTTGAGTCTCATACTTTTTAAAGTGGCAGAATCACATTGTATAGTACAGTGGCCTCCAAAGTAGAGTATACAAGACAGTCTACTGGGTGTGAAAAAAAAATTATGACCTCTATGTGTTTATCTAAATAATAAGAAAAATGAAATGTTATTAACATATAATATATAGATCGATACTGGTGCCTTTACATAGGTCAAATGTGAAGTGTAGTTCATAGAATACTGTAAGGGAAGAGTGAGGTTTCTATAACATGGAAGGCTTGACCAAGTGTTGGCTTTCAGCATACTGTGATTATATTGCAGTTTAAATGGGTTGAGGTAGATTCAGAGAGTAAAATATTATCTAGTTTTAACTAAAATAACTCTCAAAAAATGAATAAAAATCTTTAAAGGATATCTGTAAAAAAATTGTGAATTGAAGATAATACCTAAAATGAAAACAAAAGGAAACAATGAGAAAATGGCTGAGCAAATACTTCTGCTCCTATTATGAGTTCTTTGTGACCCATGTTAAGAGATTAAAAAACAATGATGATATAGTGTGATCTGATAAGTGGTAGTCCAAAAAATTAGACATTTTCATGGAGCCCCTTAGAACTAAATAATGCCGTTAACAGTAGACGTTGATCCAAAGTGTACATTGGGCTTGAGTTTTATCTGTGCAGCTGTCATGATTATTGTGACATTTGTAAGTGAAGCATCAGGGTTTTTTTTTATGGTGATGTTTTAGCCAGGCAATGTTCAGATTCACTTAACATAATTTCACTAACTTTATGGTTTTTGCTTGAGGACAGAAGTTAAAAAGCTACATACTATTGAGGAAACAGTCTTCTGCCCTGGGAAAAACTGACTGAAATTATAAGCAAAAATGTATTCCTTTGTCAGCAGATATCTTTGGAAGATGCCTAGAAAACACTGGTGAAGATCTCAAGAAAGCATTAGGATAGATTTGACAATGTGGGATGATTCTGATATGGTTGGATGAAAGTACAGATGTTTCTAACTTGTCTCAGTTTATGATATTTGCTGCATTTCTGTTTCAATAATGAAATACATGAAAAACTATTTTCTCTCTCTTGCTCTCTTTTTACTGATGTAAAGATACCCTGGGAGGAATATATTAATGATTTCTTTAATAAAAGAAGTGGTAAGGCTAGAGGGACAGAACCACAAGAGACATTTAATCACTGCATCATTCATAGCTACTGCAGGAAGGAATTCAGAGCTATAGTGTTTAAAACTCTGGGAATATGTGTGGTGAATCTTGTGAAACCGAACCTTTACTGGTAAAAAATTTTATAACCATCTAGGGTCGGCAAGTTTTTTCTGTAAAGAAGAAAATAGTCCATGTTTTAGGCCTTGTGGGCCATATGGTCTCTGTCACAACTATTCAACTCTACTAGTGTAAGGTGAAAGCAGTCATAGGCAATATGTAAATGAATGAATGTGACTAGTGTTGCAGTAAAAATTTATTAAAACAGCGGTGGGCTGGATCTGATCCCAGGGCTGTAGTTTGCTGACCCCTGCTCTATAGTGAGCAAGGAATAGCCACGAACATAGAGGTTCACTGTTGTCTTGGGTCATAGCCCTTAAAAAGGTTGCTGAAGTTAAAGACAAACCTACAATTTATTGACCTTTTGTGCGATGACAAGCGGTTGTTGGTTGTGTGCAACATACCAGATAAATTAAGAGAAAAATAAGGACAGATTAAATAGCTTATTTCTTCAAGGTGAAAGTGACATTTAATAGTGAGAAACAAACTGCTTTTTAAAAGAAACCCAGAGGGCATCTTTGAAAATGGTTTTTAGGGAATGTTCTTTATTGTTACATTGTTTAGTTATAGGAATTGTATATGTTTGTCCCCTGAATACTTAATAAACTTGGAAACAGAATTTCCCAATATGTTTAATACTCTCCCAAAGAGTTTTCATGTGTTTTTAATCTGTTTGTTAAAAAATGTAAACATGCAAACCCTTTCAGTTTGTTTGCAGGAATATATTTTTGGCATCAAGAATGATAAAAATTTATTAGCCAAATTTCAACAAAAACTTCTGTATAAATGGTTGTTAGGATTGAAAAATGAGTATTATGGGGCACCTGGGTGGCTCAGTTGGTTAAGCATTCGACTTCAGCTTAGGTCATGATCTCACAGTTTGTGAGTTTAAGCCCTGCGTTGGGCTGTCTGCTGTCAGCACAGAGCCTACTTTGGATCCTCTGTCCCCTCACCTCCACCCCTCCCCCGCTCACACACACACACGTGTGTGTGTGTGTGTGTGTGTGTGTGTGTGTGTGTGTACTCTCTCTCTCTCAAAAAGAAATGAAAATATTAAAAAAAAGAAAAATGAATATTATGATTTGGTAAGTGCAGTCAGTGAGAGGCTAATACTCGGTTCCATTAGGAAATTCCATGTGAACTTCTTTTTCTAGCTATGACAACCATAACAATTAAATGTATTGATATAAACTGAACTTAGAAGCCTTCCAACTGCTATGACACAGAACATTAAACCAAGGTTCTAAAAATAATAAGGAGGCATATCCAAATACACTGCTTACAGTTTTTCTTTGTTCTAGAAATTAATGAAATAAAGATTATTTAAAGGTATTTTTTTCCCCATATGTTTCTGGATTTAAAAAAAATTTTGAGTATAGTGGATGCACAATGTTATATAAGTTTCAGGAGTGTAGCTACCATCTGCCACCACACAACACTGTTACCATATCACTGACTGTGTTCCTTATGCTGTGCCTTCTATTCCCATGATTTATTCATTCCATATCTGAACACCTATGTTTCCCACCCCTTCACCCATTGCTCAACCTCCTCCCTTTTGGTAACCATCAGTTTGTTCTCTGTATTTATAGATCTACTTCTGTTTTTGTTTGTTTGTGTCTTCATTTTTTTTTAAGATTGCATATATAAGTAAAATCATATAGTATTTGTTTTTCTTAGTCTTAGATCCTCTAGGTCCATCCATGTTGTCTCAAATGCCATGATCTCACCCTTTTTATGGCTGAACAATATTCTGTTTATAAACACACACACTGCATCTCCCTTATCCATTTGTCTACTGATGGACACTTGCATATCTTGGCTATTATGAATAATACTGCAATAAACACGGGTACAATTATCTTTTCGAATTAGTGCTTTTGTTTTCTTTGGATAAGTACTCAGCAAAATTACTGGATTGTATGGTATTTCTATTTTAATTTTTTGAGGAACCTCTATATTGTTTTCCACAGTGCCTGTACCAACTTACATTCCCATCAAGAGTGTATGAGGGTTCTTTTTTCCGCCACATCCTCATCAGCACTTGTTATTTTTTGTCTTTTTGATTTTAGCCATTCTGACAGGGGTAAAGTGATGTCTCATTGTGGTTTCGATTTACATTTCCCTGATGATTAATGATGAGCATCTTTTCAAGTGTCTGTTGGCTATCTGTATGTCCTTGGAAAAAATGTCTATTCAGGTCCCCAGCCCATTTTTATTTTTTTAAATTTTTAAATTTTCAAATAAAAAAAAATTTTTTAATGTTTATTTATTTTTGAGAGAGAGAGAGAGAGAGCCAGAGCATGAGCAGGGGAGGGGCAGAGAGAGGGAGACACAGAACAAGAAGTAGGCTCCAGGCTCCTAGCTGTCAGCACAGAGCCCGATGCAGGGCTCGAACTCACAGACCGCGAGATCATGACCTGAGCTGAAGTTGGATGCTCAACCAACTGAGCCACCCAGGCGCCCCAAATTTTTAAATTTTTTTAATTTAATTTTTTATTTTTTAAAATTTATATCCAAATTAGTTAGCATATAGTGCAACAATGATTTCAGGAGTAGATTTCTTAGTGCCCCTTACCCATTTAGCCCATCCCCCCTCCCGCAACCCTTCCCAAAACCCTCAGTTTGTTCTCCATATTTATGAGTCTCTTCTGTTTTGTCCCCCTCCCTGTTTTTATATCATTTTTGTTTCCCTTCCCTTATGTTCATCTGTTTCGTCTCTTAAAGTCCTCATATGAGAGAAGTCATATGATTTTTGTCTTTCTCTGACTAATTTCACTTAGCATAATACCCTCCAGTTCCATCCACGTAGTTGCACATGGCAAGATTTCATTCTTTTTTATTGCCGAGTAATACTCCATTGTATATATATACCACATCTTCTTTATCCATTCATCCATCGATGGACATTTGGGCTCTTTCCATACTTTGGCTGTTGTTGATAGTGCTGCTATAAACATGGAGGTGCATGTGTCCCTTCGAAACAGAACACCTGTATCCCTTGTATAAATACCTAGTAGTGCAATTGCTGGGTTGTAGGGTAGTTCTATTTTTAGTTTTTTGAGGAAGCTTCATACTGTTTTCCACAGTGGCTGCACCAGTTTGCATTCCCACCAACAATGCAAAAGAGATCCTCTTTCTCTGCATCCTCGCCAACATCTGTTGTTGCCTGAGTTGTTAATGTTAGCCATTCTGACAGGTGTAAGGTGGTATCTCACTATGGTTTTGATTTGTATTTTCCTGATGATGAGTGGTGTGGAGCATTTTTTCATGTGTCAGTTGGTCATCTGGATGTCTTCTTTGGAGAAGTGTCTATTCATGTCTTTTGCCCATTTCTTCACTGGATTATTTGTTTTTTTGGGTGTTGAATTTGATAAGTTCTTTGTAGATTTTGGATGCTAACCCTTCATCTGATATGTCATTTGCAAATATCTTCTCCCATTCCATTGGTTGCCTTTTAGTTTTGTTGATTGTTTCCTTCTCTGTGCAGAAGCTCTTTATTTTGATGAGGTCCCAATAGTTCATTTTTGCTTTTGTTTCCCTTGCCTCCAGAGACGTGTTGAGTAAGAAGTTGCCGCTGCCAAGATCAAAGAGGTTTTTGCCTGCTTTCTCCTCTAGGATTTTGATGGCTTCCTGTCTTACATTAGGTCTTTGATTCATTTTGAGTTTATTTTTGTGTATGATGTAAGAAAGTGGTGCAGGTTCATTCTTCTGCATGTTGCTGTCCAGTTTTCCCAGCACCACTTGCTGAAGAGACTGTTTTTATTCCATTAGATAGTCTTTCCTGCTTTGTCAAAGATTAGTTGGCCATATGTTTGTGGGTCCATTTCTGGGTTCTCTATTCTGTTCCATTGATCTGAGTGTCACCTCTTTGGTTAGATTTATTCCTAGGTATTTTATGGTTTTTGGTACAATTGTAAATGGGATTGATTCCTTGATTTCTCTTTCTGTCACTTCATTGTTGGTGTGTAGGAATGCAACCGATTTCGGTGCATTGATTTTATATCCTGCGACTTTGCTGAATTCATGAATCAATTCTAGCAGTTTTTTGGTGGAATCTTTTTGGTTTTCCATATAGAGTATCATGTCATCTGTGATGAGGAAAGTGTGACCTCCTCCTGGCCAATTTGGATGCCTTTTATATCTTTGTGTTGTCTGATTGCAGAGGCTAAGACTTCCAATACTATGTTGAATAACAGTGGCAAGAGTGGACATCCCTTTCTTGTTCCTGACCTTACGGGGAAAGCTCTCAGTTTTTCCCCATTGAGGATGATACTAGCATTGGGTCGTTCATATATGGCTTTTATGATCTCGAGGTATGCTCCTTCTATCTCTACTTTCTTGAGGGTTTTTATCAAGAAAGGATGCTGTATTTTGTCAAATGCTTTCTCTATCTATTGAGAGGATCATATGGTTCTTGTCTTTTCTTTTATTGATGTGATGAATCACATTAATTGTTTTGTGGATATTGAACCAGCCCTGCATCCCAGGTGTAAATCCCACTTGCTCGTGGTGAATAATTTTTTTAATGTATTGTTGGAGCCATTTGGCTAATATTTTGTTGAGGATTTTTGCATCCATGTTCATCAGGGAAATTGGTCTATAGTTCTTCTTTTTAGTGGGGTCTCTGTCTGGCTTTGGAATCAAGATAATGCTGGCTTCATAGAAAGAGTTTGGAAGTTTCCTTCCATTTCTATTTTTTGGAACACCTTCAAGAGAATAGGTGTTAACTCTTCCTTAAATGTGTGGTAGAATTCCCCTGGAAAGTCATCTGGCCCTGGACTCTTGTTTTTTGGCAGCTTTTTGATTACTAATTCGATTTCCTTACTGGTTATGGCTCTGTTCAAATTTTCTATTTCTTCCTGTTTCAGTTTTGGTAGTGTATATGTTTCTAGGAATTTGTTCATTTCTTCCAGATTGCCCATTTTATTGGCATATAATTGCTCATAATATTCTCTTATTACTGTTTTTATTTCTGCTGTGTTGGTTGTGATCTCTCCTGTTTCATTCTTGATTTTATTTATTTGGTCCTTTCCTTTTTCTTTTTGATCAGACTGGCTAGTGGTTTGTCAATTTTGTTAATGATTTCAAAGAACCAGCTTCTGGTTTCATTGATCTGTTCTACTGGTTTTTTTGGTTTCAATAGCAACCAATCTTTCAATAGCAAACTATTTCAATAGCAACTAATCTTTCAATAGCAAAGATTAGTTTGCTCTAATCTTTGTTACTTCCTGTCTTCTGCTGGTTTGGGTTTTATTTGCTGTTCTTTTTCTAGCTCCTTAAGGCGTAAGGTTAGTTTGTGTATCTGAGATCTTTCTTCCTTCTTTAGGAAGGCCTGGATTGCTATATACTCTTAATATACTCTTATAGCCTGGATTGCTATATAGTCCTCTTAAGACTGCCTTTGCTGCATCCCAGAGGTTTTGGGCTGTGGTGTTACCATTTTCATTGACTTCCATATACTTTTTAATTTCCCCTTCAACTTCTTGGTTAGCCCATTCATTCTTTAGTAGGATGTTCTCCTGTCCTCAAGTATTTGTTACCTTTCCAAATTTTTTCTTGTGGTTGATTTTGAGATTCATAGTGTTGTGGCCTGAAAATATGCACGGTGTGATCTCAATCTTTTTGTACTTACTTAGGGCTGATTTGTGTTCCAGTATATGGTCTTTTCTGGAGAACATTCATGTGCACTGGAGAAGCATGTATATTCTGCTGCTTTAGGATGAAATGTGCTGAATATATCTGTTAAGTCCATCTGGTCCAGTGTGTCATTCAAAGCCATTGTTTCCTTGTTGATTTTTTTTATTAGATTATCTGTCCATTGCTGTGAGTGGGATATTGAAGTCTCCTACTATTATGGTATTACTTTCGATGAGTTTCTTTATGTTTGTGATTAATTGATCAATTAATTAATTGATTTATATATTTGGGTGCATAAATGCTTACAATTGTTAGGTCTTCTTGGTGGATAGACCCCTTGATTATGATATAATGCTCTTCTGCACCTCTTGATACAGTCTTTATTTTAAAGTTTAGATTGTCTGATATAAGTACGGCTACTCCACCTTTCTTTTGTTGACCATTAGCATGATAGGTGGTTCTCCATCCCCTTATTTTTAATCTGAAGGTGTCTTTAGGTCTAAAGTGGGTCTCTTGTACACAGCATATAGATGGATCTTGTTTTCTTATCCATTCTGTTAGCCTATGTGTTTTTTAAATTTATTTATTTAGTATTTATTTATTTATTTATTTATTTATTTTAATATGAAATTTATTGTCAAATTGGCTTCCATACAACACCCAGTGCTCCTTCCAACAGGTGCCCTCCTCAATACCCATCACCCACCCTCCCCTCCCTCCCACTCCCCATCAGCCCTCAGTTTATTCTCAGTTTTTAAGAGTCTCTTATGCTTTGGCTCTCTCTCTTTATAGATTTTGGATACCAGCTCTTTGTCTGATATGTCACTGCAAATATCTTTTCCCATTCCATCAGTTGCCTTTTGATTTTGTTGATTGTTTCCTTTGCAGTGCAGAACCTTTTATCTTCATAAGGTCCCAATAGTTCATTTTTGCTTTGAATTCCCTTGCCTTTGGAGATGTGTCAAGTAAGAAGTTGCTGCAGCTGAGGTCAGAGAGGTTTTTTTTCCTGCTTTCTCGTCTAGGGTTTTGATGGTTTCCTGTCTCACATTCAGGTCCTTTATCCATTTTGAGTTTATTTCTGTGAATGGTGTGAGAAAGTGGTCTAGTTTCATTCTTCAGCATGTTGCTGTGCAGTTCTCCCAGCACCATTTGTTAAAGAGACTGTCTTTGTTCCATTGGATATTCTTTCCTGCTTTGTCAAAGATTAGGTTGGCCATACTTTTGTGGGTCCAATTCTCGAGTCTCTATTCTATCCCATTGATCTATGTGTCTGTTCTTGTGCCAATACCATGCTGTCTTGATATTTACAGCTTTGTAGTAAAGGCTAAAGTCTGGGATTGTGATGCCTCCTGCTTTGGTCCTCTTCAATATTACTTGGCTTTTTGGGGCCTTTTGTGGTTCCATACAAATTTTAGGATTGCTTGTTCTAGCTTCGAGAGGAATGCTGGTGCAATTTTGATTGGGATTTCATTGAATGTGTTGATTGCTTCAGGTAGTATTGCCATTTTAACAATATTTATTCTTTCAACCCATGAGCATGGAATGTTTTTCCATTTCTATCTTCTTCAATTTCCTTCATAAGCTTTCTATAGGTTTCAGCATACAGATCTTTTACATCTTTGGTTAGGTTTATTCCTAGGTATTTTATGATTCTTGGTGCAATTGTAAATGGGATAAGTTTCCTTATTTGTCTTTCCGTTGCTTCATTATTAGTGTATGAAAATAAAACTGATTTCTGTACATTTATTTTGTATCCTGCGACTTTGCTGAATTCATGTATCAGTTTAGCAGACTTTTGGTGGAGTCTATCAGGTTTTCCATGTATAAGATCATGTCATCTGCAAAAAGTGAAAGCTTGACTTCATCTTTGCCAATTTTGATGCCTTTGATTTCCTTTTGTTATCTGATTGTTGATGCTAGAACTTCCAACACCATGTTAAACAATAGCTGTGAGAGTGGACATCTGTGTCGTGTTCCTGATCTCAGGGGGAAAGCTCTCCGTTTTTCCCCATTGAGGATGATATTAGCTGTGGGCTTTTCATAAATGGCTTTTATGATGTTTAAGTGTGTTCCTTCTATCCCTACTTTCTCGAGGGTTTTTATTAAGAAAGAATGTTGAGGGGTGCCTGAGTGGCGCAGTCGGTTAAGCGTCCGACTTCAGCCAGGTCACGATCTCGCGGTCCGTGAGTTCGAGCCCCGCGTCGGGCTCTGGGCTGATGGCTCAGAGCCTGGAGCCTGTTTCCGATTCTGTGTCTCCCTCTCTCTCTGCCCCTCCCCCGTTCATGCTCTGTCTCTCTCTGTCCCAAAAATAAATAAACGTTGAAAAAAAATTAAAAAAAAGAAAGAATGTTGAATTTTGTCAAATGCTTTTTCTGCATCGATTGACAGTATCATACGGTTCTTTTCTTTTCTTTTATTAATGTGATGTGTCACATTGATTGATTTGTGAATGTTGAACCAGCCCTGCAGCCCAGGAATGGATCCCACTTGATCATGGTGAATAATTCTGTTTACGTGCTATTGAATTCGATTTGCTAGTATCTTCTTGAGAATTTTTGCATCCATATTCATCAGGGATATTGGCCTGTAGTTCTCTTTTTTTGCTGGGTCTCTGTCTGGTTTAGGAATCAAAGTAATGCTGGCTTCATAGAATGAGTCTGGAAGTTTTCCTTCCCTTTCTATTTTTTGGAACATCTTGAGAAGGATAGGTATTATCTCTGCTTTAAATGTCTGGCAGAATTTCCCAGGGAAGCCATCTGGTCCTGGACTTTTATTTGTTGGGAGATTTTTGATAACTGATTCAATTTCTTCGCTGGCTATGGGTCTGTTCAAGTTTTCTATTTCTTCCTTTTTGAGTTTTGGAAGTGTGTGGGTGCATAGGAATTTGTCCATTTCTTCCAGATTGTCCAGTTTGTTGGCATATAATTTTTCATAGTATTTCCTGATAATTGCTTGTATTTCTGAGGGATTGGTTGTAATAATTCCATTTTCATTCATGATTTTATCTATTTGGGTCCTCTCCCTTTTCTTTTTGAGAAGCCTGGCTAGAGGTTTATCATTTTGTTTATTTTTCAAAAAAACAACTCTTCGTTTCATTGATGTGCTCTACAGTTTTTTTAGATTCTATATTGTTTATTTCTGCTCTGATCTTTATTATTTCTCTTCTTCTGCTGGGTTTGGGGTGTCTTTGCTGTTCTGCTTCTATTTCCTTTAGGTGTGCTGTTAGATTTTGTATTTGGGATTTTTCTTGTTTCTTGAGGTAGGCCTCATGGTAATGTATTTTCCTCTCAGGACTGCCTCCGCTGCATCCCAAAGCGTTTGGATTGGTGTATTTTCATTTTCATTTGTTTCCATATATTTTTAAATTTCTTCTCTAATTGCCTGGTTGACCCATTCATTCTTTAGTAGGGTGTTCTAACCTCCATGCTTCTGGAGGTTTTCCAGACTTTTTCCTGTGGTTGATTTCAAGTTTCATAGCATTGTGGTCTGAAAGTGTGCATGATATGCTCTCAATTCTTTTATACTTATTAAGGGCTGTTTTGTGACCCAGTATGTGATCTATCTTGGAGAATGTTCCATGTGCACTCAAGAAGAAAGTATATTCTGTTGCTTTGGGATGCAGAGTTCTAAATATATCTGTCAAGTCCATCTGATCCAATGTATCATTCAGGGCTCTTGTTTCTTTATTGTTCCTGTGTCTACATGATCTATCTATTGTTGTATGTGGGGTATTAAATTACCACATTCTTGTCAATAAGTTTGCTTATGTTTGTGATTAATTGTTTTATATATTTGGGGGCTCCCGTATTCAGTGCAAAGACATTTATAATTGTTAGCTCTTCCTGATGGATAGACCTTGTAATAATTATATAATGCCCTTCTTCATCTCTTGTTACAGCCTTTAACTTAAAGTCTAGTTTGTCTGATATAAGTATGGCTACTCCAGCTTTCTTTTGACTTTCAGTAGCATGATAGATAGTTCTCCATCCCCTCACTCTCAGTCTGAAGGTGTCCTCAAGTCTAAAATGAGTCTCTTGTAGACATCAAATAGATGGGTCTTGTTTTTTTTAATCCATTCTGATACCGTATGTCTTTTGGTTGGAGCATTTAGTCCATTTACATTCAGTGTTATTATCGAAAGATATGGGTTTAGAGTCATTGTGATGTCCATAGGTTTCATGCTTGTAGCGATGTCTCTGGTACTTTATGGTCCTTGCAACATTTTACTCACAGAATCCCCCGTAGGATGTCTTGTAGGGCTGGTTTAGTGGTGATGAATTCCTTCAGTTTTTGTTTGGGAAAACATATATCTCTTCTTCTTCTGAATGACAAGACTTTCTGGATAAAGGATTCTCGGCTGCATATTTTTGTGTTCATCACATTGAAGATTTCCTGCCCTTCCTTTCTGGCCGGCCAAGTTTCAGTAGATAGGTCTGCCACCACTCTTATGGGTCTACTTTTGTAAGTTAGAGCATGTTTATCCCTAGCTGCTTTCAGAATTTTCTCTTTATCCTTTATTTTGCCAGTTTCACTATGATATGTCATGTGAAAGATTGATTCAAGTTATGTCTGAAGGGAGTTCTCTGTGACTTTTGGATTTCAATGCCTTTTTCCTTCCCCAGATCAGGGAAGTTCTCAGCTATGATTTCTTCAAGTACACCTTCAGCACCTTTCTCTCTCTCTTTTTCTTCTGGAATTCCTATGATACAGATATTGTTCCATTTGATTGCATCACTTAGTTCTCTCATTCTCCCCTCATAGTCCTGGATTATTTTTCTCTCTCTTCTCAGCTTCCTCTTTTTCCATAATTTTGTCTTCTAATTCACCTATTCTCTCCTCTGTCTCTTCAATCCATGCTATGGCCACCTCCATTTTATTTTGCACCTCATTTATAGCATTCTTTAGCTCCTCATGATGATTTCTTAGTCCCTTGATCTCTGTAGCAATAGATTTTCTGCTGTCCTCTATGCTTTTTTCAAGCCCAGTGATTAACTTTATGACTATTATTCTAAATTCTTGTTCTGTTATATTGCTTAGATTGTTTTTGATCAATTCGTTAGCTGTCGCTACTTCTTGGAGTTTCTCTTGAGGAGAATTCTTCCGTTTCATCATTTTGGATAGTCCCTGGGGTGGTGCAGAACTGCAGGGCACCTCCCCTTTGCTGTCTGAAGTAACTTGTGTTGGTGGGCGGGGCCGCAGTCAGACCTGATGTCTGTCCCCAGCCCACTGCTGGGGCCACAGTCAGACTGGTGGGTACCTTATCTTCCCCTCTCCCAGGGGCAGCACTCCCTGTGGGTGGCCCCTGTCTCAGCTACTTGCATACTGACAGGCTTGTGGTGCTGCTTCGATGGGATCTGGCATATTAGCTGGGGTGGATCCGCAGGGTGCACAAGGGCAGGAGGGCCAGGGTTAGCTCACTTTGCCGTTGGTGGTCCCCTGTGGGAGGAGCCCTGCAGCACCGGGAAGGAGGCAGACCCATCGGAGGGATGGATCCACAGAAGCACAGTGTTAGGTGTTTGCGTGGTGCAAGCAAATTCGGTGATGAGAACTGGTTACCTGTGGAATTTCGGCTGGGGGATCGGAGAGGCAGATGGCGCTTGTCAGCGCCTTTGTTACCCCGCCAAGCTGAGCTCTGTCTTCCGGGCCTCAACAACTCTCCTTCCTGGAGTCCTTTCACCCTCCCAGCTCTCTGAGAGCAGAACTTTTGACTTTTAACCTTCCAAATGTTAAGTTCTGCTGGCTGTCAGGACTCACAGAGTCTGGCTTTCCGCTTTTGCAAGCCAGACTTTGGGGGCTCTGCCTTGCTGGGCGGGCTGCCCCTCCACTGCCCTGGCTCCCTCCTGCCAGTCCGTGTAGCATGCACTGCCTCTCTGCCCTTCCTACCCTCTTCCGTGGGCCTCTTGTCTATGCTTGGCTCCGGAGAGTCAGTTCTGCTAGTCTTCTGGCGGTTTTCTGGGTTATTTAGGCAGATGTGGGTGGAATCTAAGCAATCAGCAGGACGAGAGATGAGACCAGCATCCCCCTACGCCGCCGTCTTACCTACCCTATGTCTTTTGATTGGAGCATTGAGTCCATTGACGTTTAGAGTGAATACTGAAATATATGAATTTATTGCCATTATGATGCTTGTAGAGTTGGAGTTTCTGGTGGTGTTCTCTCGTCCTTTCTAATGTTTGTTTATATATATACGTATACATATAATATATATTTGTTTACATATATATAATATATATATGTTTATATATATGTATATATAATCTCTTCTCCCCTCAGAGAGTCCCCTTTAAAATTTATTGACCCCTGCCCATTTTTATTTATTTATTTATTTTTTATTTATTTATTTTTAACGTTTATTTATTTTTGAGACAGAGAGAGACAGAGCATGAATGGGGGGAGGGTCAGAGAGAGAGGGAGACACAGAATCGGAAGCAGGCTCCAGGCTTCGAGCTGTCAGCCCAGAGCCCGACGTGGGGCTCGAACTCGTGAACCACGAGATCATGACCTGAGCCGAAGTCGGACGCTTAACTGACTGAGCCACCCAGGCGCCCCAACTCCTGCCCATTTTTAAATCAGATTGGGTTTTCTTTGTGGTGTTGGGTTGTGTAAGTTCTTTATGTATTTTGGATATTAACCCCTTATGGGATTTGTCATTTGCAAATACCTTCTCCCATTCAGTAGGTTGCCTTTTGGTTTTGCTGATGGTTTCCTTCTCTGTGCAAAAGCTTTTTATTTTGGTGTAATCCCAATAGTTTATTTTTGCTTGTTTCCCTTGTCTTAGGAGACATGACTAGAAAAATGTTGCTACAGCTGATGTCAGAGAAATTGCTGCTTGTGTTCTTTTCTAGGAGTTTTATGGTTTCAGCTCTTACATTTAGGTCCTGAATCCATTCTGAGTTAATTTTTGTGTATGGTGTTAGAACATGGTCCAGTTTTTCTGGCACCATTTATTGAAGAGACTGTCTTTTCCCCATTGTATGTTCTTGCCTCCTTTGTCCTAGATTGGCTATATAAGTGTGAGTTTATTTCTGGGCTTTGCATTCTGTCCCATTGACCTATGTGTCTATTTTTGTGCCAGTACCATACGGTTTTGATTACTATAGCTTTGTATTATATCTTGAAATCTGGCACTGTGATACCACAAGCTTTTTTTTTCTTTCTCAAAAGTGCTATGGCTATTCAAAGTCTCTTATGGCTCCATACAAATTTTTGTATTATTGTTCTAGTTTTGTGACTTTTCTGGATTTTTTTATGTACGTTTTATTTTAAGCATATTTTATGTAAGTTTTTTATGTAAGTTTTTATTTTTAAGCTTATTTTATGTAAGTTTTAACATATAAATTAACACATGTATATTTGATAAATAAAAAAAATACAGATGTATTGAAGTATATATACTAGATCTTTTTAGAAAGAAATTAATAGTGATATATGATCCATGAAGTCCAAAGACCATCGTGTTGTTAGGGAGGCAGTGTGGCATAGCCAAACACTCATAAACTTTGGAGCCACACAGATCAGCAGTGATTACTAACAGTAACTACCTCTTAATAAGTTGAGCCTAGGGCTTGGCATCATGTCAGATGAGTTGCAGAAGTTATCTCATTTTATCCTGTCCAATACCATATGTGGGACGGATGGCATGCCTGCATCTGCTTTTATGTCCACCTAGCACATTTCCCAAGATGCTTTGGGGATAGGCTGGGTCTTCTGATTACACAAGTGCCTTGGCTCTCATATTCTTTCAACTCTAAAATTGCTGGTTGAGCTCTTGTCTCCCAGGCTCTAAAAATCATTAAAAGAGATTTTGGGGTTACCTGGATAGCTCAGTCAGTTAAGCATCTGACTGTTGTTCTTGGCTCAGGTCATTATCTCATGGTTTGTGGGATCAAGCCCTGAGTCAGGCTCTGTACTGACAGAATGAAGTCTGCTTGGGATTTTCTCTCACCTTCTCTCTCTGCCTGTCCTCTGCTCATGTGTGCACATGCTTTCCCTCTCTTTCTCTCAAAATAAATAGCTTAATTTAAAAAAAGATTTCTTCGGCATCCATTGAAGAAGAGGAAAGTAATCCATAAAATCACCTCTTAATATACTATTGTAGTCAACTCTTAATTCAATAAGGTATTGACAGGAAGGAATGGAGTGGTAGGTTCAGAAAAATCCACAACTACCGTTAAAACAAAATTATAGTCAACTCTCCATTATCTGGAGATGATTAACTGTAATTATAATGTTGGGTAGGCCTGAAAGGGATTTAGTGGAGGGGAGCTTTTGGAGGGGCCACACTAAGTCCATTTTTCTAGAAGAGTTCAGAAGGCAAGTGATCCCTTCTCATCCTACTTCTTGTTGGAGTAGAGGCTGGTAATCTGAGGAATCTGAACTCATTATTTGCTGCCTAATTACCAACACTCTAGGCTGGGGAGGGCTTCCACTCTCAGAGCACTGTTGTGCTTTTACCACCGTTAATCTACTCTGAATAATAGAGGGGACTAAATATTACCATCTCACAGATGAGAAAATGGAGGCTCAGAGAGATTAAATAACTTGCTCACTAACTGAAAACTGGTGTCAAAGTTGGGATTGAAGCCCAGGTCTGGCTGATTCCAAAGCCTCTGTGTCATTCACTGCTTCCCTGCCACTTAACTTGTGGGGTTTGGTCCTACTGGGACAGAGATATTTTTGGATGGAGGCTTTTCTTTCTTGATTTTCAAAATATATCATATTGGCAAATGCCATTTCTGTCTGTTCCAAATGATACCCTATGCTTCTCCTTTTTTTGTGACTTTGCTGAGAGTCATAAAGGACTTTGAAAATCATCCATTCCAATGCTCTCATTTTATAATGAACAAAATTAATACCCAGAAAGATAAAGTTAATTTACCCAAGGTCCCTATGGTGATTAGTGATGGATATAAATCTGCTGTGTTTGAACTTTTGAACTCCTTGCATTTTAGGGAAAAAGATCCCAGAGTATAAATGTATGTGATTCAGCTTAAGTTTTCAAACATCTATAATTGAGCAACAGAGTTATAATTTTCTTAAGAAATAGGCCAAATCATGGTTTTCCATTCAAACTCATTTGAAACTTTAAGCTTGCTTGGGGTGACACTTATAGTCTACTAACCCTGGGTTTGTTCTTATTCTCGTTTGCCTTGACTTAAAAAGATGAACCATGTGATTCCCAAGAGTTTGGAAGCTTTTCTGATGTTTTCAATAAAACAGCATGTAGAACTAGAACTCTTCTATTTTAGGATTTTTTTTTCTGGTCACGAGGCAGTGAGTAACCATCACTAAACTCTATTTCTATCTGAGATTGAATTTGTGAAAAACTCTGATTAGTTTTTTTTAGCTTGCACCTGAGCCTGTAGAATTACACATAGCTTCTAACTTGCCCTTTCTTTTTGTTATGAATAATGAGTGAACTTACTAAATATCAGCTAAAAGCAGAATTAGTTTTTGTTTTCACTCATTTATTCAAACAATAAAAAAATATATTGAGCACCTACCATGTGCCAGACCCTGTGGTCAATCTTGTCCTTGAAAAGGAATTCATGGTCTAGTAGAGGAGACATACCCATAAAGATATGTGGTATTTGAAATAACACATGATGAATGTTGTCATAGAGATGTGTAGCACTGGGAAGATTCTTTTTGCCCAGTGCAGGTGGCGAAGACATTGGCAAAAGTGATATTTGATCTTGGCATTAAAGGATGAGTGGGAGTTCATTAGGTGGAGAATAAAGACTGGCACAAACAAAGATAAAGAGGAGTGGATTCCAATTAGGTGGTAAATTCTCAGTGGCTGATAATATAAATGTGAATGACTGGTATTTCAACATATTGGGTCCATGGATTTCAAGCTGATTTCAAGCTTTTAAAATCTATTTTTATTTTTTTAATGTTTACTTATTTTTGAGATAGAGAAAGAGAGAGAGGTGGAGACAGAGAGGGAGACACAGAATCCAAAGCAGGCTCCAGGCTCCCAGCTGTCAGCACAGAGGCTGACACGGGGTTTGACCCCACGAACTGTGAGATCATGACCTGAGCTGAAGTTGGATGCTCAACCAACTGAGCCACCCAGGTGCCCCTAAAATCTATTTTTAAAAATTAAGTTTTTGGGGCGCCCGGGGGGCTCAGTCGGTCAAGTGTTTGACTCTCAGTTTCAGCTTAGGTCATGATCTTGCGGTTTCGTGAGTTCAAGCCTCCTGTCAGGTACTGCACTGGCAGTGTGGAGCCTGCTTGGGATTCTGTCTCTCTCCCTCTGCCCCACCCCCCACACTCGTATTGTATCTCTCAAAATAAATAAATAAATAAACTTAAAAAAATTAATTTTTAAAGCTAAATTGTAATTATTATTTGGCATTGCTGGCTACCATTGTGCTTCACCGTGTTAGGCGTTTTAATTATTTAATCCTCACAACAATTCTATGATGTAGCTATTGAGGAGGAAATTGAGTCTCAGGGAGCTTAAATGCTTTGCCAAGGTTGCAAAGCTAGTAAGGGGCCTAGCAAGAGTTTTGCTCTTCAAATATGCTTTCACTCACTGAAGTTTTTATTTTTAACCAAAATAGTAGCCTCTACTGTAGAGTATAAAACAGACCATTAAGAATGATTTATTAGATGAACTTTAAAGTATTATATAGAAGAATTTAAAAAGAGCTCATCTAGTCTAAGGCCTTGAGGTATCGATCAAGAACTTGTCACTCAGAGAGATGACATGTTTATGACAGGGCTAGTTAGGAGAGCAACTGATTCTTGATCTTCCGCTTCCTTAAACACTGCTCTGGTCCTTTAACACTGAATGCCAATTATGCATCGTGGAGATATAGAAGTGAATAAGGAATAGTTTCTGCAGAAAGGTTTGATAAGTTGCCCAAAGCTCATAAGGAATAGGGCTGGCATAGAACCCAGGCAGTTTGGCTCCAGAGCCCATATTCTTAACTTTGCTCTTAGAGAAGATGGAGGTAGAAGTGAAATGGGCAGCTTCACTTAAATTATGTCATTGTTTGCTCAAAGACCTACTAAAGAAGTTATATTTAGTGCCTCAAGGTCCCCATCTATAGTCACATTTGCCTAACATGTCACCATTGATAAAGTACAGTAATAAGCTTGACTTTGATGGCACTTCACAACAACCCCAGGAAGTACAGGCAGGGCTTCATTGTGCTTATTTTACAAATGAGGAACCAGGTTCAGAGAGGCTAAAGAAAGTGTTCAGCTTTATGTACCTCTGTGCAGAGATGGGATTTGAATCCACTGAAAAGTGAGAAAAGTAATCACTGACCCTAAATGCTTATAATATAGACGAGGCAAAATCACATTTGCAAATGAAAACCAAAATGTTTTCTAAGAGGTTCAGAGTAGGATGATTAAAGGTTCAGAGGACAAGTAAATCATGTTCTCCTGGCTTTCTGTTAGAGAGGGATGTGAGCTGGGTTATAAATGTGGGAAAGATATGGACAGGTATTCAGTGACATTCCTGAGGCCATGGCCCTGTCACTTTTTGTTTCTGCTGTCTTGGTTATCTGACCACACCCAGGAGGCTGCCTGCATCCCAGTCTAATACCCGTGGCTTTGTTTTTCCACGAATATACTCATGGATGTTGTTTCCTGCCTTCACTATTGAACACCATCTATTTTTCACACAGTTGGCCCTATGTAGTTAATTACTCAGGCAGCTCTGAGTTCCAGGCCACCTTCCAGTCCTGTCCTCTTCTCAAAATGCTTCAAGCACTGGGGTACCTGGGTGGCTCGGTCAGTTAAGTGTCCAACTTTGGCTCAGCCTATGATCTCACAGCTCGTGGGTTTGAGCCCTGGGTTCTGTGCTGACAGCTCACAGCCTAGAACCTGCTTCAGAGTCTGTATCTCCCTCTCTCTCTGCCCCTCCCCCGCTCACACTTTGTCTCTCTCTCCTTCAAAAATAAATAAACATTAAAAAAATGTTTCAAGCACCTTATTTCCTCTGTCTGAGAGCTTTACAGGGAGAAGGGGCTTCCGAATGACCAGAGTACTGGACGTGCTTTCTGAACTGTAAGCTTTCTAAGAGTAGAACTCTGTCTTACTGCTTTCTGAATCTTCTGTCAATCTAGTGTGAGAAACATAAATACTCACTGTGCATGAATAAATGAAAGGAATGACAGAACATAATGCCAGAAGAAGTATGCTAAGGGTGCAGAAGAAATATTTAAGATGTGTCCTCAAAAAGCAGAGGCCCTCTTCACAATTGGGATCAATAGCTTTGCTATTGGGAAAGAAGGAAAGTAATAAAAAGGAAATATAAATGGATTTTACTAATAGCCCTTGATAAGAGGTTTCATCTGTGATTTATTTTCATCCCTGATATTATAGACTCAGAAACTGAGACCCAACTATATTAAGTAATTTAAAATTATATAGTTAACCAGTGGTAGAGCCGAGATTTTGGTATAGACTGTCTGATTCTACTGGCTTTTGTTGCCATCAGCCAGAGTAGAAAACACCATAATTTGTGGGCTTCAAATAGAGTCCTCAGAATGGTTTTGCCTCAGTAATGGAGAAAGATTAGTCTCAGGATAAATGTTACACTGGTTCAGTTCAACAAAGATTGGAAGAAAAACCCAAAATGATCAAGCTGTTTCCAAGTGATTTAATGATGTCCCTGAACAAAACTCAAAAATATTTGTAGGAGTACAAAAATACCCATTGTTCAACAAAGTAGAATTCATAATGACTGCATCCAATCAAAATATAGCAAACATGCAATGAGGCAGGAAAACAGTACCCATAATGAAGAGAAAAACCAACTAATAAAAACTGACCCAGAAACGATATGGGTGATAGAATTATTAGACAAGGATGTTGAAGCAGTTAGTATCACTGCATTCCATATGTCAAAGAAGCCAGAGTAAAAATTCATCATATTAGAGATACTGAAGATTTTTTTTAATAAATGAAACTTCTACAGATGAAGATTATAACAGTTGAGGCCAACAGTCCTCATGAAAAGATGCTCATCATCACTTATCAGGGAAATGCAAATCAAAAGCTACAATGTGATACCACCTCACAGCTGTCAAAATAGCTAAAATGAACAACACAAGAAACAACAGATGTTGGTGAGGATGTGGAGAAAAAGGAACCCTCTTGCACTGTTGGTGGGAATGCAAACTGGGCAGCCACTCTTGAACACCATTATGGAGGTTCCTCAAAAAGTTAAAAATAGAACTACCCTATGATCCAGCAATTGTACTACTGGGTATTTACCCAAAGAATATAAAAACACTAATTCAAAGGGATACATGCACCCCTATATTTATAGCAGCATTATTTATAATAGCCAAAATATGGACACAACCTAAGTGCCCATCAATTGATGAATGGATAAAGATGTGGGGTGTGTGTGTGTGTGTGTGTGTGTGTGTGTGTGTGTGTGTGTGTATTGCTATTTGCACTGACAGGGATGGAGCTAGAGTATAATGTTAAGCAAAATAAATCAGTCAGAGAAAGACAAATACATATAATTTCATTAATGTGTGGAATTTAAGAAACAAAACAAATGAGCAAAGGGAAACAAAGAGAGAGTTTGGGAGGGAGACACAAACCAAGAAACAGACTTTTAACTATAGAGACAAAATTGATGGTTACCAGAGGGGAGGTGGATGGAGGGATGGGTGAAATAGGTGATGAGGATTAAGGCATGCACTTGTCATAATGAGCACTGGGTAATGTATAGAGTTGTTGAATCACTATATTGTACACATGAAACTAATATAACAACTGTATATTAACTGGAATTGAAATAAAAACTTAAAAGAAAATTATAATAGTTGACATGAAAAATACACTGGACAAAATTATTCGTTATTGAAGTGAAAGACATAGCAAAAGAAAATATAAGAAAAGAAATATACATGCCTTTTATTTCTTTGTGTTGTCTGATTGCAGAGGCTAACACTTCCAATGCTATGTTGAATAACAGTGGCGAGAGTGGACATCCCTGTTTTGTTCCTGACCTTAGGGGGAAAGCTCTCAGTTTTTCCCCATTGAGGATGGTATTAGCATTGGGTCTTTCGTATATGGCTTTTATGATCTTCAGGATGATCCTTCTATCCCTACTTTCTTGACGGTTTTTATCAAGAAAGGATGCTGTATTTTGTCAAACGCTTTCTCTGCATCTATTGAGAGGATCATATGGCATCCAAATCGGCCAGGAGGAGGTCAAACTTTCACTCTTCACAGATGACATGATTCTCTAAACGAAAAACCCAAAAGATTCCACCAAAAAAACAGCTAGAACTGATTCATCAATTCAGCAAGGTTGCAGGATATAAAATCAATGCACATAAATCGGTTGCATTCCTATACACCAATAATGAAACAGAAAGAGAAATCAAGAAATCAGTCCCATTTACAATTGCATCAAGAACCATAAAATACCTAGGAATAAATCTAATCAAAGAGGTGAAAAATCTATACACTGAAAACTATAGAAAGTGTATGAAAGAAATTGAAGAAGATACAAAAAAAAAAAAAAATGGAAAAAGATTCCATGCTCCTGGATAGGAAGAACAAGTACTGTTAAAATGTCAATACTACGCAAAGCAATCTACATATTCAGTGCAATCACTATCAAAATAACACCAGCAATCTTCACAGAGCTAGAACAAACAATCCTAAAATTTGTATGGAACCCAGAAAAGACCCCGAATAGCCAAAGCAGTCTTGAAAAAGAAAACCAAAGCAGGAGGCATCACAATCCCAGACTTCAAGATATACTACAAAGCTGTAATCATCAAGACAGTGTAGTACTGGCACAAGAACAGACACTCAGATCAATGGAACAGAATAGAGAACCCAGAAATGGACCCACAAACGTATGGCCAACTAATCTTTGACAAAGCAGGAAAGAATATCCAATGGAATAAAGACAGTCTCTTCAGCAAGTGGTGCTGGGAAAACTGGACAGCAACGTGCAGAAGAATGAACCTGGACCACTTTCTTACACCATACACAAAAATAAACTCAAAATGGATGAAAGACCTCAATGTAAGACAGGAAGTCATCAAAATCCTCGAGGAGAAAGCAGGCAAAAACTTCTTTGATCTTGGCCGCAGCAACTTCTTACTCAACACATCTCCAGAGGCAAGGGAAACAAAAGCAAAAATGAACTACTGGACCTCATCAAAATAAAAAGCTTTTGCACAGCAAAGGAAACACTCAGCAAAACTAAAAGGCAACCAATGGAATGGGAGAAGATATTTGCAAATGACATATCAGATAAAGGGTTAGTATCCAAAGTCTACAAAGAACTTATCAAATTCAACACCCAAAAAACAAATAATCCAGTGAAGAAATGGGAAAATGACACGAATAGACACTTCTCCAAAGAAGACATCCAGATGACCAATCGACACATGAAAAACTGCTCAACATCACTCATCATCAGGGAAATACAAATCAAAACCACAGTGAGATACCACCTTACACCTGTCAGAATGGCTAACATTAACAACTCAGGCAACAACAGATGTTGGTGAGGATGTGGAGAAAGAAGATCTCTTTTGCATTGTTGGTGGGAATGCAAACTGGTGCAGCCACTCTGGAAAACACTATGGAGGTTCCTCAAAAAATTAAAAATGCGACTACCCTACGACCCAGCAATTGCACTACTAGGTATTTATACAAGGGATACAGGTATGCTGTTTTGAAGGGACAAATGCACCCCATGTTTATAGCAGCACTATCAACAATAGCCAAAGTATTGAAAGAGCCCAAATGTCCATTGATGGATGAATGGATAAAGAAGATGTGGTATATATATACAATGGAGTATTACTCGGCAATCAAAAAGAATGGAATCTTGCCATTTGCAGCTACATGGATGGTACTGGAGGGTATTATGCTAAGCAAAATTAGTCAGAGAAAGACAAATACCATATGACTTCACTCATATGGGGACTTTAAGACACAGAACAGATGAACATAAGGGAAGGGAAGCAAAAATAATATAAAAAACAGGGAGGGGGACAAAACATAAGAGACTCTTAAATTGGAGAACAAATAGATGGTTACTGGAGGGGTTGTGAGAGGGGAGATGGGCTAAATGGGTAAAGGGCATTAAGGAATTTACATCTGAAATCATTGTTGCACTATATGCTAACTAATTTGGATGTAAATTTAAAAAATAAAATTAAAAAAAATTTCCCCCCAAAATATCCAAACAAACAAACAAATACACAGATGAAAGAAGATTGCAAAACAAACAAAACAAAACATTAATGAACTATGTGACTATTATTGTTTTGGGGGGAGGACTATTTTTTTACATTAAGGCTTTACTTTTTTACAGTTTTAGGGCCACAGTAATATTGAGGGGTAGGTACAGAGATTTCCTATATGCTACTGGACTCTGCGCATTCACAGCCTCTCCCATTATCAACATTTCCCACCAGAGTGGTACATTTGTTACCTACATTAACATCATAATCACCCGAAGTGCATAGTTTACATTATGTTTCACTCTTGGTGTAGATTCTGTGGACTTGGATAAATGTGTAATCACATGTATTCATTATTATGGTATACACAAGGTATTTTCACTGTTCTATATGCTCTACCTATTCATCTCTTTCACCCCACCCCCTGACAACCACTAATGTTTTTAATGTTTCCATATTTTTTCCTTTTCCCAAATGCCGTATTATCAGAATCATCCTTCTTTCACTTAGTAGTAGTACGCATTTTTTTCACATAGTAATATGTTAAATTTCCTCTGTCTTTTCATAGCCTGACAGTTCATTTTTTTATACTGAATAATATTCCATTGTGTAAATATATTACAGTTTATCCATTCACCTAATGGAGAACATCTTGGATGCTTCCAAGTTTTGGCAGTCAAGAATGTAGCTGCTATAGTAGGGGAAGGGAAGGAAAAATAAAATAAGGTTAAAAACAGAGAGGGCAGAAAACTGTAAGAGATTTTAAATACAAAGAACAAACAGGGTTGCTGGAGGGTAGGTGGGTGCAGGGATGGGCTACGTGAGTGATAGGCATTAAAGAGGGCACTTGCTGTGATGAGCACTGGGTTTTACATGTAAGTGATGAACCACTAAATTCTACTCCTGAAACCAATACCACACTATATGTTAACTAACTTGAATTTAAATAAAAACTTGGAAGAAAAAAAAAGAATATAGCTGCTATAAACATTCATTTGCAGGTTTTTATGTGACATATGTTTTTAACTCCTTTGGGTGTATTAACCAAAGCACGTGTGAAGCGTGTGACACATAAAATATATGTCTCGTGCACATATTTTCTCTTCTGTAGTTTGTCTTCTCATTGTCTTGACATTGTCTTTCTCAGAGCAGAAGTTTTTAATTTTGCTGAAGTCCAGCTTATCAATTATTTCTTTTGTGGATTGTGCTTTTGGTATTTTATTTAAAACGTTATAGCCACACTCAGGATCATCCAGGTTTTCTCCTGTGTTATCTTCTGGGAATTTTATAGTTTGGTGGTTTTACCTTTAGGTCTGTGACCCATTTTAAGTTAATTTTGTAAAGGGTGTAAGGTCTGTGTCTAGACTTATTTTTTGCATGTGGATATCCAGTTCCAACACTATTTGTTGAAGACTGTCTTTGCTCCATTATATTGCCTTTGCTTCTTTGTCAAAGATCAGTTGACTCTGTTTCTGGGGTTGTATTTCTGGGATCTCTGTTTTGTTCTTTTGATCTATTTGTCCATTCTTTTGCCAATACCACACTGTCCTGATTATGTAGCTTTAAAGGAAGTCTTGAAGTTGGGTCTTACCGCTATGCTTTTCAATATTACGTTGGCTTTTCTGGCCTTTCCATACAAATGTTAGAATCAGTTTGGCAGTACCCACAAAATTACTTGCTGGGATTTTGCATTGAATCGGTAGATCAAGTTGTGAAGAACTGATACATTGACAGTATTGAGTCTTTCTGTTCATTAGTTCTTTGATTTTGTTCACCAGAGTTTTACAGTTTTCCTCATGTAGATATTGTAAATATTTTGTTAGATTTATATCAAAGTGTATTAATTTTTGGTTGCTAACATAATTGGTATTGTGTTTTTAATTTCAAATTCCACTTGTTCATTGACGGTATATAGAAACATGATTGACCTATGTGTATTAACTTTGTATCCTATAACTTTGCTCTAATCACTTATTTGTTCCAGGATTTTTTTTGTTGTTGTTTCTTTTAGATTTTCAACATAGACAATTATGCCATCTGCAAACAAAGACTGTTTTATTTCTTCCTTCTCAGTTTGTATATGTTGTTTCCTTTTCTTGTATTATTACACTAATTCAAACTTCCAGTATGTGTTGAAAAGGAATGGTGAGAGGGGATATCCTTACCTTGTACCTGATCTTAGTGAGAATCCTTTGAGTTTTTACTATTAAATGTGATGTTAGCTATAGGTTTTTTGTAGATATCTTCATCAAGTTGAATGAGTTTCTTCTATTTCTTTCTTATCATGAACAGGTATTGCATTTTGTCAAATACTTTTTCTACATCTTATGATAAAATCATGTGATTTTTCTTTTTTAACCTATTGATGTGATGAATTACATTAACTGATGTTTAAATGTTGAATCAGCCTTGCATATTTAGGATAAATCCCACTTGATCTGGTGTATAATTCTTTTTATACCTTGTTGGACTCAATTTGCTAATACTTTGTTGACAATTTTTACATCTTCAAGAGATGTAATAGAGACACCATTCTGTTTTCTGTAATATCTTTGTCTGATTTTGGTATTAGGGTAATGGTGGTCTGCTTGGATGAGTTAGGAAGTATTCTCTCTGGAAGTATTCTCTCTGTTTCTATCCTCTGAAAGAGATTCTAGTGTATTGAAATAATTTATTCTTTCTTTCTTTCTTTTTTATTTCATTTTATTTATTTATTTTTTAAGTAGGCTTCACACCCAGCATGAAGCCCAAGGCAGGGCTTAAACTCACAACTCTGTGCTCAAGACGTGAATTGAGATCAAGAGTTGAATGTTTAACTGACTGAGCCATCCAGATACCCCTAATTTATTCTTTACATGTTTGGTAGAGTTTGGACCTGGTGGCATTTGTTTTGGAATTTGTTTTGGTATTAATTGTTGGTTCATTTTCTTTAATAGATATAGGTCTATTGAAATTGTCTATTCTTGTGAGCTTTGGCAAATTGTATTTTTGAAGGAATTGGTCCATTTTATCTAGGTTGTCTGAGTGGTGGGCATACAGTTGCTCATAGTATTCCTTTATTATCCTTTTAATACCAGTAGGTTTGGTAGTGATGTTACCTCTTCATTTATGATGTTAGTAATTTGTGTACTCTCCCCCCACAACCCCCGTTAGTCTGGCTAGACGCTTGTTGATTTTTTTGGTTCCTTTCATGGAACCAGCTTTGGTTGCACTGATTTTCTTTATTGATTTCCTGTTTTCAGTTTCATTGATTACTGATCTAATTCTTATTATTTTTTTTCTTATGCTTACTTTAGATTTAACTTGCTCTTCTTTTTCTAGTTTCCTAAGGTAAAAACGTAGATTATTGATTTTAGATAATTCCTCTTTTCTAATATATGCACTCAATATTATAAATTTCCCTGTAAGCACTACTTTCCCTGTATCCCATAGTTTTTGAGAAGTTGTGTTTTCATTTTAATTTAACTGAAAATATTTTAAGATTTGTCTTGAGATTTCTTGTTTGATCCATGTGTTATTTCAAAACGTGTTGTTTAATGTCCCCATATTTTGGGATTTTCCAGTTATCTTTCTGTTATTAATTTCTAGTCCAATTCCACTGTGATCTTAGAGCAGACATTGTATGATTTCTGTTCTTTTAAATTTGTGGAGATGTGTTTTATGGCCTAGAATGTGTTTTATCTTGGTGAATGTTTCATGTGAGCTTAAGGAATAATATGTATTCTGCTGTTGTTGGATGAAGTGGTCTATAGAAGTCAATTACATTCAGTTCATTGGTGGTGGTGTTGAATTCAACATGTCCTTACTGATTTTCTGCTTGTTGATCTGTCTATTTCTGATAGAGGGATATGAAAGTCTCCAACTATGATAATTGATTCATCTATTTCTCTTTGTAATTCTATTAATTTTTGCCTCTCATAATTTGATGCCAACAAAGTGAATTACCTAGAAATAAAATATGATAATAATAACAAAAAGTCTAGGAGGAGAGAAATGGAAATATATTGTCTTAAGATACTTATATGTAAAATAGCATAATATCACTTGAAGGTAGATTGTGATGAATTTTTTGTTTCTTTTTTTAAATTGAAGTATAGTTGACACACAAAGTTACATTAGTTTCACGTCCACAACATAGTGATTCAACAACTCTGAATGTTATTGTGGCCACAAGTATAGCTACCATCTGTCACCATACAATGCTATTACAGTACCAATGACTATATTCTCTAAGCTGTACTTTTCATCCCCATGACTTATTCATTCCATAACTGGATGCTTGTACCTCCTACTCTTCACCCATTTTGCCTGTCTTCCAACCTCCCTCTCCTTTGGCAATCATGAGTTTGTTCTGTATTTGTGGGTCTGTTTCTGCTTTTTTGTTTGTTCATTTGTTTTGTTTTTTGGATTCCCCACATAAATGAAATCCTATGGTACTTGTCTTTCTCTGTCTGACTTATTTCATTTAACATAATATACCCTAGGTCCATCCATGTTGTTGGAAATGGAAAGATTCATTCTTTTTTATGGTTGAGTGTGTGTGGTGTGTGTGTGCATACACATCACATCTTTTTTATTCATTCATCTATTGTTGGACACTTAGGTTGCTTCCATATCTCGGCTATTGTAAACAATGCTGCAGTTAAGATAGGGGAGAATGTATCTTTTCAAATTAGTGTTTTGTTTCCTTTGGATAAATACCCAGTAGTGAAATTACACTTATAACTTTTCTATACCCAGAGAACCATTCTGTTTTTTACTTTCAATACATTAGTCAATAAATTACATGATACATTCAACCTTTTATTGTAAAATAGGCTTTGTGTTAGATAATTTTTCCCAACTGTGGGCTAAAGTAAGTGTTCTAAGCATGTTTAAGGTAGGTTAGGCTAAGCTGTGATGTTTGGTAGGTTAGGTGTATTAAATACATTTTCAATTACAGTATTTTCAACTTATGGTGGGTTTATCATAAGTCAAGGGAGATTTGTAGTAAAAGTCCCAGGGGGATCATGTTCTCTGCACTCCCTTCAGGCTCCTGTACCCTGAGTGATAACCTTCTGGGGCTTTCCTCTGAAAAAAACTGAGAGGGTCTTGGTGATTGATACCAGCTTTCCAAAGGCATTAGTTTAGTCTCAATTAAAATACCTCAGTGTTACCCCATTGCTTTTAGGATAAAGACAAAATTTCTTAACCTGGTTTACAGGGCCTTTCATGATTTTCCGTTAATAGACAAATATGAGGAACTTAATAAATATTTATGGAATAAATAAATATATGAAAGCATCACATAGGGAGCATAAATAGAGAATAGTCTTTGCTTACCTGTCCAGTTCATCTGTCACCTTGTCCATCCTTGCTTTACCTGCTGTATTCCAGCCATACTCAACCCTTTTGGTTTTTTAAAATCTTTGTACTTTCTTGAGTTTGTTCTCACACGTGCCACTTTGTCTTCTTGGAACACTCTTCTTTTTTCCTCACCCTCAACTCTCTCTCTCTCCTCAATAATTTCTACTTATGGGGTACCTGGGGTGGCTCAGTAGGTTAAGCCTTCGACTCTTGATTTCACCTCAGGTCATGATCTCATGGTTTCTGAGTTTGAGCCCCATGTGAGGCTGTCAGTGCAGAGCCTGCTTGGGATTCTGTCTCCCTCTCTCTGCCCCCCACCCCACTGACACTGTCTCTCTCTCTCTCTTAAAAAAATTTTTTTTCTACTTATTCCTCAGGAGCCAGCTTAAAAGACACTTCCTCTAGGAATCTTCTTCTACCCCTTTGGAGTTGCTGGTCCTCCTATGAACTTCTTTCATTCCTTGTTATTTCTCTGTTCATAACAATTATCATTTTGTATTGTGGTTACTTAATTGTTTGTCTTCACTATTAGATTGAAGCACGGAAGATATATATATATATATATATATATATATATATATATATATACACACACACACACACACACATATAAATGTGTGTGTGTGTGTATTATTGAAAGCTTATAGAGAGTGGAAACAAAAGCTGGCCTCTACTATGGACAGAATTCCCATTTGGGCAGAGTGAAAGAAGGAGATGCTGAGTCCTGATCTAGAGCCTGGCCTAGGGTCACTGAAATGAGGTATTTATGTGAGTAGCATTAGGTGGTTCCTCTCCAATGACCTAGGTCCCTTCTGAGAATGCAAAGAGAAGGGCTGTCATACTACATAGCACTACCTCCCTTGGAGGGAAGTAATGTAATATCCCTTCAATGTCTGGCCATTCAAGGTTTGGCTGAAAGAGCTGGGCTCCCTGTCTCCCTAGTCTGCAACAACTCTTGAGGGTCTCAAGGTGGAACGGCATCTGTGAGGGTAGTGGGACAATAAAACTCTAGTAGTTTTGCAGTAGTATTGATCAGGAAAGCATCATGGCCACTGAAGTGAACCTCTGAAGAATAAATGGTTCCCAGTGAAGAAATAGGCAAAGGGAATTTCTAGAAATGAAATTATTTTTGTTCAGTGTCTTTACTTTTTGATTGAAAGAAAATTCCATTGGAAAGAGTTTCCAGAAAACTGAGAGGGAGGTTTTTGAGAAAGGGGATTAAGAAGGTCATTGTGACTTGGAATATCAGGTTTGCTGAACCAGGTGTCACTCTTACATCACATTTAGAGGAAGTGTTATTTCCCTAACCCTGGCATTTCTCTTTGGCCATCCTGGTTTCCCTTCTTTGATCTTCCCTTTGTCAGAGCCACAAGAATTCCAGTAGTGGTCTGCTTTCCTTCAATCCTACTTTTTTTTCAAATTTTTATGAGTTTTAGTTAGTTAACATGTAATGTAATACTGGTTTCAGGAGTAGAATTTAGTGATTCATCACTTGCATATAATACCCAGTGCCCCCTGATCCTATTCTTAAAGTTTCCAGAGCTCAGCCTATCTTTCTGGCTTCTGTTTTAGAACTATAACCTTAATTTAAGCAAAATATGTACTCCTGGAAACTTACGGGTAAGTTAAAATAGTTTTGAAAAGCGATCAGAAGAACCTGTCTTTCTGCAAAGTAAACATTATTTGTATAGAAATATGTCTTGATTTATCTGTCTTATAATTTCAGCTTGTCTTATGTTTGGCTCGTTTAAAGTTGAAAATATAATTTCCAACTTTACCTTCTTAACACAGGCTAGAGCCCCACTCAGAAATATTTTAACTAAGAGGTTTCAGGTTCTCTAATAATAGTAATAACTCAACATACTTTCCTGAACATCCTGTCTCTGGACTTCACCATAGCCCTGTGAGGTAAGAAGTTAACTGAGGCTCAGAAAGATAAAGTGACAAATCTACGGTTTTAAAGTTCTACAAGAGAGCTTTCTGTGATTTTTTTTCAATTGTAGAAGCAATATTATTTAAATAAATTTATTTCTTGTCTGGCTTGTGGGACCAGTCAGCAGGTACACAAAGGTCAGTAGCAATTTTGGCTCTCATATTTCTTTCTGTATTTGTTGGAAGAAATGATTTTTTTTTTTACATGATTAAAGAGAGTGTGAGGTAGTGGCAAGTGCATTGAACTCGAATCCAGAACGCTGAAATCAAATCTGAGCCCTTACTGAGATTTTAGGCAAGTCACCTAAGATAAAAAGGAGTTGAAGAAAAGTGTCATTACCTGTGCATTTGCTATGTGCTCCACAGTGAATTATCTATCATCTCATTTAATTCTCTTCTATGAGACAGTAAAGTTCTCATTTTACTTTAATTACAAGCAGTAATTCATGGTTATGGCAAAAAAGTATTTTTTTAGGAAACAGAATTAAAGTGACGGTTAGAAGTCTCTTTCTACCCTAAACCTCTTATAATCACAATAATTAGTTTCTTCGATAGCCTTCCAGAAATTTTCTGTGCTTAAAATATTTTGGAGAGGGCATCAGAGACAGAGTAATGATGGAAACTAAAGTTACTGGAGAGAGGGGTGAACAGACTTGTATAAGGAGCCCAGGGACCTTTTTGGAGAGAAAGGATTCAGAACCCTTCTTATCTAAAAGCCAAAATTATTGGAAGCTGTTGCGTTGTATCTGATTGGCAGGGAGTGACAATAAGACTCCATCCAAAGTCTCCACCAGGAGAGAAAAAGATGAACTGGTGGGGTAAGGGTGGTAGGTGATGACTGTTCCGGGTCTATATGCCAGATATCTTCCATTTGTTCTTTTCCACCCTGGTATTAGCCCAGGAAGCTGACCTGTATAGACTAATAATATACGTCAATGGACTTCCTTGCCTTCTAGCTTCTGCTTGATTTTGGCCAATGAAAAGCTCCAGCAAGAAAGCTCTCCCAGGAGAGAATGGGAAGAAGGTTTGTTTGTTCGTTTGTTTGTTTGTTTGTTTGTTTTTCCCCTCATGTTAGTTAACATACAGTGGTCTTGGCTTCAGGAGTAGAATCCAGTGATTCGTCACATACACATAACATCCAGTGCTCATCCCAACAAGTGCCTTCCTTAATGCCCAGTACCCATTTTCCCCACCCCCACCAACCCTCAGTTTGTTCTCTGTATTTAAGAGCCTCTTATGGTTTCCCTCCCTCTCTGTTTTTATCTTATTTTTCAGGAAGAGGGTCTTGATATTTATTCCTCTGGCTCATTCTCTGAAGTGTTATGTAGGATTGGCTACATTTCTAGACTGAATGACATAGGACATAGTTCCTCTCAAGGACTCTATTCAGTTTCATCAACTGCTCTGTCCTCTCATCTTTATGGGCATAGAGGTAGTGATGTTCCACTGGGGTTACTCCACTATTTCTTGTGGATCCTCTCCAACCACTCCTTGTCAATAGTCCTTTATTAAGACCCCAAATTTTTATAACTTAAAAAATTATGTATTTTCTGGTGTGACTTTGCTTGATACAGTCAGTTTGGAAGTGAATCCCAGAACCTGTTCCAACCCAGCCATCCTGGTGGCAAACTTATGTCCTAGGGAAATGGCTGAAGGACTGGTTTGAAGGATTTATAACATAGGAAGCCCAAGGCAATTTTGTCATTGGGCAGTGTTGGCCAACTATAATGCAGAGAGAAGAGTCATCCTCCCTTGTTTTTTGAACAGTGTCTTCTGGGCAGGAGTTTCTAACAGCGATGCTAGAAGCAACTGGAAACAGAAGCTTGGCTCCAGCCATGTAGCTTCAGATATGCTAGGCAGCAACAGCATGTACAGTCCTGAACTCATTATTTATTGCTACATATCAAATCTTCTCAAAATGGGTAGCTTAAAACAACAGCGATTTTGTTACCTCTCATTGTTCTGGTCTCATTAAGAAAATTCTCACTTGTGGTCTGTCATTCAGTAGCAGTCAGATGGCGGTTGCAGCTAGAGTCATCTGACTCTAGTGTGAGTGAGTTGGAAGTCCAATGGCTTCTTCATTCTCTGTCTGGTAAGTTGGTGCTGACCATTGAGTGGGAGAAAATCTGCAGCTGTCTACCATGTGTGATTCTGGCACTGGTGGTGGCAGCAGCAAAGATTAGAGGCATCTCTTTGGAATGCTGAGATTTCTGTTGTAGATAAAGACTACAGCCTGGAGGGTTACCTGGGGGCTCAGTCGGTTAAGCATCTGACTTCTGCTCAGGTCATGATCTCACAGTTGGTGGGTTTGGGCCCCGTGGTGGGCTCTGTGCTGTCAGCTCAGAGCCTGGAGCCTGCTTTGGGTTCTTTGTCTCCTTCTCTCTGCCCCTCCCTCACTCTGTCTCTGTCTCTGTCTCTCTCTCTCTCTCTGTCTCTCTGTCTCTCTCTGTCTCAAAAATAAATAAACATTAAAAAAAAAAAAAAGACTACAGCTTTGAGAACCAACCTAACTGGCTTTTCATTTCATTCTCGTATCTGCAGGCTGAGGTCCCTATGGAAAATCAGGAAAGGGATTGGACTGGCAGTCTTGCAAACCGGGGAGCTTAGGTATTCTACTTTAGGGCACATGGCATTCGGGAGGCAAAAATACTCCAGTTTCATATAAAGGAAGAAACTGAAGCCAGAGAGATTAAATAATAGAGGTGTCAAGATTCCAACCTTGGTCTGGCTGCTGCGAAAACCTCTTAATACTAAGCCAGGGGGATAGAACTCAAAATGTCTATGGGGGTGAGAGAAGTTCAATAAATGCATCAAGCTAGAGTAAAGCAACCACCAAGAAGCAGCTTATATTGCAGCCAAGCCGGAAACTTGCCTGAAGAAATATATTTTAACATACTTGTACACAAAACCAAACTAACCAGTCAAACCAAACTCATCCGAGAGGAGCAGTGTAGGCGGTGTGAATGGTGCCCGTTGACAGCTGAGAGGTAGGTGTGCCTTTACTTTCTATGGATGGCACTAGAATTTGCAGATTGGTGTTTTTTATCACTTCTGTATGGAATGGCACATAAAACCATTCCTCATACTCATGCCCAGGGGCTGTCAGTTTAGGACTTCTGTACTAAATTACACTACTGTTTCCCCAGATACATGATTTCATTTAATCTGCACACAGCTTTCTAAGGCAAGTAGTATCACCTCCATTTCACTGGTAAGGAGCTGGTTGCAGAGAGCTTATACAACTTAAGCAGCATCATACAGTGTTAGAGCCAGAATGCAAAGCCAGGTCTATGTGATTCAAAGTCCCTGATTTTTCTTCTATTCCAATGCTGTCTTTTTGCTTAACCTCTCTTTATTTTCAAAATGAGGATAATAGTACTTCCTTTGCTTACCTTAAAGGGTGTGAAAAGTAAACAAAATGGATATTAAAATGTGTGTCAAAGACCCTTGGCATTTTTTAAGTGACAAACATGCTACTGTATTATTTTAATCTGCTTAACAAAATATGTTGAGATTTGACTGTGAATCAGGCACTCGTGCCAGAATCCTGCCTTCACGGAGCTTATGTTTTATTGAAGCACCCACACAATAAACTAAATAAATGTAATTACGTATAAAATTTTGTAAAGTGAGAAATGCTAAAGAGAAGAATCAAGCAAGAAGGGAGATCAGGAGGGAAGAGGGGTAGATGTTCTCATAAATAAGGTAGTCATGGAAGGCCTCTCCACCAGGAGAGCCTCTAGGCCAGGGGGTGGCAAATTGCAGCCCATGGGTCAAATCCACCTATGGCCTACCTTCATAAGGCATGCAAACTACAGATTTTTTTTTTCATTTTTGTAAGTATTTGTAAAATGACTGAGAAGAATATGTGACAGAGACCGTACATAGCCTAAAAAGCTTAAAATATTTACTATCTGGGGGTGCCTGGGTGGTTCAGTCGTTTAAACATCCAACTTTGGCTTAAGTCATGATCTCACAGTTTGTGACTTCGAGCCCTGCATCGGGCTGTCTGCTGTCAGCACAGAGCCCGCTTTGATCCTCTGTCCCCCTCTCTATCTGTCCTCCTCCACCCTCCTGCTTGAGCTCACACATACACAGTCTCTCTCTCTCTCAAAAAAATAAATAAACATTAAAAAAATATTTACTATCTGACCCTTTACAGAAAAAGTTAGTAGACTTAGCCCACTCTTTCTCAAATTGCTGTGGCAAACAGCTTCACACAGGTGTAACCTGACAGCATTTGACTTTAGCTGCACTGAGTATCTCTTGCTTTCCCCCTTCCCTCCCTGCTCCCCATGGTAATCTGCCTGGCACTCACATATGTGCAGCCTGAAGTCCCTAACACCCTGTGTGGCAACCCTTGCCAGTGGATAATGGAAGCGGATGGATAAATGCCACACCCCCACTCACCTTCGGGCAATTCTTCTCTTCTGTGTCACATTCTGTATGTCTCCTGGTAGGAGTAAAGTTCTGGTAGGTTTAAGCTCTCATTGCTCCGGTGTGACCAACTCGATGATACTTGGCTTTTCCTTTCTCTGTTTCTTTCCCTCTAGCTCCTTACTCTTGCTCCCTGACAGCTCGTCTCAGGCTCTGCTTCTTTTTATTTTTTTATTTTTTTATTTTTTAGAGTTTATTTATTTTTAAGAGAGAGACAGAGCATGGGCAGGGGAGGGACACAGAGAGAAGGAGACACAGAATCTGAAGCAGGCTCCAGGCTCTGAGCTGTCAGCACAGAGCCTGACATGGGGCTTGAACTCGGGAATGGTGAGATCACAGCCAAGGCCAAAGCTGGATGCTTAACTGACTGAGCCACCCAGGTGCCACTCAGGCTCTGCTTTTGATGGGCAAACCAGACTAAGATATTTAGTAACTAGAGTGGTGCTAAGGGGTGCCTGGCTGGCTCATTCAGTAGAGTGTGCAATTCTTGATCTTGGGGTTGTGAGTTTGTTGGGTGTAGAGATTACTTAAAGATAAAATTTTAAAAAAAGATTGAGTGGTCTTAGAAAGCTGACTCTCAGGCTGGGACTCTTGAACTCAACTTTGGCTTATCTTCTGCATGAATTGAGGAGCCACTGAAATGTTTTGAGCAGAGGAGTAACCTGACCTGACCAATATTTTTAAAGGATCACTCTAGCTGTTGTATTAGAAATGGGCGTTAGGGGAGATGTTGGCCCTGTCAGTGCTGGGCCCGGGGAAGGTAGTGAGGAACGACTGCATTTTGGGTATATCTTGAGTCGACTGGATTTACTGAGGGATTGGATATAAATTATTAGAGAAAGAGAGGCATCAGGAAAACTATGTGTTTGGCCAGAGCAACTGGAAAGATTGAGTTACTTTTATTCGGGATAGGAAATAGAATGGGAGGAACAGGTTAGAGAATCAGGATGTTGAGTCATTCATATTCTTTCCATTTATTCATTCTTTCAAATTGTCAAATATTAGATGAGTCGCTACTATGTACTGGGCATTGTGCTTGGCTCTAGAAATTAAATGATGAATAAGAAATATACTTTTGTCCTCATAGGCACTCAGAGGCTAGTAAATTTGGTGTTTATAATAGTGTGATAAGTGCTGTGGTAATTAGAGGAAGGGCCCTATGATCAGAATGAAGGAAGAGGAGGATGGATGATGGAATGAGGAAGAGGAGGAGGAAGGGGACAAAGATGAACTTCCTTGATATTAAGCTTTTGCTACACACCTGGCTTTTTATGAGCTGCTTTATCCCATTTAGTTTCATTTAGTCCTTTGTGAGGTAGATATTGGGAGGAGTAGTGGTAGAGTTTAATGGATTAAAGTGACATTCTCTCAGATTTTATAAGAAGCATGCCTTGATTCTATAATATGAACAAAACAACTAGAGTTGTGTCAAAAACCTAATGCAAACCTCTGTGCTATAAGCGAGGTCTTTGAAGTCTTTTTTCCTCTCCCTAGGTTTAAACCCAAATTGTAGGATGTGACCACTCTGTGAACAGCAAGTTCACAGGAAACCAAAGGAATAGGTAGGTGCAAGATGGCTGTGCCTCCTTCCCTATGGGAGAAGGCCATGCTCCTCTGATCACTTTTACAATAGGGAAGGAGGAGCAGGAAAAGAGAGCTACCAGTCTACATGAGCTTTGAACCCATTCAGTCAATGTCTTTTTAATTCAGATTAGTGTTTGGCCCTCCTGGGAGAAGAGGGAGTAAAATAGGCAGAAGAGTGGACAATTTTTTATTTCTTCTTTTCCCAAAGGTAGGATTACTTCCCTTTTATAGATGATAGGTTTAGTAATTGGTCTAAGCTCAGCTAAGCAGCAGAGCCTATGTCCAGCCCAGGTCTGTCTAGACTTTTTCAACTCTGCGGAACCAACGTCTATGGTCTTGGAAAGAGAATCAATAGCCAAACAGAAAAAAAAGGTATGTGGCTGCTTAGAGGCTGCTTATAACGGCCTGTAAGACATAGGAATTCTCAGGGGACCAGAGAGTGCCAGGACAAATGAAATTTCTGAGCCATGTGGCTAACATGCCATGAAAATATTGGGCTTGCCAGATTTCAGCTCTTTCTGAAAACAAACTGAGGTCAGGAAAACAAACTGAGATTGGCTAATTTGTTACCCAGATTTTGACCCTGCTAAAATGTCTCCCATGTGATTCTCCCTGAGATTCAACCTGCTGTGCTCCTGTTTATTTCTTTTAATAATTTTTAAAATATGAAAATCACTCTTTTTTTTTCTGTTTAGAAAGCAATGCATACTCATTGAAACAAATCCTAAAATATAAAAATTTATGGAGAAGAATTTTAAAATCATCCATAATCCTACAACTTGGAGATATCACAGTGAATTTGTTGGTATACACCCTTCCAGATTTCTAAACTACGTCTATGTTTGCAAGCGTGACATGATGTTCTTTCCCTCTCTTCTTCATATATTTCAAGTTCTGGGTAACCGAGGAAGGTGTTAGGCAGTGCAACTCCAGGAATACAACAAATCACATCCACCACAAGAACCTCTTTTCCCTTCCCTTTGTCTCCTTCATCTGTAGAGTCCAGGGTAGCCTAATGGAGCATCCTGAGAGTCTGAATAAAGGTTCTGAGCCTGTTGGGAAACTGGAGAACAATTGAATAGAGAGGAGATGCCCACTCTGGAATCTCCAGCCCTGTGGACTCTGTTGGGTTTGAAATGTAAGACTTGGAACCCACACTAAAGTCATTCTTCTGACCTCCATATGTGCTCTATGCACTACAACAGGAGTTGGTAGGCTTTTTTTATAAAGGTCCAGATACTAGATACTTTAGGCTTTCTAGACAATACTGTCCCTCTACTCAACCCTGCCACTGGAGCACAAAAGCAAACATAGATAATATGTAAATGATGGGCATGAGTCTGTTCTAGTAAAAACTTTATTTAGAAAAATGGATTAGAGGCTAGCTCTGGCTGGAGGGCTTTAGTTTGCCAATCCTATGCTAGCTAAAGGAAGAACATTTGGGGAGAAACTAGCATCTTTTCCCCATTACCAAAGGCGGATCACTGGGCCTACACACACACACACACACACACACACACACACACACACGTACAAGAGATGATATTGTATTTTCAGTTTTTAAAATTGTGGTAAAATAAATTTAACAAATTTACCATTTTTACTACATAGTTTAGTGGTATTAAGTATATTGACATTACTGTGCAACCATCACAACCATTCATCTCCAGAACTTCTTTTATTTCGCAAAACTGAAACTCTAGACCCATTAAATAATAACTCCTCATTACCCTTCCCCACCCCCAGCCCCTCACAAATACCATTCTACTTTCTGTCTTTATGATTTTGACTACTCTAGCTATCTCATATGAGTGGAATAATACATTATTTGTCTTTTTGTGACTGGCTTATTTCACTTAGCATTAAGGTGTTCAAGATTCATCCATGTATTAGACTATAGATTAAATTTTATAATATTTAAAAAAAAATTTTTTTTTTGAGAGAGAGCAAGGTAGGGGCAGAAACAGAGGGGAGACAGAAGATCCGAAGTAGGCTCCATGCTGACAGCAGACAGCCTGGTGAGGGCTCAAACTCAAGAACTAAGAAGTTATGATGTGAACTGAAGTCAGATGCTTAACTAACTGAGCTACCCAGGTACCCCATAAATTTTATATTTTTTTATTGAAAAAAATTTTTAATGTTTCATTTATTTTTGAGAGAGAGAGTGTGAGCAGGGGAGGGGCAGAGTGAGAGGGAGACACAGAATCTGAAGCAGGCTCCAGGCTCTGAGCTGTCAGCACAGAGCCTGATGTAGGGCTAGAACTCAAAGACATGAAGATCATGACTTGAGCCAAAGCTGGATGCTTAACCAACTGAGCCACCCAGGTGTGCAAAATGTTATAATATTTTTAAACTTTATATTTCCTGCATATTTCTCCATGTATTTAAAAAACTTTTGGTACATACCATTTTTACAGACTGCATAATATTCCATTGAGTTAGACAGACTGAAGGGATATTCATTTGAGATCAGAACAGCCTTCTTGGGAGGAGTGCTAGCTGCTCCCCTAAACACAGCTAATTGGATTGGGGACCAGTGCACTGGCAAAGGTTGTCTACCCAAATATAGACTGCCCAGTAGAGATACTCCCTGTAGAATGGATCCAAGATGAACCAATAATATATACCTATATATATATATATATACATATAGATATAGATATAGATATAGATATAGATATAGATATAGATACAGATATAGATATACATATATAGATATAGATATAGATATAGATATAGATATAGATATAGATGTATGTATAATTGCAAGGCAAACAGAATGAGGGCATGTCACACTAAGGCCCACAGTGACAGACAAGCTCCCAATTAAATCCATCACAATGAATAATCTGAATTTGTCTTCTTTCTTTTTTTCCTGATGAACTTGGCAGGCAGAACCAGTACATCCATCAGTAGGTGATTCATATTTATAATCATTCTCCTTTGCTGGACTTTTAGGTTATTCCCAATGTTTTGCTATTATAAACAATGCTTCAATAAGCATTTTTGTACATAACCCTTCTCTGCATATCTAGTCACTTTTTTAGGACAGTTTATATGTTAAGCAGTAAATTTATAGTGACTGTGTATTGTTTGGCCCCTTGGTCCCTCAGAATTTGAGGGTCCAAGATGACCATTGCTAAAAACATTGATTGACTGGTCTTAAGGAGAACTAACAATGGCTGGACAAGACATGATGCCTCCAGTCCTACAGGTTTCTTCTCAGGGCAGGGTTCAAGCTTGGAGGTGGAGCCCAGAAAACCAGGCAGGACAGTAGGGCAATACTGACTAGGAAGAAGGGTCCTGGACATAAGCCCAAGCTGGTGAACTGAGCCAGTTCATTGTGGATGGCACTGAGAGTAAGGGAGCAGTGGAAATGGAGTCCTCTGATGAGTAGTTACACAAGTTACAGGGCTTTCCCCTAGCTTAATGTAAACTTAGTCTGTTGGATTTACAAGAATTTTGAAGTAAGAAAGTAATCACATGGTAATGCCACATACTGTGATACTGGCTGTGGAATTATTCAGCATTATGTGGTTCTTTCCACTTCCTGGGCTTATGGAAGGGCATGCTTTCTTGTCTCTTGCAGATAGTCAAGGTCATGTGACTAGATTATTGAATTTTTTTCTGGCTTATATTGGTGATATGTGGGCACACAAAGCATAGAGAAGAGTCACAGGTATTTTAATGTCAAAGAGTTATTCATATGATGTAGAATAGAGTGACAGCTCCCTGAGAATTACATTGGTTGGATTGAGTTACCTTGTTTGTATGGCTTGCAGTCACAGTATCAGATCATCCTTCCCAGGCCTAGACTTCAGTTGGGCCCTGGGTGATATGTCCTGGTACTCTCCAAAGTGTCTGGGGAACTTCTCAGCTGTGCTTGGGTTCATCAGGCTAGATTATTGCCAGCTTTTAGTCTCCCCCAGGCTCCTAGAGACTAGATAAGAGGGAGGAATATTACTGAGGAGTTCCCCATATTTTCTATTTCATATTGGAGCTTGGGATCAAAACTGGAACTCCAAGGGGAGAAGTACAGTGGAATTTCAGGGTTCTCAATGGGAAAGAAGAAACACAAAAAAATCGCTTAAAAATGTTTGTTTATTTATTTATTTTGGGGGGGTGGTGGTGAGCATGGGGGAGGGACAGAGAAAGAGGGAGAGAGAATCCCAAGCAGGCTCTGCACTGTCAGCACTGAACCCAATGTGGGGCTCCACCTCACAAACTGTGAGATCATGACCTGAGGTGAAATCAAGAGTTGGACGCTTAACCGACTGAGCCACTCAGACACCCCCAAAAATCACTTTCTTGAAAGCTCCATTTTATTATCTCAAAATGGGCATGATACCTACTCTATAGGGGTGTTGCAAAGATAAAGTGACATACACTTAGTATAGTGCCTGGCAGGCAGTGGGAGCTAAATAAACATTCTTTCTCTTTAAACTGCTCCCCAAGAAATGCCACAGATATTATCCCTTAGGTCTGCTTCTCTTTGCCCACTTGTCTTCTTTTTTTTTTTTTTATTTTTTATTTAAAAAAAAAAATTTTTTTTTTCAACGTTTATTTATTTTTGGGACAGAGAGAGACAGAGCATGAACGGGGGAGGGGCAGAGAGAGAGGGAGACACAGAATCAGAAACAGGCTCCAGGCTCTGAGCCATCAGCCCAGAGCCTGACGCGGGGCTCGAACTCACGGACCGCGAGATCGTGACCTGGCTGAAGTCGGACGCTTAACCGACTGCGCCACCCAGGCGCCCCTGCCCACTTGTCTTCTTTCTACAAACTGAATTCTTCTCTGTATTCTCTGTCTTTTCTTTACCTCATATTTTTTGCTGACTTCTAACTTGGCTCATTGATGGCTTATCATGGCCTCACAGTTTCTTTCAAACTTGTGATTTTTAAGCTTCTGTATACTGTCTGATTCTCTATATATTTACCAATTTAAATTCTTAGGAGTAGAATTGGGTTGGTCCAGTCTTCCTTATCTGAGCAGATCTCTTTCCTGGGACATATGATGAGCTTCTGTCTCCCTTGGGGTTAGGTGCTTATGCTGGTATGGCTGGAGGGGGGAGTTGAGGGTTTGAAGGAAGCCAGTTGGCTTCATAGTGGAGTTTAGAGCATGGCTGCCTGGGGCTGGGGGCTGCAGAAAGACAGTTTCCTGTAGAAGTGGCTATGGATGTGGCAGACATGCCTTAATTGGCATATCTAGTAGAGACTCACTGAATTTTGAGTTTTTCATTGCCCACATTAGAGGTAAATTGTGTCCAAATCTTATTTATGTATGAGAACCTGAAGCTCAGAGAGGTTTAGTGACTTGCCTTAGAGTTACATTGCAAGTGGTAGAGCAGAAATTAGAATTTGACTCAGTTGTGTTTTTTAGTAATTAGGTATAAATATATAAAAATATTTCTTGTTGGTCTATTATGTGTGAGACACCAGAACAAACCAAACCAAAAGCCTTGCTCTTGTGGGCCTACATTCTAGAGGGGGAAGAAAGACAATAATTCAATCATGAAAGATAAGTAGGTTATATAGCATGTTAGACAGTGACAAGTGTTATAGGAGTGGGGGAGATTAGGCATGCTGGTGGTGGGGGAAAATGATTTAAAATAGGGACATCAGGGGCGCCTGGGTGGCGCAGTCAGTTGAGCGTCCGACTTCAGCTCAGGTCACGATCTCGCGGTCCGCGAGTTCGAGCCCTGCGTCGGGCTCTGGGCTGACGGCTCAGAGCCTGGAGCCTGCTTCCGATTCTGTGTCTCCCTCTCTCTCTGACCCTCCCCCGTTCATACTCCGTCTCTCTCTGTCTCAAAAATAAATAAACGTTAAAAAAAATTAAAAAAAAATAAAATAAAATAAAATAGGGACATCAGCATAGGCCTCAATCTGTTGGTGAGAGAGTGTGCTCCCCTCACCATGCTGCAAATTTCCTGAGAAAGGACTATGTGTATTCCTTCTTCTCCCGCTGGCCTAACGCCTTGACTGTGGCCATCATGGAATAACTGTTTACTGAACTGAACACTTGCAGGAGTATTAAGGAGGACAAGAAAAGGCTCTACGTTTATCTCCTTTTTTGGTGTCTCCCTATGTAACTACACTTTAATAGCACGCTTCATGAAGCACCCCCGTATCATATAAGTCATTGCAGAAATGTGCCTTTTCAGTACTCGTGGGACTATTAGCCCACGAAATGCCTTGTAAGCACTCTTAATACAAAGTTGTGGAAAGAGATTTAATTAACAGAGAAAATACAACCTAAGCATTAAACACAGCACGACTCAGAGTCTGAGGACAAAATCCTATTTCCTTGGAAGCATTAGAACAGTGGGGAGGCTGTTTGTCAGTGTTGTGCTGGTAAATGTCTAACAGTTGACTCTCTAAGGCAAGGAGAGGATCAGGATTTGGAGGTTTGCACCATTTCTGTGGTGTAAATACTCTGTGGCTGATTTCAGATTAAAATCTGATATTGTTGAATGTTGACTTGGGAAGAGATGTGCAGTAGCACATTATGATATAATGTTTTCTTCACACAAATGGCATAGATGTAAATAACCTCAAGAGCATAGATGGTAGTAAAATGTAGCAAAATAATTAGAAAGTGATGATTTTGGAGGATTTATTATCATTGCTTTTAGTATAATATATGTAACTAAGTTTATACAATTTTTTTTTTTTTTTTTTTAGTAATCTCTACACCCAGTGTGGGTCTCAAAACTCACGCTCCCAAGATCAAGAGTTGCCTGGGGACGCCTGAGTACTCAGCTGGTTAAGTGTCCAACTTCGGCTCAGGTCACGATCTTACAGTTTGTGGGTTTGAGCACCATGTTGGACTCTGTGCTGACAGCTCAGAGCCTAGAGCCTGCTTCGGATGCTGTGTCTCCCTCTCTCTCTGCTCCTCCCCCATTCATACACTGTCTCTCTCTGTCTCTCAAAAATAAATAAAAATTAAAAAAATAAAAGAGTTTCTTGGTCTTCCAACTGAGCTAGCCAGGCACTCCAGTTTATAGTTTTTAGTAATTAAAAAAAAATTTTTTTTTTAATGTTTGTTTATTTTTGAGATAGAGAGAGAGAGAGGGAGAGAATGAGCAAAGGAGGGGCAGAGAGAGGGAGACACAGAATCTGAAGCAAGCTCCAGATTCTGAGCTGTCAGCACAGAGCCCAAAGCGGGGCTTGAACCCACAAACCATGAGATCATGACCTGAGCCGAAGTCGGACACTTAACTGACTGAGCCACCCAGGCGTCCCTGTTTCTAATAATGTTTAACAACCAGTGTGCAAAAATTCTGAAAACTTAACAATTGCCTCTTGTGAGCAGATACGTGGCAGTCCTGGGCCACCATTGGTCCCAGGTTCTTTTCAGTGCATGCTTCTTCCTGGACAAAGACCAGTTCATGTCATGAATACTTAGGTATCAAATGTAAAGTCTGCTCCATTCTTCTTTGTCACCTCACTGCTCACATGTCCTTATGGTTGCCATCTTGTGCCTTCTGCCACATAACTTCTCTACCCTCGTGGTAAGGAGGGTTTTATAAAGTCTCAAGAAAATGTTATTCTCTAGGTCAGAGACACCTGCATTGGGCACAAGCTTTTGTTCTTCACTGGAGGTTGAGGTCACACATCCCCAGGTTCTCCACCCCATGGTGTTCAGGCTCCCTTTACTGTGTACCTGCTTGGTGTGCTGGGCTGTCAGATTTCAGCTACTCAGTGAACATTTGTGCAGTATACACTGTGTGCTGACTTCCTTCCTGCCTGTGTTACTGGGTGCCAGGCCCTGTGCTCTGATCTTATTCTCTCAAGGACCCTACTGGAGGAGTCTTAGTCCTTCAATATTACGGATGAGGAAACTATGGCATAGAGAGACAGCCCAAAAGTCATGTCCTCAGAGAAACATTGCCTTTGAGATGTAACACGAGGGGACTAACACTTGTCACCCCTCAGCTAGCTGCTGGTGTGGACTGGTTTTGCTCAATTTAGGGAGTATTCAGAGCTCTCTTTTTTTGGTGGGATCTACCATAGAATCTCAGCAGAGGGACATTTGGGTATAGCAAAAGAGCTGGAGTTGGGGTTAGGTCTGCTTCCTGGAAGTGTCCATGACCCCATCTCATTCCCTCGCATGTATCTGTGCCTGTCAGAGCCTGGTCCTTGGCTCTTGAAGGGGAAAAGCCATCAGGAGGTGAGCTCGGCTCTTCCCAGTGCAGGGGCTGATAGCAACTGTGTGCAGAGCAGCCCAGGTGCCTTCCAACTGAGCAGCAGATGTGTCCTCTGGCAGCTTTCCTGGAGGGAAGCCAGGATTAGCCACGAAGCAAACGTTGAGGGCCGAGTGGAAGGAGGAGGTGAGGGTTGTAGGATCATGGAGATCTATTTCTCAGAACACCCGAATTCAAGTCGAAGTGCTCCTACTTATTTGCTTTGTAGCCCTGGGCAAGTCATCAAACCTCTGAGCAATTTCCTTCTCTGTAGAATCAGGAGAGGGCGAATTATGATAGTGACTGCATTTACTGAGGGCGCTCTATGTGCTAGTGCACTCAGCATTATCCACAAGTTAATTCCTATAAAAGACCGAGGCCAGTGCCAGAAACGTGGTTGGAATACACAAATGCTGCTGTTATTTATTAATCCTCATAACAATCCTATGATTAATAATAACGACAGAGATAATAACAGTTGCTAGCATTTACTGAGCACTTTCTATGCAGTCAGCCATTGTTTCAGTTTACTTAATTTATTAACTGGGTTAACTTATTTAATTTCCCCAACTATCCCATGAGGTTGGTTCTATTTTTAACCCCATTTGACAAGTGAGAACAATTGAAGCATGATTAAGTTGAATACATGGCCAAGGACACGGAGCTGGAAAGTGACATGGTTGCTTTTATTCTCTTCATGCTGCAAAGATGGTTGTAACTGAGGCACAGAGAAGCTGAGTGGCACGCCCAGCATCAGAGCTGGCAAACCCTCCTCTGGGTTGTTAGGCAGGTGAAATGACATAATGGAATAGAACTGCTCTGTAAACTGTTGTTCTGTCTGCCCCAGCCAGGGGTGAGGAAGCTTTGTGTATGTGTGTGTGTGTTTTTCTAGTCTAGACACACCAGCTGGTCTGAGACCCTGAGGCCTTCAGGAAGTCCTGCTTGGACTTAGTTTGTTATCTAGGTGGGATGTTAAAAGCCAGTTTGGTGTATAGGCCCTAGACTTACCATCCTCTTGGGACAGCCTAGGAGCCACTGCTTGTCTGACTTCAGAGCTGCTACCGGCTGGAAGCCTCTGCGAGGAAGCTGACTGGCAACTGGCCACTATCATGTGCAGCTGGGTTACCAGCGGTCACCCTGTGGGTTTCCTCCAGCCACACTGACCACCTTCGGTGCCTGAGCCCGCATTGGCACCCAGGACGGCAGGCAGCTAGGTAGGGGGAGGGGAGCTTGAGGCCCCTAGGGGAGTGGAGATAATCAGGTGTTACAGAGATTCTCTTTTCTCCCTCTCCCCCTGCTGCTTCCCAGGTACTCCCTTTGCTACCTGGGAACATTCCCGCTTCCCAGGTGCCCACTTGCCAGGATGGAGGGGAGAGGACTATTGGGTCTTTGTGGATGAGTTCCAGAACTCCAGAACTGAGACACTTTCTGAACAGGTCACTGTCACATGCCCCTAGGACTGTCTCCTCACCACACTGAGAGCATCTCTGGGCAGGAGCAGGTCAGGGTCTCCCCTTCCCTGAGGCAGCACAGGGCCAGGGCCAGGGATGGTGTTGGGGAGAGTCATGTTTCCTCAGGGAAGGCCACTTTGAGTTATTGAGTTGGAACTTGATGTTGGGGGTGGAGGTGGTCGTGGGAGCTACAGCATGTGTGTGTGTGTGGGGGGGGGCATGTGTGTTGTCTGTGTACGTGTATGTGTGGTGTGGGAGAGGGTAGGGAAGGAGTTTTAGGGGAAAGGGAACCAGAGTCCATCCAGTCTGCAAAGGGGCAAGTATGCCAGGCTGGCTCTCCTGCTTGGCAAATGCACACACTGCTCTTGTGGCAGAAAGGCAGCAAAAGCTGGTTGTGGCCTTGACTTCTTGATCCCTCTTGGACTGTCTGGATGAGATGGTGCTCATTCAGTCCCTTTCTCTGAGCCTCTTTATCCTTAAAGGGGAAGCAGTGTTCACCAGTGTGTTGGGTAGAAAGGGTGAGAGCCTTCCTGTCTGTCTTTCACCAAATGGGGGGCAAGGAGGTAGAAGAACAAGGAGACTGGCTCGGTGTCTCCTGGCTGTGACTGGCATTTGCTGCTCCTAATTTTTTTTTTTTTTTTTTGCGTTGAAATCCCTAGGGGCAGAGGGAAGCTTCTGCCAGGAGATTAGCTTCCTAAAACAGACTCTTCATTGAGTTCTGCTGGAGGTTTGAGCTATGCTCTTACTAAAGGGCATATAAATCCATCAGGATGGAGGACAGATTTGGGACTCTGGCTAAGTCATCCCTTGAATTGCATCAGGGTTGGGGGCAAGTTTAACCCTTCAGGCATTTGGAGGAGGTCCCATCTGGTGCTTCCTTGTTCCCCCAACATTTCCCCAACCTTCACTTGTCCTCCTCCCTCAACACCCTTTTTGAGACCTACCCCATGCCTCCTTCCTCCAGACACGCAGTTCCTGCCTATATGACAGAGTCCCCAAACCTTGTTCGTCATGTCATGCAGACTGTCCACTGATACTATGGGATACAAACAGAAGTTTCCTCTGCCCAGACTTCTGCTAATGCTAAAGGGAGGTGGGTGACAGGGTAGGCTTCCTGGGAGTGGATAGGGGATGGTGAGAACTGGACTTTGGTTCGGTCTCTCTCTGTCAGTGATGATTAAGCCCACTTTCCTTCTGATTAGTCTTAAGGCAAATAGCTATATAAGGATTGTTTTCTTATGAAGATCATACAGTCCATTATAACACGAAATTCCTCCAATTACAGTGACTTTGACCTTACATGTTGTGAAATGTTAACCTTGACATTATCATGCTCATGGTCCATTTTCTTCCTCTCGGGGCCCATTTTCACTACAGAGGGATCTGAGTCAATGAAGATGATTGAAACTTCCACAGAAACCATCCTATGACCCCCAGATCTTCCTTGAGAGGAGTTGGCAGTGGGTGGAGAGTGGAGAATCTCAGTTCATACAGCCACAGATAAGTTTCTTTCACTCCCCTTATAGGATTTTATATTTTACAGACATTTTACAGATCACTTCCACGTGCATCATGTGACATCCTTAAAACGCAGGTCTGAAGTAAGTGTTCTCTCTCATCACCAAGTTGTAGATAAAGAATCTAAGATTCAGAGAGGGCAACTGAATTACTTGGGGTCATACAGCCATTAAGCAGCTGAGAGTCTCTCATGGTGCCTTCTGTGCCCTCTTCCCTCAACTCAGCTGCTCTAGCCTTCTTTCTCTGAGGGGAGGCCACCAGCTACCAGCCAGGAGAAGAAGTGCTCGGAAGAGGCTGTGCAACTGGTGCAAACCTGGAGGGTTGGGGGAGGGAGTAGTAGTTCCTCCTGTAGCTGGCAGGGAATGGAGGAGGAGCCAGTGTCCTGCAGGCTGGGAACAAATTAAGTCACCATTGGATGGGGGCGGGGGGGGGGGGGGGCGTGCAGCACGGAAGACTAGAGGAACTCGGTCCATCAGCTGCCCCAAACCTGTTTGTGGTTTTCTGTGACCTCCCTCCCTGTGGATGGCTGCACCATCTGTCAGCTGCCTAGCTGGAAATCTGCTGTGATCCTGATCCTTGAGTCCTCACTGGGATCCTTGCAGCCCCTTGACTCACTGCCTGGTCAGTCACCAGGTTCTATCCAGTCTACCTCTTACACGACTTTCCAATAATCCTTTCTTCTCTGGCTCCACGGCTGGCATGCTGGTACTGTGTCTCCCTTCCCCAGTCTATGGGCACTCTGCCTCCAGACTCTCTCCCCTCCTCCAATGTATCCACTTTAATGGGGTCCTTGCAGTAATTTTTATTTTGTGTTATTTCATTTCATTTCATTCAATTTATTTGTTTGTTTGTTTTTGCAGTGATTTTTAGAAAGGAAAAAAGTATAAATCTATTTGTGTTATCCTTAAAAATCCTTCACTGGCTCCACATTGCTTTCTGAATGCAATTAAAACTCTTTAGCTGAGGCATTAAACTTCTTGTGTTGGCCCTTGTCACCCTCTCTAGCTTCACCTCCCCACACATATGCTCTGCTCTATCAAACACTAAGTTTGCCAAGCTCTGTGGGTTGTGCGATTTCTCTTCTTGCCCTGCACACTCTTCCCCCTTCAGGTGTCACCTCCTCTGCAAAGCCTTCCTCTTAACACCTCCTCCAAGACTGACTTGGGTGCTCCTCTTCTGTGCTCCTCCCTGTTTATCCTCATAGTAGAACTGATACTCTAATCCCGTGGGGTAATAAAGTAAAAAAAAAAAAAATGTATCAAATAGCTGGCACTATGAGTTTGCTCCTGGGTGACACTTTTCTAGAAATGCCTTGAGAATATGCCTGGGTAGAATGTGAGGTTCTGAGAGCAGGAACCAAGGCTGTAAAAGATGCTGGCCAAGCTGTTTTGCATGAAACAAGGAAAAGAATTCCTTCTTTCACTCCTAAGAGCAAAAAGGCAGGAGGGATGAACAAGTGAGGAACAGAGAAGAAGTGGGTAGGGGGAAGGAAGGGACTGAGAGAAGCTGTGAAGTGTGTGAAGTGGTGTAGAGGATCCTATGGGGTGACAGCCATAGAAAATTCCCTACGATGGGGTGCCCAAAAGGCATCTTAAATAGAGAGGCCACGTGTTTGATGTCAGGTTTGTTTGGTTGTTCATTTTTAAGTGAGGCAACGCTCTTCAGCCTCCTTTCCCCCCAGCCCCTCAATCTTTAGTAAAGTCTGTCAGTATTCTCAAATTACTGTAAATGTGTGTGTGTGTGTGTGTGTGTGTGTGTGTGTGCGCGCGTGCGTGTGCACATGCGTGCGCACGCGCGCGTGCCTCTGGGAAGGTGGCATTATAGAAAGGACTTTGTTGAACACTTGGGTCAACTTGGAGACCACAGGTATGAAAACAAGATCTAGGAAAGACCCTTGGAGTATTGGGAGCACCTGGGGAACCATAGCATCTCAGGGAGGCCTTTGAACTACTGCAAGGCATTGAGTGGGACCTTGAGACCAACTTAATTGGAGGAGCATCAACCTCTCCCTGATATCTGAATTGTATTAGAAATTAAAGCAAATCTCCAAGGGGAGCTGTGGAAGTAGGGATAAGGTGCACTTTTCTGTCTTAATAATTTAGCTGCTGGGGCAGGGCTGTGGAGGATAAGCGGGACACTCTTTTTCTGGACACTTGTGGTTCCCTCCTTGATATCATTCAAGTCTCTGCTCATATGTAACCTGCTCAGAGAGGCTTTCTCTGACTAGCAGAACTACTAAACCAATCCCCATCACACTTCTTTAGCTCCTCCTAATCATGGAAATTCTATCCCTGAGTTTCAGTGGATTATAAAGTTGTGTTAAGTCTACTGAATTTAGAGAAAATCTGGATCTTGAATGCTAGCCCTTTATTCATTCACTCATTCAATAAATACTTATTGAGGGCCTACTATGTACCTGGCATCACTCTAAGCACTTGGGGGCACATCTGTGAACAAAACAAGCAAAAGTCACTCGTGTGGGTCCTGAGCATTAAGGCAAAAACCATCTTAATTTCAACCGTCCTAACCCTGCACACTGGGAGAAGTTTTTCCTCTCAAACTCAAAGCACTTTGTAGACCTTCTTGTAGGTTAATTCTTGGTAATGGGCACATGTCCAACTGCTGACACAATGAAGTATTAAAAATATCACTCAACACAATAGTTTTTCTAAAATGTTAAGTCTACTGATTTTGTGTTTGCATAAAAAGAATAGGTTGAAAAGTCATATTTCAAAAGCCTCTGTCCTAAAACTAGAGTATTCTGAGAGGGATCTTTTTATTTCTCTATTGATCTACCAATCTTCTATTTCTAATGGGCCATTTAATTCAAATTACATCAAACCTGACTAAATTAAATTGATTTGTTACAATGAAACTCATCCCTTCTTCCCTGCTCAAAAACCTAGAATACTCTGTGAAGGAAGGTCAGATTGAATCCAAGTTGCCACCTGTTTGGTTATCCACTACAACCATCACCCATTCATCCAGGGAGTAAGAGTTCAGTGAATGCTGAAAGAAGACCAGGATGTAGAGAAGGAACATCCGCAGAATCAAGCCAGAAGCCCTCTTCAGGATATGTCACAGGGGACTTACATGCAAAACGCAAACATATTGAGAAAGGAGTCCCAACTTCTCACTGCGAACAGAGGAAATGACACTTACCCCAGTTATGAGTGAAAAGGAGAAAATCATGGGTAGGGATGAACTCCAGACAAAGGCAACAGAAAGAAAGCCATCTGAACAAAAAAGCATAATGGATTCTTGTAAGTTGCCTGTGGCTGGGGTCTGTGCCCTCTACACTAGGATGTATATGGCAGGAGAAGAAGCTGGACAAAATGGGCACGGTCTGATAATGAAGGGGTTTGCATACTATGCTGTGAGAGATGAGTAGCAGTGTGACATGATCAGACTTCAGACTTGTGTTTCACAAACATTCTTGGAGTAATGTGAGGAATCAGAGTAGAGGTGAGGAGACCAGTGAGGTGGCTGTTTCAGCAGTCCGGGACCCACACCATGGCACAGTGGCTGGGAGAGGGGTCAAACACTAGAGGGAATTCAAGAGTAAAAGTGGGAGGATTTGACATGAGCAGTTAAGAGGACACCAGGTGAGAATGAGTTTTCCTGCTTGGGTAACTGAGTGAATGGTGGAGATCCCAAACTACATCTCCCTTTCCCTTACTCCTGCCCAATAACATCGGGATGATGATTAAGCTAATTTTCTTCTTTAAAAAGTCTAGCCGTCCTTAAATTAAATACTTACCTGGTTTGGAGAATTCTCTCCCATGCCAGCCCAAGGGAAAGGCCAGAAACTTGCCAGCCTCCCCTATAGTCAGGAGCTAGACACAGGAACCCAACTCCACTAATCAGATGCTAGAATTTTTTTAGCGTCTGGTTACACAAAGAAGGGGTGCCACAAAACCCACTTGGATAATGGTGGTCCCAGGTGGATGCGGCTCCTGGATGAGTCAGAGACAGAAGTGGTACAGATGGCCTCCAGACTCTGCCTGTGTAGAGGGGTGTGCTAGGTGTCTCTGCCCAGTGGTGTGGCAGTTATGTCTCCCTGGGGCAGCTCTGTGGTGTGGTTTGGGGGCTATTCCTGTAAACATAACACTTAGCCCTCGCAGGAATTGTGTGAGTTTCCTAATAGCCTTTAATAAACCTCTTTCTGGCTAAAACTAGGTCAGATGGTTTTGTTTGCAGCTAGAATCCCTGAATGATATACCACTTCTCCCTGATGGTTTGGCTGCAAGCAACAGAAACCTCCTTCTTCTATTTAAAATAGGTAACTAGTTACCTCAAAGTAAAGGTTACATAATGGCAGCAGAATTATTATTGCAAATATATAGTAAGCCTTTACTTTGTGCCAAGTACCCTTCTAAGTGTTTTAGACAGATACTTCGTTTGCAAATTATCAATTTTACCAATGAGGAAATGGAAGCTGAAATATCCCAAGGTCACACAGATAGTAAGGTTGTAAGGGTTAGAGAAGCTCTTTGAACCCTGACAGTCTGACTCCAAATATGACACTCTTTTTTTTCTTTTCTGTTTTTCCCAAATATGACACTCTTAATAACTACCCTAAACTATCTTGGTGTTAAAGAAGCTCATTGTTTGTACAGTCTTATAGTCCATCCAGTCCAAATTGTATCCCATGCCTGAGTTTCTCTATTGTGCCCTCAGTGAGTAAATGAGTGGAGGATGATTAACTTGCACCAGGGGAAGTAGGGGGGATGTTGGAACTGAAAATGTAACTATTAAATGGAGCAAGAAGACATCCTTAAAATCACTACATTACCAGGTGGCAGGTACCAGGAACCAGGTACCAGGCTGTACTGGTTGAAATGTGTTTGGCTGCAAACAAGAGAAACCCCAATTAGCAGTGCCTTAAATCTTACAGATATTTGTTGGGGCGCCTGGGTGGCGCAGTCGGTTAAGCGTCCGACTTCAGCCAGGTCACGATCTCGCGGTCCGTGAGTTCGAGCCCCGCGTCGGGCTCTGGGCTGATGGCTCAGAGCCTGGAGCCTGTTTCCGATTCTGTGTCTCCCTCTCTCTCTGCCCCTCCCCCGTTCATGCTCTGTCTCTCTCTGTCCCAAAAATAAATAAAATAAACGTTGAAAAAAAAAATTAAAAAAAAAAAATCTTACAGATATTTGTTATGTCATTTATCAAGAAGACAGGAAGTGAGCAGTTCCAAGTCTGGTTGAGTATCTTCATGTTATCATAGACCCAGGATTTTGTATCTTTTTATTGTGCATCTACAGAGTATTGGATGTTTGGCCTCAGGCTGACAAAATGGCTGCCCTGGATAGTTGCAGGCATCTTGTCCCTTCCAGACTGCCTTCAGAGTGGGAAGTTGGGTGTGACAGCAAAAAGGAGTCTCCTTTCCATAAGGAAAGATTTAAGAACTCACTTAAAATTAAAAAAATATATATGTTTTATTTATTTATTTTGAGAGAGGGAGCGAGCGAGTGTGCAAGTGGAGGAGGGGCAGGGAGAGAGGGAGAGAGAGAGAGAGTCCCAAGCAGACCTCATACCATCAGTGCAAAGCCTGACACGGGCTTGAGCCCACAAACCATGAGATCATGACCTGAGCTGAAACCAAGAGTTGGACACTCAACCGACTGAGCTACTCAGGCACCCCAGGAACTCACTTTTAAAAGTCTCACTGGGGGTGCCTGGGTGGCGCAGTCAGTTAAGCGTCCGACTTCAGCCAGGTCACGATCTCGCGGTCTGTGAGTTCGAGCCCCGCGTCAGGCTCTGGGCTGATGGCTCGGAGCCTGGAGCCTGTTTCTGATTCTGTGTCTCCCTCTCTCTCTGCCCCTCCCCCGTTCATGCTCTGTCTCTCTCTGTCCCAAAAATAAATAAACGTTAAAAGTCTCACTGGCCAGGGTGCCTGGGTAGGTCAGTCAGTTGTGTGTCTGACTTTGGCCCAGGTTATGATCTTATGATTCATGAGTTCAAGCAACACATGCTCACTGCTGTCTGTACAGAGCCCACTTCAGATTCTCTGCCTCTCCCCTGTTTGAGCTCTCTCACAAAAGTAAAATAAACATTAAAAAAAAACAAAAATCTTGCTGGCCATAGCTATGTAATGGCTTCTCCCCTAAACCAATCACCAACATTTAGAAATGAGATTACCATGACTGACTTAGAGGATTCATTACCTGGAGAAGGGTGAATCCTACCTTCTTGGGGCACTTTGCTTTCTGCTAAATACCTGAGCAAAAATCTGTGTTCTGTATCAAAGAAGAGTGTGTGGAAGTGGCTGTTGGATAGGAATCGACAAGGTCTGCCATAATGGTGCATCAGAACAGCAGGCTTCTGGTCTGGGCTGATTTGTCGATTTGCTTAGTAAATAATTTTTTCGTTAGTGTTGAGTGTTGAGTGATCTTGGAGTCTGACCATTACATGCTGTGTGTTTTTGGCAAGTCATTTGCTCTCTCTCAATTTTGGCTTCCATATCTTTAACATGAAATGGCCAAAGTAGATAATTTTGAGGTCTTTCCTCATATCCCATTCATTTATCTCTTCTTTCTTTTATAACACTTTTACATTCAGAGCTATAATTTTTGCTGTCAGAGACCTTCAGGAGATGGATCGTTTTGTCAATAGACAATTTATTCCCTCTCACCTCCTAAAGCCATGCTTTTCAAGGTGGAACTCCCATACTCATGGCATATGAGGAGTAAGTCAGTGGATATGTGAAGCCATAGGATAAGCATAGGGTATCTTCCAGGATTTTATGCAAAGATTTGGGAGGAAAGCCTTTAAAAATTGTGTTTTCTGTTACATAATTGTGGACATGCTGTGGAATATGGTGCAAAATTTTCAAATTTGGACAATGGCCACATGTCTTTTGGAGTTATGTGTTTGTTCTTCTCTGTGGCTGGGGGTCTTTAGTTAGAAAACTTTTGTGTAACAATGACTAATTAATATTTTCTGAATTCAAAAAGTGCATTAGATTATTTATATATCACTTGGGTCTGATATCTAGATTAGAGTTTTTCAGTCTCAGCACAATGACAGTTTGGCCAGATGATTCCTTGTTTCAGGGACTATCTATGCAGGACATCTAGGATGTAGGATGTAGGGTGTTTAGCAGCATCTCTGTCCTCTACCCACTAGATGCCGGTTACAATCTCCTAGGTGTGACCACCAAAAATGTCCCCAGACATTGCAAAATATACCTGGTGGGGCAAAATCAACCCAGTTGAGAATGAAGTGGATGGATTAATACTTGAATTCTTACTTGCCCCTTCTTGGATTAATAGTTCTGTGGCCTTGGACAAGGTACCTAACATTTGTAAACTTCAACTTCTTTATATGCCAAATAGGGCAAGTTCATAAGATTATTATCTGCATTAAATGAGATCACAGATACGACCTCACAGAGTCTAGCTCAATGCCTAGTCTATAATAGGCCTTCCGTGAATTTTAATTCTCTTCCCCATCCCTTCGGCTTTCTGGGGCTATAGAACTTTCCAATTGGAAGGGATGTTAGAAGTAATCTTACTAGAATTCTTCATTTTATAAATTAAGAGACTGAGGTTCATAGAGATAATCTGTCTTTTCAACCCTAAATTTATCTTTATACTCAATTAATACAAAAGAGACATATCAAAGTGGGAATGTACAGAAGCAGATGAGTTCAAAGGCTCTCTCCTGTCAAGGCTGATTTGCAAGGTTCTTGCCCCTGTAGATTTCCTTCTGATGTATTACCTCTGAGAGAATTCTTGAAGCACTAAATCCTTTGTGTGACTCAGACTGAGTTCAAATGTTTGGTTTCAGGCGCCATCACTTGTCTCTTTGGAAACTCTTGTCCTGGGCACTTTGAATGTTAGAGAATGTTAAGCATTGAAACAAAATGTATGGAATATGAGAGTTAATGCTCTGAGCCAGCCAAAGTTTAAAAAAATTTATAGTCATCAAGAATACATAACAGCTGTTCAAGAAACAGAACAAAAGAAAGAACCGGAAAGATTAATGGGTAGCTCCAATTTTTCTGCTTCTTCTCTGCTAAGGACAAGACTATTCTGACTAAAAAAAAAAAAAAAAAAAAAAAGACTGGGGCAACCTGATGAAAGGGACTAAAGCCCCTGAAAGGGGAGAAGTGCGGTAAGAGCTGCCCTAAAAGAGTCCATATCTCCTGGACCAAACAAATCACTGTGTAAGCTATTGGGAAATTTTCTGGTGAGACCATAGAACCACTGTTGATAATCTGAGGGACTCAGAGAAAATAGGAATCATATTGGAGGATTGAGGATGGGCAAATGTCCTGATTTTTAGGAAATATAATTAATTTTTCCCTTCTCACTTCTACCAACTATGAATTCATGAGTTTGGCACCAGTCCTAGGCAAAATTCCATAAAAGATTATTTTACTAATGGCTTATGAATGCTTACAAATTAAGCAGCAATCTCTCTAAGCCAGTAGTGTTTCAGTAAAACAGGTCATGCCAGAGTAATCTAATTTCCTTTTTTGATTAAGGCCATTAGAATGGCTGAGCAGGGATGTGGAGTGAGCACAGAATATCCAGATGACAGGAAGGCATGTCTCTTTGAACAAGGCATGTCTCTGTGTCATTGTTGAAGACAAGATGTGGAAAGATGGGCTGGATACAGATATCATGCAGTGAATGTGTAACTGTATCCGGTGGATACCAATTAATGGATGGATAGTGATAAGGAAGCAGATCCCCAGTGCCTACTGTAGGACATTGGCCCTGGGCCTGTGACAGTCCATACTTTATTAGCGTATTAACCAGATCAAACAATGAATGTGCCTTACCCTTGGCTCTTTGGGGGGATCTGTTTGGCCCATACAGATACAAAGGGATACATATTGGTAGCTGTGCTTTGTGCCAAGTGACCCCAAGTGCCAGGGTACAGCTAATTGAACACATTGCTTTAGGGACATATGTTCCATGGCAGTGAAAATCCTTGTAGATCTTGACCCTGACTCCCTCTCTAGTCTCAGTTTTGTTGCCCTCTCCCCATGGTCCCCATGTTTAGCCAGGCTTATAATAGCCTGCATACACTCTGTTGTTTTATGCCCTCTTCATTTTGTACATTTTCCTGTATCTGACTTGAATGCCCTTGTTTCTCTACTGCCTAATTCTTCACCTGCCTGACAAGCTTTTACTCATATTCAAGACTCATATTCAAGCTAAACCTTCCCGTCCTGTGTAAAGCCTTTCTTTTCCTTCTCACCCTTTTTTGGGCACCTATCCTAATAAATTTTTCCCCATCTGAATTTTGGTACTTGTACCCACCATTGCTCTAGGAATTATCACACTGTATTAATAACATATTTACTTGTCTATCTCCTCTGACCTCTCTTTTCTACCCTCACGAACCACTCCCCATACAAACACTTCCAGCTCACTGAGAACAGGGGTTGGATCCTACCCAGAGCCTGGTACAAAAAAGAGGCACTCAGTGAATGAATTAATGAATAAAAAATGAATGAATGAATGGCTTATGTAAAACATATTATTCTGGCTCTGTTACTCAGTGTCAGCCTGCTAAGAATCACAATGACATTAAATGTTTCTGTGTAACCTGACTCCTTAGATCCAGCTGTCCAAAGGATTAAAAAAATATACTAAACAGGATTCCTTTTCCCTCTAGTCACCTGCTGTCTCAATAAGGGCTTATGGATGCACTGAATCAGCAACAAAACTCTTTACCATGGTGCGTACAAACCATACTGCCACAACCTTACAGGGTCTCCAAACCAAAAGCCAAAATTTTCAACATTCCCCTCCTGTGGCAACCAAGAAGGCGCATCTATGCTACCAGCCATAGACATTTTTAGAACTGCCGTCTGCATTTTTGAAAAGGGAGTCTAGCCTTACTCATCTTATCTCTTTTCTTCTAATTGACTCAGAAAGTAAGTACAACCTTATTTAAATGCAACCAGAGCAGAGAGGCACAAAGAATAATTCAGCTTTCCTGGTACTTCAGGAAGAGTCTAATTATTACGGGAAGATCTGGGCCTTTAAAAAGGATGCTCTGCAGTATAATTAAAGAATTAAAATTCAGATAAGGGCACCAAATGCAAGTCAGCAGGCATTTATGTCTGTGCCAATTATTCAGTTCTAAATAGCTGGACCAGGCAGTGTTTGTTGCAGGTTGGCTGAGTTGCCTGACTGGAAGACTGGCATCCTGGCATGCTGCCAATGTCCCGAGTCCATTCTGTCCCTGTGTAATGGGTGTTGGCATTTAACACCCTCCAAAATGCAAGAGATGATGTTCCACTGGGGATCCTTCATGCTCAGAGTTAGGACAGGCCTCACATACAAATTCCTGCCAAGCCAAGGGGTATAAAACCCTGGGGTTTTGAAGCAGACAGACCAGGGTGTGAATCTTCAGTGTGATCACAGAGTCTGAAGTAAACTAAGAGTTGATTAATAACCTTTAAAGGGGTATCTGGATGTATTAATAGTATATTATTTAAAGACTGTTTTGGGTTTTTTGTTTTTTGGTGTTTTTTACATCTTTTTAAATTTATTTTTAAGAGACAGAGAGAGACAGAGCACAGGTGGAGGAAGGGCAGAGAGAGAGGGAGACACAGAAGCCGAAACAGGCTCCAGGCTCCGAGGTGTCAGCACTGATCCCGACGCAGGGTTCAGACTCACGAACCGCGAGATCATGACCTGAGCTGAAGTCAGACGCTTAACCCACTGAGCCACTCAGGCACCCCAAAGACTGTTCTGTTTTGATCACAAAGTACGTGTGAAGCACTTAGAAGCTTATAATCCTTATCATATGACACTCTAGCTTGTTTGTGACACTTTCATCTGAATCTCTCATAGTACTTAATGGCTAGTGCTTATTAATAATAATGATGTTCCATGTTTAGGCAGAACTTCTTAAAAAAAAGTTTACTTATTTATTTTTAAGACAGAGAGAGAGAGTGCGAGCAGGGTATGGGCAGAGAAAGAGGGAGAGAGGGAATCCAAGCAGGCTCTGCACTGCCAGCATAGAGCCCAATACGGGGCTCAAACTCAAGAACTGTGAGATCATGACCTGAGCCGATATCAAGAGTCAGATGCCCAACCAACTGGGTCACTGAGGTGTCCCTTAGGTGTAACTTTAAAAAGTTCTGTGGTCTCCATGTCCTTATATTGTCCTGGCTAGGAAGCTTTAGAGCTCTTGGACCCCACTTTGTAGTTGAGAGACAAGAGTTAGCTTGCTAGAGTGTGAAGTAAAGCAGAAACTTAATGTGTTTGTGGCTATTTCTGCAGAGGAAGTGTCATGGGCAAAGCTTTCCGTGGATATCAGGATAAGGCATGCCTTTTATCTGCTATGGTCCAAGCTCCCCTCTTCCAGAGCCAAGAGGACCCTGCATCACACCCGCTGCCCTTCTTTATTTGTCATTTGAGACCTAGGGGCCTGAAAAGACATCTGCAAGCTCTAGAGAAGGGAAGGCTGAGAGAGAGAGAGTGAGAGAAGGAAATTTGTTGAACATCTGCTTTTAGCCCCCTTAGAATAACAGAAGAGAGCATGAAGGAATCAGAGCTTTGTGGGGTCCGCTTTCAGAAAGAGAAGGGGAAGATAAAGTTAAATTTTCAGCTCTCACTGTGGTGTTAATTTTATTTGTCAGCGTGGCTGGGCCACAGTACCCTGATATTTGGTCAACTACCAGTCCAGATGTCTCTGTGAAGATAGTTTTTAGATGAGATTAACGTTTAAATCAGTGTACTCAGAATAAAGCAAATTACTCTCTGTTATGTGGGTGGACCTCTCTTAAGGATGGCCTTAAGAGAAAAAAAGACTGAGGCTCCTTGGGGAAGAGTGAGTTCAGCCAGCAGGGAGCCTTGGGACTCAAGCTGCAGCATCAACTCTTCTCTGCCGGCCTGCTCTGCACATCTCTGACTTGCCAGCCCCACAGTCACATGAGCCAATTCCTTAAAATAAATCTTTCTCTCTCTGTCTCTCTCTCTCTGTCTGCGCGCGCGCACACACACACACACACACACACACACACACACACCCTGTTCCATTTCTCTCGAGAACCCTAATACACACACCATATATTAGAATAAATTCAAATTGATTAAACATTTAAATGTAAACAAACAGGGGCACCTGGGTGGCTCAGTCAGTTAAGCGTTCCACTCGATTTCGGCTCAGGTCATCATCTCACAATTTGTGAGATTGAGACCCGCATCAGGCTCTGCACTGACAGTGAGGAGAGGGCTTGGAATTTTCTCTCTCCCTCTCTCTCTGCCCCTCCCCTGTTCGCGTGCACAGGTGCATGCTCTCTCAAATAAATAAACTTAGAAATGGGGTGCCTGGGTGGCTCAGTCAGTTAAAGCATCTGACTTCGGCTCAGGTCATGATCTCACGGTTTTTGAGTTCAAGCCCCACGTCGGGCTCTGTGCTGACAGCTCAGAGCCTGGAGCCTGCTTCGGATTCTGTGTCTCCCTATCTGTCCCTCCCTGACTAGTGCTCTGTCTCTCTCTGTCTCCCAAAAATAAATAAATGTAAAAAAAATTAAAATAAATAAATAAACTTAGCTAGAAAAAATATTGGTAAATATTTTGGCAGGGGTGGGTGGGAGTGAAGAATGCACACCACAAGCAGAAACTATGAAAGGAAAGACTGCCAACTTTGATTAGGAAAAGTATCTTCTGTCTGAGAGTACCATAAATATATAAAAGGGGAAGTCTTAAATAGGGGAAAATTCACGATATATGTTCAGACTAAAAGTTAATATATTTAGTACACAAAGAACTGTTACAAAGGAATAAAATAAGCTGACCATCTTAAAAGAAAAATGGACAAGGACAAGCAAGCAAGTCACAAAGAAAAACAAATGACCATAAACATGTGGAAACATTCAATATAAAACAAATGCAAATACAAAAAATATAATTTTTGCTTGGCAAATGATCAGAAACATAAAAGGATGCTCATATGCAGTGTTAGCAGTGAGGCAGCAAAAGGGGCCACTGTTGTTAAGGTATAAATTAGCACACCTGTCTCAGACTTTTAGACTCCCATGGCGGAGGTGAACATCAGATGTGCAGACATTTCTGGAAGTATGCTAAGCCCTGTAATATATATAATAGCATACAATTGAAAACACCTAAATGTCCATCAATATGGTATTAGTTAAGGGGTGCCTGGGTGGCTCAGTCGGTTACCTGTCTGACTCTTGGTTTTGGCTCAGGTCATGATCTTACGGTTTGTGAGTTTGAGCCCTGCATTGGGCTCTGTGCTGACAGAGCAGAGCCTGCTTGGGATTCTTTCTCTCTGCCCCTCTCCTGCTCCTGTACTCTCTCTCTCTCTTTCAAAATAAATAAACTTAAAAAATGTGGTATTAGTTAAATAAGTTATGGTAAATCCATACAATGAAAATGAACTTGTGAATTATATTTATCTCAGCAGAAGGCTATTATTTATTAAGTAAAAAAGGCTTAACAAAATTGTACACAGTATAAATCCCATTTTTGCATGGGTAAGTCAACATTCTTGAATAGAAGAAAGACTGGAAGGAAATACACCAAAATGTTAATAATAGTGGACAGGGGGATTATGGGTGACTTAAATTCCCATTTGAGTATGTATGTGGTGGGGGATGGGGAATGTTTTTTCTACTATAACTCCATATTACTTGTGTAATAAGAAAAGAGATTATTATTATTTTTTAATTTTTATTTTCTTTTTACAGTTCAGTATGTATTAGGTAGAGGAGGTGGCAAGGTGAGGGTGGGGCCAGTAAAATTAGTAGCCAAAAATCAGGGGCTGTGATTTCCAGAACTTAGAAGAGTTCAGAAACCTCTCTCCTGGTCTCACATTTATTATGTTTGCCATTCTTTTGATTCCCTGACTTGATTTGCAGTATACTTGTGAAAAATGGGTTTTATTTTGGGGAAGCATTGGATGGGAGAAGCAGAGAAGACTGCATCAGGTTCCATGACCTATCTGACAGGGATGAGAGTGGGAGGCAGCCCCGGGGAGGGGGCACACGGCCTGTAAAGAGATTAGAAAGCAGATAATCCCTGTGGCCACAAAAAGGATATAGGGGTATCAGCCAAATTGGAGTGGAATGAGCACCCTGGAGGAAGAAACAGGAGAAGTCTACCTATCAGGAGCTGGGGAGTTTGGGGGCAGACACCTATGGGCTAAGCCCGCTGCAAATTCTTGTTGGCCTCAGAGCAAGAGGCCCATATACATACCTCCAGATGTACACTAAAGTTTGAAAACCATTATCTACTCTACTCCTAAAAATTCATCAGCCCCTGCGCGCACTTCATAAGGAGAAAATTCAGATTCTTTTCTGGAGAAAGGCTTGCACACATCAACACCCCCTGTGAAGAAAGCTAGCTTGCCCAACAGTCAAGCCCAGCATTTAACAAGCCCTAGCCATGCAAACACAGTTTGCATCAGCTTTTTAGCTCCCCATCATTAGCCATGAGTGGACAACCAAGTATCACAAAATATTTAAGGAAAGCCTCCAAAATTGAACAGAGAGACCAAACCAAGGAGAAGGGGAAAAAGACACTAGGTGGGGCAATACCTATAAAGTTTGGAATTAAAATTCTCAAAGAGAAGAGAAGATAGGGCACCTGGGTGTCTCAGTTGTTAAGCATGTGCTTTTGGCTCAGGTCATGATTTCACGGTTAGTGAGTTTGAGTCCCACATCAGTGACTGGTGTCCCGCTTCAGGAAAACACGAGCCCCGCTTCTGGTGAGCCCTTCTTCTCTCTCTCTGCCCCTCACTCACTTGTGCTCTCTCTCCCTCTCTCAAAAAAAAAAAAAAAAAAAAAAAAGAGAGAAGATCTTGCATCCCTTAAACAAGAGCACAGTACTATGTTTAAAAAAAAAAAAAATACAATCAGAGAACCAAACAGAACACACATAAATTTTTAAAAAATATATGGTAACTGAAAGTTTGAAGGGTTGTCATAACTACCCATTCATTCAGTGATTCCCTGGAAGGACTCAAGATTCAGAGGCAGTTGTAATCAAGGCTATTATTTATTATAGCAAAGGGATACACAGCAGGATCAGCAACGGAGACACATCAGGCAGAGTATGCAGGAGTCTAGTGTAGGCTTCCAACGTTTTCCTCTGGGTAGTGTGGGGTTTTCACACACTTTGTGAAGGCTTTGGCCTTCAGCAGTGAAATAGAGGATCTTCTGCAGTGTTTTTGCCCATATAACCCTCTTCAGACTCTGAGTCCAGGATTTTTACTTTTATTGCTAGTTATTTAAGCGCTCTTTGCCTGTGCAACCAGCCATAATTAGTGAAGTTCCAAAGTCTCAGAAGGAAAGCAAGTGTTCACCCTAAATCACATTGTTTGTACAAAGAATCTAGGCAGTCTGGTAGAACCGAATTCAGTGCCCCAGGCACACAAAACAACCTTATCATTTAGTAGCATGGAATACATACCAGAGGCCTTTCCAGGAGCCTCCTTGAAACCTCCTAGAGATAGCAACATAAAGGCCTGCTACGGTTAACATAGCAGTCTTTCCTGCAGGTTGAAATTAAAATTCAATAGAAAATATTAAAGATAACATTGAAAAGAATATCTTTTGAGAAGAGGATGGAAAAGAAGTTAAAGAAATGGAAAAATGAATAATGATAAAATTAGGAAATCAGTCCTAGACGTCTGACATCTAGAATGAACAAAGAGAGAAAATTAATGGGAGGAAAACATAGAAGACATAAAAGAAGAAAATTTTCTGAAACTGAAGAATAAGAATTTCCAGATTGAAAGAATCCATTAACAACACAACCTGGTAGAGACCCAGGAAGAAGAGATTGTGAGTGAGTACTAACTCCCTTTGTGTCTGTGACCTCCAGCTGTTCAAAGCTGACATGTTGCCCTTTAACAATTCATTAATATTTTAGTTGATTTTTTTTCACCTGCTTATATGGTGACCACCTTTTCATTCTCTGCAAAAGCAAATTATGTGTCTGATTTCTCTTTGGGGGATTTTATTTGGAATTTATGTTGCTCAATTACCTTCTGACCTGAACTCTTTGATACACTAAAAAAAAAATGTCGTTTTTTAAAGATCATATGGCTTTTTAAAAAGGGTAAGAAAGTCTTTTTTTTTTTTTTAATAGCTTTCTACATTCTAAGAGGAAATGGATGTTGCATACAGATTTAGTACCAATCCCTACTGCTATGCCTAGCATTTTCAAGTCCTCAGGCTTTTCTGGGGAAAATGGTATTAGAAAAATCAGTTCATATGTTATCAATACCTCCCTCTCTAGTAACTTTGCAACTTCCCCTTGTTTGCTATGTCACCGAGGAAAAAGCATCTCTGTTTGCTTTTTATTTCCCCCAAATTCAGTTGTTTCTTTCATTCTTGTTTTTTCCCCCAATGTCTTTACTCTTGTGGGGGTTTTTAAAAAGCATTTTTATTCAATTTATGTGGGTTTAGGGAGGGAGCAAAGGTAAATATACATTTTAATTCTGTTATGTTTATATTGGATTGTTGAATGTAACATTTTGCAAAGGCTGGGCCATGAGGTGACCTTAGTTTTATGTTAATTACATGGGAATTATTTATTTTTTTAAGAAATGATTTTCAAACTCTGGTATCTTAATTTTGAATAACCAACCTCTATAACTAAGTATACTGGGACACCACTGTTGAGGATTGTTGGGCTCAGAAGTTTTTGCTAAACTTTCCATTTTACTTTCCTATGTGACTCTTTCTTTTCTTTCTTTCTTTCTTTCTTTCTTTCTTTCTTTCTTTCTTTCTTTCATTCTTTCGTTCTTTTTTTAGCTTGAATTATTGAGGAAGTTCTCTTAGCTCTTTACTTGGCTTTATAAGTTCTTTATTTTCTGCTTAACCATCAATATATAAGTTGTTCATGGGATGTAATTGAGCTTCTTTCTGTTCAGCACCATTTGAGGACTAGTGACACTCCTCTGACAAAGGTTTGAAGACCAGAACCTCAGGGTTCTTTTGTGAAGACTTCATAAAGGAGGGTGTCAGTTGGGGTGTGGGTGGGCATGTTTTCCTCTCCTCTTAGGGACCTGAGATTTCTTGCCTTGTCTTGGAATTCAAGTGGTCTTACAGTTCATTATTAAAGAGGAGTAACTCAAATGTTTCCTATTTAAGGGGTGCCTGGGTGGCTCAGTTGGTTAAGCATCTTGATTTTGGCTCAGGTCATGATCTCACAGTTCAGTTCGTGAGTTTGAGCCCCGTATCAGGCTCTGGGCTGACAGTTTGGAGCCTGCTTGGGATTCTGTCTCCCTCTGTCTCTGCCCCTCTCCCGCTCACTCTCTCTCTCTCTCTCTCTCTCAAAAAATAAGATATTTCCTGTTTAAGACATATTCCAGCAGTCTGGGGATCAAGCAAATCTTCATAAGTCAGTCATATTTTACATTATTAAGATTTATTAAGATACAGTGGATTTCAGTGAATCTCTCTGTTACAAAATACAAATTATTTTTTACTGTGGAAAATACACATAATGTAAAATTAAAATGAAGTATTTTTTAACATGAAAAATATATACAACCTTTGTAGACTTCCTTCCCTTCTCTGGGCTTTTATTTCTTCAATTATAAAAAGAGGTCTGGGACTAAATCATTAGGTTCCATTTGGGGCATTTTTAGCAACTTTAATGAGATATAATTCATATAGTATATAAGTTACCATCTTACATTGTAAAATTCACTGGTTTTTAGGATGTTGCATTATTAATTTCTTTAAATTGTGATAAAATGTATGTAACATAATTATCATTTTAGCCATTTGTAATCATCTAAGTATATAATCCAGTGGCATTAATTGCATTCAGAATGTTGTGTGACCATCACAGATATTTCCAAAACTTCATTATCTTCAACCATAACTCTATAATCATTAAGGGATCCATTTAGCTTTAACATACTAGCAATTATTCTAATTTTTAAATTTTTTTGCAACTTCTATGCCCAATGTGGGTCTTGAACTTATGACCCTGAGATCAAGAGTCACATTCTGTACCAACTGAGCCAGCCAGGCACACTGCTATTATTCTATTTTAGATAAAACTCTTCAAAGACCCTCAAACCCAAACTGGAAAAAGACTAATTTTAATTCCCAATCCCAGTGTTATTAGGTCTGTTATGTGCTATTACACATTTATATACACTCTGAGTGTTGTTCTCAGTCCCATGATGGGCATGTTAACAGCTCTAAAGAAAGTCAGAGCAAAAAGGGGGAATGAATTGGGGTTTTAGTTGGATCTTGTAATGATGAGCCACTAGAGAGCCTTCTTACTCCCATCAGCAGCTTTCAGTTAACTTCCACGTTAAGCCAGATGTCTTTCAAAAATTATCCTACCAGTTGGTGAATTTTAGAGCTTTTAGAGGCTGTATTCATGCATTCTCTTCAGAAAGTGACTGAAAAGCTGTTACTGACACCCACTGCTGAGATGTCCCTGGATGTTCCTTCGAGATTTATGAATTGTTCACGGCACAGGAACCAACTGATATCTACTTCCTGGTCCTGAGGATTTCAGCTATTCTTCCACATTGGAATATATTCTTTGAGTTGTTGCTGGATTAGTATTTCCATGAGATCAGAGAGAAATAAAACCAGGAAGGTTGCATCTGTTTGTACATAATCACAGAAATTTTTTTTTTTTAATTTTTTTCAACGTTTATTTATTTTTGGGACAGAGAGAGACAGAGCATGAACGGGGGAGGGGCAGAGAGAGAGGGAGACACAGAATCGGAAACAGGCTCCAGGCTCCGAGCCATCAGCCCAGAGCCTGACGCGGGGCTTGAACTCACGGACCGCGAGATCGTGACCTGGCTGAAGTCGGACGCTTAACCGACTGCGCCACCCAGGCGCCCCCATAATCACAGAAATTTAACTTGCTGTCCTTGGAGTTGCCATCTCTTTCCTTCCTTGTTCTTTCTATGGTCCTCTGGGGACACTGCTCCATTATTATCCGGAGTTTACACTAGTGAGTAGAAGACTCAGGTGCCCTACTGTAACATTAGGCCCCTTCTTAGGCAGTACATTTTCTACTACTGGGTATTTAAGCAGGGGTTGGATCATTCTGTATCAGAGATGTGCAGGATTGTTCAGGAATGCACTAGGGGATTGAGAAGGGTGACACAGTAAGGTTCTTCAAGTTCTGAATATCTGTGACATTGTGGGCAACATTGCATAGTGGTAAGGAATTTTTACTTAGTCATACATTTTTTAAAATGTTTATTTATTTTTGAGAGAGAGAGAGAGAGAGAGAGAGAGAGAGAGAGAGAGACAGAGTGCATGCAGAGGAGGAGCAGAGAGAGAGGGAAACACAGAATCTGAAGCAGGCTCCAGGCTCTGAGCTGTCGGCACAGAGCCCGACATGGGGCCCAAACCCACAAAGGTGACATCATGACCTGAGCTGAAGTCGGACGCTCAACTGACTGAGCCACCCAGGTGCCACTATTTAATCTATATTAATACTCAGTATCTTCACCAGTAAAATAAGTATAATTATAGGATTAAAAAACTAATGCTTAGAAATGCTTAGAACAAATGTTTAGGAGTTTCACGCATACTTGGTAAATGTTAAGAATTGTCATGATTTTTATAAAAATAGTAACAGCCACAATTTTTGCAAAATGAATGAAAAGTTCTGTGCTAAACAGAACCAACTCTGCTTCCCAATATCTGTTTGACTTTAGGCAAATCACTCAACATGTCCGGGCCTTATTTCCTAATCACAGATATTTAGATGCCCTTTCTTTCTTTAAGATTCTTAAAGGGTCTTTTTTCTTTTTCTCTTGTAATCAAAAGACTCTTTAAGATGACTTCTATGGGATGGTAGTTGCTTAGAAATAAATTTTGAGATATTAATCTTATGCTGTCTTGATCTGCAACCTTGGACTGCTTTTTGATAATTCTGTGGCTAGGTGTGTGTAACAAAATTGGAAATAACCACCTATGCCTTCTCCTTACCAGCAAGGGATGGTTTGAGGTGCAATGAAATAAATTTATTAAAGCAATTTGATTTTTGCTGAAATAAAATGGCCTCTGCTAAATGTAAGGTCATATTATTTTTATGAGCTAGAGAATCATGTGGGAACTTAAAATTGACAAGGTTAAATTGTCTCCCTTTTTCTGTGAAAGTTGAGATCTTTGAACATGCTTAAGGTGGGAGGCTACTTTTTGATTTATCAGGAAGAGAGTAGTGGGCCACTGACGATCTATTACCTTTTGATTGTTATTGCCATTAAACATCAGTTTTCCTGCCTCTGCATAGGAATTTTTAGAGTGCATATATTGCTTTTCTGGACACGTTATGATTTCTACTCTTATAAAATCGAGCTTCCCAGTCCTCTTTCTTAGGTTATCCCTTTTGAGTTTCTTAATCAGCTGGAAAACTGGGAGTGCTAAAGATGGAGGTGGTGGAGGGTATGGATCTCACTCCTCTATCACATAGTGACTTGATGGAGAGCAAGCAGAGGGAGTTATAGAAGCCTTGTAGAAGTAACTGGAGGGTTTCCCCTGGGATCTGCATAGGGAATTTGAGTCTGCTGGTATTCAAGGAGGGTTGGGCTTGTACCAGATGAGAGGAGGGAGAGGAGCATAGGCAGGTAGTGAAAAAAAGAGAAGAGCTTGGAAAGTCTGTTAAGAGAGGCTCAAATTTCCAACTGTGCCTGGGGGCCCTGGTTTTTCTACCCCGTTCCCTGAGTGTCTCCCTCTCCCATAATTCCCAGACCATTTTTCTAGTCTCCCTAGAGTCCCAGTCCTTGATGTCCACCTGCGCTTGGTTGTCCCATAGTTACCTCATACTTATCATGTCCCGAATTAGACTCAAGTCCTTTCTCTATCCCAAGCTGTTCTTCCTTTTATATTTTACTCTTAGCTCAATCAGCCACCCAAATATGCAACCTAGAGAATCTGTAGCCATCTTCAACATTTCCTTCTCAGTGACTCAGTAGACATTTACTTAGCATTTATTATGTACCACTGCTAGATACTGGGCCATAGTAGGAGAGACAAAGATGATTAATATATGGCTTTGAATATAAGCAGCTCAGTTCAGCAAAAGAAGCAGACAGGCAACCACAATAGAGTCAGATACAAATCTCTTTTGTTCTGTCTCTTAAATGATTCTGAAATCTATTTCCTCTCTTCATTCCTACTGCCAGTGCTTAAATTCAGACCTTTTATTTGGCCAAATTACTGCAATTATCTGGTGTAGTTCCTTTTTCCACTCCTATTCTGGAAATACCCTACTTTTAGAGTAATTATTTCAAAGACACAATCTGCCTCAACAGAGATACTGTACCAGTTTCCCAGCATTCCACATGTCACCATACTACCCCACACCCAGTTTTAGTCATTAGAGATTTTGTGGCCTTGAGAATATAATTTCTCTGCTTAGAATTTCCTTCTCTATATAGTGAATTCCTATGTAGTCTCAAAGAGGCAGTTTAATGTCCCTTCCTCGATGAGGCCTTTCTCAAATACTTAGCCAGGATTTAGTGCTCTCAGAGAACTCTTGAAACCTCCATTTATACCATCCACCATGCTGCATTTTTCTTTTCTTTTCTTTTTTTTTAAAGTGTTCCCTCATTGGCCTGTAACTTCATTAAAGAATTTATCTTCCTCCTATTTAAATTTCTAGCAGCCAATTAGTGATTGGAATAGAGTAAGTGCTCAGATATGTTAGAAAAATGATTGGCTATTCATTAAGCATGGGTGTGAGCCAACAATTGTTCTATGCTAAGATTTAGGACCAGAAAATGCTGACTTCCTGGGCATTGGGTTCTGGAGTTGGCTTGCAGTGGGGATAGAGCCACCATTACTCTGAGTTCCCATTTGCTCTCTCACAAATGGAGAGAGCCCAGTTTTCAACAGGAAAGGAAATGGCCATACTCTGCAAAAAGGCTGATGTCTCTTATGTGGATCCTGAGAAACTTAACAGAAGACCATCAGGGAGGGGAAGGGGGAAAAAAAAAAAAGGTTAGAGAGGGAGGGAGCCAAAACATAAGAGACTCTTAAAAACTGAGAACAAACTGAGAGTTGATGGGAAGTGGGAGGGAGGGGGGTGTGATGGGTATTGAGGAGGGTACCTGTTGGGATGAGCACTGGGTGTTGTATGGAAACCAATTTGACAATAAATTTCATATAAAAAAAAAAGGCTTGTGTCATATATATGTCATTTAATGTAATCCCAACAGACCTTTGCGGGAGACATTCTTATTCTCGTTCTACAGGAAACAGTAGCTCATGGAGTGAAGGAACTTCCCTAAGACCTTATAGCAACTAAGGGTTGAGCTCGATTTTGAACCCAGGCCTAGTTGTCACTGAAGCTGCATTGTTCACACTGTTCTACACTGCTATAAGTTATAAGTCACGATTTGAGTACTTGGTAAATGTTACTACATTTTAGGAGTAATAAGTTTATCATGTAATGTCACTGGTAAGCTTTGGCAGTTATTTGGTGAGTTATTATTCTACAGAGTATTGACCTGGAAAATTTAAGATTTCTGAATTTGGTTGTCTAAATTACACACAAAGTCATTTGAGCTCATGCTCTAGGTTGCAAGCACCAATTTAGGATTATAAAGAATTAAGGTGGTGGAGTAATGCCTCATTTGCCTCATTTATGGACCCTGGTTGCGTTCTTCCACCATCAGATAGAGCATCAGTGATCATTTCATGAGGTTAAACAATGTAGACAAATCATTATTATTAATTAGGAAATTATGGTTGACAATGAGGGCTGTGAATGGCGAATGTAGTATCAAACTCTCAGGATGCTAGAATCAGCAAAACCTTAGGGATCATCTAGTCCAAGCCTTTCATTTTACAAAATGAGGCTGAGAGAGAGGCAGGTACCCATCCCAGGTCAAGTAGCTACTTAATGCCAGAGCCAGAATGAAAGAAACCAGGCCTTAATCCTTAGGATAATGCTCATTTTACCCAGCCTCCATGTCTAAATCTGAAGGTAGTTCATGGCCAATCTGGACATATCAGTACAAAAGTGCACTTGTTTTCTCTAAGCAAATTCACTTGTTTATTGTCATGGTTCTTCTTTTCCTTATGCCTTGATAATTTCATCTACAGATGTGAATGACTAATGGTATTTATCCTCCAATCTATGTAGAGACACAATTCCATTGTATTAATGTACCAGACTTATTTACCTACTCACCTATTGATTGACCTGCAAGTTGTATTTAATTTTTCAAATCATTAGTAGTGCATATGGTGAAATTTTTAAAGGTTCAAATTTTAAAACTTTTACCTGACAATTGATTCATTAGATGTTTATCCAGCATCCGTTCTGTGCCTAGTACTGTGCTTTTTTCTTTTCTTTTTTTTTATATCACCAGTGAGAAGAATAGACCCTGCTTATCAGCTCACAAGATAAAAATGGGAATTTTCTATTAAATGCCCAGCCTGTCATAACCTTCATCATGAGAACTATAATTATAGGAGAGCCTGCTCTGTGCAGCTACTGTGCCTGACATTTCACAAGCATTTACCTATAGATAGGTAACTAATATTCTCATTGTACGGATGAAGAGAACCGAATCCTCGAGAAGTTAACAATGCAAGGACACATAACGAATAAGCAGCAGAATTGGGTTAATTCATGTAGTCAACAAATTGTGTGATTGTTTTTTCCATGAAGACCTACTAAGTGCTAGGTATTATTCTAGAGTTACACTGGGAAGTAATACAATACAATACAATACAATACAATACAATACAATACAACACAATACAGTATGGGTCTCACTCTCTGGATGACAGACAATAAAAAGTAAACAAAGGTAGAAATCCATAATTACAAATTGTGACAAGTGCTATGAAGGAAATGATTGGCTGCCATGGAAGAGAATTGGGGGCAGGGGCAGGAGGAGAGCTGCTTAGATCAGGTGATCAGAAACACCTTTCAAAGGAGCTGACATTTAGCTGAAACCCATGAAATGAGAAGGCAGAGTTCTTCCAGCAGAGGCCACAGCTGGTTTAAAGGCTCTCCTAGTGGGAAAACCTTGGCAGACTTGCGGAAGCAGAAAAACGCCAGTGTGGCTGCCGGGAAGCTGGTGAGGTCAGGGTGGCCCAGGATGGTGTAGAGCGACTGCAGCTCTGACCCCGCAGGATTTCCTAGACCACGGACAGGAATCTGCATTTTATTTGCCATGGAATGGGACAGTCATCAAACATTTAAGCAGGAGGTGAAATAGTCTTATTTATGTTTTTAAATAATTGCTTTGGCTTTTCTGTGATGAAAAGATTAGAGAAAGGAATGGGAGCGTTGAGACAAAGAGGACATAGCAATGATTCAAGTGAGAGGTGATTTTTCACTCTTGGGCAGGAGGGAAGGAAGGAAGAAGATCTACCTATTTTTTGGTGGTATAAATGACAGGGTTGTGTGATTCTAGGATCTGCTCTTTCCTGTGCCACAGAAACTGCACCTGTCTGGCTGGGAATGGGGAGATTTTTTTTTCCAAATTTTTATTTAAATTCTCGTTAGTTGACATGTAGTGTAACATTGGTTTCAGGAGTAGAACTTAGTGATGAATCACATATAACACGCAGTGCTCATCACAAGTGCCCTCCTTAATGCCCATTACCCATTTAGCCCATTTCCCCCTCCCCCGCCACCTCCCTCCATCAACCCTTAGTTTGTTTTCTATTGTTAGGAGTCTCTTCTGGTTTGCCTCCCTCTCTCTCTCTTTTTCCCCCTTCCTATATGTTCATCTGTTTTGTTTCCTAAATCCCACATATGAGTGAAATCATATGGTATTTATCTTTCTCTGACTTATTTCACTTAGCATAATACACTCTAGCTCCATCCACGTTGTTGCAAATGGCAAGATTTCATTTTTTTTGATGGTTGAGCAATATTCCATTGTATCTATATCTATACATTTATATATACCACATCTTCTTTATCCATTCATCAGTTGATGGGCACTTGGGCTCTGTCCATAGTTTGGCTATGCTATAAACATTGAGGTGTATGCACCCCTTCGAATCTGTATTTTGTATCCTTTGGGTAAATACTCAGTAGTGCAATTGTTGGATTGTAGGGTAGTTCAATTTTTAATTTTTGAGGAATCTCCATACTGTTTTTTAGAGTGGCTGCACCAGTTTGCATTCCCACCAACAGTGCAGGAGGGTTCCCCTTTCTCCACATCCTCGCCAATACTTGCTGTTTCCTGTGTTGTTAATTTTTGCCAGGGAATGGGAAGATTTTATGCAAGATTCTTATTTCTGGAATCTTTTATTTTAATTTATTCATTCATTCATGGAGTCTTTTAAATCCTTTATATTGGCTTCTGCAAGTTGAAAATTCTTCTCTTTCAAAAGACTTGAAAGTTTCTTTGTCTTCAGTTACACCACCCACATTTATGATGTACTGGTGAAACATTCTGCAGAGGGCTATTGCTCACGCTGACTCCTGACTTCATGCATTTTGCAAATGCACAGCTTGGTGAATGTGACTTCCTGCTGTTTGTGGCTTACAATGCTACAAGGGATGACTTTCCATGAGGCAAAACCCGATAATGGTCTATTATTCTAAGTTACAAAGAATTGGGTGGCAAAAGGGGTTGAGAAGGAAACACTAAATGCTTTGAATGAATTATTGGATTTATAGAGCCTAAAGTGACATTTCCCCCCATCTTTTCATATTTTAAATAGGTTTCTTTTATTATTTTTCCTTTTCTCAAAAACAATGAATATTGCAAGTGAAAAATTGCAAAGAACAAAATCCACAATTCCACTTACCCAGGGAAATCCACTGAAATGCTTTGGTGTACATGCAGTTACCTTTTAAACAATAAATTTGTTTTATTTTTACTAATATTAAATATCAGTCATGCTCATTATAGACAGTTTGGAGAATATAGAGAATTACAAAGAAGTAGGTAATTTACCATCCAAGGACAGATGTTGGTCACATTTTAATATGTTTTCAAGTCCTTTTTAGTGCACATTGTATATAATTGCTGTATCATCTATTAATTTTTCTACTTAATATCATTACCTAATAATTTTTCTGTTACTACAATCTCTTTACATTTAATTACTACATAAAACTGCAGTCTGGAGGTGCCTGGGTGACTCAGTAGGACTGGGTGATTCTTGATCTTGGCTAAGGTCATGATCTCACGGTTCGTGGGATCAAACCCCACGTTGGGCTCTGTGCTGACAGTGGAGAGCCTGCTTGGGATTCTCTCTCTGCCCCTCTCCTGCTTGCGTGCTCTCTCTCAAAATAAAGAAATAAACTTAAGAAAACAAAAAACCAAAAAAGACTGCAATCTGTATTTGCTACCATGTGCGTTGAATTCCTCATTGTAAAACAATAAATGCATCAGATAAAAACAATACCAACCTCACTATTATTATTTTATGTCTCTAATGCTCTTTCTGTATAGATTATTTCCATTTCTTGTAGAGCTAATTTCCAGAAGTGGACTTACTAGGTCAGGTGGGCATAATGTTAAGCAATTTGACATTGTGTTTGCAAGTGTCACCACTGGATATGTTGGATGTATTGAAATTTGGATTGTGTTAGGAGGGGCTGCTTTGTTTGCAATTGCCACGAGTAGGAGGGTAGTGTCACAGTAGATGACCCACAGGGTTAATAATCTGTATTTAGAACATACTGATTCTCAATTGCAACATAAAAGAGAGGGAGGATTGTAGCAGGATCACCTAGGGAGCTTTTAAAATGTAATCTTCTCTTCCCTCTCCTCTCCTTAGGTCCCTGCCACGGTAGCCTGGGGCATGCCTTTCCTTCTGAAAAATCTCACCATCTTCTCCCTTGCAAATCACTGATGTAATAACCACTTCACAGATAGAAGTGTATCATTTCCTTCAGATGTGTTGGACAGGGGGAGATTTTGAGAAGCAATCAGTGGTTTAGGTGATGGCAAATAGTGGTTAGGACTCAGAGTCTGAAGCAAAAGAGATTTGCATCTGTCAACTTCAAGAAAGTCTGCTTGGTGCATCCCGGCAGCTGCCTGTAGTGGTCCACAGCTCTGTTCTGGGCCACACTTCAGATGCCCCGGGAGACTATCTGCTGAATTTAAAGTTTGTGATACTTAAGGTTTCTGTGGAGCCACAGTGATTCTTTCCATCAGCTCTGAGATCGATTTTCAGGGCCTTTTAATTTCTCTACCCCTAGCCTGGTGGACGCAGCCTGGCTGCTGTTTTCATACCAAAACTACCATTCCTCATCTGTCTCCTCTTCCTTACCCAGCCTATTGATGGTACACAGCTTTGCTGTTGTCCCTTTCCACGTTGTTGAAGTGGAGCTAAGCTCACCCTGGCCCCAGGTTCTGGCCACTCAGACTATTCTGTCTCCTTGGCCAGAACGATTGGTTCAGAGGCAGGCACGTGGCCCAACCTGGAGCTTTTTTTTTTGGAGCGATGGGGAGAGACAAAAGACTCTTCCTGTGAGGTGCGAGCTGCGTGGCTGATATTAGCACCAGCTGCTGGAAGCCATTGAGAAACTTTCTGCTGTAGGAGAGAATGTGTACAAAGAGAAACAGAGCTGAGAGGTGGAAGAGATGGGGAGCTCAAGCACATTCTTTAAACCCCTGGATTCAGTTATAGAAGCTGCAGCCTTCTTTTTCATCCTCCCTATATAGCTGTTGTTGTTGTTTATTTGTTTGTTTGCTTGCGGTCGAAAGCAATGGTTCCTCCAAGGAGGACCCATGGCCAAAGAAATCTCAGCATTATTTTACTTCTTCCCCCCCAAATTTTTTTAGTTGAGATACAACTGACATATAACATTATATTAGTTTCTGGTATATAACATAATGATTCAATATTTGTATACATTGCAAAATGATCACCACAATAAGCCCAGTTAACGTCTGTCATCATATGTAGTTACACAGTTTTTCCTTGTGATGAGAACTTTTAAGATCTACTCTCAATTTTCAAATGTGCAGTACAATATTATTAACTAGAGTCACCATGACTTATTTATTTTATAAATGGAAGTTTGTACTTTTGACCCCCTTCACCCATTTTTGCCTACTTCCCAGCTCTTGCCTCTGGGAACCACCAATCTATTTTATGTATCTATGAGCTTGTTTTTTGTAGGGGAGTGGTGGTGTGGATTTTACCTTTAAATGAGATTATACAGTATTTGTCTTTCTCTGACTTATTTCAGTTAGCATAATCCCTCAAGGTCCATCCGTGTTGTAGCAAACGGCAAAGTTTTGTTCTTTTTTTTTGTGGCTGAATAGTATCCAATTGTATATATCCTTCCACATTTTCTTTATTCATTCATTCATCAATGGACAGTTTGGTTGTTTCCATATTGTGGTATTGTAAGTAATGCTGCAATAAATATGAGGGTGCATATATCTTTTTGAGTTAGTCTTTTTGTTTTCTTCAGATAAATAGCCAGAAGTGGAATTTCTGGATCATATGATAGTTCTATTTTTAATTTTTTGAGGAACCTCCATACTGTTTTCCATAGTGGTTGCATCAATTTACATTTCCACCAACAGTGCATACGGGTTCCCTTTTCTCTACATCCTTTTTAATTTTTTTATTTCAAAAAATTATAAAAACATTTTTAATGTTTACTTATTTTTGAGAAAGAGAGAGAGAGAGAGAGAGAGAGATAATGTGAGCAGGGGAGGGGCAGAGAGAGAGGGAGACTCAGAAACTGAAGTAGGCTCCATCCAGGCTCTGAGCTGTCAGCACAGAGCCCACGCAGTGCTCCAACCACAAACTGTGAGATCGTGACCTGGGCCAAAGGCAGACATTTAACTGACTGAGCCACCTAGGTGCCCTTCTACATCCTTTTATAAAAAAAATGTTTGTTTATTTTGAGAGAGAGAGAGAGAGAGAGAGAGATAGAGGGAGAAACCCAAGCAGGCTCTGTGCTGTGATCACAGAGCCTGATGCAGATTTCCATCCTACAAACTGTGACATCGTGACGTGAGCCACAATCAAGAGTGGAATGCTTAACTGGCTCAACCACCCAGGTGCCTCTCTCTACATCCTTGATAGCACTTTGTTATTTCTTGTCATTTAGCTAATTGCTATTCTAACAGGTATGAAGTATATTTCATGGTGGTTTGATGTACATTTCCTTGATGATTAGTGATGTGTTCAGCATCATGTACCACATGTCAATATTATTTTATTTCTTGAAGTAAATTACTTTTGCATATAATTCCTTGAAAATATGGACACAGGTAGTTGGAAAATTGTGTTTGCCAAATATTTGGATATTAAGTATTAAATAAATGAATTAATGAGTCAATGGCATAGTATCCTTAAGTAATTTAGTTTTAGAGCCTGACTTTTAAATATCTGATTATTAACCAAAAATCTACAGTGGAGGTTGATCCATGATATTTAATAAAATTGCCTGGCTGTTAAGGGTTCTAGACAGAATCAGGTTTAGGTGAATTGAAATATGAGTGGTTCTGAGACCTTGGTGCATGTTCATATCATCTAAAGGAGTAGCTGTACTATAGACCCATGAATCTGGGGGGTGGGAGACAGAACTTCTCACAAAGCTCATTTGATTTCAGTATGTAGCAAGGTTTGGAACCCTACAATACCCTGTGTTTTGTTCTTAAACTAAGAACCTTTGTGACATCAACCCAAAGTGTGAGACTCAGTTGCAGTCTGAGTAATACCCTGATCTGGAGACAGCTGGGTTTTCCCATGCCTTACCGTAGACAGACATGAAAACATTTTGTTACTTATAAGCATTATCATCTCCAGTGTCTCAGGTGTCCTCCCAACAATGTTATATTATCCCTATATTTCCCCAAAGAAACAAACACTTGGAGAGGGGAAATCACTTGTTTGAGATCATCCTGGCACTAAATATCAGCTTTAACCCAGTTCTTTCACTCTAAATTATGTGTTATTCCACACTGTGTTTTCTTTTTAAAAAAAAAAAGTTATCCCTTTTGTTTTGGAATAGGTAAATCGTGCACAGGGTGAAAATTCAAAAGCTACAGTGAATGAAAAGTCTCCTACACCCTGCTCCAGTTTGCCATCTGCTGAGTGTTTCTCTCCAGAGATACCGGTGAGTTAACATATTTCCGGTGAGTGCCTTCAGAGATTGTGCAGTTTGAAACACATACATGTGTATTTCCCTACCCCCACCTCCATAAATGGTAACTTAGTATTCATCCATGCACTTTGATTTTTTTTTTTTTTTAACAATATCTTGGAGACCTTTCTACCTTGATACACACAAAACTTCCTCATTCTTGTTAAACATGGCACAGAATACGTTGTCTGGATGTGTCATATATTATTTGCCCAGTTTCAGTTTGACTGACAAGCTTGTTGTTTATAAGCTTTCGGTATTACAAACAATGCTGTAATAAATCTTTATGCATATATCATTTAAACATGTGGGGGTATATCTATATGTTAAGATCCTAGAAATAAACTTGTCAATAAAAAAGATATGTACCTTGAAAATTTCAATAGACCTTAGCCAATTACCCTACCCAAAGGTTGTGCTGTTTTTTTTTTTTTTTTTGCCTACAGCAATGTGCGAAGGTGTATGTTTCTCCACACTCTTGGCTACAATGTGTTATTAGTCTTTCAATCTTTGCCAATCCAATGGGTGAAAAGCTAGTAAATCATTGTAATTGTAATTTGCACAAAGGTGAAAACTTAAAAAGCTTTAGGGGATTGAAGGTAAGATTGCAAAATTTAGGGCACTTGAGCTGTTGCTTGCTCCTATTTTTGGGAAACAGTTAATATAGTCCTTTTCCTTAAGCTTTAAAATGATCTCTGAAATTTGGATTCTTGCAACCTTAACAGGTTCCCTGGTGTGAGTTTATTCTAAAGGGAATTATAATTATTGAATAGCTAGATGGGTGCTTTCATGTATATAATCTCATTCATATTAAGTACTCCTAACAGCCTTTTGTAGTAGATATTTTGATTCTTCCAGCTTTCAGTTGAAGAAACAGAGGCCAAATACTCACTCAAGGTCACAGAGCTAGTAAGAGGCAGAGGCTCTTACAGCCTATATAATTTGACTTAGAGCCTGTATTCCCCACCCCCCGCCCCCTCATTATACCATGGTAATTCTAGAATAGGGCATAACATATGTAACCCTAATAAATCCCTGAAGTCCATGCAGCTCATTCTGTCACAATTGAAGAAGAAACAAGAGTTCCTCTAAAAGCTATTAAAAATGAATTCCATTTTTTAAATGTTTATTTATTTATTGAGAGAGAGAGAGAGAAAGCGCACACAAGTGGCAGAGGGGGAGAGAGAGAGGCAGACAGAAAATCCCAAGCAGGCTCCATGCTGTCAGTACAGACCCTGACACGGGGCTTGATTTTATGAACCATGAGATCATGACGTGAGCCCTAAATCAAGAGTCGGACGCTTAACTGACTGAGCCACCCAGGCGCCCCATGAATTCTATTTTTTACCCCAGTCTGTTATAGAATATTGATGAGGATCCAGTTCCTAGCTGTGAACTGCACTTCTCAGAAACTTCCTTGAGCCCCAATTAGGCTATACCTGGAATCTGCTCTGGAGTTTTTTCATAGGCCAACCTCCCATATTGCTTCTTTATCCCTGGCTCCATTTTCTTCTCCTCCTCCTAGTTGTGATAAAAACAAACAACCATTCACACACATGAGATCTACTCTCTTAAAAATTTTTAAGCATGCAGTACATTATTGTTAACTATAAACATAATGTCATACAGAATATCTCTAGAACTTTTTCATCTTGTATAACTCAAGCTATCTATACATTGAACAGCAACTACCCCATTTGCTCCTGGAAGTCACCGTTCTACTTTCTTCATCTATGAATCTATTTTAGATATTTCACATTAGTGGAATCATGCAGTATTTGGCCTTCTGTGACTGAGTTATTTCACTTAGTCTAATGTCCTCAATGTCTATTTTCTTTTAGATCCCTTCTTCACATTATAACCCAGCTCTTAAATAGTTCACCTTGATATTAAGTTCTTTCTCTGCTTCTTAGTCATATATCTCTACCCATTCTACAGGTTCTGTTTCTTGAAACAAAGGATCTGGCTTAGCCAAGAAAGGTGGAGAAACTAAGTGGAAAAGAACACAGTTCCTTTATCCAAAAAGAAGATTATAAATACACACTTACTGCATTAACTTTTGTTAGAGTCACTAATAGATGTCTTAGACAAAAGGCAACTCGAGTTCAAAAAATTTTATTTTTTAAAAAATTTCGTTTTATTTGAGTATATTTGACACAGTGTTAACATTAGTTTCAGGTGTACAAAATAGTGATTCAACTTCTCTATACTTTACGCTACGCTCATCCCAAGTGTAGCTACCATCTGTCACCATATAACACTATGACAACATCATTGGCTATATTCTCTATGTTGTGTCTTTTATCCCCACAACTTATTCATTCCATAACTGGATAAAAGGCAACTAGAGTTTTAACTGGAGATATGAGAGTAAAAGTCAGATTGAAACAGAGAAAAGAGGTACAACTGGAGTACTTTGGGTCCTAGAACTACAATATCTAATATGGTAGCCATTAGCCACATGTGGCTGTTGAGCATTTGAAATGCAGCTAGCTCAAATTATGTGCTGTAAATATAAAATATACATTGGATTTTTAATGAGAACTTAGAATGAAAAGAGAATGGAAATATTTCATCAATTTTTAATATTGATCATATGTTGAATTGATGATACTTTGAACATGTTGGGTTAAAATACATAACTAAAATTAATTTTACTTGTCTATTTTCACTTTTTAAATTGTGGGACAAGAAAAATTAAAATTGTATATGTGGCTTGTATAATATTGCTATTGGACAGTGCTTTTCTAGGAGGATTCTTAGTAATCAAGGTCAAGATGAGGGAGAGGTCCTGGGCACCTGGGTGGCTCAGTCAGGTAAACATCTAGCTCTTGGTTTCAGCTCAGTTCATGATCTCACAGTTCATGAGTTTGAGCCCTGCAACAGGCTCTGCACTAACGGTGCAAGATTCTCTCTCTCTCTTTCTCTGCCCTTCCCCTGTTCATGCGCTCTCTCTCTCTCTCTCAAAATAAATAAATAAACTTAAAAAAAAAAAGATGAAGGAGAAGTACTAGGGCTAGAAAAAGGTTGAGGGTCTAGAAGAGGAAGAACAAATTAGGGGAAGCAAGAGGCCCCTGAGAGGTCACACTTATCCAATTTTTCCGTTGTCTTAAAGCTATCCTGACTGCGTTACATGTACCATAAAATACAAGCACACTTATGTGAATATTATATTTTATATTTCCATAATTTGACCTTTAGGGTGTGATTTTCTTTTTTCCTTTGGCTTCATTATGATTTGATGGAGAGGATAGCTTTTTGATCTATATTTATCCTGTAATGTAACCTTTATCAAAGAACTTAATATTTCAGAGCCTCAGTTTCCTTAACTATAAAAATGGGAAGAAAAATCTTGCTCTATATATTTAACTAGATTTTTGTGAGGGTCAGTTGTAAATTAGGAAGTGTTTGACAAAATAAAAGTGTTTTTTTTTGTGTGTGGTGTTGTTTCAGAGAGCCAAGGGTCCTCATCCACTCCATCAAATCTCAAAACACCATCTGAATCAAAGGAAACTTGAAAAAGATCTGAACAAAATTTGGGAAGATTTGGCTGGGAAATTACGTTGTTTTCCTTCCTATGTTTAGCTACGTATTTCTGATAAATTGGAGATGGTCAGGAGTAGAAAGGTAGACTAACTGAAGGGATGGTTTCAGGGTGCGTGGTAGACTGTGAGGGAGGGTCTACGGAGGCAAAGTAGGCTAGTGTGGGGCATGAAGGATGGTTCTAAGTACAGCATGTGGTAGTCAGAGCAATGTCCCTCCAAAGATGTTCACATATCAATCCTCAGCACCTGCAAATATATTACCCTGCATGGCAAAAGAGACTTTGCCGATGATACCAACATGGGAAGGTTAATGGGCTGGGGGAGGGGGACATGAAATCACAAGAGTTCTTACAAGAGGGAGGCACGAAGGTCAATGTTAGAGAGAGGAGATGGGACAATGGAAGCAGAGCTTGGAGTGATGTGCTTTGAAAATGGAAGAAGGAACCATGAGCCAAGGAATGAAGGGAGCATCTAGAAGGTGGAAAAGGCAAAGAAATACTCTCCTCTAGAGCATCTAGAAAGGAACACAGCCCTGTGGACACCTTGGTTTTAGCTCATAAGATCCATCTTAAACTCTGACCTCTAGAATCGGAGGACAATATGTTTGTGTTGTTTTAAGCCACTAAGTTTTTGGTTCGTTGTTGTTGTGACAACAGGAAAAGAATACACTAAACAATTTATCCTGAACCATGAGTACAACTTGTAGAGAAAAGGGATTGTGAGGACAAACTGGAAGAGTTCTTTTAGCAAACTCTGTAATACTTTAGAAGTCATGTGTGGGGTAACCTCTAACTGAGCTGATTACAGGAAGGGGTCACATTTTCCTTCTCATTTCACAGAAGTGTTGTTGGTTGCAATCTGTTGCCAAGCATGGCAGTGAGGAAACAGGGGGGATGATGGTGTTGGGAATGGGCTCTTGCTCCAGGAACAAAGAGTAGTTGCAGATTAGGACAGCAGGAAGTCACCTAGAGGAGGGCTTCTGCATGCTCATTCCCAGCTGAAAATTCCTGTCTCAGTTGCCATACTAACAAGTGCCTAGGATGGTACTGTGGGCACTCTATGTCTGCCCTCGAGTTTCCAGAAGTATCTGAGGAGTGAAGAGCTTTCTAATGTATTGGAAATCCTACTTGAGTAGAAATGGCTTTGGAGCTGGTAAATATTAAGTATGAATGATATAATGTGACCACAGTTGTACTCATAGGTTGATGTACTTGGACCTTTTGCTTTATACCATTACACTAGATAGCTTTTTGATTTTAATATTGCCACCTGAAAATGGGCTCAAATTTAGGCCCTCAGAATCTGCAATTCTGGAATCCCCAAAACTCTGAAAATTAAAAACAAAATCATTTTTATTTGGAAGCAAGTTTAGACATGAAATGATGTGAAACTAACTATTGTCTTTATTTCTTTTGTTTGGTATGAATATGCATATACTTCACTGCAGAAATAGTAATATGTTTGATTCTAGGGTGCTGCTTCAGGACTCACTGGGTGGGGTGGTTTTGTAATATATAGTATATACCCTAAATTACCTTTCTAAAATCTAAATCTAAAATCATTTAATCGCAGGGCACCTGGGTGGCTCAGTCAGTTAAGTGACCGACTTTGGCTCAGGTCATGATCTCACGGGTCGTGAGTTCAAAGCCCATGTCGGGCTCTGTGCTGACAGCTGAGAGCCTGGAGCCTGCTTTAGATTCTGTGCTTCCCTCTCTCTCTGCCCCTCCCCCACTCACATTCTGTCTCTGTTTGTCTCTCAAAAAAAACCAAATAAACATAAAATCATTTAATCCCAATAGTTCAGACAAGGGATTATGAAGTTGCAAAGGGGACTAGCTATATTGGGCATGGGTTGAATAATGTTCCCCTAGAATTCATGTCCACCTGGAACCTTTGAATGTGACTTTGTTTGGAAATAGGATCTTTACAGATGTGATTAATTAAATTAAGATAAGGTCCTACAGGATTTTGATTGGCCCCAAATCCAAATACTTGGTGAACACCCACAGAGAAAAAAGCTATGTGACAATGGAGTCAGAGATTGGAGTGATGCACCTGTAAGACAAAGTTGCCAAGGTTTGCCAACAGCTCTCAGGTACTAGGGAGCCAAGCATGGGGGTGGTTTCTCTCTCAGAACCTCCAGAAGGAACCAGCTTTGCCAACATCTTGATTTTAGACTTCTGACTTCCTGAACTATGAGAAAATAAATTACTAGTGTTGCAGGTCACCTCATTTGTAGTTATTTGACGTAATGGTACAAAAAAATGAATACACTGGGCCAGAACAAATTTAGTTGTAGGAATAACAATTGGAGTATCTTTTAATCTTGAAATTTTGATTAATTCATTCAACAGAATGTCTTTTTCAGTATAGGAAAGGCAGCAGAACTATAACTTACCCAGTGATATCACATTCTCCTTTTAACATTGTTAATAGGGTATTCATCGCAGCACTGCTTTTAATAGAAAACACTGAAGAATGTTTCTGTTCTTCAATGAAGTGAAGAACTAATGATCTAATTATGAGGAATAGCAAAATCAATTATCATACATCCATACTATAAAATAATCACCAGCTTAAAAACATTCATGCTTTTGAAAAACCCTCTAATGACAGGAGAAATTGTTCATTTTGTGTTGAAAATAGGTACAGGAGTTGTTAGGACTCATCACATTGTACATGTAGGATTTACACATTTCACTGTCTGTGTCATGCACTGAGATCTCGAAAAAAAAAAAAAAAAAAAAAACAACAACAAAAACAAACCCAGAACTATAAACACATATTGAACTATAGTCAATCAATTTACTTTTTGTAGTGGTCTGAGTTGGCAATTCTGAAACTACTTCCTGAATATTTTAACTTAAGCAAGTGAGTATATATATAGACAATAACGGAAGCCAGTTTTTTCACTGTTGAAGAAAAGTTACAGATGTGAATAGGTGGAAGGTGAGAGTATTCTCTGAAGTGTTGGATTGGTACTGGAGGTATTAATTTGAATTCATGGTTTTTAAATATATATGCTTAACATATATTATGTATAAGTAGAAGGATATATAAAATTTTAATGATATGGATATGTAAATAATTATAAATAGATATAGATATTTCTTAGCTTTGTCTGCTGGGAGGGCCTAGAAGGAATGACTAAGTAGTAACAATGAGTGCACCTATCACCCAGAAATTGGTTTCTAAATACCACTTTTCACCGGGCACCTGGGTGGCTCAGTTGGTTAAGCATCTGACTTAGGTTCAGGTCATGACCTTGCGGTTCCCAAGTTCAAGCCCAGCATTGGCCTCTGTGCTGACAGCTTGGAGCCTGGAGCCTGTTTCAGATTCTGTGTCTCCCTCTGTCTCTGACCCCCACCCCCAATCACACTGTCTTTCTCTCAAAAATAAATAAGCATTAAAAAACATTAAAAGAAGTAAATACCACTTTCCAGTAAAAGGAACTAAGGATCCTTAGAGAAATAGCTAATCCCAGGACTGTGTCAGAGAAGCACAAAATGAATCCAGATCATCTTTGTTTTTTTGTTTTAAAAAAATTTTTTTAATGTTTATTTATTTTTGAGACAGAGAGAGACAGAGCATGAACAGGGGACGGTCAGAGAGAGAGGGAGACACAGAATCTGAAGCAGGCTCCAGGCTCTGAGCTGTCAGCACAGAGCCTGACGCGGGGCTCGAACTCACAGACTGTGAGATCATGACCTGAGCCGAAGTCGGACGCTTAACCAACTGAGCCACCCAGGCGCCCCCCAGATCATCTTTGTAAAACAAAGTAAGGAACAAAGGGAACTTTCCTACTATTCTTATTTTCTAATGTTATATTCTAATAAACTTTTGCCTGCTGCTCAAAAAAAAAAAAGTAAGGTATTTCTTAAAGAACAACAAGAATGTATCAAAAGGACACAGAAGCCAACTTGAAGAGCTCCCACTGGCCAAATATGGGATAATTTATGCATCAAAATAAATAGTGATAGTAATGGATTATAACCCATTAATTATAAAATTAAAATCTATGAGCCCATACTTATATCAATCAATAAATAAGTAAATACATAAAAAATAAGAAAGGGGAAGAGTTCTTCTTTCAGTAGAATGCCAACTAACATACAGAAGGAATGATGGAGGTAGAAAATGATTAATGGATACTGAAACCAGTGGGTGAAGGTTTAATGAAGAATGGAATATTTACATATTCAAAGTACCTCCTCATAAATTACTTATTAATTATAAAGAGAAAAATAGTAACATTAGAGTGGAGAAAACTAGTAGGCTCCACTTTATCAAAGTGATCACAGTTAACAAACTAGTTAACAAACTAGTATCATTTGTCACCTGGTGAGATGCACTGAGAAGGATACAGCATTAGTTTGGTGGTATTCCTGCCAAAACTGCAAAAAATCTGATCAGACAAATCGAAGTCAAAGGACATTGTACAAAATAACTGTTTGTACCCTTCAAAAATATCAAGGTCAAGAAACTCACAAAAAAGGTGAGGAACTATTCTAAATTAAAAGATATTAAAAGTTGTGAGAATTAAATGCACCTAAGATTTGATCTTAGACCAAGGAAAAACAATTTATAAAGGATGTTTGTGGGATAACTAGTGAGATTTGAAAATAGATTGTGTACCATGAATTGTACCAATGTTAAATTTCCTGATTTTGATAGTTGTACTCTGATTATGTAAAAGAATCAATGGGGCCGCCTAGCTGTCTCAGTCAGTAGAGCATGCAACTCTTAATCTCAGGGTTGTGAGTTCAAGCCCCATGCTGGGCATGGAGCCTACTTAAAAAAAAAAAAAAAAAAAAATCCATGTCCTTATTCTTAGGAAATACATATTGATGTCTTTGACTTCCTCTCTTGAATGGTTTATACCAAATAATATGTATAAATATGAATACACATATAAAGATAGAATGGTAAAAAGATGAGGTAAAAATGTATTTGTGAATCTGGGTAAAGGGTATATGAAAGTTTTTTACTATTCTTGCAACTTTTCTGTAGGAAACATTTGAAATTATATTAAAATAAAAAGTTATAAAAATATGGTATAACCCTTGTATAGTATGATCATAAGTTTGAAAGAGTAGAACATTAAAATATATTTATTTACATTATTTATATACATCGGAAAAACTGGAAGGAGATAAAACAAAATATTATCAGTGGTTATTCCCCCACTTAAGTTTTAAGGGTTATTATAAATTTAAAAATAATATTTTTAGTAATACCCATCCATGGTTTACATAGCACTTTGTAACTACTACATGGTTGGTAACTGGTTTCTGACCAACAGAATACAGCCAAAACGATAGGATGTCATGTCTAAATTTTGTTTATTTCAAGTTTTTATTTAACTCCCAGTTAGTTAATATACAGTGTAATATTAGTTTCAGGTGTACAATATAGTGATTCAACACTTCCATATAACACCCAGTGCAAAATCCATTTTGCATTTATTTTTGTTTATGGTGTAAGAAAGTGGTCCAGTTTCATTCTTTTGCATGTTGCAAATCAATCAATGTGATACACCACATTAATAAAAAAAAAGGTTAAGAACCATACAATCCTTTCAATAGATGCAGAAAAAGCATTTGACAAAGTACAACATCCCTTCATGATAAAAACCCTCAACAAAGTAGGGTTAGAGGGCACGCACCTCAACATAACAAAGGCCTTATATGAAAAACCCACAGGTAATATCATTGTCAATAGGGAAAAACTGAGAGCTTTTCCTCGAAGGTCAAGAACAAGACAGGGATGTCCACTCTTACCACTTTTATTTATTTTTCTTAATGTTTATTTATTCTTGAGAGAGAGACAGAGTGTGAGCAGGGGAGGCGCAGAGAGAGAGAGGGAGACACAGAATCTGAAGCAGACTTCAGGCTTCGAGCTATCAGCACAGAGCCCAACACGAGGCTTGAACTCACAAAGTGTGAAATCATGACCTAAGCCGAAGTCAGATGCTTAACTGACTGAGCCACCTAGGCACCCCCACTCTCACCACTTTTATTCAACATAGTGCTAGAAGTCCTAGCCACAGGAATCAGACAACAAAAAGAAATAAAAGGCATCCACATTGGCCAGGAGGAAGCTAAACTTTCACTATTTGCAGATGACACGATACTCTATATAGAAAACCCAAAGACTCCACCAAAAAGTTGCTAGAACTGTTACATGAGTTCAGTAAAGTTGCAGGATACAAAATCAATGTACATAAATTGTTGCATTTCTATACACCAATAATGAAGCAGCAGAAAGAGAAATCAAGGAATCAGTCCCATTTACAATTGTACCAAAGACCATAAGATACTTGGGAATAAGCCTAACCAAAGAGGTGAAAGACCTGTACTTCGAAAACTATAAAATACTGATGAAAGAAATTGAAGACGACATGAAGAAATGGAAAGACATTCCATGCTCATGGATCAGAAGAACAAATACTGTTAAAATGTTTACACTACCCAAAGCAATCTACACATGCAATTCAATCCTTATCACAATACCAACAGCATTTTTCACAGAGCTAGACAAAACAATTCTAAAATTTATATGGAACTGCAAAAGACCCCAAATAGCCAAAGCAACCTTGAAAAAGAAAAGCAAAGCTGGAGGCATCACAATTCCAGACTCCAAGTTATATTACAAAGCTGTGGTGATCAAAACAGTGTGGTACTGGCACAAGAATAGACAGATAGATAAATGGAACACAATTGAAAACCCAAAAATGAACCCATAACTATATGGTCAATTTATCTTCGACAGAGCAGGAATGAATATCCAGTGGGAAAAAGACAGTCTTTTCAACAAATAGTATTGGGAAGACTGGACAGCAACATGCAAAATAATAAAATTTCTTATTTATGTCTTCAAAATGTTCTGGCTTCCTACTGCACTAGGAATAATAAAACTTAATGACTTTAAATGCCCATTTATGTCCTCAAAGGGAGGTCATATTTATCACTACATCTAAATAGCTACCTCTGTCTTCCCCATCACTTCCTGCCCCCTTTTCTGTTGGTGCTGTTAGCTCTTTTTAATGGCTCAATGTTGGAAACAATCAAACATTCAGTCTCAAGGAAGGGTTTATATATTCTGATACAGCTATGTTCTGAATTACTAGGCAGCCTACACTCTGGAAAAGCTGTCCTGTGTTATTTTCCCAAGAAGAGCTTGGCTGTCCTGCTTCCTGGCTTGTGATTAAGCCATTAAAACAAATTCCTTTGTATTTCTAGCTTTCTTACCTTTTCTTTCAGGCAGCTGGAGACAGCTAACAGAGCATAGAGTTCGATTCTCATTACTTCTTTACTAACTAGTTTTATCACTTTAGGCAACTTTCAACTTATTGAAACTCTAGCTGTAGTTTGTCCATCCATAAAGTGGGGAAATAGTAAGCGCCTCAGGGGTCATTATGAGAATCAAAGACAGGGATGTGTACAAGGCCTCGGGCAAAGCACCTGCTTCACTGTGTGGGTCATGCATCGGTTCTCTCTTATTTACCCTTTTTTCCGTGACGCAGTGACCAGGCAGAACTAGTTGCTTAGTCCTCTGTGTTCTAATGGCTTTTCTTTTTCCTGAAAGAGCTTTTGCGAGGGTGGGTTGAGACTTTTCTTTTTGTAAGTTTCTCTTCCATGGCTAGATTGAGAGCTTTTCCATGAGCACAAATGTGCTGGTTTTGTCTCTGAGTCTCCAGTACCAGGCACAGAGTCTGGGGGAACAGCAGATCTTAAAAGATACTTATACAATGCGGAGAATTCCAGTTCTAATGACATTTCTCTTATGAAACCTTTTGATCCTCTAACTAGAAATAATTTTTCTCTCTGGTGGGAATTGAGAGCTCTGATCATATTTTGCCTTGAATCATAGTTATTTGTGAGCATTTTTTTTTTCTGTTTGATTTACCCTCCAGCCCTCTCGTGCAGCACCCCAGTCATATGATTGCTGGAACTGCATCTTATTCACCTCTGTAACCGCAATAGTGTCTGGCCCATGCATTCCATCATTTGTTTAAGATACAATTCTTCTTGAGCAAGGATCAAGGGATATGACTCACACACTTAATGTACAATTCAGTTTTTGCCTTTTTTGTATAGGCCTGCTCAGCAAACCACTTCCCCATTGCACAATGAATTGGAGGGTGGGGCTGCTCCCAATGTCAAAATCGGTCAGGGGTTACCAGAAGTCATTCCCCTACCTCTGAATAAAAAACATTAATTCACAACTTGACTTCAAATCCAGGCCTCTCTATTTTACCAAGAATGTCAGGATAAGAAGCTGAATCATTATACATGTGCAAAATGTAAGGCAAACTCTGAGCAAGGCAAGGATTAGAACTGAGGAGAAGATAAAGTAAACTTGGAATGTAATGATTGGATTATAGCTTCTATGGTCACAGAGTTTTTAAAAAGTTGTTGACCTTAGCAATTACACTGCACTACATATGGCTATTTAAGATTAATTGCATTGGCTGGCGTTACATTGTATTAAACTTTCCTTATGCATATAGGTGGCAGCTGAATGGAGATTTATAAGGATCCAGTAGCCCCTTACTGAATTTTTCAGCCACTGAACAAATGTTTACTGAGCTTCTGTCATGTGCCAGCTCTAGTCTAGAAACGGCTGATAGGCAGGTAGGAGACAGACCCTGCCTTGGCTCTTTTTTTCCCTTTCTTGCTATTAAGTAATCTAAGTTGACTATTTATCCTGGTGACGAAACTTTGTAGAATTGCTATGGGGAATGAAAAGAGTCTTTATAAAGCAGTTCAGATGTTTTGATAAGCACAATGTAAGAACCATATGTGATTATTCTCCAGCATAATACTAAAGTGTTAAAAAATCAACCCTGAAATTGCATTTCTAAGACCCTTTTGCTTTTGACTTTAAGGCTTCTTAATAGTCAAGTCCACTGACTCTCATTTGATAATCGGTTTTTAAAATTAAACTTGTTTGCACCGTTTAACAAAGAAATAGTGTTTTGATTCTTCTTAGGATATAAATGCTCCAGTCTGAGTGATGTTTTATGGAGTTGTTTTTCTTTAATGTCCATATTTCCTCCTCAGTCTCACAGACATTAGAACCAGAAAGGAACTTAGGTATCATCTAATTCAATGCCGGTCAAACATTTTCATTCTTTTCAAACATTTGAATGTGCTTTTTGTCTGAATACTTGAGGTTCTGGAAAATTTTTGCATACCTAAATGTATTTAATTATTAGTTAATAATATTTAATTTTCTCTTTTTCATTAAAGACATACTGCTGTCAATCAGAGCTTCCAATTAGTATGAGGTAATTAGAATTAGCAATAAGCAGTGTGGTTGTTGATACTGGAATCAGATTACCTGGTCTTGATCTTCGTTTCACCACTAAATAGCTGTGCAAATTGCTTAACTCTCTGTGCCTCAGTTTCCTTATCTGTGAAATCATGATAACAGTAGTACATACCTCATAGAGTTGTGAGGATTCCTGCATCATCACAGCCCAAACAAAGAAAAGGGTCCCCTTTGTTATCCTGTCAAACCTCAATCTATATAATATTAGGGTTCTAATAAAATATTAGAAATATTTTAGCTTGTGAATTGCTATTTGAGAATAAACTTATCCTTTAAAGATGAGGAACTTGAAACCCAGAGAAGTGAGTTCCCTGAGGACTCCCAGCTACTCAGGGCCAGAACCTGCACTGGAACCTAGAACTTCCAGACTGTGGGATTGTTTGTTTATCAGCCTAATTAGAAGCCTGTTCATAAAGGTCACAAATGCACCCAGATCACATGGTGTGAAACAGATGTAGGGTCAGGACATTAGAAGCACTTACTGTTCTGGGTTCTGTGCACACTGAATGCAATCAAATATTTATTTATTTATTTATTTATTTATTTATGTTTGTTTGTTTATTTTTGAGACAGAAAGAGAAACAGAGCACGAGCAGGGAAAGGGCAGCAAGGAAGACACAGAATCTAAAGCAGGCTCCAGGCTCCCAGCTGTCAGCACAGAGCCCAATGCGGGGCTCTAACTCACAAACCACGAGATCATGACCTAAGCCAAAGTCAGACACTTAACAGACTGAGCCACCCAGGCACCCCTGAGCACAATAAAATATTTAAATTCCCTGTCATTTGAAATAATAGAAGCCCCTTGACATCTGTGGGGAATAGCTCCAGAATTTGGAGATACCTAATTGTCAATATCAGTGTAGCATCTAGCCTCCTCTAGGGAATGTATTAAAGAATAACTGAGAAATTGAAGTAAACCTGTAAGACCCTTAATAAAGTCTATGCATATTAGAGTAGAGTGACTGATGGTGGGTTTAAAATAAATTCTGCCACAGATAATAACCTTGAAATTATATTATGACATCACTATTGAAACAAAGTAAACCAAGAGCTTACCCAAATTTGCAAAAATTCAGGGATGATGATGATGGGTACCAGTGACCTTTGCTGACCAGTAACGTTTTGATTGATGGAACAATGACTGGAAGTGGCCACACTGCAGGATGGAGTCAGGACGGACTGCTGCAGAGCTCCTACACTGACTGCAGACTCTGCGCCCTTAGCTAGACTTCCTGAGTGCTAAGTGACCTTCTCAGCCAGTCCTGGCAGTTTCCCAGTCCTGTCACAAACCAATTACCATTTCCTACTTGTCAGGAACCTTTTGGGAAGCTTCTGAGGAGTGGAAATTTGAGAATGACAAACCAAGAATGCCAAGGGTTCTTGTATTCAGTGCTGGTGAAGGCTCATTAGTACTCCTATACACTGCTGGGAGGACTGTAAACGGATTCAAACCTTGAAGAGGACAATTTAATATTTCATTATTTTAAGTTCAGAAATTTCCATTTTCTTTAACCAATAAGTCCACATCTAAAAATTGATTTTAAGGGAACAATAGATTCACAGCTGTCTAGCAGCATTATACAACAGCAAAATATAGGAAACGATCTCAATGGCCATCAGTAAGAAACAGATTTAAAAATTATTGTATGTTTATGCAGTAGGAAACTAAATGGCCATTACAAAGTGTATTTTAGGATAAAATTTATTGATGGGGGAAAATAGGCTATAAAATTGATTCCAAAAATCAGAATACAACTCTCTATATGCACATTATGGTCCCCCCCCCCTTTTTTTTTAATGTCTTCTGGGGCTGCTGGGTGGCTCAGTTGGTTGAGCATCCGACTCTGGTTTAGGTCATGATCTCACAGTTCATGAGTTGGAGCCCCTTGTCAGGCCCTGTGCTGACAGCTCAGAGCCTGCAGCCTGCTTCTGTTTCTCTCTCTCTCTGCCCCTCCCCCCCCACCCTCTCTCAATCTCTCTCAAAAATAAATAAACATTAAAAATTTTAAAAACAAAACCAAAATGTCTTCAAATAGAAGAAGACAGAAAGGACATACACCAAATATAAAAAAATGGTATATTTTAGAGTTGGGATTACAAGTGATTTTTATTTTTCTGTATATTATATCGTTTCTATACTAAGTGGTACTTTTAAAAATCAACTGGTTTTATTAAATAATACATTCATGTATTTGTGATAATAAATATGGAATGAAAAGAAATCCAGACATGTAGTTCCTCCTCATAGAAACAATAGTGTTAACAGTTTCTTGTATATCCTTCCAGAGATTCTACGGTGTGGGCATTGTGTGGGTGGAAGCAGGATGGGAAGGGCAAGTAGTCAGATAGGACTCACGTCAGGAGAAGTATAGCTCTGAAGCATAAATCCCAATACAGAGTTGGTCTCATCCTGAGGTGAGGTACCAGATACTTTAACCCCTTATCAACCGGTTTTTGGCCAAAAATGAGGGGAACAGAACTTCCCAGGAGAGTCAGCTCCGTTAGGTGGAGGGCAATTCCTGTGAGCCATCAGCTGTGAACATTCACAGCAGCTTGGCACAGATGGGTACCAATAAGGCACCAACAGTGTTCACTACACTGACTCAACCATTTCCTAGTTTTATTTGCTTAAAAAAGGTTAATTCATAAATCAATTCATTGTTCTTCCTAGCTATTCACTCTAAAAGTCCTCATTCCTTATCTAATATACATATCTGTGCAGAAAAGTAAGCAAATTTATTGTTTCCTCTAATAAAAATTGGCACAGTATAATCTTTTAATAAAAGGTGCTTGCTTCCTTTAAAAAATATACTCAACACAGAACAAAATAAATAAAATAAATTTAGCAAAAAAAAAAAGGTTAAATTTAGTTTTAACTTTTGACAAAGAACTAAATATACTTTCATTGTTCTCAAGTACATAGTTTCCTTGGTTGGACTATGTTACTGGATTGTGATTGGTGTTTGTGCTTGGATTTCCACAAATGTCAGTGTTTTCACAGGTCTTCTTTTCCTGAGCTTTCTGAAATACTGGCTTCTAGTTTCGAAATTCTCCCTGCTTTGGGGGCAAGTAGCAAAGCTCCAAATACATACCAGAGGCGATTGATAATTGCAAAAGAATCTAAAGGCTGACTAATCCAAACCTCTAAGTTTATAGGTGTGGACACTGAGGCTCAGAGAAGGGACATGACTTAGCTAAAGCTGCAAATCAAGTTAGAGGTAGAAAACAGAGTTAGGACCCCAGTCACCTGGCTCTCCTTCTGAGCTCTTGAAATGAATGGCTGCTGGCTCCCCCAAAGGAACATTAAGCCACTGAGATGAGTTTAGGTGGAATTCAAATTTCTTGTTTCTTTTTTATAGCCTTGACAGTTACCCCCAGTGACTTCACTCTGGGGAAAAAACAAAACAAAACAAAAAAGACACCTGGGAATTACAATTTTCTGGGTGCCCACGACAGTGTGTTCAAGTGTGAAGTGGGGCAAAATGCGGAATGCGTTGGACTTGGATGCTGTGTGGGGAAATTCCTTGACACTTGAGCATTTTGGATTATTCAGGAAATTCCTCAGAGACTTGGCTTCCTCTGTATTGTTGTCCTTGGAACTGCCATGAGGCTAGGGAAAGAAACAGGATTTACACTAATTATTTACAACAACTTCCCAGGGGGACCAGAGTTTGTACTCTGTGGACAGATTCTGAGATCCCAGCCCTTCTGCATCTCCACCTTCAAGAGGCCAGGCTCTGACAGGTTACTCCTAGGAGTAGAGCAGAGGAATTCTCAAGGCAGGGCATCTACATAGAAGGGTAATTACAGTCTTCAGACAGAATAAGGTTATGCTTAATTAACAACAGAGTTGCTCTGTTCCCAAGGGATGGACATTTGTTCAAGTGTTTTCTATGGATAAAGAGAAAGCAGACATTTCCGAGTTTTAGAGGATGTTTGGAAGTCTTTCTTGGGCCTATAGTTTTAAAACCGGTTGTGTGGCTAAATGCAAATCAGTGAATTCAGCCATGTTGAGCCCTGATCTCCCGTCTGGTGGGGAAGGAGAAAGATGTTGCCATTTCTCTACAGTTTATCAAGTTCTTGGTATGGTAGTGGATACTTTACCTTCATCATCTCATCCAGTCCCCACAATAATTCTGTGAATTAGGTATGAAAATTCTTATTTTACAGACAAGGAAACAAGCACAGAGGGAAGGTGGCTAGCCAAGGCCACAGAACTAGTAAACAAGTCAAAGCTGGGCCGTAAAGCCTGAACTACCCACTTTCCTTCCAAGATGGTCAAGATGCTTTTCCTAGTGCTTTCTTCCTTTCCCTTTCAAGTCTGTGGGTAAATCAAAGAAAGCATGCAGTATGGACAAAATGAAATTCCACTTGTTGATTTGTCAAAAGGTGTAAACCCCCCCTTTTTTTTTTTTTTTTTTTTTTTTTTTTTTTCCTATCCTAGGCAAAATCTGCTGCATCCTTCACATCTCAGCCAAAGGGTATCTCCTTGGGAATTTCTCATTCCCCCATAGGATAGGTTTCTGCCCTCTTAAACCTTCAGATCATTCTGTGTTTGCAAGTTTTATATTTGTATTGGGCCTGCTCTGAATTCTTAGGGTCTAGCATCCAACAGAGACTCAACAAATGCTGGCTGCCATGAATTCAGGCTGACCTGAGCAGGGAAATGGCACAGCAAGCACAGTGAGAGGGCAAAGTTCTCATAGGATTCAGCTGCTCTGGGAAGCTCCATCCTGCAGCCACCACATTCAAGTGACATATCCATATCTCAATAGAGATATGGCCCAAGGTTAAGGCCCAAGAGGCACTTACCTACTTCCTACACTATTCCTGGTCAGTAAAACTCTGCTCTTCCATGCTCCATGCTGCCTGGGAAGCCTCCAGTCCATAATCCTTCCTCGGTCTCAAGGTTTTGGTTCCCCTTCTCTAAAGAGGGCTAGGTTTGGTGCCTGGCACAACACTCCCCATATGCTCTCTGAATAAAATTAAATTAATAGCATTTGCCACTTATTAACCCCTCCTTCTTAAATATATATTATTAAATTTTCTTGCTGGGGTGCCTGGGTGGCTCAGTTGTTAAGCGTCTGACTTCAGCTCAAGTCATGATCTCGAAGCTAGTGAGTTCAAGCCCCATGTTGGGCTCTGTGCTGACGGCTTGGGAGCCTGGAGCCTGCTTCAGATTCTGTTTCTGGCTCTCTCTGCCCCCACTGCCCCTATCAAATATAAATAAACATTTTTTTTTAACGTTTATTTATTTTTGAGACAGAGAGAGACAGAGCATGAACAGGGGTGGGTCAGAGGGAGGGAGACACAGAATCTGAAACAGGCTCCAGGCTCTGAGCTGTCAGCACAGAGCCTGATGCGGGGTTCGAACTCACGGACTGCGAGATCATGACCTGAGCCGAAGTCGGACGCCTAACCGACTGAGCCACCCAGTCGCCCCTAAATAAACATTTTTTTTTAAATCTTCTTGCTATCTTTAAAATTACCTCGTGAGAGTAATTTGACTCCACACCTCATGTTTTCCTCACTTGGGAGCAAGGGCCATATCTTACGCACTTTGTAACGTATGTAGTGCTTCATAAAGAGTCTGTACTAGCACTTAGTGAATGGAATGAAAGGCCTTTCCTGTTGATAAAAACCAGCAGCACAAATCACACCCAAGAAGCACCATAAGAGACAATTCAACAGGAAGGGGATCACGAACCATGGCTTAACTGCATCCACTTTTTGTGTATCAACTGATAACCTTTTGGGACCAGTAAACTTTTCACTGATGATTCAAAAAGGAGCATTTCAAATCCCAACAGGACTATAAACTTTATCTGTGAGCTTCAGGTTGGGAAATTGTTTTCCTAAAATATCTTCACCTCACACCAAAATTTTTCCATTCCTTATATTTTGATTTCTTCTTCCTCTTTTACTGATTCATTAAGTCAGTATTTATTGGGGCTCTACTATGTGCCAAGTACAATTCTAGAGACTTCAGTCACATTTCCTTCTCAACCTTCACTCATTCATTCGTTCCTCTATTAAGTCACTTATTATTTAACTGTGTATAAGGCATGGAATTTCACTTCTACATTTTTACTGAAATATCTCTGGGATAACTGGGGAAGAACGTGAGTATCTAGGGACAATGTTCCCAACCAGCTCCAAGTACCTGCCCCATTGGGCTGCTGGGTTCTAAAGGCATAGAGCAGAGAGAGGTGAGTTTCAGCCATGCCTTTTACTTGGTGTGAGATGTGGGGAAATCACTTACCCCTTCACAAGCCTCCGCTTTATCCTTTACAAAATGGGGATCGCACCACTTACTGCACAGGGCTGGGGAGGATCAAATGGGAATTCAAGTAAAAGTGTGTAGCAAAGTGCACAGTGCACAGGGGACTCTCACCAGCATGATAGTGTAAGTCCCCAAGCAGCCTTCTTCCTGCCAACACCACAAGGCAGGCAGCTTGCAGAAGCATCTTGACAGTATGGGGCAGCACATGATCTCCCCTGGTCACCTCAGGGAGGCTGTGAGGCAGGGTTACATTCGGGCAAAGAGAGTCCAATTGCGGCCTTTGTCTTTATCAGCCTGAGCAGCATCGCAGTGTTGGGGCACAGGCAGTGACATTCCAATTCTCTGACTGGACACTCAAGGGGAGAAGGGATTCTTGGAAAGAGATGAGGGTGGGCGGGGGGCTGACTGGCTGCTCTGCAGCTTTTTCTGCTTCCCTTGCATTTCCCTTTTGGTAGTTGCCTGTTTCCAAGGCCTCCACAGGAGAGGAGCAGAGCTGTCTTTGTTTTGTGATTCTGAGGCACGGCTGGGGCACCAAGCGAGAGGGTAGGAGGAGTGTGATTCAGTCCCGTGCCCCACCCTGAGTGGTACACTTCTTGCCTCACAGGAAACCCTATGGCTTCCATGCACATGGAGGTGGACAGACTCCCAGATGTGTAGGACTCGGAATGGAGTTTTCAGGAGAAGCAAGACATTCTTGCCCTTGGAAGCTCCCAACTTGTCTTCTAGTTCTGTGCACAGCAGGATGGGTGCTTGGTGTGTTCACTGAATGAATGCAAGAGCCCTCACTTGGGAAAAGTCACAAGAAAGCAATCACTTCACCCATTGCCAGACACAATTGCAGCTTCCCTCTGGGGTGGTCTGGGGTCGAATATGTGTTCGTTTAGTTATAAACTCACCAACAAACAACAAATTCAACAAACCATTGTCAGTGCATTCTGGCCCTGCCCTCAATGAGCTAACAACCCAAATATCTTCTAGAAGGAGTGGTCACTTTGTGTAATGGAAGCTAGCAATCAAAGGAAAACTCCAATGATGAGAACATCTTGTCTTCCTCATGGCCTGGGCCACTCATCCCGTAGAGCTTGAAGCTCTCATATTCTCCATAGGTCATCAGGATAGGAGGTGGGGGAACCTGATCTTTCTTGATTCCTCTAAAATGAGACATAAAATCTCAACTCTGCTAGTCTCTGTATGATCTCAGAACAACTTGAGTCTCAGTTTGTCCACCTACAAAAGAGAAATAGGTAAAGATAGAATGAATAATTCTAGAATGAATAATTTCTATGAGGGTGCCTTGTAAAATGCACCATACGTGTCAGTTATTAGCACTAGGGCCAAAAAAAAAAAAACAAAAAACACCCCTCCCCCCCCCCATAAACAAGCAAAAAACCTCGAATCAGGGACCATTTGTGGAAACTGTCCTTTATAGATTGAATGACCTTGGGCAAGTTACTTGAACTCATAGCCCCTCAGTTTCCTCTTTCATAAATGTGAGGCTATCCTTCACATGGTGGCCTCCTTCAAAGGGTTGCCACCCTTTGAAATTAAAACAACGCAGTGACAAGCCCAGCACCTTGTCGGGCCTACAAATAGCGCTCAGTAAGTGGTTTTCTCCGGGCATCAGCCCGGGACCTCCCCACGGAGGACTGAGTGACAAGAATTTCCCAAGTCTGCTCATATCCCCCACCCCAGCGACTCCTGCACTGCCCCCTCCCTGCCACTCCCACAGCTCCGTGAAGTGCAGGCTCGGAGAAACTTGGGGGGGAGGGTGGTGTCAGAGCAGGCTGTCCAAGCCCGCACCGCCCCCCCCCCCCCCCCCGGCCGCGCACGCGCGCCTCTTCTGTCGCCCGGAGCAGCGTCTGCTAGTTACCTTTCACCTAGTTCGCCCGGCCAGCCGCGCGGGGTAACTCGAGGGCAGACGTCGAGTCGTGTGCGCCTGCGCGCAGCTAGCTCCCGGCTCCGGCGGGGCGTCCAGAGCGCTTATTTTTTAGTGGTTTCCGTTCCCCTCTGAAATAAAGGGTGTGTGCTTTGCGGACGTGCCCTAATTTCGGGGTCTGGCGGGACTGGGCACAATCTCAGGCCCGTCGGGGCTACCATGGACCCCTCAGCCGTCACGCCCACACATCCCCTGGTCCTGCACTCCCCATTACCTCTGATTCTCCCCTCCCCCATCGGTTGTCTTCACCTCCCACCCCCCTAGCCCCCCACACACAGCTGGCTCCCGTTCAGCTCTGGTCTCCCCACATACTCTTCCCCCAAAGGCGGTTAGGAAAGGAGCCCCGGGCTTCCGAAAGGAGCACAAGCTCACGGAAAGCCACGTGGGCGCACAGTTCAAGTTCTTACTTCTGCCCGGGAGGAGCCCCGTCTTAACGACCAGGTTTGCAGAGGAAAGGAGCACATTCTCTATTTTTTTCTCTTCCCAAATGGCTACATTGAAGATCGCCAAGGCTGCAGGGCGTCTCGGGGTTACTGCCGGGCACCGGGCGGGGCGTGCGCCGAGGCGCTGGGGGAGGGAAGGACTTCCGCGCGCTCACAAACCACGCTGGCCCAGATGCTCTCAGCTGTCTGGCGAGGTTTTAAGTGCCAACCGCACAACCCCCAGTGGCGCTTTTCAGGGGTCCTTGTTATCTCTGCTCCAGGGGTCCTACCTCTCTTCACATTCCACCCATTGATGGGGAGGGAACACGGTCTAGGAGAAGAAATAAGAACCGGATGTGTGCAAAATGTACCTCTTCTTTCTTTGGCCTGTCCCGCTTTCTTCCTACTTTGATTCCTACAGTCCTGTAACAACCCAAACCAGTCAAGGCCTGCCTGAATTCATCCAGGTTCTGCCACCGACTGGAGTGATTTGGCTGAAGTCCTTTGCTCTCTTCAGGATCACTGCACCTTCTCCTGTTAGATGTAGGGGTTAGTCTGGATGACCCCCCCCCCCCCCCCAGTCGTCTCCTCCATTTCATACAGAGCCAGGAGGGAATACTGTTAAAGAGAATTACCATCAAAGTGACAAGGTTGTTCCATGATTGGATATTTTGAGGTTTCCTAGGTTTCTTTGAAAGGTTTTGTAACTGTTTCAAGATATTAGCATTTAAGGTTAAGTATGAAGGTCTTTCCCCAATATACTAATAGGCTTGAGGGCACCCACCCCAAATTATATTTCTTTGACTCTGCCATTGCCCCCAGCACAGTATATAATGCAGCCAGTTGGTGCAGATTTGTTCTTAATGATAAAAGAAAATTTGTGACCAATGGGGATAGGGTTCCAATGCTTTCATTTTAATATGAGTAGATTTCGAAAATTCACAAGCCAATAAGTGTATCACATGAGAAAAAAATGTGAACATAGAGAAATCACTTAGAAGGATGTTAATCTGATAGATCCTAAATGAGTCTATACGTTTTAACAGATTAGTATAAAATCCTGCACTTAGTTAAAAAATCTACTGACATACTTTATGAGGGGAATGGAAATAAGGTATCAATAAATGCAGAGCTTCTTTCCATTTGTGTCTTAAAATGGGGAGCTTCTGTCTTATGTAATCTTTATGATGAATCTGTGAGTTAAGTGAGTACAAAATTATGGTTTCCATTTTGCAGAGGAAGAGACTGTAGCTGAGAGAGATTGAACATCTGGAGACACAGCTAACATGTGATTAAACTGAATTCAGGGCTTCTAAGACCAGCCCTTCTGCTTTAGAGGGTGCCTTCCAATAATGTGTGCACGTGCATGTGAACAGGCTTGCGTGGAGATGGAGGGAGATGGAGAAATGCAGAGATCAGATTTGTCTGGTGGTGGGAGAGATGATGGGCATTTATAATCATTAATATTACAGCTAATATTTATTGAATGTCACAGTGTTCCAGGTACTGGGTTAGCACCTTGCATGCGTTAATTCATTTAATTCTCCCAACAACTTTTTAAGATAAATAATATTATTGTCTCTTTTAGAACAGTTGAGGAAACTGGGGCCTAAGAAAGAGTTGAATTGTCCAAGTTCTCACAGGAAGTGGTAAAGCAAGGATTCACCCTAGGACTAACTCCAGAGCTAAAGGAAAATTTTTGTTTTAGGCATTTCTGTTGCCTGAAAACTTGGGATGAATCAGCAATGAAATGTAGGTTGAAGGAGCCAAAGGGACCTCGGGTTGCGTTACTAAAAATCCAGGGTAAAGAATGAAGTGGAGAGTCCTGCTTTCCTGTGTGTTTGTCAGATCCCATCTGGAAGTCTGGGCTCAGGTCTGGGCACCATATATGAAGTCCTGGACGTTTAGCATAAGATGGCAGCCAGGAGCACAGCTGGGGGTTGTCCAAGATGAAGGGTCCAGGGAGGAGCTGCATTTGGCTCCTCTGATCTCTGCCATCACCTTGGAACCCTTTAGATTCCCACGGCCTAGCACAACTTATAAGGCAGTGTGGTGCAGTGAAAACAGCAAGGGATTCCAAGCCAGACCTACATGGTCCTGACTCTGCTCATGCCTTCCCAGCTACTTGACCATGGGTATATTCCTTAAGTGCTCTGAGCCTTGGTTTTCCCAGTTATAAAAGAGGGAGAGAGACCTACTGTGCAGCATTGCTGTGAGAACTGATTGAGATAATGTACATTTACTAACTATCCTGTCCCTGTTTCCCATCCTCATACGAATGCAGGGCAAGGATGAGTTTAATTTTTGGCCGGTAATTTAATGAAGTCCTTAAAAAGAATAACTTCAAATCTTCAGCAAGGTCTTTGTGTAGCAGAAGTTTGTCCAGGATCTAAGAAAAAGTAGTGGACTGGAGAGACCTCATCGGGTTTGTCTGCATAATGGAACAAGAGGAATTTGGAGTCTGAAGCAATCTGGGAGTGAAAGGTTGAGGAGGAAAGGTAGTAGGGAAAAGGATAAGAGAGGAGGATTAAGGAACCTGGCAGGAAGCCCAATCTGAACATGTAGGCATGGTCAAAGACTATAAAGAACAAGGATGACTGATACTGAATGTAAAATTGATTGGGCTGTTGTAATGTAAACGTTGTCTTTCCCGAAAAGCTTCATTAAAGGTTGCTACGCATAAGAATACCTTGGTAAGTTTTGTGTGGATATAATTTCAGTTAAACATTTGTGTTTACACAAATGTATGTATTGTGTATTGTAAATTTACACAAATTATGTGTTTACACATAATTTATTGTAGAACAGCAAAACAATCCCAAACAGAATAATTCTGAAGAAGAATTCGTTTTTCGAGCCTGAGCTAATCAAGAAATGTAAGTTACCTGTGGAATTGAAAGAACTTTCCGGGGGATTATTAGGTTTTTCTGTAATCCATGGAAAAGAAGATCGAAGCCACTATTGTCTGCATATGAAGGATCAGTGTAACTGCAAATGACATCTGAATTTTAGATGTAAAAAACCTAGTGTAGAGCAGATACTTTTACAAGTAGGTAATTTTTAAAATGCATTTTATCTATCCCATGTATAGCTTTTGTGTGCACAAGGAACTATTCAAAGCACTTTAAATATATAGCAGTGTTAATTCTCATTACCATTCCATGTGTACTATTTACCCTATTTAAAGATGCGTACACTGGGGCGCCTGGGTGGCGCAGTCGGTTAAGCGTCGGACTTCAGCCAGGTCGTGATCTCGCGGTCCTTGAGTTCGAGCCCCGCGTCAGGCTCTGGGCTGATGGCTCAGAGCCTGGAGCCTGTTTCCGATTCTGTGTCTCCCTCTCTCTCTGACCCTCCCCCGTTCATGCTGTATCTCTCTCTGTCCCAAAAATAAATAAACGTTGAAAAAAAAAATTAAAAAAAAAAAAAAAAGAAAAGAAAGAAAAAAAAAAAAAAGATGCATACACTGAGTCACAGAGAACATAAGTAAGTTGCCCAAGGTACCACAGCTAGCAAATGGTGCAGGTTGGATTCAAGTACAGGCAAATCTGTATACTAGCTGGCAAATATACATGTGATTGACATGACTTTGCACTGCCAGGCTGAGAGAGGAAGCCCTCTCTTCCATGTATGGGCATGATTGTAAGCTTGTTGACCACTGATGATAGAAAAGCTTCCACCAGACCTGTAAGTTATCAGAGGAAGAGGAAGTGATTTCAAGTCTGGAGGGTTTTGCGCATGGATGAAGGAACAGGTTTGGTGTGATTAAGAAAGCCTCCCTCTCCCCTGGTTGTTTCCCTTGTGGGAAATTCTCTCAAGGAGATAGCAATTTGCAGTAGGTAATTGCTTTCCTAACTGCTGGCTGAGATGTCTCGAGGGACATAGAAGTAAGAGAGCCTTTGAGGAATGGGATACGCAGGATGGCTGGAGGGCAACTTATGGGTCTAAGGCGACATATGAGAGGGTGCTGCAGGTGTGAACTGCAGAGAAACAGCAAGACACCAAGATTACAGGGTCCCCTGAAGCCCAGGGAAGCTGTAGCTTAGTTGCTGGTGGGGCCACCCTGCTCTGCCTACTCCTAACACCTGCCCTCATTCCAGTCCCCCACGTGACCTCAAGTGGGCGGCCCTTCAGGCCTTTAAGAGATGTCAAGGGCCATAGACTTGGCCTGGAGGGAAAAACATTATTTAAAAAAAATTATTTTTTTAATCTTTATTTATTTTTGAGTGAGAGACAGCATGTGAGCAGGGGAAGAGCAGAGAGAGAGAGAGAGACAGAGAGAGAGGGAGACACAGAATCCGAAGCAGGCTTCAGGCTCTGAGCTGTCAGCACAGAGCCTGACATGGGGCTCGAACTCACAAACTGTGAGATCATGCCCTGAGCCGAAGTCGGATGCTCAACTGACTAAGCCACCCAGGTGCTCCTAGGGAAAAACATTATTGAAACCTAGAGTGTGCTTGGCAGAGATGTGCCCCCAAAAAAGACCTTTGTGGGAACTGTGGCCATAGATTGACATTTATTGGAGGGGCCAAAGTAAGGTAGTATGGTCATGTAGACCCTGGTGGGGATTCTGCAGTTAATTACTCCTTTAAACCTTAGTTTTGTCAAGTATAAAATGAAAAAAATGAAACTTACTTCACAGAGTTATTTATAAGATAAAATGAGATGGCGTAGGTGAGTATGCTTTGAAGCTATAAATATACTACAGAAATGTTACTTGTATTGCTAAGAAAAGTGGCGCTCATAATCAGTCCACTCCATTTCCAACTATGTTTTGGTGAAGATCCAGCCTCACCCCCAAAAGAGAAATCTGTAGTCCCTCGTCAAAACAGAGAAGAAGAACACTTCTATTTGTTATTAGTGTGCATCAGCTGGATCACTGTCCTATACTCCATAATTTGTTACACTGAATCTTTCCACAGTGCTGCGAGCCAGAAGAGAGATGAGGTGAGCCAGCTGGCCACTGGGGAAAGTGCTTTCTCTTCTATTAAAGTATCTTCCTCATCCATCAAAGGGTTTACCTGTGATTGGATGCTTTTTTTCATTTGCTCCCCCTTTTCTTCCTCTGGAAAGTCTCTCTGTCCGTTAGTCAGATTGTGAATAATTTCCCAGATACAGACTACCTCCTCTTGAGTCCACCACTCATCCCTTCAGCTCTCCTTTCAGCAATGATGCATTTCCCCTCTCACATTTTGATACCCCTCAGCTCCCAAATAAAGATATTTAATAGCCATTCCCACTCTACAACAAGAAATCAATATACTAAAGGAAAATATAGATTTTGGGGGTGGAACAGAAAGGTTCTAGGAAGCAGAACATCTGTCACCTTAATAAGTTGTGCCAAAGTTTCTCATAAATGAGACAATGAGTTCATTTAGCATTTTCCCTTGATTCCTTTCGCCTCATGAACATCTAAGGCAAAGACCTATGACCGTTTGTTTTATACACATTTGCTATATTCAGAGTTAACACATACATTTGTGAGATACACAGGAATTTAAAAATACACAACTCAGAAGCATCAGTCATGAACGCGGCATCATCAGAACGCAAATTAATTGTAATCAGTGTGTAAAGTCTGTGGGCCTGAGGAGAGAGATTATCTTTTTTTTTTAACTTAAAGTTGATATGAATGAAGTATATAAACTGATAAACACTCAAAGAAGTTAATGTAGGTTATTTTATTCTTTTTAAATATTTTTTAATGTTTGTTTATTTTTGAGAGAGAGAGATACGGAGTGAAACAGGAGGAGCACAGAGAGAGGGAGACACAGAATCAGAAGCAGGCTTCAGGCTCTGAGCCGTCAGCACAGAGCCTGACGCAGGGTTCGAACTCATGAGCCTTCGAGCTATGAGATCATGACCTGAGCCGAAGTCAGCCGCTCAACCAACTGAGCCACCCAGGCACCCCGTAGGTTATTTCATTGTTTATTTAGTGAGCACTGGCACCTATCACTGCCTCAATTTCCACCTCGCTCTTGCCTACCATCCATAACCAGATTTAATGATAGCCATAATTATTGAATGTTTGTTGTCCTCTAAGCATCGGGCTTATCATCGTACCTAGTTTATCTCATTTAATCCTCATGATATTACCCAATAACAGCAATCAATAAATACTTATTTATCTCAATCTTATTTTCATGAGGAAGTGTAAGCAAGGGGATACTAATTTGCCCAATATCACCATTTTAATAAGTTAGCAGGGCTGGCAATTGGGATCAACTTGTCTGGCTCCAAAGCCCGTCTCTGCAACATTTCTTGGAATTTCTTCCCGTATTGCTGACACAAAATCTTCAATTTTCCCCTCCCCTTTCTGGCTTCTGTGGTCCTTGCTCCGAGAAGCTATTTTGTGATATTACTTTCCAGTTGGACAAAACCATTTTTGTAGTCATAATAATGTCATTTACATTATAGGGTCTACTATAAACCTATCACAGGGCTAGACTCTTGTCACACAATTAAAGTCAGATCCAGTGAACTCCACACCCTCATCCCTTTTTCATTATCATAATGTGTCAGGAAATCAGGAACAAAAACAGAAAAAAAAAATTGGACAAAGAATCAAAAGTCCTGGAATTCCTTAGTTGCAAAATTAAAATAACAGCCACTTTCTATTTACTTCACAGAATAATTGTGGGGATTAAATTAGATAACTCATATAATAGCGCTTCGTAAACTGGCCAAATCTCTACAAAGTATTCTTGTAAGCTATGCTAACAACCAGCTGTGTGCCCTTGGCAAGTCAACATTTCTGAACCTTGGCTCATCATCATCTTCGGTGGGAATCAGAGTTCCTACCACTCAGGGGTGTTGTCAAGATTAAGTGCTGCCTGGTCTACAATGCAGGGTCGTTGAGTCCACATCTCACTGAGAGAGAGAGAGAGAGAGAGAGAGAGAGAGAGAGAGAGGCAGAGAGAGACAGAGAGTGAGCAAGGGAGGCACAGAAAGGGAGACACAGAATCTGAAGCAGGGTCCAGGGTCTGAACTGTCAGCACAGAGCCTGACACAGGGCTCGAATTCACGAGCTGTGAGATCATGACCTGAGCGAAGTTGAACACTTAACCGACTGAGCTGCCCAGGAGTCCCTAATGTGTGTTTCTGAGGCCACGTTCTGTCCACGTTTCTCAATCATCTCTCCTCTTTGTTCTCCTTTGTTGGCAGTGACTTCCCCTCATACACCTGAGTCAAGTCTGACCTGTCTGTGCATGCACTTCCATAGCAGCCCAGCCACCACTTTACCTTGGGCACCCCAGTTTCTGTCCTATGCTGCCAGCCTCCCCACTTTCCAACCTTTTTCTTCTCTGAGATCTTATAACCTGGTGCTGGGGATCACATTGTAATGCAGATTCTGATTTAGTAGGACTGGGTGAGGCCTGAGTTTGTATTCCTAACATGTTATCAGATGAAGTTGATGCTGCTGGCCCAAAGACGACACTTTGAAAATCAGAAATCTAGCCTACAGGCCACCCTAGAAATTACCTGACCAGGATGGTTCTGATCCTGTTGGCTTCACAGAAGCTTACTGGGTCTTTGCAGGTGGGCTTTAGGCTTATAACCTCTTGCCCTCTATGGCAAGAGTCTCCTCCCTCTATCTGACCCTTTTCTCCATGGTGGTGATAGAGCCTCTCCTCCCCATCTTTAGCTGGGTACCTGGCCTGCTGGAATAAAGGCAACATGACCTAGTCCCTTCCAGCTATGTATGGCCGCGGGACTACATTCAGGATGTGAGCACAAGTGGTTTGTAATACTTTGGTGAAGTATCTTTAAAAGGAGGAGATAAGCCTCCCCCCACCCCCCGCCCCCACGTTGGTTCTTTCCTGTTGGTTGCAGTATAGCTATGGTGGCCAAAGTTCAATAGTCACCTTAGGCCATGAGGTTGGCTTGGCATGCCAGGCATGGCAGATTCACAGCATAAGACAAACCTAACTTGTGGAGAGCCATACCTGCCCTGTCCTGACTAACTCCAGACTCTTCCACATGAGCAGGAAATGCAAGTCTTGCTTGTTTAAGCCACTGATATTTGGGCTCTCTGTTTCTTACAGTTTAATCCAAATACTTACAACCTAGCTTGGTCAAATTTTACTTGTTTCAGCTGTTATAAATTATTCCACACTGTATGAATAACTCCAAATTAATCTCTGTTCTTTTGCTGATGGATATTTAGGTTTGTTCCAAATTTTGGCTGTTACAAATAATTCTGGAATGAACACTTGTAAATATAGCTCCTTGTGCAAGCTTGGGGGATTTAAAATACACGCTCCATAAAGCTTACCACCTTCATCACAATTACACAAAGCGTTTTGCAGATGTGGTTCCACCTTGAAATCTTACAACTCTGAGAGGCTGCGTGAAAGGGCGGTGACCTCCACAAAACCTTTCTAGTACCAGCTCTTCCAATTGTTCTTGTCATGAATCGACATGTTCTTTCTCTGTACCATCCATTCATGTGTCTCCATAATTCACATTGAAAATAACTAGTATGGTGGATGTTGCTAGTTTCTAACTCATAACCATTCAGTCTTTTTTTTTTTTTTAATTACTAGAATGTCAGTGTTATTTGGGATATGCCCAGTTTTACAAAAAAAATAAACACATTACTATACTCTCTATCTCCCATGCAGCTGATGGGGGACAGGGTGGGGTCACAGTAGGGCACTCTGGCCAGCGAGGCTACATGGAAATCTACAGGGGCAAGTGCTGGGCACTCCTGAAGTCTTGTTTTCTTGATACCTGTGCTGTCCCTTTTCTCCTCCTCTTGCCTTCTTCTCCTCCTCTATTTTATTTTACTTTTATTTACTTTACTTTTATTTTATTTATTTATTTATTTATTTATTTATTTATTTATTGGTATGAAACTCCAGTGAGAGGCTGGATGTAGAGCCTCCACCATGAACCATGACACTGAGGCCACATGTGGAGTCGGGTGAAGCAAAAAGATGGGGAAACTGAGTACTGGATGGCATCAGGGAACCTCCATACAACCCCAGGTACCAACTTCTAAGGCTTCCAGTTATATAAGATAAAGAACCTGTATTTGATTAAGCCTTTGTAGTCAGGTTTCAGTGCAGTCAAATACAATCCCTAAATGATACTAAAAATTTCACTTCACTTACTTGTGTTTGCCCTTTCTTTTAATCCTTTATGGACTAGAGCTCTTTCCTCCATTACAGCAGGTTCTTAGAGTCTGCTGGTCTGAATATAGGTGATGATAGGTGAAAGGTTTTGTCTAATAAGGTAAAATTTGATCTTTAGGGTGGTAAATTCCAGGCAATTTGAGGCCATTCCAAATCCATTTAATTGAATAATTCAGATTCCCTGCCAGAAGAGAATCTAATTTTTATCTTAATCTGACTGATAGATAATTACTCTGGCTAAGAATGCAAATGAGTTATCACATGTGAAATACAGTAAACATCACCTTTATAAACTTAGTCTTCTGTGTGCTTAAGTTTTAAATGGTAACATAATCCCTAACATTTAAAGTATGATCGAATATAATAATCACTTAATTCCTTCAAAATTAAGGTTCATTTCTGGGGTTGGAAATTCAAATGATATAGAAAGAGGTTTTGATAGATCTGCTGAGATGAGAAACTGTATCATTTTGGATACTGTGCATTAGTTTTCACTGACATTTCATTTGGATTCTATCAGCATCTTCCTGATAAGTGCACATTTATTTTTATGCTTGGCTTCAGTAATGCTGAGCTACCTTGCAGGAGGGCTTTGCAAAAACACTAATGAATATGATTGTTATGCACTTTACAAATGTAAAGTGCTACCAAAATGCACAAAACAATAATATGGCATCATCTAGGCTGAAAATTGCATCTGCTGTTTGATGCAAGTCTAGAAGAGGCATTGAAGAATTACAGAAGAGTCATCTCTCTCTGTTCAATGGATATCCAAAGCTAAAAATCTGGTTTGTTGTGATAGCACCATGAGAAAACAGACAATTCTAATTTTTCATTTTTAATTGTTACTTTAAAAATATTTATTTATTTTGAGAGAGAGAGAGCACACACACATGAGTGAGTGGGGGAGGGGCAGAGAGAGAGGGAGAGAGAGAGAATCCCAAGCAGGCTCCATGCTGTCAGCCTAGAGCCCGACATGGGGCTCAATCTCACGAACGAGGAGATCACGACCTGAGCCAAAATCAAGAGTTGGACACTTTGCCAACTGAGCCACCCGGGCTTAATTGTTACTTTTCAGAGGTGTTTTGGGATAACTTTACCTCTGATTTAAGCAGTAATTCATTTGGAAGTATCAGGTTCATATTTATACAATGAATTATACTGTTATAAATGAATTAATGGTTTAAAATTAGTAATGTTATAGATTATTATTTATGAAAAATTAAAAAATATTAAAAGTTATCTTAGAACACAGAAATTAGGGCCTGAGCTCCCTCCACGTAAGGCATTCTTTGTTTTCCCAGCAACATAGCTCATTCATTAATTCAACAAATATTTAGATGACTCTGTAGGCCAGGCATGGTGACAGGAACTAGGGAGTGGTGTTGTGGACATTAAGTGGTACAACATTTATAAAAACATCCTGTTCACTCTTGGTTGCTATCAAAGAGAACTAAAAACAGAAGGGCCTTGGAGAAATAGAGAAGGCAGTCTAGAATAAGGAGAAGATGGAAATAACGCCTGTCTGTTCTGATAAAGGCTTTGAAATAGAAGGTGAGAATTTGGGGGTTGCTCCCGGTAACAGTGGGCAAGTCACCGCAGTGCCTTTGGAAGAGAAATGAGGCTGTGGGAAAATACAACTGTAACGCTCAATGGGATGGAGGATTTGGGATAATGAATCAAGGATGAATTTCCAAAGATATGGTTTGAGGACATGTTTTCCCTGGTGATCACTTGCTCTGATCAAGAGGACTTTAAGCTAACCAAGGAGGGGGAGGGGAAAGATGCCTAGATAACCTGTTAAACAAGTTACCATGGAGTAGGAATAGTACTGAGGGAAGAAAAAAGGTGTGGGAGTTGCCCAGTGAATCACATGAGAAAATAATTGGGAAGGGTGTTGGAAACAACACGCAGAGCTTCATATATCTATATGTCAGTGGGCTATGTATAGGTGATAAATAGCATGCATTTGACATGATAACAGAGGACAGTAAAGCTCATTGAGCTGTGGTAGTCTGGGAATCAACCCGCTCCATGCCAGTCCCTATTTCATCAGATGAAAGGACTTCTGTGATACCGAATGTGAATCACCGAGTAGCTGGTATGGTGCCTCCCACAGGGTAATTATTTGAAATAGAAAACATAGCTATAGAGCCCTTGTAAATTCCTGATCTTCTCTTTACCTCTACTCCCATTTCAGTAAATGCACTATAATCTATCCAGTTTTGCAAGCCTAGAGATCCAGCACCCTCCTACCTTTTCAAAGCAAACACCAAATCTTGTTGACATCCGTGCCATCCACCCATTTCTGTGTCTCTCCACTTTACCACACTGCCATCATCTCTGGGTCTATTCCAGTTGTTTCCTAGTGAGTCTCCCCAATTCCATTCTTACTTCCCTCTCACCCATTCCTCATCGTGCAGTCAGGGTCTTCGTTATAAAACAAAATCCATTCATGTATCCGCCTATGTAAAACCCACCCACTTTCTCATCACTCAGGGTAAAGACCAAGACAACACTTGAACACAGCCTGCCGTGCCCATGTGCCCTCCACCATCCTCTCCAGACTCATGTCTGTCCTTGCCCATCAACTTTCAGCTCCCTAACTGTGCCAGGCTCCTTCTTGCCTTAAGATCTTTGAAGACATTACTTTGTTTGTCTGAAAAGCTTTCCTCTGTCATTTTTGCCCTGTTCATTCCTACTTTTTCTTCAGATCTCATTTCCCATATTGATTTTTTTTCTGGGAAAGTCCTCCCTGACCACCTGTGCTCCTAGTACTCATGGCATCCTCTGCTTTTCCTCACAACAGTTTGTAACTAGTTTTCTTAAAAAAAAGATTTCTTTACTGGCTCTCTCTCCTGCTAGACTATAAACAGTACAAGGACAGGGACTATATCTATTTTGCTCACTGGTGTAGCCCTAAAACCTAGCAAAATGCCAAGCAAATGTTGAAATACTCACTATATATTTGATAAATAAATAAAGCATCTATAATCTATATCTGATTTAAAGACTAGATTTAAAAAAGCCATTATGGTACAGAATGTTGATATGAAAGAGGCTGTCAGGGGTCGAGGGGGACAAACAGTATATAAGAACTCTGTACTTTCAATTCAGTTTTGCTATAAATCTAAAACTGCTCTAAAAATAGTCTATTAAAAATTTAAAAAACTATTATGGACAATTTCAAATGTATACAAAATTAAAGAGAATATTATAATGGATTACCAGGGACCCACTACCTTAGGTCTTAGTATCATTTGAGTGTTTGGGGTGACTAGTGAAATCACTTCATTTTAAATTGACTTCAGATTTCATGACTGATGTAAGAGTAAAGTGATTTACATTTATATGTCCTGTGGAAATGATAAATGATGATTCCTTTTTAGAAAGCATAATATAAGCTTTCCCATTTTGGACTTTTCAGTCCTTAAAAGATCTTTATGCACTCTGACAGCTATCTGATTTCACTGGAACAGTGGGGCATGCGGTGTTGGCCACTTCGCCATGTCATTTGGACATCAGAATGCACTGGTCCCCTCAAGAGCATTTGAAATCAACATGAAAACCCTAATTCATTTCAATGACCACTCACCCTTATGCTTCAGCACTTTTAGACAAAAGCAAAGACAATTAGCCACTGTGAGCTATCAAAAGAAAAAAAAGAAAAGCTTTGAAAATAGAATGACTAAGATGTTTAACCAAAGGAATACAGTTTCTTGTATGTGTTGGGCTACTGCCCAACCCCCAGGCCTTCGTACTTGCTATCCCTCTCTCCAGATGATACCCCTGGCTTGATTTAGTGAACTCCCCAATATCCTTCAGAACTCAATTTAAGCGACATGTCCCCTGAGAAGCTATTGCTGGTCCTATTCTTATCCCAACATACATGGCCTTCTCTGTATACCAGTGTTGTCCTTTGCTAACCTCTGACCCTCTACTTTACTTTTTCTACTTTACTTTTACTGTCTGTATTTCTAATTGTCTGTAAGCTAGGTGAGAGCAGAACCATTGAAATGTATGGAGAGGCATTATAATATAGAAATTAAACAATGACCTATAAACTTCAGAATTTATGAGACTTGAGTTCAAATTGTGATCCCAGCACTTATCGGCTGTGATGCCTTAGGCAACTTCTTGAACCTGACCCCTGGTTTTGTCACATTTTAAGTGAATATACTAATATCTACATTATAGAGTCATCATAGGAGTTATGAGAAATTGAGTATAAGGCACTTAGAAGAATGAGTACCTAGGACATAGTTAATGCTCAATAAGATATGTTGAAAAAAAGAAAGAAGAAAAGAAAGAAAGAAAGAAAGAAAGAAAGAGAAAGAAGGAAGGGAGGAAGGAAGGAAGGGAAAGAGAGAAAGGAAGAGAAGTGAATGCCCACACAAAGTGATGGCTGAAAAATCACCACAACTGTTAATGGATTCTAATCTTGAGGATTGGTCTTCTCTATTTAGCTATGGCCAAATTACAGAGATTTTATCATTTTGAAGTTGAAACGCATACATTGCACTCTGTCTTTTATGGAGAAACACATGCTTTTTGATTCCTTCACGCCATTACCCTGAGGGGGAATGCACTGATCTGCCTTTCCATTTCTCTTTATAAACTGATGGGATTCTTGTCTTTTTTTTTTAATTTAATTTTGGGGACAGAGAGAGACAGAGCATGAATGGGGGAGGTGCAGAGAGAGAGGGAGACACAGAATCAGAAACAGGCTCCAGGCTCCGAGCCATCAGCCCAGAGCCCGACGCGGGGCTCGAACTCACGGACCGCGAGATTGTGACCTGGCTGAAGTCGGACGCTTAACCGACTGCGCCACCCAGGCGCCCCTGGATTCTTGTCTTTCAACTAACTGCTCTTTTGTATTTTTGGGCTCATTCATTCTTGATGGGCTTCCTATCTTTCATGAACAAGAAAATTATATTTACTGGGCATCTACTAGTACAGAGTATTACAGCTAGCACAGATATGAAACAACATGGTCTTTACAACTTTGCCTTCCTATCACCCAGGAGTTGGCAACATGAAGCCAGCATGAGGCAAAGGGGTGGATGAGGAGATTCAATACATGTGTCTCATGTACTTGGGCATCTTATTGCTGGAACAGGGTTCAGAATGACAGGTGCTTTTATTTTTCTCAGAAAAGCTCAACTTTAAGCACCTGCTATAAGCCCAGCACTGTGAAAAACACTACAAGGGATACTAAAGGAAGTAAGGCCCAACTCCTGCCCTCAAGGAGCTGACCATTGAGTAGGGCCACTGAGCTAAGTACAAACTAAAGAAAATGCTATAGGAAAAACACAAGGATAGTGCTTGAAGTTTCAAAGGAGGAAAAGCACATACCAGGTTGGAGATGTTGCAAAAGACTTTATTCATTCATCCCTGCATCCATTCAATGAAAAATACTTACTGGATGCCTATTATATGTCAGGCACTAAATTAGCTATTAAGAACAAGAGATAAATGGTCCAATATTCCTAACCTCAAAGGCTTAATGATAAAGTGGGAGGGACAAATATGCAAACAAACTATATCATTCATCAATTCATTGATTTATTCAACAGTTACTGAGTGTCTGTTAAGTCCCAAGTTCAAGGATGAAATAAACATGGTCACTGTGGTAAGAGAATGTATAGTACAGCTCAGGAGAAAATTTCAATACAGTGTGTTAGGTGCCATGATAGGCATGTTAAAAATTGTGAAGTCCCAAGGTGGTTGGCAAAGGGGCAGTTCATTCTTTCTGGGGGCAGGGAAGGCTTCTGAGGGGAACAATGGAAGGGATACTAGAGGGTGAAGGACTTTGCCAGGTGGTTGTAGAGAGGAGGAAGGTGGAGTATTTGAGGGAGTCTGTACATGTAACCGGAATAAAGAAGCAAGAACAGAGACATGTTGGGATAGAGGCTGGATTGTGGAGTACAGCTGAAAGAATGGAACGTCAAGGTGCAATGATGCTCAGAGGACCAGGTGAAAAATTGAGCCCAGGAGGGCATGGAGGGAACATTGGGCAAAGACTCGCAATGGGGGAGGTGTCTGAGAGTCTTAAATGATGTGGAGGAACTTGTTAAGAGACCAGGAAGACAAAAGCATTTAACTGGGAGAAAACAGCATTCCTCAGGGAGATGTTCCCTCTTCTGGGATTCTGATACCTATCAGAATAGTGGAGAGCAGAAATTCCAGAAAGAGAAAGAGTTTAAGCCAAGAGTAGAAAGCTCACATACATATATATTGAAGAGTAGTGAAAGCCTGCGGAAATAGCTTTTCCTGCGTTTCTAATCTCAGTTCACTCTATGTGTCTGGCCCTGACTCTGACCATTGCACAAATTAGCAGATCAGGGATGTCCTCCATCTACTCCCTTCTCTCTTGGGAGAAGAGTTAGGTAGAGTTGGTTAGGTCTTGGTTAACCTAACCAAGGTTAGGTAGAGTTTTTTTCAAGTTAGGAGACCAAACTTGTGTTTTAAGGCCTCCAGATCAATAGCCACTGCTACATGGCTTGAGGGCCCTGTGACAAAAAGGGCCCTGAGGCTACAATGCAGAAGTGACCACTGGACGCAGCTCTTCCTTCCAGGAGTTCTTCCTTGGCCATACCAAGGCCTTCTGCCCTGTGTTGGGGACTGGGGAGGCCAAAAAGGAACATGCCCATTTTCTTCTTCTGAGTTTGGCACTAACTGAAAACAAAACAAAACAAAACAAAACAAAACAAAACAAAACAAAACAAAAACCCAGGAGTCAGACTATTAGAGAAAGAATAGACATTTGGCTGGTGATGACTCTCAATGGCTGGCCCCTGAGCTTTTCCCTGGTTCCAGTTGGTCCCAAAGGTCACAGCTGGAATCAGAGTCCTTAGCTGCAGGCTTTGGAACTAAATCTGAGAGCCATGGCTCCTGGCCTAGTCTCGGGTCACCATGTTCCTAGAATGGGGCTCCATGCCACATAACTGTCTTGCTTGAATTCTGTTTACTCCATTTGGTCTTTCTGGAGATTGAGTTTTCTGCCAGAATTTTCACTCTTAAGGCAGAATCCTTGTTTTAGCCTCCTGTGCTGCCTATTGGGGCTGCTTCCTGCCCCTGACAGTGTGATGCTCCAATATGCTCTTCCCTCTTTCCAGACTCCTTTTTTCTTGATGACCCCTTCCCTGACCATTTGCACGGTCTTCAGCAAATCTCACTGATTTTGGAGCCTCTGCCTTCCCTTTTTGATTTGGCCTGTTTGGTGTCACTAGATACCTGGTTCTGACATCAGGAGGCTGATTTCTTACAACAAGCACACTAGCACTGGCACGTATCCATTTTAGGGTTGTCGTTTGAAGGAGTCACCTGGGAAGGTTGTATTACCTGCCTAGTCCAGGGATGCTGTTATTGTTCAAGAACATTTCTGGAATTCCTCTGTTGGAATTTCATGGAGTCACAGGGCAAGACAAGACCCTAGTCCCTCACCAGCTCTCAGTTCTGCTTTCCAGTTTGTTTGTGGGAATACTGAGGCTCTGGGAGCTTTTGAACCCACTGAGACCGCACATCAAATTATAGGATGAGCTGAAACCTGTTACCATGTGACTCTCCTTCAGTGCCAGCTTGCAAGCCACAGAAGAAGTAATCTCATAACTCTATAGCAGTGATTATCAATCTTTTTTGAGTCATGGAGTCCTTGAGGAATTTGATAAAAGCTAAAGACATGATCCCTTAGGAAAAGACCCATACACTTAAAACTTCCACACACTCCAGGATAAAATCCCTGCCCTATGTAAAAAAAACCACCTTCCCCCAAATTTCAAAATGTTTTTATTTTTTTGAGAGAGAGAGAGACAGAGAGACAGACAGAGAGAGAGTGCCAGGGAGGTGCAGAGAGAGGAGACAGAGGATCTGAAGCATGATCCGCACTGATCAGCGCAGAGCCTGATGCAGGGCTCGAACTCATGAACCCTGAGATCATGACTTGATGAGATAATGACCTGAGCTAAAGTAGGATTCTTAACCGACTGAGCCACTCATGCGCCCCTCCCCCCAAATTCAACAGCAATTATTATGCAGCATGATTGTCTTCCTCATCCTCTAGACCTGCATCCAAAATGACTTCAGGCTGTTCCCAAATATCAAATCTCTAAAGGAACGAGATGTTCCAGTGCTGAGGAGGTCCAAAAGAATGTGCTGTAAGCGCAAAAGGCATTTCCACAGAGAGCATTCCAAAGATGTTTGAAGAAAGCCAGGGTCCCTGGAAAGTGCAACTTCTCCAGATGACCACCTAGAAAAGGATAGCATCTGTGTTCCGGTCTTGGTAGGTTCTTAATCAAGCCCTTTCCCTCTCTCTCAGGCAAAGTTCATATGGAGGTTTGGGTATGAGAATTTCCCATCTGCTGATTCAATGAGGGACAATTACAATTACAAGACTTAGCACATACTACCTCCTCCATGCAGGCTTCAAGAACCTCTCCAGACAGTACCCGCTTCTTCCTTCCTTCAAACCTTTGTATAAACCTGCATCCCTATTTCCATCTCTACTTCTCCCAGCAGCCTTTGGGTACAGACCTGAAGGGCAGACACTGGATTCATGCATTTCATCATTTGACATTTACTAAGAGGCCATCCGTGTCAAACACTGCAGACACAATGGTGAACAAAACAGTACTGCAGACTCTCAAGAAAGGAAGACAAACAAGAAATCACATAACGAAGTGTGTCTAATGCTATCCTGTAGGAAATACAGGGTGCTTTACAGTCCAACCTGTCTCTTGGGGAAGGACGTCTTTTAAACTAAGATGTGATATATCTGTTTCCAGGGCCCAGCACCAAGTATGTGCTCAATCTTGAACATTTCCCTAGGCAAAGTCCTGCGTGCTTGCTGGAAGTCTCACTCACTGAGGGCAACTGCTCACTAAGAGTGGCTGTGGTGAGCCCCGGAAAGCCAGCTAGTACCAGACCCAGCTGGTTACTTCTTTTAGCTTTTTCTGAGACATCTGTGAAGCAGTGGAAAAAGCAGCGGATTTAGAATTCCTATAGGCTGCCGTCCTGAGGCTCTGTACCGACTACATTCGTGAGTTCTCTCACTGTCCTTTTGTATCCTGATGCCACCTTGAAGGGCAAAAGAAGCTATGAAAGATGTTCGCAAACTTAAGGACGCAATCTATCTATCCATCTAATCTATCTCCTAGTTGGTCCGGCTTTGCTCCGGAAGAGGAGGGCGGGGTAACTGTAGATTTAAGAAAAGTGACGGCATTGCTTTGTAGGGCTTGTGCCTCGTTCTTTTGCTGCCTCACATGACCTGAATTTGGCAGGGAGGGGGCAGTTTGAATTCCAGGCGGGCTAAAAGGCCTTGGCCGAGAATCTCTAACGGATTTCACAACACAGCAGGGAAAAGCTTCCCATGGAGGACCGGGGGAGGCGGGGGGATGGGAGGGAGAAAGCTGCAATTCTGCAAATTAGAAAAGAGCAGGAGGTGGGAGAGTCCTGAAAGGCGGCATGGGGATAACGAGAACCCCTCCCCTCCCCCAATGGTTATCAGAGAGCTCCACCCATCTCCTAGCTAACCACCACGACACCCAAGCAGTATTATCTCAAACTTGCCTCATGCCCTACCTACCTCCCCCCACGGAGCGCCCTGAGAGGCGCGGGTGGAGCTGGGGCCACTTGGCCACCTGCGCATGCGCGGATCTGGTCCTGCCACCAAACAGTTTCTAGACAGTCATCAGTGGCGTCCCAATCATGTCCTATTATCTCCCGTTGTACCTCGTGTTCAATCCAAAGCAGCTTCAGAGTGTGTAGGAGGGCAATGGGGTTGGGAAGAAACAAGTCAAGGAGCTTTCGGCCGGGGAACTACAGCTCCCAGGAGAAGCCGCGATGGCCCCGCCCCCTCGCGGGCCGGCCGAGAACCCTCAGCGTCTTAAAGCGGCGAGATCTTTTCGTCGCGGGTTTGGCAGGGCGCTGAGCTCGCGACGTCTGTTCGGAGCTGGCCAGTGGGAAAGCGGCAGTGTCTTTCTGTTTTTGCTTGTTTGCACCTGAGCTAGCAAAGAACAAAAAACGAATAAACGATAGTTAAACGAGTTTAGAGGCTTCTCTCAAGCTCAGCAGTTTGCTGCTTTTGCTTCACAAATTCTGAATTGTCCATTTAGCAAATGAGAACCTAAAAAGCAGTTTGTGTGTTAAATTTCTGTACGATGAAATATTTTCCCTGCGATGTCAAATAAAGCAGCTTTATTTTCTTTCCTAGTTTTCAGGTGCCAGTGGCTGATGTTTAGTCTCACTTATTTTCACTAAAGACTTAACACAATAAATAAGAGGGTGGTCTGTTCAAAGAAATCCTGCAGTAAATCATCCTGAAAAAGCAAAAGCTTGTTGACTTGGTAAATTTTCTACTTTAATTTTCTAAGCTTTAACTTTTGTCATAAAGCGTCTTTAAAATGTAGCACCCTTGATATCCTGTTTTAAGATGTAGATTTTAAAATCTACTTTTAATTGTAATTTAATCTTTGAACAGGATGTTGAGGGGTGTGGTTTAAAACTGCTGCTCTTAGCTTCTTGTTAGAGGGAAGCAAAAAGGGACGGTTCTTCCGTGGCAGGAGGAATAGCTATCACAATAGTGCCATTGGGGTCCTAGGTCCTCATGACTATTGTGCGTTTCTGGAAGAGTAGTAACTGTGTTAAGAACTGACTTAAGATTTTATTGGCTTAACACACTAACTGTCAGAACTTCCCTACTCTCTTCCTACCTCAAGTCCTAACCCTGATTTCTTAACAGCTGCTAATATACTACCTCCACTTGCAAACAATGAACTCCTTTTGTTTTTTTTTTGCATACAAATACATTTTAAAGGCCTCAGAATCAATTTAGAATTGAAAGTGGAATCGTTTTTGAGTTGGGTTTTTTTGTTTTTGGATGTCTCGGCTTCAGGCTGCTGAGTTTTATGACTGTATGCATTCAGTCTGTTTAGTGTGGTATTTGTGGATAATATGAAATTAGCCTTCTATGCCAAAAATTAACAAGACATATAATTTCTAATTTGTTCTTTGTGTAGAGAAGTCCAGCAATAAGCATACCGAAAAAAGGTAATAATAGTTGATGTATAGTGATTTAGGGGATGACTACAGCAGCTATTGTGCTCTAAACAAATCCTCCATACGTCATAAAACAGTAAATCCGGGAGAAAGTAAGACTGGTGATATTTAGTAATATTTAAATTTTCCCCAAATTCTCACGTGTTCTCTTTATAGTTAAAAACAGAACAAGTTTTCTAGCTGTCAACTCTTTTATTAAACATTCAGTTTGGGGGCGCCTGGGTGGCTCAGTTGGTTAAGTGTCTGACTCTTGATCTCAGCTCAGGCTTGATTTCAGGGTCTTGATCTCAGGATTGGGAGTTCAAGCCTTGCATTGGGCTCCATGCTGGGTGTAAAGCCTACCTAAAACAAAAACAAAACAAAAAAAAAACCATTCAGTTTGTCAAATCTTAGCCAGAATAAGAAAGCATAATATACAACACAACATTATTGTGTACAAGACAATTTTGACAGAACCAACAGACAAATTAACACTTTTAAGAGAAGGGAGCTGGAAATAAGTACAATATACAGTAATTAAATTTATTCCTGTCACCACCAACAAAGGACAAGCATCAGTTTGATACCACTTACATTGGCAACAAAAACATCAAGAACCTAGAATAAATCTAAAAAATAAAAAAAATTTTTAAAAGATGTGCAGAATTTTAATAGAGGGAAGTATAAAACTTTATTGAAAAACATGAAGAAAACATTTAAATAAATGGATGGATACATCATGTTCATCGGTTGAAGGATTCTGTTTAATAAAGCTATCAATTGTCCTCAAATCTATACATGTAATATAACCTGAATAACATTCTCATTGGTGTTTTTAGTGTATGTATATTTACATACTAAATAAATAATTTAGTGTATTTAGAGATTAGGTGTGACCCGACAAGCTTATTCTAAAATTTATGTGAAAGATCAATGGTTCATGAATAACATTAAACAAAATTTTTTATTATTTTTTTTTTTGAGAGAGACAGAGCATGAGCAGGGGAGGGGCAGAGACACACAGAATCTGAAGAAGGCTCCAGGCTCTGCGCTGTCAGCACAGGGTCCGATGCAGGGCTCGAAAGGACAAACCGTGAGATCATGACAATCATGACCTGAGCTGAAGTCAAGACGCTCAACCGACTGAGCTGCCTCATGAATAACATTTTTAAAAGAATAAGTTGGGGAACCTAGTAATAAGATAGCATGGTGTTACTATAATGGAAACACAACACAGACTGTGCACTTATGTGAGAGATGATTGGGAGAAGATGGACTGTTTAATAAATGGTGTTTGAAATAATTGGTTAACCACATGGTAAATTAAAAAGGATCTCTAAATCTCAACATCCAAAAAAAAAAAAAAAAGAATAAAGAAATTCTAGGTTAACTAGAAATTTAATGTGAAAAGCAAGACTTTAAAACTTTTAGATGTTTGGGGCGTCTGGGTGTCTCAGTCCATTTAGTGTCTGATTTTGGCTCAGGTCATGATCTTGCGGTACGAGGCTTCAAGCCCAACATTGGGCTCTCTGTTGTCAGCATGGAGCCTGCTTCGGATCCTCTATTCCCTCTCTCTATGCCCCTACCCCGCTTGTGTTTGGTTTCTCAAAAATAAATAAAACATTAAAAAGAAACTTTGAGATGTTCTCCTATATATTTTTATGAACTTGGTCTACACAAGGATTTCTTAAACAAACCACATAAAGCCCAAACCATGAAGGAAAAGATAGGTAAATCTGACTACATTAAAAACAAGCAAGAAAGTAGGGGCACCTGGGTGGCTCAGTCACTTAAGTGTTGGACTTCGGCTCAGGTCATGATCTTGCAATTCCTGAGTTTGAGCCCGGTGTTGGGTTCTGTGCTGACAGCTCAGAGCTCGGAGCCTACTTCAGATTCTGTGCCTCCCTCTCTCTCTGCCCCTCCCCCACTCGTGCTCTGTCTCTCAAAAATAAATGAACATTAAAAAAATTTTTTTAAATAAAAAAACAAGGAAGAAAACAAATAAAACTTCGGTACCTTAGAAAACACAAATGAAAAGGCAAGGCAAACACAGGGAAACGTTTATAAGTCAGAGATAAAAGATTAGTATGCAGAACATTTAACTACTACAAATCAATAAAACAAAGACAAATGATACAATCTAATGATACAATAATAATGAGCAAGGATGACTTAGCAATTCCCAGAAGAGAAAAACTGAATGGCTACTGGTGAGGAGATGCTCAACCTCCCTGGAAATCAGGGAAATACTAATTAAAACAGCAGGAAGACATTGTTTCACATTTATCTGATTGGAAAAACTACCAAGAAAAATAATATCCAGTGTTGTCAAAGATTTTGAGCAACAGAACCTCTCATGTACAGCTAATGTTAGCGTAAGTTGGTTCAGTTTGGAGTATCATGAAAGTCAAGACTATAAAGCAAGACCACTTTGAACATATATTCTAGAAAAAGTCTACATAAGCATATGCATAAGCATAAAGTGACACATTGCAAAATATGTATAGATGATGACAGCCCCAAATAGGAAACAGTGAAAATGTCTCTCAAGAGAAGAATGGAAAACTAAATAAATGCATTCAATTGAGTGCTATAAAACAGTGAAATGAATGAATTAGAACTGCATTATCAACATACATAAATCTCAAAAACATAATTTGCGCAAGAAGAGCAAGTTCTTATGTGTGCGATGCCAATATAATACCACTTATATAAAGTTTAGAACACACAAAACCATACTAGTTATTAATACTAGTTATTAATTATAGATACGTTTATATGTAGAGAAAATTAAAAAAGATACGTAAGATTAATAAACCCCAAATTCAAGAGGAAGAAAAGAAATAAAATTCAAATAGGTCTGTAAACTTTTCTTTCTTTATTTCTCGAAATTGTCCATTAAAAGAAAAAGAAAAGGGCTGACCTCTGGTGAACTGAAATTACACTTACATTTTCAAATACCCTTCCAAGTTTCCCTTGTAACTCAATCCTGTGAGCCATTGCTTTCTGTAGGATCCCTTGGCATTGAAGGCTGAGGCATGTAGGGATCTCGCTGAGGGCCATCTGTGCAGCTCTCTGGACATAACACAGTAAGATTAGAGAAGATAACGTGGTTAGCCACACTGAGGAGTTTGAAGCTCACTGAGAATCCTTACTCTAGGAACGGAACAGAACAGGTGCAGGCTAAAAGCATAGCTCTTTGCTACCGATCTGTGATAGACGCAGATAAAAGCTACAGTTTTAAGCACTGAAAACACCTCATCTCTCTGTAGGCGTCTTCCAATCAAAATAGTCTAATTAATCTGTTGGAATCCCAGATACTAGTGGGATGGCAGCTGAACCAAATTCTTGAATGAGGATCTCTTCACCCCCTCTGCAACTGGCTTTTAGTTTTAGAAAAGGTGCTTTTGAGGGTGGGTGATATGGGTGAAGGTGGTCAAAAGGTACAAACGTCCATCTACAAAATAAACAAGCCCTGGGAGTGTGATGTACAGCATGGTGACTGTAGTTGACAACGCTGTTTCGTATATTTGAAAGTTGCCGCGAGTAGATCTTAAAAGTTCTTATCACAAGAAACTTTTTTTATAGCTTTGTCCGGTGATGGATGTTAGCTAGAGTTGTGGTGGTTGTTCTGTAATATACACATTTGTGAAATCATTATGTTGTTCACCTGAGCTAATGCCATGCTATATGCCAGTCATGTCTCAATTTAAGAAATAAAAGGTGGTTTTATGTTAAAGGATTGAAAATCATAAAAAAAAAACCCACCTTCAGATTACATATTATATTTTGCTTTACTAAAGATACCTAATTACAAAAATTCAGTTTGGCTGAAAAATTTCAATGGTTGTTCTTATTATTTTGGTAGCACATAGTCACTATCTTAATCAGCTATTGAAAAATGTATCCAATATTTTTTTTTTACCCCTCAGAACAAGAGCAGTTGGAATGAATGCTTCCTAGGACTTCCTGGCTCTTTACCACCTTTACCTTAATCCCTTGAATCACTAGTCCTCCTGGATTCTCAAGTGATGTATGACTTCGGAATGCTTTTCCATTTATCAGCAAACAAAGTTTATTAAATAGTTACCCACGTTTGCACAGTACTCTACTGAGCACCTAATAAATAAGTTTTATACTGTCTCTGTACCATAGAGCTTATAAACCAAAGTAGTACCAGTAGTACAGGCTATTCAGCCTTGCTCTTTGGCCTCAATGGTCAACCTTTTATAACCTCCAGATTATTAGAACTGTTTGAGCCCAGGATTATAGGGTCTCTCACTTACTCCCCAGTCATACAGTGGGCATTCACTACATGCTTTGCTTAAAGGTGGTAGGAAAGAGTTTCTCTGTCTTTAGAGAAAGTTTGCTAAGCTTTTGCCATGGCTTTTTACCTTCTGAGCCTGTTTTAAAAACATGGTTTTCTATGGACAAAAAGCCAGGTATAGCTTATTTCAGTAGAGCTGCACCCAGGGAAGGGAAGGTAGTTTGTATTTAGACCACAGTATAGAGCTCCACCAAGCAATGTTGCTAAGGAAGTACCCAAAGCTATTAACACCCACCCACATATAAACTAGAATTCATTTTATGGGGCCTTCCCCGGTGCATAATAAAACCGAAAGGCATTCACTCGTATAAGCATGATAAAGTTCTAGTATCACACATACCACTAAGATAGATGGCAATTTACTCAACAGGGATACGATTGATAATCTAATGTGAAGAGTCAGTTTCTACCAAAAAAAAAAAAAAAAAAAAAAAAAAAAAGGAGAATGATGGTCTTAAAAGTGGGTTTCTGTCTCCCAGCTTGTTACTTTAGCTATTTATCATTTCATAGCCCAGGCTGCCTCGCTTGGCCAGCATGACTTTCCAAGACAGTCGTTTTAGACTCCCAGGCAAATGAGGAAAGAACTTAGCCTCTTGGACAAGTGATATGGTGGAGCTTTCTGGTTTGAAAGAATAGGCAGTCAGGCAACTGTCACTGAGAGTCTTGGTGACCTGTGCAGCTAAGTTTAAGGAAGGTGGAGGGGGGCTGCCAGCAAAAGGCTCTGGGTGCCTCATCACCTGTGTAGGGGGCCATGTGAGAATATGATTGGTTTCTCTACTTCTGGTTGGTGGACCATAAAGTATTTTTAATCATCAAATGCTGACTATCCACATGGATAGAGAAATTATGTTTTGGGGTTCATTCTGCTACTGAGAGGGCTGAGAAATTATTATTATTTTTTATATGAAACTTATTGTCAAATTGGTTTCCATACAACACCCAGTGCTTATCCCAACAGGTGCCCTCCTCAATGCGCATCACCCGCTTTCCCCTCCCCCCCACCCCTCATCAACCCTCAGTTTGTTCTCAGCATTTAAGAGTCTCTTATGGTTTGCCTCCTTCTCTCTCTGTAACTTTTTTTTTTTTTAGAGAGCTGAGAAATTAAATGTGCTTCATAGCATGGTCATTTATGATTTGTAACCACTCTACTCACGTGATATCAAGAAGAACTATTTCTTTCTTTCTTTTCCTTCTTTCCATTTTTCCACTCCTCTCCCTCTTTCTTCCCATTCCTACACCCATCCATCCATCCATCCATCCATCCAAATATCCATCCATCCACCAATGCTTATTGACTCCTTTCTGTGTGTCAGGCTGTTTAGACCTACAGCTGTGGTCCAGGAATAGAGAAGGTGGAGGCTTATTCAAGGGCAGGGCGGTGGGGATAGAGTAAGGCAGAGAAGTGAGGGAGATGACAAGACATGACAACCAGTAGGAGGTGAGGGATGATGAAAGAGGAGCCAAGGATAACTCCTGTCTGGAAGCCTCTGCCTTGCTCCCCTACCCCCCATTTTGTGAAGGTCTACAGGTTCTTCCAGGAATCCTGGAACTTGGGTGCCACCTGAAACAAAAAAAAAAATGTGATATGTACTGTGATCTTTCTATATATATTTATAATGCTTGTATATACCTCCCAAGGTTCTGCTGGGCAAGTTTCCACTTGAAAACTATAGTCAACCAATATGCCACCATCCGGTGATTGTATATCCAGTTTACATAATTAAAAGTTATAGGAAGCTTAAATGATTGAACTGTATAAATTTTCAAATAAGTTTTTGATCCCAAAAAATCATAGAAGAAAAACTAATGAGATATAGAACATCAGAGAGTCCAGGAGACCAACTCTAAGGACAGAGAACACTGATGAAAGAAAGAAGGTATTGGAAATGATACATATAAAAATGCCCTGGGGGTGCCTGGGTGGCCCAGTCTGACCCTTGATTTCAGCTCAGGTCATGATCTCGTGGTTCGTGGGTTTGAGCCCCGCATCCGGCTCTGTGCTAACAGTGCGGAGCCTGCTTGGGATTCTCTGTCTCCCTCTCTCTGCCCTCCCCTGCTCGCTCACTCTCTCTCAAAATAAATAAATACACTTAAAAAAAATGCCCCGGGACAAATCATATAGAAATGCTGAAGGCAAATCATGAACAAACCTGGAAAAGCATACAGGAAATATTTATTACAAAGAGCACTTCAGTGCAGGAGTTAAAAATATGCACTACAGATTGTCATAATAGGAAGATTTCTCTGAACCCTCTGTTTGAGGGTGCAATATCACAAGAGCTTTCACAGGGACACAGGCAGAGCCACAAGCTGCAGAGAATATATAGAGGAGGACAACTCAGTACAAACATCTCTATGTTGCTGAGTCTAATCACAAATGGCCATATGTTGCTCTCTCAGGAGTCTGATTTTTGAACTCACGAAGTGCATCTAAGAACATAATTGTTAATTTTGCTTGTAGTGAAATGTATGAATGAATAAATGCATTACTACTGATAGTATTAATAGTGGTAGTATTTAATAGTAAAATCTATTAAAATGTGATGACTTGTGTTGGGGCATTGGGGTAGGGGCTCAGTTGGTTGAGCATCTTGATTTCAGATTCTTGATTTCAGCTCAGGTCCTGTTCTCAACATTTGTGAGTTTGAGCCCCATATCGGGCTCCCATACTGACAGTGGGGAGCCTGTTTGGGATTCTTTCTCTCTCCTTCTCTCTCTACTCCTTCCCCACTTGTGCTCTCTCTCTATCTCAAAAATGAATTTAAGAAAACTGTGGTAGCTTGTGGAATTGCAAAGCACCAGAGGAGGACAAGAAAGGGTCCTGGACTGTGGCACACATGTACTAAAGACATTGAAACATGCCAAAGAAAACTGACCTCTCCCCCTGCATGTTCTACTTCCTAATGGAGGCATAGCTCCTAGAGGAATTTTAGAAAGAATTTTGGTAATAAGCATAAAAGCCAAAATAACTGTTGTCTGTAGTGCTAGGAAGGGGGATGGAGCTGGAGGGAGTGAAATGTAGATCCCTTATCCCAGGGCAGCGGTCTCCCTCCTACATCACACAGCAAGTTAACATTTAACTTCACTAATTTTTATATATGGCCAAATTCACTTTTTTTTTAGTGTACAGTTCTATGGGTTTTGAAGAATTCATGGAGTAGTACAACCATCACCAAAATTAAGATGCAGTACATTTCCATTACCTCCAAAAGTACCTTGTGCTGGTCTTTGGGGGTCAACCTTCCTCCCCCCTTTAGCCCCTGGGAAACAGTGATCTAGTCTCTGTCCCTTTAGTCCTGCCTTTTCCAGAATGACATGCAAATGGAATTACAGTAAAACCTTGGATTGCGAGGAACTTGTTCTGTGAATGTTCTGCAAAGACAAGCAAACATTTCTAATAAATTTTTACTTGATAAAGAAGTGATGTCTTGCAATACAAGTAGAATGTGATGCCAAACGTCACATGATCACTATTAAGTACCAATGTTTCTTGAAATTCGCTTTGATATAGAAGTGCTTTGGATTATAAGCATGTTTCCAGAATGAATTATGCTCGCAAACCAAGGTTTTACTGTATTCGGTAACACAGAAACTTCTAGAAATTTTTATTTATTTTTATTTTTTAAATATTTATTTTATTTATTTCAAGAGGGAGAGAGCACAAGCAGGGAAGAGGCAGAGAGAAAGGGAGAGAGAGAATCCCAAGCAGGCTCCATGCTGTCAGTGTGGAGCCTGGATCTCACCAACTGTGAGATCACGATCTGAGTCAAAATCAAGAGTTGGATGTGAAAATGACAGAGCCACCCAGGTGCCCCAACACAGCAACTTTCGAATCAGGGGATTTTAAACAAAAGCAACCAAACAAAAACAAAAACAAAAAAAACCCAGAGCCATTCCCTGAATATTATAGTTGAGTAAAATTTACTGTGCCTGATTCCTCACGTATTCCTAATGCTTCTCAAAATATTTTTCCTGATTGAAGCAACTTTTGTTTCTCTTTCTCTTGTCCTCATCCTGTATTGCTTAAGAATATGGGGTGGGGGGGGGATTTGCTTTGCAGTTTGTTTCCTGTGTGGTGATAATAATTGAGTTTGACCTTACAGAGGAGACTTGCTTTGGGGTATGTTAATATTTTGCTCTTCTGTCTGGAAGAGCGATAATGTTGTAGTTTCTAAAAATTTTATAAATAAGGTCTGATGTAAAGAGGAGAACTAATTCCATGGAGTTCAATTAGGATTTTCCTGAAAAAGAGCAGACAGGAAGGGTGTGAGAAGCACAGCTAGCCACATAAAAATGAGAAAAACTCTAAGGGCCTTAATTTATGAAGATCAACTTCCTACAAAAAGGAATACAAAATTCCCAAAACATAAAATTGTGAGGCATGCAGAGGAAAAGCAACGCTTGTGGGTTTGTTTGGATGCACTCACAAGCTTCATGAGGCAGAAGGAGCAGCCCTTACGCGCAGCACAATGCTGTTGCCTTATTCTCCATCACCCTCTCCACCCTTGCTCTTCATGATCCAGAACACATTTCATATAAAAATGAATGCTACAGAGCAAGATTTTACCTTCAATTTCCCTTGGCTATTAATGGCTATTTATTTATTTATTAAAAAAATTGTTTCTAAGTTTATTTATTTTGAGAGAGAGAGAGAGAGAGCGCATGAGAGGGGGAGGAGTAGAGATAGAAAGAGAGAGAGAGAGAATCCCAAGCAGGCTCTGCACTGCCAGAACAGAGCCCGACTTGGGGCTTGAACCCATGAACCGGGCACAAGATCATGACCTGAGCTGAAAGCAAGATTCGGACACTTAACCGACTGAGCCACCCAGGCTCCCCTATTATTGTTTTTTTTAAAATGGACTTGAGGATGTGGGCTTGTTTTTATTCCATCCCATGAAGTGTGGCATCAATAACACTTCTACAGGGGATAAAGGTGGAGTAAAGTATAGGCTGCTTCCCGCCTTCTCCATCTTCACTGGTGGTGTTTACTGTGCATCTATACTGGACTAGGATAGTTGCTGTTTGGCTGGAGCTATCTTAGTGCAGTTACCTTCTATTATGCCACCTTGCTCTCCCTACCAATTATCAAATCATTTGTATCAAACCACTGTGTGTGTCTGCTGGCTTGGGCTCTGCCATTGTGTTTATCACCAGATTAGACCTAGGAGCAGTGAAAGGCACCGAGGGAAACACTATACAAACACAATGATGGAGATAGTGGCATGGTGACCCACAGGGGCAACATATGCTTAAGATCCTTGTATTTTCTCAACTCTCATGTTGTGATAAAATCCGGGCTCTGGCAAGGCATTAACATATATTTTTATTTGTGAATGCATTATATACAAACTCTTATCTAAAGGTTATGCTTTATTAATAAAAATAAAACAAAATTCAGTTCAGTATGCAAGAAGCCTAACTTTTTAGATAGGAAAAAGTAAATTCATTAAACTGGTGGGTTTGCTGTACAATCCCTGGCATCAGATGGTGAAACAGATGGTTTGTAAGCACATAAGCAAAGAAAACAGCATGAGTTTACTAAGAGCAAGCCATGCTAAACTAACCTTGTTCCCTTTTATGAGAGGTTTGACACTGATAGAAAAGAGAAATTCCTTAAAGTCAGTGTATCTTGACTCCGGTAAGGTTAAAGTGTTTTCTTGAGGACAAGGTGGAGAAAACTCACCTGAATGGCAATGTGGTAGATTTGCTGCTAGTTAAACAAGTGGCTAATGAGCCAATGGCAACCTTGAGGAGGTATATAGTGGCGTGTCACAGGACTTTCCATTGTTCCCCAATTTTATCACTAATTTGAATGAAATTTGTATATGGCTTTACACAAAATGGACTAAGGGATGTGGGCTTGTTTTTTGAGAGTTACTCAATATAATGAATATCAAAATAAAGATTTTTAAAAAAATTTTATTTATTTTTGAGACAGAGAGAGACAAAGCATAAGCAGGGGAGGGCAGAGACAAAGGGAGACACAGAATCTGAAACAGGCTCCAGGCTCTGAGCTGTCGGCACAGAGCCTGATGCGGGGCCTAAACTCATGAGCCGCGAGATCATGACCTGAGCTGAAGTCGGACGCTTAACCAACTGAGTCACCCAAGCACCCCTATAAAGATTTTTTTTCAAGAAGGGGAGGCTCCTAGGTGGCTCAGTCAATTGACTCTTGATTTTGTTTCAGGTCGTGGTCCTGGGATCATGGGACTGAGCCACGCGTCTGTCTCTGTGCTAGGTGTGGAGCCTGCTTGGTATTCTCTTTTTCTCTCTCTCTGCTGGTCTCCCCCACTCACACACTCTCTCTAAAAAACAAAAGAAAGATTTTTTTTAAGAAGAAAAAGCAAACTGAAGCAACACCCCAAACTAATACATGATTTTTAATGAAATCAATGTAAAGTCCTAAGCCTATGTCTAAAAAAATGTACAAGTATATGATGGAGGAGAATTGCCTTCTTGTTAGTTCATGAAAAGAAGACACAGGATATTTTCGTCAATTTCAAATGTAATATGAGCTACCTGTATAACATGGTTGCTGAATAATAGAATAGCATACATATCAGTTGGAAATGCCCATCCTACTCTACTTTCTAATAGACACGCTCATCAGTAGTAGTGTTTCTAAAACCATGTGTCTGGTTTTAGGAAAGACATTAACAAACTGGAGCAGATCCAGAGGATCTGACTAGGCCACTGAGAGTCTGCAGATGCCATCACGGGAAGAATAGGGGAAAGCAGCAACATGTACTGAATGTGTGTACTGTGAGCACCAGAGAGAAAGAGAAAAGGCGGGAGACAAAAAGGAGGATGGAATAAGAATTGGTCAGTTTCCTAGGGGTTTAAAGAGTAAGTAAATGTGTAGGCAGTAGCCCCAGAACACAAGTTATCTAGAGTAAGGAAAGAGTCAAGCAGGGCATTATATAGCTGTTGCCTTCTTGCCACATATAAGGGTAAAAGGTGTGTGCCTGTGTGCATGTCCATCCGCACATATATGTGTATGTGTGTTTGTATGTATGTCCAGGTAAATAGGTACATAGGAGGTGATCAGAGTGCATCGTCTTAGTCAGTTTGGCTACTATCACAGAATGCCACACGCTGTAGCTTAGAAACAGCAGCAATGTATATCTCACAGTTCCAGAGGCTAGAAGATTGTCATCAGAGTGTGCCAGCATGCTTGGATTCTAGTGAAAACCCACTTCTGAGTTGCAGACTGCCATTTTCTTGTTGTGTTCTCACATGGCAGAAGGAAAGCGAGAGAGCTGCTGTTGTCTCTTTGATAAGGGCGCTAATCCTGTTCAAGAGGGTTCCACCTTTATGACCTAATTCCCTCCCAAAGGCCCCCCCCCCCACCGCCTCCTGCTATCACATTAAGGATTAGGATTTCAACATGAATTCTGAGGGGACACAGACATTTAGTCCATAACGGTGTACATTTCTGCTCTCCTTCTTTCACAGTGGCTTGCTCCAGGAGAACCCCATTTGTCCTCAGCCACATTTGCTCATCATTCTGCGTTCACTCTTGTCACTTAGTGCCAGGCCTTGTGGTAGAAATTGGAGATCCAAGGTTGAATAAGTCCAGTTTGTACACACAAAAAAATGAGCATAGTCTAGAGGGGGCAGATGGGCATTGTGGCTGCAAGCTGGCCCGCTGAGAGCCTCAGAAGTGAAGTTGGGAGTGTAGAGTCACTCTGTTATTAGTGAAGTGTCTAAGTGTCAGCTGTACAGACTTTCAGAGCTAGAGGGAATTTTGGACATCTGCTCAGTGCGTGGTTTTCAAACAGTGCCTTGTGGAATCGTAGGGCTTTTGCAAATATTTCTTAGGGATTGCTGTGTGAGTGAGAGGAGAGATCAAATCACAAGATGTCTGGGGTCCTCCCTACTCACACTTCAAGCAGAGTGGCATCACGTCCATCTATTTTATTTGTTCATCATCCATATCTGAATTAAGTTGAAGAAAGGGTACTGCTACTGCTAAATGTTTAACCATGTCTGAAGCCCGGGTGGGAATGTAGTGACCAGTGGCCAAAAGATATTGTGGTTTTCTTGATGTGATGAAAGAACTGTTTTTGTTCATGTGTTCATAAAGACTATGAAATCTCTTCATTCAGTGATTTCCTGAAATACCAAATAAGCAAAGACCCTATGTGCTTCTAAAATCATCCTAAGATTTTCCCTCAGAAGGTTGGCTTTTTTCATGAGACTTCAAACTCCCCGAGGGCAAGAACTTTGCCCTAGTCGTTTTTTGTTTCTCAGGGGAGTAACAGTGCCTGACACATATGGGCATTTCAAATATTTAGTGAATATATGAAGAAGAAATTAAAATAATGTATTAATTGGACCCAAAACAGATCTTCTGACTGATTATGTAAAACAAAATAAAATTCTGAAAAACGTATCCAATTCTCAGTAACCTAATATGCTGAATATATTCATTATACTGCATTAGCAGTAACTATAGCAATCAAATTACATATTGATTGGTATCAGACAAGAGCTGAACATTTGGCTCTGAAGCAGTGTCATTTCTTCCATCTGTGAACACCCAGTCTCTTGTCCCTTCTTAGTGAATTCTGGAATCTAAGTCATAAATAATGATAGAATTCTGCCAAGTATATTTCTCAGAGGAGGCTATGTAACTTCTTTTCTTGTGATGCACTGACTCACTAAAGAGCTACCCTTCTGAATTCCAATTAGCAGTAGTTCTTACTCTTTCTGGTCAGACTTATACGCAAATCTAAAATCTTCCGAGTTCCTGTAGTCATTGCTGAGGATGGGCTGGTGGCTTTCAGACACGCCTGGAGGCCCTCAGTAGCCAACTGATCCGTGACCGTCTGGCTTGGGTGTGGCCAGACTGACACCTGCACATCGTGGCTCTCCTCAGAGAAGGTGCCTTTTGGGTGTGAGAAATAAACATGGAGAGGGTGCTTGTTCGAGTTTTAACACAGGTGTTAACCTATAAAGCTGCTACTGGTACACACACACACACACACACACACACACACACACACAACTACTGACCTATTCGTGGAAAGAGTCTCTAGTAAAGAATGGGAGCCAAGATTTTATGTATAGACCGAGAAGGGGAGGAGTGGTGTTCTTAGAAGGGAGGTGACAGGCCGTAGGTGTAAGTCATCCCAAGAAAACAAAGAAAGGCCCTGAAAAGCTATAGGAGCAGTTAAGGATCCTGCTTTTGATTAGCAATTCATAACTTAAATTTTTTTGCTTTTTGCGGCTGCCCCCTTTATCTAGAGTAAATGGAAAGTTTTACAGATTGTTCCTCAGACTCTCATTTGTACATTCTGCAACCATGACTTTATAGGAGGAGATAATTTTCCCCATTCTGAGCAACTGAATTCTATAGCTAAGGACACTGAGACAAACCTTCAGCCAAGTGTAGATTGGGCGTATTGTTTCTTCTCCCATGAATGTGAAATGGTGCAAGAAGGAGAAACTCACTTTTAGCTGGATTTATGTCAATAGTACCTGTTTTCCCAAACAAATCCCAAATCTCAAAGATGGTTCCATCTTAGGGGTGAGGGCTGGGCAAAATGGGTAAAGGGGAGAGGGAGGTAACGGCCTCCAGTTATGGAAGGACTAAGTTACGGGAATAAAAAGAAAAGCATGAGGAATAGTGATATCCTAATAGGAATGTAATGGGACAGATGGTAGCTGTACTTGTGGTGAACACAGCACAGTGTATAAAGTTGTCACATAACTAAGTTTTACACCTGAAACTAATGTAACAGAGTGTGTCAACTTTACTAAAAAAATAAAATAAAATAAAATAAAAAGATGGCTCCATTTCCAGTGCAGCTCATTCTTCCTCTGAACTTGCTTTTCGAAAGCTGGAACCGTATTTTATTCTTTTACCCACATTCAGTACACATAGAGGACCTATTAATATGCCAGGCTCTGCACATACATTAGTTAATTAGGCACTGTCCTCTTCAAGAATGTACTGGGAAAATGGACAACTGTTTCAAGTATGTATTGCTGCCTAAAAAGCCAACCAAACCTAACACTGAAAACAAAACCAAGAATTAATATTGCTTACAAATCTCTGACTTGGGCATGGTTCAGAGCATGAGCTCATCTCTGTTCCATGTCTTCCAGGGAAGTTCAGAGGATGAGGGCTGGAGTCACCTGAAGACTTGCTCTCTAAGCTATCTGGTGGTTGATGCTGGCCGTAGGCTCACATCTTAGCTAGCTAGGGCTGTGGCCACAGCACCTCGTTGTGGCCTATATGTACAGTCTTTCCAGATCTTCACTACCTGATGAAGTTAACTTTAGCATTTAAACTCTATACCTCTAAGTGCAGGATGTTTTTGCCTTCAACTTGTTTTGAGCCTTGCGATGTTGGCTGAGTTATAGGAGGCCCACGTATTTACCAAGACTGGGGGCTACACATGAGTTTCATAATTTTGATGTGTGTTCAAGATACTGTCGGTATGTAGAGCATGGAATAGAAGCATTTGATGCCCTGCTTCTATCTACTTTACCTCCCCATGCTCACTGGCAGCTGCTGTAGACAGTTTCCAGCACATGGTCAGCTTCACGTCCCAGCACCTGCTTCTCTTTTTCTTTGCCCAAGGGCTTTCTTGGCACCCTGAGGAATCTGTAGAGCCTTCAGCCCAGAAGTGCAAGGACATCAGCATCCCTGGGGCAGGGGGCCATTCTCAGCCAATAAGAGATGGAAGTCAGTGGGCAATGCTTGAGTCTTCCCAGTAGAATGATTCAGAGCAGGGCTGACTCTGTTTTGCATGACTTGACTTGGCTGACCTTGACAGTGAGTGCCTCCTTAAATTTTGCACCCTGGGTGCCTCATTCTCTCCACAATTATCCTGACTGTGATTCTGAGGCAAGTTCCTCACCATTTCTGAGAGGGTTCCCAGCAGGACTAAGCCCCAGTAGCTGATGGTTAATAGCTTACTTATTCACCTACCCTTTCCTGATATTTCTTCTCCTGTTCTTGTCTCCCTAGTTTCTCACTGGTGCATTCTGGGATTGTCTTTCAAATACAGAACCAATACCCATTTCCTGTTCAGCTTTGACTCTTGAGGGAAATTAAACTTGAGGCAGGTATTGTTGAGAAACGATGCTTTCGCCCCCCCAACCCCACCCATCAGTGATTTCTTTAAGCTTATGATCAATTTATGATATGATTCCAATAACTATAAAGATTTATCTTCTCTGAGACAGAGCAGGAACTCAGATGCTTCTGGTGCTCAAGGTTAGGCAATTACTTTCTTCCAAAGACCTCTTTGTACAAGTTCAAACACATATGCGTGGGTACTTCTTTTTTGGGTGATTGAGGAAGGTGGTGCTAGATGTTGCTCTGGTATGGGGTGTGTGTGTGTGTGTGTGTGTGTGTGTGTGTGTGTGTGTGTGTTTTGTGTTTTGGTGAAGAGGCATTTGGGGAGGTGTGAGGGGAGATAAGACCATACCAGGCTAGGAAGGCAAAAATTGTCTGGATATTTGCTTCAAACTTTTCCCTTACTTCAGCCTCATGGCTGAGGACTGGTTGTGAGGCTCTGTGGGAATGGTGCCAGAGCAAGTAACAGAATCTGTGTTTTGTGAGAGGCTAGGAAGGCTTGGGGTACACCTGGTCCTGCTTTGGGACCAAAGTGGCCAAAGGCAGCACACAGTGAGAGACATGTGCTTCACACTCTCCTTTCCTGTCCCTGCCCCAGCCCTGCACCCAGAGTGCGGATTCTGCCTCAGAGACTGGTCTGCGGAAATGTGCAGCACTGGGTGGAGAATCAGCAAAGACCCAAGGTGGGGCACTGCAGGTGTACTAACAGAATCTGCATCTTCCATAAGGCGGGCTGTAGGCTGTCCCTGAGCAGAACAAAGCAGAAGACCCGGAGCAGGAACAACTTTTGGGGAGACTTTTGAATGAGCTGGTAGAGGCCCAGAACTGACCAAGTTTGGGAGACTGTTCATGTGACCTACTTTGTACTCACACGCAGGTGAAACCTGGCCTCTTCAGCTATGCAACGTTTGCTAGAAGCTTGCTGGCATCCACGTGATTTAGTCAACCTGTGGAACAAAAAGCTTGGGAGTCAATTATCCTGCGCTCTGGCTCTGTCGCTAACAATAACTTTGGCCAGGTCACCTCTGTGCCTCAGTTTCCTTCATAATATAATGACCTCATTGGCAAGATGGAAGCTGGAGGTTCTTTTTAATATTAAGACAACCAGAGTTGTTTCTTAGAGAGTCTTTGTTGGTCACACGGAGACCTAGAGAATGTCCCATCATGGGGCTCCTGCCTTGGAGTTCAGAAGTGGCCCTTGGGCCTGGGATCCTTTCTCCTACAGAGCTCTTGGATAAAATGCCAGGTTATGGACAGACCCTGTGGAATTGAAGAGGACTGTCAGTCACAGCTTTTGCATACTTTTCCACCTTGGGGCTTTATCTTAAATGTTTGAGAGATAACTCCTAAACTGATGTTGTACTGTCCTTTAGCCACCATTCCCTTGAGCTCATTGTAGATCATAAATGTGAGCCTGAAACAGTTTGCCAGACTGGCAGCTAACTGCACCCATTTGTGGTTCGTTTGGAACGAACCTAAAAGTGCCTCTTTGCAGCTGTCTGCTTATCCCCTGCCTGGCCTCCGATTTCTCTCCCGTGCTTTATAACTAACACCTTTTTATTACTTTTACTCCCCACAGGGCTGGCAGATTGCTGTTTCAGGGAGTTCAATGGAATGCCTCCAGAGGAGGTGTGGTATCATGGTTTCCCCGATTTCACGAGTGGAAAGCCCATCTTTACAGTATCATAGGCTGGGAGCCGCAGGCCTAAGCCTTCTCCAAGTTAGTGGCTTCTCCTGGATGGCACAGCTGAACTGGCTGAGAACTGTCCATTCACCTTTGATTAGCAGCCAGGCTGGCCAGTGATCACACAAGACCAGTGTGACGATAGCAAAATGCTGCTCCGCTCCAGAAGTAATTTTTAAGGAAAAGTATTGTCCCAAGGGTGCCTGGCAGGACTGTCGAAAGAAAACAGAAATGACATGTGGTCTAATCAGAGGCTCAGTGAGAAAACACATGATGAAAAAGAAAGCTTTAAATGCATATTATTAATATCTGGATATGCTGATACAATCTAATAACAATAATATCTAATATTTTTTTGAATGTTGACTATTTATCAGCTATGTCCCAAGTACTTCTACATATATTAATTCACTAATCCTTACCACAACCCTGCAGGGCAGGTACTATTATTATCCTTACTTAAAAAAATTTTTTTAACATTTATTTATTTTTGAGAGACAGAGCATGAGCGGGAGAGAGGCAGAGAGAGAGGAAGACACAGAATCTGAAGCAGGCTCCAGGCTCTGTCAGCACGGAGCCCGATGCTGGGCTCGAACCCACAAACCATGAGATCATGACCTGAGTTGAAGTTGGCCGCTTAACCAAGTGAGCCACCCAGGTGCCCCTTATTATCCTTACGTTAAAATGAGAAAACCGAGGCACATAGAGTGTAAATAACTTTGTCAAGGTCACTCAGCTACTGAAGGGTCAAGTCTGGGATTTGAAACCAGACTATTTGGTTTCAAAGTGTTCACCCTTAATCACTCTACTGCTCTCAAGAGCAAGGATGTTTCTGTCCACTTGGCAAATGAAGAAAGGAATGCCATTAACTAGAAGTATATTTCAGGCCAAATTAGAAGTGGAGGGGACACCTGAAACTTAAATGGTGCTGTATGTCAATTATATCTCAAAAAAAACAAAAAAAAACAAAAAAAACTGAAAGGAAAAAAAGTGGAGTGGCCACAGTGAGTCCAAGCCCTCTGGAATGGCTTCTCAGGCCTTCCTAAGCCTTCCTCACTAGCCTTCCTCCCATGAATGCTGCCCCCCACACTGAGCCACTTTCCTGGGCTCCAGCCATGACGGGCAACTTTGTCGACACTCGGCTTGATTTGCTCAACTCTCTGTGCTTTTATATACCTATATATGCCCTTTCTGGAAAGTTCTTCTTCCATCTAAGTTTGGAGAAATCCTCAGCTCTTTGGACTCATCTCAAATGTCAACTCCTCTTTGGCACTTTCCTAGGCATTTCAGGCTGGGATGTTGCTCACTTCCTCCATCCCTGGCTTATCCCTTCACTGTAGCTTGTTTCGGGTAATACTGTAATTGCTTTCTCTCTCTCTCTCTCTTCACTAAGCTGTGAGCTTCTGCAAGGCATGGTAGCATCTAGCACACTGTGTGGCACATAGCTGGTACTCCGTAAAGGTTTACTGCAAAAAAAAAAAAAAAAAAAAGGCTAAAGCAAGTGTTACCATCATTAGATTAATTATGGGTGTTCAGAGAATCTGTCTTCAAACTAATGTAAAGGACTTTATTTTGGGCTCTAATTATCCTGGCAATTTTCTCAATCCTTTCACTTATTTTGCCTTGTTTGCATAAATTGTTGCCTCTTTATAAATATTTGACAATTTGACGCTGAGATGTTACTAACATATGAATTAAGCAACCACTCTAATAATGTTGACGATAAAACATAAAGAAGGAACACCCTTATTTTCAGGGTGAGTCATGAGCCTTTCCTTTTCATTCTACAAGGTAAACAGGTGTGCAGGTCGAACCGTAGGAGGATATGTTGTTTCTATCCTGGACATGACACAAGTTTAGAATTTTTGACATAACTAATGAGCATCAGAGCTTCTTTCTTTTTAAATTTAAATCCAAGTTAATTAACATATAGTGCAATAATGATTTCAGGAGTAGAATTCATCACTTACATATAATACTCCGTGCTCAACCCAATGAATGCCATCCTTAATGCCCATCAACTCACCTCTCCCATCAACCCTCAGTTTGTTCTCTGTATTTAAAAGCCTCTTATGGATTGCCTCCCTCTCTTTTTTTATCTTATTTTTGGTTCCCTTCCCCTATGTTCATCTGTTTTGTTTCTTAAATTCCACAGATGAGTGAAATTTTATGATGTTTGTCTTTCTCTGACTGACTTATTTTGCTTAGCATAATACACTCTAGTTCCATCCATGTTGTTACAAATGGCAAGATTTCATTCTTTTTGATTGCTGAGTAATATTCCATTGTGTGTGTGTGTGTGTGTGTGTGTGTGTGTGTGTGTGTGTGTATATATATATATATATATATATACACCATATCTTCTTTATCCACTCATCAGTTGATGGACATTTGGACTCTTTCCATAATTTGGCTATTGTCAATAGTGCTGCTATAAACATTAGGGTGTATGTTCCCCTTCAAATCAGCATTTTTGTATCCTTTGGATAAATACCTAGTAATGCAATTGCTGGGTTGTAGGGTAGCTGTATTTTTAATTTTTTGAGGAACCTTCATACTGTTTTCCAGAGTGGCTGCACTAGTTTGCATTCCCACCAACAGTGCAAAAATGTTCCCCTTTCTCTGCATCCTTGCCCAACATCTGTTGCTTCCTGAGTTGTTAATTTTAGCCATTCTGACAGGAAACATCAGAGGTTTTTTACAGAGTCTTTAAACAGGGGATTCATTTGAGAATGATATATAACATATAGACAAACAGTTGATTTTACTAAAGAGTGAAAATTACAAGTGATTACAAGTTCTTCCTTTGCTTGGAATGTATCTCTGCTCTTTCACTGAACAGTTGCTGACCTGTCAGGGATACCTGGCTCAGTGTGGCTGAGGCCCCTCGACTTTTGACTTTTCTCCTCCTTTGTCATGGGGCTTACCTTCTGCTACAATGCATTAATACCCAATCATTTGCTTTGTGCAGAGTCTTAAAGGCTCCTTTCTCCTAGTTTTCCTTTGCTATGTTCTTTTCCCTTGTGTAGTTTACTCTCTTGCATGTTAATTTTTTTCTCTTCTGTGGTTTGTTTCCTTGGTTCTCCCCAACACTTGACCCCCATCTTGGAACCTTCTGCCTCTCCCTTTATCTTTCATTATCACCTTTAGGGACGCTTCTGCCCTGTTTACTCACTCCCACTTCTGTTTACTCACTAAAATTGTTCTTTGGAGTGTATGGAGTCTAAATCAGGACTTTTAGTAATTAACTCTTGATTTTTAGAAAGGTCATCTTCTTGCTTTCCGTGAGGAAAGCAATGGGATTATTAGCAATGTGTTGCCAGGGAGATTGTCTCTCCACCTTCCCCAAAGAATGAGAACAATCTCCCTGCCCATGAAACAGATTGGCTTTTTTACCTTAAAGCTCAGCAGAACACTTTACATAATGTTTTGATGTGGTTGTATGAAACTGATCCCTGCTGATAAAGAAACACTTTTTGAAAAAAGTTCCAATTTTCAAACAATGACTATAAGCTGACTGCCCTGACCCTTACCCCATTTCTGAGCCTCTCTTCATTGGGCTGGGTTGCAGGTGGCTGGTAATAATAAAACTGAATGTTTATCAACTTATACAAGTGCTTGAGAAAATTTGATAGACTATTTCTATAATCTTGAAGTGGAGAAGGAATCTGTAAACATCAAAGCTAGAAACCCTAAAGGGAAAGATATATAGATTAACATAGTGGGGAAAAAAAGAGTTGGCAATCTGGGAAAAATATTTGTGACACATGTAACAGTCAAGTTAAAACATTTGGTTTAGCAAGAGTTTAACAAATAAATAAGAAAAAGATAAACACTTGGAATAAAAAGTTCAATGAAAGAAGTTCTATTTTGTTAGTAATTAAGGAAAATGTAAATTAAAGCAATAATAAGTTAGGTTGGACATAGTTTAAAGTCTGATAGGACTGTTGATAAAAGGATGGCAAATTAGGCATATTCATTCCAATATATACCTATTGGAAAGGCTAAAGTAAATATTGACAATACCAAGTGCCGACAAGGGTGTGGGGCAGTTGGAACCCTCATACGTTCCATCTGTGAGAATGTGAAATGGAACAGACACTCTGGGAAACAGTATGGCAGTTTTTCCTAAACCTAAACATACACTTACCACATGACCTAGCAGTCTGATTCCTGGATATTTATGCTAGAGAAATGAAAACTTATATTCTCCCCCCCTGCACCCCTGCCCAACTCCACATACACACGGTATGTGAATTTTATAGCAGCTTTATTCATAACTGAAAAAACTGGGAAAAACTGTCCTTCAATGGATGAATAAACTGTGGCATATCTATGTAATGAAATACTACTTAGCAATTAAAAAACCCCACCAGAACTATTGATACATGCAATAGCTTGGATGAATCTCAAAGCATTATGCTGAGTGACAGAAGTCAATCTCAAAAGTTTCCATACTATGGGACTCCAGTTTTATGATATAACAAAAAATTAATAGAGACAGAATACATTAGTGGTTGCCAAGGGTTTAGCTGCTGGGAAAGTGTGCTTATAAAGAAATAGAACAGGGGAGATTTGGGGGAGATGAAACTATTTGGATTATAGTGGTGGTAACACAAATCTATATATGTGTTAAGATTCATAAAACTATATACCAAAAGAAGAAAAGCACATTTTACTCTATGATAATAAAAAAAATCCTAGGCATCCTCATGCCCCATTCATGAGAATATACATTGGTGCCAACTTTATGGAGGATAATTTAGCCATACATATCAAAATGCAAAGTATGTCTGTTCTGGGCACCTGGGTGGCTCAGTTGGTTAAGCATCCCACTCTTGATTTCAACTTAGGTCATGATCTCGCTCCCCTGCATCCAGCTGAGCTCGGAGCACAGAGCCTGCTTGGGAGTCTCTCTCTCCCTTTCTCTCTGCCCCCCTGCCCCACTCATTCTCTCTCTCTCTCTCTCTCTCTCTCTCTCTCTCTCTCCCTCTCTCTTTCTCTCTATGTGTGTCAAAATAAATAAACTTAAAAAAAATGAAAAGTATGTCTATTCTATTAGCAATCCTACTTTTGCAAAAATATTCTAAGGGACTTTTGGTATGTGTGCAAAGTTAGTACAAGGCTGTTCATGGCTGCATTTTTTATGATTATATGAAAGAGATATTTGGGACAACTGGGTGGCTCAATCAGTTAATCATCTGACTTCAGCTTAGGTCATAGGATCTCACTGTTTGTGAGTTTGAGCCCCATATTGGACTCTGTTCTGACAGCTCAGAGCCTGGAGCCTGCTTCAGATTCTGTGTTTCCCTCTCTTTCTCTACCCCTCCCCCACTTGCTCTCTCTCTCTCTCTCTCTCAAAAATAAACATCAAAAAAAATTTTTTTTAAAGAGATACAAACTATATGTCTTTAGGGATTTGATTTCAAGTTATGATGCATACATACAGTGGGATATCATACATCCATCTAAAATGATGTAAATCTACACTTGTTTACATGGGGAAATGTCCATAATTGATTATATAGTGAAAATAATAGTTTACAAATAGCAGATATGGCACAAATCTGTTTTTCAAATGAGAAGTATATGTCCAAATATGTATTTATTCATAGAAAAAATTCTGGAAGAATGTACGTAAAGCACACTGACAGAAGTCACTTCTGGGTAGTGGGCTTGTAGTGATTCTCACTTTCCTTTTCGTATCTTCTTCATAGTCTTTTAATCTTTATAGCTTTGTTATAGTCTGAACATTTGACTATGAGCATGTATTAGTTTATCTATTTTAAAAATTTGTTTTGGTTTCTACAAAATCTCGTGCAAAGTTTGAAGATTTGAGTTTTAGACCATGATAAAATTCTCCCGAGTCAAACAGATGTATTCAAACCTCACATACTACACAGAAATCTATATTGTTTGCACTGTATGCCACATACAATAGATAAAAGAGCATCTAGCTGCATCTTTCTAGGACTGCTGACACCAGCAATGTTATTTCCACTGTTTAATTTTTCATCCTTCATTATGTGTGGATTACCAACACTGTTCCTCATTTTTTAGGGGTTCTCTTTGATGTTCAAGGTATAATTCTAGGGCTGAAGGAACATAACCTCAAGGTGTATGGTTAAAAGTCAAATAATTCACCTTGTTTAGGGTAGGTATGATTCTATGCATATGGTGATTGACAGGATAAAATGGAAAGGTTATCTATTCCTAAATTTAGAAATTAGGTCCTGATAGATTGATGGTTGATTTAAATATAACTTCTTGTCAAGCATCTGTTTTTAGAATCAGATTACTATGAGTCTACAGTTTCCTTGAAGCCTCATGGTCTCACATTTCTGTTTGCCTTTGCATCGTTTTCAGAAAATGAAGAGTTTGAAGCTGCAGATTTAATTTTCATTGTTTCATATTTTATATGACACACAGGCCATTTCTTAGAAATATAAGGCGACAAACAAATTGCAGAAGAAATAATTGCCATTATCTCATTGAACCTTAGGTCATTCAAAACTCTCTCCCACACGCTGAAGATTCATTTGGGAATGCTTTTGTCTCCCCGGCTGCCCACATGCTTTTCTGATTCATCTCTTCTCCAACTTTGCCTTCTTGACCACCCCCAGTGGAGTGCTGTTTTTCATCTTGCTTCATTTGTTTATCTCCGGGGTTTAATTCAACAAACAAAGTGGTTTGGACCAAACTTTGGGCTCTTGTGGGTGTGGATGTGTTCTTTGGTCTCATTTTTAGTTCCAAAAGAAGAATGTTGTTTTTGACCTCTCTGACATTTCCTTGCTGATTTTACTAGGACTTTGATACTAGTAAAGGGTAAGGTTTTTTTCTGAGGAAGTGGTGTTGCTTTTGTTAGCGGTGGTAATGCCTTTTACTGTCTTGTAACTCAAGCTGTGTTCCAGTACAATTGTAAAAGTGTGCCTTAAAAAAACAAATTTAAACTGGCAAAAGCAGAAATTCAAGGTTACCATTCTGGAGGAAAGATGCAATTTTTATTATTGATGCAGAAAAGAGGGCTCTATGGTAAAAGGACTTTCAGTCAGATTTAATTGCACCAAGATTTAGGTAATTCACTGCCTACCCCACTCACGTGCTCAGCCACTTCTCCCAACACCCTCTCAAGGTGTACAAGCTACTAGTGTTCCCTCCTCCACCACCACCACACTCCCCCAAGAACTTTTAGGCCAACTGGCCACAAACTCAGAAATCTACAGGGGCTGGGCAAGTGGTGCAGAAGAATAAGTCTGGCTGTTTAAGAAGACTGATTGGGGGCGCCTGGGTGGCTCAGTTGGTTAAGCATCCAACTTCAGCTCGGGTCACGATCTCATAGTTTGTGGGTTTGAGCTCCGCATGGGACTCTGTGCTGACAGCTCAGAGCCTGGAGCCTGCTTCGGATTCTATGTCTCCTTCTGTTTCTGTCCCTATCCCACTCACGCTTTTTCTCTCAAAAATAAATCAACATTAAAAAAGAAGGAGAAGGAGGAGAAGAAGAAGGAGAAGGAGAAGAAGAAGGATTAGGGGCGCTTGGGTGGCTTGGTTGGTTGAGCATCCAACTCTCGATTTTGGCTCAGGTCATGATCTCATAGTTTGTGCGGTTCGTGAGTTCCAGCTCCCTCTTGGACTCTGCTGACAGCATGGATCCTGCTTGGGGTTCTCTGTCTCCCTCTCTCTTTCTCTGCCCCTCCCCTGCTCGAGTGCATGTTGTCTCTCAAAATAAAGAAACATTAAAAAAAAAAAAAAGAAGAAGACAGGGTTTAGTGGGGACTTGAGCAAAATGGAAACAGCATGTTTCATCTAGAGAGCATCTCTTTTCAGCATCAGCCAATTGTTGCGATGTGGGAATACACTGCATGTGGTCAGATCTTCCACCTTTTCAACAGAAGCAAGAAATAAAGATTTTTGTGTGACATTTTCAATCTTGTCAACTACTTCAAATAAAACATCAACACAACTTTAGTCCACACCGTGTGTCAGAGGGCTGGCTGTGGCTGTGGGCCACCAGTGTGCACCTTCTGATAACAATGAATGTGTATGAACTTTGGGAGTCCAACAGCAGGGTGCTGATGAAGGCTGTTTCGAAGTCAGGACTGGCACAGACATAATTCCCGCAGTGAATAGGGTACATGGGACTTTGAGGTACCAATCTTCAGTGGTACTGCTGTGTGCTTGTGACAGAGCAATTGGTTGCTAAAAATTACAGCCTGATCTCTTTGAAGCCCCCAGGGCTCTTAGGCAATTCTAGGGAAGGAAATCTCAAGAAGGAGATATTGGAGTCCTGCTAGTAGGCAAGTGTAGATTTGAATAATTAAAGATTAAAAGGAGATATGACCATATTTGAACCCCATGCTGGTGAAGTGGTTTATACTGGTTAAATTTCTTTTTAATGTTTATTTATTTTTGAGAGAGAGAGAGGGAGAGAGAGAGTGAACACAAGCAGAGGAGGGCAGAGAGAGAGGGAGACACAGAATCTGAAGCAGGCTCCAGACTCTGAAATGTCAGCACAGAGCCCTACACAGAACTTGAACTCACGCACCGTGAAATCATGACCTGAGCTGAAGTCAGGTGCTGAACTGACTGAGCTACCCAGGCGCCCCTGGTTTATACTGGTTAATCTAACTGAAAACATCAATTAAAAAATCCAAAAGTTAGAATTTTGGAAAGAAGTCACATTTCTGAAGTTATTATTAGGCATTGAGAACAATTATATGGCTGTTTGGGATGATAATTAATAATATTGATGATAATAATAAATGGTAATAATAATATCGGTTGTCATTTATTGAGTACTTACCATATGCCAGGCACAGTGCAAGTATATTCACATGTACTAACTTATCTAATACAGCAACCTTATAAAGTAGGTTCTACTATTACCTCCATTTGCTAGATGAGGAAACTGAGGCACAGAGAGGTGAAGTAACATGCCCAAGGACACCAGACATGTTATACCAATAAGGAATGTTCACTTTGCATTGGATCCCTAGGATTGGTTTAAAATGCTGTCACTTTTTTTTTTTAACAGTTTGTAAACCTACTCACCAAAAAGTTCTAGCTGTCATAACCATTTTCATCTCTCCATATTCCTTTCTGTTCTTCATTACTGTGTATACATTATTCTAAAATATGTTAGGGTTTACTGTTTCCCTAAGTTATGGTTTGTCTTTCTGCAGTTGTATACTATCTCCCCCCAGTACTTATCTACAAACTTTGCTCTTAATGCCATTTTTATTAACTAAAAAATAGCATATGTTTATCCTAGAAATTTTTTAAAATACAAACATATATGAAAAAATAGCTCCTAAAACCATCATCCGCAGAAAAGAATGGTTCACTTTATGTGGGATTCTTTCCATTCTTTTGTATGTTCATATAGTCAACTATAAGACTATAAATATGTTGCTATTATTTTTACCATATATAAATCATATATACACATAACTATAGCTTTGCTTTTTTTAGTTAATGTTTATCATGAGTGGTTTCCCATGGCACTACTTTCAAAAACATTTTTATTTTTTTAAATGACTACATAGAATTGTATCATGAGTTTACCAGATTTTATTTTTAGAATTTTCATGCTGTTAGATGATTAAATATTTTTAAAATGTTCACTCTTGCAGATAACATAGGGACGAATGTTTTGAACATAAGTCTTTGACCGTATTTGTCAATATTTCCTTAGAATAAATTCCTCCCAGTAAAATCAGTAGGTCAGAGCCTCTAAATACATGTTGCTAAGTTGCCTGTCAGAATGTTGGGCCACTTCAAATGCCACTAACTCCGTCAGTTTTTAGGATCTTCATTTTTCTATCATTTTCCTCTTAACCTCCAATTTTAATTCTTTAGATGTCTTAGGACTAGACCCTCAATTTAGCCTTTTCCCCCTCATTGTAGTATGTGTCCAGGACTTCTCATGCCCGGCGGTAAGTAGGCAGATGTGGGAGCTTCCTCCTGAGCTCTGCTGGCTGATGGAGTCCATCAAGAGGAAACCAGCTTTAGAGTCAGCTCTGTGGGAAGCCCCAGGCCTCTGGGAAAGGAGCCCATTTCCCACTAATTTACAACTTGTGGGTGGTTCTGCACGTGTAGGTTTCTGGGACAAGTAACTAGCTAAGAAATGGCTTGGGTTTCACTGGACAGCATCAGTCACCAGAAGTGCTCCCACGGCTGGTCACTGCACAACATCTGGACAGTCTTTGAGGAGACAAAAACATTTGTTCTGCCTGGATAATTTCAGAGAGGCCATGAAGGCTACTGGGGCAAGGACAGGTCAAACCAATACAAGGCCACCAAGGGGTCAACAGAGGGAAGACCATGTGCTCCTTAAGGAGTCATCCCCAAAATGCTGAAGGGGAAAGAGAGAGGCTTGCCTCTCTAGGGGATTAAGAGAAAAGGGAAATGTGGAACATTTTCTAGGATTTCTTTGCTTTTAATGACTTATTCTCTTACTAATATATCAGAGAGAAGGAAAGCTCCTGGCTAAGAAATAAAACAGTCCTTCATCCCAGAAATCACACCAGGAATATGAATTCTTAACAGGTGTCAGAAAAGCACACTGAATAAGGAGAGAAGAATGCAGATACATCACTTCGGTTATAATAAATGCTTGATTTCTTTTAATCCCCAGAGTCCAATTATTTTCTTTCCAAACTTAAGAGCAGTGTCTGCCCTCTGAATCTATTGTTACACTTACTAATGGATCTGAGCTGACTGTATTATTTGCCTATTAATTTGAGTACTTAAAAAATATCTATCTTTAACAATTTTCTCTCCCTCTCTTTCATCTACCGTGTGTCCCACACCTTTCCATCTAATGAAGGGTTTTCTATACCCTTTCTCTTCTCTGTCCTTTTGGCCTCCTGCTTGTAGAATCAGCACAAAAGAGTTAATAATTTAACCCCATCCATTTCCTCCAATACTACTCTTACACAGGAGGACAGGGGTGCAGATGAGAAGGGTTTCCACACAATGGGAAGCTGCAGAAGGAGAGACAGAGAAAGTTTGTGGAAGGGGGGATGGGTAGAAGTGAGATAGGGATGGGGGTGGAGGAGGAAGCAGGGTCTACAATTAGGCTGCAAAGGCTTTCAGAAGTCATGTTTGCAAAGGTCTTAGTAGGTTTTCTTAAGGAATTTTGAGGGTGTTTTGTTCTTTGTAAGCAATGTAGAACCATAGGAAACTTTGAGGGGAGGGGAAGATATGGTTAGACAGTTTTTATGTTGGTTTGATTGGCTTTCTTTCTCCCCAGGCAAAAATGACTCCATTGTGGTAGGAAAGATAAATAGGAAGGGGAAGAATCTAAAGGCAGGAAAAACAGTTTGGAGGTTACTGCAAAACTGAAGCCTAGTCCTTTGGCTTGGACTTAGTCAGGGGGATGGAGAGGAAGAGACAGATTTAAGAGTTCAGTTGACCTGACTTTGGTGCTTTTAAGAATGACAAGAGAAAGACAGAGAGATGGAAAGTTAAGCAAGTGTGACTATGATTTCCCATAGTCCACAAATGGATGATGACATCATTTAATGACATAAAAAAATGCAGATGGAGAAGGGCAATTTAAAAGCAAGATAAGAAGATTGGTTTGGGATTTACTTGCAGAATGTCCTGTACAGTGTTGTGCAGGTGTTAACATCTTGCTTTCCAAAAGCAGAAAGGAAAGGAAAGGAAAGGAAAGGAAAGGAAAGGAAAGGAAAGGAAAGGAAAGGAAAAAGAAAGCCCTGATTATATCAGATTTCCCATGGTGTAAATGTTCCCACCATTGGCCGATTTTCAGCCAGTCCCCTGGAAGTCACTTATTGCAGAGTTGGGAAGAATATACACAGTCAGCTCTTCTGAGCTGGACTGGGCAGACTTTAGCATGCTGTTGGTCCTGCTGGATACTCTACCAATGCATTAGGGAGCATAGTCCAGGAGCTCAGCAAGGAGATGAGCGCTGGAGAGATGCGGTGTAAGTGAAGCCAAGGGAGTAAAGCATGTTGAAATAAAAAGAGAAAACCAGTATTAGGAGACATCTGTATAAGGAAAGAGGAGTCAGAAGAAGAGTGGTTAAAGAGGCAGGAGAGTCAAAAGAGAACCAGATTCATGAAATACAAGAGAAGAACTAGTTTCAGGAAGGAAGGTGTGGTTAATAGTGTCAAGTACCAGAGATCAGGTAGCCTAAGAACTTAAAGGAGGTCATCAGCATTACCAGTTAAGCAGTCTTTCTGTGTTTGAGACATGTTTTTGTTTTTCTATGTTAAAAATATGTTGTAATGATAAAAAAGAAAACAGATATGCTTCTTCCTTTTTTTTTTTTTTTAAGGAGATAATTAATGAATTTGGACAGCACACACTCAGTGGTAGAATTGAGGGGTTACCTGAAATGGGCTGGAGAGTTTGAATAAAAGGGAGGGAGTAGAAATGCAATCTTCCTAGCAGTTTGGCTATTAAAGGAAGGAGAGCTCGAAGGATGGCATATTGGAAGGATGGCTTTTAAAAAGAATTATGTGTCATTGATCAACTAGTAATTCAGAGGAATGTATCTGTCTATAATCCAGGCTAACTTGCTGATCCCAGTGACAGGTGGAACAAACATCTTACTCAAGTCCAGAGGCAGTAATGGTTTTGAATTTTGCTTAAGTGTCAATAGGAGTCACATTAATACAGAGGGCATTGCATTGGTCCGATTAAATTGAATTTGTAGATATCCAGAGCCTATGTGATTCATGGTTTACTCCATAGGTAATGGTGGTATTCCTTGTATTTTTTTAAATTTGAATATTGATTGCTTGATAATTTGTTTGTGTCTGTGTATTGGAATGAAACTGACTCAGTTATGAACTGTAGGTCCTTTTATTCCTCCTTAAGTGAAAAAATAATTACCTATATTTTCCCCTTAACTTTGAGGCACCTCATTCTCCAGGAATTCTAAAAAAATCCAGCTATTAGGTCTTAATTGTAGTACATTCAGCCTGAAAAGTTGTTTTTAGAATACTTTATTTTTTATTCTTCACTGGCTTCCTCTGATACTCTATTTTTTCAGAGCTTCCCAAGGAAACCAATGAGTGTGCATACCAACCCAAACACATGTGTAGTGAAAATCATTTATATTTTAAACACTGTGTACATGTACATTTATGTAGACCAGTTAATAGATATTAGACATCAAAGCAACATCGAAGCAAAGCCTTTTAGGTAATCCCTAACTCAAAAGGCTCAATAGAGTGATAAAAGTGAGCTTCTCTGTAGCTCCCTGACCTCTAGCAGGGTCTCCAAGGCCACAGCTGCCTGAAGGGCAAGTCTGTAATTAGAAGATGCCAGGGTGATCTCAGAATAGAACTTCAAGCCACCTGGGCGGCATTTACAGAATCAGCTTCTCTGGAGCAACAGCAACAAAGAAGGGCCTTCCTACAATATTTGGAAAGGGTCACCTCAAGTGGGGACTTGAGTTTTGATGTTGGTGTTAGCAGGAATCAGAAGAGTTGGAGAAAAGCTCCCTGAAGCATACTGAGGAACAAATCAACCCACAAAATTCAAGGGAGAGGATTCACATTTGCAGACTTTGTCAAGGGACACATTCTTTTACACTCTCACTTTTGGAATTCAATATTTTTGTCATATGAACCTACGACACTTGTAAAGTATGGGCTTGATGTCAGCAGACCTACATTCTTGTGTCATCTGGCTAAATCATTTAGCCTCTTTGGGGGCTCGGGATCTTTTATTGGTAGAAATCAACAAGACTAATAAACATGCTTCAACCGTTACAGTGTGTTCATGTATTCATTGCAGGGGTGAGCAGATTCTTGACTCCACAAGTTGTTCTTAGTTAAAAATGATCACGTTTGGTGTTGGAGCCATAGACTGATGTATTTAATTTAAAATCGATGACTGTCTTCTCTCTGAGGCTTTTCTTCTTCTTGGTCTCATCTCCTTTCTCCAGCATCCTATCTTTGTCTTGTGTGGGATTTATTGTCATTCATACCCCAGTAGAACAATCTAAAGTATTACTTTAATAGGGATTCTTTTGGGAACCCTAGCCTTCAAAATTCCAAAAACAATGATTTTGGTGGTGGGATTTTAAGCACAGTGATAAGTGGGTGGAGGGTGGGGGGTGAGGCAGGAAATGGGCAGTCAGGGAGAACTAACCACTCCCCTGATCATACTTGGAATGGCATCACCTCCTCCAGGAGCTTTCCTTTATATCTAGAGGGTCAGAGAGATTACTTTTAACTCTTTGTGAGACCTGGAGTTTTACAAGTTTGGCATGGGAAAAACCTAATAGGCCATGGCAGGTATCTGAAAATGACATTAATAGTCAGCTAATAATACCCTCTTTGTTTAGAGTGCCATTCTTTCAAGGGAGTCAAATGAACAAAATTCACTTTCAGAAAACCCCTGTGAGGCAGAGAGAGCATACATATTCTCTTTATTTTACAGATGAAGAAATGGAGTCAGAAAGTTGCACATCATGTGCTCAAGCCAAATTTGACCCAGAACCTAGTCTCTTAGCCAGGGTTATCCCTTGAACTAAGGCAAGATGCTCCTGGGCCCTGGGCTTCAGAAGGTGTGGTTCTGGCCCTTCTCAAACTTCAACCCTTCCTAAAGGGTGAGCAGTCCACAGGGTCAAGGTGTCCATGCCACTGGAATTATAAATACCTGGGACCCAAGAATTCCTTGCCATAGGGCCCCTAAGTGCACGTCCAGGGCCTGCGTGGGCCTCCTCACTGGATCTGTTCCTAGTGTTGACAGAACCACTGATGTGTGTACCTGCCCAAGTTGTGGCCTGACTGTAGCATAGTGTGGTATAGTGTGGAGGGGGCATGTGCAGCTGAGGTGCACATGAACACACTGAAGGTTCTTTTGGAATATATAGAGTTGGGGGTGGGGAAGAGAGAAAAAGGGTTTGGGGGTCCCCTGTCCCACTCTACCACATTCTTGACAAAACTCAGGTCAAACTGTGAGGAGTTCGAATGTGAACCTACCCTTCCAGGTTGCTTCCAGGTAGGAGACCTTTATTTTATAGTTTGTTGGGTTGATTTATGACTTAAATATGTAGACAAAGTATGTGGACCTCCATTTGTACTTTTGCCTCTGTCCCCCAAATGTTATGGGTGGTCTTGCTTCTGATTGTCAAAGCAGAAGTCAGAGGAGGAAGTTGAACTGGGATGGTTATATAATTTCACACAACTGCGATTCTCTGGCTGCACTTTGCAAATCTGTAGAAACCAAAATACAAGTCCCGTGTATTTATCACTGGGACTCTGACCATTATAATGAAAATAAAAAGGGGACTGGTTCTTTTTTTTTTTTTTTTTTTTTTTTTTTGTGGCTTCCCACCTCCCCCAGTTTGCGAAAAGAAGGAGCAATAGGAGTTTCATTGGCCCTCCCAGGACCTGGGAGGCACAGGCGGGGAATCCCAAAGGCAATAAATAAGTCGCCTATTGAATACCAAAGTCAGGGTTTGTGGTGGAAAACAAAAACTGCTAATTAGCCAGAGGACTGTCCATCTTCTCCCACACCCGGGGCATTTGAAAGGAAAGGCTAGGGGATGCTGTTCTGAGGGGTTGCAGCCCCCAATCCCTCTGACTGGGTAAAGTAACAAAGGGAAAAAAATGCTGAAAGCAGGAGTTTAGAGGAAGCGATTTCCACTAGTGCTATTTGCCGCTGGGAACGTGGAAGAGACCATCTCTGGCTCAGCCGCAGGCTCCACAGTTCCTTCTCTCCTAGGCTGGCAGGCCCGGACGGGGCAGGAGGCGCCCACCCAGGACCTGCTAGGCCGGCAGCAACTCCCACCTCCCGCCCTCGGCCCCCAGGCGTGCAGAGAGCCGCAGGACGTCGCCCGTTTAAGGGGCGGGGCGCGGCTCCACGTGCTTTCTGCTGAGTGACTGAACTACATAAACAGAGGCCGGGGAAGGGGGCGGGGAAGGAGGGAGAGAACAGGCTTTGACCGATAGTAACCCTGGCGCTCAGCGCAGCCGAATCTATAAAAGGAACTAGTCGCGGCAAAACCCCGGTAATTCCGAGGAAGAGTGAGTGGCGCCGGCATCCGCCGAGCCCAGCGGACACCTCTCTCCTCGGGCGCAGGTGGGCAGGGCAGGGGGGCCGCCGCTGGACCGGCGCTGCCAGAACCAATTTTTCGGGGCGCTTTGCTCCTCTTTTTTCCCCCTTTTCCCTTCTCCGGAAGGGTTTTTCAAGGGGTGGGGGAAAAGACGCACACACAAAAGTGGAAAACAGGTAAGAGGTTCTCCAGTGACCTGGGCGTTATTGTTTTGTTTCGGGGCGGAAGAGGCTCTGGGAGGCGCTGAGTTTCGGGGACCAGTCTGAACCCCCACTTCTTGCAACCCAAATGGAGCGGGGGCGGCGTAAATGGAGAGGACGTCCTAGGACAAGCTCTGGCGACCCGAAGACGCGGCGCTACTGCGCACGGGGTTCGCCCGGCGGTGGAGCCGGGGAAGCATCTCCGGGCGTGGAGACCCGGGCGTGGAGACCCGGGCGCAGTACCGCGGGCGCAGTGGGATGGAGGGTTCTGGTTGGGCCGGGGGCGCCGCTGCCGGGGCGGTGGGAGCGGGGGTTGGAGAGTAGTCTCAGCACCCAGCGCTTCTCTTTGTTCTGAAGAGCCTGAGCCGGCTGGAAACCCCTCCGTTTGTGGGTCGGCCGGCGCCCACCGGGACAAATGCCAGCACTGAGTCCCCGCTCCGTTCTTGAAGGAGCTGGTCTGAGTTGGGCTCTGATCTGGGGATCCGCCCCGTGCGCCCCCGGACTGGAGCGGCGCGTTCTTGCTCCCCAAGAACTCGGCTGGCTGGTGTCCCAAACGGGGTCTGTAGCGCTACTGATCAACTTGAGGCCTCGGAGGCTTTGTTTGACCCCGGGGGTCCTGCTTCTGGCCTTCGTTTGCGCACCCCAGCTGGTGTGCCTGGCGCAGCGGGGGGGACGCGGTTTTGTTTTGTTTTTTTAAACTCGTAAGACTTAGAAGAAGAGCCGGAGGAAACCTGGAGGTGATGTGCCCATTCTCCCCGCCCCCATCCTTCCTGCCCTTTGCAGTTTAGTCTCTCGGGGCTGCCTCAGGCAGGGCACGGATGGGGAAGCTGGGGCGAGATGGTGCCGCGGAATGACCGGGAGTAACCCCGGAGGGCGGCGCAGAACTCCATGCTCCGCCGCGGGGCTGGGCTCCGCGGTGGGGGAGGGTGGGCTGCGCCTGGGCCGCCCGTGGCCTGGGGGCAATGGTGCAGCGCCTCCTGGCCGACTGGCCTGGGAATCAACCCTTTGGCGGGAGGGGGCTCGGGCTTCACAAAGCATTATGGTTTGCCGGTTCCGACTAAGATCCGGTGAAGACGGGTGGTTGCAGACTGGGAGGAATCCCGGGAGAGCAGGCGAAAAGGCCGTCTGGTTGTTTTTTTATCAGAATGTTTCCCGATTCCCAGACCTTTGTTACCGGAGAAGGTTCTTGGCGTGGGTCGGTTTCATGGTTGTGTGTAGGTGCCTCTTTTTCAGCATTTATCTTATAGAAGGAAATAAACAAGGTGTGTGTGTGTGTGTGTGAGGGAGAGAGAGAGAGAGAGAAGGAGAGAGAGAGAAGCGTCTGGCATTGGAAGTAATTGGCTCTTGTCTTTTGCAGCATTGATACCGTCAGCTTTTAAAATCCGAGTATTATTTAGTGACACCTCACAAAGTGAATGGGTGGTATATACATTTACATAAACGAGGACAAATAAAAGAGGGCAAATTTGATATTTTAAAAGTTACTTGGTGATGAAAATCAGCAAGTCACTTTTTAAGGCCCAGTCTCCCTCCCTGTCTCCCCCAAAGGACACCTTACCAAAATTTACAAGTTCAAAAGCAGTTTTACTGGTTGTTTTATCAATGGTTTGGGACCCAAACCTAAGTTTTGATCTTCTTTTCAGACAGAGCTTTTCAGACAGTCCCTCATTTCTCATCTCCCCTTTTATTTCAGCCCATTTTTCTCATACCTACCACAAAAATAATGAAGGCTTTCTGTTGTTTGAATCATGCCCTGAAGACACTTCTCCCAAATCAAAGAAAGTGTGAAAGCAATGGAGAATGTTCTGGGGTAGAACCTCTTCAGATAGTATAATAATTTATAAGTACAAAGTTTCCATTGTCAGCCTCTTCCCTAACTGCTCCTATAAAGCAAATAATTCATGATAGAGAGTTTTAAAAAAAAAACTGTTGGTCACGCAGAGCAAATTGGTATCTACTTGAAAGAAAGCAGTAGGATCAGAGTGACCACGCTTAATGAGTACCACAGTCCATTTAAGAGACAAAGAATTGCTATTCTAGTAAGAGTAATTCCCTTGCAAGGACAAGCCTCATGTTCTAGAACGACATGTCTTGATTTTGGAGGTGACACCTGTGAAATGTGTGTCTGCCCTCCTCCTGAGCATTTGAGATCTCAAGTCATAAATATTTCAGTTTACATTGAAATAGAGGCCTCTGATGGACACATCTTTGACTTAGGGCATATTTACAGTTCATATGAGATAATGGTCAGTCTAGGATTGAAAAAGGATAATTAGGACTTGGCTGTTTTCAACTTCCGCTGTAGGAAGTCTCAGTGCTTACATTATTAAAAATGAATGAAACTCAGCAACACAGTTTTTTGTTTTCTGTTTTTGTTTTTAATTACCTTCTGTAGGTATTTACCTCATATGGGGAGAAGTTGGAATATTTTTCCATCCAAAAAAAAGTTTTTAGGGATCTATCCTCCTATGAACCAAGTTACTTATGCTATGTTCATAGTGATTGCAAATTGTTAATATCTTTGCTACTTCAATTTTTAGCTCCTAAAGTAATTAAGTGGACATTACTGTAGACTCTTTAATTGTGAACGTTTTGGATATCTAGAAATTACCAGAGACGTGGTTTTTTGTTTCTAAAATACTCTCAAATCCAAATGCATTTTTATTTACTGTCTGGATGTCAAAGAAATAATGCAAGTAAAATGCTCTATATGGCCATTATTCCAGCATCAAAGTTTAAATGATCTTTCTGAAAATTTGTTTTATTTAACTATTCTGGGAGAGGGTCTACATGAAAAACTGAGACCCTCTTCATATCTGCATGTGGGAATCATCGTAAATGCCAGAGTTATTGTAATGTTTATTTCATAGGTGCTATTAAATAGCACCATGTGCCAAGCACTATTCCAAATGCTTTTCAAATACTAATTGAATCTCTGCAACAAACCTATTTATCATCCCTGTTTTGCAGATTAAGAAACTGAAGGGTGAACTACCTTGTCTGTCTCTGGCCACACATCTTGCAAGTGGCAAGACTAAGATTTGAACCCAGCCAGTGAACCCCAGAGTACTTTAGATCCCACACTAAGCTTTGAGGTGGTACAATTTCAGCTGCTGTAAGCAGAGGACTCTCTGAGAATGCTCACTGTATTTATGGTACATTCATCTGCTATAGCCCTTATCAGAATCTACAGCCTGTATCATATTTCCCTTGTTGCTGTGAGTGGGCCAGCCAAATTCTCAGCTTAGGATCTTGGTTGCATAGGGATTGCAACACCGTGGAAAGAACAGACAATAACATTAATTCTTTTCTTGGTTTTAAAATGAAAATTTTACTATTGCTTCAGTCAGATATTTGTGAGTAGGTCTACGATGTCAAAATGTTTTCCTGTGTAATACATCTAAAATGGAATGGCAGAGTGTTTGGCTGTAAAAGTATAAGGAACAAAAAGACAAAGGCAAGAGAACTATTAATTTAGCCGTCAGTCTTAACTTTGGTGAATTTTTTTTTTTTCTGTTGGTTATAAAACAATACAATTTCTGCTTGTACTATCCTTAATTATGTTGTGGACCTTTTGAAATAAGCTATTTCTCTGTTTCTGCCATTACCATCTAGGAATCAGATTTAGCTGTTTCGTATGGCATCCTTCTCAGAAAGTAAATACAGTTTCAAAGTCGGCTTTATGAAAGTGAAATAGGATGGGAAACTGGTTTTCCTATTAAATTATTACAGCAAATTAGAAATCAGTTCTTAGAAAACGTTTCTACTTAGTTAGAAGCAGTTTCACTTATTGTTCATTTACTGCGTCCTGGATGTTGTTTTAAGCATTTTGCATGATGTTTCAGTTTGTTCTCATGAGAAGCACAGGTTGTGGATACTATTATTATCTTTATTTTACAGATGGGGAGACTGAGATATAGACAGGTTAAGGAGCCTGATCACAGAGTTTGTAAGTAGTGAAGCTGAGGTTGTAACCCTGGGCAGTTTAGTTTCCATGAATTTGCCAGTATCAGAGTCAGGACTTTGTCAGGATATCCAAGTTTTGACAAAAGAAATACTAGCAAACGGCAAAGAGTGATTCCTTTTCATTTGGATATTTTTACCTAAAAATAGTTCCCTGGTAGATAACCAGCATAGATGTTGTTAGAGAGGTACAATTAGAAATGTTTTAAACCACAGAATGAAAAGCTCATGTGTAAAATTGTCTTCGGATAGAGCTTTCCGTTACTTTGCATTCCGTTAAGATGATAAACTATATTAAGGCAAAGAGCATTTATGGGAACAGTGAATGGCAGGTGCATCACACGTAGTTCCTGGAACAAAATAAAGTTTGAAATCCTGTCTTTTTACATTTTGAAAACTCAATTTCAGACCTGATTGGAATGCCATCCCTCTCATGAACTCCTGGATTCACTCCTCCCTGCTAACACTGAGTGACAATTATCCCCTTCTTTTTTACTTCCGTAAGATTACATTACTGCACTATTCATGTCATGTATTTAATTGTTTTTTTGGTTTTAGTTAACATGTATTTGTATTCCTCTTGAGTGTACGGTTCTCCTCAAGGAGGTCTTTGATTCATTCTCCCAGTCCTTAATTCAACCCCTTTGATATGAAAGGGGTTCAATAAAAGCTGACTTGAACGAATCAAAGAGAATGGGAAACTAATTTTTGTTTGCTAAATTCTAAAAAACAAATTATAATGATGGGATAATCACAGAAAAGCCTTAGAAATAGAAATATGTGTGAAGTTTTTGTAGTTAGGTTTGTGATAAAGATTGAGAAATTTTTACTCAATTTAGGTCAGCTCACTTTTTGTAGAACAAACAATTGTGATTCCATTCATTTCATTTTTTTAAAGTTTGTTTTGAGAAAAGAGAGAGAGAGTGGGGGAGGGGCAGAGAGAGGGAGAGACAGAATCCCAAGCAATCCCAAGAACCATGAGATTGTGACCTGAGCAGAGATCAAGAATAGGACACTTAACTGACTGAGCCAGTCAGGGGCCCAATCAGTTTCATTTCTTTTTGAGGCAGCTGTGATTTGAGAAAATGTTATCATCTATGACCTTTCACTTTAAAGCACTTTGATTTGCACATTAATTAATTTTTTAAAATAAGAATGAGATAATTCACTAAGTAATATAGAATTTAAATACTTTTTAAAAAACCAAAACAACCTTGTATGCATAGGATCTTCTTTTATTCATTCTGTGTGTGTGTGTGTGTGTGTGTGTGTGTATTTGTTTAAAACTCTACGGCATTTTCTATGCCAAATTCAACTTCCAAGAAGCATTTGGAAGCCAAAACATTTTATCTGGCTAGTCTTGAAGTCCAGATGTTTTATGATAACTGGTATTTAGTATGGGACAGTTCCCAGAAAGCATTTTATATGCATAACCAATATCAGAGGTCATCATTTATTGGGAGAGGATTTTTTAAATGTTTGTTTATTTAAAATTAAAAAAATGTTTTTATTTATTTTTGAGAGACAGAGGCAGAGCACGAGTGGGGGAGGGGTAGAGAAAGAAGGAGACACAGAATCTGAAGCAGGCTGCAGGCGCTGAGCTGTCAGCACAGAGCCTGACATGGGGCTCAAACTCATGAACCTGCAAGATCTTGACTGGAGCCCAAGCCAGAGGCTTAACTGACTTGAGCCACCCACATGCCCCTATGGGGAGAGGATTTTTAATAATCTCGAGCATATGATGAAATCAATGGATTCTCTCTTTAGAAAAAATATACATAGACATGTACACTCCAAGTTTTATGTGTAATTACATGTAATTTTGCATAGAATTATATTGTTTACATATAATTTCAGAAATCATGGCTCTTTAATGAATTTCTGAAATTATATGTAAACAATATAATGACTTTGGGCAAGTCATTTTACTTTTCCAAGATTTAGGTCCCTGCTTTACAAAATGAAAGAGGAGGAAGTGCATGACTTTTAAAGAGCCCTTCATGTGTTTACATCTTCCAGCTCTAGGTGTGTATTTAGGAACAGGGTGATTCTTTGATTGGAGCTGCTTAGAGATAATATCCTATGGGAAATCTTCAGCATTAGTTTCACAGATTATGTGGTTTCAAGACTAGAGAGGAGACACCCAGGGGGTGCCTAAGAGTATTCCCGATGAGAGTGAAGGTGGCACGGTGAAGGTGATAGGAGAGGAAGGCAGAGGCAAGAAAGCTGTGGAAATTGTCTACTTATCTGCCTTAATGGAGGAAGACGTGAATCATAGAACCAAAAAGGCATTCTCATCTGAAATGCAAAGGAAGGGGGAGTTGGTTCATCTCAATAAACTTCAGTAGAGCAAACATGATTTAGTGAGACGTTGTTCCCATCTCCAACTCACCATTTGGAGAATCTCTCTGAAATAAAATACTCATTTGGACGGTCTATCCTGGACATCTCTCCATTGTGGGTATAGGTTTTGCTTCTGACACTTATCCTGCAGTCCTGTTAAGCCATTATGTGAAAGGAGCACCACTGCCCATCCTAGGATAAGAACTGGACTAACCTTATAAGGATATTCCTAGATATCTTGGAAGACTCTCACTGGGGTTAGGTGGGCAAGACACAGGGCTTTCTGAGGCATTGTCCTGAATTTGTTATCTCAGAGATCACAACAGATTGGGACCAGAAGGAAGAAGGGGGGGCGGAAAAGGAGCAAGGGGTTTCAGGATGGGAAGGGGGGGGTGCGTGAGAGGAGGAAAGACACTGTGAAGTTGTGTGGGTTTCATATCCCTATTTACACTTGCTTTGCAAAATTCCTGTAAGATGCCAGGTTGGGAATAATTCCTTTTGTCAAGGGTCATACCAAGCTTGTTTTCTTGAAGAAGCAAATCCCCAAGGGGGTGGCAGTTTGAAATCAATTGCATCTGGTGTTTAGATGACCCAAGTTTGACATAAAGGCAACACTGATGGAAGCAACATCCTTCCTTGGAAAGGCAGAGAGACAGTAATGACCCAGAGTAATGAGTTTAGATTGACCTGAGGATCCTTCTCTGCTCCCAGGGGTAGGGCTTGGAGGTGGAGGTGTCCGTTGATCTTAACTGGGGTGAGGTGTGATCTCTGGTACCAGGAGAGGGAGGGAAGAGGAAGATAAACTATTAGAAAAATGTGTTAATATAAAAAAATTAAATGTGTTAATGTACAAAAAAATACCATTAAACTGAAATTCATTTCTTTGGCAAATATTTTTTCAAATACCACGTAAAGTACTGGCGGCTAAATACATGTCAGAAGACTTGGAGGGTCTGCTGCCATGATGATCATTAGCTTGGCATTCAAGGCTCTTTGAAATAAGACTCTGACCTATCTTGACAGCTTTTATCCTAGATTATAAAAGGCATACTTGAAGGAACTAGATTTGTTTTTTCGCCAGTGATTATTAGCACATAGTATGGCTTAATAACTATTTATTAACTGAATTTCCTTCGATTTTAGGAGCCCCTTCCTGCTCCTTATTGTTGTGGTATCTCACATTCATCCTCTCTGGTTACTTTTGTTTGCAATGCATCCTCTACTCATATTCCTCACTGACTGAAATTTTACCCACTGACCACGGGTAGATGAGAGCACGACAAGGGTTAGGCCTTCCTCCGTGTCACCTCTTGTAATTGTCACCATCACCCTATCTTTGATAGGCAGCACATAAGTCATTCAGGTTATTTACATTGACTCACATTTTTGTGAGTGTATTTACAAAATAGAGTGAAAAGAAGTCATTTTTTGGGGTGCCTGAGTGGCTCAGTCAGTTGAGCGTCTGACTTCGGCTCAGGTCATGATCTTGCAGTTCACGAGTTCCAGCCCCTCATCGGGCTCTGTGCTGACAGCTTGGAGCCTGGAGCCTGCTTCGGATTCTGTGTTGCTCTGTCTTTGCTCCCTCCCAGCTCATGCTCTCTCTCAAAAATAAATAAATGTTAAAAAAAAATCATTTTTCTAAATAGTCTGTCTGTGAAATAAACTTGCTTTCCAAAGGTGCTGGTGGACTCAGAGACTTGTCACTTTGTTAAAAGGGGGTATTAGCCAATATTAAAGAAGTATTGAAGAGCAGGCCAAACAAACTTTCTCTTTAATGTAATAAAATTTTTATAAAGGCCAAAAAAGTGTTGAATGAATTTTTCTCATTGTGTGATTCAGGTTTTCATACTGCATCTGTCCATTTAGAATTGTCTAAGTGGAATTTAAGTGGCACTTAAATTCACCTTGTGATGAATTCCCACATTTGGGGAAATATTGATGTATGTCCCATCATGCAGAGATGTCTCTGTATACCTAATGCAGAGAGGGGTTAAATAAGTCATTCATGGTTCACACGTTTTGCTAATGGCAACATGGCAACCAACACGGGGGATTCAAGCTCAAGTCTGATACCCAAGCTCCAAGCAGTTTTCCTAGATTCAGATCTTCTACTCCAGCCTCTTTATCATCAAGACTTGTTTTCTGTTCTGTGGCTTAAAGTGATATAGTGGATTTACCCCACAGGGGTCATTACCTGGAAATTAAAATCTTGGCCCCTCGTGTTTTAATCCATACTTTTTGCTACTATACCAGAATTTTGGGTAATATTTACAATGTCCTTTTAGGAGAGAAAAAGATTGTGTCTATACAAGTCTGTCCTTTTCAGCTTAAAATGGACACTGAATCTTTGAAAATCAGACTGGCCTCATTTATTTATTGTCTGTTGGTCCAATTTGAATCTTAAGGAGTTTTTTAACTGTATTTTCTCTCTCTCCAATTAGAATTGCTCCTTGGTTGTAGGTTTGAATAGGAAGGAAATCCCCACAGCAGTCCTGAAGGAGTCTGTTTCCTTTATGCAAAAGTACAAAACCCTGTGCTAATTTTGGCCCGTTAAGATTAATTGTGATTCAGGGCAGAGTGGTGTTTTGTTTTGTTTTGTTTTTTAACTTTAATGATTGTGTTCATTGTAGTAAGGACCTTGGGTTCAAGAAAAAAGAAAGCCTTTGGTCAAGTTATGTTAATTCAGTTATCTGTTCTGTTGCAGGATTTGCAAATTTAGTGGCATCAGTGCCATTTTCCAGTTTCCAAACCTGGTCACATTTCACATGATCACAGCATGCCTTTCTCTTCCCCAGAGCAAAGGGAGGGTTGTCTGACAGTTGGTTCCAATGGCCTCCATTAAGAGGAGTGCATGTGCCCCTGGCGGCTGCAGAGACCAGCAAGGCACTCTGTCCTTAGGCAGAGCACCAGGTTGGGGACTCTGGTGCTTACCTGATGTAGATATTTAGCACATGGCTGCCTGGGAGATTGGATTGTGCAGATACTTAAATGGCACTGTAAAACCACTGTTAAAAAAAGAAGGCTAGTAGGAGTTGCACCCAATAGTTTAGTTTCTTTTCCTTGAACACTTTTTAATCTGGCATATAAAATGTTGGATTTGTGAAAATCTTAATGACAGCGCTTTCTAGCAGGAATACTTAGAATCATAATAATAATCGGAATAGTAGAGATCTGTTTCCTCCGAGAAGATCCTCCCAAACCTCAAAAAATGGAGTTCATGTTGCCAGTGTTTAAAAAAAAGGCCAACATCCTTCAATTTTTGCTTTTCAGAATCACAAGTGTATGGATTTAAACTTGTGATCTTATTCCTTTTTCTTCTTTTAATTAAGCAACCCAGCCAGCAACATGGTTTCTTTTGGTTGTTATAGAGGAGTTCCAGGTGTAAAGTTGGGGGCAGAGCTCAGACCCTGGATCTCTGTGCCGGTCCTGGAAGCCCGACTAAATTTTCACTTACTTAGTTACCTGGTCCTGGCTGGGCCGTAGAAACAGAAGCATCTCAGACATGTGACAGAAGCCCGCACTGCCTCAAGAGCTGGCTGGTGAAAGAAGGTGTTCTGGATAAAGATTGCTGGGGTTTGGTCACATACTCAGTGAACTAGAATGGGACAAGAGCCTGGGGTTAGATAACTCGTTTTGGCAAATGTAGAGGGAATAGAGTATTGAGGTGGAAAAATTTTATTCAGGTATTGCTGTGCTTCATTGAGTGAGTTTTTGATTTGAGCCTATGTGTTTAGAGTTCAAGAGTCTTGACCAATGCTGGCAGTCTTATATTTAGGGTTGAGCCCCTAGGGGAGGTATTCTTGTAGCTGGCATGCTTACAGGGGTTCTAGAGCCTATGTCTGGCAAATTACCCATTCTCCTTTGCCCACATGAAGCCAATGAAAATGAATGTCCTTCCCAGCGAATTAGGGCAGCTTTGAGGACAACCAAATTAAATCCGCTTGAACTTGAGTTTCTTTGAGCACAGCTGGAAATTTTGTCATGCTTCTGGGCTATCTGAACCTCTACTTTCTTTTTTTTTAAATTTTTTTTTTCAACGTTTATTTATTTTTTTGGGACAGAGAGGGACAGAGCATGAACGGGGGAGGGGCAGAGAGAGAGGGAGACACAGAGTCGGAAACAGGCTCCAGGCTCTGAGCCATCAGCCCAGAGCCCGACGCGGGGCTCGAACTCACGGACCGCGAGATCGTGACCTGGCTGAACTCGGACGCTTAACCGACTGCGCCACCCAGGCGCCCCTGAACCTCTACTTTCAATGAAACTTCTGATTTGTTACTGTAGAGAGCCTGCTTTAACTATTTTCTCTCATTCCTGAAGTCTGACTTCAGAAGCCTTCATTCCACGAATGTTACAGAGCATAGAGTCTTCCTGGGCACTGGGCTCAATATGGCAGAGAATAAGATGTTGAGACACAGTAGCTTGCTGCACGTAGCTTACAGTTTAGCAGGGACCACCTGACAAGTCAGTAGCCTGGAGAGGATTGTAGGGAGAGCCTGAAAAGATGAAGTGTAAGGCCCAGGTAGCAAACAGGGAGTTGATATAGAGGCTGGAGGAGACGTCATGGTGGAGAGGGAAACTGAGCCAGGTGCTGAAGACTTGGAGGAAGGGAGCAGTGTGCTTGCATAGGGAATAGGAGTTGCCTGCCCAGAGCATGGAGAGAATAGTGTGAGTGAGTGTTGGGGGCTCCCAAAAGAGGATTTCATGGTAAAACAATTCCAGAAGTGGCACCAGAGTATCAGGGTCACCCCTTTAACATCTTCCACTGAGCTGGGCACTGGGGAGAGCTCCAGTTCGTTCTGGAAAGGCCTTTGGGGAAATAGTACCTTCTGTGGACAAAGAAGAGAGAAGAGAGATTCCTTTAATAAATTGCCCACTTTATGCCCCACCCATGATGAATGCTTCACCCTGTGAAGTCAGCAGCACTAATCATTATAATAGCTACCATTTACTGGACACTTACTTTGTTCCAGGAACTGACTTAATGTTTGTATACATTATTAGTTCTATTTTCTGGAGAGGATACAGGGGCTCAGAGTCCCTAGGGTCCCAGTGCTGGTGAGGAGCAGAGTCAGGCTTCCAAACCAGTTTTCTCTGACTCCAAAACCTCCTTGCTTTCTACTGGGCCAGTTAATTAAAAAAATAAGAGTTAAGGATGTTTAGGAAGAGTTTGCCATACAGTAGCATAAGCCCAAGGGAAGGGGAAGGCGGTGAAAGGATTTGGGTTTGTCCCCAAGTCCTTTGAGCACTTTTATAAAAATAAACCCTTTATGCTAGGAGAAGGTTGGACATCTGAAGATGTTGACCCTTCAGAGATGGGAGCCAAACAAAATGGTTTTTGCTGATACAGTCACTAGACTTTTATCCTAACATTCTCTTGGGAAACCCTCCTGCAACAACAGGGAACACGGTAGTCAAATTTTTCTGCAAATAAATGATTGATTGCTCATGGAGACTTGCTTGCTTGTGTTTCTGTATAGCTCAGGGTGTTTCTGATTTCAATAGCTCCTTCCTTCCAGGCCCTTCTTATTTTGGTATTATAATAGTAGTTGAAAAAAAATTTTTTTCTATGATAAATAATGTTGACAGATTGATTTCTTTTCAACAGGAAACTTCTTTTTCCTATATGCTAGGTACTCCTACCAGAGAAAAAGCAAATAGTTGTATTGTTTGCCGAAATCCTCCTTTGAAGGTTGCCCTGTGTTTGTTTAATGGAAATCAGCAGGGGGAGATGGGCTCTCTAATATTTTGTTAGAACTTCTCCATAATTCAATAACAATGAAACAAGAACTTGGGTACGGGACAGATTTGCTTTTGAAAACCATGGCTCTTAGCAGTTTTAGAAGTCCTGAGACTGTATTAGCTGGTAACAGCTGCAATGTTGAGAGTGATGAAACGTATCTTTGGCTGTTCAAATATGATAGAAATAGATTTAAACCTTGTGAGTCTCCTTTAAAATAGAATTGTTGACAGCAGGAAGGATAATGCTTCTCCAGGGCTAGTTACAGGTTTGATGGTAGTCATGTGTCTCTTCTTTCAGTTTGTATGTGTTCATTTCATAGCCTTCATTTTGAAAATTAGCTATTAGCAAATACTTTTGTCCAGGAAATTGAATCTGTATTCCTCTATAAACTAATTGTTAATAATAAGTAAGTATGATACATTTGGCACTTAAAAAAAAAAGTGTCCAAGAGTCACAGATTGCTGTAATTGATGAAATTCATTGGATATATATTTTAAAAATGGGTATGTGATAGAGCCTCTTCTAGGATGATAGACATCTTCTATAATGATAGAATTGCTTCCTTTTACCCTTGACTTTTTACCTTGGAGGATTTCTTACATCTTTTTGTCCTCAAATTTGAGTATTAAAATATTACCATTTAAGTAGGAACACAATCTCAGGGGTTGCTGAATACCAGACCATGGCCTTTCTGCAGGCCTCTAGGGGCCTAATGGCAGCTAACAGCAGTTTAACTAAATTTGGGAGTCTATAGGATGGTTGGGAAATGTGAGGGGGTGGAATTTAGGGTTAGCAAGGATGGCCTTAAGGATAGAGAGCTCGGGGGCACCTGGAGGCCAGAGAAGTGAAACTCAGACAGTCAAATGAACCCCGGGCTAATAAAGCTCCCCAGGGTCAGCAGGGGAGAAGTCACAGTCCAAATCCCTTCCTCCCACCTCAGCAGCTACGTCCTGTTTTCAGTCCTGGTTTCGGTGAGCCTGTTGCATGCAGCCTGGTTTTCTGACTATCAGTAATCTCATTAGCCTTTTCCCTGAATGGGGCTTCTGATCCAGAGACATATGCTCAGAGATGCAATGAAAGAACAGACCTTTTCCAAAGCAAGCATGCTCTGTTGGGCTCATGGGTTTCATACCCTAATTTTACAGGACCCTCCACATCTCTTTGGAGACCAGATGTGTAGGTGAGTCTTGCTTTTGTATCAACATCTCATGAATATGCAATCAGTTGAGCTCTAGTGCCAACTCATTTTCAATTCATATGTGGTAGGGTTCAATCCTGCCTTAGATCTACGTGCTGCTTTGTATGTTACTGGCTAGCTGTTTATCGATGTGAGACGTCTAGATACGTTTTATCAGGAGAGATGCTGACAAGCTGTTGTCACAAATTTCAACTTCTGTCTCACTTCTGCTAATCATGTAGACATTTGTCAACAAAGTAGAACGTACACTTTATCTATCTATCTATATCTATCTATCTATCTATCTATCTATCTATCTATCTATCTATTTATGTAAAATTTGGAGAACTAGTTGTCCTTAAGACTGCTCTCTGGGAGAAATGAACACTAGTTGCTGACTGCACGTTCTGGGTATATTTGGATAGAACTCATAAGAGAAGTGTGTTCAGAAGAACAAACAGAACTGCAGCGGAAAGATGATAGTGGGGAGGGATGTATAACAGTTGTTGGAAAAGTTACTTCTTTAGACATGTGGGGGCCAGCTCTAACTCTAGGGGGTGAGTCTGGTCAAGCCACTTGCTTTTTGAGGACCTCAGCTTCTCTATAAGGTCGGGACAGGGGTGTAGAGGGAACGGTTCTCCAAAACTGCATCAAACTTTCTGTCTGTCAGTAAGACAGTTGACTGGAGTATGGCCTTATGAGGGGCCAGCTACTTTGCTGCAGTGAGAAATGGTGGTGGTGTGGTTCCTGCTTGGGGACGGCCCTCGTCTGGCACATGCCCTGGCCGAGGGGTCGACCTGCACCTTAGATGGAAGTTCAGCTCTCTAGGCCTGGCCTCACGTGCCCCCAGTGTTCTTGCCAGAAGGAAAAACACCAACCGACCCTTTGGTGACTGCAGAGACTGAGAGTTCCTGGCAGCAGTGCAAACATGTGCATTTTTTCCCCCCTTATTACGCTTCCGTAGGCAGATTTAATGCTTTAGAAGGGTACAAGGCAGTCACGGGAAGTAGTTCCTGTTTTTCTTACGGCTTTGCCAAGTGGGAAATAAACCTTCCTACCTTGTCTTTTTTGCAGGACTTCCTCTGTCTGTCTCCTCCTTTCTTCTTTATATTTCGCATCTCTCTTTGAAACTTAATGTGAAGTGCACAAGGGCCAAGTGTTTTGGTGAAGAAGGGGCTGGAGGAGCAGCATGGTGGGTGCTGACTGGGGCTGTATGTGTATTTTCCTCTTTGCACCAAGCTTCCTGTAAACCTGTAGTTTTATTCTTATGCCAGCATCACTGAGTCTGACATTCTTGGTGTCACTTGGTGACCCTTTTGCAAGTGGCACAGCCCAGTGTCATTTCACTGTCCTAAAGGTGCTTCCTCAGAAAGGAGTTACCCCATCCCCCAATACTTTCTTTTCCCTTACTCTGCTGTATTTTTCTTCATTACTCCTACCTCCCACTGCCTTAACCTGCTGCTGTCTATTTTCCACCTCCTTCCTAGAAGTTTCACAAGAGCAGGAATTTTGCCTCTTTTGTTCACTTCAGGCTCTCCAGGATCTAGAACATCATGTAATAGGCACTCAATAAATATTTGTTGTGCTAATGGGGACCCTTGCAGAGTTAAGGCTTCCTTGTTTGTTGAATGAATATGGAGCGAATATTTTATCCACTATTCACCCTAGTGAATCACACAATAATCAGACTTTACGCTGTACAGTTCTCAGGTCCTCCAAGGCATGAATGGACTTGTGGAGCATGTCAACTATTATAATAGAAGGAAAATGATTTGTTGGGGGGGCTGGGTCAGGTTATTGATGTATAATTTACATGCAATTAATTTACCCTTAAAATTTTTAAATTTTTTTAGTATGATTTATTGTCAAATTGGCTTTAATTTACCCCTTTAAAGTGTATAGTTTGATGAATTTTGATAGATGTATATAGCACGACCACAATCATGATACAGAAGATCTCCCATCACTCAGTGCTCCTTTTGCAATCTGTTTTCTTTCTTTTATTATTATTATTATTTTTTTTTTAATTTTTTTTTCAACGTTTATTTATTTTTGGGACAGAGAGAGACAGAGCATGAACGGGGGAGGGGCAGAGAGAGAGGGAGACACAGAATCGGAAGCAGGCTCCAGGCTCTGAGCCATCAGCCCAGAGCCTGACGCGGGGCTCGAACTCACAGACCGCGAGATCGTGACCTGGCTGAAGTCGGACGCTTAACCGACTGCGCCACCCAGGCGCCCCTGCAATCTGTTTTCAACCTCCACCCATCACCAGCCTCCACAGATCAAACACGGATCTGATTTTTGCCCTCATTGCTTCACCTTTTCGGCATGTCATATAAATGGAGTCATAAAGAGGCAGTTTCTTGTGTCTTGCTTATTCCCTTAGCGTAAGGCTTTTCAGATTCATCCATGCTGTTGTACATATCAGTTGTTTGTTCTTTGTTTATTGCTCAGTAGTATTCCATTTTAATTTATCTGTTGATGGATATTTGGGTTGTTTTCAGTTTTGGCTATTCCCTATAAGACTTCTGTAAGCGTTCACCCACAAGTCTTTGTGCGAACTTATGCCCTCCTATCTTTGGGGTAAATACCTAGCATGAGATGGCTGGGCTGTATCATAAGTCTGTGTGTAACTTTACAAGAAATTGCCAAACTGTTTTACAAAGCGTCTGTTCCATTTTACATTCCCACCAACAGTGTATGAGAGTTCCAGTTGTTCCACAGACTTGCTCGTGCTTTAAAATTTTTAAAAATTGTACTACTTCTAGCAGATGTGTATTTCATTGTGGTCTTAATTTGCATTTCTGTACAACTAATGATGTTGAGCATCTTTGCTTATTTGAGAAGGCTATGCTTTAGTAGTCTGCTATATTCTCTGGATACGAATAATGTTCTAATATTAGTGGCATTTGAGGTGAAAATTTCTTTTTTTTTTAAGTTTATTTATTTTGAAAGAGTGAGCGAGCAGGGGAGAGGTAGAGAGACAGGGAGAGAGAATCCCAAGCAGGCTTTGTACTGTCAGCGTGAAGCTGACATGGGGCTCTATCTCATGAACCATGAGATTATGACCTGAGCCAAAACCAAGAGTCGGTCGCTTAACCAACTGAGCCACCCAGGCACTCCAGAAGTGAAAATTCCTTTAAGAAAGTGGTTAAAAGTTTGAAAGGCCTCTTCCACTAGGTCCATACTATACAGAAGAAGGTTAGGGTGTGGAAACTATGTTAAAAGTTGGCAAAGGGTGGTGGTCCTCCTGAGTGACTGATGATGCGACCCAGAGAGAGAGAGAGCATGTAGGACTTGAACATGGAGATTGGCAGAAAGCAGATTCCACGGCTCTACTGACCTTGGTATGGCTCGCTCGGACCTTAGCTAAACCTAGTGTTTGTGGGAAGTAGACCTAGATTTAATTACATTTTCCCGGATGCCCCAGGAGTCGCCTGGGAAAACTCAACAGTCCTTTATGGCCTTGGAGTATTTGGTAGAAGCCTGCTGAACATAGAGCTATCCTCTCTGGGGACAATTTACCGGAATCAGTTAATCAAGCTTGAGAAATCAGTTTACCACAGGCCCAGAAATGCCACCACCCTTACCTTCTGAAACCCTATTTCTCTTGTCCATCTCTTAGTCAATTAATTAAGCAAACATTCCCTGACTGTTTATTGCATGCCAGGTACTAGGGAAAACATCGATGAAGAAAACAGAAGTGGTCCCTGCGGACTCAGAATGAAGGAGAAATACTTCAAGGGAAAAGAGAGGCAGCCCTCGGAGTACCCAGGAGGGGCTCCTAACCCAGGTGTCAGTGCAGGGGAGGTAATCAGGACAGGATCCTGGGCAAGCGGAAGCTACGTGGAGACCTAAGGTTGAAGAAGAGTTAGCCAGGCAGACAGTGCTGGGAGAAAGGCTTTTCTGGACAGGGAACATACCAAGAAGTCCTGGCGGTAGGACATTCAGAGCCTGTCAGTAGTTTCTTCTGGGCATGGTTTAGGAGGTGGGGAGCAGTGTGAGAGGGGTGGGAGTCATCAGGGAGACCAGTTAAACTACCACATAGACTGGACTTCCTCCTTAGGGCAGTGGGGAGCTGGCAGAGGGTTCTAAGAGCAGAATGGCACATTTGGATATATGGTTTAATCGAATAATTGCAGCTGCTCCCTGATCAATGGATGGGAGGGGGACAAGACTAGAGGCAGGGAGACCAGTGAAGTGGCTGCCGTGGTCACCCAGGAGTGGGATTGACAGAGTGGCCTATTGACTGGCAGTGATTGTGAAGTAGGACCCTTTCCAGCCAGTAACTGGAAATGTGCATAAGGGCAGAAGCGAGTGTGTGACTGGCTTTGAAACATTGAGAAATCTAGTACATAGTACTGCATTCTTTTTGGTTTTGGTTTGTTTGTTCACTTCCTTGGAAAACCGATGTAGAAATGTCCCTTTGGCTTCAGTTACCTGAGCGGAGGGGTTTGGGCATTGCCAAACCCTTCTTTGTGGACAGAATTGCCCCAGCAACGATCACTGTGTTCTGAAGTGGGAAGAGGGAATTATTCAGGAGGCCAGGGCCATGCCAAGGTGGGTGGGGGATTTGGGGGAAGAAGCCTGCCTGCTTGTGCCCGGCAAAGCCAGAGCAGAACCTTCATTGCTGCTCTGGGCTACTTCTTGCTAACAACCTTCTCTGCATGTCTCCTGGAGGGTCACTGGGCTCAGAACCCATGTCTGGAGACCCAGAAACTCTCCTTTCAGGAAAGTACTCTCCAGAAAATCTCTTCCTGCCCTTTCTCATCTCACGAACACTCTATTGAGGTGTGTCTTCTCTTCCTTTGAGATTTTTCACTGAAGTTTAGGGGACTCTGTGCTGTGGTTTGGCTGTGGGGGTCTCTAACATGAGGCTATTCAGGTTGCATCCTTCGTACTTGGCCCTTTCCAGAAACCCACAATGGATTTGCTAGAAATAATGGAATAGAAATGAATGTTTGGACAGGGTAAAACCATTGCTCTGTTAGGAGGTACCGATAGAACAGAGAAAGATAAGCGGGAAGAAGAGCACTCATTTCTTTGGCACTTACGATGTGCCATGTACTGTGTTGGGAATTCATTTATATTATCTCATTTAATCCTTTGAATATCATGCAAGGTAGGTATTGTCATCTGCATTTTTTGATGAGGAAATTGAAGCTCAGAGAGTATAAAGCCTTGGCCAAGGGCACATAGTTGGGGAGCTGGGGTTGATTCTTATTCGGGCTCTCTCTGCTATGTTAATTCTTTTTAAATTACAATCTTGTATGCTTGCAGCATATATACTAAGATTGGAGTGAAACAGAGATTAACACGGGCCCTGCACAAGGCTGACATGCAGATTCATGAAGCTTCCATATTAAAAACTAAATAAAATTTAAAAATTAAAATAAATAAATAAATAAATAACTTGTGTTCCAAGCTTCTCATTGTTACCCTGGGGATCTGAAAAGATTCATGTAGCTTCTAAATCAACTAAGTGATTCCTAGAGAGCAGCTTTTGCATGAGAAAAATCTAGCTAATTATTTATTTCAGTATTTCTGGAATGCAAGCCCTATCCTAGGCCACTTACAAAACAATTGGGATGACAGACACGTCTCACAGTGGCATTCTGGCTCTCAGTGCTTGGGACGTCCGTTGACAGCTTTAAACAATGAATTGCAAACCGATGCAGTGCCAGTATAACTCTTCTTCTTTTTGGGGTGAGAAATTTTGGGGGTCTGTGTCCTAGAGGTTTGCTGAGCAAATGATAAAGAAATAGGACCTACAGCTTGAATATTTCAGAGTAACTCCTGATTTGTTGGATTGTCAATGAATGAATTAAAATACATAGTAGTAGGGTCTTTCCTTCTCAGAAACTGAAAACTCCCTCCACTCTCTTCTTTCTCTAGAGGTTTTAAATGCAAGTCCTCATGAAGTGGGCAGCAAAAGGGTAAAAGGTTGACCTTTGCATTGCAATCTCGTTTGGACTCACAGATTTTTTAGTCCAATATTTGGTTTTATATCCACAAGTGGTCACTGCATTAGTTCTTTTTGCTATTTGTTCCTCTCTTGCCTAGTTTCCCACTCCCACCTCTACCTTGCTAGGGGCCACAATGATAAACTGAGCTATTTAGAAGTAAAGCTGGTTTCTGGGTTGTGGCAAGAGTTCATGACTATGAAGTGCCAGCAGGACCTAACTTTGACCTGTGTATCCCTCCCTTCTTCCACTTTTCATTTTCTACCCTTTCCCCAACTTTAATTTTAGTCTGACTACTTGGGATTATTCCAGCATTTAATAAATACAGTTGTTGAACGGGCAGCTGGGACACACAGCATGTTGTATCCGCTGCTTATGAGAACCATCCTTTTGCCCAGCAGGGTGAAACAGTCCTCCCGGGAGGTACCTGTGACACCTGATAAGGAGGGGCCAGGCCCTGTGTGCAGGTGCACACAGGTGGAGTAGAGCCAGAGTGTACATATGTCTGGGCAGTGGGAGATTGTTGGTTTCGCAGGTGATGCTCTCCGCCTGCCTCAGCTGACTTGTTTCTCCGTGGGATATTGTTTTCTTTCTACAGACACACAGCACTGAAATTGTCCTCATCACCTGGGAACCAGGTGTCAATGTTATTTCCTCAGTATTTACTCATAGTCATCTAAAACAACTCCGTGGCTTTCCAGATTGGGAAACTGCTTTATCGATGGTGCCGTTTATCATTTGAAGGGCACAGCTGTGTGGCCAGATGAAAATGTGGTCGGTAGCGAATTTCAAGAATTAGCATAAATTACTCCAGGTTCGAAGCAAAATTCATAAACGCTGCTACATTTTATGGGAAGGGAAGCATTTTTCTTAGACAAGTGAGACAGGTGTCTGGGATTCCAGTGTGCCGTTTCCAACCTCAGGGTTTTGACCAACCAAGATTGCTCACTAAAGTCTGTTTTCTTTCATAAGTGCGTTTTTCATTCCCAAATGGTCACACCCACGGAGCTAAAATGATTAGGATTATAATGACCAGCTTCCAGGCTGCAGCCAGAAAACCTCCAGAATCCCTGTTTACAGGAGAAACTCTGAAGCCGCAAGTTGGGGACTCAGGGCTTCCTGAGAGTAATTAGGACACTGATCTGGGTTTTGAGGTCCCAGGTGAGGGGGCTGGTGCAACAGCCCTCACTGGCGTATGGCTTTGCAACAATAACTGATAGTGTTCTCTCCTGCTTTATCTTTCAGTTAATGACCAGCCACAGCGTCCCTGCTGTGAGCTGCTGCTGCTGCCTCCAGAAGCTCCTGAGCCACACACAGGTTGCTGCGGCTGCCGGCTGAGGAAACATGGCTTACTGGCCACAGTTGAGGTTGCTGCTGTGGAAGAACCTCACTTTCAGAAGAAGACAAACAGTAAGCTTGGGTTTCTCTGGGGAGGTTCTCCTCTGCTTTTCTTCATGGTTGTGAGTTGGGGATTGGAGAAGGGAGGAGAGGGAATCCTCTTGGTTTCTTAAAGGGAAAGAATGAATCTGGCCCTGATGAGCACAGGTCCGTGTGGTCCTGATAGAGCCCTACTGCTTATGAGAGAGGGAAGATGTGTGGCCAGGCAGAAATGTCAGCTTTAGTTTGTGCTACTGGCCAGGCATGAGTTCTGACCCCTGGAATCTGGCACAGAGTTGCCTCTGACCATCCCATTCTTTCCTTTTGCTACAGCCTTGGGGCCACCTGGCTGTGAGCACCTGAAGGGCCCTTGTATTTCTGGGAGGTTGGGAATGAAGTGAGTTAACAGCCCAGCTCTTAGAGAGACGCTGATCTCTTCGTGTCAGTGTGGACTCTCAGCTCTGACTGAAAGCCTCAAGGAATATAAAACTGAGATTTGTTTGATTGCTGTGGAGGGTTCTAAGCCATTCACTTCCCAGTTGGGACACAAATTCTTTGCATATCTTGAGAAGATCATCTTTAATGCTCAGGTGAATGGTGTTTTTACACAGAGGAGGGTAAAGGCTGTGAGGCACGGTGAGCTCCCTGGAGCTCAGACATCAGCTCTTTGCTTGTCTATCTCTGATGAACACTCCTGGACACCCTATCTAGTCTCCTGGGCTTAGCTGCACCCCTCTGTAGTTGGCTTCTAAATCTGTTTCCTGCCCTGCCCTTTCTTCTGAGTTCAGAGCCTGAGTCCCCACTGGGCTATCTTAACTAAGCTTAACATGTCTATAACCAAAATGATCATCTTAGACTCAAAAAGCTGTAAGAGACCTTTGAGAGAATTGAATTAGTGTTTCTCAAACCAGAATAATGCTTGGACATTCTTTAAAAGAACAAAAATGTCAAGATTCCCCTTGTGTTCACGAAACTTATTCTTTTTCTTTTTTTAATTAAAATAATTTTTTTTAATTTAACTTATTTTTTTAATTTACATCCAAGTTAGTGTATAGTGCAACAATGATTTCAGGAGTGGATTCCTTAATGCCCCTTACCCATTTAGCCCATCCCCCCTCCCACAACCCCTCCAGCAATCCTCTGTTTGTTCTCCATATTTAAGAGTCTCTTATGTTTTGTCCCCTTCCCTGTTTTTATATTATTTTTTGCTTCCCTTCCCTTATGTTCATCTGTTTTGTCTCTTAAAGTCCTCATATGAGTGAAGTCATATGATATTTGTCTTTCTCTGGCTCACTGATTTCGCTTAGCATAATACCCTCTAGTTCCATCCACGTAGTGGCAAATGGCAAGATTTCATTCTTTTGGATTGCCGTGTAATACTTCATTGTGTATATATACCACATCTTCTTTATCCATTCATCCATCGATGGACAGTTGGGCTCTTTCCATATTTTGGCTATTGTTGATAGCGCTGCTATAAACATTGGGGTGCATGTGCTCCTTCGAAACAGCATGCCTGTATCCCTTGGATTAATACCTCGTAGTACAATTGCTGGGTCGTAGGATAGTTCTATTTTTAATTTTTTTGAGGAACCTCCATACTGTTTTCCAGAGTGGCTGCACCAGTTTGCATTCCCACCAGTAGTGCAAAAGAGATCCTCTTTCTCCATGTCCTCGCCAACATCTGTTGTTGCCGAAATTTCTTCTTTTTTGTGATGTTACTTGTGTACATATGTGAAACAAGGTATAAACCTCTGTATTTATTATAGGCTATTCTACAACCATATGACCCATACATACTTGCAAATTAAATGCAAACAAAATTGTAAAACCAGTACAATTCAAATTAACATCGTTAAGGTAGTAAGACAGCTATCATTGTTCAGCTGAAACCAGATTATAAGTAGTAAGGTGAATTTGGTAGTGAATGCTGTAGTGCTGGTTCTTTGGAGTTTGGACAGTCTACATTGCTGTGCTAACGATTCAGTTCTTCAACTGCTTTTCCAGTGACCTGCATTTGATATCATTTGGCGTTCATTTGGTCCAATCTCCTCTTTTATAAATTGCGTCCGCATCTGTTCCTTTTTCATTAGTCTGCTACAATTACATCGGTGCCAACACAATCACAAATACAAATGTAAACCTAGGCTTTGAAATCTTGTGCCAGAAGCAGTTATAAAGTGGGCATTCAGAAGATTCAGATTTTTAAAAAAAATTTTTTTCAATGTTTATTTTATTTTTGAGAGAGAGACAGAACGTGAGCAGGGGAGAGGCAGAGAGAGAGGGAGACACAGAATCTGAAGCAGACTCCAGGCCCCGAGCTGTCAGCACAGAGCTGGACGCAGGGCTCAAACTCACGAACTGTGAGATCATGACCTGAGCCAAAGTTGGACACTTAACCGACTGAGCCACCCAGATGCCCCAGGTTCAGATATGTTTATTTGAATTTGTTTAGATGACCATTGAAGTGAAAACACGACATGTTTAAAATCCTCACAGAGAACTCCTATTTAATCCCTCATGAATATATGTACTAGTCTGAGAATCACTGATTTATTTTTATTTTATTTTATGTTATGTTATGTTATTGTATTATTATTTTTTCTGCCTCATGTTACAAGTGGGGACCTAAATCCTAAGGTCACTAGTCAGAGAGTAGAAACTAGAATCTATGTATCCTGTCTGTCTTGATTGATGATAATAGTAATAGTAAAATATAATGTGTTATTTTATAATACAATAAAAGCAAACGCCTAGGATGAGCTTCCATTATTAATTAGATTAATTCTTTAGGACCCCATGAAGTACTGTTATCTCCTTGTGTCGTAGCTGGGGTACTTGAAGTTCAGAGAGAGTCTAAGTAATCTGTCTGAGGTCCACCCACGCTGCTACTCAGGAGTGCATGTAGGTTTCGAGTGTAGATAATCTGACTCCAGAGCTGGTACTCTAAATCACTGTCAGATTGCTTCTCAGTAGCATCATTATTTTTTGTTTTCAGTCTCAAAAACTTGAAGTTTCTGACCTTTTCCTCACCGTTGCTTCTGTTTCTCATGGCTTTTCCCAGGTATTTCCTGGGAAATTTCAAGTCCTGGTATTTCCAAGTCCTGTCTGTTGATCACTCATCCTCACTTCTTAACCATTGTGTGCTCCAGGTCCCCTCCTCTTCTCATCCTGATGGCAGCAGCGCACATGATGGGAAACTGTCTTTGCCATAGCATATCCATTAACCACTGAGTGGTGGAAAGAATTGTTTCGTCTTAGCAATGAAAGCAGGGCTCAAGGTAGTCCAGTCCAGACCTCTCATTTCACAGATGAGAACACTGAGACGCAAAGCAGAGGAGGGATTTCCCCAAGCTCAACCAAGGAATCAGGAGCTTGGGGTCTTGGAACAAGATGTGGGATTGGGCCATTCAGACTGGGCCAGCCTCTTCTGGTCTTGAGCTTGTCACTTCTGGTTTAGTACTGCTTCTGGATTTAAAAAGAGTTAAGATTAGGGAGATAGGCAGGCTTAGTCAAAGGCAATTTGTAGCCTTCTGGCAGAGTTTTTGCTGGCGGAAGTAAAGATACAGCATCTGACACAAAAGGGCTTTTCTGGATGGTACACCACAAGCCTGCTAGCTTGCCCTTGCTTCCCTTCCTGAGAGCTCAAGGAAATGTATTTTTCTGAAGCTGAAAAAAAAAAAGGCGGTTTATTCCAGGTTATAGATGCTTAGGTTGTCAGAGCTGGAGAGATCTGGGCTGCCCCTAGTACAGTTGATGGATCTGGGATTCCAGGCTGGGGGGCAGGGGTCCAGAGTGGGTCAGTCACGGAAGTAGCACCGGAACCAGTTTCCTGGTGTCCCTACAGGCTTTTTTTTTTTTTTTTTCTGGCTGGTTTTGCTTTATCTGCACTAAGGGTTTAATGCCCATGGATCTTGTGCTGACTGGTAGCTACTTCCCAATCCACCTGGCTTGGATTTCTGGATGATATTGTTGAGACATGGGGACCTGTCCAGGGTTTTGGTTCCTCTTCGTTAGCTCACATAGTCAGAACCCACTGCCTACTGGGCAGGGAAAGAAGCTCCATGATTGTTCTTGCCCACAATGTGTGGGATATCATTGCTTGTTTCCCATTTTCTCAGATTCTAGAAATACACACTTAGCTTCAGAGCCTGGTACCTGGGATATGCTTAATAAGTGGTTACTGAAGGAGTAGTAAATGTATTAAATGGGCCATTAGTTTGCAGGTCTCTAGGAGGCTCCCCTGCTATAGGGGCCTTGTGTTCTGCTGCTGGGAAGAATATGTAAAAACTGGGGGCTGAACAGTACATCCCAGAATAACCCTGTGGAAAGGCAACATTTGCCCTTTCCCTCTCTGTCCCTGTTTGCTAATGAATCCTGGGGACCTCTTTGTGCCCCCATTGTCCCCTCACAACAGCCATCAACCAGGGTTAGCTTTCCGTTGTTTCTGTTGGGCAAAGAATACACCGAGAGTTGCGAAAGTCGAGTGCAAAGCTCAGTTTGGGTCCAAAGTAACGGTTAACTTGTGTGGGTGGCAGTCATTCAGTACAAACAGGGCTTGGGACCGGAAGGGCGAGGGGCTTCAGGGCTCTCAGGATCCTCATCTGGTTTTAGGCTGAGCCAGAGGCCAAGGTCCCATGGAACAGATGGGACACTGTGGCCATCTGGCCTTTCTTTTTTGCTTTTGCTATTAATTTTCTCTATTAGATCTGATTAGTCATGTGCCTGGGAAGATAGGTAATTCTAATTGTCACAGAGAGTGTAGGTATTTGGACTTTGGTTAACGATAAGGAATAAACTATCAAATAAATAGAAATTAAAACTCCTCATTTAAGAGCCATTAGAGAATTTTCCAGGGTAGATGAAAACTTTCCACATTCCCTCTCCACTTCCAGTTTCAGCTGATACATTTCTTCCTCATCCTTGTTCCTGGCCTGGCAGTGACAGTTCAAATCCGGATAATAATTCTAATTTTTATTTAATTCTAATTCTGTTCTAATTCCAGCTTGGCCACCATATGCCTCAATGGCTAAGGGAAAGTCGTTTCTCTTGAGTTTTAGTTTTGTCTTGTATGGGGTGAAGAAAGTTAGGACACGTAGCCATTTATTGTTTCATTGGGATAAATAGTGACTGAACATCCACTACATATGGGACATTGGACCGGGTGTAGTGGCGGAGCAGACAGATGTGATCCTGGCCCTCGCGGAGCTGACAGTTCAGCGAGCGAAGCAGGTATAAAACACATCACAGAAGTAAAAATATAATAACAAACTGTGATAGGTGTTAGGAAGAAAATAAATCAGACAGGCTTTGGCACTATGTTAGATTCTACCAGGCCTTGGAAAGGGACTTAATGTAGAATGGAAAGTTATGACATTTAAGCTGAGAGCCCTGAAGTTCAAGTTGGAGAAGATCAGGAGCTCAGAGATTAGGGGCAGCATCATATTCCAGGTAGAGAGACACGTGGTGTGAAGGCTATGGGCCTAATGCATGTTCCCAAGTCAAGGAACAGAAAGCCAGTGGCACTGGTGGAGTGAATGAAGACCGGCAGGGGGGATGAGTTGGGGATTGGCAGGGCCAGATCATGCCTGGCCTTGGAGTTGGGGAAGGGCAGTTGAATTTTATTTTATGTCCAGAAGAAGTCCCTGAAGTGGATGGGTCATGATGATGGGACCCAGATCATGTAGTCCTTGGCCCTGAAGGGACTTGAGTGACCGTAGCCCAAGGAGACCATTGTAATCATTACATGTGTATGTACCATTTTATGTTCTGTTTTCTTCTTTCATTTGATGTAATTTCGTGTATATCTTCTCTTATTTCCAAATAATCTTCATATTTGTAATAATGATTCTCGATACGTAGCCTGCATTTTCTAGTTTTGAAATACTTTTGTATCCATTATCTTCTTAAATTTCAAGGCAATTCTGAGAGGAATGCTTTAAAATATGTGTATCATAGGTAAAGAAATATAATAAATTAGCAAGTTAGTAAGAGGGGGATCTTTTGGCCCCAATCTACCATGGCAGATTGCTGTTAATTTTAAGGTAATTCATCAATACAGCTTTTATTTGATAAGTTCATATCCTATTGCCAACTTTTGGATGTTTATTTATTAACTATAAGCCTCCATGTCCTCAACTGTAAAGTGGGGACAATAGCAAATGGGGGTCAGTAGAACTGGGTTCAAGTGCTGGTGCACTCTCTTACCAGGCTACAGGTGATAACTTCTTCAAACCTTAGTTTCATGGTAATGATTCAACCTGTCTCACAGAGTCATTATGAGAATTAAATATTAGAGATGAGATGTATAAAAATCCCTGGTATATAGTAGGTGCTCACCATTGGCTGTAACTGTTAAAAATCTATAGACCATGAGTTCATTTTACCTCCGTGGAACTAGTTGATGTTTTGTGACCATGCCACTGAATGGGGTCACTTCCCACCTGGGCCACTGCTGTGTCAATGTCATGTGGCCTCTATAGTTGGGCAGAACTAGCAGTTAATCTCAATTCTGCCTTTGTCTCTATGACTTACTCTTCCTTTTCCCCTACTTATATATATTTTTGCCACACATAAAATGGGGACATTAATGGTTCCTACATCACAAGGTTGTTTGGAGACATAAATGAGATCATCCATATGTAATGTGCTTACTATGTACTGGACTCTAAATAAATAAATGGTAGCTACTGTTTATCCTAAATATACAGATGGTAGCTTCAGAGCACCAAGGGTGATAACCACTGTTTATCTTACTCATACTCTTCACTTATTTTTGTTTTTGTTTTTTTCTGAGTTCATTGTTTTTTGAGTTCATTCACAGTTATGCCATTTTTAAAAAGTTTTATTCCTGTTGATATTTGTGAATGATTTTATTTAGCTATAAGCTTGTAAAACATACAATTTTGTGCTCTACTTTTTTTCACTTAATATTGTATGTTTAATAGTGTCTGTGTTTCATAGATGTGATGACTGCACAATATATTGTCCAGTAGATGTACCATAATTTAATCATTTCCCATTGCTGTGCAGCTAAGTTGTTTCCAGTGTTTTGTAATTGCAGTGCTTCAGTGGCTGAATAACTTCATGTGTACAGCTTTTTGATATTTTAAATTTAGTTCTGTAGGGTGAATTTGTAGGAATGTTACTTGGTGAAAGGGGATACTCATACTGCTTTTCCAGAGGGCTCAAATTGATTTGTATTTTCATCTGTATTATTTTATAAACGTCAGTGCATTCTCTTACTCAATGAACATTTTTTAGGTCTTTCTAGGTGGCAGGCTTAGTGAGAAGAAAGTGATAGTGGGAGAGAAACTCTTTTTTAAATAGGGTCCCTCCTGTGCCATGTTTTCATGAAGGCACTGAGTACCTGGGGAACTCCAAGGAGGGGCTTTCAACTTTGGTGGTAGAAGAAAGTGAATGTCATTTGAAATCTTGGAGATTTCAATGTGTGTTGCTTCTTTGGGATTATTTAGAGAAATACTAGGAGGATTAGCCACATCTTCGGTCTTGGAGACCCCACACTGACATGTGCTTTCTTCCAAAAGACTCATTTGTCTTTTCTTTCCCCCTTAGTGTGCTATCAAATAGTGTAAACTATTCTTTATGGATATATGGTAACAGTGGATTTTTGTTCCATTTGAGAAGTAATACATATACATTATGGAAAATTTAGGAAACACAGGATAGTTTATTTTTAAAATGAAAAAAAAATTTATGTTTTTAAACTTTATTTGGAGAGAGAGAGAGAGAGGGTATGCTAATGTGCACCTGCAGGGGAGGGGCAGAGAGAGAGGGAGAGAAAGAATCCCAAGCAGGCTCCATGCTGTCAGGGCACAGCCTGATGTAGGGCTTGACCCCACAAACCTTGAGATCATGACCCCGAGCCATGAGATCATGACCCCAGCTGACATCAAGAGTTGGACATTCAACCACTGAGCCCCAGCCCCAGCACTGAAAAGTATTTTGAAAAGTCACCCATGTTCTTATCACCCCAAGATAGCCACTGTTATCATCTTTGTATTTCCTTCCAAAAAGAAGATTTAAAAAGAGTTTAGTAGGTAACCATAACAAAGGTCTCTGGAAATTAAAAATGGGTTATTTAAAATACCAAAATCCAACAACAAATGACAGCAGGAACAGAGAGGTTTTATTAATTATGATGTGTTCACAGTATGGAATATCAAAGTGGCCATTAAGATCCATATTTTAAGAGAATATTTTGTGTCATAGAAGATTTCCATTATGATGTTAAATAAAAAAGCAAAATATAAAATTATATATGCTGTATAATGTCAGGTTTGTAGAGAAAAATATTCATGTATACATAGAAATGGCAAAAAATATTAACAGAAAGCCTTTGTTAGCTCAGTTTACTAGGGATTATCTTTGGGAAGTAGGATTAAGGGTGATTTGTATTTACTTTTTTCTATTTTTCTGGATTTTTTTTTTTTTGAGAGAGAGAGAGAGAGTGAGCGAGTATGAATGGAGTAGGGGTGAAGGGTGAGGAAGAGAGAAAGCATCCCAAGCAGGTTCCATGCCCAGCGTGGAGCCCTGTGCTAGGCTTCATCTTATGACCCTGGGATCATGACCTGAGCCAAAATCATGAGTCAGATGCTCAACTGACTGAGCCACCCAGGCACCCCCTTGATTTTTTTAATTTCAAATTTTTCACAATGAAAATATATGTACTTAAAGATCAAGAAAAAAAAATCTGTTTAAAAAAAGAAGGGAGGATTTTAGGACAGTGTTCTCTTGGCTTTATGGCTCTGCAGCCACAGTTGTAATTACCCTTAACCACAAGGCCCTGTGACTCTTCTGGGCTCTTTGGTGTTCATCCTAATTAGAACGTTAGAGTCTAGAAATGAAGGGAATAAAAGAGGTGAGAGTCTTTGCGTGAGCACCCCTGGTTCAGTTGAATCATGTCTAATGATTTCCATACTGTCCCTAGACTTATTTATCCCCTGGTAACTCACTGAGGCAGGGTTTTCCTTTAGAGACACCATATTGTTTTCACCAGTGGATCATGCTTACTTGTAAGTTTACTGATCTAACCCACTGGAGAAGATGGTACCCAGACCTTGATGGATGGGGAAGAAGAACTTTGCACTTTTCCCAGCTTTCCAGTCCTGGAGGCACCCAGTTCAATATGGAACTCTGTGTGATTTTCCATTGTGCTTTGGAGACCTTTCTCAGCCCAATGGGGGGCAACTTTGTGTGCACACAAAGGAGCAGAGATGGTGTGTTTAGCACAGCAGGCTGCCTGGCTTTCTCCTTTCAACAAATGGTCCTTACCTACCTGACACTGTCCCAGAGCTGGGAATGCAAAGCTGACGAGAGTGTTTGCCTTCAGGGGGTGCTCATATTGTGGTGAGGAGGCCAGTGATAGATGATTTCAGGGGCTGGAGGAAAAGGCTCTGGGAGGAATATGCACCGGTTACTATTACAGGAGAAGGGCTTCTAAGCTCAGTCTGAGATTTTAGTAAAGGAAATGATGCCTGAGTAAGTCTGTCTTGAAGAATGAATAGTAAGTAGTGAACCAGATGAAGCAGGATAGGAAGCATTTTCCTTTCTTGAGGAGAACACAGAGGTATGGAGTAATAGGTGACAACATGAGAACTGTAGACAATTCAGTGTTGTTAAAGCCTGGAGAGTGGTAGGAGAGGCTGGAGATTTGATCAGTTGTTCAATTAACTTTGCTGTGGATTTCCCAAAGCCCAAGAGCATTAGGCACCCATGTTATTTTTTAAATTCACAGCACTCTGTCTTATTTCCCCCCTCAGTGTCAGCTGTTGCTGGAAGTGGCCTGGCCCCTATTTATCTTCCTGATCCTGATCTCTGTTCGGCTGAGCTACCCACCCTATGAACAACATGAATGTAAGTATCTGAGCATCCTGCCTGAGACTCCCCTGGCAAGCAAAATCCAGGTAGTGGACACAGGCTACATTTGACCTGTCCCAAGATGCTATCTTTAGGAAATACCACACATGATTTGGAACAGAAAAGCTTCTAATTTTTTGATAAGGCGTGAACTCAGGAAACCATTTTCAGTCTTAGCGAATGGTGATAACAGTAATTATAATAATAGCCAACATCTGTTTCATCCATTTTAGATCATGAAAGTAAAATAACCTTACCCATAAGTCGGAAAGTGGTGATTAAAAAAGCCTCCTGGGGCAATGCCTTAACTCAACTGTCATCTGGACCCTGCCAGTTTTTTTCATATGCATTACGTCTTTACTGCACAATTTGCAAATCATGGAAACATGATTTTAAGGAGCATTTATATAGAACTGCTCAGATTGACTAATATTCTTTTGTGTGATTGTCATAACAACCTTGTATGATAGACTCCTCATTGTTATCTATTGCTTTAATTTCTTGATAAGTAAATTGAGGCTCCAAGAAGTGCAGGGACTTGCCCAAGGTCACATATCCCATAAGTAACAGGTGAAATTAAGATCAGATCATCAGACTCCCAATCATGTGTTTGGATGGTGGCCTTTAAAACAGTGAGCGTAGAAAATACAGTTAATGGCTAAGAACACAAGCTCTAGATGTCAAGTTACTTGGGTTTGAATCCTGGTTTCAATACTAGGCATATCACCTTGGGCAAGTGACTTAGCCTCTCTGTACCAGAGAGAATGACAGCACCTACCCCATGTGGTTGTTGTGTTGTTCTGCAATCACTGTCTTTGTCTCCTGGCTAGGCGTGCTGGATGGACTGACTGCAGAAATGCCCCCGTCTAAAGGGTCAATATTTATGTGGGAGGTTTAACTGGGATCTCTGTTCCATTGCTTCCATGACTACCAGCTCCACTCACATCCTGTCAGCTCTACAGGCTTGCAGGATACTGTTCCTCTGGGAAGAGATGGGGTTAGGGTCACCTTTTAATTGTGTTCTTGGTCTGGTCCCATCTGTCTCACAGCACATAATGACAGTTATTTACCTGCTAATTTGCTAGCGCATATTATACCTATTGAAGTTAAAAAAACAAAAACATGAAACCACAAAACCTCAAGAACATTCTACCAAATGTCATTTTTCTGATCTCACCAAAAAAAGAAAAGAGCATAAAATGAAATCTATGCTCAATTTGTGGGCCAGGGAGGTAATTCTGCTTTTTCTTTTGGTGCCCTGAAGTTTAGTGAATGAATGCATGTTTGATTTTATTGAATCATTACCCTAAGCTTCACTGAAGTACACATTTTAGGGAAAACTCCGTTTTTTTCATCTGCTAGGCTATAATCTCTCAGGAATGATCACAAACAAGCAAGATGGTGTAGTAGAACATCTTGCAGACCATCACGCAGACCTTGGCATCAGACAAATTGGGGTTTGTTTGGATCCTTGCTACACTACTTACTGAGATTGTGCTCTTGGACAAGTTGTGAAATCTTAACCCAGAGCCCTCTGGATGTAGACTATAGATTCTCAGAAATGTGAAGTTCCTATTCTTACAGAAGGCAGGTGAGACTTTAATCCCCCTTTGTGTACTTCTTGCAACCTTACCTCCTGCTCTCACCACCTTCTAGGGACATAGCCAGAAGAACAGAGAGCTCAGATAAAGCTTGCAGAAGTGTCTCTCTCTGGGAATAAAGGATTGGTGTATAACTGTTCCCCATAAATCTTCCCCGATTTGGTCAAGAGCCATTAAGGTTGTAATCACTTCTGTGGGCCCTGGGAGTCCATTATGCTGTTTGATTGTCCTCCTGTATACCCAGTGCCAAGTCCCCATCCTGCTTTTTCCCCCCCCCCCACATTGGGGGATACAACCTATAGGAAGGGGTCTTTGCTTTACTCCACAAGGATCAGTCTAAAATAACTTCGCCTTCCATTGCCCTGTGTTGCCTGGACCAACATTACCCTGTCTTTGGTGCCAAGTATCTCCAGGAGGTTAAAGAGGAGAATCCCTTGATTCTTCAAGCGTTTGGTTGGGTTACATAAATTTCACCTGCATGAAGAGCAGCTGACTTAGGCAAGGGACCTTGTTTGGTTTTCCTTGAACTATTAACAGGGAGATAAGGAGGTTAACTGAGTAAATGTTCAACAGGCCAGAGTCCCTGTAGAGGTTGGCCACAGTGATCAGATCTTGTCACATCCTTGCTTTGGATGTTGCCTCTCTGGTTGGACTATGGATGGAAGAAAAAGGAAGAAGGACCCCAATATTGAAATTGCAAAGGGTAGCAAACTCCTGGCTATAGTTTACCTTCTGGGTAGACTTTGTTAGCACATTTGTATGAAAAGAGTAAGATGAGTAAAACAGGATTCCTGCTTTGGAGGATGGTGGTAGCTGTGAGGTGGAGAGGCTGTTCCTGGCTGGACAGTAGCAGAGTGAGTACTATTGTAGGTGCACAGCCACAGTGCCTCAGTAATCCTGACAGGCTCACTCATTGAGCCTTTACCCTGTGCCAGGCACTCTGATACATGCTTTGCCTGTAAGAATGCATGCAATACTCACCACAGCTCTGTGAAGTAGATTGTATTTTTATCACCATTTTACAGATCAGGAAACCGAGGTAGGAGTTCGGTAACTTGGCTGAAGTTGCTACTTAGCAAGTTTTGGGGACTAGATGTGAAACCCAGTTAGTCTAACCTCAAAATCTGTAAAGCTACATAGTTCTTCATCACCTAGAGCCACTGTTGGTTTTTTTTTTTTTTTTTTATGTTTATTTATTTATTTTTGGAGAGAGAGAGATGTGTGTGCATTCAGGGCAGGGACAGAGAGGGGGAGAGAGAATCCCAAGCACAATCCGAGCTGTCAGTGCAGAGCCTGATGCAGGGCTTGATCCCACGACCCTGAAATCATAACCTGAGCCAAAATCAAGAGTTGGACACTTAGCTGACTGAGCTACTCAGGTGCTTTGAGCCATTGTTTTTTTTTAAAAAAAAAAATTTTTTTTTCAATGTTTATTTATTTTTTTTGGGACAGAGAGAGACAGAGCATGAACGGGGGAGGGGCAGAGAGAGAGGGAGACACAGAATTGGAAGCAGGCTCCAGGCTCTGAGCCATCAGCCCAGAGCCTGACGCGGGGCTCGAACTCACGGACCGTGAGATCGTGACCTGAGCTGAAGTCGGACGTTTAACCGACTGCGCCACCCAGGCGCCCCGAGCCATTGTTTTTAATGGCCATTAACTCTTTTAGGATCACAGATAACCCAGAGAATATGATGAAAGCTGGAGCCATGGCCTTTCTGTCCAAACCACACATGCTTGGTTCTCATGTTAAAAGCTCCTGGTTCCAGGGTTCATTTATCTTGATCCTCGTAAGGGGCACCTGTAGCTGACAACCTCACACGATCTGTGCCTTTGACACATGGGACCAGCCCCAGTCTCCCCAGTCATGCTGTTTGTAAGAAGCGCCTCCATAATGAAGGGAAAGAAGAGTGAAGGGGTGACCTATGGGATGGGGCTCAGTGTTTTGATAAGCGACAGAACAGCAATGACAACAAATATAGCTTCACAGATGACATCTGATCCCAAGTCAGCATGGTTATTAGGTGCCTTTGAGGAGCTTGTGAGCTGGCAGGAGGAGAAACTGAGATGTTTGGCCAACAGAGGACAGTACCTCAGGAATAAGGGAAGGAACGTGGATCGGGATCACGGACATGTGGGTTCCACTCCTAGTCCTGCCCACTGTCTCCTTGAGCATTCTTCACTGACACTTCATCTGGCTGTGGTTTCCTTAGAGCATGAAGGAACTGGATAATAAGGTCATTCCCAGGGCCCCTCCACATCTCCGAAAGGTAAGGCCGGAGGTGGAAGGTTGAATAATGATGGCCAAGTGCTTGCTACACATCAGGCACTTTTTGTATATGGTCTTCCTCTACTACTGTCGTCACTTCCCCAGGACTGGGGCCTTGAATCCCATTCCCCAGGTGATGTCAAGTAGATTAAGAACTACTATCTGATGCCAAGTTTCTGACTCAGGGTAGGATGTGTCCAGAGGTGGCTGGTCTCTGTGATGTGGGTAATGGGACAGACAGAATTGGGATGAAGCAATGTATGGGTGGAACCAAAAGAGATAAAGGTTCCTATCAAGTCCCGGAATCACTTCAAGAATTAATGTTTCTCTTTGTGTTTTTCTTCTTGATTTCATAGGCCACTTTCCAAACAAAGCCATGCCCTCTGCAGGAACGCTTCCTTGGGTTCAGGGGATTATCTGTAATGCCAATAACCCTTGTTTCCGTTATCCGACTCCTGGTGAGGCCCCTGGAGTTGTTGGAAACTTTAACAAATCCATGTAAGTACTATATCAGGTTTTCTTTCCAAACTTGTCAGTTAATACTTTTTCTTCCTTTCTCAACCTCCAGAGAATTTTGAATGGTTGAATTTGAGTGAAGTTGCTTTTGTAAAGGTTTGAAGAATGAGGGCTGGGAGGATTGCCACCAGGATTTAAGACTATGGGGACCTTACTTTGGTGCATTTTAGGAGTAACAGTATGTAGCTAAGAGTCATGTGGTTGGGGCCATATTTCTAGAAACTGGTCAATAAGTAGGGAAGGGGAGACATAGCAGAGTTCTGTCCATTAATTATCCTACTCATTTAGCAAAACTTCCTGTGCATCTGAAATGGCTGCTCTCGGAGCTGGGGGAGGTGGTGCAGAGGTGAGCATGGGAGGGGGCCTGCCCTCAAGGAGCGCATGGCTAAGGATCAGAGAATTTGGTCCTCTGCTTCCAGATCCGCTCTTACTCTGTCACTGCCCTGTCATACTGCAGTGTCCCTATGTCTGCAGGTCTTTCTCTTCCCCGGGTATGAGCTCCCTGACAGCCAGGATGTTGCTTCCTTTGCTCTTGTATCCCTGGCTCCCGGCTTCAATATTGGACATAGTATGGACTTGATAAGTGTTTGCGAAGTGAGGAAGATTGAAGATTGAAGATTCTTGGAATGCACAGAACCGTGGCATGAGTTGGAGCGGACAAAGGACTCTACGAGATGTATTAGGACAGTTCTGAGGAAGCAGCAGTTGGGGCAGGCAGGACCACATTACAGTGTTCATGGACCTCAGGCTTCGTAGCTTTCATGGACCCCCTTTTATAACTGTGTTGGTAAAAAAAATGAATATAATCTAGGTTGAATTCATCATCATATATATTCATTTGAATTTCTGAATTTCATTTTTTATTCTGATTTTAAAAGAAATGAAAAAATTTTGTGGACCCCTAAGAATATTCTGGGCCATAGGCACTGTGTCTACTTGTCTCATGGATAAGTTGGCCCTGGATGTGTGTGTGTGTGTAAGGGAGGGCTTCCTGGAGAGGAGGCACATGGGCTGGGCCTTGCAGGGTGATAAGATTTGGTTGTGTGCACACACGGAAGAGCGTGTAGGGCAAAGGATTGTGCCAGGTGGGCGGGAGCACGGGGTATTCATGGAGCTGGGGTGGGAAGTGGTAGGAGGGGACCGGAGCTGGCCCACAGGAGACCTGGCAGCCAGGCTGGGGCATGCTTTCCTGGCAGGTACTTTCCTCAAGCCAGAGTGGCAGCTGGTCTAACTGGGGCTTTTCTTCTTTTCTTGCACCTCCTACAGTGTGTCTCGCCTGTTCTCAGATGCTCAGCGGCTTCTTTTATACAGTCAGAAAGACACCAGCATGAAGGACATGCACCAAGTTCTAAGGACATTACAGCAGATTGAGAATTACAACTCAAGTAAGCACAAAGCCTTCTGTGTGTTGGTTCATAATTGGAAATTGACCTGCACGGGGGTGAGATGGCAGCCCGGATGGCCTGGCACTTGTTCCTTTTAGCTCTTTCCTGGGGAGCTTTCTTCCTCAGTGGCTGGGCCATAAGACCTCTCTGCAGGAGGTGTTTGAGAAGAAACGAGGCCGACTGTGAATTTGCTGGCCTCCTCCTGGGGACAGAGGAAAAATCCCCAGAGAGGAATGGCACAGGACCAGCATTAGGACAATTGGGGGGTGCAGGTTGCTGCCAAGTTCATTTTTTTGGGGTTGCGTGTATGGTTGCTGCAGATGGGCACATTTATAGACAGGGGATAATTACATGCGTATAAGAGTGGTTAGAGTTGCAGCTTGGTATGGATAGGTGAAAGTTAAGCCTTTATTTCTAAAAGGGAAATGCAGCTCATCTTCCCCCTGGTCATTCGGTTTAGTCTGATGGGCATTTGAAGTCTGATTTTAAAGAGTGGTCTTTATCTGCGATCTGGTGAGTGCCTGGGTAGTTTCTCGCCTGCCACTGAGGAAGTGTCTGAGGAGCAGGTGGTTTGCTGCCTCAGGGATCGGCTGCATGAGTCAGAGTCACGGAGCAGCCTTCCAGGCAGGCAGTGGCCGGCCAAGGGGCCGGGGTGCGGGGGTAGCGGTCTCCTGAGTGCAGGCAGTCCCGGTATACACAGTCTGTAGACAGTTGCAAAGCAATAATGAAGCCGACCGAGAGTCGGTCTGCTTTCTATCATCACCCTGTGGTTCTAAACAATGTTGGTCATACGTTATTACTCCCCATCATGGGCCACTTGTTGCCACTGCTCCATCCGAGACAGTACTTTGTACTGAGTTTGGTGTTTTGGGAGGGCTGGGGAGGGTCAGCTTCTGCTGAAAAGCCTCCCAGTTTGTGACCCACTTGGCAAAAGAAGAAATGGTGTAAAGTGCTAGAATTTCAACCAGTCTTGGAGCGTTTTCTTGGGAAGACAGAACCGTGCTTTCGCTGGGCAAGAGAAGAGGCAGTGAGCAGTGTGGGAACTGATGACACACGGAGTCGTGTGTGGGTGGCACGGAGCAGGTGTTGCTTCCCCTCAAGAGAGGCGTGGCTGTGCTGAGCCGCCTGGGTCGGCTGCGAGGGGCTCCTGGCTGACCACTCCGTGCTGTGTGGCCTGGCCATCCTCTTGCCCTGTAGGCCCCTAACCCTGCACACATGTGTCTGTCCCAGCGCCAGTCATAGTCACAGCCACCAAAGTCTCAGTCCTTTCTGATCTGGGTCCCTGTCTGCTGGACCAGAGGATAGCTAGGGTTATTTCTCCTACTACAGAGAGACCGTGTAGGATATATTATTTTGCAGCTTTGTGACTTTGTAAATAAGTCATTTAGGCCCTTTTAGGCCACTCTCCTCCTCTGTAAAATGGGGACAATAGGAGAACTTATCTCGTAGGATTGTTGTGGGGAATAACATGTGATTGCTTGAAAACAGCACCTGGCACATAGAAAACACTTTGTGAATATGAGCTAGCATTATTTTGAAGTGGTGACATCTTGGCCAAACCAGTTAAAACCCCTCTGAGCCTTAATTTCTCCAGCCATAAAATAACGGGTAGCTTGCAATGTAAAATGTCAAACCTAACACAGTGTCTGGCACGGTAGTAGATGTATAATAACTGGGAGCCAGTATTACTCGTAGGTGTCAGTGAGGCATTTCTGAGCACCTGGCCTTCCTCTTCTGCCTTTCAACTTCATGGCTGGAGAAACAGACTTACTGATGGGGCTGAGTTGTTAAGCAGAGTTTCAGATCTCAGTGGAAGCTTCGTTAGACACAGAACCATTTTTCTTTTTGAGCAGCTGGAGACATGAATTAGGGTGGAGAAGAGAAGACAAACCTATGTCCAAAAAACGTTCTGTGCAAAGCTCTGAAGAGAGAGGGTTTCCTGTGATTTTGATTATATCATGCCAGTGCTTATTACCCATCTCTCCATTCACTGGTCCATTCCTTTTTCTGTGCTGCAGCTACTTAAATTGTTTCCACCTTTCTTTGCCTGTCTTGCATTCCTGACCTGGGCCTCAGAATGGAGGGAAATGCACAGGGATGGCGTTTCTTCCTAGGCGAAATCAGTAACTTTTTGTCAAATTCGAATAGCACTGTAGATTTCAGAGAGAATCCGAGCCTGGGGTATGTCCACGTACATCCTGACCGAGAGCCCTGTGTTTATCTGCACTGAGAGCCCTACTCACAGTATGATGGGCTTAGTTAGCCCTCTTATCCTGCCATTGGCGGGATTGGACAGACCCTTGGTCTGGAGTCTTGCCCTCATCAACCTTCTCTGCTCCACACCTACTTCCTGAATGGGACCTACCTCTCACATGGCAGCTCGCTTTGGGTATTGATAGCTCTAATTAGCAGAAAATATTCACAACTCCCACTATACCTTCCAGACAGTGGGGCTAATTCCATTTCCCTTGAAATATTTAAAGACAGCTCTTGTGTTTTTTTTCCCCCTTTCTTCCTGAAGTCTTTGATTTTTTTTCTAGGCTAAATGTTCTTCATTCCTCTTCTGGATTGTTTTTTCCTCTCCTATTTCTGCCTCTCCTTTGGTTGTGTTTCAGTGTGTGTATGTCCTCCTTGAAGTTTATCAGAAATCACAGCAGTATTCTAGCGCAGAGTAGAAGGGGATTTTTGCCTCCCCTGTTCTGAGCAACTATATTTCTGTTAATGCAATATGAGATTGCATTAGACTTTTTGGCATCCACGTCACACTGTTGAGTTCTATTACATGTGCAATCAACCAAAATTACAGTCTTTTAAATACACAGTATTGCAAATTACTTGTTCTCCATTTCTTAATCATGCTGTTGGTCTTTTGAACCGAGAGGGAAAATAATCTGTCTCTTTTTTATTTTACATTTTTTAATTCCCTGTGTCATTTTGTCCTACCCAAACCATTTTAGATTCTGATTTTGCCATGTGTACATTTGCTGCTTCTTACTGTTGCCTGTCATGTAGGAATTTGATAAATAGCTCTCTTTGTTCTCATCCAAGACATTAATAACTATAAACCAAGGCTTGAGGTTTGGATCAGTCCACTGGAGACTAATAGCCCCTTTGGACACTATCGCTCAGGCTCTTACGGATTCACCAGCCTATGGTGTCGTCTGTGCTGGACTCCTGCTCCTGTGATCTAATTGAAGGACTTGTTATTTACTTCAGCTTGTATCTGCTAGATTCATTGAACTATCCACAGATAGTTTGTGTTCATGGGGGTCTCTACTCAGATACTACCTCCTATTCCCATGGTTTCCTGGGCTAGAGAGTGTAATTTTACTTCTACTTATTGGATTCGACCTTAGAGGTCTTTTAGTTCATTTATAGATAAATGGGTTGACTGATTCAATCATTCAGCCAATACTTATTGAACGTAGTATGTACCAACCACTGTTCTAAGTACTGGGACACAGAGATGTACAAAACAAATATGGCCCCTGTTCATATGGAACTTCCAGAAAATAACCTGACTTAGAAGGGGGAGGAACTTTTCCAAGTTTGCATAGCCACCAGAAGGTTAATCTAGGAATGGAACACAGCTAAATGTGTGCTGCTCCACGAAATTCTCTTTCTACAGAATTCTCTTTCTTGTGCTGTTCCAATAATCTTTCAACTGAAAAGGCCTCTAATTTTCAGAATTAAATCATAGACAAGTCTAATTATTCTTGAAACCATCCTAATGAGAAACCAATGTAGGAAGCCTTACAGAGGGTCCCCACCCTGTTTCCTCATCACTGGAACTTGTTGGACATTTTATTATTTTCTTCCTAAACCTATAACCACACAGGGTAAGCAGTGGTTAAATTAATGTTTGGGAGTCCATATGAGGAACAGTCATCCTTCCTAAGTCCCTATCATGACTGCAACCCAATGGAAATATAAAAGTTGAACAAATTCTCAGGAACTCTAGAAGAAATGACAGATTTATATTCTGTCTCTGTGAGATGCAGACTGGCAAAGATTAGTGTTTCTCTGGATGACTTTTGTGTAGTATCTGAGATTATTTCAATGGCAGACAGATGACAACTTTTAGTTTTAACCCATATCAAATTGCAACTTCATGGGGATTATTGCATAGAACGATGTAAACTAGAGAAAATTAATTTAAAGAATACATAGCTTTATGTGCATATGGTAAAACTTGTGAGAGCAGTTTGTAAATGATGGAAAATTGGAAAATGCTGGTGTAAGAGAAAGAGTTTGGGGCTTTGGATTAAGATTTGTTTGGGGAACATATTCAGATTCTACCCTTCGTTATCTGTGAATGTTGGGCATATTTAGATTATCTCTGACCCTCCGTTTACCTAGAACATAGAGATTAGCTACCCCAAGGGTCACTGAGCATCAAATCAGATGACATCTGTGGATGGCCAATGGTGGAGGCACAGCACATAGTTGACACACAATAAATCTGATTTGGTTCATTTCCCCTTCTGCTCCTGGCTGACTGTTTGGCTTCACCAATTTGTTTGACCTCTCTGGGCCTCACCTTTCCTTGCCCTGAAATTGGGACTTTGGCAAAACAGCCTGAAAATGTTTCATCTTAGAAACTTGGTCAGTACTTGGATAGGGGGATCACCTGGGAGTACCCAGTGATGTGGACTATTCCCTAGACTGTAGTTCTTGAGGGCAGGACTGGGCCTTGTTCATGACTCTCCCCCACGTATTAGCACAGTAGCAGACACATGGCAAGCCATCAGTGGACCTTTGGAGAATAAAAGTGAGAGAAAATACCTGCCTTTTCTTCTTCACAGAGTATTTTGAGGGTCAAGTGAGAGTACTTTGAAAAGTGTAAAATCCCAGCACATGTGATTTTCAACCCAGCACATGTGATTTTCAAGTTGATTCCCTTATGTGAACCCAAGTCAACTGGGCTGTAAATAATAATGACAGAAGTTCTTAAGACTTCGGGTCTCTTTTTTCCACAAGGTTTACCTTCCAGAACTTTACAGGAAGTGCTCCCATGAACCTGGGAGACTGGAAGTAGATTTACTGAGAAGCTAAAGAAGTTTTACTTTCTAGCCCCCTGTCAAGGACTGGGTAGGAGTCTTAGCAATAAAAAATTGTCAAAGTAGGATTTTTAAAAAAATACTATTTTTCATAAAGAGAGTCCCCCCCAAAGTGTGTCAGCTTCAGGCCTCACAAACCTGCATCTTCTCTTGTCAGAGGCTCTTGGGGGGGCAGGAAGAACTGCCACCTTCCTCAACCTCCTCCTTGGTGCCTGCCCTCAGGCTCTGTCACCACTCCAGTCCACCTGCCCCTCTTTGGTGAATCTGGCATGTTCAGATGGGGTGACTAGCACATTGGCCAGAGCCAAGGCCTCCCCAGTGGGGCTGGTGCTGCTCAGATCAGGATTGGTCTGGAGAAGATGTTTGCTCTGTTCTGTCTTTACTGCTTATTTCCCTTCAGCTATTTAAATGCATTGCTTAGTCCTACCCACCAGGCTTACTAGCCAGCTTCCTGCTGAACATTTCTGCTCAGGCATCATCTTTGCCCCAATGCCGGAATGTTCTCTATTGACTCTCCTTCATCTTTAGATGGCACCGTGAGGCCAGGCTCCTCTTGACTTTGTTCCATATACAGGATCAGGACTTCCTGCTTGGCTGGAAGTTGGGAAATGCACATCCTGGGGCTGAGGTTTCTTGCCCTTCTGAGTGGACCATCCTCACATCCCCTATAAGAAGTTCCCAACTCCTCTATTTTCACAGTTAGCTAGGCTCTTGTCACTGCCATATACCATGGCTTCTCCCTCAGCCTCACCATTGCTCATGCTGCTCCAGGACAATTCCTGTACCTGTGGAGGTACTGTGGAGGTTCTCTCTCTTTATCTGCTATGGCCTGGCCAGATGGACAAGGTTGTGGGTAGGTTCTGTGGTGGCTGGATGCCCCAGTCTCCCCTGCCTAAGGGATTCAGCAACTTCCATCCTTTGCCAAGATCTTAGCTCTCCAGGTGTCAAGCCCAGTCTCACATTACAGCCACCATAATGCTCTTTAACAGAAAAGCTCAGTAGGTACTCTGTGGGACTTCAGAAGATTATTTTCTGGACCTGCTTCATGAATTAGGCCAGGCCAGTAGGTGGGACAGTTGAGAGATGGCTTTCAAGCTATATGTAGGGCTGGCAAGTTACATCCACATTTCTGTGGATGCCATGTACACCAGAGTCCATGTGAGTGGTACTCCTCTGAGAAGTATGCTCCCTGAAGTTGGGTGGAGCCTACATGGCTCTTTCTATGGCCTGGGGTACCATCTCAGCATCTCCCAGTGCAGGCCTCCTGTGGCCCCCGATTCAGAGACTTCTGCAATGCCTTCTGTCTAGAATGTAGAGCCCTCTGAAGCTTATGAAAACTTTTCCAGGAAAGGACAAGGAAGAACTTTGGGCATTTTGTCACTGGGCTGGAGATGTCCCTTTGGAGGACATGCCGTATCATTGAGATCAAGGGTTGGAAAGAGGAGGGGGGCGGTCAGGGCAGCAATGCATGCATCCCAACATCTTGACTTGTGTCTTTAGCTTCTCCATCCCTTCAGCTAGATTTTTGTATGTCAGTGGCATGGCTATTATTTTCTGTATATTCATGGTACAGATCTGGTTTGTTGGACTTTCTCGTGTGTCTCTGTAAGACTTTTGTAAGTCCTGAGGGTTATGCTGGATTTTACTTAAGGAAAAGGGCCATAACTTTCTGACTGTTGGATTTACTGGTAACGCTGAGAACTCACTATGTGGACCTTTGATTCTGCTTTGATCTTTGAAAGTCAAGAAGACATGATCCCCCAGAGGGCAGGGCGGACTTTGGTCACATGGCAAGGTAGTTGGCTGTTGCAGGGAGTTGAGGAAGAAGATATAAAATCATCATTTTATAAAAACCCGCTGGGCAGTATAATTTAGCACTAAGAGAACACTGGGCAGCCAGGCTGACTTGGTCTCCAAATCCTGGCTCTTCTGATTATCTGCTCTGTGACCTTGGATAATCCCATAACAGCTCTGGCTCAGTTTCCTCAAAATGGAGATACGAATCAGCTAATACGGGTAAAGCATTCAGTGCAGTGCTTGGCACCTACGAGTCACCAGGCTTAGACTTTAGTTCACTGCATTTTCACAACCATCATGTGAGATTAGGAATTTTGTTCCTTGTTATATGCAAGAAGGAGCTGAAGTTCAGAGAGGCTAAGTAACTTACGCAAAGAAGCATATCTGGCAAGGGGAGGAAAGGGGCTGGAACTTCAGTCGTTCATACTCTGCTAGTACTGCATCCTAAAGAGAGCAGCCCAGGGGAGCCAGAAACTTTCCCAAGGTCACAGGATACTGGGCGTGGATGGGCCTGGATCAACAAGGAGACAAGAGGGCTTCTGAGAGAAGTGTCAGACTTCCTCCACTTCCCGGCTTCATGGGGAACAGGCATGGGTGGAATGTTCCCCAAGGCCCATCTACAAAGAACATCCCGTGACTCACCGTCATTTCTCCTTCCCTGCCTGAACCATTTGGACAGCCACTGAGGTTGAGGCTGCAGCCCCAAACTTTGCTTTCTGTCCCTTTGTGCGCCCCCCCCCCCCCGTGAGTCATGTTGTTGGGACATCTGATGACATATGTTGACACATATGTCATCAGACTGGAAATTCCTTGAAATCTTTGCGTGATTGCAATTCACGTTCTGCATGCACTTGTCAAAAGTCCTGATCTGGGGCCTTGGGTTTCATATTTTGAAATCTTTCCAATCTAACACAAGAACGTTTTCCCAGAGCTGTCATGGCCAGGCTGTGTCCCAGAGCCCAGGGCGCTAGTTTCCATCCAGGGTAGCGGCCTGGCCCCAGCAAGGCTGTAATCAGGTGGATACAGTGCTGTACTGCTATGTTGAAATATTACTTGAACTAAATCGAATCAAAGGTCAGCTTTACCAGACAAGAATAGAAAACACAATTACGCTCAATTACAGGACATCGTGTACCCCGTAACGTCAGCCTGCCTTTAAAAAGTTGGATTGTTAGCATCAAGAACAGTGTTTCATGTGTCTTGCTTTTCCAGTATATGATTTATTTACCCCGTGGGAGGCAGGTAGCAATTGGGGAGTCCAACGTGCTTCTAGTTAAAAGCTTTCTATTTCTTGCCTTCTCATCACTGTTGTGTTGAGGCACAAAAGGCAACCTTGGAGTGGCACCTTGTCCACCAGATGAAGTTGCACCAAGTCATGATGCCATTTTACATTTTAATAAATGGTTACATTCAAGGCTTACAGTGGCATTAGCAGATTGGTTTTATCATCTCCATTTTATTAACGAGGCAACTGGGGCTCAAAAGGGATAGGTCTGTTGCCTAAGATCACAGAAGAAAGCTGTAAATTGAATCTGGGTCTGTTTGACCCCAAGGCTTAGCATCTTTCCACCGTACCATGCTGCCATGTTGCCTTATTCCAATACCAGGAAGCATGGGTGGCATCATCATCTTTTGATGCCAAAAATGTAATGAAGTGATTTTAAAGAGTAAAGTGATTCATTGTAATTCCCCATAAAGTAGAAAGAGCCAAAGCTTTTAAGCCAGAGTTGATTGAATTCAGATTTACCACTTGCTTGCTTTGTGATCCTGAGCAGGATCTCAAGGGTCACAAAGGGGCTATTTCCACATTTGATAAACAGGAATACTACATTTCTTGTAAGCTTTATTTAGGGATTCTAGAAAATAACACATACATTGTATCTGATGCTTGGTAAACGCTAATTGCCTTCCTCTGCCTAGACATCACTACTTTGTCCCTTAACATATTTTATTCATTTTAAAAATAAGGGAAAACTAAGGTATTTATACTATCATGTAACAGTTATTCCTTAGTTTATGCATTATATTAATAATTATTCCTTAGTTCAGCGCTGGAAGGAATCCCTTCTCTGACTCTGTCTCCTCATCTTCCTTTCCTTTCCTGTGTCCCTAGGCCTCTCGGGGTCCTGTGGCCAATTCTGATCCCATGCCACGTGGTGTTAGGAGTGTCTGGTTGCATTTTCAGTTGGAGACTGGCCATCAGTGAGGACTTAATGCCTCAAACTCTTTTCTTTCTTCCCAGCTCTTTTTCTCTCCACCCTTCCTATTTGGTTCAGTCTTTCCTGTTTCTGGACTCTGGCTTCTTCATACTTTTGGCTTCTTTCCTTCTCATTGTTCTTTGCCTTTTCTGGGCACCTTCTTCCACCTTCCCACCTCCCTGGCCTTCACAAAGCATTCTACACGCAGAGTGCTTTCAGCTAATTTCTTGCTTTGTCTAATACTGGCTGCTGGTCTCTTCCTCGCTTTCTCTTCACGTGAAGAGTTCATGTGGGCCAATGTTACCTCCTCGGTTACCTTTCATTTCACATTACCTTCATTTCCTGCTGGGCTTCCAAAGCCAGCCTACTGTGCCCACTGCCTCACTGCATCAGGAGTGCTCCTGGCCAGTGTTAACACATCACCCTTTCCCCCGGGGGCCACAGTCTCTACTAGTTATTTTTCTTTTTTAATGTTTATGTATTTTTGAGAGAGAGAGAGAGAGAGAGAGAGAGAGAGAGAGGCAGGCAGGCAAAGGATCCAAAGTGGGCTCTTTGCGGATGGCAGAGAGCCCGATGTGCGATTCGAACTCCCAAACTGTGAGATCATGACTTGAGCCAAGTCAGATGCTCAACTGACCGAGCCACCCAGGTGTCCCTCTACTGGTTCCTTGGGGACCTGGTTACCATTCAGGTTCTTATCAGCTGACATCAGTCCTCATTTCAGGGACTGCCAACAGCCCACCCTGCCTGCTTCTCAGGAAGACATGGGTGTGCCCCTGCCTTAGTAGAGGTCTCTCTCGACCCCCTGGTTTCAGTGATGACTGACCTGGAGTTGCAGAGAGGGCTGGAGGCTCACAAGTCTGCTCATCTGATCCTTTCTCCCTCCCCTCTTGGAAGGCAAGGACAGGGACCATGTCTTTATATAGCATCTCTTTTGTTACAGGCTCCTGCCTTCAAGAGGCACTGAGAAATACTGCTCCTTTGAACCACAGCACTAGTGTTTTGGGTTCAGTAGTCATTTAGTAGTTTGTTGAACTAATGCAAGTTAACCCTACGTGTAAAATACTTTAAGGAATATGTGGTTCCTAAACTTAGAGCACTCCCACTGGTCTCAGGAGAAGACTCTGGCTTCCCCAGTACTTGCCTCAAAGGGTTCAGGGAGCATAACCCTAAATATTCTGGTTTCTCTTGGGACCCCTTCACATAATTGTTGTCCATGACTTTATTGGCATTTATTTTGAACTTGTTTAAAGTAACCCAGACTCCTTGTAAAGGTAAACTTCTGTTTATAGAACAGTGGAGGCTCAGAGAGCTTAAGTAACCTCTCCAAGGCCACATGACTGGAAAATTCTGAAAGTGAGGTTTGAACCAGGTTGGCCAGACTCTAGAACCTGAAACTCTTTGGGTACATCTTGGTATCCCCTCAGCAAGCCCTCACTGTAAGGAGGAAAACTTTTCCTGGGTTGGGAACCCCAGGCCCAGATGCATGGCAGAGAGGTTCTGAAGCTATATATATAAACACACACATACACCCCAAGCTCCCGGCGTCCTCTCACCTGCCCTAAGGGATCACCTAGGCAGCGGCCAGTCACCGTGCCTTGCTTCGCTGTCCAGAGCCCCGAAATTCCCAGAGAAGCTCTGGTCTTCCCAGAGAAGGAGGGTCCAGCCATCTCTAGGATGCAGGCAGTAGCAATCCTTGGAGAAGTAGAGACCTAACGTCAGGAAAACAAAACAAAACCCTAACAACAAAAAGCACCTGAGTGTGCTTGTTACCAGCCCTTTTGTAGCAAAGAAATTTTCTCAAGGTTTTGTTTATATGGCTGGACAAGCTTCCCACTAGTTAGAATTTGACCTGGTCCCCTCCAGCCCATTGCCCATTTTGACAGGGTGAGGGCTGGAGACCCTCCTGGGGTCCTTTTAAGAAGAGTATCTGAGCTTTGGATGCTGAGGATCTCTTTCTGGACTTCTTTTTTTCATTTGCCTCCTCCACCCACTTCTCAAGCAGCTGATTGCTGTGGTTCCTTTTCATGTTGAACAAAGGAGACTACAGGGATCTTGAAACTTGAGCTGGGGACTGGAGGGTACTGACCGAGAGTAACCCCAGCCGGCTCTGCTGAAGGCTTCCCTCCTCCGCCTTCCTGCCCGCCCCGCCTTCCTTGCCCTCCCCGGTCCTCAGCTGCTCTCAGTCAGCCTGGAGAGAAGCAGAAGAAACACATAGTGTCATGAAAGCATCTTGCCGTGTGCGGGGCCTCTCCCCTGGCTGCCATGGAAGTGTTTCCTAAGCTTGGTCAGCGAGGCCTGGCCCAGAGGATTGGCAAGAAACTGAGGATTCTGTTCTGTTCTTCCTCAGCCTACAAACACACACTTCACTTGTTTTGTTCTTTAGACTCCAAACTCCTGAATTGGGTTTTTTGTCTTTGTTTTTGTTTTTGTTTCTTCTTTCTTTTGCCCTGCCTTTTTGCATCTAAAGCAAAGCTCTTGGGAAATGGACAGGCCACTGTTTGCTCCTTCAGGCACAACCAAGGGGGCTGAATTCAGTGGATGGAGTATTTCAGTTCATATTGGAGGCATTGCAGTAGGAAAGTTCTCCTGGCCTCCGGCTGGGTAGTGACTCTTGGTCTTCTCTGTGGGCAGCAGAGGCTCATGCTGAATTTAGTGACCAGTCCAGCTCTGTGATGACTGTGTTCTGTGACAGCATGTACACCCTCTTAGTTATCTAACTCTTTTCCTCTGAAAGAGTACTTTCACATTCTTGATCTCTGTTTTCGTGACAACCTGTGAATGTTATTAGCTCCATTTTATATCTAAGGAAACTGAGGCCCGCCCAGAGAGATTAAGAAAAGGGGAAAAGTGAAGTTCATGGCTGCACACTGAGGAGAGAGCAAAGCTGGGACTTGAATTCAGATCTTCTGGTGCCTCCCCTGTACTGGGCACTGCTGTGCTTTGAAACAGCAAAGTCCTGGCTCTCAAGGCTCTGGCTCTATTCTTCTGGCAAGAAAGATGGGTCCCCAGACAACTGTAGCTCGGTCTGAGTGCTGCTTGAGGGAAACACAGGAGGCCAACAGAGCACAGAGGACAGCTACCTAATCCAGCTTGAGGTGGGAAAGTCAGGGCAGGCTTCCTGGAGGAGATGACTCATGGGCCAAGTCATAAAAAAAAGGGTAGGAGTTAGCTAGGACAAGGGGAAGAAGGACTGTTTCATACATCTGACTTTCTCCATATTCTTGGCTTCTCCACTCATTTTCTTGCCAACTACAGAATGGAAAAAACTGAGACCAGAGGTACAAAGCCACCTCACTCCTGTCTCCCGCTACATGCCTTCCTCCCCTCTCTCCCATTCTACTCCCCAAATCTTAGGTTTTGAGAAATCTCCTCTATGTTTATCTGCTTGTCGATTTATTTATTCATTGAAAAACATTTATTTAGAACCTATAAGTACATAGCCTGGCCCCTGCCATGATGAGAGATCTCACTTGCCACAACCTCAAAAGAGATTTTTGGCCCTCTGTCGTTTTCCAGAATTTGGCTTCAGCCAGACTCTTCCCCGCTGCCTCAAGCACTTGCAGACAAGTCTCATCTTGGTCAAACACTTGCATGAACTGCCTTCCTCTGGCTTTCTCATTCCTCCTTCTGCTTCATTGACATGTCTCTTCATCTCCCTTATCAGCCTTGAAAATTCCTTGAGGGCAAGGACCGTGTCCTTACCTTCTCCCTATACTTCACTAGAGTACACTGGTAAAGTCAGGTGAAAAAAAAAAAAAACATCTTTTCAATAATCACAAAATTATTACCATATATTATTCACTGTTCATGCTTTACCTGTGAATACCTCCAATCCTCATATCTTGGAAAGGTGGTGATAATGTTATCCTTACCTCTTAGGGAAGAAAAGTTGGTCTCAGGAAGGCAAAATGCATTTCTCAAAGGCACAGTCAATCAACAGCAGAGTCCAGCATCAAAATTAGGTTTTTCTGGCCTCACATCCCTGATCTTTCTACCACTCCATTGTTTCTCAGACTCAGCTAGAATTGCCTGGAGAGCTGTATAAAATTCTGATACTTGGGTGTCGGCTCCAAAAGTTCTGAGTAGATGTTGGGGGGTTGTAGCCTAGGCATTGGGATTTTTGTAACACTACCTGTTTGTTTCTAATCAGAGCCAAAGTTGAGAACCAGTGCACCGTACCACATTGCTTTTCTTTGTCCTCACCGGCTGTAGCTGTTGGTGGTGGTGGGGTGTGAATCTGAGTCTCCATGTGTGGTACACATGTGACTGGAATGCGAGTTCTCTGTAGCCAGGGGTCTTTGGCCTTCCCTGCTGCTCCCTGACCCAGTGACCTCACCACCCTGTGCACGTGCACTGCCAAGGGTTGTTGACTATTTAATTGGCCTCTTGGTTCTTCTGTCTCATCCAGGGGATTCACTGATAGATCACATCCAGCTGTTGCCATTCGCAGAGCCTGTTGACATAACAGAAGAGTCTTATAAACATACTTGCTGGTCTCAAGAGTGTTGCTCATGACCTAGACCCATTGCAAGTGCAGCCTAGGTCAGCCTCCCACACTTTAGCAACCCTCTTCTGGAGGGAGGAGGCTGTTGTGAAGTTCCCTAGCATAGTGTCCACGTCCTGCTCTGGCTTTTCACGCTCAGGAGGAATTTGTGGTTTATGAAGTCAGTGAGGGTCAGCTCATGTGTATACTCTGCTTTATACAGGGCTCAGAGATGTCTTTTTTTTTTTTTTTTTTTTTTTTTTTTTTTTTTTTTTTTTTAAACCCCTGTTTTATAAGTAAGGCAGTAGAGATGCAGCTTAGGTGAGATACCCTGGCAAATAAATGGATACAGAGCCCAGGTTTTCTGACCCCCATTGTGGTGTTTTCCCCATTGTTCCACAATGGTCAGTGTCTGGCTTTTCATGCCAGGCTTCAATTGAAGGTACTAGCTTTCTTACCTTCTTTCTCGTTTATCCCTACCACAGGGGTAAACACCTGGGTGTTACTTTGTGTCACTGGGAATATTAAGATAGGGGTCCTGATTACTCCTGGGGTGTAGCCTGAGAATTGTCCTGATATCTCTGGGCCCTTCTTGGATCTGCTCAACTGAAAGGAAATCTGTGATGCTGCTCAAATACTTTTGGAATCTTCCCAGCCCTAATCCCACCTCCTATTATTTCTTATCCAGCCATCCTATTTTTGTAATGACCAGTAGTTCTTTGCCAGGCTCTGATCTGGGCACAGGGATACAGAAATAAAACACATATTCTGAGGGCACATGACTGGCTCAGTCAGTAGAGCACATGACTCTTGTGAGTTCGAGCCCTACATTGAGTGTAGAGCTTGCTTAAAAAGCAACAACACATATTCTGTATACCAGTGGAGATAATATGCAAATAAAGCAACATTCCTTAAGGTATGGTCCCCAGACTCCCTACATTAGAAGTACAAGGAATGCTTATTAAAATGGAGATTCTCAGGTCCCACTGTAGATGCATTATTTCAGGATCTCTAGGAATTGGGCCCAAGAAACTGCATTTTAGTATGCTTCCTAAGTGAATCTGAGGTGCTCTGAGGTTTGGCAACTATAGGAATGAGCCCTGTGGTAACAGTATAGTGTCATATGTGATGGGGAGCACCAGGCAGGTGCACCTATGGAAGCAGCAGGCTGGTTGCTGTTTGCGGGAGCACCTGGTCTGAGGAGTGACACTAGCTGGGCAAAGAACAGCCTCTTGAATGTGTCACAAGGAATAAATAGGCGTTAGCTGGTCAGGTGTAACCGGACAGTCATTTCTCTAGAGATGGGAAGATGTGAATCGTGCTTAATTTATCCTTTCTAGAACTCTAAATTATTAAAGTTTGCTTAAGAACAGACCTGGATCTGGCAGCAGTGATGAGAGTCTGGTTGAGCTTTTGTGCCCTCCTCCTGCTTTATCTCATGACCTCCTTCAGCAACCAGTATTAAGCTTCACATTGTAGTCCCATTTGCAGATCACACCTCTATTTTGCTTCAGTTAAATGATTGGGTTTGCAAGGTTTGCCCTCTAGAGGTCTGTTAGTGCCTGGGCCTGTGGGCTGCAGTCTGCGAATGAGCATTGCTTAGTCACGTGGTTGTGATGAGCTGGTTTTCTCTTTATTGAAAGAAGTTGGGTTATTAAGAAGGTGGGGCAGAAGGAGAAGTGGACACATGAAACAGGGGAGGGAAAACTGTACCATTTCAGAGTCAGGAGGGTCCCACCAAACATCTGGTTAGAAAACTCTCATTCTGGAGATAAAAAAGCCTGAGTGTCAGAAAGATGATTTCAAGTACCCAAATGATACCACCAGGCACAGCTTCCAACTCCAGGGACTAAACTTGAGGATTTCTCCGGCCAGTGCCTTTTCTGCTTTAATTACCAGACTGTACCTGGAAGGTTTATTATTTAAAAGGATTTTTTATGAAACCCCGTACCAATCCAGTCATGTAGTAGGGTGAATTTTTAAATGTATGCTGTGTTTTCCTAAAGCCTGGCAGACCTGGGTTTTGGAGCTCTGTATCATTTGTTCCACAGTTGGAATTAAAATGAGACCCCATCTGTGAAAGTGCTTTGATATGCGTAATGCTTCACACCAGCGGCTCTCAAAGTGTGGGGCCCAGACCTGCAGTATCCACATCACCTGGAAACTCAAGGGAAATGTGAATTCTCTGGCCTCATCCCGGGCTGGCTGAATCAGAAACTCTGGGGGTGGTGTGGGGACCGGTAATCTGTTTTAACAAGACTTCAGGTGATTCTGATGCCCACTCAAGTTTAGGAACAACTCTCCTGCAACAAGAGAAAATCAGCCCCTGGGGCTTGTGGGACTAAGGCTTTAAATATCTCCGATTTGTAGCTGAGATGGCATTGGGGAGACAGGAGCAGGGGTGTTAGTTTCACAAATTTCAGATGGGTCGGGCGAGATCACCTAAAGGGTTTGGTTTTTTTCCTCGAAAAGCAAGGAAAAGCTGTGAGTGTGTGGAGCACTGTGGTGCTTTTGAGGCTAGGAGCACACGCTGACTGCGGTTCTACACATCTTCGGAAGACATTCTTTTCATCTCTCCTGTAAAGCAAAGCTCCCTGAACGTCATTTCTCTGTATGCTTAAGCCAGAAACCTGTGGCTATCAATTTGTTTAAAACGAGGCCATTAGGGGGTAACTGGGTGGCTCCGTCGGTTAAGCTTCCAACTCTTGATTTCAGCTCAAGGTCTGAAGGTTTGTGAGCTTGAGCCCCGCATCAGGCTCTGTGCTATGTGGAGCCCACTTGGGATTCTCTCTCTCTTCCTCTCTCTCTCTCTCTCTCTCTTTCTCTCTGTACATCTGCATGCTCCCTCTCTCCCTCTATCTCTCAATAAACACACAAAAAAAAAAAAGAAAGAAAGAAAGAAAAGAAAAAAGAAAAAAATAGTTAAAAAAAATGAGGCCATCAATATTATTTTTCTCCACCTGCCCCATTGTGCTGACTACTTTTTTTTTTTAACTTATTAAATGAAAATAAAATACTATTTCTTGGCAGGCTTGAAGCTTCAGGATTTCCTAGTGGACAATGAAACCTTCTCTGGATTCCTGACTTACAACCTCTCTCTGCCAAGGCCTACTGTGGACAAAATGCTGGGGGCTGATGTCAGTCTCCACAAGGTAAGCTGTAAGATTCGGCTTCCTTGGGGGGCTGATGGCAGTTACATTGTTTGAGAGTCCCTGTCTTTGTAATGGTGCTCAAGTTCACCTTCACCAGCTTTTACTTCTCTGCCCAGGCTGGCATTGCCCCACCATCCAGAGAGTGGAATGTGCAGCCTGGTGTCGTGCAGCTGGTTGAGATAAAACTGGTTTCCTGCCTGTCAACTAGCATTTGTTGATAACATCCCCCTAAAGGGGAAGGGAGATGAATTCAAGTTAAGATAAACATTTAAAAAAAATTTTTTTTTACAGTTCTGAGATGGTAATCAGAGTTGAGGAGTATTGATCAGAGCAACTATCTATAAAATCTAAGACAGGAGATTTTAAAAGTGGATGCTTCCTTTAATGATGGACAAAAAAAATCTATAAGGAGAAAATGTTTTTTTTTTCCCTTAATTTGTAAAACCAGGAAGTAATGGTAGTTTATGTAGAATTTTAACCTTAGATTCTCAGACCCCTTCCTTTGGCATAATTGGATATCATACAGCTCCTGGGCTGTGAGTAGCAGACCCTGATTGCATGGCTCTCGATTTTCATAGAAGGTTCTCCAGTGTATTCTCTGGCAGAAAGGGGCACTGCTTCTTTAGCCTGTCTCTTGTCTACACACTAGCTTATGTCTTTACAATAAGCAGAAGCATCGGAAATGTTTATGCCTGATTAAAAAAAAAAAAGTCTTCGTTTTACGTGATGTAGAATTTTTCAAATTAGAAAAATGTGCTTACTGCTTGCCCTTATAAAACGAGGAAAATATGCCTTGTGTTTACCAGTTGTATGGTCGGGAGATGGGCCAAAGGCAGCAGTCTTGTTAAAACAGTTGCATTTAGCATAATTTCCATTTCCCCCTGCCAGTTTCATCTCTGTCCCATCAGGTCAGTTTAAAATAAGGGGCATCCTACGCATGGAGGTGGCCCTTGCATAGTATTAGAATCTCTCTGTGGTTGGTGCTCTCAAACACCGATACTGAAGGTAGGCTGATGGCAAGGACTACTTAGAGAAAGGAGGAAAACTGAAGTAGACTTGCGTGTCTGGCAGTAGGTGAAAACTTACCGGAAACCATGGCAGGCCAAGTGCTCTGTAACGTTAGAAGGCTGCATAGGTCTGGAGAGTCTCTTGATCCATCACTCATTCTAGATTGCACTACGAGCAGGTCAAGCTGCATTAATTTAAACAGGAGAGGTAATAATGGAGTAATACAGAGTTTGCATCATCCATCCATTCCACAAATATTTACTGTCTGTAATGTTTCAGCACTGTAGACAAGAAAAGTGAGCAAGAAACCAAGCCCCTCCTCTTACTGAATTTGCTGTCTAATTGGACAGTAAGGACCATGTATGAAGAAGGGCAGTTTATTGAGGCCCAGGAAAGCTAATTAAGTAAACAAAATACGGCCAAGGAAAGGCTCTCCAGGGGTCTGCTGTAATGAATACTTAAGAGTGACTTAGAATTGGCCTTCAATGAGATGAAAAAGAGGCTCAGCTTTCTGTTACTCTGCTCTGGGGCAAATCAAATGAAGAGTTCCAAATTCTGAAATTGCTTCAACATAGTTTTTTGGATCAGTGAAATAGCTATACCTACAAATAAATAGTATGAATGCTTTTTTTTTTTTCATAATTTGGTCCAACCCCAGTTTAAGATCGCATAAGTTCCAAAATAATGGGAGTTTTTTTTCTCTAATAAAAGTGGTTTCAGGAGTTTGAACTCTCAATTCCTATTTGCTGAATCATGTGTCCCATTTTTGAGACAAAGAGTTGGACTCAGGATTTCCCTTCACAAGGACAAGAGCGTGGGAGATGATGAGTCAAACACAACATTCAGGCTTTAAGTTTTCTGTTGGACTGTGCCCTGATACATTCCAAAGTTGGGTAAAGAGATCTGATGCAGTGGACTATTGCAATGGTGTCTATTCTTCAAAGCTATATTGGCCCACCACCTACCCCATCTTCTTAATCCAGTTTCCCTTGACTCTTTTTGCATGAAATGCTTCCAGGTATTTTTGCAAGGCTACCAGTTACATTTGACCAATCTGTGCAGTGGATCAAAATTAGAAGAGGTGATTCAACTTGGTGACCAAGAAGTTTCCACGCTGTGCGGCTTGCCAAGGGAGAAACTGGATGCAGCAGAGCAGGTACTTCGTTCCAACATGGACATCCTGAAGCCGATCCTGGTGAGTATGCTTGCTGTGTGGAGAAGCTTCAAGCACTAATACTTTTGGAATGTGAACATTTTCCCTGGACAACATAACTTTGTTTTTGTGGAAACATAAGCCTGGCTGGGAATTTGAGAGATAATTTAGCTCATTCGTATTCTGTTCTTTCAAACTTCTGGGCTTTTTCCCAAAAGGTAAAAGGGGGAAGAATGAGTTGGGTATGGCTCTGAGTCTAAACCTAAGGTCCCTTGTGCCTGTTTCAATCAGAGAAAACCTATTTTTTATGTTGTGGGTTTTTTTATATTGTAATTTGAGATTATAAGAGTTCATTTGAAGAAAGAGTTCTCCAGATTAAAAACAAAAAAATCTCAGAAATCTTTGAGAAGATGGACATCCATTCTTAAAAAGCATATCAACAAGGAGACACTGAGCTGTCACAGTGGGAAAACCTTAGAATTGGATGGAAGTACCCGTAATCATTAGATTAACCAATGACGGAATCACACTTACAGAAAAAGGAAATTGCAACACAGTCTGATCAGCCTAGGAAGCAATAGTTCATAGAAGCAGTCTGAGAGTGTACATGTTCATTCTTAATCAAAGAATACAGACCAACCTGAGCATTTTGGCCATCAGGGGGTTGTGTATAGTTCTAGAACTGGTGGATTTCTTTGGTTTTTTGAGAGCTCTTGTGACCTGCGTCTCCAACAACATCATTTAGCATCCAGTGTTCTGATTTCCTACTCACCAGTTAGCACTCTGAGTTGTCAGTAGAATCTCTTAATACGAGGGAAAGAGCCTTGGAAGAAGTATGTGCCTGAAAAGAGATGTTCCTCATTATAAAAGCAAGAAATCAGAATCCTCTGGGACTTTGTGCAAGCATGATTTCTTTATAGGGAGATCCATTCTCCTGAGGCTTCTAAGAATGGTTTCTAGACTTTGTGCCTGGATTGTACCCTAGAAAGTGACCTTTAGAAACCTCTCCTGAGGTTTACATGCTAGACCGACTATCAAGAAGTTCTTGCAGCCTTGTTGGGACACCTGGGTGGCTTAGTCAGTTAAGCACCTGACTCTTGGTTTTGGCTCAGGTCATGATCTCACAGTTTGTGAGTTTGAGCCCCACGTGGGGCTCTGTGCTGATGGTGCCAGGCCTGCTCGGGATTCTCTCTTTCCTCTTCTCTTTGCCCCTCACCTGCTTGTTCTCTTTGTCTCAATAAATAAACTTAAAAATTTTTATTATAAGTTAAAAAAAATAAAGTTCTTGTATCCTCCTTGACTCTATGATGCTGTAGCTTCTGCCTGAGTAGGTAGTAAGAAAAATGGGTGAGTTTTAGGTTTTTTTTGTGTGTGTGACAAGGTTGATGGTGAACCAGTTGGTATGAAGGGCGTAGGCCTAATGCTTAAGATCTGTTTTTGTTTGTAAAACATTTTTTTTAATGTTTTTATTTATTTTTGAAGGAGAGACAGAGCGTGAGCAGGGGAGGAGCAGAGAGAGAGGAAGACATAGAATTTGAAGCAGTCAAGCAGCTCTAAGCTGTCAGCATAGAGCCTGATGCGGGGCTTGAACTCACGAACTGTGAGATCATGACCTGAGCTAAAGTCGGACGCTTAACCGACTGAGCCACCCAGGTGCCCGAAGATCTGTTTTTGTTTTATTCCAGTAGTAATATTTTCTGTTTCAGTTAGAAAAAAATACTGAGTTGCTTTGTTCAATAGTCTGGTATTCTATTGGTTAATATTTCTATAGTATAATTTCAAATAAGATCTATATTTCTGAATATGGATGTTTGCAGTCCCAGATGACTAGTCTCCATGGCTACATTAGCTCATTTGTGCAGACACGTAGCCTGTTGGCACTTGTTGCATTGTGCCAGAAAGATGGTTATAAATGGTAGACCATTTCCTTGTATAGTTTTGGCTGTTTTTCTTTATTTCAGTACAAGGCAGAAATGTTGACTCAGCCAGAATGATGCACATTTTGGAAATATGGGTGCTTTTAGAAGTCCTAGTAACTTATATTGGTGCCCATTCATCATTCGTTTCGTTTAATCATTAAACACTTACTGTGTGCACAACCCAGAAAATCCTTCCACTCACACAATGTCTGAATTGGACTCCAAGTAGAATGACAACACAGCCTTCGTGATCTGACAATCACCAACTTAGGTTTCAAGCGAAAATCCCTCCCTGGTTGGGAGGGTTGGCATGATAGGGTACATGGACATGTGCCATCAACACTGTCAGCTATGTTGCAGCCCATTCTGGTGTAGTTGTGTCTTCTTGATTTATGACTGGGTATTAAGGTCACTGCCATATGCTTTTTGCACATTTCTTATGCCCAGGGAGTATTTCCGGTTCTGCTTCTGCCTGTCTGCTGTTGCTGAAAACTCGGTCTCCATAAAGTCAGAAAATGAGGTTCTTGAATCATAGTGAGTGGTCAAAATTGTTCTGTGGAAAGGTGATTTTGGAGGATACCTTTGGGATAAAATGACTTCTAAACATTTTGAAATGTGACTCTCATTTCTTGAGTTAAACAGGACCTTAATTGGAGCACTGGAATTGATACTGCATTTACATTAAGCAGACTTTTACTCCTGCCATTTGGTTAACATTTCACCCACTTTGATGGTAGATGAATGTGACCTGCGACATCATTGCGCATGGGCAGTTAATCACACCAAGAAACACAACAGGAGAAGCAACCAGATGCCAGGCCCAGCCTTGGGGGGAGAGAAACTGTGCCGTCAATTTGTGTTTCTGTACCCAAAGCAGATTTTCAGGGAAGACCTGTTTTGAAGCATTTCTCCTCTTATTTTTGTTTTTTGTTGTTTGTTTTTTTGTTTTTTGTTGTTGTCGGTGGTGGTATGGATGTGTCCCTGTTCTTCAGCCAAGATATTCTTTCTCCTGGGCCTCCTCTGTCTCCTGATGACCTTTGGACAATAGTGTTTTGACAACATGGGGGAGGTATGGCAGAGTGGCCGGGGGCATGGGCTTGAGGTCAGCTGCATCTAGGTTCAAACGCGGCCTTAGCAGTTTTACCATTTGGGTGACCTTGGATAAATTTAGTGTCAGTAAGCCTCAGTTTCCTCTTCTTTTACATACAGATAATCTAGTTTACCCTTTGTTGTGATTATTGGTCGTGCATATGAAGAACATGACAAGGGGTCTGGCATGCATTAGGTGTTCAGTAAATAGAAGTTAATCATCACTAGAACTGTTTTCATGCTGAAGGCAAGATAGAAATTTTCTTCTGTGTTAGGTATCCATCCTAACCAAGCAAAGTAGCTCTGAAGAACATTTCATTGAAATTTTTATTCTTTGCCTAGATATTGTCAAGGCTTCTTACCTTCTAGATTCTTATTCAGGAGCATACCTCAATTATTTATACCTTGAATGAAAATGAATACTGGATGTCAGAATTCTATTGCATCCTTAAAGTTCTCTGGGATTAATAGTGGTTTCCATTAGGCATTCTTTTAATTTAAAAACCTATTCATTTATTGAACTATGTTGAGTTCATTTTATATGTCAGGTATGTTTTGGGAGCTAGACTCTGCTGAGATCCTCACAAAGATGGCTTCTGATGAGTACAAGGTTAGGTCAATACATGAAATATATGTCCAGGATACATGCATTTATGGAGGGAGACTTGTGTTCATAGTACTTGTACCATTGAGATAACCTCTAGCAGGGGATTGTAGCCATCTAGCAGTGACTTCTTTCTTTTTTTTTTTTTTTTTTTTTAATTTTTTAATGTTTATTTATTTTTGAGAGAGAGAGAGAGAGTAGGGGAGGGGCAGAGAGGGAGACACGGAACTCGAAGCAGGCTCCAGGCTCCACGCTGTCAGCAGAGAGCCCGACATGGGGCTCAAACTCATGAACTGAGAAATCATGACCTGAGTGAAGTCAGATGATTTACCAACTGAGCCACCCAGGCACCCAGCAGTGACTTCTTTTGTCTCACTGCTCAGCAAGGTGGATTTGGCTGTTCTAGTTGGCTAGCCCCGCGAACTTCCCCTTGCCTTCCTTGTGGGTCCTTCCTGAAGCAGCACGTACCTTTCTCAGACAGGAGAAATCTATATGGGGGCTTCTCTCTGCTGTCTTCCAGTAACTTCCGATCTGTTTTGGACTGCAAGAAGGAGCCATATTAGTGGATAAGCAAATTTTGGCCAGAGGGATCTGCTTCTCTTGTCAAGTCCTTGCTGATTGCATTTGTCCTTTTATTGCTGTAACAAATAGCCACACACCTAGCAGCTTAAAACAAAATGAATTTATTAGTTCATAATCCTGTAGGCCAGAAGTCTGGGTACAGTGTGGTTCACCTGGGCCTACTCCTTATTGTTGCACAAGATTGAAATCAAAGGGTTTACAGAGCTGTATTCCTTTTTCGAGGCTCTGAGGATGCCTCTGCTTCTGAGCTCATTCAGGTTGTTAGCTGAATTCAGTTCCTTGCAGTTGTAGGACTGAGGTCTCTGTTTCCTGGCTGGATGTCAGCTAGAGGTGGGTCTTTGGTCCTAGAGGCTGCCATCATTCCTTCCCATGATTTTCATGTGGCCCCTGTTCCAGCCACAGTGGGTTAAGACCCCCTCATGCTTTAAATTTCTGTATTTTTCTCTGCCACATCTCTCTGCTTCTAGCCAGAGAAAGTTCTCTCACTTTATGGGTTCATGTGATTAGATTGGACTCATCTAGATGATATAGGATAATCTCCCTGTTTTAACCTCTATAACTTTAATTATATCTGTAAAGTATAATTTACCATGTGATCTAACATATTCAGGTGCCTGGGACTAGGATGTGGACTGCTTTGGGGAGGGCACTCATCCTGCCACAGATGTCTTTTAACTGAAAGGTATATTTCATTATGCCTTTGAAGTGCTTCCTCAGTGCTCTCGGCTTTTTATTAACCCCTCGTCAGCTCTGTACATTTTCTTGCCCATATTCTGAGAGAGACTCTAAAGCATAATAAACACTACCCATTAGGGTTTTTAATGCACAAACCAAAGACAGCTGTGACTTTGTGAAGTAGAATGTCTCTGAACAAGATGTGACTTAAAAGACTGTTGTAAGGCACCAAAGCTTCAGCCATGAGCATGACAGACAAACGCACGTGGAGCTTTTATTCTAGTGGGCGCTGGGAACCAACTTTTAGGCTGACATTGGGAATTTGAGGAATACTTCACAGGTCCTAGGTCTGTAGAGTGAGGGCTATCCTCTCATTCCAGCTTCACTGACGAACCCCCAGAAGCTCCCTAACAACAATCTTTGCCAGCATGGGACACTGTAAGCCATGGTGGAAAGAATGTGGGGTTAGATAGACTTGCCTTCTGGTCTTGGCTTGCCATTGTCTTAGTGATGTGAAAATGGTGTCTGATTCTTGAGTTAGGAAGGAAAAGCATACGGACTTCTCTCCATCTTCGTAGCAACTTGGGTATTGCACAACCATGTAGTTAGATTGTCTTGACCTCTGATGATACCTTTACCCTGGAAGGGAAAGTTCTGTTTCTGTAGAACAAAGAGTTCTGTTCACATGTCTTCTGATGCATGCAGCATATTCTTGCAAAGGCAGAACTCAGTTCATGGGACAAAGGAGGTAAAGTGAGTGGTGCCCTGAGGTCCCTAGAAGACCAGTGATCTCACAGCTGGGCTGTGTATAGATTGAAGGAACAGACGGAGAAGGGGTGAACGAAGTCATTCTTGTCTTGAAAGCTCTTTGTTTAGCGCCTTCTTGATCCTTAGACAAAGGCTTAGAATATAGATGGGGCTTGGCTCATTCCTTTTTGGGGCTGCATACTTGAACTTATCACATCCAGCCCTTAAAGCATTTGTGTGAGTTTTTTTTTTGCAGGAGAAAACAGCTGCTTTTCTTCTCCTGCATAAAACTCAGACGCTTGTGGGAGGTATCAGATTTTGTTTGGCCTTGTTTGATGGTACTGCCCATCAAACAGATGGTACACCTGTTTTCAGTACATGCTTTCATCTGGCAATCAGCTGCAATCCTTACATTTGGTAAATGACATACCTCAAGGATTGACTCTCAAGACTGTGTTTACTTAATTCCTATAGGTAAAGGGGAGCACACAACTAGAGCTAAATTGGTGAATATAGCAGAGTGTTAATAGGACTATTCAACTCTATCTGTACAGACATTTTTGCCTCAGTTATACTATTTTTTCCTTGAAGAGTGCCACTCTTCCTCCCACTCCCCCCCCCCCCCGCCCCCTGCCTTTGGACCTTAGATTCCTTCTTCTTTTTTTTTTTTTTTTTTTTTTATTAATTTCTTTAAAATTTAAATCCAAGTTAACATATAATAATGATTCAGGACTAGATTAGTTATTCATCACTTCCTGTAACACCCAGTACTCATCGCAACAAGTGCCTCCTTAATGCCCATCACCCATTTAACCCACCCCCCACCCAAAACCCCACCAGCAACGCTTGGTTTGTTCTCTGTATTTAAAAGTCTCTTATTGTCTGGGCGCCTGGGTGGCTCACTTGGTTAAGCGTCCAACTTTGGCTCAGGTCATGATCTCACAGCTTGTGGGTTCGAGCCCCGTGTCAGGCTCTGTTTTTTTTTTTTATTTATTTTTTTAAATAAAAGTCTCTTACTGTTTGTCTCCCTCTCTGTTTTCATCTTATTTTTCCTTCCTTTCCCCTATGTTCATCTGTTGTTTCTTTTTTTTTTTTTTTTTTTTTTAATTTTTTTTTCAACGTTTATTTATTTTTGGGACAGAGAGAGACAGAGCATGAACAGGGGAGGGGCAGAGACAGAGGGAGACACAGAATCGGAAACAGGCTCCAGGCTCTGAGTCACCAGCCCAGAGCCTGACGCGGGGCTCGAACTCACGGACCGCGAGATCGTGACCTGGCTGAAGTCGGACGCTTAACCGACTGCGCCACCCAGGCGCCCCCATCTGTTGTTTCTTAAATTCCACATATGAGTAAAATCATCTGATATTTGTCTTTTTCTGACTGACTTATTTCAGTTAGCATAATATACTCTATTTCTTTTTTTTTTTTAATTTTTTTTTTTTTTCAACGTTTATTTATTTTTGGGACAGAGAGAGACAGAGCATGAACGGGGGAGGGGCAGAGAGAGAGGGAGACACAGAATCGGAAACAGGCTCCAGGCTCTGAGCCATCAGCCCAGAGCCCGACGCGGGGCTCGAACTCCCGGACCGCGAGATCGTGACCTGGCTGAAGTCGGACGCTTAACCGACTGCGCCACCCAGGCGCCCCAATATACTCTATTTCTTAAAGGTTTAGATTTTATTTTGGTCCTAAATTCTGTGGTAGTAGATGTATTTAACTGTTAAGAAACCGCAAAAAAGTATTTAATGCATTAAACACATCACATTTAAAACAATATTTAAATTGTTGAATTGTTTTTAAAAGATTAGTTCCTCCCTCAGACAGGAGTTTTATAGTTCCCTACTTTGACAAGAAATATTAAAATATTCCTCAAAGGAAAACTTCATTGTCATGTAAATCATTGGAAAGAGATAGGATATCTTCTGGGCAGTGTGGTCTTTGTGCCTGGTATCTGGCTTACTTATATTCAATTTGAACTAAAACATATTGTCCTAGCCCTGAGTCGGATTTTCTGAATATGGGCAAAGTGAAGTAGAGATTTTTAGCCTACTTTGAGGGAATTTAAGAGAGGTTTGAAATGTCCTAAGGAACCCAAAGTAACATGCATTTGCAGGGGGAAAATAAAATTGTGCATTGTATTGCAAATCTTATTCAAATACATGTACACCCACATTATTTGGTAGTAGAGGCCCTGAAAAATTGGGGGATGAGGATAAGATTTTTATAAACTGAAAAGAGTTTTCAATTAGACTTAATTTCACAGATGTTCTGTCTTCTGTTTCTATTTGGTTGTGACTTCTAATGCATTGATAATATTCTCTCCCAGTCTTTATTTTGTATAGTGATCATCCATAAGCAAACACTTAAATTAATTCATTCAGCAAATATTGAGCCCCGATCTGTGCCATGCATAGGCCAGGGACGCGGTGGTGAGCAAGGTACAGCTTTCTTTGTTTCCCTGCTGCTGGGCAGTGAATGGGACAGGCCAGGAATCCAGCACATGGATCCTCAAAAAGGAAGGCCGCAGAAGCCCAGGAATTGTCACCCTTTGCTGCCAATGTCTGCAGAGCCAGGTTTGGGCTCATCCTGGGGGAGGAAGAGAGTTGATAGACAGTTGTATGGTAGTTTTGTGGGGGGATTACTGTTCTCAGATTCCAGGTGAGGAGGTCGATGTACCACTGGGCATCCTTGAGGGTCCCTTGCCAGCAGGTTTTGGCTGGCCACAGACTGGTTCAGTGTGGACTCTGTGCATGAGAAGAAACTCTCATGCCTTTCCAAATCGGCCAGCCCAATACCAGGGGCTCCTCCTCAAGAATTCACTGGTCACTCTTAAAACACTGCAGATGCTGAACCCTGCAACTTTCCTACCTTCTGAGGAAAGGAAACCAGATCATGACTGTTCTGAGGTGACTGATAAAGTATTGGCAAGCTACCCAGATCTGCATGACCAGGCTGGACAGAACCCAGACCTCACCTTGTTCAGTGATGGTAGCAGTTTCATCTACGTTCAAAAGGCAGGGTATGCAATGACATGCCTTAATCTGAGCCCTCACCATTTGCAAGGACAAGTGAGTCAACTGACTCCCAGTACGCAGGCCTCAATGGGGCCCTCCTAACCCAGTCTTTGAGGATTAGGAAAGAAGCCTCTGTTAAGTTGGGACCTAAAGAATAAAAGTTAGCCAGGTAAAGAACAGGGAGAAGAAGTTCCAGACAGAAGACATGGTTTGTGTATGAAGAAGGTGGTATTTAGGGGAACTGCACATCACTGAGTAGTTTATAGTGGAGCAGATGGAGCTATGGGAAGCTTGATGGGAGAAGGAATAGTAAGATGAGATTGTGGAGGTAACCACAGATGAACTGAGGTAAACTTTGAGGAGCTATATTAGGCCGATGGGCCTCATCCTTAGAGCAAGGGAACCCACCCAAATGTTCCGGAGGGTGGGTGACTTGATGAGGTGAATTTAAATGCCCTTTGAGGCAGGACTCCTACCAGACCATCTCTTGGGCTTTTCTCTTGCTTTTGGCTTTTCTTCCATAGACATTTCCTGGGTGCCAGCTTATTCTGTGCCAGGAACTATGTTGGATGCTGAGTTGAAATAAAACACCAGCTCAGAAATTAAAGTCAAATTGACTTTGCTAGGTTACTGCCTTTTTAATTTCCAGTCTTTTACAATTTAGTTAAGCTAGTAGGATGAAAGACTGTAATGAAATTGTCTGTTAGGCCCAGAAAAGACGGGGGCACAATGGCCTTTGTCATTCTTGGGCCAGCATTCCATAATGTCATGCTTTTAGGCAATGTGGCACTGTTGCGATTAACACATTTTGCAGAAATGGGTGGGAGCCTTCAAGTAATACAATACACACTTGTCTGTTCTTCCTGTAATGATATTACAGTATTTAGTTATGATCTAAAAATATCTCATAATACATGAATTCTGGTTAGCTTCACACAGGTCATATAGTCCCTGGCTCAAGGTTTTATCTTTGCTCTTACTGTCTTTTTCACTTGCTTCCTGTGGTCAGTGGGGGACCTACAGGAGTTCATAGCCAAGGGAATATTTTTGTTTAGGAAAATAATAGTAGGAATTCAAAACTGTAAATTGTTTACTGGAAGTGTTTGGAAATACCAGTTGGCAAGCTTTGCCTGCCTTTGTCAAGTATTAGCAGGAGACGACAGTTAAGAGTAGGTACAGGCACATGGTTCTCAGGCTTCATTTTGTGGCTTGGTTTTAGGGCATGTTTCCTGGGGTTAATTTTATTTAGGCAATTTAGACATCTTTCACAGCTTCATAGGTAGTCAAGCCAATTTCCACTCTTTATGCTTCTTTAACTCCTGCCCACGCCCCATCCTTTCCTCCTTCTCCCTTTTTTATGTCTCATTTAATTAAAAAGAAAAGTATGAAACAGTTAAAACTCACAAAAAGGCACAGAGAATGGTATAAAGAACACCCCTGTTTCATCATCCATCATTTGCCTTGCTTGCTTCAGATTCTTTTCAAGAAAGAAAACATGACAGGTATCCTCGATGCCACATGTGTGTCCCCATCTCTTTCCTCAGAGTTAATCATGATCCTGGAGTTCCATGTTTTTATGCTTGGTACCATGTATATGTTTTTGCATTCTGCTAATAACATTATATGGTATTGGTTTGTAGTGTTCACGTTGTCTAAATGTGCATATTGATCTGCGGCTTGTCTTTTTCACTCAGCATTGTTCTTGGGATTTATCAGTATTGATACATGTGGCACCTGATTCATTTTAGCTGTTGCATGGTATTCCCTTTTTATATGTAAATTTTATTAAAAAATTTTTTTTTAAATATTTATTTTTGAGAGAGAGACAGAGTGCGAGTGGGGGAGGGGCAGAGAGAGAGGGAGACACAGAATCCGAAACAGGCTCCAGGTTCTGAGCCGTCAGCACAGAACCCACGGACCACGAGAGCATGACCTGAGCTGGAGTCGGACGCTTAACTGACTGAGCCACCCAGACGCCCCTATACCTAAACTTCAAAAAATCCATTTGTCTATGGCTTAGATTTTTCACATTGTTTATGGTGTCTGTGGTGCCTACTTTCTGCTTTTAAAAGATGGAGTCATTTTTGCCACCTTGGTTTGGACTTTTTATATTTTGAGAAGGCTTTCCCACCCCAAGTTCATAAGTACATTTTCTGTTATGTATTTGTAACTTTTCATTTTTTACTTTTAGCCCTGTAATTTACCAAGAACTTAATTTTATATAGAGGTGTGAGATAGAAAATATTAACTTTTCTTACATGAATGACTAGTTCCAGCGACACTAATTGATTAGCCCATCTTTTCTCCATGAATTTGTATTATTAAGTTCGCAGATTCTCATCAGTCTGTTCCCTGTATTTACTTTTCCAAACACAGAAAAGTAAAAATGAGTCCTGAGCAAAATACCTGGATGATCTGAGCTTTAAACAATGCTGAATTTGAATGGTATATGTGTGTTCTTTTTTTTTAAAACCCTGTAATGTTAACCCACACTTGTGTACAACTCTACCAACACATCTTCGAAAGTGGGAATTTATTTGTATGGGCAATAGGTTGCCAATACTTACGTTCATGAACGCTGAGCATTGAATCTCAACAATTAGTGTAAAAGAGATCCTAATAATGACGTTGATTGTCCTATTACTTGCGGGTGGATTCAGCCAATGCTTCTCTTAGAGACCAAAACCTAGAACAGTTTAAACCAACCAGAGCTCAGACCACTGATAGCAGCCACATAGTAAGATGCAGTATTGCATTTGTGTCTGAATATGTAAAGGTCTGATATCCATGGTAAATGTGATGAAGTCCTTAGATTTAGCTCTGTGGTCCACTGTGTTGCTCGTGGGTGAAATAGTCATGCAGTGCATGCATGGATTTTTGCTGAATTGTGTAGCTTTTAAAACAAGAAGAATAAGCCTGCCCCAAAGGTAAGACCTTTAAGTTGAAAAACCTGATGGAAAAATTGTTACCTATGCAAGTTTATGTTCATTCAGGTGAGGAAGACCTAGTCTAAAAACAACATGAACTGCCAATTGATCTGTACCCTTCAGGGGAAAGATGACTGCTACCGGTGACAACAAGCCAGTGTTTTAGCTAAGGTTTTAGATACCTGGTCTTTTGCACTTAGTGGCTGCCCAGCCACTCACTTGGTGTGGTGTTCTGGCCTCCTCTGCATTTGGCGCCATTTCTGATCCCATTCAAGTCCAGGTGAACTGACTGGCTTCACCATCCAAAGCAGATAGCCTTGTGTTGACCAGACGTGGAATGCACAAACAACCACCTTTGTGCAAAGCATGCTGTGAAAAAAAGGCATGAACATTGTCCAGGGGCCATTGGCATAGTGGTTTTCAAACTTCTATGTGTAAAAAAAGTACTGAGGCTTCCTGGCTCACATGTCTAGCATCTGAATCAGTAGGTCGCAGAGGGCTGGGAGACTGCATGTTTAACAAGCCGCCTAAGACCACACTGTATCAGCGAAACCTGGTCATTCACAATTCTGTCAAGTTCCATTGGTACCATGTAATGCCGTATTTCCTTTTTGTAGATTCACTTCTTTTGCTTAAATAGATCGAGTTAGGAAAAAATACTATACCTTTGCTGTAAAGGTAAAATCAGTATCACTATATATAGAAGGTACACATACATGTGCATTAAGATAAATGTGTGTGTGCCTATATGTGTGTATATATATATGTAGGTATAGATATACACATATACCTAAACATAGGTTATGACTTTTCCTTCAGGTTTTTCAATTTGAATGTCAGCTTTGGGGCAATTTTATGTGTGTGTGTGTGTTTGTGTATATGTGTGATGTAAATAGAATATTTATATTTCATCCACTGAACATTACTTAATAAAGTATACGTTTCATCTACTTAACATCTTTTGTTTCAGTTTTGCAAACACTGAGAAAAAGGGATTGTAGGGAAGAAAGAAGCATTTCATCTCAAGCCTTCAGGATTTAGGTCTTAGCCTTGCACTGAAGAGTATTAACATTAGTAATCCTACATTGGGTGTGGCTGATGTGCTTTGAGAGGACAATGGTAGCTCTCTGCTTAGCAGAGGGCGAGCCTCTCAACAGGAGAAACAGTTCTTGGAGAGCTAGCCAGGAAGCGGAAGGGAGGATGTATGCCTTTTCCGGAACTGGAAAACCCTTCAGTTTTGGTAGTAAACTTTTAAGGAAGGGAAGAGAAAGGCAGGGGTGAAATTTCTGAGAATTGTGAGGACGTGCTATGTGCCAGGCACTGCGTAAGGCGCTCTGCACATGGCCTGTAATTCAGTGTCCTTGACATTGCTGAGATACGTGCACATCATGAACTGCACTGCACAGTTGCGGAAACGGGGCATGGGGAATTGGAGTCATTTGCCCGGGGTTCAGTAGCCACCCCAGGTCCCCATAACCAGAGAAGAAGGGGCAGAGTGACAAGAGTCCTCAGAATCTTATTTCCATTTAGACTTTATAAAAGAAATGGGTTAACTACCAAATTTTAAGTTTTGAAAATGTACATTAAATAAACTTGGCATTTTTCTGCTACACAGTCCTGATCATGCCTTATCTTGTGGCCCTCATGGTAAGCACAAAAACACTTCACCTCTTCCGCCTTCCAGTTAAGATCTCTTGGTTTGTAAAAGTTTTCCTTACTGTAGGTTCTGTAGGGTCGACTTTTAAGGTGATAACCTTTAGTTATGATGTGAACCTGAGGTAAGGAAGTTAAAAAAAAAACCAAAAATGTCCTACTTGTTTTTGCTCATAATTACTTAATGGAAGGACCAATTGTTAACGTAATCTGTGAATTGCGTCAAGGAGACCTACTTGAGTATAGTGGTGAAGGGCCCATCCGAGGACTGGGAGTTGGGGAAAGCGGACCCTGGTGACCAAGCCGTTCTAGGGGAGCTCATGAGTCGGGCTGGACAAATTCTTTCCTAGAACCCTTAGACAGATTTTATCAGAAACACACATTCAGGATTATGCTTGGACATGATGATCGTCATGATTATACGAACTTAATCTTCTGTATTTGGAGTTCTTTTTTTTTTTTTTTTTAATCTTTTTTAAACGTTTTAATTTACTTTTGAGGCAGAGAGAGACAGAGCATGAGCAGGGGAGGGGCAGAGAGAGAGGGAGACACAGAATCCGAAGCAGTCTCCAGGATCTGAAATGTCAGCACAAAGCCTGATGTGGGACTCAAACTCAAGGACCGTGAGATCATGACCTGAGCCAAAGTCGGATGCTTAACCGACTGAGCCACCCACGCACCCCTGTATTTAGAGTTCTTTTTAGAGGAAACCCTTCCCCAGGCTGCTGTTTCTGAGATCATGATGAGCTCCATCTACTTCCGGCTATTTTCCTTGCAGTGTGCGTTATGATTTCACAACATGCCCCTATAGAAGACAAATAGCAAAAAAGCCCAGCCTCCTCTAGATTAAAGAGGTGTCTGATATTAAAGAAAATGGTGCCTATAGACGCACCAAGGAAAGATGGATTTTCCCTGAAGACTTTTGTTTTTCTATTTAACAAATAAAAATGATGAAACTGGCCCTATATCTTTTTCTTTTTGGAAGCCTAAAAACCCAGAACCTAAATTTTAGGCTCCTCAGCTATTGGAATTCTGGCCTCGGAGTCTGTGCATCACTGTTCTTTCTTCTTTAGCTTAGGCTTGCTGCCCTAACTTACCTTTTCCTTGGGCCCAATTATTTTCTTACATTTGTTGTGAAGCTAGGTGGGCTATAACAGCAATGAAATATGCACAGGAGTAAATACAGAGATCTGGCTAAAAGTAGGCATAAAAATAAGCATTCTGTATTAAATTTCTAGTGTTACAAATAGTGCTGACTTGAGCAGAATGGGAGAATTTCTCCTTTCCATGCTTTTGCCAGCTTTCAACTTCAGTTTCTTCCTTTCTTGTGAGCCATTACAAACTTATTTCTTGAAGTCATTCTTCTGTTGTTCATCTTGCAGATTTGGGAATTTATGGTCAAAGTTGAATTGGACAGACACACACACACACACACACACACACACACACACACACATCCCCAGCATGAGATATTTTTATGGATTGCATATCAACTAGTTTTAAATATATATTTCTACACTACTTAAAAGCATTCATCAAAGCATTAGTAATTCTTATCTGAAATAACTTGCAAACCTGCAGTTAGAATAATTTTAGTGTCTTTACTTTGGTTAGGAGCAGGTTTCTTATGTTTTAAACTCAAGATGGTGAATGGTTTTAATTAACTTTATTTTCAATAGACATTTCAGGTTTACATTTGAACCTAGAAACAAAGTATTTTTTCTCATTGCAGACAGAACTAAACTATACATCTCCTGTCCTGAGCAAGGAACTGACTAAGGCCACAAAAACTTTGCTGGATAGTCTTGGGACTCTGGCCCAAGAGGTAAGTTGTGTCTTTCTAACACCAGGAGGCAGACCATCCACTATGGCTCTTTTCCACCCCGAGTTTGGCGTAGAGGGTCCTTTTGATTTGAGTATCATGTGAAACATAAAAACAATTTTAGAAGCATCGGTGATCTTAAAAATTAACTGGTTTGAGCTCCTTACTTTAGAGATGAAGAAACCAAGATGCAGAGATGTTTCAGAGCTAATTAGTTTGTGGCTAAAGGCCCGATACCTGGTCTAGAACTTTCTCTCATTGTTATTCTCTGCCCCTAGTTAATGACTCCTCGGTAAAGAGGATTATTCCCGTCATCATCCATGTGCTGCATTTGTCTTACCAAACGTTTCTCCGTATTTCTTTTCCAATAGTGAGGCCAGTCATTTTATGAACCATGTACCCCTCATTCAGACCTTTCCCTGTAAACACCTGGCCTCTAGATTCACCTTTGGGAATGTCCTTCCTTGATGAACATTAAGTTGAGTTTGCCTTTTGGGTCCACATATTGCCTGACCAATGTGTTAGACCAATCTTCTATTCACAAGATCAGGAGGCCTGTAGGTACTTGTAAAATCACTTACCTTTCCCTCTGCCTGCCAGCCGGTGTGTGCTTCACCTTAGTGACACCCAGCCTTCTTTCAGATTAGACTTGGAGAGGAGGAGTGGGAGCCCAGTGTGTAAGGAGCTGAGCCGAGGGGTGGCGGTCAGAAGCAATCAGGCCTGAATGTCCAGGACATCAGACAGGAACAACCTTCTCAAACTTGGTCCAGCCTTATTTTGAGTTGCTTCTCTAAATCGTTTTTTGGTATTTGTTAAAATTTTTTTGAGTACCAAAATTTAGTGTCCTGAGAATAAAAGTATTGTATGTTCATTGTGGAGAGTGCAGGATGTTTGGAAAAACAGAGATCAAACACGTGTCGACAGTTTGGCATATTGCTTTTAGTTCAGTTTTCTTTTTTCTTTGAATTCTGGTCATGGGTGTCTGACTGAAGAGCCTTGCATTTTGGGTCCCTTTCAGGAGAAGTCCTTTCCAGCCTGCCATTTGTTCTTTTGGTTGTGAATGCTGGTGACCTTTCTGTGGGTGGAGAATCTGGGTCACCTGGTGTTCTTCCAGGAGGCAGAAAGAAAAACAGGAACTGACCTGTAAATCCATAGCCATTTCTCTACGGTCCTGTTGCAGACACTGACCTACACTGTACTACTTCCCTCCTGGCCTTCAAGCAAGCAGAGCAGAGACTATGATGTGGGAGGCTGTCTCTAAATTTTACCTTGGGTACAGTGTTTTCTCTTATATCCCAGGTCTGCCTTTTGTCTTGGGTAAGAAAACTAGTGGAAATCGTGATGTTCCCATTGCTGATGAGGCAGAAACTCTCCACCTGAGCAACATATTATTTTTCTTGTCAGCTGCCTCCTTGTGCCCTGCTTGCTCCCTGGTCCAGGTCAAGCAAGGGCCACCCACCCCTCTCAGTGGCAACACCCTCAAGTCCCTGTGATCATGAATTACTTACTGTCTAACTTGATATTTCCCTGGGATAAATGGGAGAGAATAAGTAAATAAATGCACGTGTGTATCTATTCAGTGTTTGGAAGGAAGTTGGATGTTTTGACCAAAGCACAACCCTTGAAAGGAAAAGGAAAAGGGAGGTAACAATTTCTGAGGACCTCCCCTGATTCCTGTAGTTTCACCCAATTTCCCTGTATCATCTGCATGACAAATGGGTCTTACTGTGCCCATTTTACAGATGGCACTGAGGCTCAGGAAAGTTGGACAACTTGCCCAGTCACTTGGTTAGTTAATTGGCAAAAACTGGGATTTGAACTCAGGACTGTTAGACTACAAATTGCACGTTCTTGCTGCTATAGCCTGTTTTTTGTGTGATGAGCTCTGATGGAAACTGGACTAGACTAGAAAGGATATCCTTCAAAGAAAGAAATCTGCAACAATAGGGCCTGGCAATTGGGTAGAAATGGGGACTTTAGGAACTGGATGAGTGAAACTGGGCATGAGCTCCACATCTGAGTGACAGGGAAGGTGTGTCTGACAAGATTGGAAAGGCAGGGCAGGGAACCGCATCCCAGTTACCTACCAGGTGCCTGACACTGCTCGATGTCAGGGTCTCAGCAGTGAGCACACTGGCTTTCCTGTTCTCATGGAGCTTGCATGGTGGAAGATAGAAATAAACAGGAAGCGTATGATGTGACAGCAGGCGTACTGCAATGAAGAAAAATAAAGCAGGGTCAGAAAGATAGAGGGTGATGAGGTGTTGTTTTAAAGGTGGGGGTAATTAGAGAAGTCCTCTCTGATGAGGTGACACTTGAATGGAAGAAGTGACCATATGTTGTCCACTCCAAGCAGGAGGGGCCACAGATAACAAAGATGCTGATGAAAGGACCTGATTAAGGAATGTATTTAAAGACCCAGGAAGGAGTATGGTGTGGCCAGGACAGAATGAGCAGGTGAGAAGGTGCTCAGAGCTGAGGTCAGAGAAGGAGTGGTGAGCACCTTGCAGGACTGGTAAGGCTGCATTTATGCCAAGCGAGATGAGAAGCTAGTGGAGGGTTTGGAGCAGAGGGTACATGACATGTCCTGGAGTATGAGACTGTTGACATTCTGGCTGTTCTATTGAGAAGAGACAAGCAGGGGTCAAGGAAAAAGGGGCCATTGCAGTGTCTTGAGAAAGCGATCAGACAGCCACTGATTGACTCCACAGGTGATTATCTAACACCATCTTTTGTGGGCTGGAGGATGAATGGCCACCCTTCTCTGTGAGGAGGAGTGCTTCACAGAGGAGTGTGGAGCCTGAGCTGAAGCGTAGAAGAATGAGTAGGAGTTTCCCCAAGACAGGTGCCCGGAAGAGCCACCAGTTCGGAATAACAGTCATTCTGGTGCCTCTGTCCAAAGATGTGCTGGTTTTATATGGGAAGAAATTTGTTCTTTCTGTTGGGGTATGGTGGACTGGTGGTAGTGAGGCAGCCTGTGAAAAGAGATATGAGTGGTTTTTACTTTCATTAAAAAATCTCCGGTGCTGTTCACCTCCCAACAAAAGGAGGTCTGGCTACCTCTGCCTTCCAGTTGATAGACCTCATCCGGGTTATGAAAAGATAAAGTAAGGAAAAGCTGGCCACCTAATTGTGTTCTTGTGGTATATGTCACACGCTCCCTCTTTGGAGGGAGAAATGTTTGTGACCTCTGACCTACTCCTAGAAGTGCCTGATTTCCCTCTGGAGGCAGAAGGCAAAGTCAGGATCTACAGCATCGAGGACCATGTTCCGCAGAAGAACCAGGAGGCTCTGTGTGGTACAAAACTTGGCCCATGGTATTGGAAGCTAGGCCTTCCACAGGCTGTGGGTGGGGCCCCTCAGCCTCTCCCCTCTGCCCTTTATGGCTCGGTCTTCTGGGTGCTGAGAACTTGTGACATTTCAAGGAAGATTTATTATGGATTTATTGTGAAATGTGTAGAAATGCAAAGTGCTTGATAAATATTTAATGATAAGAACAATTGGGCCCAGAACTTTACAAGGTGCTGGAGAACATTTGTATAAGAGACAAAGTGCTTGGGGTGTAAGTAACAGATGTCGTCCCTGGCTGCTGGGGCATCTGACTCCTCCCGGGCAGGGGCATTTCTTTGCAGGGACTTCTCTTCTATTTCATGCAATTTACTCCTTTCCACACTCTGTTTAGCTTCATCTTGGTGAGAGGTTGGGCCCTCAGAGAAATGACTTTTCTAAGGCTGTAAGCTAATGAGACAGGGAGCTGGGATTCAGCCTTGGGTCTCCCACCTTATACTTGTTGTGTTCCCTGACACTTAACTGAGACCAGGATGGGGGATTTGACACATAGTACCTTTTCTGTCAAGGGGAAGAGGCCTCCTCTGTTTCCACAGGGAAGTTTAAGGTGTTTTAGAAATGAGTCCGTGCTGGAGGGTGTGAGCAGTTCCTGATGGATGTATTTGAACACAGGGCTATTCAGGATAAGTATTCTCTTCTACAAACCAGAAGATAATCCAGAGGAAATAAAGCCCACCACCAGGGGTTTCACTGACTTCTACCTTGTGCTTCTCTATCTTTAATTTGCATACCAGTCACCTGGGCATCTTGTGAAAATGCAGATTTGAATTGTAGTCGGATGGATCTAGATGTGCCTTTCAGACAACCTCTCAGATAACTTTGCTGCTGGTCCCCGGACCACCGGTGGAGTTGCAAGATTCTGGCAATCCTATCACAAGGCTAAGAGGTCAGGACTGAGATGTTCTGAGATGTGGCTTTGGAGAGGTCAAGAAAATAAGATGTTTCTTTCTCTCTGTTCCCCCAACCCTTGTAACGCCCTTTTCCCTCCCACTTGCCTCCCCCATCCCACCTTCTTTCCTCCCACTTCCCTTCCCCATCCCTGGCACCAGCTGTTCAGCATGAGCAGCTGGAGTGACATGCGGCAGGAGGTGATGTTCCTGACCAGTGTGAACAGCTCCAGCTCCTCCACCCAGATCTACCAGGCTGTGTCCCGCATTGTGTGTGGCCATCCAGAGGGTGGGGGCCTGAAGATCAAGTCCCTCAACTGGTACGAGGACAACAACTACAAAGCCCTCTTTGGAGGCAACGGCACTGAGGAAGATGCTGGCACCTTTTATGACAATTCTACAAGTGAGTGTCTGTGCAGATGGCAGTCCTGGCCCCAGCCCCCACTTAGTTTAGACTCAATCCTGTGTCCCTCCTTCCTCGTGCTTACCCTTATCCTCTGACCCAGTGCTGGATGTTTAGGAGTCTGTTTGCCCACCAGACGGAGCTCCTAGAGGAGTCTTTTCCTTATCAGTTGACTGTCCTCACTTCTTTGAATGGGGCCTGGCACATCTCAGGTACATAGTGTGTTTATCAAATGCATGAGAGATTGAAAGCCAACCTCCCCAGTTTCCTGGGGGATGGAGGAAGGGAGTTCCCAGAGAAATCAAGGGTCTTCTTTTTCTTTCCCCTCCCTTTCACAGGCATGCTTTATAATAAAAACTTTAAAATAACAGAATAACAGCCATAAGAGCTAACATTTAGGAAATATTTCCTATGTACTGGGCATTCTATTGAAATTATCTCATTTAACCCTTACAGTAACCCTGCAAGGAACATTGTGTAACCTCACGTTTTAATAGGCTCAGAGAGGTTAAGTGACTCAGTCAAAGCCACACCATAGCTAATCCACAAGAGCCCATGTTAAGCCCAGATCTGCCTGGCCCCGTGCTTTTTTCTGGTAGACCACATGGCCTCTGAAAAAGCTGTTAATGGTGGTGTGTGTGTACCATCAACCTCAGGCATTTGATCTGCTCTTTGTTTTTGCTTCTTAGCTGCATGGTGGTGTTAAAGAACCTTGTAACTCCATATCTCTTTCTCGCACTTGGGCGGTTTTGTGATGATGATGTGTGTTCTGTGCCTGATGGCAGCATGGAACCAGTGTTACAGTTTTAGACAGTGACATCCTTTTCCTTGAAAACATGATGCAAGTGAGCTTTTCTCCACTTCCAGCCATAGGTGTTTCTTTCAGACACTGAGCGAGGCAGCTTTTTGTGCATTACTGTAACGCAAGAACTTTTTATTCTTCTCTGGAGCAAAGCACTCTAGACATCGCCAGTTGCTTTGCAAGCCTAATGGGATGGCATTATAGGCAATTTTTCTGAAATGCCATCCGCTCCACTCCCTCACTTGCAAGTCAACCCAAGGGAACTTTCATTTGCAAAGCAGATAGAACTGTGAGAAAATCCTTTTTTTTTTTTTTTTCTTTTTAAATTACATCCTCTTTGCGGCATGTAGAGGATACTTGGTACCTAAAAGAACTCAGAATGAAATTAAAAAAAAAAAATCAAGAATCCTTCTGGATAATCAAGCCCTGCTGTCTATTATAACTTTGGATTTTCCAGTTAGAGGTTTTTATTACATTTATTACATATACTTGTGATGGGACCTATTAAAGGGAAATGTCTTATTTTTGCTTGAAAACCAAAATCTAAATCCAGCTCTCTGTTTTCAATGAAAACAAATTGACAAGGGCTAGCGTAAGAGTATGCATCTAGAGTTATGCAGGTGTGTGCATGGTGAAAACCTGTTTCTAGATCATCTCGGTTGTGAGTTATCCACCATCAGTGTTATAATAGACTCTGATTATTTGTCAAGTATTGTCATAGGAGCTCTACAGATAACAACGGTTAATGCTCCCCACATCTCTGCCAAGTACATCATAACTTCATTTTTACAGAGGAGCAAACTGAGGCTCAGGCAAGTGAAGTTATTTGTTACATAGCTATTAAGTGGTGGAGCAGAGATTTGAACCCAGGACTGTCTGGCTAGCTCCAAAGCGCTTGTTCCTATAAGTATATGACCATACATATGCATATCTGCCTTTGTCTTCTTCATAGCCCCTTATTGCAATGATTTGATGAAGAATCTGGAGTCCAGTCCTCTTTCCCGCATCATATGGAAAGCTCTAAAGCCTCTGCTTATTGGGAAGATCCTATATACACCTGACACTCCAGCCACAAGGCAGGTGATGGCTGAGGTAAGCTGCCCAGGCCCAGAAGTCCCTCTCCAGAATCCTCCTAGAATTTATGGGCAAAAAGGTGATGGTGGTTTCAAATGGATTATATTGGGGAAACTCGGGGCTATCCTGGGGTTTCCAAAGAGTGAGAACCCCAAGTGTGACCCAGGCCAGAGCTGACTATGGAGGGCCAGCTCTCCAACCTTGGGTATTTGAATCATAGCTGCAGGCAGATTCTTCTTAGGTGTGGGAAAGACTGGAAATAGTGATGGAGCATCTTGTCAGAGGGCAGCTGCGTATCTCATGGTCTGCCTCTCCTTTTCTGTTGCCCTTGCTCCCTATGTGGCTCCAGGTGAATAAGACCTTTCAGGAACTGGCTGTGTTTCATGATTTGGAAGGCATGTGGGAAGAGCTCAGCCCTAAGATCTGGACCTTCATGGAGAGTAACCCAGAAATGGACCTTGTTCGGGTGAGTATCCCTGTGGTTCCTGTGTGCCTGCTTGATGCTAGAGAGGTGAGTTTCTGGTCACTTTCCTAGAGGTGACTGAGATGAGAATTCTTATTTTTAACCAGTATAGAGGTATTAAGCATAGCCCAAGCTGCAGGTGATGGTGCACAGATAACACTGTTGTATGCATATCAGCATCAATGTGCCCGGTGGTCAAAAATCAGTTTTCCAAGAAGCTGAGCGAGGGTTGGTATTGGTGATTGTAGGACCTTGACTTTTTCATTTCTTCTAAAGCCAACCATGGCATCTTACTTAGCTTTCCTATATCTTGGTGTAGGTCTTGACAGAGGTGTGGGGGCAAAGCCTGGTCTGACCTCTAGGCTGGGCTGAGATGCTCGCTCCCAAGGTGTTGTGTGAGTGCAGAACAGGGTTAAGGTGTGGAGGGGAATTGCACTTAGTGCTTCCGAGCCACTTGAAAGGGATAAGTACTCTAGAGACAATTGGATTCAAAAGCAGAGGAGTCTGAGCAAGAGCAGAATGTTTCCTTTGTTTGAGCCTGAGTGCCGCTTAATCACATCATCCCTGTCTTGGGCTGAGTCAGAGAATCATTAGACTATTTCCTATCTCCACCGTGAGGGAGGCCTCTTTTTTTTGTTTCTACTGCCATTAAGAAGCAGGAATGGATTTTACCAGGTTTCTTATCTTGACACCTCAGTGATCAGAGGGGCAGCTGAGTTTTAGAGGTGGTACCTGAAAGGTACCTGAAAGGTACTCTCCCTTGATGCCCTGGGTGGGGGGACAATACCCAGGTTGCCTTGCAGCGATGGGAAAGCTGGAGTCATCTTTGCTGCTCTAGTGTTGTTACATATTCAGAATTCTTAAATTGGGGCCTTTAAAAACTAAGGGACTGGGACGCCTGGGTGGCTCAGTCGGTTAAGCATCCGACTTCAGCTCAAGTCATGGTCTCACAATCCATGAGTTCGAGCCCCGCGTTGGGCTCTGTGCTGACAGCTCGGAGCCTAGAGCCTGCTTCAGATTCTGTGTCTCCCTTTCTCTGACCCTCCCCCATTCATGCTCTCTCTCTGTCTCAAAAATAAATAAACATTTAAAAAAAAAAAAAAAAAAACTAAGGGACTTGGGTGAGAAAAAAAAGAATAATTTGTATGGATCTATGGATTATTGCTGACTCACAGTAACAACTCCTGCTCTTCAAGGATGGATCTCTGTTGGGCTCCAGTCTCTCCTGTAAAAGGGATTACATGATCCAGCCACTCACAGCACCATAGACATAGATGTGGTCTCTCACCTCTTCTTCCTGGTCCTGCCCTTTGAATCCACGTTTTTATTTGTTGGATGTCTTTCCTTCTGCGTCTCAGAAGATTATGAGGGGCCCTGTTGAAGGGACTCCTTGAGTTTTAGTCTGTAGACAGATGGATGCTTCCCCACTCGATTGATGGATTGATTTAAACGTCTTTTTTTTTTCAACGTTTATTTATTTTTGGGACAGAGAGAGACAGAGCATGAACGGGGGAGGGGCAGAGAGAGAGGGAGACACAGAATCGGAAACAGGCTCCAGGCTCTGAGCCATCAGCCCAGAGCCCAACGCGGGGCTCGAACTCACGGACCGCGAGATCGTGACCTGGCTGAAGTCGGACGCTTAACCGACTGCGCCACCCAGGCGCCCCTAAACATCTTTTTTTAAGATTTTATTTTTTTAAGTAATCTCTATGCACAGTGTGGAGCTTGAACTCACACCCCAATGATGAAGAATCATGTGTTTTACTGACTGAGCCAGCCTGGCATCCCTGATTTGAAAAGTTTTTCATATAAGTATAATATATATTATTAGGTGGAGAGTTTGGCAGGGATGTTTCAGCAGCTCACAGACTCCCAGTTTTGAGAAGACAAAACACTTGTAAACGTGGCCATGGCATTCGTTAGGGATTCTGCTGGGAGAACACAAGATGTACAATAGGAAATGTAGGAACTGTGGATGGGGAGAAAGTCATGGCGTGTGAATTGGAAGACCTTGTGTGTAAATCCAAGAACTTTTACTTTAAGCTCTGAGGGACCATGAACAGGTTTTAAGCAGGAGAGATGTAGATACATTAATCTGATGTGATAGGTGGATTGAAGTGTGGAAAGGTGGAAGGCAGAGACCAGAGTGGAGACCATCTAAGTGGGTGGCCAAGGCATGAGCAGGAGGTGAAGCCTGATAGCTGCTTGATTGTGGAGGGGGAAAGATTTCTAGCTGGTGGGTGGTGGGTATGTCCAATATACCACTGGGTACTGAGGCCCGGAGTGCAGAGAGGTGGTTAAGCCGCCAACTGAGGGACTCCTCAGCCTGTAGGTGGAAGTTGAAGGAGCCTCCTCATCTCCTTTCTTCTCTCTCTTAAGGAGTGTGTGTCTGACTCCACAAACTTGGGCTGCTCAGTCCTCTGTACCCTCCTCATGTCTGGTATGTGAGGTGGTGCCTGAGGCTTCTGCTTCTTTTGGAGTAGCTCTTATCTGTCTTTTTTTCAGCTTTATTGAAGGATAATTGACAAATAAAAATCATATATATTTAGGCTGTACAGTGTGTTTTGATATAGTAGATGTTGCGAAATGATCCTCACAATCAAGCTAATTAATGTATCCTCACCTCACAAAGTAACCACATAGCACATTTCATATACAGTACAGTGTTGTTAACTGCCGTCATCCTGCTGTGCACCAGATCTCCAGAACTTACTCATATTGCATAACTGAAACTTTGTACCCTTTGACCTACCCATTTCCTTCTAAGTGTCTTGTCTTCTCAGAACTGGGAGTCTGTGAGTTGCTGAAACATCCATGCCAAACTCTCCATCTAATAATATATATTATACTTACATTAAAAACTTTTTAAATCAGCCCCTGGCAACCACCATTCTACTTTGTGGTGGCTCTTATCTTTCCACTGTTTCCAGCTCTGTCTACATGCACTGTATCACCTCCCATGCCTCCCCCTCCCCGACCCCAGTCTGGAGGCAGGCACTTCTGTTTTGAGTCATAGACGCACTGACACTAAATTGTTCTCCTTTCTGAGCTGCTCTTTGCCTCCTTCATCTCAAGGCCCTGCATCCTCCCTGGCTACCGCTCCTAAGGGTGATCTTAGGTCTCTGGGTCCTCTCAAATACCCTAGAATGGCCATGTGATCAGTGCTCTCACTGGGCATATCTTTCTGGTCTTGCCTCCTGAACCATGTGCTCAGAAGCCACACAGGGCAGGGCAGGCCTCACCCCAAATGCCATGTGTCTTTATTCTGCTCTTACTTGTTCAAGTCTCCGAATAAAGTCATGCAGAATTTGTAACGCATACCCCTGTGAACTGTGAGGTAAAAACCTGTATCTATTATGTTAACAAAAATACTTACATATCTTACTGATGATAGTATAAATTGTAATTCCCTATAGGAAAGCAATTTGGAATGAAAACTGGAAGAACCATAAAAAAAGTGCAGGATAGCACTGCATTCCATACACCCTCAGGGATGTATCCTATGGAAATAATTTTAAAGAAAGAAGTCACTGTATGAGAGGAAGTGTTATTGCTATAATAATTGTTACTGTGAGAAATTAGAAATAGGCTAAATTCTTAGCAGTATGGGAATAGTTAATGAAATTATAGTATATATACTTCATAAAACCGTTATGTTCCCATTAAAATAATAAATATGAAGCCACATGGGGGGAAAACTTAAACTGTTAGTGAAAGTAAGAGTGACGTAAAAAGTAACAGTGTTTGGCTCCTTAGAGATTCCATTTCAGTGGATCCAGAGTTTCATCTTCCCTCACAAAGCTGTGACAGTAGTTGTACCCACTTCTCCTTTTCCATGAGCTGAGTTTGGAGCTGACTCATTTTTCTGGATGCACTGTGCAGGCTTCTGCCCCAGCCCTTGGATCTACTGGTTGAACACCAGATTGGTTTGTCTTTTTCTTCCATGTTGACCCACGTGGGAAACCAACCAGCTAGGGAACGAGAAATGGAAGGCAGGTCTCTTTTGCATCACCACCCACGCATCCAGCAATTTTACTTGGTTCTACAGTGGCAGCCTCCCCCCAGACTAAACAGCACAAGTGCGTTTGTCTTATTCAGTCTAGAGATAAGGTCATTATGAAGAGTCATCAGCTTGAGTCTCAAAAGAAGAAGACGATACAGTGCAGGGGGAAGATTTGGTAGAATCAGAGTCCACGTTTCATACCATGGCTTTGCTACCAAAGTAGTTGTGTGAACTTAGGTTAGGGACTTGAACTTCTGAACTTGTTTTCCCATCTGTAAAAATGGGAACTTTTAGACAGATCTTCCTCATGGAGTTGTGTGAGGTAAAGCTTATAAATCTAATATAAAAAATGTACAGAGTAAGTATGATCATTGTTGTTACTGTAGTTCATCTGTTAGGCTAGACTGGAAACATATGGACACTAGATCCAGACTAGTCTGACTCTGAGTCTCACTTCCATGCCTGTTAGCATTGTGACTCAGCCTTGGTTAAAATCATACTTTCCCTCCACCCCCCTAACCTCCATATTCTCACCTGTAACATGGGAACACTATTTCTACCTTACAGTTTTCTATGAAGATAAAAAAAAAAAAAAAAAAAGACAACATATGTGAAAAGGTTAGGTTTTGTAAATCCTATAAGACTTAGTATCTAGATTTAGTTGGTGTTTATTGCTTGTACTTTCTCATTGGAACGACAGACACTGTTGGACAGCAGAAGCAATGACCACTTTTGGGAACAGCAATTAGATGGCTTAGATTGGACCGCTAGAGACATCCTGGCATTTTTGGCCAAGCACCCAGAGGATGTCCAGTCTGCTAATGGCTCTGTATACACCTGGAGAGAAGCCTTCAATGAGACCAACCAGGCAATTCAGACCATCTCTCGTTTCATGGAGGTGAGGATATGATCCATGGATCATTTGGAGAAGTCTTTGGCTTCTTTCTCTGAGATGGTCCAATGAGGTTTGGATTGGAAGAAAGTTGAGAAATAATGTCTAGTCTTATTTCCAGTAGTATCCCTCAAACCTAATACAGGGCTCGGTGTACAAAAGGCACTCAATAAAAGTTGAATGACTGAACGTGTGAACAAAACAGACGTAACTCTAGCTTTATTCTATCTCCCTCAAGAGTGTTTTTGTCCATCGTCTTGTAGGTTTTCCGGAGCTTTTGTAGCTCAAAACCTAATGACAAGAAAACATGCCCTTAAAAAGGCATTATTTATTAAATTTATCTAAAATCTAATAGGATAGATTACATTTTAAAAATCTAGTTTTAAAAATTATGTGACTTAATAGGGACAAATAAGGTGTGTTTTGTGAGCGTGTGGCTTTTTGTTTTGTTTTTGTTTTGTGTTTTGTGTTTTTGTTTTTGTTTTGTTTTGGTCTGTTTACTTGGTTAGTTACGATTCAGAATTGCCAAGAAGACTGAGGAAAATGAGGTATGATCATTGTTTCAACCTCTTTCCCTCCACAAAAATCAATATAAGTAACTTATCTCTAAGTACTTCCAGCATTACTCTTAAATTGCAGCTAAAAAACAAAAGACTCCATTCTCAATTGAATATTAGAAAATGACTTTGGAGAGGATGAGCGCATGGGGATAAAAATGGCTCGCAGTCAGCGTGTCCCTCTTAGGACAGAGTCTGCCTTGGCCACAGTGTATCATCCTGGGCACCAGTGCTCTTATGAAGGCTGTTCTCTTCCTTCAGTGTGTCAACCTGAACAAGCTCGAACCGATAGCAACAGAAGTCCGGCTCATCAACAAGTCCATGGAGCTGCTGGATGAGAGGAAGTTCTGGGCTGGGATCGTGTTCACCGGAATCACTCCTGGCAGTGTTGAGCTGCCCCATCATGTCAAGTACAAGATCCGAATGGACATCGACAATGTGGAGAGGACAAATAAAATCAAAGATGGGTGAGTTCAGTGCTGCCACACCAGCCAGTTTTGGGGATGACAAGAGCAGTTATTATGACTAGAGGCACTTCAGTTTAACTAATAACTTGGTAGAAATTCCCCCCAAAAAACCCTCAAATTGGTGGCATGATTTTGGTGAAAGTGGCACATTCATTGCTAGAGACTGTTATTTCAAAGGTCATAAAATACCATCTTTTGATTCAGCATTCCCACTCAAGAGAATTAATCCCATGGCATTACATCAAGAGGAAAAAAAGAAAAAAGGCTTTAGGTTCCCTGCACTAGCATGATCCATTTTTACAAAAAAGGGCAAATAACTGAGGGTTGATGGGGGTGGGAGGGAGGGGAGGGTAGGTGATGGGCATTGAAGAGGGCATCTTTTGGGATGAGCACTGGGTGTTGTATGGAAACTAATTTGACAATAAATTTCATATAATAAAAAAAAAGGTCAAATAACCAGTATAAAAGGGAATGACTAAGCAAAATTTGGTATGTCCACTTAATGCAGTGTTAGGTAGCAAACAAAGGGGGAGAAAACCAAACCAACAGGTGGTATGCCCACTCTGATTACATGTGTTTCAGCATAAGTGCACATGATCGCTAAGACCAGAAAATAAGATGCAAAAATGAAAATAGTGGCTTTGTAATGGTGGCAGGATTGTGAGTGATTGGTTTTTAAAATTTTTTATAGTTAATTAATTTATTTTAAAATGGTTATTTATTTTGAGAGTGTGGGTGGGGGAGGGGCAGAGAAGGGGAGAGAGAGAATCCCAAGTAGGCTCCATGCTGTCAGCACAGAGCTAGACACAGGGATCGAGCTCATGAACCCTGAGATCATGACCTGAGCCAAAATCAAGAGTTGTACACTTAATTGACTCAGCCACCCAGGGGCCCCTGGCTTCTTTTGGTGTTATGGTTCTAATGAATATTTGATCACCTGTGGTTTGGTTTTAGGTACTGGGACCCGGGTCCTCGGGCTGACCCCTTTGAGGATATGCGGTACGTCTGGGGGGGCTTTGCCTACTTGCAAGATGTGGTGGAACAGGCAATCATCAGGGTGCTGACTGGCACTGAGAGGAAAACTGGTGTTTATGTGCAGCAGATGCCCTACCCCTGTTATGTCGATGACATGTAAGTTACCATCTTCTTGTAACTGGTTAACTCAATCCCTAGAGAGAGTATATATGCAACATACATACACATATACACAAGCATGTGCATACATACCAAAGGAGATAGGATGCTTTGATTTTATTTGTTTTACATGCGTGCTGATTTGGTCAAGAAAATCTTTTTTGAAATTCAGTGAAGATTTTAGGAAATAAGATGCCAGATGGAGGTAGTTGACTGTTCCAGCCATACCACTGACATGAATATGCACATACTGGTAATCTCCCCCCCACCCCTTTTTTTTAATGTTTGTTTATTTTGAGAGGGAGGAGGGGCAGAGAGGAAGGGAGAGAGAGAATCTCAAGCGGGCTCCATGCTGTCAGCACAGAGCCGGGCACAGGGCTCCATCTCACAAACCCGTGAGACCATGACCTGAACCGAAATCCAGAGTCAGACGCCTCACTGACTGAGCCACCCAGGTGCCCCTCCTTCCTTTTTTATCCATAGTTGCCAGTACTTACATATATATTTTTTTATATTAAAAATTTTTTTTTATTTTTGAGAGAGAGACAGAGTATAAGTGGGGGAGGGGCAGAGAGAGGGGGAGACACAGAATCTGAAGCAGGCTCCAGGCTCTGAGCTGTCAGGTCAGAGCCTGATGCAGAGCTCGAACCCATGAACCATGAGGTCAGGACCTGAGCCGAAGTCAGATGCTTAACCAACTGAGCCACCCGGGTGCCCCCAGCACTTACATTTTTTTTTTACAACCTTCCCGTTTTGGTTAAAGTTTGCTCAAAGAGCAAATTTTTTTTTTTTTCAACGTTTATTTATTTTTGGGACAGAGAGAGACAGAGCATGAACGGGGGAGGGGCAGAGAGAGAGGGAGACACAGAATCGGAAACAGGCTCCAGGCTCCGAGCCATCAGCCCAGAGCCCGACGCGGGGCTCGAACTCACGGACCGCGAGATCGTGACCTGGCTGAAGTCGGACGCTTAACCGACTGCGCCACCCAGGCGCCCCTCAAAGAGCAAATTTAAAGTGTTGTGACAAACACATGCAGGCACATGCACACAGATACACATTCCCCAAACACAGAAACCGTGATCTAGACCCGTAAAGAGTGACTGCATATAAATTTGTCCACTCCCTCTTTATAAGTGGTGAATCACATTTTGAAACAATCCAAATAAGACTGAACAAGGCCTTTTTTATCTTAGACTTTAGGTAATCTTTTGGTACTTAGTCACTAAGCTGCCAAGACCTCGTGGGAACTGTGCGTTTGGATCTAATGATTTCTTGTAAGAAAGAACAGGCAGAGGTGTAGTTATTGCAGGCATCTGAGATATGTAATGTTTCTTCCAAGTTCTGGAAATTCTCTTATTCTCTGGTGTAACTGTGTAGAGATCAGAGTGCTGAAGGAGCAGGGAGCCTCTTCTTAAGTTTGCTGTCTGCTTTGCATTGAGCAACGATTTCCTCATGTGGCTCCCTCTAGCTTTTTCCAAGTCATCCTGAATTATCTTGTATTTTACCTTCAGAAAGATTAGCCAGAGTTGTCCAAAGACCTCCCCACCCCCACACACTGCCCAACCCCTCATCTAAGATTTACTCTAGGAAGGATGTCTTAAGATGAGGACAGGATGGGAGCTTAATGCATTAAGGGCATTTGCCTGTTGTCACATAGCAGATAAGTGCATAAATAGTAAAGCTGGGACTTGAGCCTGGAGTTCCAGGGTCCAAAGTCTGTGTCCCTTTTACGCCACAGTACCGCATTTCCTATTCTAGTTTGGAATTTGAAATATTACTGACAAGAGCTGCCTGGAGTCTGTTTCTACATTATCTGTGAACAAAGTTGTACAAGTCAAAAGTGAGATGACCTTGGAGATACGGAACTTTTGTGAGAGAAGGAGTTGGTTTTTTGTTTCTTTAGTACTTTAAAATAACCTGCATCTCGTAGTTACTTCGTGGCTAAAGCAGACCCCAAAGAAACTCCACTTGGCGGCACTCCGTTGGTTTGTCAGTATGTTGAGCTCCTCATGAAGCTTTGATAACCCGTACGTTTCACAGTCTGGAGGGTCTGCCCCTCGTGGGCTCCCTCTCGGGGCTTCCTCCCTCACGCAGGCTTGGGGACGCTGGCCTCTGAGCCTGATTCTCACTCCCCGTAATTTCCTCCTCCCTTCTGTGGGGCCTCTAGCTTCCTGCGGGTGATGAGCCGGTCGATGCCTCTGTTCATGACGCTGGCCTGGATCTACTCCGTGGCTGTGATCATCAAGGGCATCGTGTATGAGAAGGAGGCGCGGCTGAAGGAGACCATGCGCATCATGGGCCTGGACAATGGCATCCTCTGGTTCAGCTGGTTCATCAGCAGCCTCATTCCTCTGCTCGTGAGCGCCGGCCTGCTGGTGGTCATCCTAAAAGTAAGGCTGCCACACCAGCCCCCTGCTGCCAGGGAGCTCCTGCACAGCCAACATCCGCTGTGTGAGGAGAAAAGCCAAGAGTATTTGGGAGGGAAGGGGTCATACGTGTCCATCTTTTGAAATTTCCTCGTTCTATATTCGGGAAGAGTGAGGCCCAAAAAGGGGCAATGACTTGCCCAGGGGTCAGCCCAGCTGGCTAGCGGCTGAGAAGGGCTAGAACCTAGGGATCTTGCTTCCCAGGTAGGTACACACTGTGCCATGACATCTCCTTGGCAGTGGTCCTGGCAGCATCTGAGAGCTGTGCATTTCCTTAGGCGTATTGGGTAGTGATTCTGCCAGAATTTTTAAAAACCATAATCTGAGAGATGCGTGTTATTGCAGCTTAGGTTTTTCTGGAAATAGAGGCTGAGAGTTTGGTGAATGGGTATTGATTAGGGATCAACATCTACGGGAGGGATGGGGAGTATGCAAGATTGAACAGAGAGAGGAGGCATGAAATGCAGTGCAGGACCAGCCCCACAGGCACTCTGGAGCATACACAGCTTGCTGGAATTTTTCCTTATTGAGCTGAAATACCCAGGCCCGAGGTCTCCCTCCTGACACCCCACGCCCCATACCCAGGCCCCTCAATCAATCATTGGAATGATGTGCCCCAGGGCCAGGCAGCTTTCTGTGGCTGTGACAGACCCAGAGGAGTTGACACCTAGTTGACCGCTGTCTGCTGTGACTGCCAGGCAACATGCTCCCCCTCCAAAGGGACTCTGGGCAGCGGTATTCTGTGCCCACCCCATATATTAATAGGTTTGTATACTAATTTTTTTTCCTTACAACCATTTGTTTTAAGGATGCATCATGTAAAAATAAATGTTTTCAAAGTGAGGGGAGTGCAAAGGGATAGGAACTAACATTTAGTTGAATATTAGCTACTGTTAGTTACAAATGAGCACTTAGTGATTGCTAAGCACTGTTGAGAGCACATCACCTGTGCTTTCTTATTATACCTTCACTAATGCATTTAACCTGTAAGCAGATGAGGCCAAGGAAAGTTAAGGGCTTCACCGAGGTCACCCAACAGTAGGACAGAGTGGTGCTTTCTGAAATCAACCTCCTCTCATCATCTGATATCTGACTGCAAGGGTGGAGCTCCATGGTGGAGGCAGTGGTCCTGTGGCTGGTGGGTAAGAACTGCTCTGGGACCACATGCTGGCTGGTCCTGCTCAGATACACCCAGATGAACTGGGCAGAGAGAGACTTGAAAGGTCCGGTCCACAAGACTTGGATGATTGTGGGAATGCAGAACCCATGGCAGGTTACCAAGGGGGAATAGTAAGATTTCCTGGCCATTTTCCATGGCTTTTGGAGGGGGAAGTCCTAGAATGCTGTCTCCCACAACTCTTTCTTCGTGCTGAGGGAGAGTCCTAGTCCTTATAAGAGGAGAAACCAGGTAGTGGTATTTCTTGGAGAAACAAAGAACAAAATTGTCCGTTGGGATGGGTCTGACTGAATCTCAGCCCTGGACTCCTCTATTCCTGCCTCTGCTGTGTGGTCTTGGGCTAGTCACCATCCTGCTATTTCAGCCTCAGTTTCCTCATCAGAACAATGGGCAGTGCTATTCCCCTATGTTATCTCTGAGATGTGTGAGTAAGCCCTGGCTTCTTCCCATAGATGGCGCAAGGATGTGCTTGCTTGTTGGGGCAGCACAGTTAATAGGTCTCTTCTTTCCCAGTTAGGAAACCTGCTGCCCTACAGCGACCCCAGCGTGGTGTTTGTCTTTCTGTCCGTGTTTGCTGTGGTGACCATCCTGCAGTGCTTCCTGATCAGCACACTCTTCTCCAGAGCCAACCTGGCGGCAGCCTGCGGGGGCATCATCTACTTCATGCTCTACCTGCCCTATGTCCTGTGCGTGGCGTGGCAAGACTATGTGGGCTTCACGCTCAAGATCTTCGTGGTGAGCAACCACCCTTGGGCAGGAGCTGCAGGCACAGCCGCAGGGTGTTTGTAGTCCAAGGCTGAGAACAGGAGAGGAGTGTGTGTGTATCTGGGGGTGGGGGTCAGTGGGCATGGGATGCAAGATTGCTGAGCCTTTGGGGCATCTTTGGAAGCATAAAATTCTAAAAGTTTTACGCTCCATCATGCATGCATTTCTGAAATGTGTGTGCATAATGAGCAGTTAAAAATAGAATCCTTTTATATGCTGTTAGTGAGCCCACTACCCTCAAGGGATCTGTAGGTGAATACTTCCATATCTTGTAATTGATCCATTTTGCAAATTCAAATTTCTCTGGGTGGAATTTCCATTAGAAATAATAGAAAATGAGACACAAGGAGATGGATAAGTGACTTTTGCCTCCTTCTCACAGAGCCTGCTGTCTCCTGTGGCTTTTGGGTTTGGCTGTGAATACTTCGCCCTTTTTGAGGAGCAGGGCATTGGGGTGCAGTGGGACAACCTATTTGAGAGCCCCATGGAGGAAGATGGCTTCAACCTCACCACGTCAGTCTCCATGATGCTGTTTGACACCTTTATCTATGGAGTGATGACGTGGTACATCGAGGCTGTCTTTCCAGGTACATGGGGCTTCCACACTGCTTTAGCCATCTGCTAGGGAAATGTGATTTCTAGGTGAAGAGCTCCCCTTGTTTGTGCTGGAATTTCTACAGAGCTCAGTGCTCCCTGGAAAGTGGCTAGGGCTTTAGACCCAAGGCAAGCCATCCAAGGAGAAGCAGCTGATGCTGAAAGTGTAGCTCTTGCTACTGACATAGCTCTCATTTCTCAAGCACCGTGCGCCAGGTGCTGTGCAAAATGTTAGGTATACTTTGGAATTTACTCTCACAAACCTCTTTTGCAAATGAGGGAACTGTGAATCAAAAAAGTACCTTGCCTGGCGACACACAGCTGGTAAGTGTTGGTCCTTGAGGACAAATCTGGTTGGGTAACACGGGTCAGCTGATCCAGAAGATTCCTCCTTCTAGTGCTGGCCCAGTTCTCTAATTCTGTGTCCCCAGAATTCCCACCAGGAGACGTTCTTGTTGCCTGGGTACTGCTTGTGAATAGTAAGAGATGTTGGCTCTAAGCCCTTACCTGTGATTCAATCAAATGAGCATTCATAAAAATTCATTTTCATACTTCCCTGAATAAATCTCCTTGACCAAGACCTGCCTTGGATACATTTTTATATAGATCAAATTCTGAGAGAGTGAGGTTTAACATTTTCTGGTTCACCTGATTTTCCTCTAAGGGAGTGTATGTGAAATGTTTATGACCTGTACCTGGGCTTCCGGCATGGAAGATGCAATTTTGTATCATACAGATCTGGATTCAGAGTCTGAGTTCTTAACTTACTGGCTGAGTGACCTTGGGTAGGCTACTTATCCCTCAGTGTCCACATCTGTAAAATGGGGTTGATAACCTATCTCATGGGGTCGTTTGAGGATTCAGAGAGGTGTAGAATGTATGTTACATACAGTAGGTCTCAGCAAATATTAGCTCCCCCTACTGCCACCTTCATCCCAGTCTGTCCCATCTCCAGAAGCTGTGTCAAGCAGGGAGTAGTTCTGGCTGTGATACCTTGGGAATGCTAGCATGTTGCCAAGCTTGTCTTACATCCTGTTTTTTATCTTTGCTTTCAGGCCAGTATGGAATACCCAGGCCCTGGTATTTTCCTTGCACCAAATCCTACTGGTTCGGTGAGGAAAGCGATGAGAAGAGCCACCCTGGTTCCAGCCAGAAGGGAATATCAGAAAGTAAGTGCTGCTGACCTGCCTGAGCACCACTCCCACCCCCACTCCACCCCCGCGCTGTCAGGGGCAAAGGATGGCTTTTGCCCCTTAGAAAATGTAAAACCACTCTAGGGGTAGAGAAATCACATGCAGTGCATCTTTCCAAATTCTCCCATGCCAGTTGTGTCCAGTGCTGTTGTTGACTTATTGGGGAGTCGCTATCTGGTTCCCTGAGGGACATTGCCTTTGTTTTCTTGGCTTCTAGGAAAGAGGCCCTTGATCTCTATACTTCCACACATCTACCTTCCTCCAACACACACTCTTGATGATAAATTAATAGCTAAGAAGAAGAGGTAAAGACAGCTGTCATTGTGGAACCATAACCTCACTGCCTGCCTTGTCATAGTGATAGATATATGAACCTGTGTAGGCTGACACCAAGTGGCTGCCAGAGCTCAGTCTGTGCTTCTTGATATTCTCACCCCTCATTACCCAGAGCCCTAATCCTCTCCTGGCTCCTGACTGTAGGTGGAGGTGCCCACAGTTTAGCAAAAGCTCTGCCTTCTGGGCTGTTGGCTCAGGTTCTTGGAGAGAAAATATCTTTGTGTTCAGTGTGGCTTCCTAAGTAGTCAGTCCCTTTTCTGCTGATCTCTTCTTTGCCTTCCCCTAGTTGCCAGTGGAAAAGTCTGACATTCCTTAGCAAGCAGACTAGACAACTTACAACCCGCCTTGCCCACTGTCCCAGCCTCTTCTGCTGTTCCTCCTCTTCTTGCCCAACCTCCTGTCTATACCTAATTCTGAATCAATCACCTAGAACTGCTCACAGTCGCCAGGACATGTCATGCTCTCCCACATCGCCGTGCCTTTGTATGTGCTGTGTCCTCTCATGGATGATCCCTTTCTTTAACTGGCCTGCCCTCTAAATTACTACTCCTTCCTCAAGATCTAGTTTCATACCCCTTCCCCCGTGCAGTTTTTCTAGAGTCCTAGGTGGTCAGTCACTTCCTTTTCTGAGATCGCATGACTCTGAAAAATAAACAAAAAGCCTTTTTATTTAAAATAATTACAGATTCATGGAAGTTGCAAGAAACAGAATGGGGGTGGGAGACAGTTCCCTTGTGCCTTTCATTCAGTTTCCCCCAGTGGTAACACCTTGCATAACTATAGCACAGTATCAGAACCAGGAAACTGACATTGGTACAACTCCTAGATCTTCTTCAGATTGGACCAGTTTTACATGGACTCATTCGTGTGTGTATTTAGTTCTGTGCACTTTGTCACATGCAGATCCATGTAACCACTAGCTCTGTCAAGATGCAGAACTGTTCTGTGAACACAGACCCCCTCATTCTGCCTTTTGAAAGCCGTAGTCACCTCCACCTCCCTTCCTCCCCGGTCTCTGACACCTGCCGGCCACAAATCTGTTCTCCACTTGTACATTTTATTATTTCTAGAATGTGATCTAAATGGAACCATATAGTATGTAACATTTTGAGATTGACTCTTTGTCACTCAGCATAATTCCCCTGAGATCCATCCAAGTTGTGATGTGTATCAGTAGTTTGTTCCTTTTTATTGCTGTGAAGTGTTGCCCGGTCTGGCTATTGCTCAGTTCCATGGCATTTTTCAATGTGTTTTTTAAACAATTTTTAACTTTCTATATTTTAGTTTTTTAAGTTTATTTTGTGAGAGGTGCACGTGTGTATGAGCAGGGGGAGGGACAGAGAGAGAGAGAGAGAGAGAGAGAGAGTGAGAATCCCAAGCAGGCTCCGTACTGATGTGGGAGCTTGATGCAGGGCTTAATCCATGAACCGTGAGATCATCGTCTGAGTGGAAATGAAGACTTGGATAGTTAAGCAACTGAGCTACCCAGGCACCCCAGCCTCGTATATTTTAAATGCTTGTCAAATCTTTTTCTCCCAATAGACTGTGAATTCTCCTTTATCAGTGAATTCCTATCACCAACACTACTGCCCAAATAGACCCTAAATAAATGTTAGTTCCCTACTTGCCTGAGAAACTATCCAAGGACAGTTCTGAAAGACAGGCACAGCCCCTCTGTCTTTGTGCTCCACTTGTCGATATTTTCTGTGAGTTCATTCCCGTCTTCTGCATTCTGACAGTTTGCATGGAGGAGGAACCCACACACCTGAAGCTGGGCGTGTCCATTCAGAACTTGATGAAGGTTTACCGAGATGGCATGAAGGTGGCTGTTGATGGCCTGGCCTTGAATTTCTATGAGGGCCAGATTACCTCCTTCCTGGGCCACAATGGAGCTGGGAAGACCACCACCATGTAAGAAGAGGGTGCGGCTCTCAGAATCAGCCACAGGAAGGTTCTGTAGTGCAGTTAGAAATCCATACGTAAGGACGTTGCACTGGTCACTGGGGCAGAGGTAGAGCACATGAGGAGCTGATGAATGGCTCATATTACTTAATCACAAGAGTGAGTTCCCGGTGCTGATTTTTGCTAGATGTTCTTTCTTAAGAGTAAAACTGCCTGGGAGCCTCTTGATGACCTTTCCCATTGAGTTCTCAGAATTCTGCACTGTTGCTGGAACATGAGGTTTTGACAGCTCTCAGAAAGATTCTCTTGAACCAGTTTGGTTAGAACTCTGAAGCAGGAATGTGGGAAAAAAGATTTGATATGTTGGAGAGAAGTAGTGATTTCCAGGAGCTCTGTCGCTAAGGAGGTATGGCCAGACAGCTGGCTGTATGACTGCCCTCCCTGGGACCCATAGGGACCTATAAAGACCTTACAGTGGGCAGCCTTAGAAGGGAGCATGGGCCATAAACACCAGAGTTAGCCTCAGTGACTTTCAGTGTGGTCCCTCAACCATTGCTAAAGGTATGTCTTTGGGGATAATGACCTTTTCCTATATGTCGTCGTAGTCTTTTTTTTTTTTTTTCTTTCTTTTTTTATTAATGCAAAATCAATATATGAACATGGCAGATTATTTATTTTAATATTTTTAGTTTTTTTAATGTTTATTTTTGAGAGAGAGAGAGAGAGAGAGACAGAGCACAAGCAGGGGAGAGACAGAGAGAGGGGGAGACATAGAATCCAAAGCAAACTCTAGGCTCTAAGCTGACAGTACAGAGCCCAATGCGGGGCTCAAACTCATGAGCTGTGAGATCATGACCTGAGCTTAAGTCAGACACTTAACCGACTGAGCCGCCCAGGCTCAGATAATTTTTAAAAGGCATGCAAAAGTCATACTGCCTAACACAAAAATGATTTTTATCTTTGAATAACTTGTTCTGGTTTGTCCATTTCTCATGGATATGATTTTAGACTTACAAAATATTTGTTTCAAACTGTACTTCCTTTTTCAAAAAATTTTTAAAGGTTATTATATTGAGAGAGGAAGCATGAGTGTGTGCACAAGCAGGGGAGGGGCAGAGGGAAGGAGAGACAGAATCCCAAGCAGGCTCCACACCGTCAGCACAGAGCCCAATGTGGGGCTTGAACTCACGAACTGTGAGATCATGTCCTGAGCTGAGATCTAGAGTTGGACGCTTAACTGACCGTGCCACCTGGGCACCCCTCAAATTGTACTTTCCATTGCAAATTGGAATCTTCATTGAAAAACACTTCTCTTGATAGTGCTGTTTCCAACACATAGGCTCACTCCTAGTTATTCACTAAAGCAAAGACTTCTTTGCTTCATGCAGGGCAGCTAGGGTCTGTTAGGAAGGAATGGGGGTGTGGGACGGTTGCTACCTCTGCCATAGCTGTCCTGACTCTGCAGCCTGGCCTGGAGCATTTCAGAGGAGAGGGGTTAACACTGACTCTTGCACTTGGAAATTTGTGTCCTCAGGTCAATCCTGACGGGGTTGTTCCCTCCCACCTCGGGCACTGCTTACATCCTGGGGAAAGACATTCGCTTTGAGATGAGCACCATCCGGCAGAACCTGGGGGTCTGTCCCCAGCACAATGTGCTGTTTGACATGTGAGTACCAGCAGCACTGTGAGAAGGAAGCCCTCTCTGGATGTGTGTGTCCTGAGTCATGGGTGGAGTGGGACTTAAGCATTTTACCTTTTGTGAGGGTGGTGGGTCTCACCTGCCTGCACTCTGAGACCTGGTTGTCCATTGTTGTAGGAAAAGCTGGAGGTGATTGTTGGGTGGGGGAGAGGTCCCATCAGTCTGGCTGGTGGATGTGGACTTGGGAAATAGTGCTGTCCATTGCTGACATTTTAGAGGGCCAATTAGCCCATCCTCTCTCTCACCACATGCCTCCTCGATGCCAGCTGTGGCTCTAACACCCAGAACCTAGCAGCGCCTCAAGGCCTTTGTCATGATGGCCCAGCATTTCCTGCTCAAGGCTTGGCTTCCATTCACGTTGCCCTGTCTGCAGTTCAGGTCCACAGGGAGCCCTTGTGCTGGAGCAGAGAAAGACCTGAGCTCTGTGACTTTGGGCAAGGACTTCTCCCCTTCTGGGCCCCAATTTCCTCGTACCTAATGCAAGCAGCTCAGGCTCATGTCCTCCACAGGGACCTCCTTTCTTGTGTAGTGTGAGGTCCTTTGAGGTTCACGAGGGCTGCTCCAGGTGATTGCCAAGCCAGCTTCTTGGTTGATGGGGCTGCAGGGTGGGCCCTTTGAGGACCTGAGATTGAAAGTTGCAGCTGCCTGATGTGTGGTGGGCAGGCCTGCTGAGAATTGGTAGGAAGGGACCTGTCACATGACAGTTTTGGCTTCTTTAGCAGCTTAGGTGTTGCTTACTGTTGTTCTGTCTTGATTCTTCCTATAATTTTTCAGAAGTTTATAAAGTTAGAAAAGGTTTGGGGGCGGTGGAAACATGCCTATTCTGTTCTGGGTCAGGAAGCACTGTATTCTGATGCAGCCTGGGGGGTGCAGATCTGACCTGCCCTCTGTCCCCAGGCTGACTGTGGAAGAACACATCTGGTTCTATGCACGTCTAAAGGGGCTCTCAGAGAAGCATGTGAAAGCAGAGATGGAGCAAATGGCCCTGGATGTTGGTTTGCCTCCCAGTAAACTGAAAAGCAAAACGAGTCAGCTCTCAGGTGATTTCCCCTCCTCCAACAACCTCCCCCACATGCACACACCAGGGAAACAACAGCTGCCCCAGTGTCCCCATAGGGGTGGTGAGTAGGTCATAAATGGGTCCTTGGCTTGTCCCCAAGTAGGTGCCTTCATTTGTCCCTCAATACCTCTGCCTTTGCTGTCTGGGGCTAGTTCTGGAACATCTCTCTCTCTCTGTCTCTTAGGTGGAATGAAGAGAAAGCTGTCTGTGGCTTTGGCCTTTGTTGGGGGATCCAAGGTTGTCATTCTGGATGAGCCCACAGCTGGCGTGGACCCTTACTCCCGCAGGGGAATATGGGAGCTACTGCTGAAATATCGACAAGGTAGCCGATGTGTATTTATTTTGAGTTATGGACTGGGAGGAAGGGATGGAGAAACTCTTGAGAAGTATGGCTGGGGCTGTGTCTCATGGCTGTTGTTGCTAGAGCAACAGAATTGCTTCTCAAGGAAAATGTCAGACTTCTTTTCTTTTAAAAATTTTTTTCAGTGTTTATTTTTGAGAGAGAGAGAGAGAGAGTGAGCAGGGGTGGGGCAGAGAGAGAGGGAGACACAGAATCCAGAGCAGGCTCCAGGCTCTGAGCTGTGAGCCCAGAACCCAATGTAGGGCTCGAACTCATGAACTGTGAGATCATGACCTGAGCCGAAATTGGATGCTTAACCGACTGAGCTACCAAGCGCCCCTCAGACTTCTTTTCTTAAAGCTCTGTGCTCACCCATGGTATGTATGTGGAAGTCCTGGTTTACAAGACACTTAACATTTAGGCTTCCTGATCTAGGGGCCAGAAAGAAAAGTAATGGGGATAACGGGCATGGTCGCTAGAGCTACCTCTAGCATAGAACTCAGATGTGTCTACTTTAACTATGTTCCCCTATAGGTTGAGACTGCTGAGAACGGAGGCTGTGTCTTTGTTCATCTCTGTTCCCAACATGGTGCCATATATGTGTTGAAAAAATAGATGAGCAAATGAGGATCATGGACTTTGGGGCCGGCTCTGGCTGGCCCTGAGAACTTGGAAAAGTCGTTTAACTTGTCTTAGTTTCTTTACCTATCATAACAGCAGTGCCTGCTTCATAGAGGATTAAGTTACTTGAGAATGCATGCAGATCCCTCACACGCTGCCTGACATGTAGCACTTTCCCAAATGAATGTTATGTTCTTTGTCCTGTGAGGATGCAGAATCTGTGAGGTTGACTGTTCCATCTTCGGGGTCATGGCCACCCAGGCTTCCAGGTCCTTCTGCCTTGGTTACCGCTGCTAAGATTTCTGCAGTTCCAGCTGCTTCAGTCAGTGAGAACCAACAGGCGTCACTAGTCCCACGTCCTTGTGTTTGTGTTTGGCAGGCCGGACCATTATTCTTTCCACACACCACATGGATGAAGCAGACATCCTGGGGGACAGGATTGCCATCATTTCCCATGGGAAGCTGTGCTGTGTGGGCTCCTCCCTGTTTCTCAAGAACCAGCTGGGAACAGGCTACTACCTGACCCTGGTCAAGAAAGATGTGGAATCCTCCCTCAGTTCCTGCAGAAATAGCAGTAGCACTGTGTCATACCTGAAGAAGGTGAGTTGCATTTTCAGTGCTGGGCTTGTACTGGGTCCAGGGAGTGTATTCAGGGCTGGTCGGCTGTGAGTGGCTTGTTCAGTTCCACCCCACTCTGCCGCGTGGGGGTCACCATCGCCCTATGCTATGGTCCCTTTGAAATCACATCATACTTTGTATGTGGAAAGCTCAGGGGGCTTGTGTTCCTGCGGTCCGAATTTGGTTGAATCCCACTTCCTGTTTCCTGTGGAGGCACAGTGAGTGATAAAGAAGGTCCTTAGAGGGCTTTATTATATCGAAGGAAAAAGACTTGCTGAGAGTGAGGAACCCTATTTCCAGAAAGTCCTGCTGTTGCTGCTTATTACCTCTAGATCTCATTGACCTTCACTTTGAACTTACAAAACAGCAAATATTTATTGAGCACTGATTTCATGCCTGACACTCACCCTAGCAGATTTTGGGCATAAAAGAATATAATGATAATAGTTAATTCTTTGTAGCCTTGTTATCTTACAAACTTTTTTTTTTTAACTTCTATCATCTCAAAGTACAGAGCAACTTTGGGAGGGAAGGTATTGTGATTATCACCCCAGGTTAGGTTAAGTGAGGCTTGTAGGGATTGTGGAGTTTATTCAAGGTCTTCCAGCAGGTAAATAACAGAGGTGGCACCAGAACCCAATAACCAGGTATGTTTTTTCCTCTGTTCTTCAGTCTATGCCTGAGATTGATTTGATTTATGTGTTGGAACCAGTGGCACCTAAAACATTTACATCCTAATCTTCAACTCCTGTCCACTTATTTACCTTTTAACTAGTGCCTGGTTACTCAAAGTGTGGTCTGAGGACTAGTAGCATTGGGATTACTTGGGAGCTTGTTAGAAATGCAGAAATGTGGGCCCAACTCTGACCCACTAAATCAGAATCTGCATTTTAACAAGATCCCCAGGTGACTAAACACAGATTAAAGCCAGAGAAGCACTGGACCAATTAGCCAGGTGAATCCCATGTCTACAAAGGTCAGTAAATGCCTGGCTACAGCATTCATTGGCAGGCCACGGTCCCATGGACAGCTCTGCTTCCTGACCTCCCATCCACACAGCACATGCATGTCAGACAGTGGCTTCAGAAGCCATGGCTGCCCTGTTCGTTGCTTCCTAGGAGAAGCCTTTCCAGTTCACACACAATAGAGCCTCATGGAAGCCCTCCCTGGCGAAGGTGCTGGTGGCTGTACCTTGCTCGGTCCCTGACCCATTCTCACCTCCTTCTTTGCCATCAGGAGGACAGTGTTTCTCAGAGCAGTTCTGATGCTGGCCTGGGCAGCGACCATGAAAGTGACACGCTGACCATCGGTAAGGATTCTGGGGTTTCTTATTCAGGTGGTGCCTGAGCTTCCCCCAGCTGGGCAGAGTGGAGGCAGAGGAGGAGAGGTGCAGAGGCTGGTGGCGCTGACTCAAGGTTTGCTGCTGGGCTGGGGCCGGGTGGCTGTGGGAGAAGGGTGCAGCTTGGTGGCAGATTGGCTTAATGCTTGCTGGGGAACCTGGGGCTCGGCCTGGGAGCTGGCAGGGCAGTGTCCCCAAGAAGCTGACATGATTGGGGGTCGGGGGGTTGGCCCCCTGGGGAATGGATCTGGCTGGACCCTGGAAACCAGGGATGAGTTGCTGAAGATCACACTATGGGGAGGGATTGGAGGGATTGTAGTGAAGGAGAGCAAAAACTCACAAGATGGAGAGTAGCCGGCTGTGTCTTCCTTAGGAGGTACATATAGGAGGCCAGCGTCACCAGTAACACATATGGAGCAGAAGGCTTTACTGTGTCTGTCTATACCCAGTCCTAACAACTGGCTTTTTCCAGGAAGGTGTCTCCTTCCATGAACTGTTTGATTAGCCCCTTTATTGAGGTAAATGAAGGAGCCTCCTTTAGAAGGTTAGGGAAGGGTGAAGGATCCTTTACCTCTACTCAAGTTTTCCATTGAAGAATCCTAGAGTTGAGGCAACAGACACAAAGCTTTTAACCTCAGAAAGTCTTCTGCACGCCCACCCATCCGCCCTTCTATCCTTCCACCCACCCACCCACCCACCCACCCACAATGTACTGAGAACCTACAGTGTGCCTGGTTTTGGTGATAAAAGGGTGAATAAGACCCAGTCCTCACTCCCAGAAACTCTCAGGCCAGAGATGAACATGTGGACTGACTTCAGTATCTGGGACAGGTATCCTGTGTGGGCAGCTAGCTTCTGAGGAGTAGGCATGGGGAGGCCTCTGAGCCAGCTGAGCTGTCACTGTGTTTTGGTCCCTATAGATGTATCCGCTATCTCCAACCTCATCAGGAAGCATGTGGCTGAGGCCCGGCTAGTGGAAGACATTGGGCATGAGCTGACTTATGTGCTGCCCTATGAAGCTGCAAAAGAGGGGGCCTTTGTGGAACTCTTCCATGAGATTGATGACCGGCTCTCAGACCTGGGCATCTCTAGTTATGGCATCTCAGAGACTACGCTGGAAGAAGTAAGTTAAGTGACTGTCAGAGTAGAGTGGAGCCCACGGTCCCAAGGCCGGACAGGCAGCCTGCCTTTCCCCAGGGGAATAGGATTACCATGAAGCAGGTTATTGCTCCTTTGGGCCATTGATATTGAGCTATTGTTGGCCACAGTTAACTTTTAAATTTGTGGTGTGAGATAACAGGAGAGCTTTATTAGGATTGCTCCCTGATGTGGCTGTGTCATAGCCATGCATATAAATAGCCAACATTTGTGGAGAATCTCTGTGTGCCTGGTGCTGAATTGGGTGCATTCATTTTTTAAATAATTGTAACTTAATTTAATCCTCATAAGTGAAAAAATGGGCACTTGGGGACGCTGACCTGAGCATCGGGGTTGATTGAGTGTGGGCTGCAAAGCCCATACTTTTTACCATGTAGCAGCGCCTCCCTTTAGAGACAGAACATCATAGACACGGAGGGATACAACATTTTTCTGGCCCAGTGGTCCTCACTGGATTTTTGGCCATGCACCAAAAATCATCTGAGGATATTATTGACAATAAAATTCCATACCTCAGAGCCAGAGTCTTTGAGTCAGAATTATTACATGCTTCCCAGGCTGTGGTCTGTAGTTCAGCATTTAGAAATCGTTGGCTAGTTCACATTCTCTTCTGATACTTGAATCCCTGACTTAATATTTCTAGTGATAGGGAACCCATCATCTTTTGGTCGTTCTGTCTTGGATGACTTATCATGGTGCTAGCTTACTCAGAGATTTGGAGCCATAGACCTGGAAGAGGCCACCTGATGGGCTCCCTGTAGATGCAGAATGAATTTCTTGTGCTGTCGTGTTGTAATGTCATGCCTTTAATTTGAAAAGGATTGTTTGGATTGATATTTCTGACTACTGAGGAAATGTTCTCCAGTTAAAAATGCCTTCACTCCCAAGTGACTGAGAAAGTATTATTATTAAAGGAAGCTTTTACTTTTTGTCTTTAGGGGCTAATAAGCCACTCAATAATGTAATAATTGTGGGAGTGATGGTTGCTCTCATAAAATGGTGTTGAGAATATTCTCACCTCTGTTTTTCAGATATTTCTCAAAGTGGCTGAAGAGAGTGGGGTGGACGCTGAGACTTCAGGTAACCCTCTGGGGGAGCTGTATGCACTCTGGGCAGCACCCTCGGCAGGCTGTCTTGGCTCACCAGTACTGTGCCTTTCCCTTTGAGTTGCTTTATCACATTCTTATTTTCAGTGTATACATCGTGACAGATGAGGAGGGTTAGTTTTGTTAAAAATAAAATGTGGAATCTCTTCATTTTGCCTTCAGATGGCACCTTGCCAGCAAGACGAAACAGACGGGCCTTTGGGGACAAGCAAAGCTGTCTTCGCCCATTCACTGAAGATGATGTCATTGATCCTAATGATTCTGATGTAGACCCAGGTCTGTTGGGGCAAGATTGGTATCCTGTTGTTGGAAAGTGAATTTCTGTCTTGTGTACTCCAACGTTTCCTTTCGATGGCTTTAAGCTCAGGATGATAGATGCATACAGGGTCCAAAGGGAAGGGGGAAGATGAGAAAAGCCACGTTCCCTTTTCTAGCATTGGGCAACCCATCAGTCCTGAAAGAACCTATCCTCATTGCTTTCTTCATTTAGTTGGGCTCTTTTTCTCAAGACAAATATAAAAGGATGCTGCCTCAGTCCTCTGAATTCATTTATTTTCTGTGGAGACCCGGCTTCTTGCATACATTAGGTCTTTAATTGTTAAATAAGTATTGTTTGAATGGTTGAAGGATCTCTAATAAGTCAGCTTTTAGAGTTAATTGCACCTTAGACTTAGATATTCTGGATGAGTGTGTCCCTGTGTGTTTGACTGGGATGGCGAAGGGGAGGCAAGAAGTCAAACAAATACTGTTAAGATGTTAAAGCACCTCAGTTAGGAATCATTAATGTAAGACCTGGATTTTGATACAGTTGTTCAGAGCAGAAACCTTTCTGGCTGTCTCAGTCCTGCTCACATGTGTGTGGCCCTCATGTTCTCCTTGACTTTATGCATTGTCAGTACTTAGATCATTTGAATGTGTCTACCTTTTACCAAAAATATAATGGATGGGAGACAGATCAGCATCGTGTGTTCTCAATTATGTCAGCCTAAATGCATGGCTGCATAGAATATTCTATGAGAAAGTGAGGATGACTTGGTTCATCTGAATGACTGTATGTAAAACAGTTTACATGTGAACACGTATTTTGCATTGTCTCAAGGTACCTTCATTTTCTGTACTCCTCAGACAAGAACTAGAAGGCACAAGCTGTTACTGTTGGACATTTGGAGTCCTAACTTTTCCTCAGACACAGATTTGTCCTGAAAGCCCTTTACTTTTGAGACACTTGTGCTTTCAAACACAAGCCTCCCAGATGGTTGCTGAGGATGTTGGAGGGAGGAGCATGGTGATGTCAAAACTGCCTAAGATAACAGGTGACCTTCGGTGTTGGCTTCTTATAGAATCCAGAGAGACAGACCTGCTCAGCGGGATGGACGGCAAAGGCTCCTACCAGGTGAAGGGCTGGAAACTCACACAGCAGCAGTTTGTGGCCCTTCTGTGGAAGAGGCTGCTGATTGCCAGACGGAGTCGGAAGGGATTCTTTGCTCAGGTAACAAGAGCCGCTCCAGGCCTGGGACTCTGGCTTCATGGGTGGGCTACTGGCTCCCTGACCAGTGGAGGCAGGAGAGGGTTATGGTTAGAAGATGGATGCTGGGGCCAGACACTATTTCAGTCCCGGTACTGCTTCTTGGCATTCATGCGTCTGCGGGCAAGTTTCTTCTCTGCCTCCATCTAGTCCTCTTTAGAATGAAGATAACATACCTGTAACACAGGGCTGTTATGAGGATTAAAATGAGTAACTGCTTAGAATGGGGCCTGACATGGAGTGGTGCTATGTATATGTGTCTGTGAGTTTTACTGTAAAGGATTGTGGGAGAGAGGCAGAGTTCAGAAAAATTGCTGGGCACATTCAGTTTTCATAACCTGAGAAATGATACGTCCAGATGCACTTGATATATACATTTCTTGGAAACATGATTTTTCTCTAAAAACTGCAAATTGACAACAAGGTAGCCACAGAGGAAAGAAAAAAAATGGGCAAACAGACTGAGAAGACTCACTACACTATTGCCTGCATGTGAGTGTTGGCATGCTAAGTTGCTTCCTCAGAAGGGATGAAATTATCCCACTCTATAAAACCAAGAAGTATAAAATCAAGAAGTATAAAACTAAGAGATTCTTCCCTATAGACTATGTGGATAATGCAGGAGAGTATGAGTTTGGAGATACAGACCTGGATTTGAATTATGGTTCTGTGACTTAATGGCTGTGTGACCTTGAGCACATTACTTAGTCTCTCTGAGTTCAACTACCTTGTTCGTTGATTGGTGATGATGATACTACTACTTAGGGCTGTAACAATAACTAGATCATTGTCATGTATTTTCCCATAAAGAAGGATTTAGGTCTTGACGCATTTTGAGGCCATTATATGGTGACAGTGGCTGCTGTTTCCCTTTCAGAGTGGGATCTTCCTGGGTCATTTATTCTTGGTCTGCAGATTACAAGTGAGCACATGAGGCCACAGTGGGAAGGGACTTCACATGGATACGCTAAGAGTAGAGACAGAACCAGGTTTCAGGTCTTCGGACTCCTGGTCCAGGGCTTTTCTCTCAGCCTTTCTCGGAGCTGAGCTGGGCTCCTGGCCCAGTGTGGTCTTTGGTCTTCAGAGGGCAGAGGACAGGACCCTATGTTCTGAGTCACCCTGACATATGACTACTGTTTCCTCTGAAGTTTCTAGCTTGGGGCTTCTGCCAGGTGGCCATAGCCTCTGGCCTTGTGCTGCCAGCTTCCAGAAATGCCTGGAGGGAAGAGGTTTAGTTCTCAGGATCTGCTGCTTCTAACCTGCCATGAGTGCCTTGGTAGAGCTCTGCTATGGGCCCTGTACTGCTCATTTGCATGTTGGCTGGTTTGGGAGGCTAGCTGGACTCTTGGGGGCTTGCCCTGTGCCCTTCTTTCTAACACTTGCCCTTGTTTTGCAATTTCCTTTCCCCTCTACCCCCTGGTTATAGATTGTCCTGCCAGCTGTGTTTGTCTGCATTGCCCTGGTGTTCAGCTTGATCGTGCCACCCTTTGGCAAGTACCCCAGCCTGGAGCTTCAGCCCTGGATGTACAACGAACAGTACACATTTGTCAGGTATGTGCTTGCCTTCTGCGCCCAGGGACAGAAGAGAGCCCAGACAGACCCAGGTGTTTACTGTGCTGAGGGCCAAGGGGAGGTGGACTCAAGAATGTGGATTTTATCAGGTGTCCCAAAGCCCCTGCACAAACTAATATTGGATGCAAAGAACAGCAGCAAATCGAACCTCAAATAATAGACCAGTTCTCTGTTGCCACTTTGGAGCTTGTTTCCTTTTATACTGCTGTCATCAGGAACAGTCCTATATGCTTTATGTAAATAATCTTCCCTTGGAATACATCTGTGATGAAGCTGTCGGGTACTTGGCGTTTCAAAGCTATGTTTGAACTTTGTTGTTTGATCACAGGGCTTCCATACACTGTCACAGCATTACACCCCCACATTCTTGTTTGTGCACAGTACAGTTAATGTGCTCATTAAGTTACAGATAGTAACTAGTATGTGCCTTTAATGTTTATTTATTTGTGAGAGACACAGAGACAGAGTATGAGTGGCAGAGGAGCAGAGAGAGAGACAGACACAGAATCTGAAGCAGGTGCCAGGCTCTGAGCTTTTCAGCACAGAGCCCAACGTGGAGCTCTAACTCATGAACTGCAAGATCATGACCTGAGCGAAAGTCAGATGATTAACTAGCTGAGCCACCCAGGTGCCCCTAGTGTGTGTTCTTTAGACACAAATGCCAGCTACTCTGGAACAATCCAGTGCTTCAAAGAAAAGTACAAAGAAATTTCTCTATTTCCCTAAGCAGAAGTTTTCTTCGGTCTTACACTATTTGTGGACCAAACAAAGGAAACAAAAAAATCCATGAATAGGTGAAACCGTTCTTCCTCCTCTTACCCTGTGTTTCTTGCCTGTTGAGTTCAGGTTTCATGGCTAACTGTGAAAGTATTTTTTGAAAAACTGATCCTTAATGAATTTCTTTGCATTAAAGAAATCCATATGTAAATGTGCATGTATATATACATGTGTTCATACACACACACACACACACACACACACACACACACACGAAAAACTCCATACATAGAACTAACACAAGCTCTGCTTCAGAGGGCTGTATGTTACCTTGATCTTAAATATTCAGTCCATGTCTTGGGGGCACCTGGGTGGCTCAGTCAGTTAAGTGGCTGACTTCGGCTCAGGTCGTGATCTCACAGCTTGTGAGTTCAAGCCCCGCATCAGGCTCTGTGCTGACAGCTCAGAGCCTGGAACCTGCTTTGGCTTCTGTGTCTCCCTCTCTCTGCCCCTCCTCCACTCACACTCTTTCTCTCTCTCTCTCTCTCTCTCAGAAAATAAATAAACATTTAAAAAAAATATTCAGTCCGTGTCAGAGCTCCTTTGGGGTAGGTTCTGCATTGATTCATTTCTGTTTTAAGAGCTTGGCACACAGGAAGTGGCTAGTGAAGTGTCTAATTTAGAAAACCAATTCTACCTTCCAATTCCTGGTTTTAATGTATTGCTAAGCTGGCTGCCTGTCATGTACCCACAGTAATGATGCTCCTGAGGACATGGGCACCCAGGAACTCTTGAATGCCCTCACCAGAAACCCTGGCTTCGGGACCCGATGTATGGAAGGAAACCCAATCCCGTGAGTGCCACTTGAACTATGAGACTCTCCACAGCTGGGTCTTCTTAGGCTTGTCACCTGGTTTGATGTCTAATATATTGCCCTTACCAGCTGTGATAGATGCCACATTGTGTCTAGTGTCGTTTGTCTTTCGAACTATTTTTTATTTTTAAAAGGCTCAGAGATATCTAACCAGACCATCTGTAAATAAACATAGCAGACTAGGAGAGTTTTCTAACATCCCACAAAGTAAATCACTGCAGACGTTTATTTACTGCTTTACGGATTAATATTTAATTTAAATAGCACTTCATACTGATAAAATGCTTTTCCCTTCTTCCTTTCTACCAGCTCCTGTACCTAAAAGCAGAGATAGGCTGCCATTATGTATAATTTTCAGTTTTGCTTATCAGTTTCTTCACTTTGCCAACCTGAAGAGATGTTATATTATTGTGTACAAAAATGGACACGTTCTTCTTTTAGAGTTGCATATTTTTGTGCTTTCCTTCGAAATCCATTTTAAGGAAATAGTGTATGAATAAATGCAGTGAAACACCCATGTGTGTCTAAGTGGGTATGAGGGAAGATGTGTGTGGAAGTCTTTGTGCATAAAGACCTTGAAGAGAGTTGAGTTTCCAAGGGAGCCAAACTACGGCCCAGGCAGGTTTGAAGTTCCAGGCTGACGTCGAATGAGATTCAGGCAGTTACATCACAGACTCTGAGGAATTATGGAGAGTGTGGGAATACGAAGATTGGAGAAAAGCTAATTTGAGTTCCCGGTTTTAAAGGCAAGGTACTGACCCCGCAAGTGACCAGTGAGCACGGTGCTCAGGCATACAAGGTTTCAGAGCAGATTTCTAGATGGAGAGTTACCATGTACTTGCTAGTTCTTACTATTAGATATTTACTAAACATGTGCTGGAATTTAATGCTTAGTGGGTGGTAAGCCCTAGCAGCCAATGTCGTCCTAAAGAACAAGATGATTGTGATGGAGAAGGACATGGAAAAAGACACGGAGACATCCTATTTGAAGTCACAAGACTTTTGCCTTTGGACAATCTTGCAAGTTGTATAGGAGAGGTAGGAGAATGAGATGAGATGCTAATAGAGTTGGGTGGATTCCACACACGCCTGTGAGCATTGTGGACTCACAGACAGGTGGCAGCCATGGAAGGAGCTGGGTCTGGGCTTAGGGAGCCTGCAGGGACAAAAGAGATTGGGCCCCTGCCATCAGAGGATGCGCAGCCTTGGGGCAGAGCACCACTGAATGTGTGTTAGGGATGGGGTGCAATGGAAGGGGCCCCACTCTGGCAACCTTTACTGAATTCGCATTCTAGGTCTTACCAAAAGGAGGAGAGCTGAGGGAAATTTGGGACATTGACTGTGGCATTGAGCTTTGTCTCAGCCAATCATTTTGTGAAGATTTTAGAGTGTGAGCTTCAGGAGGTACTGTCTTACTCTGACTTTTGCATCAAGTCACAGTGCTTTAGAGAGAACTAGAGAGCAATCCACAAATCTGTTCCTTTGAAATTTTTAGTACGTTCAAGCATAACATAAGAATGTGGCTGCACGTTAAATTGTAGAATTTGAAGCTAGGAAGGATACTAGAAATGACGTGTTTCAACATGTCATTGTGTACTTTTATTTTACTAGTGGAGAAGATAAGACCCAAGAGGGCAAGTGTCTTGTTGGTGGTCCACAGGGATTCAGAGCTCAAGTCAGGCACAAAGGCCTTGTCTTTTGTCACCCAGGGTGCTTGCAAACAACCTAGCTCTTCATGCACTGAACACCCTCTCCCCATCTCTCCCCAACCCCAATTCTCTACTCATTTTAAGACATAAAGTGAATCTTGCCATTCTGCGCCAGATTTTCAGCACATTGAGCATAACATGCAGACTCCTTCCCTGACCTGATCATCTGGCACCTGCCTCCCTCCACCCCTCCTCTTCCACTTTCTCCCTCCTAGCTCATCTCGCCCCAGCCACACTGCCTTCCTGCTGTTCCTCAAACATGGAAAGCTCATTTTCTCACTTTCTATTGCCCTTGCTTATAGTGTTCTTTCTCCCCAAATCTTTTCCTGGCTTCTTTCTAATCGTGTATGCCTTGGGAGAAGTATCACCCTCTTTGGGAGAAGTAGCCCTGTTTCCCTCCGTTTCCCTCTTATTTTGCTTTATTTTTGGCTAGGTGACATTTGTTTATTGCCAAATTCCTGCACAGGAATGCAAGCTCCATGCAGGCAGAGACTTTGTCTTGTTCACCCCAGACTCTCAAGTGTGCCGAACAGTGTCTGGCACGTAGATGCTCAGTGAATATTCGTTGAGTGAACACAGGGGCAGGAGACCAAATGCTGGTGGATTGCACTGACTGGAGTTTGGTAGGTGAGCATTTCGGGCCTTTTTGTGTTCCATCATCCTTAACTGCAAAGGAAGTTTGCGGCTCACAGGTCTGTGGGGAGATCACAAAAATGGTGAGGGGATAGATGCATGTTTGTGGTTGTTATTGGTTGATCTGTGCTCCTGAGGCACCAGGAAAGGCCAGGCCCTCTCGGGTGATGCTACCTTTGATGTCTTCCCTCTGCAGAGACATGCCTTGCTCAGTGGGGGAAGAGGAGTGGACCACCGCCCCGGTTCCCCAGACCATCACGAAACTCTTCCAAAGTGGGAACTGGACGATGGAGAACCCCTCACCCGCCTGCCAGTGTAGCAGCGACAAAATCAAGAAGATGCTGCCTGTGTGTCCCCTGGGGGCAGGGGGGCTGCCTCCTCCACAAGTGAGTCAAGTCTCAGTGTGACTGAGCAGATGGCGGTGCGGGGTGGGCTGGGGCGCTTCCGTTAGGAAGAAGGAATGGATGACCAGTCATGCAGGGGGTTGTCTTTCAGTCTTGATCTTAATTCTGTGGGGACAACAAGCATGTGAGTTTTGAAGGGAAGAAGCTGGTCCATAAGTTTCTAACTTAGCTTAGCTTGTTTCTCTAGTTTGAAAAAAGTCAGCCTAGCTTACTTACCTGTTCGAGTTAAAACCAGAACCCAACGCTCGGGATCAGTGGGCTGTGGAAGACACACTCTGGCTTCTCCCGCTGAGGTAGTGTTGACAGAACATGTAGCATGACAGGCCTGGCTTCATCCCTGGTTCTGCCACAGATGAGCTGGTGACCTGGGACAGGCCCCTCAGTGCCTGGACCTGTTTCCCCACCTCTGAATTAGGGAGGCTGGCCCATGAAGCTTCTGTGGGTCTTAAAATTCTGACATTCTCCAAGACTGTGAGTGTGGGGAGCAGTCCTGAGCCTTTTTTCTGAGAACAATTTCAGGAAGAGGCTTGTTTGTGATCTCCCTCTGCTGCTGTATCAGTATCTAGGTTGCAGGGTGAGGACAAGCGATTTCAAATGGGTGTGAGAACTTAAAGGTATCCTGGTTACTTCTCCCTAAAATAACAGCTGATCTATCATCAGTATAACTCCAGTGAACAAGAGAATTCACTGGGCATAGAGTCAATGATACTGCTCCCCTAAATACCTTTGTGACTATACAGAATCATATTCTACTGTCTATTGTTTAGCAGTTCAGAATAATTTCCTGGGAACATGTTAGCTTGGCAGAAGGGAATGGCCAATGCTGAGGGCAGAATGGACTAGGCCTTGGTGTTTGGATGATGGCAACGCCTGGGGTCTGGTCATACTGTGGTCCATGTTTGAGGGACATGTGTCACTGTAGTCTTTGATTTTTTGTTTCTGTTCCAATTGTGGTCCATAAAGACACTTGTGCTTGGTTTTTCTGTGATGACAGAGGAAACAGAACACTGCAGACATCCTTCAGAACCTGACGGGAAGAAACATTTCGGATTATCTTGTGAAGACCTATGTGCAGATCATAGCCAAAAGGTCATTATTTACTAAACCTGGCCCTTCCTGGGTAGGGGAATTATAGGTCTAAAAATAGCAGGCTGAGTGTGTGGGGAAGGGGGGTTGAAGACATCAGATTTTGGCCTGATGTTGGCTTTTGGGAGTTTAGGATATTTTCCTAAGCTAGAAAAGGTAAGTATTATGAACTTTTAGTGTTAGCATCAATGTTAGGGCTGCCCAGCATAATCACAGTGCTGTGCATTAGAAAAGTTCTTGAGATGAAATGTACACTGTTGATTTTAGTTAAAAATACTGTATTCTATACTTCCAAGTTATGAAGCAACTAGATCTTAAAAATGTGCTTACCACAAAAACGAGAAAATAGTTACAGGACATGATGGAGGTATTAGCTAACAGCACCGTGGTAATCATATTGTAATACATAGTACGTCAGATCAAATTGTTATACACCTTAAATTTGCACCAGGTTATTTGTCAACAAAAAAAAAAACTGGATTCAAATTTGAATTCTACTTATTATCTGTTTTACCAGGAGCAATCAGTTGTCCTTAACTGTCCTCTTACTATTCCATGGTGCAGATGAAATGACATGATACATATAAAGGGCCTCTCCTGAATGGAATGCATGATAATTTTGGTAATATGTAGTGCTATGAAGTGAGCCCTGGGCCAACTCAATGGTCTGACTTGGCTGTGGAACCTTGAAAGAGCCATGAACGTTCCTGGGGCATCACTGCACAGCATTGAGTACTTGATGCCCAGGAAATGTTCATTCTGGTTTCCTTTTGGTTTGTTGAGCCTCTCTATTAGGTATTCTCAGTGACTTTAAATGACAGGGCTGGGGTGTGCTTGAATGATAATCACTGCGAGTTTCCAAGAATGAGGCATAACCTTTCCATGTCCTCCATAGTTAACATATTACCTTGAATTCAGTAAGTTTCAGGGTGCCTATCTGGCTCAGGTGGTATAGAGCATTCGACTCTTGATATCAAGGTCATGAGTTTGAACCCCACTTTGGGTGTAGAGCCTACTTAAAAAGAATTTAAAAACATCTTTTGGTTCAGTCACATCTTTGTAAGGTGGCTTTTGAATTGGTTTAACCCAAAGCATGATTTTCATATAAATAACATGGTTTTAAGATGGGGAGAAAAAGACACAGTGACTGGGGCATCCTTCCGTGGGTACCACCCCCCAACACCAGCCTGATCACCGGATTCTTTGTCTCTGTTTATTTCCTCAGGTAGATAGTAACTTCTTTTGTATCATCAGGAATAGGATCAATGTTTCTTCACACTGATTTTTGGTTTCTTTTTCTTTGGCTTCTGCAGTTTAAAGAACAAGATCTGGGTGAATGAGTTTAGGTAAGTTGATCTCTTCCTGTGCTTGCTTTTATATTTTGTGGACTCCAGTAGTTCAGAAGGATGACTTTGATCCAGGTATCCCAGATCCCAGGAGGCTGGGGTATGGGGATTACTTGGTGCTCAGCTGCTACTTCAGATGCCTTTGAAAGATTTGGCACTCTGATCCCCTGGAGGATATTCAGCAGTTTCTTAGAGGTCTCCAGGGATTTAACAGGGAGGCACAGTGTTGTGAGGAAATACCTTATGCTATTGACACATTCCCAAGGGGTACTAGGGACTCCAGGACAATTTTTCAGCCCTTTAGAATGAGACCAAGAAGATCTTGGATGAAATAAGAGGCATCAAAGTTACTTATCTTCACAGCGTTTGAACTCCTTTATCTATGTAGGTTTTGAAGGAACAGGTAGCACTAGGGAAGAAAGGAACAATGCTTGAAGCCAATTTGTACTTACTAGAAAATGAGATAGCTTATATGGCTGCCTCAAAACTTAGCTCCATCACTGCTTCCCACTTTTCCTCTTTGCTTTTTCCCCAAGGGCCAGCACCCACAGACCTCTGCACAGAGCAGATGCAAACTGGGACCCCTAAAGTAGTCTTCGTGCTAGAAAAGAGCCAAGGCCTGTCTATAAGCCCTCCTCCCCAGGCTACTCTGGTCAGTGTCCCTCCTCCAACTCGCCATCTGATTGTCTCGAAACCCAGAACCCTGCCCAGACACCCATGTGCAGGCCTGGGACATCAGGCTATGAGGCGAACGACCATTCTTAATGTCTCAGACATCTCACTCTGTGTATAATCACATGCAGGTCCTTCCCACTTGTGCGGTGACCATAAGAGTTAAGAGATTGCCAGAATTCATTAGAGGAGGCCAAGATGCAGCTTTCTCCAAGGCTAGCTTCAGTCCTTCTTTGAATAAGCAATTCATCTACGTGAAGCATGCACAAATTCACGGGGTGTCTGCTGCTCAACAATACTGTGTACCATGCTGTATTTTAATGCCAGGATGTTCTTGTAGGTATGGAGGGTTTTCCCTGGGTGCCAGTAATTCTCATTCACTTCCTTCAAGTCAAGAAGTTAATAATGCCATCAAGCAAGTGAAGAAACACTTGAAGCTGGCCAAGGTATGGTATCCATTCTAGGACATGTCAGAAAAATGGGCCTAGAGTTGCTGCTATGTGGGAGTAGTTGACAGGTACATCTAATCACCCAGCCACTTACTGTTTTTAAGATTTTTGAATACAAAGCTGTTGATGGGATTTACTGATCTTGTGCCAGCCAAGAGTAGGGTACACAGTGTATGTTTAATATCTGAAAACATAGATCAAAAAAAATTCAGAGATTTAAAAGCTCTCAGAATAACTTCAGTTCGCGAATTTAGCCAGTAGGCAAATAAACTGGGCTTAAAACATACTTTTCTAAAACAATCACTGGTTAAACAGGAAATGAATTATTTCCTTAAAGTTGGCAGTAGAACCTCTATAAAGCACCCACTTCATTTCTCAGTACTTCTGGTTTCCCATTTTTTTTTATTAAAAAATTTTTAAAAATATTTGTTTATTTTTGAGAGAAAGAGAGAACGTGAGTGGGGGAGGGGCCAAGAGAGAGGGAGACCCAGAATCCAAAGCAGGCTCCAGGCTCTGAGCTGTCAGCACAGAGCCCAACATAGGGCTCAAACTCATGACTGTGAGATTATGACCTGAGCTGAAGTCGACCGCTTAACTGACTGAGCCACCCAGGTTCCCTCCCCGCCACTCCAATTTTTTTTTAATGTTTAGTTTTGAGAGAGAGAGAGAGAGAGACAAGGCAGGGGAGGGGCAGAGAGAGAGAAGGAGACACAAAGTCTAAAGCAGGCTCCAGGCTGTCGAGCCCAGTGTGGGGCTCAAACCCACAGACCACGAGATTACGAGCCGAGGTTGGATACCTAACTGACTGAGCCACTCAGGCGCCCCTCTGGTTTCCCATTTTTAAAAGAGAATTGAGGGGTCAGATGACCTGCATTCCAGAATCATGGGCAGCCACAATAGTCCTAAAGTCGTATCGCCACTTTTGACGCACAGACCCTACATATCCAATACCTCAGCACACTGAATGTAGTTCTGGGTCTTAGGAGGACGCCAGGGGAACACTTGGGAGAATCCTCACCACTCAGTTAAGTGAGACATCTGCATCTTGGGACTTTGAGTCACCGGGCATCCCTGCAACTCCTTCAAGACTTGTGGTTTGGGGCAGCACGAATGCTTAAGATTTCTGGTCACTTGTTTCTTGGGCGCCAGTTATCCAGTGGCTTCAAATCTCACCTCAGTGAACAAAGCAGTAAAATATTGCTCCTCACATCGTTGTCCCGTTGCCCTTCCCTGTGAACCATCCCAGCTGACGCAAGTTTCTTTTGTTCACAGGACAGTTCTGCAGATCGATTTCTCAGCAGCTTGGGAAGATTCATGACAGGACTAGACACGAAAAATAACGTCAAGGTAAAGCCCTTTGTTCTAGTAGCTTCTTTATGAACGACTCATAATGTTGACAGGTGTGTTCATGACAGAAAAGAGCTACTAATTTTACCACAGAGACCATACAGTATAGCAATGAAGAGAATTTGCTTTGCCACCAGACATACCAACCAAGTGAACTATTGTGACCGTGACCAAGTTACCTAACTTATCTAAGCCTCAGTTTACTAATCTAAGAAAGGGAGATCATAATCATGGCTCTCTTAAAACTATGGTGAGGATTGAGTGAGTTAAAGGTATAGGGTCGTTGGCACGGCACCTGGCCATATGATCTGTGCTCCACATACCCTGGCTACTGTGATTACTTTGCCATGTTCTCAGACTATAATGTTTTATCTTGGTATATGACTGGAATTCCTAAAATTTACGCCCATGTTTTTTTGTATGTGCATCTACCTCTGGAAGAAGGATTTGGAAGCATTACTTTGTACCTGGTGTATTTTATTTTAGGTGTGGTTCAACAACAAGGGCTGGCATGCCATCAGCTCTTTCTTGAATGTCATGAACAATGCCATCCTCCGAGCCAACCTGCAGAAGGGAGAGAACCCCAGCCAGTATGGGATTACCGCTTTCAATCACCCTCTGAATCTCACTAAGCAGCAGCTCTCAGAAGTGGCTCTGTAAGTGTGACTGTGTCTGAATGGGTGGGGTAGGAGGATGAGAGGGTGTTGGTGGACTCCTGGAGTAGGGGAAGGAAGTGGGAAACTGGTTCTGGAGTATCAGCAGAGGTCACAGTTATATTATTGTATATCTGGATTATTAATTTAGGTTCTGGGTAGAAAATGATCATATGAATTGGCTGATAGGGATTAAACTGCAGAAGATAAAGGACCCTGATGTCTGAAGACCATTACATTTAGTGAATTTATGTAAACTAAAATTGTCAATAAAATCCTAAAATACTTTATCTCACCATTTACACATTGGTTAATAAAAAATCAGGGTGCCTGGGTGACTCGGTTAAGTGGCCGACTTCAGCTCAGGTCATGATCTCATGGTTTTTGGGTTCAAGCCCTGTGTGGGGCTCTGTGCTGACAGCTCAGAGCCTGGAGCCTGCTTCAGGCTCTGTGTCTCCCTCTCTCTCTCTCTGCCCCTCTCCTGGTCACTCTCTGTCTCTCAAAACGTGAATAAACATTAAAAAAATAAATTTAAAAAATGGTTTTATTAGTTTTGAAACCACTGTTTTCTAAACTTGGTGAAGCATACTTTTATCAGCTTGTCTTTTTAATTCCTCAGTCAAGTGTGTGTGTGTGTGTGTGTGTATGTGTGTGTGTGTGTGTGTATGTGTGAAGTTTAAAGCCAGTATGATATAGTTTAAAGGGCATAGCCTTTGGAATCATACAGATCTATGTTTGAATCTGGTTTCTAAATTTCTAGATGTATGGTGTTAAATGAGGCAATTCATGTAAATTGCCCAAGTCTAGCACTCAGCATTAGATTCTTCCCTGTGTATGGAGCATGGCACAGCTATTTCTGCTGAACTCATATAGAAAATGTATGTCACTAGGATCTTTATACCAACTTTATATATAATTAATATATATAAGAATAGTTTATATTATACCCTCTTTAATGAGCTTATAATTCTTAAAAAAAGAATCTGAGAATTTTTGTTACATATGCTGCATACTATTGTTTTCAAATTTATTTAAAGCCGGAAATTAACTTATTTGAATAGTTTCACACTAATATTTCTGCTTTATTTAGTTTTCAAGATATAGTAGTCCTATATGTGTGAAAATTTATAACTTAATGCTCTTAAGTGTCAAGAAAGGAAGACCAAAGTGGATGCCATTTGACCATTCTTAGACTTTTTAAAATAATTTCACTATGGTAATGGGTTCTTTTTTGCCTCACTGAAATCACTTTTGCATTTTAATCATCAGAATTTTTTTTTACTTGAAAATAATCAGCTTTAACCCTGAATGAAATACGTTTGGTGAACAGATATTTTTCCCTCAGATCTCAGACACTTGTGTGTTTGTGTGTGTGTGTGTGTGTGTGTGTGTGTGTGTGTGTGTGTGCACGTGTATCTCACTTGATTGGGTCCTCAGCTGCATCAATGGCCTCTCATAGCCTCACTGCCTTTTGTTTTCAGGATGACTACATCAGTGGATGTCCTTGTGTCCATCTGTGTCATCTTTGCAATGTCCTTCGTCCCGGCCAGCTTTGTGGTGTTCCTGATCCAAGAGCGGGTCAGCAAAGCAAAACACCTGCAGTTCATCAGTGGAGTGAAGCCTGTCATCTATTGGCTCTCCAATTTTGTGTGGGATATGGTAAGAACTCCAGTCTACTGCTGTTTTATAAATCATTAGGGCTGTGGGTTGGACGAAAGAGCCCCCCGCCCCGGCTTTTCTAAAAGTGTACTAGCTAGTCAAAGATGAATGAAAAAGGAAAAGGCAGAGGCAGTTGTATACTCTCATGACACTAAATATGGCATCAAATACAGAGCTGATCTCCCGCTGGAAAGAAAAATCTGTCCACGCTGCAATTAATACCACTGCCGCTAATTCCCTAACTGACCATTTTTCAAAGTAACATCAAGCTGGAAGACCCTTAGTCAAAACTTCAGTGCCTTTACCTTGTCTGGTAGGTTTTCACCACCAGAATCAGGGTGTTCTTTACCTTGGTAGGAAATCCGTCTTTCAGTTGAAAACTCTATACATTTTACCCAGAAGCTTATCCATCCATTTCAAATATATTTTTATGCCAGCTCTAATAGATTGCTTCTGTTCAGACCAATATAGAGGACTTAAAAGAATTCTGAACTTCTAATTTTTGTAAAGTGGAGTTGAAGTTTATCTCCCTTGACTTCCATTAATTGTAAGCCACACAGAACAAATTTAATTCTTCTCCCACCGCACAGTCCTTCAGGTATTTGAAAACAACTTTCATTTAACCCAGGTCTTCCCCATATAAGATGATCTATATGAGAACATACTTTGTAATCTCTAAAGCACTGTACAAACATGAGTAATGATAATGATGTTTGTTTTGATTATACCAAGCCTCTCAGACTTATCACTGTTCTGATATGTTGCCTTTCTATGGCCATGCCCCACGTTGTTAATGTTCCTTTTGAAAAGCCAAGCCAAAAACTAACCTTGTGTTCAGGCTGAGGTCTGAAGGGTTACATATCTAGAGAGAGTTGATCTTTATGCCATACTGTCATTACTTAGCCCATGGGTATTGCATGGGGAGGTAGCACTGTCTAGATGGCAACTTGGTAGTGAACTGTAATTTCCATTTCATATAATGATTGGTGAATGGGGTCTCTTTCACTCTATACTAATGCAATTGATTTTCTGAACCTAAACTTCATATTTATTCCTCTTACACTGCATCTTGTTTAGTATCCATTTGGTTTTGTTTTTGTCTTGATCCAGTGATTACTTCATTTGATAAACACATACTTAAGTGCTCACTATGTGTCTGACGGTGGCAGGCACAGGAGGTTCAGAGATGGAATATCAAGTCTGTGACCTCAGAGCTATCCCTTATCTTCCTGTGTATTATCTGTCCCTTCCTGCTTTAGAGACTCTGAAATTCACTAAAAGCATGTCTTCATCTAAGTTGTTGATAAACATACTGGGAAGAATGGGGCTGAGACAGAGCCCTGCAGTCTGAAGCTCAAATTCTTTTAACAGCCAACAAGCCCACTTCCCCTCCCTGCCTGTACTTTGGTCCGCCAGCTATGAATTCTCATAATTGTCCTGTAGTCAAGTCTTTATATCTGCATTTTAATGCTTGACACACTCTCAGGACAGCCTTGAAAATTATTCTCAGTGTGATGAAACAATTGTGACATTCATGTTATGAGGTAAGCGCTTATAAATAGATTACATGTGAGATTGAACTTGGGCAGACTATAATATAGCATTAACGATGAAGCACACAATCATCTTTGGGAAGAATAATGGAAGCTTATTTGCTGCTGTGAAATTGTAATTACTCTGACTGGGAATCCATTGTTCAGTATAAGTTTACTGAGCGTGACACCTTGGCTTAGCTGTTGGAAAGACAGAAAGGGCATGCAGTTTATAAAATCAGCCAAGGGTAAAATGCTTGTCAAAATGTATTGTCCGATATTTTGATTAATGCTTTATGTGGCTTCATTAATTCAAAGTTATTCTCCCAATATGTTTATCTGCCCTTTCTTGTCCTGTGATGGTGAAGACTTGAGATGTGTTGTGTCTCTGACTCAGGGGTGAACCTTATTTCCTTGCTTTTCACTTTTAGTGCAACTATGTGGTCCCTGCCACGCTGGTCATTATCATCTTCATCTGCTTCCAGCAGAAGTCTTACGTGTCCTCTACCAACCTGCCTGTGCTAGCCCTTCTACTTTTGCTGTATGGGTAAGGCACCTGTGGATGGGGGTAAGGCATATAGTGCCCAGTTTCTGAGGGAAGGCAGGGGACACGCAGTGGACATGTGTCTTTGTGCCTCACCAGGTGGTCGATCACACCTCTCATGTACCCAGCCTCCTTCGTGTTCAAGATCCCCAGCACAGCCTACGTGGTCCTCACCAGCGTGAACCTCTTCATTGGGATCAACGGCAGCGTGGCCACTTTTGTGCTGGAGCTATTCACCAACAATGTGAGTCTGCTGAAAGAGCAGCTCTTGTGGGGACGAGCATCTCTGCGAGCCAGAGGACAGCATGGAATAATGATCTAATGCTACTTGTCTGTGGTGTTGACCCCGCTGACCACTACATCCTTTTTCAGATTCTCTCCCCGCCGGGTTTGAATAGCATGTCTTTCTCCTCCTTTTTTTTATATTTCTTAGTTTGATCAAACCCTTGAGTTTCCTTTGACAGGTTCTTTTGTACTCCTTTCTGTTTAAGTGTTGCTCTTCCCACTATTTGGTCCTGTGCCATCTTTGCTTTCCACTTGAGATGTTATCTCTGTGTGATCCCATTCATTCCCGAGGCTTTGACCAACCCTCTCTCTGTGTCTTACATAGTTATCTCCCGGATCTATGCCTTTAGCCCTCATTGTTCCCTGGAACTCTAGTCTCACGTTTTCACTTGCCTAGCAGATGGCTCCAGTTAGATTATTTCTAGATGCCCCATACTTGACCTGTCCTAATCATCTTTTCTTTCAAAACCTAGTACTTCTCTTGCCATTCCAGTCCCACTGGATGGCATTCCTATCTACCCAATCACCCCAGCTGGCAGTATTATAGTCATCGTATATGCTTTTGCTTATGTCCCACATTGAACTGTTTACCTTGTCTGGTCTTCTGGTTCCAGATCTCTTTAAGGGCCCTGTCCATTCCTGTTGTTACTGTCTTTGTCCAAACACCTTAACTTATCATGCAAGGCCTTTAGAGGTGCACAGCTCTTCCTGGCCAAATCTCACCACACCCTTTCCCAAGGCTCTGTAGTTTTAGCTGAGTTCGTTGTTGGCTTTAGCCGTCCATACTCCTGTAGGCCTGACTTCTTTTATTACAGAGCCTGGTAGTATCTCACTAAGCCTTCAATACTCTGCTCAAATATGAAGCTTTCCTTACCTGCCAAGCGGGAGGCGCTCTCTTTCTCCTGTGCTCCCCAAACCCTCAGTTCATGCCTCCAGTACTACCAGTTATGTAGTAATTTCCTCAGAGTAGAGACTGTTTATTAACCTTGGCCTCCCCTGTGCCCTAACACAGGGCATCCAGCACATGGCAACTTAATTGTTGGCTATTTGGCCACTGGCTTGATGTGTACAAGAAGGATTTTTAAAATGCCTACAAAATCCTGAAACTGAAATATTACCCAGACATGAGCAATTTGCTTTTGAAATGCTAAGCCAGTATTTTATTACGGATTTGCCTCTGATTAAAAATAACTGTTTCCAAACTTTGTTCCTATTTCTATATATTCATAGCATTACTTCAGTTTTTTTTTACTTCAGATTTTCTAAAGAAATTTTATTGGGTTATGTATCATCAACTATGGGTTACTGTTGATTGGTGTCTGAATTCAAAGGTTCAGTTTGACCCCAGCGAATCCAAATTTTTCTAATCTCTCGTATTTTAGACCTTGATATATTTTTAGCCTAAACCACAAATGACATTCATTTGAAGAAATGACATTTCTTTTTTATTTTTTTAGAAACTAAATAACATCAATGATATCCTGAAGTCTGTATTCTTGATTTTCCCACATTTTTGCCTGGGACGGGGGCTCATCGACATGGTGAAAAATCAGGCAATGGCTGATGCCCTGGAAAGGTTTGGTGAGCGACAGCAGTGGCTAGAGGGTGCTTTCATGGAGATGACAGTTTTCATGGGCCTTGGGACTCTGGGCTTTGTTTTGGAAAGAGACTGGTGACTGGGCATAGGACTTCCCACCACTCAGAGGGTTCATGACAATGAAGCTGGATGTGGCGTGGATCTTTTGATGCAACATTTGTCTGTGCCTCTGATAGCCTTGAGAAAAGTGAGAGGGCAATTTTGGAGGTAAGGAGGTAAGGAAAATACTGGCTTCATCCTGGACCAAGTGCATAAAGCCACTGGTTGGGTTTGTTAGTCACTGGAAAAGGCAAACCACAGTTATAATTGGATACAGTCCAGAGAACCAGAAGGAAGGGTACAAACTTTGGCTCTGACTACTAGGAAAGTCGTGGGTCTGCAGAGTGGCCATCTATTACCTTTTAAAAAGTCTATAAAAAGGTAATTTATTGCAGCTTTTTCAATCTCTAGAGTCTTTAAAAATATTTCTCCTGTGGCCACATTACTGTTCTTCATCCACTGGCTCATATAGCTAGATGGGCCATGTTATTTAATGGACATAGAAGAGGGACTATTTTTTCTTTCTTTTCAATTAACAAGTGCACAGGAGATGTATAAGGAATGTAAGAAGTATTCCCATAAAGCCAGATGATTTAATTAGTTCAATAGGTTACATTATATGCTACTGAAAGGGGCATCTTTTTAAAGCACTCTCTAATCTTCAGTGAAACAGTTTGCTAAAATACCCTTAAAATTACCCTGGATTGTTTGCCTTTTTAAAAGGGATTTGTGGCATGTCTCATTAAAAAGGAAATATAAGATATGAAATTAGAGATCTAATACATGTTAGTTCTGAAATTCTGACTGATTACTGGGTCATAGTATATTTTCCCAAAATGCTACTCTAAATCAGACTTGAAAAGTAATCACTCCCTTACTTGTCATAGACAAGAACCATTGGTGTTTTTGGGAACGTAGACAAATTTGAGCCTGAATTTGAGGAAGGGCCATGGTGTTTGGTGCCTCCATTCTGACTGGATCTCTACATTGTGTCTTCAGGGGAGAATCGTTTTGTTTCACCACTGTCTTGGGACTTAGTGGGACGAAACCTCTTCGCCATGGCTGTGGAAGGGGTGGTATTCTTCCTCATCACTGTTCTGATCCAGTACAGATTCTTCATCAGGCCCAGGTGAGCTTTTTCTCAGAACTCATGGAGCACCTGGTTGAGGGTCACAGAGGAACATGGGGAAGCACTAGTCAGTGGTGGTTTCTTTGCATTGATCTCAAGACAATCCAACTGATTTTCCTAATGTGGGTATCCTCTAGCCCACAGCACTGCTGATCCTAAAAACTACAGAGAGTATATTTTATAGGACTTGCTTAGAAATTGGGTCTTTGTCTTGAAAGATACCTTGAAAGGTTGATTTTTTTTTTTTTTCTTAAAATTTTTCCCCCAAGACCTGTAAATGCAAGGCTTCCTCCGTTGAATGATGAGGATGAAGATGTGAAGCGGGAAAGACAGAGAATTCTTGATGGTGGAGGACAGAATGACATCTTGGAAATCAAGGAGCTGACAAAGGTGAGACAGTACAGGCTGTAACAACTTGTATTCAGTTGTTTTCAGCTTTATATGTTGGAAACGGTCATTTTTGCTGATTTGCTTAATAAAAAGAGCATGCTTCCCCAAATATGTACATCTATACCAAGTTTCTATCTAGTATTTAATTTTATTTAAAATACATTGAGGGGACTTCTTAATGAAAGAAATCCTACTGAGAATATTTTATAATATGAAGTCTTGTTCTCAAGTATATTTGTTTTTCACACTTACACTTTTGTGTTTGTTATTAAAACATACTAAAATTGTACATCCAGTCAAAGCTGAGGGAGGAAGAATAAATGGCTGATTTTGAGAGTCATAGTCTAAAAAGCTGGCATGTCTCCATATGTCTCAGGAGGAAGGTTTGTTTCAGCCCACGCTAGGTGCCAGAATCCCAACAGTTTACTTTTTTATAATATGTACAAACAATATTTGCAGTGCTTCAATGATATATTTTTACCCTGCACAGTTTAATTTTTTAAAAATCTATCAAGTAAATGAAAAATTATATTTTAATGACTAATATGTCTTTGGAGAAGGTTGATAGTAGGCACACCTGGGTGGCTCAGTCAGTTAAGTAGCCAACTGTTTATTTCCGCTTAGGTCATGATCTCAAAGGTTCTTGAGATCAAGCCCCATGTTAGGCTCTGCACTGAGAGCAAGCATGGAGCCTGCTTGAGATTCTCTCTGTCCCTCCCTCTCTCTGCCCCTCCCCCACTTGTGTGAGTGTGTGTGCGCACACGCATGTTCTTTCTCAAAATAAACATAAGGGGTGCCTGGGTGGCTCAGTTGGTTAAGTTTCCGACTTTGGCTCAGGTCATGATCTCAAGGTTCATGCGTTTGAGCCCCGCATAGGGCTTTCTGCTGACAGTGCAGAGCCTGCTTGGGATTCTCTCTCTTCCCCTCTCTCTCTGCCCCCCTCCCCCCAGAATAAATAAACATTAAAAAATAATAAAAACAAATAAACATAAAAAGGTTGATATGAAATTAAAAATAAAAAGAAGTTCACTTTTATTTTGAGCTTCAGAGTCCTTCAGAAGCCAGTTGCTACAGAGACAGACCAAGGCTCTTAGCATATCAAATGTGTGACTTAGTTTTACTGATGAGTCTTACTTCATGTGTATTTGGGTTATAATTCCCTCTTCCACGGTTGCTTGGGATAGCTGTGATTCACCATGGCTCATGAATGTGTGCACTTTGTCGGTTGCAGATCTACAGAAGAAAGAGGAAGCCCGCTGTTGACAGGATTTGCGTTGGCATTCCTCCTGGCGAGGTAAAGGCACTTTGTCTACACTTTTCTTGTCCTTATTAATTCAAACTGTCTACCCAATCAAATAACATCTAGAAGGGTTAAAAGTGAGTTTTAAAGGCTTCTCTATTCATGTGTATGTGGAGCAATCAGTCATTGAGAAGATGGGGATCCCATTTGTCAAAAGGCTTGGGATAATGTTAGGCAATTTTAGAAAAGAATGTACGTGGGGTGGCTGGGTGGCTCAGTTGGTTAAGCATCCAACTTCAGCTCAGGTCATGATCTCACGGTTAATGAGTTTAAGCCCTGCATGGGGCTTTGTGCTGACAGCTCAGAGCCTGGAGCTTGCTTTAGATTCTGTGTCTCCTTCTTTCTCTGACCCTCCCCTGCTCATGCTTTCGCTCTCTCCCTCTCTCTTGCTCAAGAATAAACATTAATTTTTTTTTTAATTTAAAAAGAAAGCATGCACGTCTCAAATGTGACTTTGTGATCGATTCAAGATGATGATGAAATTGGAATAGATTTTTTTTTAAGTAGGTTTTTTCCTTTATTGTTCATGTTTGTGTTCTTTTCTGCCCTTGAGGCAGATTAGATAGTGAAATGTGACTGGTTGGTTTTCATTACTTTTCTTTTACACATGAGCTTTGGCCTCAACCTCATGATTCAAATAATATTTACAAATATGCTCAATGTGTCTCATTACAAATTATATTTAAATATCTATATACGTTCTTAAAACCAGAAAAAATTTGACTCTTCATCAATATTTAAGAATAATGTTTTAGAATCATGTTATCTAAAAACCCAGTTGAGGTGACTATTTTATAAGGGTCATTTATATTCAGATTTTTAGTATTTTGCTTATATGGCTTACCCAATATGTTTCAGTGCTTTGGACTTCTGGGAGTTAATGGGGCTGGGAAATCATCAACTTTCAAGATGTTAACTGGAGATACCACGGTTACCAGAGGAGATGCTTTCCTTAACAAAAATAGGTAAGAAATGACATAGAGTGTATTTTGCCACAAAAACTTTTTTTACTTTATTTAAATAAATATATTTTGATTTTTGGGGATTATAACAGTACTATGTAGTTTATAAAAATGTTGAAATACAGTGAAGTATAAAGAAAAAGATAAAAATCATCAATAATCCCACTACCTAGAGATAACCACTATTTACATTTTTTTTCTAGTCCCCATCTGTTTTTTTTTTAAACAGCTTTATTCAGGTATAATTTATATACCATGTAGTTTGCTTTTCCTAAGAGTACAATTAAATGATTTCTAGTCAGTTTGCAAGGTTGTGCACAGATCACCACAATCTAGTTTTAGAACATTCCCATCAGCCCAAATCTATGTTATATACACATATAAGTGTATTATAAAATTGACATGATACTGTATCTAGGTTTTTTAAAATTAGTTCACTGTTGGGGCGCCTGGGTGGCTCAGTCGGTTAAGCGTCCGACTTCAGCTCAGGTCATGATCTCGCGGTCCGTGAGTTCGAGCCCCGCGTCGGGCTCTGGGCTGATTGCTCAGAGCCTGGAGCCTGCTTCCGATTCTGTGTCTCCCTCTGTCTCTGCCCCTCCCCCATTCATGCTCTGTCTCTCTCTGTCTCAAAAAGAAATAAAACATTAAAAAAAATTTTTTTTAATTAGTTTACTGTTAATGAGGGTAGTATGAATATTTCCCAATGGGTTACATATTCTACGATGTAGACTTTACATTATTACATAAAATGCTTCTCTGTACGTTTACCTGTAGTTTATTTAATCAATTCCTTATTGCTGGACACTTGGTTTCTGTTTTTCACTATGTAAATATGTCCTTGTAGTCCTCTTGCAATTCCTCAGGCAAAATTCCTACTAGGTGAAAGGGTGTGTACTTGCTAAATTGTCCTCCCTAAAGAGTGTATCAATTATTGAGGCCACATTAAGCCATTCTCTCAGAATGCACAGGTGACTAAGTGATCTTTAAGGGGTACATCTCCACTTCAGAGACCAATTAGGCAATGTTACCCTGAATATTCTAAATATGTGGGGCTCCTCTGGGCTTTTTATATGGAGAGATGCGTTTGAACTTTCCTGACTATGATCCAAAGTAGCAAATACAGTTACCTCTCAACCTAATAAATACACAAAAACACATAAATAGGCATATCTTTTAAAAAAAACTGATCATGACCCACTAAATTTATTTTGTAGCCCACTAATGGGTGATGACTCACAATTTGGAAATAATGGATAGGGGGCTACTAGCCCATAAAATTGAAAGGAGCAAGGGACTTAATGTACTCATGGGTCCCCTCTTCTGTCTCATTAACATTTTTAGTAGCAGAGTAAAGGAGGTTTAAGAGAAGAGAAATTCTGAAATAGCAGGCCTAAGGCTGCACACCTGCTTCCCCAGGCTTGTTCCTAGTACCAGACTCCTTGGACATAAAGCAATGGCAGCAATAAGTGGCCCAAATTAAGGTTTGTCACAGTGACTGGTTGTAAGAACTGGCTTAGGCAGTGCTGCTGTGAGGGCCAGGCCTCATGTCTGTGGACACCTCAGTCATAATTCTGGAAAAAGCTGGCCCTGGGAGTATTAAACAGATCTGCAAAGAGAAATGAATACTGCTGAAAGACCAAAGGCAGACACTATCCAGACGTGGCTGATGTGCGGCTATCAGACTGGATGGGGCCTGAGCTTCTCCCACATCAGGGATTCTTAACCTGAGCTTGGCTTCATGGGGCCCAAAAGCTGCTTCCACCAATAAATGTAAAGTTATGTCTATAGGTACATATTTTTTTTGTCACCAGATTTTCAGAGAGCCTGTGATAAAACAACAACAACAACAACAACAAAAGACCCCAAAAACAAAACCCTTAAAAACTAGAAGAGTGCCTTTCTGGGTAAATAGTGGAACCAGGGGGCCTGGACCATATTGTGGCCGAGTCAATGTATGAACAGCAGAAAGCAGAAGGGGGGAGGTCACACCCAGAGTTGCTGGGCCTCCTCTGGGTCTGAATGGCCATGAAGGAGACTTTGGAGTAACAAAGTACTTCATACATATGACTGGGACACAGAAGTCAGTCTGGGGTCGAGACTTAGTGCTGAGGTCCTGGGATCGTGTGAGTGAGGTTGTTGGTAAAGATAGCACTGCATTTGGAATGGACGTGGGGATCTTGAAATGGGACTGAACTTGCAGATTGAGGTGTTGGGAGAGCCAGGTGCAAGTGGGCAGGACAGAGGCAGGAACCCTGATTGCCAGTGGGGGCTGGCATCCTTGGGGCGGAAAGATTGTTCCTCGAAGCTAGTGTGCTCTCTGGTTATTTTTGTCATGTACGAGCATACTTTATAGGAACATTAGGCAAGATTATCTAATCAGAATATCTCTAGATGCTTAAAACCTGACCAGTTTTTTTCTTTGCAGTATCTTATCAAACATCCACGAAGTGCATCAGAACATGGGCTATTGCCCTCAGTTTGATGCCATCACGGAGTTACTGACTGGAAGAGAGCACGTGGAGTTCTTTGCCCTCTTGAGAGGAGTCCCAGAGAAAGAAGTTGGGAAGGTACCATGAACGCCAGAAAGCCAGCCTGTCCTCTTTGGCATGCTGACAGTAGACCTTACAGCTTTGACTTTCACAAATAACCATTGGCTTTAGGCTCTTCTTACTCATGGATGCAGCAATGTGAAATGCTGGCTCTTGACCCCTACTTGCAGGGTGGGAATCCATGGTGATGGTGGGGCAAGAGTGAGTGGCAGACACATGCTGGAGGGCAGAGAGGAAGTGCTGTTCCCACCCACACAGATCCCTTCCTGCTTTTGGGCTCCTTGGCACTTGCTAGGTCATGATCACAGAATCTACTCAGTGAAAAGAATTTTCCTAGTCTTTACTCAGTAAAGAAACATGACATATATAAGTATAAGAAAGCATGATAAAATTAACAAAGCAGACAAAAGTCAAAGTGCTTTTCATTACTCTAGGTTGGTGAATGGGCAATTCGAAAACTGGGCCTGGTGAAGTATGGAGAAAAATATGCTGGTAACTATAGTGGAGGCAACAAACGGAAGCTCTCAACAGCCATGGCTTTGATTGGCGGGCCTCCTGTAGTGTTTCTGGTGAGTAGGGCTGTGAATGGAAAACTATTTTGGCCTGAATGGAGAACATCACTTTTTCTAAAGTCCTGTATATCCAGGGATATTGCCTGACTGGCGTGGCTAATGGCAAGCCATTCTTCTTCCAACCAGGAACAGCAGAGAAGCCTTAGAAAACCAGAGGGAAGTTTTTTTGATACACACTGGGGTGGTTTTGCTATGCCCTCACATGCTCCAAAAGAGAGATGCTCCAGAGACCTTATTTCTCTGCTGTGGAGAACCCCGACAGGTGTGACTGAGTCTTGGATATGTGATCTGACCTTTCTCCGGAACATTCTTATCATCTATGTGTTCATCCCCTATAGATGGAAATTATGGTTTCAAGATCCCCAAGGTGGCATCTGGGTCATAGTCCTTACATACAGATAGATGAAAACAGAAGATTAGACTGGACAGGGGCCCATGGCCCTTTTTCTTCTGCATTGAAGTTATTACAGGAAGAAGCCTTGGGTTAAGGCTTTAATGTTATCCAGACTATTTGGATCTGTAGTCTGTTTCTCTAAGACTAGCAAATATAACAGGCTAAGCTGGAGTGAGTTAGAATAAAAAAAGAAGTAAAGTAATTTTACCCAAACCTAATACAGACTTGAATAGAAATTTCAGACAAAAAAGAAGTTTAGTGTATACTTGTCAGTCATGAAAAGATGATTGAAACTAAATAGGTTTTTTCCTTTCCCTTTCTACTCATTTGGAGAAATTTAATTTTATTAAAAAATTCAATGACACATTTATAAGAATGAACTGGTTACAAAAAGTATGCAGTTTATTCTGGTATATAAGGTCTGGTTCTTTGGTCCATCAAGAAATAGCCTAAATTTTAACTTCCCATTCATCTTATTTCAAAGATGCTTCTGCACTTAAATCTACCTTTGATGTGTTTTCCACAAATAATAGGACTTATTTTATTCTCATCACAGGATGAACCTACCACAGGCATGGATCCCAAAGCCCGGAGATTCCTATGGAATTGTGCCTTAAGTATTGTCAAGGAAGGGAGATCAGTAGTGCTTACATCTCATAGGTCAGTAGTGAAGACTTGGCTTGGCATCTGTGTTGTGTAATTTAAAAATTTTCTAAATAGTGGATTTGATCATTGTATAAAAATTAGAAAATACAGAAAGGCAAAGAGAAAAACAGTGAAAATTACCTGAAATTGCCTCACTAGGAGATAACTATCATTAGGCTACATATCTTTGCAGTTTTCTTTTGCAAATTTCTACACACGTGTGTGTGTGTGTGTGTGTGTGTGTGTGTGTGTGTGTGTGTGTGTGTGTGTGTTTACAAGCAAAAATGCAAGCTTGGGGTTCTTAGATACCAGATAGATACTGTTCTTTTTCACTTAATATTTTGTAAACATTATTTCAAGTCAGTACATTTAGATGTGTCATCCTTTCTCATAGCTATGAGTTGACAGTATTCCAATAAGATATGCCCTAAAAAAAATTTATTTAACTATTCCTCTTTTTGTAGACATTTGGACTGTTTGCATTTTTTTTTTTTTTTTTTTACAAGGGTAAACAGTGCGGCAGTAAACTGTGTTATTGCTACATCTTCATGTATTTGGAACAGGATGCAATTATGCCCTAGGACTCTGGGAATCTATTTCTTTCAAATTCCTGAGGTCCTATGATGTCCTGATGGTTAGAGGAGCATCTTTCTCAAACAAAAATCTCTGTGTTCCCACAGTATGGAAGAATGTGAAGCGCTGTGCACTAGGATGGCAATTATGGTGAATGGGAGGTTCCGGTGTCTTGGCAGTGTCCAGCATCTGAAAAATAGGTAACAAAGACCATTTCCCTGGGATGATACCTACTGAGAAAGCTTGCATTCTTTTTGTGAGCATATACATGGTGGCTCTAAAATAAAGGGAAATAAATGGAACAAAATGGTTTAGTGGAAAAAATGAGGGCTTTGAGGTCCAACAGCGCTGCATTCAAATTCTGTCTTTACCTTTCACTGGTGTGTGCTCTTGCACAAATTCCTTCACCTTCCTGAGAACCTGTATCCTAGGAATATCTACCTTCTGGCCTTGCAAAGCACATGAAATGGGAAATTTTACACATGTCGGGATGGTTAGAGCATAGGCTTTGGAGTCCAACACAAATGAGTCCACATCCTGGGCCCTAGCACTTAGGGGCTCTGTACCAGGGGAAAGTGACTAACCCCCTGGGCTTCAGTTTCTCTGTAGCATCTGCCAGATTTCATATGTCCAGGTGAGGATTCAATGAAATCATGTGTCCAAGGCACTCAGCATGGCACCAGAATAGGTAGTCAATAAATGGTAACTAGTTCCTTCTCTCAGGTACTTATTTCTGGGTCTGTTGTGGATCTTCCTTTCTCATGGCACCAGGTGGGCAGGGTTAAATGTTCTTATGAGAGGTTTCCTGAGGATCTTCCATTTGGTTGTTGTTTGTTTTTTTTTTTTTTTTTTTTTTTTTTTTTTCTGCTTTCAGGTTTGGAGATGGTTATACAATAGTTGTACGAATAGCAGGGTCCAACCCTGATCTGAAGCCTGTCCAGGAGTTCTTTGGACTTGCCTTTCCAGGAAGTGTTCTCAAAGAGAAGCACCGGAACATGCTCCAGTACCAGCTTCCGTCCTCATTATCTTCCCTGGCTAGGATATTCAGCATCCTTTCCCAGAGCAAAAAGCGACTCCACATAGAAGACTACTCTGTTTCTCAGACAACACTTGACCAAGTAAGCTTTGAATGTCAAAAATAGACTGACTTTTGAGGGTAAGGGTTCCCAGTCCCTGTCCCCCACTCCCATTATGGGTCCTAGAGCAGCTTTGACCATCTGAGCTTGAATTTCTGATCTACTAGCTATGCTATTTATAACTGCTCTGAATGTGAAAAGGGAGATGATTCTACTTTAGAGGGTTATTGTGAGCATAGTAAGAATAATCATAATAACTACCATTTTTTGAGTCCCTACCATAGGCCAGGCCTTTTGCCAGGTGCCTTATCCTATTTAAATTAGATAACATCAAGGGCTCCTTGGTGGCTCATCTTGGGTCAGGTCATGATCTCTTGGTTGTGAGATCGAGCCCCATGTTGGGCTCTGCACTGGGCCTGGAGCCTGCTTAAGATTCTCTTTCTCTACCTCTGCTCCTTCTCTTCTCTCTCGTAAATAACGAATAAATGAATAAACGGGTGAATAAATATTGAATGAATACATATTTAGGTTAGGTAACCTCAGGTACCAGATTCTGGCACTTAGTACCTATTTAGTAAATGTTAGTTTTTGTCTCTCTTTCCTTTTTAATCTGGCTTATAAGAGTCAAAATAGATGATTGAACAGTTGGTAATTTGAGGGGCAATAGAAAAGTTTAATTTTTAAATGTTTGATCCTTTTTTTCAAGTTTCCCTTCTCCCTCACGTAGTTTTCTTGTTAATCTATTTATGCAATCTTGTATTCTCCTACCCTACTTTCCACATGGTGAAAACACAACTTGAAAAAAAAAAGAACAAGTAGAGAGGTATTTATAAAGGTCCATCTTTCTTTTGACAGGTATTTGTAAATTTCGCCAAGGACCAAAGTGATGATGACCACTTAAAGGACTTGTCATTACACAAAAACCAGACAGTAGTGGATGTTGCAGTTCTCACATCTTTTCTCCAGGATGAGAAAGTGAAAGAAAGTTATGTATGAAGAATACTGTTCATGCAGAGTGACTGAAAGAAAGGAGGAACTAGCCCTCCCTTTGCACCATGTGAAGTGTTCCAAAAGAAAGAGCTGGACGTTTTTGTGGGAAGAAGTAAACTGGATACTGTACTGATACTATCTTCAATGCAATGCAATTCAATGCAATGAAAACAAAATTCCATTACAGGGGCAGTGCCTTTGTAGCCTATGTCTTGTATGGCTCTCAAGTGAAAAAGACTTGAATTTAGTTTATTACCTTATTACCTATGTGAAACTCTAGTATGGAACCCAGTGGACATATGGGTTTGAAATCACACTTTTTTTTGTTCCTTTGTATTCTCACTGGGGTTGCAACAATAATTCATCAAGTAATCATGGCCAGTGATTATTTATCAAAATCAAAAGGCATGTACATCTTCATTCATTAAGCCGTGCCATGCCAGGAGACTGGTTTCCCGGTGACACATCCATTGCTGGCAATGAGTGTGCCAGAATTACTAGTGCCAAGTTGCGCAGAAAGCCTGAAGGACCATGGTGTGTCATGCACCCTTTTGCGAGAGCTGCTCTGCTTCAGAGTCTATCAGCATCGTAATCAGGTGACAAAATGGTGCCATGTGTGGGAAAGGCCTGCATTGATTCCCTCTTTGATGAGCTGCTGTGGTGGCGGTAACATGCAAGTTGTGGGTGGCTCAAGACAGGTGAGACTTAGTTCCATTCTTATGTTGTCCCTTGCTTGGAGCCATGGGTCTCCAGGGGTCATTTTTCTGGGACTTTTTAAAGAAACTAAGATCCTGGAAAGAAGCCAAGAGCAGCCAAATTGTTGAGGCTGCAAGCTGCTGAGGCCAGGTCATGGGAGTAAAGAGATGGCGTGTTCAAACCTAGGGAGGCCTGTGTCCATTTGTCCTGGTTGTCTGTTAACACGGTACATTGCATCTCAAGATCTTCCTGTTTGACAGAAGTGTAGTATTATTTCTGGCTTTTTAAATTAATCTAGAATATGAAAAGATGGAATTGTATTTTGACGAAAATCTTTGTACTTTTAACGTTATTTGGAATTTTTAATTCTGTCAGTGACTTGTGAATCCTTGGAATGGCCTCTTTGTAGAACCCGTGGCATAGAGGAATATGGCCTCACTGCTTCACTAGCTATTTCTTATGGAAGCCTGCAGGTGTATCCTCTGACTAGTGCCTAGTGACTAGAAAATAAGGTGATGGTCAAGATCTCATGACAATACTATATTTGAGTTTAAGGTCATCATTTAAAATCTCTTAATCTCAGTTTATTAAGTATTTTTTGAGTGTATATTATAGCTGAATTGAGTATGTATGTATGTATGGATTGGGTGGGGAGAAATTAAGTCTCAGTAGTTAATCCCTGTGCCATGTTATTCAGCTAACAGGTTTACAAATAATAGGTTGTTTTGTTGTTGTGGGAGCCCAGTGAAGGAATACTGGGCAGCTTTTTTTTTTTTAAATAGCAACAGTGCAAAAGCCAAAAAAGTTTAACTGTCATAAGGGTCTCAAGACTAAATAATGAGTACTTTCACAAAGAAGATCACTAGCTTCAAAACTTGAGTAACGCAACTTGTGCTTAAGGCATTTAGTACCTTCAAATAATTGGCTTTGAAGATCTTAGACACCCCATTCTGACAATCTCAAAATTTTCATCTCCTCAATCCTGAATCTGTTATGAAAAAAATAAAAACAGCAAATGCCCACACATGGAATATATTTCAGACGTTTCCGACCCAGTCTTTTTTTTAGTAAACATTTTAAAAAATATTATTTCACTAATGCCTAATGTGATCTGCCTTAAGACAACAAAAATATGAGGGAAGTACTGTTGGGTGAAGTTCAAGCTGTCTTTCAATGTTATTACTGATTTCTTCTTTTTCTAAAATTTAAATATTAACTCTAAAGGTGTTAAGATTTCAGATCTATTTCAAATCTATATTTTTTAAAATTTATAGAAAGTTATCACATAACTTGTTTGGAAAAAGAAAATGACTTAGAAATTAATGTTATTATTTTCTAAAATGATAAACAGGTAATGAAGGCCTAGTTCCAGTAACCATTGGCATGATGAGGTGATTATATTTTGTGCTATCTCTAATAAGATTCATAATTTATTTTCTCACTGTTTAATATTTTTAAAAATCAAACTTTTGTTAGTTTTCCCAGTTCACTATTATCATGTTCTAATTCTCTATTAAATCAGTGAATAGCTAGCTCTTGGCTTTAATTACTCTGACTTCAAGGTCACATTGAAAAAAAAACAAAAGACACTGTGAACTGTTGTGAAAAAACAAAAAAAAACCATTTCAATATAGATTTTAAAAAGATCTCTTCTGAAGCTAGGAACAATCTACAGTTACACACTGACTTTGTGGTTACATTTTAGACTATCCAGATAGTATTTTACATTTTCCTTTGTAAACCTAATCGTAGTAGAAATTTTTTACCAATTCTCTACTCAAGTAAAAATTCTATATATTCCCTGTGGAAATGTAAGTATGTGAGGTTCAAAAATTCTCAAAAGTGTTCAAAGATTGCTGCTTTTGCTTCTTTTGGACAACTTGGAAACTTTATTAACAACTGTGAATGTGAAAAATACAAAAGAAAACAGTAACAAAGCCCTGTATACATTAAACATCCAGCACAGTTCATTGTTAAAAAACAGCCAAACCTCAAACTACTGTATTTCAATCTGTACTGAAAGCGTGTTCATTGTGACTATTATATGTTGCACATCCTTCATTCACTGTAATCATTGATGAAAGGGATTTGTCTGTTTTCTTCTCGTGGTTGTATATATCAGGTAAATTTTCTTCCAAAGAGCCATGTGTCCTATGTAATAATGAACCACTTTGATACGAAGATATTAATTTGTACCCTTGTAACAATTTACTAGTCATGATATAGTACTATAGTAAGATGGCTCTAATTCTCTTCAAAATTGTTGCATCCCTTTTATAGAATGTTTATATTTCCATAAGGATTAAGTTTTCTCTCTTCTTATACCCTAGGATGAAGCTATGTTTTTTTGTGCTTTTTCTTTATCATTGGCCCCTTCATTCCGAGCACTTTATGCTGTCTCTAATGGGATCTATTTTTGCACTGGAATATCTGAGAATTGCAAAACTAGACAAAAGTTTCACAACAGATTTCTAAGTTAAATCATTTTCATTAAAAGGAAAAAAAAGAAAAAAATTTTGTATGTCAATAACTTTATATGAAGTATTAAACATATTTCTATGTTGTAATGAGTCACGAAATAAAGCTGTGGCAGTTCTGCTGGTCTATGCAAATTTATTTCCATGCATCTGTAGCACCACCTACTGTTAATGCTTATAAAGCCATCAGGAGAGTAAGAAATGTCCGCCTGTAGTAGAAAAGCTATGTAGTAGCCTGTAGTAGAACAGGCTAAATGTCCTGTTGGAAAGAGGGCTGAGGGGACTACTTGGAAATAAAGGGTGTTTGCACTTTCATAATTTGGTTAAGATAGTAAATATTAAGTTTAAGAGGTTTTTAGATAAAAGCTTAATGATTTCGAAGCTATAGAGATCTCTGAAAACACTGTGTAGCTAAACCTGTTTAATAAAAGTCTCACTGCTTTATTTGGTATAGAAGCTACAATGGCTGCCTTCAGTTGTCCTTTGCGGATTCAACTGAAAATACAAGGACAGAGCGTGGCAATTGTCCTGGGCATGTGGCCTGGGGGAGTGCAGAAAAGTGGAAACAGTAGAGGAACATCAGAGGTGCCTTCCTTCTGTAAGAAGTGCTGTGCAATCGCAAGCCAAGGTTATGTAGGCTCTGATGACACACATGGATATAGTTTTAATAGCTCACTAGCAAAATCTCAGAAAAGTTGTCTGCTTATCTCACTAATGTGAAGAACATCTGTCAAACACCCGCTGGTAGGCTGCACGGTGGAGTCATGGCCCTATGTGGGACCTCCTCAGAATGGCCGGGACAACAGGTAGTGAGCGGTCCTTTGCTAAGGTGCACATCTGGCTGTGTGCAGAGGAGGGTCTTGGTTGGTTTGTGACGGAGCCTTCTAGACCACTCAGCCTCTGCGTCACAGCTCTGTCTTTCCCTCTTAATGTTCACATTACCAAAACTTAAATGAAATGCTAGAAAACAGTTTCTTTGTGGAAAATGACCACTGAGGGAGAGAAGAAAACTACTGAAAAACTAAAAGGCAAGTAACTTAGATAATGTAAGTTACCCGTGGGTCTTGAGGGAAATCTTCTATATAGAGAAAAGCCTAAATAAACACTTGAAGGTTCAAAAAAACCTCGGAACCTTTAAAATGTTAATGCATATATTACATATGAAAAAGTATAAGAAAATTAGCTACCTTTTTCCAGTGTTTTACTGTGTTGTCAGACAATGTAATCCTCAATTACCTGTCTGCCCTATGGGGTAAGCAATACCATTTGATATATGGGGGAATTGTGGCTCAGTGGATAAATAACTTGTTTAGAGCACTATCAAAATGGCAGAGAGTTCTTTCTGGTGAGGTGGTGTATCAGTTAAGATTGCCCTCATAAAATTAGTCTGGAATCGTAATTTAACAAATATTTATTAAACTCTGTTGTGCACCATATACCTTTCTAGGTTCTGGGGATGCAGTGTTGAAGACAGAGTTCCTGCTCTAATGAACTAAAATTTCAGTGGAGAAATTATATTCGCATTCACGATGGATATGTAGACAAATACAATAAATTCAGACCATAGTAAGTGCTAAGAAGAAAATAAGCCATGGCAATGAGATAACGATGGAGAGGCAGCCATATGAAGAGTGACATTTAAGCTCATATCTCATAAAATAAGCAGGAGCCAACATTTGAAGGTGGGCAGAGAGAACCTTCCTGGAAGAAGGAACACCTGGTGACAAAGGCCCCAGGTGGAAAAAAACTTGGCAAGTTGGGGAAGGAGGGAGAGAATTCCAATGTCTCCGGACTGGTAGAAGGGGCAGAAACCAGAACCTATAGGGCCTAGCAGGCCATGGCAAGGTATCTGGATTTTATTGGTAGTGCAATGAGAAGCCACTGCAGAGTTTTAAACAAGGTAATGGTTTGATCTAATCGCTGTTCAGAAAGAAAGCTGGTTGTATGGGGAGAAAGGACAGTAGGGAGGCAAAGTGATAATGGGAGGAATAGGAATGTTCAGGATCTCTTTTACTGACAGAGCCAAAGGCACTGTTGACAAGATCCATGTGGGGGTTGAGGGAGAGAGAGCTATTAAGGTTTGTGACCCAAACTAAACAGGTGGTTGTGTTAAAATATGGCTGCTATTTCAGTCTGGTGCTCAGGAACAATGATGGGAAAGAAGGTAAAAATGTGTGAAACATCAGCACAGCACATGTATGGTATTTAAGCCTTGGGACTGACCTATAAAGAAAATGAAGACAGAAAATATTCCTGTGCTCTGAGATCCTTCCCATATTTAGAGAGAAGCCAGCAAAGGAACAGGGACTGGCCAGTGAGGAGGAAAACCTGAGTATGATGCCATATATCGAAGCTCAGAATCCAGTGTTTCTGGAAGGCGAAGGTGGTCAGTTGCGTCCAACACTGCAGAGAAGAGGAGCAAGGTAAAGGCAGAGAAAAAGATAGATTTTGGTAAGACAAGGTCTTTGGTGACCTTCTTAAGAGTCATTTCAGTAGATTGACATGGGTCAAGTTGAGGGAAGAACAAGAAGTGAAGAGGGTGAATATACATAACTACGGAGAGCTCCGCTTTAACGGGAAGCAGAAAACATGACAACAGCCAGATCACAAAGCTTTTATTTGCATTCCTGTCTGTTAATAGTATAGGCTGCACCTAAACACCATGTCACCTTTCCTTTCAATTTTTTGGTTTTAATCCTTTTAGACATTTCTTCTATCAAGAGGCTTATAACACTTGTTTTGTAAATTTCCCTTAAGACAGCTAATTCATGATTTACTATTTTATATTCACAATATGTTTTAGAAACAACACAGCTCTAAATATTAGACTATCAAGAGAGTTTGGAAGTACCAAACCTAGTTTTAGAATGCAGATGCACTCAACTAAAATGGAAATTAAAGGTGCTTTAAGGAAAACTCTAGCCTATCTGTGGTGGTACTGAAAACTTTCTTTCTGGGATTATTACCATGCTATTTTCTTGATGTAAATTAACATTTACAATAAAGTTGTTAAATTATTACTCTGTCACTACCCTATAGCGACATTATAAAAGCTCTAGAGAAGATAATACAAATACAAAACACAAATAAAACCCTGCAGAATGGATATGTAGGCTTTTATTCAGGCAACCATTCCCATAACCATAAAGATCTCTTTAAAACAGAACTGTCCCAACTATCTTAGTTAGTTATCCAAAATGAACAAAAATTAACTATAAATGAACACATTTCGGTACATAAAATAAGTTTTCTGAAGTTTTTTAACACTGAGACCTAATTACATTATATTCCAAGTTAGAGTGACTCATAATTAATATGAAAACTGTAATTAATAAAAATGACATAGTGACATTACTTGGTCAAAGTAAAGAAACATGTTTGACCTTAGATTCTTAGGAATCCCATGTGATCACAAAATAAACACTACTGGGCAAAAAAGATTTTAAAGTTCAAAAAAACAGACATGATGAAAAGATATTATATACAAATAATTTAAAAATATCAGCCACAGAAATGTAAAATCATCACTTGAATTTTTTTTTTAGATGGGATTATGTGGGTGACTTTTATTTTTTTTCAAAGTAACTTTTATTTTATTTTTAATATGAAATTTATTGTCAAGTTGGTTTCCATACAATACCCAGTGCTCATCCCAACAGGTGCCCTCCTCAATACCCATCACCTACCCTCCCCCTCCCTCCCACCCTCCATCACTTGAATTTAAGAAAGTGCTATAAAAGCAGAGTCTGGTTGTCAAAATAGATTACAAGGGATATTCCGAAACAAATGAAAAATCAAAATCCTCAAGTAGTGGCAAGTATTTCTAATGTGTAACAGACACAGAAATGCCAAGGGGAAAATGTACAGAACTATTTCCTGAAGTGGAAAGGAAAAGATGAAGGAGGTAGAGGTGGCTTTAAAAGTGCAGAGACCTAGCAAATTCACTTACCATCTTCCAAATAAAAGAATCTCTTGGGAGAATTTAAGCACCATTAGCAGACACATCTTATAGCAGTTAATGCAATGCTTTGTCTTTCAGTGGAAAACTATTTCAAAGGTGAAAATGACGTAGGAAGCAGAAGCATATTCTGTTGAGACACGAGGTAATTGACACTCTCCCGAACTGCAAAAAAGCATTTCATAAGAAGGCATATAAAGTTATTGACTAAATGAGATTTGTTGTACGAATAATTCATGCCTAGTGAAATAGCTTACCAGCTGCCACAACTCTGGGATCCTCATGAGACTGATGTCTCCCAGCTGCACGACTGTCTGCACTCTCATTCCACCAAAGAACATGAACTGCAAAAATAACCAAAAATAGATTCTAAAGACCATGGCGTTACTACAAATAAGAAATACAAAAAATTAATCAGAAACATAAAGTCTTATTCATGGTGAATATCAAAAAGGTAAAATTAAGTATGTTAGTAAGATTTCGGAGGGGTCAGGGATTTGGGAGAGAAATTGATAAATCAATCAAACTTTTAAAGTTTTATAGTTGAAAAACAGATGGAGAGAAAAAGTAAGTAACAGCACTAAAAGACACAATCAAGGCTGGACCCAAGTTTTATGATGTCCTACTATGTTCTATTTTTATTAAAAAAAAAGCAAGATTATAACAAAAATGTTCATTACTAAAAATGTGGATGTTTTAAAAAAATTAAAAGCATAATTTGGGAGTGCTTGGGTAGCTCAGTTGCTTGAATGTCTGACTCTTGATTTCAGCTTAGGTCATGATCTTACAGTTGTGAGATAGAGCCCCACGTTGGGCTCTGTGCTGAGGGTGGAGCCTGCTTAAGATTCTCCCTCCCTCTCTCTCTCTCACCCTCTATCCCTCTCCCCCACTCCCTTGTGCTCTCTTTCTCTCTCTTTACCTAAACTAACATTTAAAAAATGAATAAAAGTAGCATAATTTTAACTACTTAGAGAAAACCTCTATTAAAATTTAGTGTATTTCTTTAAAAAGTTAGTAAAATGAAATTAGTAAAATGTATACTATGCTTAGGAATATTTTTAAAAATCAACAGTGTGTATTTTCCATGGTAGTAACCTTAATTTTTAATGGCTCTGTGAATGCCTCCTTGTGACAACTTTTTTTATCCCAATACCTTATTGCTAATTATTTACATTATTCAAAATATTTCAGGATTCTACAGAATACTGAAATTTTTTTATGACTAAATGTAATACACATTAGCTGTACAGATTTTAGAAAATGGAGATAAAAAGGAAGCAGGAATCATTTCTAATCCTACCACCCTAAAATAACCACTTTTCTATTTTGGTGTATCTCTTTCCATATACACATAGGGTCATACCACACTGTTTCCAGTGTTTCCTTATTGTAAGTAATGTGGACATAGACTGAGAGCAGCAGCTACATGTAGGTCTATAATAACAATGTCGAAGACAACTACTACTAACATTTATTGGGTGCTTACTATATGCCAGGCCTCACTCTAAGAGTATTGCATGTATTAACTCATTTAATTTTCACAATACTCTTAGGTTATTATTATTTTATTGATGAGCAATGTAAGGCACCATAAGGTTAAGTAACTCATGCTAAGTCACAAAGACAGTAAGTGGTGAAGCTGGGATTCAAACCCAGGCAGTCTGGATCTGATTATTTCCTCAATATAAACTCCTAAAATTTAAACTGAGAGAACCAGAGTATTTTATATATAATTCTACATGTATAGTGTACATACTGTAACTGTCCTCCAGAAATTATGTCCTGAGTACTCCGCATATTACTCTTTCTCTGCTGTTCTGAGAATGAATTTAAGATTAAAAACTGGGCACACATGTTTTCAGTAGTTTTTTCTTATAAAAGTTATATATGCCCACTATAAAAAAAATAGACTTAATAAACATTAACATCATCATTAATATCATTTACATCCTTTCAAACTTCCTTCCTATATAACCTAACACACTACACATCTATGCATGTTTCCTAGAATATTGGCAAAAATAATTTAAAAATTAAACCTTTTATCTTTATTGCCAACTTTCGGGAAATGATTAAGACAGTATGAACCCTACACAGTATATGAGTACTTACTTTTCCCAATTTATCAAATACTATATATAAGTATGTCTTTATTAGGTAAAAATGGCATCGGATTATTGTCTTAATCTGTATCTTCTTTAGTAGTCATTTGTAGGTCTACCTTTGCATAAGTCTTCATTTTTCTTTTTGCTTTTGAATTTTACTTAAGGTGCTTTGGGGCATGCAGAAAAATTGAGCCTTTTTGTTTTTATTTTTAATTCTTTTAGAGAGATAGAATGAGCAGGGGAGAGGGGCAGAGAGAGAGAAAATTTTAAGCAAGTTTCATACTCAGCACTGAGCCCAATGCAGGGCTTGATCCCAAGACCCTGGGATCATGACTTGAGCCAAAACTGAGAGCCAGAAGCTCAACCAACTGAGCTACCCAGGTGCCCCTTTTTATTTTTTTAAGTAGGCTTCATTCCCAGTGTGGAGCCCAATGTGGGACTTAAACTTACGGCGTTGAGATCAAGAGTCAGACACTCAACCAACTGAGACACCCAGGTGCCCCTGAGCCTTTTAAAAATAAAATCATCCACCCCAAAAAAACAAATAATCCAGTGAAGAAATGGGCAAAAGACATGAGTAGACACTTTTCCAAAGAAGACATCCAGATGGCTAAAAGACACATGAAAAAATGCCCAATGTCACTCATCATCAAGGAAATATAAATCAAAACCACAATGGGATACCACCTCATACATGTCAGAATGGCTAAAATTAACAACTCTGGCAACAACGGATGTTGGCAACGATATGGAGAATGGGGAACCACTCTACACTGTTGGGAATGCAAACTTGTGCAGCCACTCTGGAATACAGTATTAGGAGGTTCCTCAAAAAATTAAAAATAGAACTACCCTACAACCCGGCAATTGCACTAATAGGTATTTATCTAAAGGATGCAAAAATGATGATTCAAAGGAGCACATGTACCCCAATGTTTATAGTATTACTATTGACAGTAGCCGAAGTATGGAAAGAGCCCAAATGTCCATTGACTGATGAATGGATAAGAATATATGGTGTGTGTGTGTATATATATATATTTATATTTTCAATGGAATATTACTTGGTGATCAAAAAGAATTAAATCTTGCCACTTGCAACAACGTGGATGGAACTAGAATGTATTATGCTAAGCAAAATAAGTCAGGGAAAGACAAATATTAGATGATTTCACTCATGTGGAATTTAAGATAAAAACAGATGAACATAAGGTAAGGGAAGCAAAAATAATATAAAAACAGAAGGAAACAAACCAAAAGAGACTCCTAAATACAGAGAACAAACAAAGTTGTTGGGTGGGGGGGAAGGGCTAAAGGGGTGAGGGGCATTAAGGAAGACACTGGTTGGGATGAGCACTGGGTGTTATATGTAAGTGATGAATCACTAAATTCTATTCTTGAAAAAATATACATTTTTTTGATTAAAAAATAAAATCATCAATTAATTTTTTTCTTTTACTGTTTCTTTGTTTTTTGGCTTAGAAATACAGTTCTCATCCATATCATTAAATACATTTATATTTTACTTTAGTAATTCTATGACTTCTTTCTGTCTACACTGAAATCTGTAATCCATTTTAAGTCTAGTTTAGTATATGGTGTGAGCTAGACATCTAGTAATTTTCATAATTTTCTCTTCATATATTTTCCAACCAAAATATCTTTTTCTGTGTATTCTGATTATTTTCATAGGATATATTACTAGAAGTTAAATTTCTGGGTAAAGATCAGAAGGTCAGCTTTGAATGTGTTAGGTTTGAGATGTCCATTGGACATTCAAGCGAGGAAGATGAGGAGGCAAATGGATATAATGAGTCTTTCAAATATTTTACTAGCTATTCTTAGTTTTTTATCCTTCCAGATGAACTTTACATACATTTTTAAGAGTTTGCCACAAAACACTCTCTGAAATTCTGACTGTAATAACTTTCAACTTTAAAAGTTAAATGCTCCAAACAGATGTTTCAAAATCAGTTTAGGGGATGCCTGCCTGGCTCAGTGGGAAGAACATGCAATTATTGATCTTGGTGTTGTGAGTTCGAGCCCCAAACTAGGTGTAGAGATTACTTAAGTAAACTTTAAAAATGAATGAATGAATGAATGAATAAATAATTAATACAGGTATGTATATTTATCTGTATGCTATGTATATCTGCACTGAAGTGTTTAAGAGGTTATTTAAAGTTTTTTTTTTTTTTGTTTTTTTTTTTAAATTTTTTTTTTTTCAACGTTTATTTATTTTTGGGACAGAGAGAGACAGAGCATGAACGGGGGAGGGGCAGAGAGAGAGAAGGAGACACAGAATCGGAAACAGGCTCCAGGCTCTGAGCCATCAGCCCAGAGCCCGACGCGGGGCTCGAACCCACAGACCGCGAGATCGTGACCTGGCTGAAGTCGGACACTTAACCGACTGCGCCACCCAAGCGCCCCGTTAAGTTTGTTTATTTTGAGAGAGAGGGAGTACATGTGTGCATGAGTGAGTCAGGGAGGGGCAGAGAGAGAGAGAGGGGGAGACAGAGTCCCAAGCAGGCTCCACTTAGTGCAGAGCCTGACACAGGGCTCGATTCCACGACCATGAGATCATGACCTGAGCCAATATCAAGAGTTGTACACTGAGCCATCCAGGCACCCCAATGCATATGCATTATTTGTAGCATGTATATATATATCAAATAACATTTTGATCTTACTCCTAGGTCATTTACATATATATATGAATGTCTGTAGATACTTACTTGTGTATGCATATATACATATATGTGTGTGTATGTATATATATATATATATATGTATGTGCGTATATATATATATATATATATATATATATATATATATGTATACACACACGCACACGAATGACCTATATAGACCAAAATACTATGGTATTTATGGTATTTAATACTATGTCCTTTTTCATTCAAGGACAATCTTCCTACCCCAAGAAATGTTATTTTAAAAAGCCAACAAAAGTAAACTTAGAGGAAAAAAAAAAGATGAAAGAACAGATATATTCCTGAGGCTCTTTGCAGTTTTTCAGCATTCTGATGTGTCATGGAAAATAGTAATTCAACATTTGAAAAACACTTCATGAAGTGTTAACATTCTAAACAGGATAAAAAACAGGTTTCTTTCAACGTTTAAAATTACAGAAATCCTAAAACTCTGGCAATAAAAATTTAAATATATGCTATAATGAAGAAAAGAGACAAACTGACCCAAGAAATTTAGTAGATCACCAATATACTTTGCAATTTCACAGAAGAAATAGACAACTATACCTCTGTTGAGTGCTCCATATTCTGTGTGGAAAACTCCGACTAGTTTTGAGTAGCCTAGATCCACATGGGCATTAAGTGCTCTTCTAAATGCGTCACCCCACAGAGCTGGCCCACCTGGTTTCATCTGAAAAATAACTAGCTCATAGACTCCTAGAATAGGGAGAAAAACAATTATTTTACAAAAGATATTCAGGAAATTTCTAATCAGGTCAGTCTAGTTCAACTGGAAGGCTAATCTGCATACACAGATTTGGAGGATCACACAACTGTACACATGAATTGTGGCATTATTTTTCCTTGCTTTTATGTTTAGCAGGTCCTTGTCCAAGTTTAAGGATCAGTTGTTAAGCTTATATAGAAAGACAAAAATGGGGGTACGCCTGGATGGCTCAGTCGGTTAAGCACAGGACTTCAGTTCAGGTCATGATCTCACAGTCGTGAGTTTGAGCCCCGTGTCAGGCTCTGTGCTGACAGCTCAGAGCTTGGAGCCTGCTTTGGATTTTGTGTCTCCCTCTCTTTCTGACCCTCCACCACTTGAGTTCTGTCTCTTTCTCACCCTCTCTCAAAAATAAATAAACATTAAAAAAAAAAAAGACAAAATTGGGAAGATATATTAAGCTATTATCTGAAATACTGTTATAAATTTTGTCAATAAAATATTGAAAATTTACATTAGGATCAGGTTTCTGAGCTGCCTGAATCTGCACTTTTAGGTAAGAAATGAATTAGAAAAGACTTCTCTGATCTCCTGTATTTCCTCTTCTTTCTAATTTTAAGAGGTAATTTTAAGAGGTAATATTTTTTTGTTTATATAACTTCCCCCTATATGATTCCATTTCTAATAGGAACAAACGATAGATCAGTCTTGTCTGAGTTTTTGAGTGTTAGGAAAAAAATCCAAAACTGAACAAGATGATTTTATTGTTCCTAAATAGCCAGATAAACATTTGAAAAGCATTCTACCTTCTGGTCAGAGGTGAGGTGCAGGTAAAGAAAAAGGAACTAGGGACAAGTAGCTTTGAGAAGAAAAAGGAAAAAAAGTACAAAGTTACTAAAGAGTTATGAACAGCAGAGGAAGAGAACCAAGATTTGACACTGTCCAAGAAGCCACTTAAGTTCATTTAGATAGTGCTGAAAGCCTGTGAGGAGGTCTGGGTGGATTAGGATCCAAACAAGACTTTTCAAATCTCGGATAATCTAAAATATACTACAAAGTTGGGAATAATGGAGGAAATAAAATAAAATTCAATTAGTTAATGCTTTTTAAAAAGCTGACCTTTGTTTAAAACTATGTTAAATATTTCCTTAAGTGAGCAAGAAAGTGAAATCAGCAAGAAGAGAAATCTTTAGTAATTATTTTCAAAATGAGAAAAGGAAAACAAAAATGTTAAACTACAGTAATACAGCTTAACAGTTTAAGTCCCCTAAAAGTCTTATAAGCAAAAATATCCTTAATATTTTAAGATTAACTGTAATTTGTGTCTATAAAAAAAAAAAAAAAACAACTATGACAAAATTTCATACCTTATCTTTCACTTGCCGGAACATGTTTTCTCTGCTTCCAGCCCCCAACTTTTCAAACTTTACTCCCTATTCAACTTTTTATACTCAAACCTCAACTTTAAGGGCATTTCCAAATTGGGGGGAAAAATCCAACTTCATTATTCAATGTTCATTGTTTTAATAAGCAACGAGTTAAAATTCATTTTTATCTCTATAATATATTCCTATATAAAACACAGGGGATTATTTTTCCCTATGGAAGTGTAGTTTTTATAGCTTGAAATCTGTAGTATTTTCTCCATCAAAATTCAAAGTAACTAAGAGGGAAGGACTTACCTTCTTTTGCAGGCTTTTCTAATTTGCACCATGGCACCAGGTAAGTAATCTCAAACTCTTGTTCATCTATGAGAGCCAGATTTGGAATGAGAAATTGTTGCCAATCTTTATTTTTGGCCAGGGCTTCCCGAACTTCAGTTCGGTGAGCAAAATTATCTATGGGAAGAAAAGGAGTAATAAAAGTAAAAATTTATTTAAAATCACCTATACCTTTTTTTTTTTTTTGGATTTCATTCAATTCAGCAAATGTTCACTGAGGCCACGTAAGGACACTGTTAAATCACTGGAGATACCAACATAAATAGATATGACATCTGTCCTTAAGTTTCTCATGCTCTAAAAGGGGAGTAGGAATTTGAACAACTAATGATAACGTCATATGGTGGGGTTTATAAACTATTCTCTAGTAGGTAGTTGTGTGACTTAGGTTAAGTTATTGAATCTTTCTGTGCCTGTTTCTTACTCTGTGAAATGGGAATAATGACATAGTATCTCCCTCCAGGGTTTCTGTGCAGGTTAAATGAATTACTATATGAAAGGTGCTTTGAGCAGTGTTTGACACCTGGATAGCACTCAATAGATATTAATTATTCTTATTGTTTGAGACATTTAAACTATAGTGCCAGTTTAGAGAAAGACTATTATTCTTTGGTGGTAGTGGTGATGATGGTGGTGGTGGTGGTGTGTGCTCAGGTCAAGGTACACTCTGTATTAAATTTAACATAAATAAAAGGAATATGTGCTTTTTTAGCATCTTCTTTGAACAGCTTCCAAAGAAATCGTGCTGATTCTCTTTCTTATGATCACCATTCTTTTTACCCAGTATTTATTTCTCTTACGTTTGTTACTCAAATATTTACTAACATTTAGGCCTAGTATTATATTTACTTTTAGGGCTTCAGTAAGACTAATGGTAAGAAGTTTTTCTATGGTTTATGCAGGGCATCTTAAGAGCTTAAGTGAGTTATATCAGGACCTGACTGGTGATTTTTTAAATGGACATGAGTCCACTGGTGGCATATTAAAACACAAATTGTGCTTTAATGGGATTTGTTCTATTACTATATGGAGAACCCCTAAACTATGGCCATGTTAAATAAAGAATGAACATTTTTCATATTAAAGTACTTCATGACTATTAACTTTGGACACTGATGATTAAACATTAAGTGAAGTATTGAAATTCTTTGGGTTTCATCAAGTCCTGATGTGGACTTCACAAAGATTAGACACTGGAGTAACACACATTCCAGGGATTCCTGTAACCTGTTCTTCTTTGACTATTAAATTTCAACAATAAGAAGGAATTACTCTCCCATCCTTTATGATATTAACCTACTTGGTTCTTACAACCCCTGCTATATTTTTTTCATAACTCATCCTTACCATAAGCCATTTATAATTTTTCTGAGAACTAAAGTCTAGTTCACAATTTTATGATTTGAAATATGAGATGCCACACTTTCCCATTTATGGTAACATAAGGATTTGGGCAAAGGGTTGTTAAAGGTGTACCCCTGGGAGGAGGAATTACTGAATTCATTTTTTACTGTTGTTCCCCATTTCAAAAGTTTAATTTAACCTGTGGGTATTTATACTAATCTAGATCCAAGAACTAAGCATCATGTAACACTTAACAGAACAAAAATCTATACTGAACCCTTAAGCTGGAAAAACCATACCATACTTCCAAATATGAAACACTTTATTCATTTTGCCTCCAAATTCTACACTCCAGGATCCAACCAATTCAGAGTGAGCTGTCCGAAGATGTATGTTTTTCTTAAGGTTTTCCAGAAACTCATTCATCTTTGAGGGCTTAAAGTAATAAGTACGAAATTCGTAGAATGTTCCATCATATTGTCTTGGGCCTGTAGCAAAAGATGAGTGCACCTGAAGAAAGATAAGGCAAATTTAAATATTTTGGGAAGGCAGGGTTTATAATACTGTTACAACCAAATCTGAATCTAGAAACAAGGGATACTCATTAGACTCATAATCCATATTTGTACCACTGTTGTCATCTGTCCTTAGACATTTGTTTAGGGAGATGTCAATACAGACAACTACTCTTTTTTTTTTTTTTTTTCAGACAACTACTCTTAAGTATGCTGAATATATAGCTACTGTTTCTTAGCAGGGATCTACTGTTAGCCACTTTTTCATGAATTTTATCGTAAGAAGGCACTGAAGTCTTAATAAAAGTCCTTTACTCAAGAACTACAATTAGGATTCTAATAAACTTGCAAATGTCTTACCCTATATAGCCAATATTCTGTTTTCAGTCAATACTATATGTTATACTACTATATACTACTATAACTATACAGTTATGCAATTAAATAACTTTATAAAATATGTAGGTGTTATGGAAGGTGAAATGGAAATGTCTTAGCAAAAAACCCTTTTTTAGGTTTTTCTTAAAAATAAAAAATGCTATTCAGGTCAAGGTATTTATCACATCTAATGAAGCAGATCCCTGGTAAAGACAGGAATGGACTCTGATGCTAAAGGAAGCTATAATCTATCCATGGATTATATATACATTATACCATACTATAACTGCATTATACTATGGTGGTAGACTGTATGAATGCTATAAAGGAAAAATCAATGAGTTAGAATTGTCTGAATCATTATTAGGTTTAATTATAGATGCAATGTGAAGAAAGGCATTTAATCCATCCAATTATACCAGATTGACGAAAATATCTTTTAAGAACCACTAAGTTCTTTTTGCATTAGTCATATGCTATCTATATAAATTTTTCTTCTAAATTAGTCCTCCAAGTCTAAATGACCTTAGCTAGGACATGCAGAGATTATCTTCCGTATATGTATTTATGTGTATGCACACACATGCACACACATTATGATGGCATTTGCATTTACAAATCTTTCTTACTATAGGTTTGGCTATCATGTGCCAATTTTATAAAACTTACTAATAAGAACTATCTATTAAAAGTAGTGGTACACGAGTGCCTGGCTGGCTCAGTCAGTACAGCATGTGACTTTCAATCTTAGGGTCATGAGTTCAAGTCCCACTTTGGGCATGGAGCCTACTTTATAAATTAAGTAAATAAAGTAAGTTTTGGTACAGAGTTATGGACTAATTTTGGGCTTTTTTGACTCCCTGATATGCCAAATGAAACTAGTAGACTTCTTTATCTGACATAATTTAGGTTAAAACCCACAATTTTTAAATTTATTTTGTGTATAAAGTCATAATTATATACTTGAATTCATTCCATTCATGTCCCCTATGATTTCTGTTCCTATTGCCCGAGTATCTAAGCTTACTTGGAAAGCAAGTATTCCCACCAAAAACAATTGCAGATACTTCTACTTTTGCTGGACATGCTTGTGTCATTTTAATCAAATTCTAATTAAAGAATGTTATGCAAATAAACAACTGACTAGTGTTATAGTTTAAAAAGTAGTATAAATAAAATATATTAGAAAACGGAACCGTTGGGTATTTATAACAATTGCTTTTATGTTATTTTTCAGAGAATTTGTATTTGGAAACAAATATGTGGTCAAAGGCACATAGTTTTATTATTTTTCAAATAAGAAACAATTAGAGGAAAAGCCCAGGGAAAGGTAACAGCAGTGAGGTAAGCGTGTGTGCTTGTGGGGAGGTGATTTTTGTCAAAGGGCGGAAACTACAATTATTTATGGGGTAGGATTCGTAAGTGTTCCAGGCTCCCTTATCTTCAGGTTAGGGCTCATTTTCAGCAGCACTTATATTCAATTAAAAGAGAACACTTGGCTCACATCTAATAAAGTCACAGTCCAGAATAAAGTTGTAAGGAATAACTTTTGGCCCTGCCCCAGAAAAGTGTGGATCAGAAGGATAAAGACTATTGCTAATCATGGGTGAATGGGCCATTACTGGTTCTTCTTCAGTCTTCACCAGAAAGTCAGTCTCTAGAGTAGGTTAATTCCCTTCCTATGTACCTTTCGAGAAAGAAATACAAGCCTAAATATCCAAAGGAAAAAAACACTGTAGACTGACAAATAGGCGGGTTCCCAACAGTTAAGGATGAATCACAAAAATCTGTTGTGCACATTTCTCATTCAAGGGTAAATGAGGCTGTTACCGTATCTGCTGAGGTTCCTAACCCTGCCAGCCTCGGACACGACCCACAGGAAACAGTGGGAGGCTGGGCTGGATGCTCCACGACCCGCACCCTGGGCCTTCTCTTCCAGGTTCTCTGCAAAAAGCTCGCTGTGTACACTTCGTTTAAACAAGGGAGGTCACTTCGGTCGCCAACTACTAGTTGACCTATTTCTCCTCTACCTTTCGTCGGGGGGGCGGGGAGGGCGGTGGCTTGTCAAAGACAAATAGAAAAGGCTCGATCAGCAAGCACTGGGCACCGGCCTCAACGTGGCGACCGCAGGGGCTGGACGGCAAGAACGAAGCAGCGGGAGCTTCAAGGGTGTCCTCAGGGACGCCTGGCACGTAGGCCAGAAAAATCCCATTCGCGGCTGCTCGCGAATTGGCCTGGAGGCGATACTGCCAGCGGACCCTCCCTGAACTGCGCTTCCATGCTCCCGTGAGTCCTGGGAGTCCTGTGATCCCACTTCCGGTTCTCAGACGTGCAGTAGAAGAATTTGGGCCCGGGAACCGACTGGGCGCATGCGCGACGCTCGTAAGTCTGGGAGCGCAGCCGGGAAGCGCTTGCGCGGGACCTCGAGCTCCTCGCTGACGTCCCTCCCCTCCCCCAAAGCACGGCGTGGGCACGTCTCCGCGGCCGGTACCTGAGGCGCGAGCGTACGCGCAGCCAGAGCTCTAGTCAGGCCGCTTCGGAGGACGAGCATGGTGCGGCTGCGAGCGCTGGGAGGGCCAGCCAGCCAGTATTCTGTCTTCGGTTCCTCCTGGTAGGGCTAACCCGCCTGGAAAAGAGCAGCGACCGAGCTACTGGCGGACGCAGGCTGGGGCGGGACTCCTCGGCGGCAGCTCCGCCTCTGGTGCCGGGAGGCGCGGCGGCACCGCCCGGTTGGCTGGCGTCGTCCGTGGGCGTCACGTTCGGGCCCCTGCCCCCTCTGGCCCAACGTTTGTTTCCTCAGACGTTCTCACCCAAACGTCAGAGGGGCTTTAGGATTAGCTGGACGCGGCGAGCTTTCCTGTGCCACCTTTCTGAGCCCATCAGCTAGTCTCCACGCGCGGTTGCGCACAGTTCTTAAAGTTCGTGCGCAGAATGTGTGTTTGTCCTTTGAGAAGTATGATGCGTGCATATTATAATGCTGTGCGTTGAAAATCGTGGAGGTTTTTGTCCTTGTTCATTTTTAGTCGGGGTGACTTAAACGTCAAGAGCAGGGAGGCTTCACTTCTCCTCATTAAATGCATGGTGGTTCTCTAATTGCCACCGCAGCATGACCTTGTAAGGCTCTTAATGATTTGAAATTGCATTTTTCAGGAGCTCATTGGAATGGGGGTCCCGAACTAGGTATTCAAAAACCAGTGGGGGGTGTCTGGGTGGCTCAGTTGGCTAAACGTTGGACTCTGGCTCAGGTCATGATCTTGCAGTTGGTGACTTCGGTTCCCACGTTGGGCTCTGTGCTGACAGCTCATAGCCTGGAGCCTGCTTGGGATTGTGCGTCTCCTCTCTTTGCCCCTCACCCGCTCAAGCTCTTTCTCTCTCAATCTCAAAAATAAACATTAAAAAAATTTTTTTTAAGTCAAAGTTAAACATACATAGTTTCAAGTCAAATAGTTTTCTAAGTCTTAAAAAGCGAACCAGACCTTGGGTCTTTTCCTCCCTATCCCTGATTATTGGTCCCCAGAATAACTATTCTCAGCATTTTCCAGTTGTTTCTTCTAATGCTTTATTCTCTTTTTCTAAATTACAGGCTTTTTCTAGTGTGTCGATATTTTCAGTAGTGTCTGTTGCTTGGAAAAAGAGGATTTAGGTCTCTTATATACCATTCCTTCAAAATAACCTTCCCTTCCCTATCTGACAATGGTTGCATTAAAAGTAGTTGTCACATTATTAATTTACAGATTGTTTACATTTTTATTACTAATTGCATTGCATTAATACACATAATTACACAATGCATAATCAAACACAATTACCCAATAGTTACCTTGTTGCACACATTGAAATAATACTGCTTATACTATCAAGAATAGAGAATTATTGGGGCGCCTGGGTGGCTCAGTCCGTTGGGCGTCCGACTTCGGCTCAGGTCATGATCTCACACTCTGTGAGTTCAAGCCCCGCATCGGGCTCTGTGCTGACAGCTCAGAGCCAGGAGCCTGCTTCCGATTTTGTGTCTCCCCCTCTCTCTGCCCCTCCCCTGTTCATGCTCAGTCTCTCTCTATCTCTTAATAATGAATAAACGTTAAAAAAAAAAAAAAAAAAAAAAAGAATAGAGAATTATTACAGGGATATCACGTGTGGTTGTATTGGTTGTGCCTTCTTCAAGGACTTGAATTATCTGTTCAGAGGAGAGAGACTTTTTAAAATACAATTCCAGAGGGGATAAGTGTTTCTGTATGATGGGCATTAGTTTTTAACCAAGTAAGACAAAACAAAGCATCATCTGTGCCTGGACTGGATCTTTACATTTAAATATATTTTCTTAAACTCTGTTCCCCATGGATTAACAATTCATTCACTCATACAGCCCATATTTATTAAATTCTTCCTTTTTTTTCACTATATGAAGTTTATTGTCAAATTGGTTTCCATACAACACCCAGTGCTCATCCCAAAAGGTGCCCTCCTCAATACCCATCACCCACCCTGTGTTTTTTTAGTTATTGTAATGGGTCTTCCTGAATTATTTAAAGTTTTGTTTTCTTTCATTTGATTTGTTTTCTGTCTTGGCACTAGTGTTTTTCCTAAAGTATTTTTGTATTTGTAATTCTTGGCTATCAGCTCATATTTTGCAGTGAGACTACTTTTTTTAATGTTTATTTAGAGAGAGAGAGAGAGAGAGAGAGAGAGGGAGGGAGAGAGAGAGGGAGAAAGAAAGAAAGTGCAAGCAGGGGAGGGGCAGAGAGACAAGGAGACAGAATCCCAAGCAAGCTCCATGCTTGATCTCACCAACCGTGGGATCATGACCTGAACCAAAATTGAGAGTCAGATGCTTAACCCACTGAGCCACCCAGGTGCCCCAAAAACATTTTTTTTGAAAGCTCTTTGAGCATGAGTGGAGTTTGTCAAATAGCGGGCTTCACTGTAGGGTTTTCTGTTATTTCATTGAGGGGAAAAACCCCCATTTGTTACCATCTGTAAATCATTTCTCTTAAATCTAGTCAGTTACCCCTGTGAGGAAACTTGCAGATTCCCATCTGTGAGTTACAAGCCTTACTGCCAGTTTTCTGTGACTGAGAAGGGAGGGAGGCTGGATATCTTAGTATTTGATAGGTAGTCATTCACCTAATTTGTTTATGACTGGTTCTAACCTTGTCAACTGTATCTGGTACTTCTGACTGTGGTTTACGTTTTCAAGAATATATTAAATAGGACAGGCTGAGCTGCTGTAACAAATAGATACCAAATGTATAATGCCTCAGACACAACAATATTTTACTTCTTGTTCCTTAAGAATCTAAAGTGGGTTTTCCTGGTTGGCAGGCAGCTCTTCTGTATATGGTGAATCAAGGAGCCAGACTTCTACACAGTGGTTTTGCCATACATAGAAACTCTATCATCAGCTGCATCTAGCCAGCAGAAAAGTAGAGTGAACTTCCAAAATGAAAATACTTAACAGATAGTAAAGAGTGATTCATGGTTATAACATAGGGAAAACATTGGTAAGTGCTGCAAGGTGCCTAAGACAGTTTCCTATTCACTCACAGGTTTTAATCATCCTCAAAACCCAGTGAGTTAAACTATATCTCCAAGTGAAGAAGGTAAAGTTCTAAGAGAGAAATAATTTTCTGAGGTTCACTGCTGCTAAGTGGCACATCCAAGATTTAAAGCCAGATTGTAAAACCAGTTCATTTTAACATTTATTTTTAAAATATGTGTGGTAGAAAATAGTGTCCAAGCAGCATTTAAGATGAAATGTTTTCCTCTGACATTTTGTTTAGAAACAAATCTCTGAACTGCCTAGAAGATACATAAAGTATGTTGAAAATTATTGTTGTATATCCTAAACTTCTGACAAGTAGTCCAAAGCTAGATAAATCTGGAATTTTAAGATGGGCTAATGTGATAGAGAGCAGCTGAATAGTTATTTTAGACCGGGTGGAGTAAGGTTGCCTGTCTAAGGAGGTAATATGAAACACATATCATACATACAAAAGTAGATGTAAAGTGTCAGTACACTTTAGAGAATAATAAATTGAATGCCTGTTACCTGCCACCAAGCTTAAGAAATCAAATATGGTCAGCAATTTAGAAGCCCAATACGGGTTCCTTTCTGGTCACATTCTCCTCCCTGAAACACCTTCCCCAACCTCCTTGCCTCAAGCAGCCAAAACCCAGAATTTTGTGTTAAATATTGCATTCACTTTCTGTGATTTTCAGCTACATTTGTGTATAACTCTAAACAATATGTTGCATTGGTTTGCCTGTTTTACAACTTTATAATGGAATTAGACTGTTTTTGTTATTCTGTCACTTGACATAAGATTTTTGAAAATCATGTATTTTGATGCAGTCACAGTAATTAATACATTTCTGTACTATATGCTCTTCCATTGTATGGACATATATTTGTCCATTTGATATTATGAACAAAGATGTTTTGAATTTTTTTATATACCTAGATAGTTCTAACTAGATAGTTCCTGTTCCCATATGAAAATTTTCTCTAGGCCAGGGATTCTTAACCCTCTTTATGCCATAGAACCTTTTGGAAATCTTGTAGGCCTATGGAACTGTAGTGTCTGAGGGCAGGTCACTCTAAGATGGGCCACGTTATCGTGAAGATTATTTTGAGCTGAAGCCAATCAAGACCCTGCAGGCTCAAGAGAAACTTTGACCCCTCTCTTAAGTACAGTGAAAAATCTAAACTGGCGATCTTTGCCAGAATAAGGGTTATTACTGAGATAAATTTTATCTGAGTGACCCATTTGTGTGGCAGAACAAGTATCTAATTACCAAATATCTGCGGTTCTTCTAATTACCCTGTGAATTACATTCTTTCCTCTGCACTTCTCCTTAGTTCAGGATGATATACATACCTCATTTTGCCTGACTATCTTTGCAATTTATGTCTATTTGGATTCCTCATGATGAAATTTTGGGGTGATGGAGGGCGGTTTGTGGGGTCCAGAGCCCACAGCCAAGAAAGAATTCTTGAAGACATCTTTGGTGCAAAAAGGTGATTTTATTATTAAAGCATGGGGACAGGACCCATGGGCAGGAAGAGCTGCACTGCTAGTGTGGACAGTGACTGCTTTATGGAGTCGGGGGAGGTAAAGTAAAGAGGGAGTTTGTTTCCAAAGAGACTATCAGATGCTAAAGACTTACTGGAGGCCTAGCTATTGTCAAACTAAGGTTGTTTTTCCCAAAGCAAAGGGAGTTTCTACTGGCCATTGATGGGATTGCCTTTTTCTGGTAAACTTGTGGAGAGTCTTATCAATTAAACCATTTTTTTTTGTCTTTTCCAGTTTTGGGGTATCCTGGAGTGTCCAAGGAATATCACACATTGTCCCACCTTGGGTGTGGGGCGGGGTGCGGGGGGAGGCGGTGGCGAGTGCTATTAGCCTGCACTTTGCCCTCAGCTTGCCCCACGCTCCCTCCCTCATCACTCATACATATGCTTAAATTTGATTTTCTCCTGTTAATCTGTCTCATATTAATTTAATTCTTAGTCCAGCTTAGAAGAGCTCTTGAAGGGTTCTTGCTCCCTGATACAATTATAATGTTTTACATACTTAGCAAATACATAGGTTTACAGAGAAAACAGATTGAGGTGGAATGATCAAAATATGAAAGCAAATTCTTCTTTTTTTTTTTAAGTTTATTTATTTAAGTAATATCTACACCCAGCATGGGGCCCAAACTCACAACCCTGAAATCAAGAGTTGCATGATCTTCCAACTGAACCAGTCAGGTGCCCCTGAAAGTAAATTCTTGATAAAGAATTTCTTTAAAGAATTTCTTTATCTCTAAAGAATTTCTTTAAAGATTTTCTTTAAAAAAAATTATTTTGAGAGAGAGAAAGAGAGTGCACCTGCACAAAAAGTGCAGAGAGACAGTGAGAGAGAGAGAGAGAGAATGAGAGAATCTTAAGCAGGCTTCATACTCAGTGCAGAGCCTGATGTGGGGGCTTGATCTCATGAACTGTGAGATCATGACCTGAGGTGAAATCAAGAGTCAGACACTTAACTGACTAAGCTACCCAGGTGCCCTGACATACTTCTTTATTAAGGTAACAGGATCTATTGTCAGATTTAAAGACTATCTTAATTTAAGTAGTGATAAGCATAAAAATTTTTTTATATTTTTACAACACCTCTAAATGGAATTTGACAATATCTATGATATTTATTGGTCACAAAATCACAGGTCCCATTAATAATACTGTGATTTGTTGCTTACATTCATACATAAAGAGAATGCTTATTTTCAGTTAGAAGTTGGTGACAATTGTTAAAAAACAAAATTTAGGGGCACCTGGGTGGCTTAGTTGAGCATCTGACTCTTGATTTGGGCTCAGGTCATGATCTCATAGTTCCTGAGATCGAGTCCCGCTATTGGGCTCTGCTCTGACAGTGCAGAGCCTATCTGGGATTCTCTCTCTCTCTGCCCCTTCCTGCCTGTGCGCTCTCTCTCAAAATAAATACATAAACATTTTTTAAAAAAACACAAAATTCAAGAGAGTAAATTTTGAAGATCCAATTGCCTTTATTAAACAATTAATGAATTGGGCAACATCTCACTCCAGCAAGTAGATATTCTGAGGAGTTGTACAAAATGGAAATTGCTGATAGGAAGGAGGGCGGGGCAGGAAAGTTATAACCAAAGGAAAAGAAAGGATTGTTTAAAGCATGACCATTTTCTCTGGTTGGGGTGGGGGAAGAACAGGGGTTTTTATCATGCAGATTATCTCATCTAACTTTAGGGGATGGCGGGGCCATGTGACAGACTCAGTGGCACTTATTAGAAAATTCCTGACTGGGGTGCCTGGGTGGCTCAGTCAGTTGTTAAGCGTCAGACTCTTGGTTTCAGCTCAGGTCTTAATCTCATGGTTCCTGAGTTCCACTCTGAGCTGGCAGCGTGGAGCCTGTATAGGATTCTTAACCTCTCCCTCTCCCTCTGCCTCTCTCCCACTCATACTGTCTCTGTATCTCCCAAAATAAATAAATAAGCTTAAAAAAACAAAAGAAAAAAAAATTCCTGACTTACAAGTTAAGATTACATTTTGGGGGGAAGGTTGATTCTGCAGTTAGATTAGGTATTGTGACTTGGTGCCTTAACCTAAGTGATGCCATTTTGAGATCTGTTTTTTTTTTTTTAACACAATAAAAATGTAATTTTTTCCCACCCAAGTTACCAGAACCTCTGCATTCTTCCATAGACACTGTGTACCAGAGGTTAGGAACCACTGCATTAGAGTATATATGAAGGAATGGAATTGTTAGGTTATAAGATATGTACATATTCATCTTTACTAAAGAGTGCCAAATTGTCTTATAAATTTGTACCTTTAATTGTAGTGTATGGGTTTTTTTCTGACCAATTTTTTATACTGTCCATTTGGTCTGATGAGTATGAAGATGCATTTTACACCTTACATAACAAATGGTGTTCCTGTGTGGTTTTGTCCAAAGGTCCAGATCTGCAGAAGGAAGCAGAAGATCCAGCAGGAGAGCTGGATCCAGTGTAAACTTTAGATGCTTGTATTTTGGTGACATATGTGGCTAAGTACCTGAGTGCTATATTCCACGGCCACTAGATGGTGGTATAGACTACTTTTCCTTCATTACAGTTTGAAATAGTATGTGCTATTTTTGTTGTCACCTTTGAGTTCCTGTAATTTAAGCTATAGTTATTTAGTGTGGAGATACCTTACAGCCCTTTTTGTGTGTGCATGATACAGGATTATGTATTGGAGGGAAAAAAATATAGTAAAGGATATTAAGGAACAAAAATTGAAGTTTATAGTTTGAAGATGTGAAGATGTAATTGGCTTTATTCAACAATTCATGAATTGGGCAGCATCTCTTCAAGTAAATAGGTGGTTGGAAGTGGTGTACAAAATAGTATCATTTTATAGGCAGAAAGTGGGTGGGGCAAGGAGGTTATTAGCAAAAAAAAAGAAAGGATTGTTTCAGGCCAGGTCATCTTTTGGAGTGAGAGGAATGGCAGGGATCTTATGCAGATTACCTTACTATTGCTGATCAGGAAATTTCAGATTGACTGTTTAAGATCCCATTTCTGGGAAAGGTTAAAACTACAACGAAGTCTTGGTTTGGTGTTATGGGTGCAGATAACTCCATTTTGGGTCTGTTGTTTCCATTCCAACAAGGCAAATTACTACCAATATTTATGTGTTTCTTTTCTTTATTATTATTTATAAAAGTAAATTAGAAGTAAAAAATAACTTGGATTTTCATTCAGTGTTTCTTAAAAGTTTTATACTCATATCAGAGAATATTTGTTAAGCACCTGTTGTGTGTTGAGCATTAAATTTAATGCTATGGAGAAGGAAAATGTCAGACTGGATGCTTTTTCAGCTTGTCAGCATGTCTCAATATTTCTGTGTCAGCCTCTTTGCTACTAGCCTAGTAACTGGAAAGATTTGTGAGCAACTCAGTATTAAATATGGTATGAATTTCTTCAAAGTTGTTTCTATTTAAATTTTTTATTACTAAAACATATGAATGTATGAGTTTAATATATATTATTATATCCGTGTTTAGATATCTTATGTTAATTGGCTTTCTTTAAGTTTTAAGTTTAACTTCTCATTAATAAATGTAATTATTTCTTAAAATAGGTTTTACAAGTCCATTGGTTTGAGTAATCCTTATGCCTCCCACCTGGAGTGGGGAGAGTGTTATGGGAGAAGTAGTTCTGGAACTTTTGCTACTTAAATATGCTGGCTTTTTTGCTTTGCATAAATTGAGACACTTTCTAGCTTAAAACATTTGTGCACTTAGTTTGTGACGTATATTTTTGTGTGTGAAGTTCCTCTTTCATTGAAGACCCATTATCCAGTGCTCTCTAGTGTATTTCTTTTCACCTACACAAGTTGTCATAGATACCTACTAGCTGAGTAATTAATTTACTTTTTAATTTGTTTTAGTTTTACTTAACTGTAATTGTTTCTGCAGCATCTTTATAATTTGTTTCATTTGTATGTGAGAAATAATTTACATTTCTCTGATTTCTTCTGAATTCAGCATCTTTTCATAATTTCGTAGGCCATATCATTTTCATTTTTGAGGTCTCACTTTATTACTGTCATCCAGTTTTCTGTTGTATTGGCCATCTTTATCTTACTGATATGGAGTCTTGCTGAAAAAGCCTGAAAAAGAAGAGCAAGTTGATGTCAAAATTGCCTAAGATAACAGATGACCTTCGGTGCTGGCTTCTTGCAGAATCCAGAGAGACAGACCTGCTCAGTGGGATGGACAGCAAAGGGTCTTACCAGGTGAAGGGCTGGAAACTCACACAGCAGCAGTTTGTGGCCCTTCTGTGGAAGAGGCTGCTGACTACCAGAGGAAGTCGGAGTCAGAAGGGATTCTTTGCTCAGGGGACTCTGGCTTCATGGATGGGCGCTGGCTCCCTGACCAGAGGAAGTAGGAGAAGGTCATGGTTAAGAGAGGATGCTGGGGCCAGACTCTATGTATTTCAATACAAGTTCTGCTTCTTGCCGCTCATGCGTCTGCGGGCAAGTTACTTTGCTGTGCCTCCATCTTGTCATCTTTAGAATGAAGACAATGTACCTACGACACAGGGTTGTTCTAAGCATTAAAATGAATAACTGCTTGGATGACATGATACTGTATGTGGAAAACCCAAAAGACTCCACTAAAAAACTGCTAGAACTGATCCATGAATTCAGCAAAGACGCAGGATATAAAATCAATGTACAGAAATTGGTTGCGTTTTTATACACTAATAATGCAGCAGAAAGAGAAATCAAGGAATTGATCCCATTTACAATTGCACCAAAACCCATAAAATACCTAGGAATAAAACGAACCAAAGAGGTGAAAAATCTATACACTGAAAACTATAGAAAGCTTATAAAAGAAATGAAAGAAGACACACACACACAAAAAATGGAAAAAACATTCCATGCTCATGGATTGGAAGAACAAATATTGTTAAAATGTCAATACTACCCAAAGCAATCTACATATTCAATGCTAACCCTATCAAAATAACACCAGCATTCTTCACAGAGATAGAACAAACAATCCTAAAATTTGTATGGAACCAGAAAAGACCCTGAATAGCCAAAGCAATCCTGAAAAAGAAAACCAAAGCTGGAGGCATCACAATTCTGGACTTCATGCTGTATTACAAAGCTGTAATCCTCAAGACAATATGGTACTTTCAGAAAAACAGACACACAGATCAATGGAACACAATAGAGAACCCAGAAATGGATGCACAAATGTATGGACAACTAATCTTTGACAAAGCTGGAAATAATATCCAATGGAAAAAAGTCTCTTCAGCAAATGGTGTTGGGAAAACTGGACAGCAAAAGAAAGAACCTGGACCACTTTCTTCCACCATACAAAAACCAAAACAAAACAAAACAAAACAAAACAAAACAAAACAAAACCTCAAAATGGATGAAAGACCTAAACATAAGACAAGAAGCCATCAAAATTCTGGAGGAGAAAACAGGCAACAACCCCTTTGACTTTGGCCACAGCAACTTCTTACTTGACATGTCTCCAGAGGCAAGGAAACAAAAGCAAAAATTAACTAGTTTCTTCACAGAAAAAGGAAATAAAACTAGATAAAAAGCTTCTTCACAGAAAAAGGAAACAATCAGCAAAACTAAAAGGCAATTGATGGAATGAGAAGATATTTACAAATGACATATCAAATAAAAGGTTAGTATCAAAATCTATAAAGAACTTATCAAACCCAATGCCCCAAACATAAATAATCCAGTGAAGAAATGGGCAAAAGACATAGACACTTTTCCAAAGAAGACATCCAGATGGCTAAGAGACACATGAAAAGATGCTCAACATCACTCATCATCAGGGAAATACAAATCAAAACCACAATGAGATACCACCTCACACCTGTCAGAATTGCTAACATTAGCAACTCAGGCAACAACAGATGTTAGCGAGGATGCAGAAAAAGACGATCTCTTTTGTGCTGCTGGTGGGAATGCAAACTGGTGCAGCCACTCTGGAAAACAGTATGGAGGTTCCTTGAAAAATTACAACCCAGCAATTGCACTACAAGGTATTTATCCAAAGGATACAGGAGTGCTGTTTCAAAGGGGCACATGCATCCCAATATTTATAGCAGCACTGTCAACAATAACCAAAGTATGAAAAGAGCCCAAATGTCCATCGACTGATGACATCAGTCATATCGACTGGATAACATCAGTCCATATCGACTGGATAAAGAAGATGTGGTATATGTATCTATACACATGATATATTACTTGGCGATCAAAAAGAATGAAATCTTGCCATTTGCAACAATGTGGATGGAACTAGAGTATATTATGCTAAGCAAAGTAAGTCAGTCAGAGAAAGACAAATATATGACTTCACTCATGTGGAATTTAAGATACAAAGCAGATGAACATAAGGGAAGGGAAGCAAAAATAATATAAAAACAGGGAGATAAACCATAAGAGACTCCTAAATACAGAGAACAAACTGAGGGTTGCTGGTGAGGTGTTGGGTGGGGGGATGGGCTAAATGGGCAAGGGACAGTAAGGAAGACACTGGTTGGGATGAGCACTGGGTGTTATATATAAGTGATGAATCACTAAATTCTATTCCTGAAATCATTATTACACTATATGTTAACTAACTTGGATTTAAATTAAAAAAAAAAAAAAAGTAACTGCTTAGAATGGGGCCTGACATTGAGTAGTGCTGTGTGTGTGTGTCTGGGCAAATTCAGTTTTCATAACTTGAGAAATGATACGTCCAGATGTACTTGATATATGCACTTCTTGGAAACATGATTTTTCTCTAAATTGATTTTTAACTGCAAATTGACAAAAAGGTAGCCACAGAGGAAAGAAAAAAAATGGGCAAACAGACTGAGAAGACTCACTACACTATTGCCTGCATGTGAGTGTTGGCATGCTAAGTTGCTTCCTCAGAAGGGATGAAATTATCCCACTCTATAAAACCAAGAAGTATAAAATCAAGAAGTATAAAACTAAGAGATTCTTCCCTATAGACTATGTGGATAATGCAGGAGAGTATGAGTTTGGAGATACAGACCTGGATTTGAATTATGGTTCTGTGACTTAATGGCTGTGTGACCTTGAGCACATTACTTAGTCTCTCTGAGTTCAACTACCTTGTTCGTTGATTGGTGATGATGATACTACTACTTAGGGCTGTAACAATAACTAGATCATTGTCATGTATTTTCCCATAAAGAAGGATTTAGGTCTTGACGCATTTTGAGGCCATTATATGGTGACAGTGGCTGCTGTTTCCCTTTCAGAGTGGGATCTTCCTGGGTCATTTAGTCTTGGTCTGCAGATTACAAGTGAGCACATGAGGCCACAGTGGGAAGGGACTTCACATGGATACGCTAAGAGTAGAGACAGAACCAGGTTTCAGGTCTTCGGACTCCTGGTCCAGGGCTTTTCTCTCAGCCTTTCTCGGAGCTGAGCTGGGCTCCTGGCCCAGTGTGGTCTTTGGTCTTCAGAGGGCAGAGGACAGGACCCTATGTTCTGAGTCACCCTGACATATGACTACTGTTTCCTCTGAAGTTTCTAGCTTGGGGCTTCTGCCAGGTGGCCATAGCCTCTGGCCTTGTGCTGCCAGCTTCCAGAAATGCCTGGAGGGAAGAGGTTTAGTTCTCAGGATCTGCTGCTTCTAACCTGCCATGAGTGCCTTGGTAGAGCTCTGCTATGGGCCCTGTACTGCTCATTTGCATGTTGGCTGGTTTGGGAGGCTAGCTGGACTCTTGGGGGCTTGCCCTGTGCCCTTCTTTCTAACACTTGCCCTTGTTTTGCAATTTCCTTTCCCCTCTACCCCCTGGTTATAGATTGTCCTGCCAGCTGTGTTTGTCTGCATTGCCCTGGTGTTCAGCTTGATCGTGCCACCCTTTGGCAAGTACCCCAGCCTGGAGCTTCAGCCCTGGATGTACAACGAACAGTACACATTTGTCAGGTATGTGCTTGCCTTCTGCGCCCAGGGACAGAAGAGAGCCCAGACAGACCCAGGTGTTTACTGTGCTGAGGGCCAAGGGGAGGTGGACTCAAGAATGTGGATTTTATCAGGTGTCCCAAAGCCCCTGCACAAACTAATATTGGATGCAAAGAACAGCAGCGAATTCAACCTGAAATAATAGCCCTCTGTTGTCATATTTGAACTTTTCTCCTCTTTAGACTACTGTTGTTGCTAGCAACAGTTATATGTTTTTTAAGAAAATAATCTGCCCTTCTAAAATCTATGATTAAGGGGGCGCCTGGGTGGCGCAGTCGGTTGGGCGTCCGACTTCAGCCAGGTCACGATCTCGCGGTCCGTGAGTTCGAGCCCCGCGTCAGGCTCTGGGCTGATGGCTCAGAGCCTGGAGCCTGTTTCCGATTCTGTGTCTCCCTCTCTCTCTGCCCCTCCCCCGTTCATGCTCTGTCTCTCTCTGTCCCAAAAATAAATAAACGTTGAAAAAAAAAATTAAAAAAAAAAAAATCTATGATTAAGTTATAAATGTATTTGGAAGTTTATAGGTAGGTTAAATTTGTAGTTGATTCAAAGTATTTATATACACTGTCAAAGCTTTGTACCTCTAGAAAGTTAATTCTTTGTTTTCTCCACAATAGAATTCTTGTATTTTTAAACTGTTAAGTTGTAGATACTAGCTTAGTATTTGTTCTTTAGACAAAAATACCCCTTACTTATAACAAATAATCCAGTACTTCAAACAGAAGGATAAAGGAATTTCTTAATCTAGTTAGGTAGAAATTTTCTTTATTCCTATAGGATTTATAGATCTTTAGATGGGTGAGAATATGTCAATGATATAAAAACAAGAGAAGCTTAAAAAAAAAGGTATATATATTAAAAAAAAAAAAGGTATACTAGGTGCTCCTGGGTGACTCAGTTGGTTAAGCTTCTGACTCTTGATTTTAGCTCAGGTCATGATCTCACAGTGGTGAGATTGAGCCCCACATCTGGCTCTGTGCTGGGAGTGGAGCCTGCTTAAACTTCTCTGTCTTCCTCTCCCACTGCCCCTCCCCCTTGTTGAAAAAATAAGTTATACTATATATATATACACATATGGTATAGTATATATATATATATGTATATATATATATATATATATGCTTAAAAGCACATAGTGTATATAAAATAGTGTATACACATATAGTGTAGTATATGTACATTGTGCTAGTTTATATATACGTGTGTGTGTGTGTGTATAGCATTGTGTGTGTGTATACGTATATATAGTATATATGGTATAGTATGTGTATGTGTGTATATGTGTATGTATGTGTGATAGCTCAGGTTTACTTTATTTTTTCTTTTCTAGGCTCACCTTGTATTGCTCATGGCTGTAGAGCATGAGTTTATTTTGTGTTTATAATCTGTGCCCATTATTGTTTATACTTTTTACTTGTCTATGCAAATATTCAGCCAGTAAAATCTCCCTGACCTTTGTAGAAAATCCTGGTCATCAATGCCTAATGAATAATTGTGAACGTACTTTTGAAATACTAATCCCTAATAACTTTGTGAGAGTACTTTTGAAACACTGATCCTTAATAGTTTCTTTACTTCACATTAAAATACATATGTAGGGGGTGCCTGGGTGGCTCAGTCGGTTGAGCGTCCAACTTCAGCTCAGGTCATGATCTCAGGGTTCGTGAGTTCGAGCCCCACATCGGGCTCTGTGCTGACAAACAGCTCAGAGCCTGGAGCTTGCTTTGGATTCTGTGTCTCCCTTTCTTTCTCTCCCCCTCTCCTGCTCATGCTCTGTCTCTCTCTGTCTCTCAAAAATAAATAAATGTTAAAAAAAATACATATGTAGGAGTGCCTGGGTGGCTCAGTCGGTTGAGCATCTGACTCTTGATCTCAGCTCAGGTCATGATTTCATGGTTCATGAGCTTAAGCCCCGCATTAGGCTCCTCACTGACAGCACAGATCCTGCTTGTGATGCTCTCTCCCTCTTTCTTTGCCCCTCCCCCACTCGTTCTCTCCCTCCCTCTCTCTCTCTCTCTCTCAAATAAATATACCTAAAAAAATAGAAATAAGTAAAATGCATGTAAAGGTAGCAGCACCTGCGTGGTGACTGACTCGGTTTCAGCACAGGTCATGATCTTGTGGGCTAGTGAGTTTGAGCCCTGCATCAGGTTCTGCACTGACAGTGGGGAGCCTGTCAGTGGGGAGCCTGTCAGTGCAGAGCCTGCTTGGGATTCTCTCTCTCTCTCCCTCTCTCTCTGCCCCTCCCCTGCTCGTGCTCTCTAAATAAATAAGTAAAATAAATAAGCTTAAAAAATACATATGCGGGGGCGCCTGGTTGGCTCAGTCGGTTAAGAGTCTGACTTTGGCTCAGGTCATGATCTCACGGTTCATGAGTTAAGCCGGGCGTCCGCCTCTGTACTGACAGCTCAGAGGCTGTAGCCTGCTTTGGATTCTGTGTCTCCCTCCCTCTCTGCCCCTCCCCGGCTTTGTGCTCTCTTTTCTCTCAAAAATAAATAAACACTAAAAAATACATATGCAAATATGTATTGTATATGTGTGTGTTATATATGTGTACATATATATGTACATACATACACACAACTTTGTACGTAGTTATACAGTCTCCACTCTGGAGTGTTTGTTTATCATCCTGACATCAAATATATGGCTAGTGTCTAGCCATATATATAGTGTTTTATTATTCATTTTTGTGTTAAGAATCTAGCACTCAGATGTGTGTAATAAAGTATTTACTTTGGGAAACTTTTTTACCTTCCAATTCCTAGTTCTAATGAACTACTGAACTGGCTGCTTCTCATATAGCCACAGTGATGACACTCCTGAGAATGTGGGCATCCAGGAACTCTTGAATGCCCTCACCAAAGATGCTGGATACAGTGTATGGAAGGAAAGCCAATCCTCTGAATGCCGTTTTAGATCCTCCTTGGCTGGCTTCTTGTGATTGTCCCCTAGTTTACTCTCTAATATTGCATTTATCAGTTGCATATTACACTGTAACTATCATCATTTGCCCTTCGAATCATTTTTTATCTTAAAAAAGCTAATATACCAACCCAATCAGAACATCTAGGAACAAATATTTGAAGAGTGTTCTAACATCTTACAAACTGAATCATTATAGCTTTTTCTTATTGCTATAGCACATTAATATTTAATTTAATAGAATAATATACTTACTGGTCAAATGCTTTCCCTTCTCCCCTTTCCACAAACTCCTGTACCTCAGTTTTGCAAAGGGTTTTTCCATTATATATAATTCGTGGTTTTGCTTACCAGCTTTTTCACTTTTTTTTTATTAACATTTATTTATTTTTTGAGAGTCAGAGAGAGACAGAGCATGAGCAGGGGAGGTACAGAGAGAGGGAGACACAGAATTGGAAGCAGGTTTCAGGCTCTGAGCTGTCAGCACAGAGCCAGATGCGGGGCTCGAACCCACAAACCGTGAGATCATGACCTGAGCCGAAGTCAGTTGCCCAACCGACTGAGCCTCCCAGGGGCCCCTCCAGCTTTTTCACTTCAGCAACCTGAAAAGATGACATATTCACTTTGTGTAATAATACATATTTGCTTCGTTAAAAATTTTTTTTTAATGTTTATTGATTTTTGAGAGAGACAGAGCATGAGCAGGGGAGAGTCAGAGAGGGAGGGAGACACAGAATCCCAAAACAGGTTCCATGCTCTGAGCGGTCAGCACAGAGCACGATGTGGGGCTCAAACTCACAAACCTGAGATCATGACCTGAGCCGAAGTCGGACGTTTAACCAGTTGAGCCACCCAGGTGACTCCCATATTTTCTTCTTTTAACATACATTTTTCATGACGTGCCTTCAAAACCCTTTTATAAGGCACTGTATAAATAAATTCAGTGAACGACCATAAGCCTCTAAGTGTCTAGTGGGGAGGGCAAAGGTACTTCAAGGGATCACTGAGTAAAGACAGTGAGGAGAGGTGAGGAGCTAATGAGAGTGCAATGCTGGTAGAAGTGGGTTCAGTTTTCCAGGCTAGAAAGGCAAAAGAGGCATGACCCTCATTCAAATGCTACTGCTTTGATAAAGAACACCATTGATGTGTATTGGAGGCAGTCTGAAGGCAATATCTCTGTACTGACAACTCTTACTGAAATTCAAATTTTAAGTTTTTCAAAAAGTGGTAGAACTGAGGAAAATTTGAATGGGACACCTACCAGTGGCATTGAGCTTTGTCTTAGCCAGCCATCTTTTGAGGCTTTAGATTGTGAACTTCAGGAGGTACTGTGTCTTACTCTGACTTTTGTATCAAGTCACAATGCTTTAGAGAGAACTAGAGAGCAATATACAAATCTGTTCCTTTGATATTTTTAGTACATTCAAGCATAACATAAAGAATGTGGCTATGCATTAAATTGTAGAATTTGAAGCTAGAAAGGATACTAGAAATGACTTGTTACAACATGTCATTTTGTACTTTTATTTTACTAGTGGAGAAGATAAGACCCAAGAGGGCAAGCGTCTTATTCGTGGTCCACAGGGATTCAGAACTCAAGTCAGGCACAAAGGCCTTGTCTTTTGTCACCCAGGGTGCTTGCAAACAACCTAGCTCTTCATGCACTGAGCACCCTCTCCCCATCCCTCCCCAACCCCAATTCTCTACTCATTTTAAGACATAAAGTGAATCTTGCCATTCTGCGCCAGATTTTCAGCACATTGAGCATAACATGCAGACTCCTTCCCTGACCTGATCATCTGGCACCTGCCTCCCTCCACCCCTCCTCTTCCACTTTCTCCCTCCTAGCTCATCTCGCCCCAGCCACACTGCCTTCCTGCTGTTCCTCAAACATGGAAAGCTCATTTTCTCACTTTCTATTGCCCTTGCTTATAGTGTTCTTTCTCCCCAAATCTTTTCCTGGCTTCTCTTTCTAATCGTGTATGCCTTGGGAGAAGTATCACCCTCTTTGGGAGAAGTAGCCCTGTTTCCCTCCGTTTCCCTCTTATTTTGCTTTATTTTTGGCTAGGTGACATTTGTTTATTGCCAAATTCCTGCACAGGAATGCAAGCTCCATGCAGGCAGAGACTTTGTCTTGTTCACCCCAGACTCTCAAGTGTGCCGAACAGTGTCTGGCACGTAGATGCTCAGTGAATATTCGTTGAGTGAACACAGGGGCAGGAGACCAAATGCTGGTGGATTGCACTGACTGGAGTTTGGTAGGTGAGCATTTCGGGCCTTTTTGTGTTCCATCATCCTTAACTGCAAAGGAAGTTTGCGGCTCACAGGTCTGTGGGGAGATCACAAAAATGGTGAGGGGATAGATGCATGTTTGTGGTTGTTATTGGTTGATCTGTGCTCCTGAGGCACCAGGAAAGGCCAGGCCCTCTCGGGTGATGCTACCTTTGATGTCTTCCCTCTGCAGAGACATGCCTTGCTCAGTGGGGGAAGAGGAGTGGACCACCGCCCCGGTTCCCCAGACCATCACGAAACTCTTCCAAAGTGGGAACTGGACGATGGAGAACCCCTCACCCGCCTGCCAGTGTAGCAGCGACAAAATCAAGAAGATGCTGCCTGTGTGTCCCCTGGGGGCAGGGGGGCTGCCTCCTCCACAAGTGAGTCAAGTCTCAGTGTGACTGAGCAGATGGCGGTGCGGGGTGGGCTGGGGCGCTTCCGTTAGGAAGAAGGAATGGATGACCAGTCATGCAGGGGGTTGTCTTTCAGTCTTGATCTTAATTCTGTGGGGACAACAAGCATGTGAGTTTTGAAGGGACGAAGCTGGTCCATAAGTTTCTAACTTAGCTTAGCTTGTTTCTCTAGTTTGAAAAAAGTCAGCCTAGCTTACTTACCTGTTCGAGTTAAAACCAGAACCCAATGCTCGGGATCAGTGGGCTGTGGAAGACACACTCTGGCTTCTCCCGCTGAGGTAGTGTTGACAGAACATGTAGCATGACAGGCCTGGCTTCATCCCTGGTTCTGCCACAGATGAGCTGGTGACCTGGGACAGGCCCCTCAGTGCCTGGACCTGTTTCCCCACCTCTGAATTAGGGAGGCTGGCCCATGAAGCTTCTGTGGGTCTTAAAATTCTGACATTCTCCAAGACTGTGAGTGTGGGGAGCAGTCCTGAGCCTTTTTTCTGAGAACAATTTCAGGAAGAGGCTTGTTTGTGATCTCCCTCTGCTGCTGTATCAGTATCTAGGTTGCAGGGTGAGGACAAGCGATTTCAAATGGGTGTGAGAACTTAAAGGTATCCTGGTTACTTCTCCCTAAAATAACAGCTGATCTATCATCAGTATAACTCCAGTGAACAAGAGAATTCACTGGGCATAGAGTCAATGATACTGCTCCCCTAAATACCTTTGTGACTATACAGAATCATATTCTACTGTCTATTGTTTAGCAGTTCAGAATAATTTCCTGGGAACATGTTAGCTTGGCAGAAGGGAATGGCCAATGCTAAGGGCAGAATGGACTAGGCCTTGGTGTTTGGATGATGGCAGTGCCTGGGCCCTATGGGGAGAGTCTGGCCACACTGTGATCTATTTGAGGGACACGTGTCATTGTTATTCATTTTATTTTTTGTCCCAGTTGTGGTCCGTAAAGACACACGTGCTTTGTTTACTTTAAATTTCTAGTTCACTCATGTTATTAAATAAGGCAGTCTTTAAATTTGTTTAATTCAAATATGATTCTTATACCCTAGTTACACTTTTCTCCCAAATCAGATTCCCAGAATGTCATATGGACCCCAGAATAGTTTTTCAGTTTTCACCTTTACATGGACCCAAGAAGGATTGAAGAAATGGTTAAAACCACCTATTTCCTTGTTTTTCAACCCATTTGTTCTGAGTTTTGAAGGAATAAGTGGAACTTGAGAAGAAAAGGAAGAATCCTTGAAGTTCATTCATCTCCAGGAAAACGAGATACCTTATATAACTGCCTCAAACCTATGTCACTGCTTCTCACTTTCCCTCTTTTGCCTGTTTTCCAAGATCCAGTACCCATAGAACTCAAAGCAGTGCAGAATGGGACCCCTAAAGTAGCCTCCATGCTAGGAAGGAGCCATGGCTGGTCTGTCAGGCCTCCCTAACCTGCTCTGGTCAGTGTCCCTCACTCTTCTGTGAGAAATGAGTTTAAGAATTCTCTATGCTTGCACCAATGGGTTAACAGGGCTTAGGGTGGAAAGCAGCCACAGGGCAAAAGTGCCCAAGATTAGTTGTTATGTAAAACAAAGCTTAGGGTGGAAAGGGTCTGAGAACAGTTAGAGTGGAAAGCCACTACAGGGCGGAAGCACCCAAGGTTAGCTGGTGAAAAGGGTGCCTTGTCAGCTTTGAGGCAGCATGTTCCAGCAATCTTAAACTTTGGAGATAAGAGCTACTTGGCTGTATCTTCCACAGAGAAACACTGTCCATCTGCTGTCTGGCGCCATTATCTCATCATGCTTTAATCTCAACTTCTAACGTCACTTGCTCCCCAAACCCTTTGCGTCTTACACACACACGTTAATGGCACACAAGTTAATTTTTTGCATGTTTACTTTTTGCATGTACACCATGTACGTAAAACCTTGAGAGCTTAATAAATACAGAGATGAAACCCGTTTGGGGCTCTCGTGTTCCCGGAAATTGGCCTCTCGTATTCAATTCTGTGTCTACTCTCTTGCTGGACAAGAGAGAACTCCAGACTCAAAGTCTGCTACACTGTTCCTTTTGAATCCCCATCTGCTTGCCTTGAGATCCAAATTCAGGCCTGAGTCACCAAGGTTAGAGGAGCATCTGTGAGATAAATAGCCATTTTTTGCTCAATATCTTAGATATCAGCCTATAATCAGGTCAAGGTCCCTTCCCTTTCCCACTGTAGTTTCTGTTAGCCTCCCTGGGCAGGGACCATAGAGTCAAAAGATTGCCAGAATCCATTAGGGTTGACTGGGATGTAACTTTCACAAAGTCTAAATTTAAATTTCTTTTGAAGAGGAAATATCTAAATATTTAAATAAATATCCAATACCACATGTACATACTCATGTAGTATCTGCTGCTGAGTATTGTGTTTCACACTGTCTGTGTTTTAATGTCAGGCTGTTGTTTAGGTATGGTGGGTTTTCCCTGGGTGCCAGTAATTCTCAATCACCTCCTCTAAGTCAAAGGATTCCATTAAACAACTGAAGAAACACTTGAAGCTGGCCAAGGTACTTTATTCATCCCAAGATTTTTCAGAAAAGTGGGCCCAGAGTTGCAGGTACATGCAGGTACATGGGCGTCATTGGTAGGTCAGTCAGGTCACCTAGCAGCTTCTTGTTTAAGACTTTTGCATACAAAACCATCACTGGTATTTAGTGATCTTGCACCAGCCAAGAATGAGCTACTTAGTGTGTATTTAATACTTGAAAGTGTAGATCCTATATATGGAGCATGGCAATTATTCTTTCTCTTATCTCCTACAGAGTATCAATATAGGTCATTAGGAATTTCATACAAGACCCTGAATCATGGACTTATAGGACCATTCTTATAATCAGAATCTTAGAATTTCTTTTCTTTTTTGTTTTTAGAATTTCTATATCTATTAGATTGATATGCTATACACTGTTGCTTTTACACTTATTTACAGCCGGATTAATTTAACTTACTTGAGTAGTTTCACACTAACATTTTCTCTACTTACTAAGTTTTCAAGCCACATACCTTTGCTCTTATAAGGTCAAGAACAGTGGACAAAAGCTAATGCCATTAGGCCAGTCTCAGACCTCTTTCAGTAGTTTCATTATGGTACTAGACTCTTTTTGTTAAAAATTTTTTTTAATGTTTTGTTTAAATTTGAGAGAGAGAGAGAAACAGAGTATGAATGGGGAAGGGGCAGAGAGAGAGGGAGACACAGAATTCGAAGCAGGCTCCAGGCTCTGAGCTGTCAGCACAGAGCCTTATGTGGGGCTTCAACCCACTAACTGTGAGATCATGACCCGAGCCAAAGTTGGACACTTAATCAACTGAGCCACTCAGGCGCCCCAGTACTAGACTGTTTTTAACTTAGTGACATGTTTTGTGTTTGTTTTTCAGATTTTTGACTTGAAAACAATCATGCTTAAACTCTGAATAAAATAAATACATTTTATTTATTGAAGAGATGTTTTTCCCTGGGCTATTCATCAGATGTTTGTGTGCGTGTGTGTGTGTCCTCCTTAATTGTGTCTTCAACTGCATCATTGACTCCTCAGATCCTCACTGACTTTCTCTTTCCAGGAAGAGCATGTCAGCGGACATTCTTGTGTCCATCTGTGTTGTCTTTGAAATGTTCTTCATCTCAGCCAGTTTTGTTGTGTTCCTGATCCAGGAGCAGATCAGTAAAGGGAAACTCCTGCAGTTCATTAGCAGATTGTAACCTGTCATGTACTGGCTCTCCAATTCTGCATGGGATATGGTAAGAACACCTGTCTGCTGCTGCTTCCTAAATCTCCATCAGGGCTATGGATTGGATGAAAGAGCCTTTGTCTTTTCTAAAAGTGTTCTGGCTAATCTAAAGATGAATGAAAAAGGGAAAGACAGAAGCAGTTGTATATTTTCATGACACAGAGCTGATCTCATGCCACAGAGAAAATCTGTCTACACTGACTGCAACTAACATTACTATCACCTAATTTCCTAGACTTTTCAAAGAAACATTGAGGTAGAAGACTCTTAGTTAAAACTCAAAACCAATGCCTCTGACTTCTGATAGGTTTTAACCTCCAGAGTTAGTGTGTTCTTTGCCTTACTAGGAAACTTATTTGTCCTTTGAATCCTTGAGGACCAGATAAATGAGAGGTGAGTATGCTTCCTGCTTTTCCATTTTCCCTCAGACAGCTAATAATTTACTATGTTGTATTTGCAATATGTGTTAGAAACATAAATTCATATAGCTGTAAATATAGACTACCAGGAGAGCTTGGAAGTACCAAATCTAGTTTGAGAAGGCTGAAATACTCAAGTAAAATAAAAATGAACATTGTAAGAAAACCCTAGTATATCTGAGACAGTACTGAAGAAATTCTCCTTGTAGAGCTATTAGCATGCTATCTATTTGAGGTAAGTTAACATTTAAGTATATTTATTACTGTCTCATTACCTTATAGCAACACATTAGCTCCAGATCAGAGGATAAAAATATAAAACACAATAAAAAACGATCAGAATGTATTTGTAGGCATTTATTAGGGCAAACATTTCCATAACCATAAATATCTCATTATCACAAATAGATGTCCCAAGTATCTTTGTTAAATTGTGATTCAAAATGAAGTAAAAGTTAGTAAAATAAATTGTAAATGAAGACATTTTCAGCATATAAACCAATGAGTCTTTAAAAATTTTTCATATGAGGACCTATTAACATTATTTTCCACATATGTAATTAATTATTAATGTAAAACAAAATGAATAGAGATGATAATATACTTTTCCATAATAAACAGGTTTAATATTTTTATGAATCCCATTTGGTATTACAAAATAAGTTTTACTGGACAAAAACTTTTAAAATCTCAGAAAAATAGACATGAAAAGGTTGATAATATATATAAATAACTTAAAAATATCATAGGCATGGAAATGTAACATAATCATTTCAATATAAGGAAATGCTATAAAAGTAGAGGGCTGTAAACATAGAGAACAAGAGATATTCTGAAATAAATGAAAAATCAAGATCTTGAAGGAATGACAACTATTTTTAATATACGACAGATACTGAAATGCCAAACGGAAAATGAACAGAACTATTTCCTCAAGAGGTCATGACAATGGACAGAAGCAGCTTTTAAAAATGCAGAGGGCACAGCAAATTAACTTACCACCTCCTTCAAATAAAAATGAAAATCTCTTGGGAGAATTTAAGCACCATTAGCAGACACAACTTATAGCAGTTAATGCAATGCTTTGTATTTCAGAGGAAAATTATTTCAATGGGGAAAATGACGTAGGAATCAGAAGCATATTTTGCTGAGACTCAAGGAAGTTAACACTTTCCCGAACTGTAAAAAAAACATTTTATAATGTTGGAAAGTTATAAAGTTAAAAAGTGAATCAAATTTGTTGTACAAATAATTCATGCCTAGTGAAATAGCTTACCAGCTGCCACAACTCTGGGATCCTCATGAGACTGATGTCTCCCAGCTGCACGACTGTCTGCACTCTCATTCCACCAAAGAACATGAACTGCAGAAATAACCAAAAATAGATTCTAAAGACTATAGCATTACTACAATAAATACAGAAAAATTAATCAGAAACATTAAGTCTTATTCTTTAAATCAAAATAGTAAATATCAAAAAGGTAAAACTGAGTATGTTAGTGATAAGATTTCAGAGGGGTCAGTGATTTGGGAGGTAAATTTATAAATTACTTAATCAAACTTTTTATAGATGAAGAAACAGATGGTTGGAGAGAAAAAGTTAGTAAAACTACTAAAGACACAATTAAGTCTAGAACCAAGCCTGTGACTTCCTAATATATTTTAGTTTATTAAAAAAAGCAAGATTATATAAGAATTATATTTACTACTGGAAATTTGGATGATACAAAGAAGAAAATTAAAAGCATAATTTGAACCACCTAGAGAGAAACTCTATTGCTATTTAGTGCATTTCCTTTAAACAAATGAATAAAAAAATGCATATTTTCCATGGCAGTAATCTTAATTTTTAATGGCTATGTGAATTCCTCCTTATAGATATAACAACTTTTTATCCAAACTTCTTATTATTGACCAATCAGATTAATTCCAATATTTAAATTTTTTGAATTATGGAATGTTTTTGTGCATAATGTTTTACAAATTTTTAATAACTATAATATAGGACATGTTAGCTCTATAGGAAAATGCGGATAAAAAGAGAAAAAAGTAATCATTTCTATACCACCTAGGGAAAAAACCCACTTTTTTGCTGCATCTCTTTCCATATTTATGTATATATGTATCTATTTTTATGCATATATATTATACACACATAAACATACAAATTTATGGTTATATAAATACATGATGAAATGTACTTTTTTCTGGATTATATGTGTTATTACATAAAAAATGTTTTTTTGTAAATAATACTGATACAAACATCATTAGAGTAGCATCTACATGTATATCTGTAATGATAATGCTGATGACAACTCATACCAATATTTATTCATTGTTTACTATGTGCTAGACCTGGTTTTAAGCATTTTGCATGTATTAACTCATTTAGTCTTCATAAAATTTTATATAGTAGATTACTATTATCATCACTTTATGGATGAGGAAACTAAGGCACAATGAGGTTAAGTAACTTACCTAGGGTCACAAAGTTATAAGTGGTGAAGCTGGGATTCAAACCCAGGCAGTCTGGATCTGATTATTTTCTTAATATAAACTCCTAAAATTTAAATTGAGAGAACCAAAGAGTATATCTTATACATACACACTCATAAATATACAGTGTATATATTATACACTGTCCTCCAGAAATGAAGTATTGATTTATACTCAGCATATTACTATTCTCCTAGTACACTAAGAATAAATTTAAGATTAAAAAGTGTGTGTGCACACATATTTTCATTATTTTTTTTCTTATAAAAGTGATACATGTCCATTGTAGTAAATTAGAGACTTAAAAGACCTTTAATCTCATCATTTAAATATGACTATATATTTTATGTCCTTTCAAATTCCCTTCTTGTATAACTTAACACACCTACATATCCATGCTTATTTCCTTAACATTGGCAAAAACAATTTAAAAAATTAAGGCTTTTTGCCCAAGGCAGCCCCAACTTGCCTCTTAACACCAGGACCAAACCCTGCCCATAATAGACAAAGAGAGCCATTTCAGACAACTGGACTAAAGGCAGATGTGGCTCAGCCACAACAGTAAGGTGCATGCAACACATACAGAAGATACCCTTGAAGGGAAATTGCACTGCAGGGCACTACAGGACCTCTTCTTCATAAGGCCACTACTTGCAAAAGCAGGAGATGTAGCTTACTTTCCTAACACACAGAAACAGACACAGAGAGTTAGACAAAATGAAGGCATAGAAGAATATGTCTCAAATGAAAGAAGAGGACAAACTCACAGCAAGAGAGCTAAATGAAACAGATAAGCAATATGCCTGATAGAGAATTTAAAGTAATGATCAAAAATATACTCACTGGACTTGAGAAAAGAGTAGAGGATCTCCGTGAAACCCTCAAAAAAGAGAGAGAAAATATAAAAAAGAACCAGTGAAAGATGAAGAACTCAATAAGTGAAATTAAAAATACACTAGAGGGAAAAAATAGTAGATTAGAGGAAGCAGAAGAATGGATCAGTGATCTAAAAGACAGTAATGGAAAGCAATCAAGCTAAACAGGAGAAAGAAAAAAGATTAACAAAAATGCGAGAATAGGTTAAGGGAACTCAGCAATACCATCAAGTGTAATAACATTAACATTATAGGGATCCCAGAAGAAGAGAGATAAAAGGGGTAACACATTTATTTGAAGAACTAATAGCTGAAAACTTCCTAAATCTGGAGAGGGAAACAAATCTAGAGTCCTAACGCACAGAGAGCCCCCAACAATATCAACCCAAGGAGGTCCACACCAAGACACACAGTAATTAAAATGGCAAAAAAGTACTGATAAAGAGAAAAATGTAAAAGCATCAAAAGAAAAGAAAATAGTTACATATGAGAGAAACTCCATAAGGCTACCAGCTGATTTTTCAGCAGAAACTTTGCAGGCTAGAAAGGAGTGGCATGATATATTCAAAGTGCTGAAAGGAAAAAAACTGAAACCGAGAATACTCTATGCAGCAAGGCCATCATTCAGAATAGGAGAGATAAAGAGTTTCTCAGATAAACAAAAGTTAAAGGAGTTCATCAACCACTAAACCAGGCTTACAAGAAATATTAAAGGGGATTCTTTAAGTAGAAAAGAAAAACCAAAAGCAGGAGTAAGAAAATGAGGAAAGGAAAAAATTTCACAGGTGCATATAAACATAATAAAAGTAGATTAATCACTTATAAAACAGTACGGAGGTTAAAACACAAAGCAGTAAAATCAAGTATATCTATAAAAATCAGTCAAGAGATTAATAAAGGGATGTAAAGTATGACATACCTAAAACATAGAGGGGAGGGGAGTAAAAATTTAGTGTTTTTAGAATGGGTTCAAACTTAAGGGACCATCACCTTAATATAGACTGTTATATGCATAAATGTATATATAAACCTAATGGTGACCACAAATAAAAAAACTGGTAATAGATATGCAAAAAATATACAGAAAGGAATCCAGGTATATTACTAAAGAAAGCCATCAAACCACAAAAGAAGAGAGCAAGAGAAGAAAGGGACAGAGAATAACACCACAGAACAAGTAACAAAATGGCAATAAGTACAGACCTGTCAATAATTACTTTGAATGTAAATGGATGAAATGCTCCAATCAGGGTAACTGAATGGATAAAAGGGGAAGATATTTATATGCTGTTTACAGAGATTCATTTCAGACCAAAAGACACATGCAGATTGAAAGTGAAGAGATGGGAAAACATTTATCATGAGGATGAAAAGAAAACTGGGATAGTAATACTTGTATCAGGCAACACTGGAAGACATAAAGAAGAACATAATCATAAAGGGAACAATCCAACAAGAAGATATAAAACTTGTAAATACTTATGCAAATTACATGGGATTACCCAAATACATAAAGCAGCTATTAACAAACATAAAGGAAATAATCAGTAGTAATTCAATAATAGTAAAGGACTTTAACACCCCACTTACATCAATAGATAGATTACCCAAAGAGAAAATCAACATGTTAACAGTGGCTTTGAATGACACATTGGACCAGATTAACAGATACATTCGGAACCCCCCATCCTAAAAACAGTGGGATACACATTCTTTCAAGTGCACACGAAACATTCTCTGGAAGAGATCGTACGTTAGGCCACAAAACAAGTCTCAACAAATTAAAAAAAAAATACTAAAGTCATACCACGCATCTTTCCCAACCACAACACTAAGAAACTAGAAATCACAAGAAAAAATATGTAAAGACCACAAACACATGGAGGTTAAATAACATGCTACCAAACAATGAATGGGTCAACCAAGAAATCAAAGTGGAAGTAAAAAATACATGGAGGCAAATGAAGATGAAAACACAACAGTCCAAAATCTTTGGGATGTAGCAAAAGCTGTTCTAGGAGGGAAGTTTATAGTAATACAGGTCTACTCAAGAAGCAAGGAAAATGTCAAACTCCTGAACCTTACACCTAAAAGAGCTAGAAGAAAAAGAACAAACAAAACCCCCAAACAGTAGAAGTAAATACTAAAAATTAGAGCAGAAATAAATGAAATAGAACCACAAAAATAATAGAACTGATCAATGAAACCCAGAGCTAGTTCTTTGAAGAGAACAACAAATTTGATAAACTTTTACCCAGACTGTTCAAAAACAGAGAGAGAGAGAGAGAGAGAGAGAGAGAGAGGATCAAATAAACAAAATCAGAAATGAAAGGGGAGAAATAACCACCAAAAACACAGAAATAGAAAGGGTTAGTCAGAAAATATTATGAAAAATTATATGCTAACAAACTGGGCAACCTAGAAGAAATGGATAAAATCCTAGAAATATTAAGACTTCCCAAAAATGATTCAGGAAGAAACAAAATTTAAAGACTGTACAAGCAATGTAATTGAATCACTAATGAAAAAACTCCCAACAAACAGAAGTCCAGGACCAGATGGCTACACAGGTGAATTCTACTAAACATTTAAAGAAGAGTTAATGCCTATTATTCTCAAACTATTCCAAAAAGTAGAAGAGGAAAGAAAGCTTCCAAATTCATTCTATGAAGCCAGCATTACCCTGACACCAAAACTAGATAGACACTACAAAAAAGAGAACTATAGGCCAATATCTCTGATGAACATAGATGCAAAGATCTGTAACAAAATATGAGCAAACTGAATCCAACAATATATAAAGAAATCATTTACATTCATCAAGTAGGATTTATTCCTGAGATGCAAGCGTAGTTCAATATTTGCAAAGCAATCAACATGATACATCACATCAATAATGGAAAGGATAAAAACCATATGATCATTTCAGCAGATCTAGAAAATGCATTTGACAAGGACAACATCAATTCATGATAAAAACCCTCCTTAAAAAGTAGGTGTAGAGAGAACATACCTCAACATAATAGAGGCCATATATGAAAAACCCACAGCTAACATCATACTTGATGAAAAACAGAGCTTTTCCACTATGGTCAGGAACAAGACAAGAATGTCCACCAATTTTATTCAACATAGTACTGGAAGTCCTAGCTACAGCAATCAGACAAAGAAAAGAAATAGAAAGCATCTAAATTGGTAAAGAAGAAGCAAAACTTTCACTATTTGCAGATGACATGGTACTATATATAGAAAACCCTAAAGACTCCACCAAAAACTCCTGAAACTGAAAAATGAATTAAGTAAAGTTGCAGGATACAAAATCAATATACAGAAATCCATTTCATTTCTACACATAAAAAAGTAGCAAAAAGAGAAATTAAGAAAAATATCCCATTTACAATTGCATCAAAAATAATAAAATACATAGAATAAACTTAACCAAGGAGGTGAAAGACCTGTACTGTGAAAACTATAAAACACCAATGAAAGAAGTTGAAGATTATACAAACAAATGGAAGGATATCCCATGCTTATGGATTGGGAGAACGAATATTGTTAAAACATCCATACTACCCAAAGCAATCTGCAGATTTAATGCAATCCTATAAAAATACCAATAGCATTTTTCACAGAACTAGAACAAATAATCCTAAAGTTTGTATGGAACCACAAAAAATCCTGAATAGCAAAAGTAATCTTGAAGAAAAAAGAACAAAACTGGAGGCATCATAATCCCAGATTTACTAGAAATCTGTAGTAATGAAAACAGTATGGTACTGGCACAAAAACAGAAAATAGATCTATAGATCAGTGGAACAGAATACAGAGCCTAGAAATAAACCCACGATTATACTGTCAATTAATCTTTGACAAAAGAGGCAAAAAAAAAAAAAAAAAAAGACTTTTTAACAAATGGTATTGGGAAAACTGGATAGCTACATACAAAGAATGAAACTGGACGACTTTGTTTCACTATACATAAAAATAAACTCAAAATGGATTAAAGACCTAAATATGAGACCTGATACCATAAAAGGCCCAAGGGGAAAACACAGGCAGTAGTTTCTTTGACATTAGCCATAGCAACATCTTTCTTGATATGTCTCCTAAAGCAAGGGAAACAGCAAAAATAAACTATTGGGACTACATCAAAATAAAAGCTTCTAAATAGCAAAGGAAACCATCATCAATACTAAATACAACCTACTGAATGGAAGAATATATTTGCAAATGAAAAATCTGATAAAAGGTTAATATCCAAAATCTATAAAGAACCTATACAACTCAATACCCAAAAAACAAATAATCCAATTTAAAAATGGGTAGAAGGTATGAATAGACATTTCTCCAAAGAAGACACCCAGATGGCCAATGGACACATGAAAAGATGCTCAACATCATTCATCATCAGGGAAAAGCAAATCAAAACTACAATGAGATATCACCTCACATCTGTTAGAATGGCTAAAATCAAAAACAAAAGAAACAACAAGTGTTGGCAAGGATGTGGAGAAAAAGGAACCATCATGGACCATTTGTAGGAATGCATATTGGTGCAGCCACTGTGGAAACAGTATAAAGGTTCCTCAAAAAATTAAAAATAGAATTACCATAGGATACAATAATTCCACTACTGGATATTTACCCAAAGAATATGAAAGCATGAATTTGAAAAGGTTTATGCACCCCATGTTTATTGCAGCATAAATTACATAGTCAAGATATGGAAGCAGCAGACCAAGTGTCCATTGATAGATGAATGGATAAAGAAGATGTGGTATGTATATACAATGGAATATTACTCAGCCATAAAAGGAATGAGATCTTGTCATTTGCAAACATATGGATGGATCTAGAGGGTATAATGCTATGTGAAATAAGTTAATCAGAGAAAAACAAATACCACATGATTTCACTCATAGTGGAATTTAAGAAAACAAATGAACAAAGAAAAAAAGTGATGAAAAACAAATTCTTAAATATAGAGAACTGGTGGTTGCCAGAGAGAAAGTGGGTAGAGGGATGGGTGAAATAGGTGAAGTGGATTAAGAGTACACTTATCATGATGAGTTCTGAGTAACGCACAGGATTGTTGAATCACTATATTATACACCTGAAACTAATATAACACTGTATGTTACTTATACTGGAATAAAATAATGTCAAAGAACCAAGCCTTTTTATTTATGTTGCCAGGTTTTTTTGAGGGAAGATGAAGTAGTTACAAATCCTACAAGTAGAACTCATTTTTTTCTGACCTAGGTTATACTCTACCTGTATAATGTATCTTTATTAGGTAAAAACTGGCATCTTATGAGGTGCCTAGGTAGCTCAGTTGGTTAAGTATCCAACTTCTGCTCAGGTTATGGTCTCACGGTTCGTGGGTTTGAGCCCCACATTGGGCTCTGTGCTGACAGCTCGGAGCCTGGAGTCTACTTCAAAAAAGAATTAAAGCATCTTATTTTGTTTTTTTTTTTGTTTGTTTGTTTGTTTTTAAACTTTTTCTTTTCAACGTTTATTCATTTTTGGGACAGAGAGAGACAGAGCATGAACGGGGGAGGGGCAGAGAGAGAGGGAGACACAGAATCGGAAACAGGCTCCAGGCTCTGAGCCATCAGCCCAGAGCCTGACGCGGGGCTCGAACTCACGGACCGCGAGATCGTGACCTGGCTGAAGTCGGACGCTTAACCGACTGCGCCACCCAGGCGCCCCCATCTTATTTTGTTTTAATCTGCATCTTCTTTAATATATTTTTAGGAGTCATCTGTGTCTACCTTTGCAGAATATTTATTTTTTGCTCTTGGATTTCATTTAAGGTGTTTTGGGAGGAACTAAGTTTGAGCTTTGTATAATAAAATCATCAATTTATTCTTTTTTTCCTTCATAGTTTCTTCATTTGCTTTTTGGCTTAGAAATACTGTTTCTATACATGCCATTAAATAAATTTATCTGTATTTTGTTTTATTAGTTGTATGAATTCATCAGTTTGCCACAAGAAAACTCTCTGAAATTCTGACTGGAATATCTTTTGACTTTAAACATTAAATATCCCAAATAGACATTTTATTGAATAAATTAATAAATCATTTACTTATATCTTATATATACTATAAATATATCTAAGTGGTGGAAATGGGTAATTTTTTTTCTTTGGGCTTGTCTATGTTTTTAATATTTATAATAACTACATAGTACTTTTTCACCCAGAAATAATCTCTACCCCAAGTAATGTTATTTAAAAAAAAATCACAAAAAGCAGACTTCCAGTTATAAGATATTAAATAAGTTTTGGGGATGTAATACACAACATGATGACTATAGGTAACACTTCTGTATTGTATATTTGAAAGCTGATAATAGAGTATATCTTAAAAGTTGTCATCAGAAGGAAAAACAATTTGTAACTGAGGTGATGGATGTTAACTAAACATACTGTGGTGACCATTTCACAATATATACAGATAACAGATCATTAAACTTGTAACATGTTATATCAATTATATCTCAATAAAACTGGGAAAAAAGGAAAAATCATTAAAAGTACATTCAGAGGAAAATAACATAACAGAAATAGGTAACTTTTTCAGGTTCCTTTCAATTTTTAAAATTTTATCATTTTGATGTATCAGGGAAAAGAGCAGTTCTGTATTTGAAAAAAAAAAAAAAACTTTGTATGGTGAATAACATTCCAAATAAATGTAAAACAGGTTTGCTCTACCCTTAAATTTACAAAAAGCTAAAAACTGGGCAATAAAAAATGAAATATAGTCCACAATGAGAACAGAGACAAATTGACCAAAGGAACTTAATGTGGATCACCAATATATTTTGCAATTTCATGGAAGAAATGGACAACTGTACCTCTGTTGAGTACTCCATATTCTGCATGGAACACTCCAACTAGTTTTGTGTAGCCTCGATTGACATGCGTATGAACTGCCCTTTTAAATGGGTCACCCCACAGAGCTGGCCCACCAGGTTTCATCTGAAATGTAGCTAGTTCATAGACTCCTAGAATAGGGAGAAAAATAATTATTTTATAGAACATACTCAAGAAATTTCTAATCATGTTTAGTTTGGTTCCAGTGCAAGGATAACTACACAAATAGATTTTGAGGATCATACCCATATACATGTTCATGTAGACATAATTTATTAATAATTTGCATTGTTTTTCTTTGCTTTTATGTTTAGTCAGTCTTGGTCCCACTTAAAGGGTCAGTCGTTAAACTTAGTATACAGAACAAACCAAAATGGATGGACTCTACAGGTAAGGTATTATCTAAGCTATTTTCAATCTACAGAAATTGTCAATAAAAGTGAAAATTTATAATGGAATAGGATATTTCTAGTTGTCTAAGTCTGTACTTTATAAAGTAAATGAAAAAGGAAGTATTTCTAGTCTCTTATAGTTCCATTTTTCTTTCCAATTTTCACTACTTTTCTCTTTATATAAGTTCCCCTTATAGGATTCCTTTTCTTAACAGGAGCAGCAAGCAAGTAATGAGCCTGAAGTGATTGTCTTAGAATTCTGAGGAAAAAAATAATTCTAAAGGAGATGGTTTTACTATTCCCAAATATCCAGGTAAATACTTGAAAAGCATTTTACTTTCTTGATGGAAATATGGACTGTGTGAAGGGAAGGAAACCAGGGGACAAGTAGATTTGAGAAGTAAAAGAAAAACATGCAAAAGTTCCTGAAGAATCATGAATAACATAGAGGAAAAGAATCAAACAAGATCTGATACTTTCTGAGAAGCCAACCAGTTCATTCAGTTAGTGCTGGGCTGAGGGGGAGCTAAAAGGCTAAGTTTCTAAATAAGATTTTTCAAATCTTTTGTAATCTAAAATGCATTGCAAAGTTAGGAATAATGGGGGAAATAAAATAACATTTAAATTAGTTTATGCTTTTGCTAATCTGACCTTTGTTTAAAACTGGATTGAGGTAATAATTTCTTTAAGTCAGCAAGAAGTGAAATCAGCAAGAAGACAAATCTTTAGGAATTATTTTCAAACTGAGAAATAAGAAAGAGGAAGACATAAAAGTTAGACTACAGTAATGCAGCTTGGCAATTTCAGTTAATTCATTCCCCTAGTCCATTTTATAAACAAACATGTACTTAGATTAGTTGTAATCTATGGAAAAATACTTTTATATTTAAAAAGTTACATTATTTTAAAATTATGACAAAGTATCACATACTATCCCTTACCTACCCACAGATGTGTTCCCTGCTCCCTAGGCCCAACTTCTCAACCTTTAGTGACCATGTCAACTTTTTCTATAATACAGCTAAGCTTTAAGAATCAATAAGATACAAACATGGAAAAATACTTCATTATTTTAATGCTTATTTTTAAAAGGATAAGCTAAGAGCACCAATTTATTTTTATCTGAACAATCACATATATTCCTATATTAAACAAAGTATTAACTTCATTTCTTTTCTAGTAGAACTTGAGTTTTTATAGTTTAAAATCTAATATTTTCTCCATCAGAATTCAAAGTGACAAAAAGGGGAGGACTTACCTTCTTTTGGAGGCTTTTCTAATTTGCACCATGGCACCAGATACGTAATCTCACTCTCTTGTTTATCAATAAGAGCCAAATTTGGAATGAGGTATTGTTCTTGCCATTCCTTATCTTTGGCCAATGCTTTCCGAACTTCAGTTCGATGAGCAAAATTATCTACGGGGAAAAAAAGGAGAAAGAAAAACAAAAATTACTGATTTAAATCACCTGTGCTGTTTCTGGGTTTTATTCAGTTCACCAAGTGTTCATTAAAGCTACATAAGCATACTGTATTATCACTCGAGATGCATATAGATGTGGCATTTGTCCCCAAGGTGCTCATGGTCTGGGAGTAGAAATGTAAACAACTAATGATAATATCATACATTGGGCTTAGCCTCTTACTGCTTAGTAGGTATTTGTGTGACTTAGGTTATTAAATCTTTCTGTGCCTGTGTTTTACTCTGTAAAATAGGGATAATGATTTGGATCTCCCTCTGGGGGTAAGATTAAATGAATTAGTACGTGAAAGGACCTTACAACAGCGTTTGGCACCGAGTCAGAACTCAATATACATTAACTGTTCTTATTAAATTAATGAGGCATTTAAATTATAGTGGTAGATTCGAAAAAGAGTATATTTCTGTGATGGTGGTGGTGGTGGTAATGGGTATTAGGTCAAGATACACCTTGAATTAAATTGAACATAAATGAAATTAAGATGTACTTTGACATCAACAGCTGCTTTGAATCAACAGCTTCCAAAGAAATAGTGCTGATTTTCTGTCATCCATCCTTTTTACTCAGTGCCATTATATGGGCCTAGTACTATATTTACCTAACAAAGCCTCATAAGACTAATGGTAAAAGTAATTTTCTATGGTTTATGCTGTGGATAAGGAATAACATCTATCTTAGAGCTTAAGTAAGTATTATCAGGACTTTACTAGTTGTTGTTGCTTTTTTTTAATGGGACACAATTCAACTGGTGGTACATTAAAGCATAAATTTTTAATGGGGTTTGTTTTACAATTGGGAAAACCCCTAAACTATGGCCATATTTAGGAAGAACACTTTTCATATGAAAGTATTTTATGACCATTAACTTTGGACACTAATAACCAAAATACTAAATGAAATTACTAAAAGTTTTTGGATATCATGATGTACTAGGGGAGTTCAGAAAAATTAGGCAATGGAGTAACAAACATTCTGGGGTTTCCAGTAACCATACTCCTTCCTCTATTAGACCAGGGGTAGATCAGCTTCAGTATGGGAAGAACTCTCTCTAATTCCTTTTCCTTTACCTCCATAGAGGAGTATAAGGACAGTACATTTCTTGAAACTCTGGGGTGCAGAAATAAAACAAAAGGGTCTGAAACATAGCGATTTATTATATCTTACAGATGAGTGAGGGCTTCAAAGTTTCCTATTAACTTCTATTTCCCTAAAGCCCCTAGACATTTGAATGATTTCTGTTAAAACACTATCCAGCTATAGCTTCAATAATAATAATAAAAGCAATCCTACTTTTCTTTTATGATCTCAACTGCTTGGGTTCTTGCAGTCATTGCTGTAAATTTTTCATAAACCATCTTTACAATAAGCTATTCTTAACTTTTCCTAAGAATTAAAGTGTGGTTCATAATTTAATGACTTGAAATCTGAGATGCCATTTTCTCAATATCACATTCCCATATGCTATTAAAAGGTTCTAGCAGTGGGCTATTGGAGGTATACCAGTGGGAGGTGAAATCACTGAATTTATTTTTTGGTACTGCTATTTATAAGTTTTACTTCACCTGTATGTATTTATGGTACTACAGATCCAAGAACTAAGTCTCATGTAACATCTAACAGAATGAAAATCTGTACTGAATACTTAAGCTGATGACTCATACCATACTTCCAAATATGAAACACTTTATTCATTGTTCCTCCAAATTCTACACTCCAGTATCCAACCAGTTCAGAGTGAGCTGTCCGAAGACGAATGTTTTTCTTAGTATTTTCCAGGAACTGATTCATCTTTGAGGGCTTAAGATAATAGGTACGAAATTCATAGAATGTTCCATCGTATTGTCTGGGGCCTGTAGCAAGAGATGAGCAAACCTGGAGAAAAATAAGGCAAACTTAAATAAATTGGGAAGGTAGGGTTTATAATATTGTATTACAACCAAACCTAAGTCTGGAAACAAGGGACACTCAGTAGACACAATCTACACTCCTGTTGTCCTCTCTCCATAGACTTGTTTAGAGAAGTTATCAGTAAAGAAAACAACTTTTAAGAAAAAATATAATTTATTGTCAAATTCGTTTCTATACAAGAAGACTACTATTAAGTATTCCAAATATATAGCTACTATTTCCTTTACCTCTAGGTACCTCTTTTTCATGAGAAGTTTCTCCTAAGAAGCCCCTGGGGCAATTTCTTTACCCCCAAACTACAACTAGGATCCTGGTAAGTTTTGCAAATAGTTTATTATCCCTTATTTAGCAAATACTCCATCTTTAGTCAATAGTATATGTATGTGTTAGAGTTACACATTTAAAACAATTTTATAAAATATACATGTATTTTGACTGGCACAATGGGAATGTATTTACTAGCAGAAAATTCATTTTTTTTAGGTTCTTAAAACAATGGAAATTTCTGGTCAGGTCAAAGTATTTCCTAAATCCAATGAAGTAAACCACTGGTCCAAAAATAGGGCAGGAATTTAATTGTATTAGGAAACTATAAGCTATTCAATTACATTGTAATATAGTGATAGAATGTGTAAATGCTAGAAAAAGGAAAAAAATTGATGAGTCACAATTATGTGAGTCCTTATGTTTTTAGTTACAGATGCAATCTGAAGAAGGTTATTTAACCCACCCAGTTATACTATGTTGTTGGAAATACTTTTTAAGAGCCATTGATTCCTTTTGTAATATTCATATACTATGTAAATTTCTGATTTGGTTCTCTGAGTGAACCAAACTTTCAGTGGGAAATGCTTTGCCAGAAATTATCCCTGTGTATAGGTATGTGTGTTTATGTATACACACACACACACACACACACACACAAATTGATGCATATTAACACAGATATACTCATACAGAATTCCAGTTTACAAATCCATCTTACCTAAGTTTGGTTAGCATGTGCATATTTCCTGAAGCTGATTATACCAGAATAATCTATCACAACAGTTTTGATACGTACAAAGCTGTGGCTGAATTTTGGGCTTATGCTGACCAGCTGGTACAACAATCAAAAGCAGTAGGCTTCTTGCTCTGACATGTGTGTGTATATATATATATACACATATATATACAAACATATATATATACACACACACATATGTAAATGTATATGTACACACATATATATATGTGTATATAAGTTTTACTTCACCTGTATTTATGGTAATACAGATATGTATATATGTATACATATTTGTATAATTGTATAAAAATATATTTGTATACAAATATGGGTACAAAGCATATGTATATGTATACAAAGCACATATATGTATATATGTTTACAAAACACAATAGTGTTATGTATTTTGCTGCTGTATTGTGTATAAGGCTGAATTGAGCTCATCCCATTCATGTCTATGATGAGTTATAATCTTATTGTCTGACTGGGATGCCATCAAAAACAATTGCAGTTGCCCCTATGTTTAGCTGACATTCTTTTTGTCCCATTTTACCAAATAACAAAATACTACACAAATGAAAACTGCCTAATATTTATCACTTAAAAATATAAATAAAATATAAATATATCAAAATGGGTCAATGGGGTTCTTGTGACAATTGATTTTAAGTTGTTTTTCAGGGAATTTGTATGCGTAGAACAAAATAAGTGATAACAGGCACATATATTTATTGTCTTTTGCAAAAGAGTACAATAGGAAAGCTCAGGGAGAAGTTAACAGCAATGAAGCAATGAGAGGGGTGTGTATGGGAAGGGGTGAGGTGATTTTTGTTGAGGGACACTAGAACAGTATAACCAGAACACAAGGCCACTATGCTAAGGAAGGAAACATGAGTGCTCTAGGCTCCCTTGTCTCCAAATAAGGGCTCATTTTCAGCAGCACTGATTTCCAATTCACTTAGAACAATTGGTCGACATCTAAAAATAAAGTTGTAAGGAATAACTAACTGTTGGCCCTGCCCCAGAAAAGTGAGAATCAGGTTAAAGACTATTGCTAATCTTAGGTGGATGGGCCATTATTGGTTCCTCTTCAGCCTTCACCAGGAAGTCAGTCTCTAGAGTAGGTTAATCCCCATCCCATCCTACTCCTTTGAGAAAGAAGTACAAACTTAAATATCAAAAGGAAAAAAAATCTGCAGATTGACAGAATAGGCCAGTTCCCGACAGTTAAGGCTGAATCACCAAAATCTATTGTGCATGTTTCTCATCCAACGTTACGACGTTTGTTCTGAGGTTCCTCGCCCTGCCTGCCTTGGACACCACCCACTCGACACAGTGGGAGGCTGGGCTGGATGCTCCACCACCCGCACCCTGGGCCTCCTTTTCAAGTTCTCCGCAAAACGCTCGTTAAGTTGTGTACATTTCGAAGAGGCCAATTCTAACACCAGCCACAGGTTGACCTATTTCTCCTCTACCTTCTGTCTGGAGGGGGCGGTGGCTTGTCAAACGACAAATAAATAGGAAAGGCTCGATCAGCAAGCACCAGGCACGGGCCCCAACGTGGGGAACGCAGGGGGCTGGGCAGCAAAAATGCAGCAGCCAGAGCTTCAGGAGTGTCCTCAGCACTTAGGCCAGAAAAACCCTGTTCGCGGCTGCTCACGAGTTGGCCTGTAGACCACACTGGCCAGCGGACCTTCCCAGAGCCGCGCCCCCTTCCTCTCGCGCGTCCTGGGATACCCCGCCTCCGGGGTCTGGAACTGGCACCAGAACTTCCGCGGCAGCACCACGCTTTCATCTGCATAGAGAACCAGCTGAGCGCATGCGCAGCACTCGCAAGTCTGGTCACGGGAGCGCTTGCGCGGGACCTCGAGCTCCTCGCTGACGTCCCGCCCCTCCCCCAAGGCACGGCTTGAGCACGTCTCCGCGGCCGGTACCTGAGGCGCGAGCGTACGCGCAGCCAGAGCTCTAGTCAGGCCGCTTCGGAGGACGAGCATGGTGCGGCTGCGAGCGCTGGGAGGGCCAGCCAGCCAGTATTCTGTCTTCGGTTCCTCCTAGTAGGGCTAACCCGCCTGGAAAAGAGCAGCGACCGAGCTACTGGCGGACGCAGGCTGGGGCGGGACTCCTCGGCGGCAGCTCCGCCTCTGGTGCCGGGAGGCGCGGCGGCACCGCCCGGTTGGCTGGCGTCGTCCGTGGGCGTCACGTTCGGGCCCCTGCCCCCTCTGGCCCAACGTTTGTTTCCTCAGATGCTCTCACCCAAACGTCAGAGGGGCCTTAGGATTAGCTGGACGCGGAGAGCGTTCCTGTGCCACCTTTCTGAGCCCATCAGCTAGTCTCCACGCGCGGTTGCGCACAGTTCTTAAAGTTCGTGCGCAGAATGTGAGTTTGTCCTTTGAGAAGGAAGTATGATGCGTGCATATTATAATGCTGTGCGTTGAAAATCGTGGAGGTTTTTGTACTTGTTCATTTTTAGTCGGGGTGACTTAAACGTCAAGAGCAGGGAGGCTTCACTTCTCCTCATTAAATGCATGGTGGTTCTCTAATTGCCACCGCAGCATGACCTTGTAAGGCTCTTAATGATTTGAAATTGCATTTCCCAGGAGCTCAGAAAAATGAGGGCACCGAAGCAGACGTGAAAAAGTAAACTGTTCAAAACTAGATAATTCTGTAAGCCTTAAAACTAAAACAGCTGACCTCTGATCTAGTTTAGTCAGTAGACCCTTTCTCTGGTTTTGGTTACCAAAATAACACCAGCATTTCAAGTTGTTTTTTCTAATGCCCGTTTCTATATTTTTAAATAATAGGCATATTCTGCTGTTTCTTGAGTTTTTCAGTTACAGAAAGTATCTGTTGACTTACTTTTATGCAGGAAGAGGATTTAAGTCTCTTATGTACCACTCCGTCTAAATAATACTCTTCCCAGCATCTAATGATGCTTACATTAAAAACAGTTAATTGTTACATTAATTTACATTATGTTTAATGTTAAAATTCTTGTTAATTACATTATTGCAAACACTGTCATTGCTTATTAGATCTAGGGAATTAATGGTGCCTTGTGAAGTGACTTTTCAATGATCTATTCAGAGATAGAGGAAAGTAGACTTTTAAAAATTATAATTCCAGGGGGGATGAGTCTGTTTTTCTGGATGATGGACATCCATTTCTAACTAATGTAGACCAAAAAAACCCCATCATCTGTACCCAGACTGGATCTGTAATGTTTAAATTGATTTTCTTAGACTTAATGCCCCCTGGAATTAACAGTTCATTCACTCATTCAACACATATTTATTACATTTCTTTTATGTTTAAGGAACATTTCCAGAAACTGGTGTCCAGAGTTCAACCTTTTAGAACTGAAAGGTTACGGGAAGCAAACAAATGAAGAGAAAATATATCAGAGGTTAATAAATACCGTGAGGAAGAACAATATAACATGGAGAACAGAAAGTGCTGGAGGGAGGTAGCAGAGACTGTTAGCCATTTATCATCCACCCTCTTTTTAAAAAATTAGCAGTGGAACCCACACAGCTTGGTGCAGTCATGTGACTAAGTCCTGGCCAGTGTGATGTGTTAGCAGATTTATGACCTGTCGTAAGAGATCTTAAAGCAGTGTAGGAAGGGTGGTTCCCAACTTTGTCTCATATTTCGGCATGCTGGAATGTGGATGTAGGGGGATAAGCTGTGAGGTAGAAGCCACTGCTGGAGAGGGAACAAGAGGGAAGAAGCCTAGGTTCTGACACCATGGAACACCACGCTAGGAGCCCTGGACCACCTGTCTCTGTTGGGACTTCCTTTATAAGATAAATCATCTTCTAGTTTAAGCTACTGTTATGTGGCTTAAACCTGTAACTGTCATCAGTAGGAGGGTGACTATTTTTCTTTCTCTTTCGTTTGTCTTGTTTTCCTTATGCTTATCACCAATCACCAAATTCTTTGCCAAAAGTATACATTTTTTCTCAATGTGATGAAACCTCTTAATCAGCTTATCAGTTTCATCTAATAGAGTTTCTTTTGGGAGTTCTTTGTTCTCCTGCTCCAGTGTGGGCTAATTGTTTGCTAAAATGACCTGATTGTACTTCTGGGATCTCCTTTCACTGATAATCTGGGGAGGGTCATTTGCCTTGTGTTGCACCTCCTGTTTCCAAGATCTTTTTTCTTTTTTTTTTTACTCCTAATTTTAGGAGAAGGTACATGGGAATTAAACTTTTGAGAACTTCACCTCTAAAAATGTCCTTATTTTATCAATCCTCTTAACTGATAGTTTGGATATAAAATTCTACATTGGAAATAATTTTTCCTCATATATTTTTTTAATGTATTTATTTTTGAGACAGAGAGAGACAGAGCATGAGCAGGGAAGGGGCAGAGAGAGAGGGAGACAGAATCTGAAGCAGGCTCCAGGCTCTGAGCTGTCAGCACAGAGCCCAATGTGGGGCTTGAACTCACAGAGTGTGAGATCATGACCTGAGCCCAAGTCGGACGCTTAACCGACTGAACCACCCAGGCGCCCCTGATTTTTCCTCATATTTTTAAAGGTAATCCTTCCTTGCATTATACTTTCTAGTAAGAAATTGTCACTCTGATTCCTGATTTTTTGGTATGTGACTTGTTTCTCCATGGAAGGTTTTATATTTTTCTCATTTTCCCTGATATTCTGAAATTTCACCATAGGGTGCCTTGGAATAGGTTTTTTTCATCCATTATTTCAGTAGAGTCTCTCAATTGGAAAATGCTTAAATTACAAAAAATTCATTGTTTCACGACCCATGTCCATCAGCATATATTTGGATTGAGACAGAAATTTAGAGCTATATGAGTATGGGTAGGTTTTGTCAAGTAATGGGCTTTACTGGGGGTGCCTGGGTGGTGGCTCAGTCAATTAAGCAAGCAGCTCTTGGTTTTGGTTCAGGTCATTATCTCACTGGTCGTGGGTTCAAGCCCTGCATCAGGCTCTGTGCCAGCAGTGTGGACCCTGCTGGGGGTTCTGTTTCCCTCTCCCTCTCTTCCTCTCCCCCACTTGCTCTCTATCTCTCAAAATAAATAAAAATAAACTTTAGAAACAATTTTTTTTTTAAGTAATGGGTTTTACTGTAATGTGATCTGACTGGACCTTGAGTCGACCTCCCTCACCTCAACTGTTATTATCTGTAAGTTATTTCTCTTGTCTAGTGAGTTTCCCTTGCAAGGAAACTCAGTGTCTCATCTGTGAGGTATCATCCTTGTTGTCAAGTTCCTGAAGCTGAGGAGAGAAGGAGGCCAGAGATGCAATATTTGGTAGTATTTTTCAAGAGTATATTAAATAGTGTAGGCTAATTTGCTTTTACAAATCGACACCAAAAGTGTATTATGACTCAGACATTACAGGATTTTGTTTTTTATAAGAATCTGAAGTGAGTTTTCCTAGTAGGCAGGCAGCTCTTCTATACATGATAAATTAAGGACACAGAGTTCTTCCACTTTTTGGCTTTGCCATCCCCTAGAGCCTTATTGTTAATTGCTCATAGCCAACAGAAAGATAAAACTTCCAAGTAGAATTTCTGAAAGGAAAATGCTTACAAGATGGGAGTAAAATTCACAGCTACAACTTAGAGATAGATAAATATTGTTAAATGATATTAGGCACCTAAAACAGTCTCCTATTCAGTTTCTCATAGGTTTTAATTATTCTCAAAATGCTGTAAGTTAAGCTTTATCTCAGTTTATAAATGAGAAAGGTCAGACTCTGAGAGATTAAATAATTTCCCCAGGTTCGCTGCTGCTAAGTGGCCCAGCCAAGGTTTAAAGGCAGATTGTAAAACAAGTTCAGTCTGCCATTTATTTATTTAAAATTTTTAAATGTTTGTTTATTTTTGAAAGAGAGAGAGAGAGAGGGAGCAGGGTGGGACAGAGAGAGAGGGAGACACAGAATTGGAAGCAGGCTCCAGGCTCTGAGCTGTCAGCACAGAGCCCAACGTGGGGCTTGAACCCACAAACCATGACATCATGACCTGAGCTGAAGTTGGATGCTCAACCAACTGAGCCACCCAGGTGTCCTGATTTAGTTTTCTTTTTTCTTTTTTCTTTATATAGACGTGTGTGTGTGTGTGTATAAAATTTTATTTCATCATGCTAAGTGTACTATTTAATCTCCATCACCTGTTTTACCCATCTCCTTACCCACGTACCCTCTGGCCACCATCAGTTTGTTCTCTACAGTTAAGAGTCTGTTTCTTGGTTTCTCTCTCTCTTTTTGCTTTGCTCATTTGTTTCTTAAATTCCACAGTGAGATTATATGGTATTTGTCTTTGACTGACGGGAAGATTTCATTCTTTTTTATGGCTCAGTAATATTCCATTGTGTGTGTGTGTGTGTGTGTGTGTGTGTGTGTGTGTGTGTGTGTGTATGTGTGTGTACACACATACACATACACACAGGTATATATATACACATACATACATACATGTACACACACACAGCAGACCACATGTTTATCGATTCATTTGTTGATGGACACTTGGGCTGCTTCCATAATTTGACTATTGTAAATAATGCTTCAGTAAATATAGGGTGCATGTATCCCTTTGAATTAGTGTTTTTGTATATTTGGGGGTAAATACCCAGTAGTGTGATTGCTGGATTGTAGGGTAGTTCAATTTTTATCTTTCTTTGGAAACTCCATACTGTTTTGCACAGTGGCTGCGCCAGTTTGCATTCCCACCAATAGTGCACCATGGTTCCTTTTTCTCCATGTCCTTGCCAAAACTTATTTCTTTTGTTTTTGAATTTAGCCATTATGACTGGTGTGAGGTGACACCTCATTGTGGTTTTGATTTGCATTTCCCTGATGATGAGTGATGTTAAGCATCTTTTCATGTGTCTGTTGGCCATCTGATTGTCTTCTTTGGAGAATCGTCTGTTCGTGTCTTCTACCCCTTTTTTTAAAAATTGGATTATTTGTTTTGGGGTGCTGAGTTGTATAGGTTCTTTATATATTTTGGATACTAACCTTTTATTGGATATGTCATTTGCAGATATCTTCTCACATTCATTAGGTTGTCTTTTAGTTTTGTTGATTGTTTCTTTCACTGCGCAGAAGCTTTTTATTTTGATATAGTCCCAGTAGTTATTTTTGCTTTTGTTTCTCTTACCTTAGGGAATCTATCTAGCAAAATGTTGGTATGGCCAATGTCAGAGAAATTATTGCTTGTGCTCTCTTCAAGATTTTTTATGGTTTCCTGTTTCACATTTAGGTCTTTAACGAGTTTATTTTTTTCTATGGTGAAAGAAAGTGGTCTAGTTTCATTCTTTTGCATGTAGCTGTCCAGTGTTCCCAACACCATTTGTTGAAGAGACTGTCTTTTTCCCATTGTATGTTTTTTCCTCCTTTGTGCAGGATTAATTGGCCATACACTTGTGGGTTTATTTCTGTGTTTATATTCTGTTCCATTTATCTATGTGTCTGTTTTTATGCCAATACCATACCTTTTAAATTACTACTGCTTGAAATCTGGAATTGTGCTAACTTCAGTTTTGTTTTTGGTTTTCAAGATTGCTTTGGATATTCAGGTCTTTTGTGGTTCCATAGAAATCTTAGAATTATTTATTCTAGTTCTATAAAAATTTTTATTAGTATTTTGATGGGGATTGCATTAAATATGTAGATTGCTTTGGGTAGCATACACATTTTAACAATATTTCTTCAAGCATAAGAGACTCTTAAAAACTGAGAACAAACTGAGGGTTGATGGGGGGTGGGAGGGCGGGGAGGGTGGGTGATGGGTATTGAGGAGGGCACCTTTTGGGATGAGCACTGGGTGTTGTTGAAACCAAATTGTTGAAACCAATTTGACAATAAATTTCATATATTGAAAAAAATATTTGTTCTTCCAACCCATGAGCATGGAATGTCATTACATTTCCTTGTGTCATCCTGAATTTCTTTCATCAATGTTTTATAGTTTTCAGAGTACAAGTCTTTCACCTCATTGGTTATGTTTATTCCCAGATATTTTACTGTTTTTGGTGCAATTCTAAATGGGACTGTTTTCTTAATTTCACTTTCTGCTGCTTCATTTTTAGTGTATAGGGATGCAATAGATTTCTGTACATTGATTTTGTATCCTGTGACTTTACTGTATTCATTTATCAGTTCTAATGGTTTTTGATGGAGTTTTTAGGGTTTTCTATTTTTTATATCATGTTATCTGCAAAGAGTGAGAGTTTTACTTCTTCATTACTAATTTGGATAACTTTTATTTGTTTTAGTTGTCCAGTTGCTGTGTCTGGGATTTCCAATTCTGTGTTGAATAAAAGTGATGAGAGTGGACATCCTTGTCTTGTTCCTGATCTTAGAAAAGCTCTCTGCTGTTCCCTATTAAGGATTATGTCAGCTGTGAGTTTTTAATATATGGCCGTTATTAGGTTGAGATTTGTTCCCTCTAAACCTACTTTGTTGAGGGTTTTTATCATGAATAGATGTTGTACTTTGTCAAATGTTTTTTATACATCTATTGAAATGATCATATGGTTTTTATCCTTTCTCTTATTTATGTGACATACTACTTTCATTGTTTTCCAAGTATTGAACCATCCACCCTTGCATCCTGGAATACATCTCACTTGATCATGGTGTATGATTATTTTAATGTAGTGTTGGATTCAGTTTGCTAATATTTTGTTGAGGATTTTTGCATCTATAGTCAGGATAATTTTTTTTAATGTTTATTTCTTTTTGAGAGAGAGAGAACGAGCAGGGGAGGGGGAGAGAGAGAGAGAGAGAGAGAGAGAGAGAGAGAGAGAATCTAAGCAGTATCTGAAGCAGGATCCGAAGCAGGATCCAGGCTCTGAGCTGTCAGCACAGAACCCAATGCAGGGCTCAAACTCACAAATGGTGAGATTATGACCTGAGCTGAAGCTGGATGCTTAACCGACTGAGCCACCCAGGTGCCCCCATAGTCATGATAAATATTGACAGTAGTATTCTTTGTTTGGTGTCTTTATCCAGTTTTGGTACCAGGGTGATACTGGTCTCATAGAATGAATTCAGAGATTTTCCTTCCTCTTCTCTCCTCCTCCTTCTTTTTCTTTAAGTTTGCTTATATATTTTGGGAGAGAGAGAGAATGAGCTGGGGAGGGACAGAGAGAGAGAGAGAGGGAGACAGAGTATCCGAAGCGGGCTCTGTGCTGACAGCAGAGAGCCTGTTCTGGGGTTCAAACTCATGAGCCGTGAGATCATGACAGACGCTCAACTGACTGAGCCACCTAGGTGCCCCTTTTTCCTCTTCTATTTTTTGGATTAGTTTGAGAAGAATCAGCATTAACTCCTTGAAATATTTGGTAGAATTTTCCTGTGAAGCAGTCTGGTCCTGGACTTTTGTTTTTTGGGAGTTTTTCTGGTTGCTGATTCAATTTCTTTGCTGGTAATTGGTCTGCTCACATTTTCTATTTCTTCTTTAGTTTTGTTAGGTTGTATGTTTCTAGGAATATCCATTTCTTCTAAGTTGTCCAATTTGTTACCATATAGATTTTCATAATATTCTCTTTCAATTGTATTTCTGTGGTGTTGGTTGTTATTTCTCTTCTTTCATTGGTGATTTTACTTATTTAGGTTTTCTCTCTCTCTTTTTCATGTGTCTGGCTAGAGGTTTATCAATTTTATTGGCCTTTTCAAAGAACTAGCTCTTGATTTCATCAATCTGTTCTATTGTGTTTTTTTTTGTTGTTGTTTGTTGTTGTTTCTATATCATTGATTTCTACTCTAATCTTTATTATTTCCTTCCTTTTGCTGGGTTTGAGTTTTTTTTTTTTTTTTTCTGCTCCTTTAGGTGTAAGGTTATGTTGTTCATTTGTGATTTTTCTTGCTTTTTGAGTTAAGCCTCTTTTGCTATAAACTTCCATTAGAAACACTTTTACTACATCCCAAAGATTTTGGATTGTTGTGTTTTAATTTTTATTTGTTTCCTTTAATTTTTATTTGATTTCTTCTTTGATTTCTTGGTTGACCCATTCATTCATTGTTTAGTAGCATGTTATTTAACCTCCATGTATTTGTGCTCTTTCCAGATTTTTTTCTTGTGATTGATTTCTTGATTCATAGCATTGTTGTCAGATAAGATTCATGGTATGACTTTGATTTTTTTTGAGTTGGTTGAGACTACCATTTATTTTTAAAAGATCTGTGATCTGTAAGGTAGTTTTGGAAAATAGCCTCTAAACAGCATTTAAAATATAATATTTTTCTGTGACTATTTTTTTACATATCCCTAAAATGCCTGAAAAATATATAGGTTAAGCATTTTGAACATTATTAGATATCCTAAACTTCTGATAAAAAGTTCAAAGGACAGGTAGTTCAAAGATAGAGTCCAACCAGAATAACTGGATTTTTAAAATAGGTTAATGTGATATAGGGCAACTACTTAGTTATTTAGATTGGATGGACAGACATGACATAAGGAGGTAACATGAAGGCTTTAACATAGGTACACAAGTATATTTCATGTATCTGTACACTTTAAAAAAATAATAAAATGAACATCTGTGCCCCTGCCACCAAGCTCAGGGGATAAAATATTTATAGTAACCTAGAAGCTCATTACATGTTCTTTCATGGTACCATTTTCCCTATAATACCCTCCCTGGTCTCCCTGAAGTAACTATGATCTTGAATTTTGTGTTAATCATTACACTGATTTTCTTTAAAGTTTACGTTTGTAAATAAGACCATACAACGTATTGTTTTGGTTGGTCTATTTTAGAAATTTCTTTAAATGGAATCAGATTATTTTTATTATTTTGTTACATAATTCTTAGATTTAACTTTAGGCTTTTGAAAATCACCCATGTTAATATAGTTGTAGTAATTTATTTCTCCTGTATACTATTCTATACCTTAATTTATTTGTCCATTTGACTATATGGGCAAAGCTGTTTGACTCTGTGGATGTCTCCTGGTTCCAATGAAAGTATTTCTTCAAGGCAGACATTCTAAGCCTTTTTTGTGTTTTAAAACCCTTTGGAAATCTTGTGAGTCTATGGTCTCCAGATGTTTTTAAAGGTATAACAAATGAATAGGGTTACAAAGAAATTGCAAAGAAGCGTGCAAAGAAAACAAATTGAACTAGAGTCATTAAGATATTATACACTTGAAAATTGTTGAGAGAGTAGATTTGAAAAGTTCTCAGGGCACCTGGGTGATTCAGTCAGTTGAGCGTCTGACTTGTGATTTTGGCTCAGGTCATGATTTCATGGTTCTTGAGTTTGACTCCTGCATTGGGCTCCACACTGACAGTGCAGCCTGCTTGGGATTCTGTCTCCCTCTTGTCTCCCTTTCCCTGATCACAATGTGTCTCTCTCCCAAAATAAATAAACTTAAAAAAAAAAAGTTCTCAACACACACATACCTACAAAGGTAATCATGTGAGGTGATGAATATGTTAACCTTACTGTGGTAATCATTTTGCAGTATATATGTATATTAAACCATCTGATTGTAACCTTAAACTTATACAATACTATATGTCAATTATATGTCAAAAATCTGGAAAACATAAAAGCAAATCTTCAAAAAGAAATAGACATACTTGTTTATTAGGATACTAAATTACAAGGTCTTTCAGTATATATGAGATATAACTTTGAATTAAAGATAAGCATATAAGAAATTTTGATCTGTTAATGTAATTGGTAGTATCTATGATTTTTATTGGTTACAAAGTCTCCAGTCTTGCTAATAATATTGTGATTTGTTGCCTACATTTCATATTCAAAGGAAATGCTTATTTTCAGTTAGAAGTAGGTGGTATTAAGTGTGTAATTTTTTTTCATTCAAGTTACCAGACTCTGTGAATTCTATACCTAGAACCCTTGGGGATCTGTGTACTGGAAATTATGAACCACTGTTTTAGTTTATATACCTAGGAGTGGAATTGTCATAAGATATGAACATGTTTATTTTTACTAAACAGTACAAGACAAACTCTTTTACAAGTTTATACCATAATCGCAGTATATGAGTTTTTTCTGACCAATTTTTTAATTATTGCCCATTTGTTTTAATGAATGTAACCAATAGGAATCAGTTAAAGGGTGGAGGAAATTATATGAGGTGGGCAAAGGCAGCAATCCACATGATGGTGTTCCTGCGTGATTTTGTCCAAAGGTCAGGTTCATGCAGATCTGCAGTAGGAAGCAGGAGAAGTGGATCCAGTGCTGTCTCAACTGAGTAGGAGGGCAGTAGCTCTGCATGTAGACTCCATGCTTTTATTGTGGGGACATTCCTGGGTAAGTACTTTTCTTAGTACCGTTATATTCTGAGGCCACTAGATGGTGGTATAGACTACTTTTTCTTCATTAAATTCTCAAATTGTGCTATTTTTCTTGTAATTTTTGAGTTTTGTAACTTAAACTATAGATATTTAGAGTGGAGTTAGTTTACAATTCTTTTTTTTTTAAGTACAGGATTATGTACTGGAGAGGAAAACTTTAGTAAAGATGAATTACTATCATAACTTTTATTAATTGCTTTATTATTAATATAAGTAAATGGTAATAAAATATTAACTCAGTTTTCAAAATGTTTCTTAACAAGTATCCTGCTCATATCAGTGAATATTATTAAACACCTCTTGTGTGTTGAACGTTAGATTGGATGCTCTGGGGAAGGAAAAAGACTGGATGCCTCTTCTTCAGCTTGTCGACATGTCTCGATATTTCTGTATTAGCCTTGTTGCTGCTAGTCTTTTTAGTATAAGTTGCAGGAAAGATTTGTGAACAGCTTAATATTAAATATAGTATGAATTTATTTAATGTTTCTGTTGATAAATTATTTTTATTACTAAAACACATAAAATGAGTTAAGTATATATTCTATCTTTTGTAGATATATTAATTGGCTTTCTTTATGTTTTGCATTTGAAAGTGAACTCTAGTACTGAAGACATTTTAAAACCTCTTATTAATAAATGCAATTATTTCCTAAAATAGGCTTTGCAAGTCTATTGCTTTGAATAATCTTTGTGCCTCACAACTGTAGTTGGGGAGAAATGTTATGAGGGAAGTATTTATAGACTTTTACTGAATGTTTTTTATTTTTATTACTAAGTATGGCTGGTTTATTTCCTCAGTATAACTTGAAGCACCTTTTAGCATTATGGAATCGGGGTAATTAGTTTATGGCAGATCTTTTTTCAAGAAGTTCCTCTTCCAAGTGAACACCCATTATCCAGTGCTCACCAGTGTATTTATCTTCACCTCCACAAGTTGTCATAAATATTTACTAGCTGAGTAATTAATTTACTTTTTGATATGTTTTGGCTTTACTTGAGTATCATTGATTGTTTTTGCAGAATCTTTACAATTTTTGTTTGCTTATTGTCAATATTGTATTAAGGGCTGCAGGATTAATTGCAAGGGTCTTGTAGGCTGTGTCCAAACACTGGGGGCTTGTTTTCTCTTCTGTCACTTGTTAGGTCCTTCAGGATGTTGTTGAGGATTTTCCCAAACTCACTTTGTGATCTAACTTCAAATGTCCCTCTATCTCTTGTGAAGGTTGACAATCATATAGTTTATGGGAAATCAGGTCTATTCAGATTAAAATTCCCTCTACAAAATATCCCAAGTTGACTTCTCAAGATACCTTAATAGTGCACCCGGAAACAAGCTTACTGTTCAAGATGGTTTTCTTCTTATATAAGGACACCGGGGCACTTGGGTGGTTCAGTCTATTGAGCGTCTGACTCTTGGTTTTGGCTCAGGTCATGATCTCATGGTTTGGGCTCAGGTCATGATCTCGTGGTTTGTGAGTTTGAGCCCAGCAACGGTCTCTGTGCTGACATCCTGGAGCCTGCTTGGGATTCTCTCTCTCTTTCTCTCTCTCTCTCTCTCTGACCCTCCCCTGCTTGTGCTGTCTTTCTTTCTCTCAGAAGAAGTAAACTTAAAAAAAGGTTTTTTTTTTTTTAAAGACACTATTGAAAAATACAGTTCCCAATTTTCCTATTTGCTTGGAGTCATCTGAAGCCCCCACTCAGCACAAAATAAAAACTGAAAATAGTGAAAAGTCATAATAACTTTATAGGCTGCCTCAGTATAATTTCTGTCTCATTGTATTTTTCTAATTAACAATTGGTCCTGAGCATGTAAGTATTTTGGAATGAGATATGTTGGTAGATTCATGTTACTAGAGCCTCCTTTATGAGACTCTAATGGGAGCTAGGGCCTCATTTGATTATTTAATCCTCATTCCTATTTAGCTGATCTTTTCATTTTTAAAGAGTTTTTAGTAAATATTTACTTAAAAAATCAAGTCAAATACCCCATTCCTATCCCTCTTTCAGAGAATGTCAGTGATAACTTTTTCCCAAATAAGAGAGTATCAGATTCTAATGAGTCAGATGTCATATAGGAGCTGTCATGTGTGTTTTGTCTTCTATTGAACTCGTTATTACTCTCTTTCATTTCATTTTGTGACATTGGTATTTTCATTTTACAGATTAAGACAAAAGCAGCAAAAAGAAGCTTAAAGAAGCTGCTAAAGGCTAACAAAATGATCAGTTTAGAGGTGGTTCATTTTACTTGCTATCCTGTAATCCTATGTTATAGTATGCTATAACTTAGTTGTTCTTTCATACATTAATATTTGGATGTTTCAGTATGTCCATTTTTAAATTATGCTTCAGTGAGTAGCTCTGTAAATATCTCCTTGGGCATATACCCATAAGTGGAATTAATGAATCAACTTCACACTTTTTGTAGTATCAATATATACTCCCAGTGGCAGTGAATGTGATTTCTTCTTTTTTCATATTCTTTTTTAAAAAATTAATAATTATTTTAATTTTTATCATTATTCTTTTTTATTTTTTATTTTGTTCATGTTTATTTATTTTTGAGAGAGACAGAGACAGAATGTGAGTGGGTTAGGGGCAGAGAGAGAGGGAGACACAGAATCCGAAGCAGGCTGCAGACTCTGAGCTGTCAGCACAGAGCCCGATGTAGGGCTCGAACTCACGAGCTGTGAGATCATGACCTGAGCCGAAGTCGGACGCTCAACCGACTGAGCCACCCAGGCGCCCCTCGTTATTATTTTTTAGGTAGACTCCATGCCTAACGTGGGGCATGAACTCATGATCCTGAGATCAAGTCACATGCTCTACCAACCAAGCCAGCCAGGAGCCCCTTCTTTCTTCATGTTCTTAATTTTTATAGAAGTTTAATATTTGCTTATCTTTTGGCTGAGAAGTGTCTTATTGATTTAATTTATATTTCTCTGATTTCATGTGTGTTGAAGATTTTTTCATAACTTTATAGGTTGTTTCACTTACTTTTTCTTAGAGGTCGCTGTTTATACCCTTTGCCCAATTTTCTGTTTTTTTTTTTTTTTTTTTTCTTATTAATGTGATAGTTTAAAAAATATTCTGGTTACTAACCTTTTTTTGGTTGGATTTGTTACTGATACAGTCTTCCATTTGTGCTATTATTTAAACCTTTTAATGATGCATTTTTGCCATATAGAATTAAAAATTCTAATTTTGAATTATTAATCCTTTGTTTTATGCCTTTGTTTATTTTTTTAAGTTTATTTATTTATTTTGAGAATGAGAGAGAGAGAGAGAGAGAGAGTGAGCATGAGCCTGAGTGGGGAGGGGCAGAGAGAGAGAGAGAGAGAGAGAGAGAGAGAATCCTAAGCAGGCTCCATGCTGTCAGCACAGATCCCCATGTGGGGCTTGAACTCATGAACTGTGAGATCATGACCTGAGCTGAAACTAAGAGTCGATGCTTACCCGACTGGGCCACCCAGGTGCCCCACCCTTTATTTATTTATTTATTTTGCTCATTTGAGTTACACTTTTCCTATCCCTGTATATAAAGACATTCTCCTATATTTTCCTCTAGATGTTTTACAGTTTTGCTTTTGGTATTCAATCTATCTAAAATTTATTTTGGTAACAGAATGAGGTGGAGGTTTAATTATTTTTTCAATATTAATAGTCCATTACCAAAGCATAATTTAAAATACTTCATCCATTCCTTACTTACTTGTAATACCAACTGATATCAAGTATCATTTATTGGATATAAATTTTTGTATATGCCCAGGCTATTTCTGAATTCTCTACTTTATTTCATTAATATGTTTATCTTTGTCTGAACCAGAATTATGTTATCTGAATTGCTCTAGCTTTATCATCCATCTTGACATTTGGTACAGTAAATATGAGATTTCTTATTTTAACATTGTCTTGGCTACTCTTGGTCTTTACTATTCAATTTGAATTTTGGGTTAACCTTCAGAAATTTTTAAACAATTCCAATTTCATTTTGATTGACATTTACACTAAGTTTTTAGAGAAATTTGGGATGAATTAACATATTATTCTTGAATTTCCTAACATGAACAAAATATAGCTCCCCAATTTGTGGGAAATGTTCTATGTGCTTTAGTCAAGATTTATATTTTTCTTCCAAAATTACGTATCCAGCTTTTATAGATTTATCTGTGGGCACTTTATACTTTTGTTGGTGTTGTGAGATGCTTTTAAACTGCATTTTCTAAACAGGAGCACCTGTGTGGCTCAGTACAGTAAGCATCTGACTCTTGATTTCGTCTCAGGTCTTGATCTCACGGTTCATGAATTCAAGCCTTACATCTGACTCTGTGCTGGTAGTGTGGAGCCTGCTTGGGATTTTGTCTCCCTCTCTTTTTGCCCCTCCCCCAGTCTCTCTCTCTCTCTCTCTCTCTCCAAATATATAAAAATAAAACTTAAAAAAAATAAAGTGCGTTTTCTAAACAGCTGTAACTGCTATAAAAAACTTGAATTTTGTAAATTAATTGTGTGTTTAGTAGCCTTGTATAGCCTCAGTTTAAATTTAAGGCTTTTTTATAGTTTTTTCTCACTTCCTATGTAAACCTTATTTTCGGACAGTTTTGCATTAAAGCTAATCAAGACCCTGAGGACTCAGGAGAAGCTTTTGTCCCTCTCTTAACTACCTAGAAGAATCTAAATTGGGAGTCTTTCTCAAAATAAGAATTATTACTGGAGATTAATTTTATATGAGTGACTCGTGTATGGTAGGGCAAACATCTAATTACCAAACATCTGCCCTTTTTTTTTTTTTTGTAAAAAGTAACTACTTTATTATCATTATTATGGAGAAACATTCAATGATGCATGGCTGTTATTATCACTATATTATTATTTTTTAATTTATTTTTTAAATTTAGTTTTTTAATTTACATTCAAGTTAGCATATAGTGAAACAATGATTTCAGGAGTAGATTCCTTAATGCCCCTTACCCATTTAGCCCATCCCCCCTTCCACAACCCCTTCAGTAACCCTCTGTTTGTTCTCCATATTTAAGAGTCTCTTATGTTTTGTCCCTCTCCCTGTTTTTATATTATTTTTGCTTCCCTTCCCTTATGTTCATCTGTTTTGCATTTTAAAGTCCTCATATAAGTGAAGTTATATGATATTTGTCTTTCTCTAATTTTGCTTAGCATAGTACCCTCTAGTTCCATCCATGTAGTTACAAATGCCAAGATTTCATTTTTTTTTGATTGCCAAGTAATACTCCATTGTATATGTACATATACCATATCTTCTTTATCCATTCATCCATTGATGGACATTTGGGCTCTTTCCATACTTTGGAAAGTTGTTGATCGTGATGCTATAAACAATGGGGTGCATGGGCCCCTTTGAAACAGCATACTTGTATCCCTTGGATAAATACTTAGTAGTGCAATTGCTGGGTCGTAGGGTAGTTCTATTTTTAATTTTTTGAGGAACATCCATATTGTTTTCCAGAGTGGCTGCACCAGCTTGCGATCCCACCAGCAGTGCAAAAGAGATCCTCTTTCTCCACATCCTCGCCAAGATCTGTTGTTGCCTGAGTTGTTAATGTTAGCCATTCTGACAGGTGTAAGGTGGTATCTCAGTGTGGTTTTGATTTGTGTTTCCCTGATGATGAGTGATGTTGAGCATTTTTTCATGTGTCGGTTGGCCATCTGGATGTCTTCTTTGGAGAAGTGGCTATTCATGTCTTTTGCCCATTTCTTCACTGGATTATTTGTTTTTTGGGTGTTGAGTTTGATAAGTTCTTCATAGATTTTGGATACTAACCTTTTATCTGATATGTTGTTTGCAAATATCTTCTCCCATTCCATTGGTTGCCTTTTAGTTTTGCTTATTGTTTCCTTCACTGTGCAGAAGATTTTTATTTTGATGAGGTCCCAATAGTTCATTTTTGCTTTTGTTTCCCTTGCCTCCTGAGACGTGTTGAGTAAGAAATTGTTGTGGCCAAGGTCAAAGAGGTTTTTTCCTGCTTTCTCCTTGGGGATTTTGATGGCTTCCTGTCTTACATTTAGGTCTTTCATCCATTTTGAGTTTATTTTTGTGTATGGTGTAAGAAAGTGGTCCAGGTTCATTCTTCTGCATGTTGTTGTCCAATTTTCCCAGCACCATTTGCTGAAGAGACTGTCTATTCCATTGGATATTTTGTCCTGCTTTTTCAAAGGTTAGTGGCCATACATTTGTGGGTCCATTTCTGGGTTCTCTATTCTGTTGCATTGATCTGAGTGTCTGTTTTTGTGCCAGTACCATACTGTCTTGATGATTACAGCTTTGTAGTATAGCTTGAAGTCCGAGATTGTGATGCCTCCTGCTTTGGTTTTCTTTTTCAAGATTGCTTTGGCTATTCAGGGTCTTTTCTGGTTCCATACAAATTTTAGGATTGTTTGTTCTAGCACTGTGAAGAATGCTGGTGTTTTTTTGATAGGGGTTGCATTGAATATGTAGATGGCTTTGGGTAGTATCGACATTTTAACAATATTTGTTCTTCCTATCCAGGAGCATGGAATCTTTTTCCATTTTTTTGTGTCTTCTCCAATTTCTTTCATAAGCTTTCTACAGTTTTCAATGTATAGATTTTTCACCTCTTTGGTTCGGTTTATTCCTAGGTATTTTATGGGTTTTGGCACAATTGTAAATGGGATCGATTCCTTGATTTCTCTTTCTGTTGCTTCATTATTGGTGTATAGGAATGCAACTGATTTCTGTGCATTGATTTTATATCCTGCAACTTTGCTGAATTCATGGATCAGTTCTAGCAGTTTTTTGGTGGAATCTTTTAGGTTTTCCGTATAGAGTATCATGTCATCTGTGAAAAGTGAAAGTTTGACCTCCTCTGGGCTGATTTGGATGCCTTCTACTTCTTTGTGTTGTCTGATTGCTGAGGCTAAGACTTCCAATACTATGTTGAATAACAGTGGCGAGAGTGGACATCCCTGTCTTGTTCCCGACCTTAGGGGGAACAAGAGAGTTTTGTTCAAGAGAGTTTTTATCAAGAAAGGACGCTGTATTTTGTCAAATGCTTTCTCTGCATCTATTGAGAGGATCATGTGGTTCTTGCTCTTTCTTTTATTGATGTGATGAATCACATTGATTGTTTTGAGGATATTGAACCAGTCCTGCATCCCAGGTTTAAATCCCACTTGGTTGTGGTGAATAATTTTTTTAATGTATTGTTGGGTCTGGTTGGCTAATATCTTATTGAGGATTTTTGCATACAAACATCTGCCCTTCTTACTGCTCTGTAAATTTCCCTCTTCCCTTTGAAACTCCAGGCCCCTATCCCATTCCCTAGGATGGTGTATATACCTAATTTTATTTTTCTGTCTTTGAACCTCTCATATGTGGAGCTCCTATAGGTATGAAATTAAATTTGATTTTCTTATGTTAATCTGTCTCATGTCATTTTAATTCTCAGACCAGCTGGAAGAATATTAGGGTTGAGGAAAAATTTTCCTCCCACACTTCTCTCCTTTTCCCCCCTAATTTCCTCTCTTCCTATTTTCTCTTTCCTTTCTTCTTTTTATTTTTCTCTTTCCTTTCCTTCTTTCTTTTCTCTCTCTTCTCTTTTTCCTCTTTCTACTTCTCCCTACCCCCTTCTTCTCCCTTCTCTTCTTCCTCTTCTCTTTCTCTCTCTCTGTATTTGCTGTGTAGGATTTTTGTGCAAGTGTCGAGTTTGTTTGGAACTTTAAAGGAAAAGGGAACTGTTAGTTACAAGTCTTTGATAAATACCGTTCATCAAGTTAAAGAAGTTTTCTTCTGTTTCTGGTTTGATAAAGTTAAATATGAATGGGGGTGCCTGGATGGCTTAGTTGGTTAAGCATCTGACTTCAGCTCAGGTCATGATCTCACAGATTGTGGGTTTGAGCACTGCATCAGACTCTGTTGACAGCTTAGAGCCTGGAGCCTGCTTCAGATTCTGTGTTTCCCTCTCTCTACTCCCCCACTCGCTCTCTGTCTCTCAAAAATGAATAAATGTTAAGAAAAATTATAAATGCCTGTTGAATTTGATCACAAGCTTTTCTTGCATTTAATAAAATAATTATTTGTTTTTATCCTTTAATTGATATTGTGGTGAATTACATTAAAATATCTTTGAGTGTTAAAACATCCTTGCATCTCTGAGATAATCCCTACCTGGGTGTTTAGTATTATTATTTTGTAGTTTATCACATTCTGTTTGCTAGTATTTAATTGATAATTTTTCTATTTACATGTATTAAGTGAGATTGGTTCATAATTTTTTTCTGTCTTATACTGTCCTTGTTCATCTTTGGTTTCAGTGTTTTATCAAGCTTATAAAAAGAACTGGAGGACCTTGCAACCCCTTTTTTATATTATACAAAACAATTTGTGTATGGTAGGGGTTACCTGTTCTTAGAAAATGTATTAGAAGTATCCAGCAAAATTGGGCTTGGTAAAATCTGTTACTACTGATTCAGTCTTCACCTATCTTTAGATTTTTCCATTTCCTCTTTTTATAGCTCTTTGAATTGGATTCCTAGTGTATTAATTTTTCAATCTTTCTTATTTTCCAATTTATTTAAGACTGTAAATCCCTTAATCTCACCAATTTTGGTAATCATATTATCATAAAGTTATAAATATATTGAAATTTCAATCGTGACTTTTTTTGATCTATCAATTATTTAAAAGTATGTTTCAAATTTTCCACTTTTAAAAGACATTTTTGAGGTTTCTCTTTTTGATATTGATTTATTTAATTTTATTTATTTCATATCATCTTTTCTCCTTTCATCTCATTTCTAGTTAGTTAACATACAGTGCTATATTACTTTCATGTGTACAATACAATGAGTCAACAATTCCATACAGTACCATACATACATCACGACCAATGCAGTCCTTAATCCCCATCACCTATTTCATCCATCTCTCACCCACCTCCCCTCTGACAACCATCAGTTTGTCTTTATAGTTAAGAGTCTGTTTCTTGGTTTGTCTCTCTCTCTCTCTCACTTTTTAAAAATTTTGCTTATTTGTTTTGTTTAAGTTCCACATATGAGTGAGATCATATGGTATTTGTATTTCTCTGACAGACTTATTTTGCTTAGCATTATACTGTCTAGCTTTATCCATGTCAATCATTGTAAATGGCAAGATTTCATTCTTTTTTATGGCTCAATAATATTCCGTTATATATGTGTATATATATGTAAGTATGTGTATATGTATATATGTAGTATGTGTATATACATCATATATGTATATAATATGTACCTATAATTCTATGATAAACATAGTGTATATGTATCCCTTTGAATTAGTGTTTTTGTATTTGGAGGGTTATATACCCAGTAGTGTGATTACTGGATTATAGGGTAGTTCAATTTTTAATTCTTTGAGGAACCTCTGTACTGTTTTCCATAGTGACTACACCAGTTTGCATTCCCACCAACAGTGCACAATGGTTCCTTTCTCTCTACATCCTTGCCAACACTTGTTGTTTCTTGTGTTTTTGATTTTAGCCATTCTGACCAGTGTGAGGTGATACCTCATTGTGATTTTTATTTGCATTTCCCTGATGATGAGTGATGTTGAGTGTCTTTTCATTTGTCTGTTGGCCATCTGGATGTCTTCTTTGGAGAAATATCTATTTATGTCTTCTACCCATTTTTAAATTGGATAACTTGTTTTTTGGATGTTGAGTTATATAGGTTCTTTATATATTTTGGATACTAACCCCTTATTGGATATGTCATTTGCAAGTATCTTCTCCCATTCAGTAGGTTGTCTTTTCATTTTGTTGATGGTTTTCTTCGCTGTGCAGAAGCTTTTCATTTTGATGTAGTCCCAATATTTATTGTTGCTTTTGTTTCCCTTATCTCAGGATATCTATCTAGAAAGATATTGTTACAGCCAGTGTCAAAGAAATTACTGCCTAAGCTCTCTTCTAGAATTTTTTTGGTTTCCCGTCTCACATATAGATCTTTAATGTATTTTGAGTTTATTTTTGTGTATGGTGTAAAAAAAGTGGTCCAGTTTAAGTGTTTTGCATATAGCTGTCCAGTTTCCCAATGCCATTTTTTGAAGAAACTGTCTTTTTCCCACTGCATATTAATTGTCTGGTTTTTGTTGAGACTTGGATCTTTTTCATTCTTTTTTTTTTTTTAATGTTTATTTATTTTTGAGACAGAGAGAGACAGAGCATGAACAAGGGAGGGTCAGAGAGAGAGTGAGACACAGAATCGGAAATAGGCTCCAGGCTCTGAGCTGTCAGCACAGAGCCTGACGCAGGGCTCGAACTCATGGACCGTGAGATCATGACCTGAGCCGAAGTCGGCGGCTTAACCGACTGAGCCACCCAGGCACCCCGACTTGCATCTTTTTCTAATCATCAAGAGCTCTATAAGCATTTTATTATATTTTATTATATATTCTCTACTGTTTGAATGCAGAGTGATAGACATACATGTTTGATTGCCATAATTTTTTAAAGTGTTTGTTTAACTTAACATAATCTCTACTTAGTAGCTTTACAATCCTCCTGAATAATACCAAGGACCTTAAACTATTGATCTCTTATTTCTTTTTTTTTTAATTTTAATGTTTATTTTTGAGAGAGAGAGAGAGAGCGAGCATGAGCAGGGGAGGGACAGGCAGAGAGAGAGGACACAGAGTCTGCAGCAGGCTCCAGGCTCGGAGCAGTCAGCACAGAGCCCAATGCTGGGCCCAAACTCACAAACCGCGAGATCATGACCTGAGCTGAAGTTGGATGCTCAGCCAACGGAGCCACTCAGTTGCCCCTCTTATTTCTAATTCTTCTGTTATCTTCCATATTTTTTATGTCTAAGATTTCACTTTTGCCTTGTTTTTAAGACCCCCAGTTGCAAGTGCTGTCTTTTGCTCTCTTTCCTTCTCTCTTACTATCTTTTATAGTGACAGTTTATTCGCTCACATATTTATCAATGTACTTATTTGCTGTTTTTTCATTCCATTCTTTTCATCTAGGAAAAATTTCTTTCTTATCTGAAAGGGAAAGGGGAAAAATCTCTTAGTTTTTTCTAAAACTGTATTTTTGCCTCTTGAAAGTTAGTTTAATTTAGTACACAATTCTATATTTTCAGTTACTTTGTTTGAACAATTTGAAGACTTATTTCATTGACTTTGGGCCTCTATTCTCACTGATGTCATTTTTAGTCTATTCTTAACTTTGAAGCATTTGAGAAAAGTAAATGTTTTGTGATGTTAAGATATAACAAGATCATTATTAAGAACAGACTGTTTCATTTTAGAATAACTTTAATACATATTCTTTGTGGAAAGCATCATGACATTCTTAGACCAACTTTATAGTTCCTTTCAGGCACTCATTTTACCATTATATTATGCTTAATTGTAAACATGCTTATACCTTTATTATATATTAATTTTAAAAGTGATTTCCTTTCTAGTAAATGTCACACATTTTTAAAATACTAAATTCAAAACCACTTTTTATAAGTATTAGATTTTGAATTTTAAGTGCACCTGCTGAGTAATATTGTAAAAATCTAAACTATTACACAAAGGAACAAAAGAACAGAGAGGAAGATATCTTGTGCAGCATCTATACAGAGAACCTTATTCTGGGAATATAATTTCCCTTTTTATACTGGAAAAAGAAAGAAGCACATTTTGGCTTTCCTAATTTGACATCTTAGAGAAGAAACTTACGGCAAATGATAATGTCATACCTACTGAAACATAATGTGTTTTATACACTCTATACATCACAGTTATTCTTAGGACTTCTAATGATTTCACCATTATAGTAAGACAAGTAGTTTTAAAATGTAAAATTTCCTAAGCTAGTTTAAACCTAAGAAATAAGTACTCCCTTAAAATCTATTTTGCCTTGTGCCTTTATATAATTATTTTGGTATTTGTCTCTTTTTCACTGGACGTTTTCAATTTTTTTGGCTTATGTCTCTGAATTTTAATCTGCTGTATGAAAACTTAAGGGCATTAAACCCAAAGATACCTAATTCACAAGCATTTGTTTCTTTATGAAGACATACTTTCATACTGAACCAAGATCAGTATGATACATAGTGCTTATAATTGTTCTGACTGATTTGCTTCAATAGTTTCTTTCATTTGTTTGGTCACTGACTTGTGCACTTACACTATCTTTCAAAATGCTATGAAATTTAAACATTTGTTGAGAAGCATAACATTTATTTTCAGTAGTCCTTGTACCACTAATACCAATAGCATTTATTACATCGAGTAATGTCTCATTTTCCATTATTAAATAATGTTATGCATTACAACATACACATTAACATTTATATTCAGTAGTTACCAGAATCATTATTATAATACAACCACTATTAATGTATGTTATCTTTAACATATAGTGCCTCACATTTATATTCATTGTTTGTCTCACATGTGGTATGAATATGAACAGTGTAGAAAAGAAATAGTCATTGTTTGAATGAACTTCAACTTCTTAATTAAAAAAAAATGCCCTGGGAAATGTGAGTGATTATGTAACTTGATCACTTTAAGAATAGCAATGTTATAAGATATATAGGTGATTATCATGTGAATATATAGGAATGGCATTTAAAACTTTATGGTCTTAATCATATTGAAAAGGTGGAATTGCAGAATAAATGGTGTAGAAAGAACTAAATTTCTTTTGCTAAGGTCTATGTAATCTGACATTCCTGGGGAATTAGTAGTCTCCTAAGAAATAGCCAAAAACACATGAAGGAATATGGCAATGCCACATCATGCCCAAAATGTTTGCTATTTGCTTTTTCCTAATTACCTTAGAGGTTGATTCTGGTAAATCTTCTGGTATATATTTTTTCTTTTCTTTCTTTTTCTTTCTCCTTGCATCCATCCCCCAGGAATAGCAACTGAAATCCTGACAAGACTTCAGTATAGGAAATTAAATTTCACAGGGACCATTAAAATTTATTTTTAATTTCTCTCTTGGAATAGTTGTAAGTAACCTGTTAAAAAGTTTTGCCTTTTTAAAGTAGTGGAAATTTTCCCTAAATTAATTTTAAGAGAATTTATAATGACAGTATTTTTTTATCCAGTTTCTACCCTTCCCTCATTCATTGATACATTTACTCAACAGCTATATTCTGACAGACTTTGTATAATTTTTTCGAACATTGAATTATGAAAAATTTCAAACAAAGCAAAACTGAAATAATTTTACTTTGAACATCATACATTTACTAACTAGATTTTACCACCAACATTTCATTAGATTTGCTTATATCTATGTGTCTATTTATCTGTCTATTCCTCCATTAAATCCATTTCATTTTTGGGTGTATTTCAAAATAAACTGAAGATACCTACCCTTTTCTCTAAATACTTCAGCACGTGTATCATTAGCTAGAGTTTACAACTATATTTGTTCACAGTTCTCTCTTAATTTAAAATTTGCATACATTAAAATCACAAATCTTAACATAATATTCATAGTTTTAACAAATGCACGCCTATGTCACTCAAATTTCTATCAAGGCATAGAATATAAACATAACCTTAGAAAAGTTCCCTCATGCCCTGACCCAGTAGATACTTGCTTTAATCTCCTGACCACACAGACGGCCACTGTTCTGATTTTAAAAATACCACTGGTTAATTTTTATCTGTTTTAGAACTTCAGTATGTACTTTTCTAAAAATAACACTCAGGCTGCTGTGCAGAGAATAGATTTTAGGAGAACAAAAGTAGAACAGGGATGTGATTTGGAAAGCCATAGTATCTTAGGTGAGATGATGGTAGTTTGAACTAGAGTGCTAACAATAGATTTGGTCAGATTCAGAGTAAATTTTATAGAGTTGGTAGGATTTGGTGGTGAATTGTATGTGGGTGTATGGCATTGCTGGTGCCTGAGATGGAGAAGATGAAGAGAAATAGTTTGGGGATCGGGAAAGTCAAGGTTTCTGTTTTGGAAAGAAATTCCTATTGTATTAGATCTCAGGACATATATAGGAGTCACTGTTCTATAAATCAGTATCTTTTAATTTTTGTCATTGTCAAGCTGTAAGCTCAATAAACTAAGTAAGAGATTATATGTATGTATAACAGTTACATAGACTTTGCTTGATGTGTTACAGTCAAACTTCTGATGCCTAAAATGAACAAAACCATACATGACAGATGGAATATTATTTTAACCAGGATTATTGCTAGCTGTATGTATCACATGTAACAGTCATACTGCCCATAGTGTATGAAAAGAAAATTGTTTTAAAAACTAATAGACTTGGGGCGCCTGGGTGGCGCAGTCGGTTAAGCGTCCGACTTCAGCCAGGTCACGATCTCGCGGTCCGTGAGTTCGAGCCCCGCGTCAGGCTCTGGGCTCATGGCTCAGAGCCTGGAGCCTGTTTCCGATTCTGTGTCTCCCTCTCTCTCTGCCCCTCCCCCGTTCATGCTCTGTCTCTCTCTGTCCCAAAATAAATAAATAAATGTTGAAAAAAAAATTAAAAAAAAAAAACAACTAATAGACTTTATGCAAAAAGCAAATTCCAAAGTACTTAATCTATTGATTAAAGACCACTCTGTTAATATTTGTAGGATTATTAAGACAAATAATTCACAGGTTCTGCTTTTAATGACCTTTCAATAAAACAACCAATATATTGTGTACATAATCAAAGGGAATACATCTCCGCATGATAAATACCCCAAAGTTTAAGTAGATTGCTATAGGAATTTAACTTGGTGGAAGAAGAAGTGGAGTCTTGTTAGCATGATAATAAAAGGCTTTCAGTCAGAGGAGACTTTTTTTGTCTTTGAATTTTTATAGATAGGTTAAAATGAGGGCAATTTTAGATGGAGAGAATGGCATCAGCAAAGATGCAGAGGCAGCAGTCATGAGGATTAGCTAGGCAATGGCAAATCAGCTTGTTCACTTTCATCATAAGATGGTGATCACACATTCATTCGTTCATGAATCTATAAATGTCAAATAAATGCCTTTTCTCTAGTCACCAAGGCCCTAAAATAAATATTACTTGTATCTTGCCCTCAGGGAACCCAAAGTCTATTAGAAGAGACAGACATGTATGGGAAAGGCTAAGGGGAGTGTGTCTCTTATTCACTGCATGGTATTAGCCAAGCACTGAATAAGGCTTTTTTTTTTTTTTTTTTTCTTGTTCAATACTCATAAAACCTTCCACTGTTTAGGGACTGAAGTCTACATTTTATGTCAGGACAAGTGGAGACTCTGATACAATTTATAATCTTCGTAAATTGGAGAATTGGGAGTTTGTAATAGCCCTGGATTTGTTTTATTTTGTTTTATTTTTTAACTGTGTCACATCAAATAAATAAAATACACTGTAACAAGAAGTTTAATAGATGTGCATTTGAAAATGGAAGAGGAAGGGGAAGAAACAGTTTCTTCCTGGAGAAGCTGATGAAGTGGAGAAAAAGTGATGTTTGTGAAATGTGATGAAAATAAGAGGTGACATAAGTAGTACAAAAATTCTTGAGAATTTTAACAATGGTTTCCACAAAACTTAGACCCCGGTTTCTTCTTACAAAACCCATCATTTCTCCAAACCCCTTGCCCTTGGAAGAGAGACTCCATCTTACTTGAAAGAGGCTATTGTGATCAAGGAAGGGTGAGATGGGGGGAAAGACAGGGAGAAAACAGCAGGAAGACTGGATATTGGGAAATGAGAGAAGGAGATACTCCAGAGCAGTTGTGGGCTGTAATGCAAATGGAGATTTTGCTGTGGTATTGCAGGTTTTTAAGAAACTCAAGTGGGGGTGGGGTGCATCTGGGTGGCTCAGTCAGTCAAGCATCAGACTTCAGCTCAGTTCATGATCTCACAGTCAGTGAGTTTGAGCCCAGTGTGGGCTCTGTGCTGACAGCTCAGAGCCTGGATCCTGCTTCAAATTCTGTGTCTCCCTATCTCTCTGTCCTTCCCCCACTTGCATTCTGTTTTTTTTTCTCTCTCTCTCAAAAATAAATGAGCATGTTAAAAAATTTAAAAAATCATAAAAACAAACTCAAAGAGGGGATGTTAAGAGTACTTTTGATTGTTGGATTCTGTTTCTTTGTAAAGAATGTACTATATGGATTCCAGTTCCGTAAGGGCTATAATAAGCTTCTAATACTAATAATAAGGCAGGTAATGGGTTGAATTCTTTCCTTCTTTGGCTTTTTATTGAAAGTGTCTGGGGTGCCTGGGTGATATCCAACTTCGGCACAGGGCATGATCTCATGGTTCATGAGTTCAAGCCCCATGTCAGGCTCTGTGCTGACAGCTCAGAGCCTGGAGCCTGCTTCAGATTCTGTGTCTTCCTCTCTCTGCCGCTCCCGTACTCATACTCTGTCTCTCAAAAATAAATAAACATTAAAGAAAATAAAAAAAAGAGATAGTATATTGGTATATTTTCACAGACAGAACATATCACTCAAGGTGCTTGTTTATTGGACTTCAGTGTTTCTAAATTATTGCTGGTGAGGAAGCACTGGTTTTTAAAAACTTCCTGAAGTTCTTTACTATAGCTCTAAGAGTGGAAGCTGCATTCTGCTTTTGGAAGCTCACACTCCATTTTGAGCAAGACCATGCTGAGGAGTGCTTTGAGTTAGGTATCCATTCATTTTTATTGAGAGAGGTGCTGATTCTTATGGAAGAAGGAAATGAATAGACACTGTCAATGTTGTATCAGGACAGAAGCTAAAGAGGAAAATGGACATTAGAGGGCCCATGTAAAGGGGGATGGCTAGTAGATACCAAGAACAGTAGTATTTAATACTGATTTATTTTCCTTAGTGATATTAGTCCCTTTTTTGTTATATTCAAGCCTAAATAAAGGTGTTAAACATTGTGGTCTTTTGAATGTGGATATTTAGGAGACTTACGTTTATTCTTTGTGGGCAAAATATACTGTTGAGAGCTTGACACAGAGACATATAAGATTACCAGGGAAGAATGATAGAAAAATTTATTTTATTTGTTTATTTTTTTAATGTTTATTTGTTTTTGAGAGAGTGCAAGTAGAGGAGGGGCAGAGAGAGAGAGAGAGGGGCACAGAGGATCAAAAGCGGGCTCTTTGTTGACAGCAGCAAGCCCGATACAGGGCTTGAAATCATGAACTGTGAGATCATGACTTGAGCCAAGGTTGGACACCCAACAAACTGAGCCACCCAGGTACCCCTAGAAAAGTTTAGAATAGTCTGGCATAAAATCAAAACCAGAAACTAAGAAAATGGAAATAGTCCTCAGAAATAATTGGGGAGGTGACTGGAATGTCTATAGGCACACAAAATAGAAATTAGATTACTTAGTTGTTAAAGGAAGGAGAGCCCCTGAAGGCTGGAGAACTTGGGGCCACTTAGGTAATATATTCTCATGTATTTTACCTCAAAAATATAAGTGGAGAAGCGGGTACAAAGAAATATTTTAGTTGGGACTATATAATTGTTAAGTGATGGAAATCCAACTCATAAGTTTTTTATAAAAAGGTAATTTATTGATTCATGTAACTAAAAAGAATTTTTGTGAACTGACTTTAGACACAGCTGGATCAAGGAGTTAAAATAGCAGGATCACACACACTCTTCCTCATTCTGTCAACACCTCTTTGCCTCTCAGATAGGCTCCCTGAACTTATTGATAAAGATTGGCTCCAGGCTTACACTTTATCAGTTTAAAAACCTTAGCAGTAAGAGTGCCTCTTTTCTTAGTCTGAGACAGCATTCTTGGGTTGAGTTTGATTAGCCTGGCAGAACTCATCTCCTATACTGAATGAATGAATCACTGTAACCAGAGGGATTTGCTTTAATTGCCTAGCCCTTTGTTTCCAATGGTACCACTGTTTTCAGAGATCAGCCCCCTCCAGCACACATGGACTCAGAGGGAGGCACTGTTGAATGTCAAAAGAAAAGGTACATTCTTTTACCAGAAGAGGGGATACTAGACAACAAAACGATAGATGTTCAGTTTAAACTGAGAAAGGAGACCAGGAAAACAGAAGGAAAGTAGAGTAACAAAACAGATGGAGAAGGGGAAAGGAAAAGAAGGAGGAAATAGGGAAGAGAAGAGCGATAAAAACATGGAAGAGAGAGAAGAAAGCAGAGAAGAGGGAGATTTATCTTGAGGAAAAGCCATGTGCCCTGTATGGAACCAAATGGCAGAGCTACATACAAATAGAAACTGCAGACTAGACATTATTCAGAAGGCTTACATGAGACTTCTGTGTTGAAAAGAATATAAGTCCTATATTTGGACTTACTAGGAGATAAGTTCTCTTAATACTGGGTTCTCTGACTTCCTCTGTGAACACAAAAGATCTGATCTGGTCTCAACATGGAGGGTATCACATGCCTCAAGACCTCTTATATTTTCCATAGATGCAGGTGTCTGCTCAAGACTTTCTTCACAGCCTCTTTCACCTCTTTATTCCTCAAGCTGTAGATGATGGGATTCAACATCGGGGTTACCACTCCATAAGACAGTCCAATGATCTCATCAGAAGTGTTTGTGTCCTTTGACTTGGGCTTCATGTACATAAAAAGGGCTGAACCATAGAACAGGATAACCACAGTCAGGTGGGCAGAACAGGTAGAAAAAGCTTTCTTTCTCCCTTCAGCAGAATTAATTCTCAGGATGGAAGAGAGGATAAAAACATAGGAAATGAGAATTAACAGCAGAGGAATCACCAGTAAAACAATATTTGCCACTGTCATGATAAGCACATTGATGGAGATATCTGAACATATGAGTTTAAGAAGAGCCAGGATCTCACAGGTAATATGATCAATGACATTATTCCCACAGAAAGGCAATACCATTGTCAGGACTGTTTGCACTAAGGAGTTTAGGCAGCCTATGATCCAGGACCAAGCAGCCATGTGCACACAAAGCACCCTGTTCATGATGATGGGGTACCTCAATGGGTTGCAGATAGCCACATACCTATCATAGGCCATCACAACCAGGAGGATACACTCAGTGGAGCCCAACCCAAGGGAGACAACCATCTGCAGAGCACAGCCAATGAAGGAGATAGATTTTCTCTCAGACTTAAATATGACAAGCATCGGGGGAATGGATGATGATGTGTAGCAGATGTCCAAGAATGAGAGGTTCCCAAGGAAGAAGTACATGGGGGTGTGGAGGCGAGAATCAAATGTGCTGATGACAATGAGGAGGCTATTTCCCAGCAGAATTATCACATACATGATGAGGCAGAGCACAAACAGAAAAAGCTGGAGCTCTGGGTATTTGGAAAGTCCCACCAGAAAGAATTTGGTCACGGTTGAATCATTCCCCATCTTCATGTATCCATGTCACGTTCAGGGTTTAGAAAAGGACAAGACTCAGGGAAATTTAAATTTATGATATAGATTTATCAAATCACTTTAACTTCCATTATTTTGTTTTATCCTTGGGTGGGGGTATGAAAGTATGAAAGTTATGAAAGAGGAATAGCTGTCTTTCTGTTCAGAAAAGGTCCCACATGAGGGAAGATATTTTCTAATCCAGGGTGAATAAGAGAAAGCAAAGCCAGTAACTTCACCAAAAACAATCCGTCACACAAAGCCTATCTTAATCCACTTCTGCTATTTCTCCCCACTGGTGGTGTCAAGGAAGGATTATTGGGTAGATTTGCTTCACAGTAATCTTCATTAGCCTCGCCACAAACGACATCCAACAGAGAAATACAGTCTAAGGAAAAGCAATGTGTTTGGTATGCAACACAACTTCATGGAAAGTTCTCTAGTACCTCCGTCAACCAAACTGTCACCCCTAAGTCCCTCTAATTTAGAAATTCTGAAGCCACTACTGATACCCTCAATGATATGAAATGGCCATATTAAATTTCTTTTACTTTCCTGAAATACTACATATTCTCTTTCTTCTTCATGCATTTGTATATGCTGTTTTGTTAAGCTGAAAGGGCTTCTCCCAACTTAGATATTATCTTTCTAGCATAAGTTTCTAACCTCCTAGTCTAAGTAGGGTCCTGATTATGTGTTGTCACTGAACCCGGTGCTTTCCATTCTGCTAGTATTCTTCACTCACTCATTTATTCAACACATTCTATGCCACATTTACTGTGATGTGTAATAGGGATCTCATTGTGAGTACTAGACTTTCAAAATTGACACTGGATACAGAATACTTATGATAGTTATTTTATGCTTTTAAGAAACAAATAATGTGCTCTATAATATGTTCCAATGTGAAAAAGTTATGGAACACTTTGCAAATTATTTTATCAAACTAAAATTGCCTTTTTACCCAAAACTGTCAGAGTAAAACTATGGTCAATCTCAATTATGAATACATATGTAAAGAATAAAAAGTGTATCCAAACTCACAAAACAGCCCTCAATAAATATAAATGAATTGAGATCATACCATGCATACTTTCAGATCACAGTGCTATGAAGCTTGAAATCAACCACAGGAAAAAGTTTGGAAAACCTCCAAATACATGGAGGTTAAAGAACATTCTACTAAAGAATGAATGGGTCAACCAGGCAATTAAAAAAGAAATTAAAAAAATATATGGAAACAAATGAAAATGAAAACACAACAGTCCAAACCTTTTGGGATGCAGCAAAGGCAGTCCTAAGAGGAAAATACATTGCATTCCAGGCCTGTCTAAAGAAACGAAAAATCCCAAGTACAAAATCTAACAGCACACCTAAAGGAACTAGAAGCAGAACAGCAAAGAAACCCCAAACGCAGCAGAGGGAGAGAAATAGTAAAGATCTGAGCAGAAATAAACAATATAGAATCCTCCCCCCCCCCCGCCAAATAACAGAACAGATTAATGAAACTAAGAGTTGGTTTTTTGAAAAAATAAACAAAATTGGTAAATCCAGCCTTCTCAAAAAGAAAAGAGAAAGGGCCCAAATGTATAAAATCACAAATGAAAATGGATTTATTACCACCAATCCCTCAGAAATATGAGCAATTATCAGGGAATACTATGAAAAATTATATGCCAACAAACTGGACAACCTGGAAGAAATGGACAAATTCCTAAACACCCACACACTACCAAAACTCAAACGGGAAGAAATAGAAAATTTGAACAGACCCATAACTAGTGAAGAAATTGAATCAGTTATCAAAAATCTCCCAGCAAATAAGAGTCCTGGACTAGATGGCTTCCCTGGAGAATTCTACCAGACATTTAAATCAGAGTTAATACCTATCCTTCTCAAGCTGTTCCAAAAAATAGAAATGGAAGGAAAACATCCAGACTCATTCTGAGAAGCCAGTATTACTTTGATTCCCAAACCAGAGACCCAGCAAAAAAGGAGAATTACAGGCCATTGTTCCTGATAAACATGGATGCAAAAATTCTCAAGATATTAGCAAATTGAATTCAGTAGCATATAAAAAGAATTATTTACCATGATCAAGTGGAATTCATTCCTGGACTGCAGGGCTGGTTCAACATTTGCAAATCAATCAATGTGATACATCACATTAATAAAAGAAAGGATAAGAACCTGTCAATAGATGCAGAAAAAGCATTTGACAAAATTCAGCATCCTTTCTTAATAAAAACCCTCAAGAAAGTGGGGATAGAAGGAACATACTTAAACATCATAAAAAGTGTATCCAAGCTACATACTAAAATGATGACATTTATTTTTATTAAAGCATGAAATTGTAAATTAATGCTTGGAAATTGAAAAATAGAATATTGTCATCTAAATAGATGCCTAAAGCAATGATAGAACATAACAATTGATTCTTGATAAAACCTCTTAGTAGTCTACACCTAGCGGGATAAATCACTAAGATGATAAAGATTATCTTTCTTAAACCATCCGTCAACATAATTTCAAATGGTGAGACTCTGGAGATATTTTCCTAAAAGTCATTCAAAGATGCATTATTATTATTATTACTTAACATCCCCCCAATCCAACAATAGAATAGAAAAAAATAAATGGCATTGCATGTAATATCATATATCAATTCAATCATGCTTTAGTAGGTGTTACAATTTTTTTCGTCTAGGGTGCTGCCATTCTAGTATGTTGTGGTTATTGTGTACACATGAGAGTACATAATGGCACATGTAATATCACCAGTGCAAATTATAGTCTTGAAGAAGAGTTAAGGATAAGGGACAATGCTCATGATATAATATTACATGAAGAAAACGAATTTCCTTAATAATACAAATGGCTATATGTATATATATACATACACACACACACGATTTTAACTGGTTTCTTCTGGAATATGGGAATTGGGGCATTAATAATTTTCTCTATCTTTTCCAAAGAATTCTTAACCTATGTTTTATGGGTATAAATATCAGAAATAATACTTCAAATTTTTCTTAGAAGGGAATAGTTCCTCATACATCCAGAGATTTTGCCCCAGTTTTCTTTGAAACTCAAGTAGGAAATAAAATAGTCAATGGACAGGAAATTGGACAGGGGCTTTATGTTACAGAGACTAATTTAATGCCCTTTAGTGTTCCAAGTTCAATCTCATACATCCACCATCAACAGACATATTGACTTAAGTTTGCAAAAGGATTCTAGAACTAACCATTTAAATGTGACCAAGCTTAGTAGTGCAGAAAGGATGCAGTATAAAGAATCCAACAGTATCACAAGAAAAGGAGGAGATACCTGGTGGGTAGGAAGGAGCATAAGAAAACATCAGGAACTTCTGTTACCTATGCTTTTTTCTTTCTGCCCTGAAGTGGTAGAAATTCAGTTTCTTGTTCTCCAGGTTTTGTTCATCTTATTCCAAAGGCCTGCTCATTAGATATGTCCCCATTGGGCATCACCTATGGAAAGAAAGGAAACTCTGCTTGAGGATTATGGATTGTGAAGCATTCACCCTTTTTCTCCCCATGTTTACCAACAGAAGAGAAGAGTAGTTCAGCACTAAATATTACATCTGTATCCTGTATCCAGTTTTTCCTACTGTTTATGAAGCACCTTTGTTCTGTATAGTACAACATCTCTGACAGGAGATCCCAAATGCTTGCTCAAATAAATGACCTTCTAGGAGCTCTGAAAGGTGTTGATAATAAGCAATACTGGGTGAGTTAGAAATAGGTCCTCTTCTCCACTTTCAGTATGGTCTTGAGAATTATCCTGAGGTTTTTTTTTTTTTTCTACTAACATTACTGTGTGGGTACCAAATACAATTCTCTGTCACTGGTAGCACAGCTGAAGCTTTAAGCTCTTATTTTGTAGGAGCCCTTGTCTGACCCGTAGACTCACTTCTGGGATTGATTAGAACATGCTATCTAATAATTTCTAGGCTTGTGCCATGGGAGCCTACCATGCACCAAATCCTTTTATACTCTTGTTCTTATTGCTAGTAAGTTATCTTTATGGAAAGTACTATATTTTATTTTATTTACTATTTTTTTAATGTTTATTTATTTTTGACAGAGAAAGAGAGAAGAGCATGAGCAGGGGAGGGGCAGAGAGAGAGGGAGACACAGAATCTGAAGCAGGCTCCAGTCTCTGAGCTGTCAGCACAGCTGACAGCGGGGCTCGAAGTCACAAACCGCAAAATCATGACCTGAACTGAAGTCGGTCACTCAACCGACTGAGCCACCCAGGCGCCCCCCCAAAATAGTACTTTTTTTTTTTTTTCAACGTTTATTTATTTTTGGGACAGAGAGAGACAGAGCATGAACGGGGGAGGGGCAGAGAGAGAGGGAGACACACAGAATCGGAAACAGGCTCCAGGCTCTGAGCCATCAGCCCAGAGCCCGACGCGGGGCTCGAACTCATGGACCGCGAGATCGTGACCTGGCTGAAGTCGGACGCTTAACCGACTGCGCCACCCAGGCGCCCCCCAAAATAGTACTTTAATTGTAAGAACAGTTGTCTTAGAGTCAGGAGGCCTAGAGTTCAGTCTTGACTCTGTGGCTTAATAGTTGCACAGACCTTGAGCAAGAAACTTAACATACACATGATATAAAATGAGGTAACATTACTTTGTAGAGTTTTTGTGAGAATTAACAATAACATACTTAGAAGGTCTCAGTACAGAGGGAGTGCACAATACATGTTAGTTTAATCTGAACTCTTAGGCTGCCATTTAAAAAAATTTTTCCATGGTGAGCAAAAACAGCTAAAGTGATGTTATAAGTATCCAAGATATTTCCTTCCCCCAACAGTATCTCATTTCCCAAGATTTTCACTGTTTTATTAAAAACTTTTCAAATAAAATAAATGGTTCAGAATTCCCAACTCCCATGTTTTCTCTCTTTTCTGAAAAAAACTCTTCCCAACTCTGCTTACGTCTACCTCATTTAATCATCAGTGTAGGATCCTCAGATTCTCCATTCACAGTAGATAGTGTGGTTTATTGGGACTACAGTCTTCAAAACGAGGAAGCCATTTTTAGATACAAGCATGGATCTCTCTAGTCAGCATTCCCTTTCTCCAGTGTTTCACTATTTTCTGTCTACACACAGAAGTTGCTGCTGCTATTCCTATTTACATTAAATAGAATCTTAGCTGTCTTCTCTTAGGGCTATAGCCCTGCCCTTAGAACCCACAGAGAGGTATCCCACAGTTCCAGATGATTGCCAGTAGTGGTAAGGGGGCAGATCAAAAACAAAGCTTTTGTCTCCAATGGAAATTCATGTTATTAATTTGTGTTGGTAGTAAGTCAGTCTGCCACAGAGGTACTCTAACCTCTAGGCCCTAAACATTTCCAGAGGGCACACCGGTGGCTGTGGTAGCCAATTTAAATTCTCCTCTGTTTTCTTCTAAGAGACTCTGTAATCCCAGAGGTGATTTAAAGTTGAACTTTTAAATCTTGCTGAAGATAATAACTTTTAGATACATTAGAAATAATGTGCCAAAGACCTAAATTGTACCTTACAAAGAAATTTTCTTCTCTTAGTTAATTTTTTCCCCGATTATAGAAATGATACCTATTCATTGTGGGAAGTTTGGGAAATTAAGAAAAGCCTAATGGATAAGATAAGTGCACAATTTTGGAGAAAACTATTGGTATTTTGATTACTTTTATGCATATATGACATACAGTGAAAATGTGAGAACACATTTCATTTCCTGTTTTATAACTTGCTGTTTAAAATTAATGTATGTATTTTCTCATTTTATTGGACATTTTTAATGGACATCATAATATTTTTTTACCTGGTAAATGGATGGGGGGGGGCACATGAAACAAGTGAAAATGAAATTGTTTTTTGTTAGATTCTTGGCAATTTTCCTTTTTTTTTTTTTTTTTTGCACAGCTCTTTGAAGATAATGACAATCTTGGAGGATTGTTTATTCTTTGTGAAAGCCAGGTTTAGTGTTTTAATTCTGTCTACATTTATTTTCTTCCAAGCATCACCACAATTGTATAGGCTTTAGTTAGGAGAACACTCAACTTAGCAAGGAGACTAGCTCATCTATAATAATTACACCATGATAAAAGGGAATGGAACACATAATTTTAAAAGAGGAACAATCAATTGTACTTCAATTTTATAGCACATGTTTCATTTTTTTTCTGGATGTTTTATAGTTGTAGATTTTTTTTTTTTTGCATTTAGATATTTAATTTGTCTCAAATTTATTTTGGACACAGTGTGGACGTAGAGTTTTAATCTTTTTTTCAGTACAATTAATTCAGTACCCAGGTACCATTTATTTGATAGTTCATCCATTTTCTCCCTGATAAATAATGCTACTTTATATCAAATGTCAGTTCATTTTGGATATAATAAACTTCTATATATACCTATGGTATTTCTTGATTCTCACCTCTGTTCCTTTGGTATACTTGTCTTTACCTGAATCAATACCACACTATCTGATGTACTATAGCTTTATGATCAGCCTTGGTATCTGATATAGTGAATGTGCATTTCTTATTCTACAGCACAGTTTTGGCTATTCTTGGCTCTTTACTCTTCCATGAATTTTAGGATCAATGTGACAAATGTAAAAAAATCCTATTTTATTTTGTTTGGAATGATACTGAATTTTTAAAAATTGAGGCAAATGAATATATTTATTTTTAAATTTCCTAACGAGCAAAATAGAGCTTCACAATTTACTTGGGTTTCCTTTTATGTCCTTCAATAATTTGATATTTTACTATAATTTTATTATCATTTAGTTTTAAATATTTAGGAATTAAAAATATTTTGGAATTTTTATCAATCTATTTTTAGCCTATTAATCATTTAATAGTACGTTTTCTAATTCTCAGATTAAAAAACATTTTGGGAGTGGTTATGTTTTTAATATTTATCTCTAATGTTTTTTGTATTGTGGCCAGAGTTGAGATTAGAATATTATTCCCTGGTATTTATTGAGACTTGCTTCCTTTCCTAATGTTGTATTAGTTTTTATATATTTCATTTGGATTTGAAAATATCCTCTCATGTGTTAATGCAAAGTTTCATATAAGTGTGTGTGTGTATATCTTATTGCTTCACTTAAAAGTTTAAGACAGATATTGAATTCTCCCCTTTTTATTGTAGATTTGTCTTTTTCTTATAATTCTGGTATTATTCATAGTGTTTATATTGAAGCTGTGTGGTAAGATGGATAAGGTTCAGGACTATTTTTTCTTTCTGATAAATTCCCTAGTAATGTTTTTTGCTTCAAGTCCTTCTAGCCTAGTTTAATCCAAACAGCGGCTTTCTTTGGGTGTTTATGTGGTACCTATTTTTCCATCACAATACTTTCCAACTTTCTGTGTTACATTTTAGGAATTTATCTTGTAAATAGAATATAACTGGGTTGGCTGAATTTACTGCTGGGACAAAAGGTGAATTTTAGCATTAGAAAATAGGTTAATGTAATTCTGCACAATATCAATTGATATGTTCCAACTGGTGCCTTTATAACATTTAATGTGAATATTTATGCTTTTGATTCTTTTATCCTCATTTGGTATTTTTTAAATCTATGCTTTAAATATGTTATTTTGAACAACTTTCATGACTTCTATTGAATTGATGAAACTTTCTTTGCTCTTTTATTCTCTTAACAGATTTGAAAATTCTGTATCTTATTTCTATTGTTTTTATGAGTTCCCTTATTTTTTTAATGATGCTTGTTTAACATAGTCTCTACTTGATATCTCTGCAGTCCCTCTGAATAGTACAAGGACTTTAAAAATGTTTATCTTTGATTTTTAACTCTTGACTTTATCTTCCATGTTGTTGATATTTAAAATGTCATTTTTACTTTGTATTTAAGTTCCCCGAATTGTTGCTTTTTTAAAAAAAATCTAGTGACAATTTGGATTTACCTGCATGTTTACCAATTTCTTTGTTTACTTTGTTTTTGTTTTGTTTTTTCATTTCATACCTTTCAATTGAATACAGTTTTTTCTTTATGGGGTGCTATGTGTGATAAAATGTTAGCCTTTTTCTAAAAGTGTCTTTATTTTGCCTTCTCTCTTGAAAGATAGTTTAGTTTGGTGTAGAATAATAGGTTTTTAGTTATTTTCCATGAACAGTTTGAAGATATCAGTCCATTTCTTTGGGTCTTTATTCTCATTGATGAAATACACATTCCATTAAGAGAAATCTGTTTTTCATTATTTTTAAATAACAATAAATATTCTCATGGAAATGGCATCATGCCATTCTTGACTAACATCCATGGTTCCTCATTGGGCACTAATTTACCTTTAGGATTTCCTTAAATAGAACTGTATATACATTCATCAAGTATTGATTTTAGAAAGTTATTTGCCTTATTTAAAAAATTATTATAGATTTGTTAAATATAGATTAAATATACTTGTTATATGTGTTAGAATTTGAGATATACTCTATACTGTATGGAATACTCCAAAGAAAAAATAATGCTTTGAAATTTAAAACTTTGGATCAGAGGCATAAAATTCATATTTAATAATCCTTTCATCACTAATACCAATAGCCTTCATTATATTGACCACAGTCTCATTCCGTTTTAAAAGCAGTCTTTTGATTTTAGCGTGTATACTCAATTGTATCTTTATTAAAATGCAGCTACTATTATGATGTCTGTAACTTTTAACTTGCGACTTTTATAGTCACTATTCTTCCCACATCTGGTGTGAAAATATCAGTAGCATAGGAAAAGAAAACTTCATTTTTCAGCCAGCTTATAGCTTAGATTGAGTTGAAGTTGAACATCTTAATATTTATTAAAATTTCAGATAAGAGATGGCTCTGGGAAATATGAATGTTTATACAACTTGTTTTTTTTTTTTTAAGAATTTGCTTGTTTAGTAGTGTTACAAATTTGAGGCAATTTTTCATGTGGATGTATAGCAGAGATGTATAGCAAAAGCAACTGTGGTGATTTTGCTCCTTTGGGACTTGTGGTAGAATCTGGAGACATTGGTTGTCACATTTGAGAAGGTTGGGAGCAGAGAGGGCAGTACTACTAGCATCTAGTGTAGAGACAAGGGATACTACTAAACATCCTATATTGTACAGGACAGCTTCCCACAATGGGGAATTATACAGCTCAAAATATTAATAACGTCAAGACTGAGAAACTTTGAAATAGAGGAATGCCATTTCAAAAACCTTTTCATGAACTTAAGGGTATGGAGGAAGGTGAATTAAAGAATAATTAATTGAATTATTGAATAAAAGAATAAATAACTAATAATTGGGTAGAACCCAGTTCCTTTTTTAAAGGTCTTTACAATCTGACATGCCCTGGTGAGCCAGTAGTCCCTCAGAAATAGCTAAAAACAGGAGAAAGAATCATGCAGACAAAACATCCTGCCAAAGATGTTTGCTGTTTTCTTTTTTTCTCATTATCTTTGATTCTGATTTTTATAAATTTCTGATATATTTCTTCCCTGTCCTTTTCTTGTACCCATTTCCCAGGAATAACAATTAAAACTCTGACTACAGATCATATAGAAAATTAAGTTTAATGGGACCATTAAAATTTATTTTAAATTTCTTTCTTGTAGGAGTTGTAAATAACCTGCTGACAAGTTTTGCCTTTTGAAATAGTATTACTTTTTCTTAAATGAAATTTAAGGTAATTTATAAGGACATCACATTTCATTTATTCTCTACCCTTGGCTTAATAAGAGTCTGCATTGTTTCGTTTGTTCAAGAGCTATACCCCTGATAAGTTTCATGTAAAAATTTTCCAACTTTTTATTATGAAAATTTTTAAGCATAAAGGAGGATTGAAAGAATTTTAAAATGAATGCTTATTTATCCACTGACTAAATACTACCATTAAGGTTTTATTATACTTGCTTATCGTATCTATGATCCATTCCTCTCTATAGTCTCTAATCTGTCTTATTTTTTAATGCATTTCAAAGAACTTTGTAGACTTCAATATACTTCTCCCTTAGTATGCATATCATTAATCAGAGTTTATTCTTAACTAGAATTAAATATTTAAGTGAAGGTTTTAAATTTAAAATTTATATAAATGCACAAGTAAAATGTACTCAGTTTTGACAAATGTATACACCTGTGTAATCTAAACTCCTATCAAGATGTGTATGAAATCTTGCCATTTGTAACAATGTGGATGGAACTAGAGTGTATTATGCTAAGTGAAATAAGTCATTCAGAGAAAGACAAATATATGATTTTACTCATATGTGGAATTTAAGAAACAAAACAGATGAACTTAGGGGAAAGGAAGGAAAAAGAAGATAAAATAAGAGAGGGAAGCAAGCCACAAGAGACTCTTAAATACAGAGAACAAATAGAGGGTTGCTGGAGAGGAGGTGGGTGGGGGATAAGCTAAATACGTGATGGGCATTAAGGAGGGTACTTGTTGGGATGAGCACTGGGTGTTATATGTAAGTGATGAATCACTGGGTTCTACTCCTCAAACGAATACTACACTGTATGTAAACTAACTTTAATTTAAATAAGTTAAAAAAATATATAGAACATTAGAATAACCTTAGAAGACTTCTGTAATGCCTCTTCCAGTCTTTCGCTGTCTCAATTTTCCCCAAATAGCTACCTTTCTAATATTTTAATACCACTGATTAGTTTTACCTTTATTAAAACTTTAATATGTACTCTTTATTATTTAAAGTAAAATCCTTTTCCCCTCTGGGTTTCAATTAGTTTGCACATTGAAACAGCTGTATAATTAACATATAAAACTTGATGAGTTTGAAGATGAGTATATACTCATAAAACTATCACAGTCTGTGCCACAAACCTATCCACCACCTCCAAGAGTTTCTTCTCACCCTCTTATTTATGATTATTATTATTTTGCAATAAGAACACGTAATGTAAGTATGCTCTTAGAAAAATTGAAAGTATACAGTAACTTAAAGTATTGTTAACTGTTGGTACTATGTTGTCCAGTGGGTCTCTAGGACTTATTCAACTTGTATGACTGAAACTTTGCACCCTTTGACTAATAACTCCCTATTTTCCTCTCCTTCCAGCCCCTGGTAACCACCATTCCATTCTCTGCTTCTGAGTTTGACTGTGTCCTCCATAACTAGATGGAGGGAGATATGAGGCAAGAAGATATAACAATTAGGATATATGTGGTTGTATGTGGTAAAATCTAACTAAAATTAGTTTTGGATAAAATACTAATCTGATTCGTATAAACAAACTGTACAGAGATGAGTCTAATTTTCGCCATCATTGATTTCAGGAGTTAGAATGGCATCGTCAGGCACATTCTCTTTGTCAGCTCTACTTTCTCAGTCTCTCCCACATATTGACAAGGATGACCAGCAGGAGCTCTGGGTTTACATTCTACCCACTGAGAGATCATTACAGAAAGAATAATTTTTTTTCTGACACTGGGGCAGCACTCTTGGATGGTATCTGATGTAGTCTGATTCAGGTCACTTGCTAAACTACAGCAAGCACTATGACTAAAGGAGTAAACTTTTTAAAAAGTTAATTAAGGGGCGCCTGGGTGGCGCAGTCGGTGAAGCGTCCGACTTCAGCCAGGTCACGATCTTGCGGTCCGTGAGTTTGAGCCCCGCGTCAGGCTCTGGGCTGATGGCTCAGAGCCTGGAGCCTGTTTCGGATTCTGTGTCTCCCTCTCTCTCTGCCCCTCCCCCGTTCATGCTCTGTCTCTCTCTGTCCCAAAAATAAATAAACGTTGAAAAAAAAATAAATAAAAAAAATAATAAAAAGTTAATTAATTAATTTTTGGCAAGTCCTGTTTCCATGCTTGCCCTAATTTTCAGAGGGTTGGGACAGGCCCACCCTGTAAAACATGGACTGAGAGTGGGGGACTGTTGGTTTCTCAAGAGAAAAATATTCATAATTTTTCTACATATTGTGTAGATCTGCAAATTGTGTAGAGGTATTATGCAGGGATGTTGCATAACAAAAGCAACAGATGTCCACTTCAAAGACACTGAGAAAAAAGAGAAAGAAGGAGGAGAAGGGAAATATATGGAGGAGAGAGGTGAGGGGAAGTGAGAAAAGAGAAAGGAGGAGAGGGAGAGAGGGAAAGAGAAATTGAGAGAGATCGAGGTTGAGATATTGATTCATCTTGATGAACAGCATCATGAACTTCATGGGAGCAATTAGCAGACCTGCTTATAGCTGGAAACCCAGCAGATAAGGCACTATTTAGAAGACTTACATAAGCATTTTATGTTGAAAAGAATGAGTCCCAAATTTGGCTTTGCAAACATACAAGCTGTCATGATAGTAGGTTTTGCAGTTTCATCTTTGAATATAAAACACAAGATCCAGTTCTCCACTTAGGATATCACATGCCTTAAGGCCTTTCATGATTTCAATAAATTCAGGTGTCTGCTTAGGACTTTCTTCATGGCTTCTTTCACTTCTTTATCCTTCATGCTGTAGATGATGGGATTCAACATCGAGGTTACCACTCCATAAGACAGTCCAATGATCTCATCAGAAGTGTTTGTGTCCTTTGACTTGGGCTTCATGTACATAAAAAGGGCTGAACCATGGAAGAAGATAACCACAGTCAGGTGGGCAGAACAGGTAGAAAAAGCTTTCTTTCTCCCTTCAGCAGAATTAATTCTCAGGATGGAAGAGAGGATAAAAACATAGGAAATGAAAATTAATAGTAGGGGAATCACCAGTAAAACAATATTTGCCACTGTCATGATAAGCACATTGATGGAGATATCTGAACATATGAGTTTAAGAAGAGCCAGGATCTCACAGGTAATATGATCAATGACATTATTCCCACAGAAAGGCAATACCATTGTCAGGACTGTTTGCACTAAGGAGTTTAGGCAGCCTATGATCCAGGACCAAGCAGCCATGTGCACACAAAGCACCCTGTTCATGATGATGGGGTACCTCAATGGGTTGCAGATAGCCACATACCTATCATAGGCCATCACAACCAGGAGGATACACTCAGTGGAGCCCAACCCAAGGGAGACAACCATCTGTAGAGCACAGCCAATGAAGGAGATAGATTTTCTCTCAGACTTAAATATGACAAGCATCGGGGGAATGGATGATGATGTGTAGCAGATGTCCAAGAATGAGAGGTTCCCAAGGAAGAAGTACATGGGGGTGTGGAGGCGAGAATCAAATGTGCTGATGACAATGAGGAGGCTATTTCCCAGCAGAATTATCACATGCATGATGAGGCAGAGCACGAACAGAAAAAGCTGGAGCTCTGGGTATTTGGAAAGTCCCACCATAAAGAATTTGGTCATGGTCGAATCATTCCCCATCCTCATGTGTCCATGTCACATTTAGAAAAGGACAAGACTCAGGGAAATTTAAATTTTTAATGTTGTACACCTTCACTTCCAGTATTGTATTTGTGTCTTGAAACACTCCTAGGAAGCAAAAGATGAGGGACATGGTATAAATTTTATTGATGATGGATTGTAGTAAGGCTTTGAGAAATCCAGAACATCTGAGGACTACACAGCAGCATTGTCAAGGCTATTAATACTCCAAGAGTTTTACTGGGAAGTGCCAAATAAAATTTATGACAAACTACTTTTAAATTTAGATATATAGGGATGTCTTTATTAATAGAAAATTTTCAATTAAAGCTGTTTTCTGATGAAGCAGGTCTCTATTTAAAAGATTATGTAGATCTAGCACCATATCATTTAACCTGAATGTAAGTTCAGTAAACTATTCATTTTAATAAACTATTCATTTTTACTATGAGATAGCTCATAGTAAACTGGAAAAAAAGCAATAATTATTTGTCAAGTTGTTCTTCAATTTGACTTGAATAAAATCTGTTAGGTACCTAGAACAGCGGGTAGTTCCAACATTGCATATATATGATATTATCATATTTATTCTATGTAATATAATAATATTAGATGTATATTTACATATATATACAAAGATGAAAGAAGCTTTCTCTCTGTTCAAAAATAGTCCCAGAATCCGGTGGGGGGAGCATTTCTTAGAATTTAGGTCAAAACAAGAGAGAACAGAAAAAATAACGTTACCAGGAACATCAAATCAACCCATCAGGTAGGCCTATCTGAACTTCTTCATTTACCTTTGCTTTCACTTTTTCCATTTCCTCTTCAAATATGGTATGAAGGGAGGGTTTGTTTCTTCATGATCTTCATCAGCAACCCCACAAAAAAACATTTTACTAGGAAAATATAATCTTTGTAAAACAATGTGTGTGCTATGCAACACAACTTTAAGAAAAGTCCTCCAGCTCTTCCTCCAATCATAGTTACCCCTTGATTCTTCTAATATAGAAATTATGGAGGTACTACTGTCACCCCACATGCTCTGCAATGGCCATGCTATTTCTTTCAGTCTCCCCATAATACTACACTCTTTCTTCCTTATGCATTTGTACATGTTTTCTTAAGCTAGAAGGGAACCTCCTAACTTAGACATCACCTTTTCTAGGAAAACAATCTCTTTTTGTGAGGAGGATACTCCTTTTATGTATTGTCACAGCATCCTGTATTTAACATCTCTCATAGATGCTTCATTTATTTAGCTATACAACTCAAACTCTGCCTTATGTACTGTGGTAGGTAATAGAGATCCCATTGTGAGAACTTGTTTTTCAAAATGGAAGCTGGATGCAGAATGCTTATGACAGTTATTTTAAGCTTTTAAGAAACAATTTTTGTGCTATATGACATGTTTCAATATGAAAAAATATATGGAACATTTTACAAAAACATTTTATCAAACTAAAATAGCCTGTTATTCTATCAAGGATAGAACAAAACTCTGGATCAATATTACTTATGCATATATAATAATAATAGTAAATAAAGCACATCCAAACTGTATACTAAAGTGATATAATTTATTCATGAATTAATGAAATTCCAAATTAATAATTGAAAATCTATCAATAAAACACACTAAAGAAGCAGGCAGAAAACCAAAACACACTGTCATCTAACAAGATGCCAAAAAAGCATTTGATAACATACAATACTCATTCTCAGTAAATCCCTTAGATATAGATATGAGAAGATACATAATTAAGATAATAAAGATAATCTCTATCAAATCATTGGGCCACGTAATTCAAAATGGTAAAACTCTGGAGTATATTTGTAAAAGTAGTCAAAGATTTGTACTGGCACTATTATTATTATTTAACTTTTTTTTTTTCTTCTGAATGATCCACCCAGTAGAATAGAGTAAGAGAAATAAATGACATTTCATGTCCTCTCATGATTCCAGTTTGGTTAGAATTTGAACAGTTGCAGCAAGTTTTTCTTTTAGGTCGCTGGAAGTCTGTTTTTTTTTGATTGTGGATCATTCTGTATTCGTAAGATGACATACCTTCATGTGTTGTACAACCAACTCTTGGAGAACAGTAAAGGGAAAGAAAAATGCTCATGGTGTAATGTTACATTATAATAGGAAATTTCATAACAATATAAGTGATCACATTTTGTATACGTGTGGCTGAAAAAGCAGCCACAGCAAAATATTAGTTTTCTCTGAAATGCAGTATTTGGAAGCATTATTAATATTCTTAATTTTTCTAAGTTTTTCCTCATTCTCCAAATTTTCAAAACATGAAGAATATATATTTTGTGACTGTAAAAATCAGAAGTATTTAAAAATCCTCAACAATATACTAGCAAAAGAAATCCAGCAATACATTAAAAAAATCATTCACCGCCATCAAGTGGAATTTATTCCCCGGATGCAAGGGTGTTTCAATATTTTTTTTTAAATTTTTTTTCAATGTTTATTTATTTTTGGGACAGAGAGAGACAGAGCATGAACAGGGGAGGGTCAGAGAGAGAGGGAGACACAGAATCGGAAACATGCTCCAGGCTCTGAGCCATCAACCCAGAGCCTGACGCGGGGCTCGAACTCACGGACCGCAAGATTGTGACCTGGCTGAAGTCGGACGCTTAACCGACTGCGCCACCCAGGCGCCCCAAGGGTGTTTCAATATTTACAAAACAATCAATGCTTTATATCCCATAAATATTAGAAAGGATAAAAACCATATGATAATTTCAATAGACACAGAAAAAGCATTTGACACAGTACCGCCATTCATGATAAATACCCTCAACAAAGTAGGTTTAGAGGGAAAATACCTTAACTTAATAAAGGCCTTATATGAAAAACCTACAGCTAGCATCATTCTCAATGGGGAAAAGAGAGCTTTTCCCCTAAGGTCAGGAACAAGAAGGTTGTCCACTCTCACCACATTTATTCGACATAGTACTGGAAGTCCTCACCACAGCAATTAGACAACCAAAAATAAAAGACATCCAAATTGGTAAAGAAGAAGTAAAACTTTCACTCTTTGCAGATGACATAATACTATATACAGAAAACCCTAAGACTACATGAACAACTACTAGAACTGATAAGTGAATTCAGTAAAGTCAGAGGATACAAAATCAATGTACAGAAATCTGTTGCATTAAAAAAAATTGTTTATTTTGATAGAGAGTGAGCATGAGCAGGCTAGGGGCAGAGAGAGAGGAGGAGGGAGAGAATCCCAAGAAGACTCCATACTGCCAGTGCAGATCCTGACACGAGGCTCAATCTCATGGACTCTGAGATCATAACCTAAGCCAAAATCAAGAGTTGGACACTTAACTGAGCCACCCAGTCTCCCCTGTTGCATTTCTATACACTAATAATGAAGCACCAAAAAGAGAAATTAATAAAACAATCCCATTTACAATAGCACCGAAAATAATAAAGTACTTAGGAAGAACTTAACCAAAGAGGTGAGAGACCTCTACTCTGAAAACTATAAAACACTGATGAAAGAAATTAAGGATGGCACAAACAAATGGAAAGACATTCAATGCTCATGGGTTGGAAGAACAAATATTGTTAAAATGTGCATGCTTCCCAAAGCAATTGACAGATTTAAGGCAATCCCTATAAAAATACCGACAGCATTATTCACAGAACTGGAATAAACAACCTTAAAATTTGTATGGAATCACAAAAGACCCTGAATAATCAAAGCAATGTTGAAAAACAAAACTGGAAGCATCACAGTTCCAGACTTAAGGTTATACTACAAAGTTCTAGTCATCAAAACAGTATGGTATTGGCACAAAAATAGATCAGTGGAACAGAATAGAAAACCCAGAAATCCACATTTATATGGCGAATTGATCTTTGACAAAGGGGGAAAGAATATGCAGTGGGAAAAAGACAGTCTCTTCAACAAATGGTGTTGGGAAAACTGGTCGGCTACATGCAGAAGAATGAAATTGGACCACTTTTTTACGCTATACATGAAAATAACCTCAAAATTGATTAAAGATTTAAATGTGATAGAGGAAACCATAAAAATTCTGGAAGAGAGCACAGGCAGTAATTTCTCTGTCATCGACTGTAATAACGTTTTTCTAGATATGTCTCTTGAGGCAAGGGAAATAAAAGCAAAAATAAACTACAGCAAAATAAGCTTCTGCCCAGTGAAGGAAACAATCAAGATTAAAGGCAGCCTACAGTGTGGGAGAAAATATTTGCCAATTGCATATATGATGAAGGATTAGTATCCAAAATATATAAATAACTGATACAACTCAATACCCAAAAAAACAAATGATCCAATTAAAAAATGAGCAGAAGCCATGAACAGACATTTCTCCAAAGAAGACATCCAAAGAAGATGGCCAACAGACACATGAAAAGATTCTCAACATTACTCATCATGAGGGAAATGCAAATCAAAACTACAATGAAATACTACCTCACACTGCTCAGAATGGCTAAAGTCAAAAACACAAGAAATGATAAGTGACGGCAAGGATGTGGAGAAAAATGAACCCTCATGCACTGTAGGTGGGCAGTTCTAGCCACTCTGGAAAAACAGTATGAGTTTCCTCAAAAAATTAAAAATGGAACTACCCTACAATCCAGAAATCACACTACTGGGTATTTACCCTCCAAAATACAAAACACGAATTCAAAGGGATATATGCACTCCTATATTTATTGCAGCATGATTTACAATAGCTAAATTATGGAAGCAGCCCAAGTGTCCACTGATAGATGAATGTATAAAGAAGATGTATAGATACACAATGGAATATTACTCAGCTATAAAAAAGAATGAAATCTTGCCATTTGCAGTAGCAAGGATAGAGCTGGAGAGCATAATGCTAAGTGAAAAAGTCATAGAAAGGCAAACACTATATGGTCTCATATGTGGAATATAAGAAATAAATGAGCAAAGGAAAATAGAAAAACCAAGAAACAGACCTTAACTATAGAGAACAAACTGATGGTTATCAGAAGGGAGGTAGGTAGAGGATGCGTGAAATAGGTGATGTGGATTAAAGAGTACCTTTATCATGATGAACACTGAATAGTGTATAGACCTGTCGACTGACTATATTGTACACCTGAAGCTAATAGAACACTGTATGTTAACTACAGTGGAAATAAAAACGTAATAAAAAAAATCAAAAGCATTTTTAACTTTTCCTTTTAAGGAAACAGTGGCAAGTGTTTACAGAATTCTGTCCTCAGTTTTCATTAAAACCCAAGAAAGGGTAAGAACAGTTAATGGATATTGGAGAGAGATTTTCTGTTGTTTGATTACACAGACTGACTTAAGCCATTTAATGTTTTATTTCAAGCAATCACTTCACAAATATATGCACTCTGAGAAGACACACTGAACAGTTCCAATTTTTGGAATAGGATTCTAGACTTCACCAGTTAGAGTGGTCCAGGTGGGCAGTGTGGATAGGATGTACCTTATGAAGCACCCAAGTATATCAGACAGTAAAAGGTAAGGCAGAAGATAGAGTCAGTGTGAGGAGTATGGGGGATATTAGTGATTACTGTTACCTTGGCTTCTTTATTTCTACCAATAAGAAGTTTGTTTCTTGCCTGGCTGTTTCTGTCCATCTTGCTCTAAAGGTCTGTCTTTAGATTGATGCTCATCTTTGGAGATCACCTATAGAAGGAAAGCAAACTCTGCTTGAGGACTTGGATTATGAAGCATTCACCTTTCAATCCAAGTTCACCAAGAGAAAAGAGTAGTAGTTTGTAAAGCACTTGTACTCACCATAACTTCCTGATTTTAACCTAAGGAGCTTCTTGAAACAGGCTGTGCCTCCTTCACCTCAGAAAGAAATCAAATGCACTATGTGTTGCATTCTATGGTCTGCTTCAGCTAATTTCCCTTCCTGTTTATGAAACAACATATTCTTCATGATACCAGACATCCCTGGTGCTAGATCTCTGGTGCATATCTGAATAAATAGCAACCCCACAATTGCTAATAATGAGCAGTAGTCCTCTACTTACAGCAAAGATTCTTTTCATTTTCTTATATGGTGTTGAGAATTATCCTGGGTTTTGTTTCACATATCTGTGTAGAAACAAAGAACACTTCTTTGTTGCTGGGATCTTCAGTGAACCAGGCTCACTGCTGGGATCATTGACCCAGCTCATCGTTTTCATGCTCTGACCATTTCTAGGGCCATATTACAGTGCATAGCTCTCTGTCTCTGGAAGCCTACCGTGTCCCACTTCTTACTTCTTTCTCGCCTTAACCACTGGTAAAGAGATGTATTATGTCTATTGGAAAGCACGTGGATTGGAAGACCTAAACTTCAATCTTGGCTCTTTGGCATATTGGCTGTATAAACCTTGTGGAAAACATTATCTCACAGCATTATGTGTCATTTAAAATGGGGTTATGTAACCTATTCTTAGAGTTGTTTTGAGGATTAGTGTAACATACCTGAACATCACTGGCATAGATTGAATGCATAACACATGTTAATTTAATCTGGTAATTTAGGCTGGTATTCATTTTCCATGATAAGGGAAAGTGATTTATTTGCAATGATGTTCATGTATATCCATGGTGTTTTCTTCACCCAATAATTCCTTAATTTTTGCATTGTCTTATTCAGCACTTTTAAAATAAAATAACTTCTTGATTGAGGGGATCCTGGGAAGATGGCATAGGAGGACTCTGGGCTCACCACGCATCCTGCTGATCACTTAGATTCCACCTACACCTGCCTAAATAACCCAGAAAACCGCCAGAAGACTAGCAGAATGGAGTCTCCGGAGCCAAGCGCAGATGAGAGGCCCACGGAAGAGGGTAGGAAGGGCGGTGTGGCGGTGCGCGCTCCACGGACTGGCAGGAGGGAGCCAGGGTGGAGGGGCGGCCCACCGGCCAAGCAGAGCCGCCGAGTTTGGCTTACAAAAGTGGAGGGGCCAGACGGAGTGTGTTCTGACTGTAAGGGGGACTTGACATCTGGAAGGTTATAAGCTAACAGCTCTGTTCGGAGAACGGGAGGGCTGGAGGACAACGGGAGCGAGAATTGTTGAGCCCCGGATGACAGAGCTCAGCTTGGCGGGGAACAAAGACGCTCGCCAGCGCCATCTCCCTGGCCCATCCCCCAGCCAAAATCCCAAAGGGAACTAGTTCCTGCCAGGGAACTTGCTTGCACCAGGCAAACACCCAAAGCTGTGCTTCTGTAGATCCATCCCTCTGGCGGGTCTGACCCCCTCCCGGTGCCGCAGGGCCCCTCTCGAAGCGGATCACCGAAGGAAAAGCGAGCTGAGCCTGCCCCTCCCACCCCCTGTGAACCTTGCCGATCCACCCCAGCTAATACGCCAGATCCCCAGCACCACAAGCCTGGCAGTGTGCAAGTAGCCCAGACAGGCCACACCTGTGAATCCCGCCCCTAGGAGAGGGGAAGAGAAGGCACACACCAGTCTGACTGTGGCCCCAGCGGTGGGCTGGGGGCAGACATCAGGTCTGACTGCGGCACCGCCCACCAAAGCAAGTAATTCAAGACAGCACAGGGGAAGTGCCCTGCAGGTCTGCAACACTCCAGGGACTATCTAAAATGACGAAACGGAAGAATTCCCCTCAAAAGAATCTCCAGGAAATAATAACAGCTAACGAACTGGTCAAAAAGGATTGAAACAATATAACAGAAAGTGAATTTAGAATAATAGTCATAAAATTAATCGCTGGGCTTGAAAACAGTATAAAGGACAGCAGAGAATCTATTGCTACAGAGATCGAGGGACTAAGGAACAGTCACGAGGAGCTAAAAAATGCTATCAACGAGCTGCAAAATAAAATGGAGACAACCATGGCTCGGATTGAAGAGGCAGAGGAGAGAATAGGTGAACTAGAAGATAAAATTATGGAAAAAGAAGAAGCTGAGAAAAAGAGAGATAAAAAAATCCAGGAGTATGAGGGGAAAATTAGAGAACTAAGTGATGCACTAAAGAGAAATAATCTACGCATAATTGGTATTCCAATTATGAGGAGGAAGAGAGAGGGAAAGGTGCTGAAGGTGTACTTGAAGAAATAATAGCTGAGAACTTCCCTGATCTGGGGAAGGAAAAAGGCATTGAAATCCAAGAGGCACAGAGAACTCCCTTCAGATGTCACTTGAATCGATCTTCTGCACAAAGAAATACAAGGCAAAATACAAGGATAAAGAGAAAATTCTGAAAGCAGCTAGAGATAAACGTGTTCTAACATATAAAGGGAGACCTATAAGACTCGTGACCGATCTCTCTACTGAAACTTGGCAGGCCAGAAAGGAATGGCAGGAGATCTTCAATGTGATGAACAGAAAAAATGTGCAGCCGAGAATCCTTTATCCAGCAAGTCTGTCATTTAGAATAGAAGGAGAGATAAAGGTCTTCCCAAACAAACAAAACGGAAGGAATTCGTCACCACCAAACCAGCCCTACAAGAGATCCCAAGGGGGATCCTGTGAGACAAAGTACCAGAGACATTGCTACAAGCATGAAACCTACGGACATCACAATGACTCTAAACCCATATCTTTCTATAATAACACTGAATGTAAATGGACTAAATGCGCCAACCAAAAGACATAGGGTATCAGAATGGATAAAATAAAATAACTTCTTAATTCCGAGTTCCCATTCACCTTTTCCTTTCTGGAAATACTTCTCTCATTTTTGTCCTAATGTTCCCTATTAAATCTTCAATGTAGGATTCTCATCTTCTCTATCTACAGTAGATAGCATGGCTAATTGGAATTTCAGTTTTCAAAGCAAGGAAAACATTCTCCTTTGTTTTTTCATCAGTGTTTCATTAACTTCTTGTGACAGTTTGCTGCTTCTCCTCAGTGAATTGACTGCTTAGTTTTCTTTTTAGAGCTAAAAGTCAACTAAAACCTACAGTTGAGTATTCCACGATCACACACAACTATTAGTAGTGGTGAGGGAGAGGGAAGAACAAAGCTTTCTGCTCAACAGAACATCATATTATAAATTTTTATGCAATAGTAAAGTAATATGTCACATAAATACTTTTCTACCTCTGAGCCTTAAATGTTTATTTCCAGACCCTCACCAGTGGTTCTGGTAACCAATTTAAATCCTCCTTTGTTTTCTTCTAAGAGACTTTGTAATGCCAGAAGTGATTTATTTTTTTTTAATTTTTTTTTCAATGTTTATTTATTTTTGGGACAGAGAGAGACAGAGCATGAACAGGGGAGGGGCAGAGAGAGAGGGAGACACAGAATCGGAAACAGGCTCCAGGCTCTGAGCCATCAGCCCAGAGCCTGACGCGGGGCCCGAACTCTAGGACCGCGAGATCGTGACCTGGCTGAAGTCGGACGCTTAACTGACTGTGCCACCCAGGCGCCCCTAAGTGATTTAAAGTTGAATATTTAAATAGTATAGAAGGTAGTAACTTTTAATTACATTAGGGATGATGTTTCAAGAACTAATTATACTTAACTTTTTAAATAGTATTTTTCTTCTCTGAATTATTACTTCCCTGACTATACAGATAATACATAGTATAGAAATTTGAGAGGTTCTGGAGTATCCAAAGGGAAAAATGAAAGTCAATCATAATTATAGAATAAATACTAAAATTTTGACATCTATTCATATACTGTATTTACATGCATAAGAACATACTACATTTCTTTACTTACTGGGTTTTTTTTTATAATTAATATATAGTGTATGCATTTCCCCATATTAGGCAATTTTAATGAATTTCATTATATCTTTAACTGATAAATAGGAAAAACATACAAGAAGTGGAAATGAAACAGGTTTTTTTTTTGTTGTTGTTGGAATCTCAGCAACTTTTCACTTTTTTGGCTTTTTGAAGGAATGACAAAGCTGGAGGACTGGGATTTTATTTCTTTCATTTAATTCCCTATGAGGAAAAAGGATGCACAGCCTCAAGGAGTATCCAGCACACTCCTGCCTTTGCTTCCCAACTGTCACTTACACTCTAACAACTTTCTGGCCCTTGACCCCACTGTGTACTTCCAGGTTTTAGTGTATTTTTTTTTAATTTTTTTTTTAACGTTTATTTATTTTTGAGACAGAGAGAGACAGAGCATGAACAGGGGAGGGTCAGAGAGAGGGAGACACAGAATCGGAAACAGGCTCCAGGCTCTGAGCAGTCAGCACAGAGCCCGAAGCGGGGCTCGAACTCACGGACCGCGAGATCATGACCTGAGCCAAAGTCAGCCGCCCAACCGACTGAGCCACCCAGGCGCCCCGCAGGTTTTAGTGTTTTAATTCCATCTACACTTCTCTTCTTCCAGCACTCCAGGATTGGGTAGGTCTTAATTAGAAGAGCATAATTCTATTCATATTTTAAGATTCAAATATGTGCCAGAATCTTTGCTAAAGTTTGATGCCAAATACATTCACTCAGTGTTGTGGGGATACATAAAAATGAAAAAGGCGCTACCTCTTTTTTTTTTTTTAATGTTTATTTATTTTTGAGAGAGAGAGCATGGGCAGGGCAGGGGCAGAGAGAAGCGCACAGAGGATCCAAAGCAGGCTCTGGGCTGATAGCATCTAGCCTGATGTGGGGGGTTGAACTCAGCAACTATGAGTTTATGACCTGAGTCAAAGTTGGATGCTCAACTGACTGAGCCACCCAGGCACCCCAAGACTCTCCCTCTTGATGGGAAGACTAGAAAAGTTCCAGAAGAGCCTGTTGTAGTAAAACTATCTGTGCCTGTTCTTGGACATTGAATTTGCCACAAGAATTGGTGCTTTGTTTTAGCAGAAAGTATTTTGGCAGGACTCAAATTTCAAACTCATCTGAGGTGGATAGCCACTAAAATCTCTGGTCACATATTTTAGGCTTAGATCTGCTTATGTGTAGTTAGGGATCATCCAGTATTTAGGCAGAGCTTATACAGAAACCTGGACTCCTATTCTCTAGCTGTCTCTTTTCTGTGTTGTTGTTGTTGTTGTTGTTGTTTGTGGTGTTTTTTTTTTTTTAACATCTTTAACTGCTATGGTCTTCTTGAAATCTGTCCTTTGTTTCTTCAAGTCAATGAGATTGAATTTTCCATCTGAATTTTAGTTAACCTCTAGTGATTATGACTTTGTCCTTCCCTTATCTTGAAATCACTAAAAGGGAAACTTACCTAGTGCTATTCTTTTTTACAAATGTTGACTACCCCTGTTCATTTTCTGAATGCTGTTGACTACTTCAAGAAGGCATTTTTTTGTTTGTTTTTATTCTTTTAATCTTTAACTTTTTTTTTTTTTAAATTGAATTCCACTTAGTTAACATGCAGTGTAATATTAGTTTCAGGTTACAATTTGGTGATTCACTACTTACATACAACACCCAGTGTTCATCACAGCAAGTGATCCTCAATCCCCATCACCGGTTTAACCCATCCCCCACCACCTCACCTTTGGTAACCATCAGTCGTCTAGAGTTAAGATTCTATTTCTTGGTTTTCCTCTCTCTTTTCCCCACTATGATCATTTGTTCTGTTTCTTAAATTCCACACATGAATGAAATCACATGGTATTTGTCTTTCTCTGACTGACTTATTTCACTTAGCATAATACTCTAGCTCCATCCACGTCATTGAAAATAGCAAGATTTCATTCTTTTTGATGGCTAATATTCCATTGCATATATAAACCACATCTTCCTTATTATATAAAAGTCATTTAACATGAGATCTAACCCTTCTTAACAAATTTCTAAGTGTACAACACTATATTGTTAGCTATGGGAACAATGTTGTACCACAGATCTCTAGAACTTACTCATTTTGAATATCTGAAACTTCATACCTGTGGAATAACAAACCCTCCATTTACTCCTGTTCTCAACTTCCTGGCAACCACCATTCTACTCTCTGCTTCTGAGTTTGACTATTTTATTTAAAAAAATTTTTTTAACATTTATTTATTATTGAGAGACAGAGAGAGACAGAGCATGAGCATGGGAAGGGCGGAGAGAGGGGAGGACACAGAATCTGAAGCAGGATCCAGGCTCCAAGCTGTCAGCACAGAGCCCCACGTGGGCCTCAAACTCACAAACTGTGAGATCATGACCCAAGCCGAAGTCCAATGCTTAACCGACTGAGCCACCCAGGCACCCCTGAGTTTGACTATTTTAGATTCATCATGGAGTCTGGGAGTATTTGTCCTTTATGACTGGTTTGGTCCTCAAAGTTTATCCATGTTGTCACATGTGGTAAGATTTCCTTCATTTTTAAGACTGATTAATATTCTATTATATGTATATACCACATTTTCTTTAGCCATTCATCTGTCCATCAACATTTAGGTTGTTCCCTCATCTTGGCTATTGTGAATAATGCTGCAATGAACATGGGAGTTCAAATATCTCTTTGAGATCCTAGTTTCAGGAAGTTGTAAAAGCCTTTTTTTTGTCTCGAGTTTATGTGTGTTATTTACAGGAGAGTTGATTCAAGTGTTGTCATTATTAGAACATTTTATTTCATAGAATATGTACATATTGTGAATATGTACATTTTTTTTATTTCCCACATTTATGTTATAAGTAAAATAAGAGGTTATATTTTCTTGTACTATCTTTATCTGATTATGAGATAAAAATAAAAGGATGGGGCAGGTTTCACTCTGGTTTTTGCTAAATAATTTGAATAACATGAAGACTATCTCTGACTTGGAAGTTTGATAAATTCATATGTAAAACTTTACCCAAGGGGCGCCTGGGTGGCGCAGTCGGTTAAGCGTCCGACTTCAGCCAGGTCACGATCTCACGGTCCGTGAGTTCGAGCCCCGCGTCGGGCTCTGGGCTGATGGCTCAGAGCCTGGAGCCTGTTTCCGATTCTGTGTCTCCCTCTCTCTCTGCCCCTCCCCCGTTCATGCTCTGTCTCTCTCTGTCCCAAAAATAAATAAACATTGAAAAAAAAATTAAAAAAAAAAAAAAAACTTTACCCAAGAACTACTAAATTTCAATTAGAAGTTGGTAAAAATAAAGATGAATTTTTATTCCATCTAAGTTACCAGTCCCCATGTATTCATAGATATCCTATGGAGTTAAGAACCATTGCTAGAGAATATATATAGGAGAGGAATTTTTGTGTCATAGTGTATATGCATATTCATCTTTTTTTGTAATGCTTATTTTTGTTTTAAGAGTTTTTAAAAGTTTAATGGTTTCTTTTATTTTGGGATATATATTAATCTTTGCTAATTTTCCAAATTTGTACCCAGGTAGAAGTGTTTAAGAGCTCCTTTTGCACGATATTCTTGTTGATACTTAATACTGGCTTATTTTTAAATTATTAATCGAGTCTGGTTAGTTCAGAGAAGCATTTTCTAAGCCTCTCATAAAAGTAGGTATTATTTGAAAGGTGTTTGAAATTATATGGGGTATACATGTGACACACTCTTCCTGAAGATGTTTCTATTTGGTTTTGTCACAAGGTTAAGTTCATGCAAATCTGTAGAAGGAAGCAAGATAGATGCAGCCAAATGTTAACCGAGTAAAGTAGTGAGGGTAGTTACTGCATGTATAAAGTCTACATGTGTATAAGGTGTTGGTGCATCCCTGTGCAGGTTCTTTCAAGAGACCTTTGTAAACATTGCTGAAGGAATCATATTTTCTATTCTATTGTGAGACCACTAGATGATGGCACAGACTAGCTTTTTCTTCATTCTTTCTTTTTTAGTACAAACCTGTGAGTGGAATTATGGGATCAACTCCATTGGTCTTGCTTATTTGCTCTTCAAAACGTTAATACTCCAGTTGCAATGAATTAGATTTTGTGTCTGTCCATATTATTGTCATAATTTAGTATTTAACTACTTTTTGGGTGGGCAGTATCACATTTAAAAATATTTCGGGGGCTCCTGGGTGACTCAGTGGGTTACAGGTTCAACTCTTGACTTTGGCTCAGGTCGTGATCTCATAGTTCATGAATTTGGGCCCTTCATGGGGCTGTCTGCTGTCAGCACAGAGCCTACTTCAGATCCTCTGTCTCCCTCTTTTTCTCTCTGCCCTCTCCCACTTGTTCTGTCTCTCAAAAATAAACATTAGAAAAATATTTCATTTCTCTTATTACTTATGATTTGATTATCCTTTCATATTTTTGATATTGGTTGTAGGACTTTATGTTGTAGAACTTGCTATTTTTTATTGGATGTTTATATTTTTTATGTATTTAAAATTTTTTTTAATGTTTATTTATTTTTGAGACAGAGAGAGACAGAACATGAATGTAGGAGGGACAGAGAGAGAGAGAGGGAGACACAGAATCTGAAGCAGGGTCCAGGCTCTGAGCTGTTAGCACTGGGCCCGATGCAGGGCTTGAACTCATAAACCGTGAGATCATGACCTGAGCCAAAGTTGGATGCTTAACCGCCTGAGCCACTCAGACGCTCTGTTTATGTTTTTTAGAAACATATTCTCGACTAATCCTTTTTTGTTTCTGTGTACTACAGATAAATTTTCCCATTTATATCTAATGTTTACTTTCTCAATGGTGTCTTTTGTTATATAGAACACTTAATTTTAAGGAGGTTGAATTTCTTGTTCTTTTCCCTTTTTGCTTTTTAGCTTGTTTAACAAATACTTTTACTGCCTGATTGTCATAAAAATATTCTTCCATAATTTTCTATAGAAGTTCTAAAATTTTGCTTTTTATAATTTTGACTAATCAAATTTATATATAGCATAAGGTAGACATTTATTGTTATCTTTCTAGTCAGAATGAATAATCAATAACCAAGCATGATTTATCAAATAGTCCATTTGCTATGTACTGATTTATAATGCTTTAACATTTATCAAACCCTCTGATGATATCTGTTATCAAACTCTATTTTTTGAATAGAAGATTAATTTTATTATATATACCCATATAAGTAGGAAATAAAAAGAAAGATTATTTAAAAAAAATTTTAAATATGAAATTTATTGTCAAATTCGTTTCCATACAACACCCAGGGTTCATCCCAACACCCAGTGTTCTCCATACAACACCCAGTGTTTTCCTCAATGCCCTTCACACACTTCCCCCTTCCTTCTACACCCCATCAACCCTCACTATATTCTCAGTTTTTAAGAGTCTCTTATGCTTTGGCTCCCTCCCTCTCTAACTTTTTTTTTCTTCCCCTCCCCCATGGTCTTCTGTTAAGTTTCTCAGGATCCACATAAGAGTGAAAACGTTTGGTATCTGTCTTTCTCTGTGTGACTTATTTCACTTAGCATCACACTCTCCAGTTCCATCCACATTGCTACAAAAGGCCATATTTCATTCTTTCTCTTTGCCACGTAGTATTCCATTGTATATATAAACTACAATTCCTTTATCCATTCATCAGTTGATGGACATTTAGGCACTTTCTATAGTTTGGCTATTGTTGAAAGTGCTGCTATAAACATTGGGGTACAAGTGCCCCTATGCATCAGTACTCCTGTATCCCTTGGGTAAATTCCTAGCAGTGCTATTGCTGGGTCATAGGGTAGGTCTATTTTTAATTTTTGAGGAACCTGCACACTGTTATCCAGAGTGGCTGCACCAATTTGCATTCCCATCAACAGTTCAGGAGGGTTCCCATTTCTCCACATCCTCGCCAGCATCTGTAGTCTCCTGATTTGTTCATTTTAGCCACTCTGACTGGTGTGAGGTGATATCTGAGTGTGGTTTTGATTTGTATTTCCCTGATGAGGAGCGACGTTGAGCATCTTTTCATGTGCCTGCTGGCCATCTGGATGTCTTTAGAGAAGTGTCTATTCATGTTTTCTGCCCATTTCTTCACTGGATTATTTGTTTTTTGGATGTGGAGTTTGGTAAGTTCTTTAAGATTTTGGATACTAGCCCTTTGTCCGATATGTCATTTGCAAATATCTTTTCCCATTCCATCGGTTGCCTTTTCATTTTGTTGATTGTTTCCTTTTCAGAAGCTTTTTATCTTGATGAGGTCCCAATAGTTCATTTTGCTTTTAATTCCCTGGCCTTTGAAGATATGTCAAGTAAGAAGTTGCTGCAGCTGAGGTCAGAGCGGTTTTTTCCTACTTTCTCCTCTAGGGTTTTGATGGTTTCCTGTCTCACATTCAGATTCTTTATCCATTTGGAGTTAATTTTTGTGAATGGTGTGAGAAAGTGGTCTAGTTTCATTCTTCTGCATGCTGCTGTCCAGTTCTCCCAGCACCATTTGTTAAAGAGACTGTCTTTGTTCCATTGGATATTCTTTCCTGCTTTGTCAAAGATTAGTTAGCCATACTTTTGTGGGTCCAATTCTGTAGTCTCTATTCTATTCCATTGTTGTATGTGTCTGTTTTTGTGCCAATACCATGCTGTCTTGATGATGACAGCTTTGTAGTAGAGGCTGAAGTCTGGGATTGTGGTGCCTCCTGCTTTGGTCTTCTTCTTCAATATTACTTTGGCTCTTTGGGGTCTTTTGTGGTTTCATACAGATTTTAGGATTGCTTGTTCTAGTTTCGAGAAGAATGCTGGTGCAATTTTGATTGGGATTGCATTGAATGTGTAGATAGCTTTGGGAAGTATTGACATTGTAACAATATTTATTCTTCCAAACCATGAGCACGGAATATTTTTCCATTTCTTTATATCTTCTTCAATTTCCTTCATAAGCTTTCTGTAGTTTTCAGGATACAGTTTTTTACATCTTTGGTTAGGTTTATTCCTAGGTATTTTATGCTTCTTGGTGCAATTGTGAATGGGATCAGTTTCTTTCTTTGTCTTTCTGTTGCTTCATTATTAGTGTATAAGAATGCAACTTATTTCTGTACATTAATTTTGTATCCTGTGACTTAGCTGAATCCATGTATCAGTTCTAGCAGACTTCTGGTGGAGTCTATCGGATTTTCCATGTATAATATCATGTCATCTGCAAAAAGTGAAAGCTTGACATCATCTTTGCCAATTTTGATGCCTTTGATTTCCTTTTGTTGTCTGATTGTGGATGCTAGCACTTCCAACACTGTGTTAAACAACAGCAGTGAGAGTGGACATCCCTGTCGTGTTCCTGATCTCAGGGGGAAAGCTCTCAGTTTTTCCCCATTGAGGATGATGTTAGCTGTGGGCTTTTCATAAATGACTTTTATGATGTTTAAGTATGTTCCTTCTATCCCGACTTTCTCGAGGGTTTTTATTAAGAAAGGATGCTGAATTTTGTCAAATGCTTTTTCTGCATTGATTGACAGGATAGTATGGATCTTTTCTTTTCTTAATGTGATGTATCAACATTGATTGATTTGTGAATGTTGAACCAGCCCTGCATCCCAGGAATGAATCCCACTTGATCATGGTGAATAATTCTTTTTATATGCTGTTGAATTTGATTTGCTAGTATCTTGTTGAGAATTTTTGCATCCATATTCATCACTGGCCTGTAGTTCTCTTTTTTTGCTGGGTCTCTGTCTGGTTTGGGAATCAGAGTAATGCTGGCTTCATAGAATGAGTCTGGAAGTTTTCCTTCCCTTTCTATTTTTTGGAACGTATTCCCTGATAATTGCTTGTATCTCTGAGGGATTGGTCATAATAATTCCATTTTCATTCATGATTTTATCTATTTGGGTCATCTCCCTTTTCTTTTTGAGAAGCCTGGCTAGAGGTTTATCAATTTTGTTTATTTTTTCAAAAAACCACCTCTTGGTTTCATTGATCTACAGTTTTTTTTAGATTCTATATTGTTTATTTCTGCTCTGATCTTTATTATTTCTCTTCCTCTTCTGGGTTTGGGGTGTCTTTGCTGTTCTGCTTCTATTTCCTTTAGGTATGCTGTTAGATTTTTTATATGGGATTTTTCTTGTTTCTTGAGATAGGCAATGTATTTTCCTCTCAGGACTGCCTTTGCTGCATCCCAAAGCATTTGGACTGTTGTATTTTCATTTTCATTTGTTTCCATATATTTTTTAATTTCTTCTTTAATTGTCTCGTTGACCCATTCATTCTTTAGTAGGATGTTCTTTAACCTCCATGCTTTTGGAGGTTTCCCAGACTTTTTCCTGTGGTTGATTTCAAGCTTCATAGCATTGTGGTCTGAAAGTGTGCATGGTATGATCTCATTTCTTTTATACTTATTAAGGGCTGTTTTGTGACCCAGTATGTGATCTATCTTGGAGAATGTTCCATGTGCACTCGAGAAGAAAGTATATTCTGTTGCTTTGGGATGCAGAGTTCTAAATATATCTGTCAAGTCCATCTGATCCAATGTATCATTCAGGGCTCTTGTTTCTTTATTGATCCTGTGTCTAGATGATCTATCCATTGTTGTAAGTAGGGTATTAAAGTCTCCTGCAATATCACATTCTTATCAATAAGGTGCTTATGTTTGTGATTAATTGTTTTATGTATTTGGGAGCTTCCGTATTTGGTGCATAGACATTTATAATTGTTAGCTCTTCCTGATGGATAGACCCTGTAATTATTATATAATGCCCTTCTTCATCTCTTGTTACAGCCTTTAAGTTAAAGTTTAGTTTGTCTGATATAAGTATGGCTACTCCAGCTTTCTTTTGACTTCCAGTAGCATGATAGATAGTTCTCCATCCCCTTACTTTCAATCTGAAGGTGTCCTCAGGTCTAAAATGAGTCTCCTGTAGACAGCAAATAGATGGGTCTTGTTTTTTTTATCCATTCTGACACCCCATTTCTTTTGGTTGGTGCATTTAGTCCATTTACGTTCAGTGTTATTATTGAAAGATATGGGTTTAGAGTCATTGTGATGTCTGTAGGTTTCTTGCATGTAGTGATGTCTCTGATACTTTGTGGTCCTTGCAACATTTTATTCACAGAATCCCCTGTAGGATGTCTTGTAGGGCTGGTTTAGTGGTGATGAATTCCTTCAGTTTTTGTTTGTTTGGGAATACCTTTATATCTCCCTCTATTCTAAACGACAGACTTGCTGGATAAAGGATTCTCGGCTGCATATCTTTTCTGTTCATCACAATGAAGATTTCCTGCCATTCCTTTCTGGCCTGCCAAGTTTCAGTACATAGGTCTGCTACTGTTCTTATGTGTCTACCTTTTAAGTTATAGCCTCTTTATCCCTAGCTGCTTTCAGAATTTTCTCTTTATCCTTGTATTTTGCCAGTTTCAGTATGATATGTTGTGCAGAAGATCGATTCAAGTTATGTCTGAAGGGAGTTCTCTGTGCCTCTTGGATTTCAATGCCTTTTTCCTTCCCCAAATCAGGGAAGTTCTCAGCTATGATTTGTTCAAGTACACCTTCAGCCAGCCCCTTTCTCTCTCTCTTCTTCTTCCGGAATTTCTATGATACGGTTATTGTTCTGTTTGCTTGCATCCCTTAGTTCTCTAATTCTCCCCTCATTTTTTAATTTCTCCTGGATTTTTTATCTCTCTTTTTCTCAGCTTCCTCTTTTTCCATAATTTAATCTTCTAATTCACCGATTCTCTCCTTTGCTTCTTCAATCCGTGCTATGGCCACCTGCATTTTATTTTGCACCTCATTTATAGCATTTTTTAGTTCCTCATGACTATTTTTTAGTCCCTTCATCTCTGTAGCAATAGATTCTCTGCTGTCCTCTATGCTTTTTTCAACCCCAGAAATTAATTTTATGACTATTATTCTGAATTTTTGTTCCATTATATTGCTTAGATTGTTTTAGATCAGTTCATTAGCTGTTGCTACCTCCTGGAGTTTCTTTTGAGGAGAATTCTTCCATTTAGTCATTTTGGGTAGTCCCTGCGGTGGCTCCAAACTGAAGGGCACTTCCCCTGTGCTGTCTGGAGTAACTTGTGTTGGTGGGCTGGGCCGCAGTCAGACCCTATGTTGCCCCCAGCCCACCATTGGGGCCACAGTCAGCCTGGTGTGTACCTTATCTTCCCCTCTCCAGGGGCAGGACTCACTGTGGAGTGGTGTGGCCCCTGTCTGGGCTACTTGCAGACTGCCAGGCTTGCGGTGCTGCTTCAATGGGATCTAGCCAAGGGTGTATTCACCGGGGTGGATCCGCAAGGTGCACAGGGGCAGGAGGGGCAGGTTTAGCTCCCTTTGAGGTCAGTGGTCTCCTGCGGGAGGGGCCCTGAAGCACTGGGAGGGAGACAGGCCTGTCAGAGGATGGATCTACAGAAGCAGAGCGTTGGGCGTTTGTGCAGTGCAAGCAAGTTCAGTGATGGGAACTGGTTCCCTTGAAATTTCGGCTGAGGGATGGGAGAGGGAAATGGCGCTTGCCAGCATCTTTGTTTCCCACCCCACCCTGAGCTGAGCTCTGTCTTCTGGGGTTCAACAACCCTCCCTCCCGGCACCCTCCCACCCTCCCAGCTCTCCGAGAGCAGACTGTTAACTTTTAACATTCCAGATATTAAGTTCTGCTGGCTGTCAGAACTCACGGAGTCTGGCTCCTCTGCTTTTCCAAGTCAGACTTTGGGGGCTCTGCCTTGCTGGGAGGTCTGCCCCTCCACTGCCCTGGCTCACTCCTGTCGGTCAGTGTAGCATGCACCGCCGCTCTTCCCTTCCTACCTTCTTCCGTGGGCCTCTCATATACACTTGGCTCTGGAGAGTCCATTCTGCTAGTCGTCTGGTGGTTTTCTGGGTTATTTAGACACATGTGGGTGGAATCTACACGATCAGCAGGACAAGGTGAGCCCAGCGTCTTCCTATGCTGCCATCTTCCTAGGTCCTCCCAAACTCTTGTAGATCCTTGGGATGTTTCTGAATTTTCTTTTCTATTTTGTTGATTTTCTTGTCTTTTTATCTTCACCAATACTATGTTATCTAAATATTGACAACTTTATAATCATTCTTGATACCTGATAAAGTGGTTACCATCTCCTTATTCTTATTCTGCAATATTTTCTTAGTGAATCTTGATCTTTTGTTCTTTTATGTAAATTTTAGGATCAACTTAATGAAGTCCAAAGAGGAGAAAGAAAACCTCACTCCATTAGACTTTTGATAGAATTACATTAGATTTAGAGCGAATGTTGGGGATAAATATTTTTGAATTTCACAACTATATGTAAAATAAAGCTCCGTGATTATTTAGATTTCTTTTTTTTTTTTTTTAATTTATTTTTGAGAGAAAGAGAGACAGAGCATGAGCAGGGGAGGGGCAGAGAGAGAGACACACAGAATCTGAAGCAGGCTCCAGGCTCTGAGTTGTCAGCACAGAGTGTGATGTGGGACTTGAACCCATGAACTGCATGATCATGACCTGAATCAAAGTCAGCTGCTTACCTGACTGAGCCACCCAGGTGCCCCTCCTATTCTGTTTTTTAATAAAGATTTAGAAGTTTCCTTATAAAGTGTTTGATATTAAAAAAATGTTTTAATGTTTATTTATTTTTGAGAGACAGAATATGAACGGGGGATGGGCAGAAAGAGATGGAGACACCGAATCTGAAGCAGGCTTCAGGCTCTGAGCTGTCAGCACAGAGCCTGATGAGGGGCTCGGACTCACAAAGTGTGAGAGCATGAGGTGAGCCAAAGTCCGACGCTTACCTGACTGAGCCACCCAGGCACCCCACGATATTTTTATTAGATTTATTCATAGGTACTTGATATATATGTTACTATAGGGAGATTCTTTTAAAAATATGTATATATTTAAACATTTAAAATTATAACTTAAAAGATTTAAATATAATTGACATACATTTTTTTCAGGTGTACACCATAGTGATTTAACTTCTCTCTATAAAAGATGTATATTTTTAACCAGCGTGGTTGGTATAGAGACCACAATTAATTTTTTTTTAAGTATTGATCTTTAGATTCAGCAAATATTATTAGTTCAAATAATTTGTTTATAACTTTTCTTCATTTCCAGGGCACCTGGGTGGCTCAGTCGGTTGAGCATCCTGACTTCAGCTCAGGTCATGATCTCACAGTTCATGAGTTCAAGCCCTGCATCGGGCTCTGTGCTGACAGCTCAGAGCTTGGAGTCTGCTTTGGATTCTGTGTCTCCTTCTCTCTCTGCCCCTCCCCTGCTCACACTCTGTCTCTCAAAAATAAATAAACATTAAAAAAATTTTAACTTTTCTTCATTTCCATTAGACAGTTATATTGTCTGGGAAAGTGATAATATATTTTTTTAAATGTTTATGTATTTTGAGAGAGCGTGTGCATGAGAGAGCAAGGAGAGGAGGGGCAGAGATAGAGGAAAAGAGAGAATCCTAAGGAAGTGCCACTCAGCCTGGAGCCTCACACGGGACTCTATCCCATTACCATGAGACCATGCCCTGACCCGAAGTCAGGAGTCTGACGTTCAACCGACTGAGTCACCCAGGCGCCCCTCATTTCTTCCTTTGTATTCTTATTTATATATTTCTTATTATTTTCAAAATTGAACTCTAGTCCAATGTTGATAGAAGAGGCAAAAACAGGCATTTTTTTAAACTTTAGTTTTATTAAAAAAATTTTTTAAATGTTTATTTTTGAGACAGAGAGTAAAGGTAGGGCAGGAGCAGAGAGAGAGGGGAACAGAGGATCTGAAGAGGGCTCTGCACTGACAGTGGAGCCTGATGAGGGGCTTCGGCTCACTCTGAGATCATGCCCTGAACCTGAGTTGGATGCTTAACTGACTGAGCCACCCACGAGCCCCTAAAACAGGCATTTTAAAGTCTTATTTTGAACATTAAAAGTAATATGTTTAATATTTCATCATTGCCTATGATATTTGCTGTGAAATTTTCATAGGTATCATTTATCAGGTTGAAGAACTTCCTTTCTGTTCTAATTTGCTAAGATTTTTTAAAAAATTAATAATGCTGTTGAATTTATCAAATGCCTTTCCTGCATTTACTAAAATGGGCATACTTTTTTCCTCCTTTAATTGTTATTGGAAATTACATTACCATGTTTTCTAATGTTAAAACTTCTTTGGATCCCTGGGGTGAATCTTACTTGGATATTAAGTACTACTATTTTATACATTGCTAGATTATATCATGAATATCTTACTTAGGATTTTTAGATCTATGTTTGTAGTAGTGACATATGTTTTCCTTTTTTTGTTCTTGTGCAGTTTTGTTTCACTTTATACTAGGTTCAAAATATTAGTTTGAGAAGCTCTTCTTTTTTTATTTTGCAAAACAAATGGATAGGATAGTTCCTCTGTTTTCAAAAATTTAGTAGAGTTTTCTAGGGAAACTATTTTGTCCTGGCAACTTTTTAAGCAACTATTTCAGTACTTCCTTGTCTTTAGTATTTTTTTCTGTTCTTTTTCTTACTGTTTGAATTAAATGCTTAGTGCATTAATTTCTAATCTTTATTTTCACATTCATGTTGAAAATTGAAATATCTATTTATTTATGCCTATATATTTCCTTTTAGAGTTGAATTATAGTAACTGGTTTTGGTGATAATCTTATTGTCAAGTTCTAAATATTTTGTAATTTCCATCATGATTTCTTTTCTAGCCAATGAATCATTTAGAAGCATGTTTCAAGATTTCCAAATCTAAAATATTTGTAGGGTTATATTTTTGTTACTTATAACTAATTCTATTGTATCATAACTAGAAATTGTGGCTGATTTTAATTTTTCATTATTCATTAAGACTTGCTTTGTATTAGAAATACATGTTCTCTAGTGTTTCAATATAAAATTGTACGTATCTTACATATTATCTGATTTCCATATTAGAATATATATCTTCTTATATAATTATTTGTTTTAACTAATCTTAATAACTATAGAATTCAAATCTTCTATTTTCACATTTCTATACTACCAGTTTGAGAGAGGTGTATATTAAAATCACCTACTTTTATTTAGTGTCTTCACAAAATTTGTGTGTTATAATTCTGGAGATTTTTGTCTTATTTTGAAGCTGTTTGTATGACTAGGTGGAAGATCATTTTTTCTTTCTGGCCTTTCTGCTTATATGATTTTTGCTTCAAGGCCAATTTTGTATACTCTCAGCAGTAACTTTCCTTTGGTTGGTGTTTGTCTGGCATGACTTTTTTCTATTCCATTGCTTTAAACTTCCTTTTGTCAAGTTTTAAATGTTTTTCTTGTAAATAAAATACAGCTAGATTAATGAGAATCCAATCTGAGAATGTTTGTCTTCCACCTGGTTATGTTTAACATAATTATATGTATTGTGAAGAATACTAATGTGTTTGAATATATATCTTTAATCTTATTTTTCTTATTTGGTGTTTTCTATCTACTATACTCATTTATTTACTGCTTTTTTTCTCCCAACTTTCCTGACTTATATTAGATTGTGAAGTTTTATTTTCTTGAAAATTTGATATCTTATTTCTTTTGTTTTGGTATTAACACTTATTTTTAAGAGATGTTTGCTTAACATAGCAGAGTTTAAACCTAACTGACATACTTTAGTCTTCCTGAACAAATGCAAGGATCTTAGAATGTTTACTTCCAATTGCCAGCTTCTGTTATCATCTCTATATTTTGGGTTCTAGAATTTTATTCCGTGACCTTGTTTTTAAATTTGCAAAATGTTTTCCTTTTTAAAATAAGGCAATAATTTTATAGATTTATTGATATATTTATTCATTCTTTTTTGACTCATGCTTTTCTTCATTCCACTCTTTCCATCTAGATTGAATTTTCTTCTTCTTCTGTAAGCACATTTTTTAATAGTTTATTCAGTGGGTTATTTAAGTGATAAATATCTCTTAGCCTTTGTCTGGAAAGTTATTTATCTTCAGTCCTGAAAGATAATTTATCTACTTTAGAGTTTACAGTCATTTCTCTTCAGAAATTTGAAAATATGATTCCATTATCATCTGAATTCTATTTCCTTGATGCCATTTATATTTTATTCTTTGATGCATATAACAAACTACTCTCAAAATGTAATAGGATTGCTGGGGCACCTGGATGGCTCATTTGGTTAAGTGTCCTACTCTTGATTTTGGCTCAAGTCATGATCTCACAGATTTGTGGGTTTGAGTCACACATTAGGCTCTGCACCAGCAGTCAGGAGCCCTCTTAAGATTCTCTCTCTCTCTGCGCCTCCCTTTCTCTTTCTCTCAAAATAAGTAAATAAACTTAAAAACACATATAATAGGATTGCTTATTATTAAAAGCAGACTGTGTTTCCTTTTTTAGAAACCATATTAAATGCTTTTTGTATAAAACATTATGACTTCTTTTTAGACCCACTTCCATGTTTTATTACAGGCACTAGCTTTGCTAGCATATTTTATATTATTATAAATATTAGTGCTCATTTCTTTAATATTGATGAAAAACTCTCAATACATGTTTTGAAATGTGGAATGTTAGTGTTCCTGCCAAATCCTAAAATAAGGTATAGATATAATATGTATGTATGATATACACAAAAGAAAAAGCAGGAAGAGGTCTTCTGTACCAACTATACAAAGAACCATAGTCTGGAGTTTGTCATTATGCTCTTTATCTTGTAAAAGTCAAGTCAAAGAAAATTCTGTGTTTTATGTTTAGAAAACTAAGAGATGATATTAGGGAAGATACTAACAAGTTATAATATACTTATTGAAATATAATGTAACTTTGCATACACTATACTCTTGTATCATAATATTTGGAATTTATTATGATTTCATTATGATACTTAACATAGCTCTTTAGACAAGGTGGTCAAATTCCCTATCTTAACCTGATGCTAGTAAACACATAAGAACTTTCTTAAATTTTTGTCTTCTGTCATACATGATTATTTTGTCATTTGTCTCTCTTCTGTAATTTACTTTTGCTTTATGTTCCTGAATTTTAATCTCAACTGGTATGCTGGCCTTTGTTTTGATAACTATTTGCTGTGAAGACAGAATTTCATTTTTAACAAATATTAATATGGTGAATATTCTGTTTGTTATTTATAGTCTAGTTCAATAATTTCTTTCATCACCGCCCCAACATTGAGCCACTGATTATATTGTACTCTTTAAAATCCTTTGAAAATTAAATCTTTTAGATTTGATGCATAAAATTTATGTTTAATAGCTCTTTCTCACTAATTGCAATAGTGTTAATTATATTGGCCAAAATCTTAATTTTTTCTTTAAAAAATCAATAATATACATCTTGCATACATATTAACACTGATATCCTGTAATCAACTCAAGTCATTGTGACAATGTAATTACTGTTAATTTAGATAGTCTCTAATCAATAGTGTCTCATAAAATGTAATCATTTTAAAATCCCATATCTGTGTAAGAATATGAGTAACATAAGAAAGTTCTTTCCATTAAGGTTATAGTTCAGTTTCTTGAACTTCAAATACCTGGTTCTTATTAAGTTCCATATCATAATAGGTCCTGAGAAATGTTAGTGATTATATAATTTAGTTGTTTTAAGAACAACAATGTTACAAGGTATATAGGTGATTATCATGTGAATGTAGAGGAATGGCTTTATCAAAAGTATCTTCGTGGCCTTATGGGTATTGAAAATGAGACTGCAGAAAAATATTGTAGGAATAATGGAGGTCCTTTTACTATGGTCTATACAATGTGGCATGTCACGGGAACCAGTAGTTCCTGCAGAAAAAACTAGAAACAGATGGAAGACTTTAGCAGAAAGCATATTATGTGACAAAAGTTTACTTATGACTCTCTCCTCATTACTTAGAGTTTAAGTTTGTTTAATCTTCTGATACTTTGACTTTCTTCCCTCTCCCTTTCTTCTTGTCCCCCAGGAATGACAATGAAACACTGTTAACTGTTCAGTAGAGGAAACTATGTTTCAAAGGGACCATTAAAATTTATTTTTCATTACTCCCTTGTTGGAGTTGTAAACAATCTATTAAAAAGTTTTTCTTTTTAAATAGGATAACTTTTTTTTTTCTAAAGGAAGCTTAAGGGTATTTATAATGACACTTTAAAAAATTCATTTGCCACTCTTGCCTCCATTAGAGTCTGTCTTGCATCACACATTTAACTTGACAAGATTTCTGTGAATTTAAAAGATATGTATTTTTAATATTTGAAAAAAAACCTCTCGGGAAATCTTGTTAAGACTAGTTTCATACAGAAAGATCTCTTGGTGATGTGAAAAAAACCATCTATTTTATTTTGTGTGTTTTATACATTTAGATATTTGAACCTTCTAATTGGTCACATAAATTGTTTCCTCCAAAAAGGAAACATTAAACTAGCTTCTTCCTGAATGATACACTTACTGGTTTTCATTGAAATGTCTTGAAGAGTTGCCCAATTAGCTCATCATATTGATACAGTATTTCAAAACTTGAGTATTTACCACAATTTACTTATTTATTTTTATAATCATAGGACATTTTTTGGTTTCTTTAAATGGAATATAACCTTTAAAACATTTTTGTAAGAAATATTTGTAATCACAAGTCAAAAATTCCTGCCAGTATGTCACAGTTCAAATTTTTTGAATCCTCTGGGACTATCTTGCCACTGGACAGAGTGGTAAATGATTTTAACTTCAAGTTTTGCAAGCATAGTGTATCTTATATTTATCAGTTATTACATTAGTAAATAGATGTGATCCAAATTTTTTTCTGTTAGTGAGGGTGTCAAACAGGGTAACACAGAAAGTAATATATCAATATGAAATTGGAAACTGATTTCCAGCTTGGACTCCAATCAGGATGTGACTCTTTCCAGCAGTGGAATTATATTAATCATTATTTTCTTTATCAGCAAAAACAAAACAAACAAACAAACAAACATGGATTATGACAGAGTACATTGACCGGAGTCCAAGCACTTAGATTTTGGGATAAAAAGTGATTCATCGGGGAGCCTGGGTGGCTCAGTTGGTTGGGCGGCCGACTTCGGCTCAGGTCATGATCTCGTGGTCCGTGAGTTCGAGCCCTACGTCGGGCTCTGTGCTGACAGCTCAGAGCCTGGAGCCTGTTTCGATTCTGTGTCTCCCTTTCTCTGACCCTCCCCCGTTCATGCTCTGTCTGTCTCTGTCTCAAAAATAAATAAATGTTAAAAAAAAAAAAAAGATTCATCAATAGGGGGAAGAGAGAAAGAGAGAGGGAGAGAGGTGATAGGTCTGAAAATTAAAAGAAATTCAGCTGGGGATGCTCCTAGGTGGCTCAGTCAGTAAAGTGTCTGACTTTAGCTCAGGTCATGATCTCACGGTTCGTGATTTTGAGCCCCACATCCAACTTGCTGCTGTCAGCACAGAGCCATCTTCAGAGCCTCTGCCCCCCTTTCTCTCTGCCCCTCCCTCACTCATGCTCTCTCTCAAAAATAAATATTAAAAAAAAAAGTTCAGCTGGGGGGCGCCTGGGTGGTTCAGTCGATTTAAGTGTCCGACTTCAGCTCAGGTCATGATCTCACGGTTTGTGGGTTCATACCCCATGTCGGGCTCTGTGCTGACGGCTCAGAGCCTGGACCCTGCTTTGGATTCTGTGTCTCCCTCTAGCTCTGCTCTTCCCCCACTCATGCTTTGTCTCTCTCTCTCAAAAATAAATAAACATTGAAAAAAAATTTTTTTTAAAAGTTCAGCTGGAACAAAGGGTGCAGAACAGTGGGAAGAGGTAAACATTGGTGAAAGGTGGGGCTAAAGAGTTATATAGGATCTAGATCTTAGAAAACTTTTCAGGTCATTTTAAGATTTTTTTTTTTTTTTTTTTTTACTGCTTTTATCGAAGTATGATTGATAAACCAAAAACTCTAGATATTTAATTTGTGCAACTTGGTATGTTTGGAGATAACTACATACCTGTAAAACCATCATCTCTATCAATACCCTAGACTTATCTGTCACCTCCAGAAGTTTTCTCCTTCCCTCTTTGGTTTTTCTTTTTTGGATGTATCATTTTTGTGAGTTTTTCCATTATTCTTATAGCTTTGTATTGATGTCCTTGCATTTGAAAGTGCATTAACCTCTTCCAGTCTTCATAGACTGATTTTGGCAAGTAATGACTTTCTCCTGCTGGATCTTCAGACAGGACTACTTCCAGGATCTCTGTCAGATGGGGCCGGATCTGGGTCACAGGGCTGCTTCTATGTCTGCAGTTGGGTTTTTGGTTGGTGGCCTTGTTACCAGGAGTTTGTACGTGTGTGGCTCATGCTGGGTCCCTGGGAGGATGGGACTTGTGTTCAAACAAGGGGGTGCTTCCAGGTCCTCAGTCAGAACTGTGGTTGGGATAGAGGCTATTAGTAGGAGCCATTTGGGTATAGTTCCTGCCAGGTCTGCTTAAGAGCAGTTGCTGGACTAAGAACACGCAGTTGCTGGAGCTGAGTCTCCACATGGATAAGGCAGCTTCTGAGTCTGCCAGGCCCACAGTTGATGGTCTTTCTACCAGCGTGTTGGCCTGCTTTCTCAAACAACTTTTCTCAATCTTAGGCTCTACTGATATGTTTCATCTTTGTAACTGGATCCTGAAACTTGAACAAAGACACTTTGCTCTGTGGATGGTTACCAAATCAGTGTTTCTGTGTAGGGACTAGAACTGGAGACCTTCTATTTTGCCATCTTGCTGGTGTCATGCTTTTATTTTAAGAATTTTGGAAATTATCAAAAGAACAGGAGGGAACCTGTGAAGAAGAAACATTTTGTACTGGGAAAATGGCAGGAAGACAATATGGTAGAAGATAACATGATGAGTGAAAGAAACATGTTTTACTTATTACATTTAGATGATAACACTGTAAAACAATTCAGAGAGAAATTTAGGATCCCGATCTTATAGATTTTGATTCATCATTTTATGGTGATTCATTGAAACAATGAGAATGGATGAGTTTGCTGTAGGAGATAATACTGGAATTTTAGGTAGTGAACATTCTGTGGAGGCACATTAGCATCATGTCACTGTGTTTGAGGCAAACTTCTGAAGCAATTTTTTTTCCACCATGAAATCCTTCATTTCAATTGATGGGTAAAGATGATTTAAGTATCTTTTTATTATTACATGTTTGCTATTCTTGAAGTGAATGACATACACTTGACAAAGTGCTGGGCTCCAGTATTTCTAAATCATTGGTGTGATAGTGAGGACACATAATTTTTAAAATGGCCTGAACTTCTTTTATATAGTTATAAGAGTAGAATTTGTCATCTATTTTAGGGATAGACACTCTTTTGAGAAGGACAACAATGAGGACTGCTTTTAGTTGTCTACTCATGTATTTTTATAGGGTTAAGCATAATGCTTGTAGAGGAAGTAAATAAATAGGATTCAGCTGAAGATGACTAGCAAGGAGCTAAACAGGGAAATGGCTTTAAGAGGCCTTGTGAGGAAGTATATTTAAGAGATACTAGGAGCAGTAATAATTCAAAATTAATATTCCGCGCGGCCCTCCCCCCCCCCCCCCCGCATCACTTTATCTTATTCTTAAGCTAAGCAGTCTGTTTAACATGACAACCTCTTAAATGTGTGTGTGTTTTGTATATACTCTTTGGGGTGTGAAATGGGCTGTGGAGAGCTTAAATACAATGAGAAATAATTATAAGATAATCAGAAAAGTGATAGAGAAGCACAATAGAGCAATCTGGAGAAAAAATTAATAAGAACTAGGAAAATATAAGAAGTCCTTAGCAATATTTGCAAGGGGGATACATTGTGTGCATTCATGCAAAATAAAGGTTATATTATTGTGATTTGGCACTAAAGGAAGAGGTGAATCCTGAATGCTGGAGACTTTGGGACCATCAGTGATTCTTAAAAATGACAAGTTTTTGAGATGGAGGATGAAAGAACAAGAGTGAGAAAGAGATGGAAATAGAGAATCACAAAATGACAGGAGGAGGGAAAGATATAAACAGTATTAGAAAGAATTAGATAAAAGGGATATACAGAGGAAAAGTTAGAAGTAGGAGCTAGTGAGGGAGAGAGAGAAGATGAGGTACATAAGAGAATGCATTAATAAGGATTTATATGGTGATAAGCAGTGGAAATTAATTCAGTTTATTTTAAAGGAAGTTTATTGTCTCACGTAACTGAAAAGCCCAAGCATGAATGTTTTTAGACCCACCTTGAACCAGGAGTTAATAATGACATCAAACCACCCTAATTCCTTCCCTCAGCTCTACTTTCCTCTTTGGTGATTTCATTTTCAGTCGGGCTCTCCCCATATATTGACAGAAATGGCCGGGAGAAGATCCAGATACATGTTCTACCTGTTAGAAATCCTTTGAAAAAAAGAGTGACTTTTCTCTGACACTCAGGCACCATTTTGGCAATTAAGTATGATTAGCATGGCTTAGGTCATATAGCTACCCTGAATGAATCACTGTGAGTAGGAGATGTTCATTTTTCATTGGCCCAATCTGTGTTTCATGCTTATCATTTGATTCAGAGAATGTGGCCAGCCTCAGCCAACTATGGACTGAGAGTGGGAGAGAGTGGATTTCTTAAAATAAAAAGATGTGTTCTTTTATTAGATGAAAGGATGCTGGACAGACCAAAATAATATATACATATGTACCTTGAGGAGACAAAGAAGGTAAAGAAGAGAGCAAAGAAGAGAAAAATAAAAGAAGGAAGAAGAAGAAAAGAGGGGTGGAAAGGGAAGACGAGAGAGAGAGAGAGACAGACACATAGAGACAGAGAGATATTCATCACGAACAGCATCCATCATGACCTCTGTGGGACCAAGAGGCATAGTTCCATATAACTAGGACTGCTACAAAGATATTATATGAAAAGATTTTCATGGACATTTTCTATTGTATAAATGAGAGTTCCACATTTGGCTTTGCAAACACAATGCTCTCATCATACTGAGTTCTGCAACTTCATCTTTGACTACCAAAAATACATCTTTTCCCCAAATGTAGATACTACATGTCCTAAGCACTTTCATATTTTCCATGAGTGTAAGTGTCTACTCAAGACTTTCTTCATAGCCTCTTTCACCTTCTTATTCCTCAGGCTGTAGATGATGGAGTTCAATACCCAGTGATCTCATCAAACTTCATGTCCTTTGACTTGGGCTTCATGTATATAAAGAGGACTGAATCATAGAGTAAAACTACTACAGCAAGGTGGGCTGAACAGGTTGAAAAGGCTTTCTTTCTCCCTTCAGTAGAGTTAAGTCTCAGGATGAAAGAGAGTATAAAAACATAAGAAATAAAAATTAACATTAGGGATGTCACTAAGAAAACAATACTTGCCACTGTTATGATAAGCACATTGATGGAGACATCTGAACATATGAGTTTAAGAAGGGCCGGTAACTCACAGGTAAGATGGTCGATGACATTATTCCCACAGAAAGGCAACACTATTGTCAGGTCTGTTTGCACTGTGATCCAAGACCAAGCAGCCATGTGCACATAAAGCCCTCTATTCATGATGGTGGGGTACCTCAGTGGGTTGCCGATGGCCACATACCAATCATAGGCCATCACAACCAGGAGGATACACTCAGTGCAGCCCAACCCAAGGAAGACAACCATCTGCATAGCACAGTCAATAAAGGAGATGGATTTTTCTCTCAGACCTTAATGTAAACATCAGAGGAATAGATGATGATGTATGACAAATGTCCAAGAATGAGAGGTTCCCAAGGAAGAAGTACATGGGGGTGTGGAGGCAAGAATCTAGGGTGTTGATAATAATCAGGAGACTGTTTTCCAGGGGGATTATCAGGTATCATGAGGCAGAACATGAACAAAGAAAGCTGGACCTCTTGGTATTGGGAAAGTCCCACCAGAAAGAATTCAGTCACAGTTGAGTAATTTCCCATCTCTAAGTGTCCATGTCACTTGCAGAGTTCAGATAAGTATATGACTTCAGGAAATTTAAATTTATAATTTAGTTTAAACATCACTTTAACCTATAAAATTTTGATTTTTCATGTAGCTCTGGACATCAGGAAAGGTATGGATACAATTTTGCCTTTATTGATGCTGAAACTGAAGCACTGAGAGAGTCAGTACTTTGTAGGGCCATGCAATAGCAGGGGCAAAGTTATCAATGACCCTAAGAATTGTGCTGTGAAGTGTCAGGTCTCTAATAAAATAATAGGGACAACATAATTCTAAATTTAATTTTTAATTTTTTAAATTTATATTTTTAAATTTTTTAAATGTTTATTTTTTTATTTTTGAGAGAGAGCGAGAGAGCGAGTGAGCGAGTAGGGGTGGGGGGCAGAGAGAGAGGGAGACACAGAATCCGAAGAAGGCTCCAGGCTCTGAGCTGTCAGCACAGAGCCTGATGCAAGGCTCGAACCCACAAACTGCGAGATCATGACCTGAGCCAAAGTCGGATGCTTAACCGACTGAGCCACCCAGTAGCCCCCATAATTTTAAATTTAGATATAAATCTCATTATTAATGAATATTCTGAAATAAAATCATTTAAAAATGCAGCTGGTCTTATTTTAAAATAACGCACCATATACAGTCAGCACCATGCCATTTAGCTTTGCATGTGACTTTCAGAGCCAAGGTTGGTTCATGGTAAGATGTGGGAAAGAAATAACTCTGACAATTTGTTGTGAGTATTAAATTACATAAGATATCTGAGGTGCCTATTATAATATACATGGTTAAAACTTTGTAATACTTTTATAATTATATTGTTGATCATAACTATTAAGTCTCTTGACTAGCTCAGAAAGAAAGAATTATGTAGTGTGTTTAAGGTGATAGCACTGCCCCCGCAGTTCTGCACCACTCCAGGGATTATCCAAAATGACGAAACGGAAGAATTCCCCTCAAAAGAATCTCCAGGAAATAACAACAGCTAACGAACTGGTCAAAAAGGATTGAAACATTATAACAGAAAGTGAATTTAGAATAATAGTCATAAAATTAATCGCTGGGCTTGAAAACAATATAAAGGACAGCAGAGAATCTATTGCTACAGAGATCGAGGGACTAAGGAACAGCCAGGAGGAGCTAAAATGCTATCAAAGAGCTGCAAAATAAAATGGAGACAACCACGGCTCGGATTGAAGAGGCAGAGGAGAGAATAGGTGAACTAGAAGATAAAATTATGGAAAAAGAAGAAGCTGAGAAAAAGAGAGATAAAAAAATCCAGGAGTATGAGGGGAAAATTAGAGAACTAAGTGATGCACTAAAGAGAAATAATCTACGCATAATTGGTATTCCAATTATGAGGAGGAAGAGAGAGGGAAAGGTGCTGAAGGTGTACTTGAAGAAATAATAGCTGAGAACTTCCCTGATCTGGGGAAGGAAAAAGGCATTGAAATCCAAGAGGCACAGAGAACTCCCTTCAGACGTCACTTGAATCGATCTTCTGCATGAAGAAATACAAGGCAAAATACAAGGATAAAGAGAAAATTCTGAAAGCAGCTAGAGATAAACGTGCTCTAACATATAAAGGGAGACCTATAAGACTCGTGACCGATCTCTCTACTGAAACTTGGCAGGCCAGAAAGGAATGGCAGGAGATCTTCAATGTGATGAACAGAAAAAATATGCAGCCGAGAATCCTTTATCCAGCAAGTCTGTCATTTAGAATAGAAGGAGAGATAAAGGTCTTCCCAAACAAACAAAAACGGAAGGAATTCGTCACCACCAAACCAGCCCTACAAGAGATCCTAAGGGGGATCCTGTGAGACAAAGTACCGGAGACATCGCTACAAGCATGAAATCTACGGACATCACAATAACTTTATACCATCTTTCTATAATAACACTGAATGTAAATGGACTAAATGCGCCAACCAAAAGATATAGGGTATCAGAATGCATAAAAAAACAAGACCCATCTATTTACTGTCTACAAGAGACTCATTTTAGACCTGAGGACACCTTCAGATTGAGAGTGAGGGGATGGAGAACTATTTATCATGCCACTGGAAGTCAAAAGAAACCTGGAGTAGCCATACTTATATCAGACAAACTAGACTTTAACTTAAAGGCTGTAATAAGAGATGAAAAAGGGCATTATATAATAATCACAGGGTCTATCCATCAGGAAGAGCTAACAATTATAAATGTCTATGCGCCGAATACGGGAGCCCCCAAATATATAAAACAGTTACTCATAAACATAAGCAACCTTATTGATAATAATGTGGTAATTGCAGGGGACTTTAACACCCCACTTACAGAAATGGATAGATCATGTAGACACACGGTCAATAAAGACACAAGGGCCCTGAATGATACATTGGATCAGATGGACTTGACAGATACATTTAGAACTCTGCATCCCAAAGCAACAGAATATACTTTCTTCTCTAGTGCACATGGAACATTCTCTAAGATAGATCACATACTGGGTCACAAAACAGCCCTTCATAAGTATACAAGAATTGAAATCATACCATGTATACTTTCAGACCACAATGCTATGAAGCTTGAAATCAACCACAGGAAAAAGTCTGGAAAACCTCCAAAAGCATGGAGGTTAAAGAACACCCTACTAACGAATGAGTGGGTCAACCAGGCAATTAGAGAAGAAATTAAAAAATATATGGAAACAAACGAAAATGAAAATACAACAATCCAAACGCTTTGGGATGCAGCGAGGCAGTCCTGAGAGGAAAATACATTGCAATCCAGGCCTATCTCAAGAAACAAGAAAAATCCCAAATACAAAATCTAACAGCACACCTAAAGGAAATAGAAGCAGAATAGCAAAGACAGCCTAAATCCAGCAGAAGAAGAGAAATAATAAAGATCAGAGCAGAAATAAACAATATAGAATCTAAAAAGACTGTAGAGCAGATCAACGAAACCAAGAGGTGGATTTTTGAAAAAATAACAAAATTGATAAACCTCTAGCCAGACTTCTCAAAAAGAAAAGGGAGATGACCCAAATAGATAAAATCATGAATTAAAATGGAATTATTATGACCAATCCCTCAGAGATACAAGCATTTATCAGGGAATACTACTATGAAAAATTATATGCCAACAAACTGGACAACCTGGAAGAAATGGACAAATTCCTAAGCACCCACATGCTTCCAGAACTCAATCAGGAGGAAATAGAAAGCTTGAACAGACCCAAAACCAGTGAAGAAATTGAATCAGTCATCAAAAATCTCCCAACAAATAAGAGTCCAGGACCAGATGACTTCCCAGGGGAGTTCTACCAGACGTTTAAAGCAGAGATAATGCCTATCCTTCTCAAGCTATTCCAAGAAATAGAAAGGGAAGGAAAACTTCCAGACTCATTCTATGAAGCCAGTATTACTTTGATTCCTAAACCAGACAGAGACCCATTAAAAAAAAGAACTACCGGCCAATATCCCTGATGAATATGGATGCAAAAATTCTCAATAAGATACTAGCAAATCGAATTCAACAGCGTATAAAAAGAATTATTCACCATGATCAAGTGGGATTCATTCCTGGGATGCAGGGCTGGTTCAACATTCGCAAATCAGTCAACGTGATACATCACATTAATACCAGAAATGTAAGAACCATATGATCCTGTCAATCGATGCAGAAAAGGCATTTGACAAAATTCAGCAACCTTTCTCAATAAAAACCCTCGAGAAAGTCGGGATAGAAGGAACATACTTAAAGATCATAAAAGCCATTTATTAAAAGCCCACAGCTAACAACATCCTCAATGGGGAAAAACTGAAAGCTTTTTCTCTGAGATCAGGAACACGACAGGGATGCCCACTCTCACCGCTGTTGTTTAACATGGTGTTGGAAGTTCTAGCATCCGCTATCAGACAACAAAAGGAAATCAAAGGCATCAAAATGGGCCAAGATGAAGTTAAGCTTTCACTTTTTGCAGATGACATCATAGTATACATGGAAAATCCGATAGACTCCACCAGAAGTCTGCTAGAACTGATACATGAATTTAGCAAAGTTGCAGGATACAAAATCAATGTACAGAAATCAGTTGCATTCTTATACACTAATAATGAAGCATCAGAAAGGCAAATAAGGAAACTGATCCCATTCACAATTGCACCAAGAAGCATAAAATACCTAGGAATAAATCTAACCAAAGATGTAAAAGATCTGTATGCTGAAAACTATAGAAAGCTTATGAAGGAAATTGAAGAAGATATAAAGAAATGGAAAAATATTCCATGCTCATGGATTGGAAGAATAAATATTGTTACAATGTCAATATTCCCCAAAGCTATCTACACATTCAATGCAATCCCAATCAAAATTGCACCAGCATTCTTCTGGAAACTAGAACAAGCAATCCTAAAATCCATATGGAACCACAAAAGTCCCCGAATAGCCCAAGTAATTTTGAAGAAGAAGACTAAAGCAGGAGGCATCACAATCCCAGACTTTAGCCTCTACTACAAAGCTGTCATCCTCAAGACAGCATGGTATTGGCACAAAAACAGACACATAGACCAATGGAATAGAATAGAAACCCCAGAACTAAACCCACAAATGTATGGCCAACTAATCTTTGACAAAGCAGGAAAGAACATCCAATGGAAAAAAGAGTCTCTTTAACAAACGTTGCTGGGAGAACTGGACAGCAACATGCAGAAGATTGAAACTAGACCACTTTCTTACATCATCCACAAAAATAAACTCCAAATGGATAAAGGACCTGAATGTGAGACAGGAAACCATTAAAACCCTAGTGGAGAAAGCTGGAAAAGACCTCTCTGACCTCAGCTGTAGCAATCTCTTACTTCACACATCCCCAAAGGCAAGGGAGTTAAAAGCAAAAATGAACTACTGGGACCTTATGAAGAGAAAAAGCTTCTGCACAGCAAAGGAAACAACCAACAAAACTAAAAGGCAACCAATGGAATGGGAAAAGATATTTGCAAATGACATATCGGACAAAGGGCTAGTATCCAAAATCTATAAAGAGCTCACCAAACTCCACACCCGAAAAACAAATAACCCAGTGAGGAAATGGGCAGAAAACATGAATAGACACTTCTCTAAAGAAGACATCCGGATGGCCAGCAGGCACATGAAAAGATGCTCAACGTCGCTCCTCATCAAGGAAATACAAATCAAAACCACACTCAGATATCACCTCACGCCAGTCAGAGTGGCCAAAATGAGCAAATCAGGAGACTGTAGATGCTGGAGAGAATGTAGAGGAAACGGGAACCCTCCTGAACTGTTGATGGGAATGCAAATTGGTGCAGCCACTCTGGATAACAGTGTGGAGGTTCCTCAGAAAATTAAAAATAGACCTACCCTATGACCCAGCAATAGCACTGCTAGGAATTTACCCAAGGGATACAGGAGTACTGATGCATAGGGGCACTTGTACCCCAATGTTTATATCAGCATCTCAACAATAGCCAAATTATGGAAAGAGCCTAAATGTCCATCAACTGATGAATGGATAAGGAAATTGTGGTTTATATACACAATTGAGTACTATGTGGCAATGAGAAAGAATGAAATATGGCCCTTTGTAGCAACATGAATGGAACTGGAGAGTGTGATGCTAAGTGAAATAAGCCATACAGAGAAAGACAGATACCATATGTTTTCACTCTTAGGTGGATCCTGAGAAACTTAACAGAAACCCATGGGGGAGGGGAAGGAAAAAAAAAAAAGGAGGTTAGAGTGGGAGAGTGCCAAAGCATAAGAGACTCTTAAAAACTGAGAACAAACTGAGGGTTGATGGGGGGTGGGAGGGAGGGGAGGGTGGGTGATGGGTATTGAGGAGGGCACCTTTTGGGATGAGCACTGGGTGTTGTATGGAAACCAATTTGACAATACTCTTCATATATTGAAAAAAAAGGTGATAGCACTAAAGTTTGAGCCTATAATGGGCATACCTTGAATATTTTCTCTTCTCACATGGGTAGTGTATCTATTCTTCTTTCAAAGACCAGTCTAGAGTTAACCTGGAAACATTTGAGATTGGTTGCAAGGAGCTTTCAGATGTTAACCAGTCTGTGTCCACATTTAGTGCATTTTCAGAGCCTGGAATTTCTCCTCTGACGGTACAGGTCACTTGTATTCCTAATACTTCCTAACACTTGTATTCCTCCCAATTCTGTAATTCTTTTCATTTTTTATCATCAAAAAACTGTATGCATTTTTAATATTTTTTTTCAGGCAAGTAAATTTAGTATTCTATAATACTCTATAATACTAGTATTTAATGATAAGTCATTTTTTCTCTTAATTTTCATATATGGTATGTTGGAATATATCTCTGTGTCTTCTATATTATTTTTAGTTTATAGAAAGAAACCTTCTGATAATGAATATATAAAATGTGCTTATAACAGTGCCTTTCATAAAGATTTTATGTATGTTGGTTTGTATTAGTATGACTGAATCAATAGTAGCTAGCTAGTATTTATTGAGAAATAACTGTGCTAGGTACTGTTATAAACACTTTACCTTATTGGCTCATTTAATATCCATTGCAGTCCATGAGGTAAGTAATTTATATAATGGAAGTATAAGATGCTATTATTATCTTCATTTTACAGAGGAGCAAACAGATAAATGGAAGTTAAATAGCTTCCCCAAGGTCATATAGCTAGAACCAAGATTTAATACCTGGCAGTCTAGATCCAGAATCAGCCTTCTGATCACAACATTTTAGTACCTATCACAGATCCTCTTTTTTTTTTTTAACCTCTGAAAATTACTATTCAGTCCTCAGGTGTGTTGAAAATAACATTCTTGCCTTACTTGCTTTTTCTGGTTCACCTTGGTCTTTCCATTTTATAAGTTCCTATGATATATAGTGTTAATACCATATGAAGTCTTAGCTGTGCTCTAATTGTTTTGTATTTGTCTGATATATTACTTTCAAGAAGACTCTCCTGAAACCAGATTGTCATCTCTAAATGTCACTAATATAGAAGTTCTGGATCTGTTTCTGACCCTTCTTCTTCATGCTCCGCAATAGCCATACTGAACTTCTCAGTTTACCCCAAACATTATTCTTGTTTTTCGTTATGTTTTCATACTTTCTTAAACTGGAAAGACCCCTCCCTGTTATTATCTTTTTCTAGAAACCCTTCCTGAATTAGTTTGGGTAGGATGCCCATTTTGAGTGCTTTCAGAGAACTGGGCTGACCTCTTTCATGGAAACTTCCATTTATTTATTCAACATTTAGCACAGTAGATACTCCAGTATTATCAGAAGTTCAATTGGGATAAAGGTCCCAATTTGTGTCTAGTACCATTTTGATCCTCAAAATGAACATTGGACACAGATTACTTAGGAAAGAGGTTATACTTTCAAGAAAAAAAGTAATTTCTGTGCTACATAAAGACTTTAATGTCTGAAAAATAATGGAACAGTTTGCAAATCATTTTATTAAACTAAAATAACTTTAAAAAATGTTTATTTATTTTGGGAGAGAGCGAGAGAGGGCAAGCATGAGTGGGGGATGGACCGAGAGGGGGGGGGAGAGAGAGAGAGAGAGAGAGAGAGAGAGAGAGAGAGAGAAAGAAATATGAATCCCAAGCAGGCTCCACACTCTCAGTGCGGAGCCCAATGTGGTACTTGATCTCATGAACCATGAGATGATGACCTGAGCTGAAATGAAGAGCTGAACACCCAACTGAGCCACCCAGATGCCTCAAACTAAAATAACTTTCATATCCCAGTTGTCAAAAATAGAATAAAACTATGGTTTGATCTCATTTCAATATATATGTAAACATCATAAATAAATATAAAACCAAATCCAAGTGTATAATAATATAATAAATTCAAGGTTAATATCCAGAAATCTCTTAATATAGGGGTGCCTGGATGACTCAGCCATTTAAACATCTGATTCTTGGTTGGCTCAGGTCATGATCTCACAGTTCATAGGTTCGAGGCCTGCATCAGGCTCTGTGCTAACAGCATGGAGCATGCTTGGGATTCTTTCTCTCTCCCTCTCTCTCTGGCCCTGTTCCCCCCCCCCCCCCCCCCCCACACACACTCACACTCTCAAAGTAAATAAATAAACTTGAAAAATCTATTAATATAGCAAATAAACAGGTAAATACAAAACCCTATTTGATCATCTAGATGGATATAAATGATGATTTGATGGAATTCAATTTTCTTTCTTAATAGAAACTTAGTATTTTAGACATGGGCCAACTTGATTTTAAATGAAACTCTACAAGTATTTCCAGAAAAGTCACCTGAAGATTACTTTTATCATCATCATCATCATCACTATTATTTAATAATTATTTTTCTGAAATATCCAACTAATAGTCATAATTTTTTAAGGATGCTGAAAATCTGGTGTGTGATGATGGGATGTGTCATTTGTTATTCCATTGAAAACTGCATCCTGGAGAACAGTTAAGGACGAGGAGAAATGCTAATGATATACTATCAGATAAAAGCAAATCTCACGGCAATATAAATGATCATATAAATAAATTTTGTATACGTGTAGCTGAACCCACATCAGAATGTTAACTGTAGTTTTCTTTGTCAGATTTGTTTTTGAAGTATTTAAAATTCTCTTAATCCTGTACACATTTTCTATATTTTCTTTAATAAAACTATATTTTTGATTATAGAAATAATTTGATTAAGAAATATAGAATTTTTGATTATAGAAATAATTTGATTAAGAAATATAGAATAAATTCTTAACTGCCCTGGGGTGAAGATTGATATTTTTGTATTCTTTCCAATGATTAGGAGACTACCAAAGAAGCTGAAAGGTCTAGGCATTTGTTGGTCCCAGCTTTCTGTAAAGCCCAAGAAAGGTAAAGAACAGTCAATGGATTGGAAATTTGCTTGAGTTTTTTCTGTTGTTTTATTACATACACTAATTGATGCCATTTAACATTCTGATTTCAACCAGTCAATCCACAAATATATCCACTCTGAAAAGACATACTGACACAGCCCAGTTTTTGCAAAGGGATACTAGAGCCCACTATTTAGAATGTAACCAAGGTTAGCAATACAGTCAGGCTGCAACAACAGTAGCACATAGTAAAAAGAAAGACATAGTGCTAGAATTGCAAGACCATGGGAAAAAGAGCAGGGATTTCTGTTACTTTTGCTTACTTCTCTTTGTTCGCAAAAAGATAAAGTTTCAATTTCTTGGCTCCCTGAGGTTTTTTTTTTTTTTTTTTTTTTTTTTTTTTTTTTTGTCTCCCCAAAGAACCTGTCCTTAGATTACTTTTCACCACTGGGCACCACTTATGTAAAGAAAGAACATTCTGAGACTCATGGATCATGTGTATCTACCTGTCTTCCCCTGTACTTGTCAACAGAAGTTTGTCTATAAATCATATAAATTCAGCCAGCACTTCATATTTTGCCCCATGAGCCTCTTATATCAGGCTACATGACATCTATCCTGGAAGGCATCCTCAGGAGAAAATTCCTAGCACTAGGTATTGAATTCTAGTTCCAGACTGACTGTCTCCTATTGTTTATAAAGCAACTTCATTCTTCACAATATGAGACATCCCTCACAGGAGATCCCTAGTGCTTGTATCAGCAAATAAGCCCTATGCACCCCAAAAGGAAATAGTAAATAGGATGGAATGAACAAAGGCAAAGGCCAAAAAAAAGGCAAAGGCCCTTGTTTTTCTACATGGTATTGAGAATTATCCTGTTGTTGTTGTTGCTGCTGCTGCTGCTGTTGTTGTTTCCACTGTGGAAAACAAGTGCAATTTTCTTTTTTTGTTCCTGGAAACATAGCAAAAGTATGTAGCTCTTATCTAGCAGGAACTTCTATCTGAGCATTAAGTTCAATCCTGGAATTGATTCACTTAGGTCATCCTGCATGCTCTGACCATCTCTAAGGCTGTGCTGTGGAAGCCTACTGTGCTCTAATCCTTTTATCCTTTTGTCTGGACTGCTGATAAGATTTATTTATGAAACAATACCACACCTTAATGGAAAGAACACTTGGCTTGGAGTCAGACAACTTAGAGTCCAGTTCAGTCTTGGCTATGTGGCCTCATAACTATACAGATCTCGGGGAAGACACTTAACTTGCCTGAGCATGATGTATCATCTGTAATATTAGCATAATAACACCTATTTTATAGAACTGGTTTGAAAAACTCTATGTGATATGTGATAGTCATTGGCATACAACAAGTGGACAACACTGGTTAATTTAATCTAATCTCTCAGGCTGACACTCCCCCTGCCCCACCCGCCTTTTTCATCCTAAGGAGAAATGAATATTGTAAAATGATGTTCATAGATATTCAAGATACTTCTTTGATTTAATAATTCTTTTTTTGGGGCGCCTGGGTGGCGCAGTCGGTTAAGCGTCCGACTTCAGCCAGGTCACGATCTTGCAGTCCGTGAGTTCGAGCCCCGCGTCGGGCTCTGGGCTGATGGCTCAGAGCCCGGAGCCTGTTTCCGATTCTGTGTCTGCCTCTCTCTCTGCCCCTCACCCGTTCATGCTCTGTCTCTCTCTGTCCCAAAAATAAATAAACGTTGAAAAAAAATTAAAAAAAAATCAGTTCAAAGTGAAAAGTTTTAAAAATATAAAATTTATGATTTATCATTTCCATTTCTCCTTCTCTTCCTGAAACAAATCTTTACAAGTCTGCAGTGCTTCCTATTCAGTTCTTTGTGTAGGATTCTTACCTTCTCCACACACAATAGGTAGTGTGGCCTGTTTAGACTTCAGTTTTTAAAAAGGATGTAGTTTAGACACAAGCACACTAATCACTATGTATCATTCCTTTTTCTAGTATTTTACCAACCTCTTTGTGTCTAGATAATAAATTCATTGTGGCTGATGTTTCTCTAGCTAGTTGATATCTTTACTCTCTTCTTTTTGAGCTATGGGATCCACTGTTAAGAACCCCACCATTTCAGATTACTCGGGGGGTAGTGTGAAGGGGAACAGACCAAAGGTAAGACTGTCATTCCTACTCAAATGTTCTGTCTTGAATTTGTATCAATAGCAAATAAATGTGTGTCCTCTAATTTCTGGGCCCTGAGAATGTCCAGAGGATCTACACATGGCTCTGATAGCCAATTTAAATCCTTCTTTGTTTCCTTCTAAGGGAATTTGTAATCCCAGAAATGATTTAAAGAGTATTTTTAAATTGTATGGAAGGTGGTAGTAGCTCTCAAGATTTAGAGATATTGTCTCAAAGACCTAATTATAGTTTAACATATTAAACAAGAATTTATTTTTAATAAATTAAAATTTTCCTTTACTTCTTTTTAAATTTTCTGGTTAAACCATTCATTTTTTAGTAGGATGTTCTTTGACCTCCATGTATTTGGGGGCTTTCCAAAATTTTTTTCTTGTGGTTGATTTCAAGTTTCATAGCATTGTGATCTGAAGATATGCATGGTATGATCTTGATCTTTTTGTACTTGTTGAGGGCTGATTTGTGTCCCAATGTGTGATCTATTCTGGAATATGTTCCATGTGCACTGGAGAAGAATGCATAATCTGCTGCTTTAGGATGAAATGTTCTGAATATATCTGTTAAGTCCATCTGGTCCAGTGTGTCATTCAAAGCCATTGTTTCCTTATTGATTTTCTGCTTAGATGATCAGTCCATGTTGTAAGTAGGGTATTAAAGTCTCCTACTATTATGGTATTATTATTATCAATGGGTTTCTTTATGTTTGTGATTAATTGATTTATATATTTGGAGGCATAAATATTTACAATTGTTAGCTCTTCTTGATAGACTCCTTAATTATGATATAATGCCCTTCTTCATCTCTTGTTACAGTCTTTAAAAAAAAAATTTATTTATTTGAGAGGGAGAGAGAGAGAGAGAAAGAGAGAGAACAAGCAGGGGAGGGGCAGAGAGAGAGGGAGATACAGAATCTGAAGCAGGCTCCAGGCTCTGAGCTGTCAGTATACAGCTGGATGCAGGGCTTGACCCACAAACTGTGAGATCATGAAATGAGCCGAAGTTGGACATTCAACCAACTGAGACACCTAGGTACCCCATAGTCTTTGTTTTAAAATCTAGTTTGTCTGATATAAGTGTGGCTACTCTAGCTTTCTTTTGACATCCATTAGCATGACAGATAGTTCTCCATTCCCTCACCTTTAATCTGCAAGTGTCTTTAGGTCTAAAATGAGTCTCTTATAAACGTAGCATATGGATGGATTTTTTAAGTCCATTCTGATACTCTATGTCTTTTGATTAGAGGATTTAGTCCATTTATATTCAGAGTGGTTATTGAAAGATTGAATTTAGTGCTATTGTGTTACCTGTAGAGTTGGTATTTCTGGTGATATTCTCTGGTCCTTGGTAGTCTTTGTTGCTTTGGTCTTTTTTTTCTCCACTCAGAGAGTCCTTCTTAAAATTTCTTGTAGGACTGGTTTAATGGCCATGAACTCCTTTAGTTTTTGTTTGTCTGGGAAAGTTTTTATATCTCCTTCTATTCTGAATGACAGGCTTGCTGGATAAAGAGTTCTTGGCTGCATATTTTTCCCATTCAGGACATTGAATATAAGGGGGCTTGGGGGACAGGCTACGTGGGTGATGGGAATTAAGGAGGGTACTCATTGTGATGAGCACTGGGTATTATATGTAAATGATGAACCACTGGGTTCTACTCCTGAAACCAATACTACACTGTATGTTAACTAACTTGAATTTAAATAATAAAGTAATAAAAAATAAATTAAAAATTTTCTGGTTAAATAAAACAATACATACTATTGCAGAAAAGTGGGAAACATGGAAAAACCCAAATGAAGAAATTAATCCATAATTTCAGTTGTAATTATTAATATTTTAATATATTCATATGTATGTACTATATATATTATAAACTTGAAAGCATAGTGCAGTTCTGACTTTCTAACCTACTTTCTAAAATAATTGTATATTTTGAATTATCCTGTGTCATTTTTTAAGGCAATTGTAACTGATGTCAAAATATTTGCAAATGGGAAATAGGAAACGAAAAGTAAATAGAGAGTTAAACAGTTATTCTCCACTTACCTTTGACTTTTGAGAGTAATGACAATGGAAAAAGACTGGGATCAGAGATTCTCTTCTTCACTCCCTCTTTTTAATGAGCAAAGTCTAATTCCCATAATAGACCTTCTTTACTTTTTTTTTTCAGTGTGGGACTTGAACTCATGACCCTGAGATCAAGACCTGAACTGAGATCAAAAGTTGGATGCTTAACCAACTGAGCCACCCAGGCACCCCCTCATTATAGACCTTTTTAAGATGCCATTTTTTTTTTAATTTTTTTTTTCTTTTTCTCCACGTTTTTATTTATTTTTTTTTGGGACAGAGAGAGACAGAGCATGAACGGGGGAGGGGCAGAGAGAGAGGGAGACACAGAATCGGAAACAGGCTCCAGGCTCTGAGCCATCAGCCCAGAGCCCGACGCGGGGCTGGAACTCACGGACCGCAAGATCGTGACCTGGCTGAAGTCGGATGCTTAACCGACTGCGCCACCCAGGCGCCCCAAGATGCCCTTTTTATAGAACAGAAGAGTCATTGCAGTGTAGTATATTTTTCCTTGGTGGGATGGGAAAACACAAGGATGCAATAACCAAAGCTATGGGTGCCCAGCCTTATCTGAGTGGCCAGTACACTACTTCCATTGCTCCCCAGCTGCCTCCTCTAACTCCCATTTCTCCTCACAACTGGCTCTCTGGCCCTGCCCGAGATCTTATTATTTTTAACTTCATGCATATTTATATTACCCTACACCTTTAGAGTGTATTTATTAGTAGGAAGGTTGTGATTTTAACAGACATGTTTTTTTTATTAAAAAATTTTTTAAATCTGTATTTATTTTTGGGGGTGGGGGTGGGGATGGACAAAATTGGTGAAGGGGAGTGGGAGATACAAGCTTCTAGTTATGAATGAATAAGTCACAGGGAGCAACGGTACAACATAGAGAATATAATCAGTGGTACTGTAATAATGTTATATGAGCTGCCATTTTTTTTTTAAATTAAGATTTATTTATTTTTGAGAGAGAGAGAGAATCAGAGCGTGAGTTGGGGAGGGGCAGAGAGAGACACACACATGTTATCTGAAACAAGCTTCAGGCTCTGAGCTGCCAGCACAGGGCCTGATGTAATAGTGTTATATGGTGACTGATGGTAGCTACACTTGTGGTGAGCTAACACAACTTACAGACTTGTTGAATCATTATGTTGTACATCTGAAGTAACATTGTATATCAAAACCATACTTCAATAAAAAAAGTAGTAGCCAACAGTACTTTAATAACATTGTAGACATTTTTTCTGTTTCTTTAATTTTATTCCTATTTGAGATCCAATTATATGAAAGACCTTTTACATAATGTCAACATTGTATGGATATATAGAGATGAAAAAGGCAAGGGAGTGCTTTCAAGTAGTTAATTACATGAACAGGAGATATGGCAAAATGAAACTTGTTCCATAGGTTTAAAAACTCAGAGCAATAATTTTACAGTAATTTTATGCCTCTATAAATGTTACTATGTGATATTTCTTTTTTTTTTAATTTTTTAACGTTTGTTTATTTTTGAGAGAGAGACAGAGACAGAGCGCAAGTGGGGGAGGGACAGACAGACAGAGGGAGACACAGAATCCGAAGCAGGCTCCAGGCTCTGAGCTGTTAGCACAGAGCCTGACGTGGGGCTCTAACTCACTAACTGCGAGATCATGACCTGAGCTGAAGCTGGAGGCTTGACCGACTGAGCCACCCACGTGCCCCTCTTTTTTTTTTTTTTAAGTTTATTTATTTATTTTGAGAGAGACAGAGACAGTGCAAGTGTGAGAGGGGCAGAGAGAGAGGGAGACAGAGAATCCCAAGCAGGCTCTGAACTGTCAGTACAGAGCCCACCATGAGACTTGAACCCATGAAACCGTGAGATCATGACCTGAGCTGAAACCAAGAGTCAGATGCTTAATCAACTGAGCCACCCAGGTGCCCCTCTTTTTAATAATACCATTTTCTTATAAATGGGTTTTTGAATTTTAAACCACTTACATTTCTAGAATTAACGCCACTTAACTGTAATCTCTTGTTCTTTAAAATATAACACTATATTTATTTTTATATATATATTTATTTTATATTTATATTGTTATATAAAATATAACACTAAGGTGTGTGTGCCCCTTCGAAACAACACACCTGTATCTCTTGTATAAATACCTAGTAGTGCAATTGCTGGGTCGTATGGTAGTTCTATTTTTAATTTTTTGAAGAATTCTGTTTTCCAGAGTGACTGCACCAGTTTGCATTCCCACAAGCAGTGCAAAAGAGATCCTTTTTCTCCACATCCTCACCAATATCTGTTGTTGCCTGAGTTGTTTATTTTAGCCATTCTGACTGGTGTAAGGTGGTATCTCATTGTGGTTTTAATTTGTATTTCCCTGATGATGAGTGATGTTGAGCATTTTTTTCATGTGTCAGTTGGCTGTCTTCTTTGGAGAAGTGTCTATTCATGTCTTTTCCCCATTTCTTCACTGGGTTATTTGCTTTTTGGGTGTTGAGTTTGATAAGTTCTTTATAGACCTTGGATACTAACCCTTTATCTGATATGTTGTTTGCAAATGTCTTCTCCCATTCTGTTGGTTGCCTTTTAGTTTTGCTGATTGTTTCCTTTGCTGTGCAGAAGCTTTTTATTTTGATGAGGTCCCAATAGTTCATTTTTGTAATTTTTCTTTTTAAAGAAAAAGAAAAAAAAACCCATATGTTACATATTGGTATACGGTTTATACTGACCTCATAAAAATGAATTAAGGGAGTTTTCTGTTTTCTATCTGTGAATAGATTATGTAGAATTTAATTTATTTCTTCCTTATAAGAGTTTAAAAATTCATTGAGAAGTCATTCTGGCTGGAGTATTTTCTAGGGAAGATTATACTAATGGATTCACTTTTAAAATAGATATAGGGATTTCTGGTAGCAGACAAGATGGAATAGATACTTCTCTCTATTTTATTAAATACAGTGAAAACTCTGGACATTATGTGTAAAGAAAACATAAGAAGACTCTGAAAGGTGGAGAGAAAGAGACCAGCTAGGGACTTTGGGATCTAAGGAAACAAAAAGCAGTGAGTTTCCTGGGTTTTATTTTTGCTTTCTATATATCCCAGACTGAGTGCTAGATAAGCCTACAACTTGGAAACACCAATGGGAACAAACAGAAAAGCACAAGAAAATCTTACTCTAGTGGAACAGAAAGGGGTGGCTTAGCAAGACAAAAAACATAACAGCGATAATTGCCTATTCCAGCCAAACACGAGAGAAAAATACTACAGCCCTACTTCCCTACTTCATCACATATCAAGTGGGGAGCCTAGATTTTAACCTTCTTCCATCTGCTCTTTCCCTCCACATACACTTTCAGAGGAGGATTAGTGGAAAGTTAAGGCTTTTACCACAGCCCTGTAGTAACAAATCTTTCTATCCTCAGTGTGTCATAAAGTCCGTGTGAGGAGACTAAACTTTTGCTGAATCTGGCAAGAACAAGGTGATGATTTCCTTCTGTAAAGGGCGTGGTTTTAGAGGAGTCCTGTTAAAACAGAAGGTCTGAATAAGATCCAGACTCTCATAGTACCTAAAATATCCAGGATACAAATGAATATCACTCCTCATACAAAGAATCAGGTATCTCAATTTGATATAAGACAATCTCCAGATACAACAAAAAATGAACAGACATTGAAATTATTTGACAAGGAATTTAAAGCAGCCATTATAAAATATCTCAGTGAGCAATTATACACATACACTAAGAACAAATGAAAATATAGAAGACCTAAGCAGAGAACCAAAGTCTCAGGAAAGATGTAGAAAACAACAACAACAACAAATGGAAATTTTAGAACTGAAAAAAAAGCATAATGGAAATAAAAAATTCAGTGAATGGTCTTCACAGCAAAATGGAGGGGGCAACATGTAGATTTGACTTTTGTAATGGGATGTAGAGAGAGGTAATCATCATTAGGGGAGTTAACCCCAGATATTAAGACCCTAGGCATTGCTTGCTATTCTTGTAATGGGATGTAGTACCTGGCAGGGGACGAAAATAATTTATGGGATTTGAGGAAGAAGCAGACATAGTTCCTGGAATGAGGAGGCCTCAGTTAGTAAACGCTGAATTAAATGAAATGAAAAAGTGGGAAGTTGAGATGATAGACCATATCTTGGAAATGTTGAAGAGCAGTACTAGATCATGAAACCCTATAAGTTCATGTTAGTTTCTTCTTACCATATTTGTCCTGGAAAGGGAAGAGGGTTGTAGCTGTAGGTGATATTTATGCAGTGGCTGGGTACATCTGAGACAACAGATATATAATCCTGTATTGACTAGAATGGTTTAGAGAAATACACTAAATATTCTCTTTTTGAGAATATTGAAAGTTTAAAAAATAGGACAGTCTTGGGGCATCTGGGTGGCTCATTTTGTTGTGTCCGACTCTTGATTTTGGCTCGGGTCATGGGCTCATGGTTTGTGGGTTCAAGCCCCACGGTGGGCTCTGTGCTGACTGTGCAGAGCCTGCTTGGGATTCTCTTTCCTCTCTCTGCCACTACACCCCTGCCTGCATGTGCTCTCTCTCTCAAAATAAGTAAATAAAAAGTTAAAAAAAAATAAAAATAGTACTGTCTCACAGTATTATTGTGAGTAGTACTGCCCAGGCACCTGGATTCTGTACTCCCTCCAATGCCTGGGAATGGTGCTAGGTGGTGCAACCTGGGCTTGGACTGGATTTCAAGCGAAACTTGGCACAAGAAGTTAGGGTTGCCAGGTTAGCATATGAAAATAGATAATGCCCAGTTAAATTTGAATTATTTCTGAATGCTTTTGCACATGTATACTGGGATAAAATAAAAATATTGCATAGGAAATACTTGTACTAAAAATTATTTGTTGTTTATCTGAAGTAAATTATAAGTATCTATTGTACGTACCTCTTTAATTGTAAGTATTTTTCTTCATTTAACATTTCTTTGTTTTGTATAATTTCCTTATAAAACTCCTTGCATTTGCAGTCTATCTTGCATTTGTATTGTAACATAGCTTTTATCTTGCTCACATCAAAACTGTTTAATTCTTTTGTCCACTGAGCATTAATGAGAAAACATGCTCAACATTTGCATTATGAGCCAGTATACTGAAAAAGTACTTGTATAAAGTTAAGAACTTTGGGAATTGCTCTTCAAATTTGTATTGTTGCAGTATATAATACCGTCTTTCATGGTGTAAATTGTTTTCCCATTGCTCAGGATTATGTTGCATATTTCACTCAGTGACTTTTAAAAAATATTGTCCACTGACAAAAAAGAGTGTTGTCAAATTTTGTTCCCTTTATAAGACTTCTCACAATGGTTTCCCTTATTTTCATGCTGGAAGAGTATTTCATACCATTCATATAAAATGATTGAATTCTTCAAATGTTGGTACTGATTTCAAAAGATAGGCATAGCAAATGTCATAATAATCTCAAGTTGGAATTTCTTTTCCTGTTCATAAGTAAAGTGTGGTTTGCTCACCTCATGGGAATTGTTGATCTGTTCTGCTGCATGTTGTCTCATATGTGTGGGCATGACTGAACAATAGATTGGTTAAGTTTGGCGTATTGTGTCTTGGCCATTTTACCTGGGTAGCAGTTCTAAATTTGCTCTTCCCAGAAGGTGTAAAGTCAGAAGAATTATTTGTTTTGTGAGTTACATTTAATTTTAATTGTATTAGGAACTTTGTTTTAATTGCTTCTAGGGGAATTCATCCCAAAAGTACTAGAAAGTTTCTAAATTCTAACCAATCCACATTGTGAACTTTAAATTACTTTTGGGACTAGAAAGATCCTCAAAGCAGCAAAGACCGTAAGCTGCTTTGGTGCTCCATTGGCTGTTCCTTTAAAGGCTCCTCTACTAGTGAAGTGACTGTAAAGAGGTCCAACTTTCATTTTTACTGGAAGTCAGTTCTGTTTTTCCACTGGTTAATTATTTTGTTTGTTTGCTTTTGTTTTGTTTTTGTTTTTACTGTAGCAATGGCAACTACTTGGTATAAATGAAAACTGAGAAACAGATAGTTCTTTTAGTTATATTATTGAACTTATTGAGATGGAATTTATGAGACTAGCAATCTCACAAAAAAGTAGGACTTCTGTTTCTGTCATTTGGATATAAAAATATTCTATATTCTAGTGAAGTGGGGGTATAAGTAATTATAACATATTACCGTGCTTAAGAATATTTTGAATGACCTATCCCTCTTTATTATGGGCATTCTGAATATGCAGTGAGAGTAAGATTGGCAGAGAAGCTGTTAGAACAGAAGCTGATTTCTGTGCAGGGAAAAGATAATATGTATTTTCTCATGCCTGCAAGTAAAAGAGTAAATCCCTCATAACTTAAATTTCTTAGGTTATACCTTTATTATGGTTTGTAGATTGAGACATGTGTACTAGAGTTTTTCTGAGATCAACCTGTAATTCATTATATGTATTAGGCAGGACAATAGAGTTACCTAGACATCCCAATTTGTGCTGAAAAAGACGAAAAAGAATAATTTAATCCAAAAGTTTGTTTTTGACCGTTAGTAATGTCTATAGTTAATATTCTTAGGGTATTACAGGTATACATTTCTCCCCAGATTAGAATTAACCAAAAGTTCTTTTTCTGAAGAATATATATTTTTCATCTTGTTTTCTAGCCACAAAATTCTGAGGTTAAATTACCATTGCAGCAGGACTTACATACAGTATTTTGTTTTAATAAGTGAAGAACAGTGATTTTTGTTGAGGGTAACATATTGTGTTCTGGATTGTTTGGTAAAAATGTTATGGTGACATTGCATTCAAATTTCAAATTTATAATGTAAGTTAGATACATATTTATAAACCAGTTGTATGTGTTCTGAATCTCTTTTCTAACAAGGTCTTTTTTTGTTGTTGTTTTGAGCCAAAGCCTCCTTCATGCTATCTAAAAGTCTATAACTGAGCTTAGAGGATCATAACATATTCTTATGCTATCTCTCTATCCAGTTATAAGTCTGTATTACCCATAAGGGAAGCCGCTTAAGGATGCAAACATCTCTTGCAAACACTGCTGTAACAGATCCACATGTATTCTGGCTGCTACAGAATTCATTTTGGTGAAAGAAAATATTAGCATGGGAAAGACCAATCAGTCTTCTGTGACAGAATTTGTCCTACTGGGGCTTTCTGGCTATCCAGAGCTTGAGGCCATTTACTTTGTGATGGTGCTGTGTATGTACCTGGTTATCCTGCTGGGAAATGGAATCATCATCATTGTAAGTGTCTGTGACTCCCACTTGCACACCCCCATGTACTTTTTCCTCAGTAACTTATCATTCTTGGACATTTGCTATACCAGTTCTTCTATTCCCCTATTTCTCAGCAGCTTCTTAACTTCACAGAAAACCATTTCCTTCTCTGGGTGTGGAGTGCAAATGTTTCTCTCCTTTGCTATGGGAGCCACAGAGTGTGTCCTTCTGAGCATGATGGCATTTGACCGCTATGTGGCCATCTGTAACCCTCTGAGATACTCCGTTATTATGAGCAAGACTTCATACATGTCCATGGCTGCTGGGTCCTGGATTGCAGGGGGTGTCAATTCTGTGTTGCAAACCTCTCTTGCAATGCGGCTTCCTTTCTGCGGGGATAATGTCATTAATCATTTTACTTGTGAAATCTTGGCTGTCTTAAAATTGGCTTGTGCTGATATCTCCATAAATGTTATTAGCATGGTTATTGCTAATGTTATTTTTCTTGTGGTCCCAGTACTTTTCATTTTTGTTTCCTATGTTTTCATTCTCTCCACTATCCTGAAGATTCCTTCTGCAGAGGGGAAGCGCAAAGCCTTCTCCACCTGCTCTGCCCACCTAACTGTGGTGATTATATTCTATGGAACCATCCTCTTCATGTATGCAAAACCCAAGGCTAAAGACTTCTCTGGTACAGACAAAGTACAAGTCACAGACAAAATCATCTCTCTCTTCTATGGAGTTGTGACACCTATGCTCAATCCCCTCATCTATAGTTTGAGGAACAAAGATGTGAAGGAAGCTGTGAAGAATATGCTGTGTCAGAAATGCTCCTCAGAGGGAATGTCAATGCTTTAAACAAATTCCTTTACTCTGGATGCAGAACTGGATCTCACCTGTAGGTTCCAAACTAAATATAAGGATTGGTGGTACCATTAACTCCTGAAATTCTAATTTTTCTGTTCCTGATATTTAAATGTGAGAGAAATGTAGGGCCTACCTTTTCCCTTCATGACTAGATTAAAGAAGAAAGGGACAGCAATTTATGGGTAAAAGGATTCTCATCCAAACCATCCACCTTCTCATGGATAACATAATTTAGTTTAACTCTGGAATAATGGGTTCTGTAATCTTATGTGAAAGGAAATGCCATTTTGTTGTCTTAACCTCTTGCCTTCTATGTGCATTGGTTTTCTAGTCTCCTATCTTTCTTAGGAAGATAAACTAGAACTCAATGTAAATAATTACTAATGGGGTGGCCTTCAATCATAGAAAGGAAAAGAGTGAGCTTTTTAGGGTATTAGGTACCTAGCCTGTGTATATGCCATAGAGAGACAAGAGTAGAAAAATGAAGCTGTTTTTCCTAGGTCTGACTTCCTTTTGGCTGCAAACTGGCAGACACACTTCTGTGAAGAAGTGTCTGAGGGAATGTGTGTCACTATGCAGGCACCCCAGCTGATTGAGGGCTTATCATATGTTTCAATAGATGAGTAGTGGCATCTGAGTGAAAACCATTGTTACTGTTAATGACTCAAAAATTAGCTTCTAAAGAACTTGTTCATATAATTCTCTGAGAACATGGTAATAGTGGGTTTAAAGTATCACAAATTAGGTATCTTTTCAGTTAGATGAATTGCCCGTAGAATAAGAGGTTTCTATTCATTCATTCAGTCAGTCATTTGTTCCTGCATTAAATTATTCAAGTAATCAGTATTTACTGAATATTTTGTCTCAGACATTATGCTAACTATTGGTGATATCAAAAAAACAAACACATGGAGACAAAATCCCAAACATGATCAAGGAGTGCATAGTCCTGTGGTATACAGACTGACACTTAAATTAAGAACAAAAATATTAAAGACTATTCACAGCTTTCCTCTTCCCCTACCTTCTAAGCTGGATCCTTTGTTTGCATTCATAGTATGTTGGATTTTTAAGGGGCTGAACAGAGTGATGATGAATTGGAATAGTTTAAATGGGATAAAGTCATCTTCATATAAAAGGGTTTGGACCATCTCTAGGAAAGACATAAAAGAGGACAGTGAGAAAGAGGGGATAATGCAATGAGGAAGAAAGAGGTGCATGTTAGATATTTGGAACATAGATATGGGAGATATTTAAATAGAAACCATAAAAATAGAATCAGAGAAAATAAAGAAAATGGCTAAATAGGAAGCTTTGGTGCTGGTGTTCTGTGATCCTTCCTCTGTGTCTCTGTCTTGAAAATCTTAGTAAAGCTATGCAGTATCTTTTAAGACATTTAGTGATAGATTCCATTTATAGTCTCACCATGCTGAGACTGGCTGTTAAGATTGGTGACCTTAAGTGGTCACAGACTTAAGTGAGTCACAATTATAATTTAGTGTGTTAAGTGTTATTAAAGGGGGATAGGTAAAATTCCCCTAGAAGAGAGTCCTAGGAAGGGGTTTTCTGCTTGGCTGAGCTAGGAAAAACAATTCTCCTAGTAGTCTTATACAGAAGAATTTTTCAGACAGAGAAAACAGCATATGGCAAGATATGGACCACCATTAATAAGAGTTTCGATTAGTTGGAACTTGGGTTAGTGACAGAGGTTGGTTAGTGACCGAGGAGAAGATTGGAAAGGCAGCTTGGAGCCAAATTGTGGGGGCTTCAGATACTAAGATAGAAAGTCAATATTTCTGTAGGTTTCTTCTGTAGGTTTGCATTTCTGTTCTCTGGAGCCCAGGAGAGTACATCATGGCTCCACACAGATGAGTACATTTCAAGAAGTCAGGTATTTTTCCATAGTGAAAAATCTTCCCAGCCCTTAAGTCTGAGAGAAAAATGCCTCTAATTATGTACCATTGTCTGTTTTGCTGTACGTTGTTTGAGGGTGGTATTGTTTAAACACTTCACGGGGTGCACAGAGCCAATTTTATTCCTCAATGCAAGCTTCTTCCTTTATTCTTTACTTATGTTTCTGTTCCTTTCTTCTAAACTTGGGTTTAAACTTCACCAGCTACTTAATGTGTGTTTTTATGTAATTGACTAATCCCTATGCTCTTCTCCTCTCAACTGTTTTGTACTCAGAACTGTATTTTTCTCTATATATTTATTTGTGCTTGCCAATATTTCATATATGACAATGTAAAGGACATTGCAAAGAGAAACGGAGTTAAATAGTGTATGGCCTTGGACAATCTCTGAATCCATTTATTCTCTGGAACCTTAGTTTCATAACTAGTAAAATCCAATTTGAATGGGTCACTTGGTCAGTATGAGGTAGCTATCCAATGAACTCCTTTGTGTGAAAATCCTTTATGTTGGAAATTTTAAAGTACTAGAAAATGAGAGATATCATTAAATTATGATTTTATCCATTGGTTTCTCAATAGAAGGGACTAGATCATTTATTTCTTCTATATCTTACTATAGCCTAGTAATATACCATGGTTTCTGTAAGTTCTTTTAGGTCTGTTACAGGATCCCAACAAATAGAATATTTATTGTTTAGCTGATTGATTTATTGAAAATTGGCTGATTGAACTTAATACAGAACATATCAGGGAAGGGATGCACTTGTCATGCTAATGTGAATGAAAAGATAAAATAATTGAAAATAAAATCACAGACACAGATGCTTCTGTTGAGAAAGTGAAAAATTTGCTCCTACTGAATAAAAGAAGTGAATCTGTGCATTCTGTCAGATATCATTTGATTCTATTTGCTATTGGAACAGTTTATGATACTTTTCAGGAGAAAAACACTCAAAAGTGACGTTCAAGACATATTTTTTCATTCAAAGACCCAAACCCCTAGAGTGTGCAAAATCCATGCATTTTACTAAGGAATGGTAAGTAAAGACAAATAGGCTTTGCATCTTGCTTTTGAGTAGTGTTCCATTCAGTGGCAGAAATGGGGTAAAATGAAATAAAACAAGTATATATTGTGATAAAATTTATGATAATACTAAAAACAGTAAAGTCACAGCAAAACATCTTCCAGGAATAAATAATAAACATTTTACCTGGTTCTGAAGGATAAGTAATCTTTTTCCAAATGGAAAGTGGGGAACGGACATTCTAGGTGAAGCACACAACAGAACAACATTTTCAAAGGAAGACATGGACTTACTCCATGAGTTTGTTGAAAGGAAAGAGTCAGAACAAGATTTAGGTGCTGTATTTAATAAGATGTCAGTAGGGATGTATTTTAACTATGATTAAATAACTAGAAGGACTAATAAGATGGACCCAATATAAAGATTACATAAATTCAGAATTGAGGCTTCTTTTTGTTTCCACATAGTTAAATCCCTTAAAGTCCTGCTAGGCTCCAACACTTGTTCTTAGAAGAGGGCCACACTGCTGTGGCTTTCCTGTAATTTTCTTTGGAAAAATCTTCCCAGGAGGGTAAGTCCAATGGCTTCTGCCTAGTTCTACTCATAGCCATGCTCCTTCTGTTTTAACAGTGGTAAACTGAGGCAATGGTTATGGACCAATAGAGCATAATTAGCCCCTTTGTCATACAAAAGGACATATCTAATATATTAATAAATGACATAAATTGTTTTAACAGATCCACACAAATCACTGGCCTTATTAGAGAACAAAATGTAGTAGCTTCAAATGAAGACAAATTTCTGGATTGTCAATTTTCTTCTAATTAATCTGCAGTATCCTGCCTCACAAGATGCCATATGTATGGAATGAAAAATGCATCATTTATCCACAAACTGGGATTTGTAAAAAAAGCTAGATATCAGCTCTTGGGATTTGGACTTCTTAGTGGAACACATGGTAAAGAAAGCCTTCTTAGTCTTCTGTAACATAGGCCTCAGTGGTATCGAGGGTCAAGGGCCTAGAGCCAGAAGGAATAATTACGGGCCTTTCAGTGGTAAAATATACCAGTAACACTAAAGGAATGTGTTATTTTAAATTGTATTGATGACATAATCTGTGGTGATCATATAATCTGATTTGCATGCAATAGTCCAAGTTATGTCTGTTGTCCCAATATACTTGTTAATAGTACCCTGTTTCCGCTTCAAAAGTTTGCTGGTTTGTATGATAAGTGATATTGTGGCCCTTGTCACAGGGTAGAGTTGCTCAGAAAAACTGTTGCTTAATTTCTACCAGACTGGGAAATTGGTGGGTTCTAAGAGTTTCTTTCTTAGTGAGGTACCAGTGCAATATTTGTACTTTCTTAGACATGCGTTGTTGTGGCTAAGACCTTTTCATTGCTTCATTCTCCAAAAGGTTACCCTTTCATCAAAACAAATGGAATATAAATATAATATAATAAAGAGGTTTGTGGGGAAGCCCTTTCAGCCCAAAATTTATTATCATCTATCAATTTCTATAGAAAAATCTGCTGGGTTATGCCTGGGATTGTGTTAATTCTAAAGATAAATTTAAGGAGAATTACCTTAACAATACTAAGTAGATTCATCAACATTGTGTATCTATTCATTTATTTTGGTCTTCTTTAATTTCTCCTAGAAAGTTTTGAACTTTTGGTGTGGAAGTCTTATTTCTAGATAAATTCAGTTTATTCTTTAATATTTTTGATGGTATTTTAAGTGGACTTAAAAAAAAAACAAACTTCCTTCCCAGTATTGCTCTATTTGTGGTTCCATATAAATTTTAGGTTTTTTTCCTATTTCAATGAACAATAACCTTTGGAATTTTGATAGGGATTGCATTGAATCTATAGATTTGGGTAGTATGGACATTTTAACATTATTACTTCTTCAAATCCATGAGCCCAGAATATTTTTCCATTTATTTGTATCTTTAATTTTTTTTTATCAATGTCTTATAGTTTTCAGTGTACTAGTCTTTCACTTCCTTGGTCAAATTTATTCCTAGATATTTCATTCTTTTTGGTGCAACTGTAAATGGGATTGTTTTTTTAATTTCTCTTTCTGCTAGTTCACTACTATAGAAATACAGCTGGTTTTTGCATATGGATTTTGTGTCCTGCAAATGTTACTGAATCATTAATTAGTTCTAAGCTTTAGGGTTTTCTATATATGATATCATGTCATCTCTAAATAGAAACTGTTTATTTATCCTTTTTAATTTAGAAACATTTTATTTCTTTTTCTTGCCTAATTATTCTGACTATGACTTCTAGTACTATGTTAAATAAAAGTGGGGTTATTGGGCATCCTTGTCTTGCTCCTGATCTTAGAGGAAAAGCTCAGCTTTTCATTCTTGTATGATATTGGCTGTGGCCTTGTCATATGTGGACTTTATTATTTTGAAGTATGTTCCCTTTATACTCAGTTTGTTGAGAGTTTTTATCAGGAATGGATGTTAAATTCATCAGTTTTTTAATGGATCTGTTGAAATGATCACATGAATTTATCCTTCATTCTGTCAATGTGATGTATATATTGATTGATTTGCAGATGTTGAACCATGCTTGCATCACTGGAATAAATCCTACTTGATCATGGTATATTACTCTTTTAATGTATGGTTGAATTCAGTTTGCTAATATTTTGTAAAAGATGTTGCCTGTTTGATATTTCATTGATTTATTGTTTCCTTTCCTTCTTTCTTGTATACCAATCGCATGTGGGTTAGACTTTGATTTTGTCTGCAGGTACTCTATTCTTTATCACTTTTATTCTGTTGTTGAACCAATTCAGTGGATTTTAAAATTTCAGCTATTATACTTTTCAGTTCTAGAATTTCCATTTGGTTCTTTTTACAATTTTTATTTCTTCACTGAAATTTGGTATCTTTTCTTTGCTTGTGAGCGTATTCTCTTTTATTTCATTTAAGTAGTTATAAGGAGTTGCTTTATCACCCTTTCTGCTAATTCCAACCTTTAGGCTATCTCAGGCTTGGTTTCCATTTACTGCCTTTTTATCTTGAGAGTAGGTCACATTTTCCTGATTCTTTGTATGTTAAGTAATTCTGGATTGTATCATGGACATTGTAAATGTGATATTTTGAGACTCTGAATTCCATTAAATTCCTCTGAACAGTTTTGATATTTTGGTTTTAAGATAAACCTGGTTTGACTCAAACTAACTCAATCTTTTTGTTGGTAGTTTACATCCTAGTTTAAGATTTTTGTTTTTTCATCTTTAGCTAGGTTGTGCATACATGGCACATTGGTCAGAGAACTGACCAAGATTTTTACACAGAATTTGATGTCTTTTCTTCTGTATTTCCCCTTTCTGAAATCCGCCCCCCCCCCCAACTTTACACTGGCTGTATTTCCCCTGAACTCTGAGGTTTGTCCAGAAGGACTACCAGTTTATTATCAGTTTTTACTACTTCATGCAGTGCTTAGTTGAGCCTATAGGCATAAAAATGTGAAACCTACACCAAAACATTACTTTTCCAAAGTAATTTTAAAAACAATTTTCTACAAAATTTATCATCTCTAAGATGCTTGAGTCTGGTACAAGCTTATTCAGCTGTAGTGGAAGTAGCAGAAATCAGAAGTTCCCTCTTCACATTTTATGACTAGAATGCTTGCACCTCTTGTTTTCTCTGTGACGGATCCCTTCTTCATTCATTAACTGATCATAATTATGTTGTTTCTTAATATACCTCAAAAACAAAGTAATGCTGACATTTGGAATGGAGGACATGCTACAATGAATAAGGAATTTGAAATCCTCCTGAGGCCAGAGTTGAGCATACCATAGGGTTAAATAATATGGAATAACTCAGTCAGATTTACATGTATTATTATCCTATTAAGAACCCTTTAGTAATGTTGCATTATGTGACGACACGTGGCTCATGGGAGGAACCCATTACATTTTTTTATCTTCCTCTTTTCTATTTGGCTCTTTAGTCTCTTCCTACCCTTAGTATACCCCTGGTGTACTCTTTCCTTGATCAGGTAAAATGAAGGCTGACCTCCAAAGTTCCCTTTCTTTAGCTACATCATCTTCTTTCATCACTTTTTGCTAATGCTCCCTCCTTTTTGTAACTTATTCACATATAACCATCTAAGAATCCATGATTAGCCACCTTATTTTCCAGAACTCAGAGAACAAATGAGTAAGGTAAGTGATGGGATGAGAAGTAATATTTAAATAATGCATATGTACATAAAATGTGCTAGCTAATTAGATAAGTTATATATGCTATTTTTAAGTTCCTTTTCATTAATTCATTCTGGTGGAAAATGCAATGTATGATTGTCCCTTGCTGTGTCATTCAGATATAGACACTCAGGAATCCTTGCTTAATAGCTTATTTTCAAGAACCAGAGAGCAAATGTGAAAGACAATAGATGTATAAGGCAGTATTATTTAATAAATGCATAATATATACTATGTGGTGTACTAGGTGTCATAATACATAACGTTTTGAAATTGTTTTCATTAATTAATGAAAATAATGTTGCTTTCACTTTTGTGTTGATTACTTTTCTCATTTATTCAACACTATATGTGCCTGTTAGGGGCTGGGGACTCAGTGCTGGCTATTACATTGTCCCTACTTTCAAGGATTAGCTTCAGATGGCTTTGTAAGGTAGATAAGAAAATTTAGGCCCATATAAAGGTCATACAGTTCTTAAATAGCAGCCAAAAGTTAAGTCCATTTTCTGTCTATATTGCTTATGTTAATTTTGGAGTATGTTTGAGGAATAAGTTAAATACCAAGAGATATTTCAGGAGGAAACAAAGAACTGTGAGAAATTCTTTAAAAGTGAAGAGAGGTTGTCTGCTACTGATGTTTCCATTTCTCTGAAGAATTACCATTTTGATTCTGAATTTTTATTTTGAATCAGTCTTTTCATTTGTGCTATAAACTAAATGTGGGGTGTGTGTGTGTGTGTGTGGTGTTTGTGTGCATGTGTGGCAAAAACAAACAAAACAAAAAATCTTTGTCTTCCGAAGTATTCTGACAATTTTCTTCAGCAATCTCACCACCATATGTGTGGAATTAATTTAAAATTTGTTCTTAAAAATAAAATCTGAGTTTATGGTGCAGAATTGGAGTAGAAATAAAATCAGAAAGGCGATTATATCTTAAGAAACACCACTGTATATTACAACTGAATAGTTATTCAAAGGAGACATTTTTGGGGGGAACTTTTTCAGCATATTTTATTCAGTTGTAACTTTATCATCTTTTTCCCCTACATTTAAAGATTAGCTGCTATTTTACAAAAGTATTTGGAATGGTAGGTGGGGCATGTAATAATATGTAAAGCCCACTTCTCTTATTTCCCTGTGTGGTATTTCAGATAGTTGGACTTATAATGTTACTATTCTTTTTCCATTTCAACAGTTAATGACTACTCACTATTTTTAATTAACTTGACATTGGACTTCATACAGAGAACAGTGAACCATAGTTCTGCCATTGGAAACATTCCAGAAGCTAATACATGGTTATAACAAGGAAGAAAAATTGCTATAGTAGGTAAGGGTCAGGATAACACAGAGGAGGGAGGAACTAACTCAAGGGCGTTATTGGAAGGTTTACAGAGGATGTAACACTTGACCTATTTCTTCTGTCATTGCTAAGATTTCACTACAGAAGGAGAAATCTGACAATGGGGAGGAATAACATTTGCTATAGTCCTTAAATGAGAAAGAACATGAAATAATCATGTAACTACACAGAGTGTGAAATACAATACATGTGTAGGGAATGGGGGCAACATAGGCAGGTAACAGGAACACAGAATGTAGAGTTGGAAATGTAGGTTGGGGTCAAATGAGGTCTCTGGGTAAAATTAAAAAAATAAAACAAGCATATGGGGCACCTGGGTGGCTCAGTCTGATAGGTGTCTGACTTCAACTCAGGTCATCATCTAGTGGTTTGTGAGTTTGAGCCCCACATCAGGCTCTGTGCTTACAGTTCAGAGCCTGGAGCCTGGTTTGGATTCTGTGTCTCCCTCTCTTTCTGCCCCTCCCTCACTCACGCTCTGTGTCTTTCTCTCTCTCTAAAAAATAAACATTAAAAAAACAAGTGTAAGCAAACAAATATTTCAAAAGTATTTCCAACAAAAGTTACTAAAAATAATTTTTTTTTTGCTCAGTAGCTATATGTGTTGGATTTTCTTGGAAGGGCTTAATTTCAAATATTTTTGTCTTGTTCACATAAGTTTACTCGCATTTCTCAGACTGCTTAGCCCCACCTTTTCATGAAACCATTGTGATTTTCAGAAAGTGTTATAATTAGACTATTGATCTTGAAATCTCTAACTCTGAAGTTCTGTGATTCAACATATGACCACCTGTTGTTCTCTTTATATTGAAAACCCTTGCCTCAACATATGTGAGCTTCTTTTGTGCATGAACTTAAGGATATTATTTTCTCATCTTTTTCTCTAGACCTAGTGTCTCTCATTAATTTTCTCATAGCCCCAGGTACTTCCTTATTCCTTAGGTTATAAATGGTAGGATTGAGCATGGGGTTGACTACCCCATAGAAAAGGATAATCAGTCTGTTTTAAGTCAGTGTCTTTGGAATTTAGCTTCATATACATACAGGAAGAGGAGTGTCCCATAAGATACAGTCATCACTAATATGTAGAAAAGGCCTTTTTTCTTCCTTTAGCTGAATTAATTTTCAGTACAGCATAGATGATGAAAATATGGAAAAAAGACATTAGTAGGAATGGAGCAGATGAAAATATTACATTGCCCAACATTATTAAACTTTTATTCAAGAAAATACCTGTTCAGGCCAGCTTTATTAAATTCACACAAAATGATTAATGATATTTCTTGCACTGTGAGTATATTTTGTGTCATTCCATTGAGAAAGCCTAATCCCAGGAGATAGTTGCCATCTAAACACAAAGTGCCTTGCTTATGATGATGGGCTATTTCAGAGATTTGCTGATGACCATGTAGAAGCCATATGTTATCACTGCTAGGAACACACAGTCTGTGACCCAATTACATAAAGAGATAGACATTTATATAATACAACCTGTCAATGAGAGGGTATTTTTTTTTATAATAGGAAGTTTGTCAGCATAGAGGTGACAAAAGAGGATGCATACCAGATATCCAGGAAGAAGAGGCTACCAAAGAAGTACATGGGCATGTGGAGGCAGGATTCCAGGAGGGTTGATGACCAAGGTGCTGTTCTCCAGGAGGATTACTAGGTACACCACTAAGCACAGGACAAAAAGGAGTTTTTTTGCCAATTCCTTGGTACTCAGATCTCTCAGAATACACTGAATTTCAGTTGTCCAATTGGTCCTTTCCATTCCCCTTTTCATACCTGGAATAAGCCAGAAAAAGAAACAGCATATGAGTTAAGTGGGTGGTCCTATATTATATAAAGTAAAAGGTGAGTAGGGTGGAGGTCCAACAATTATGTGAGCCCTAGCTGGAGTGGTGGTAACAGCAGTGTGTTTGCTTGTGGGATTCCTCTTCTAGTTCATAAAGCAACTGAGCCACATCAGTAACCTATTAAAAATTCAGGCTTCTGTGCTCTGTTTTCTGAAATTGTGATGCACAAGGTCTGAGGTATGGAAAAATTATTTGCATTTTAACAAACGTGTTATTTCTGATACAATCAGTCCACAAACTCCACTTTAAAAATCAATGTTTTAGAAACAGCACGCTTTATTCTTCTCAACAAATATTTATTTATTTGATTTTACAGTATGATAGCCACTAACAACATCATTTATTTAGAGTTTTATAGTTTACAAATGTGTTCACACACATTACTTATTTTTTTTATCACTATATTCTCTGAGGAAAATTAAATCCAGAGAGAAGAAATTTATATAAAATCATTAAGTGAAGAAGCTGCTATTCAAATCTGGTCTTCCCAATTTTAAATCTCATGTATTTTAAACTATACTTTATTGTCATCCAAAAATTCTATAAGTTGGCTAAAGGGTGGGAATCAGGCACCTTTAAAAATAATGCTCTTCAGATGATTTTAATATGCAAATAAGGATTAAAGCCGCTGATCTAGTGGTGTCTTGCAAACTTTAATACATATGTGAACCACCTGAGGGAATCTTTGAAGACTGTCGATTCTTTTTTTTTTTTTTTTAATTTTTTTTTTCAACGTTTATTTATTTTTGGGACAGAGAGAGACAGAGCATGAACGGGGGAGGGGCAGAGAGAGAGGGAGACACAGAATCGGAAACAGGCTCCAGGCTCTGAGCCATCAGCCCAGAGCCCGACGCGGGGCTCGAACTCACGGGCCGCGAGATCGTGACCTGGCTGAAGTCGGACGCTTAACCGACTGCGCCACCCAGGCGCCCCAAGACTGTCGATTCTGATTGAGTTGGGCTGAGGTGGCTTCTGAGACCTGCACTTATTAACATGTTACTGGGTGATGCTGATGCTGCTTTCTACAGAACACATAGGTCACAAGGCCTCTTAGATCAACTCTCTCCAATACCTTGGAGAGCAACTTTTGGCGCTTCAGTTGTGTGTAGAATAGTAATTGGATAGTAGACAATGTGAAACTGAACATTATGGTGAGACTTGGAAGTGAGAGTTCTGTGTAGTTTATTGCAAACAGTTTCATGTTCCTTAGATTTTAGATATATAAGCAACCAAATTACATGTGGCCTGTCCATCTGAGTCATTCATCTTCCACTTGTTGAGTTTGCAGTTAGGGCCAATATTTTTTTTTTAAAGAAGGAGTTTGAGTAAGCTAAAGAACCTGAGTTGTGTGCTAAGTGCATGGAACAAATGTCTTCAATTTGAAAAAATACGAAAGAGTAAATATTAGCAAATGAACTTCTTGTTTATAGTAAATGAATCACAGAATGTCCTTTTAAAAACAGCTCTTCATATTTTTAACCACAGTTGAAAAATATTTCCCTGATAAATAAATTAATTGATCCAAAGGATGAGTTACTACTTAGTATTTTCAAGCAATGGCTGTGGAAATGTTAATATGATTTGCCTTGTGCTAGCCATTTGACAGTGAGTTATGCTATTCGCTGAGGAAACAATGGTCATACCACTTAGTCAATATAGAAGGAAGCTTATAATCCTATTGGCTATGGGAAAGAGGGCCCATATCGAGTTTAAGCTGCACAAAACTATGCAGGTTTACAAAGAGAAAATAAGAGGGGGTGGATAGGCCAAGATATACTCCTGTTCAGTACTGTTTATGAGTGGAATTTGAATTACTGCAGGAGCATAATCAACCTACTTTTAGTCTGCCAATAACACTCTGAGAGAGGCTTTGAACAAGCATCAGTAATCTGGAATCTATACTGAAGCTGTTTTAGGGAAGATATGGCTCAGGTCAAATGTCATTAAGTTTTCCAAAATGTTAATTCCTATTTGGAAATTATTTTCAGAAAATGATCATTTATTACTGAGACTAAAGTGGTGTATTTTGTATACTAACAGCCCCAAATGGTCATACTGTCAAAAGATTTTACTTACAGTCATTCCTATAGGAAACCACCCATCTCTTTTAATGCTTTAAAAAATAAAATTGAGTAGAGGTCATTATTTATATTTCTCTTGCAATGCTAGAATAGCTCCTTTAAGAGGCAGTTGATAGATTCCAAATATTTCATTCTTCAAAAGAGTACTGTGTTGAATACATTTGTGTTGAAATGCTTCCTGAATTTTTGTTTACTTCTTTATAACATGGAGATCCAGAGCCTGTTTGTGTAAAGGAAAGAAAATAATTGATGTTACTGATAGTACTTAAAAATTTCTCTTTATTTCTCATAAGATTTGAAGTTGTAGATAATTTTTCCATCATTGTATGCTACCTTTTTTTAAAGTTTTTACTTAAATTCTAGTTAGTTAACATACAGTGTCAAATTAGTTTCAAGTGTATGATATACTGAATCAACACTTCCACAAAACACCCTGTGCTCATCACAATAAGTGCACTCCTTAATTCCCATCACAAATTTTTTTTTAAGTTTTATTTTTTTTATTTTTATTATTTTTAATTTTTTTTATAATATATGAAATTTATTGTCCAAATTGGTTTCCATAAAACACCCAGTGCTCATCCCAAAAGGTGCCCTCCTCAATACCCATCACCCACCCTCTCCTCCCTCCCACCCCGCATCAACCCTCAGTTTGTTCTCAGTTTTTAACAGTCTCTTATGCTTTGGCTCTCTCCCACTCTAACCACTTTTTTTTTTTTTCTTTTTTCCTCCCCCTCCCCCATGGGTTCCTGTTAGGTTTCTCAGGATCCACATAAGAGTGAAACCATATGGTATCTGTCTTTCTCTGTATGGCTTATTTCACTTAGCATCACACTCTCCAGTTCCACCCACGTTGCTACAAAAGGCCATATTTCATTTTTTCTCATTGCCACGTAGTATTCCATTGTGTATATAAACCACAATTTCTTTATCCATTCATCAGTTGATGGACATTTAGGCTCTTTCCATAATTTGGCTAAGGTTGAGAGTGCTGCTATGAACATTGGGGTACAAGTGCCCCTATGCATCAGTACTCCTGTATCCCTTGGATAAATTCCTAGCAGTGCTATTGCTGGGTCATAGGGTAGGTCTATTTTTAATTTTCTGAGGAACCTCCACACTGCTTTCCAGAGTGGCTGCACCAATTTGCATTCCCACCAACAGTGCAAGAGGGTTCCCGTTTCTCCACATCCTCGCCAGCATCTATAGTCTCCTGATTTGTTCATTTTGGCCACTCTGACTGGCGTGAGGTGATACCTGAGTGTGGTTTTGATTTGTATTTCCCTGATAAGGAGCGACGCTGAACATCTTTTCATGTGCCTGTTGGCCAACCGGATGTCTTCTTTAGAGAAGTGTCTATTCATGTTTTCTGCCCATTTCTTCACTGGGTTATTTGTTTTTCGGGTGTGGAGTTTGGTGAGCTCTTTATAGATTTTGGATACTAGCCCTTTGTCCGATATGTCATTTGCAAATATCTTTTCCCATTCCGTTGGTTGCCTTTTAGTTTTGTTGGTTGTTTCCTTTGCTGTGCAGAAGCTTTTTATCTTCATAAGGTCCCAGCAATTCACTTTTGCTTTTAATTCCCTTGCCTTTGGGGATGTGTCGAGGAAGAGATTGCTACGGCTGAGGTCAGAGAGGTCTTTTCCTGCTTTCTCCTCTAAGGTTTTGATGGTTTCCTGTCTCACATTCAGGTTCTTTATCCATTTTGAGTTTATTTTTGTGAATGGTGTGAGAAAGTGGTCTAGTTTCAACCTTCTGCATGTTGCTGTCCAGTTCTCCCAGCACCATTTGTTAAAGAGGCTGTCTTTTTTCCATTGGATGTTCTTTCCTGCTTTGTCAAAGATGAGTTGACCATACGTTTGTGGGTCTAGTTCTGGGGTTTCTATTCTATTCCATTGGTCTATGTGTCTGTTTTTGTGCCAATACCATGCTGTCTTGATAATGACAGCTTTGTAGTAGAGGCTAAAGTCTGGGATTGTGATGCCTCCTGCTTTGGTCTTCTTCTTCAAAATTCCTGTGGCTATTTGGGGCCTTTTGTGGTTCCATATGAATTTTAGGATTGCTTGTTCTAGTTTCGAGAAGAATGCTGGTGCAATTTTGATTGGGATTGCATTGAATGTGTAGATAGCTTTGGGTAGTATTGACATTTTGACAATATTTATTTTTCCAATCCATGAGCAGGGAATGTCTTTCCATTTCTTTAAATCTTCTTCAATTTTCTTCGTAAGCTTTCTATAGTTTTCAGCATACAGATCTTTTACATCTTTGGTTAGATTTATTCCTAGGTATTTTATGCTTCTTGGTGCAATTGTGAATGGGATCAGTTTCTTTATTTGTCTTTCTGTTGCTTCATTGTTAGTGTATAAGAATGCAACTGATTTCTGTACATTGATTTTGTATCCTGCAACTTTGCTGAATTCATGTATCAGTTCTAGCAGACTTTTGGTGGAGTCTGTTGGATTTTCCATGTATAATATCATGTCATTTGCAAAAAGCGAAAGATGACTTCATCTTTGCCAATTTTGATGCCTTTGATTTCCTTTTGTTGTCTGATTGCTGATGCTAGAACTTCCAGCACTATGTTAAACAACAGCGGTGAGAGTGGGCATCCCTGTCGTGTTCCTGATCTCAGGGAAAAAGCTCTCAGTTTTTCCCCGTTGAGGATCATGTTAGCTGTGGGCTTTTAATAAATGGCTTTTATGATCTTTAAGTATGTTCCTTCTATCCCGACTTTCTCAAGGGTTTTTATTAAGAAAGGGTGCTGGATTTTGTCAAAGGCCTTTTCTGCATCGATTGACAGGATCATATGGTTCTTCTCTTTTTTTTTTGTTAATGTGATGGATCACGTTGATTGATTTGCGAATGTTGAACCAGCCCTGCATCCCAGGAATGAATCCCACTTGATCATGGTGAATAATTCTTTTTATATGCCGTTGAATTCGATTTGCTAGTATCTTATTGAGAATTTTTGCATCCATATTCATCAGGGATATTGGCCGGTAGTTCTCTTTTTTTACTGGGTCTCTGTCTGGTTTAGGAATCAAAGTAATACTGGCTTCATAGAATGAGTCTGAAAGTTTTCCTTCCCTTTCTATTTCTTGGAATAGCTTGAGAAGGATAGGTATTATCTCTGCTTTAAACGTCTGGTAGAACTCCCCTGGGAAGCCATCTGGTCCTGGTCTCTTATTTGTTGGGAGATTTTTGATAACCGATTCAATTTCTTCGCTGGTTATGGGTCTGTTCAAGCTTTCTATTTCCTCCTGATTGAGTTTTGGAAGAGTGTGGGTGTTCAGGAATTTGTCCATTTCTTCCAGGTTGTCCAATTTGTTGGCATATAATTTTTCATAGTATTCCCTGATAATTGTTTTTATCTCTGAGGGATTGGTTGTAATCATTCCATTTTCATTCATGATTTTATCTATTTGGGTCATCTCCCTTTTCTTTTTGAGAAGCCTGGCTAGAGGTTTGTCAATTTTGTTTATTTTTTCAAAAAACCAACTCTTGGTTTCGTTGATCTGCTCTACAGTTTTTTTAGACTCTATATTGTTTATTTCTGCTCTGATGTTTATTATTTCTCTTCTTCTGCTGGGTTTAGGCTGCCTTTGCTGTTCTGCTTCTATTTCCTTTAGGTGTGCTGTTAGATTTTGTATTTGGGATTTTTCTTGTTTGTTGAGATAGGCCTGGATTGCAATGTATTTTCCTCTCAGGACTGCCTTCGCTGCGTCCCAAAGCGTTTGGATTGTTGTATTTTCATTTTCGTTTGTTTCCATATATTTTTTAATTTCTTCTCTAATTGCCTGGTTGACCCACTCATTCGTTAGTAGGGTGTTCTTTAACCTCCATGCTTTTGGAGGTTTTCCAGACTTTTTTCTGTGGTTGATTTCAAGCTTCATAGCATTGTGGTCTGAAAGTATGCATGGTATAATTTCAATTCTGGTAAACTTATGGAGGGCTGTTTTGTGACGCAGTGTTTGATCTATCTTGGAGAATGTTCCATGTGCACTCGAGAAGAAAGTATATTCTGTTGCTTTGGGATGCAGAGTTCTAAATATATCTGTCAAGTCCATCTGATCCAATGTATCATTCAGGGCCCTTGTTTCTTTATTGACCGTGTGTCTAGATGATCTATCCATTTCTGTTAGTGGGGTGTTAAAGTCCCCTGCAATTACCACATTCTTATCAATAAAGTTGCTTATGTTTATGAGTAGTTGTTTTATATATTTGGGGGCTCCGGTATTCGGTGCATAGACATTTATAATTGTTAGTTCTTCCTGATGGATAGACCCTGTAATTATTATATAATGTCCTTCTTCATCTCTTGTTACAGCCTTTAATTTAAAGTCTAGTTTGTCTGATATAAGTATGGCTACTCCAGCTTTCTTTTGGCTTCCAGTAGCATGATAAATAGTTCTCCATCCCCTCACTCTCAATCTAAAGGTGTCCTCAGGTCTAAAATGAGTCTCTTGTAGACAGCAAATAGATGGGTCTTGTTTTTTTATCCATTCTGATACCCTATGTCTTTTGGTTGGCGCATTTAATCCATTTACATTCAGTGTTATTATAGAAAGATACGGGTTTAGAGTCATTGTGATGTCTGTATGTTTTATGCTTGTAGTGCTGTCTCTGGTATTTTGTCTCCCAGGGTCCCCCTTAGGATCTCTTGTAGGGCTGGTTTAGTGGTGACAAATTCCTTCAGTTTTTGTTTGTTTGGGAAGACCTTTATCTCTCCTTCTATTCTAAATGACAGACTTGCTGGATAAAGGATTCTCGGCTGCATATTTTTTCTGTCTAGCACACTGAAAATCTCGTGCCAATTCTTTCTGGCCTGCCAAGTTTCAAAAGAGAGATGAGTCACGAGTCTTATTGGTCTCCCTTTATATGTGAGGGCACGTTTACCCCTTGCTGCTTTCAGAATTTTCTCTTTATCCTTGTATTTTGCCAGTTTCACTATGATATGTCATGCAGAAGATCGATTCAAGTTCCGTCTGAAGGGAGTTCTCTGTGCCTCTTGGATTTCAATGCCTTTTTCCTTCCCCAGTTCAGGGAAGTTCTCAGCTATTATTTCTTGAAGTACACCTTCAGCACCTTTCCCTCTCTCTTCCTCCTCTGGGATACCAATTATGCGTATATTATTTCTTTTTAGTGTATCACTTAGTTCTCTAATTTTCCCCTCATACTCCTGGATTTTTTTATCTCTCTTTCTCTCAGCTTCCTCTTTTTCTATAACTTTATCTTCTAGTTCACCTATTCTCTCCTCTGCCTCTTCAATCCGAGCCGTGGTGGTTTCCATTTTGTTTTGCATTTCATTTAAAGCGTTTTTCAGCTCCTCATGACTGTTCCTTAGTCCCTTGATCTCTGTAGCAAGGGATTCTCTGCTGTCCTGTATACTGTTTTCAAGCCCGGCGACTAATTTTATGACTATTATTCTAAATTCACTTTCTGTTATATTATTTAAATCCTTTTTGATCAGCTCATTAGCTGTTGTTATTTCCTGGAGATTCTTCTGAGGGGAATTCTTCCGTTTGGTCATTTTGGATAGTCCCTGGTGTGGTGAGGACCTGCAGGGCACTTCCCCTGTGCTGTGGTGTATAACTGGAGTTGGTGGGCGGGGCCTTAGTCCGACCTGATGTCTGCCCCCGGCCCACCGCTGGGGCCACAGTCAAACTGGTGTGTGCCTTCTCTTCCCCTCTCCTAGGGGCGGGATTCACTGTGGGGTGGCGTGGCCTGTCTGGGCTACTTGCACACTGCCAGGCTTGTGATGCTGGGGATCTGGCGTAGTAGCTGGGGTGGGTAGGCAAGGTGCACGGGGGCAGGAGGGGCAGGCTTAGCTCGCTTCTCCTTAGGTGATCCACTTCAGGAGGGGCCCTGTGGCAGCGGGAGGGAGTCAGATCCGCTGCCGGATGTTTGGCTCCCCAGAAGCACAGAGTTGGGTGTTGGCGCGGAGCGAGGAAGTTCCCTGGCAGGAACTGGTTCTCTTTGGGATTTTGGCTGAGGGATGGGCGGGGGAGATGGCGCTGGCCAGCGCCTTTGTTCCCCACCAAACTGAGCTCCGTCGTCCAGGGGGCTCAGCAGCTCTCCCTCCCTTTGTCCTCCAGCCTTCCCGCTTTCCGAGCAGAGCTGTTAACTTATGACCTCCCAGACGCTAAGTCGCGCTTGCTGTCGGAACACAGTCCGTCAGGCCCCTCCGCTTTTGCCCGCCAGACTCCGGGGCTCTGCTTGGCCGGCGAGCCGCCCCTCTGCCCCGGCTCCCTCCCGCCAGTCCGTGGAGCATGCACCGCTTCGCCGCCCTTCCTACCCTCTTCCCTGGGCCTCTCGTCTGCGCTTGGCTCCGGCGACTCCGTTCTGCTAATCCTCTGGCGGTTTTCTGGGTTATTTAGGCAGGTATAGGTGGAATCTAATTGATCAGCAGGAGGCGAGGTGAGCCCAGCGTCCTCCTACGCCGCCATCTTCCAAAGGGATCTCCCATCACAAAATTAACTCTACCCCCACCCCACCCCATTAACCATCAGTTTATTTTCTATAGTTAAGAGTCTGTTTTTGCTTTGCCTCTCTTTCTTTTTCACCCCTTTACTCATTTATTTCTTAAATTCCACATATGAGAAAAATCATATGGTATTTGTCTTTCTCCAACTTATTTCACCTAGCATAATACTTTCTAGCTCCATCTATATTGTTGCAAATGGCAAGATTTTGTTCTTTTTTATGATTGAGTAATATTCCATTGTGTGTGTGTGTGTGTGTGTGTGTGTGTGCACGTGCATACACACATACCTTCTTTATCCATTTATTCATGGATGCATACTGGGCTATTTCCATAATTTGGCTATTGCAGATAATGCCCCTATAAACATTGAGATGCATGTGTCCCTTTGAATTAGTATTTTTGTATTCTTTGGGTAAATTCTTAGTAGTGTAATTGCTGGATCACAGGGTAGTTATATTTTTCCCTTTTGAAGAACTTCCATACTTTGGCTGCAACAGTTTGATTCCCACCAAAAGTGCAAGAGGGTTTCCATTTCTCCACATCCTCACCAACACTTGCTTCTTGTGTTGTTGATTTTAGCTATTCTAACAGGTGTGAGGTGGTCTCATTGTAGTTTTGGTATGTATTTTCCTGATGATGAGTGATGTTGAGCATCTTTTCATGTGTTTGTTAGCCATCTTGGATGCCTTCTTTGGAAAAATGTCTGTTCATGTCTTCTGCCCACTTTTTAATAGGAGTACTCATTTTTTGAGTATTGAGTTTTATAAGTTCTTTATATATTTTGGAAATTAATCCTTTAATTAGACATGCCATTTCAAAATATCTTCTCCATTCTGTAGGTTACCTTTTAGTTTTGTTGATTGTTTCCCTTCTGTGCAGAAGCTTTTTATTTTGATGAAGTCCCAATAGTTAACTTTTGCTTAACCTCAGGAGACATATCTAGAAGGAAGTTTCTATAGCTGATGTCAAAGAGGGTACTGCCTGTGTTCTCCTGTAGGATTTTTATGGCTTTAGGTCTCACATTTAGATCTTTAATCTATTTTGAGTTTATTTGTGTGTACGATGTATGAAAGTGGTTCAGTTTCATCCTTCTGCATGTTGCTGTCCAGTGTTCCCAACATCATTTGTTGAAGAGACTGTCTTTTTTCCATTGCATATTCTTTCTTGCTTTGTCAAAAATGATTGACCATATAGTTGGGGGTGCATTTCTGAGTTTTCTGTTCTGTTCTATTGATCCATGTGTTTGTTTTTGTGTCAGTACCATGCCATCTTGATGACTACAGCTTTGTAATATAACTTGAAATCTGGAATTGTGATGCCTTCAGCTCTGCTTTTCTTTTTCAAGATTGCTTTGTCCTTTTGGGGTCTTTTGTAGTTCCATATAAATTTTAGGATTGTTTTTTCTAGCTCTGTAAAAAATTCTGGTGTTATTTTGATAGGGATTGCATGGAATAGGTAGATTGCTTTGGGTAGTATAGACATTTTAACAATATTTGTTCATTCAATCCATAAGCATGGAATGTTTTTCCATTTTTTTGTATCTTCTTAAATTTCTTTCCTATGTATTCTATTTTCAGAGTACATATCTTTTACCTCTTTTATTAGGTTTATTCCTAGGTATTTTATGTTTTTTGATGCAATTGTAAATGGGATCAAAACTTTGATTTCTCTTTCTGCTGCTTCAGTTTTTATACATTGATTTTATATCCTGTGACTTTCCTGAAATCATGGATCAGTTCTAGTAATTTTTTTAGTAGAGTCTTTCGGGTTTTCCCTGTAAAGTATCATGTAATTTTCAGAGAGTGAAAGTTTGACTTCTTTCTTGCTGATTTGGATGACTTTTGTTTCTTTCTGTTGTTGATTGCTGAGGCTAAGACTTACACTACTGTGTTGAACAACACTGTGAGAATGGATATCCCTATCGTGTTCCTGATCTTTGGGGGAAAGCTCTCAGTTTTTCCCCACTGAGGATGATATTAGCTAAAGGTCTTTCATATATGGCTTTTATGATGTTAAGGTATGTTCCTTCTATCCCTACTTTCTTGAGGGTTTTATCAAGAAAGGGTGCTGTATTTTGTCAATGTTTTTTTCTGAATCTATTGAAAGGATCATATGGTTCTTATCCTTTCTTTTATTAATGTGATACATCATGTTAATTGATTTGTGGATATTGAACCACCCCTGCATCCCAGGAATAAATACCACTTGATCATGGTGAATAGTTCTTTTAATGTACTGCTAGATTCTATTTGCTAATATCTTGTTGAGAATTTTTGCATCCATGTCATTAAGGATATTGGTCTCTAATTCTCCTTTTTAGTGGGGTCTTTGTCTGGTTTTGGAATCAAGGTAATGCTGGCCTCATAGAATGGATATGGAAATTTTCCTTCCATTTCTGTTTTTTAGAAGTTTCAAGAGAATAGATGTTGTTTTTCTTTCACGATGGCAGAGCAGCATAGAAGTTCTCAGCTTGTCTCATTCCTGAAATGCAGCTAGATCAGCACCAAACCGTTTTGCATACCTAGGAAATTGGTCTGAGGATTAACACAACAATATGCATAACTTGAGCCACAGAACTCTGCAGGTATGCGGTGCAGAGAGGTGAACTAGGGGAGAGAAAAGCCGCAGAAGGCAGGGAGCTGTTTTTGCAGAGAGAGGACAGAGAAAAGTGGAGAGAAGGTGGTGCGCAGAAGAGTGCAGGAAAAGCGCTCTCCCTGAAAGTAGCTGGAGAGAAAGAGAAAGAATGGAAACTCTCACAAGGGACTGAACAAGAAATCTGTACCTCAAAACCAATGATGGGGAGAAAGAAGAGGGTTTCAATGCCATTAGTATTCTATAAACTGTGGAGTGTAGAGTCAGAAATTCCAGAGCTTAATATCTGGCCATGCTCTGGTGAGGAAGCAGGGTGATTCCCAACGAGTGGGCAATGGGGTCCAAGGGGTCTGTGGGCCACACAGGGAGAAGCGGTTCCCCTGCTTGGAGGGCGTTTGGTAGTGCCATACAGCTTCCCCACAGGTAAATGTCCTAGTGGACCCCGGAGAATAGCCACATTTGCTGGTATTGGGACAAGGACACCAGAATGCAGTGAAACCTGACTCTCTCTATGTGTTGTGATTTGCCATAATCTCTGAACCTTTGCTGCTGTGTGATCGAACAATTGTTATCTGGGGCAAGCCAGCACCTGGCCATAATCTTTGACTTCTGCCACAGCACAGGCCCACAAATGTTTTCTAGGGCAAGCTGACATTCAGCCATTGCTCAGTGAGACCCTCCTCCGGAGTGTTAGAGCGGATCCACACCACAGGGTTCTCTGAAGTGAGGGGCTTGGAAGCACAGCCCCACCTGAGATAAAACTGTGTGGGAGGTACCACCTGGCAGGCTGATCGCTTGGACACAGACAAGGTAGAAGTGGGGGAATGGATAAAAGCCTGAGACAAAGGAGGGGTGCTTGATTGTGGGTCGGTGAGAGTGCTGTATCAGAGCTGGGTGAAGCCATTTCCACCTCTCCAGCACAAGGGCATGGACGCCACAGATTCACCCCAATAAGCTAAGCAGCGCCACCTAGTGGAGAATGGAGCTGTTACACCAAGTCATGCCCAACTGCGCCTTCCAAGCACATCCCCTAGAAGAACACAAATCTCTCCACCTGCTTGGTGTACAGACTATGGAGGACTTCATAGTTTGAGTTCTAGGGGAAACTGGATATAACTTAATTTGGGTTTCGTTATGTTTGCTGATTCATCTATTTTTCTTCTTCTTTGTTTAAATTGTTTTATTTTTTCTCCTTTCTTGTCTTTTTCTTGGATACAGAAAGAAAATTTCATTTTTATTTTCTGTATGGAAACATTTTAAAAAATTCCTTTTACTATGTTTTTTTACTTTTTCGTAATTTTTAAATTCTATTTAACATTCTTCATTTCATTTTATTATATTTAATTATATACTTTTTTTAATTTTTAAATTTTTTCTTACTTTTTTTTCTTTTCTAATCTTTCAATTTTTTTCTCTATTCTATAAAGCTTCTTTCAACAACCAGACCAAAACATACTTAGGATATAGCTTTCTTTATTTGAGTTTTTCTGTTGTTTTTAATTTTTTAAATTTAAATTAAAATTTTATTAATTCACTTTCTTCCTCCAAAACGACAAAATGAAGGAGTTCACCCAAAAACAAAGAATACGAATAAATGACAGCCAGGGGCTTAATCAACACAGATATAAGCAAGATGTCTGAACTAGAATTTAGAACCATGATAATAAGAATTACTAGCTGGGGTTAAAACAAGCATAGAATCCCTTTCTGTGGAGATAAAAGAAGTAAAATCTAGTCAGGATGAAATTAAAATTGCTATAACCGAGATGCAATCTCAAATGGATGCCATGGCAGCAAGGATGGATGAAACAGAGCAGCAACTCAGTGATATAGAAGACAAAATTGTGGAGAATAATGAAGCAGGAAAAAAAGGGAAACTAAGGGAAAAGAGCACGATACAAGAATTAGGGATATCAGTGACTTATTAAAAAGGAATAACATAAGAATCATAGGAGTCCCAGAAGATGAAGAGAGAGAAAAAAGGGTAGAAGGTTTATGTGAGCAAATTATAGCAGAAAACTTTCCTAATCTGGGGAAAGACACAGATATCAAAATCCAGAAAGCACAGAGAACTCCCATTAGATTCAACAAAAACTTAACACCAAGACATATCATAGTCAGATTCACAAAATACACAGACAAGGAAAGAATTATGAAAGCAGCAAGGGGGAAAAGTCCTTAACCTATAAGGGAAGACAGATCAGGTTCGCAGCAGACCTATTCACAGACACTTGGCAGGCCAGAAAAGAGTAGCAGGATATATTCAATGTGCTGAATCAGAAAAACTATGCGGTCAAGAATTCTTTATCCAGCAAGGTAGTCATTCAAAATAGGAGTGATAAAGAGTTTCCCAAACAAAAACTCAAGGATTTTGTGACCACTAAACAGCCCTGCAAGAAATTTTAAGGGGATTTCTCTGAGTGGGGAAAAGATGAAACAAAACAAAAAAGACCAAAAGCAACAAAGACTAGAAAGGACCTGAGAACATCACCAGAAACTCCAACTCTACAGGCAACACAATAGCACTAAATTCATATCTTTCAGTACTCACCTAAACTCAATGGATTAAACACTCCAATCAAATGACATAGGGTATGAGAATGGATAAGAAAATGACACCCATCTACATGCTGCTTACAAGAGACCCATTTAAACTCTAAAGATACATTCAGATTGAAAATAAGGGTACGGAGAACCATCTATCATGCTAATGCTCTCCAAAAGAAAGCTGGAGTAGCCATACTTGTATCAGACAAACTGGATTTTAAAATAAAGATGGTAACAAGAGATGAAGAAGGGTGTTATATCATAATTAATGCATCTATCCACCAAGAAGATCTAACAATTGTAAACATTTATACCCCTAACATGTGGGAACCCAAATTTATAAATCAGTTAATCACAAACAAAGAAACTCATTGATAATAATACGATAATGGTAGGGGACTTCAATGCCCCACTTACAACAATGGACAGATGATCTAAACAGAAAACCAACAAGGAAACAATGGCTTTTAATGACATACTGGACCTGATGGACTTAATAGATATATTCAGGACAATTCACTTAAAGCAGGAGAATACACATTCTTTTTGAGTGCACATGGAACATTCTCCAGAATAGATCACATACCAGGACACAAATCAGCTCTCAACAAGTACAAAACAATCAAGATCATACCTTGCATATTTTCAGACCACAACACTATGAAACTCGAAGTCAACCACAAGAAAAAATTTGGAAAGACCACAAATGCATGCTATAGTGATTGGATGCATGTTTATCTTCTATTTATATTCCTTAGTTTACAGATATCCGTCTGTTATATTACATAATTAGTAGTTATATGAAATGCAACTAAATCCTTTCGGGATTTAACTTTTACAAATTTTTTTTTCTTTTCCCAGCAAACCTCCTGTGGTCTTTAACTCGATTAAGACTAATGCATTTTTAAAAAACGTTTATTTATTCATTTTGAGAGAGAGAGTGCAAGCAGATGAGGGGCAGAGAGGGAATGAGAGAGAATCACAAGCAGTCTCCATGCTGCCAGCATGGAGCCGACACTGGGCTCAAACTGAACCCATGTGGGGCTTGAACTCATGAACCATGAGATCATGACCTGAGACAAAACCAAAATTCTGAAGCTCAACCAACTGAGCCACCCAGGTGCCCCAGGTCTAATGCCTTTTTTGATTAAACTAAGTCTCAAAATGTCTCAGTGAGCAGTGTCCCTTACATAGAGTTGGGATTCTTACTTTCTGTGTTCTCCTAGCACCCTAGGGTGCACTTATATCATGTTATTGTAATTATTTATTTACTTGATTATGTGATATTTTATCGTGAGTTGCCTGAGAGCAGCTTTTTACATAATTCAAAGAGATCTTCAGTGACTTGCAGTATATTCAATAAATGTTGAATGAATGAATGAATAATTAGTATAGTATTTCCAGAATAATGATCCTTTTAATGTACCTCTAACAAAAACCCCTTGAAAGATGGTAGAATTTAGTTTTTAAAATATATGTAATGTATATTTTCATTCACTGCTGTAGATAATCACAGAGGCATAAAATGGCCAAGACAACTTGACAGTCATTTCCAATTTTATTTTCCTGGGGTTTACTCGTTACCCCAAAGTTGAGGTCATCATATTTGTGCTGTGCTTGCTGATGTACCTGATCACCCTGCTGGGTAATATCATTCTGATGTCCATCACCATCCTGGATTCCCACCTACACAAACCCATGTACTTCTTCCTCAGCAACCTCTCCTTTTTAGACATCTGGTACACCTCTTCTGCTCTCACTCCAATGCTGACAAACTTTGTTTCAGGGAAAAACACCATCTCATTCTCAGGATGTGCCACTCAGATGTACTTTTCTCTTGCCATGGGCTCCACTGAGTGTGTGCTCCTGTCCACGATGGCGTATGACCGGTATGTGGCCATCTGCAACCCTCTGAGATACCCCATCATCATGAACAAGAGGGCTTGTGTGCAGATTGCCGCTGGCTCCTGGATGACAGGCTGCCTCACCGCCCTGGTGGAAACAGTATCTGTGCTGCAGCTGTCTCTCTGTGGAAGTAGCATCATCAATCACTTCACTTGTGAAATTCTGGCTGTCTTGAAACTAGTTTGTGTGGATACTTCCAGGGTGCAGTTAATCATGCTGGTGATCAGCGTACTTCTTCTTCCTATGCCGATGCTCCGCATTTGTGTCTCTTACGCGTTCATTGTCTCCAACATCCTGAGAATCAGCTCAGTGGATGGTGGAAGCAAAGCCTTTTCAACATGCGCAGCCCACCTGACTGTGGTGGTTTTGTTCTATGGGACAGCTCTCTCCATGTACCTGAAGCCCTCCGCTGTAGATTCACAGGAAATAGACAAATGTATGGCTTTGGTATATGCTGGATTAACCCCCATGTTGAATCCTATCATTTATAGTTTACGGAACAAAGAGGTAAAAGCAGCTGTGAAAAAATTGCTGATTAGGAACCCTCTGTGTGCTTTTTTAATCCCCCAGAGCAAATCATAACATTAATCTAAGGGATGTATTGATGTGTTCAATACACACCAGAACATTGGACTAAGAGGGGAAGACACTCATTTTAAATAAGATGTGTGATTTCCTAAGTTTCCTCCTTGACTGACTGCTGAAGCTCTAAGATAATATAGACATATCTTACATAAGCATATCTGAAATCTTACATAAATAGACTTATGATGACAAACTTCAATTTTATTTTGGGTTATAGACTGTAAGTATAGCTTTAAACATTAAGCTAGTGTATTGTTAGTATTCAAAATTATGTACATGTAATATACAAATGTAATAACTATAGTAGACTTTTTAGATAATTTATTATTAACCTTTGTTTTAGGCTGAATCGTGTCCCTGCAAAACTTATGTTGAAGCTCTAACCCACCAGTACTTCAGAATGTATTTACGTTTGGAGATAAGGCCTTTAAAGTGTGATTAAGTTAAAATGAGGCTATCAGTGTGGGCCCTCATCACAATTGGACTTATGTCATTATAAGAAAAAATTTAAGAAATTTAGACACACATGGGTACTCCAGGGTTTGTCACACACAGGGGAAAAGACCTAGCAAGAAAATGGCTATCTGCAAGCCAGGGAGAGGCTTCAGAAGAAATCAAATCTGCCAACACTTTAATCTTGGTCTATCCTCCAGAACTATGAGAAAGTCAATTTCTATTGTTCAGGCAATCCAATCTGTGCTATTTTGTTATGGTAGTATTAGGAAACCACTACAACCTCTTTTAAGCATTGCTAAATTTAATGGGAGTAATTGCATATTCTACAAAGTATAACTGTGTTTTACATGTGTGGAAATATTTGTGGATGCAGATAGATGTGTGTGATGTGAATGTCTATGTACAAATGGAGAAGGTCTGCACAAATATATACTGAATAGAAATGGGGTAGAGGGATGCTAGTCTGCAAAAATATCAGCGAGTTTAGCAGTTTGTTGTTGGTCTTCGAGTGCTGACATTAATTTCGTAAATTCAAAGAAGCTGCAGGATGTTTCAGTGAAACTATAAGCACCCTTCCCTTTTTTATTGTGCTTTCCCCTGACACCTAGATGCTTAGATCCAAGGGTATAAATAAAGCTATAAGCATTTAGAAACAAAATACATGATATATTTATATTATAAAATACACAGTATCCCAAACCCACTAAAATGGTGAGAAATGCTGAAATATATGACATATCTTATTGTATAAGCCATAATATACAAAGAACTTAAAAATGTACACTCATCAGTATTTGTAACATTTGTATGTCTTTTCTGGACCAGATGACTAAATGTGAGGACAGTGTGCAAAACTTATTTGCTCTTTATCACGAAGTTGTCACAAGAGTCAATAAAATTGTGATGGCTTGGATCCAGAAAGCAATGGCATGAAGAAGATAGGATGAATATGGGAATTAACGGATTGTAGGGCTGGATTCGATTTCTCAGATATGAATAAACAGTCATCAAAGATGATTGGTCCATTGGTGTAAGTAAAGAACTCTGATGCAGTCGTTGATTGGATGACACGAGTAGCGTAAGGATGATGGCTTCACAAAGATAGGGATGTAAGTCGGTTGACTGGTTGGCTGTGCATTGATGTGTAGACTTACAGGTTAAGACAGATTTGTGAAATCTGGGCAAGAAATTAGGTCTAAAGCTATATATATGTTGGGAAATCTTTTGCAAAGAGATGTAAATTGAGTACTAGGTGTGGATGATGTTTTCTAGGGTAATTTAGGGCAATTATCTATAAAATTTTGGTTATGTTTTCCTGTTATTGGTCAGAACTGTGGTGAAGGTGAAAGAATAGTACACATGGGATCTAGAGTAAATTATCCACAGTATACAGAAATGCTGATTCAAAGGGGCACATGCACCCCAGTGTTTATAGCAGCACTATCAACAATAGCTAAATTATTGAAAGAGCCCAAATATCCATTGACTGATAAATGGATAAAAAGAAAATGGTATGTATATACAATGGAATATTACTTGGTGATCAGAAAGAATGATATCTTGACATTTGTAAAATGGATGCAACTGATGTGTATTATGCTAAGCAAAGTAAGTCAGGCAGAGAAATACAAATATCATATGATTTCACTCATACGTGTAATTTAAGAAACAAAACAGATAATGGGGCCCAGGGTGCCTTGGTTGGTTGGGCGTCTGACTTCTCCTCGGGTCATGATCTTGTGGTTTGTGAGTTCAAGCCCTGTGTCAGGCTCTGTGTTGACAGCTCAGAGCCTGGAGCCTGCTTCAGATTCTGTGTCTCCTCCTCTCTCTGCCCCTTCCATGCTCTTGCTCTGTCTCACTCTGTCTCTCAATGATGAATAAATGTTAAAAAAAAAAAAAGAAAGAAAGAAACAAAAGAGATGAACATAAAGGAAGGGAAGCAAAAATAAGATAAAAACAGAGAGGTAGGCAAACCATGAGAGACTCTTAAATACAGAGAACAAACTGAGAGTTGCTGGGAGGGAGGTGGGAGAGGGGATGGGCTAAATGGGTGATGGACATTAAGGCGGACACTTCTTGGGATGAGTGTTACATATGACTGTTATGTGTAAATGATAAATCACTAAATTCTACCCCTGAAGCCAATACTACACTATATGTTAAATAACCTGAATTTAAATTAAATAAAAAGAATTACAATTTTTTGGGGTGTCTATATAAGCTTAGTGATCTTAGGCGATTTCTTTTTTTTTAATGTTTATTTATTTATTTTGAGAGAGATAGTGTGTGAACACGCACGTAACCAGGGGGACGGTAGAGAGAGAGGGAGAAAAAGAGAATCCCAAGCAGGCTTCATGCTGACTATCCCCTGCAATGCAATGCATGGCTCTATCCCATGAACCATGAGATCATGACCTGAGCTGAAATCAAGAGTAGGACTTTTAACCAACTGAGCCACCCAGGCACCCCAATCTTAAGCAATTTCTTAAACATCCTAATCCAATTTCTTTGTCTATAAAATGGGAAGTTTATTTAATCTATCAATATATTTATAATAATTATTTAAAATTATTTAAAAGTTAGCAAATATGCTAATTCCAAAAGACCACCTGTGACTTAGCTAGGATGATAGGTGTATCACTTTGACAGAGTCAGATTTTGATCTTTTTTTTTTTTTCTTGCTAGACTCTAGTTTCAGTTAGTTTGAATTTACCTGTGATTTCAGGGTGCCTGGGTGGCTCAGTCAGTTAAGCATCCAACTTCGGCTTAGGTCATGATCTCTGGTTTGTGAGTTCGAGCCCGTGTTAGGTTCTATGCTGACAGCTCAGAGCCTGGAGTCTGCTCTATATTCTGTGTCTCCCTTTCTCTCTGTCCCTCCCCTACTGACAGTCTCTCTCCCTCTCTCTTTTTCTCTCTCCCTCAGATAAATAAAAATTAAAAAATATTTGAATCTACCTATGATTTCAATGTATTGAGAAACATCTATGAGTGTGTTACAAGTCTAGCCTATCACTCTGGTAGTGTTTAGGGATATAAGCATAAAATATCCCAAGTTATCTCTTTCTCTCTCTGTCTTTCCCTCTTTCTCTGACAGTCTGAGCTGAGTCATTCCATATATGGGTGTCCTTTTGATTCTACTGGGTTCTGACTACCTGAACTGGGCCTCCCTTTCATGTTGACCTTTTACTTATTCCATCAGGCCCCAAACATCCTGCTGGGCAGAACAAGCAGGGATTCCTTTCTGAACTCTGTTGGGTTGTTGAAACCTTTGCTGGGTGGCCCTTGAGCAGAGCCACTCTCCTTATCCAGCTCAGGCTGTGGGACTGTACCAGGCAACTCACCTGTATTACATACAAATAGATGTTAGGTAATCACATAAAAAATAAAAGTACAATTATTATTCGCTAGCAATTTCAAGGGGATTTCTTTGAAAGGAAATATTTAAAATAAGATTATTGCTTTTGATAGAGTGAAATTCTCAGTAATCCTTAAGAAGTGTTTATACAATTGATAGATATTTTTTTTCAGCAGTTGCTCATTACAGAATAAGTATACACTGATATGATTTTTGCCTTACCCAGACCAAATGACCTCTTTTTTAATGTTTATTTATTTTTGAGACAGAGAGAGAGAGAAACACAGAGTGTGAGCAGGAGGGGGGCAGAGAGAGAGGGAGACACAGAATCCGAAGCAGGCTCCAGGCTCTGAGCTGTCAGCACAGAGCCCAGCGCAGGGCTTGAACCCAGGAGCTGTGAGATCATGACCTGAGCCGAAGTTGGACACCCAACCAACTGAGCCACCCAGGCACCCCACAAATGACCTCTTGAGTATATTTATCTTTCTTTTATCTTCCCTTACATTTCTGTACATTTAATATTAGCTGATATTTTATCCATAACTTTTCGATGTGTTATTTGGTCAATGAAATAATACATAAATTCAAGTTCTCTTATATCCCTGTATTAAATCAAGTACTTAGACTATATTTTACTATTATTTCAAAATGTTAAATAAGTAATTACTTACTGCCTACTGTTTAAATTTATTTGACATTAGACTTCATACAGAGAACAGTGAGTTCTGCCATTGGGTGGATTTCAGAAATGAACAAATGATTATAGTGTAAAAGGAAAATAGCCATAACAGATAAAGTTCAGGACAGCATAAAGGAGGAATAAGTAAGCGGGCAAACTTTGGAAGGATTTGTAGAAGATCTCACACTTGAATTGTGCTTAATAAGATTGCTAGGCTGTTACCATAGAAAGAGAAATGTGAGGATGGAGATGAAGTGGCATATGCTGTTGTCTTTAGGTGTAAAGAACATGATATAATTGGAGAAGTAATAGTGAATGTAGCACAGCATGTGCAAACATGGGAGAAACATGAGGAGGTAAAGAAGGGGAAATATGTACCTGAAAAATTAGGTTGGAGTCAGGTCAAGTCCTTGGGTAAAATAAAAAGCAGTAACAAACAAACAGACAAACAAACACAAAAATTCAAGTAGTTCTCTCAAAAGGGAACTGAAAGATACATGTTTTACTTGTTCAGCAGACATACATACAGATGGTCCATACATTAAAATGGTTTGACATAGGATATTTCAACTTCATGATGATGTGAAAGTGATATGCATTCAGTAGAAACCACACTTTAAAATTTAAATTGTGGTCTTTTCCTGGGCTAGTAACATGTGGTATGATATTCTTGTTGCGCTAGGCTGTGGCAGTGGCCCCAGCTTCCAGTTTGAGCCACATGATCACAAGAATAAACAACTGATACACTCACAACTGTTTCATACCCATACAACCATTCTGTTTTTCAATTTAAGTACAGTGCTCAATACGTTATATGAAATATTCAACACTCTATTGCAAATAGGGTTTGTATGAGATGGTTTTGACCAACTATAGGCTAATGTAAGCATTTGCACATTTTCAAGGTAAGCTGTGATGTTCAGTAGATTAGGTGTATTAAAGATATTTTTGACTAATGATATTTTCAAATTTTGATGGGTTTATCAGGACATAACTCCATCAGTTGAAGAGAATCTGTACTGGATTTTCCTGGAAACATTTAATTACATCTTTTTTCTTATTCCTTAAATTTTACTCTTAGTACTTATACTAGTTGTGTCTACATTTTTGTAACAGTCATTTTCGTAAAAAGGGAAAGCTAGATAATTATCTTGAAATTTCTTTCTAGCTCCTAAATTCTGTGATCCTACATATAATCTTTATTTCTTTTGCTCTGTTTTAAATAAAAGTCTTTTCCTCAAATATATGAGTTTATTTGGTGCATGAACTCGAAGATGTAAGTTTTTCATCCTTTTCTCCAGAACCAGTGTCTACTCATCAATTTTCTCAAAGCTCCAAGCACCTCTGTGTTCCTCAGGCTATATATGATAGGATTGAGCATGGGAGTGACTACTCCATAGAACAGAGCAATCAATTTGTCAATAGCAGAGTCTTTGGACTTTGGCTTCATATATATGAAGAGGATTGTCCCATAAAACATGGTCACTACTGTTAAGTGGGCTGAACAGGTAGAAAAAGCTTTTTTTCTTCCTTCTGCTGAATTCATTTTTAGTACAGTAGATAGGATGAAAATGTAGGAGATGCAAATTAACAATAATGGAATATACAAAAATATTACATTGCCCAACATTATAGCAATCTCATTCAAGGAAATATCTGCACAAGCCAGCTTGACAAAAGCCATTATTTCACAAACAAAGTGGTTAATGACATTTTTTCCACAAAAGGGCAACCGTATTGCAAGAATAGTTTCTGTCAGTGAATTGAGAAAGCCCATTCCCCAGGAGAGGGCTGCCATCTGAATACAAAGTGCCTTGCTCATGATGATGGGGTATCTCAGAGGGTTACAGATAGCCACGTAACGGTCATATGCCATCACTGCTAAGAGCACGCATTCTGTGCATGCCATAGTGTAGGAGACAGACATCTGAACAACACACCTAGTGAAGGAGATGGTTTTTTTCTTTGATAGGAAGTGAATCAACACTGAGGGGGTAAAGGAGGATGTGTAACAAATGTCTAGGAGGGAAAGATTACCAAGGAAGAAGTACATGGGCGTATGGAGGCGGGAATCCAGGAGAATTAGTATGATCAAGGTGCTGTTCCCCAGCAGAATCACCAGGTACATCATCAAGCACATGACGAAAAGGAGTTTTTCCACTTTGGGGTATTCAGAAAGTCCCTGGAGAATGAACTCAATCTCTGTCCAGTTCGTCCTGTCCATTTTATTTTTCTATACCTGGAGTAATCCAGAAGAGAAAACTGCATGTGAGCATAACGCGTCAGTGCATATTACCATGTGCAGTGAGAGATCACTGGGGGAGGGGCACCAAGTGTGTCCACACTCGCTGGAGTGGTGCTAAGAGCTCTGAGTTTAGCGTTTTGAATTTCTCTCCTGGTACATATAGGGATTGAAGACGTGTAATAATTACATTGACCAGCTCTTTAAAAATATAGGCTCTTGTATTCCATTTCCTGAGATAGTGATACACAGTTCTGAGGCAGGGAAGAACTATTTGCATCTTAACAAACATCTGTTATTTCCTATTCTTTGGACCCACAGCCTACACTTTGAATATCATCATTTTGGAGAGAGTATACTTCATCTGTTATAAATAACTATGTATTTGATTTTATTTCATGGAAGTCATAAACAATATTATTAGTTCAGGGTTTTATAATTCACTAATATATTCACACATATTACTCATTTTATCATCACTATAATTCTCTGAGGAAAGTGAAATTCATAGAGGTAAAATGTATATGAAAACAGAGTGTGATCCACTATTCCAATTTATTTTCTAACTTTATAGCACTTGCCAGTTTAAAAAAATATTTTTTAATGTTTATTTTTGAGAGAGAGAGGGAGAGCGTGCGCACATGAGTTGGGGAGGGTCAGAGAAAGAGAGGGAGACACAGAATGTGAATCAGGCTTCAGGCTCTGAGCTGTCAGTACAGAGCCCGACACGGGGCTTAAACTCTCAAACCGTGAGATCACGACCTGAGCTGAAGTCAGATGCTTAACTGACTGAGCCACCCAGGCACCCCAACACCTGCCAGTTTTACTTATTTTATTTTATCTATATATTAAAAATTTTTTTTTAATGTTTATTTTTGAGAGAGAGAGAGAGAGAGAGAGAGAGAGAGAATGGGGGAGGGGCAGAGAGGGAGGGAGACAAAGAATCTGAAACAGTCTTCAGGCTCTGAGCTGTCAGCACAGAACCCGACATGGGGCTGGATCCCACGAACTGCGAGATCATGACTGAGCTGAAGTCGGGTGCTTAACCAGCTGAACCACCCAGGCACCCTGTATTTTTATCTTTTTTAATGTTTATTTTTGAGAGAGAGCACTAGTGGAGGAGGGGCAGAAGGGGAAGGAAACAGGATCCAAAGTGGGCTCTCGGGTGACAGCAGAAAGCCAGATTTGGGGCTCAAACAAGTTGCCAAGATCCTTACCTGAGCCGAAGTCAGTTTATCCAACTGAGCTACCCAGGTGCCCCTCACCTGCCTTTTTTATTTTATTTTTTTTTAATTTTTTTTAACGTTTTATTTATTTTTGGGACAGAGAGAGACAGAGCATGAACAGGGCAGGGGCAGAGAGAGAGGGAGACACAGAATCAGAAGCAGGCTCCAGGCTCTGAGCCATCAGGCCAGAGCCCGACGCGGGGCTGGAACTCACGGACCGCGAGATCGTGACCTGAGCTGAAGTCAGACGCTTAACCGACTGAGCCACCCAGGCGCCCCTCACCTGCCTTTTTTAAACAACATGCTCTTGCCCTCTCAGAATTATGTGAATTATCTAAGGAGTGGGAATCAGACATCTTTCTAAATAATGTTCTCCAGATGATTCTAATGTGCCTTGCGGAAAAAAACCACCTGTCTAGTCAAGTGCCTCCAAATTTTAGTACACACAAAATTCGGATAGGAGAATCTTTGTAAGGGATTCTGAATCAGTGGGTCTGAATTGGATTCTAAGATCTGAATTTATTAACATGTTTCCAGATGCTGTTTATGTCTGCAGAACTCACATGAGTAGCAAGGCCTTTTAGACCATTTCTCTCCAATGCTATTGCAAATTCCACTACTGCTTCCCTTGTATGTAGGACTGTAATCGAATAGTAGACAATGCAAAACTGAACATTCTGTGACACTTGGAGTTGAGACATCGGTGTGAGTGTATTACACTCAGTTTTGTGTTCTTTAGATTTTAGATATACAAGCAACCAAACTACATACAACAGAGTCTGTTGTTTTTGTCCATATTAAAGTCCTTTCTCTTCCATATTTTGAATTTGCAATTATGGTAAATATTTTCCAAAAGAGGAATTTGAAGTCAGCTCAAGCATCTGAATTGTGCATCATAGAGCATGGAACAAATAACTTTAATTTGAAAAAAATTAAAGAGTAGATATTAGTAGCTGACCTTTTTACAGTAAATAAATCAAAGAACATAATTTTGAAAACACTTTTCATTCTCAAGGTATTCTACCTAACTTAAAAAAATCCCTAGAGGAAAAAAATTTTGATCCAATTGATAATTTTCTTACTAGTGCTTTTTAAAAAATGTTTATTTATTTTGAGTGAGATGGAGAGGGCGTGTGAGTGAGGTAGGGGCAGAGAGAGAAAGAGAGAATCCGAAGCACCCTCTACACTATTAGCACAGAGCCTGAAGTGGGGCTCCTTCTCATGAACCACGAGATAATTACCTGAGCCAAAATTAAGAGTCTGAGTCTCGACTGACTGAACCAACAGGTGCCCCTCTAGTTAGTATTTTTAAACAAGGCTATGTGGTGCGTCTGAGTGTCCCAGTTAAGCATCCTTCTCTTGGTTTCAGCTCCAGTCATGATCTCACAGTTGGTGGCATCGAGCCCTGTGTCAGCCTTTGTGCTGACATAGAAGAGCCTGCTTGGGATCCTGTCTCTCCCTCTCTGCCCCTTCCCCCACACTCTCTCTCTCTGTCAAATAAACATTAAAAAAATTAAAGAAGGCCCTGTTTCTGATATAGGCTTTGCCATTTCTTTCTGGGATCACCTTTTGCCAACAGGTTATGCTCTTTTCTATGACAACTCCAGTTTACAATGGCAAATCATGTTAATCAGCATAATACAATATTTATACGCCTATTGGCTATGGAAAGAAGGGTTCTCATGCAATTCAGGCTGTACCAGGCTTTGCAGGCATACATTACAAAGAGGGTAGGAAGCGTTGGGTAGGGCAGGATATACTTCTATTTGGTATTAAGTTTAGAATTTGATTGACTGTAGATATATATATATATCAACCTACTCTGAACCTGAAAATAAAATTTTGATAGAGTCTTTGAAGGAGCATCAGTTGTCTTGGATCTGTTGTTTCAGGGAAGATGTGAATCATGTCAGACGCCCTCTCCCTTCTTTCCTAGGAACATCACCAAGAAGGTGATTCCTATTTGGAAATGACTTGTAGCAAATAATGATGGTGTACATCTGGTATACTGATAGTTCAGAGACAGTTGCTGCAAAAAAAAAAAAAAAATCACTTGCAAACATTTATAAGAGAAACCAACAATGTGCTTTAGTGGTTTCAAATGGTGGTGGTGATGGGGGAGGAATAGTGGACAGTAAGAGGAAATTACTTTCATTACTCGTGTAATATTAGTGCAACTTTTAAGAAGCAATGGACAAACACTCTTGTTTAATAGCATTGTGACAAATGATTTCTTCATTTTAGCTTACTTCACTAAAATATTTTCCTGGGGACAAGAGAATGGAAAATTTTAAGATTCTTGATAGTTTCTAATAAATCACTTTCTATGCAAAATGTATATTAGATAATTCTTTACTAAATCCTTGCCATTATTGGATATTATCTTTTGAAATAGTTTTTCATTTTTAACTCATGGCAGGGGAATTGTTAAATAATCATGGCACACTAATTTGATGGGCCATTATGCACTTCTTATATGACATTTGTGACAACTTTGTATTAAAACAAAGATTTTTAAATTATATTAGAATGATTAAGTTGGAAACAAACAAAAAAACGTCATTTTTTTTCTTTTCTGCAAAACTGAAACCTAAACCAAGATAGCCTAGACAGTGTAGAAAGACTAGGAATACCTAAGACATTAATGGTTACCTAGAGACCTTTCTTCTACTTTTCTGAATTACCCAAAACTTAAAATTGATATTCATAAAGAAAGAATATTATTTAAAAGGAGGAAGCAGAACAAAGTATGTTAAAATAATTTAAGTTGTACAGTGATTATCTTAATTTTCTAGAAACTACATACACATTGAGGCTAAGCTGTACTGGTGTGTCCTATCCAGTTATTGGGAGGAACCCAGTATTTCTGATTTCCAGAGAGCATTTATAATCCCTACTTTCAAAAATCTTCCAATAAACAGTGTTTTTTGTTTTTTGGAGGTATGCCAAGATGAGGGACTTGAGTTCTTCACTTAATCATATTTTATCAAAAGAGATGTGGTCTGTTGATGCCTAGCATGGAAATCATTTGGAAGATGACATTCCTATTTGTAAAGGATCTGAACACCTGGATCTTAGCCAACCTCTAATCCCCCTCTCCCAACCCCTGGTTTTTTATAAGAATTAACATCTCTGTGGTTCAATGTGCTGGGACTTTATCTGGGCACTGTTTTAGTGTTGTAACAGTCCTAAGGAAGTCTGTGACATTTTATTCAAGCCAGAAGTCAAGCTGTCTAACTTTTTAGAAGGAACTTTCTAACTTTCTATAAATTTTTATTTTGTTTTATTGACTTAGCTACTTGAAGATCTAATAAAGTACTAACATTTTTCACTGAAAAACACATGCTATCTGCACTCTAAATTCTCACTAAAGGAAATAATCCTATCATCGTCTCCAGCTCTTCTAAAGATATCAATTAAGACAATTGATACTGTACAAAAATAAATGGATATCCTGTCTTAATTTATAGATTTTATAGACTCTACTCTTTAATTAATATACCACAAGGAAAGATGTATTATTTTAGCTTACAAAGAGAAGAAAAATTTTCATGTGATGTCCTAGTATGAGGCACTTCATATCATTTTTATCATGTAATCTTCCAAATAAGCCAAATATTATTATGAATTTTACCAATGAGGAAATTACTTTGAAATTTCAAAGGTTAAGTACAATGATCACTATCTTTTTAAAAAGTATTTATTTAAATTCTAGTTAGTTAACTTACAGTGTAATATTAGTTTCAGGTGTACGGTTTAGTGATTCAGTACTTCCATACAACACCTGGTTTTTTATGTCTTATAGTTGGTAAATACCAGAAGTATGATTTAAAACCTTATATTGGGGTGCCTGGATGGCTCAGTCAGTTAAGCGTCTGACTTCGGCTCAGGTCATGATCTCATGGTTCGTGAGTTTGAGCTCCGCATCAGGCTCTGTGCTGACAACTCAGAGCCTGGAGCCTGTTTTGGATTCTCTGTCTCCCTGTCTCTCTCTGCCCCTCCCCCACTCATGCTGTCTCTCTCTCTCTCTCTCTCTCTCTCTCTCTCTCTCTCTCTCTCAAAATAAATAAACGTTACAAATTAAAACCTTATGCTTCCAAAACCCGGTTTTAGCACTATACTTTATTTACTTATTGATAACATTTATTCTTATAAAACCACTATTTAATATGATGCACTTAACTTTCAAGCATCCAAATGAAAAAAATATACATAAAAATATATTGAAATCTCTGGAAAGCATTGAAGGCATTTATTGTCTTCCACTTATGAAGACACTATCCACAATAATGAAATAAATTGTGAAAAAGGCCAAAAATTCCTTTCAGGTCTAGTGTGGACAATTAAAGTATAGAGTGGTAGAATTGATTTGTTACATATGTGGGAGATTAAAAAAAATAGTATTTCTTCTTTTGCCTTGGACACCTACAGCTCAAATTAACACTTATAATTACTTCAGCACCCTGTTACATATATTTGGTTTCTAATCCTGTTTTTACAATAAACACCTTTAATTACAAGTTTCCTCAAACCCCTACTGAGCACAGTTTATGTGTGATTAATATATAAATTATTATGGATCCTTTCTCCAGATGATTTTTACATAAGATTTATTGAACTTTATACTTGAATACAGTAGCATTTCACTTATTATTAAGGGTCTATTATTAGACCTGTTTGCATTACGGGCAAATTACCTTCCTCAGTAGTCTCTTCCATGTAGTAGTTTGGGATCTTTAAAGAAATTTAAATAATATCCTGCTCTTGAAGTTGGTGCCTGGAATTTTGTGTTTTTTTCCTTTACACATATATACATATTTTCAAAATCCCACCAGCTGTGATCACCTCAACAAAAAGAAATCTTTATATTTATTGATAGGATGTTTTCCTTTGGAAATGATTTGAGTAAAACTTTTCTCTTTATCTTACCTTCTGTCTGTGTTTTAAAGTCATTCTCACCATTCCATTCTATTAAGTAATAGAAAACATTTCCAGGAATTTGAATTCCATTTGCATTTTCAGATGAGACCAGATTTTCAATTTGAAAGATGGTTGTTCTCCTTCCTAAAAAGAAATGTGAGGAAGAATTGCTACAACCAGGCAATTGGTTTGAATATGAATTTTCCTAAGAAGGTGTCAAGGAAAGAAAACATATTAAAAATAAGGATCCATGATGCAACTCTGGTTTCCCAGGACTTGTTCTAATGTTGATGCTTACTCGAGAGATTCAGCTTCTCTTGGAATTAATTTAGCGCCCATTTTTTTACAAACTTCTTCAATCCCTAAGGTTGTGAGTCAGAAACTTAGGATTCTCTAGAGATCAAAATCCCTGACTTCTGCAGATTCTAAAGACCCAATTATCTTCACTTAAAGAGAATCTTCCCCAGCCATAAATTTCTTGGAGTATTAATTGAGTATGGCTGTCTTTGATGGCTTCTACAGAAGCTGGGATTGGAATCAGAATATGTCCAAAAGGTTGCAGAAGAGTTAAACTTTTCCCAAGAATTTGTTTTTCATTTTGTTACACAAATAATACTAGATCAATCCTAATAGAATCCTAAATAGTCATCCCATCTCTTTGAACTGTTTTTATTTTTATATTTTTATTCTAGACCATACACTATTTTTTCTTTATACCAGTATAATCATAGTATAAGTTTGATTAGTATTTGCTACTTTATTGCAATGTTTTTGTGATTTTTCATAGTCTTTGTAATATTCCTTTTTAACATGTGAGGAATATTAAGTGGAATTAGTATAATCTAGCCTACAATTTTAATATAATTGGATCTTTTAATTTGTCTCAGTATGAGATTTTGATATAATGACCATTGGTATCTATGTATTAGGATAACTAATCTGCTTTTCCTTCTTCTGAAAAGCAGGTATCACCATGAACACAGCCACTCAGGGACTCACTCCTAGAAGAGTGAATAATCTCCTCACTGTGTGTGCCAGATTTTGTTCAGATTGCTGTTTCCATGCCATCTGTCCCTGGATTGTTTTCTTGCCTTCTCTCCAGGAGCAGTGCAGTACCCTCTGGGCTCTATCCCAGCCAAGCCTGCTGACCTTTAAAACTCTAGGCTTTAAGCCACACTGGTTGCAAGAACTTATTAAATTCAGGCCCTCTGGTTTTCTCAGCCAATGGCTTGGGGAAACATTCTCCTTGTGTGTTTCCCTGTGTGTTCCTCTCTCTCTTGCATTCCTCCATGACCAAGGCTCCCTCCCCTCTGCAGCATCTCAGATCCTTTTCACCCCGAACCAGCTCTCTCTTCTTCTTACCTTCTTCTTCTCTCCTTTTAGTTGTGGAATTTGTTCTGGCAGTCTTTAGGTTGATTCTTGGATATTTAGGATGATTTGATAGTTCTCTAGCTGTGTTTGTGGGATGAGATAGGTCTCCTACTATACTGCCATCTTCCTGCCTGCTACCTTTTGTAGTTTTCTATACTTTTCTATTTTGATGAGGGGGAATTATGAAATCATCATAGTATATCATTTGATGGACTATTTTACAACTATTAAATAATATTTTTGAAGAATTTGCATTAATGCAAAAATATTTATGTTAACATGGTTATATGAAAGAAAAAAAAAACTAGTTTTCATCATTGTTTGCAAAGCCAAAACCTAACCCAGTGGTGAAAGGTGGTTAGGGTAGAGCCAAGGGCTCGCATCTGTTGCCTTAGGGTTAAATTGCCTATCTCATTTAGATCACCCTTATGCCTTTAATAATGGGGGGAGGGCACCCATAAAGGATTTCATGAGGGCAGAACCCCATCTGCTTCTTCAGCCTCCCACTTGCATCTGTAGTCTGCCTCCCTGTAGGTTCCTTATCTCTCCCTGCCTAATGTTAACACTTTCCCTTTTCATTCATCCCCTGGAATAGGGCTCCTTAACAGCAGTTAGGACAGTGACAATGACCATTCTGGCTTCTTCAAGATGATAAGGGACAGTGTGGGAGTGCAGCAGTTAGAGTTGTTCAGCTGAGTGGCCCACGATGTGGTTCTACAAGAAGGCTGGCAGGCATGAGGCAGCACACACATTGGCAGACACAAAGAGAAAAGCACAATGTAAAGGTTATACTGACCAACAAGATGGCATCTTAAAGATAATGTCCCCAGTTCCCAAACCAGTCAAACAATCCAGGAGAGACCCTAACCTTGTCCAGTAATGCCCACATGTCATCTATCAGTTATACAACTCTGTGAGAATTATCAGTTATATTGAAATAACATGTCAGGGAATCTCACATAACCCAGGTGGTGGAGGAGCCATAGTAATCAATAGTGCATCAATGGTATTCTCCAAGAGTCCGGCCCTAACTTTATTTAAGCATCTAATGCTTGTGTGGTGTTATTTAGGGTTTTGCTGTGTTTAAGCAGACAGTTTGCTTTATTTCGAGGTGTAAAACTTTTTTTTTTTTTAAGAGCTGGGAGTCCTACCAGAGAAAGAGTCGAGGCAGCTGTTTACCCTTATTAATTGGCAAATTTTTAGGTAAGCTGAACCTTTATTTTATAAAGCAGAACTTTTATTACTTCTTGTGCTTTTTCCATTTTTTTTTAGGGGAAGGCCTCTACCCAGTTAGTAAAAGTATCAACCCATACCAACAGATGTTGGAATTCCTTTGACCTTGGCATGTGAGTGAAACCTAATTATCAGTCTTCCCTGAATAGTCTCCAGTTCCTTGATTGGCTGGGCAAGCAAGTTTGTGGTTGAAAGGATTGTTTCTACACAGGCGGATACTACTTGATGAACTTTCCTTTACAAATTCTTCCCAGTAAAATCTTTTGGGGCATTTGATAAGTTTTATCCCTCCCTAAATTAAAGGCCTGATGCAGTGCTTTTAGCTCTGTGAGCTAGGTAATAGTAATTGCCCCTGTTCTGTTTGTAACCATTCCAAGGGCTGGAGACAGTGTCCATGAGTCAGACCCCAGTTCCTTTCCTTGGGATAGTAGGTGGGATTGAGCCTCCTTTAATAATTGATATAGTGGGCAAGCTATTTTCCTGAATCCCAGTATCTACAGCCTACAATATCCAGTAATTCTCCAAAACTCACACAATTGTTTATTGTCCTGGAGTTAGTAGCACTACAGTCTCTAATTCAGTTATAATTGTCCCTTCCTAGCAAGGCTCTCTGGTATTATCAAGAAAGAATGAGAAGAAATTAGTTTTCCCCATATTCAGTCCAGGGGCTGAGAGAAAAATTTAGTTATAAGGTTTCCAGAGATGCCTCTAATCGTCAGGCTGCATTTGGGTAGTTGACCTGGAGTGGAAAGGAGGACAGAAGGTGATTCCAGTATCAAGAAAGAGATGAACCGGGTTTTTAGTTACTGAGTTTTCCTGAGTTACCTGAGTTCCAGGCTTCCAATAGACAGTTGGAGCCACCCTGAGGTGCCCCAGGTCCCATTGGTCCATTCTAGGGACATTGGTTATCTGAGCCCTCACAAATAGAGGTCACTGAGGGCATTCAGACTTCCAGTGATGGTCTCCACATAAGGGGCATGGCTTGCAGGGCTTTGACTTCTATTGTCCCTTCTGAGGGAAGTCTTGTTTCTGGTGCACTGCCTGACCACATAAGTGGCATTTGGTGCCAGGACCTCTGGAAGTCTGGTCTGACATAGTGTGCAAGGCCACAACTAAGGCCTTAGATTTTTCTTAAGCCTCCTTTCCTGTTTTTTGTTTTTTGTTTTTTTTTTAAATTTTGATCTCAGTTGTAATATACTCGACTGGCAGCTTGTAAGAGCTCCTCCAGGATCCCTTCTAGGACAACAGCCAATTTTTACAGCTTTCTCTGAATATCTGGGGCCAACTGAGTGACAAATTTGTCCTTTAAAATTATCTCAGCCTTAGGGGTGTCAGTGAAGATGGCCATATATTTGAGAGCCTCTCTCAACTTCTCCAGGAAGGCCATTGGGGTCTCATTCTATGTTTGTAAAATAGTGGCTAATTTAGCATAATTTAAGGACTTCAATTTAGATCTCCTTTATTTCTCTAAAGCACAAACTCGGAAGTGGTGACAATACCATTTCTTTTTTTTTTTCAAAAAAAATTTTTTTTTCAACGTTTATTTATTTTTGGGACAGAGAGAGACAGAGCATGAACGGGGGAGGGGCAGAGAGAGAGGGAGACACAGAATCGGAAACAGGCTCCAGGCTCTGAGCCATCAGCCCAGAGCCCGATGCGGGGCTCGAACTCACGGACCGCGAGATTGTGACCTGGCTGAAGTCGGACGCTTAACCGACTGTGCCACCCAGGCGCCCCTACAATACCATTTCTTAATGGGATGGTCATAATCCCAATTAGGATCTTGGGATGGAATTACCTGGGCCCCAGTAGAAAACTAGAAGTGCCCTAAAGAACCTCCGGCCCCATAATAATTAATGAGTTGCCTTTCTTTTTTCTTCAGAGTTTATGGATCAAAAATCATCCCAATTATTCAGAATGCCTCCCAAAGTAGACATTGGCCTTGGTTAGGGAATTGTCCATCTATAGGAAAAAGGAAGAAGAGGCATCACTTAATTTTCCATACCTGGCCAGGAGAAGCCTCATCTCCTGGCCCTACATTTTGGCTGGCTATGAGACTGGCAGCCAAAAGCTTTGTCAGTTTTGTGAGATGCTGGGAGCAGTCACTATTATCCAGGCTTGACCCTGTCTCCGAGAGCTGACCTTGTCTTCCTTGATTTCTTCTATCCCTCGATTTTCTGCTTGTGGGACTTTGGGGTATTGACTGTGACCAAGCAGGACTTCCCTGATTGTAGGAAGGTGCACTAATTTTATTTTGGCACAAAAGTAATCCTCTTTTACAAATATATGTTAAACGGCTGGTGAAAACCAATTTTATGTGTGTGTGTGTGTGTGTGAGGATAGAATTGGTCATCAAGCGGGCTAAAAGGGCCAAAGTCAAGGTCTATTCCCTTGCCTTTTTCAGCAGTGCCCACATAAATATGTTGCAGCCATGTGGATGCCCATTTTAGAGTATCTAGGTTGTTATGAATTGGTATACATTGAGCTAAGCTTAGCAAAATGGCTCCTATGTATTCCAGTAAAAGCCCTTTATATATTATAGTCATATATCCCTTACATGGCACAGGCATCCATTCCTTTGCTAAATAGAAACAACACAAACGTGGAACATTTGGAGACTGGCATCAAGGACATTGTCACCATTTCCCCAGCCTTTGGATCAGAGGAGGAGCAATTTCAACCAAGGCTTGAGTAAAACAATTCAAAAGGGCATGCTGTCCTGCTGTCCTGCCCTTTTGGTTAAAATCATATTTCTTTCCATCTTTTTGGGCAAACAAAAGGGGTAAAAACCTTTGTTTATCTCTTTTTTTTTTAAATCAAAAGCATACCAACAATCCAAGTAAACTTTGCCTTTTTAATAGAGAGTAAGGAAGAATTTTAATCTGATACCAGTGTACTTTTTTTTTTCAATATATGAAATTTATTGTCAAATTGGTTTCCATAGAACACCCAGTGCTCATCCCAAAAGGTGCCCTCCTCAATACCCATCACCCACGCTCCCCTCCCTCCCACCCCCATCAACCCTCAGTTTGTTCTCAGTTTTTAAGAGTCTCTTATGCTTTGGCTCTCTCCCACTCTATATACCCGTGTACTTTTAAAATCCATTTATTTTAAACTTAGTCCATTCTGACCACATATAAAATTTCTTTCCAAAGATTTCCCTTCACAAACTTTCTACACCTTTTCTTTGCTTTCAGATTTTGAACCTAACCCCCTTTTTACTCCAAACAACTAGTCTCATTTAGGACAAAATTACTTTCTTTTTCTTTCAACAAAAATGTATTCCCATTCCTTGTATCTTTTTTACGTATCTCCTACTTTTCTACATATAGAGTTACTTTCCTTATTTTTATCAGTCTAATTACATTTAGCAGAATTTTAACTCTTAGAAACCTTAGTCTCCAGTGAAAACTAAGTAGTAACCAATTGTGAACTTATCTGTTACATCAGAATTTTTTTTAGATCGCAAACTTATGAATCTATTATGCATAAATCATGTTTTTTAAAACAGATTTAAATATCCTTTTTTTTTTCAGCAACCTGGGTTAGGTTTTGGAATATTTCTACATATTGATCAGGGTTTTCTGAAAATTTGCCCAGGTCCTTTTTATTTGCTTAGAATCTTGCAAGGAAAATGGAACCTTCTTGGGGCCAAACTCACCATGAGGCATTTTAGTCAATAGATACATTGAATGTGCCTTCCTTTTAGGGAGAAGATTTTTCATCCCTCACAGTCCTGGATAAGGAGGGCTTGAGGGTCTAACAGGTGGCTTTTCTTGAGAAGAGGCATGGGGTGGGGGGGCAAGTCTGCAAGTTCTTGCCTTTCTCGGTCCCTTAAAGGGGCCAGGAGGTTGACACCTTACAACTCTTACATAAGGAGCTTTTCTTTTATAATATAGATCTAACTTTAAGACAGTACTGTACTCCTTTAGGAGGCCAAGACTCTCCATCTTCCAGGAGATACTTCAGGCTCCTCTTAGCATTGGTAGGTTCAGTATTAAGCCCTGACCCAAATCAGACTCCTGAGGAAGTCAGATGCCACCTTAAGCCATATGAGGTCGCCATGGAACCACTGATTGGGACTCAGCACTGGCTTTGACCCCTTGGTCAGGTCGGAGCCTTTCTGCTGTCCATTTCATTCACACATGGTCACATAGTGACTCCAACCTGCCACCCAATGCCCAGCTCCTTAAGGTTTCATTCCTTACTTCTTTTTTTTTTTTTTTTTTTTAACGTTTATTTATTTTTGAGACAGAGAGAGACAGAGAATAAACGGGGGAGGGTCAGAGAGAGGGAGACACAGAATCTGAAACAGGCTCCAGGCTCTGAGCTGTCAGCACAGAGCCCCACGTGGGGCTGGAACTCACGGACCGCGAGATCATGACCTGAGCCGAAGTCCGCCGCTTAACCCACTGAGCCACCCAGGCGCCCCTTTCGTTCCTTACTTCTTATACAAATACTCAGGGCAACTCTGGGAAGTGATCAGGTTCCTCTTCTGCCTCTTAGGGGCAGGTCTACCAAAATGAACCTGGGTTCTTACCAGTTTGTGGAGCGGTGCTCCCTAAGCTGTTCCCGGGCCTTACTAAGTTCCAGTGTGCTTCCAGACCCTTGCCCCATCGCACTGGGAGGGGCTGGTCTCCTATGGATCAAGCAGTGCACTGGTGCCAGGCGAGGTTGCTTCTTCCCGTGCTCGGAGGCTCCTACCCTGGTGACAAAGGAGGTGGGAACGCACCATCTCCAAATCCCAGACGGGAGCCCCCAAGAGATACAGCAGGATTCTCGCATAGAGAGACGGGACACCGAGGCTTCCTTTGTCCAGGAAACAACTTTATTCGTTGTGCCAGCTTGGGCTCAGTGGGTTCGAAATGAAAAACTGAGCCCCAAGTGCAGTGGAGTATAGCTTTTTATGCAATTTCTACTTCTTTGTCTCCCATATATGGTGACACATATAGTCTGATCAGACACAGTCCAAGTTACAAACTTGTGACAGAGCTGTGCATACACAGTACAGGAGTTGATTGCATCATGCTACTTTCCCTTGTTCTGAGGATGCCTCCACCACATTCCTTAGGGAGGGACGCTACCTCCGCCACAATTTCAGTGTAAGAAAGGAAAGATTGGGTAAAGAGCTCTGCTCTTGGGAAGGAAGCTTAGTCATGTGGTGGCAGACCAGTACCTAAGAACGTATGTCCAGGAAGCAATTCCTTGTGGTCAGCCCAATGAACTTCAGAAACATTGATGTTGGGTACTCAGTTTTAACTTGTTTACTGTTCATTTCTGTTATTTTTCCCCTCTGTCATTATACTTGTAGTCAAAGTCTTTTTTACCTGGGATAGTGGTTTTGTGGTGAACAAATTGTATTCATTGTTTGGGTGAAGCATTTCAAGGAAAGGAGAGCACCCCCTTCAAAAGTAGAAGATGGCTGAGAGTACCTGGGATTTTATACATATTTTCACCATTACCTCCTAATTGTTTAAATTAGATAGGTGGTGGGGCACCTGGGTGGCTCAGTCGGTTGGTGTCTTACTTCGGCTCAGGTCATGATCTCATGGTTCGTGAGTTCAAGCCCCATGTTGGGCTCTGTGCTGACAGCTCAGAGCCTGGAGCCTGCTTCAGATTCTGTGTCTCCCTCTCTCTCTCTGCCCCTAACCTACTCGCATTCTGTCTCTATCTCTCTCAAAAATAAATAAACATTAAAAAAAATTAGATAGGTGGTGATTTTATGCCAATTAGTGTGGGGGATAAGTATATATCTATTTAGGCAAATTCTTTGGAGATGCTTACAGTATGGAGTGGGATTCAGTTACAAATTAGGTGGTAGACTTACAATAAGAAAACTGAATAGCTTGATGGGTTCTAGGTTTTCACTGTATGGTTGCAAATTTTCTGAATTTCTTGTGAATTTCAAAATGCCATGCATAAGCACCAGTAAATTCTGATTTTCAACTTAATAATTTTTAGATTATTTTGTACAATGAAACACGTTTTCTCTTCACTCATTAATTTAACAAATTAACTTAATATATATAAATTCTTATAACAGTGCCTAGAAATTTGTAAGTTTTTACTCTTGCTATTAATAACTAAGAGCTAATGTAGCTAAGTGAGATCTTTCTACTATATTATCAATAAGACATGGTAGGATGAACAAAGGTATGGACCAGCAACTGGAATATATTTGGATTAAGGATTTCAACAGTATATGATTATAGAGAATGGTATAAGACACATCCTCAAGATTCCTGACTGGCTATTTGTAATACAGTATGGATGTAATATAATTAAGTCGTTAAGGGATTATTCTTGAACTTTGCAAAAGTTTTGAAAGTCGTTCTCCTGAATCAATTTACAGCTATGGCTTATAAAAGTGCATAAATCCATAAGAGAAAGAAATATTTAAATTGCCTTCCTGAGCTTGGAGAAAATTCTTTTTCTTTTTTTTTTCAGGCATAAGAACATTTTATTTTAAGAAATGTTAGCCTAAAAGAAATTAATTTATTTAAAATTTTAATTATAGTAGATTCCCAAAGTAAAATACCATCAATGATGTTTGTTAGGATGGTATTATTCTTAGTAGTACTATTAATATTAATACAATTTTTTTATTTAATTTTTTATTTTTAAAAATTTACATCCAAATTAGTTAGCATATAGTGAAACAATGATTTCAGGAGTAGATTCTTTAATGCCCCTTACCTATTTAGCCAATCCCCCCTCCCACAACTCCTCCAGAGTGTCTGCTTGAATGTCTTACTCCTGATTTCAGCTCAGGTCATGATCTCATGGTTCATGGATTTGAGACCCACACTTGGGCTTCTTCTCTCTCTCTCTCACTCTCTCTCTTTCTCCTTCTCTCTCTGGCCCTCCTCTGCTCTCTCTCTGTCTCTCAAAATAAATAAATAAACTTAAAAAAAAAAGAAAGTGACAAGTCCAGTTGTCATAGGCAGGTATTTTAAGTTTATTAATTTTTTTCTTTTTTTTTTAAATTTTATTTTTTAGTTTTTAAAATTTACATCCAAATTAGTTAGCATATAGTGAAACAATGATTTCAGGAATAGATTCCTTAATGCCCCTTACCCATTTAGCCCATCCCCCCTTCCGCAATCCCTCCAGCAACCCTCAGTTTGTTCTCCATATTTATGAGTCTCTTCTGTTTTGTCCCCCTCCCTGTTTTTATATTATTTTTGGTTCCCTTCCCTTATGTTCATCTGTTTTGTTTCTTAAAGCCCTCATATGAGTGATGTCATATGATTTTTGTCTTTCTCTGACTGACTAATTTCACTTAGCAAAATACCCTCCAGGTCCATCCACGTAGTTGCACATGGCAAGATTTCATTCTTTTTGATTGCTGAGTAATACTCCATTGTATATATATACCAATCTTCTTTATCCATTCATCCATCGATGGACATTTGGGCTCTTTCCATACTTTGGCTATTGTTGATAGTGCTGCTATACACATGGGGGTGCATGTGTCCCTTCGAAACAGCATACCTGTATCCCGTGGATAAATGCCTAGTAGTGCAATTGCTGGGTCTTAGGGTAATTCTGTATTTAGTTTTTTGAGGAACCTCCATACTGTTTTCCAGAGTGGCTGCACCAGCTTGCATTCCCACCAGCAATGCAAAAGAGATCCTCTTTCTCTGCATCCCTGCCAGCATCTGTTGTTGCATGAGTTCTTAATGTTAGCCATTCTGACAGGTATAAGGTGGTATCTCATTGTGGTTTTGATTTGTATTTCCATGATGATGAGTGATGTTGAGCATTTTTTTCATGTGTCAGTTGGCCATCTGGATGTCTTCCTTGGAGAAGTGTCTATTCATGTCTTTTGCCCGTTTCTTCACTGGATTATTTGTTTTTTTGGGTGTTGAGTTTGATAAGTTCTTTGTAGGTTTTGGATACTAACCCTTTATCTGATATCTCATTTGCAAATATCTTCCCCCATTCTGTCAGTTGCCTTTTAGTTTTGCTGATTGTTTCCTTTGCTGTGCAAAAGATTTTTATTTTGATAAGGTCCCATAGTTCATTTTTGCTTTTGTTTCCTTTGCCTACAGAGACGTGTTGAGTAAGAAGTTGCTGTGGGAAAGATCAAAGAGGTTTTTGCCTGCTGTCTCCTTGAGGATTTTGATGGCTTCCTGTCTTACATTGAGGTCTTTCATCCATTTTGAGTTTATTTTTGTGTATGGTGTAAGAAAGTGGTCCAGGTTCATTCTTCTGCATGTTGCTGTCCTGTTTTCCTAGCACCACTTGCTGAGGAGACTGTCTTTATTCCATTGGATATTCTTCCCTGCTTTGTCAAAGATTAGTTGGCCATACGTTTGTGGGTCCATTTCTGGGTTCTCTATTCTGTTCCATTGATCTGAGTGTCTGTTCTTGTGCCAGTACCATACTGTCTTGATGATTACAGCTTTGTAGTATAGCTTGAAGTCTGAGATTGTGATGCCTCCTGCTTTCATTTTCTTTTTCAAGATTGCTTTGGCTATTTGGGGTCTTTCCTGCTTCCATACAAATTTTAGGATTATTTGTTCTATCTCTGTGAAGAATGCTGGTGTTATTTTGATAGGGATTGCACTGAATATGTAGGCTGCTTTGGGTAGTATCGACATTTTAACAATATTTGTTCTTCCTATCCAGGAGCATGGAATCTTTTTCCATTTCTTTGTGTCTTCTTCAATTTCTTTCATAAGCTCTCTATTGTTTTCAGTGTATAGATTTTTCACCACTTTGGTTAGATTTATTCCTAGGTATTTTATGGTTTTTGGAACAATTTTAAATGGGATTGATTCCTTGATTTCTCTTTCTGTTGCTTCATTGTTGGTATATAGGAATGCAACTGATTTCTGTGCATTGATTTTATATCCTGAAACTTTGCTGAATTCATGGATCAGTTCTTTTAGGTTTTACATATAGAGTATCATGTCATCTGCATGTAATCTTTTGGGTTTTACATTAGAGTATCATGTCATCTGCAAAGAGTGAAAGTTTCACCTCCTCCTGGCCTGTTTGGATCCTTTTATTTCCATGTGTTGTCTGATTGCAGAGCCAATAGGGGAAGGTTCTCAGTTTTTCCCCACTGAGGATGATATTAGTGTTGGGTCATTCATATATGGCTTTTTTGATCTTGGGGTATGATCTTTCTATCTCTACTTTTCTGAGGGTTTTTATCAAGAAAGAATGCTGTATTTTGTCAAATGCTTTTTGTGCATCTATTGAGAGGATCATATGGTTTTTGCCCTTTCTTTCATTGATGTGATGATTCACATTGATTGTTTTGTGGATATTGAACCAGCCCTGCATCCCAGGTATAAATCCCACTTGGTTGTGGTGAATATTTTTAAAAATTTTTTTTAATGTTTATTTATTTTTGAGACAGAGAGAGACAGAGCATGAACAGGGGAGGGTCAGAGAGAGAGGGAGACACAGAATCCGAAGCAGGCTCCAGGCTCTGAGCTGTCAACACAGAGCCCGACTCAGGCTCGAACTCACGGACCGTGAGATCATGACCTGAGCCGAAGTTGGACGCTTAACCAACTGAGCCACCCAGGTGCCCCGTGAATATTTTTTTTAATGTATTGTTGGATCTGGTTGGCTAGTATCTTCTTTAGGATTTTTGCATCCATGTTCATCAGGGAAATTGGTCTATAGTTCTCCTTTTTAGTGGGGTCTCTGTCTGGTTTTGGAATCAAGGTAATGCTGGCTTCATAAAAAGAGTTTGGAAGTTTTCCTTCCATTTCTATTTTTCGGAACACCTTCAAGAAAGTAGGTGTTCACTCTTCCTTAAATGTTTGGTGAATTCCCCTGGAAAGCCATCTGACCCAGACTCTTGTTTTTTGGGAGATTTTTGATTACTAATTCGATTTCTTTACTGGTTATGGGTCTGCTCAAATTTTCTATTTCTTCCTGTTTCTGTTTTGATAGTGTATATGTTTCTAGGAATTTGTCCATTTCTTCCAGATTGCCCATTTTATTGGAGTATAATTGCTCATAATATTCTCTTATTATTGTTTTTATTTCTGCTGTGTTGGTTGTGATCTCTCTTCTTTCATTCTTGATTTTATTTATTTGGGTCCTTTTTCTTTTTGATCAAACTGGCTAGTGGTTTGTCAATTTTATTAATTCTTTCAATGAACTAGCTTCTGGTTTCATTGATCTGTTCTACTGTTTTTTTTGGTTTTGATAGCATCAATTTCTGCTCTAATCTTTATTTCCGGTCTTCTGCTGGTTTGGGGTTTTATTTGCTGTTCTTTTTCCAGCTCATTAAGGCATAAGGTTAGGTTGTGTATCTGAGATCTTTCTTCCTTCTTTAGGAAGGCCTGGATTGCTATATACTTTCCTCTTATGACTGTCTTTGCTGCATCCCAGAGGTTTTGGGTTGTGGTGCTATCATTTTCATTGACTTCCGTACACTTTTTAAATTTCTTCTTTAACTTCTTGGTTAGCCGATTCATTCTTTACTAGAATGTTCTTCAGTCTCCAAGTATTTGTTACCTTTCCAAATCTTTTCTTGTGGTTGATTTCGAGTTTCATAGCATTGTGGTCTGAAAATATGCACGGTACAATCTCAATCTTTTTGCACTTACTTAGGGCTGATTTGTGTCCCAGGATATGGTCTATTCTGTAGAATGTTCCATGTGCACTGGAGAAGAATGTATATTCTGCTGCTTTAGGATGAAATGTTCTGAATATATCTATTAAGTCCATCTATTAAGTCCAGTGTGTCATTCAAAGCCATTGTTACCTTGTTAGTTTTTTTGATTAGATGATCTGTCCATTGCTGTGAGTGGGGTGTTGAAATACCCTACTATTATGTTATTACTATCAATGAATTTCTTTATGTTTGTGATTAATTGATTTATATAATTGGGGGTGCCACATTTGGTGCATAAATATTTACAGTTGTTAGGTCTTCTTGGTGGATAGACCCCTTGATTATGATATAATAATGCCCTTCTGCATCTCTTGATACAGTCTTTATTTTAAAGTCTAGATTGTCCGATATAAGTGTGGCTACTCTGGCTTTCTTTTGTTGACCATTAGCGTGATAGATGGTTCTCCATCTCCTTACTTTCAATCTGAAGGTGTCTTTAGGTCTAAAGTCGGTCTGTTGTAAACAGCATATAGATGGATCTTGTTTTTTTATTCATTCTGTTACCCTATGTCTTTATTTACTTATTAAAAATTTTTTTTCAAGATTTATTTATTTATTTATTTATTTTATTTTTTTTTTTTTAATTTTTTTTTTTTTTTCAACGTTTATTTATTTTTGGGACAGAGAGAGACAGAGCATGAACGGGGGAGGGGCAGAGAGAGAGGGAGACACAGAATCGGAAACAGGCTCCAGGCTCTGAGCCATCAGCCCAGAGCCCGATGTGGGGCTCGAACTCACGGACCGCGAGATCGTGACCTGGCTGAAGTCGGACGCCTAACCGACTGCGCCACCCAGGCGCCCCTAGGATTTATTTATTTTTGAGAGACAGAGTGTGAGCAGGGGAGGGGCAGGGAGAGGGGGAGACACAGAATCCAAAGCAGGCTCCAGGCTCTGAGCTGTCAGCACAGAGCCTGATGTGGGACTTGAATGCACAGACTATGAGATCATGACCTGAGCCAAAGTTGGACGCCCAACCCACTGAGCCACCCAGACGCCCCTACCCTATGTCTTTTGATTGGAGCATTGAGTCCATTGACATTTAGAGTGAGTACTGAAAGATGAATTTATTGCCATTATGTTGTTTTAGAGTTGGGGTTTCTGGTGGTGTTCTCTGGTTCTTTCTAGTTTTTGTTGCTTTGGGTATCTATCTATCTATCTATCTATCTATCTATCTATCTTTTCATCTTTTCTCCCATCTGAGAGTCCCCCTTAAAATTTCATGCAGGGCCAGTTTAGTGGTCACAAACTCCTTTAATTTTTGTTTGTCTGCGAAACGTTTTATCTCTCCTTCTATTTTGAATGAGAGCCTTGCTGGATAAAGAATTCTTGGCTGCATTTTTTTTCTGATTCAGCACATTGAATATATCTTGCCACTCCTTTCTGGCCTGCCAAGTTTCTGTGGATAGGTCTGCTGCAAACCTGATCTGTCTTCCCTTATAGGTTAAGGAATTTTTTTTCCCTTGCTGCTTTCATGATTCTTTCCTTGCATGAGTATTTTGTGAATTTGACTGTGATACGCCTTGTTGATGGTCAGTTTTTATTGCATCTAATGGAGGTCCTTTGTGCTTCCTGGATTTTGATGTCTGTATCTTTTCCCAGGTTAGGAAAGTTTTCCACTATGATTTGCTCACATAACCCTTCTACCCCTATTTTTCTCTCTTCCTCTTCTGGGACCCCCTATGATTCTGACGTTGTTCCTGTTTTTTTTTTTTTTGTTTGTTTGTTTGTTTGTTTGTTTTAATTTTTTTTTGCATTTATTTATTTGAGAGAGACAGTGTGAGCAGGGGAGGGGCAGAGAGAGAGGGAGATACAGAATCAGAAGCAGGTTTCAGTCTCTAAGCTGTCAGCACAGAGCTGGATGAAGGGCTCGAACCCATGAACTGTGAGATCATGACCTGAGCTGAAGTCGGATGCTTAACTGACTGAGCCACCCAGGCGCCCCTGACGTTGTTCCTTTTTAATGAGTCATGGATTTCTCTAATTGTTAAATCGTCCTCTTTTGCCTTAATTTCCCTCTCTTTTCTTTTCTGCTTCATTATTCTCCATAAGTTTGTTCTCTATGTTGCTGATTCTCTGTTCTGCCTCATCTATCCTTGCCGCCACAGCATCCATCCGAGATTTCAGCTCGGTTATAGCATTTTTTATTTCATCCAGACTAGCTTTTACTTCTTTTATCTCTGCAGAAAGGGATTCTAATCTATTTTCAACTCCAGCTAGTATTCTCATTATCACGATCTAAATTCTGATTCAGACATCTTGGTTGTATCTGTATTGGGTAAGTCCCTGGCTGTCATTTCTTCCTGCTCTTCCTTTCAGGGTGAATACCTCATTTCATAATTTTGAAGGGAGAAAAGGAATTAATGTGCAAAAAAATTAAAATTAAAAAAAATTAAAATTAAAAAAAATTATAATTTTAAAAATTAAAAAAAAAACACAAAATCGAATAAGTGATGCTAGATTCTAGGTGTGTTTTGGTCTGGGTGTTGAAAGGGGCTTGATAGATAAAGAAGGGGAAAGAAAAAAAAGAAAACCGTTTGAAAATTTGAAAAAATGAATACACTGAAGTAGACTTAAATGAAATGATGGAAGTAAAATAGAATTTGAAAAAAACTTACACAAAAGTAAAAAATATAGTAGAAAAGAATTTAAAATATTTTTAATAAAAATTGAAAATAAAAATGAATTTTTTGTCTTTCTGTATTCAAGAAAGAGAGAAAAAAGAAAGAAAAAAACAACAAAGAAAAAGAAAATTAAATAGATGGACCGGCAAATAGACTGAAATGTGACTGAAATTACTTCATTTTCCCCTAGAAGTCAAACTATGAAGTGCTTTATAGTCCATAAACTAAGCAGGCGGAGAGACTTGTATTCCTTACGAGCGAGGTTGGCCCAGTTAGGTGGGGCTTAATGTAACTGCTCCGTTTTCCACTAGATGGTGCTGCTTAGCTTACCAGGGTGGATTGTTGCGGTGCTTGTAGGTGTGTATGTGCATGCGTGGGAGCGGTGAAAATGGTGTCACCCAGCTACCCAGTCTCTAGTATTGGAACTCTGTTCTCTCCCATCAGCAATAGCGCACCCATCCTTTGTCTTTGGCTTCCGTCCACTCCCCACTTTTACACAGTCTGTGACCAAGCCCCAAGCAGCACCGCTGTCCTGAGTTTTGTCTCAGATGCAGCTGTTTTTCCTGATTCCTTACTTCTGAGGGACTGTGGCTTTGACCCGTTCTGCCTCTCTGCAGGAGGGTCTCACTGAGCAATGGCCAGGTGCTGGCCTCACCCAGGAACGTTTGCGAGACTGTGCTGCTGCCAATGCCCAGAGACTGTGCTGGGTGCCAGCGAGCCCCAGAAAAAGTTCATGAGATAGTGTAGCAGCAGCATTTCAGGGATTATGGAAAAACACAACACATGTCTGGCAGTAGGGTTCACTTTTAACAAAACTGTTCCAGCACCAGCAAACATGGTTGTTCTCCCGGGTCCACTGGGGCCTTGCCTTTGGGGACCCACATAGCCTCTACCAGGTGTCCTCCCAGCAGGGGAACCACCTCTTCCTGTGTGGCCTGAAGAACCCCAGACTCCACTCTGCTCCTGCGGATTCACCCTTCCCACCAGAGCACCGCCAGGTATGGAGCTGTAGAGTTTCAGACTCTGCACTCCCCGTTTATAGAGTCTTAAAGGAGGGAATTTAAACCCTCCCCTTTCTCCTTTCTCCTTTCTCCCTTTTTAGTTTAGTTTAGTGGAAAAAAAACTGTTTCCATTTTTCCACTTTCTCTCCAGCTGCTTTTGGGGAGAGTGCTTTGCCCATATGCTCCCCCCCACCATCTCTATCCTCTCTCCACATGTAAAAGAGACTCCCTGCCCTCTTCAGCTTCTCTCTCCCCCAGTTCACCTCTCTGAGTTGTGTACCTGCTGAATTGTGTGGTTCAGGTTGTTCATAGTGTTGTGTAATCCTCAGATTAGTTTTCTAGCTGTGCAGGATGATTTAGTGTTGGTCTGGCTGTATTCATGCACACAAGACACACAAAAAACTTCCAAGCTGTTCTGCCATCTTGGCTCCTCTCTGATAAAAGTGTATTTAAAAATTTTTTGTTTTTACATTTTATTTATTTTTGATTGACAGAGACAGAGCACAAGTGGGGGAGGGACAGAGAGAGAGGGAGACACAGAATCTGAAGCAGGCTCCAGGCTCCGAGCTGTCAGCACAGAGCCTGACGCGGGGCTTGAACTCACAAACCGCGAGATCGTGACCTGAGCCAAAGTCGGACGTTTAACTGACTGAGCCACCCATGCGCCCCCAAAATGTATTTTTTTAAAAAGTTTACTTATTTATTTATTTTGAGAGAGACAGGGAGACTTCAAGCAGGGGAGAGGCAGAGAGAGAGGAAAAATCTCTAGCAGGCTCTGCACTGTCAATGCAGAGCCTGATGTGGGGCTCAAACTCCTGAAGCATGAGAAATGACCTGAGCCAAAATCAAGAGGTGGTCGCTTTACTGACTGTGCCACCCAGGTTCTCCTGATTGATAAAAATTTAAAGTGACTCTTGTAAGAGCATGAAATTTGGGATGGATATGTAAAAGAATTTGAAAAAATAAGTCAAGAAAGATGAAGGAAGCCAAAATAGTGCTTATTATATGCTGGGTGCCTTATATGCACTATTTTATTTATTCTCCCAAGAACACCACAATGAGACTGTTAATTATAGGTGAGCATTCTGAGACATAAAAGTTAATTGCCCAAGGTCAGATTCCTAGTAACTGGCCTTGTAAGCATAAGGGTCATAGATGTGGGATGCTAGCCCTGAGGTCATTGCTGGCCATAGACAGGCTTAATCCAGACAGAAAACATAAGAAATCTGTGTCTATGTGTTCTGCATAAAGAACCTCTTAATTATCCAGGGCACTGACAAGAGGGTTCCAGTGAGGACTGAGTGAAGTAATGTGGACTAAATCTACAGTTTTACCAAAGCAGGGTAGGGCTGGGAAGAGGAAAATCTGGGGAAACTATAGGTAGAGTCCCCATAGCTCTTTCTGCAGCACAGACTAGTATGTGGCTACCTGCAACCCTATAAGATATCCTCTCATTATGAGCAAGGATTCATATGTGCCCATGGCAGCTGGGTCCTGGTTTGCTGGGGTTATCAACTCTGCAGTACAAACTGTATTTGTGGTACAATTGACCTTCTGTAGGAATAATGTCATCAATCATTTCTCCTGTGAACTTCTTGCTATCATGAAACTGGCCTGTGCTGACATCTCAGGCAGTGAGTTCATCAGGCTCATGGTCACAACACTGTATATTGACTGTTAATAATCATTATCTTTTACACGTTAATCATTGTCAGCATCCTCATATTTGCTTTTCTAAGGGGAGAAACAAAGTATTCTACACCTGCTCAGCCCATCTGATTGTGGTAATAATATTATACAGAACCATTCTCTTCATATACATGAAGCCCAAGTCTAAAGACACACTTAATTCAGATGATTTCAATGCTACTGACAAACTAATATCCATGTTCTATGGGGCGATGACTCCAGTGATGAATCCTTTAATCTACAGTCTCAGAAACAAGGATGTGAAGGAGGCAGCTTCATAGCAGCTTCTTTAGCAAGTTAAAGGAAAGGGTGATTGGACTGTGAACACATTGGACTTCGTTGAAACTTTAGAATTATGTTGGAAGTTTGGTTACTTTTACTTTTTTTTTCACTTTTGTATATTATTTTGCAATTTTTCATAATGACATACAGCATTTCAATATTATGGCATGCTCACTATAGAGAATTTGCAAGATATAGACAGTAGGGTGAGGAAAATAAAGAGGTCACCTATTACTCTAACACTAGGAGATGGGATTCAAGCGTTTTGAACAATATCTTTTGTGTTCTGTATATACTGCAATGTTGGAATTGGGTACTATATGTCTTTTTATGTTCACCTTCATACATAGTCCTATTTCATATGCATCATTTCATCAAATGCTTCAAAATAAATAAGTTCTCTGTTGTGAGAAAAGCAAAACAGAAAAATCCTCAAAACTGCACCCACATTCCCCAGTGGAGAGCCTTGTGTTGTAGTTTCACATTAATCTCAAAATCCTCCTAAGTCATTGGAGATACTATTTTCTTGGAGAATATCTTTCCTGTGGAACTAAGTGTGCGAGCATTTGGGATTATTGAGGGAAACGGGTAAATGCCTTAAGGATGGAGCCTATGCAATCAATCAGAACGTCCTTATTTTATCTTCTTTCTTTGTTTCAGCTTACATGTTAGCTCTAGCATAAAGAAAATTTTGCAAAATTAAAACTGGGTTGGAAAAATCAGTCTATTGGTCTAGACAGTAATGTGGACAAGTGTTGGGTTAGATGGCATCATATCCATGCCCATTTAGGAGAAGCCAGACTTTTTGATATCCTGAGATCATTCCAATACTTTTCCAAAACTTAGAAAAGTATCTAAGTTCTTGATTTCTAGTGTGGACCTGCATTGATGTCTTGTCTCTCTTACTAATACCTTTGTCACCTTAGTGATCTGAGAAGGTAGACTTGGGGGGATGTCACACAGGATGTGATATCTTGATTTTGCTTGGCTTCCTCCTCAAATTTTTACTCTATCTGAAGAACATTTCTAATTTACAGGCCAACAGGAATGAGAAAGTGTGTTGAAGAGTAAGCCACATTTTAGGAAATCCATTAGGCTGGATAAATTTTATATTGATGGAACAGTAAAGTTAGAAGATGTTAGAGATTAACATATTTTACATAGGCAAATAAGAGTTAAATGCTTGTGGTATTTGGGTATATTAATGTCACTTTTCCAAGTTCAGTTTTTAATTTTAGTGGCAGGAATATCAAACAGTCATGAACTCTATTTAAGTCCCTTTAACTTCCATCCTAGATTTGCATAGATTAAATCTGATGGCAAAGGTTGAGACTATTGATGTATTAGAATCACACCCTAGTGAAATAGGCTGTAAAAACCTATTAGTGGGGTGTTTGGGTGGCTCACTTGGTTAAGCGTCAGACTCTTGATTTCAGCTCAGGTCTCCTCTCCCACTTCCTGAGCTGGAGCCCTGCAATGGGCTGTGTGCTGACAGCACAGAGTGTGCTTGCAATTCTCTTTCTCCCTCTCTCTCTGCCCCTCCCCAGCTTGGGTGCTCTCTCTCTCTCAAAACAAACAAACAAACAAACAAACAAACAAACAAACAAACAAACATAAAAACCTATTAGTTTCCATAAACACACTCAACAGACTTTTATTTCCTGAAGAATTCCTGGTATGTAGAAAACCTCTAGAGTCAAGCATATTGTGTTTGACCCACAGGCCATTTTGGATACTCAGACTCTACTTTTGTTTTTGTTTTTGTTTGTTTGTTTGTTTGTTTTTAGCTTAAATCAAACTGCTTCCATAAGCTCTCTGGGATGACTGACCTAGGGCCTAGTCTTCTATCAGACTTTAAATTTTTGAATCTACTTAAAGAAAGTAGAAATTATATTGTATCTTTTCTAATGTCTTATTTAATTTTGAGAGAGAGAGAAAATGAACAAGTGGGGGAGGGGCAGAGAGAGAGAGAGGGACAGAAAATCCAAAACAGGCTCTGCACTGACAGCAGTCAACCTGGTGTGGGGCTTTAACTCACAAACGGTGAGATCATGACCTGAGCAAATCAGATGCTCAACCAAACTGAGCCACCCAGATGCCCTGAAAGTAGAAATTTTAATATGCATATTTCTCCTCAGAAGAGAAGATGAAGATAGTTTTTTCCCTGTCAGTGTTGCAGAATAAATTCTGAAGAAAAGAAAAACAAGTCATCTGTTTTGATGTATCCATATGTTCAAATTGCTAGGCATACATGTTATCACTATAATACCGATATGCCTTATTTAATACTTCAGCCTCTACAGGGTTTTTCCATTCAGGAAATTTATTTTAAAAGACTTTTCTATTTTTCCAATTCTCATTTAATTAGGATTTTGTGACTTGGAAAACTTAAATTTCCTGACAATTCTGGGAAGGAATTATTGCATAGAAACACTTCCATACTATTATTTAATAATAATAAATGAAATATTTTTTTTCCCATTCAGAGTGTATTCTATCATTTGTAACTAATCCCTGATTGATATGTATGGCATATGAGGTCATCTTTGCTTTGGTCTGTTTAGTTTCATCTTCCACCAGCCCCCATATGCCTCTCTGTTTATATTCTTGTGATGCTGCGTTATTTTTATTTCCCTGCCTTCATCATGCCATTTCTTGTCTTATACCATGGTTTTATTGTTTCTTCTTCCTGGATGTCCTTCCTCATATTATTTACCTCTCAAAATCCCACTCAAAAAGTTCAGGTATCACCTCTCCTGGCAAGTGTGTCTTGATTCTGAGTTACTTGTCACTTATACTTCCATAGCACATTAAACCATCATTTTATTTTATTTTCTATTTTTGAGAGAAAGAGAGTGGGGGAAACGCAGAGGGAGAGGGAGATAGATAATCTCAAGCAGGCTCTACTCCCAACACAGTCCTATCTGCAGCTCGATCTTAGGACTGTAGGATCATTCAGGACATCAGCTGAAATCAATAGTCAGACACTTAACCACTGAGCCACTCAGGTGCCCATAAACCATCATTTTAATTGCAGCATTACGACCTTTTATTGAAATCATCTGATTACATGGATATTTTTATTACTACCTATAGGACAGGTAGAGACTGCATCTTGGGCATTTTTATATTCATAGAAATTCTTACTATTGGCTTCATTGAGTAATTGAGTATGTATATAATAAATATATAAACAGTGATTTTAGAAAATATAAAACACTTAATAGAAATATGGGTAGAAGATATGAGTATACAAAACATATAAAAGACAATACAGCTATTTAAGACACAACAAAAGTTAAATATTATAGTAGTTAAAAATTCCATTAAAAGTCATGATGAGATACTATTTTAAGCCCTGTAGATTACCAAAAAAAAAAAAAAAATCCCGAACTATTGAAAGCATAATTGATGACAAGAGCAAGAGAAAAATCAGCAGTACTGTAATACTGGTGGGAGCATAAACTAGTATTATCTTTTAGGTTCATACGAATCTTCACTGTTTTTGGCCACATCATTTCACTTCTAGAATTCGATTTTAACAAAGTGATTTGAACTAATTTTGTTGAAAATGATTTAAAAAGAAAAAGAAAAAAATATCATTCAAAAGTAAGCAGCCTTAAGGTTCATCATTGGATCTTTAGAGGGGCAAATGATTTTAGCTTGATTTATTATGTTGTTTTATAATGAAGATCAGGCTCCCTTCTGAACTATGGTTGTTTTTAGCTTTGTTTCTTAAACCTTTATATATTATCTGAGGATATCTTTTCTTTCCTTGCCTTTCTTTTCCCTTCTCCTTCCTTCCTTCTAAAAAAACATTTTCCTTTCCTGTACAAAGACTGTGTATTACTTTTAGAATATTTACAATGTAAATATGTGTTCATTCAAAAAGTCAACTTTTATTATAAGATAACTTATAAAGTGAATATAAAATTGTACAGTAAATAATCTATACTTCCAAAAAGGTTGTGTGTGTGTGTGTGTGTGTGTGTGTGTGTGTGTGTGTTTGCATGTGTGTAAGACAGGGAGAAAAAGAGATTGAAAAATTGAGAGAGAATTCAGTTGGGGAAATTTTGATGACTATACATGAGCCTCTTTATGATTTTTGCGTGAAACAGTGTAATGGGACTCTTGTAATTAGGTCTTTAGGGCTTTATTTCTGAAGTCTCATGTTTTATACATATTTCATTTATGAAGCAATTTAAAGTTGCCCATAGAGGTTTAGAGAGGTCCTTAAGAACATTTAAATTGTGTCCTAAAGCATGGAGCAGATTCTTTAGATATTTGTGGGTCCACAATGGGGCAGTGTTTTAGCCTGGGCTTCATGGAGAAATTGCCCCATTCCTAAAATGTATGGTTAAGTATCAATTTCCTTCCTATTTCGAACTAGAGGAATCTAATGGTGCTTTGTCTGAACTAGCAGAATTTATCTTTGTATTCACACCTGTAACAGTCATGTGTCTATAAATGTCAAACAATCAGTGAGTTTCTATGGCCAAATGATTACTCACTAGTAGCTGCCTCTTTGGAGGCTCAGCTACTAATGTGGAGTCATGAAGATTGGCTGCAAGTAGAAAAGCAGGACAAAATCACCTGTTGCTGCAACCTAGAGAGACAGGCAGTCTCTGGTTTGAAGGTAAGTTACTGCAAAGACAGGAAACAAACTTATCATCGATAAGTAGGAGTTGGGCTGATGGTTTAAAAGTGTCAATTTTGAACATGAGATGTTTTTCTCATTGAGAGATTGAGTGTTATAAAGGGAATTTAAGGGTCTAGTGACTGCGATGTGGTGGGGGAAAAAGAGCTATGAGACCAGAAGAGCAGTTCTGTATGCAAAGACCACTGCACCAACTGGAACCAACTGGAAGGAATTAGCCCAGCAGGATGAGTTACTTTTTATTAATGTTCAGCTTTTTAGTGTGTTACATCGTATTTGGACACTGTTATTTACTTGAGCGAATTGGGGCTTACTATAGGGTGTACAGTAGACTGTGTTCTTTGCTAAACAAGTCATCGCTGGTCCTCTAGCAACAGGTCAGTTCCATTTGGTTCAGTCACTTAAGAACCAGGTGAACTGTGTTCCAGGTACTGTTCTAGGGCCTCTTTATACAGAGATAACATACGAGGAGGATCCTATGACCAATTTGGATTTTTTTTAAAGAAACTGAACAGTATCATTTTGTGAACTGAAAAAGAAAATTTACCAAAGCAATGCATAGCCAGAAAGACACCTGCTTGGGCATTATTCTAGTATGTTTGCATGTAGTATTGGGGACTATTTTGAATATCTGCTTTTCGATCATTAGGTTATAATTGTAAAAGTGAGTAGCTTTTCCTTTTCCTTTTCCTTTTTATGTCAAGAGGCTTGCTAAAAATGTTAAAATAGTCTTAGTCAAAAAAGTTAGTCATGTGTTTTAAGACAAGGAACACACTGGTACCTTACTACAACCCTATCTTTTTATAGAGGGAATTGAATTTGATATCAGGCAGAACTTGAGATGAGTTTTGCCATTTTGGCACCTAATTTTCTGGTGTCCAGAAGATTGGGGTGACTGTGATAAAGTGTATTAGGATCTGTATGTAGGATGAAATAATACCATTTGTCAGAACATTGTGTGTGATCTGATTAAGCTTTTAAGCTACATGTACTTGATAAAGGAATGACTGTTTCAGAGATGTAAAAAAAAAAAAAAGAAGGAAGAAATGAACAGAGAGGCATGAAGGAAACCACTGACAATGGGAACCATTGTTGTGCTATTTGGATTATATGCACCAGCTCCTTTAGTCATATAAACAAATATTATGATATAAGTGTTTTTATCTTCATTCTTTACCAAGGATGATGATAATCAGAAACGTGCCCAGGCCATCTAATTAAGAGGCAGAGATGGTGTTTGACCTAAGTTTGCCTCCAAAGTCTGTGTGCCTGACAGTGGTATGGAATGTGCATGTTAGAATATCATGTAGCATGGGGATAGCTAATGGAACCATGGCTTTGGCAGAGATGATTTTTCACAGGGGTGCATATAATCTTCAGTATAATACCTTTGGGGGTCTCAAGTGGTTTGAGACCTAACCCAGAAAAGTATGACAAATTCTATAAGATGGAAATCTTCTAAAAAATTAAATAATTTTAAAAGCTAGGGCAAAGAGGAATTTAAAACAGGAAAATCAGATTTGGCTTTGGGTGATCCCAAGAAGACTAATTATGGTCTGAAAATGAGAAGATGGATCCTTATTTCAGAGCAAAGTGCCTTATAACGTTAGGTGGACAAAGGAATTCAGAAAGGAACAAGAATAATAGCTAGCATTTATTGAGCTATTATTTATTGAGCTATTATTTTGTTTGGGGAATTTTACTACTCATAAAAGCAATAATGCATTTAATGGAAAGGGAATGACATAGGATATAAGGATAGACCCTTAACCTGGTCAAAGAATAGTTTACAGCTTGATGGTGGGACAGGAGATGGTTATGGGCCTGAAAATCCTAATGATACTATTTAAGTATCTTGAGTATTGAAAATTTGACTATATTTAGAGTACCTATTAGTCTCCAAGTCTCATGTAGTGTGTAATACTGAACAAGTTAGAACAATTTTCAAACATACAGCCTTGTGTCCTATGACAATGGATGGTTTGATGTAGTATATGTCATGTAGTGATGTAAGTGAAAGGAGAGAGAGAGGCAGGCAGTGAATCTCAAGAGCTTTAATGTTGCTTTTTAAATAATAAGCAATCTATTCATAAAGTGCCAAAATTTCAAAAAGTAGTAAAAGATATACTGTAAATAGCCAACTTTCCATTCCTGTTAATCAGCTATCCATTTCATTTTCTGGTGATAACTATTTTTGTTTCTTTTTCTAGAGATATTCTATATATGAGCAAAAATGCGTGTATGTATGTGTATCATAATACATATATAATATTTTTTCACAAATGTTAGTGTGTCATATATACTATTCTGAGCATTAATTTTCCAGTTAATATTTCTTAAAGGTATTTCCACATCAATGCACAAAAAGGCCCATATTCTCTTTGACAGCAGAATAGTATTCCATTATTTCTATGTCCCCTTTTCCTGGAAATGTAAACTGTTTCCACATCTGCTAATACAGACAATATGTTAATAAATCAATTTGTATGTAAATCACTTTACACATGTGCTAGCATAACTAGTGATAATTACTTACAGGTAAATCTTGGTCAATGATTATATGTATGCTTTTATGATTTTGACATATATTTCCAAATTGTCCTCCATAGAGGATGTACCAATTAGAGTGTACATTGAGAATATAGGAGTTCCTGTCTCCTTGCCCTTAGGAGGCAAGCCATTAGAGGTGAAACCATGCCTTGTCCTTATGAGATCAGTGCATAGACATCTAAAGAATGAGTCATGGTGAGAGATGTAGGAAAATTCTCTGTAGCTCCCTGTGATGTTGGTCACTCAGTTTCTTGAAAACTTTTTTTAATGTATGTGTGTGTGTGTGTGTGTGTGTGTGTGTAGTGTTTGTATATTCATACTTATATGTATAATTATATATAAACTTTAATGTACCAAATAAAATAACGATGTCAATTAACAGCAGGCACAACTTATATATACATATGTATGTATATTACCAATATATATTTTAATATATACTTATATATTACATGTTATACATATATTTGTTGTATATGATATATAACTATATATTGTATATTATGCATAATTATGTATATTATATCCTTAGGGTATATTCTGAAATGTAGAATTTGGTAGAAAAGTCATGCATTTTTATCTGCGATTTTAAAAAAGAAAGATATTTGATAATTTACGGAAATTTAGATAATCTATTACATTATAATCTGAGGAAAATTCTGCAAATATACTCTAACCAAACCAAAATATAAATTAACATGTGGTCCTGAAGAGAATAGAAGAGAAACAGAAGAGAGAGGAACCAGTAGTGAACAATGAGTAAATATAGAGTGGTAAATACATTGATGAAGAATATCCAATGCGTATAGTGTAAGGGCTGAGAAAGAACTCTCAAAAAGGCTCATTGTAAGGAAATTATAAACACTTCTACATTATTTCACTGACTGAAATTTAGCAATTTGAGGATAGAAATGGGGGAATAAAAGTATTCTTGTAGTTCTGTCTTCATTTAATGTTTGAGGGATAGTTTAGGAGATGAGGCAGCACTCTAGTAGAAAAAAATAGTCATATGAGCAAATGGTTGGGTCCTGTAAGTCAAATTTTGAGAGTAGAGAAAGAGAAGATATCCACTTATGGAATGGTAAAATTGAGTAGAGTGTTCAAGTTAATGAAAACAAATAAGAATGACAACTTAACCAGCAAAAATAAGGAAGTGGGAAAAAAAGAGAATGCACTAATGTAAAGTAAATAAGTTATAAAAATAAAGTATATGGAAAGAAGAAAATTAAATAGATTAATAACCAATTTTAAAGTGAATGGACTAAATACTTTCATATAAGACAGAGACTGTAAAAGGAGATTAAAAATTTAAACCAGATATATGTTACTTATAAGTAGTATACTTAAACAAAGCGAGAAAGAGAAAGAAAAGTTGAAAATAATGGGATGCACTAAGAGTAGGCAAAAGCTCCCAAACTAAGAGGAAACAGGAGTGTAATAGAAATATCCTAAAAGTGGAAAATAAAGCACAAAACAGGAGAAAGGCCAATTAAGAACAGTCATAGTTTATAAAGCTTATTAGCCATTAACAACACAGAAGTAAGCATATAAAAAAATCCTACTTATATAGGCAGAACATGCTTACCAATATTTATATATAATTTATTAATTATAGATGACAGAAGTTAATTATTTCAAAGGTTTGAATAATACATTAAATAAACTTGATTATATGTATACATGTATGCATGTATTGTGTGTCTATATAAAATCATATGTCTCTCTCAAAGAGAATTCATATCTTTTGTTAACATTTACAACATGGATCAAGTAATTGGCTGCCAAAGTCTCCATAACTAGAGAATTATAGGTCATTTCTCATGTCATAAAATTGGAAATAACAAAAATCGAACACAAATATCTAATGACTAGAGTTCAAGAAACACACACTTGGGTAACTCCTGGTTTAAAGAGGAAAAGGAAAAATAATTATCTAGAAGTTAATGAAAAGAACATTTCATATCAAAATCTAAGTTTTTAGGAAACAACGTATTTTAAGAGCATGAATTACAGTTAGCAATAGGGAAGAAGGGAAATATTAAGGAATTTAGTTCTTATTTCATGAAATTAGAAAATCCAAATAAGCGTGAAAAAAATTTACAAACAAACTTCTTAAGTTCATAAGACAGGGAAAAAAAGATTGGAAAGGATAAATCTATCCAAAAGCCTCCTTTCCTTTTATGAGAAGGTCTGTAATATAGGGAAATGCCTTGTGAGACTAATACAGAAAAAATATCACTTAAGATAGTAAGGAAAAAGGAGATAGAACGTCTCACAAAGGAGAGCACAGATTATAAGGATTAAATGCAACCCTATGACAACACATTTGTAGCAAAATATAAAGTATTAAAATGAATTTCTCTCAAATCTCCATGTTTAAATCTTACTTCTTTCTGAACAATCATCTATTTTGGTTTGATATTTCTTTTGAAACGTTAGTATTAGAAAAATATTAGTAAATTAGATTACAAGGTAATCTAGTCTATGAGCCAAATCCTCTGCAAATTGAATAATTAAGAATTTACACTCTGCAGCCATATGGCTTGGGGTTAATCTTAGTTATACCATTATTTAGCTATATGACCTTGACCTTAGGCAAATTACTTAACTCTTATGTGCTTTATTTTCTTCCTCTGTTAATAAAGATGATGATGCTAACAACAGTAATTGCCTAATAGGGATGCCATTCAGACTAAATGAGGTAATGCATAAAGTAAGCAATTAGTAGTGGATTGACACAGAGTGACAAATAGTAGTCATTATTTTGTCTTTCATTTTATTCCTTTATTCGACATATATTTTTGAACATCTATTTCTGTGTCCACTTCACTATAGGTACTGGACTGTGGAAGTAAACAACAAAAGTACCTACCTTTGTAAAGTTTACATGCTGCTGGTCAAGACAGATAGTAAACATAACATTATAATTTCAAGGAGTGACAAGATCATTGATTTATTGTGTGGTGGTGTGTAGCCAGTAAAAATGGTTTATTGTTCAGTTACACATAAAATACAATGCTAAGTTTTTATTATAACCTCTAGTTTACATATGTGATGATAAATATGATAAAAAGGCCAGGCTTCAGCAAGGAAGACTTAGGTTTGAATCTGACTTAGCTCTGATATATATTTACCTTTAGTCAAGTTTACTTAATATTTATACTTTAGTTTATCTGTAAAATGTGGATTACAATACCTCTATTTTAGCACTATGATGAGATTAACTAAATTACATGACACATTGCATGTAGCATAAAACATGTTAGTTTCCTCTTCCTTGCTTTGGTTCATTTTTGTATACTTATTTTTTTTCTTTAGTCTTCTCCTTTAGAAATATTTTTCCCTTCTGGAAGAATATGGTACTTGTAAACTAGTACACTTTTGAAAGTAATCGTAGGATACACATTTTGTTTTAACAAATTTTAATGTTTTACAGGTAAAAGAGAAACAGTAGAATGGAATGGGAAAATCAAACCATTCTGGTGGAATTCTTTTTAAAGGGACTTTCTGGCTACCCAAGGCTTGAGCTACTCTTTTTTGCACTGATCTTAATAATGTATGTTGTCATCCTTCTGGGCAATGGCACCCTTATTTTAATCAGCATCTGGGACCCCCACCTTCACACCCCTATGTACTTCTTCCTGGGGAACCTCTCCTTCTTGGACATCTGCTACACCACCACCTCCATTCCTTCCACACTGGTGAGCTTCCTCTCAGAAAGAAAGACCATATCCTTCTCTGGCTGTGCAATACAGATGTTCCTCGGCTTGGCCATGGGGACAACAGAGTGTGTGCTCCTGGGCATGATGGCCTTTGACCGGTATGTGGCTATCTGCAACCCTCTAAGATATCCTGTCATCATGAGTAAGGATTCCTATGTGCCCATGGCAGCTGGGTCCTGGATCATAGGAGTCATCAACTCTGCAGTACAAACCGCATTTGTAGTACAGTTGCCTTTCTGTGGGAATAACGTCATCAATCATTTCTCCTGTGAAATTCTGGCTATCATGAAACTGGCCTGTGCTGACATCTCAGGCAACGAGTTCATCATGCTCGTGGCCACAACACTGTTTATATTGACACCACTGTTATTAATCATTATCTCTTACACATTAATCATTGTCAGCATCCTCAAAATTCGCTCTTCTGAGGGGAGAAGCAAAGTTTTCTCCACGTGCTCAGCCCATCTGACTGTGGTGATAATATTCTATGGAACCATTCTCTTCATGTACATGAAGCCCAAGTCTAAAGACACACTTAATTCAGAGGACTTGGATGCTACTGACAAACTTATATCCTTGTTTTATGGGGTTATTACTCCTATGATTAATCCTTTAATCTACAGTCTTAGGAACAAAGATGTTAAGGAGGCAGTAAAACACCTATTGAGAAGAAATGTTTTTAATAAGTAAATGGGAAAGGGACAGGTTATTTTTATAATCACAATATGAAAATCAATTAGGGAAACCAAAGAGCCTAATAGATCGGTTCTTGTTGCTGTGTCAAATTCATCTCTCAAATCTCTCAAGCTTTAAAAATTTTTTTTGGTGCAGTGCATAATGAAAATAAGTAAATGCCTATGTTTTAGGAGTCAGCAATTATGGTTTTTTCTTATTGTTCAAGAGCTTGAGCGTGAGGGCAAGTAGAGGGGTAGTGTAATAGTGAGAGAGATTTCCAGACAGGACAATGTTACCCTTTAAGTGCTTTTTGATGAGATTATTTTCAAAACCAATTTAATATTTTCTTACTTTATAAGACAGAATAAAAACTTGTTTCAGATTTTTAAAACTGTTAAAATCATGAACTTACAATATTGTATTTACTAAAAAATATAATTTACTCGGAGCCTGTTCATATATGTAATGTTGATTGTCCTCTGTCTAGGTAGCTGTACAATATTAAACTTTTTGGTTCTAGTATAATAATTTTTTATAACTTTTTGTTCATATCCACCTATGAGGTATTAAGTTATTATTCTTTTCTACTTTCAACATATCTACTTTGACAGTCTTTTTTTCTGAAGGCCTTCTGATACATGGGATCTAACTGCTTTGGATGTGGAATTAAATGACTGATTTTTAAAGCCTTTTGAAAATTAAAAGAAAATAACTACTTAGTGGAATATCTATGGATAAAAGTAGAGCTATATCTTTTCCTTTGTACCACTGACTTTCTATCCATGAAGTATGTTGCTAATCCAGGAGGAATCTTTTATTATGGAATGGTGGATCTACCTTTAGATGGTTTTTACATTTGGTTTTTATCTGGGATTTCCATTTCTTTTCTATGTTATGGTAACGTTCAGCTTTAAAAACATTTACTTTTATCATTTTATTTCTTCATCTGAATTTCATACTTCAAATATTCATATTAGATTTGAATGATTAATATTATATATTTTTTCTTCCTCTATCATATTATTCTCAGAGTTTTTTATTTAAAAATTTAAGTAATTTAGGTTATGTTTCTTTTTTAAAACAATATCCTCTATTTTTAAAAAAATTAAATTGAAGTTAATTAACAAACAGTGGGGGCGCCTGGGTGGCGCAGTCGGTTAAGTGTCCGACTTCAGCCAGGTCACGATCTCGCGGTCCGGGAGTTCGAGCCCCGCGTCGGCTCTGGGCTGATGGCTCAGAGCCTGGAGCCTGTTTCCGGTTCTGTGTCTCCCTCTCTCTCTGCCCCTCCCCCGTTCATGCTCTGTCTCTGTCTGTCCCAAAAATAAATAAACGTTGAAAAAAAAATTAAAAAAAAAATTAACAAACAGTGTAGTCTTGGCTTCAGGAGTAGAACCCAGTGATGCATCACTTATATATGACACCCAGTGCTCATCCTGAAAAGTGCTCTCCTTAATGCCCATCACCCATTTAATCCATCCCTCCACTCACCTCCACTCCAACAACCCTCAGTTTATTTTCTGTCTTTAAGAGTCTCTTATGGCTTGCCTCCCGCTCTGTTCTTATTTTTCCTTCTGAGCTCCTATGTTCATTTGTTGAGTTTCTCAAATTCCACATGTGAGTGAAATCATATGATATCTTTCTCTGACTAGTTTATAACACCCTGTAGTTCTATCTATGTTGTTGCAAATGGCAGGACTTCATTCTTTTTAATCGCCAAGTAGTATTCCATTGTACATGTATACCACATCTTCTTTATCAGTTTGTCAGTTGGGTGGACATTTGGGCTCTTTCCATATTTTGTCTATAGTTGATAGTGCTGCTATGAATATTGGGGTGCATATGCCCCTTCGAATCAGCATTTTTGTATCCTTTGGTTAAATGTGTAGTAGTGCGATTACTAGTTCTATTATTAATTTTTTGAGGAAACTCCATACTGTTTTCCAGAGTGGCTGTATCAGTTTGCATTCCTGCCAACAGTGCAAAAGGGCTTCCCTGTCTCCACATCCTTGCCATCATCTGTTGTTCCTATCTCGAGAAGCAAGACATGTCCCCAATACATAACCTAATCTTATAACTAGAAAGAAAGAAGCTAGAAAAGGAACAGGAAATAAAGCCCAAAGCCAGCATAAGGGAAATAATAAACATTAGAGGAACTAAATGATATAGAATCCAAAGAAACCAAAACAGATAAATGAAACTAAGAGCTGTTTTTTTGAAATAATAGCTTATGATTCTTTTAGAATTTTAGAAAACTTTAAGATATTAGGTTACTTGGTTTTACTCTTGTTTGATTGCTTCAGCTTTTTAAACACTGCTTAAAATTCTACATTATTTAATTGCTAATTTTTATTTAGATTTTAAAATTTTATTGTTTTTTTAACCTTTTAATTTTTTAAAAATCTTGTGTTTACTTTTAATTGTAAAGTAGAGATTCATTTTCCTCTTATAGTTCAGAAAGAGGCAGCAGTGAGCATTTTATAGGATACTACATCACAAAAGAAAGGCCTCCTTTATTCCATTGTCATTCTACTTCTATCTCTGTCTCCTTGAATCTTTGATTTTTCTTAGTAATAATAGTAGTAAATAATTATTTTCTGGGAATGTCCTTCAAGAAATTTGAGAGAACCACAAGTTCATGATCCTTCCAAGATCCTATATCTATCTAACGAACGAACGAACGAACGACAGCAACAACAAAAAGACCTAAGACCTGAGTGACTTCTTGTAATGGTGTACTTTCTGAAACTATAAGGGGGATAAAATGTTTTAAATTTCTCCAATATGCAAAGCTGTTAGGATATACTGAGCCAACATTTGTCTAAAACCACGAGCTGTCAGCATACTCAAGGAGGTAGTGAAAGATTTGACTGACAAACCACAATAGAGGTTTTGTATAACAGGTTCACAGCCTGATTTACATCAAACATATTTATTCCCAAGATGGAGTTCTTGGGAATTTCTTTCCAGAACAGTTTTATATATATATATATATATATATATATATATATATATATATATATATACTGTTTGTCACTCCTTTGCATTACTTTCTTTCATCATCATGATCAGTGAGAAGCTGGCTAGAACCCAGTTTATACAAAGTAAGATTTTAAAAAATGGCATCAGAGTCGTTTCACTGATTCATGGTTTCCTGACTTTGTTGGATTTAGACTTGGTCATTGTGCAGCTGCCCAGAAAGTGGAATGACCATATTGCAGATTGGCCCCTTGGAAAATGCTTAGGGGGCAGATAGACTAGCAATTTGTAAACTTTAATTGGCTTTCTTAGGAGAGAATGATGTGCTATTCAGAGGGGGACAGAATAACTGAAGGGTGACTACATGAAAGTGTTTAGAGACTACTGGTTGTGGCTGATCTCTTGTTTCATACCACTATTTAGGCTTCAGGACCAGTCATTTCTGCCTGTTCTTCAATGTCATCAATGCTGATGTCATTTTGATCCAGTTTGTGTCATCCCATGCATGGATTTACATTCCCTTCATTCCCTGAACTATAGCTAGCTCTGGGCTTCTATTTACTAACTGAAGATTTGAGGAAGATACAAAGGAATGACAATGCAGAAAAGGAAAAAAGAATAACCCTAATTAGACTTCAGATCTCACTCTATCTAACCTCCACCATGAGCTTTCATAAAGATTCCTTATCATCCGTCTCTCCCCTAGGCTCTGGTCACCTGTTATGTTAATAGGGTTCACTGTTTCTCATTTAAGAATTATATCTTACATTTGTTATCATCCTTAGTCCCAGAGAAGCATGACTCCATGTACTTGCTTCTGGACCTTGGAAGACATCAGGTTCAGACCAAAACTTAAGTAGTTGCTGTCAGCTAGGGCACAAACAAAGCGTAATGCCAGTTTTTGTTTGTTTGTTTTGTTTGTTTTGTTTTTGTTTTTCTAGTCAAACATCTTGTGTCTTTGGAACATGATGGCCCTAATAGAATCAACCTTGGAACGGTGACCATATGTCTTATTTTCTCAGAATAAGTCTACTAGCAGAGTTTCCCTGGTGTAATTAGTAATAGTTCACTTTCATTGTCAAGTGTCCTAGCTTGGATGAGAAGAAAAATTATGTAATGCCTTATAAGTGGAGATGAACAAAAAGTTATAAAAATAATACTAGAATGAAAAAGTTTAATATTATATAGCTACATAGAACAAGGATAATCAGCATTTCATATTTGAATAGACTCCAAATAAATCAGATTCTTTTAGTAATTACAATATTATAAATTCATGATTTTAACTGAGTTTTAGAAATCTGAAACCAGTTTTCATTCCGTCTTGTAAAGAAAGTAACAAAATATCCTGGTAGTCCAAGCCTCCTTACCTTACTTTCTAGAACCTTTATATTTTTACCTTTCATACTGAGATACACAACCCATCTGGAATTGATTAATTAACAATCTCTGGGCAGATCATGCCATGCTGTTTAGGGTGTCCTAAATTGTTTTCCACAATTTACTTGGAAATTTGTTAATTTGCTTTACATTTATTAGACATCAGAGTAACATATTTTTACTTATTTTTATTCTCTTCTGTTTTGTCTCACTAAAATCATTAGAAATACATTTTATAGGATTTCTGGGAGCTCATTTACACCCAGTACTAAGAAAATGGACTTTATATTTGTAATTGTATTTTGGAACTAGAAATATTTTGTGTTGTCTACAATCTGCTTGTTTGTATTATAAGAGGAATCTTAATTTTTAAGGAACCTAAAACCTAGTTTTAAATAGTCCTTAGCCATTTTCAGGCACCAATACATTTTTCAAATAAAATTCTCTCATTTTACCTTATATGTCTCAACTCCTGAATATGTTACTCTAAGTACCAGAATTCGTAACCAGTACTAAAAGTAATGATAAATGATATAAATAATGAAAACAAATCTGTCACTATTTATGAATAATGCTCTATGATGTAGGATATGCAAATGATCTATAGTATTGGACTTAAAAAGTGAATTAATGTCAACTATGCTTCAATTAAAAATTTTAAAAAATTGCAAAAAAGTGAATTTACCAAGATTGCTAAATATCAGTTTAGCATAGAAAAATCATTACATACCAATAACAAGAAAGTAGAAAATAGCATTTAAAGCAAAATTTATAATAGCATCAAAAATATAAAAATATATGACAAGACATTTATATAAGAAAAATCAATAAAACATTATTGAGAGAAATTTAAAAATACCTAAATTAATGGATTAGAAGATTCAATAGTATAAAGATGTCATTCTCTCTAAATTGAAATATAGGTTCAAGGCTATCTCAATCAAAATGCCAGCAGATTATTGTGAAAATTTATACACAGACACCAAAATATACAAATGCCAACACTAGCTAACCCACCCATAAAGAATAAATAATTTAGAGGGCCAAAATCAAATCTTAGTATATAGAGCTATAGCTAAAAAGACAATGTAGTATTTGTGCAAGGATAAGAATAATAGACTAATGGAACAGTACAAGAGGCCAAAAAGAGATCCAAACATATATGGTCAATTAGTTTACATCAAAAGGGAAACTGTAGTGCAGTGGGGAAGAGAGCTTTCAATAAAATCATATTGAGTCAAATAGTGTACACATAGTAAAAAATAAATCCTGACCTTGCCTGATACCGTACACAAAAATTAATTCCAGATGGATTGTATATCTCAGTATGAAAGGCAAAAATGTAAAAGTTCTAGAAAGTAAGGTAGGAAGCTTGGACTCATCAGGATATTTTCCCTATGGATAAAAATAGGAGAGACAAATGAATAAAATTATGACTCTTTTAAGAGGGATAAAGACCAGGTGAGTCAGTGTTGGATAGGCGATGAAACCATTTATTGCTACATCAGTGTTACATTGTTACAATGAAACAGCATAATAAACAATCATAAAATCTCAGTGGTACACCAAAATAAACATTTATTCAAGTCTATGAGACACCTGGATCCATGTGACCTCAACTAAATTATCTTTATATCTCAAATCAGCTGTGAGTTGGCTTGCTGATTGTGGACTCACTCATTTGTTGGGGATTGACTGACTCATGTAAAATGGCCTTGGCTGGTGGCAACTGAGGCACCTCAGTTCTGCTTAATGTGCATTTTATCCTCCAGTTGGATAACTTGGACATATTTTCATGATAATAGCAGAGATGGAAAAGAGAGGACTAACCTAAGTGAAAGTGCTTTACTAGTCTCTTCTTGCATTATATTTCTTAATGATCCAGTGATCAAATCAAGCCACATGTGTAGGACCAAATCAGAGTAGGCAAGCCTAGGAAAGAGTGAAGAATTGGGGTCATTAATATAATTAATATACCACAATTGTTAAGATCACTTAGCTCACCAATAGTCGACCTGAGGTTTAATTCACAACTCTTTACGTCTGGTACTCATTCCAATGCACTATTCCTTCAAAGACTGTTATATAATCTTTATAAAATCACAATCATTGTGCTAAAAACTCAGGGTCTTCAAGGGGCATTTGATAGTAGTCAGTTATCTGATTGATCAATGTTCTCCCTTTACTCTGTGGCCATTTAAAAGCTCAGTAAGGATGTTTTGTCTTCTGTTTTTCATATAACTGAAATATTTGGAGAGATTTCTGAAAATAATTCAGTTACTTTACAAGCTCAGAGGCCCTGTAGGAAGGCATTTCTATAGTTTTTAATTGCAGTGTTTGCTATGTAATTTGAGGGCAATCAGCAGAAGGAATGCAGGAGGCAAATAGTCTCCTACAATTCTACTTGCACAAAGGCTGCTCAGCAATCAAGTGTTTTATGGGCCCAGATAACTTGAATTAATTAAAATTTTTTCACCTCATTTTTTGGTTCCCAATTAGTACATGGAACTTGGAGAATCAAACCCTGGAGAACTAGAAAGTTTCTTAACTTCTTTATGTTCCAGAATCACAGCATTAAATTGTTAAGGGAGTTGGAAGGTCCCCAATAGCAACAGGAGACTTTAGTAGTCTTAGATCCAGGGATAACCCTTTGGAAGTTTTAGAGAGCAGAGCATAGATGGTGATTTTGGCAGAAAAAAATCTTTGTCATTATTTTTCTTAGGCAGTTATTTTTATATTTTTACCAAAAGCTCTGTATGTTGAGAATTTGTGAATGAGGAAAGATCTGGCTTGATTTTTTGCAAACAAGAGCATCCATATCCTTTTTCATTGCAATTTCTGAATAAAAATACCTCTGCATAACCCACTCTAATACAGTTTTCATGGAGAATTACCATAATTACAAAATTCAGATTCTTTTACTTTTCTGAGCACTGCACAAAGATTCACAAACGAGACCATGCTGGAGATCAACTTTAAATAGTGAAGCATACATTAGTCAAAGAGGAAGATACTGGTCACATGTGCTGAGGTAAATGAGAGCAGACCTTATCCATCTCTTTCTGTATCCTCCGATTTATAAAACCGATTCATGGGTCTCAGCTAGGCCAGGAGACCAGAATAGGAGACCAGATATTTACTTTTAAAAGAAGTACTTGTTGATAAGGAAAATATTGAGTTGAAATGAACCCAAAATGTGGGACGGAAGTTTTCGATTTGCTTTTGATTTTCTCATTTATCTCAGACAAGTCATTAAACTCCTTCAAGCATCCATCAACTTTAAAATTAGAATGTTGGGGTAGAACTCTGATTTGTTCTGGCTCTGACATTTGGGAAGGAAAAGGGAAGAGATTGTTGGAAAACATTTGGTTATCTTAGCTCTGGCATCTGAAGTCATTTTAGGGAAAGTATCTCAATAAAATGACTTAGGATAGGTGAGACTCTTACAAGCATTGTAAAGGAAGGATAAGGGAAAGAATAGGGACGCAATCTGCATGAGAAAAAGACATCATTATTTTGTTTATAAGAAAAGACCAGACAGTAGTGAAGAAAGAAGAGAAAGCAAGAAGAGCAAGAGCTAGAGTAGGAAAACTGGGTGCTGAGTGGGGAAAGACCACTAGAGAAGCCCTCAGTGGAAGCATGGTGTGTGCTGACCCAAATGAGCTTTAAAGAGCAGAAACCTTTAACAATCACCTTTCTGGAAATAATCAGTCAGGTGTTTCCTATTCACCTATGGATTGGAGGTTGACATTTTAATAGATTATGAAGAAGTACTAAGTTTTTTATCTGAGCCAGTGTGAACCAGCCCTGGGTTAGCATAGGCAGGTATAGCTCTGAAAGAAAAGCAGGGAGATGATGAAATCATAAACGTTTTGTGATGTTCTGAAATATTAGAGAGGCCATGGAATTGGGTGGTGGAAAAAGAATTTTAAAATAAGTTAATCTAGGAATTGTCATCTTCCTGTATAGATTACAAAAAAAAAAACAAAACAAAACAAAAAACAAAAAAACCAAACAAACTGATTTCAAAGAGGCCAAGTGATTTGCCTGATTATGCACACCAGTAAGTAGCATGGTTGGATTTAGAGTCCAATTCTTACACTCAGAGGACAGTGGTCTAAAACCCTTCAGAAGATGATTGGGGAACACCTCAACCTCTCCTAAGAGTACAAATGGTCATTGCCTTCCCCACCTCACTCTATGTCAAATATTTAAAGCTAAGAGCTCATCGTCTTTGTTTCTTAAATGAACTGGTTTCTTTAATGTTACAGATAAGGGTGCAGATCTAAATGAGCAGTTGAGAAATCTTAGGCTTTTAAGTTGGCACAGGGACCAATAGTGAAAATGTTCTTATTTGAATATGTACCAAACATTGTCCATGTTCAAGGGAGTGGTGTGTTATTAAAAATCTTGAGTGTAAGTTATTCTTTGCTAGTATTATGGGGGACGAGATCTGGAGAAGCTCAGTTGTACCAGGGGTGGGAGCCAATGGGATGTGCACATGTGGCTATTGTTCAGTGTAATATACTTGAGTAATGTAGGTATACATAAAGAACGAAGCTGTACTTGAGACAGTGGCATACAGTTTTGATGACTGGATAAATATTCATGAAAAACAAGATTGGAGTTGGTGAGAAAGGTAACAGCATGTAGATGAACTGTTGGTTATAGACGTAAAAATATAAAATGGCATGATAAGTATGAGAAATGACAAGCTGGTTGTTGTTTCAGACCAGAGTCTGGAGCTGGAGTGTTGGAAGATGAGGTTGGAGAAGTAGGCAATGATGAGGATGTGAGGCTTGAGTGTGTGTGATTGATTGCATTTGAGCTCTACTTATAGGACAGTGGTTTTTAAACATGTTCCCATATGTGACTAATTGTGAGATACATCACAAGTAATTAGAATTGCATTATAAAATCCTGAACTTTGAAAATCAGTTTGTTTCTAAGAAAGCGTGGGCTCAGGATGATTCCATATTCAAAAATGCCCTCTTGGAAATGGAAATCAGGTAGTGCGATAGTGATTGGACACAGGTTTATCTTCTATTTATAGTGTACCGCATATCCATGTGTTACAACACATAATTAGCAGGTTTATGAAATGCAACTAAATCCTTTCTCCATGTAACGTTTTACAAAATTTTTTTTCTTTCCCCAGCAAGCCTCCTGTGGTCCTTAACTCGATTAGGTATAATGCGTTTTTTTAAAAGTTTGTTTATTCATTTTGAGAGAGAGAGAATGTGAGCAGATGAGAGACGAGAGAGTGAGGGAATGAGAGAGAATCCCAAGCAGTCTCCGCACTGCCAGTGTGGAGCCTGACATGGGGCTTGAACTGAACCTGTGCGGGGCTTGACCATGGGATCATGACCTGAGCCAAATCCAGGTTTGATGCTCAACCACTGAGCCACCCATGCGCCCCAGGTCGAATGCCTTTTTTGATTAAACTAAGTGTCACAATGTCTCACTGACCAGTGTTCCTAACACAGAGCTAAGATTCTTACCCTCTGTGTTCTCATGGTACCCGAGGGTGTATTTATGTGATGTTAATTGTATTTATTTCTTTACTTGACTGTGTGATATTTTATTCTGAGCTGCCCAAGAGTAGCTTTTTAGGTAATGCAAAGAGATCTTCAGTGACTTGTAGTGTATTCAACAAATGAATGAATGAGTGAGTAATTAGCATGGTATTGCCAGAATAATGATCCTTTTAAAGTACCCCTAGCTAATCCCCTTGAAAGATGGTAGAATTTAATTTTCATATATATAACAATGTATATTTTTATTCACTACTACAGATAAACAAAGAGGCATAAAATGGTCAAGGCAAACTTGACAGTCATTTCCAATTTTATTTTCCTGGGGTTTACTCGTTACCCCAAAGTTGAGGTCATCATATTTGTGCTGTGCTTGCTGATGTACCTGATCACCCTGCTGGGTAATATCATTCTGATGTCCATCACCATCCTGGATTCCCACCTACACAAACCCATGTACTTCTTCCTCAGCAACCTCTCCTTTTTAGACATCTGGTACACCTCTTCTGCTCTCACTCCAATGCTGACAAACTTTGTTTCAGGGAAAAACACCATCTCATTCTCAGGATGTGCCACTCAGATGTACTTTTCTCTTGCCATGGGCTCCACTGAGTGTGTGCTCCTGTCCACGATGGCGTATGACCGGTATGTGGCCATCTGCAACCCTCTGAGATACCCCATCATCATGAACAAGAGGGCTTGTGTGCAGATTGCCGCTGGCTCCTGGATGACAGGCTGCCTCACCGCCCTGGTGGAAACAGTATCTGTGCTGCAGCTGTCTCTCTGTGGAAGTAGCATCATCAATCACTTCACTTGTGAAATTCTGGCTGTCTTGAAACTAGTTTGTGTGGATACTTCCAGGGTGCAGTTAATCATGCTGGTGATCAGCGTACTTCTTCTTCCTATGCCGATGCTCCTCATTTGTGTCTCTTACGCGTTCATTCTCTCCAACATCCTGAGAATCAGCTCAGTGGATGGTGGAAGCAAAGCCTTTTCAACATGCGCAGCCCACCTGACTGTGGTGGTTTTGTTCTATGGGACAGCTCTCTCCATGTACCTGAAGCCCTCTGCTGTAGATTCACAGGAAATAGACAAATTTATGGCTTTGGTATATGCTGGATTAACCCCCATGTTGAATCCTATCATTTATAGTTTACGGAACAAAGAGGTAAAAGCAGCTGTGAAAAAATTGCTGATTAGGAACCCTCTGTGTGCTTTTTTAATCCCCCAGAGCAAATCATAACATTAATCTAAGGGGTGTATTGATGTGGTCAATACACACCAGAAAACTGGGATAAGAGGGGAAGACACTCATTTTAAAGAATGATTTTTTGAAGACACTCATTTTAACGATTTCCTAAGTTTCCTCCTTGACTGACTGCTGAAACTCTAAGATAATATAGACATGTGTTACATAAGCATATCTGAAATCTTACATAAAAAGGGCTCATGGTGACAAATTTCAATATTTTGTTTTGGGTGATAGAATGTAAGTATAGCTTTAAACATTAAGTTAGTATATTGTTAGTATTCAAAATTATGTGCATGTAATATACAAATGTAAAAACTATAGTAGACTTTTTAGATAATTTATTATTAACCTCTGTTTTAGGCTGAGTTGTGTCCCTGCAAAACTTATGTTGAAGCTGTAATCCCCAGTACCTCAGAATGTATCTTCTTTTGGAGATAAGGCCTTTAAAGTAGTGATTAAGTTAAAGTGAGGCTATCAGTGTGGGCCCTCATACAATTCGAGTTGTGTCATTATGAGAAAATATTTAAGAAATTTAGACACACATGAGTACACGAGTGTTGCTCACACACAGAAGCAAGGACATAGCAAGAAAGCGGCTATCTGAAAGCCAGGGAGAGGCCTTAGAAGAAATCAAATCTGCCAACACTTTAATCTTGGTCTTCTATCCTCCAGAACTATGAGCAAGTCAATTTCTGTTGTTCAGCCAATCAAGTCTCTGCTATTTTGTTATGGTAGCGTTAGGAAACTAGTACAACTTCTTTTCAGCATTGCTAAATTTAATGGGAGTAATTGCATATTCTATAAAGTGTGACTATGTTTTACATGTGTGGAAATATTTGTGCATGCAGATGGATGTGTGTGATGTGAATGTCTATGTACAAATGGAGAAGGTCTGCACAAATATATACTGAATAGAAATGGGGTAGAGGAATGCTAGTCTGGAAAAAATATGAGAGAGTTTAGCAGTTTGTTGTTGGTCTTCGAGTGTTGATGTTATTTAGTAAATTCAAAGAAGCTGCAGGATGTTTCAGTGAAACTATGAAGGCCCTTCCCTTTTTTATTGTGATATCCGCTAAGACCCATATCCTTTAATTCAAGGGTATAAATGAAGCCATAAGCATTTAGAAACAAAATACACAATATATTTGTATTATAAAATATACAGTACCCCAAACCCACTAAGATGGTGTGAAGTAGTGAAATACATGAATATTTTATAATGTAAACCACAATATACAAGGAATTAAAAAATGTACACTCATCCGTATTTGTAACATTTGTATGTCCTTTCTGGACCAGATGACTAAATGTGAGGACAGTGTGCAAAACTGCTTTTTATCATGAAGCTGTCACCAGAGTCTATAAAATTGATGTGATGCCTTGGATCCTGAAAGCAGTCGGATGAAGAAGATAGGATGAATATGGGATTACAGGGCTGTAGGGCTGGATTTGATTTCTCAGATATGAATGAACAGTCATCAAAGATGATTACTCCATTGGTGTAAGTAAAAAACTCTGATGCAGCCATTGATTGGATGAGAGGAGATGCCTAAGGATGATGACTTCACAAAGTTAGGGATGTAAGTCGGTTGACTGGTTGGCTGTGCATTGATGGTTAGACTTACAGGTGAAGACAGATTTGTGAAATCTGGGCAAGAAATCAGGTGTAAAGCTATACATATGTTGGGAAATCTTTTGCACAGAGATGGAAATTGAGCCCTTGGTGTGGATGATGTTGTCTAGTTAGAAATTTAGGACAATTGCCTATAAAATAGTTGGCTATATTTTCCTGTTATTGATCACAGCTGTGGTAAAAATGAAAGTATAGTACACTTGGGATCTAGAGTAAGCTTTCCAAAGGATAAAAATGCTGATTTGATGAACACATGCATCCCAGTGTTTTTACCAACACTATCAACAATAACCAAATTATGGATAATCCCAAATGTCCACTGACTGATGAATGGATAAAGAAGAGAATGCTACACACACACACACACACACACACACACACACACACACACACACACATAATGGAATACTACTCGGTGATCAGAAAGTATGAAATCTTGCCTTTTGCAACAATGTGTTTGGAACTAAAGTATGTTATGCTAAGCGAAATAAGTCAGACTGAGAAACATAAATATCATATGATTTCACCTATATGTGGAATTTAAGAAACAAAACAGATGAACATAGAAGAGAAGAAAAACAAATGAGATAAAACAGAGAGAGAGACAAACCATAAGAGACTCTGAAATACGTAGAAGAAACTGAGGGTTGCTGGAAGGGAGATGGATGGGGGATGGACTCAATGGGTGATGGGTATTAAGGAGGGCTCTTGTTGGAATGAGCACTAGGTGTTATATATAATTAGTAGAATCATTAAATTCTACTCCTGAAACCAATACTACACTATATATTAGTTAACTAGAATTTAAATTTTAAAAATTTACATTTTTTTTGTTTCTGTATAATCTTAGTGATTTTAGGAGATTTCTTTTTTTTTTTTAATGTTTATTCATTTATTTTGAGAGAGGGAGAATGTGTGCACATGCCCTCAAGCAGGAGAGGGGCAGAGAGACAGGGAAAGAGAGAATCCCAAACAGGCTTTGCCCTGATCACCTCCCCCCGCCCGCCCAGTACACATACACACACACACACACACAATGTGGGACTTGATCCCATAAACCGTGAGGTCATGTCCTGAGCCAAAATCAAGAGCTGGACCTTTAAATCAATGAATTACCCAGGCTGCCTGATCTTAGGCAATTTCTTGAATATCCGAATCTAATTTCCTTGTTTATGAAATGGGAATAATTTATTTAAAAAATTTTAATATTTATTTTTGAGAGAAAGAGAGAAACAGTGTGAGTGGTAGAAGGGCAGATAGAGAGGGAGGCACGGAATCTGAAGCAGGCTCCAGGCTCTGAGCTGTCAGCACAGAGCCTGACAGGGGACTGGTATCCATGAACCGTGAGATCATGACCTGAACTGAAGCCAGGCGCTTAAGCCACCCAGGTGCTCTGGGAATAATTTAATATATTTATAATAATTATTTAAAAATTTGTATTTGCTAATTCCCAAAGACCACCTGACAATTAGCTATGATGATAGCTTTATCACTTTGAGAGTCAATTTTTTGATATTTTTTTTGGACTAGACCCTAGCTCCAGTTAGTTTCAATTTACCTATGATTTCAAATGTATTGAGCAATATCTATGAATGTGTTATACACCTAGAACTGACATTCTGGTAGTTTTTAGGGATATAAGCATAAAATACCTCAAGCTATCTCTTTCTCTCTCTTTCACCCTTTCTCTGATTGTCTGAGCTGAATCATTCCCTGTGTGGTGTCCTCTTGATTCTACTGGGTTCTGACAACCTGCACTGGGCCTCCCTTTCATGTTGACATTTTACTTATTCCATCAGGTCCAAACATTTGCTGAACAAAACAAGCAGGGATTCCCTCCTGAACTCTGTTGGGTTGTTGAAACCTTTGCTGGGTGGCTCTTGAGCAGAGCCGCTCTCCCCTATCCAGCTCAGGTTGTGGCACTGTACCAGGCAGCTCACCTGTATTACGTATAAATACATTTTATGATATCACATAAAAAATAAAACAATTACTACTTACTAGCAATTTCAAGGGGATTTTTTTGAAAGGAAATATTTAATGTGAGACTTTTGCTTCTGAAAGAGTAAAATTGTCAGTATTCCTAAGGATTTATCCAATTGATATATTTTTCCCAGCAATTGCTTATTACAGAATAAGTATACACTGATACGATTTTTGCCTTACCCAGCCCAAATGACCTCTTCAGTATATTTATCAATCGAATGTATCAGTCTGCATTTAAAATTAGCTGATATTTTACCCAAAGCTTTTGGATATGTTCTTTAGTCAGTGAAATGATACATAAATTCAAGTTCTCATATTTCCCTGTATTATATTGCACTTGGATTATATTTTACTATTCTTTAAAAATGTTTATTCAATAGTTAATTACTGCCTACTGCCTAAAATAAATTTATTTTACATTAGACTTCATACAGAGAACATTGAGTTCTGCCATTGGGTAGATTTCAGAAATGAACAAATGATTATAGTATAAAAGGAAAATAGCCATAACAGAGATAAAGTTCAGGGCAGCATAGAGGAGGGAATAACTAACCCAGTAGAGTTTCAAAGGATTTGTAGAAGATCTCACACTTGAATTGTGTTTAATGAGTGCTAGGCTGTTACCATCGAAAGAGAAATGTGATGACGGGGATGAAGTGGCATATGCAATTGTCTTTAGGTGTAAAGAACATGATGTAATTGGAGAAGTAATAGTGAATGTAGCACAGCATGTGCAAACATGGGAGAAACATGAGGAAGGGAAGAAGAAGGGGAAATATGTACCTGAAAAATTAGGTTGGAGTCAGGTCAAATCCTTGGGTAAAACAAAAACCAGTAATAAACAGACAAACAAGCAGAAAAACTCAAGTAGTTCTCTCGAAAGGGAACTGAAAAATATGTGTTTTACTTGTTCAGTAGACCTACATACAGATGGTCATACGTTAAAATGGTTTGACTTAGGATATTTTGTCTTCATGATGATATGAAAATGATATGCATTCAGTAGAAACCACACTTTAAAATTTGAAACGTGGTCTTTTCCTGGGCTAGTAACATGTGGTATGATAATTTCTTGTTGTGCTAAGCAGTGGCAGTGGCCCCAACTTCCAGTCTGAGCCACATGATCATGAGAGTAAACAGCTGATTCACTCACAACCGTCCCATACCCATACAACCATTCTGTTTTTAACTTTCAGTACAGTACTCAAATAAGTTATATAAAATATTCAACACTTTTTTGCAACATTCTTTGTATGAAATGGTTTTGACCAATTATAGGCTAATGTAAGTGTTCTGAGCATGTTCAATGTAGGCTAGGCTAAACTCTGATGTTCAGTGAATTAGGTGTATTGAAGACATTTTTGACTTAATGATATTTTCAACTTTCAATGGGTTTATCTGGATATAACCCCATCAGTTGAAGAAGACATACTGGATTTTCTTGGAAAAGCTTAATTTCATTTTTTTCTTATTTCTTAAAGTTTGCTCACTTCTTATACCAGTAGTGTCTACATTTTTATAACAGTCATTTTCATAAAAGGTGAAGTTATTGTCTTCACATTTCTTCCAACTCCTAAATTCTGTAATTCGACATACAATCTTTATTGTTCTCTTTATATGAAAAGCTTTTGTCTCAAATCTATGAGCTTATTTTGTGCATGAACTCAAAGGTATAAGTTTTTCATCCTTTTCTCCAGAACCAGTGTCTCCTCATCAATTTTCTCATAGCTCCAAGCACCTCTATGTTCCTCAGGCTATAGATGATAGGATTGAGCATGGGAGTGACTACTCCATAGAATAGAGTAATCAGTTTGTCAAAAGCAGAGTCTTTGGACTTTGGCTTCATATATGTGAAGAGGATTGTCCCATAAAACACAGTCACTACTGTTAAGTGGGCTGAACAGGTAGAAAAGGCCTTTTTTCTTCCTTCTGCTGAATTGATTCTTAGTACACTAGAAAGGATGAAAATGTAGGAGATACAAATTAACAATAATGGAGAAAACAAAAATATTACATTGCCCAACATTATAGCAATCTCATTCAAGGAAATATCTGCACAAGCCAGCTTGACAAAGGCCAATATTTCACAAACAAATTGGTTAATGACATTTTTTCCACAAAAGGGCAACCGTATTGCAAGTATAGTTTCTGTCAGTGAATTGAGAAAGCCCAGTCCCCAGGAGAGGGCTGCCATCTGAATACAAAGTGCCTTGCTCATGATGATGGGGTATCTCAGAGGGTTACAGATGGCCACGTAACGGTCATATGCCATTACTGCTAGAAGCACGCACTCTGTGGACCCCATAGTGTAGGAGACAGACATCTGAACAACACACCTAGTGAAGGAGATGGTTTTTTTCTTTGATAGGAAGTGAATCAACACTGAGGGGGTAAAGGAGGATGTGTAACAAATGTCTAGGAGGGAAAGATTACCAAGGAAGAAGTACATGGGCGTATGGAGGCGGGAATCCAGGAGAATTAGTATGATCAAGGTGCTGTTCCCCAGCAGGATCACCAGGTACATCATCAAGCACATGATGAAAAGGAGTTTTTCCACTTTGGGGTACTCAGAAAGTCCCTGCAGAATGAACTCAATCTCTGTCCAGTTCGTCCTGTCCATTTTATTTTTCTATACCTGGAGTAATCCAGAAGAGAAAACTGCATGTGAGCATAACGCGTCAGTGCATATTACCATGTGCAGTGAGAGATCACTGGGGGAGGGGCACCAAGTGTGTCCACACTAGCTGGAGTGGTGCTAAGAGCTCTGACTTTAGCGTTTTGAATTTCTCTTCTGGTACATATAGGAAGGGATTGAAGACGTGTAATAATTACATTGATAGCTTATTAAAAATATAGGCTCTTGTATTCCATTTCCTGAGATAGTGATACACAGTTCTGAGGCAGGGAAGAACTATTTGCATCTGAACAAACATCTGTTATTTCCTGTTCTTTGGACCCACAGACTCCACTTTGAATATCATCATTTTGGAAAGCTTATGCTTAATCTGTTAAAAATAACTATGTATTTGATTTTATTTCATGGAAGTCATTAACAATAGTGTTAGTTCAGGGTTTTATAATTTACTAATATATTCACACATATTACTCATTTTATCATCACTATAATTCTCTGAGAGTGAAATTCACAGAGGTAAAATGTATATAAAAACACAGTGAGTGATCCACTATTCCAGTCTGCATTTTCTGACTTTATATCACCTGCCCTTTTATTTATTTTTAGTTTATTCAGTGTTTAGAGAGATTGCTAATGGGGGAATGGCAGAGAGAGAGGGAGTTGGAGGTTGCACAGCGGGCCCTATGCTGACAGCAGAGAACCAGATGTGGGGCTTGAACCCAGGAATGAGGAAATCATGACCTGAGCCAAAGTCGGATGCTTAAGAGCCTGAGCCACATAAGCACCTGCTCTTTTTGACCAACATGCTATCGCCCTCTCCAAATTATGTGAATTGTCTAAGGAGTGGGAATCAGACATCTTTTAAATAATGTTCTCCAGATGATCCTAAAGTTCAATGTGGAAAAAATCCACCTGTCTAGTGGAGTGCCTCCAAATTTTAGTATACAGACAAATCACATGGGGGAAATTTGTGAAGGGTTCTAAAATTTCTTTTAATGTTTATTTATTTTTGAGAGAGAGAGAGACAGAACACAAGCAGGGGAGGGGCATAGAGAGAGGGAGACACAGAATCTGAAGCAGGCTCCAGGCTGAGCTGTCAGCACAGAGCCGGACGCGGGGCTCAAACCCACAAGCCATGAGATCATGACCTGAGCTGAAGTTGGACACTTAACTGACTGAGCCACCCAGGCACCCCTCTAAAGGATTCTAAATTAGTAGGTCTGAATTGATTATAATTGATTCTAACTGATTCAAATCTAATTGATTTGTTAACATGTTTTCAGATGCTGCTGCTGTTGCTGTCTGTAGAACTCACATGAATAGCAAGGCCTTTTAGAACATTTCTCCCCATTGCTATTGCAGAATGCCACTACTGCTTCCCTTGCATGTAGGACTATAATCGAATAGTAGACAATGCAAAACTGAACATTCTGTGACACTTGGAGTTGAGACATCTGTGTGAGTGTATTGCACTCAGTTTTGTGTTCTTTAGATTTTAGATGTACAAGCAGTCAAACTACATACAGAAGAGCCTGTTTTTTGTTTCTGTCCATATTAAAGTCCTTTCTCTTCCATTTGTTGAATTTGCGATTAGGGCCAATATTTTCCAAAAAAGGAATTTGAGATCAGCTCAAGCATCTGTGTTGTGCATCATAGAGCATGGAGCAAATAACTTTAATTTGAAAAAATTTGAAGAGTAGATGTTAGTAGCTGACAGTAAATAAATCAAAGAACATAATTTTGAAAACATCTTTTCATTCTCAAGGTTTTCTACCTAACTAAAAAACACCCTGAGGGGGGGAAAAAAAGACTGATCCTATAGATGAGTTTCTAGTTAGTGTTTTTTTTTTTTTTTAATGTTTATTTATTTATTTTAAGTGAGAGAGAGGGAGAGACAGGGAATGAGAGAGGGAGATAGAGAATCCAAGGCACCATCTGCGCTGTTAGTGCAGAGCATGTGCTGGGGCTCCATCTCATGACCTGTGAGATGACCTGAGCCGAAATCAAGAGTTGGAGGCTCAACCAGCTGAGCCACCTAGATTCCCCCCGCCCCCACCCAGTTAATGTTTTTAATCAAGGCTGTGTGAGGCACCTGAATGTCTCAGTTGGTTAAGCTTCCTACTCTTGGATTCCTCTCTGGTCATTATTTCACAGTTCATGGGATGGAGCCCTGTGTCAGGCTCTGTGCTGACAGCCAAGAGCCTGCTAGGGATTCTCTCTCTCCTTTCTCTCTCCCCTTCCCCACTCTCTCACTATCTCAAAATAAATAAACATTAAAAAAATTAAACAAGGCTGTGTTTATGGTTTAGGCTTTGGCATTTCTCTCTGTGATAGTCATTTGACGATAGGTTATGCTGCTTTCTATGATGACTGCAGTTTACAATGGTGAAACATATTCATCAGCATTATATGATGTTTATACGTCTTTTGGCTATGGAAAGGAGGGTTCTATTCCAATTCAAGCTGACTAGGCTTTGCAGGCATACATTACAAAGAGAGTAGGAAGGGTTGGGTAAGACAGGATATATTTCTATTTGGTATTAGGATAGGAATGTGATTGACTGTAAATGCATATATCACCCTACTCTGAATCTGAAAATAAAATTTTGATAGAGACTTTGAAGGAGCATCAGTTGTCCGGGATCTGTTGTTTCAGGGGTGTTGTGAATTCTGTCAAAAATACCTTTTATTTTCTAGGAACATCTCCTAAAAGTTGATTCCATTTGGAAATTACTTGTAGCAAATAATGATGGTATACATCTGGTATCCTGACAGTTCAGAGATAATTGCTGTAAAAAATTTTTCCCTTACAACATAAGAGAAACCACCAATGTGCTTTAACGCTTTCAAATGGTTAGGGTGGGGGGAAGGATAATGGACAGTATAAAGGAAATTACTTTCATTGCTCTTGTAATGCTAGTGTGACTTTTAGAAAGCAATCGACAAACACTCTTGTTTAATAGCAATGTGACAAATCTTTTCTTCATTTTAGCTTACTTCACTAAAATAGTTTCCTGGGAACAAGGGAAACTTTTAAGACTCTTAATAGTTTCTAAAAAATCACTTTCCATGCAAAATGTATATTAGATTATTCCATTTTTATTAATCTTTGCCATTACTGGATATTATCTTTTGAAACAGTTTTTCATTCTTAGCTCATGGCAGGGGAATTTTTTTTTTTTCAACGTTTATTTATTTTTGGGACAGAGAGAGACAGAGCATGAACGGGGGAGGGGCAGAGAGAGAGAGAGACACAGAATCAGAAACAGGCTCCAGGCTCTAGCCATCAGCCCAGAGCCTGACGCGGGGCTCGAACTCCCGGACCGCGAGATCGTGACCTGGCTGAAGTCGGATGCTTAACCGACTGCACCACCCAGGCGCCCCATGGCAGGGGAATTATTAAAGAATCATGGCACACTAATTTGATGGTCCATTATGAACTTATTAATATGACATTTGTGACAACTTTGTATTAAAACAAAAATGATATTTAAATTATGTGAAAATGTTTAAGTTGGAAACAGAAACAAAACTACAGCATTTTTCTTCTTTTTGCAAAACTAAAACTTAAACTAAGATAGCCTAGACAGAATAGAAAGACTGGAAAGGAAAACCCAAAACATTAATGGTTACCTTAGAGACCTTTCTCATATTCTCCTGAATTACCCCAGTTTTTAAAATAAATAAAGATGAAGAAGGCATATTATTAAAAAGGAGAAAAACACTAAAGCAAGTGTCCAGTTATTTTAGGAAGACTAACTCAGAATAAAGAATGTTAAAATAATTTAAGTAGTACAATTATTGCCTCAAGTGCCTAGAAACTACACATTGAGGCTGAGCTGTACTGGTGTGTCCTATCAGGTTATTAGAAGGAACCCACTGTTACTGGTAGACAGAGAGCATTTATAATCCCTGCTCTCAAAAGCTTCCAAAGAAGAGTGTTTTGTGTTTTTAGGAGCTACACCAAGATAGGGGACTTGAGTTCTTGACTTAATCATGTGTTATCAAAGGAGAATGCAGGCTGTTGATGCCTAGCACAGAATTACTGTTTAGAAGATGACATTCCTATTTGAAAAATATCTGAACTGGCCTGGATCCTAGCCAACCTCTAATCCCCTTCTCCCAACTCCTGGTGTTTTATAAGAATTAACCACTCTGTGGTTCAATGCCCTTGGACTTCATCTGGGCACTATTTTAGTGTTGTAAGAGACCTAAGGAAAGTCTGTGACTTTTTATCCAAGCCAGAAGTCAAGCCCTCTAACTTTCTAGAAGGAAACTTTTTAACTTTCTATAATTTTTTTCATTTTGTTTTATTGACTTAGCTACTTGAAGACCTAATAGTTAAAGTACTAAGATTTTTCAATGTAAAACACATACTATCTGTACTCTAAATTCTCATTAGAGGAAACAGTGCTATCATCCTCTCCAGGTCTTCTAAAGATATCAACTAAGACAACTGATACTGTACAAAAATGAATGGACCTGCTAACTCTCAATTTATAGATTTTATAAACTGTAATATTCAACTAATATGCCACATGAAAGATACATTATTTTAGCTTACAAAGAGAAGAGAAGTTGCCTGTGGTGTCCTAGTATGAGGCCCTTCATATAATTTTTATCATTTAATCTTCAAAATAAGCCAAATGTTATTATGGATTTTACCAATGAGGAAATTAGTTTGAAATTTCAAAGGTTAAGTACCATGATCATTGTCTTCTTTTAAAGTTCTTATTTAAATTCTAGTGAGTTAACGTATAGTGTAATACTAGTTTTGGCTGTGCAATTTAGGGATTCAATACTTCCATACAACACCCTGTTTTCAATATCTTATAGTTGTTAAATACCAGAAGTATGATTTAAATCCTTATCTTCATGATTCCCAAGCCCATTTTTAGCACTATAGTACATTTACTTATTGATAAAATTTCTTCTAATAAAACCACTGTTTAATATGACATACTTAACTTTCAAGCATCCAAATGATAAAAATACACATAAAATATATCGAAATCCTTGGAAAGCATTGAAGGCATTTATTGTCTTCCACTTATGAAGACACTATCCACAAAAATGAATTAAAATGAAAAAAAAAATAGCCAAAGATTCTTTCTAATGGTCTAGTGTGGACAGTTAAGATGTAGGGTGGTAGAATTGATTTGTTACATAAGTGGGAAGTAAAAGAATTAATATTTCTTCTTTTGCCTTGGACCCCTATAGCCAAATTAACACCTATAATTACTTTAGCCCCCTGTTACACATGTTTTGTTTGTAATCCTGTTTTTACCATAAACACTTTTAATTACAAGTTTCCTCAAACCCTTACTGAGCATATTTATGTGTGATTAATATATAAATTATTGTGGGCTCTCCTTCGAGATAATTTTTATTTAAGATTTTAGTGAACTATATACTTGAATACAGTAGCTTTTCACCTATTATTTATAAGGGTCTGTTGTATTACAGGCAACTTTCTCTTCCTCACTACCCTCTTTGTGCTATTTTGGGATTTTTAAAGAAATTTAAATAATATCCTGCTCTTGATGTTGTCCCACCAGCAATGATCATCTCAACAAAATAAACTCGTTATATTTATTGATAGGATGTTTTCCTTTGGAAATGATATTAGTAAAACTTTTCTCTTTATCTTACCTCCTGACTATGTTTTAAGTCATTCTCACCATTCCATTCTATTAAGTAATAGAAAACATTTCCAGGGATTTGAATTCCTTTTGCATTTTTCAGATGAAACCAGAAGATTCTCACTTTGAAAGATGTTTGTTCTCCTTCCCAAAAAGAAATGTGAGAAAGAATTGCTACAACCAGGCAATTGGTCTTCATATGGATTTTCCCAAGAACGTGTCAAGGAAAGAAAACATATTAAAAATAAGGACCCATGATGCAACTCTGGTTTCCCAGTATTTGTGCTAAAGTTGATGCTTACTCGAGAGATTCAGTTTCACTTGGAAGTTAATTTAGCACTTATTTTTACAAACTTCTTCAATCCCTAAGGTTGTGAATCAGAAACAGGATTCTCTAGAGATCAAAATCCCTGACTCCCGCACATTCTAAAGACCCAATTATCTTCACTTAAAGAGAATCTTCCCCAGCCATACATTTCTTGGAGTATTCATTGAATATGACTGTATTTGATGGCTTCTACAGAAGCTGGGGTTGGAATCAGAATATGTCCAGAAGGTCTCAGAAGAGTTAACCTTTCACCAAAAAAAATTTTTTTATTCCACAGATAATACCAGGTCAATCCTAAAATACTCCTAAATAGTCATTCCACCTCTTTAAAGTCTTTTTATCTTTCATATTTTTGTTAGTTCTAGACCATGCACTACACATTTTTTCTTTATACCAGTATAATCATAGTATATATTTAATTAGTATTTGCCACTTTATAGCAATGTTTTTGTGATTTTTTTAGTCTTTATAATATTCCTTTTTAACATTTGAAGAGTCTTTAATCAAGTGGAATTAGTGTAATCTAGCGTATAATTTTAATAGTGTTGGATAGTTTAATTTGTCTCAAATTCATGAGACTTTGGTATAATGACCATTGGTATCTATGTATTAGGCTAACTAATCTGCTTTTCCTTCTTCTGAAAAGCAGGTATCATCATGAACACAGCCACTCAGGGACACACTCCTAGAAGAGTGAATAATCTCACTGTGTGCGCCAGACTTTGTTCAGATTGCTGTTTCCATGCCATCTGTTCCTGGATTGTTTTCCTGCCTTCTCTCCAGGAGCATTGCAGTACCCTCTGGGCTCTATCCTAGCCAAGCCTGCTGACCTTCAAAACTCTAGGCTTTAAGGCCCATTGGATGTAAGAACTCATGAAATTCGGCCCCTCTAGTTTTCCCAGCCAATGTCTTTGGGGAAACTTTCTCCTTATGTGTTTCCCTGTGTGCTTTTCTCTCTCTAGCCTTTCTCCATGAGGATGGCTCCCTCCCCTCTGCAGCACTCTGCATCCTTTTCTCCCCCAAACCAGGTCTCTCTACTTGCTACCTTCTTTGAGGTGGCCTCTTCTCTCCTTTTAGTTGTGGAGATTGTCCTGGCAGTGTTTAGGTTGATTCTGGGTTATTTAGGATGATTTGATAGTTATCTAGTTGTGTTTGTGGGATGAGATGGGTCTAGTGTCCTCCTACTATACTGCCATCTTCCTGCCTGCTACCTTTTGTAGTAGTTTTCCATACTTTTCTATTTTGATGAGGGGGAATTATGAAGTCATCATAGTACGTCATTTGATGGACTATTGTACATCCATCAAATAATATTTTTGAAGAATTTGTGTAAAAATAATAAATAATGTTATAAAAATAAAAATAATGTTAATACTTATGTTAACATTGTTACATGAAGAAAAAACAAAAACTAGTTTTTTTCATTGTTTGCAAAGCCAAAACCTAACCAGGAAAACTTATGTGTGATAGACGCTGGAAAGATCTATTTGAAAAATTAACCAGGGTACTTTTTCCTAATTGTTTTAGTTTCTCAAATAAATATGGATACATATGAAAAACAGAAAATGTAATTTTAAAAGAGAGGAAAAAATTGAGATATGTGCCTTATTGTGTTAGAAAGTTTAATTGACAGTAAAAAAGTAAAATCTCTATTTAAATAATTAAAGCAATTTCTTTAGGTCTGAAGATTACACATTGAGGCTGAGTTGCCCTGCATGAGCGTTAGGACATTTTGTACCTTCTAGGTGATGACAGAAAAGCTAAGTATAGTTTTTTTAAACAATATTTTTGATGGGTGCCACTTTATTGAGCCATTAGGTTTTATAAAATTATGACCCATATCCTAGCTTTATTTTTATTTATTGTTATTTTTTAATACAATTTATTGTCAAATTGGCTAACATACAGTGTGTAAAGTGTGCTCTTGGTTTTTGGGCTAGATTCCAATAGTTCATCATTACACACAACACCCAGTGCTCATCACAAGTGCTGTCCTCAATACCCATCACCCATTTTCCCCTCCCCCCACCCCCCCCATCAACCCTCAGTTTGTACTTTATATTTGATGGTCTCTTATGGTTTGCCTCCCTCTCTCTCTGTAATTATTTTTCCCCCTTCCTTCCCCCATGGTCTTCTGTTAAGTATCTTAAGATCCACATATGAGTGAAAACATATGATATCTGTCTTTCTCTGACTGACTTATTTCACTCAGCATAATACCTTCCAGTTCCATCTACATTGCTGCAAATGGCATGATTTCATTCTTTCTCATTGACAAGTAGTATTCCAGTGTATATATAAACCACATCTTCTTATCCATTCATCAGTTGATGGACATTTAGGCTCATTCCATAATTTGGCTATTGTTAAAAGCACTGCTATAAACATTGGGGGGTACATGTGCCCCTATGAATCAGCACTTCTGTATCCTTTGCATAAATTCCTAGTAGGGCTATTGCCGGGTCATGGGGTAGTTCTATTTTTAATTTTTTGAGGAAACTCCACACTTTTCCAGAGCGGCTGCACCATTTTGCATTCCCACCAACAGTGCAAGAGGGTTCCTCTTTCTCCACATCCTCACCAGCATCTATTGTTTCCTGAGTTGTTATTTTTAGCCACTCTGACCGGTGTGAGGTGGTATCTCAGTGTGGTTTTGATTTGTATTTCCCTGATGATGAGTGATGTCGATCATCTTTTCATTAGTCTGTTGGCCATTTGGATGTCTTCTTTGGAAAACTGTGTCTATTCACATCTTCTGCCCATTTATTTTCTGGAGTATTTGTTTTACGGGTGTTGAGTTTTGGTAAGTTCTTTATAGATTTTGGATACTAACCCTTTATCCAATATGTCATCTTTTCCCATTCTGTAGGTTTGCCTTTTAGTTTTGTTGATTATTTCCTTTGCAGTGCAGAAGCTTTTTATCTTGATGAGGTCCCAATAATTCATCTTTGCTTTTAGTTCCCTTGCCTTTGGAGATGTGTTGAGCAAGAAGTTGCTGCAGCTGAGGTCACAGAGGTTGTTGCCTGTTTTCTCCTCTAGGGTTTTGATGGTTTCCTGCTCACTTTTAGGTCTTTCATCCATCTTGTGTTTATTTTTGTGTATGGTGAAAGAAAGTGGTCTGGTTTCATTCTTCTGCATGTTCCTGTCCAGTTCTCCTAGCACCATTTACTAAAGAGACTGTCTTTTTTTCCATTGGATACTCTTTCCTGCTTTGTCAAAGATTAGTTGGCCATACATTTGTGGGTCCAATTCTGGGTTCTCTATTTTAGTCCACTGGTCTATGTGTTTGTTTTTGTGCCAATACCATACTGTCTTGATGATTTTACAGCCTTGTAGTAGAGGCCAAAGTCTGGGATTTGTGATGCCTCCTGCTTTGGTTTTATTTTTCAATAATACTTTGGCTATTTGGGGTCTTGTGATTCCATACAATTTTTAGGATTGATTGTTCTAGCTTTGAGAAGAATGCCAGTGCAATTTTGATTGGGATAGCATTGAATGTGTAGATACCTTTGGGTAGTATTGACATTGTGACAATATTTATTCTTCCAATCCTTGAGCATGGGATGTTTTTCAGTTTTTTGTGTCTTCTTCAATTTCTTTCATAAGCTTTCTGTAGTTTTCAGTGTATAGATTTTTCACCTCCTTGGTTAGATTTATTCCTAGGCATTTTATGGTTCTTTGTGCAATTGTAAATGGGATCAGTTTCTTGATTTCTCTTTCTGTTGGTTCATTATCGGTGTATAAAATGCAACTGATTTCTGTACATTGATTTTGTACCCTGTGACTTTGCTGAATTCATGTATTGGTTCTAGCAGCTTTTTGGTGGAGTTTTTCAGGTTTTCCATGTAGAGTATCATCTTATCTGTGAAAAGTTAAAGTTTAAATTCTTCTTTGCCAATTTTGATGCCTCTTATTTCATTTTGTTTTCTGATTGCTGATGCTAGGACTTCCAACACTATGTTAAACAACAGTGGTGAGAGTGGACATCCCTGCCATGTTCCTGATCTCAGAGGGAAAGCTCTCAGTTTTTCCCCATTGAGGATTATATTAGCTGTGGGCTTTTCATATATGGCTTTTATGATGTTTAGTTATGTTCCCTCTATCCCAAATTTTGAGGGTTTTTGTTAAGAAAGGGTGCTGTATTTGTCAAATGCTTTTTCTGCATCTATTGACAGGATCATATGGTTCTTATCCTTTCTTTGTTGATGTTGTGTATAACATTGATTGATTTGGGAATATTAAACCAGCCCCACAGGCCAGGAATGAATCCCACTTGATCATGGTGAATAATTCTTTTTATATGCTGTTTTGTTTGATTTGCTAGTATCTTATTGAGAATTTTTGCATCCATGTTCATTAGGGATATTGGCCTGTAATTCTCTTCTTTTGTGGGGGTCTCTGCCTGGTTTGAGAATCAAGGTAATGCTGGCTTCATAGAATGAGTCTGGAAGTTTTCCTTCCATTTGTATTTTTTGGGACAGCTTGAGAAGGATAGGTATTAACTCTGCTTTAAAAGTCTGGTAGAATTCCCCCAGGAAGCCATCTGTTCCAGGACTCTTATTTGTTGGGAGATTTTTGATAACTGATTCAATTTCTTCAGTAGTTATGGGTCTGTTCAAATTTTCTGTTTCTTCCCATTTGAGTTTTGGTAGTGTGTGTGTGTCTAGGAATTTGTCCATTTCTTCCAGGTTGTCCCGTTTGTTGGCAAATAATTTTTCATAGTATTCTCTGATAATTGCTTGTATTTCTGAGTGATTTGTTATGATGAATCCATTTTCATTTGTGATTTTATCTATTTGGGTCCTCTCTCTTTTTCTTTTTCTTTTTCTTTTTCTTTTTTGAGAAGTCCAGCTAGGCGTTTAACAATTTTGTTTATTTTTTCAAAAAATAAGCTCTTAGTTTCGTTGATCTGTTTTAGTGTTTTGTTTTTTGTTTTTTTTGGGAGGGGGGATTCTGTATTGTTTATTTCTGCTCCGATCTTTATTATTTCTCTTCTTCTGCTGGCCTTGGGGTTTCTTTGTTGTTCTGATTCTAGTTCCTTTAGGTATGCTCTTAGATTTTGTATTTGGGATTTTTCTTGTTTCTTGAGGTAGGCCTGGATTTCAATGTATTTTCCTCTTAGGACTGCCTTTGCTGCATCCCAAAGGGTTTAGACTCTTGTGTTTTCCTTTTCATTTGTTTCCATATATTTTTAAATTCCTTCTTTAATTGCCTGGTTGACCCATTCATTGTTTAGTAGGATGTTCTTTAACTTTCATGCATTTGGAGGTTTTCCAAACTTTTTCCTGTGGTTGATTTCAAGTTTCATAGCATCGTGGTTTGAAAATGTGCATGGTATGATCTCAATTCTTTTGTATTTATTGAGGGCTGTTTTGTGACCCAGTATGTGGTCTATCTTGGGGTATGTTCCATGTGCACTCGAGAGGAATGTGTATTCTGTTGCTTGAGGATAAAAAATTCCGAATATATCTGTCAGGTCTATCTGGTCCAGTGGATCATTCAGGGCCATTGTTTCTTTATTGATTTTCTGTCTACATGATCTGTCTATTGTTGTAAGTGGAGTATTAAAGTCCCCTGCAATTATCACATTCTTACCAATAAAATTGCTTATGTTTGCAATTGTCTTATATATTTGAGTGCCCTCAAATTGGTGCATAGACATTTATTTATTTATTTATTTATTTATTTATTTATTTATTATTTATTTGTTTTTTAATTTACATCCAAGTTAGTTAGCATATAGTTCAACAATGATTTACCCATTTAGCCCATGCCCCTCCCACAACCCCCCAGTAACCCTCTATTCTCTAAGAGTGTCTTATTTTTTGTCCCCCTCCTGATTTTATATTATTTTTGCTTCCTTTTCCTTGTGTTCATCTGTTCTGTGTCTTAAAGTCATCATATAAGTGAAGTCATATGATATTTGCCTTTCTGTGACTAACACTGCTTAGCATAATACCCTCTAGTTCCACCCATGTAGTTGCAAATGGCAAGGTTTCATTCTTTTTGATTGCCAAGTAATAAGAAACCACATCTTCTTTTAACATTCATCCAACGATGGACACTTGGGCTCTTTCCATTCTTTGGCTTTGTTGATAGTGCTGCTATAAACATTGGGGCACATGTGCCCCTTTGAAACAGCGTACCTGTATCCTTTGGGTAAATACCTAGTAGTGCAATTTCTGGGTCATAGGGTAGGTCTATTTTTAATTTTCTGAGGAACCTCCACACTGTTTTCCAGAGTGGCTGCACCAGTTTGCATTCCCACCAAAAGTGCAAGAGGGTTCCCGTTTCTCCACATCCTCTCCAGCATTTGATCAATTCTTTAGCTTTCATTTCTTCCTGGAATTTCTTTTGAGGAGAATACTTCCATTTCATCATTTTGGCTAGTTCCCATGTCCTAGCTTTAATGAGATAGGTTAAAAAAAAATAGTAACTAACCCTTTTCTGTTACAAAATGTAAAAGAACAATTCTCTTTGCTTGAAACATTGTTCTGAGATGACTTACTTGGATACTTCAATTAAGTAATGTTGGATATGGGATTTTGAGGATCCATTATGATTTGAGGAGAAGAAAGGAAAAATAATGGGTCAAGAGCTCTGCTCTTAGGAAAGAAGCTTACTCACATGGTGGTAGACCAGGACCTAAGAAGATAAGCCCAGGAAGCAATTTCGTGTAGTCAGCTCAGTGAACTTTGGAAGCAATGATGTTGGGTACTATTTTAATTCATTTAATGTTCAGTTCTGTGATTTCCCCCCCCCCCCCCCCCCCATCATTACACCTGTAGTCAAAGTCTGTTTTACCTGGGCTAGTGGTTTTGTGGTGAACAAATTGTATTCATTTTTTTGGTGAAGCCGTTCAAGGAAAGGAGAGCACTGTCCTCAGAAGTAGAAGATGGCTGAGAGTACCTGGGATTCTATACATATTTTCACCATTACCTCCTAATTGTTTAATTTAGATAGGTGGCGATTTTATGCTAATTAGCGTGGGGGATAGGTATATATATATTTAGGCGAATTCTTTGGAGATGCTTAAAGTACAGAGTGGGATTAAGTTACAAATTAGTCGGTAGACTTACAATAAGAAACCTGAATAGCTTGATGGCTTCCAGGTTTCATTGTATGCTTGCAGAATTTCTGAATTTCTTGTGAATTTCAAAATGCCATTCATATTCACATAAGTACCAGTAAATTCTGATTTTCAACTTCAATAAGTTTTAGATTATTTTGTACAATAAATACTTTTTCTCTTCTCCCCTGATTTAATAAATGTGAATTAACTAAATATATATAAAATTCTTTTAACAGTGCCTAGAAATTTATAAGTTTTTACTCTCACTATTGATAACCAAGAGGTAATGTAGCTATACATTACCTAGTATAGCTATGTAACAGGTCTTTCTACTATATTATCAATAAGACATGGTAGGTTGAACAGCGGTATGGACAAGAACCCTGGGGTATATTTGGATTAAGCATTTCAGCAGTATATGATAAAAAGAATGGGATAAGACACATCCTCAAGACTCTGGATTGGCTATTTGTAATACAGTATAAATGTAATATAATTAAGCCTTTAGGGGATTATTCTTGATGTTTTCAAAAGTTTTGAATGTCTTTCCCCTGAAGCAATTTAAAGCTATGGCTTAGAAAAGTGTAGAAGTCCCTTAGAGCAAGAAATATTTAAATTGCCTTCCTGAGCCTGGAGAAAATTCTTTAGATAATTTCCTGAGTCTTCATCTTAGGGCAGTGTTTTCACCTTGGCTTGAAGGGCAAATGAAATCTTCCATGGTCTCAAATATTTATTTTTATCTTACTTTTGAACTAACACATCCAAAATACATTCCCTTTGTAATCAATCATAGTTGGCTGTAATGTATAGAAGTTTTTAAAACCATTTGAAATAGTACCTTTGCCATCAATGTTTTCCAGACCACAAGGCCTGTGACATTATGGTTCCTCAGTGGTGATACCTTGAGATATTCATCAACCTCATGGAAAATTTTGTACAATTGGCTGCAAATAGAAGATCAAGCAAAACAATCTGCTGTGCATTGCAACCTAGGAGGTGAATCAATCTTCCATTTAGAGGTAATTGCTGAAAACATACTAATAACACAAATCTAAGGGGATGTCTGTCCAATGAACTGAGTTGAAATAAGCCATGTGTTTGGGGGACAGAATATTTCTTACTATAAAGAGTCTTTACAGAATAGGAATGAAAAAGTTCCAAGAGGATTTTCTTTGATATAATGAAAAAATGGAGACAAAATTAAAACACATGTTCAAATAACAATTTGAATATCCAAAAAAAAGATGGATATTTAGATGTAGAATTTATCTTACTGGGAATAAAAATTCATTTAGTCAGAATATAGTTTCTGGGTTCATGGTTTTAGTAGTGCTTACCTGTCTAATGGTATCATTTCCCACTGGTCCAATGAGGTACTATACAATAGGAAGCAGATTTGCATTCTTGATATAGAATGTAGACTAAGCTTGTGTCACCGAAGTTCTGATTATGTAACAGTTTTCCATTTTTTCTCATAGCACCAATTTGGTTCTGTTTAGCAAATGTTTATCCGGTGCTAATCATGAAAAGACTGACAGTTCCTTTCCTGAAGTCTCTCACTGGAGGTGCTATTTGGAAAATCTTATTATTTGTTCTAAATACATATTAAATTTGTGTAAAAAGTAAATGAAGAGGAGCAATGAGTCCTTAGCTAAGGGGAAAGCATTTTGAATTTCATTGTTATATTTATATGAATATCTTGGGAATCGTTTTAAATAGTTGTAAGTTTTTGTTATTGTTGGTGGTATATTCCTGTGGTAACTTTATACATGATACTTGTCACACACACACACACACACACACACACACACACACACACATTTAACTTTCATATGAATGAACTAAAATAGGCTTTCTTTAAAAATGTCAACCTGAGTGTCTGGTTCTAAATGGTGCTGGCCTTTGCTATAGTGGCATAACACTCTGTTACAAAGTGACTAGAGATTGGTATAACATGCATCCATGTCATGAAAATTTTCATGTATGTGATGAAAATTAGTATGTTGTTAGGTTGAGAGACCAGATACCTGAATAGGTCTCATTGATAAAAATTTGAAGCGACTCTTGTAGGAGCATGAAACTTGGGATTGGCATGTAAAAGAATTAGAAAAAAGAGTAAGTCAAGAAATATGAAGGAAACCAAATAGTGTTTACTATATGCGAGGTGCCTTATATGCGCTATTTTATTTATTCTCCCAAGAACACCACAATGAGACTATTAATTAAAGGTGAGGATATCGAGACACAGAAGTTAATTGCCCAAGGTCAGATAGCTAGTAACTGGCCTTGTAAGCAGAAGGGACATAGATGTGGGATGCTAGCCCTGAGGTCATTGCTGGCCATAGACAGGCTTAATCCATACAGAAAACATATAAAATCTCTGTCTATGTGTTCTGCACAAAGACTCAGGCCTCTTACTGATCCAGGGCACTGACAAGAACTTTTCAGTGAGGACTGAGTGGAGTAATGTGGACTGAATCTACAGCTTTTACCAAAGTAGGGTAGGGTTGGGAAGAGGCAAATCTGGGGAAGCTGTAGACGGATTCCCTGTAGGTATTTCTGCAGCACAGCCTTGTCCCTCACCCTCTTCTTAGGTGGTGTTTTGAGCCTCTTCCTGTCTATGGTGAATGCCATCTCAGAGCATGTTTCCCTTCAAACTTGGTAGCTGCTTACTCTGTTCTGTGGTTGGGGCTTCGAGGGTGTAGTTGTTTTTCTTGTGTTGTAATATTTTTAACATCCTGTGACTTCATATTGGAAGTTTTCTATTGTTCATGGAACTTTTTTGTAGAAACACTAACTCTAATGCACATCTGCATGTCAGTAAAAATCTCAGTTTCATTAAAAAAAGACATGTTTATTTCAATAGACAAAGTGACCTTTCAGAGTGAAATTGCTTCTTAGTAATCATTTACCAAGGAATTGGAATTTTGCTGGCTAGCAATAAAAAGGTGAATCTGGGACTCAATAAAAGACGCATGCATCTTTCAGGTATAAAAGAATCCATAAAAGATGAAGTTGATTGAGGACAGGGCAAAAATAGGAAGAAAGTCGTACCCCAATGATGACCAAAAGCAAATATATGTAATTAGATGCCAGTTGAAATAGATTCAGAGGATTCAGACCCAAAACTCATGCCAAGATTCCTGAATAAGGAGCAATGTTCTACATGTTAGGTACTTTTTGTTTGAGTGAATTAGAACCTTTTCAATGGATTCTGTTTCCATTAAAAAGAAAATTTGTGTGTGTGTGTGTGTGTGTGTGTGTGTGTGTGTGTGGGTGCTATTTATGAAGAAAAATGAAAGGAAATAGCTTGAGACTTTATGACACCAGCTCTTTGAATACAAAGACTGTGTCTGATCCCTGGCTGAATGGCAGGGAATATTTCCCTGAGAAATCACCTGGTTAAGGTGGCAATGAAGAGTTTTTTGCATTAATAAAATGAGAAGACAAGTCACAGACTTGTTGACAATATATGCAAGTCATCTATCTAATAAATTATTTGTAGCCAAAGTGTACAAAGAACTCTCAAAACTCAATAATGTGAAAATGAACAATCCAATTAAAAATGGGCAAAAGATGTGAATGACACTTTACTAAAGAGAATGTAAGGATGGCCAAAAAAACCCCAAATATTAGTTATTAGGGAATGCAAATTAAAAGCATGATGAAATATCACTACATACCTATTAGAATGTGTAAAACAACAACACACACACACACACACACACACACACACACTACTAAGTGTTGATGAGGATGAGAAGCAACTATAACTCTCATACATTTCTGGTGGGAATGCAAAAATGATACAGCTACTCTGGAAGGCTGGCAGTTTCTTATAAACTTAAAAATGCATGATTCATTATCCACTATGCCAATCTGATATTTACCCTAGGAAAATGAAAACTTATGTTCACACAAAAATCTGGGTATAAATTTTTTAATAGCTCTATTCATAATTGTCAAGAACTGGAAACAACTCAGATGTCTTTCAGCATATAATTAAACAAACTCTAGTGTATCCATACCATGGAATACTCAGAAATAACAAGTTGGATGAAGCTTGAAGCTCAGACGCTTTATGCTAAGAGAAAGAAGCCAGAGACCAATGGCTCTTATGATTCCTTTTTTGTATGACTTTCTGGAAGAGATAAAACTATAGGATGAAAAGCATATTAATCTTTGCAGGATATGAGTGGTAAAAGGGGTGACTAAAAAGGGACACAAGGGAATTTTTAGGGTGAAAGACAAGTTCTGTGTTCTTATTATAGGGATAGTTACATGAATCCATACTTATTTTAAAATTCACAGAACTATACACTGAAAGAGAGAAAATCACTTTTACTATATATTTTACTATTGATAATTACTAAAATTTTGTTCTATCTCCCATAAAAAAAAGATATTTGCATTGGAACAAGAAGACTTCAGATAATTGGGTTTTGCATGAGTTGTACTTGTTTTTTGGGCAATCAGGCAGTCAAGAAACACTGATTGGGTTTATTGTTGACTTTTGTCCCATCACATTAGCACACTTCATTCAATGTTTTGGTATGAAGTGGGTTATTATTAAATATTCCCGACAAGGAGCTAGACTGCCTTTGCAAGTTAACTAATCAAATCTCTGATATAATGCATTCCATACTGCTTTTAGAGTTCATAAAATATTTCAGATAATTAGGGACCACAAGCAGAGTTGAATTTGGGCCTAGGATTTGCTACATATTAATTATATGACTTTAGGCTTAAACTCTGTTTGGTTAACTTAAATTTCTTATTTCTGAAATGGTCATATTGTGGAGTTTCAGTGAGGTAATGTGTGAATAAACCTCACAAATTCCTGGCCCAGAGTGGTCGATACAACAGATTCTCCTTCATACTTCTCTTCTGGTGTTGTTTATTTCACTTCTTTACCTTTTCTCCCTTCTTCCCCTTCTCTGTTTTCTTTCTTCCTTCTTCTCATTGGGTTCATGGCAAATTTTTATATATGTGCATTGGTAAACTTGGACTTACCATAATAAATAAATCATTATGTTAAAAAAATTCTTTGAATTCTTACAGGTAAGAAAAAGTACAATGGAATGGGAAAATCAAACCATTCTGGTGGAATTCTTTTTGAAGGGGCTTTCTGATTACCCAAGGCTTGAGCCACTCTTTTTTGCACTAATCTTAATAATGTATGTTGTCATCCTTCTGGGCAATGGCACCCTTATTTTAATCAGCATCTGGGACCCCCACCTTCACACCCCTATGTACTTCTTCCTGGGGAACCTCTCCTTCTTGGACATCTGCTACACCACCACCTCCATTCCCTCCACTCTGGTAAACTTCCTCTCAGAAAGAAAGACCATATCCTTCTCTGGCTGTGCAATACAGATGTTCCTTGGCATGGCCATGGGGACAACAGAGTGTGTGCTCCTGGGCATGATGGCCTTTGACCGGTATGTGGCTATCTGCAACCCTCTAAGATATCCTGTCATCATGAGCAAGGATTCCTATGTGCCCATGGCAGCTGGGTCCTGGTTTGCTGGGGTTATCAACTCTGCAGTGCAAACTGCATTTGTGATACAATTGAACTTCTGTAGGAATAACATCAATCATTTCTCCTGTGAAATTCTGGCTGTCATGAAACTGGCCTGTGCTGACATCTCAGGCAATGAATTCATCATGATTGTGGCCACGACATTGTTCACACTGATGCCCCTGCTTTTGATTGTCATATCTTACTCATTAATCATCTCTAGCATCCTGAAGATCCGTACTTCTGAGGGGAGAAGCAAAGCTTTCTCCACCTGCTCAGCCCACCTGATTGTGGTGATAATATTCTATGGAACCATTCTCTTCATGTACATGAAGCCCAAGTCTAAAGAGACACTTAATTCAGAGGACTTGGATGCCACTGACAAATTGATATCCATGTTCTATGGAGTGATGACTCCCATGATGAATCCTTTAATCTACAGTCTCAGAAACAAGGATGTAAAGGAGACAGTGAAACATCTATTTAACAGAAGTTTCTTTAGCAAGTGAATGGAAAAGATGATTGAATTGTGAATACATTGGGCATTGTTAAGCTTTAGAATTATGTTGGAATTTTGGTTACTTTTTCTTGTTTTGAACTTTCACATTTTACTCAACAATTTTTATGATGACATACAGCATTTCAATATTATGTCATGCTCACTATAGAGAATTTGCAAGATACAGGACATAGGATGGAGAAAATAAAGAGATCACTTATTACTCTAACTCTAGGAGATGGCTTTCAAGTATTAAACAATATATTTTGTGTTCTGTATATACCTCAATATTGGAATTGGGTATTATAGGTCTTTTTATGTTCACCTTTATACATAGTCCTATTTCATACACATCATTTCATCAAATCTTTCAAAATAAGTAAGTTCTCTGTTGTAAGAAAAACGAAACAGAAAATCCTCCAAACTGCACCCACATTCTCCAGCAGAGAGCCTTGTGTTGTAGTTTCACATTAATCTCAAAATCCTCCAAAGACTTTTGGATACTATTTTCTTGTTCAATATTTAGAATGTTTCCTGTGGAACTAAGCATGCGAGCATTTGGGACTATTGAGGGAAATGGGTAAATGCCTTAAGGATGGAGCCTATGCAATCAATCAGAAAGTCCTTATTTTATCTCCTTTTTTTGTTTCAGCTTACATGTTAGCTCTAGCATAAAGAAAATTTTGCAAAATTTAACTGGGTTGGAAAATCAGTCCACTGGTCTAGAAAGTAATATGGACAAGTGTTGGGTTAGATGGCATCATATCCATGCCCATGTAGAAGAAAGCAGATTTCTTTGATATCCTGAGATCATTCCAATGCTTTTCCAAAACTTAGAAGAATATCTAAGTTCTTGATTTTTAGTGTGGACCTGCGTTGATGTCTTGTCTCTGTTACTAATAGCTTTGTCACCTTAGTGATCTAAGTAGATTTGGGGGGATGTCACACAGGATGTGATATTATCTTGATTTTGCTTGGCTTCCTCCTCAAATTTTTACTCTATATGAAGAACATTTCTAATTTACAAGCCAACAGGAATGAGAAAGTATGTTCACGAGTAAGCCACATTCCAGGAAATCCATTAGGCTGGATAAATTTTATATTGATGGAACAGTAAAGTTAGAGGATGTTGGGGATTAACATATTTTACATAGGCAAATAAGAGTTAAATGCTTGTGGTATTTTGGGGTGTATTAATGTCACTTTTCCAAGTTCAGTTTTTAATTTTAGTGGCAGGAATATCAAACAGTCATGAACTCTATTTAAGTCCCTTTAGCTTCCATCATAGATATTCACAGATTAAATCTGATGGCAAAGGTTGAGACTATTGATGTATTAGAATCACACCCTAGTGAAATAGGCTGTAAAAACCTATTAGTGGGGTGTTTGGGTGGCTCACTTGGTTAAGCATCAGACTCTTGATTTCAGCTCAGGTCTCCTCTCCCACTTCCTGAGCTGGAGCCCTGCAATGGGCTGTGTGCTGACAGCACAGAGTGTGCTTGCAATTCTCTCTCTCCCTCTCTCTCTGCCTCTCCCCAGCTTGGGTGCTCTCTCTCTCTCTCTCAAAATAAATAAACACAGAAACTTAAAAACTTATTAGTTTCCATACACAGACTCAAAGGACTTTTATTTCCTGAAGAATTCCAGCTAAGTGGAAAACCTTTAGAGTTAAATGTTTTGTGTTTGACTCACAGGCCGTGTTCGATATCCAACTCTACTTTCGTTTTTTTCTCAAAGCTTAAATCCAACTGTTTCCACAAGCTCTGGAGGATGACTAACCTAGGGCCTAGTCTTTTTTTTTTTTTTTCAATACATGAAATTTATTGTCAAATTGGTTTCCATACAACACCCAGTGCTCATCCCAAAAGGTGCCCTCCTCAATACCCATCACCCACCCTCCCCTCCTTCCCACCCCCCATCAACGCTCAGTTTGTTCTCAGTTTTTAACAGTCTCTTATGCTTTGGCTCTCTCCCACTCTAACCTCTTTTTTTTTCCCTTCCCCTCCCCCATGGGTTTCTGTTAAGTTTCTCAGGATCCACCTAAGAGTGAAACCATATGGTATCTGTCTTTCTCTGTATGGCTTATTTCACTTAGCATCACACTCTCCAGTTCCATCCACGTTGCTACAAAAGGCCATATTTCATTCTTTCTCATTGTCACGTAGTATTCCATTGTGTATATAAACCACAATTTCTTTTTTTTTTATATGAAATTTATTGTCAAATTGGTTTCCATACAACACTCAGTGCTCATCCCAAAAGGTGCCCTCCTCAATACTCATCACCCACCCTCTCCTCCCTCCCACCCCCCATCAACCCTCAGTTTGTTCTCAGTTTTTAACAGTCTCCCATGCTTTGGCTCTCTCCCACTCTAACCTTTTTTTTTTTTTTCCTTTTTTTTTTCTTTCTTCCTCCCCCTCCCCCATGGGTTCCTGTCAAGTTTCTCAGGATCCACGTAAGAGTGACCCCATATGGTATCTGTCTTTCTCTGTACGGCTTATTTCACTTAGCATGACACTCTCCAGTTCCATCCACGTTGCTACAAAAGGCCATATTTCATTTTTTCTCATTGCCACATAGTATTCCATTGTGTATATAAACCACATTTTCTTTATCCATTCATCAGTTGATGGACATTTAGGCTCTTTCCATAATTTGGCTATTGTTGAGAGTGCTGCTATAAACATTGGGGTACAAGTGCCCCTATGCATCAGTACTCCTGTATCCCTTGGGTAAATTCCTAGCAGTGCTATTGCTGGGTCATAGGGTAGGTCTATTTTTAATTTTCTGAGGAACCTCCACACTGCTTTCCAGAGCGGTTGCACCAATTTCCATTCCCACCAACAGTCCAAGAGGGTTCCCGTTTCTCCACATCCTCTCCAGCATCTATAGTCTCCTGATTTGTTCATTTTGGCCACTCTGACTGGCGTGAGGTGATATCTGAGTGTGGTTTTGATTTGTATTTCCCTGATGAGGAGTGACATTGAACATCTTTTCATGTGCCTGTTGGCCAACTGGATGTCTTCTTTAGAGAAGTGTCTATTCATGTTTTCTGCCCATTTCTTCACTGGGTTATTTGTTTTTCGGGTGTGGAGTTTGGTGAGCTCTTTATAGATTTTGGATACTAGCCCTTTGTCCGATATGTCATTTGCAAATATCTTTTCCCATTCTGTTGGTTGCCTTTTAGTTTTGTTGGTTGTTTCCTTTGCTGGTCAGAAGCTTTTTATCTTCATAAGGTCCCAGTAATTCATTTTTGCTTTTAATTCCCTTGCCTTTGGGGATGTGTCAAGTAAGAGACTGCTACGGCTGAGGTCAGAGAGGTCTTTTCCTGCTTTCTCCTCTAGGGTTTTGATGGTTTCCTGTCTCACATTCAGGTCCTTTATCCATTTTGAGTTTATTTTTGTGAATGATGTAAGAAAGTGGTCTAGTTTCAACCTTCTGCATGTTGCTGTCCAGTTCTCCCAGCACCATTTGTTAAAGAGACTGTCTTTTTTCCATTGGATGTTCTTTCCTGCTTTGTCAAAGATGAGTTGGCCATACGTTTGTGGGTCTAGTTCTGGGGTTTCTATTCTATTCCATTGGTCTATGTGTCTGTTTTTGTGCCAATACCATGCTGTCTTGATGATGACAGCTTTGTAGTAGAGGCTAAAGTCTGGGATTGTGATGCCTCTTGCTTTGGTCTTCTTCTTCAGAATTACTTTGGCTATTTGGGGCCTTTTGTGGTTCCATATGAATTTTAGGATGGCTTGTTCTAGTTTCGAGAAGAATGCTGGTGCAATTTTGATTGGGATTGCATTGAATGTGTAGATAGCTTTGGGTAGTATTGACATTTTGACAATATTTATTCTTCCAATCCATGAGCAGGGAATGTCTTTCCATTTCTTTCTATCTTCTTCAATTACCTTCATAAGCTTTCTATAGTTTTCAGCATACAGATCTTTTACATCTTTGGTGAGATTTTTTCCTAAGTATTTTATGCTTCTTGGTGCAATTGTGAATGGGATCAGTTTCTTTATTTGTCTTTCTGTTGCTTCATTGTTAGTGTATAAGAATGCAACTGATTTCTGTACATTGATTTTGTATCCTGCAACTTTGCTGAATTCATGTATCAGTTCTAGCAGACTTTTGGTGGAGTCTGTTGGATTTTCCATGTATAATATCATGTCATTTGCAAAAAGCGAAAGATGACTTCATCTTTGCCAATTTTGATGCCTTTGATTTCCTTTTGTTGTCTAATTGCTGATGCTAGAACTTCCAACACTATATTAAACAACAGCAGTGAGAGTGGGCATCCCTGTCGTGTTCCTGATCTCAGGCAAAAAGCTCTCAGTTTTTCCCCACTGAGGATGATGTTAGCTGTGGGCTTTTCATAAATGGCTTTTATGATCTTTAAGTATGTTCCTTCTATCCCGACTTTCTCAAGGGTTTTTATTAAGAAAGGGTGCTGGATTTTGTCAAAGGCCTTTTCTGCATCGATTGACAGGATCATATGGTTCTTCTCTTTTTTTTTTTATTAATGTGATGTATCACGTTGATTGATTTGCGAATGTTGAACCAGCCCTGCATCCCAGGAATGAATCCCACTTGATCATGGTGAATAATTCTTTTTATATGCCGTTGAATTCAATTTGCTAGTATCTTATTGAGAATTTTTGCATCCATATTCATCAGGGATATTGGCCTGTAGTTCTCTTTTTTACTGGGTCTCTGTCTGGTTTAGGAATCAAAGTAATACTGGCTTCATAGAATGAGTCTGGAAGTTTTCCTTCCCTTTCTATTTCTTGGAATAGCTTGAGAAGGATAGGTATTATCTCTGCTTTAAACGTCTGGTAGAACTCCCCTGGGAAGCAATCTGGTCCTGGTCTCTTATTTGTTGGGAGATTTTTGATAACCAATTCAATTTCTTCGCTGGTTATGGGTCTGTTCAAGCTTTCTATTTCCTCCTGATTGAGTTTTGGAAGAGTGTGGGTGTTTAGGAATTTGTCCATTTCTTCCAGGTTGTCCAATTTGTTGGCACATAATTTTTCATAGTATTCCCTGATAATTGTTTGTATCTCTGAGGGATTGGTTGTAATAATCCCATTTTCATTCATGATTTTATCTATTTGGGTCATCTCCCTTTTCTTTTTACACTTTTTTAGATTCTATATTGTTTATTTCTGCTCTGATGTTTATTATTTCTCTTCTTCTGCTGGGTTTAGGCTGCCTTTGCTGTTCTGCTTCTATTTCCTTTAGGTGTGCTGTTAGATTTTGTATTTGGGATTTTTCTTGTTTCTTGAGATAGGCCTGGATTGCAATGTATTTTCCTCTCAGGACTGCCTTCGCTGCATCCCAAAGCGTTTGGATTGTTGTATTTTCATTTTCGTTTGTTTCCATATATTTTTTAATTTCTTCTCTAATTGCCTGGTTGACCCACTCATTCGTTAGTAGGGTGTTCTTTAACCGCCATGCTTTTGGAGGTTTTCCAGACTTTTTCCTGTGGTTGATTTCAAGCTTCATAGCATTGTGGTCTGAAAGTATGCATGGTATAATTTCAATTCTTGTCAACTTATGAAGGGCTGTTTTGTGACCCAGTATATGATCTATCTTGGAGAATGTTCCATGTGCACTGGAGAAGAAAGTATATTCTGTTGCTTTGGGATGCAGAGTTCTAAATATATTTGTCAAGTCCATCTGATCCAATGTATCATTCAGGGCCCTTGTTTCTTTATTGATCGTGTGTCTAGATGATCTATCCATTTCTGTTAGTGGAGTGTTAAAGTCCCCTGCAATTACCACATTCTTATCAATAAGGTTGCTTATGTTTATGAGTAATTGTTTTATATATTTGGGGGCTCCGGTATTCGGCGCATAGACATTTATAATTGTTAGTTCTTCCTGATGGATAGACCCTGTAATTATTATATAATGCCCTTCTTCATCTCTTGTTACAGGCTTTAATTTAAAGTCTAGTTTTTCTGATATAAGTATGGCTACTCCAGCTTTCTTTTGGCTTCTATTAGCATGATAAATAGTTCTCCATCCCCTCACTCTCAATCTGAAGGTGTCCTCAGGTCTAAAATGAGTCTCTTGTAGACAGCAAATAGATGGGTCTTGTTTTTTTTATCCATTCTGATACCCTATGTCTTTTGGTTGGCGCATTTAATCCATTTACATTCAGTGTTATTATAGAAAGATACGGGTTTAGAGTCATTGTGATGTCTGTATGTTTTATGCTTGTAGTGATGTCTCTGGTACTTTGTCTCACAGGATCCCCCTTAGGATCTCTTGTAGGGCTGGTTTAGTGGTGACAAATTCCTTCAGTTTTTGTTTGTTTGGGAAGACCTTTATCTCTCCTTCTATTCTAAATGACAGACTTGCTGGATAAAGGATTCTCGGCTGCATATTTTTTCTGTTTAGCACACTGAAGATATCGTGCCAATTCATTCTGGCCTGCCAAGTTTCAAAAGAGAGATCAGTCACGAGTCTTACAGGTCTCCCTTTATATGTGAGAGCACGTTTATCCCTTGCTGCTTTCAGAATTTTCTCTTTATCCTTGTATTTTGCCACTTTCACTATGATATGTCGTGCCAAAGATCGATTCAAGTTACGTCTGAAGGGAGTTCTCTGTGCCTCTTGGATTTCAATGCCTTTTTCCTTCCCCAGTTCAGGGAAGTTCTCAGCTATAGTTTCTTCAAGTACCCCTTCAGCACCTTTCCCTCTCTCTTCCTCCTCTGGGATACCAATTATGCGTATATTATTTCTTTTTAGTGTATCACTTAGTTCTCTAATTTTCCCCTCATACTCCTGGATTTTTTTATCTCTCTTTCTCTCAGCTTCCTCTTTTTCCATAACTTTATCTTCTAGTTCACCTATTCTCTCCTCTGCCTCTTCAAGCGGGGCTGTCGTGGTTTCCATTTTGTTTTGCATTTCGTTTAAAGCGTTTTTCAGCTCTTCGTGACTGTTCCTTAGCCCCTTGATCTCTGTAGCAAGAGATTCTCTGCTGTCCTCTATACTGTTTTCAAGCCCAGCGATTAATTTTATGACTATTATTCTAAATTCATTTTCTGTTATATTATTTAAATCCTTTTTGATCAGTTCATTAGCTGTTGTTATTTCCTGGAGATTCTTCTGAGGGGAATTCTTCCGTTTGGTCATTTTGGATAGTCCCTGGAGTGGTGAGGACATGCAGGGCACTTCCCCTGTGCTGTGGTGTATAACTGGAGTTGGTGGGCGGGGCCACAGTCGGACCTGATGTCTGCCCCCAGCCCACTGCTGGGGCCACAGTCAGACTGGTGTGCCTTCTCTTCCCCTCTCCTAGGGCAGGATGCACTGTGGGGTGGCGTGGCCGTCTGGGCTACTTGCACACTGCCAGGCTTGTGGTGCTGGGGATCTGGCATATTAGCAGAGGTGGGTAGGCAAGGTGCACGGGGGGGAAGGAGGGGCAGGCTTAGCTCGCTACTCCTTAGGTGATCCACTTCAGGAGGGGCCCTGTGGCAGCGGGAGGGAGTCAGATCCGCTGTGGAGGTTTGGCTCCGCAGAAGCACAGAGTTGGGTGTTTGCGTGGAGCGAGCAAGTTCCCTGGCAGGAACTGGTTCCCTTTGGGATTTTGGCTGGGGGATGGGCGAGGGAGATGGCGCTGGCGTGCGTCTTTGTTCCCCGCCAAGCTGAGCTCTGTCGTCAGGGGGCTCAGCAACTCTCCCTCCCTTTGTCCTCCAGCCTTCCCGCTTTCCGAGCAGAGCTGTTAACTTATGACCTCCCAAACGCTAAGTCGAGCTTGCTGTTGGAACACAGTCCGTCAGGCCCCTCCGCTTTTGCCAGCCAGACTTGGGGGCTCTGCTTGGCCGCTGGGCCGCCCCTCTGCTCTGGCTCCCTCCCGCCAGTCTGTGGAGCGCGCACCGCCTCGCCGCTCTTCCTACCCTCTTCCGTGGGCCTCTCGTTTGCGCTTGTCTCCGGCGACTCCGTTCTGCTAATCCTCTGGCAGTTTTCTGGGTTAGTTAGGCAGGTGTAGGTGGAATCTAAGTGATCAGCAGGACGCGCGGTGATCCCAGAGTCCTCCTAGGCCGCCATCTTCCGGGAATCTCGGGCCTAGTCTTATATTAGACTTACAAATGTTTGATAGAAACTTAATTAAAGAAGCAGACATTTTATTTTATTTTTTTCAAATATTTTATTAAATTTTGAGAGAGAGAAAGAATGAGCACAAGTGGGGGAGGAGCAGAGAGAGAGAAGGGGACAGAGGATTTGAAGTGGGCTCTGTGCTGACAGCAGTGTGCCCGGTGTAAGGCTGGAATTCATGAACTGTGGGATCATGACGTGAGTTGAATTGGATGCTCAACCAACTGAGCCACCCAGGTGCCCCGAAAGTAGAAACTTTTTTTAATTAAAAAATTTTTTTTATGTTTTTATTTTATTTTTGAGAGAGAGAGAGAGAGAGAGTGCAAGCAGGGGAGGGGCAGAGAGAGGGAGACACAGAATCTGAAGCAGGCTCCAGGCTCTGAGCTGTCAACACAGAACCCGATGTGGGACTCGAACTCATGGACCGTGAGATCATGACCTGAGCCGAAGTCAGAGGCTTAACTGACTGAGCCACCCAGGTGCCTGAAAGTAGAAATTTTAATACACATTTTGTCCTCATACGAGAAGAGGAAGATGGTTTTTCCCTTCTTAGGGTTGTTGAATAAATTTCTGAAGAAAAGAAAGGTCAGTCACCTTTCTTGATGTACCCATATGCTCACATTTGCTGGTTACATACCTTATCACTATAATACTGATAATTCTTTCCTTAATACTTGAGCTTCTGCAGGGTTTTCCATTTAGGAAATTTATTTTGAAAGATATTCCCATTTTTCCAATTATCAGTTAATCAGAATTTTGTGACTTGGAAAACATAAATTTCCTAACAATTCTGTGAAGAAATTACTGTATGGAAACACTTCCATACTATTATTTAATAATAGTAAATGAAATAATTTCTTTCCATCCAGTGTGTATTCTACCATTTGTAACTAAATCCCTGATTGCTACATATGGTATATGAGGTTCTCTTTGCTTTGGTCTGTTTGGTTTCATCTTCCACCAGCCCCCATATGCCTCTCTATTTATATTCTTATGATGCTGTGTTATTTTTATTTTCCTGCCTTCATCATGCATTTCTTGTCTTATACCATGGTGTTATTTTTTCTTCTTCCCGGATGTCCTACTCGTATTTTTTACCTCTCAAAATCTCACTCACAAATTAAGAATCAGTTCATGTATCACCTCTCCTGGCAAGTATGACTTGATCCTGAGTTACTTGTCACTTACACCTCCATAGCACACTAAACAATCATTTTTATTAATTAATTAATTAATATTTATTTTGAGGGAAAGAGTAGGGAAGGAGTGAAGGGAGAGGGAGATAGAGAATCTCAAGCAGGCCCCGCTCCCAGTGCAAAGCCCTACCTGGGGCTCAACCTCATGACTGTGAGATCATGCATGACCTGAGTACAAATCAAGAGTTGGACACTTAACTGACTGAGCCACTGAGGCACCCCTAACTATCATTTTAATTGCAGCATTACCCCCTCTTATTGAAATCCTCTGATTACATGGATATTTTCTCATTACCTGTAGGACAGGTAGAGACTGCACCTTGAACATTTTTATATTCACAGAGATTCTTACAGCCAACTTCATTGAGTAGGTATGCAACAAATGCCATATAAACAGAGGTTATTAGAAAATATAAAACACCAATAGAAATAAGGATAGAAGATATGAGTACTTAACACATATAAAAGAAAATGCACCTATTTAAGACACACACACAAAAGTTAAATATTGCTAGTAGTTAAAAATTCCATTTAAAGCCATGATGAGATACTATTTTAAGCCATTTAGATGATGAAAAAAACCTCTAAACTATTGACAACATCCAGTGATGATAAGAATAAGAGAAAATCGCTGTATTAATAGTGGGAGCATAAATTAATATTATCTTTTAGATTCATAAAAATACTCATTGATTTTGACCCATCAGTTCACTTCTAGAATTCTACCTTAACATAGGAATTTGAACTTATTTTGTTAAAAATAAATTAAAAAATAAAAAGGAAAAAGATCATTCGAAAATATCCAGCCTTAAGGTGCCTCATTGGCTCCTCACAGGAGGAAATGATTTTGTCTTGAGTTATTTTATTGTTTTATAATGAAGATCAGACTCCTTTCTGTACTATGGTTATCACTAGGTTGTTTAATTATAATTTATTTTCAGCTTTGTTTTTTAAGCCTTTATATATTACCTGAATATATCTTTTCTTTCCTTGTCTAACCTTCTTTTACCTTCTTCCTACTTCCAAAAAAAATTTCCTGTATACAAAACCTGTGTATTACTTTTTGAATATTTACAATGTAATATGTTCATTCAGAAAGTCAACTTTTATTATAAACTAAATCATAAAGTAAACATAAAATTGTATGGTTAATAATCTATACTTCCTAAATGGTTCCATGTGTGTATGTTTGTGTGTGTGTGAGAGAGAAAAAGAGATTGAAAAATTGAGAGAGAATTCAGTTGGGGAAATTTTGATGACTATACATGAGCCTCTTTATGATTTTTGTGTGAAACAGAGTAATGGGCCTCTTGTAATTAGGTCTTTAGGGCTTTATTTCTGAAGTCTCATGTTTTATACATATTTCATTTATGAAGCAATTTAAAGTTGTCCATAGAGGTTTAGAGAGGTCCTTAAGAACATTTAAATTGTGTCCTAAAGCATGGAGCAGATTCTTTAGATATTTGTGGGTCCACAATGGGGCAGTGTTTTAGCCTGGGCTTCATGGGGAAATTGCCCCATTCCTAAAATGTATGGTTAAGTATCAATTTCCTTCCTATTTCGAACTAGAGGAATCTAATGGTGCTTTGTCTGAACTAGCAGAATTTATCTTTGTATTCACACCTGTAACAGTCATGTGTCTATAAATGTCAAACAATCAGTGAGTTTCTATGGCCAAATGATTACTCACTAGTAGCTGCCTCTTTGGAGGCTCAGCTACTAATGTGGAGTCATGAAGATTGGCTGCAAGTAGAAAAGCAGGACAAAATCACCTGTTGCTGCAACCTAGAGAGACAGGCAGTCTCTGGTTTGAAGGTAAGTTACTGCAAAGACAGGAAACAAACTTATCATCGATAAGTAGGAGTTGGGCTGATGGTTTAAAAGTGTCAATTTTGAACATGAGATGTTTTTCTCATTGAGAGATTGAGTGTTATAAAGGGAATTTAAGGGTCTAGTGACTGCGATGTGGTGGAGGAAAAAGAGCTATGAGACCAGAAGAGCAGTTCTGTATGCAAAGACCACTGCACCAACTGGAACCAACTGGAAGGAATTTGCCCAGCAGGATGAATTACTTTTTATTAATGCTCAGCTTTTTAGTGTGTTACATCGTATTTGGACACTGTTATTTACTTGAGTGAATTGGGGCTTACTATAGGGTGTACAGTAGACTGTGTGTTCTTTGGTAAACAAGTCATCGCTGGTCCTCTAGCAACAGGTCAGTTCCATTTGGTTCAGTCACTTAAGAACCAGGTGAACTGTGTTCCAGGTACTGTTCTAGGGCCTCTTTATACAGAGATAACATACGAGGAGGATCCTATGACCAATTTGGATTTTTTTTAAAAGAAACTGAACAGTATCATTTTGTGAACTGAAAAAGAAAATTTACCAAAGCAATGCATAGCCAGAAAGACACCTGCTTGGGCATTATTCTAGTATGTTTGCATGCAGTATTGGGGACTATTTTGAATATCTGCTTTTCGATCATTAGGTTATAATTGTAAAAGTGAGTAGCTTTTCCTTTTCCTTTTCCTTTTTATGTCAAGAGGCTTGCTAAAAATGTTAAAATAGTCTTAGTCAAAAAAGTTAGTCATGTGTTTTAAGACAAGGAACACACTGGTACCTTACTACAACCCTATCTTTTTATAGAGGGAATTGAATTTGATATCAGGCAGAACTTGAGATGAGTTTTGCCATTTTGGCACCTAATTTTCTGGTGTCCAGAAGATTGGGGTGACTGTGATAAAGTGTATTAGGATCTGTATGTAGGATGAAATAATACCATTTGTCAGAACATTGTGTGTGATCTGATTAAGCTTTTAAGCTACATGTACTTGATAAAGGAATGACTGTTTCAGAGATGTAAAAAAAAAAAAAAAAAAAAAAAAGAAGGAAGAAATGAACAGAGAGGCATGAAGGAAACCACTGACAATGGGAACCATTGTTGTGCTATTTGGATTATATGCACCAGCTCCTTTAGTCATATAAACAAATATTATGATATAAGTGTTTTTACCTTCATTCTTTACCAAGGATGATGATAATCAGAAACGTGCCCAGGCCATCTAGTTAAGAGGCAGAGATGGTGTTTGACCTAAGTTTGCCTCCAAAATCTGTGTGCCTGACAGTGGTATGGAATGTGCATGTTAGAATATCATGTAGCATGGGGATAGCTAATGGAACCATGGCTTTGGCAGAGATGATTTTTCACAGGGGTGCATATAATCTTCAGTATTCAAAGAACCCCTGGTGTACCTAATGCCTTTGGGGGGTCTCAAGTGGTTTGAGACCTAACCCAGAAAAGTATGACAAATTCTATAAGATGGAAATCTTCTAAAAAATTAAATAATTTTAAAAGCTAGGGCAAAGAGGAGTTTAGAATAGGAAAATCAAATTGGGTTTTGGGTAATCCCAAGGAGACTAATTATGGCCTGAAAATGAGAAGATGGACCCTAGACTCAGAGCAAAGTATTTCATAACGTTAGATGGACAAAAGACTTGAGAACATATCCACTTATGGATTGGTAAAATTGAGTAGAGTGTTCAAGTTAATGAAAACAAATAGTGAATGACAACTAGCCAGCAAAATAAGGAAGTGGGAAAAAAAGAAAATGCAAAAAATGCAAAATAAGTAAGTAACAAAAATAAAGTATATGGAAAGAAAAAAATAAAATATATTAATATTTATATTTTAAAGTGAATGGACTTGATACTCTCATAAAAGACACTATAAAAAGAGATTAAAAATTTAAACCCAGATATACATTACTTATAAGTAGTGTACTTAACAAAACGAAATGGAAGAATTGAAAATAAAGGAATGCACAAAGAGCAGGCAAAAGCAAACTAAAAGAAAGCAGGAGTGTAATAGCAATATGCTAAAAGTGGAATTTAAAGCACAAAACATGAGAAAGGTCAATTAATAACATTCACAATTTATAAAGATTATCAGCCATAACCAATACAGAAGCTAAACATATAAAAATCCTACATATATAGGATACATATACTTAAAATACATGTACTTAAAATTTTTGAATAGAATTTATTAAATATAGGTGTCAGAAAATAATTATTTGAAATATTTGAATAATATATTAAATAAAGTTGATTATATGTATAGATGTATGCATGTATTGTGTATCCATATAAAACCATGTCTTTCTCCAAGAGAATTCATACATTTACAAAATGGATCAAGTAATTGGCTGCCAAAGTCTCCATAGGTCATGTTCTCTTTTCATAATAAAATAAAGTTGGAAATAAATAACAAAGTCAAACACAAATATCTAATGACTAGTTGTGCAAGAAACACACATTTGGGTAACTCTTGGTTTAAAGAAGGAAAGGGAAAAATTACCTAGAAGCCAATGAAGAGAACATCTCATGAAAATTTACCTTTTTAGGAAAACAAAGTATTTTAAGGACATTAATTAGAGGTACAATAGAGAAGAAAGAGGAAACTTCAATGAATTTAGTTCTTATTTCCTGGAAATAGAAAATTCCAAGTAAGTTTAAAATATTTACAAAGAAAACTTAAGTTAATAAAACAGGGGAAAAAAAAGTGAGAAAGATAAATCTATCCAAAAGCCCCCACCCCCCAGCTTTTTTGAGAATACCTGTATTATAGGAAAATGCCTTGTGAGATGAATAAGAAAAAATATTATGTAAGAATAGTAAGGAAAAAGGAGAAAGGAGAAAGAATTTCTCACAAGGGAAATCACAGATTGGAAGGGTTAAATGTATGACAACACATTTGTAGTGAAATATAAAGTATCAAATGAACTCTCAAATCTCCATTTTGAAATATTGCTTCTTTCTGAATAATCCCTATCATGGTCTGATAGTTCTCTTTTTTTTTTTTTTTATTTATTTTTTTTTTATTTATTTTTTTTTTCAACGTTTATTTATTTTTTTGGGACAGAGAGAGACAGAGCATGAATGGGGGAGGGTCAGAGAGAGAGGGAGACACAGAATCGGAAACAGGCTCCAGGCTCTGAGCCATCAGCCCAGAGCCCGACGCGGGGCTCGAACTCACGGACCGCGAGATCGTGACCTGGCTGAAGTCGGACGTTTAACCGACTGCGCCACCCAGGCGCCCCTGATAGTTCTCTTGAAACATTAGTATTGTCAATTAGTATTCTAGTCTATAAGCCAGGTTTTCTAGAAATTGAATAATTAAGAATTTATACTCTGCAACCATATGGCTTGGGATTAACTCTTCGTTCTACCATTTTTTTAGCTACATGACTGATCTTAAGCAAATTACTTAATTTTTCTGTGCTTTATTTTCCTCCTCTGTTTATAAATAAAGATGATGATGCTAGTAACAGTAACTGACTAATAGGGTTGTTATTCAGACTGAATTAGGTAATGCATAAAGCAAGCAATTAGTAGAGGATTGACACAGAGTGAGAAATATTTTGTCTTTCATTTTATTCCTTAACTAAACAAATATTTTTGAACATCTATCTCTGTGTCCACTTCACTATAGATACTGGACTGTAGAAGTAAATAAGAAAAGTATCTATCTTTATAAAGTTTACATGCTATGGTTAAAACAGATAGTAAACATAACATTATAATTTCAAAGAGTGACAAGATCATTGATTTATTGTGTGGTGGTGTGTAGCCAATAAAAATGGTTTATTGTTCAGTTACACATGAAATACAATGCTAAGCTTTTATTATAACCTCAAGTTTACATATGTGATGATAAATACAACAAAAACCCCAGGCTTCAGGAAAGAAGACTTAGGTTTGAATCTTACTTAGCTCTGATATATATTTACCTTTGGTCAAGTTCACTTAATATTTACACTTTATCTAAATTGTGGATAATAATATCTCTGTCACTTAGCACTGTGATGAAATTAAGTAAATTACATGACATATTTCATGTAACATAAAACATGTTAGTTTCCTCTTCCCTTCCCCCTCTTTCTTCATAACTTGCCATGCTTTGGTTCATATGGTTTACTTCTTTTTTTCTGTAGTCTTTTCCTTAAAAAAATTTTTTCCCCTCTGAGAAGAGGGGTACTTGTAAACCAGTACACATTTGAAAGTAATCATAATAAGATACACATTTTGTTTTAACAAATTTTAATGTCTTACAGGTAAAAGAGAAACAGTAGAATGGAATGGGAAAATCAAACCATTCTGGTGGAATTCTTTCTAAAGGGGTTTTCTGATTACCCAAGGCTTGAGCTACTCTTTTTTGCACTAATCTTAATAATGTATGTTGTCATCCTTCTGGGCAATGGCACCCTTATTTTAATCAGCATCTGGGACCCCCACCTTCACACCCCTATGTACTTCTTCCTGGGGAACCTCTCCTTCTTGGACATCTGCTACACCACTACCTCCATTCCCTCCATTCTGGTGAGCTTCCTCTCAGAAAGAAAGACCATATCCTTCTCTGGCTGTGCAATACAGATGTTCCTCGGCTTGGCCATGGGGACAACAGAGTGTGTGCTCCTGGGCATGATGGCCTTTGACCGGTATGTGGCTATCTGCAACCCTCTAAGATATCCTGTCATCATGAGTAAGGAATCCTATGTGCCCATGGCAGCTGGGTCCTGGATCATAGGAGTCATCAACTCTGCAGTACAAACCGCATTTGTAGTACAGTTGCCTTTCTGTGGGAATAATGTCATCAATCATCTCTCCTGTGAAATTCTGGCTATCATGAAACTGGCCTGTGCTGACATCTCAGGCAACGAGTTCATCATGCTCGTGGCCACAACACTGTTTATATTGACACCACTGTTATTAATCATTATCTCTTACACATTAATCATTGTCAGCATCCTCAAAATTCGCTCTTCTGAGGGGAGAAGCAAAGTTTTCTCCACGTGCTCAGCCCATCTGACTGTGGTGATAATATTCTATGGAACCATTCTCTTCATGTACATGAAGCCCAAGTCTAAAGACACACTTAATTCAGAGGACTTGGATGCTACTGACAAACTTATATCCCTGTTCTATGGGATTGTAACACCTATGATGAATCCTTTAATATACAGTCTTAGGAACAAAGATGTTAAGGAGGCAGTAAAACACTTACTGAGAAGAAGTATGTTTAACAAGTAAATGGGAAAGAGATTAATTTTCCCCCTTACAGTTCAGAAAGAGGCAGCAGTGAGCATTTTATAGCACACCACATCACAAAAAGAAATGGCTCCTTTATTTCATTGTCATTCTACTTCTCTCTGTCTCCTTGAATCTTTTAGCTTTCTTAGTAATGATAGTAGGAAGTAATTATTTTCTGTGAATATCCCTCAAGAAATTTGACAGAACCACAAGTTCTAGATCCTTCCAAGATCCTATATCTAACTAACTAACTAACTAAGTAACTAAGTAACTAATGACAACAACAACAAAAAGATCTAAGACCTAAGTGATTTCTTGGAATGGTGTATTTTCTGAAACTACATCGGGAATAAAATGTTTTAAATTTCTCCAATATGCAAAGCTGTTGGGATATACTGAGCCAACATTTGTCTAAGACCACAAGCTGTCAGCATACTCAAGGAGGTCATGAAAGATTTGACTGACAAACCACAATAGAGGTTTTGTATAACAGGTTCACATCCTGATTTACATCAAATATATTTATTCCCAAGATGGAGTTCTTGGGAATTTCTTTCCAGAACAGTCATATATATATGTCATATATATATATCCTGTGTGTCACTCCTTTGCATTACTTTCTTTCATCATCATGATCAGTGAGAAGCTGGCTAGAACCCAGTTTATACAAAGTAAGATTTTAAAACATGGGATCGGAGTCATTTCACTGATTCATGGTTTCCTGACTTTGTTGGATTTAGACTTGGTCATTGTGCAGCTGCCCAGAAAGTAGAACCACCGTATTGCAGATTGGCCCTTTGGAAAATGCTTAGGGAGCAGATAGACTAGCAATTTTTAAACTTTAGTTGGCTTTCTTAGGAGAGAGTGATGTGCCATTCAGAGGGGGACAGAATAACTGAAGGGTGCCTAAATGAGAGTGTTTAGAGACTACTGGTTGTGGCTGATCTCTTGTTTCATACCACTATTTCGGCTTCAGGACCAGTCGTTTCTACCTGTTCTTCAATGTCATCAATGCTGATGTCGTTTTGATCCAGTTTGTTTCATCCCATGCATGGATTTACATTCCCTTCATTCTCTGAACTATAGCTAGCTCTGGGCTTCTATTTACTAACTGAAGATTTGAGGAAGATACAAAGGAATGACAATGCAGAAAAGGAAAAAAGAACAACCCTAATTGGACTTCAGATCTCACACTTCCTAACCTCCACCATGAGCTTTCACACAGATTCCTTATCACCATCTCTCCCCTAGGCTCTGGTCACCTGTTATGTTAATAGGGTTCACTGTTTCTTATTTAATAATTATATTTTAAGGGGTGCCGCCTGGGTGGCTCAGTCGGTTGAGCGTCCAACTTCGGCTCAGGTCATTCGAGCCCAGTATGGGGCTCTGTGCTGACAGCTTGGAGCCTGAAGCCTGTTTTGGATTCTGTGTCCCCCTCTCTCTCTGCCCCTAACCCACTCGCATTCTGTCTCTGTCTCTCTCAAAAATAAATAAACATAAAAAAAATTAAATAAAGCATTATATCTTAAATTTGTTACCACCCTGAGTCCCAGAGTAGCATGGTATCTTCCCAGAGATTATTTCCCCAGCCTGACCCCATGAACTTATATCTGGACCTTGGGAGACTTCAGGTTCAGACCAAAGCTTAAGTACTTGCTGTCAGCCAGGGAACAAAGAAAACAATGATTGTTTTTGTTTGTTTGTTTGGTTGGTTGGTTGGTTGGGTTTTTTTTAGTGAAACATCTTATGTCTTTGGAACATGTTGGCTCTAATAGAACCAACCTTGGAATGGTGACCACATGTGTCCTTTGCTCAGAACTAGTCTACTTAACATCAGTTTCCCTGGTGTAATTAGTAACAGTTTTCTCTTTCAATGTCAAGTGTCCTAGCTTGGATGACCTACTGTATAGGCACCTTAAATAGCAGCACCTATTAGAAGCAGGAAGAGCATCAGATTTCAGTGAAGTGATGGGAATAGCAGATCATAGCATTGTGATGGCAGTGTCCTGAGGTGGACAGCATGGACACATCCTATCAGTGTAAGTGAAATGCTTTCAAGTAGTCATCAAATTAAATGGGTGGTTCTTCCATCGAGTTTGGAGTCACTCCATTAGATTTCAGTTGTCACTGAAAAATTGCTTAATATACACCCATAATGATAACTTTATATGGATCTGTGGACTTCCTATCAGGCAAAAATTCACTAGAGTTTTTCTTATTTCTGATAGTTCCTTGTTAGGATAATATAACTGTATAATCTGTTTATAAAAATTGTCCTTATTTATTATGGAGGGACTAGCAAGCAATTTATGTAAAATGATATGTGATCATTGAATAACAAAGGAATGAGGTCCAAAACAAAGCAACTCTGGTTTTCCCATTGGAATATAAGCTTTTTCATCAGAAGATCACTTTTATTGGCTTTGCCTCGTATGAGGTGAGGAAGATGTAAAGGGAATTCTTCCAAACCTTGTAAACTTTAGTCTTGTACTTGCCTTTAACATTAAATATTAAAATATAATGAAGTAATATCTACAGGCAAATAGGAACAATTTCAAATTCTTTCCTATTCACTATCATTGCTTACAGATTCAACAGTTCTCTTAAGATAAATTTGCACATAGATTTTCATTTGTTTTATTTGTACCTTTCATTGCTTAGAGACATTCTTTTATAAAACATCCTTGATGTTCTCCTTGCTAATGACCTTTTAAGGCCATGATAGACTTTCCTATTATTTTAAAGGATAAATAATTAGAAATCTTCAAAAACGAGATATCATTTGTGATTCCATGAATTCTGAGGTAGCTTGAAAATGTCAGGATGTGTTTACCATGACTGAAAAGACTGACATTAAAGCCATACTTTCTACTCTCCACTAGATTGGGGAAATTTAATTTCTGGGATTTAATAAGCCAGGGAAAAATGTACTTATTTAATATAATCTTGTGTTATCACATCCATGAAATATCTTGACTTCAGAAGTTTCTAAAGGCCTATGAATGGGCTATTAACTGCCTTTTTTAGGTTACCTTGCGACTCTGGGGAAACTCTGTGGAAACTATGTCCTCCACATGAAATGAATCCTGAGGAAAGATCAGCTAAGGCTACAAGTAAATAATTTTTTTTGGCCAAATTTCCCTATGTGTCAAAAAAAGGATTACTCTAGACAGATTTGTATCTATATCTTGCCTGATACTCATAGAAAATATTGGTCTGAAATATAAAATATGTCAAGCATTTAGCTGCTATTGCAGTTGCCAATTGCAATTGAAAATTGCCATTGAAATTTTGGTAGAATGTTTAATAAATTAATACCCATACTTATTGAGAAGTATAGGTATGCTTAGTTTTAAATGTTTAGATCTAGTTAGAAGGCATTCCATCCTATCATAAACAACACTGATTCAGTATAGTTCAGAGCAGTTTCTCATCTTTTCTGGAAATGGTTTTATCCTCAAGTGCCTTTTTTTCCACTTTTAAATTTTTAAATAAGCAATATGACATGGGAAGGCCCATTAATTGGCCCTCAGGCAGAAAATAACTTGGGATATAAAATCATCAGGACAATTGACCTTGGTCTGAGCTAAAATATGTGAAGCTTTCTACTGAGGTCTTGGGCCTGCATCACCTAGTCATAAGTAATTCTGTCTGAGAATTTGCCCATATTGCAGATCTAGTGGCCAGATAAGATCTATCCAGATATTCTATTATAATGATGTTTTCTACAATCTACTCTGAAGTTTCTTAATTTGATTTACATTTATTAGACATCAGAGAGTGACAGATGTTTTTTATTTTTATTAATTAATTAATTAATTTATTTATTTATTTTTAAATATTTTTTAACATTTATTCACTTTTTTTTTTTTTTTTAAATTTTTTTTTTTCAACGTTTATTTATTTTTGGGACAGAGTGAGACAGAGCATGAACGGGGGAGGGGCAGAGAGAGAGGGAGACACAGAATCAGAAACAGGCTCCAGGCTCTGAGCCATCAGCCCAGAGCCCGACGCGGGGCTCGAACTCACGGACCGCGAGATCGTGACCTGGCTGAAGTCGGACGCTTAACCGACTGCGCCACCCAGGCGCCCCAACATTTATTCACTTTTTGAGAGACAGAGACAAAACATAAGCGAGGGAGGGGCAGAGAGAGGGACACACAGAAACCAAAATAGGCTTCAAGCTCTGAGCTGTCAGCATAGAGCCTGACGCAGGGCTCAACTCATGAACCTGTGAGATCATGACCTGAGCTGAAGTTGCACACTTAACCAAGTGAGCCACCCAGGTGCCCCTTTTTAATTTATTTTTATTCTCTTCAGTTCTGTTTACTAAAATCATTAGAAATACATTTTACAGGATTCCTGCAAGCTCATTTGTACCTGTACTAAGAAAATGGACTTTATATTTGCTATAGTATTTTGGAAATAGAAATGTTTTTTCTTTTACAATCTGCTTGTTTGTGATGCAAGAGGAATCTTAATTTTTAAGATATCTAAAATCTAGTTTTAAATAGTTCATAGCCATTTTAAAGCACCAGTACATTTTCAATCAGAATTGTTTCATTTTACCTTATTTGTTTCAGCTCCCGAATATACTACTATAATAGTACCAGAATTAATAATCGGTACTAAAAGTAATGAGAAATGATATAAATAATGAACACAAATCTGTCACTATTTATGAATGATACTATATGTATGTAGAACACTAAAATTGTTTAAAAATATTGGAATTAATAAGTGAATTTAATGTCAACTATATTTTTATTAAAATTTTAAGAAATTATTACAAAAAAAGTGAATTTACCAAGATTGCTAAATATAACTTTAGCATAGAAAAATCATTACATAATAATAACAAGGAAGTAGAAAATAGAATTAAAGCACAATTTATAATAGCATCAAAAAACAAAAAATATATGAATAAATGTATAATATGTGCAAGACATTTGTGCAAGAAAAATCAATAAAACATTGAGAGGAATTAAAAAAAATTTAATGTTTAAATACTTTTGACAGAGAGAGAGAGAGAGACAGAGACAGAGCATGAGCGGAGGAGGGGCAGAGAGAAAGGGAGACACAGAATCCCAAGCAGGCTCCAGGCTCTGAGCTGTCAGCACAGAGCCGGACGCGGGGCTGGAACTCACAGACCGAGGTAATGACCTAAGCCAAAGTTGGACGCTCAACTGACTGAGCCACCCGGGTGCCCCAACATTGAGAGAAATTTAAGAAGACCTAGTTAATGAATTAGAAGATACAATAGTATAAAGATGTCACTTCTCTCTAAATTGAAATTTAGAAGGTTCAAGGCTATCTCAATCACAATTCCAGCAGGTATATTGTGAAAATTGATAAGCCAAATATATATACAAATACCAACACCAACCAACCACCCATACAAAAGAAATAATTTAGAGGGCCCCCAGATCAAGATTTATAGAGCTATAGCTAAAAAGACAATGTAGTATTGGTTCAAGAATAAGAAGAATAGACTAGTGGAACAGAACAAAATATCAATTAGTTTATGTCAAAATAACAATGCAATGCAGTGGGGAAGGGAGCTTTGCAGTAGTCATGTTGAGTCAAATAGTGTTCACATAGTAAAAAATAAATCTTGACCTTGCCACATACTTGGACTTATCAGGATATTTTCCAATAGACAAATAGTCTCCTAAATTCTACTTGCACAAAGGCTGCTCAGCAATCAGGTCTCTTATTGGCCCAGATAACTTGAATTAATTAAAAATTTTTTCACCTCATTTTTTTGGTTCCCAATTAGTACATGGAACTTGGAGAATCAAACCCTGGAGAACTAGAAAGTTTCTTAACTTCTTTATGTTCCAGAATCACAGCATTAAATTGTTAAGGGAGTTGGAAGGTCCCTAATAGCAACAGGAGACTTTAGTAGTCTTAGATCCAGGGATAACCCTTTGGAAGTTTTAGAGAGCAGAGCATAGGTGGTGATTTTGGCAGAAAAAAATCTTTGTCATTATTTTTATAGGCAGTTATTTTTATATTTTTACCAAAAGCTCTGTATGTTGAGAATTTGTGAATGAGGAAAGATCTGGCTTGATTTTTTGCAAACAAGAGCATCCATATCCTTTTTCATTGCAATTTCTGAATAAAAATACTTCTGCATAACCCACTCTAATACAGTTTTCATGGAGAATTACCATAATTACAAAATTCAGATTCTTTTACTTTTCTGAGCACTGCACAAAGATTCACAAGCAAGACCATGCTGGAGATCAACTTTAAATAGTGAAGCATACATTAGTCAAAGAGGAAGATACTGGTCATATGTGCTGAGGTAAATGAGAGCAGACCTTATCCATCTCTTTCTGTATCCTCCGATTTATAAAACCGATTCATGGGTCTCAGCTAGGCCAGGAGACCAGAATAGGAGACCAGATATTTACTTTTAAAAGAAGTACTTGTTGATAAGGAAAATATTGAGTTGAAATGAGCCCAAAATGTGGGACGGAAGTTTTCGATTTGCTTTTGATTTTCTCATTTATCTCAGACAAGTCATTAAACTCCTTCAAGCATCCATCAACTTTAAAATTAGAATGTTGGGGTAGAACTCTGATTTGTTCTGGCTCTGACATTTGGGAAGGAAAAGGGAAGAGATTGTTGGAAAACATTTGGTTATCTTAGCCCTGGCATCTGAAGTCATTTTAGGGAAAGTATCTCAATAAAATGACTTAGGATAGGTGAGACTCTTACAAGCATTGTAAAGGAAGGATAAGGGAAAGAATAGGGACGCAATCTGCATGAGAAAAAGACATCATTATTTTGTTTATAAGAAAAGACCAGACAGTAGTGAAGAAAGAAGAGAAAGCAAGAAGAGCAAGAGCTAGAGTAGGAAAACTGGGTGCTGAGTGGGGAAAGACCACTAGAGAAGCCCTCAGTGGAAGCATGGTGTGTGCTGACCCAAATGAGCTTTAAAGAGCAGAAACCTTTAACAATCACCTTTCTGGAAATAATCAGTCAGGTGTTTCCTATTCACCTATGGATTGGAGGTTGACATTTTAATAGATTATGAAGAAGTACTAAGTTTTTTATCTGAGCCAGTGTGAACCAGCCCTGGGTTAGCATAGGCAGGTATAGCTCTGAAAGAAAAGCAGGGAGATGATGAAATCATAAACGTTTTGTGATGTTCTGAAATATTAGAGAGGCCATGGAATTGGGTGGTGGAAAAAGAATTTTAAAATAAGTTAATCTAGGAATTGTCATCTTCCTGTATAGATTACAAAAAAAAAAACAAAACAAAACAAAAAACAAAAAAACCAAACAAACTGATTTCAAAGAGGCCAAGTGATTTGCCTGATTATGCACACCAGTAAGTAGCATGGTTGGATTTAGAGTCCAATTCTTACACTCAGAGGACAGTGGTCTAAAACCCTTCAGAAGATGATTGGGGAACACCTCAACCTCTCCTAAGAGTACAAATGGTCATTGCCTTCCCCACCTCACTCTATGTCAAATATTTAAAGCTAAGAGCTCATCGTCTTTGTTTCTTAAATGAACTGGTTTCTTTAATGTTACAGATAAGGGTGCAGATCTAAATGAGCAGTTGAGAAATCTTAGGCTTTTAAGTTGGCACAGGGACCAATAGTGAAAATGTTCTTATTTGAATATGTACCAAACATTGTCCATGTTCAAGGGAGTGGTGTGTTATTAAAAATCTTGAGTGTAAGTTATTCTTTGCTAGTATTATGGGGGACGAGATCTGGAGAAGCTCAGTTGTACCAGGGGTGGGAGCCAATGGGATGTGCACATGTGGCTATTGTTCAGTGTAATATACTTGAGTAATGTAGGTATACATAAAGAACGAAGCTGTACTTGAGACAGTGGCATACAGTTTTGATGACTGGATAAATATTCATGAAAAACAAGATTGGAGTTGGTGAGAAAGGTAACAGCATGTAGATGAACTGTTGGTTATAGACGTAAAAATATAAAATGGCATGATAAGTATGAGAAATGACAAGCTGGTTGTTGTTTCAGACCAGAGTCTGGAGCTGGAGTGTTGGAAGATGAGGTTGGAGAAGTAGGCAATGATGAGGATGTGAGGCTTGAGTGTGTGTGATTGATTGCATTTGAGCTCTACTTATAGGACAGTGGTTTTTAAACATGTTCCCATATGTGACTAATTGTGAGATACATCACAAGTAATTAGAATTGCATTATAAAATCCTGAACTTTGAAAATCAGTTTGTTTCTAAGAAAGCGTGGGCTCAGGATGATTCCATATTCAAAAATGCCCTCTTGGAAATGGAAATCAGGTAGTGCGATAGTGATTGGACACAGGTTTATCTTCTATTTATAGTGTACCGCATATCCATGTGTTACAACACATAATTAGCAGGTTTATGAAATGCAACTAAATCCTTTCTCCATGTAACGTTTTACAAAATTTTTTTTCTTTCCCCAGCAAGCCTCCTGTGGTCCTTAACTCGATTAGGTATAATGCGTTTTTTTAAAAGTTTGTTTATTCATTTTGAGAGAGAGAGAATGTGAGCAGATGAGAGACGAGAGAGTGAGGGAATGAGAGAGAATCCCAAGCAGTCTCCGCACTGCCAGTGTGGAGCCTGACATGGGGCTTGAACTGAACCTGTGCGGGGCTTGACCATGGGATCATGACCTGAGCCAAATCCAGGTTTGATGCTCAACCACTGAGCCACCCATGCGCCCCAGGTCGAATGCCTTTTTTGATTAAACTAAGTGTCACAATGTCTCACTGACCAGTGTTCCTAACACAGAGCTAAGATTCTTACCCTCTGTGTTCTCATGGTACCCGAGGGTGTATTTATGTGATGTTAATTGTATTTATTTCTTTACTTGACTGTGTGATATTTTATTCTGAGCTGCCCAAGAGTAGCTTTTTAGGTAATGCAAAGAGATCTTCAGTGACTTGTAGTGTATTCAACAAATGAATGAATGAGTGAGTAATTAGCATGGTATTGCCAGAATAATGATCCTTTTAAAGTACCCCTAGCTAATCCCCTTGAAAGATGGTAGAATTTAATTTTCATATATATAACAATGTATATTTTCATTCACTACTGTAGATAATCACAGAGGCATAAAATGGCCAAGACAACTTGACAGTCATTTCCAATTTTATTTTCCTGGTGTTTACTCCTTACCCCAAAGTTGAGGTCATCATATTTGTGCTGTGCTTGCTGATGTACCTGATCACCCTGCTGGGTAATATCATTCTGATCTCCATCACCATCCTGGATTCCCACCTACACAAACCCATGTACTTCTTCCTCAGCAACCTCTCCTTTTTAGACATCTGGTACACCTCTTCTGCTCTCACTCCAATGATGACAAACTTTGTTTCAGGGAAAAACACCATCTCATTCTCAGGATGTGCCACTCAGATGTACTTTTCTCTTGCCATGGGCTCCACTGAGTGTGTGCTCCTGTCCACGATGGCGTATGACCGGTATGTGGCCATCTGCAACCCTCTGAGATACCCCATCATCATGAACAAGAGGGCTTGTGTGCAGATTGCCGCTGGCTCCTGGATGACAGGCTGCCTCACCGCCCTGGTGGAAACAGTATCTGTGCTGCAGCTGTCTCTCTGTGGAAGTAGCATCATCAATCACTTCACTTGTGAAATTCTGGCTGTCTTGAAACTAGTTTGTGTGGATACTTCCAGGGTGCAGTTAATCATGCTGGTGATCAGCGTACTTCTTCTTCCTATGCCGATGCTCCGCATTTGTGTCTCTTACGCGTTCATTCTCTCCAACATCCTGAGAATCAGCTCAGTGGATGGTGGAAGCAAAGCCTTTTCAACATGCGCAGCCCACCTGACTGTGGTGGTTTTGTTCTATGGGACAGCTCTCTCCATGTACCTGAAGCCCTCCACTGTAGATTCACAGGAAATAGACAAATTTATGGCTTTGGTATATGCTGGATTAACCCCCATGTTGAATCCTATCATTTATAGTTTACGGAACAAAGAGGTAAAAGCAGCTGTGAAAAAATTGCTGATTAGGAACCCTCTGTGTGCTTTTTAAATCCCCCATAGCAAATCATAACATTAATCTAAGGGGTGTATTGATGTGGTCAATACACACCAGAAAACTGGGATAAGAGGGGAAGACACTCATTTTAAAGAATGATTTTTCAAGACACTCATTTTAAAGATTTCCTAAGTTCCCTCCTTGACTGACTGCTGAAACTCTAAGATAATATAGACATATGTTACATAAGCATATCTGAAATCTTACATAAAAAGGGCTCATGGTGACAAATTTCAATATTTTGTTTTGGGTGATAGAATGTAAGTATAGCTTTTAACATTAAGTTAGTGTATTGTTAGTATTCAAAATTATGTGCATGTAATATACAAATGTAAAAACTATAGTAGACTTTTTAAATAGTTTATTATTAACCTCTGTTTTAGGCTGAGTTGTGTCTCTGCAAAACTTATGTTGAAGCTGTAATCCCCAGTACCTCAGAATGTATCTACATTTGGAGATATGGCCTTTATAGAGGTGATTAAGTTAAAATGAGGGCTGTCAGTGTGGGCCCTCATACAATTGGAGTTGTGTCATTTTGAGAAAATAAGATATTTAGACACACATGGGTACAGAGGGTTGCTCACACACAGAAGCAAGGACATAGCAAGAAAGCGGCTATCTGAGAGCCAGGGAGAGGCCTTAGAAGAAATCAAACCTGCCAACACTTTAATCTTTGTCTTCTATCCTCCAGAACTATGAGCAAGTCAATTTCTGTTGTTCAGCCAATCAAGTCTCTGCTATTTTGTTATGGTAGTGTTAGGAAACCAGTACAACCTCTTTTTCAGCATTGCTAAATTTTTTGGAAGTTATTGCATAGTCTACAAAGTGTGACTGTGTTTTACATGTGTGTGTGGAAATATTTGTGCATGGAGGTAGATGTGAGTGATTTGAATGTCTATGTACAAATGGAGAAGGTCTGCACAAATACATACTGAATAGAAATGGGGTAGAGGAGTGCCAGTCTGGAAAAAATAACAGACAGTTTAGCAGTTTGTTGTTGGTCTTCGAATGTTGACATTATTTAGTAAATTCAAAGAAGCTGCAGGATGTTTCAGTGAAACTACAAGAAACTTCCCTTTTTGATTGTGTTTCTGCTGACACCTTGATGCATAAATCCATGGGTATAAATGAAGCCATAAGCATTTAGAAACAAAATACATGATATAATTTATATTTATTTTATACACGATTATTTATATATATTTATTTTATAAATATTTATATTATATTTATATTATAAATATTTATATTTATATTATAAAGTATACAGTACTCCAAACCCACTAAAATCATGTGCAATGTGGAAATACATGAATATATCTTATTATATAAACCACAATATACAAGGAATTAAAAAATGTACACTCATCCGTATTTGTGACATTTGTATGTCCTTTCTGGACCAGATGACTAAATGTGAGGTCAGTGTGCAAAACTCATTTGCTCTTTATCATGAAGCTCTCACCAAAGTCAATGAAATTGTTGTGATGCCTTGAATCCAGAAAGCAATGGGATGAAGAAGATAGGATGAATATGGGAATTACAGGGTTGTAGGGCTGGATTTGATCTCAGATATGAATAAACAGTCATCAGGATAATTGGTCCATTGGTCTAAGTAAAGAACTCTGATGCAGCCATTGATTGGATGAGAGGAGAAGCCTAAGAATGATGACTTCACAAAGATAGGGACGTAAGTTGGTTGACTAATTGACTGTGCACTGATGGTTGGACTCTCTAGGGAATAATTTAGGACAACTGTGTATAAAATAGTTGGTTATATTTTCTTGTTATTGGTAGAGCTGTGGTAAAGGTGAAAGAATAGTACACTTGGGATATAGAGTAAATTATCCAAAGTATACAGAAATGCTGATTCAAAGGGGCACATGCACCCCAATGTTCATAGCAGCACTATCAACAATAAATTATGAAAAGATCCCAAATGTCCACCAACTGATGAATTGAATGGATAAAGAAGATGTGGCATGTATATACATATATATATATACATACATACACAATACATATAATGAAATATTACTTGATCAGAAAGAATGAAATCTTACCATTTGCAACAACATGGATGGAACTGGTGTGTGTTAAAAGCAAAATAAGTCAGGGGAAGAAAGACAGATATCATATGATTTCACTCATGTGGAATTTAAGAAAGAACAGATGAACAGAGGGGAAGGAAGGCAAAATAAGATAAAAACAGAGAGAGACACAAACCATAAGACTCTTAAACACAGAGAACAAACTGAGGGTTGCTAGCAGGGAGGTAGGTAAGGGGATGGGCTCAATGGGTGATGGGCATTAAGGAGGGCACTTGTTGGGATGAGCACAGGATGTTATATGTAAGTGATGACTCACTAAATTCTACGTATGAAACCAATACTATACTATATGTTAACTAACTTAATTTAAATTAAAAAAAAGAATTACATTTTTTTTGGTTTGTATATAAACTTAGTGATCTCAGCCAATTTCATTTTTGTTTAATGTTTATTTATTTTGAGAGTGTGTGTGAACACCGCGTGATCAGGTGAGGAGCAAAGAGCCAGGGAGAGAGAAAGAATCACAAGCAGGCTTTGTACTGACAGTCTCCACCCCCCACCCCCAGGCCAGGATGTGTGGGGATTGACCCATGAACCTCAGCTGAAATCAAGAGTTGGACATTTAGCCAATGGAGCCATCCAGGCATCCTGAATTTAGGCAATTTCTTAAACATCGAACCTAATTTCCTTGTCTATGAAATGGGAATAGTTTATTTGATATAGTTATAATAATTATTTAAAAGTTCATATTGGCTAATTCCAAAAGACCACTTGTCAATCAGCTAGGATGATGGACTCTATCCTTTGATAGAGTCAGTTTTTGATTTTTTTTTTTTTCTGGATAGATTCTAGCTCCAGGTAGTTTGGATTTACTGTGATTTTGGTGTACCTGGGTGACTCAGACAGTGAAACACCCAACTTTGGCTCAGGTCATGATCTCTGGTTTGTGAGTTCGAGCCCTGTGTCAGGCTTTGTGCTGACAGCTCAGAGCCTTGAGCCTGCTTTGGATTCTGTGTCTCCCTCTTTCTCTCTGCCCCTCTCCTACTTGCTCCCTCTCTTCTCTTCCTTCTCTCTCTCTCTCTCTTTGTATGAGATAAGTAAACATTAAAATTTTTTTGAATTTTTCTGTGATTTCAATGTTTGAGAAACATCTATGAGTTGTTACAAGTCTAGCCTATCACTTTGGTGGTATCTAGGGATATCTAGGGCTATAACCATATATATCATTATATCTAGGGATATAAGCATAAAATACCCCACGTTATCTCTTTTTCTGTCTTTCACTTTTTCTCTGACAGTCTGAACTGAATCATTCCCTGTGTGGGTGTCCTCTTGATTCTACTGGGTTCTGACTACCTGAACTGGGTCTCCCTTTCATGTTGACCTTTTATTTATTCCATCAGACCCCCAAACATCCTGCTGGGCAGAACAAGCAGGGATTCCTTTCTGAACTCTGTTGGGTTGTTGAAACCTTTGCTGGGTGGCCCTTGAGAAGAGCCACTCTCCTCATCCATCTCAGGCTGTGGGACTGTACCAGGCAGCTCACCTGTATTACGTACAAATAGATGTTAGGTAATCACATAAAAAATAAAAGTACAATTATCATTTGCTAGCAATTTCAAGGGGATTTCTTTGAAAGGAAATATTTAAAATGACTATTGCTTCTGAAAGAGTGAAATTGTCAGTATTCCTTAAGAAGGGTTTATCCAATTTTTTTTCCAGCAATATATTTTTTTCCAGCAATTGCTTATTACAGAATAATTATACACTGATATTATTTCTGCCTTACCCAGCCAAAATGACCTCTTCAGTATATTTATCATTCTTTTATCTGCCCTTGTATGTCCATACATTTAATATTAGCTGCTATTTTACCCAAAGCTTTTGGATATGTTGTTTAGTTCAATGAAATAATACATAAATTCAAGTTCTCTTACCTCCCTGTATTATATCAACTACTTGGACTACATTTTACTATTATTTAAAAATGTTAATTCAGTAATTAATTACTTCCTACTATTAGAATTTATTTTACATTAGACTTCATACAGAGAACAGTGAGTTCTGCCATTGGGTAAATTTCAGAAACCAACAAATGATAATAGTATAAAAGGAAAATAGCCATAACAGAGATAAAATTCAGCACAGCATACAGGAGGGAATAACTAACCCAGTAAGGTTTCAAAGGATTTGTAGGAGATCTAACACTTGAGTTGTGTTTAATGAGATTGCAAGCTGTTACCATAGAAAGAGAAATGTGATGCTGGAGATGAAGTGGCATATGCTGTTGTCTTTAGGTGTAAATAACATGATATATAATTGAAGAAGCACAGCTTGTTCAAACATGGGAGAAATATGAGGAGGGAAAGAAGAAGGGAAAATACGTAGGGGCCAGGTTAGGTTGGGGCCAGGTCAAGTCCTTGGGTAAAACAAAAATCAGGAATAAACAAACAGACAAACAGAAAACCTCAAGTAGTTCTCTTGAAAGGGAACTGAAAAATACGTGTTTTACTTGTTCAATAGACATACATACAGATGGTCATACATTAAAATGGTTTGACTTAGGATATGTTGACTTTGCAATGATGTGAAAATGATATGCATTAGTAGAAACCATACTTTAAAATTTGAATTGTGATCTTTTCCTGGGCTAGTAAGATGTGGTATGATATTCTTTTGTGGTAAGCAGTGGCTCAGCGTCCAGTCTGAGCAACATGATCATAAGAGTTCTGTTTCCCAGTTGCATACAGTACAGTACTCAATAAATTAAATGAAACATTCACCATTTTATTGTAAACAGGCTTTGTATGAGATAGTTTTGACCAATTATAGGGTAATGTAAGTGTTCTGAGCATGTTCAAGTTAAGCTAGGATAAGCTCTGATGTCCAGTAGATTAGTAAATTAAATGCATTTCTTTTTCTAATTTTTTAAATGTTTTTGAGAGAGAGAGAGAAGGAAGAGGAGAGAAAGCCACAGAGAGAGACACACACACACACACAGAGAGAGAGAGAGAGAGAGAGAGAGAGAGAACATGAGTGGGGAAGGGGCAGAGAGAGAGGGAGACAATGAATCTGAAGCAGGTTTCAGGGTCTGAACTATCAGCATGGAACCCGATGCAAGGCTCAGACTCACAAGCCATGAGATCATGACCTGAGCCGAATCAGATGCTCAATTAATGGAAACACCCAGGCACCCCTACAGGCATTTTTGACTTATGATATTTTCAACTTTCAATGGGTTTATCTGGATATAACCCCATCAGTTGAAGAAGACATACTGGATTTTCTTGGAAAAGCTTAATTTCATTTTTTTCTTATTTCTTAAAGTTTACTCACTTCTTATACCAGTAGTGTCTACATTTTTATAACAGTCATTTTCATAAAAGGTGAAGTTATTGTCTTCAAATTTCTTCCAACTCCTAAATTCTGTAATTTGGCATACAATCTTTATTGTTCTCTTTATATGAAAAGCTTTTGCCTCAAATCTATGAGCTTATTTTGTGCATGAACTCAAAGGTATAAGTTTTTCATCCTTTTCTCCAGAACCAGTGTCTATTCATCAATTTTCTCATAGCTCCAAGCACCTCTGTATTCCTCAGGCTATAGATGATAGGATTGAGCATGGGAGTGACTACTCCATAGAACAGAGCAATCAGTTTGTCAACAGCAGAGTCTTTGGACTTTGGCTTCATATACATGAAGAGGATTGTCCCATAAAACACAGTCACTACTGTTAAGTGGGCTGAACAGGTAGAAAAGGCCTTTTTTCTTCCTTCTGCTGAATTGATTCTTAGTACAGTAGAAAGGATGAAAATGTAGGAGATACAAATTAACAATAATGGAGAAAACAAAAATATTACATTGCCCAACATTATAGCAATCTCATTCAAGGAAATATCTGCGCAAGCCAGTTTGACAAAGGCCAATATTTCACAAACAAAGTGGTTAATGACATTTTTTCCACAGAAGGGCAACCGTATTGCAAGTATAGTTTCTGTCAGTGAATTGAGAAAGCCCAGTCCCCAGGAGAGGGCTGCCATCTGAATACAAAGTGCCTTGCTCATGATGATGGGGTATCTCAGAGGGTTACAGATGGCCACGTAACGGTCATATGCCATCACTGCTAGAAGCACGCACTCGGTGGACCCCATAGTGTAGGAGACAGACATCTGAACAACACATCTAAGGAAGGAGATGGTTTTTTTCTTTGATAGGAAGTGAATCAACATTGAGGGGATAAAGGAAGATGTGTAACAAATATCTAGGAAGGAAAGATTACCAAGGAAGAAGTACATGGGCGTTTGGAGGTGGGAGTCCAGGAGAGTTACTATGATCAAAGGGCTGTTCCCCAGCAGGATCACCAGGTACATCATCAAGCACATGACGAAAAGGAGTTTTTCCACTTTGGGGTACTCAGAAAGTCCCTGCAGAATGAACTCAATCTCTGTCCAGTTCATCCTGTCCATTTTACTTTTTTATACCTGGAGTAATCCAGAAGAGAAAACTCCATGTGAGCATTACGCGTCAGTGCATATTACCATGTGCAGATATCACTGGAGGAGGGGCACCAAGTGTGTCCACACTAGCTGCAGTGGTACTAAGAGCTCTAAGGTTAACTGTTTGAATTTCTTTTCTGACTCATAAGGGAAGGGATTGAAGATGTGTAATAATTACATTGACAGCTCTTTAAAAATATAGGTTTCTGTATTCCATTTCCTGAATTTGTGATACACAGTTCTGAGGCAGGGAAGAACTATTGGCATCTTAACAAACATCTATTATTTCCTGTTCTTTGGACCCACAGACTCCACTTTGCATATCATCATTTTGGAAACCTTATGCTTAATCTGTTAAAAATAACTATTTGATTTTATTTCATGGCAGTGATTAACAATCCCATTGGTTTATGGTTTTATAATTTACATATATCTACACATATTACTCATTTTATCATCACTATAATTCTCTGAGGAAAGTGAAATTCATAGAGGTAAAATGTATACAAAAACACAATGGTGAGCCACTATTCAGTCTGCATTTACTGACTGTATTTCACCCGCCCTTTTTGTTTATTTTTAATTTCTTAAAATTTTATTTATTTTTGAGAGACAGCACTCGTGGGGAGGGGCAGAGAGAGAGAGGGATTTGGAGGATCCAAAGCGGCTCTGTGCTGACAGCAGAGAGTCAGATGTGGGTCTTGAATCCAGGAACCAGGAGATGATGACCAGAGCCGAAGTCAGATGCTTAAAAGACTGAGTCACCATGGCCCCACTCACCTGCCCTTTTTAAACAACATGCTCTTACCCTCTCAGAATTATGTAAATTGTCTAAGGAGTTGTGATCAGACATCTTTTTAAATAATGTTCTCCAGATGATGCTTATGTTCAATGTGGAAGAAAACCACCTGTCTAGTGGAGTACCTCCAAATTTTAGTATACAGACAAGTCACATGGGGGAAATTTGTAAAGGATTCTAACTCAGTGGGTCTGAATTGATTGTAAGATCTGAATTTATTAACTTGTTCTCAGATGCTGCTGCTGTTGCTGTCTGCAGAACTCACATGAATAGCAAGGCCTTTTAGACCATTTCTCCCCATTGCTATTGCAGAATGCCACTACTGCTTCCCTTGTATGTAGGACTGTAATCGAATAGTAGACAATGCAAAACTGAACATTCTGTGACACTTGGAGTTGAGACATCTGTGTGAGTGTATTGCACTCAGTTTTGTGTTCTTTAGATTTTAGATATACAAGCAGTCAAACTACATACAGAAGAGCCTGTTTTTTGTTTCTGTCCATATTAAAGTCCTTTCTCTTCCATTTGTGGAATTTACGATTGGGGCCAATATTTTCCAAAAAAGGAATTTGAGATCAGCTCAAGCATCTGAGTTGTGCATCATAGAGCATGGGGCAAATAACTTTAATTTGAAAAAATTTAAAGAGTAGATATTAGTAGCTGACCTTTTCATAGTTATTAAATCAAAGAACATAATTTTGAAAACACCTTTTCATTCTCAAAGGTTTTACCTAACTTAAAAACACCCTGAGGAAAAGAAAAAGACTGATCCAATGGATGAGTTTGTAGTTAGTTTTTTTTTAATGTTTTTTTATTTATTTTGGGTGAGAGAGAGAGAGTGCAGTGCATGATCAGGGGCTCGATCTCATGACTTGTGAGATAATGAGCCGAAATCAAGAGTTGGAGGCTCAACCAGCTGAGCCACCTAGGTGCTCTTCCAGTTAATATCTTTAAACAAGCCTGTATGGGGCACCTGAGTGTCTCGGTTGGTCAAGCGCCTTCCTCCTGCTTTAGGCTCTAGTCATGATCTTACAGTTCCTGGGATCGAGCCCTGCGTCCATCTGCACTGTTAGCAGAGAGCCTGTTTGGGATTCTCTCTCTCCTCTCTCTCTGCCCTTCCCTCCCCATTCTCTCTCTCTCAAAATAAATAAACATTAAAAAATTAAACAAGGTTTTGTTTCTGATATAGGTTTGGCATTTCTCTCTGTGATAGTCATTTGACAACGGGTTATGTTGCTTTCTATGACAACTGCAGTATACAATGGTGAAACATATTCATCAGCATAACACGATGTTTATACATCTATTAGCTATGGAAAAGAGGGTTCTCATCCATTTCAAGCTGACCAGGCTTTGCAGGCATACATTACAAAGAGGGTAGGAAGGGTGGGGTAAGATAGGATATACTTCTATTTGGTATTAAGACTGGAATATGATTGACTGTAGATGCATATATCACCCTACTCTTAATCTGAAAATAAAATTTTGATAGAGGCTTTGAAGGAGTATCAGTTGTCTGGGATCTGTTACTTCAGGGGACATGTGAATCACATCAAATACCCTCTCCTTTCTTTTCTAGGAACATCTCCTAAAAGTTGATTTCTATTTGGAAATTACTTGTAGCAAATAATGATGGTATACATCTGGTATCCTGACAGTTCAGAGATAGTTGCTGTAAAAAAATTTTCACTTACAAACATAAGAGAAACCACCACTGTGCTTTAACGCTTTCAAATGGTCGGGGGAGGAGGATAATGGACTGTATAGAGGAAATTACCTTCATTACTCTTGTAATGCTAGTGTAACTTTTAGGAAGCAATCGACAAACACTCTTGTTTAATAGCATTGTGACAAATCTTTTCTTCATTTTAGCTTACTTCACTAAAATAGTTTCCTGGGAATAAGTGAATGAAAACTTTTAATATTCTGGATAGTTTTTAATAAATCACTTTCCATGCTAAATATATAATAAATAATTCCTTTTTTACTAAATCTTTGCCATTACTGGATATCATTTTTGAAACAGTTTTTCATTCTTAGCTCATGGCAGGGGAATTATTAAATAATCATGGCGCACTAATTTGATTGTCCATTATGAACTTATTAATATGACAATGTGACAATTTTGTATTACAACAAAAAGGATGTTTAAATTATGTGAAAATGATTAAGTTGGAAACAGAAACAAAACTACAGCATTTTTCTTCTTTTTTGCAAAACTAAAACTTAAACCAAGATAGCCTAGACAGCATAGAAAGATTGGAAAGGAATACCAAAAACATTAATGGTTATCTTAGAGACCTTTCTCATATTCTTCTGAATTACCTCAGTTTTTAAAATAGATCAAGATAAAGAAGGCATATTATTAAAAAAGAGAAAAACACTAAAGCAAGTGTCCAGTTATTTTAGGAAGACTAACTCAGAATAAAGAATGTTAAAATAATTTAAGTAGTACAATTATTGCCTCAAGTGCCTAGAAACTACACATTGAGGCTGAGCTGTACTGGTGTGTCCTATCAGGTTATTAGAAGGAACCCACTGTTACTGGTAGACAGAGAGCATTTATAATCCCTGCTCTCAAAAGCTTCCAAAGAAGAGTGTTTTGTGTTTTTAGGAGCTACACCAAGATAGGGGACTTGAGTTCTTGACTTAATCATGTGTTATCAAAGGAGAATGCAGGCTGTTGATGCCTAGCACAGAATTACTGTTTAGAAGATGACATTCCTATTTGAAAAGGATCTGAACTGGCCTGGATCCTAGCCAACCTCTAATCCCCTTCTCCCAACTCCTGGTGTTTGATAAGAATTAACCACTCTGTGGTTCAATGCCCTTGGACTTCATCTGGGCACTATTTTAGTGTTGTAAGAGACCTAAGGAAAGTCTGTGACTTTTTATCCAAGCCAGAAGTCAAGCCCTCTAACTTTCTAGAAGGAAACTTTTTAACTTTCTATAATTTTTTTCATTTTGTTTTATTGACTTAGCTACTTGAAGACCTAATAGTTAAAGTACTAAGATTTTTCAATGTAAAACACATACTATCTGTACTCTAAATTCTCATTAGAGGAAACAGTGCTATCATCCTCTCCAGGTCTTCTAAAGATATCAACTAAGACAACTGATACTGTACAAAAATGAATGGACCTGCTAACTCTCAATTTATAGATTTTATAAACTGTAATATTCAACTAATATGCCACATGAAAGATACATTATTTTAGCTTACAAAGAGAAGAGAAGTTGCCTGTGGTGTCCTAGTATGAGGCCCTTCATATAATTTTTATCATTTAATCTTCAAAATAAGCCAAATGTTATTATGGATTTTACCAATGAGGAAATTAGTTTGAAATTTCAAAGGTTAAGTACCATGATCATTGTCTTCTTTTAAAGTTCTTATTTAAATTCTAGTGAGTTAACGTATAGTGTAATACTAGTTTTGGCTGTGCAATTTAGGGATTCAATACTTCCATACAACACCCTGTTTTCAATATCTTATAGTTGTTAAATACCAGAAGTATGATTTAAATCCTTATCTTCATGATTCCCAAGCCCATTTTTAGCACTATAGTACATTTACTTATTGATAAAATTTCTTCTAATAAAACCACTGTTTAATATGACATACTTAACTTTCAAGCATCCAAATGATAAAAATACACATAAAATATATCGAAATCCTTGGAAAGCATTGAAGGCATTTATTGTCTTCCACTTATGAAGACACTATCCACAAAAATGAATTAAAATGAAAAAAAAATAGCCAAAGATTCTTTCTAATGGTCTAGTGTGGGCAGTTAAGATGTAGGGTGGTAGAATTGATTTGTTACATAAATGGGAAATAAAAAGAATTAATATTTCTTCTTTTGCCTTGGACCCCTATAGCCAAATTAACACGTATAATTACTTCAGCCCCCTGTTATACATGTTTTGTTTGTAAACCTGTTTTTACTATAAACACCTTTAATTACCAGTTTCTTCAAACCCTTATTGAGCATAGTTTATGGTTAATATAAAAATTATTGTGGGCTCTTTCTCCATATAATTTTTACTTAAGATTTTAGTGAACTATATACTTGAATACAGTAGCTTTTCACCCATTATTTGTGAGGGTCTGTTGTATTACAGGAAACTTTTTCTTCCTCACCCATCTCTCCTGTGTGTTATTTTGGGATTTTTAGAGAAATTTAAATAATATCCTGCTCTTAAAAATGATACTTGGATTTTTGTATTTTTTCCTTTACATACACACACACACACACACACACACACACACACACACACACACACACATATATATATATTCATATTTTCAAAATCCCAACAGCAATGATCACCTCAATAACAAAAAAAAATCCTTACATTTATCGATGTTTTTATTTGGAAATGATTTTAGTAAAGCTTTTCTCTTTATCTTACCTTCTGACTGTGTTTAAAAGTCATTCTCACCATTCCATTCTATTAAGTAATAGAAAACATTTCCAGGGATTTGAATTCCTTTTGCATTTTTCAGATGAAACCAGAAGATTCTCACTTTGAAAGATGTTTGTTCTCCTTCCCAAAAAGAAATGTGAGAAAGAATTGCTACAACCAGGCAATTGGTCTGCACATGAATTTTCCCAAGAACGTGTCAAGGAAAGAAAACATATTAAAAATAAGGACCCATGATGCAACTCTGGTTTCCCAGTATTTGTGCTAAAGTTGATGCTTACTCGAGAGATTCAGTTTCACTTGGAAGTTAATTTAGCACTTATTTTTACAAACTTCTTCAATCCCTAAGGTTGTGAATCAGAAACAGGATTCTCTAGAGATCAAAGTCCCTGACTCCCGCACATTCTAAAGACCCAATTATCTTCACTTAAAGAGAATCTTCCCCAGCCATACATTTCTTGGAGTATTCATTGAATATGACTGTATTTGATGGCTTCTACAGAAGCTGGGGTTGGAATCAGAATATGTCCAGAAGGTCTCAGAAGAGTTAACCTTTCACCAAAAAAAATTTTTTTATTCCACAGATAATACCAGGTCAATCCTAAAATACTCCTAAATAGTCATTCCACCTCTTTAAAGTCTTTTTATCTTTCATATTTTTGTTAGTTCTAGACCATGCACTACACATTTTTTCTTTATACCAGTATAATCATAGTATATATTTAATTAGTATTTGCCACTTCATAGCAATGTTTTTGTGATTTTTTTAGTCTTTATAATATTCCTTTTTAACATTTGAAGAGTCTTTAATCAAGTGGAATTAGTGTAATCTAGCGTATAATTTTAATAGTGTTGGATAGTTTAATTTGTCTCAAATTCATGAGACTTTGGTATAATGACCATTGGTATCTATGTATTAGGCTAACTAATCTGCTTTTCCTTCTTCTGAAAAGCAGGTATCATCATGAACACAGCCACTCAGGGACACACTCCTAGAAGAGTGAATAATCTCCTCACTGTGTGCGCCAGACTTTGTTCAGATTGCTGTTTCCATGCCATCTGTTCCTGGATTGTTTTCCTGCCTTCTCTCCAGGAGCATTGCGGTACCCTCTGGGCTCTATCCTAGCCAAGCCTGCTGACCTTCAAAACTCTAGGCTTTAAGGCCCATTGGATGTAAGAACTCATGAAATTCGGCCCCTCTAGTTTTCCCAGCCAATGTCTTTGGGGAAACTTTCTCCTTATGTGTTTCCCTGTGTGCTTTTCTCTCTCTAGCCTTTCTCCATGAGGATGGCTCCCTCCCCTCTGCAGCACTCTGCATCCTTTTCTCCCCCAAACCAGGTCTCTCTACTTGCTACCTTCTTTGAGGTGGCCTCTTCTCTCCTTTTAGTTGTGGAGATTGTCCTGGCAGTGTTTAGGTTGATTCTGGGTTATTTAGGATGATTTGATAGTTATCTAGTTGTGTTTGTGGGATGAGATGGGTCTAGTGTCCTCCTACTATACTGCCATCTTCCTGCCTGCTACCTTTTGTAGTAGTTTTCCATACTTTTCTATTTTGATGAGGGGGAATTATGAAGTCATCATAGTACATCATTTGATGGACTATTTTACAACCATTAAATAATATTTTTGAAGAATTTGTATTAGTGCAAAAATAGTTATGTTAACATTGTTACATGAAGGAAAAACAAAAACTAGTTTTTTTCATTGTTTGCAAAGCCAAAACCTAAGTAGGAAAACTTATGTGTGATAGACGCTGGAAAGATCTATTTGAAACATTAACCAAGGTACTTTTTCCTAATTGTTCTAGTTTCTCAAATAACTATGGATACATATGTAAAACTGAAAATATAATTTTAAAAAGAGGAGAAAATTGAGGTATGCTTAAAATTATGTTAGAAAGTTTAATTGACAGTAAAAAAGTAAAATCTCTATTTAAATAATTAAAGCAATTTCTTTAGGAATGGAGATTACACATTGAGGCTGAGTTGCCCTGCAAGCCCACTCATTAGGAAGTTTTGTACCTTCTAGGTGATGACAGAAAAGATAAGTATAGTTTTATTTTTTTTAAATATTTTTTGTGGGTGGAACTTTATTGAGCCATTTGGGTTTATAAAATTATGACCCATGCCTAGCTTTAATGAGATAGAGTAAAAAGATAGTAAATAACCCTTTCTGTTACAACATGTAAAAGAACAACTCTGTTTGCTTGAAACATTGTTCTGAGATGACTTACTTTGGTGCTTCAATTAAGTAATGCTGGATATGGGATTGTGAGGATCCATTATGATTTGAGGAGAAGAAAGGAAAATTTGGGTCAAGAGCTCAGCTTTTAGGGAAGGAAGCTCAGTCACATGGTGGCAGACAAGGAAATACGAAGATACGTCCAAGAATTCCTTGTGGTCAGGTCAATGAACTTCAGAAACGATGTTGGATTCTCAGTTTTAACTTTTTTACTGTTCAGTTCTGTGATTTTCCCCCTTGTGATTACAACTGTAGTCAAAGTCTGTTTTACCTGGGCTAGTGGTTTTGTGGTGAACAAATTGTATTCATTGTTTGGGTGAAGCAGTTCAAGGAAAGGAGAGCAGTGTCTTCAGAAGTAGAAGTTGGCTGAGAGCACCTGGAATTCTATACATATTTTCACCATTACCTCCTAATTGTTTAAGTTAGATAGGTGGTGGTTTTATGCCAATTAGTTGGGGAATAGGTATATCTGTTCAGGTGAATTCTTTGGAGATGCTTACAGTACAGAGTGGGATTGAGTTACAAATTAGATGGTAGGGTTACAATAAGAAAACTGAATAGCTTGATGGCTTCCAGGTTTCACTGTATGCTTGCAGAATTTCTGAATTTCTTGTGAATTTCAAAATGCCATTCATATTCACATATGTATGAGTAAATTCTGATTTTCAACTTCAGTAAGTTTTAGATTATTTTGTACAATAAACACTTTTTCTCTTCTCTCACTGATTTAATAAATGCGAGTTAATACATACACAATTCTTTTAACAGTGCCTAGAAATTTATAAGTTTTTACTCTTACTGTTAATAACCAAGAGGTAATGTAGCTATACATTACCAAGAGGTCTTTCTACTATATTATCAATAAGATATGGTAGGTTGAACAGAGGTATGGACAAGGCCCCTGGGATATATTTGGATTAAGTATTTCAGCAGTATATGATAAAAAGAATGGGATAAGACACATCCTCAAGACTCCGGATTGGCTATTTGTAATACAATATAAATGTAATATAATTAAGCCTTTAGGGGATTATTCTTGAAGTTTTCAAAAGTTTTGAATGTCTTTCCCCTGAAGCAATTTAAAGCTATGGCTTAGAAAAGTGTAGAAGTCCCTTAGAGCAAGAAATATTTAAATTGCCTTCCTGAGCCTGGAGAAAATTCTTTAGATAATTTCCTGGGTCTTCATCTTAGGGCAGTGTTTTCACCTTGGCTTGAAGGGCAAATGAAATCTTCCATGGTCTCAAATATTTATTTTTATCTTTCTTTTGAACTAGCACATACAAAATACATTCCCTTTGTAATCAGTCATATTTGTCTGTACTGTATAGAAGTTTTTGAAACCATTTGAAATAGTACCTTTGCCATCAATGTTTTCCAGACCACAAGGCCTGTGACATTATTGTTCCTCAGTGGTGATACCTCAGATACTCATCAACCTCATGGAAAATTTTGTACAATTGGCTGCAAATAGAAGATTAGGCAAAACAATCTGCCATGCAGCATAACCTAGGATAGTTTAGGGGTGCTTGGTGGCTCTGTGCTGGGCATGGGACCTGCTTGAGCTTCTCTGTCTCCCTTTCCCTTCACTCCTCCCCTACTCTCTCCCTCAAAAAATTAATTAATTAATTAATTAGTTAATTAAAATGATGGTTTAGTGTGCTATGGAAGTATAAGTGACAAGTAACTCAGGATCAAGGCGTACTTGCTAACAGAGGTGATATATGAACTGATTCTTAATTTGTGAGTGACATTTTGAGAGGTAAGTAATATGAGGAAGGACATCCAGGAAGAAGAAACAATAACACCATGGTATGAAACAAGAAATGGCATGATGAAGGCATAAAAATAAAAATAACACAGCACCACAAGAATATAAATAGGGAGGCATATGGGGGTTGGTGGAACATGAAACCAAACAGACCTAAGCATAGAGAGCCTCATATGCCTTATGTAGCAATCAGGGATTAGTTACAAATATTAGAATACACTGGATAGAAAGAAAGTATTTCACTAACTTTTGTTAAATGATAGTGTAGAAGTGTTTTTGTATAGTAATTCCTTCCCAGAATTTTCAGGAAATTTATGTTTTCCAAATCACAAAATCCTGATTAATTGAGAATTGGAAAAATGGAAAAATCTGATGTACCTATTACCCTTTGGGGGTCTCAAGTGGTTTGAAACCTAACCCAGAAAATATGAAAAATTCTATAAGATACAAATTTTGTAAAAAGTTAAAGAATATTAAAAGCTAGGGCAAATAGGAGTTTAGAACAAGAAAATCAGATTTGGCTTTGGGTGATCCCAAGGAGATTAATTATGTCCTGAAAATGAGAAGATGGACCCTTGATTCAGAGCAAAGTACCTCATAACGTTAGGTGGACAAATGACCTGAGAATGGAACAAGAAAAACAGCCAGCATTTATTGAGCTGTAATTTTGGTCCAGGAATTTTACTGGCTCATAAAAGCAATTATGCAATTAGTGGAAAGGAAATGACATAGGATAGAAGGATAGACCCTTAACCTTGTCAAAGAATAGTTTACACCTTGATAGTGGAACATGAGACAGTTATAGGCCTGAAAATCCTAATGAAACTATGTAAAGTGCCTTGAGTATTGAAATATGATTATATTTAAAGTACCTATTAGTCTTCAATTATCATTTAGTGTGTAATACTGAACAAGTTAGAACAATTTTCAAACCTACAGGGTTTTGTCCTATGGCATTGGGTGGTTTGATGTAGTATACCTTCAGAAAAGTGAGAGAGGCTGTGAATCTAAAAGCTTAAATGTGTTTATTTTATGAATAAGCAATATATTTATAAAGTGAAAATTTTTTAAAGTACTGCAAGATGGACAGTAAGTAGCCTATCTTCCACTCCTGTTAATAAGCTATCCATTTCCTTTTCTGCAGATAACTACTCTTCTTTTTCTAGAGAAAATGTGTATGTGTATATATATCACACATAGATGTATAATATTTTTTACACAAATATCAATGGGTCATATATACCATTATGAACATTACTTTTCCTGTTGATATTTCTTAGATATTTCCATATCAATGCACAAAAAGCCACATATTCTTTTTGACAGCGGAATAGTATTCCATTATTTCTATGTCCCCTTTGCCTAGAAATGTGAATTGTTTCTGCATCTGCTAATACAGATAGTATATTAATGAATCAATTTGTCTGTAAATCAGTTTACACATGTGCCAGCATAACTGGTGATAATTACCTAAAAGTAAATTTGTAGTCAAAGGTTACATGTATGCTTTTGTGATTTTGATAAATATTGCCAAATTGTCCTCTACAGAGGATGTACTAATTAGTGTGTACCCTGAGAATATAGGAGTTCCTGTCTCTTTGCCTTTAGGAGTCAAGTCATTAGAGATGAAACCATGCCTTGTCCCTGTGAGATATCAGTGTGTAAACAGCAAAAGAACGGGTCATGGTGAGAGATATTAGGAAAATTCTCTGTAAGCTCTCTGTGATTTTGGTCACTGAGTTTCTTAAAAACTTTTTTCAGTGTATATTTATTTATATTTATTTAATATTTATATAATGTTTGTATATTTATATTTATATATATAATTATTATTATATATAGAATTATTGTACCAAATAACATAAAGATGTCAATTAACAGCAACCAAAGTTTATCTCTTCATGTGTATGTATATTACTAATATATATTTTTTACAGATATACTTATATATTACATGTTATACATATATTTGTTGTATGTAATATATAACTACATATTGTATATTACACATAATTATTTATATTATTTTTAGAGTATATTCTGAAATGTAGAATTTCGTAAAAAATCATGCATTTTTTGTTTGCAATTTAAAAAATGAAGATCTTTGATAATCTATAAAAATTAGGTAATCTATTATTCACATTCTCATCTGAGGAAAATTCTGCAAATACACCTTAACCAAACCCAAATATAAATTAAAATGTGGTCCTGAAGAGAATAGAAGAGAAATAGAAGAGAGAGGAACCAATGGTGATCAATGAGTGGATATAGAGAGGTAAATACATTGATGAAGACTGTCCAATACGTATAATGGAAGGGCTGAGGAAAAATTCTCAAAAACGCACATTGTAAGAAAATTATAAACACTTCTACATTATCTCATTGGCATTTGGGAATTTGAGGAGAGGAATGGAGGAATAAAAGTATTCTTGTAGTTCTGTCTTCATTTAGTGTTTGAGGGATAGCTTAGGAAATTAGATAGCACTCTAATGGAAAAAAATAATCATTATGAGCAAATGATTGGATCCTCTAAGTCAAATTATGACAGCAGAGAAAGAGAAGGTATCCACTTATGGAAGGGAAGAAGTGAGTAGAGTGTTCAAGTTAATGAAAACAAATAGTGAATGATAACCAGCAAAAATAAGGAAGTGGGAAAAAAAGAGGACACAATAATGTAAAATAAGTAGGTTATGAAAACAAAGTATATGGAAAGAAAAAATGAAGTACATTAAAAATTGTATTTTAAAGTGAATGGACTGGATACTCTCATAAAAGACAGAGACTGTAAAAGGAGATTAAAAAATAGTTACAAACGAGAGGGAGTCAAACCATAAGAGACTCTTAAATACAGAGAACAAACAGAGGGTCCATGGGGAAGTGAGAGGAGGGGAAAATGAGTGAAGGGATGAGCACTGGGTGTTGTATGTAAACGATGAATCATGGGAGTCTACTCCCGAAGCCGAGAGTACAGTGTATACACTGTATGTTTGCTAACTTGACAATAAATAATATTAAAAAAATAAATAAATTTATTCCTGAGTTCCTATCTGGGTTATCTTTTATTGATCCAGATATTATATATCAAAATAAAAAAATAAAATATAAAAAAATTAAACCCAGATATACATTACTTATAAGTAGTATACTTTACAAAGTGAGAAAGAAAAGTTGAGAAAAAGGGATGCACAAAGAGCAGGCAAAAGCATGTAATAGCAATATCATAAAGCTGGAATTTAAAGTACAAAACATGGGAAAGACAGGTTGATTAATAATATTCACAATTTATAAATATCATCTGCCATAAACAACACAGAAGTATATAAAAATCTTACATATATAGGCAGAACATGCTTACAAATATTTATATAGAATTGATTAATTATGGATGACAGGATATAATTATTTCAAAGGTTTGAATAATATATTAAATAAACTTGATTATATGTATACATGTGTGCATGTATTGTGTATCTATATAAAACTATATAATTATATCTATATAAATCTATATGTCTCTCTCAAAGAGATTTTGTTTTTTTTGTTAACATTTACAACATGGATCAAGTAATTGGCTGCCAAAGTCTCCATAACTAGAGAATTATAGGTATGTTCTTGTATCATAATAAAATAAAATTGGAAATAACAACATTCTAGTACATATATCTAATGATTAGTTATTCAATAAGTATACACCTGGGTAACTCATGGTTTAAAGGGGAAAAGGCAAAATAATTACTTGAAGGCAATGAAAAGAACATTTCATATCAAAATCTAAGTTTTTAGGAAACAAAGTATTTTAAGAGCATTAGTTAGAGCTAGCAATAGAGAAAAAGGTGAAATATTAAGGAATTAAGTCTTATTTCATGAAATTAGAAAACCCAAATGAGCTTGAAAAAATTTACCAGCAAAACTAAAGTTCATAAAACAGGAAAAAAAAGTGGAAAGGATAAGTCTATCCAAAAGCCTTCTTTCAGTTTTTGAGAGATCTGTAATATAGGAAAACGCCTTGTGAGATGAATAAGAAAAAATATTACTTAAGAATAGTTTACTTGGAGTCTATTTAAATATGTAACGCCGATTGTCCTCTGTCTAGGTAGCCTCATAATATTAAACTTTTTGGTTCTAGTATAATATTATTTTTATAACTGTTTGCTCATCTCTACCTATGAGGTATTAAAGTATCATTCTTTTCTACTTTCAGCATACCTATTTTGACAGTCTTTTTCCCCCAAAGACCTTCTGACACATGGTATCTTCCTGCTTCGGACTTGGAATTAACTAACTGATTTTTAAAGCCATTTGGAAATTAAAAGTAAATAACTACTGAGTGAAACATCCATGGATAAAAGTAGAGCTATATCTTTTCCTTTGTCCTCCTGGTTTTCTATCCGTGAAGTACGTTGCTCATCCAGAAGGAATCTGTTATTATGGAATGTTGGATCTACCTTTAGATGGTTTTTACATTTGATTTTTTTCTAGGATTTATATTTCTTTCCTCTGTTAAGGTAACCTTCGGCTTTAAAACATTTAATCATTTTATTTATTCTTTTTTTTTTTTAATTTTTTTTTTCTAAATTTTTTTTTTCAACGTTTATTTATTTTGGGACAGAGAGAGACAGAGCATAAACGGGGGAGGTGCAGAGAGAGAGGGAGACACAGAATCAGAAACAGGCTCCAGGCTCTGAGCCATCAGCCCAGAGCCTGACGCGGGGCTCGAACTCATGGACCGCGAGATCATGACCTGGCTGAAGTCGGACGCTTAACCGACTGCGCCACCCAGGCGCCCCCATTTTATTTATTCTTGATCTGAATTTCACAGTTTATCATTCATATGAGATTTTAATGATTAATATTATATCTCTTTTTTCTTCTCTCCTATCATATTATTCTCAGATTTTTTATTTAAAAAATTAAATTATTTATCTTATGTTTCTTTTTTTAAAAATAATATCCTATATATTTTTTAAATTTTTTTATATTAAATATAATTTATTGTCATATTGGTTTCCATACAACACCCAGTGCTCATCCCAACAGGTGCTTTCCTCACTGCCCATCATCCACTTTCCCCTTTCCCCCACCCCCCCATAAACCCTGTTTGTTTTCATTATTTAAGAGTCTCTTATGGTTTGCCTCCCTCCATCTCTGTAACTTTTTTCCCCCTTTCCTCCCCCGTGGTCTTCTGTTAAGTTTCTCAGGATCCACATATGAGTGAAAACATAAGGTATCTGTCTTTCTCTGCCTGACTTATTTCACTTAGCATAATACCCTTCAGTTCCATCCATGTTGCTGCAAATGGTCAGATTTCATTCTTTCTCATTGCCAAGTAGTATTCCATTGTATATTTAAACCACATCTTCTTTATCCATTCATCAGTTAACAAACAGTGTAGTCTTGCCTTCAGGAGTAGAACCTAGTGATTCATTTCTTACATATGACACCCAGTGCTCATTCCAACAAGGACCCTCCTTAATGCCCATCACCCATTTAGCCCATCTCCCTACCCACCTCCCCTCCAGCAACCCTCAGTTTGTTCTCTGTATTTAGAATCTTTTATGGTTTCTGTCCCTCTCCGTTTTTATCTTATTTTATTTTTCTTTCCCTTCCCCTATGTTCATCTGTTTTGTTTCTTAAATTCCACATATGAGTGAAATCATATGATATCTGTCTTTCTCTGACTGACTTATTTCACTTAGCATAATACCCTCTAGTTCCATCCATGTTGTTGCAAATGGCAGTAGTTGATTTTAATCACTCAGTAGTATTCCATTGCACATATATACCACATTTTCTTTATCCATTCTGCAGTCAATGGACATTTGGGCTCTTTCCAAAATTTGACTATTGTTGTTAGTGCTGCTATAAACGTTGGGGTACATGTGCCCCTTCAAATCGGCATTTTTGTATTCTTGGGTTAAATTCCTAGTAGTGCAATTGCTGGGTCATAGGTTAGTTCTATTTTTAATTTTTGAGGAACCTCCATACTGTTTTCCAGAGTGGCTGCACCAGTATGCATTCCCATCAACAGTGGAAAAGAATTTCCCTTTCCCTGCATCCTTGACAACATTTGTTGTTCCTATCTCAAGAAGCAAGAAAGGTTCCAAATGAACAACCTAACATTTTACCTGAAGGAGAAAGAAAAGGAGCAGCAAATAAAGCCCAAAGTCAACAGAAGAAGTGAAATAATAAAGATTAGAGACAATGAACAATTTAGAATCCAAACAACAGTAGAACAGATCAATGAAATTGAGCTATTTAAAAAATTTTTTTTAACATTTATTCATTTTTTTTGAGAGACAGAGAGAAAGCACAAACAGGGGAGGGGCAGAGAGAGGGGGAGACACAGAATCCGAAGGAGGCTCCAGGCTCTGAGCTGTCAGCACAGAGCCCGATGCAGGGCTCGAACTCAAAAAACTCAAGATCATGACCTGAGCCGAAGTCGGACGCCCAACCGACTGAGCCACCCAGGTGCCCCTGAGCTGGTGTTTTGAAAGAATAGCTTATGCTTCTTTTAAAATTTAAAGAACCTTTAAGATAAAAGTTATTTGGTTTTATTATTTTGATTGCTTTAGCTTTTTAAACACTGCTTAAAATTCTACATTATTTAACTGTTAATTTTTATTTAGATTTTAAAATATTCTTGGTTATCTATTGTATCCTTCTAATTTTTTAAAATCTTGTGTTTATTTTTAATTATAGAGATTCATTTCCCCCTTATAGTTCAGAAAGAGGCAGCAGTGAGCATTAAATAGGACACCACAACACAAAAAGAAATGGCTCCTTTATTTCATTGTCATTCTACTTCTATCTCTGTCTCTGTAAATCTTTTAGCTTTCTTAGTAATAATAGTAGAAAATAATTATTTTCTGAGAATTTCCATCAAGAAATTTTAGAGAACCACAAGTTCTAGATCCTTCCAAGATCCTATATCTAACTAACCACCACCACCACCAACAAAAAGACCTAACTAAGACCTAAGTGACTTATTCTTGGAATGGTGTACTTTCTGAAACTAAATGGGGGATAAAATCTTTAAATTTCTCCAATACATAAAGCTGTTAGGGTATACTGAGCCAACATTTGTCTCAAACCACAAGCTGTCAGCATACTCAAGGAGGTCATGAAGATTTGATTGACAAACCACAGCAGAGGTTTTGTATAACAGGTTCACAGCCTGATTTACATCAAATATATTTATTCCCAAGATGGCTGGGAATGTCTTTCCGGAAAGATCATATATATTTTTTGTGTCACTCTTTTGCATTACTTTCTTTCATCATGATGGTCAGTGAGAAGCTGGCTAGAACCCCATTTATCTAAACTAAGACTAAAAAAAATGGGATCAGAGTTGTTTCACTGATTCAAGGTTTCATGATTTGAGTTTAGACTTGTTCATTCTGCAGTTGTCCAGAAAAGTGGAACCATGACGTTACAGATTGGCCCTTCTTTGAAAAATACTTAGGGAACAGCGAGTCTACCAATTTTTTTTAATATTTATTTTTGAGAGAGAGAGAGAGAGAGAGACAGAGTGCAAGCAGGGGTAGGGGCAGAGAGAGAGGGAGACAGAATCCGAGGCAGGCACCAGGCTCTGAGGTATAAGCACAAACCTGACATGGGGCTCGAACTCACAAAGTTCGAGCAAGATGATGACCTGAGCCGAAGTTGGACACTTAACCCACTGAGTCACCAAGGCTAGTCACCTGAGTCTAGCAATTTTTGAACTTTAATAGGATTTCTTGGGAGAGAATAATGTGCCTTTCAGAAAAAGATAGAATAACTGGGGGGTGAATGAATGAGAGTGTTTAGAGACTACTGGTTGTGGCTGATCTCTTGTTCCATACCACTATTTAGGCTTCAGGCCAGTTATTTCTGCCTGTTCTTCAATATCATCAATGCTGATGCAGTTTCTGGTCCAGTTTATTTCATCTTTTGCATGGATTTACATTCCCTTCATTCCCTGAACTATACCTAGTCTCTGGGCCTCTATTTGTTAACTGAAGATTTGAGGAAGAAATAAAGGAATGACAATGTAGCAAAGGAAAAAAGAAAAACCTGATTAGATCTCACTCTTCCTAACCTCCACCATGAGCTTTCATAAAGATTCCTTATCATCCAACTCTCTCCTTAGTCTCTGGTCTCCTGGTATTTTAATAGGGTTCATTGTGTCTCTTTTTAGAATTGTATCATTTTTTAAAAATATAATTTCTCATCAAGTTACCTAACATACGGTGTATACAGTGTGCTTTTGGTTTTGGGAGTAGATTCCCATGATTCATTGTTTGCATATAACACCCAGTGCTCATCCCAAGTGCCCTCCTCCTCCTCAATGTCCATCACCCATTTTTCTCCCCCCCTCCCCCATCAACCCTCAGTTTGTTCTCTGTATTTAAGAGTCTCTTATGATTTGGCTCCCTCTCTGTTTGGAACTATTTTTTCCCCTTCCCTTCCCCCACGGTCTTCTGTTAAGTTTCTCAAGTTCCACATATGACTGAAAACATGGGATATCTGTCTTTCTCTAACTTATTTCACTTAGCATCATACCCACCCATCATATCCACATTGGTACACATAGTAAGATTTCATTATTTCTCATTGCCAAGTAGTATTCCATTGTGTGTATATAAACCACATCTTTTTTTATTTTTTATTTTTTAAAATTTACATCCAAATTAGTATATATTGAAGCAATTATTTCTGGAGTAGATTCCTTAATGCTCCTTACCCATTTAGCCCATCCCCCCTCCCACAACTCCTCCAGCAACCCTCAGTTTGTTCTCCATATTTATGAGTCTCTTCTGTTTTGTCCTCCTCCCTGTTTTTATATTATTTTTGTTTCCCTTCATTTATGTTCATCTGTTTTGTCTCTTAAAGTGCTCAATGAGTGAAGTCATATGAGTTTTGTCTTTCTCTGACTGACTACTTTCACTTAGCATAATACTCTCCAGTTCCATCCACGTAGTTGCGTATGGAAAGATTTCATTCTTTTTGACTGCCGAGTAATACTCCATTGTATATATATACCACATCTTTATCCATTCATCCGTTGATGGACATTTGGGCTCTTTCCATACTTTGGCTATTGTTGATAGTGCTGCTATAAACATGGGGGTGCATGTGTCCCTTTGAAACAGCACATCTGTATCCCTTGGATAAATGACTAGTAGTGCAATTGCTGGGTTGTAGGGTAGTTCCATTTTTAGTTTTTTGAAGAACATCCATACTGTTTTCCAGAGTGGCTGCACCAGCTTGCATTCCCACCAACAATGCAAAAGAGATCCTCTTTCTCCGCATCCTCGCCAACATCTGTTGTTGCTTGAGTTGCTAATGTTCGCCATTCTGACAGGTGTAAGGTGGTATCTCACTGTGGTTTTGATTTGTATTTCCCTGATGATGAGTGATGTGGAGTATTTTTTAATGTGTCTTTTCACCATCTGGATGTCTTCTTTGGAAAAGTGTCTATTCATGTCTTTTGCCCATTTCTTCACTGGATTATTTGTTTTTTGGGTGTTGAGTTTGATAAGTTCTTTATAGATCTTGGATACTAACCCTTTATCTGATATGTCATTTACAAATATCTTCTCCCATTCTGTCGGTTGCCTTTTAGTTTTGTTGATTGTTTCCTTCTCTGTGCAGAATCTCTTTATTTTGATGAGGTCCCAGTAGTTCAGTTTTGCTTTTGTTTCCCCTTGCCTCCAGAGACATGTTGAGTAAGAAATTGCTGCAGCCAAGATCAAAGAGGTTTTTGCCTGCTTTCTCCTCGAGGATTTTGATGGCTTCCTGTCTTACATTGAGGTCTTTCATCCATTTTGAGTTTATTTTTGTGTATGGTGTAAGAAAGTGGTCCAGGTTCATTCTGCATGTTACTGTCCAGTTTTCCCAACACTGCTTGCTGAAGCGACTGTCTTTATTCCATTGTATATTCTTTCCTGCTTTGTGAAAGATTAGTTAGCCATACATTTGTGGGTCCATTTCTGGGTTCTCTATTCTGTTCCATTGATCTGAGTGTCTGTTCTTGTGCCAGTACCATACTGTCTTGATGATTACAGCTTTGTAGTATAGCTTGAAGTCTGGAATTGTTATGCCTCCTGCTTTGGTTTTCTTTCTCAAGATCGCTTTGGCTATTCGGGGTCTTTTCTGGTTCCATACAAATTTTAGGATTATTTGTTCTAGCTCTGTGAAGAATGCTGGTGTTACTTTGATAGGGATTACACTGAATATGTAGACTGCTTTGGGTAGTATCGACATTTTAACAATATCTGTTATTCCTATCCAGGAGCATGGAATCTTTTTCCATTTCTTTGTGTCTTCTTCAGTTTCTTTCAAGCTCTCTATAGTTTTCGGTGTATAGATTTTTTCATCTCTTTGGTTAGATTTATTCCTAGGTATTTTATGGTTTTTTGTGCAACTGTAAATGGTATTGATTCCTTGATTTCTCTTTCTGTTGCTTCATTGTTGGTGTATAGGAATGCAACCGATTTCTGTGCATTGATTTTATATCCTACAACTTTGCTGAATTCGTGAATCAATTCTAGCAGTTTTTTGGTGGAATCTTTTGGGTTTTTCATACAGAGTATCATGTCATCTGTGAAGAGTGAAAGTTTGACCTCCTCCTGGACAATTAGGATGCCTTTTATTTCTTTGTGTTGTCTGATTGCAGAGGCTAAGACTTCCAATACTATGTTGAATAACAGTGGTGAGAGTGGACATCCCTGTCTTGTTCCTGACCTTAGCGGAAAGCTCTCAGTTTTTCCCCATCGTATATGGCTTTTATCATCTTGAGGTATGATCCTTCTATCTCTACCCTCTTGAGAGTTTTTATCAAGAAAGGATGCTGTATTTTGTCAAATGCATTCTCTGCATCTATTGAGAGGATCATATGGTTCTTGTCCTTTCTCAAGCTTTCTATTTCCTCCTGATTGAGTTTTGGAAGTGTGTGGGTGTTTAGGAATTTGTCCATTTCTTCCAGGTTGTCCAATTTGTTGGCATATAATTGTTCATAGTATTCCCTGATAATTGCTTGTATCTCTGAGGGATTGGTTGTAATAATTCCATTTTCATTCATGTTTTTATCTATTTGGGTCATCTCCCTTTTCTTTTTGAGAAGCTTAACTAGAGGTTTATGAATTTTGTTTATTTTTTCAAAAAACCACCTCTTGGTTTCATTGATCTTCTCTACAGGTTTTTTAGATTCTATATTGTTTATTTGTGCTCTGATCTTTATTATTTCTCTTCTGCTGCTGGGTTTAGGCTGTCTTTGCTGTTCTGCTTCTATTTACTTCAGGTGTGCCATTAGATTTTGTATTTGGGATTTTTCTTGTTTCTTGAGATAGGTCTGGATTGCAATGTATTTTCCTCTCAGGACTGCCTTTGCTGCATCCAAAAGCGTTTGGATTGTTGTATTTCCATTTTAGTTTGTTTCCATATATTTTTTAATTTCTTCTCTAATTGCCTAGTTGACCCATTCATTCTTTAGTAGGGTGTTCTTTAACCTCCATGCTTTTGGAGGTTTTCCAGACTTTTTCTTGTGGTTGATTTCAAGCTTCATAGCATTGTGGTCTGAAAGTATGCATGGTGTGATTTCAATTCTTGTATACTTATGAAGGGCTGTTTTGTGACCCAGTATGTGATCTATCTTGGAGAATGTTCCATGTGCACTCGAGAAGAAAGTATATTCTGTTGCTTTGGGATGTAGAGTTCTAAATATATCTGTCAAGTCCATCTGATCCAATGTATCATTCAGGGCCCTTGTTTCTTTATTGACCGTGTGTCTAGATGATCTATCCATTTCTGTAAGTGGGGTGTTAAAGTCCCCTGCAATTACCACATTCTTATCAATAAGGTTGCTTATGTTTGTGATTGTTTTATATATTTGGGGGCTCCGGTATTCGGTGCATAGACATTTGTAATTGTTAGCTCTTCCTGATGGATAGACCCTGTAATTATTATATAATGCCCTTCTTCATCTCTTGTTACAGCCTTTAATTTAAAGTCTAGTTTTTCTGATATAAGTATGGCTACTCCAGCTTTCTTTTGACTTCCGGTGGCATGATAAATAATTCTCCATCCCCTCACTCTCAATCTGAAGGTGTCCTCAGGTCTAAAATGAGTCTCTTGTAGACAGCAAATAGATGGGTCTTGTTTTTTTATCCATTCTGATACCCTATGTCTTTTGGTTGGCGCATTTAATCCATTTACATTCAGTGTTATTATAGAAAGATATGGGTTTAGAGTCATTGTGATGTCTGTAGGTTTCATGCTTGTAGCGATGTGTCTGGTACTTTGTCTCACAGGATCCCCCTTAGGATCTCTTGTAGGGCTGGTTTAGTGGTGACGAATTCCTTCAGTTTTTGTTTGTTTGGGAAGACCTTTATCTCTCCTCTTCTAAATGACAGACTTGCTGGATAAAGGATTCTCGGCTGCATATTTTTTCTGTTCATCACATTGAAGATCTCCTGCCATTCCTTTCTGACCTGCCAAGTTTCAGTAGAGAGATCGGTCACGAGTCTTATAGGTCTCCCTTTATATGTTAGAGCACGTTTATCTCTAGCTGCTTTCAGAATTTTCTCTTTATCCTTGTATTTTGCCAGTTTCAGTATGATATGTTGTGCAGAAGGTCGATTCAAGTGACATCTGAAGGGAGTTCTCTGTGCCTCTTGGATTTCAATGCCTTTTTCCTTCCCCAGATCAGGGAAGTTCTCAGCTATTATTTCTTCAAGTACACCTTCAGCACCTTTCCCTCTCTCTTCCTCCTCTGGAATACCAATTATGCGTAGATTATTTCTCTTTAGTGCATCACTTAGTTCTCTAATTTTTCCCTCATACTCCTGGATTTTTTTATCTCTCTTTTTCTCAGCTTCTTCTTTTTCCATAATTTTATCTTCTAGTTCACCTATTCTCTCCTCTGCCTCTTCAATCCGAGCTGTGGTTGTCTCCATTTTATTTTGCAGTTCATTAATAGCATTTGTTAGCTCCTCCTGGCTGTTCCTTAGTCCCTTGAACTCTGTAGCAGTAGATTCTCTGCTGTTCTTTATACTGTTTTCAAGCCCAGCGATTAATTTTATGACTATTATTCTAAATTCACTTTCTGTTACATTGTTTAAATCGTTTTTGATCAGTTCGTTAGCTGTTGTTATTTCCTGGACGTTTTTCTGAGGGGAATTCTCCCTTTTCGTCATTTTGGATAGTCCCTGGAGTGGTGCAGGACTGTGGGGCACTTCCACTGTGCTGTCTTGAATAACTTGTGTTTGGTGGGCGGGGCCGCAGTCAGACCTGGTGTCTGCCCCCATCCCACCGCTGGGGCCACAGTCAGACTGGTGTGTATCTTCTCTTCCCCTCTCCTAGGAGCAGGATTCACTCTGGGGTGGCATGGCCCGTCTGGGCTACTTGCACACTGCCAGGCTTGTGGTGCAGGGCATCTGGCGTATTAGCTGGGGTGGATCAGCAAGGTGCACAGGGGTGGGAGGGGTAGGCTCAGCTTGCTTTTCCTTTGGAGATCTGCTTCGGGAGGGGCCCTGTGGCACCGGGAGGGAGTCAGACCCACCAGAGGGATGGATCTGCAGAATCACAACTTTGGGTGTTTGCACAGTGCAAGCAAGTTCCTTGACAGCAACTGGTTCCCTTTGGGATTTTGGTTGGGGCATGGGCGAGGGAGATGGCACTGGCGAGTGCCTTTGTTCCCCGCCAAGCTGCGCTCTGTCTTCCGGGGCTCAACAACTCTCCCTCCCATCATCCTCCAGCCCTCCCCTTCTCCAAGCAGAGCTGTTAGCTTATATATAACCTTCCAGATTTTAAGTCCCGCTTGCTGTCAGAACACACTCCATCCGGCCCCTCTGCTTTTGCCAGCCATACTGGGGGGCTCTGCTTTGCCGGTGGGCCGCCCCTCCACCCCAGCCCCCTCCCACAAGTCCGTGGAGCGCACACCACCTCACCACCCTTCCTACCCTCTTCCGTGGGCCTCTCATCTGCGCTTGGCTCCAGAGACTCCGTTCTGCTAGTCTTCTGGTGGTTTTCTGGGTTATTTAGGCAGGTGTAGGTGGAATCTAAGTGATCAGCAGGATGTGGTGAGCCCAGCGTCCTCCTACGCCACCATCTTCCTTAACTCTTCCTTAAATGTTTGGTAGAATTCCCCTGGAAAGCCATCTGGCCCTGGACTCTTGTTTTTTGGCAGCTTTTTGATTACTAATTCGATTTCCTTACTGGTTATGGGTCTGTTCAAATTTTCTATTTCTTCCTGTTTCAGTTTTGGTAGTGTATATGTTTCTAGGAATTTGTCCATTTCTTCCAGATTGCCCATTTTATTGGCATATTATTGCTCAAAATATTCTCTTATTATTGTTTTTATTTCTGTTGTGCTGGTTGTGATTTCTCTTTCATTCTTGATTTTACTTATTTGGGTCCTTTCCTTTTTCTTCTTGATCAAACTGGCCAGTGGCTTATATTTTGTTAATTCTTTCAAAGAAACAGCTTCTAGTTTTATTGATCTGTTCTACTGTTTTTTGTTGTTGTTTCGATAGCATTAATTTCTGCTCTAATCTTTATTATTTCCTGTCTTCTGCTGGTTTTGGGTTTTATTTGCTGTTCTTTTTCCAGCTCCTTAAGGCATAAGGTTAGGTTGTGTGTCTGAGATCCTTCTTCCTTCTTTAGGAAGGCCTGAATTGCTATATACTTTCCTCTTATGACTGCTTTTGCTGCATCCCAGAGGTTTTGGGTTGTGGTGTTATCATTTTCATTGACTTCCATATACTTTTCAATTTCCTCTTTAACTTCTTGGTTAGCCCATTCATTCTTTAGTAGGATGTTCTTCAGTCTTCAAGTATTTGTTACCTTTCCAAATTTTTTCTTACGGTTGATTTCGAGTTTCATAGCATTGTGGTCTGAAAATATGCACGGTTTGATCTCAGTCCTTTTGTACTCACTTAGGGCTGCTTTGTGTCTGAGTATATGGTCTATTCTGGAGAATGTTCCATGTACACTGGAGAAGAATATATATTCTGCTGTTTTAGGGTGAAATGTTCTGAGTATATCTGTTAAGTCCATCTGGTCCAGTGTGTCATTCAAAGCGATTGTTTCCTTGTTGATTTTTTGATTAGATGATCTGTCCATTGCCGTGAGTGGGGTGTTGAAGTCTCCTCCTATTATGGTATTACTATTGATGAGTTTCTTTATGTCTGTGATTAATTGATCTATATATTTGGGTGCTTCCACATTTGGCGCCTAAATATTTACAATTGTTAGGTCTTCTTGGTCTATAGACCCCTTGATTATGATATAATGCCCTTCTGCATCTCTTGATATGGTCTTTATTTATTTTTTTTTTAACGTTTATTTATTTATTTTGGGACAGAGAGAGACAGAGCATGAACGGGGGAGGGGCAGAGAGAGAGGGAGACACAGAATCGGAAACAGGCTCCAGGCTCTGAGCCATCAGCCCAGAGCCTGACGCGGGGCTCGAACTCACGGACCGCGAGATCATGACCTGGCTGAAGTCGGACGCTTAACCGACTGCGCCACCCAGGCGCCCCAATATGGTCTTTATTTTAAAGTCTAGATTGTCTGATATAAGTATGGGTATTCCGGCTTTCTTTTGTTGACCATTAGCATGATAGATGGTTCTCCATCCCCTTATTTTCAACCTGTAGGTGTCTTTAGGTCTAAAGTGGGTCTCTTGTAAACAGCATATACATGGGTCTTGTTTTCTTATCCATTATGTTGCCCTATGTCTTTTGATTGGCGCATTGAGTCCATTGACATTTAGAGTGAGTACTGAAAGATATGAATTTATTGCCATTATGATGCTTGTAGAGTTGGAGTTTCTGGTGGTGTTCTCTGGTCCTTTCTAATCTTTTGTTGCTTTTGGTATATATATATTTTCATCTTTTCTCCCCTCAGAGAGTTGTCCTTAAAATTTCTTGCAGGGCTGGTTTAGTGGTCACAAACTCCTTAATTCTTGTTTGTCTGGGAAAGTTTTTAATCTCTCCTTCTATTTTGAATGACAGCCTTGCTGGATAAAGAATTCTTGGCTACATATTTTTCTGATTCAGCACACTGAATATATCCTGCCACTCCTTTCTGGCCTGCCAAGTTTCTGTGGATAGGTCTGCTGCAAACCTGATCTGTCTTCTCTTGTAGGTTAGGGACTTTTTTTCCCTTGCTGCTTTCATGATTCTTTCCTTGCTTGAGTATTATGTGAATTTGACTATAATATGCCCTATTGATGGCTGGTTTTTGTTGAATCTAATGGGGGTCCTCTGTGCTTCGTGGATTTTGATGTCTGTATCTTTCCCCAGGTTAGCAAAGTTTTCCACTATGATTAGCTCACGTATCCTTCTACCCCTATTTCTCTCTCTTCCTCTTCTGGGACCCCTATGATTCTGATGTTGTTCCTTTTTAGTGAGTCACTGATTTCCCTAATTCTTTTTTTTTTTTTTTAATTTTTTTTTCAACGTTTATTTATTTTTGGTACAGAGAGAGACAGAGCATGAACGGGGGAGGGGCAGAGAGAGAGGGAGACACAGAATCGGAAACAGGCTCCAGGCTCTGAGCCATCAGCCCAGAACCTGACGCGGGGCTCGAACTCACGGACCGCAAGATCGTGACCTGGCTGAAGTCGGACGCTTAACCGACTGCACCACCCAGGCGCCCCTGATTTCCCTAATTCTTAAGTTGTGCTCTTTTGCCTTAATCCCCCTCTTTTTTTCTGCTTCATTTTTCTCCATACTTTGTCCTCCATATTGCTGATTTGCTGCTCTGCCTCATCTTTTCTTGCCACTATGGCAACCATTCAAGATTGCAGCTCACTTTTAGCATTTTTTATTTCACCCTGACTAGCTTTTACTTCTTTTTTCTCCACAGAAAGTGTTTCTAATCTATTTTCGACTCCAGCCAGTATCCTTATTATCGTGATTATATTTCTGGTTCAGACATCTTGCTTGTGTCTGTGTTGGTTAAATCCTTGGTTGTTGTTTCTTCGTGCTCTTTCTTTTGGGGTGAATTCCTTCGTTTTGTCATTTTGAAGGGAGAAAAGGAATTAATGAGGTAGAAAAATTGAAATTAAAAAAATTAAAATTAAAAAATATTAAAATTAAAATTTAAACACACACACACACAAATTGAATAGATGATGCTAGATCCTAGGTGTGTTTTGGTCTGGGTGTAGAAAGTGGTTTGACAGATTAGAGAAACAAAAAATAAAGGTGGGAAGAGAAAAAAAAGGAAATAATTTGAGAATTTGAAAAAATGAATACACTAAAGTAGACTAAAATACACAAAATAGAGAATATAGTAGAAAAAAATTATAGAAAAATATTTTAATAATAATTAAAAAGGAAATATGAATTCCCTTTATGTATTTAAGAAAAAAGACAGAAAATGAGAAAAATGATAAAAAAAGAAAAAAGAAAAGAAAAGACAAAAAAAAGAAATCGTTTAAAAATTTGAAAAAGTGAATACATTATAATTGACAAATAAAATGATGGGAGTAAGATAGAATTTGAAAAAATTTACATAAAAGTAAAAAATATAGTAATAAAAATTAAATAAAAATATTTTTTAAAAGAAATTGAAAGTAAAAATGAGGTTTTTCTTTCTGCATTCAAGAAAAAGAAATGAAAAAGAGAAAAAGGAAAACCATAAAAATGGAAATTGTTTGAAAATTTGAAAAGGTTTGTACAGTGAAGTAGACAAATAAAATGATGGAAGTAAAGTAGAATTTGAAAAATTTACACAAAAGTAAAAAATATAGTAGTAAAAATTAAAGAAAAATATTTTTAATAAAAATTGAAAATAAAAATGAGGTTTTTCTCTTTCTGTATTCAAGAAAAAGAAAAGAATTGTAAAAGAGAAAAAAGAAAAAGAGAGAGAAAAAAAATGAATAGATGAACCTGCCAACATATTGAATTAGGACTGAAATTGCTTTGTTTTCCCCTAGAGGTCAGTCCTTGTAGCTCTTTATAGTCCTTAAATTAAGCCGGTGGTGAGGTTTGTGTTTGAAGAGCGAAGTTGACCCAGTTGGGCAGGGCTCGGTGTAACAGCTTCTCTCTCCACTAGATGGTGCTGCTAGCCTACTGGGGTGGATTGTTGAAGTGCTTGTCGGTGAGCATGCGCATGCAAGGGAACTGTGAAAAATGGCGCCACCCGGCCACCCAGTCTATTCTCCTGGATCAGCAATTGCGCACCGGTCCTCTGTCTTCAGCTCTCGTCCACTCCCTGCTTTTCCACTCTCCGTGACCAGGCCCTAGGCAGTACCTCTCTCCCAAGTTTTGTCTCAGATGTGGCTGTTTTCCCTGGCCCCCTACTTCCGAAGGACTCTGCTTTGACCTGCCCCGCCCCTCTGTAGGAGGGTCTCACTGAGCGATGGCCAAATGAGCAATGGCCGAATGTCGGCTGTACCCAGGAATGCCTGCTGGACCCTGCTGTTGCCAGTGCCCCAAGACTGCAGCCAGGTGCCAGCCCTCCCCCAAAAAAGATCGCAAGACAGTGTAGCCTCAGCGTTTCAGAGACCATGGAAAATCATAACACACATCTGGCACCAGGCTTCACCCTCAACAACCTTGCCCCAGCACCAGCGAATATGGCTGACTTCTGGGGTCTGCTGGGACCAGGTGGCTTCAATATTCTTTACCAAATGTCCTTCCAGCAGTGGAACCGCTTTTCCCCATGTGGACTGAGAACCTCCCGGACCCCACTCTGTTCCTGGGGATTGTCCTTGCCCACCGGAGCACTGCCAGGTATTGAGCTGCAGAACTGCAGCATTTGCACTCCCCTTGTTTACAGTCTTAATAGAATTTATCTCTCCTTTATCCTTTCTCCCTTTTTAGTATAGTCCCTGAGGCTGTTTCCAATTTTCCACTTTCTCTCCAGCTGCTTTTGGGGAGGGGTGCTTTTCCCATATGCTCCCCCCTTCCCTGTCTCCATCCTCTCTCTGCCCGCAAAAGGGGTTCCCTACCTTTTGGGGCTTTTGCTCCCCAAGTTCAGTTCTTCATGTCATGTACCTGCTGAATTCTGTGGTTCAGGTTGTGCAGGTTGTTGTGTTAATCTTCCAATCAGTTTTCTAGGTGTGTGGGATAGTTTAGTCTTGCTCTGGCTGTATTTCATCGATGTGAGACATACAAAAAGCTTCCATGCTGTTCCGACATCTTGGCTCCTCCCACATCTTCTTTATCCATTCATCAATTGATGGACATTTTGGCTCATTCCATAATTTGGCTATTGTTGAAAGCACTGCTATAAACACTGGAGTACATGTGCTCCTATGAATCAACATTTCTGTATCCTTTGGATAAATTCCTAGTAATTCTATTGCTGGGTCATAGGGTAAACCTGTTTTTAATTTTTTGAGGAACCTCCACACTGTTCTCCAGAGTAGCTGCACCAGTTTGCATTCCCACCAACAGTGTAACAGTTTCTCCATATCCTTGCCAACATCTGTTGTTCCCTGAGTTGTTTATTTTAGCCACTCTGACTGGTGTGAGGTGGTATCTCAGTGTGGTTTTGATTTGTATTTCCCTGATGATGAGTAATGTTGAGCATCTTTTCATGTGCCTGTTGGCCATCTGGATATCTTCCTTGGAAAAGTGTCTATTCATATCTTCTGCCCATTTCTTCACTGGATTATTTGTGTTTCAGGTGTTGAGTTTGATAAGTTCTTTATAGATTTTGGACTCTAACCCTTTATTGGATATGCCATTTGCAAATATCTTTTCCCATTCTGTCAGTTGCCTTATTCATTTTTTGATTGTTTCCTTTGACATGCAGAAGCTTTTTATCTTGATGAAGTCCCAGTAGTTCATTTTTGCTTTTATTTCCCTTGCCTTTGGAGACATGTCGAGTAAGAAGTTGCCATGGCTGAAGTCAAAGAGGTTGTTGCCTGTTTTCTCCTCTAGGGTTTTGATGGTTTCCTGTCTCACTTTTAGGTCTTTCATCCATTTTGTGTTTATTTTGTGTATGGTGTAAGAAAGTGGTCTAGTTTCCTTCTTCTACATGTTACTGTCCAGTTCTCCCAGCCCCATTTGCTAAAGAGACTATCTTTTTTCCATTGGACACTCTTTCCTGCTTTGTAAAAGTTTAGTTGGCCATACCTATTCTTCTCAAGCTGTTCCAAAAAATATAAACAGAAGGAAAGCTTCCAGACTCATTCTATAAAGCCAGAATTACCTTGATTACCAAGCCAGACAGAGACCGCAGTAAAAGGAGAATTACAGGCCAATATCCCTGATGAACATGGATGCAGAAATTCTCAATAAGATACTAGAAAATCGAATTCAACAGTATATTAAAATAATTATTCACCATGATCAAGTGGGATTCATTCCTGGGCTGCAAGGCTGGCTCAGTACTTGCAAATTAATCAGTGTGATACATCACATTAAAAGAAGAAAGGATAAGAACCATGTGCAGAAAAAGTATTTGACAAAATACATATCCTTTCTTAATAAAAACCCTCAAGAAAGTTGGGATAGAAGGAACATACCTTAGCATCATATAAGATATATATGAAAAGCCCATAGCTAAAATCATCCTCAGTGGTGAAAAACTAAGAGCTTTTCCCCTGAGATTAGGAACATAACAGGGATGCCCACTCTCACCACTGTTGTTTAACATGGTGTTGGATGTCATAGCCTCAGCAATCAGATAACAAAATGAAATAAAAGGCATCCAAATTGGCAAAGAAGAAGCCAAACTTTCACTTTTTCACAGATGACATGATATTCTATGTGGAAAACTCTAAAGACTCCACCAAAAAGCTGTGAGAACTGATACATGAATTCAGCAAAGTTGCAGGATGTAAAATCAATGCACAGAAATTGGTTACATTTCTATACACCAAAAATAAAGCAACAGAAAGAGAAATCAAGACATTGATCCCATTTACAATTGCACCAAGAACCATAAAATATCTAGGAATAAACCTAACCAAAGTTGTAAAAGATCTGTATGCTGAAAAGTATAGAAAATTTATGAAGGAAATTGACAGAAAAATGGAAAAACATTCCATGCTCATGGATTGGAAGAACAAATATTGTTAAAATGTTGATATTGCCCAAAGCAATCTACACATTCAATGTAATCCCCATCAAAACTGCACTGGCATTCTCAGAGCTAGAACAAACAATCCTAAAATTTGTATGGAACTACAAAAGACCTGAAATAGCCAAAGTAATGTTGAAAAAGAAAACCAAAGTGGGAGGCATCACAATCCCAGACTTTACTACAAATCTGTAATCATCAAGACATTATGGCATTGGCACAAAAACAGACACAAAGACCAATGGAATAGAATAGAGAACCCAGAATTGGACCCACAAATGTGGAATTATATCTTAAATTGTTACCACCTGAGTCCCAGAGAAGCATGACTCCATGAACTTACATCTGGACCTTGGAAGACATCAGGTTCAGAGCAAAGCTTAAGTAGTTGCTGTCAGCCAGGGCACAAACAAAGCATAATGCCTGCTTTTTTTTAGTGAGACATCTTGTGTCTTTGGAACATGTTGGTCCTAATAGAACCAACCTTAGAATGGTGACCATATGTCTCATTTGCTCAGAACTAGTCTACTTAACACCAGTTTCCCTGGTATAATTAGTAATAGTTCTCTTTCATTGTCAAGTGTCCTAGCTTGGATGACAAGAAAAGCTATGTAATGCATCATAGGTGGAGAAGAACAAAAAGTTATAAAAATAATACTATATTAGAACCAAAAAGTTTAATACTATATAGCAACCTTGACAGAGGGCAATTAGCATTACATATTTGAATAGACTCCAAGTTAATCAGATTCTTGTAGTAATTACAATATTGTAAGTTCATGATTTTAACTGAGTTTTAAAATTCTGAAACCAATTTTCACTCTGTCTTACAAAGAAACTAGGGAAATATCCTGGTAGTCCAATCCTCCTTATCTTACTTTCTAAAACCTTTACATTTTTACCTTTCATATTGAGATGTACAGTCCATCTGGGATTAATTAACAATCTCTGAGCAGATATCATGCCCTACTGTTTACTGTGTCCTAAGTTGTTTTACACAACTTACTTGGAAATTTGTTAATTTGCTTTACATTTATTAGAAATCAGAGAGTAATGTATTTTTTTTACTTATTCTCTTCTGTTCAGTCTCACTAAAATCATTAGAAATACATTTTAAAGGATTCCTGGGAGCTCATTTACAGCTGGTACTAAGAAAATGGACTTTATATTTACTATAGTATTTTGGAACTAGAAATATTTTATGTCTCCTACAATCTGCTTGTTTGTTTTACAAGAGGAATCTTAATATTTTAGGAATCTAAAACCTAGTTTTAAATAGTCCTTAGCCATTTTCAGGCACCAATACACTTTTCAAATAAAATTCTCTCATTTTACCTTATTTGTCTCAGCTCCTGAATATGCCACTTATAACAGTACCAGAATTTACAGTCAGTATTAAAAGTAATAATAAATGATACAAATAATGAACACAAATCTGTCACTATTTATGAATGATACTATATGTATATAGAATACTCAAATGTTCTACAAATATTGGAATTAATAAATAAATTTAATGTCAACTATACTTCAATTAAAAATTTAAAAAATTGTTGCAAAAAAGTGAATTTACCAAGATTGTTAATAAATTAACAATTTATATAAATAAATAATTGTATATAATTTTTATAATATATATGTTATATATATAATTGTTATAAATAAATAATTTATTGTTATAAACTTATCATACAAAAATCACTACATACCAATAATAAGAAAGTAAAAAAATACAATTTAAAGCACAATTTATAATAGAGTTTAAATAGAATTTAAAGCATAATTTATAATTTATCAAAAATATAAAAATATATGAATAAACCTAATATGTGCAAGGCATGTATACAAGAAAAATCAATAAAAAATTATTGAGAGAAATTTTAAAGGCTAAATTAATGTATTAGAAGATTCAGTAATCTAAAGATGTCATTCCTTCATTCTTTTTTTTTTTTTAATATATGAAATTTATTGTCAAATTGGTTTCCATACAACACCTAGTGCTCATCCCAACAGGTGCCCTCCTAAATACCCACCACCCACCCTCCCCTCCCTCCCACCACCCATCAGCCCTCAGTTTGCTCTCAGAAGATGTCATTCTTGCCAAATTGAAATGTAGGTTCAAGGCAGTCTCAGAATTTCAGCAGGTATATTGTGAAAATAGATAAGCAGATACTAAAACATACAAATGCCAACACTAGCTAACACACCCATAAAGAAGAAATAATTTAGAGGACCAAAATCAAGCCTTATTATAGAGCTATAGCTAGTAAGATAATGTAGCACAGATAAGAATAGACTAGTGGAACAGAACAAGAGGTCCAAAAGAGATCCAAACATATATGGTCAGTTTATTCAAAAGTGATGCTGCAGTGCAGTGAAGGAAGCTTTTCAATAAAGTCATGTTGAGTTAAATAGTGTGCACAGGATAAAAAATAAATCTTGACCTTGGCTTATATGATACACAAAAATTAATTCCAGGTGGATTGTATATCTCAGCATGAAAGGTAAAAATGCTAATATTCTAGGAAGTAAGGTAGGGGTTTGGACTTACCAAGATATTTCCCTATGGATAAAAATAGGCTAGACAAATCAATAAAATTATGAATCTTTTAAGAGGGATAAAGACCAGATGAGTCAGTGTTGGATAGGTGATCAAACCAGTCATTGTTGCATCAGTCTTATATTGCTACAATGAAACAAAGTAATAAACAATGATAAAATCTCAATGGCACACCGAAATAAACATTTATTAAAGTCTACTTGAGTTCTGACAACCTGAACTGGGACTCCCTTTCATGTTGACATTTTACTTATTACTTCAGGCCCCCAAACACCCTGCTGGGCAGAACAAGCAGGGATTCCCTCCTGAACTCTGTTGAGTGTTGAAACCTTTGCTGGATGGCCCTTGAGCAGAGCTACTCTCCTCATCCAGCTCAGGCTGTGGCACTGTACCAGGCAGCTCACCTGTATTATGTATAAATAGATGTTAGGATATCACATAAAAAATAAAACTAAAATTATTACGAGCAATTTCAAGGGGATTTTTTTAAAGGAAATATTTAAAATGACTATTGCTTCTGAAAGAGTGAAATTGTCATTATACCTTGGGAAGGGTTTATAAAATTGATATATTTTTCCCCAGCAATTCCTCATTATAGAATAATTATACACTGATATGATTTTTGCCTTACCCAACCCAAATGACCTCTTCAGTATATTTATCATTCTTTTATCTGCCCTTATATGTCCATACGTTTAATATTAGCTGATATTTTACCCAAAGCTGTTGGATATGTTGTTTAGTCAATGAAATAATGCATAAATTCAAGTTCTCTTATCTTTCTGTATTATATCAAGGACTTGGACTATATTTTATTCTTCTTTGAAAATGTTGGGGACCCTGGGTGCCTCCATCAGTTAAGCGTCTGACTTTTGATCTCTGCTTAGGTCATGATATTATGGTTTATGGACTGAGCCACAGGTTAGACTCTGCTGACAGCATAGAGCCTTCTTGGAAATATTTCTCTCCTTTTCTCTGCCCCTCCCCTGCTCCTTCTGTAAGTAAACAAACAAACATTTTAAAAGAAATGTTAATTCAGTAGTTAAATACTGGCTACTGTTTTATTTTAAAGACATTTTAAAGTAATTTTTATTACATGTTTTATTTATTTATTTTGAGAGAGAGAGAGAGAGAGAGAGAGAATCTCTGTATACACCATCAGCACAGAACCGAATGTGGGGCTTGACTCAAGAACCACGAGATCTTGGCCTGAGCCGAAACCAACAGCTGCACGCTTAAATGACTGAGCCACTCAGGCACCTCGTGCCTACTGTTTTAAATATATTTGACATTCAACTTTATACAGAGAACAGTGAGTTCTGACATGGGGGGATTTCAGAATTTAACAAATGTTTATAGTATGAAAGGAAAATAGCCATAACAGAGATAAAACTCAGGGCAGCATAGAGAAGGGAATAACTAGCCCAGTAAACTTTGGAAGGGTTTGTAGAAGATCTAACACTTGAATTGTGTTTAATGAGATTTCTGGGCTGTTACCATAGAAAGAGAAATGTGATGATGGGGATGAAGTAGCTGTTGTCTTTAGGTGTGAAAGAACATGATATAATTGGAGAGGTAATAGTGAATGTAGCACAGCATGTGCAAACATGGGAGAAAAAGGAGGGAAAGAAGAAGGGGAAATATGTGCCTGAAAGATTAGGTTAGACTCAGGTCAAATCCTTGGGTAAAACAAAAATCAGTAACAAACAAACAGACAAACAAACAGGAAAACTCAAGTAGTTCTCTTGAAAGGGAACTGAAAAATACATGTTTTACTTGTTCAGTAGACATACATACAGATGGTCCATACATTAAAATGGTTTGACTTAGGATATGTCGACTTTACAATGATGTGAAAATTATATGCATTCAGTAGAAACCTTACTTTAGAATTTGAATTGTGATCTTTTTGTGGGCTAGTAACATGTGGTATGCTACTCTTTTGTTGCGCTAGGAAATGGCAGTGGCCCCAGCTTCCAGTCTGAGACACATGATCATGAGAGTAAAGAGCTGATAACACTCAAACCATCCCGTACCCAAACAACCATTCTGTTTTTCAGTTTCAGTACAGTACTCAATAAGTTATATAAAATATTCAATACTCTATTGTCAATAGGCTTTGTATGAGATGTTTTTGACCAATTATAGGCTAATGTAAGTGTTCTGAGCATATTCAAGTTAGGCTAGGCTAAGCTCTGATGTTCAGTAGATTAGGTGTATTAAAGGCTTTATTGGCTTGTGATATTCTCAACTTTCAATGGGTTTATTAGGATATAACACCATCAATTAAAGATGATCTGTACTAGATTTTCTTGGAAAAGCTTAATCTCATTTTTTTCTTATTTCTCAAAGTTTACGCTCACTTCTTATACTGGTTGTCTTTACATTTTGTAACAACATTTTCATGAAAGGTAAAGTTATATTATTGTCTTGAAATTGCTTTCCAACTCCTAAATTCTGTAATTCTACCTACAATCTTTATTTCTTTTGTTTTGTTTATATGAAAAACTTTTGCCTCAAATCTATGAGTTTATTTTGTGCATGAACTCAAAGATGTAAGTTTTTCATCCTTTCCTCCAGAGCCACTGTCTACTCATCATTTTTCTCACAGCTCCAACACCTCTGTGTTCCCCAGGCTATACATGATAGGCATATCATTGGCATGGGAGTGACTACTCCCCATAGAGCAATCAGTTTGTCAACAGCAGAGTCTTTGGACTTTGGCTTCATGTATATGAAGAGGATTGTCCCATAAAACAAGGTCACTACTGTTAAGTGGGCTGAACAGGTAGAAAAGGCCTTTTTTCTTCCTTCTGCTGAATTGATTCTTAGTACAGTAGAAAGGATGAAAATGTAGGAGATACAAATTAACAATAATGGAGAAAACAAAAATATTACATTGCCCAACATTATAGCAATCTCATTCAAGGAAATATCTGCGCAAGCCAGTTTGACAAAGGCCAATATTTCACAAACAAAGTGGTTAATGACATTTTTTCCACAGAAGGGCAACCGTATTGCAAGTATAGTTTCTGTCAGTGAATTGAGAAAGCCCAGTCCCCAGGAGAGGGCTGCCATCTGAATACAAAGTGCCTTGCTCATGATGATGGGGTATCTCAGAGGGTTACAGATGGCCACGTAACGGTCATATGCCATCACTGCTAGAAGCACGCACTCGGTGGACCCCATAGTGTAGGAGACAGACATCTGAACAACACATCTAAGGAAGGAGATGGTTTTCTTCTGTGATAGGAAGTGAATTAACATTAAGGGGATAAAGGAGGACGTGTAACAAATATTTAGGAAGGAAAGATTACCAAGGAAGAAGTACATGGGTGTATGGAGGCGGGAATCTAGGAGAGTTAGTATGATAAAGGTGCTGTTCCCTAGCAGGATCATCAGGTACATCATCAAGCACATGATGAAAAGGAGTTTTTCCACTTTGGCGTACTCAGAAAGTCCCTGCAGAATGAACTCAATCTCTGTCCAGTTCATCCTGTCCATTTTACTTTTTTATACCTGGAGTAATCCAGAAGAGAAAACTCCATGTGAGCATTACGCGTCAGTGCATATTACCATGTGCAGATATCACTGGAGGAGGGGCACCAAGTGTGTGCCCACAATAGCTGGAATGGTGCTAAGAACTCTGAGGTTAGCTGTTTGAATTTCTCTTCTGGCTCTTAAGGGAAGGGATTGAAGATGTGTAAAAATTACATTGATAGCTTATTAAAAATTATAGGCTTTTGTATTCCATTTGCTGGGATTATGATACACAGTTCTGAGGCAGGAAAGAACTATTTGCATCTAACAAACATCTGTTACTTCCTGTTCTTTGGACCCACAGACCCCACTTTGAATATCATCATTTTGGAGACAGTGTGCTTAACCTGTTCAAAATAACTATGTACTTGATTTTATTTCATAGCAGTCATTAACAATAACATTGGTTTAGAGTCTTGTAATTTACAAATACACTCACACATATTACTCATTTCATCATCACTATAATAATATGAGGAAAGTGAAATTCATAGAGGTAAAATGTATATAAAACACAGTGTGAGCCACTATTCCAGTCTGCATTTTCTGACTTTATATCACCCACCCCTTTTATTTTTATTTTTTTAATGTTTATTTATTTTTGAGAGACACAAAGCACTAGCGGAGAAGTACTCTCAGAGAGAAGGAGACAGAGGATCCAAAGTGGGCTTTGTGGTAACAGGAAAGAGCCAGACTGGGGGCTCAAACACACAAGCTGTGAGATCATGACCTGAGCCGAACTCAGAAGCTTAACCAACTCAGCCATCCAGGTGCCCCTCACCTGCCCTTTCTGAACAGCATGCTGTTGCCCTCTCCAAATTATATGAATTTCCTAAGGAGTGAGAATCAGGCATCTTTTTATTTTTTATTTTTTATTTTTTATTTAAAAAAAATTTTTTTTAACGTTTATTTATTTTTGAGACAGAGAGAGACAGAGCATGAATGGGGGAGGGTCAGAGAGAGGGAGACACAGAATCTGAAACAGGCTCCAGGCTCTGAGCGGTTAGCACAGAGCCCGACGCGGGGCTCAAACTCACGGATGGCGAGATCATGACCTGAGCCGAAGTCGGACGCTCAACCGACTGAGCCACCCAGGCGCCCCTCAGGCATCTTTTTAAATATGTTCTTCAGATTATCCTAATATTCAGTATGGTAGAAAACCACCTGTCTAGTGGAGTGCCTTCAAATTTTAGTATACAGACAAATCACATGGGACAGTCTCTTAAAGGATTCTAAATCAGTGGGTCTGAATTGGATTCTAAGATCTGCATTTATTAACATGTTCCCAGATGCTGCTGCCGCTGCTGCCTGCAGAACTCACATGAATAGCAAGCCTTTTAGACCATTTCTCTCCAATGTTATTGCAGAGTGCCACTAATGCCTCTGTTGTATGTTGGATTGTAATTAAATAGTAGACAATGCAAAACTGACCATTCTGTGAGACTTGGAGTTGAGGCTTCTGTGTGAGTGTTTTGAAATTAGTTTTATGTTTTTTAGATTTTATATATACAAGCAACCAAATTGTGAGCAGGAGTTCCTACTTTTGTTTTGTTTTGTTTTGTTTCTGTCCATGTTAAAGTACTTTCTCTTCCATTTGTTGAATTTGCAATTAGGGTCAATATTTTCCAAAATATGAATTTGAGATCAGCTCAAGCATCTTAGTTGTGCATCATAGAGCATGGAGCAAATAACTTTAATTTGAAAAAAATTTAAAGAGTAGATATTAGTAGCTGACTTTTTTATAGTAATTAAATCAAATAACATAATTTTGACAACACCTTTCATTCTTAAGGTATTCTACCTAACTTAAAAACATCCCTAGAGGAAAAGAAAAGACTGATCCAATGGATGAGTTTCTAGTTAGGGTTTGTTTTTTTTTTTTTTTTTTTTTTTTTTTTTTATTTTGAGTGATGGGCGGGGCGGGAGGGGGATAAGTGACGTAGGGGCAGAGAGATGGAGAGAGAGAGAATCCCAAGCACCCTCTACACTATTAGCACAGAGCCTGACATGAGGCTCCATCTGTGAATCATGAGATAATGACCTGAGCCAAATCAAGAGTCTGAGTCTCAACTGACTGAGCCACCCAGGTGCCCCTTTAGTTAGTGTTTTTAAACAAGGCTGTGTGGGGTGCCTTACTGTCTCTTAGTTAAGTGCCCTCTCTTGGTTTCAGCTCTGGTCATGATGTCACAGTTCGTGACATCGAGCCCTGTGTCAGGCTCTGTGCTGACAGCGAAGAGCCTTTTTGGGATCCTGTCTCTCCTCTCTCTCTGCCCCTTCCCCCACACTTTCTGTCTGTCAAAATAAACATTAAAAAAGTTAAACAAGAACCTATTTCTGATATAGGCTCTGCCATTTCTGTGATAATCATTTGCCAACAGGCTATGCTGCTTTCTATAGCAACTTCAGTTTACAATAGTGAAACATGTTAGCATAATACAGTGTTTATATGTCTATTGGCTATGGAAAAGAGGTTCTCATCCAATTCAAGCTGTACCATACTTTGCAGGCATACATTACAAAGAGGGTGAGAAGGGTTGGGTCAGGAAGGATATATTTCTATTTAGTATTACGATTGGAATGTGATTGACTGTAGATACATAGTATCAACCTACTCTGAATCTGAAAATAAAATTCTGATAGAGGAACATCATTTGTCTAGGGTCTGTTGTTTCAGGAAAGATGTGAATTAGGTCAAATACCCTCTCTTTTCTTTTCTAGGAACATCTCCTAAAAGTTGATTCCATTTGGAAATTACTTGTATCAAATAATGATGGTATGGATCTGGTATCCTGACAGTTCAGAGATAGGTGCTATAAAAAATTTTTCACTTGCAAACATTTATAAGACAAACCACTAATCTGGTTTAATGCTTTCAAATGGGGGTGGTGGGAGGGATAATGGACAGTATAAAGGAAATTACTTTCATTACTCTTGTAATTCTAGTGTAACTTTTAGAAAGCAATCAATAAACACTTGTTTAATAGCATTGTGACAAACCTTTTCTTCATTTTAGCTTACTTCACAAAAATGGATTCCTGGGAACAAGTGAATGAAAAATTTTAAGGTTCTTGATAATTTCTAATAAATCACTTTCCATGCAAAATGCATATTAGATAATTCCATTTTTACTAAATCTTTGCTTTTTGGATACTATCTTTTGAGACAGTTTTTCATTCTTAACTTATGCTAAGGGAATTGTTAAATAATTATCGTATACTAATATGATGCACTTATTATGCACTTATCAATTTAACATTTGTGACAAATTGGTATTAAAACAAAAGTAATGTTTAAATTATATTAAAATGATTAAGTGAAACAGAAAGAAAACAATGGCTTTTTTATTTTCAAAACTAAAACCTAAACCAAGATAGCGTAGACAGAATAGAAAGACTAGAAAGAACTACCCAAAACATTAATGGTTACCTTAGAGTTCTTTCTTCTACTTTTCTGAATTACTCAAATTTTTAAAATAGATATACATAAAGAAAGCATATTATTAAATAAGAGAAAAACACTAAAGCAGGTGTCCAGTTATTTTAGAAAACTAACTCAGAATAAAGAATGTTAAAATAATTTAGGTAGTACAGGTATTAAATGTCTAGAAACTACACATCGAAGCTGAGCTGTACTGATGTGTCCTATCCAGTTATTGGTAGGAACCCACTGTTTCTCGTGAACAGAAAGCATTTATAATCCCTACTCTCAAAAGCTTCCAAATAACAGTGGTTTTTGTTTGTTTGTTTTTAGGAGGTACACCAAGATAAGGGACTTGAATTCTTGACTTAATCATGTGTTATCAAAGGAGATTACAGGCTACTGATGCCTAGCACAGAATTATTGTTTAGAAGATGACATTCCTATTTGAAAAGAATCTGAACTGGCCTGGATCCTAGCCAACCTCTAATCCCCCTCTCCCAACTCCTGGTGTTTTATAAAAATTAACCACTCTGTGGTTCAATGCCCTGGGACTACATCTGGACACTGTATTAGTGTTGTAATAGACCTAAGGAAAGTCTGTGACTTTTTATCCAAGCCAGAAGTTAAGCTCTCTAACTTTCTAGAAGGAAAATTTCTAACTTTCTATAATCTTTTATTTTGTTTTATTGACTTAGCTACTTGAAGATCTAATTGTTAAAGTACTAAGATTTTTCAATGAAAAACACATACTATCTGTACTGTAAATTCTCACTAGAGGAACTAATCCTATAATCTTCTCCAGCTCTTCTAAATATATCAATTTAGAGAGTTGATACTGTACAAAAATGAATGGGCCTGCTAACTCTCAATTTATAGATTTTATAAATGCTAATCTTCAACTAATATGCCACAAGGAAAGATGTATTACTTTTGCTTACAAAGAGAAAAGAAATTGGCATGTGATGTCCTAGTATGAGACACTTCATACATTTTTTATCATTTAATCTTCCAAATAACCCACACGTTATTATGAATTTTACCAATGAGGAAATTACTTTGAAATTTCAAAGGTTAAGTTTAATGATTACTATCTTTTTTTAGAAGTTTTTATCTAAAGGGCGTCTGCATTGTTCAGTCGGTTGAGCATCTGACTTCAGCTCGGGTCATGATCTTGCAGTCTGTCAGTTCAAGCCCTTTGTGCTGACAGCTCAGATCCTGGAGCCTACTTGGGATCCTTTGTCTCCTTCTCTCTCTGCTCCTCCCCTGTTTGTGCTCTCTCTTTCTCTCAAAAATAAATAAGCATTTAAAAAACTAAAGTTTTTATTTAAATTCTGGTTAACAGTGTAATATTAGTGTTGGGTGTATAATTTAGTGATTCAATACTTCCATACAACACCTGGTTTTCAATATCATATAGTTGGTAAATACCAGAACTATGATTTAAAGCTTCATCTTTATGGTAGCCCGTTTTTAGCACTATACTACATTTACGTATTGGTAAAATTTCTTCTTATAAAACCACTATTTAATATGATGCGCTTGACTTTCAAACATCCAACTGATAAAAATACACATAAAAATATATTGGCATCTTTGGAAAACATTGAAGGCTATTTATTGTCTTCCACTTATGAAGACACCACAAAAATGAATTAAAATGAAAAATAAACAGCCAAAAATTCCTTTCTACTTGTCTGGTGTGGACAATTAAGGTCTAGGGTGGTAGAATTTATTTGTTACATAAATGGGGAAAAATTAATATTCTTCTGTCTTGGACCCCTACAAGTTCAAATTAACACTTATAATTACTCCAAAACCCTGTTACATATGTTTTGTTTCTAATCCTGTTTTTACCATAAACACCTTTAATTACAAGTTTCCTCAAACCCTTATTGAGAATCGTTTATGTGTGATTAATATATAAATTATTATGTGCTCTTTCTCCAGATAATTTTTACTTAAGATTTTAGTGAACTATATACTTGAATACAGTAGCTTTTCACCCATTATTTATAAGGGTCTGTTACATTACAGGAAACTTTTTCTTCTTCACTAGTTGTATCTATGTGCTATTTTGGGATTTTTAAAGAAATTTAAATAATATCCTGCTCTTGAAGATGATGCCTGAATTAATTTTTTTCCGTTACATATATATACATATTTTCAAAGTCCCACCAGCAATGATCACCTCAACAACAAAAAAATCCTTATATTTATTGATACCATGTTTTCATTTGGAAATGATTTTAGCAGAACTTTTTATTTTACCTCCCAACTGTGTTTTAAAGTCATCTCACCATTCCATTCTATTAAGTAATAGAAAACATTTCCAGGAATTTGAATTCCATTTGCATTTTTCAGATGAGACCAGAAGATTCTCACTTTGAAAGTTGGTTGTTCTCCTTCCTAAAAAGAAATGTGAGAAAGAATGCTACAATCAAACAATTCATCTGTACATGAATTTTAATAAGAACATATCAAGGAAAGAAAACATATTAAAAATAAGGATCCATGATGCAACACTGGTTTCCCAGTATTTGTCCTAAAGTTGATGCTTACTCTAGAGATTCAGCTTCTCTTGGAAGTCAATTTAGCACTTATTTTTATAAACTATTTAATCCCTAAGGTTGTGAATCAGTATCTTAGGATTCTCTAGAGATGAAGGTCCGAGACTTCTGCACATTCTAAAGACCCAATTATCTTCACTTAAAAAAAAACTTTCCCAACCATACATTTCTTGGAATATTCATTGAATATGGCTTTATTTGATGGCTTCTACAGAAGCTGAGGTTGGAATCAGAATATGTCCAAAATATCTCAGAAGAGTTCACCTTTACCCAAGAATTTGTTTTTCATTTTATTCCACAAAAAATACTAGGTCAATCTGAATAGATTCCTATATAGTCATTCCACCTCTTTAAACTTTTTTTATTTTCATATTTTTGTTAGTTCTAGACCATGCACTATACATTTTTTCTTTATACCAGTATAATCATAGTATACATTTTAGTTTTTGCCACTTTATAGCAATATTTTTGTGATTTTTCATAGTCTCTGCAATATTCCTTTATTAGATTTGAAGAATAATTAAGTGGAATTACTATAATATAGGTACAATTTTAATAGTATTGAATATTTTAATTTGTCTCATATTTTATGAGATCTTGATGTAATGACCACTGATGTCTATGTATTAGGCTATCTAGTCTACTTTTCCTTCTACTGAAAACTCAGACCTTATGTTAAATCTCTAGAGATTAAGACTATAGAATCAAAGTGTGAGAATTGAGAGAATTTTTAGTGCATATGCCAAAAATGCCACTGAAGTATTTGCACAGATAATTTTTTGTGTATTTTATAGAACCAGAGAAGGTGTTTATTCTTTTCTGCTTGTATAAAACATGACTTTTAGCTTTTCATTTTTGTGATTGCCAGTTAGATCGAGCATTTCTTTTATGTTTATTTATTGCTTATATTTTCTCTTTTGTTGTCCATCCACACAATTTTCTTAACTATGTTGGTATTTTGATAGCTTACCTCTTAACTATGAACATTTAATATGTTTTTTTAATTTTTTTATTAATATATGAAATTTATTGTCAAATTGGTTTCCATACAACACCCAGTGCTCATCCCAAAAGGTGCCCTCCTCAATACCCATCACCCACCCTCCCCTCCCTCCCACCCACCGTCAACCCTCAGTTTGTTCTCAGTTTTTAACAGTCTCTTATGCTTTGGCTCTCTCCCACTCTAACCTCTTTTTTTTTTTTTCCTTCCCTCCCCCATGGTTTTCTGTTAAGTTTCACAGCATCCACATAAGTGTGAAACCATATGGTATCTGTCTTTCTCTGTATGGCTTATTTCACTTAGCATCACACTCTCCAGTTCCATCCACGTTGCTACAAAAGGCCATATTTCATTTTTTTCTCATTGCCACGTAGTATTCCATTGTGTATATAAACCACAATTTCTTTATCCATTCATCAGTTGATGGACATTTAGGCTCTTTGCATAATTTGTCTATTGTTGAGAGTGCTGCTATGAACATTGGGGTACAAGTGCCCCTATGCATCAGTACTCCTGTATCCCTTGGATAAATTCCCAGCAGTGCTATTGCTGGGTCATAGGGTAGGTCTATTTTTAATTTTCTGAGGAACCTCCACACTGCTTTCCAGAGCGGCTGCACCACTTTGCATTTCCACCAACAGTGCAAGAGAGTTCCCGTTTCTCCACATCCTCTCCAGCATCTATAGTCTCCTGATTTGTTCATTTTGGCCACTCTGACTGGCATGAGGTGATATCTGAGTGTGGTTTAGATTTGTATTTCCCTGATAAGGAGCGACGTTGAACATCTTTTCATGTGCCTGTTGGCCATCCAGGTGTCTTCTTTAGAGAAGTGTCTATTCATGTTTTCTGCCCATTTCTTCACTGGGTTATTTGTTTTTCGGGTGTGGAGTTTGGTGAGCTCTTTATAGATTTTGGATACTAGCCCTTTGTTCGATATGTCATTTGCAAATATCTTTTCCCATTCTTTTGGTTGCCTTTTAGTTTTGTTGGTTGTTTCCTTTGCTGTGCAGAAGCTTTTTATCTTCATAAGGTCCCAGTAATTCATTTTTGCTTTTAATTCCCTTGCCTTTGGGGATGTGTCGAGGAAGAGATTGCTACGGCTGAGGTCAGAGAGGTCTTTTCCTGCTTTCTCCTCTAGGGTTTTGATGGTTTCCTGTCTCACATTCAGGTCCTTTATCCATTTTGAGTTTATTTTTGTGAATGATGTAAGAAAGTGGTCTAGTTTCAACGTTCTGCATGTTGCTGTCCAGTTCTCCCAGCACCATTTGTTAAAGAGACTGTCTTTTTTCCATTGGATGTTCTTTCCTGCTTTGTCAAAGATGAGTTGGCCATACATTTGTGGGTCTAGTTCTGGGGTTTCTATTCTATTCCATTGGTCTATGTGTCTGTTTTTGTGCCAATACCATGCTGTCTTGATGATTACAGCTTTGTAGTAGAGGCTAAAATCTGGGATTGTGATGCCTCCTGCTTTGGTCTTCTTCTTCAGAATTACTTTGGCTATTTGGGGCCTTTTGTGGTTCCATATGAATTTTAGGATGGCTTGTTCTAGTTTCGAAAAGAATGCTGGTGCAATTTTGATTGGGATTGCATTGAATGTGTAGATAGCTTTGGGTAGTATTGACATTTTGACAATATTTATTCTTCCAATCCATGAGCAGGGAATGTCTTTCCATTTCTTTAAATCTTCTTCAATTACCTTCATAAGCTTTCTATAGTTTTCAGCATACAGATCTTTTACATCTTTGGTGAGATTTTTTCCTAAGTATTTTATGCTTCTTGGTGCAATTGTGAATGGGATCAGTTTCTTTATTTGTCTTTCTGTTGCTTCATTGTTAGTGTATAAGAATGCAACTGATTTCTGTACATTGATTTTGTATCCTGCAACTTTGCTGCATTCATGTATCAGTTCTAGCAGACTTTTGGTGGAGTCTATTGGATTTTCCATGTATAATATCATGTCATCTGCAAAAAGCGAAAGCTTGACTTCATCTTTGCCAATTTTGGTGCCTTTGATTTCCTTTTGTTGTCTGATTGCTGATGCTAGAACTTCCAGCACTATGTTAAACAACAGCGGTGAGAGTGGGCATCCCTGCCGTGTTCTTGATCTCAGGGAAAAAGCTCTCAGTTTTTCCCCGTTGAGGATGATGTTAGCTGTGGGCTTTTCATAAATGGCTTTTATGATCTTTAAGTATGTTCCTTCTATCCCGACTTTCTCAAGGGTTTTTATTAAGAAAGGGTGCTGGATTTTGTCAAAGGCCTTTTCTGCATCGATTGACAGGATCATATGGTTCTTCTCTTTTTTTTTTATTAATGTGATGTATCACGTTGATTGATTTGCTAATGTTGAACCAGCCCTGCATCCCAGGAATGAATCCCACTTGATCATGATGAATAATTCTTTTTATATGCTGTTGAATTCGATTTGCTAGTATCTTATTGAGAAAATTTGCATCCATATTCATCAGGGATATTGGCCTGTAGTTCTCTTTTTTTACTGGGTCTCTGTCTGGTTTAGGAATCAAAGTAATACTGGCTTCATAGAATGAGTCTGGAAGTTTTCCTTCCCTTTCTTTTTCTTGGAATAGCTTGAGAAGGATAGGTATTATCTCTGCTTTAAACGTCTGGTAGAACTCCCCTGGGAAGCAATCTGGTCCTGGACTCTTATTTGTTGGGAGATTTTTGATAACCAATTCAATTTCTTCGCTGGTTATGGGTCTGTTCAAGCTTTCTATTTCCTCCTGATTGAGTTTTGGAAGAGTGTGGGTGTTTAGGAATTTGTCCATTTCTTCCAGGTTGTCCAATTTGTTGGCACATAATTTTTCATAGTATTCCCTGATAATTGTTTGTATCTCTGAGGGATTGGTTGTAATAATCCCATTTTCATTCGTGATTTTATCTATTTGGGTCATCTCCCTTTTCTTTTTGAGAAGCCTGGCTAGAGGTTTGTCAATTTTGTTTATTTTTTCAAAAAACCAACTCTTGGTTTCGTTGATCTGCTCTACACTTTTTTAGATTCTATATTGTTTATTTCTGCTCTGATGTTTATTATTTCTCTTCTTCTGCTGGGTTTAGGCTGCCTTTGCTGTTCTGCTTCTATTGCCTTTAGATGTGCTGTTAGATTTTGTATTTGGGATTTTTCTTGTTTCTTGAGATAGGCCTGGATTGCAATGTATTTTCCTCTCAGGACTGCCTTCGCTGCATCCCAAAGCATTTGGATTGTTGTATTTTCATTTTCGTTTGTTTCCATATTTTTTTAAATTTCTTCTCTAATTGCCTGGTTGACCCACTCATTGGTTAGTAGGGTGTTCTTTAACCGCCATGCTTTTGGAGGTTTTCCAGACTTTTTCCTGTGGTTGATTTCAAGCTTCATAGCATTGTGGTCTGAAAGTATGCATGGTGTGATTTCAATTCTTGTATACTTATGAAGGGCTGTTTTGTGACCCAGTATGTGATCTATCTTGGAGAATGTTCCATGTGCACTTGAGAAGAAAGTATATTCTGTTGCTTTGGGATGCAGAGTTCTAAATATATCTGTCAAGTCCATCTGATCCAATGTATCATTCAGGGCCCTTGTTCCTTTATTGACCGTGTCTCTAGATGATCTATCCATTTCTGTTAGTGGGGTGTTAAAGTCCCCTGCAATTACCACATTCTTATCAATAAGGTTGCTTATGTTTATGAGTAATTGTTATATTATATTTGCAGGCTCCGGTATTCGGCGCATAGACATTTGTAATTGTTAGCTCTTCCTGATGGATAGACCCTGTAATTATTATATAATGCCCTTCCTCATCTCTTGTTACAGCCTTTAAGTTAAAGTCTAGTTTGTCTGATATAAGTATGGCTACTCCAGCTTTCTTTTGGCTTCCAGTAGCATGATAAATAGTTCTCCATCCCCTCACTCTCAATCTAAAGGTGTCCTCAGGTCTAAAATGAGTCTCTTGTAGACAGCAAATAGATGGGTCTTGTTTTTTTATCCATTCTGATACCCTATGTCTTTTGGTTGGCGTATTTAATCCATTTACATTCAGTGTTATTATAGAAAGACACGGGTTTAGAGTCATTGTGATGTCTGTATGTTTTATGCTTGTAGTGATGTATCTGGTACTTTGTCTCACAGGATCCCCCTTAGGATCTCTTGTAGGGCTGGTTTAGTGGTGACAAATTCCTTCAGTTTTTGTTTGTTTGGGAAGACCTTTATCTCTCCTTCTATTCTAAATGACAGACTTGCTGGATAAAGGATTTTCGGCTGCATATTTTTTTCTGTTTAGCACACTGAAGATATCGTGCTAATTCTTTCTGGCCTGCCAAGTTTCAAAAGAGAGATCAGTCACGAGTCTTATAGGTCTCCCTTTTATATGTGAGGGCACGTTTATCCCTTGCTGCTTTCAGAATTTTCTCTTTATCCTTGTATTTTGCCAGTTTCACTATGATATGTCGTGCAGAAGATCGATTCAAGTGACATCTGAAGGGAGTTCTCTGTGCCTCTTGGATTTCAATGCCTTTTTCCTTCCCCAGTTCAGGGAAGTTCTCAGCTATAATTTCTTCAAGTACCCCTTCAGCACCTTTCCCTCTCTCTTCCTCCTCTGGGATACCAATTATGCATATATTATTTCTTTTTAGTGTATCACTTAGTTCTCTAATTTTCCCCTCATACTCCTGGATTTTTTTATCTCTCTTTCTCTCAGCTTCCTCTTTTTCCATAACTTTATCTTCTAGTTCACCTACTCTCTCCTCTGCCTCTTCAATCCGTGCTGTCGTGGTTTCCATTTTGTTTTGCATTTCGTTTAAAGCGTTTTTCAGCTCCTCGTGACTGTTCCTTAGTCCCTTGATCTCTGTAGCAAGAGATTCTCTGCTGTCCTCTATACTGTTTTCAAGCCCAGCGATTAATTTTATGACTATTGTTCTAAATTCACTTTCTGTTATATTATTTCAATCCTTTTTGATCAGTTCATTAGCTGTTGTTATTTCCTGGAGATTCTTCTGAGGGGAATTCTTCCGTTTGGTCATTTTGGATAGTCCCTGGAGTGGTGAGGACCTGCAGGGCACTTCCCCTGTGCTGTGGTGTATAACTGGAGTTGGTGGGCGGGGCCGCAGTCGGACCTGATGTCTGCCCCCAGCCTACCGCTGGGGCCACAGTCAAACTGGTGTGTGCCTTCTCTTCCCCTCTCCTAGGGGCAGGATTCACTGTGGGGTGGTGTGGCCCGTCTGGGCTACTTGCACAGTGCTAGGCTTGTGTTGCTGGGGATCTGGCGTATTAGCTGGGGTGGGTAGGCAAGGTGCACGGGGGCAGGAGGGGCAGGCTTAGCTCGCTTCTCCTTAGGTGATCCACTTCAGGAGGGGCCCTGTGGCAGCGGGAGGGAGTCAGATCCGCTGCCGAGGTTTGGCTCCGCAGAAGCACAGAGTTGGGTGTTTGCGTGGAGCGAGCAAGTTCCCTGGCAGGAACTGGTTCCCTTTGGGATTTTGGCAGGGGGATGGGCGGGGGAGATGGCGCTGGCGGCGCCTTTGTTCCCCACCAAACTGAGCTCTGTCGTCTGGGGGCTCAGCAGCTCTCCCTCCCTTGTCCTCCAGCCTTCCTGCTTCCTGAGCAGAGCTGTTAACTTATGACCTCCCAGACGCTAAGTCGCGCTTACTGTGGGAACACAGTCTGTCCGGCCCCTCCACTTTTGCCAGCCAGACTCCGGGGCTCTGCTTGGCCGGTGAGCCACCCCTCTGCCCCGGCTCCCTCCCGCTGTGGAGCGCGCACCACCTCGCCGCCCTTCCTACCCTCTTCCGTGGGCCTCTCGTCTGCGCTTGGCTCCGGAGACTCCGTTCTGCTAATCCTCTGGCGGTTTTCTGGGTTATTTAGGCAGGTGTAGGTGGAATCTAAATGATCAGCAGGACGCGCGGTGAGCCCAGCGTCCTCCTACGCCGCCATCTTCCCTCCGGATCTCTCTGAACACTTAATAGATTAACATTTTCTTCTTTACATTTTTTGCAAATTTTTTCGAACTTGTGGTTTTCCTTCTTATTTTTGACTTCTTATTTATTTTTCATTGAGGTAAGATTTTCATATGATCCCTAAAAAAATATGAATGAAATTTTCTTCTATGACTTCATTTTTTCGTCTTATGTATATAACTATATTATTTATGTTTAATGCATGGAAAATATTTATATTTTTTAAATATTATTTTTCCAGAATACTTTATTAAAAATTTCTCATACCTTTCCCCTCCTTATTCACTCATGAAGTATTTTCTGAGCACCTATTATGGACCTGGCACTATAACAACATTGAGATGAACTTGGACATAGCTGATAGAAAAATATAGGTTCAGAAATATAGGTTCAAACATTTCAAAGATAAACATGAGAAGCATATTATATATCTTAAAGTTTCTGCCTTTATCTGTAATTTAAATCCTCTTATGCTTAACATTGGGTAACATGTTTTATAATGGCTACATAGTTGTCTGTTATATTTACATTTCAAGATTTACTTAATCTATTCTCAAATAATGGGCATTTTTCTTGGTTTCATTTTTTACTACTATAAACAATGCCGCAATAATAATTGTAACATTTCAAAAGGAATGCTTATATTTTATTAATTTTTAGATTAATGTCAATAAATTTCATGGTGGATTATGATTAATGAATTATGAAAGGGGAGGTAAAGATAATTAAATGCATACTTTAATACAGTCATTCTAGTGAAACAGTAAAATTCATTTAGAATTGGATCATAGAACTGGAAATCATCTTTACATTAACTTAGTTCTAAGCCATATGAGATAACAAAGACACATGTACAGTATGGTTGATATTCATCTTCTACCCCCAAACCCACTGATGGTTAGAGCATTTTATGAGGCCACACAGCTTGTTTTGGGGCAGTCCTCATCATCAGAAATTTCTTTACATTTAACTGTATATATAACTCTCTGTAATAAACTCTCATCTTTCCTAGTGGAACTACAAAAAGCATATGCTTCTTTTTCATGACAGCTTTTTAATTTTTTTTAGATTGCTATTTCTGAGTCTTTTTCTCTTTATTGAAGTATAATTGACATGAACATTATTTTTAGGCAAAATAACCCCATAATTATTTGACATTTGTATACAATGCAAAATTATCACCACAATAAATCTAGTTACTAGCTCACATCATACAAAGTTAGTTCTTTTTTCCTTGTGAAGGGAACTTTTAAGATTTACTTTCTTAGCATCTTTCAAAATTTCAATACAATGTTATTGGCTGTAGCCACCATACTGTACATTACATCCCCATGACTTGTTTATTTTGTAACTTGAATTTTGTACCTCTTGATCTCCACTTATTTCACCCCCTTCTCCCCATCCCTCTGGCACCACTCAATATGATTTATGTATCTATGAATATTGTTTTGTTTGTTCATTTGTTTTGTTTTGTTTTTGGATTCCACGTAGAAGTGAAATTACGCAGTATTTGCCTTTCTTTGATTTATTTCACTTAGCATAAAACCCTCAAGGTCCATTCATGCTGTCACAAATGGCAAAATTTCATTTTTTTATGGCCGAGTAGTATACTATTGTGTGTATATTTGTGTGTGTGTGTGTGTGTGTGTGTGTGTGTGTGTGTATGTATCTTTATTCATTCTTCTATTGATATAGGTTGACTGTTGTAAATAATGCTTCACTGAAACTAGAGGTGCATATATCATTGTGAATTAGAGGTTTTGTTTTCTTTGGATAAATACCCAGAAGTGGAATTGCTAGATTATATATATGGTAGTTCTATTAATTTTTTTAGGAACTTCGATACTGTTTGCCATAGTGGCTGCACCAACTGTGCACAAGATTTCCTTCTCTCCATATCCTCACTAACACTTGTCATTTCTTGTCCTTTTGATGATAGCCATTCTCACAGGTGTAAATATCTCATTGTGGTTTTCACTTGCATTTTTCTGATGATTAGTGACATTGAGCATTTTTCATGTACCTGTTATTCATCTGTATGTCTTCTTTGGAAAAATGTCTATTCAAGTCCTCTGCCCATTTTTTATTAGATGTTATTTTGATATTGAGTTGTATGAGTTTTTAAAAATATTTTGGATGTTAATCCCTTATTGGTTATATCATTTGTTGGATATATTGGAGAAGCAAATATCCTCTCCCATTCAGTAGGTTGCCTTTTAATTTTGTTGATGGTTTTCTTCACTGTGCAGAAGCTTTTTAGTTTGATGTAGTCCCATTTGTTTAATTTTGCTTTTGTTGCCATTTCCTTTGGAGTCAGATTAAAAAATATATATCACCAAGATCAATGTCAAGGAGCTTACTCCCTATGTTTGCTTCTAGGAGTTTCATGGTTTCTGGCCTTTCACTCAAGTCCTTAATCTATTTTGAATTGATTTTTGTGTATGGTGTAAGATAGTGGTCTATTTTTATTCTTTTGCATTTAGCTTTCTAATTTTCCCAACACCATTAATTAAAAAGACTGTCCTTTCTCCATTGTGTATTCTTGCCACCTTTGTTGTGAACTAATTGACCATATATGTGTGGGTTTAATTTTGGGCTTTCTATTCTTGTTCCATTGATCTGCGTACCAGTTTTTATGCCAATAACATAGTTTTTTTATTACTATAGTTTAGTAGTACAGTTTGAAATTAGGGTGCATGATGCCTCCACCTTTGTTATTTCTTAAGATTGCTTTGGCTATTTGGAATCTTTTGTGGTTCCACACATATTTTAGTATTATTTTTTCTATTATTGTCAATCTCTCCCATTAGGTCTCTTAATATTTGCTTTATATATTTAGGTGTTCCTGTGTTGGGTACATAGATATTTACAAATGCTATATATTCTTGGATTGACCCCATTATCACTATGTAATGCCTTTTTTTTTTGTCTTTTATTAGTCTTTGTATGAAAAGTCTATTTTATCTGGGGTGCCTGGGTGGCTCAATCAGTTAAGTGTCTGACTTTGGCTCAGGTCATGATCTCGCAGTTTGTGAATTCAAGCCCTGTGCTGGGTTCTGTGCTGACAGCTCAGAGCCTGGAGCCTGCTTCGGATTCTATGTCCCCCCCGCCCCCCTCTGTTCCTCTCCTGTTCCCACTCTGTCTCTCTCTTTCTCAAAAATAAATAAAGAATAAAAAAATTTTTTAAGTCTGTTTTATCTGATATAAGCAGAGCTATCCCAGCTTTCCAATGGCTTCCATTTGCATGAAACATCTTTTTCCATCCCTTCACTTCCAGTGTGTGTGTACCATCATATCTGAAATGAGTATTTATAGGCAGCATATAGACAGGTCTTATTTATTTATTTATTTATTTGTTTATTTATTTATTTATTATTTTTTTTCAACGTTTATTTATTTTTGAGACAGAGAAAGACAGAGCATGAACGGGGGAGGGGCAGAAAGAGAGGGAGACACAGAATCGGAAACAGGCTCCAGGCTCTGAGCCATCAGCCCAGAGCCTGACACGGGGCTCGAACTCACAGACCGCGAGATCGTGACCTGGCTGAAGTCGGATGCTTAACCGACTGCACCACCCAGGCGCCCCATAGACAGGTCTTATTTATTTAACCATTCATCCAATTTACCTTTTTTGATTGGAGAATTTAACTTTACATTTAAATTATTCACATTTAATTTTTGTTAGGTATGTACTTCTTGCCATTTTGTTAACATTCTAGTGTTTTGTCATTCTTCTCTGTGCTTTTCTTTTCTTGTTTTCTTCCCTTTTGGTTTGATGATTTTCTATAGTGTGATGATAAGAGACCTGTCTCATTCCTTTTGTGTATCTACTATTGTTTTTTACTTTGTAGTTACCATGTGGCATTAGTTTCCTTTCTTTACAGCTTAAAGGAATGCCTGTAACATTTCTTGTTGGCCCAGTTTAGTGGTGATAAACTGATTTAGCTTTTGTTTGTCTGGAAAGCACTTTCTCTTTCCCTAAATTCTGAATGATAACCTTGATAGGTAAAGTATTCTTGGTTGGAATTTTTTCCCCTTCAGCACTTTGAATACATCATGCCACTCCCTTCTGGCCCTTAAAGTTTCTGTTGAGAAATATGGTGATACTGTAATGGGGATTCCCTTGTATGTAACAAGTTGTTTTTCTCTTCCTTCTTTTAAGATTCTCTCTTTATCTTTAAATCTTCACATTTAATTATGTGTTTTGGTGTGGGTCTCTTTGGATTTATGTTTGTTTGGAACTCTCTGGGCTTCTTGGATCTGGATATCTGTTTTCTTTTTGAATTAGGGAAGTTTTCAGAATTATTTCTTCAAATACATTTTCTTCCCCCCTTCTCCTTTTGGTACCTCTGTAATGAGAATGTTATTCTGTTCGATGTTGACCCATGTTTACTTCTTAGAACTCTTTTTCTTTTTCTGCTTTTTTGAGGTAGTTCCACTTCCTTGTCTTCCAGATCACTGATTCCTTCTTCTCCTTTATCTAGTCTGGTGTTGAAAATCTCTAGTGTATTTTTCAGTTCAGTTATTGCATTCTTTAGGCTCTGTGACTTCTGTTTGGTACTTTCTTAGATTCTCTGTCTCTTTGTTGAAGTTCTCATCATGTTCATCCATTCTTCTCCTGACTTTGGTGATCATCTTTATGATCATTATTTTGAATTCTTTATCAAGTAATTACTTATCTCTATTTCATTACAGTTTGTTTCTGGGGTTTTATCTTGCTTTTTCATTTGGAACATATTCCCCTCTCTCCTCATTTTGCTTGACTCTCTGTGTTTCTATGGATTAGGAAAAATAGCTATCTCTCCCAGTTTTAAAGGAGTGGCCATGTGTAGGAGGTGAAACATTGTGTAACCTTGCCCTAGCTTTGGTTGTCTCTCAAACTTTCGTGAATGTCTAAGCAAAGTGATTTATTCTTGATAGATATTCTTGTTGAGTGCCAAGTCCTCTTATTGTTCCAGAGGGAAAGAAGTCAGTCAGCAACTAGTTTCAGGCTGATTGAAATCTAGACCCACAGGTAGCAATAAATGCAGTACTATGAAACAAAATTTATAAATTCTGCTGGCCTTCAGACCAGGTGATCTGGAGACAGTTTCCAGACAGGCATATGAGCTCTTTTCTGGGAGGTACTGGCAAGCTATAGTGAGGCCAAGGGAGAATGCAAAGATGGAATTCCCTGGCCTATGTTCCCTGAGAGTACTTCTGTACCCTCTAGATGTGTTGTCATCCTGAAGCCTTCTCCTTAGGCTGAAGCTCCAGGACAAGTAAATGGGCCTTTTTTTTTTTTTCACAGGAAGACTGGGAATGTGTTTTGGTATTCTGTCTGTGCAGTGCTCTGGAGGTGATAACCTGCCAAGAACTGTCTCTCCAGTTGTTTCAGACCCATGGGGCCCAGAAATGCAATCCTGTGTCACCAGAGTCAGGCACAGAAAGGGTGTTCCCTCTGTGGGCTGTGCACATCAACTGGTTTTATTAGAGCTGTGGAAGGAAGCGTGGGAGACAAGTACTTGTTTTTCTTCTCTGGCCCGGCATTGGGCTGGCCTAGGGGCAGAGCCCACCCACCAGCACTAGCTGGGTAGAGGGAGAGCACAAAAATTGCACCTGTAAGCACTAGTGCTAGCATGGTAGAGGGGGAATGCAAAAATAGGCCCACTAGTGCCATTGTTCCTGAGTGAGTTCTAACAGGTTCCTGCCCCTCTGGCAGACACTTTAAGATTAGTAAATGAATCTCCTTCACGTATGGTCTAGGTAATTTTCTAGCTGTTGCTTTTGTGCTGGGTCCTGGGGTGAATGATTCTGTGCATAAGCTTTTTAAGAGCAGTATCAGTTCCCTATATGGCCCTATGTTACCCTTGGATGTAAGCCCCACTTGTTTTCAAGGCCAGATGTTGTGGGGGCTCATTTCTCTGTTGCAGGTACCAAGGGTTAAGGTGCCTGATGTGAGGCACAAACCCCTTGCTTCTCAGGGAGAAACTTTGTAATATCTCTCCTGATTGTGGGTCATTAACACAGGGACAGGGTGGTGATTAGATTTTTGGTGCCACCACATCTCTGTCTCTCCAATCTTGATTTAACCTTTTATTCTTTGTTGTGGAAAATATATTTAGTTTTCAGTTTTCAGCTTTCAGGTCTTTTTCAGAGGGAGTTATTTCATATGTAGGTATAGGTTTGTAGTGTCCATGGGAGGAGATGAGTTCAGGATCGTCCTATGCCACCATCTTGAGCTGCCTCCCTCTGAGTCTTTCTTGCACCAGGTTACAATTCTTTGTTCCTTCCTTCAGCCATTCCCCATGTGTTTGATTAAAATACTTAAGAACATGTAGTACTAAAGAGATTATTTTAGGATTATGAGGCTCTTTGTGGTAAATAAAGATATCTCTAATGTATTATGTTCTGGTTACTGGTTTTGCCTGACTCTGTAGGAGCAAAGCATTTTATGCCATTTTTTATGTCATTTAGGAGACAGAGTAAAGTGGTTGAGAACATTGGATTCTGGAGTTATGGACAGTCCAGTTTGTTAAGCACTACCTCAATGCCCTTAGCGAGGTTGCTATACCTCTCTAGACCTATGTTCCATGTCTGTACAATGAGGAACTTAAAAACTCCTAATATTGTTAGGAGTTAAAACTCTCAGAATGTTGTTATTCTGAGAATTACTGAGGCAATGCATTTGAAGAATTTAACACAGTTATGGATGCATAGTAGGTACTCAATAAAAGTGCTTGCTATTTTAATTATGTTGAATATTTAAATATGCATTTTTCTATAATAGAAAGAATTTTGCTCTGGAGTTGGATACATATGTGTTAGGACCTCAGTTTCCTGGCTTGTAACTTGTTGACCTTGAGTAAGATACTTGAATTGTAAAGTGAGTATTATAACTACCTTGTAAGGCTGTTATGTGATAAAAACTACATATCATGTTTTTTGGCATTTAATAGATACTCCATAGAAGATAGTTAACTTGTTGTGTTTGATTATGAGTTGGTGAATCTGAGTATAGTTTGCCTAATGTTGATGCTACAAGTAGTCACTCTATTGGTTTTCGTAAATAAAACAGGCATGTAATCATTCTGCTTCAATATGAAGCTATAAAAATCAATAGAGCATCAAAGTGAATCACTGCCACCAAAGAATGGAATCTATTTTTTGATGAGTTGGGGAAAATACAGATTGCTTGTGTGAGACAAAATTGTATAACTTATTGAATTTGATTACACAAAATCTTGACAAATTATTTCTGATAACATCATCTAAATTAGAGGAGGCATATTTTTCTTGATAAGTGTATTCAAGTCAGTTTAACTCAACAGGCACATTGGCAGACGAAAAAGCTGTGGGAGACACAAATATGAGTAATGTAGAGCTCAGACAAGTCATGAGCTCCTGCTTAAAATGACATTTCTGCCACGGTTCCTAACTGGCCTTGCAGCTTTCACTCTTTCTTTCTTCAACATATTTTCCAGATAGCATGGTGGATCTTCTTAAAATGTGATGCACATCAAACTTCCACTCTGCTTATAGCTTAATATACATTCCAGCTGGATTTCTGTTCTAATTAATTGTTGCCTGTGCCTTCCTTACTTATTAAATATTTTTAATGAGTATCATCTCTTGTCAGGGCTTAGTTTTACATTCATTCTCAAACTTTGAAATGGCCATAACTGGATATCTTGTGAGGACTACTTTCTAGACAGTGAGAAGACAGAAGATATTACAATCTAACTACAAATTCTCTACTTTCACATGCAGCACAGTTTCCTGTAAAATTATATGTAAGACATTTGGAAGAAGTAGGACTCATACGTTCAAGGGTCAGGGCTGTCATTCCCATGTTCATATTTGAGTGCTCCAATTGTAGCCAGGTAGCACATTTTATTCCTTCTGGAGCTTTGTGTGGAGTGGGAGTGGGTGAGAGCAGGGTATGACTGGAGCACAAGAGTTGGCAGGTGAGCATGGCCAATTCTCTTCTCACTGCAGATTCCTGTGTCCAGGGCTACCAGATACCAAAGAGACAGATGCTGATACATTTTTATTTGTTGGGTACTATGTAATATTAATACAGTTGTGTTATATTCAGTACAAATATTCTGTCAGTGGATGATCTCACGGATATCTATCATATAGCTACTCTTAAAAATCTTGGATTCTACATATTAAAAATCTTTAAAAAATGCATTCTGCATATTAAAATTTCTATAATAGATTTCACATATATAGTTGCAGATGAACAACTAGTTTGTTTTTGTAAATCCCAAAAGAACACTAAGGGAACAGGTTGCTCTTTGGGGGTGGTCATGATTGTTTCTCAGTGATTCTGAATTGATGTGATGAGCACAGTCCTGTTACAAAGTTGTGCTGATTAGTATGGTTTTTAATTTATCATTCTTTGTTTATTTGCCATTTATCATCTTACTGGTTCTGAGCTGAGCACTTAACTTCTGCCATATTTAAATGTCATTATAGATTATATAAATTCTGAGTTAGAAAAAATTCTTAATACTTACTGAATCCTACTTTAGGTGCTTCAAGATTCTCTATTATAGTGCCCTGTCCTATGGTTTTCCTGGATTTATGTGACTCTTGGAGAAAAAGTACTCTTTGTTTCAAAAGTTAGATCATTCTATTTTAAAATCATAACATTAAGAGTCCCTTATGTTTTGGCTCCCTCCCTCTCTAACCTTTTTTTTTTCTTCTTTTTTTCCTTCCCCTCCCCCATGGTATTCTCTTAAAAACTGAGAACAAACTGAGGGTTGATGGGGGGTGGGAGGGAGAGGTGGGTGGGTGATGGGTATTGAGGAGAGAACCTGTTGGGATGAGCACTGGGTGTTGTATGGAAACCAATTTGACAATAAGTTTCATATTAAAAAAATCATAACATTAATAATATGGGCCCTTAATTTACCAGGATGAAAGTGAACTATCTATATGATTTCATGTCTCTCAGGAGTCACAAACTCAAATATCTTCATGGATTTGCAATGATTGTACTTGAGTAAAGCAAGTGGGGGTATAAAGCTATATGAGGGAGTGACAACTGTGGCAAATCTCCTTAATTCTATGTGACTAAACAAAAAGCATCTGCTTTAATATCCCCTTCCTATTAGAAGTTTATCACTTCTGACTCTCTATTCAATGTTTTTATCAGAATATGTATTCTTTACCTTGTCTACTTATATTTTATTAATGATTTCTTGATGGAAGTGCAAAGAGAACTGCTTTCTCTTCACAGAATAAGATGAATCCACTTTTAGAATTTTCCACATGATGATCTCATATACTCTTTTCTTTACTGTTTAGTTGTAACTAAAGAGGAGAAATGAATCTCCTAGGAACAGTCCCAGATTCCCTCCAGAAAACTTGTGGACAGAAGAGTGTTGTTAAAAAGTTGCAAGCTTACTTTAACAAGCTTGACTTTAGACTGTTGCAAACACATGGGATCCCATCCCTATGTAACCTATTTGTACCTTGATATAAGATAGAAGTAGGTCAGTCAACTTTTAATGATGTCCTCTGAGATGTAGTTTCTTGCTCAGGTGTAAATATCAGACTGTGTTTTATATTCCCATGGGAAGAGATTACCAGGCTATGAGATAACAAGTAAAACAGAAACAAGGTCTTCCTAGGTCGGTTGGCCTCTTTGGATCCCCCATGTTTTGCATAATTAGAGGTCATATAGTGCTGGAAATTGTGTCCTTTGGTATTTTCTAAAGAGATAGATAGGAAGGTCTTCTGGCAGCCAGAAACACCGAGATACATGATGGAGTGATGAAAAATGTATGAAATTTGTAGTTTGTTTAGCTGTGCTCTAATCCCCACTGTGCCACTTCCAAGCTATATGACCTAGGAAATTTGTGTAATTTTTCTTGGACTACACATTCCTGGTTATAGGTGAACTTCTCCCTATTCCTCTGGCTCCTTGGTTTTTCAAACTAAGACCCTTTTTTCTAGAGTGAGAGAAGCTCTGTAAAATGTGGGTAAATAAGCTGGTACATTTAATCTTTAAGACAAATGAAAGTTCCGAGGAAGATGGCGGCGTAGGAGGACGCTGGGCTCACCGCGCGTCCTGCTGATCACTTAGATTCCACCTACACCTGCCTAAATAACCCAGAAAACCGCCAGAGGATTAGCAGAACGGAGTCGCCGGAGCCAAGCGCAGACGAGAGGCCCACGGAAGAGGGTAGGAAGGGCGGCGAGGCGGTGCGCGCTCCACAGACTGGCGGGAGGGAGCCGGGGCGGAGGGGCGGCTCGCCGGCCAAGCAGAGCCCCGGAGTCTGGCCTGCAAAAGCGGAGGGGCCTGACGGACTGTGTTCCCACAGCAAGCGCGACTTAGCGTCTGGGAGGTCATAAGTTAACAGCTCTGCTCAGAAAGCGGGAAGGCTGGAGGACAAAGGGAGGGAGAGCTGCTGAGCCCCCGGACGACAGAGCTCAGTTTGGTGGGGAACAAAGGCGCTCGCCAGCGCCATCTCCCCCGCCCATCCCCCAGCCAAAATCCCAAAGAGAACCAGTTCCTGCCAGGGAACTTCCTCGCTCTGCGCAAACACCCAACTCTGTGCTTCTGCGGAGCCAAACCTCCGGCAGCGGATCTGACTCCCTCCCGCTGCCACAGGGCCCCTCCTGAAGTGGATCACCTAGGAGAAGCGAGCTAAGCCTGCCCCTCCAGCCCCTGTGCACCTTGCCTACCCACCCCAGCTAATACGCCAGATCCCCAGCATCACAAGCCTGGCAGTGTGCAAGTAGCCCAGACGGGCCACGCCACCCCACAGTGAATCCCGCCCCTAGGAGAGGGGAAGAGAAGGCACACACCAGTTTGACTGTGGCCCCAGCGGTGGGCTGCGGGCAGACATCAGGTCTGACTGCGACTCCGCCCACCAACTCCAGTTATACACCACAGCACAGGGGAAGTGCCCTGCAGGTCCTCACCACGCCAGGGACTATCCAAAATGACCAAGCGGAAGAATTCCCCTCAGAAGAATCTCCAGGAAATAACAACAGCTAATGAGCTGATCAAAAAGGATTTAAATAATATAACAGAAAGTGAATTTAGAATAATAGTCATAAAATTAATCGCCGGGCTTGAAAACAGTATACAGGACAGCAGAGAATCCCTTGCTACAGAGATCAAGGGACTAAGGAACAGTCATGAGGAGCTGAAAAATGCTTTAAATGAAATGCAAAACAAAATGGAGACCACCACAGCTCGGATTGAAGAGGCAGAGGAGAGAATAGGTGAACTAGAAGATAAAGTTATGGAAAAAGAGGAAGCTGAGAGAAAGAGAGATAAAAAAATCCAGGAGTATGAGGGGAAAATTAGAGAACTAAGTGATACACTAAAAAGAAATAATATACGCATAATTGGTATCCCAGAGGAGGAAGAGAGAGGGAAAGGTGCTGAAGGGGTACTTGAAGAAATAATAGCTGAGAACTTCCCTGAACTGGGGAAGGAAAAAGGCATTGAAATCCAAGAGGCACAGAGAACTCCCTTCAGACGGAACCTGAATCGATCTTCTGCACGACATATCATAGTGAAACTGGCAAAATACAAGGATAAAGAGAAAATTCTGAAAGCAGCAAGGGGTAAACGTGCCCTCACATATAAAGGGAGACCTATAAGACTCGTGACTGATCTCTCTTTTGAAACTTGGCAGGCCAGAAAGAATTGGCACGAGATTTTCAGTGTGCTAGACAGAAAAAATATGCAGCCGAGAATCCTTTATCCAGCAAGTCTGTCATTTAGAATAGAAGGAGAGATAAAGGTCTTCCCAAACAAACAAAAACTGAAGGAATTTGTCACCACTAAACCAGCCCTACAAGAGATCCTAAGGGGGACCCTGTGAGACAAAATACCAGAGACATCACTACAAGCATAAAACATACAGACATCACAATGACTCTAAACCCATATCTTTCTATAATAACACTGAATGTAAATGGATTAAATGCGCCAACCAAAAGACATAGGGTATCAGAATGGATAAAAAAACAAGACCCATCTATTTGCTGTCTACAAGAGACTCATTTTAGACCTGAGGACACCTTTAGATTGAGAGTGAGGGGATGGAGAACTATTTATCATGCTACTGGAAGCCAAAAGAAAGCTGGAGTAGCCATACTTATATCAGACAAACTAGACTTTAAATTAAAGGCTGTAACAAGAGATGAAGAAGGACATTATATAATAGTTACAGGGTCTATCCATCAGGAAGAGCTAACAATTATAAATGTCTATGCACCGAATACCGGAGCCCCCAAATATATAAAACAACTACTCATAAACATAAGCAACCTTATTGATAAGAATGTGGTAATTGCAGGGGACTTTAACACCCCACTTACAGAAATGGATAGATCATCTAGACACACGGTCAATAAAGAAACAAGGGCCCTGAATGAGACATTGGATCAGATGGACTTGACAGATATATTTAGAACTCTGCATCCCAAAGCAACAGAATATACTTTCTTCTCGAGTGCACATGGAACATTCTCCAAGATAGATCATATACTGGGTCACAAAACAGCCACCATAAGTTTACCAGAATTGAAATTATACCATGCATACTTTCAGACCACAATGCTATGAAGCTTGAAATCAACCACAGAAAAAAGTCTGGAAAACCTCCAAAAACATGGAGGTTAAAGAACACCCTACTAACCAATGAGTGGGTCAACCAGGCAATTAGAGAAGAAATAAAAAAATATATGGAAACAAACGAAAATGAAAATACAACAATCCAAACGCTTTGGGACGCAGCGAAGGCAGTCCTGAGAGGAAAATACATTGCAATCCAGGCCTATCTCCAGAAACAAGAAAAATCCCAAATACAAAATCTAACAGCACACCTAAAGGAAATGGAAGCAGAACAGCAAAGGCAGCCTAAACCCAGCAGAAGAAGAGAAATAATAAAGATCAGAGCAGAAATAAACAATATAGAGTCTAAAAAAACTGTAGAGCAGATCAACGAAACCAAGAGTTGGTTTTTTGAAAAAATAAACAAAATTGACAAACCTCTAGCCAGGCTTCTCAAAAAGAAAAGGGAGATGACCCAAATAGATAAAATCATGAATGAAAATGGAATGATTACAACCAATCCCTCAGAGATACAAACAATTATCAGGGAATACTATGAAAAATTATATGCCAACAAATTGGACAACCTGGAAGAAATGGACAAATTCCTGAACACCCACACTCTTCCAAAACTCAACCAGGAGGAAATAGAAAGCTTGAACAGACCCATAACCAGCGAAGAAATTGAATCGGTTATTAAAAATCTCCCAACAAATAAGAGTCCAGGACCAGATGGCTTCCCAGGGGAGTTCTACCAGACGTTTAAAGCAGAGATAATACCTATCCTTCTCAAGCTATTCCAAGAAATAGAAAGGGAAGGAAAACTTCCAGACTCATTCTATGAAGCCAGTATTACTTTGATTCCTAAACCAGATAGAGATCCAGTAAAAAAAGAGAACTACCGGCCAATATCCCTGATGAATACGGATGCAAAAAATCTCAATAAGATACTAGCAAATCGAATTCAACGGCATATAAAAAGAATTATTCACCATGATCAAGTGGGATTCATTCCTGGGATGCAGGGCTGGTTCAACATTCGCAAATCAATCAACGTGATACATCACATTAACAAAAAAAAAGAGAAGAACCATATGATCCTGTCAATCGATGCAGAAAAGGCCTTTGACAAAATCCAGCACCCTTTCTTAATAAAAACCCTTGAGAAAGTCGGGATAGAAGGAACATACTTAAAGATCATAAAAGCCATTTATGAAAAGCCCACAGCTAACATCATCCTCAACGGGGAAAAACTGAGAGCTTTTTCCCTGAGATCAGGAACACGACAGGGATGCCCACTCTCACCGCTGTTGTTTAACATAGTGCTGGAAGTTCTAGCATCAGCAATCAGACAACAAAAGGAAATCAAAGGCATCAAAATTGGCAAAGATGAAGTCAAGCTTTCGCTCTTTGCAGATGACATGATATTATACATGGAAAATCTGATAGACTCCACCAAAAGTCTGCTAGAACTGATACATGAATTCAGCAAAGTTGCAGGATACAAAATCAACGTACAGAAATCAGTTGCATTCTTATACACTAACAATGAAGCAACAGAAAGACAAATAAAGAAACTGATCCCATTCACAATTGCACCAAGAAGCATAAAATACCTAGGAATAAATCTAACCAAAGATGTAAAGGATCTGTATGCTGAAAACTATAGAAAGCTTACGAAGGAAATTGAAGAAGATTTAAAGAAATGGAAAGACATTCCCTGCTCATGGATTGGAAGAATAAATATTGTCAAAATGTCAATACTACCCAAAGCTATCTACACATTCAATGCAATCCCAATCAAAATTGCACCAGCATTCTTCTCGAAACTAGAACAAGCAATCCTAAAATTCATATGGAACCACAAAAGGCCCCGAATAGCCAAAGGAATTTTGAAGAAGAAGACCAAAGCAGGAGGCATCACAATCCCAGACTTTAGCCTCTACTACAAAGCTGTCATCATCAAGACAGCATGGTATTGGCACAAAAACAGACACATAGACCAATGGAATAGAATAGAAACCCCAGAACTAGACCCACAAACGTATGGTCAACTCATCTTTGACAAAGCAGGAAAGAACATCCAATGGAAAAAAGACAGCCTCTTTAACAAATGGTGCTGGGAGAACTGGACAGCAACATGCAGAAGGTTGAAACTAGACCACTTTCTCACACCATTCACAAAAATAAACTCAAAATGGATAAAGGACCTGAATGTGAGACAGGAAACCATCAAAACTTTAGAGGAGAAAGCAGGAAAAGACCTCTCTGACCTCAGCCGTAGCAATCTCTTCCTCGACACATCCCCAAAGGCAAGGGAATTAAAAGCAAAAGTGAATTACTGGGACCTTATGAAGATAAAAAGCTTCTGCACAGCAAAGGAAACAACCAACAAAACTAAAAGGCAACCAACGGAATGGGAAAAGATATTTGCAAATGACATATCGGACAAAGGGCTAGTATCCAGAATCTATAAAGAGCTCACCAAACTCCACACCCGAAAAACAAATAACCCAGTGAAGAAATGGGCAGAAAACATGAATAGACACTTCTCTAAAGAAGACATCCGGATGGCCAACAGGCACATGAAAAGATGTTCAGCGTCGCTCCTTATCAGGGAAATACAAATCAAAACCACACTCAGGTATCACCTCACGCCAGTCAGAGTGGCCAAAATGAACAAATCAGGAGACTATAGATGCTGGCGAGGATGTGGAGAAACGGGAACCCTCTTGCACTGTTGGTGGGAATGCAAATTGGTGCAGCCGCTCTGGAAAGCAGTGTGGAGGTTCCTCAGAAAATTAAAAATAGACCTACCCTATGACCCAGCAATAGCACTGCTGGGAATTTATCCAAGGGATACAGGAGTACTGATGCATAGGGGCACTTGTACCCCAATGTTCATAGCAGCACTCTCAACAATAGCCAAATTATGGAAAGAGCCTAAATGTCCATCAACTGATGAATGGATAAAGAAATTGTGGTTTATATACACAATGGAATACTACGTGGCAATGAGAAAAAATGAAATATGGCCTTTTGTAGCAACGTGGATGGAACTGGAGAGTGTGATGCTAAGTGAAATAAGCCATACAGAGAAAGACAGATACCATATGGTTTCACTCTTATGTGGATCCTGAGAAACGTAACAGGAACCCATGGGGGAGGGGGAGGAAAAAAGGAAAAAAAAAAAAAAAAAAAGTTAGAGTCGGAGAGAGCCAAAGCATAAGAGACTGTTAAAAACTGAGAACAAACTGAGGGTTGTTGGGGGGTGGGAGGGAGGAGAGGGTGGGTGATGGGTATTGAGGAGGGCACCTTTTGGGATGAGCACTGGGTGTTTTATGGAAACCAATTTGGACAATAAATTTCATATATTATAAAAAATAAAAAAATAAATAAAAGAGAAAAAAAAAAGACAAATGAAAAAAACTGACGTTCAGAGAAGTTAAACTACTTGCATAGGCTAAAGGATTAGTAAGGTAGATGTGGAGGTGAGATTCCAAGCTAAATAGTTTGCATATTCCATATGCTGTCTATTAGTTTCTTCCTCTTTTGATAAACTAAAAAGTCTTACACCCTAAAAATTCATCTTCCCTGAAGTGCATCACACTGAAAACTCATGACCTTAGGTTTCTTCAGCAGTTTTCTCGTTGGTTAATACACTTGGTTCCTGGTGATATCATCTGTTACCTGTAAGTATGGGGATCATTGAGTTCCTAAGGAGGATGATGCAATACTGGGCTCAAGACAAAGTCAAAATATTATCCACTCTTATTCATTGCCTTTGGCACAATCATCGAAAGCTTGATCACCATAACCTGCTGAATTCACCTATATATACAGCTAACAACTTTGGGGAAATTCTAAGTAAGGCTAAATCCAATTAGAATATCTTACCCTTCTTGCTCTCTAATATCTTTGAATTAATTTTCCTCATTCAGAAGCAACTGAACTTCAAGATATTTCCCTTATGACTAGTAGGAAATAAGAAAATATGTCTTTATAATCAAGACTGTGATTGAAAACTAGTTTTCCCACTTCGCATCTGTATGATCTTAACTTCTGTGTGTCTTAGTCTTTTCATCTATAAATTAAGAACGAGAAGATATATCTTTCAAGATTATTGTGAATATTTAGTAAGAAATAATAACCTGTGGATATATAGCACAATGCCTTGCACGTTGACTTTGCATTAAAAATTGTTTACATTGTTCCATGTCCTTATCTTCCTTTTCTTTTTGTTTCCTTCTTTCTCTAGCCAAGTTGCCTATAAGAATTTAAGTATAAACCTTTCCCTCAAAAAACCTGCTCTTTCTATATCTGATAAATTTTATTATTTATTTATTTTTTATTTTTTAAAATTTACATCCAAATTAGTTAGCATATAGTGCAACAATGATTTCAGGAGTAGATTCCTTAGTGCCCCTTACCCATTTAGCCCATCCCCCCTCCACAACCCCCCCCCATAACCCTCATTTTGTTCTCCATATTTATGAGTCTCTTCTGTTTTGTCTCCCTCCCTGCTTTTATATTATTTTTGTTTCCCTTCGTTTATGTTCATCTGTTTTGTCTCTTAAAGTCCTCATGTGAGTGAAGTCATATGATTTTTGTCTTTCTCTGACTGACTAATTTCACTTAGCATAATACCCTCCAGGTCCACCCACGTAGTTGCAAATGGCAAGATTTCATTCTTTTTGATTGCCGAGAAATACTCCATTGTGTGTGTTATATATATATATATATATATATATATATATATATATATATACCACATCTTCTTTATCCATTCATCCATCGATGGACACTTGGGCTCTTTCCTTACTTTGGCTATTGTGGATAGTGCTGCTATAAACATGGGGGTGCATGTGTCCCTTCGAAACAGCACACCTGTATCCGTGGATAAATGCCTAGTAGTGCAATTGCTGGGTTGTAGGGTAGTTCCATTTTTAGTTTTTTGAGGAACCTCCATACTCTTTTCCAGAGTGGCTGCATGAGCTTGCATTCCCACCAACAATGCAAAAGAGATCCTCCTTCTCCGCATCCTTGCCAACATCTGTTGTTGCCTGAGTTGTTAATGTTAGCCATTCTGACAGGTGTAAGGTGGTATCTGATTAGGGTTTTGATTTGTATTTCCCTGATGATGAGTGATGTGGAGCATTTTTTCATGTGTCGGTTGGCCATCTGGATGTCTTCTTTGGAGAAGTGTCTATTCATGTCTTTTGCCCATTTCTTCACTGGATTATTTGTTTTTTGGGTGTTGAGTTTGATAAGTTCTTTACAGATTTTGGATACTAACCCTTTATCTGTTATGTCATTTGCAAATATCTTCTCCCATTCTGTCGGTTGCCTTTTAGTTTGGCTGATTGTTTCCTTCGCTGTGTGGAAGCTTTTTATTTTGATGAGGTCCCAGTAGTTCATTTTTGCTTTTGTTTCCCTTGTCTCCGGAGACGTGTTGAATAAGAAGTTGCTGTGGGCGAGGTGGAAGAGGTTTTGCCTCTCTTACTTTCCCCTTTGCTCATTTATTTTGTTTCTTAAATTCCACATATGAGTGAAATCATATTTTTCTTTCTGACTGACTTATTTCACTTAGCATAATACACTCTAGTTGCATCCATGTTGTTGCAAATGGCAAAATTTTATTCTTTCTGATGGCTGGGTAGTATTCCATTATATATATTAATATAATATATACATACATATATATATGTGTGTGTATATATATATATATATATATATATATATATATATCTTATTTATCCATTCACTAGTTGATACAGATTTGGGGTCTTTCCAGAATATAGCCTTTTCAATATAATTTCTTTGAAATTTGGTGATTTTTACTTTTGGTCTAATAAAATATCAAATTTTGTATATGTTCTATATGTGCTTTAGAAGAATGTGTATGCCATTGTAGTTGGCTTGTGAAGCTTGTTAATTCTGTTGTTCAAATCAAAGACTTCTCTCTCACATTCTGGTTGTGGCTACAGATATTTCTACATTTCTGGATCTAATATCTTTCTTCTGTACAGTTGGAGAAATATTAGATCATTAAACAGTTATCCTGAGGACCCAACAGTATGATCTTGATAAAGTATTTGGAAACTATATGTGCCCTCTTGAAATTGTTTTTTTTTTTCATTCTGATATTTACTTACTTCTGCATTAATTTAATAAGTTTACAGAAATAGTGTACTATGCCAGACATAAAGCTTAGGTGGGTGCTAGATATGTATTAGTGGGGAAAAAAAGTTATACTTTTATTTTTCTCACAGTTCTAAGTTTATCCTTCCTCACAAGTATTTAGGGTTGGTGAACCACTCAATGTTCTCCTTTCATATGAGTATATGACTTTTACTATGTTATTTTAGAATATACTAAAGAGACCTTCATAGTAATCTACATTTTAGAAACAAGAAAGCAACTGCAGAAGAAATACAAATGTCTTGCCCAGTACCTTCTGTTATTTATTTGTGTATGGGAATCATAGTCTGACCAAATACACTGTTTATGCTCTAATTCACTACATTTCTCAAGCAGAGAATTGCATATTTTACTGCTCTTAAAGATACCTAGACTGAACACTTGACTCATGAGTATTCACTTACTGGAAGTAAAAGCTGAGTGACAGATTCAAACCTCTGAGGAGGTGGCACTCGTAGGCTGCTGATTCTGGGTTATAGAGAAGAAATGAAAACTGAAACCAATATTGGAAGCAGCTAAGGAGCTGCCATTGTCATGGTGAAGAACCCTATCTGGAATGATGCTGACAGGAAGAAAAGAGTAGGGAAACTCAAGGCTCTTGTCATCAGCCAGCCTCCCATTCTCCAGTAACTCTTTAGCAAGAATTTAACAGAAACTAGCTAGCAGGGGCTCTGGGTTGGCTCAGTCAGTTAAGCATCGGACACTTTAGTTCAGCTCAGGTCTTGATCTCAGGGTTGTGAGTTCAATCCTTGCATTGGTCTCCATGCTCAGCGTGGAGCCTACGTAAAAAGAAAAAAAAAAAAAAAAGCTAGCTAGCAGAGGAGAAAGTGGTTTTCAGTGACCCAGTCCTAATTCACAAAACAGAGCATAGAAAAGTGGATTTGAAGTTGAGAGACAATGGTTTAATGGCATTAAAATTCCTCCATAAAAAATAAGGATGAAAAATTTGCACTTGCTCAAAGCTTTCTGACCTATTAAAGTTCACTCAACACTAGTAATAATAAAACAACTAATGCTTATTGGATGTTTAGGATATTCCAGGCACTATTTAGCACTATGAATGAATTAATCTTCTGAAGTAACATTAATTACCCATTAACAGGAAAGGAAGATATTATGAGCTTACTCTTAGAGTTTAAAAGTAGTTATAGTCTTACTTTAGATTTGTGTTCTATATTTCAAATCCCATAGACTCTTCAAAGGGCTAGATAAAAGGAGTGCTTTCTTCTATTGACATATCTCACTCAATTGCTTCAATGGAAATGGGGCTTCTGTACTCACACTGGCACTGCCCCACACGGCTGCACTCTTCAGTCAATAGAGATCATCTCAGTTTTGGGCCGTCTTTGTCTTTTCAACACCAAAACTTTATAGCTCTGTAGTTTATTGAGCAACTTGACTCCTTTCCTTTTGCTATGTCTTATCTTTTTATTGAAACTTTTGTTAATTACCAGTTCTGTCTAGTTCTCCTACTGCTTGGGAACTATGTGTTCCAGTGCAGAGTAGGAAAGAAGTTCTCATTGCAACCTGGTCTCTTGTCAAAATCCAAGAGGAACTGTGCTACCACATCACCTCTATTTTATTCTGTTAAAACTTAGGATGCATTCCCAAGGGACTCTATTAGTTACTTTAGACTCATTATGTACCAAATCCAGAAAAGTTAGGTAGCTAGTTAAAAAAACCTCTTCCTCTACATTATAATACACATCACATAGAAAATAAAAGGTAATATTTTAACAAAGCCAATATAGTTTATTTAGAAAATATTACATTGAATCAGCTTTATTTTTGAATAACCTTTGTTACGTCAGATATGACAGATACACATTTCTACTCTTACACAAGATACAGTTCATTTATTTATTAAAATAAGTAACTATATATATTGAGCATCTGTTACATGCCAGGCTCTATTCTGGTCTTTGGGATGCTACAGGGTAATAAACAAACAAGTTTTTACTCTCAGTGAGCTTATATAATGGACACAGACAGTAACAAATGAATAAATTAAAAATCAATATATAATATGCCATGTGCCAATTAATATTCCTTTTGCATAATTAATTAAAAGTGTACTTATTTTAGGTTACAGAATATTTTTAGTACACTTTTTTTTACTGAATGTTTATTTCTTTATTGCATATTTCTGTTTCAGTATTGTTTTTTCTTTAATTTTTTACTTTAATCCCAGTTAGTTAACACAGTGTTATATTAATGTCAAGTGATTTTAGTCTACCTTTTGCCTGTATTATTTTCTAAATGTTTAAGAGTGACTATATTTTGCTGGGGATTCCTAAGAGATTTTCACATTTTGCATTTACATAATAGTATTTTTTAAAACCACAAGCATGTTTTATTTCTGCAGTTAAAACAAAAACCTAATAGTAACAACATCCACCAAAATATTTCTGTCAGATGATTTTGAATGCCACATGGTGAATTTGTTTTCACATAGTAATGTTCTCTTTTCAAATTTTGTGTCTGCAGCAGCTTTGGATACTGAGTCACATAGTGTAAATCTGTACTCAGATTCCATCAGAATTTTTTCTACCCACCATGTTCTTCACTGCAGCCTTTACATCCTTGTTCCTCAGACTATAGATGAGAGGATTGAGCATGGGGGCCATTACTCCATAGAAGAGAGAGATGAGGGCCTCAATGATGTCTTGATTATCAGCATCAACAGAACTTTTAGACTTGGGCTTTGCGTACATGAAGAAGATAGTTCCATAGAATATAATCACTACTGTTAGGTGGGCGGAGCAGGTGGAGAAGGCCTTACGTTTTCCTTTGGTAGAGGGGATCCTCAATATAGTGGTGACAATAAAAATGTAAGAGATAGAAATCACTAGCAGTGGAATAACCAGAACAATCAGATTTGACCCTGCCATGCTGATCACATTGATTGAAATATCAGCACAAGCCAGTTTTAGGATAGCTAGAATTTCACAGACAAAATGGTTAATGACATTACTAGTACAGAATGGTAACTGCATTGCGAGAGATGTCTGCACCACTGAGTCCACAAGCCCAGTGACCCAGGATCCAGCTGCCATGGGCAGGTAGGCATTTTTGCTCATGATGACAGAGTATCTCAGTGGGTAGCAGATGGCTACATAGCGGTCGAGTGCCATCATACCTAGAAGCACACACTCTGTGGCCCCCATGGCAAAGGAGAGAAACATTTGTACCATGCACCCAGAGAAGGAAACCCTTTTCCTTCCTGTCAGAAAACTGTCAAGAATTAGTGGTACAGAGGAGCTTGTGTAACAAATGTCCAGGAAGGAAAGATTACAGAGGAAGAAATACATGGGGGTGTGCAAGTGAGAATCACAGATGATTACTGAGATAAGGATTCCGTTTCCCAGAAGGATCATCAGGTACATCCACAAAACTAGCGCAAAGAAAACTGTCTGGAGCTTTGGGTGGGCAGAAAGCCCAACAAGGACAAATTCTGTCAGCATGGAATCATTGGTCCTTTCCATATTACATATATTCCTTCTCCAATAGCACTCTATGGATGATAGGATAGAAATTTGTTAATACAGTATCTGCAAGAGCTACCTCTTTTAAGAATCATATTCTGTGTCACTGCAGTTCTATATTTGGGTATAACAATATAACTCTGGGGCAGCTTTCTCACTCTAAACTCAGGCCACTAGAGCAGAATCCTAACCTGATCATCTCAGGGTTAAGAGAGAGTACATTTGATTATAGGACATTTGGATCCCAAACCAGTTTATGGCTGTTCCAACTAGTTCTGCCTCTTAACATAGTGACTGCACACCAATTTAGTGTCTATAGTCTGGATGCAGAAGAGAGATGTAGTTTGATTGACAGTCTTTTCTGCAGTGTTTTAAGTTTTGAATTAGAGGTCAATATTTTACATGCAGAAGATATGGTATAAAAAGTCTACATTTTCAGCCTGTCTTCAAATAAATTATAATATTTAAAAACATTACACCTATTTCCATGATGGAGCTCAATTACAACTTGCCCATTCTTATTTGAAGCATGTTCTCCATGACACCAGATTACCCTCCTATCTCCCTTACCTGCTTGTCACTGCAGGTGAATATTAGTTGCCAGTAAATATGTTATTCTCAGTTGATCTCAACCACTTATAATACCTGATGGGATTGTATATGTATTTGAATTCTTGACTCATGGCTGCAGGACCAATGTATCCGGTAGGCATAGTAGGCCTATCATACTGTTAGAAGCCTATGAAAATGTTTTTATTTCTTTTAAAATCTGAATAAAACTGAGTTTTTAAGCTTTAGTACATAATATTAGTATATTTATCTTTATATGAAAGCAGATGTAAAATACAACTTTTAATATTATTTCATGGAAGAAAGGGCCAGTCAAAGTCATAATGTGGTCCTATATAATCATATCCCTTTTTAGACCTCATTTTGGCTGCTGGTGGTAATAAGTAGTATTACCTATCTGCACATAGCCTCCTTGAGCACAGCCGTCTCACTGGAGGGACGTATCCTTATATTGCTACAGTATCTACCTTAATATGATAATGAAGTATGTGTTTAAATAAATAGTTTTCTTTAATAGAAAGAAATTGAGGGCGACTGGGTGGCTCAGTCGGTTAAGCATTCAAATTCAGTTCAGGTCATGATCTCGCAGTTCATGAATTCAAGCCCCACATCCGGCTGTCTGCTGTCCGCACAGAACCTGCTCCAGAACCTCTGTCTTACTCTCTCTTTGGCCCTCCCCTGCTCTCTCTCTCCTAAAAATAAAATAAATATTTAAAACATTTCTTAAAGAAAGAGAAATTAAAAGTGCTTACAAAGCCATTTTTATCATGAGTAAATATAATGTAGATTGTAGATTCCTCTTAATTTGTTTATTTTCACCTCATGCAAAGACTATCACTTAGGGATCAACTGTAATAATAGTGCTTTCATTCAAAATGTACACATTTAACTAAACCAGTGATACATAGCCATTATTTTTTAGCAAATCAAATTTATACAGAAGCATAATATGTAAAGCAAACAAGAAATTTTCTCTGATTGAAGTTATACTGGTTTGCCGGAGAAGACAGAGTAGTATTCATTTAGTTCCTTATTTACATTTCCTCCTTCAGTTTGGTTTAAGAGGATTCCAGGGGCACCTGGGTGGCTCAGTTAGTTAAGCATCCGACTTCGGCTCATGTCATGATCTCATGGTTGGTGGGTTCGAGCCCCTCATTAGATCATGATCTCATGGTTTTGGGTTTGAACTATTCTGACAGCTCAGAGCCTGGAGCCTGCTTCGGATTCTGTGTCTCCCTCTCTCTCTGCCGTTCCCCTGCTCACACTCTGTCTCTCTCTCTCTTTCTCTGTCTCTCTCAAAACTAAACATTAAAGAAAAAAAAATTTAAGAGGATTCCAAAGGGCATAGTTTTAAAATCACCTATGTAATGACTTAGATATAATAATAATCTGCATTTAATAGTTTTATTAGAAATGATAATAATAAAATAGGAATTTATGTATTGATTACTCAATGTCAGATACATATCTAAATGCTTTTATTCATAACAATCCATGGAAGGAGGGATTATTATTGTATGATATATAGATTTTCCTTCCTTAAACATTTGGTAAACATCACAAGTAAATCATGATATAAATAGATGAAAGAAAATTAAAATTAATTATTTCAAGAGATGCAGGAAATAAATTTGGTGGAGGTCAATTCATAATTTCATATTAACTATTTGAAGTTCAACAAACATAGGATAACTTCTTAATCTTGAAATAAAACTATATGCCAAGAACCTATAAAAATAAGTCACTAATAATTAAGGCAGTTTATTATACATTTTCATTACCTGTAATAAGATAAAAGATTCCCACTCTTACATGGACTTGATAGTCCTGGTCAAAATAGTAAGGCAAGAAAATGGCAGAAGTAGCAACAAAAAGGGGTGCCTGAGTGGCTCAGTCAGTTAAGCATCCCATCCTTGATTTCTGCTCAGCTCATGATCTCACAGTTTGTGAGTTCGAGTCCCATGTCCAGCTCTGCCCTGACAGTGAGGAGCCTGCTTGGGATTCACTTTCACCCTCTCTCTCTGATCCTCCCCTGCCCTCTCTCTCAAAATAAATAAATTAAATTAAAAAAGAAGTAGCAACAAAATGATACTAACAAATTTATAAGAAATAATGAGAAAAATTAGACTTCTGGAAGTAAGATCAATGGAAAAATTAGTAGTCCTCTTTATGGTAATAATGAATGATTAGCAAATATAATAAAAATAAATATAATAAGATTAACAAAAAATATAAAACATCTGGGTTTTGACCTAATAAAGCATGCACAGGACCTTTACAGAAATGATCTAAAAATTATAATAAAGAGCATAGCAGATGTAAGGAATTGAAAAAGTATAGCATGTTAATATATGGAATAAAAATGTAAGGCTGCCATTTTCTCCCAAATTAGTCTCTACACTCAATTAAATATATACAAAAATGTAGCTGAAATTTTTTGAGGAATGGGAGTATTCATCCTAAAATTTATGTGGAAGAATAAAAACACAGTTAATTTTACAACGAAAAATAAGGGGAGCATCCATATTTGAAACATACTGCAAAGCTACAGTAATAACAATATGAAAATGGATCAAGGACACTTAAGTAGTCCGTTGGAAAGGAAATCTCAGATACAGACACTAGTATATGGGAATTTGATAAATCATAAAACTGTCAACCCAAAGTAGTCAAGAAGGGATGGCTTAGTAGATCATGTTAGGAAAATATCTTTAGATATGGATAAAAATTAGATCCTAGGATTACCATACGTAAAAGTGGAAACCAGATGAATTAACAATTTAAATGTGAAAAAGAGAAATTACAAAATTAATAAAAGGCAATATAGAGAATCTTTGTAAACTTATAGTGGAGGAAAAACACTTTTATTTATTTTTTTAAATTTTTTTTTCAACGTTTATTTATTTTTTTTTGGGACAGAGAGAGACAGAGCATGAACGGGGGAGGGGCAGAGAGGGAGACACAGAATCGGAAACAGGCTCCAGGTTCTGAGCCATCAGCCCAGAGCCTGACGCGGGCTCGAACTCACGGACCGCGAGATCGTGACCTGGCTGAAGTCGGAGGCTTAACCGACTGCGCCACCCAGGCGCCCCGAAAAACACTTTTAAAACAAAATCCAAGTAGCATAAACTATGAAGCAAAACTTGGTAGACTTAATCCAATGAAGGACCTCAGAGATAAAGTTAACAGACTGCAGAAGATAGTTACGCTATCTAACTGAATACACTACTAACTTGTCTGACAAGTAACCCTCTTGATGGAATATACAAAAAGGGGGAAAAAAGAAAAAAACGCAAAAATAAAAACCTCTTTTGTTAACCCAAAAGATAAAGCTTTAAACCAATGGAAAATTGGTGAAATGACATGAATTAGTCATTTATGGAGGAGATTTCCTAAGTGACTGATGAATATATGGAGAAATCTCATGCTTCGCAAATCTGAAAAATGCTCATTAAAACAGCCATGCGATATCGTTCATGTTCATTACCAAAGTAGATGATACTAAAAGTTGGCAAGATGTGGGGAAGTAGAATTCTGTTGGGAGCGTACACTGGTATACTGAAAACTCTCTGGTTCTATTAAAATTGGGTAGGACTCAGTGATTCTTGTCCTGGGAAGATGACCCAGATACGTTTTTGCCCAGGACTATAAGGACACAAGCATGACGATGCTCAGCATTGCGTGGTTTGTGACAAAAGGAGTTTGGAGGCAAACTGGACGCCCATCATCAGAGTAATGGTTCTACCACATGAGAGCATGCCATATGGTATGCACTTTGCAGAAATGAGAAGCAAATTAACTAGACGTCCATACAGCAACATAAATAGATCCTGGAAGAAGTGTTTAAAAAGTAAGCAATACTGTGATTTATAACACAATAAAATTTACATAGAAATTTAAAATATGTACCTTTCAAGGTACATGTATTTTTAGGGACAAATCAAACACATAAGTGCTTAGTAGAATCAGTGATTATGGGAGATGTAGGAGGCTTTGTAAAGATTGGAAATAATGTACGGAGGAATATAAAATAAATACAAAGGAGTATGAGTAACTAAAGTCTAAGTTTAAAAGGAAACAAATAAAAACACATAAAAATCATAGAGAGCAATATAGGACATATGCTAGTGAAGGAGCTCTGATAAAAATATAGTTTTAGGGGCACCTGGGTGGCTCAGTCAGCTAAGCATCTGACTTGATTATGGCTCAGGTTATGATCTCATGGTCATGAGATCAAGCCCCATGTTGGGCTCCATGCTGGGTGTGGAGCCTGCTTAAGATTCTCTCTCTCTCTCTCTCTCTCTCTCTCTCTCTCTCTGCCTCTCTCCCCTCCTCTTTCCCTCTTTCTGTCTCAAAAAAGAATTAAGACAAAAAAATTTAATGTAGTTTTAGTATAGTGGACTATCATAAATGTAAGAACAAAGGAAAATTGACTTCTGACTCCATAAAAAACAACACACAATACACAATGGATTGGGGGAAAAATAAGGCATTTAAAAGAAAAAAATGGGTTAAAGTTTAGTTAGATCAGACATTTTGCAAAATAACGTTTTAAATCTAGCTAAAGAAAAGCCAGGCATAAAATGGTTCCAAGTCTTGTGGTCCTATTGGAAAGGTAATCCTTAATGTAGAGATAAATGAATGTGGAGTTTGTATTAGCCTGATTCCACTAAATATGCTATTCATATCAATAACTCCCTTGATTTGGTTCAGTGTTGCTCTTCTTTTTTGTTAAGCTTATTTATTGGTTGGTTGGTTGGTTGGTTGGTTGGTTGGTTGGTTGGTTTACTCAGTGTGGAGCCCAGTGGGGGTCAAACTCATGAACCATGAGACAGTCACCCAGGCGCCCCTCAGTGTTTCCCTTCTGATGATACTGAGAAACTGAGCATCCAGGTCACTGTGTAGAAGGAATAAGTGGACTAAGCAGAGGAATTAGGTGGCGGCTCTCCAAAAGAATTGGCTATTCTATTTCTTTATTATTATAATATTATTATTATTTGAGAGAGAGAGAATGAGTGTACATGTTAGCTGGGAAAAGGAGCAGAGGGAGAGAGAAAGAGAATCTTAAGCAGGCTCCACATTGAGCACCCCCAACCCCACGCAAGGCTCCATTCCATGACACTGGGATCACGACCTGAGGCAAAATCAAGAGTGGGACACTCAACTGACTGAGCCATCCAGGCACCCCACCATTCTGTTTCTCATTGTAATTACAGTGTAGTACTCTGCTTCATAATAGTACCTGTGAATGAATGTGAATCAACCCCTGTGAATGAGATACAGACTCATCCTGTTCTAACCAACAATTTTGAGTGTACGGGGGAAAAGAACAGAATGTGGACCTTGATAAAACCACACCACACCACACCACACCACACCACACCACACCACGCCACACCACGCCACACCACACCACACCACACCACCACAGTATGGCAATGTAGTGAAACCAGCACTTGGTAGGAAACCAGCAGCTTTCCTTGGGGGAAGCCTGAATCATTATACATGTTTTATTCAAACGACAAAAGAAAGTACAAACAGATTTCAAAGAAGGGGAGATCATCTGAGAAAGAGCTAGGGATATCTTGTCACTTGAATTTGGCCTTGTTGAGCCCAGGGGAAAGAGTCTTAGGTAACAGGATGAGGCAAAATGTGTCAGTAGGGCTTCTAGGCAAGAAAACAATGTATTATGGTACAGTAGTCAGAAAAATATTTTTAAAAGGAAGGAAGATTTGCCATTTTGTGTGGTATATTAAATGTAGCATTAAGGAATTAAAATCTATTCTCCAGGCAATTAGGAACCTTTGGAATTTTGTCCAGGGGATGTTAAGGATGAAAACACAGAAAAAAAAGTTTAATTAGAGGCATTCTTCAGGATCATGTACTTTCTTACTAATATTGAACTGTGACCTGTGTGGTTTGTAGGTTTGTAATCATTGTTTTTCAAGGCAATCATTGATTGTCTCCTCTCCTTCAGCTTATAGAGAACTTGACTCAAAATAAATCTTCTTTTGGAATTAGAAACATAAGAGTTCATTTTAGGTCAAGTTGGTATTATAAAGTTTTATTTCCCTTTGCAAAAACACAAGCCTGCCATTTCCTCCAGGTTCTTAGCTTGGTCCTATAATAGTCTGTGAAAATTAAAGTGTATCTAGACTCCCTTTGAGGTGAAACCAATGCTCTGTTGGGTCTTTCACAACCAGGTCTTAACCAATTGTTTTAGTTATTAATCTAACAAAAATAATAACAACTGCCTCATTCTGCCTGGGTTTTCCAGGTTGGTTTTTTTTTTTTTTTCCATTTCTGAGTTTGAAGGGCACTTCAACAGATACCCAGAGGAAAAGTAAAACATCCCAGTAAATAAGTCAAAAGATTGATTTCCTGGGGGTCATAGGAACCCGTCCCTTCTGCTATTCATGTCTTTTTTTAAAAAGAGATTTCTTCCTCACCCTTAGAAAATTTCTCTTCCAAGAGAAGTATTTATTAAGGTATTTCACTGGGTGAAAAAGGACATATTCGCTTTGTCTTCAGTTTTCCCTTAGTTGCCCCAGGATATGTTGGACACTGTAAGCAATGGTAGTCAAATGTACATGAGCTGAAAGAAATATTAGCTGCATCTCTTATGAACTCTGTGACATTATGCTAATTTTCTAACTTCTTTCAGCAACTGTATGCTCACATATATTGGGGCAGCATTGTCTGAGTTTAACTTATCACATGTGCTAAGTTTATGTTATAGAGTAGGAACTTAAAACACATTTGATTCTTCCTTGGGTCATAATTAGTTGCAATTAAAAGAGAATGAGACTCAAAATTACATTCTTAGGACACCAATTCACATGCTAGGTAGGTGAGTGCTACACTACTTTTCAGATTCTATGTTTTTTCATACATTTAATGAGATAATCCAATGGTATGATATAGTGAAAGCACTTTGCAAGCTGAATATAATATCCAAATGCTTATTCACTAATTCATTCAACACAAAAATAGCAGTAGCCTTGTGTGTGCTAGGCAATATAACTAGGGCTGGTGGTGATGGCATGATGGTGAGCAAATGAAATCATTATAACATCTATTTTCGCAAAGCTAAAGGATAGTTCTTTATAAAAAATATTTCAGTATTTGTTAAACAACTTAATTTTTTTCTTTTATGATTGTATAATTTTGAAGCTTCAAAGGAATTGTCCTAAGCTATTACCTTTTCATTTTAGAAACAGGAAAACAATACTGAGAGAAGGTACATGACTTAATTAGTGTTCTGTGTCTAATTAACTATGTGTAGGAAGCAAGCATTGTCTGGCTATAAAGCTCAGACTCTCAGAAACACTGTATTATCTCAGACAGGGAAATGTGTTCTATGTTAATCTTATTGGTTTTAGTGCTAATTAGAGAGAGGCTAATTTAAGTAAACTTGGAATCCAAGCAGAATGACAGACACATTGAGAATATGACAACCACAGATTTGATTCACAGGCTGAATTTCTGCTACAAATTGAAGTACTTAGCACAATGTAGGAATAGATGGAATAGATGCTCAGATTTTTTTTTTCTGGGACATTATTTTTTGCCATGATTAATCCAAATCAGTAGTAATCAAAACAAGACAGAGATAAAGGGCAGTGGCAGATTTTTGCACCCACACACTTCATTCTCAAGTCAAAGTTCACTGTTGGGACTTAGGGGCATTAGGATAAAGAGGTGCTGATTACAGTGATCCTGACCCAAGGATTTTCCAGAAAGGGTTAATGGAAGAGGTGGTGTACATTTATTTATACAGAGTGGGATATAGGAATCACATGCATTTTTAAATGTTTATTCATTTTTGAGAGAGTGAGGGAGAGTACACGTGAGCTGGGGAGGGGCAGATAGAGGAGGACAGAGGATCCAAAGTGGTCTCTGCGCTGACAGCAGAGAGCCCTTTGCAGGGCTCAAACTCAGCTGTGAGATTATGACCTGAGCTAAAGTCAGATGCTTAACTGACTGAGCCACCCAGGCACCCCAGGAATCATATTTTTTGTCTTAATTATTTTGAATTCAACAATTATTTTGAAATACAGGTGATATGATATCTCAACTATTTTAAAATATTTTTTAAAATATGGTAGTCATAGCAACTATGGAAGATGGTCAAATAATTGCATTGAAATTCCACACATTTGGGACAGAGAAATAATTTTTTCAGCAGATTATAGGTCCAATAATAATACTCAAATTGCTTGGTGCAGTGCACCTGTTCTGCAATGCTGTCTTAACACCCAATGGAGGAATCTAACATTCTCATTCTATCTGCTGTGGGGAAGAAAGGGCGGGAAGGAAGAACAAATGTTTTTGAAGAGGCAAAAAAGGACTGAATTTTATTTTAGAGTGCCTAGATTTGGAACCTCCTTTTTTCCTTCTTTGAATGAGGCCAATTCCTACCTAAGAGCTTTGTTGTGAAAATTATTCAGCAATGGTCTCAAATTTAATGGAAAGCCATATGACACTAAATGATGAAAGCTTGACAGATGGAAAAATTAGATATATCCAGTTAAAGCATATAAAATTGATATCTTACAATAATTTGAAAACAATATTTACAAGAGAAGTTGGAATATAATGTCATTTATATATGTACCTCTAAGCTTGAGGAGTGGCTTCCTTTCTTGATCTGAGTTCAGTCTTCTTTCTTAATAGTTGCTTTGCTTTACAGTCTCAAGTAATGCTCACTAGTTTATGTAACAATTTTCAGGATAAAGTGAGGAGACATTAGTGAGACTTAGATAGCAAACAGGATGCTGTAATTATTTTCTTCAAGTTTTGACATAACAGTAGTTTATTCCTCTGATAAAATTGATAGATGAGTTTATTTAAAATAATCTCGGGGCGCCTGGGTGGCTCAGTAGTTAAGCATCCGACTTCAGCTCAGGTCACGATCTCGCGGTCTGTGAGTTCGAGCCCCGCGTGGGGCTCTGGGCTGATGGCTCAGAGCCTGGAGCCTGCTTCCAATTCTGTGTCTCCCTCTCTCTCTGCCCCTGCCCCGTTCATGCTCTGTCTCTCTCTGTCTCAAAAATAAATAAAACGTTTAAAAAAAATCTATAAAATATTCTCACTCTCAGTCCACTTCTAGTTCAATATCAGAAAAAATAACTAAAATGACCCATAGATTCTTAAGGCCAGCCTTTGTACTTATCTAAGTGTGTCTCTGCATTTTGATTTCCAGAAACATCCTCCCAAAGACCAGCCATTAGCTCAGCAAGGCAATTTAAATTCTTTTGGTGGCAAGCTATGGAAGGGTCCAATATTTGCAACAAACTAATGTCAGGAATGTAAACATGTTAGGAGGATTAAAAACTTTTCCATACTCCAGGGAAAATGTAGTTAGATCCAATTATATCATGTAACTGGTATATTCTTGTTGTCATGCAACTCTAATAGGAACTGTATCTCACCATCTACATTACCACAGTATTTGAAGATTTTAAGACTAAAACAAAAATAGTCTTTAATAAGTATTGTTTTTTCTTTTCTCATCTTATCTGAAAACTTCCCATGATTAATAGCATAAAGCATCTTCATTTGTATTATATTTTCAAATATCTAATGTGCTTCCCAGGATACTACCATGAATTAGAATGTTCTAGTTCCACTCTTCAATGAGGAAGGAAATTTAGGTTAAAAGAATGTAAACAATTTAAACTGATAGTTAAATGTCAATAAAAAATTGAAACTGAGCTTTATTTTCTCTCTAGATTCAAGTTAGAGTTGAAGCATATGGAACAGAAAGTAATCTTTTATCAAAAACAATTCCTCTTTGACTTTAATAACCAAGGGTTGTATTCAGACTCAGCTTTTGTCCCAGAAATTAATCTTTCTTTCTCAATGTTTTTCTGTGAAAACTCTTTTTGAGATAAGCCTAGTTTTTCAAATTGTTAATTTCTCCTTAAACTACATATTTCTTCTTTAATTCACTCTAAATCCTGTAAGTTATGCTGTTCAGGTATCTGACATGTACTGCCAGATAATAATAGATAATGCCAACTGAGTGCAGGGGAGGGGCATTTTCTCTGCACTTTACATGTATTTCATTTATCTAATTATTATTATAATATTATGAGACACACACTATTATTTTCATTCTAAAGATTGAGTGAGGAGCAAGAAGATATTACTTATTGCCTATGATATGTGTATGCAACAAGTTTCCCTAAAGGGATTGAAAACTACTTAATGGCAGAAAATATCACAGCACCATCTCAAGATGTACCTTGAGCATGATGGATGCTTAGAATATATGCTTGTAGGCAGATGGGCAATTTTACCATAACATTTAGTTCCTCAATTCTGCTCTATATTTTGTATACTATGAAATTATGCCACTTTAATATTTATAGTTATTGTTTGGAGTAGTACTTTTCATTGAAGAACCACTTAAGAAAAAGAGGATCCTGAAAGGAGAAGAACTTGAGTCCTCTTTCCCTAACCTCTTTCTCTGTCCCTTCTGCGTGAAAAGCTTGAAATCTATGTTTTATGCGTTATTCACATTTTTATTGATATCTAATTGACATATAATATTGTGTAAGCTGAAGATGTACACTGAGTTGACTTGATACACTTTTATGTTATAATATGAATACTACCATAATGTTAGCTAACCTCCATCATAGCACATAATTATCTGTGTGTGTGTGTGCGTGTGTGTGTGTGTGTGTGTGTGTGTGTGTGTGTGTGTGTTGTGAGAACATTTAAGATCTAGTCTCTTGGCAACTTTTAAGTGTATAATGCAGTTTTGTTAACTGATCACAATGCTGTGCGTTAGATCCCCAGAACTTACTAATCTTCTAACTGCAAGTGTATACCGCTTGGCCAATATTTCTCCAATTCCTCTACCCTACAGCTGCTGGTAACCAGCAGCTACTCTCTGTTTTTATGAGTTTGGTCTTTTTAGATTCCACAAATAAGTGATACTGTACAGTATTTGTATTTCTATGTCTAACATATTTCACTTACCATAATACCCCCAAGGTCTATCCATGTTGTCCCAAATGGCAAGATTTCCTACTTTTTCATGGCTGAGTAATATTCCATTTGATATATGTACCACATTTTCTTTATCCTTTTATTGGTTTGATAGACACCTAACTTGTTTCTTGGCTCTTGTGAATAATGCTGTAATGAGCATGGGGATGCAGATATATTTTCTTAAATCTTGGATATATTCCAGAAGTAGAAAAGCTGGATCTTATGGTAGTTCTTTATTTAAGGAACCTCCATATTGTTTTCCTGAAAGCTGAAGCAATTTACATTCCCACCAATGGTGCACAAAGTTCCTCTTTTCTCCATATCCACACCATTACTTGTTATCCTATCTTTTTGAAGGTAGCCATTCTAACAGGTGTAAGGGGGTATCACACTATGATTTTAATTTGCATTTTCCTGATGATTAATGATACTGAGCACCTTTTTAAAATAAATGTTTACTTATTTATTTTGAGAGAGAGTACACACATGCACACATGTATGAGTGGGGAAGGAGCAGAAAGAGAGGGGGAGAATCCCAAGCAGGCTCTGCACTGTCAGCGCAGAGCCTGTTGTGGGGTTCAATCTCAAAAACCCTGAGATTAGTATTAAGAGTCAGACGCTTAATCAACTGAGCCAACCAGCAGCTCGAACATCTTTTAATGTACCTGTTGGCCACCTGTATGTCTTCTTTGGAAAAATGTCTGTTTAGTTCCACTGCCTATTTTAAAATCAGATTTTTTTTGTTACTGAGTTGTATGACTTCTTTATATATTTTGGATATTAATATAGTTCAAATATATTTTCTCCATTTCATAGGTTGCCTTTTCATTTTGTGGAGTATTTCTTTTGCTGTGCAGAAGATTTTTAATTTGATGTAATCCCACTTGTTGACTTTTTGCTTTTGTTGCTTGTGCTTTTGGTGTCATGTCTAAAAAATAGTTGCCAAGACCAATGTCAGGGAACTTTCCCCTTATGTTTTCTTCTAGGAGTTTCATGATTTAGTTGGTCTTTTCTATTGTATTTTTCATTTATTCTATTTCTTCTGGTCTCTAATTTATTTCCTCTATGATTTTTGTTATTTCCTTACTATTGCTAATTCTGGGCTGAGTTTGTTCTTCTTTTTCTAGTTCCTTGAGAAGTAAAGTTATTTGAGATATTTCTTTTTTCTTAATATATGCGTTTATCACTATAAACTTCCTTCTAATTACTGTTTTTTTTACCTTCCCATAGATTTTGGTGTGTGGTGTTTCCATTTTCATTTGTCTGAAGGTATTTTTAAAAATTTTTTCTTTGACCTTTTGATCACTCATGTGTATGTTGTTCAGTTTCCAGATGTGTAAATTGCCTAGCTTTCCTCTTGCTGATTTCTAGTTTCATACCATTGTGGTCATAAAAGATATTTGGTGTGACTTGAGTCCTCTTAAATACACTAAGACTTGTTTTGTGGCCTCTCATATCACCTATCCCGGAGAATATTCTGTGTGCACTTGAGAAGAATGTGTATTCTGCTGCTCTTAAATGGAATGTTCCTTATATGTCTGTTAAGTCTTTTTAATTGCAAGTATGTCTCAAATCCAATGTATCCTTGTTGATTTCCTGTCTAGATGATCTATCCATTGTTGAAAGTGGGGTATTGAAGTCCCTTAGTATTGTGTTATTGTTTATTTCTCCATTCAGATCTGCTGGTATTTAAATAATATGTTTAGGTGCTCTGATTTCAGGTGCATGTATATTTACAATTTTTATATTTGCTTGATGAGTTGAACTTTTTATCATTTTATAATGAACTTCTTTGTCTCCCATGACAGTTTTTGTCTTAAAGTCTATTGTGTCTGATATAAGTATAGCCACCCTCTTGCATGGAATATCTTTTTCCATCCTTTCACTTTAAGCCTATGTGTGTCCCTAAAGCTGAAAATTAGTCTCTTGTAGATAGAGCATAGTTGGGTCTTGTTTTTCAGTCCATCCAGCCACTCTGTGCCTTTTGATTGGAGAATTCAATCCATTTACATTTAGGGTACTTTTTAATACATAGATATACTAATGTTATCTTATTAATTTCTTTATGGCTGTTTAGTAGTTTCAGTGTTCCTTTTTTTCTCTCTTGATGTCTACCTTTGTGGATTGGTGAATTTCCCTGGTGGTGTGCTCAGATTTTCTTCTCCTTATCTTTTGTGAATCTACCAAAAATTTTTGCTTTGTGGTTACCACTTAGCTTACATAAAACATCTTATAGATATAACAGTCTATTTTACACTGAAAGCAATTTAACTTCAATTACATGCACAGACTATACTCTTTTACTCCCTCCCTTTTACGTTTTTTTTTTTAAATTTTTTTTTCAGCGTTTATTTATTTTTGGGACAGAGAGAGACAGAGCATGAATGGGGGAGGGGCAGAGAGAGAGGGAGACACAGAATCGGAAACAGGCTCCAGGCTCTGAGCCATCAGCCCAGAGCCCGACGCGGGGCTCGAACTCACGGACCGTGAGATCGTGACCTGGCTGAAGTCGGACGCCTAACCGACTGCGCCACCCAGGCGCCCCTCTTTTACGTTTTTAATCTGACAATTTATCTCTATTTATATTCTGTATTCATAGCAAATGATAGTAGCTATAGTTATTTTTAATACTCTTTTCCTTTAACCTTTTATACTATAGTTAAGTGGTGAACAGAAGAGAGGCTTATGAATCTATATATTTACCTTTGCATATTTTTATGTTTTCACATTACTAATTAGTGTTCTTTCATTTTGGCTTGAAGAACTCCTTTCAGTATTTCTTATAAGGTGGGTCTCATGATGTACTCCCTTAGCTTTTGTTTGTCTAGGAAAGTTTTTATTTCTCCTTCATATCTGAAGGATAACTTTACTAAACCTCAATGTTAATGTCTACAAAATCAATAGATGTTCCCAAAACATTTTACTTCATTAATGTGTTATCTACCTATCAGAATTCATGCCCCAAACTACCCATTATAGACTTTTTTTCTATGGGCCTTAAATGGGAATTCACTTTTGTCCTGTGAATTTATTTTATTTTTATTTGCATTTCTTTTTTTTAATATATGAAATTTATTGTCAAATTGGTTTCCATACAACACCCAGTGCTCATCCCAAAAGGTGCCCTCCTCAATACCCATCACCCACCCTCCCCTCCCTCCCACCCCCCATCAACCCTCAGTTTGTTCTCAGTTTTTAAGAGTCTCTTATGCTTTGGCTCTCTCTCCCACTCTAACCTCTTTTTTTTTCCTTCCCCTCCCCCATGGGTTTCTGTTAAGTTTCTCAGGATCCACATAAGAGTGAAAACATATAGTATCTGTCTTTCTCTGTATGGCTTATTTCACTTAGCATCTTTTAATTCCAAAGAAGTATGATAATGGCATCCTGCATGAAGTTAACTTATCTAAAAGAATACATATAAAGTAAGCAAAAAAGTTAAATGACAATGCACTTAATTCAAAGAAAACATCTATTTGATTTTATTTATAATATCTAGATGATTTTTCAACTGTAGCATTTATTTCATTTTGGTAATTATCATTTGAATTACTAATTTCTGACATTGAATTTATTTTGGTAAGCATATTTGAACTAAAAACTCTCACATATTATAAAGTTAATTTTGTGAACATGTGCTCCTATTTCCAAAAGTTACATGAGTAGGAGGATGTATCACAGTTTATTCCCAGTACTGCTCTTAATTGGGTCTGTGGGTCACTATTCCTAATGCACTGGAAGTTTCTTCATTCTACATGTCTCTCGTTCCAGCTTTAAATTGCTTTGGGAATTAGGGAACAATTACAACAACCCTTGCATAACAAATATTTACTCTTCCACATCTGTGGAATCTGGCATTGTTTGTTGAACCTGACCTTAATTCAGAATGCTGACATAAATACTAAGAAGAAAGTTACTGGGTCTTTTAGGAGGTGGAAATAATGTATCGGTATACAGGTGAGTCTTGAATACAATGACACTGTGCATTTTCAATCTATAGTTAAGGCCATTATTAATATTAATTTGTAATGTTAATAATCTGATTCAATAGAATACCAATTTATTATCACCAAAATATAATTGTGAATCATTATTAGTCATATTTCATTATTATTTGTATAATGTGTTATAATCCTTAAAGCAATTTCCTTATGCTATCTCATTATTTCCTGACAATATCCTTGCAAGGAAAGTAAGGCAGTTATATTTATCATTATTTTATAAACAAGAAGACTGAGGCTATAGATTAGAAGCCTAGGACCTCAAACCACAAACTTTGATTTTAGTCCCAGGCACTTTTCCACCATGCTAAACCCATATCATATATATTCCAGTGAGTACTAGATGATCCTCTATACTTATAGTGCATAAACTGGTAATTATAAGATGGCGTAGGTGGCATATAAGATTTCAGCTTAGGGGCACCTGGGTGGCTGGCTCAGTGGGTTGGGCATCCGACTTTGGCTCAGGTCATGATCTCGCAGTTCGTGAGTTTGAGCCCCATGTCAGGCTCTGTGCTCACAGCTCAGAGCCTGAAGCCTGCTTTGTATTCTGTGTCTCCCTCTCTCTCTGTCCTTCCCTTACTTGTGCTCTGTCTCAAAATAATAAATAAATATTAAATTTTTTTAAATATTTCTGCTTACTAGTGTTGTCTGAAAGATACTTACATAAATTAAAGCCTGCTGCAAAATAAATATGACATATTAAATTTTTCTTGTCCAAAAATACTACACAGGAAATTGCTTGGGTTTAGAAAGTCAGCCTTTACTTATTTAGTCAAACCCCCCATCTATTATGTGCAGCCACTGTGTTAGGCTTAGGTGTTAGAGGGATGAGCAAGACAGACGCACTCCTTCCCCTGTGTCTCTAGGTATCTCACAGTATAACAAGATCACCGGTTTAAAGTGCAGGGAACAGAAGTAGCAAGACAAGCCCAGCTCAAGATGGGTTTGAATTAGTGAGGGGATTCCTATTTAGGAGGGAAAGGTGGGAGCAGGTGGCTGGCGAAGCAGTTTAGGTAGCCTTGGATGCATTATCCGGAAGTTGTCTGGAATAGGCAGTCAACAGTCTTTCCAGGCTGGACCTTTGGCTCCTACCTGGAATGTCTCCATATATCTTAGTAAATCAGTGTCTTGCTGAGTTCTTCTTTATGCATTAGTGACTGGGTTGATCAGAGTGCTCAATTTCTCTGCATTTTCTGACCAATTTCCCAGCTGGGGAGGATTTTGATTTATCATAAGAAATAGTGTAGAATCATTGTAGAATAATGGTCCCTTTCCTCTGGGCACTGTTGAATGAATATAGTCAATTTGTTTTTGTGACTCTGATATTTCTACAGTTCCTGCTGAGCATTCCCTTCTGTTGTTAATTTCTATACAATTTTAATGATACCAGTTAGACATAGTAGTAATGTAAAGATAATGGACTTTGGATCTTTCCTCTGCCCATTATTCCAACTGTACCAATTTCAAGGCACATAGGATTCTGAAATAAGAGTTGGCTACACAAATAAAATGAAGATCTTTCCCTCTCTCCGTATCTCTCCTCTCTCCAACTGTTCTCTCTCTCTCTCTCTCTCTCTCTCTGCCCCAACCCATTTCCCTCCTTCCTTCCTTCCCTCTCCTTTAAAGGAAGTTCTGAACTTAAGCTAAAAATAACAAAAATTAACAATCTCTTAACTATTTTTTTCAACTCTAAAATTGAGGTGTTTATTTTTTTAATTTCTTAATGTTTATTTATTTTTGAAAGAGAGACAGAGCACAAGCTGAGGAGGGGCATAGAGAGAGGGAGACACAGAATCTGAAGCAGGCTACAGGCTCTGAGCTGTCCAGCACACAGCCTGATGTGGGGCCTGAACCCACAAACCATGAGATCATGACCTGAGCCAAAGTCAGACGCTTGACTGACTAAGCCACCCAGGAGTGCCTAAAATTGAGGTTTTTATATTCTCTTCTTTGCCTTTCTCTTCAAAGTTGAAATATTTCTATTGTGTATTTTTTTATGTTTATTAATTTTTTTAGAGAAACAGAGCATGAGCGGGGGAGGAGCAGAGAGAGGGAGACAGAGAATCCCAAGCAGGCTCTGCACTGGCATCACAGAGCCTGATGCAGGGCTTGAACTCACAAATTGGATTTCTGGCTCTAAGTAAAACCTTTTCTACAGTAATTTTCCCAAATACTACCCATGACAAATTAAGTGAGAGTGGGGGAAGAGTGACTCTGCTGAAATTCTCAAAACTATTAGCCCGTGTGAGGCCTAAACTTGTGATTTGACCAATGTCGAATCGGGTGGTGATTTTGGAAAGATCAGTTTTCACATCTAGTCAGTAATTAGTGACAACTCCATTAATTTACATAGCTTAATTTCTTGTGTTACATTTCTGATAAAAAAATTTCATAAAATCATACTACGATGTCAATTTTGGAGAGTATTAATATCATAGGGTCTAAGCACTCAGCCCATGCTCTGTGCTTTGTAATAATGATGGACACCTTTGTTACCAAAAGAAATGCCAAATTCTCTGCCTGACCCTCAAGACTCTCTATGTACCTACCATGCTTTCCTTTTCAGATGTGCTTGCCGCTACCCCTCCACTGAAACTTCCTTGTTCAAAAAGGATGTGCTCTATGTATTCCTAACTTTGGCTCAACTTCTCACTTTTGGGATACCCCATGTCCCCTCTTTTCTTTTCTTCCAAATCTGTCTAATTCTTCCCATACTTCCAGATCAGGCCCAAGTCTGAAACTTCTTCCTTCTGGGAAAATTGGTAAATTTCAAACTACATAATGTAATTATATTTATGATATGTTTTCATTTGTACTTTTCCTATATCCCTAACTGAATTGTGAGCTTCATAAAGGCAGGCACTTTACATTATTCTTCAGTTTATCCTTACTGTGCTTGGAACATGCCTAGGTTCAAGGTTGGCTATCAGTAATATTCTAAAACTATTGTAGTAGTCTGGCACAAGTTGAAACTACTTTTTTTAAAAAAATGTGTCTTTTAATAATATTTTTTCTTAAGAGTATATAACAACATGATATGAATTTGGACCTTTCTGTAAAACACAAACATACATTATTGTTATTTTTCAGATTCACATGGCAATCCATAATAAGACGAAAAAAATCAGTATGGGTCAGAAAAATCTGCATACTCTGTCAATTCAGTGTAGATAAAAGCCTTGCTACTCAAATGCTTTCCAAGAGCTTTGCATAAATACCACTTAAGAGAAATGGAAAATCTCAGGAGCTGCCATGAACTCTAAACCAGTTTTTCAAGATACCCAGACGATTCATATGCATATGAAAATCAGTGAAGCTATGAACTGGATTTTTTTTAAGTAACCTCTGTGTCCAAGTGGGGCTTGAACTCATGACCCTGAGATCAAGGGTCGCATGCTCTACCTACTGAACCAACCAGGCACCCCTATGAATTAGATTCAATCTGAGCTTTGAGCTCCACTTCATTATTTACTAACTGGTTAACTTGGACAAGTTACATCTTTTATATTTGGGAAAAAATGGGGCTAATATAAAGAATTATTATATTTTATAAATCAAAGGGATGGATATATACCCATATATACATAATTACATAAAATATTTAAACCGCATTACTGTTTTCTTAGGTTGACTTAAACAAGATACACTGTGAAGCTACAGAATAAAATGAGGTAGAGACTATGTAATGTCCTCCAAAGATTTTAACATTCATGCAGAGCTGATCTGTACAATGGTCTTGTCATAGGAACAGTCACAAAAAATACTAAGAGGGGCCTAGAATATGAGAGTAATAACTAATATTTAAACAGACATTAAATTTCAGTTTATGCTATTCAATTTATTATTATTAAATGCCTATAAAGTTAATTAAAATATGAATTAAACATACTAATATAAGGTATGTAGAGTCAGACATAGAATGAGATATATACCAAAAATATCAAAGTTGCTGTGAAATTTCGACCATGATGTAATTGCTGAAACAAATGTCTGGTCTATGTTGAGTAGTCTTTTACCATCTCTCTCTATTGCTTGCTTCTGGGGGTAGATGAAGTCAGGCTCATAGTTGGTAATTAGGAGTTTTAGAAACCTCAACCTGGGAGTCTGTCAACAGCAGGAAAAGTTACTTCTGTACAGTTGTCTGATCATAGGTAGAGTTTCACATATTAGCAAAGGGCATCAGCACTTAGTCATTTCCAATTTCATTTTTTTCTAGTCACACAGATTGTTGAAGATGACTGGCTGTCAGGGCTCCATGCAAACACTCCTTAGAATACCATCTACAAAATGAATTGTTCAGGTAATTTGTAACATTTCTTAGCAGTGAATATATTTTATATTAAATCTTCCTGTGATATCCTGAAAGCAGATGACATGGATAAAGTTAACCAGACATTTACATCAGAATTTCTTCTTCTGGGATTCTCCGGTTACCCAAAACTGGAGATCATGTACTTTGTTCTAATTCTAGTAATGTATCTAGTGATTCTAACTGGCAACGGTGTTCTGATCATAGCAAGCATCTTTGATTCTCGTCTTCACACCCCCATGTACTTCTTCCTGGGCAACCTGTCTTTCCTGGATATCTGCTATACATCCTCCTCTGTTCCCTCAACTTTGGTGAGCTTAATTTCAAAGAAAAGGAACATTTCCTTCTCTGGATGTGCAGTGCAGATGTTCTTTGGGTTTGCAATGGGGTCAACAGAGTGTTTCCTCCTTGGCATGATGGCTTTTGATCGCTATGTAGCCATCTGTAACCCTCTGAGATACCCCATCATCATGAGCAAGGTGGTGTATGTACTGATGGCTTCTGTGTCATGGCTCTCTGGTGGAATCAACTCAATTGTGCAAACATCTCTTGCCATGCAGTTGCCTTTCTGTGGGAATAATGTTATCAACCATTTCACGTGTGAAATATTAGCTGTCCTTAAGCTAGCTTGTGCTGATATATCCCTCAATATTATCACCATGGTGATATCAAATATGGCATTCCTGGTTCTTCCACTGATAGTCATTTTTTTCTCCTATATGTTCATCCTTTACACCATCTTGAGAATGAACTCAGCCACAGGGAGACGCAAAGCCTTTTCCACCTGTTCAGCACATCTGACTGTGGTGATCATATTTTATGGTACCATCTTCTTCATGTATGCCAAGCCCAAGTCTCAAGAGTTTCCTGGGGACGACAAGTTGCAAACTTCAGACAAGCTCATTTCTCTGTTTTATGGGGTAGTGACCCCCATGCTAAATCCTATAATCTATAGCTTGAGGAATAAGGATGTAAAAATTGCTGTAAAATACCTGGGAAACCAAAAAGCTATTCAGTAAGTATATCCTACACAGAAAATGTAGGTCTTTTCATAACAGGCACAGAGATGGACTCATAGGTCAATTAGTTAAAACCTTCTTTGGAGAAACTATGGTTAAGGAGAGATATTTTTATTCTTCCCCTTCCCTAGCTTTACTCAGCTAGAATTACTGAGAACTATAGTTTGCTTTAAACTCAGCTTCCAAAATGTCCTGGTCTAGATTCCACAAGCATGGTGAATTCCATTAGAATCTCATCTCTGGTGATACCTGGAATGAGTGTTTCTGGTGTCATGTGTAGAAACACAGTGGAAAACATCACACGTAAGCTTTAGAAATAGGTAAGAGTACAAAATCTGCAATTTCACAAACTACCTAAATGACATTGGATAGACTATTCTTTGTAAGCCATACTTACCTTACCTTGGAATAAGGAAATACGTAAAGCCAGGTTTTAGTGTCTTTTAAAGTTTCAATAACTGAAGAAAGCACCTGGCATAGCACTACTTCACAGTGTCTAGAATTTCAGAATTGAAGCTAAGGCTCCAAATTGATGACTAAAAGTGACTACTGAGCACCTCTTTTACCATAAGCTAATAATTACAAGAGCCAAAATCTCCTCCTGGAAGTCACTCTGTTAATATCTTTGCCTTTTCCCCTAAAGCTATATAAAGCAAAGCTCAGGAGAGAGGAAGAAATAACTGAGGGAATTTTCTACCTTATGGGGAGTCCACAATGGGTTTTGGGCGACATTTCACAACAGTCACCGTGAAAGAATGGCAAAATTGTTTTTCCAATCCAAGTTTGGAGATGCTGCAAAAGAGCCCCTTAAGGTTTTGGGTGCCTACAAAGAAATAGACTCTGGCTTCCTACTTGAAGAGGGGAGACCTGCAGAGTTCTCTAGGCTGCAGACTAGCAGAGGAGCTGGTCTAGAAAGGAGAGGAAGGTTAGTATTCTATGCCAAATAAAACAGAAATGTTTCACATCTGCCTGAGGTGTTCTTCTGGGCTCAGAAAGAGTGGTAAAAACAATGATTAGGAAAATAAAATCCATTCTTTCGTTTTCCAATGAGTTGAAACTCTTTATTAAGTCTATTATGTTCTTTTTTTTCTTTTTTCTTTTTTCTTTTTTCTTTTTCTGTTGATTCCTTGTCTAGAAGGCCATTGCCGAGCACAGAGTATCTTTGAGCCACACCATCTGTCTTTTCTGTAATCTCTTAGCCCATGTGATAACTGGGCTTTGACTTTATTTCCTACTCAACATTCCTCTTTATTTTGTTTTGGAGCCACACTGTAACCCCATATCTCCTACTCAGAGGCTTCATTCTTTGCCATTCCACTTCCTTCGGTTGACCCAGGTTTCTACCTAAATGATCTGGTCACTAAATTCAGCTATTCTGCCACTGCCCTACCAGGAATGAAGGGTTGTTACTGTGGAAAATCTCCAGCTACTGCTCTCTCTTCTGTGTTGGAACATCAGTGTTGCTTTTGGTTCTGTTCAGAAAGGCATGCTCCAGACCCTGTGGGTAATGCCTTTTGAATTTCTGGCATTTCTCCTCCTTTCCCCCACTAGTGGACCTGCATTTGTACCTGATCCTTGTTTAATTCTCTTTCAGTTTTGATATGGGACAACAAGGGTTTAGGCATGCAGAAATGTTATTTGTATGATTTTAGCCAACTCCTTAGCAGCTTAATTTTTAGTTTTTTTTTTCTCACACAATATCAAGGTTGTTAGCATCTTATATGTAGGCTTATATCAAGTTGAACCTTTCATTTAATAAAATATTCCACAGGTACATAAAAATGGTACAAAAGGGCTTTTATAAAAACAAGAAGGATCATGTTAATCAATGATCAGAAAATTAATAGATTCAATAATACATTGCCCTCCTTGGAAAATCAGAAAATTTCCGAGAAATTGTTAGGTGTATTATTTTCTGATAATAAATATTTTTAAATTAAAAAAAAACTATGTTGGGGTGCCTGGGTGGCGCAGTCGGTTAAGCGTCCGACTTCAGCCAGGTCACGATCTCGCGGTCCGTGAGTTCGAGCCCCGCGTCGGGCTCTGGGCTGATGGCTCAGAGCCTGGAGCCTGTTTCCGATTCTGTGTCTCCCTCTCTCTCTGCCCCTCCCCCGTTCATGCTCTGTCTCTCTCTGTCCCAAAAATAAATAAACGTTGAAAAAAAAAATTTAAAAAAAAACTATGTAAAAATATTTTTAAAATATTGTCTATATAGCCATCTCCCAAAGATATCGTCTTCAAGATTTCTCCTAGTCATTAGGAGTCATACATTCACCATGTTTTTACTTTGATTTATCACTTTAATTTATATGAACAGTTGAGGGTAAAGTTTGTTTTTGTTTTGTTTTGTTGTTTTATTTTGATGTACAATACCTATGGTTTCACAGGTGAAGTTTAAATGGCAGGTGATAAAAACTTTTTCCAATTTCTAGCTCAATTACTGTCAGAAAGACCATATTACCCATCATCGTAAGAGTTTCCCCCAATATGTTTACAGCTCTGTTTACATGCATACTTACACATACATATTTATATCTTTATTTATCTATATATACACATTTATATGTATTTTTTTCTTTATGGCATACTTTTGAAATTTTTATTTTCAAATATTTAACAAAAGAGTGAGAGTAATTTAATAAAATTCTATGTACCAATCACACAACTTAAATTATTACCAACACATGGTCAACTTTCTTTCATCATTATCTATTTTCTTCCTCCAGATTATTTTGAAGCAAATCCTGGACATAATTACATTATTTTATCTAACTAAATATTTATAAACATAGAAAATTTATGAATATAGAGATCATTATCTCCAAGGGATAATAAACTATCATATGAACAATGCCTTCTCCAGTTAACCAGTGGGACAGTGCCAGTGAGGACTGTGAGCCATGAGAAGGGCACATGAATCATGTAAAAAACATTATTTCTCAGGCCAGTGAATTGTTACCATGAGATAACACAGGCTGTGTATTAACTGATTTTCTAAATTTCAAAGGCGGCCAGATTTTAAAGTTAAACATTTCAACACTTTCCCAGAGTTGGATATTTTGAAGAACACATGAAGCTTCAGAGTGTAACTCATGTATGGCTAAAGCCTCCCTGTTGAGGTATAGGATATGGTGCTGCAGGAGGAAGAAATTTCCAGCCAAAAAGAAGAGTTCTGAAACTTCAGTTGTACCTCCCTGGCTAATACTGAGCAAGTGTCTCTTAGAACATTTCAGTCAGTGTTGGTTTATACACACAGCACGCTGCCATTAACTGCTTATTGAGTTTGAGTATGTATTTTGTACTCCAAAAGTTGATTTCCTCAAGATACTGTAATACAGATAGTAGTAACCTTCAAATATACTTGAGAGTATTCCAAAGAGCTTCCCATAGGCTCCATTTATATCAACAATCATTTTATTTTCTTCCCACTTTTTTTTTTCAGTTTCAGGTGAAGTTTGGCATCTTTATTTTTTTATTTTATTTTTTATTTTTAAAAATTTATATCCAAATTAGTTAGCATATAGTGCAACAATGATTTCAGGAGTAGATTCCTTAGTGCCCCTTAGCCATCCCCCCTTCCACAACCCCTCCAGTAACCCTCAGTTTGTTCTCCATATTTATGAGTCTCTTCTGTTTTATCACCCTCCCTGTTTTTATATTATTTTTGAATCCCTTCCTTTCTGTTCATCTATTTTTTCTCTTAAAGTCCTCATATGAGTGAAGTAATATGATTTTTGTCTTTCGCTGACTGACTAATTTCACTTAGCATAATACCTTCCAGTTCCATCCATGTAGTTGCAAATAGCAAAATTTCATTCTTTTTGATTGCCGAGTAATACTCTATTGTGTATATGTATGTGTACATATATGTGTGTGTGTGTGTGTGTGTGTGTGTGTGTGTGTGTGTGTGTGTATACCACATCTTCTTTATCCATTCATCCATCGATGGACACTTGGGCTCTTTTCATACTTTGGCTATTGTTGATAGTGCTGCTATAAACATGGGGGTGCATGTGTCCCTTCAAAACAGCACACCTGTATCGCGTGGATAAATGCCTAGTAGTGCAATTGCTGGGTCATAGGATAGTTCCATTTTTAGTTTTTTGAGGAACCTCCATACTCTTTTCCAGAGTGGCTGCACGAGCTTGCACTCCCACCAACAATGCAAAAGAGATCCTCTTTCTCTGCATCCTCGCCAACATTTGTTGTTGCCTGAGTTGTTAATGTTAGCCATTCTGACAGGTGTAAGGTGGTATCTGATTGTGGTTTTGTTTTGTATTTCCCTGATGATGAGTGATGTGGAGCATTTTTTCATGTGTCGGTTGGTCATCTGGATGTCTTCTTTGGAGAAGTGTCTATTCATGTCTTTTGCCCATTTCTTCACTGGATTATTTGTTTTTTGGGTGTTGAGTTTGATAAGTTCTTTATAGATCTTGGATACTAACCCTTTATCTGATATGTCATTTGCAAATATCTTCTCCCATTCTGTCGGTTGCCTTTTAGTTTTGCTGATTGTTTCCTTCGCTGTGCAGAAGCTTTTTATTTTGATGAGGTTCCAGTAGTTCATTTTTGCTTTTGTTTCCCTTGCCTCCAGAGACGTGTTGAGTAAGAAGTTGCTGCGGCCAAGATCAAAGAGGTTTTTGCCTGCTTTCTCCTCGAGGATTTTGATGACTTCCTGTCTTACATTTAGGTCTTTCATCCATTTTGAGTTTATGTTTGTGTATGGTGTGAGAAAGTGGTCCAGGTCCATTCTTCTGCAAGTCACTGTCCAGTTTTCCCAGCACCACTTGCTGAAGAGACTGTCTTTATTCCATTGTATATTCTTTCCTGCTTTGTCAGATTAGTTGGCCATACGTTTGTGGGTCCATTTCTGGGTTCTCTATTCTGTTCCATCGATCTGAGTGTCTGTTTTTGTGCCAGTACCATACTGTCTTGATGGTTAAAGCTTTGTAGTATAGCTTGAAGTCTGGGGTTGTGATACCTCCTGCTTTGGTTTTCTTTTTCAAGATTGCTTTGGCTATTTGGGGTCTTTTCTGGTTCCATACAAATTTTAGGATTATTTGTTCTAGCTCTGTGAAGAATGCTGGTGTTATTTTGGTAGCGATTTCATTGAATATGTAGACGGCTTTGGGTAGTATCGACATTTTTTTTTTTAATTTTTTTTCAACGTTTATTTATTTTTGGGACAGAGAGAGACAGAGCATGAACGGGGGAGGGGCAGAGAGAGAGGGAGACACAGAATCGGAAATAGGCTCCAGGCTCTGAGCCATCAGCCCAGAGCCCGACGCGGGGCTCGAACTCACGGACCGCGAGATCGTGACCTGGCTGAAGTCGGACGCTTAACCGACTGCGCCACCCAGGCGCCCCGGGTAGTATCGACATTTTAACAATATTTGTTATTCCTATCCAGGAGCATGGAATCTTTTTCCATTTTTTTTGTGTGTCTTCCTCAACTTCGTTCATAAGCTTTCTATAGTTTTCAGCGTATAGATTTTTCACCTCTTTGGTTAGGTGAAACCATTTATTCCTAGGTATTTTATGGGTTTTTTGTGCAACTGTAAATGGGATCGATTCCTTGATTTCTCTTTCTGTCGCTTAATTGTTGGTGTATAGGAATGCAACCAATTTCTGTGTGTTGATTTTATATCCTGCAACTTTGCTGAATTCATGAATCAATTATAGAAGTTTTTTGGTGGAAACTTTTGGGTTTTCCATATAGAGTATCATGTCATCTGTGAAGAGTGAAAGTTTGACCTCCTCCTGGCCGATTTGGATACCTTTTTTTTATTTGTGTTGTCTGATTGCAGAGGCTATGACTTCCCCAAACCAGCAGAAGACAGGAAATAACAAAAATTATAGCAGAAGTTAATGCTATTGAAACAACAACAAAAAAACACAGTAGAACAGATCAATGAGACCAGAAGCTGGTTCTTTGAAAGAATTAACAAAATTGATAAGCCACTAGCCAGTTGGATCAAAAAGAAAGAGTAAATAAATAAATAAATAAAATCAAGAATGAAAGACGAGAGATCACAACCAACATAGCAGAAATAAAAACAATAATAAGAGAATATTATGAGCAATTATATGCCAATAAAATGGGCAATCTGGAAGAAATGGACAAATTCCTAGAAACATATACACTACCAAAACTGAAACAGGAAGAAATAGAAAATTTGAACAGACCCATAACCAGTAAGGAAATTGAATTAGTAATCAAAAAGTTGCCAAAAAACAAGAGTCCAGGGCCAGATGGCTTTCCAGGGGAATTCTACCAAACATTTAAGAAGGAGTTAACACCTATTCTTTTGAAACTGTTCCAAAAAATAGAAATGGAAGGAAAACTTCCAGACTCTTTCTATGAAGCCAGCATTCCCTTGATTCCAAAACCAGACAGAGACCCCACTAAAAAGGAAAACTATAGACCAATTTCCCTGATGAACATGGATGTAAAAATCCTCAACAAGATATTAGCCAACTGGCTCCAACAATACATTAAAAAAATTATTCACCACGACCAAGTGGGATTTATACCTGGGATGCGGGGCTGGTTCAATATCCACAATACAATTAATGTGGTTCATCACATCAATAAAAGAAAGGACAAGAACCATATGATCCTCTCAATAGATGCAGAGAAAGCATTTGACAAAATACAGCATCTTTCTTGATAAAAACCCTCAAGAAAGTAGGGATAGAGGGAGCATACCTTGAGATCATAAAAGCCATATATGAACGACCCAATGCTAATATCATCCTCAATGGGGAAAAAGCGAGAGCTTTCCTCCTAAGGTCAGGAACAAGACAGGGATGTCCACTCTTGCCACTGTTATTCAACACAGTATTGGAAGTCTTAGCCTCTGCAATTAGTCAACACAAAGAAATAAAAGGCATCTTTCCACTTTTTAATTTTTACCTAGGTTCACCTCCTTGGGGTAGGACTCTTAGGTTCAACGAGAGGACCAACCTATAAAGCTAGCAGCAATTTAAATATGGCCAATGATTCACCTTTTTTCTAGTCTTTTACCTAGAGTAGGGTTGGATTAGTATAACGTATAAGTTTGCCTCAATGACAAGGTAAGAGAAAGACAGAAACCATTAATAAAGAATATCCAATGGGAGAAAGAGAGACTCTTCAACAAATGGTGCTGGGAAAGCTGGACAGCAACATGCAAAAGAATGAAACTGGACCACTTTCTTACACCACACAGAAAAATAAATTAAAAATGGATTAAAGACCTAAATGTGCAATCTGAAACCGTAAACATCTTAGAGGAGAACACAGGCAGTAACCTCTTTGAAATCAGCCATAACGACTTCTTTCTAGATATGTATCCTGAGGTAAGGAAAACAAAAGAAAAAAATAAACTGAGATATTGAGATTTCATCAAAATCAAAAGCTTCTGCACAGCAAAGGAGGCAATCAACAAAACTAAAAGTCAACATATAGAATGGGAGAAGATACTTGCAAATGACGTATCTGATAAAGGGTTAGTTATATAAAGAACTAATACAACTCACCCCCCCCACCACACACACACAAATAATCCAATTAAAAAATGAGCAGAAGACTGGGGCACCTGGGTGGCTAAGTTTGCTAAATGGCTGACTTCGGCTCAGGTCATGATCTCACAGTCCGTGAGTTCAAGCCCTGTGTCAGGCTCTGTGCTGACAGCTCACAGCCGGGAGCCTGCTTCAGATTCTGTTTCCCTTCTCACTTCTTCTTTTCCAAAGAAGACCTACAGATGGCCTAAAGGCACATGAAAGTATGTTCAACATCACTGATCATCAGGGAAATACAAAGCAAAACTACAATGAGATATCACCTCACACCTCTCAGAATGGCTAAAAACAACAACACAAGACAAGAGGTGTTGGCTAGGATGTGGAGAAAGGGCAACCCTCTTTCACTGTTGGTGAAAATGCAAATTGGTGCAGCCACTGTGGAAAACAGTGTGGAGTTTGCTCAAAAATTTAAAAATAGAGCTACCCTATGATCCAACTATTGCACTACTAGTATTTACCCATTAATCCCTTAAAAAAAAAGGTAAAAGAGGGAATGATCTAGATTATCTTTCTTTTAGGAATGTAGGCAGTAATATTTAGATGTATTATCACATGTCATGTTCAGCAATTGATACTTTCCTCAGAACGGAAAATACGATCCATGTCACAGCAATCAATACAGGATCGGTCAAAGAAAAAGAAAATTTTTTAGAAATATAGAAGTTTCTATGAGCGCCTGAATCATTCCCACCATTTTTTCCATATCTTCCCCTCAGATGTCTCAGCAATATAGTCAGTGGTGACCTTCTTTTAATACCACATATGTTTAAGTGTTAGCACACATTTATTCAGTCCTGAAAACCATCCTTTTAGTCTCTTATCTCCCTCCAGTATCATAAGCAGGGATTTCAATGGTCTATTCCAATTTTCATTAGTCCACATTTTGTAGATGAGAATGTATATTATGTTTAATGCTTTGTAACTCATTGAATTTCATTTTAGATAACCAACATTCAAATTAAAATAATACTCTTGCTCTAGGCTTTAAATAGTGGCAGGAGTTTTTGCTTCATTTACCAGGTTATGCAAATCCAAAACCAGAATAAGTGTCTCTCTCCATCAAGACTTGTTATTTGCCCAGAAGCAAGGGTAATGGACCAATGTAATCCACTTGCCAACTATGCCTCCCCCTGGATCCTTTTAGTAGGTAGCCCATAACTGATTTTTGTCCCAAACTTCTCTGCTTTCAAGCATAACAATTGTTAGGTACATTTCCAGGTCCTAAGGGAAATAGTAAGATACATATTTTTTGCACACATCGTCACATTTTTTTGCTTAATTGCCTTTATGTACTCTCACCTCATGTCCCGAAGGGGCCACTTCCAAAAAGAGAATCAAGATTCCCATCTGTTGTATCTAGTCCTTTTATGAATTCATATGGAAAAGTTTATGATAGACAGAGGTATTCCCCACTTTGGTTATAGCTCTTCAATTCATAAAGTACCCTGTAACATATCACCCCATATAGAAGTCCTTTGTCTTCCAGTCATATAAGGTCTATATTTTCAGAACCTACTGCTAGTCCACTAGCTACTGTCTGATAATTGGTAAAAATTCATACCATATCATTATTGTTATTGTCTAATTCCTCTAATGAATGAGTAAGAATGTTTGAAATTATTCCTTATTATATAGTAACAGTGACTTTGTGATTTTGGAACATTATGTCATCACTTTTACTTCAGTTTACTTGTTCATAGAGGGGGAGATCTTACTAAATGATTTTTACAAAGCTGTTCAGCTCTAAACTATGATCTTATAAAGGCAATCTGGACATATTTCCATTTGGATTTTAATGTATACATAGTATGGTTTGTGGTGTGAGTGGGTAGCGTATGTGTTTGTGTCTATGCATGCATAAATACTGCTCTTTCTTTCATAAGCAAATTTTACTTCTCAGAATGCAAATATTTTATTTAAAACATTTTTCAACTTTATTAAAGTATGACTGACAAGTACAAATTGTATGTAATTAGGTTGCATGATATAGTTTATATGTTATATAACATGATGATTTAATATATGTTATACATTGTGAAATGATTACCACAGTCAAGTTAATTTACACATCCATCACTTCACAAAGCTCTGTATGTGTGTGTGCGTGTGTGTGTGTGTGTGTGGTGAGAACACTTAAGATCTACTCCTTTAGCAAATTTCAAGTATATGATAGAGTATTATTAACTATAATTGCCATACTGTACTTTAGATCCCTAGAACTTATTCATCTTATAACTGAAAGTATGTACCCTGTGACCAATATCTTTCCTTTTCTCCCACTACCCAAACCCTGGCAACCACCATTCTACTCCTGGTCCTATCAGCTTTTTTTTTTTTTTTTTTAAGATTTCACAAATCTTCACAAATAATACAGTATTTGTCTTTCTGTGTCTTAGTTCACTTAACATAATATACTCCACGTCCATCTATATTATTACAAATGGCCACATTTCTTTTTTATGGCTATATAATATTCCAGTATATATATATCTGTGTATGTGTGTGTGTGTGTGTGTGTGTGTGTAAATCACATTTTTTTCATCTATTCATCTATCAACAGACACTTAGACTATATTTCCGTATCTTTCCCATTGTGAATAATGCTGCAATAAACACAGAGGTGCAGATATCTCTTTGAGATACTGATTTCATTTCTTTTGGATGTATACCCATAAGTGGGGTTGCTGAATCATAAGGCATTTTCAATTTTTTTGAGGAACATGCATATTGTTTACTATAATGGCTATACCAGTTTACATTCCTACCAACAGTGTTCAAGACTTCCCTTTACTCCATACCCTCACCAACACTTGTTATCACTTGGGGTTTTTTTTTGTTTGTTTTTTGTTTGTGCTTTTTTTTTTGTAATAGTCATCCTAACATATATGAGGAGCTATCTCATTGTGGTTTTGATTTGTATTTCCTGATGATTAGTTATGTTGAGCACCTTTTCCTGTACCTGTTGGCCATTTTAATATCTTCCTTGGAATAATGTCTATTCAGTTCCTTTGTCTATTGTTTTTGTTTTTTGCTAGAGTTTTATGAGTTTCTTCTTATGTGTTTTGAATATTAACCCCTTATCAGATACATGGTTTGCAAATATTTTTTCTTTCCTAGGTTGCCTTTTCACTTTGTTGATGGATTCCTTTGTTATGCAGAAGTTTTTTTAGTTTTATGTAGACCCCTTTATTTTATTTTATTTTATTTTATTTTACTTTGCTTTTGTTGCTTGTGCTTTTGGTGTTATATACAAAAAAAATCATTGCAAAGATCAATGTCAAGAAGCTTTTCCCCTAAGTTTTCTTTTAGAAGTTTTATGGTTTCAGGTATTATATATAGGTCTTTAATCCATTTCAAGATAACTTTTGTGTATGGTGTATATGGGTCAATTTCATTTTTTACATGTGGTTATCCAGTTTACCCATCACCATTTATTAAAGAGACTATCCTTTCCCCATTGAGTATTCTTGTTACTGTTGTCAAAGATTAGTTGACTATATATATCTGTGTTTATTTCTGAGCTACTTATTCTTGTTCCATTGTCTGTGTGTCTATTTTTATGCTAGTACAATACTGTTTTGATTACTAAAGCTTTATAATCCTGTTTGCAATAAGGGAGTGTGGTGTCTTTAGCTTTGTTTTTCTTTTTCCAAATTACTTTGGCTATTTGGGGTCCTTTGTGGTTCCTAAAAATTTTGGATTGGTTTTTCTATTGTTGTAAAAAAATATGAATTTTTATAGACATTGCATTGATACTGTAGATTGCTTTGGGTAGTGTGGACATTTTAACAATATTATTTCTTCTAATCTATGAACACAGAATATCTTTTCATTTATTTGTGTCTTTTTCAAATTTTTCACCAATATCTTATAGTTTCCAGTGTACAGATCTTTTGTTTTCTTGGTTACATTTATTCCCAAATATTTTATTGTTTTTAATGCTATTGTAAATGAGATCATTTTCTTAATTTCTTAATTTCTCTTTTTGATAGTTCAAGTGTAGAAATGTAACAGAATTTTGTATGTTGATTTGGTATCCTAAAACTTTCCCAAATTAGTTTATTAGTTCTAACAGTTTTTTAAAATTTTTTTAATGTTTATTTATTTTTGAGACAGAGAGAGACAGAGTATGGATGGGGGAGGGTCAGAGAGAGGGAGACACAGAATCTGAAACAGGCTCCAGGCTCTGAGCTGTCAGCACAGAGCCCAACGTGGGGCTCGAACTCACGGACTGGGAGATCATAACCTGAGCCGAAGTCAGCCGCTCAACCAGCTGAGCCACCCAGGCACCCCAGTGCTAACAGTTTTTTTGGGGTGATGTTTAAGGTTTTCTATATATAAGATAATGTCTTGTGCAAACAGGAAAAATTTAACTTGTTCCTTTCCAATGGATACCTTTTATTTCTTTTTCTTGCCTAATTGCTTTGGAAAGGATTTCAAATACTATGTTGAATACAGGGAGCAAGAGTAGGCACTCTTGTCTTATTCCTAATCTTAAAGGAAAAACTTTTAGCTTTCTAATGTTAAGTATAATGTTAACTGTGGGCATGTCATATGTAGCCTTTATTATGTTGAGGTACATTCTTTTTATACCAAATTTGTTGAGTTTTTATCATGAAAGGGTATTGAATTTTGTCAATGCTCTTTCTGCATCTATTGAGTTGATCATATGGTTTTTAATATTCATTCTGTTAATGTGGTGTTTCACATTTATTGATCTGCACATATTGAACCATCTGTGTATCCCAGGGATAAATCTCACTTGATCATTGTGTATGATCCTTTTAATGTGATTTTGAATTTGGTTTGCTTATATTGTGTTGAGGTTTTGCACCTATATTCATGAGGGATATTTGTTTAGAGTTTTCTTTCTTGTAGTGTCCTTGTATGGTATTGGTATCAGGGTAATGCTGTCCTCTTGAAATGAGTTTAGAAGTGTTTGTTCTTCCTCAATTTTTGGAAAGAGTTTGAGATGGACTGGAATTAATTCTTTTTTAAATGTTTGGTAGAAGTCACCACTGAATCCATCTGGTCCTGGACTCTTTTTTGTTGGGAGGTTTTTGGTTCTTGCTTTACTCTCCTCATTATTGGTCTATTCACATTAATTTACTATAGTTGAATACAGAAACTTTACCCTTTGGGGAACCTGGGTGGCTCATCGGTTTAGGTGTCCAACTTCAGCTCAGGTCATGATCTCACAGTTTGTGAATTCAAGCTCCATGCCAGGCTCTGTGCTAATAGCTTGGATCCTGGAGTCTGGAGCCTGCTTCAGATTTTGTGTCTCCCTCTCTCTCTGCTCCCTCCCCCCTCCTCACACTCTGTCTGTCTGTTTCTGTCTCTCTTTGTCTCTCAAAAATAAAGAACATTAAAAAATTTTTGAGAAAAGGAAATTTTACCCTTTACTCTCCTTCCTCTTATGTAGTTGATATTAGGTTTTACTTCTTTCTGTATTATGTTTCTATTAATACATTTCTGTGGTATTAGTTATTCTTTTAAAAATTTTTTTTTATGTTTATTCAGTTTTGAGAGGCAGAGAGAGATAGAGCGTAAGGAGGGGAGGGGCAGAGAGAGAGGGAGACACAGAATATGAAGCGGGCTCCAAGCACTGAGCTGTCAGCAAAGTACAGAGCCTGGTGCGGAGCTCAAACCCACAAACCATGAGATAGTGACCTGCTAAGCCACCCAGGCACCCCTGTGGTATTATTCTTACTACTTTTGTCTTTTAATTTATGTACTAAAAGTGATTTACATGCCATCATCATAGTATATAACAGTCTGTTTGTATTTATATTTATCTTTAACAGTGAACTTTATATTTCATCCATTCTCATGTCCCTGCATAGGTGGGCCTGCCTCCAGGACCTTGGTCAATATTTCTGGTGCTGAGACAAGGGTATGCTTCAGGGTTTTCAGGTGGTGGACCTATTATCAAGTACACAGATGCCTGTAGCTCTCTCCAGGTCTCCGGGGGTAGAGAGGCTCCTAACAGTTCCCTGGGCTGGCCCCTGGGTGGCCTGGGTGGTCAGGACCACTCTCAAACTATGGTGTGAGGAGCTGGAGCTGGTTTAAGGTACCTTTTCAAGATCTGCAGTCAGACTGAGGTCAAGTGCCTACCTTCAGAGACATAGACACATGTGTCTCTTGGTAGGTCCCTTGGTGAGGAGGACTGCTCTCTGTTTGTGGTTCTGAAATGCTGGAGCCCGTAACTGGGGCTGCTACATGATCTATAGTCAGACTGAAGTTGGCAGGTCTACCTCCAGAGACTCAGACAGGTGTGTCTCTAGGTGGATCCCTGGGCAGGCAGGGTGTTCCCAGCCTGAAACTGCAGGGGACCGGAACAGAATTACAGAGACTGTTCAGGATCTGTAGTCAGACATAGGTTTGAGGGCCTGCCTTGGATGTGTAACCTGTCTGGTCTCTAAAAAGATAAGACTCTTGTTTAGGAGTAGCTGGAGCCTGGTCATGGACCAATTCAGGGTCCACAGTTAGGGTTGAGGTCAGTGAGCCTGTTACCTGGGGCATGGGTGGTATGATTCCTGGCAGGTCCCTTGGTAGATGGTGTTGGTGGCAGGATCAGGGCCAAACAGGGCTGTAGCCAAGTTTACAATGTGACAGGGCTGTTTCCAAGTTAGTAGCTGGGTCCATAGTCCATGGTCAGTGAGTTTTTTACTTGGGCATGGGCCTGCCTTCTCAAATGTACCTTCGGAATCTAAATATTTTACAGTTAAATGTAACATCTACTGGAAAATTAGAATCTAAGTGTTAACTTCTATGGTGCAGCTCAATCTACCTTCTGAAACACTTTGATTCAGTAATATGCTATCTACTTATCTGAAGTCACACTCCACACTATCCATTCCGAACTTTTTAAAATCTTTTCTTGGTCTTAAACATACGAATTCACTTTCATCTTGTAAACTTATTTATTTTATGGCTTACCTGTATTTTTTTTCATCCCCCAAAAATGGCATTTAACTTACAGCAAATATCTGTTTCATGTCATTCATAATATTTAGATCATTTTTCAATTCTAGCATTTCATTTTTGGTAATTATCACTTGAATTGAGATCTTACTTTGAATTAATTAACTTTACTATTATAAACAAAAAAGCTCTCATATTTCATAAAGTTTGTTTTGTGAACATTTGCCCCTGTTTTCAAAAGTTACATTGGTAGGAGAATGTCATTTCATTTTTGAGCTGTAGTCCAGCACCACTGTTAATTAGGTGTGTGGGTCACTGTCCCTAATGCACCAGAAGTTTCTACATTTCATGGATCTCTCATTCTTATTTTAAATTGCTTTGGGAATTGGGGAACAATTATAACAACTGTTGCATAACAAATATTTACTCTTCCACATCTTTGGAATCTGGCATTGTTTGCTGAACCTGATCTTAGTTTAGAATACTGACATAAATACTAAGAAGAAAGTAACTGGGTCTTCTAGAAGGTGGAAATAATTTATTAGTATACAGGTGAGTCTTGAATACCACGCAACTATACCTTTTCCATCTATAGTTAAAGCTATTATTAAATACAGATTTAAAATGTGAACAGCATGAGGCCATACAGCTACTAATTAATTATTATGAAATAGCTATGATTTATTATTATTGTTATTATTTGTAATACCTGTTAATCCATAAAAAAGTTTCCATATGCCACCTAAATTTTTCTGAAAACACACCTGTGAGAAAAGTAAGGCAGTTATTTTTATCACTATTTCACAAATGAGAAAACTGAGACTATATTTTAGAAGAACCTCAAACCTAGAGCTTTTGCTTCTAAGTCCCAAGCACTTGTGCACTAGGCTAACCCTATGCTACATTCATTCCAGTACTTTCGTTACATAAATTGGTAAATTTTTGTATAAGATGACATCTCTTTAGTACTGACTAAAGATACTTTTTTTTGAAACTTAGAGCCTGATGCAAATGAACAATTTGGGCATATTAAAATTTCCTTGAGTATGAATCCACAAATGCTATAGAGAGAAATTTCTTAAAAACCAAAAAAAAAAAGTAAACCTTTACCTATTCAGTCAAAATGCATTCATAATGTGTAACCACTTTGTTAAGCAACAGGTGTACAGTGGTGACTTCCTTCCTTGTGTCTCTTGTTATCTTAAAATGTATAAAGTAACCAATTTAGATTTCTGGGAGAAGAATAAAGGCATCAAGACATATCTGGCTCAAGGTGGATGTGAATTGGTGAGGGAATTTATGTCTAGGAGGGGAAGGCTTAAAGCAGGTGGCAAAAGTACTTTAAGTGGCCTAAGATATATTGTCACTCCATCTGTGTTTTTGTTTTGTTTTGGTTTTTGGTTATTTTTGTTTTGTTTTGTTTTGTTTGCTTTGTTTTGCTTTGCTTTGTTTTGTTTTGTTTTGTTTTGTTTTGTTTTGTTTTGTTTTGTTTTGTTTTGGAAAGAGAGGCCAGTAGGCTCTCCCAGCCCTGGACCTCAAAGGGGCTGGATCTGAAACATCATCATATTTCCCGGTAAGTCAATGTATTGCCATCTTCTTTCTGCATTCATGCCTGGGCTGATGAGATTGCTCATGTTCCTTATCTAAAAGCACTCCTTGATCATTTTCCAGGCTCCACTTTGAAAGAACTTTGATTTATCCTAAGAAGTAGTGTACAGTGGGTGTAGATTCATTTCAGAGAAAATAGAGTATTCTGGGCATATGATTCTGTCTCATAGCCCTGAACCTTCCTCCATGATAAGAAGTACTAAGTCCTCAAGACTAAACCATTTTCCTTGTACATTGTTAACCAAGTACAGTCAAGTTTTGCTTCTATGACCTCAGTATATCCACAGATACTGGCCATTTTGTGTTGTTGACACATATTTTCTATACAGATTTTAATGCTACTTGTTGGACACAGAAGTCCTGGAAAGAAAACAGGCTTTGGATTTTGTTTTTTCCCATTATTAGTCATGTGACATCAATCAAGTGAACTAATTTCAAGCACAGAATCTAGCACATAAGATCCTGCAATATAAGTTGTTGGAATAAATGAAGGGTTTTTTTTTTTATTTAAACAAATTTAAGGTGTTTTTTCCCTTTAGACACTTCTTGCCTTTAGCTGAATAAATACACTTAGATATTGCTTTGAGTTTCAATTTTCTCATCTCTAATTTGGAGATTTAATATGCTCTCATTTGCACCTCTGATTCAAGTTGAAATTTTCTATTCTGTATTCTTTAGATGATTTTTTTTCTGAAGTGAGAATGCATCTCTTGTTTGGCTTCTGACTCTAAGACATTATACTCTATAGATAAATCACACCTATCATCACACAACAGTGTGAGAGTAGGGTAGACCTTATGCTGACCTTCTTGAAACTCTTAGTCCACACGAGCTCTAAGTTTCCAATTTTGGCTAACCTGAAAACTAGTGACAATTATGAAAAGATAATTGTATGAGTGTGTGCACCAGTCAGTAATTAACAATAACCTAATTAATCTAAACATTGTAATTGCTTGTATCACATATCTGCTAAAAAAAAAAACCTGATAAAATCAAACCATATGATGTCAAGTTTGTAGGGTAGCCAATATCATCAGGTCTAAACACTCACATTGTGCTTGATGCTTCTGATGATCGGTTCCTTCCCTATAAAAAGAAGTGTCAAGTTCTCTGCCTCACTTCTGGACCTTTCTATATGCGTGCTTCATTTACCCTTTCAAATATGTTTCCCATTATTCCTCCACAGAAGCTCCCTTGTTTGAAAAGGAGGTACTGCCAATATGCTTACTACTAAACATTGCTCAACCTGTTCTCCCTTCTGGGATATCCCTTCCCCCTCTTGTCTTCCACACCTGCCTCAACTTTTCTATGTTTACAGATCCAGCCTGTCTGAAATTCTTCCAGCACTCTCCCTTGGCTTTTTATTTCTTATCAACCTACTCTTTCTGTGACACTTACAACATTCACTCTGGTCACACAGTGTGTTTACAGTCTGTATCTAATTGTTCTGTATGTAATAGTTTTACTGTTTCTCTCACTGAATTGTGAATTCTTTGATTACAGACATGTTATATTTTTCCCAGCCTTACTCAGCTTGGAACAGGAATGAGCTCAAGTTGGGCTATCAATAATATCCTATACATATTACAGTAGTCTAGCAAAAACTTATATTTCTTCTATAAAATTTGTCTTTCAATAGTGTTATTTTCTGAATTGTACTGAACAGTGAGATATGGCCCTGGGGTTTGTTCACTGGAAAACACAAGAGGAGTATGCTTTTGGTCATTTTCTATGTTGTGAAGCTAGTCCATATAATAAAACAAAAGAAAATCTATTTGGATCAGAAACATCTGGAGAGTCTGCCAACTCACTATAGGTAAACTAAAGCCTTGCTACTCAAAATGTGGCCCTATGCCAGGTGCTTCAATACACTTGCAGCCTATTAAAAATGCAGAATCACAGGCTCTACTCCAGACCTACTAAAAGAGAATCTTCATTTTAACAAGATCCTCAAGTAATTTATATGTCTATGAAAAATTTGAAAGACTGAAGTAGTTGATTCTTCATTATTCCCCCAAGGCCAAAATTTATGGATACTAGTTGGTGGGAAAACAGTGTGTAGTAACTTGGGGTGTTATTGCCCCAACAGCTGCAGTGCATTGGCAAAGATCTGAGCTTCAAGTTCTACTGTTTACTTACAGGTTGGATAACTTTGGCCACATTCTGTTTTTAACATTTGAAAAAAATAGGAATAATGAGAAGATTAATTATTTTTTATAAAGTATAAAGTGCTACACATGTATACACAAATATAAGCATTATAACTGTTTTCTCAGGTTCACTTAAATAAATAAATTATGAAGAATAAGTCTGAAGCCAGAGAATAAAACAAATGAAGAGAAATTATTGTTCTCCAAAGATTCTCCATCAGATTCGTGCACAGCTGATCTCTACACTGGTCTTATAGGAAAAAATAAAATAGTAAGAGTGAGCTATGACTGTGAGTTCAACCAACTGCCTTTGAGCAGATGTTAAATTGCTGTGTACATGATTCAATTCACTATGATCAAATGTCTGCCCTATAAAAATGCACAATTTGACTGATAAGAATGTGATGCAAATATGCATAAAAATAAAATTTGTTTACAGTTTTAAACATTTCTGTTAAACACAGAATCAGAATTCCACTCCTTGCTGAGTTGTCTTTTGCCCCTCCCATCACTCTCTCACTGGACCTGAATAAAAAGGAAGTAGTCAGGTTTATTGTCTGAAATATTCTAGGGCTTTCAGAAAACTCAGAGTGTCTTTGGCAGTTGGAAGGTTGCTTCTAGGTAGATATTCATGCATAAGACACTGCGTAGAAACTCTATGCCTAGTATTGCATTCTATATCCTAGTATTGCATTGTAGGCATATCCTAGTATTGCATTCTAAGCATGAATATTTTTGAGGATAACAACAGATGACAGAAGCAGATGACAGAACTTAAAAGAAAACAGTCGATTTCACCCTAGAGTAATGTTATGCAAAAGATCTGTTACATTTGTTGCTTGGGAGTGAAAACATTTTATTAGCTCTTCCTTTGATACATTGAATGCTGGGACATGGATAGGATAAACAAGACATTTGTGAAAGAATTCATTCTTCTAGGACTCTCTGGTTACCCAAAACTTGAGATCATTTTTTTTCTCTAATTCTAGTAATGTATCTAGTGATTCTAATTGGCAATGGTGTTTTGATCATAGCAAGCATCTTTGATTCTCGTCTTCACACCCCCATGTACTTCTTCCTGGGCAACCTGTCTTTCCTGGATATCTGCTATACATCCTCCTCTGTTCCCTCAACTTTGGTGAGCTTAATTTCAAAGAAAAGGAACATTTCCTTCTCTGGATGTGCAGTGCAGATGTTCTTTGGGTTTGCAATGGGGTCAACAGAGTGTTTCCTCCTTGGCATGATGGCTTTTGATCGCTATGTAGCCATCTGTAACCCTCTGAGATACCCCATCATCATGAGCAAGGTGGTGTATGTACTGATGGCTTCTGTGTCATGGCTCTCTGGTGGAATCAACTCAATTGTGCAAACATCTCTTGCCATGCAGTTGCCTTTCTGTGGGAATAATATTATCAATCATTTCTTATGTGAGATACTAGCTGTCCTTAAGCTAGCTTGTGCTGATATAACCCTCAATTATGTTACCCTAGCAGTTTCAAATATGGCATTCCTGGTTCTTCCACTGATAGTCATTTTTTTCTCCTATATGTTCATCCTTTACACCATCTTGAGAATGAACTCAGCCACAGGGAGACGCAAAGCCTTTTCCACCTGTTCAGCACATCTGACTGTGGTGATCATATTTTATGGTACCATCTTCTTCATGTATGCCAAGCCCAAGTCTCAAGACCACCTTCGGAATGACAATTTGCAAGCTACAGAGGGGCTTATTTCCATGTTTTATGGGGTAGTGACCCCCATGCTAAATCCTATAATCTATAGCTTGAGAAATAAAGATGTAAAAGCTGCTGTGAAATATTTGCTGAATTGGAAAACTGTTAACCAATAAAACCAAAGGGAAATGTGAGTCTTTAGTGTATAAAGAATAGAAATGGCATCTTTGGGCAACCATTGAGGACCTTCTTTAGGAAAGCAAGTTTATATAAAGAGAGATTTTTATTCTTTGTCTTCACTGGCCAAGTTTAGCTATGATTACTAAGAGTAATAGTCTGCCGTAAACTCAGGTTGTAACAGGGTCTGATTCGTGTTTCACAAAGACTATGAGTTCCATTAGAATCTCATCCATGGTCATATCCGAAATTAGTATTTCTGGTGTCATGTGTGGCAATACAGTGAAAAACATCACACATAAGCTTTGGAAATAGAGAAGCGGGAGTATAAATTCTACCCTATCACAAAGTGCTTAAATTAATATTGGGAAAGTCATTTATTCTTTCTAAACTTTAGTTTCCTTATTTGCAAAAAGGGAGTAATTAAACACGGTTCCCAGTGTTATTATAAAGATTCAGTAAGTTGCACAAGGCACCTGGCATAGTGCCAAATTCATAGTAGTTCTCTCTGTAGAGGATGTTGAGCTTGACTTTTCCTGTTGACACAGAATGTAGGAATTGAAGACTCCAAATTGAAGATAAAAGACACTAGCTAGCACCTCTTAAAAAAACCTTCCAGTTATTAGGATCAGCTATCCCTTTCTTAAGTCTTATTAACATCAGTCACCACTTTTCCTTGCCCCTTCTCCCTGCATAGCTATGTAAAGAAAACTTCAAGAAAGGGAAAGGTAGAATCAAAGGAAATTTTACATCATGAAGAACTCAGTGAATCCTGAGAGGTGTTTCACTGCTGTCCCTGTCAAAGAGTGGGAAGACTGTTCCAGTCCAAGCCAATGAAAGAGGATGCTGCAAAAGAGCCTCTTGAGGTTGGGGGTGCCTGCAAAGGAGAGCTAATGTTTGGCTTGATGAGTAGAGGCTTGCTGACCTTCTCCTCTCTAAGCTGTAGACTAAGCTGATGAATTAGTCTAGAAATGGCCTGGAGGATAATAAGCTCATTATCTTAGGGGTGAAAATAACCAGAATTTTTCAGTTTGTGTGAAATGTTTCTCGGGCTCTGAAAGAGGGCTGAAATTAGTGTCTGGGAAGAGCAAATCATTTCATTTTATACTCCAGTGAATTGAAACTCCTCAGTAAACCTATTACAGGTTTTCCCCCCCTTTCTGTAGACTTTCCTGCCATGTTGAGCACAGCATACCATTGGGACACATCACCAGCCATTGTGACCTCTGGTTTCAGCCTGATGTTCCTATCTAAATTTTCTCTTTCCTATTGGTTTTAGAGTCATCATATAGCCCCAGGCCTTCTAGTTTGGAGCTGTACTCTCTGCCAGTCTACATCTTGGAGATAAATCTTGATTTTGACCTAGTAATCTGGTCACTAAAATCTTGCTGCCTGTCTGTTTCCAGTCGGAATATTGTCACTGCCAATAAACCTCTAGCTGCTGGTCCTTTCCCTCTGTCTTGGATCACAGTGGGTGCTGCTTTTGATTCTATTTAGACAGGCGTGTACCAGACCCTGTGGGTGAGGCTTTTTAACCTCTGCCCACTCCCACTGGGATGAGCTCTGTATTTCAGTCTGATCCAGGTTTAATTCTTTTCAGATTTTGACCTCTGCCATCAAGGTTTTAGGCACACTTCTGCATGTACAACGATGTCCTGTTTCTAGTTGTCCCAGGCAACTCCTTAGCACCTCCTTTTCCACAATAGGAAGGGTACTAGTGTCTCATGTGCATGGTTATATTAGATTGTTTGCTTTACTTACAAAAACTGATTCTAATTTACATTGGTATGTATAAAGTTGACACAGTGTTACCTCAGTTTAGAAGTTCTGCTCATATTGATGAATGCTTAAAGTTAACAGTTTTAATACTATCTGCCTGGGGCGCTTGGGTGACTCAGTCGGTTAAGTGACCCTCTCTTGATTTCACCTCAGGTTATGATATCAGGGTTTCATTAGTTTGAGCCCCACATCAGGCTCTGCATGCTGACCATGAATGGAACCTACTTGGGATTCTCTCTCCCTCTCTCTCTGCCCCCCCCCACTCTCTCTCTTTCTCTCAAAATAAATAAACTTAAAAAAAAAACCCAAGCATTAAAAAAAAAAAAGATGACAGGTTTAAAAACAAACAACCAAACTGATCTGTCTTCCCAGGAAATTAAGAAATCTCAAAAAGACTTAAATGTATTATTTTGTGACAAATAATAGTTTAGAAAATTCCAGAAACTATAAAAAAAATAAGCATAAAAACTGTTTTCTCTGTTGCTACCTCCTACAAGTGACCACTGTTAACATTTTAATTATTTGTCTCACTAATTTGGAGTCCTAAAATTAATCATTTTCATGTTGATTTCTTTTGATGCACTATGTACCCTTGAAGTTGCTATTTCATGTTTTAAAAATGTGTGTACATATCTCTGGGTTTCACAGAATAAATTCTAGAAAATAAAATTACTGGGCCAGACGATATGGTTTTTTGAAAACTTCTCTTACTACATTGTACTCCTGTCCCCAAGATCATATTATCTGCTATCAATGGCACCATAAGGGTTTTCACAAACTTTTGCAGCTCTGGTCTGTGTGTGTTTACATATATAAAATTCTCCTATTGGAAATCTTCAAGCACTCATAAACTGAAAGATAATATTTAATGAAACTTCATGTACCAATAACCCAGCTTAAATAATTACCAGTTCATTATTTTATTATCTATACCCACTTATCCCCTTCCTCCGGGCTTTTAAGCAAATATTGGATATATATGTGTGTGTAAATAATTTTTATTTTGAAATAATTTCAAACTTTGAAAAGTTGCAAGAATCACACAGGAATTTTCCTTAAGTCTTTACCCCAAACTTTCAGATACTATCATCCTACCGTATTTGCTTTATCATTTCTCTCTTCATATATATGTGTGTGTGTATTTTATATATGTACATGGAAAGAACTGTTTGAGAGGAGGTGCAGATATTATGTATCTTTACCCCTAAACATTTTATTTTGTCATTCTTAAAATCACTCAAAGTCATTGTTTTACGATAACCAGAATACAATTATTGACATGAAAAAATAATACTCTTTAGTTTAGCAGTCAGGAAACAACGACCCTGGACCAAATTTAGCCTGCCAGCTGTTTGTGAGTGGTCCATGAGCTAAGAATAATGTTTATGTTTTAAAAATGTTGAAAAAAATTAAAATAATATTAATGCTCCATGGTATATGAAAATTATATGAATATCCAACTCAAGTGTCCATAAAGTTTAAAAATTAAAAAAAAATTTTTTAAGTTTATTTGTTTTTGAGAGAGAGACAGAAAGAGTGAGCAGGGGAGGAGCTGAGAGAGTGGGAGAGAGAGAATGTCAAGCAGGCTCTGGGTTTTCAGCACGAAAGCCCAATGTAGCTCGAACTCACAAACCATGACCTGAGCTGAAACCAAGAGTCAGACACTTAACTGACTGAGCCACCCAGGTGCCCGTAGCTTAAAAAAAATTTTATGTGGAGATAAGTATAGACATATATTTATGCAATGCAAGTAAAAAATTGCAAAAATAGTATATAGAGTATCATGTACCATTAAACCTATTTCCCCCAATGGTAACATGTTATGGTAGTATAATAGCAAAACCACAAAAATGACATTGGTTCAATACTATTAACTACACTACAGTGCTTATTCAGTTTTCACAATTTTTGAATGTATTCGTGTGTGTGTGTGTGTGTGTGTGTGTGTGTGTGTGTGTGTGTAGTTCTATTAAATGTTATCCTACATACAGATTCTTGTAAACACTACCACAATGGAACAATGGAAGTAAAGTTTGTTGACTGCTGATCTAATTGATAAACTTATTCAAGTCTCACCAATTTCCAAAACAGTCTCCATATTGAAATTTTTTTGTTCAAGTCAAAGATTCAATTTAGAATAAAGTGCTGCATTTAGTATCATATCTCTTCAATCTCCTTTAATCTACAAATCTTTGGTTTTCATGACCTAAACATATTTAGAGGCCAGGTATTTTAGAATTCCCTTTAAATTTAAATTTAAATTACACTTTGTTTCTTCATGATAAAATTCAAGTTATGCAATTTTTGGCAAGAATATCAAAAATTTATTTTTTCTTCTCGGCATATTATATCAGGAGACACTTGAGTTGATTCATTACTGGAAATATTAACATTGGTTACTGGTTAAGGTGGAGTGTGGTGGATTTCTCCTGTGTAAAATCACTGTTTTCCCCTTTTTTCATTGTTAAGTTCTTGTAAGAAGAAACATTGATATTATATGTATATCCTATTCTTCTAAAACTCATACCACCAGGTTTAGCATCAACTGATAATTCTAAATTAATTCTTTTTATAATGGTTGTCATTGGTGATTTTCTAATACCATCATTTCTTCTACATTTATCCATTGGCATTGTACTCAAAGGAATAGCTTTATAAATAAAATTTTTATTTATCCCTTGATTTATTTAAATCCATTTGAACTTACAACTTCTTATTTTATTCAATGCACTACAATCCACTATCACTATTATTAATTTCAATGCTCAGTTTGGTCTGAATTTTACCTATCCCTTCCCTTCAAGTTGGTTCCTGTGTTCTTTTAAATTGTGCCCACAATTCTCTGAGCACTTCCTTACTTTCTCTTACTTTCTGGTAAAATAAGATGTTTCAACCTCATCTTGTACTTTCCAATCCCACTTCTTGGAAACTGTCATTTTTCTCAAAAGTCCTGGTTTCTTTTATGGAGAGTATACTTAGAAACCAAAACTCATTGCTATCAGTTTATCATTGTTCATAAGGTCCTCTCAATAATTACAAACTGCGAAATATATGTATGTAAATACCTACATGTATATCTATTTTAATAAAACCACTCGTTCATACTGATACATTAAAATTCAATTCAACTATACAAGTTTCACTCTTTCTTTTTTTTAATATTTGTACCTTCTATCCCTAGCAGTGAGATACTTCATTCTTAATAGTTTTATTGCTATGTCTTCAAGTTCACTTATATTTCATCTTCATTCTCTAATATACCATTAACCCCATGTAGTAGAATTTTTATTTTACAAATTGTGTACTCCATTTCCAGAAGTTATTTTTTTTTTAATAACACTTAGGTTTATTATGTTCTTGGTTTTCTCTAAATTGTGGGTAATTTATAATAGCTCATCTGTTAGTTTCATTATCTCTATCATTTCCCAAACTTTTTATTGAATAGCTTTTATCTTTTTTCTGGTTATGGAACAGATTATACTGCCTTTTAGCATTTTTTAAAATTTTGAGTTGTATGCTAGCCATTTTGACCTTTATATCATTGAACGCTGGATTTCAGGGTCTCCCTTTAAAGTGTGTTAGATATATTCTGGCCGGCAGGTAGCTGTGGTTACCTTCACCCCTTTGGAATAAGTTTTTAACTTTATGAGGGTCGACCTAGAGTTGCATTTACCCCGGATCAGTGATTGTGATTTACTTAAGAACTGTGAATGATTTTCCCCCAGGAGACATTATGCAATGTCTGGATACAGTTTGGATTGTCATTACTTGCAGGGGGGACGGGAACAATATTCCTAATGACAGGGGTATCCTGCTACTAAAATATTTTAGGTAGAAAAAAAGGATGTTATTAAACATACAATGGCCAGGACATAATCCTATAGCAAAGAATTATTCATCCCAAAGTGTCAATAATGCTGTAGTTGAGAATCCCTGTCTTGGAACTAGTTTCGCCCTACTGCTAGCTGACAATTCATGGGTCTCTAATAAATAGTTTGGATATTCAATGAAGATTTTCCACTCTCTTTGCTTGGAACTCAAACATCTCCCAAACCTTTGGGAGTGGTTTGGCTTATAATTCCCCATTGATCCATCTTTGCTTGGATTCATGGAGTTTCACTATTCTGCACATGTGCCTTAAAATTCAGCAATAGACTTAATGGAACGTCTCTGCTGATATCTGGAGATTTTTCTTTGCCTAGATTTTTCACCTCCAGAATTCTTCCCTGTAAACCAGCTGCGCGAACTCCTTAAACTCTTTTTTGACTCTTTTTAATTTAGTGAGACCACTATGATCTATTTGGGATCCTCCTCCATGAATCATAATCTAAAAAGTAATCTTAAGTATCCTTTAATTTTAGTCTTTTCTTCCAGGGATCATAGTCTTGCCTTGCTTGTTCAGTATGTCATCTAGCTTGTCCAGTTTTTTAATAGTTCATGGTGAGATGGCGAGAGTGGCTCTAGTTAGTTTATTATTCCCAGAGGCAGATGTTGCTTCTTAGCTTTCGTGGTGGAAGTATCATTTTTACTTTTTCAGAACATATAATACTATATTATTCTGACATTCTCATTCCGACTTATATTTTATTCTCAGATATATAATTAAATATATGAAATGATTTCCATTTATCCTTTTGCCCATTTCCCCATTCATCTTTTGTTTGAATGAAGATTATTCTCTCATCAACTCTAAAAGGAGATTGTGAGTGTAGCATTCCTTGGATCTTATATGTTTAAAACTATCTTTCAATAGCATTAATATTTGAAGGACAGCTTGACTGAATATAAATTTCTTGGACATATTTCTTTTCTTCAGTGTTTTGAAAATGCAACTCCATTGTATGATTTTTTTCCCCCAGAAGTATCTTTTTGGATGAATTATTTTGCTGTTATAAGGAATTAACCTCTTTGTTTTAAAGATTTGAAGATTTTGTATTCATCTTTAAACTCTAATAGCTTTACTGAAATAATGTCAGAGTTGATTATGCTGAACTTATTTTTGCAGGTATCTGTTGGACACTTTCAGTTTCTTTTTACTAAAAGTTTTTCTGGACTTATGTTTTAAATATTAATTATATTTCATTGGTATGTTTCTTTTTTAGAGACTTAAATTTTGTATACTTGTTATAGAAACAATATTTCTCCTTTGCCTGTTCACTTCAACCACTTTTGTGTACACATTTTTTATCTTATTTTCATTTTGTAGATTACTTCCCTGTCTTTCTTCAATGCCCTTAATTAAATAGCATTTTAATTTATTTTACCTTGGCTACCTTTAATTTAGTATTCATTTCCAACATGGTTTTGTATTTTACTTATTATTTCCTGAATTCGATCACTTATTTTTTCATTTCTTCCTGATACATTATTTGGTCAATTTCTTTTTCAAAAATTTTTTACATTAATCCCAGTATAGTTAACATACAATGTTGTATTAGTTCCAGGTGTACAATATAGTGATTTAACAATTCCATACAATACCCAGTGCTCATCAGAAAGTGTCCTCCTTAATCTGCATCACCTATTTCACCATCCCCCCGACCTCCCCATCAGTTTTGTTGTCTATAGTTAAGAGTCTGTTTCTTGGTGTGTCTTTCTCCCCGCTTTTCTCATTTGTTTTGTTTCTTAAATTTCACATTCGAGTGAAGTCATATGGTGTTTGTCTCCTTTCTCTGAGTGACTTATTTCACTTAGTGTGCTTTCTTCCACAGCATATATACTAAAAAAAATAATAAAAGTCAATTTCTTTTTAATTTTTGAATTTCTGATTCAAAATAGTTTTTGATTCTTTCAAATGTTTGTTTGAAGATATTGGCCTCAATTTGTAGTGTTGTGTTACAGTTTTAATTTGCTTTTTTTCCTTTCTTTCTTTCTCTTTCTTTCTTTCTTTCCTTCCTTCGTTCCTTCCTTCCTTCCTTCCTTCCTTCCTTCCTTCCTTATTTTTTTGAGAATGAGAGGCAGAGGTTTGCATAAGCTGAGACATTTTGATTCTCATTTTCTATTTAATTTTATAGTTGCTTTGAATGTAGTTTGCTTTCATCATTCATTTCTTGATTTGGACTAGTTTATAAGATTTGTAGGTCAAGAGTGCCCTCGTCTGTCTGTGTTGTGAAGTAGAATTTCCTTAAATGATTGCTTTGGCTTCTTCCTTCCCTCCCCTTCTGCTGCTGCAGAAATAGAGGAAAATTTTTACCAGAATTAGCTTGCTAAAGCCATGTTAATCCTTTGTCCTGACAGCTGTCTGACCCTTCTGTTATCTTTTCCTTTATCTTGTTTGACTAAGTAGGAAGGACTTGTATGCCCTCTGATATTTTAGAACTTTTTTGGTCAGCATGAACCCAACTTTATTTTTTGTTTCTTTGTTCTTTCAATTCTAAAACCCCTAAAAGTGCCTCTCCCTTCCTTTTAACTTACTTTCACCCCCAAATCTGGAGCTTTAAAAGATAGTCACCTCAACTTACACACTTTTTAAAAAATGTTTATTTTATTTATTTTGAGAGAAAGAGAGAGCACAAGCAGGGGAGGGACAGAGAGAGAGAGAGAGAGAGAGAGAGAGAGAATCCCAAGGAGGCTCTGCACTATCAGTACAGAGCCTGACATGGGGCTTGATGTCATGAACAGCAAGATCATGACCTGATCTGAAATCAAGAGATGGACACTTAAGTGACTGACCACCCAGTGCTCCTATACACACTTTTGTGTCCCTCTTATATTCAGGGCTCTGTCTTGATTTTAGGTCAATCTTAAATTTGCCACTAGTTTCCTTCTCTTTTCTACACAAGTTTTCACTCTATGAAAACACTCAGTGGGAGCATGAGAGATACTAAAGTTGGATATTAAATTCTGTGCTTATAAGTAACTTGACGTTTGAGTATTTTCTCTTTTTTGTAAAAACATGCTTTTATTGGAAAAACATATTCAGATATATAAAATTTGTAAAATCATTAGAAATATATTTTATTTATGTGATTCTATATGGTGTTTATATGCAACAGTGTTGTAGACACATCTTTAAAAGAAGTAACACTGCACTTATTCACATATGATATTAGCATCTTTAGAAACATTTTCCATGAAATTTCCACTGAAATAATACTACCCAGATAAAAGGTTATTCTATTACTATTAATCATTCTTTTATCTATGTTATTTGAAATATTATATTCAATGCACCACAGTGCAGTGAATGGATACATTTTATCTTCTACTTATGTCTTGTGGGTTTGGGTAGTTTTATTTGTTCTTCTGTTGTAGTATATTGTTTTTGGAGAATATGTAGGGAGATATGGATTTAAGTAGCCACTATTATAATCACTAACCCATAAGTCTGTATATATTTTTTAATCACTTAAAAATAACACTTCATTTCTGAATGTATTAATGTTTATTTGCATAACAGTCAAATTGAGCATATTTTCATATATTCATTTTCTATTCTATGTCTTAGCTTGTGATTTTTCTTCATTTATTATTTAATTATCCATTTTCCACTTGGGTATTAATTGAAAATTGGGCAAAGTAAATGAATTGGAGATTCCTATGTTTTTGTAAGAATTCTTTATATATCAAGATTATTATCACTTCTTCATATATTGCATTTTAAAAATATTTCAATATCTTTTGTTTTAATTTTTAATGTTTATTTATTATTGAGAGACAGAGAGAGACAGAGCATGAGCAGGGGAGGGGCAGGGAGAGGAGGAGACAGATTCTGAGGCAGGCTCCAGGCTCTGAGCTCTCAGCACAGAGCCTGACGCGGGGCTTGAACTCACAAACTGTGAGATCAGGACCTGAGTCAAAGTCTGACGCTTAACCGCCTGAGCCTCCCAGGCGCCCCTGAATATTTCAATATCTTTAATGTACTTTTAATACTTTGTGTTATGTTTTTTGAATATTTTCCCATGATAACTTCTAAGCAATTATTATTTATAAAGAAACTATTTTTTGGGGCGCCTGGGTGGCGCAGTCGGTTAAGTGTCCGACTTCAGCCAGGTCACGATCTCGCGGTCCGTGAGTTCGAGCCCCGCGTCGGGCTCTGGGCTGATGGCTCAGAGCCTGGAGCCTGTTTCCGATTCTGTGTCTCCCTCTCTCTCTGTCCCTCCCCCGTTCATGCTCTGTCTCTCTCTGTCCCAAAAATAAATAAACGTTGAAAAAAATTTTAAAGAAACTATTTTTTATGTTTTTACTTTGATTCCACTTAGCACACAGTGTTCTCTTGGTTTCTGGTATACAATAAAGTGATTCAACAATTCCATACATCAGCTGGTGCTCATCACAACAAATGCACTCCTTAATTCCTAGTGCCTATTTCACCCATCCTCTCTGGTAACCATCAGTTTGTCCTCTGTAGTTAAGTTTGTTTCTCGGTTTGTCTCTCTTATGTATATCTCTTTTTTTCCCTTTACTCTTGTGCTTTGTTTCAATTCCACATATGAATGAATCATATACCAATTTTCTTTCTCAAACTGACATATTTCACTGAGCATTATACTCTCTAGCTCCATCCATGTTGTTGCAAATAGCAAGATTTCATTCTTTTTAATGGCTAATATTCCATTACTACATCTTCTTTATCTATTCCTCAATCAGTGGACACTTGGGCAGCTTCCATAGTTTGGCTATTGTGAACAATGCTGCTATAAACAAAGGGGTGCATGTACCCCTTTGAATTAGTGTTTTTGTATTCTTTGGGTAAATACAGAGTAGTGCGATTGCTGGATTGTGGGGTAGTTCTATTTTTAACTTTTTGAGGAATCTCCATACTATTTTCCACAGTGGTGGCACCCGCTTGCATTCCCACCAACAGCGTACAAGGGTTTCTTTTTTTCCGCATCTTCCTTTTGTTTCTTGTGTTTTTGATTGTAGCCATTCTGACAAGTGTGAGGTGATATCTCATTGTAGTTTTGATTTGCACTTTTCTGATGATAAGTGATGAACATCTTTTCATGTGCCTGTTGGCCATCTGTATGTCTTCTCTGAAGAAATGTCTATTCATGCCTTCTGCCTATTTTTTTAATGTTTTTATTTTACTTTTGAGAGAGACAGATTGCGAGTGGGGGAGGGGCAGAGAGAGAGGGAGACAGAATCTGAAGCAGGCTCCAGCCTGTGAGCTATCAGTGCAGAGCCCGACACAGGGCTTGAACTCACAGACTGTGAGATCATGACCTGAGTCGAAGTCAGTCATGTATCCAACTGAGCCACCCAGGTGCCCCAGTCTTCTGCCAATTTTTAAATTGGATTATTTGTTTCCAGGTGTTGAATTATATCAGTTCTTCATTTATTTTGGATACTAGTCCTTTATCAGATATGTCATTTGCAAATATCTTCTCCCATTTTCTATGTTGCTTTTTAGTTTTGTTGATTGTTTCCTTTGCTGTGAAGAAGCTTGTTATTTTGATGAAGTCCCAATAGTTTATTTTTACTTTTTTTCCCCTGCTTCAGGGAAAGAAAAAAGTTGCTTCAGCCAGGTCAAAGAAGTTATTGCTTGTGTTATCTTCAAGGATTTTTATAGTTTCAGGTTTCACATTTAGGTCTTTAGTACATTTTGAATTTATTTTTGTGTATGGTGTAGAAAAGAGGTTCAGTTTCTTTCTTTTGCGTGTTGTTGACCAGTTTTCCCAACACCATTTGTTGAAGAGACTACCTTTTCCCATTGGATATCCTTTTCTCCTTTCTTGAAGATTAACTGATCTTATAGTTGTGGATTTATTTCTGGATTTTCTATTCTGTTCTATTGATCTATATGTCTACTTTTGAGCCAGTACCATACCGTTTTGATTACTACAGCTTTGTAATATAACTTGGAGTCCATAATTGTGATGCCTCCACCTTTGCTTTTCTTTTCCAAGGTGGCTTTGACTATTTAGGGTTTTTTGTGGTTCCATACAAATTTTAGGAGAGTTTGTTTTAGTTCTGTGAACAATGCTGTTGGTATTTTGATAAGGATTGCATTAAATGTGTAGATTGCTTTGGGTAGTTTAGACATTTTAACAATATTTCTACTTCCAATTCATGAGCATGGGATTTCCATTTCTTTTTGTCTTCTTTAATTTCTTCCTTGATGTCTTATAGTTTTCAGAATACAGGTCTTTCACTTTCAGGTCTTTGGTTAAGTTTATTCCTAGATATCTTATTATTTTGGTGCAGTTGTAAATGGGATTGCTTTCTTAATTTCTCTTCGTCTTTCTTCATTATTGGTGTATACAAAGGCAACAAATTTCTACATATTGATTTTGTATCCTGCAACTTTATTGAATTTATTTATCAGTTCTAGCAGTTATTTGGTGGAAGCTTTTGATTATTCTATACATAGAGTCATCTCCTCTGCAAATAGTGAAAGTTTTACTTCTTCCTGAATGATTTCAATGTTTTTTTTTTCTTTTTGTTTTCTGATTGCTGTGGCTAAGACTTCCAGTACTATGTTGAAGAAAAGTGGTGAGAGTGGATGTGTTTGTCTTCTTCCTGAACTTAGGGGAAAAACTTTAATTTTTTCTCCATTGAAGATGATGTTAGCTGTGGGTTTTTCATAGTGGCTTTTATTATGGTGAGGTATGTTCCCTCTAAATCTGCTTTGTTGAGGGTTTTTATCATGAATGGATATAGTACTTTATCAGATGCTTTTTCTGTGTCTATCGACATGATCATATAGTTTGTATCTTTTCTCTTATTGATGTGATATATCATATTAATTAGTTTGTGAATAATTAACCACCCTGCAATCCAGTAATAAATCCCACTTGATTGTGGTGAAGCATTTTTTAAAAGTATTGTTGGATTTGCTTTGCTAATATTTTGTTAAGGATTTTTGTGTCTATATTCATCGAGGATATTGGCCTGCAGTTGACTTCTTTTGTGTGGTCTCTTTATCTAGTTTTGGTATCAGAGTGATACTGGCCTCAGAGAATGCATCTGGAAATTTTATTTCCTTTTCTATTTTTTTGAATAGTTTGAGAAGAATACACACTAACTCTTCTTTAAATGTTTGATAGCATTCACCTGTGAAGCCATCTGGTCCTGGACTTTTGTTTCTTGGGAGTTTTTGATTATTGATTCAATTTCTTTGCTGGTTATCTGTTCAAATTTTCTATTTCTTCCTCTTTCAGTTTTGGTAATTTATACGTTCCTAGGAATTTATCCATTTCTGTTAGGTTGTCTAGTTTTTATTTATATTTTTGTGGTGGTATTGGTTATTATTTCTCCTCTTTCATTTGTGATTTTATTTGAGTCCTTTTTTACCTTTTCTTGATAAGTCTGGCTAGAGATGTATCAATTTCATTGATTTTTTCCAAGAAAACCATCTCCTGGTTTTATTGATCTGTTCTATTATTTTTAAAGTTTCTATATCATTTATTTCTGCTCTTATCTGTATATTTCATTCCTTCTTCTGGTTTTATGTTTTGTCTGTTGTTCTTTTTCTAGTTCCTTTAGGTGTAAGGTTAGGTTGTTTATTTGAAATTTACACTAACTTCTTGGTGTAGGCCTGCATTGCTATAACCATTTAGAACCATTTTGCTGCATCCCGAAGATTTTGGACCATTTTGTTTCATTTTCATTTGTTTCCATAAACTTTTTTACTTCTTTTTTGATTTCCTGGTTGACCTATTCATTGTTTAGTAGCATTTTATGTAACCTCCATGTATTTGTGGTCTTTACACATTTTTACTTGTGGTTGACTTCTAGTTTCATAGAATTTTCGTTAGAAAAAATTATTGGTATCACTTTGACCTTCTTGAATTTGTTGAAGCTTGTTTTGTGGCCTAATATGTGATCTTTTCTTGAGATTGTTTCATGTGCACTTGAGAATAATGTGTATTCTTCTCTTTTAGGATAGAACGTATGAATATATCTGTTAAATCCAGTTGTTCCAGTGTGTCATTCAGAGCCATTGTTTCCATGTTGATTTTATGTGTAGGTGATCTGTCCATAAATGTAAGCAGGGTATTAAACTTCCCTACTAATACTGTATTATTATGATTAGTTATTTTATGTTTATTAACAGTTTTATGTATTTCAGGGTTCTATGTTGGGTGCATAAATATTTACAATTGTTGTATCTTCTTTTTGGATGATTCCCTTTATTATTATTTAGTGTCCTTCTTTGTCTCTTGTTACAGTCTTTGTTTTAAAGTCTATTTTGTCCAATATAAGTATTGCTACTCTGGGTTTTTTTTTGACATCCATTTGCATGATAGATAGATAAAGAGAGACAGAGAGAGATGATCTCCATTTGCATCCAACCCCTCACTTTCAACCCACAGATATCTTTAGGTCTAAAATGAGCCTGTTGTGGGCAGCATATAGATAGGTCTTGTTCTTTTTATCCATCGTGTCACCCTATGTCTTTTGATTAGAGTGTTTAGACCTTTTTCATTCAAAGTAATTACTGATAAATATGTATTTATTGCCACTTTATTACTTGTTTTGTAGTTATTTCTGAAGATTTTCTCTGATCCTTTCTTGTCTTTCTCTCTGTCATGGTTTGTTGATTTTCTTTAGTGATATATTTGGATTTCTTTCTTTTTTTTTTTTTTTAATTTTTTTTTTCAATGTTTATTTATTTTTGGGACAGAGAGAGACAGAGAATGAATGGGGGAGGGGCAGAGAGAGAGGGAGACACAGAATCGGAAACAGGATCCAGGCTCTGAGCCATCAGCCGAGAGCCCGACGCGGGGCTCGAACTCACGGACCGCGAGATCGTGACCTGGCTGAAGTCGGACGCTTAACCGACTGCGCCACCCAGGCGCCCCTGGATTTCTTTCTTTTTATTCTTTGCATATTTATTAGTGGTTTTTGATATATGGTTACCATTAGGTTCGTATATAATGCCTTCTGCATACAGTTATCTATATTAAGTTTATGGTTGTTTAAGTTTGAAACTATTATTTACTTCTCCCATGTTTTAGGTATGTGTTATCATATTTTACATGCTTTTATTTTCAGAGTTCCTTGATTTATTTTTTACAGAAATATTCATTTTTACTGGTTTTGTTTTTCCTACCTCACACTGTGGCTTTTGGTCTCTGCTTTCTTCTTAAAGAGTCCCCTTTCATATTTCTTACCCAGCTGGTTTAATGGGCATGAACTCCTTTAGATTTTGTTTGTTTAGAAAACTCTTTATCTCTCCTTCTGTTCTGAATGATAACCTTGATGGATAAAGTATTCTGGACTGTGGACTTTTCCCATCAGCAGTTTGAATATATCATGCCTCTTCCTTCTGGCCTGAAAAGTTTCTGCTGAAAAATCTCCTGATAGCCTTATAGTTTTCCCATGTATATTACTATATTCTTTTGTCTTGCACCAGAACTGAGGCTCTGCAAAATTCCCCAGTCAGGAGATGTGGTGTGAGTAGGAATTTTGACTGGTCTTCTGTGGGAGGGAGCCTGCCTAGCTAGGATTAAGGCAAGTGAGAGTGGGAAGAGTAGTTCCACTGGAGTGCAGCAGGGTGGGGTTTGGTGTAAGTAAATTAGATAGTCAGTGTGGGCTTTGCACTGGTTCCTTAAGGTGTTCCAGTGCCCACACTGAGGGGTGGGGGAGAGAAACAGTGCTGGCTAGCTCCCTCACTCCTGGAGGGGTCCTTTGCAAACGCTGCCTCTCTGTGATGCACTCTGAGATGAGCAAATAAGTTTCCCACTGTGTGCCCCAGCTGGTGGTATCCAGATCACTGTTTCAACACCATATGTCCATGGGTTATTTGCCTGCCTTCTCTCCAAGAGCACCACAATGCCCTCCAGGTTCCATCCCATCCAAGCCTGCTGACCCTCAAAACTCCAGGCTTTAAGCTGGTTGCCAAAAGTCACAAGGTTCAGCCCTTCTCTCTCTTGAAGCCAACCACTATGGGGATTTGTTTTCCCCTTTCTCTCCCCTGTATGCTAGTTTGTCTCTCAACCCTCTCCACAACCATGGCTCTCCTTCCACCCCTGTGAAGCAGCCACAATCCATCTCTCTCCCAAACCACTTCTCTGCATGTCCTGACCTCTCTTGATGAGTCTCTTCTCTACCTTTAGCTGTGGGGTTTGTTCTGCCACTCTTCAGGTAAATTTCTGGGTTATTTAGGATTATTTGATAGTTATATAATTGTCTTTGTGGGAAGAGTAGAGCCCTCCTACTCCACTGCCATCTTCTAACCATTGTCCTATAGAAAAACTATATGTTATATATTATTATATAGGCAGGTAACTATATAATTGAACATTGTGCATTATAGAGAGTACAAATTGAACATTTCTACTAATAATAGACTTTTTGGTTGATTCACTTAGCTTTTCTTAAAAAAAAGTGACTGTTAGTACTGATAACTTTCTTTTCTGTTCCTATATTTATATTCCTAGGTTTGTAAATTCGTGTATTTGGAAAAATTTGATTATCCATAATAATTAATGTTGAATAATAAAGATATTAGAAGATGCTCTTATTTTGGCCCTGACTTTCACAGGAATGATTCATTCATGTGTTTTAACATGGACTATGATAGGACTATTGGTGTTAAAGCATATTTATCATTCAAAAATCTTCAATTGCAACAGGATTTTTAAATTAATTGGTATATTCATAACATTTTCTCCTTTTAAAATAACTCTGTATGTGTGATTTTACTGCTTCTATTGTTCACAATGTAATGAATTTCTATTATTTCCTTTATTTTTAAATGGACTAACTGAAAATTTTCCATGAACTCTATTGGGTTGATTTTTCTGTTTTCTTTATACCTGCTTTTGGTTCATTTGAAAAATATTAATTTAAAGTGCTTATATATTTTCAACATTGTTGAAGGAAATGAGAATATAGTATAGTACAAGATAAAAAGGCTTGTGTTCTCATGAGACTTAGATTTTACAAATAGAAACACACAATAAACAACTAATAACTAATATCATTTTATAAATATATTAGTTCCATGAGAATAAAACTGAATCAAATGCTAAGCATGTCTTGAGTAAATGGCATTTTAGACAGAAACCTCTGCCATTATTAATCTTTTTTTCTGTTTTCTTGGGGTTTTTTCTGTATATTAAATTTTTTTAAATGTTTATTTATTTTTGAGAGAGACAGAGATACAGAGTATGAGCGGGGGAGGGGCAGAGAGAAAGAGGGAGACACAGAATCTGAAGCAGTCTCCAGACTCTGAGCTGTCAGCACAGAGCCCAATGTGGGGCTCGAACTCACAAATGGCAAGATTATGACCTGAGCTGAAGTCAGATGCTCAACTAACTGAGCCACCCAGGCACCCCTTTTTTCTGTATATTTTAAAATATAATTAGCTTCTGTGTTTTTATACCTTTTAATAATTAACCTTTTTAAAACTATTGGTTCAAAAGGAGATACCCTCGAGTTTAATTTTATTATGTTTGGGAAATTATTCGTAAAGATGCTAAGGAGAGGGAAGTATATAATATGCTACCTGGATTCATTCCTCAGCTTTGCTCCATCTCTATTAAGAGAATATGTAGGAGATAATTTATGATGATCTTTATGGTGACTGATGATCTTCAAGGGCTCAGATGAGCATCAAAGTATACATTATGATTTGTGTTTCAATTTGAATTGACCCTAAATCTTGGTGCTCCTGTACTCTCAAAAGAGGATAAATATGAGGATTCAAGAATTTAACCCAACTTAAAACCTTCTTGAAGAACCTGGGCTTCAGTTTTTCCAGTAGAACTGCCTGTTAGTAAATATGAGAGGGAAACATGAGTTGAAGAACGTTCAGTTTATTGTGAGAGAAAGAATAGCATGATGGTTAAGTTACTTGTTCGGAAGCCAAATTGCTTGGATCCCAGCCCTCTCCTGTATCTAATTTGTAAACAACATAAGTCACTTAATACTTGTTTTCTAAGGTTGCTTGTTTGGAAAGAGAGGTAGAAATATGGTTGATGAAATAGGATAAGTTACTATGAATACCAACTCATAACATTATTGTTTGTATTAAATTACTACATGTAGGGGCGCCTGGGTGGCGCAGTCGGTTAAGCGTCCGACTTCAGCCAGGTCACGATCTCGCGGTCCGTGAGTTCGAGCCCCGCGTCGGGCTCTGGGCGATGGCTCAGAGCCTGGAGCCTGTTTCCGATTCTGTGTCTCCCTCTCTCTCTGCCCTCCCCCGTTCATGCTCTCTCTCTGTCCCAAAAATAAATAAACGTTGAAAAAAAAATTAAAAAAAAATTACTACATGTAAGGAACTTAGGAGAGTGTCTAGAACACAGTTATAACTCAATAAATGTTCTGGATTATTATTATTTATTACTATTTCTTTTAGTATTTCTTTTTTTTTTTTTCAACGTTTATTTATTTTTGGGACAGACAGAGACAGAGCATGAACGGGGGAGGGGCAGAGAGAGAGGGAGACACAGAATCGGAAACAGGCTCCAGGCTCTGAGCCATCAGCCCAGAGCCCGACATGGGGCTCGAACTCACGGACCGCGAGATCGTGACCTGGCTGAAGTCGGACGCTTAACCAACTGCGCCACCCAGGCGCCCCTAGTATTTCTTTTAGTATTATTATTCCAGCTAGGAACCTTGCTCCATGAGAATTTTTGTTCTTTAAAAAATTTTTTTAATGTTTTATTTATTTTTGAGAGAAAGAGAGAGAGACAGAATGTGAGCAAGGGAGGGGCAGAGAGAGAGGGAGACACAGAATCTAAAGCAGGCTCCAGGCTCCTAGCTGACAGTACAGAGCCCGACCTGGGGCTCGAACTCATGAACCATGAGATCATGATCTGAGCAGAAGTCAGTGCTTAACTGACTGAGTTACCCAGGCGCCCTGTTCTCTCTTTATGATGATGATACCATAACACCTTGTAAATAAATTATTTTCCTTTGGAAGCTCTTGCTAGCCCTCATTTCTGTGGCAAAGTATTGCCTTTGTTCCCTGTTGAATTAATTTTTCCTACTCTATAGTCCTCTTTCTCATTACAGTGCAGTTATTTATGGTGAGTCCATCTTTCTGTGGTGATGCAGAAGCCACTCTGTTTCTGTGCCACTGATACGTTTCTGTGTTAGTTGAGAACATGTTAGAGCTGGTTAGGTAATCAGGTCTACTTCAGTCCTGAAAGCAAAAGAGGAATCATCAGTTCCTCCCATTTTCTTTGTGCAGGCTCTGATCTTTGAAAACAATGTAATGGTTTTTGGAAAGAAACAAGTTATAAATCCAGACTGAGGCATACTCCTAATTTATTATAGACTTATGAAACATCTCTTGCCCAGGCCCATACTGCTAAGGGAGCTTAGCAAAGAACAAGATGTGGTTTCCAGTAAAACACTAAATATTAGAATGCGGCCTGCATTCCCATGGGAAGAGATTTACCAGTACCAATATGTACTAACAAATAGAAAATAAATGGTTTCCTAGTGTGAAAGGATTTCAATCTAAAATTGGACCAGAGGATATGAAAGAGAAGGATCTCATACATTTGCCCTCAGGAATACAAAACTTAAAAACTGAGACTGAGTCCCTGTGAATGCCTGACTTACAGAAAATTGGAATTTTCTCCTGACATTGAACATTTGCCAAGAATCTCTCCCTATCCTCAAGCAAGGGAAATTACTGCTTTGACTCTGGCTGGACTCCCCCAACTCTTTGCATTCCTTGCCCCTAAATACAGCTCAACCCAAACCTTCAATGGGCTTGCCTGTGGTTTGCTGCAGTTTAAGTTTCCCAAGTTGCAATTTATCTTCTATTCCTGATTAAACTCAATTTTTGGTAAATTCAAACCTGCCTCAGTTTACCTCTTTATTGGGATGACACTATGGTACTTGGCCCCCTTTGGAATCTACAGATTTTACAGGGTTAGAGGTCACTTGGTGGCTCATTAGCTTTAGTCTGTTGTGAAAGAGATGGATAGAAAGGTTTTGGCAGGGGTCTTAATTCTCCAAGCAACTGAAACTGTGGAATAATGAGAAGAGTGATCATATTAAAGTCACACAGGGTGCAGTTGCATAGGAGCCATTGTGCCACTACCTAATTGGGGATTCTAGGCTAGGTTATTTCATTTCTTTGGACTTCAGTTTCTTTATTGGTGTAAAGTAATCTAGTAAATAATAAATGATGAATAAAAAATATGATATAATTTGTAATCTCTATAAAACATCATTTAAAATGACTTACCATTACATGGGTTCACATTCACCATAGTTTTGATTATGTTTCCAAAGAAAGTTATGCTATCTAAGACTTTTTCTTAACCTATATGTGGTGACTTATAACTCCTTCAAAGTTGAATGAATTTGGACATTTAATCTATGAGCTTTAGCTTCCTATCCATAAAATGGGAATAATAATACCTGTTTCTTAGATTTATTGATAGAGCTCAATTAAATAATAGCTATTAATTACCAACTACTGTACCTGGCAAAATAAAATGAAAATACTGCACAGTATTAGTTTTGTCTGCCTTTCACTTTTTCTTTAATTTTATTTCTACCTCTTTTTCCCCCCTAATTAGCCCATAGACTTTACCTTAATTATAGGGTAGCCTCTGGTTGTTTGACTTGGAGGATTTTCTTTTTTAAAAAAATTAATTTATTCAAATTCAAGTTAGTCAACATACAGTGTAGTATTGGTTTCAGGAGTAGAGCCCAGTGATTCATCATTTACATATGACACCCAGTGCTCATCCTAAGAAGTGCTCTCCTTAATGCCCATCTCCCATTTAGCCCATCCACCCACCCACTTCTCCTCTAGCAGCTCTCAGTTCTTATGTCTCTTATGGTTTGCCTCCCTCTCTGTTTTTATCTTATTTTCCTTCTCTTCCCCTATGTTCATTTGTTTTTCTCTTAAATTCCACATATGAGTGAAATTACATGATATTTGTCTTTCTCTGACTGACTTATTTCTCTTGGCATAATACCCTCTAGTTCCATTCATGTTGTTGCAAAGGGCAAGATTTCATTCTTTTTGATCACCAAGTAATATTCCATTGTATGTATATACCACATCTTCTTTATCCATTCATCAGTCGATGGACATTTGGGCTCTTTGCATAATTTAGCTATTGTTGATATCACTGCTATAAACATTATGGGAGATTTTCTTATCAAGACTAAATTCTGGGTTCTCTTACAGGGTATGAAGGGACCAGGCCCAGAGGCTGCCTAGGTTTTTTTTTTTTTTTGTTTTTTGTTTTTATAAGATTTACCTATAATTACTGAGCTTATCATTGCCAAGGTCTTTCTTCTTATCTCATCTTTTCTCTCTCCTTTCTACCTTTTCCCATCCTATCATAAACCAAATTAAAATGTTCATCTTCACTATGGTAGTTCTCTTTTTGTTGTACCACCCTGCTGTGATTTTTGGCAGCTGTATGTATCCTTCCTTGGGGATTTATTTCAGCTGGATAGAGCTGTCTTGCCCATGGCTTTTACTCCTTCCTAGGGGCAGACTTTATCCAATGACTCGTCCATGCAGGGGTACAAAAGCCCTAGACCTTAGTCTCAATTTGGGATTTCTCTAAAGGACCATCTCAGTTTTAGAGATCACTGTGGGATTGACTGAGGTTTCTGATGATCCTGGGTTGCAATTAACTTCCTCCTGCATAGTCCTCTTCTCTCACCCTCTAACAGATGTTGTTTCTGAGGGCATGCCCCAGTAAACCTCCAGTGGTAAATCTCCATCTTAGAGTTTGTTTCCTGGGAAACCAGCTTATGATAGTCTTAGATAGCTTGTACCCCAAAAGATTTACTTAGTAGGACTCATTTTTCTCATCAACTACACAGACATTGCAAGAGTAGAACTGTGCACATAAATTCCAATTATTAGGCTCAGGTGTACTAATTTTTGTGCCTATTCTTTTTTGTGTTAGGCTGAGTGGGGAAATTATGGAAAATCCAGAAAGACCATTTTAGAAGATGAAAATATTGTCTGCACCAGTAGACATGCGTGTGCTCTTCCTTCAGGATTGCCTCTGTTTTCAGCCAACCTGAAAAACTCATCCTTGACTTCTCCCTCAGAATGAAGATCCTACTTTAGATATTGTCCAGAATAGCTGTTATCTCATGAACAGTTGACCATCTACTCTGGGTCACTTACTCTGGAAACCAACATGATGAAAACACAAATGATATGGGCCCACTTGCAACCTCTTCTTAGCAATAAAAACAACACCAACAAAAGAGAGCCTAATAGAACTTTTTGTAATGTTTATTTATTTTTGAGAGAGAGAGAGAGAGAAAGAGAGAGAGCATGATCAGGGGAGGGGCAGAGAGAGAGAGAGAGAGAGAGAGAGACAGAATCCAAAGCAGGCTCCAGGCTGGACGTGGGGCTCAAACTCATAAACCGTGAGATCATGACCTGAGCTGAAGTCAGACACTTAATCAACTGAGCCACCCAGGTGCCCCGACTAATAGCACTTTTAATTTTATTTTAAAATTTATTCAAATACATCATGCATAAAAAAATTATACCTAACATACATGTGGACTGTATAATAGAGTAAACACATATTTAAAAGTTGAGGTGAAAGTAAATTAGTAAAGTTTGAAAACAAACATGTAGAATAAATTCTTTCAAATTTTCAGAAAGTTTGTCACAATCTCTTCTTGAACATCCTACATGTAAAGTAAGAGATGGAGACAAGATCAGACATTAGGTTTACAGGGCTCATAATATTATTTTCAGTAAGGTCAAAGGGATTTTTTTCTTTGTAGGATTTTAGAACTTTAAGTTAACAATAAAAAAGATGAACTAAAAAAACAAGGAACAAAAAACTAAACCCACAAGAGATGATTTTCTTCTTCTTAAATAGGATAGCATTTAATAGGGTACCTTCTCAAATAGGTAGCATCCAGCCCTGGAATGCTAAGAGATACCTTATTTTGGATCTAGATGGAAAATATTCCTTTGTTGTCATCTAGTTTCTAGGACTTAATCTTACCAACTGCAATGTGACCTTTCCTTTGACTCCACTTTTGAAATTGGCTTTCATGGTCAATCCTCACGTTTCATCATTAGCCAGAATTATTTTACTTCCAATGCCTCAGCTTCTCAAAATATTACTGCTGAAATACTCTCTATGCATAGATTACTACATACAGCTCTGTGAAGTAGCCATGAGTTGACTTTTAAGTCTAGATATTTGATTCACTATAGCTCTAGCTACTATTCTATGTCTTATATACACATATTTGAAAGTTCTGAAGGTAGGCCCATTTTTTCTGAAATTCCTCTGCATTTAAATGATCAAAGTCACTCCATCTGAATGCCCACTAATACCCTTACATAAGATACCATTTAATAAGAGAAATGAAGACAAATATTAAATGGGAGAAGTGAAACAAAAAACAAAATCATTGTAGATAGAATATATTGTGAAAAAATAGTTTTAGACAATTTAATTTTGGTTGAATTAGTGTTGCAGTTTCATTTAGTTATATTACCTATTTTAATAGAGCTGAAGCATGTAAAGTAAATTGGTATAACCCCTTTTGAAAGTAATTTGGAGTTATATATCAAGAACTATAAAACTTTTCTACTGAGAGCCATAAAATTGTTCATTGCCTTTGATGAAGTAAAGCCACCCCTGGGAATTTATTCTACGATATAATCAAAAAGAAGGGAAAATCAAACATAAGAAGGTATTTATTTCAGCATTAGTGACAATAGGCACTGATCAGAAATAATCTTGAGTATAGGAATGATTAAAATATATTTTTTAAGTTCGTATGATTAAATATATAGCTACTAAAATGATAATTAGATACAGAATGGCAACTTTGTGGACAAGGTGGACAGTTGTGGGCCCATATCTATAATTACACATAGAGAATGGAGAGACTACACCATCATCTGTCATCCCTGCATGGATGACAGATTAAGATCTTCAATACTGCCTATTAATGATTTGATGCCCTAAGGCTCAACCTCTTCTCTTATCCACACCCACTACCTTGATAATCTTATCCCATCTCTTGATTTTAAATACCACTCATATGCTGATGACTCCCAAATTGATATCCCTATTCCAGACTTCTGCTCTAAGCACAAGACTTGTATATTCTTCAGCATTGTTGTCATATTTAAGAGATATTTTGAACCTAATGTCTACAATGAATACTTGGTATTCTCCCACAGACCTACTCCAACTATAGCCTTTCTTCTTTCAGTGAGTTACAGCTCTGTCCTTTTCACCCTTCAGTGTGAAAACCTTGAAGTCATCTTTGATGCTTCTCTTCCTCTGTCACACATATCCAATACTTTGGGAAATCCTGTTGGTTCTGCCTTCTCAATGTATCCAGAATTAACTATTAATCATCTTTTCCATAACTATCACTCTGGTCTGGGCTAAAATTACTACAATATGTTTCCAAAGTCTTCCTGACTCTAAAATTATCCCCCACAGACTGATCTTAACACAACATGCAGATGATTTTTGAAGAAAACTCTTAATAATACTGTAGTATGTTAACATGATTGACATTTTAAAGGAGAGAGCTGTGGATGCCAAATTAAGGTCCCAAATTCCATGTTTCTGATTCTAGCTTTTAGGATCATTCTGCTGTGATTGTTCTTTAATGATAAGAGGTCTTGCTAAAGTAATAAGATTAAAAAAAAACCTAAGCATATTTAAATAGACTTTAAAATATTTCATTTCTCTAGTGTATTTAGAATATATGTTTCAAATAAAGTTGATGAATTTGTTTCTTTACTTTTTTCTGTATACAAATGAAAGTTGTGGCAAACAAAACAGAACAAAACCTTGCATTTAAACAGTTCTTCTTTGAACAGAGTCCCAAGGGTATTGTATTCAAACTTATTACATCATTAAATGGATTCTTCCCTGGCACTTTATAATGAAGCTCTAGAAGACAACATATATTTTCCTTAAATTCTGATCAATTATGATATGGGGTATTCTTACGTCCTTGGTGCTTAACACATCTCTCTCCACCTCCAATTCTAAAAGCATTAAGTAATATGATTCAATATTTTCCCTTTAATGCTGTGAGTCAGAATTCTTATAACGCTCACATGATAAGAATAACCAATTCTTATAAAACATGCAGATTAACAGATCTTTCCTCTTGAAATTCTGACTTGATGGATCTAGGTTGAGCATGAACATGATATTTTAGGCAAGCCTTCCAGATGATCTTGATTTCTAGAATTGTTTAGTAAAGCTTCAGGATAACTTAAAACAAGTAAAGTAGCACAGGTATTAGTATATTCTTTGGTTGCGGGAAATTGCTGAAATGAAAACTAAAAGACCACATGAGAAATCATGTAAAATCTTATTAACCTGAAAAAGAAAAGAAAAGAAAAAAAAACTTTTGATTAGACAGACATTTAGGAATCTATTGGCATGGGTAAGTTCCCATTTACTGGGCGATTGCAAAGGCAAATGTTTCCTCTGAGCTCACATGAATATATTTAAAAGTGATACATAGGAGTGGGTCACAGTGATATGTCCTATAGACCTTGGAATCTAGGTTACTCTCTGAAAGTTGAAACAACAAGTTTTCCACAAAGAGTCAAAGTTATGCATCTGTTGAAATTAACCACTGTGTGAGTGAAATCCTGAGTGAAATCCAAGGACACTGAATATGAATATTTCAAAATATAAACTACATGTTACCTCAGAGAAGTGGGACTGGAATACAATGCAGTTTTGTAAGCTTCATTGATGAAGCTCTTGATGAGAATGTGGTTTCCCTCTTGATGAAGAATGTGGTAACACTGGAGGTTGCTCATCATGCAACATAGAATAATGAAGAAGTAATCAAAATACAATTCAGGATTACATATTTAGTTCCATTTTTGTAATACAGCATACAAAACATACTTGAACCATGCAGAAGTTTACTCAATCCTGGGTCTAGCTGACTAAACAAGATGACTCTTGAAAAATCCCCTGAAATCTCAGGACCCTCTCTAGGCCTATGGTGATCCAACAAGGTGGTATAAAGCCATTTCATTGGATTTTGCCTAAAGAGAGTGGAGTTGGCTTAGTTCACGAACAATAATCAGCTCATCCACATCCCTCAAAAACAATGATAGACAAATTTGTTGAAGAAGATATCATATGCCCACTGGAACTGATGAGGCATAAGACTTTAATTTTAACACCTTATTTACAGATTTTCTTTTCATGCATGTAAACAAGTAAGATGAATATGTATAGGCTCAGGGTTTGTGATTACCTGAAATCACTGTCATAAATGATTATAGAGATTGAATAATCATATATATACATATGCATATATATATATATATGTATATATAATAGGTTATAGAGATTGAATAATTCCTTGAAAGCTCTGACTTGTTCAGGCTGAGACCTTATGCAACAATTATCTGTAATTGTTCTACCTTCTCTAAATCTAAAACTCAGGGAGACTGTATTTATGCTAGCAAGGGTCACTTGATCCATATAATAAAGTCACCACCCATGTATGTCCAAGAATACCTCTCTGATAAAGAGGAAAGAAAGATATGTTTACACATTGACTTCATTATTTCCTAGTTCCAGGGAAGGTGGAAAAGACAAAAACTCACCAATATGCAATATTGATAAAGTTATACTTTATGTAATTTTGCTCACATATATTAAATATATCCATGAATCTTTTCCCATAATATGTGTGTACATTCATAAATCAATTCTTTTCCAATGTAATCTCTACAGGGTAGGAATCTTTTCTTTCTCAGACTTAATAGGTCAATTAACCATGTCTAAGAATAGTAACATGGTGTGGTTATGTGTTGATGAATTCACTGAGGCATTCAAAGTTTAATATGAGAGTGTTTTGACATTATTACCATAAGCATTTCAAGGTGTCCCAAAGTTATTTCTTTACTCCACTTCATATGCAGGATTACAATTGTGCAGACCCTTGTTATGATATCTTTGCACATACAGAGATATTTATTCATCCCCCCAGATACACATCCCAAATAACAAAATCATTCATGCTATAGTTCATCAAACCTGAAACCATATTTTTCACATTTTAACATTTAGAGACTAGGAAAACTTCTAAAATTAATAGTATCTTGGTTTTATGAATTATGACATATTTATACCTTAAATTATATCAACACTTATGTAAAATTACCTATTTCTTCATAAATTCAGATATAATTGCAAATCATATAAGAAGAAATTATTTAAAAATTTACTAGGCTTAAAATTTTACAATCTTGGGGTATTAGTTGCCATGGTGATGCTACAGTTGACTATTAGATGTATAGCAAGTCAAACAGGAAATAAGAAATTATCTAATTTTAATGTTATATTAATATTCAATAAATTTTAAATACTTTTTGGAAACATAATTCATTCTTTCTAAATGATTCATTAATTTCAGCAGTTTTATTTACAAGATAAATCAAGATATTGAACTTAATGTTGAACTATCAAAAATGAGTATTTTCCAGGGTTTGGTTTATAGCAACTATTTTGCCACTTTCTGGATAATGTTGGAGATTATTCAGATGAGTGTGCTTTCTCTGATATTATTGAGGACAGAAATTAACACAGTACCAAAAGGATTTCTAATCAGCAACCTTTTCATAGCTGCTTTCACCTCTTTGTTGCGTAGACTATAGATGATAGGATTCAACATGGGGGTTAATCCACCATATACCAAAGCTATAAATTTATCTATTTCCTGTGAATCCACAGCTGAGGGCTTTAGGTACATGGAGAGAGCTGTCCCAAAGAACAAAACCACCACAGTCAGGTGGGCTGCACATGTTGAAAAGGCTTTGCTTCGACCACCCACTGAACTAATTCTTAGGATGTTGGAGAGGATGAATGCATACGATATACAAATTAGAAGCACTGGCATGGGAAGGATAAGTGTGGTGATCACCAGCATGAGTAATTCCACCATAGAGGTGTCCACACAAACCAGTTTCAAGACAGCCAGAATTTCACAAGCAAAATGATTGATTGTGTTATGACCACACAGAGAGAGTTGCAGCACAAATACTGTTTCCACCAGGGTGGTGAGGTAGCCTGTCAACCAGGAACCAGCTGCAATCTGCAAACAGACCTTCTTGTTCATTATGATGGCATATCTCAGGGGGTTGCAGATGGCCACATATCGGTCATATGCCATCAAGGACAAGAGCACACACTCAGTGGCACCCATAGCTAGAGAGAAGTACATCTGAGCAACACACCCTACGAATGAGATGGTGTTTTCCCCTGTAACAAAGTTTGTCAGCATTGGAGTGAGAGCAGAAGAGGTGTACCAGATGTCTAAAAAGGAGAGGTTGCTGAGGAAGAAGTACATGGGTTTGTGTAGGTGGGAATCCAGGATGGTGATGGAGATCAGAATGATATTACCCAGCAGGGTGATCAGGTACATCAGCAAGCACAGCACAAATACAATGACCTCAACTTCGGGGTAGTGGGAAAATCCCAGGAGGAAAAAAACTGTTACAGATGTCAAATTTCCCTGAAACATCTTATTATGTCATATTCATTTGTATATATGCACAGAAAGATTAACATCATATATTATATATAAAACATAAGATCCCCTCCCTTCGTATTTTCTGGCATTTTTTTCTTCATATGAACTTGTAGTCTATGCTATAGACTTGTAGTCTGTGTAGTCAAATGCTTCTCCAGCTTGGTGATAGTAATATATGTTTGAAGGAATTTGTCATTAATTAGGAAAATTTAAAGTAGGAAGTCAACAGGTAAATCCTCAAGCTGTTATTTTTGATACAAGATTTTTTTTGGCAGTGTTAGGAAGGGAGAGGTTTATTTCATAAACATCATGAGAGATTGATGAAAGAAATAATCTTATGACTTCTTTCTTTTTCTGAAATCACATTTGTAACTGATCTATAGCTAAGTCATTAATTTACCTGAACCATTGGAATTATTTTCTTACCCTAGTTTGGTAACAGTCTTCTTACTTAGGAATTGTTCTGCTCTCCAAGCTTATCATATTTTCTGTCACTCCTGGAATTCTGTCCAAAATAATTTGGGAGATTCAGTGAGTTAAAAAAGTTATAAATTTCTGCAGTTATAGATTAATTAACCAAAACCTTGGACATTTCAACACAAGTCCACAGTTTCCATTTCAAACCCAGGAAGATGATGACAGATATTCTCATGGTGGTAGACATATATAGATATTTCTTTCATATAGCTAGAATTTGCCTGGCATCTGTGCTCCAGAATCATCCTTCAAAAGACCAACTATTGGCACTATAAGGCAATTTAAGCTTTTTGTTGCTTATGAGAAGTTTCCAATTCATGTAGCAAATTAAACTTAGAACTCTATTTGTGCAGAATTAAAATTCTGAAACTCCAGGGATAATGTCCCATAGATCCAATTATAGTCAGTAACTGGTCTGTTATAATTGCAGTGTTATTCAAACAAGAAATAAACATATTCCTATCTACACTATCTTTGGGAAGGGAACTTTTCTCTGCTTCTGATTGTGTTATAAAATCAGTCAAGCTGGCTAATTTTAAAAAAGTTAAGGCGAATGAATAATGTTGACAGTTTCTCCTTTAGATTGAAGGAGTGTTTCATAATGTGTACAATATGAAGTTATACTTGATATGGAGCCCACCAAAGATGGAAGAAGGAGAGCTTAAGTAACTCTTCCATTGTTCATCATAGCTCAAAGATAAAATGAGAGTAAATGTTCTTCATGGAACTTGAAGGGACAATTTGTTTTAAAGAACACTTCTTTTAAGGTAGAAACATTTTGAGAAGATAGTTTCACCAGATAAAGGCATCTTGATCCTTCAAAAATCCACTGAATGCTCCATTTGAGTGATTTTTATAATCTCTATTTATAATTTTCTGTTTTCCAAATGAGCAACTAATGGCGAATAGTGTGTACGGTGGTATGGAGAAAACATGCTGTCAGTTTCATCACTATGCAATTGTGTTTGGATGCCTTGGTTTTAGTAACAGATTGTAATCATGACTATTACTAAATTACTTATATAACATCAAATATGTTTTCATTCTCAGAGAAGTTTATAAATTTGAACTATTGCCAAGATTATTAAAAACAACAACAACAACAACCAGAAATCCTGTCCTCACTGTTTGCTTTATTACAAGCGGAAAGTAGCCGTGAGGTCTTCTATTTACTCTGCTCTCGTAGGGATATAACCTTCAAGGCCCTGGGATGATTCACTTCTTTAACTACAGGACATCTTGGTGCACAGGAAACAATAAGGCTTTAGTGCTGCAAATACTTCCCACTTCACCACTTCAGTTTTGTTATCTAGAGCAAGTTGGTGATCCTCATTGAGATTTAGCTTATTTGTAAAAGAGCAATGATAATATTTCTTTATCAGGGTCGTTATGAGGAGTAGAGAGATATTTTATGTAAAGCAACTTACATAGTATCTGATTTATAGTATACACTCATAGATTTCAGATTTTTCTCTCTTCTGTGGTTTTCTGTTTGCTTCTTGAATCCTCTTCCTTTCCTGTATTTACTGCCTTTACTGGATTTACTTCCCCTTCTCACTGTTTCCTTTCTTTTTGACTACAGCAATATTCTTACTTTCCCCCCTCATTTAGACAAGATTAACTGCAACCATAATACAAATGGTTGAAGCAAAAGGAAGAAGCTGACTGACATCTGGCCCCAGAATCCCATTTCCCTCTGAATTTATTTATTGACTACCATTCCCAACTTGTTTGATTTCTTGAACTTGTAAAGCTGTAAGGCTTATATAGCTGGAAGTAAATAATTTAGGTTGGCTTCACTGTGCCTAGGAGAGAACTGTACCGTAGGGCTACCCCACAAAGATTTAAAGGAAGGCAGTGACTAAGACTGAGGAAGGTTGCTGACCTGACTCCCCCCACTATGCATAAAGCACCAAACCACACTTCTGCTTTGTAGATAAATCAAAGCACACTAAAAAGAAGAGAAATTCTGAAACTCCATGGAAAAATTCAAACTCTGTTTATGATAAATCACACTCAGCAAACTAGCAGTAAAAGGATACTTCCATGAGGAATGAGCAAGATGGTGGAATGATAGTTTTCAGAGCTTGTACCCTCACGGAAGCATGTTTGAACAACTATCCACAAATGAAAATACCTTTACAAAAGCTAAGGATTTCAGGTGAAAGATTATGGATTGGTAAATACTTCTGGGTCTCCATTGAAATCCAGAACAGAAATAAGAAAAGACACATTGAAGGGGGTAAGAACAACACTTTCACATTACCCATGTCATCCTTTCCTCAAGCCTGAGTAGTGCGATGCATAGAGACACCTCATGGGGGAAGAAGAGTGAAGTGGTATCCAACTTTACCATGAACTTCAGCATAGAGCTCACCCCAGTGAACCCTGGCACCTTGGGCTCCAGGCTCACACCCCCAGAATAAGGCTCTTGGCCACCACAGTGCCAGGCCAGGCCCTGAGGCTCCAGGCTAAATGCCTGCCCTTATAGATCAAGCTTCCACGACCCCACTGTCAGGCAGGAAGCTGCAGCACCAGCATATAGGCCAACCCTCACTGATTATCACAATAGATGCGGGAAAAAAAAGTGACAAAATTCATGATAAAAACTCTCAACAAATTATAAAGAGTATGCTTCAACATAATAAAGACCATATGTGACAAGTCCACAGCTAACTTCATATTCAACAGTGGAAAACTCAAAGCTTTTCCTCTAAGACCAGAAACAAGACAAGGTTGCCCACTCCTGCCATTTCTATTCGGTATAATACTGGAAGTCATAACAAAAGCAATTAGACAAGAAGAAAAAATAAAAGGCATCCAAAGTGGAAAGGAAGAATGAAAACTGTCTGTGTTTGCAGATTACATTTTCTTTAAATATAGAAAACCCTGAAGACTCCACCAAAACTCTGCTAGAACTAATAAACAAATTCAGTAAAGTTGCAAGATACAAAAATCAATGTACAAAAATCTGTTGCATTTATATACACTAAAAATGAACTATCAAAAGAGATATTAAGAAAATAATCCCATTTATAATAGCATTAAAAATAATGAAATACTTAGGAATAAATTTAACCAAGGAGGTGAAAGTTATGTTCACTAAAAAATAAAGACATTGATTAGAGAAATTGAAAATATGCAAATAAATGGAAAGATATCCACACTCATGGATTGGAAGAATTAATATTGTTAAAATGTCCATATCACCCAAAGCAATCTACAGATTCAGTGAAATCCTTACTAAAATTCTTATGGCATTTTTTGCAGAAATAGAAAAAAACCTAAAATTTCTACGGAACCACAAAAGAGCTCAAATAGTCAAAGCAATCTTGAGAAAGAACAAAGCTGGAAGCATACTTTCTGAATTCAAAATATACTACAAAGCTGTAGTGATTAAAACAGCATGATACTGACATAAAAGCAGATGTATAGATCAATGGGAACAGAATAGAGAAACCAGAAATAAATTAATGCACTTACATGATCTTTAACAAAAGTGCCAAGATTATACAATGGGAAAAGGAGAGTCTTTTCAAAAATGGTGTTTGTAAATTGAATATCCACATGCAGAAGAATGAAATTGGACTCTTCAGACCATATACTTACATCACCTCAAAATGGATTAAAGACTTAAATATAAGACTTGAAACTATAAGACTACTAATAGAAAACATAGGGATAAAGCTTTTTAACATTGGTCTTGACAATGATTTTTTATTATGAATTCAAAAGCACAGGCAACAAAAGCAAAAATTGAAAAATGGGATTGCATCAAACTAAAAAGTTTCTGCAAAGAACAATCAACATCAAAGAACAAAGAACAACCAACAGAATGATGAGTCAACCTATGGAATGGGAGAAAATATTTGTAAACTGTACATATAATAAGAAGTTAATATCCAAAATTTATAAGGAGCTCAACTCTGGAAACAAATACCCAATTTAAAAACTGGCAAAGGACCTAAATAGACGTTTTTCCAAAGAAGACATACAAATAGCCAATAGGTATATGAAAAAATGCTCAACATTATTAATCATCAGAGAAATGTATATCATAACTGTAGATGACAAACTGATAGTTACCAGAGGGGAAGTGGGTAGGGGGCTGGATTAAATAGGTGATGGGGATTAAGAAGTGCACTTGTAGTGTTGAGCACTGGGTATTGTATGGAAGTGTTGAATCACTAAATTGCACACCTGAAACTGATATTACACTGTATGTTAAATAACTGGAATTCAAATAAAAACTTTTGAGCTATCACCTTCCATCTGTTAGATGGACTTCCTCAAAAACTAAAAGTAGTATTACCATATGATCTAACAATTCCATTTCTGAGTATATATGCAAAGGAAATGAAATCAGTATCTCAAAAAGATATCTCCACTCCCATGTTTTTTATAGCATTAGTCACAATAGTAAGGTTAGGGAATCATCCAAGTGTCTATTAATGGATGAATAGATAAAGAGAATATGGTAAATTCATATAATTGAATATTATGCAGTCTTAAAAAGAAAAGGAAATATTGTCACATGCTAAAATTAAGATGAATATCAAGGACATTATACTAAGTCAAATAAGCCAGGCACAGAAAGTCAAATACTACATTGTTTCACTGATGTGTGGAATCTAAAAAAGTTGAACTCATGGAAACATAGAGTGGAATGGTGCCAGGTGGGGTGTCCAGATTAGACGATATTGGGAAATGTTGGTCAAATGGTACAAAGTTTCAGTTATGCAGGATGAATAATTTCTAGAGATCTAATGTACAGCATGGTGACTACAGTTAATAATACTGTATTTTATACTTGAAATTTGCTAAAAGAGTTGATCTTAAGTGTTCACTCTGCATACACACACAAAAATGATAACTGTATGAGGTGATGGATATGTTAATAGCATTATTATGGTAATCATTTCATAATGTATATGCATTTCAAGCATTATATTGTATACCATAAATACATACACCTTTAATTTGTCAATTGTACTTATATAAAGCTAGGAAAAAATTAAAAATAGTACCTAAAACAATAAGAAGACACTTCCAAAACATAATAAAGGCTATCTGTGGAAGACTTCAGCTAACATTAAACATAATGAAAGAAGAGCTGAAGTTTTTAACTTTGAAAATTATAAAATTTTGGGGGGCGCCTGGGTGGCTCAGTCAGTTAGGTGTCCAACTTCGGCTCAGGTCATGATTTTGCAGTTTGTGGGTTCAAGCCCCGCATCAGGCTCTGTGCTGACAGCTCGGAGACTGGAGCCTGCTTTGGAATCTGTGTCTCTCTCTCTCTTTCTCTCTCTTCCCTCCCCCACTCACACTCTCTCTCTCCCTCCCTCTCAAAAATAATTAAACATTAAAAAATTAAAAAAAAATTATAAAATTTCAATGTTTCTTTTAGATGTTGGTAGTTTTTGATTCCAAGAAATCATTGCCTTCTTAATGGTTAAAACGACATTCTGGGTTCTACTTCTGAAACCAATACTGCACTGTATGTTAACTAACTTGAATATAAATAAATAAATTTTTAAAAATAATATTCGGGGCAGTTTTATAGACAGAATGTTTATGTTTAGGTGTATGATTTATTTCAAATCCATTGTTGTGTATGGGGTGAGATATGGGTACATAGTTATGCCAGCATTATTTATGGAAAAAGGTATCCTTTCCCTATTGAATTACCTTAGCATCTTTGTTGAAAATTCATAGATCATATATGTGTAGATTTCTTTCTGTACACCTTTATCCTGTTCCATTGATTTATTTGTCTTACTTTGTGTCAGTACCAAGTGAATTGATTATTACAAATTTATAATAAAGTGTAATAAAAAGGTAGTATAATCTTCCAACTTTATTCTTTTTAAAGACTGTTTTGGCTATTCTAAGTCCTTTCATTTCAATATCAGTTTTAGAATCATCTTGGCAGTTTTTCTAAAATCTCTGCCTGTATTTTGAATGTGACGGCATTAATCTGTAAATGAATTTGGGAAGAATTGGTAACTTAATATTGACTCTTTTAATTCATGAGTCAGAGGAACTTCTGTAATAGGTTTTCCTTAATTTGTTTCTACGTGCTTTGTGGCTTTCAGTATAAAAGTTTTACACATCTTCTGTTAACTTTCCTTTAGTCATTTTTAGTTTTTATTCTATTACAAATGATATTTAAAAATATATTTAACAATTGTTTATTATTGGTAAATAGAACTGCAGCTGGTTTGTGTGATCTGATACATCCTGATAGATTGGGTAAAATCTCATAGTAATTTTATTAGTTACCTTGTGGACTCCTTGGAATTTTTATGGTCGTTTTCATATGCAATCTGTTTTTTTTTTTTTTAATAAAAACAGTTTCCTTCTTTCCAATTGTAATGCCTTTTATTTATTTCTTTTGCCTTATTGCACTGCCCAGGACTCAATGCTATCTGTAAGTGGGGTAGTGGACATTCTTGCCTTCTTCTTGATCTCAGAAGAAGAACATTCAGTTTTTTAACTGATTTTATCCTGCTGTTTTTTCTTGGATATATCCCCACATTAGGCCTCTTTTTTTTCTTTTCTCTAAATCGAAAGAATGGATATAGATCATCTTTTAATTTTCAATCATGGAAAAATTTGTTAAATTTGTCATCTTCTAAAAATTTTTATTTATTCAAATTCAAGTTAGTTAATGTACAATGTAGTATTGGTTTCAGGAGTAGAACCCAGTGATTCATCACTTATGTATTACATGCAGTGTCATCCCAACAAGTGCCTTCCTTAATGACTATCACTCATTTAGTCCATCCACCCCTCCCCCTCCCCTCCAGCAGCCCTCAGTTTGTTCTCTGTATTTAAGAGTCTCTTATGGTTTGTCTCCCTCTCTGTTTTTATCTTATTTTTTCTTCATTTCCCCTATGATCATGTTTTCTTTCTTAAATTCCACATATGAATGAAATCATATATTTGTCTTTTTATGACTTAGCATAATATACTCCAATTCCATCCACGTTGTTGCAAATGGCAAGATTTCATTCTCTTTGATTGCTCAGTAGTATTCCATTATATAAATATATACTACATCTTCTTTATCCATTCATCAGTCAATGGACATTTGAGCACTTTCCATACTTTGGCTATTGTTGATAGTGCTGCTATAAACATTGGGGTACATGTACCCCTTCAGATCAGCATTTTTGTATCTTTTGTATAAATACCTAGTAGTGCAATTGCTGGGTCATAAGGTAGTTCTATTTTTAATTTTTTGAGGAGCCTCCACACTGTTTTTCAGACTGGCTGCACCAGTTTACCTTCCCACCAATGGTGCAAAAATGTGGTTAAGTTTATCATCTTAACTATTTTAAAGTGTACAATTCAGTTGTGTTATGTATTTTCACATTATTGTGCAGTAGATCTCTAGAAATTTTTCATCTTGCAAAACTGGAATTCTGTACTCACTATACACTAATCTTCCCTCACCACCAGCACCCGTTGGCAACCAACTATTTTCTGTTTCTATGATTTTGAGTTCTTCGTATGAATGAAAATCATAATATTTGTCCTTTTGTGACTGGCTTATTTCAGTCAACATAATGTCCTTGAGGCTCATTAATGTTGTAGCATGTGACGGGATTTCCTTCTCTTTTAATTCTCTTTTATTCCCCTATATGTATATACCACATTCCCTTTATATTTTCAGCTGTTGATGAGCATTTGGGTTGTTTCCTCCTATTGGCTATTGTGAATAATGCTGCATTAAATATGAGTGTACAGATATTGCTTTGAGATTTGCTTTAAATTCTTTTAGATATATACCCAGAAGTGGGATTGCTGGATCATATCATAGTTCTATTTTAATTTTTTTGAGGAATCTTCATAATGTTTTCCTTAATGGTGGCACCATTTTACATTCTTGCCAGTAGTGTACAAGGGTTCCAACTTCTTTCCATCCTTGCTGACACTTGGGCACAGGAGCTATTGGACTGAGGGACTTCTCTTACCTAGATGACCCAGGTATTGCAAAAACAACATTTTTAATACTCCCATCCCAATGACCCCCCATTCCCCCCAAAAAACAAACAAGCAAACACTTATAGAGCATGTTTCTCTTGATCTGTTGTGATCTAGAATAAATTGTTTAATTAGCACTTGCCAGTTTTCAATTCCTGTGTTGGTGCTGGTATCAGAAGATGGGAAAGGTCTGAACTCTTCCCTTAGCACCTTCTCAGTCTAATTAGGGAAATGGAGTGTAAAGACAGTGTAATTTGTGAGGCATGGGGGTGAGTGAGTGACCTTTGCTGCAGTCTGGGAATGGGTTACAAAGGACTTCCTGGAAGAATTGATACTAGAGCTGAAGTTGGAAGGTTATTAAGAGCAGCCAAATGAGTATGTGAGAGAAAAGGCTTCCAGGCAAGGAGAGTGACATATATTTAAACTGGGAGTTGTAAAATGTCATATTGTATTCGGGAAAGGTAAGTAGATTGGTGTGATCTGATCATTAAATGCAAAAAAGGGAGTTGCTGGTGATAAAATTGGAATTATCACACAAGGTAGTCTATGCTAATTTAGGAGCTTCATAGCCCACATTTTAGGTACTGTGGAAGAATTTTTTTTACTGGGAGAAAAGCAATATGAGTATGGCTCAATTTTTTTTTAAAAATTCACTGTGCTGATATTGGGGAGAAGGTATTAGAAACAAGAATGAAATTAAAACTCTGGCAATGGAGGGGCACCTGGTGGTTTAGTTGGTTTAGTATCTGACTTCAGCTCAGGTCATGATCTCCCGGTTCATGAGTTTGAGCAGCACATCGGGCTTGCTGCTGTCAACCAGTCAGCACCGGGCCCACTTCTGATCCCCTGTTCCCCTTTCTCTGCCACTCCCCTGCTTGCACTCTCCCCCCAAAAAATAAATACATATAAAAAAAAATCTCTGACAGTGGAAATGAGTGGGAGGAGTTTGAGTCCTGAGATATAACATCATCTGATGTTCACCTTACCGTATAACTCGATTCAGGGAATTAGAACATCATAGTTGAACATATTTTGAGAAAATTGAGAAATTAAGTGAGATCTCAGTGAGATCATAATGTGGCCTTGCAGGTGCTTACTTGTCTTATTTTGACACATTTTTGAAGTTCCTGGGAGCAACATGAAAGATGTATTGATAATGAGCACTGGGGGGACTGGATAGCCCTTGCAGTGATCTCAGGAAGATCCATGTGCATGGGTAAGTTATGAGGGAAGTGACGTGATGAATATTTGGGGCTAAGGGAACTTCTTTGATACTTTACTGATCTCCCCTAAAGAAGACAACCATTTATTGCTGCCTGCAAAACCTTTATGCCTCTACAAAGAAGAGTTAAGATCAAGAGAAAGACAGACTCACCTTCTAAGCAGAGCTGTTACTTGAGTTGAAGACTCCATGGAGCCACATTTTCTAGAAAGGAAAGAGCACTGAACCAAGATTGGGGTTATTGCATAGGAGAATGAGGTTAGGACCTCAGCCTAAGAATTTGGGAAGTCACAATTCAGTCCATAACAGAAGGTATGGTCACTTGGCACCTAACAATTTTACACTTCTTCAGAAACATACTCAGGGCCTATTAAGGCTAGTACTTGGATGCGGGTAAAATGTGGGGGTCCTCTGAAGTAACCTGCCCACCAAAATCTACACTAATCTGCTCTCCAAGTTGCAGTGAATTTTCTTCCTTGGTGGCAGGGAACACACCCACCTGATAAGCTTTCTGGCAGCTTTCTTGAGGTGGGAAGCCAGCAAAACAGATGCTTGAGCCAGGTATAGGGGTTATTATTGACAGCTAGGTGCACACTGGTTTGTACTGCATTTCCTAAACAGAGAGTAAAGAAGGCATTGTCTCATCCCCAGTGTACAAGGGAACTTAAGGCCCAGGGTTTCAATGAGTGTCATTTTTGCTTCCCAGTATAATTTTTGGTTTGTTAGGATTGTCTAAGCCTGGCATAGAAGCTCGAGTAAAGAAAGAAGTCACATTTAAGAAAAAATTCTCAAGAACAAAGTCAAAGAAGTGTGACCAAGAAGTCTTCAAAACAAAAGGTAGCTTTCAGCCTGAACCAGGAACATAGGGGCAAAGCCAAGGGGTTAGAAAGTCCAGAGAGATGAAAGAAAGCAATAATGGATCCAAATGGACAGTGGGAGGGCTAGTAGTGAACAGAGTACCCCAAAATGGGTATGATTTTGATTATCTTTTGTAGCATAGCAAGGACAGAATAAATTACTTTAAACAGAAATTTTAAGTCAGACTCCCTTATATCACACGATTGACTCTTTCATGGGTAAGGTGTCTTACACTGCTTTCTTTTTACCTGTTTACCCATCTATAACATTTGATTCTTTTTTTATATACTGCTTTTAATTACCATTACAGTGCCTTGAATATAGTAGTGGGTAAACAGAGATTCATTAAATGAGTAAATAGTTAATCACATTGGTCATACACCTGCAAGCTGGGACAAGATAACAAACAGTGAAAGTATACACTGGCCTACCCTACATAGAAAAAGGAAGCATCTCTATGTGCAAACTCTATATTCCTGCATTTTTCTAAGTATAGTTTTAACTATTCCTTCAGAAGCCGAAATTTAAATTTAAGCTTTATACTGTTATAATCCTCTATTTTCCCTAGATGGCGACAGAGACTAGCTTGTCTGTCTTTGAGGTCCCCTTACAGAAAAGCTTTCTCAGAAAGAACAGAAATTCAATACCTTTTGTACCTATTGATATTGATATTTACATGTAGTGAAAACAAGTTGTTTTACTTATATTTTTACTCAAAATATTTCAAAGCAAAAATAAACTGTTGAAGAGAGTTGATAATATCATTTATCAAAGATTAAGTACTAAATAATAGTTCTGTGCTCAGCACGAAACTAGAGGCTATGGGGAATAGAAATAAGGAGAACGCCCTTGAACTCATTAATATCTCTTACATTAATCTATGTAATGTATCAGTCAACAGCTCCTGCCTCACCATTGCTTAGGGTCAACAATAGGAAAGCTCTATGAGGAGCACCTGTGTGTTAACTGCTATTCCTGCCTCTGCTTTGTGTAATTAATCACAAGAGAGCAAGATAAGGTACAGTGTCGTTTCAGTGGTAAGTGATTTTTAAAGCTTCAGCCAAGCAGAAGTCAAGGTTCTGCTGTCCCATAGTATGGTTTCAGTGTGGGTGGGAGTGTGGTAAGTAGCCTGTCTTAATGTTTATTTTATTTTTGAGAGAAAGAGAGTAAGCAGAGGAGGGGGTGCAGAAAGAGAAAGAGAGAGAGGGAGACACAGAATCCGAAGCAGGATCCAGGCTCTGAGCTGTCAGCACAGAGCCCTACTCAAGGCGTGAACTCACCAACCCTGAGTTCATGACCTGAGCAAAGTCATGAACGCTTAACTTACTGAGGCACCCATGAGCCCCGTAGCCTGTCCTGACAAGACAGACACTATTGTTTCCAGTCAATGACTTCAAAGAAGGTGTATTAGTTTGCTAGGGCTGTTGTAACAAAGCATCACAAACAGGGCAGTTTAAATAACAGAAATGAATTATCTCACAGTTCTGGAGGCTACAAATCTAAGATTTTGGTGTTGGAAGGGTGATTCCTTCTGAGGGCTATGAGAGAGAATCTGTCCTCTTACCTAGCTTTTAATGGCTTGCTGGCAATCTTTGGCATTCTTTGGTTTGTAGGAGCATCACCCCAATCTCTGCCTTGTATTTAGCATGATGTATCCAAAATTTCCCTTTTTTTTGCTCTAAGGGAAATTACAAAAGATGTAGAGGACAAGATGCTTTAAGGATTATTGGGGTATTATGAATTAATTTATGAGTATAATTATAAAAAATAAATGCACACATTGGATATAATGAGACATATAAATGCTGACTGAAGGGGATAAGGCAGGGGACTTGAAAGATGTTTAATCTCTTAATTAATAAATCTTTGCCTAAAAAAATGATTTTGAAAAATTAAAATGATCAGTGAATTGTAATTAATGTAATGGGTTTTCTAAGTACATATGGAAATAATTTTTGATAAGAGTCATGTAGCACATTAAGTTAGGGTGAAGATTTTTAGAAACTGTTCCCAATTAAGATGTAGGTCTATGTTGCCTCCCTTTGAGTTCTGAGCAGGTTATGTACTTGCTCTGACTGATAAAATATTAAAGATGCGATGTTGGGCCATTTTTGGAGCCCAGGCTTTATAAAAGCATGTCAGCTTCCATTTCCCTGCTCTTGGAACACTTGTATTGGAGCCCTAAGCCACCATGGATGAAGTCGGAGTGTTTTGCCCAAGCCACCATGTGGAAAGAACAAGGCATTTGAACAAAGCCATTCTGGACACTACAATTCCATTCTTCTATGGCTGAATCCTACCAGATTTTCCCTTTTTATAAGGATACCAGTCATATTGGGTTAGGGGTCCACCCTATGCCAGTATGACCTCATATTAACTAAGTACATCTGCAAAGACCCTATTTCCAAATAAGGTCACATTCTGGGGTACAGGGGGTTAGGACTTCAACAGATTAATATTTAGGGGACACAATTCAATTAATAACATGAGAATTTAAAACTATTTCCCAAGAGGACATTTTAAGTATTTTTTTGGTCTATTTCCTTTGAAGGAGGGTGCTGTTAAATTTCATGAGACGGCCAACATTTCTCTGCATAGAAATATAGAGAAAAATGTATCAAAGAATATAAAAATCATGCTATGATGCAATGGTAAATGATATCTTTCTTTTTCCCTTTCCTTCTGTCCTCTCTTCCCTCTTCATTATTATTTTTTCACACAATTATGTTGAGTTTTCATATGGTACATGGCTGGCAAATACTGAATGAGTAGAAAATAGGAGGGGCATGAAAGTAGGAAAGGGTAGAAGTTTATGACTTATCAAAGTATTAGCACTCAAATTTCATGTTTCAAACAAAAAATGACCACATACTTCCTCATTAAATTATGAATAGCTAAGGTTCCTATAGCAGATATTCTAAAACATTTTGCTTACCTCATAGACAAGGCAAGGTGCTCCTTATAATGTCATTCAGTATGCCATGTGCTATCCAAGATGAAGCCTGTTAGGGAATAATGTGACCTATAGCAGCCAAACTGGCCATGAGGAAGAATGCTCAAAAACAGGATATTAGTGAGTGACTTTGCTTTAGTGACCCCATGAGTCAACCATGGTTATATTGTAACTGGACTTTTGGTGTTGAAATAGATTTGACTTCACAAGATGCATTATTTACATTATGTATAGTTGGAAAAAAATCTTTTCTTTTTTAAGTTTAGGTATTTATTTTGAGAGAGAGAGAGCATGGGAGGGGCAGAGAGAGAGAGAGAGAGAGAGAGAGAGGGGGAGAGAGATAATCCCAAGCAAGCTCTGTGACATCAGCACAGAGTTCCACATGGGACTTGATCTCGCAAACCGTGAGATCATGACCTGAGCCAAAATCAAGAGTCTGACACTTAACTGACTGAAACACCCAGGCACCTGAAAAATGTTTCGTTTGTTCATACATACAACAAACTTTTGAAGAATACTTTCCACGTGAAATCTCAGTTTTTAGCACAAAGAACTTTGAGCTGGTTAAGGCATGATCTCTGTCTTCAGGAGAATCACCCCAAATAGTTGAGCTCATTCAACAAACTGAATACACAAATGTGCATTATAGCAGGATGAAAAACAACCTGAGTATCTTCTAAGACCAATGCCAAAATCCAGGACTTGTGTCAGAAGCTAAGCATGTGGTAGATGGGGATATCATGCTAGCTTGGGGAAAATTCTCGTACTTTGTGATTGTCTCTTTTTCTAATCCTCTTTGACCACTCTGGCCAGGTTTATGAGTCAGGTAAGTGAGGGTGGCCAGAACACCTGGAGAAAAAACTCATATCTGCTGAGTATGATTGTCATCATGATTAGTGTCCTCTTCCCAAATAAAGGACAACTCTTAAATGTCCTCTATTAACCTTAATGTGCTCATTAATTCTTCAACTCATCAGCATTCCCAGATATTATTTAAATACTTAACTCTTCTTTCACTGGCTTGAGTTTATTTTTAAAGCTCTCAAATTTGCTTCATCCAACAGCTTTTTAATATCTGAAACAATGTATCCCTGATTGTAATTATGTAATTTGTTCATGAAATGGAGTCATATTTCTGCAGAAAAATTCTTCTGAATTTGTATTCCAGATCAACTATGCTTCTGCAGAGAATACCATATTTTTTAGGCGCTCTGTCAATGTAGCAAGGGTGGCACCCACTGTTGTAAGAAAATACAACTGAAGAGCTGGATGAAGAACTGCTAGGCAAATTATATTCCTAAAAATAGTAATAGGAGGCCTTGTAATGGGACCCAGCCGAAAATGGAGGTCCAGATGCTAGTCGAAGATACAGTCTAAGCTTTGAAGGAGTCATGCAGAGTCAAAACGGCGACTCATTTGTTTTCGCTTACATTATTCCCAGCATTGAGTACAACATGAATACACATTCACTGACTGTATAACCAAACCAATTAAAAACAGTTAACACAGTAGTTTTGGAATTGGAAGCCTTATTAAATACTGTTCAAAAGATCAACAATTTATTTGACAAATGATTGTTAGGCAAGTCACAGAAGACTACAAGTCCAGATATTTTTAATATTGATTTTATTATTTTCAATTTAGAAATTGACACACATAATTGAAGCATGGTCTGCAAAATCAAATCAAATCAAAGTTGCAGATTTGCAAATCAACAAGCCTGGAAGATTGTATATCATGGAATAAGTTTAAATGCTGTGTAGCCCTCACTTCTTCATTCACCATGATGGCTAACATTGTGCTGGTGACTAACACATAGTATTTACTCTCTTGGCCACTGTTTAGTAACTATGTTTTAATTTGACATTGAAGGGTAAATCCAAAAAGTAATCTCAAATCAAAAGCCATGAAAATTATTTTATAATCAAAACTTTACACATGATGACAGGGTTAAAGCTGTCAGCATTACTTGAATTGAATTCCTACTAGGTACCAAATGTCCAGACTTACGATGCCACTTTCTTTTCTGAACTTTGTTTGGTATTCAAAAATGATAATTTATCTTGACATATTGATACAAAATTAAATTCTCTATTTAATTCTCTATTAATAGAGACAAATTTTTTTATTAAGCTTTTATTAGAAACAAAATTCTTCCCACTGTGAAAAAGATCATAATTTCTAGCCTTTAAAATTCTTTATTTTAAAGAATTAATTAATAAAAATTAATGCCAGGAATGTTTCAATTAGGAAATATGTGCAGTGGCTAACTTGTTTAAGAGCTTGGTAAAAAGTCATTTCAAAGAGACTCAGTTCATGGAAGACATTAATTACAGCAAGAGGTCTTTTGATATTGACATCATGTTTGTGGTAAGGTCATAGATTCACATTATAATTTAAGTGTTTTGACATGCGCTGACATGTTTAACTTGCTGAAACACATTTAAGTATTTCTGTAAATCATCTACCAAAGGTGAAGAGGAAGAGGAGACTACCCATAACACCACATATCCTTGAGAAATGACTGCAGTATTCATTATGAAGTCATATTAGAGTCAAAGTTGCTAGTCCTTTTGCAGTGCAAAATGAAAATGTTTTATGTGTCTTAGTGGGACCAGCAAGTATTGGTGTTGCCATTTCTGTAGGAGCCACGGCAAGGTGACTTCAATGCCATAGGTAGATAAAATCCTCCGTGAGGGTATCTCATAGGACTCAACATACAATATCCAAGAGCTTAATCATATCCAGACATAGCCATAGAGTTTACAAACAAGGGCAAAGATAAATGACTATTTTCTGGACAATGTCCAAGCCTTACTAAAGTGACAAAGATATAACAAAAGAAAGTTGTCACTGAATCATCTGCAGTATGCACATCCCTATGAACAAAAGAGGAGTCTTATCTGCTTGAGTCTAGAAAAGGAGAAATTTTGTTTAAAATAGAAACAGAGGGCACCCTGGTAACTCAGTCGCTTAAGCATCTGAATCTTGGTTTCTGCTCAGCTCATGATCTCATGGTTCATGGGACCGAGGTCTGCATCAGGCTCTGCACTGACAGCACAGAGCCTGCTTGGGATTTTCTCTCTCCTTCACTTTCTGCCCTCCTCCCCTCCCCAAATAAATACCAAATAAATAAATAAACTTAAAAATAGAAGCACTTTAACCTAGAAGGCACAGAGTCTGACCCCTAGAAAAGTGAAGAAGATTGGGGGGGGCAAGGAGAGACCATTAGCTTTTTTATCTCTGTTGAAATATTCCTCAAAAGCATCTGATTCTTTGTTACTGAGCAAACTTCTGATGACACATCCATTTCTGAACTACTAAAGTATCTTGTTTCTAATACTGGGTAAAGAGTGCTCTGAGTTTGTTAGAAATATTCAGTCTTCCATAGTAAATTAACAAATCTGCTGGTGTCTGCTTTACCATCTATCTCTTGAGAATTTGGTTGTTATGAATAGGTCCCTAAGAGACCAGTTAACTCTTGGCACACTTACAAATTCAAATTTCTGGGACTGAAAAGGATGAAACTTTGGAGGTGATGCATATAGTTATTTCTTGGATTATAGTGATGGTTCCATGGGTATATATATGTGTGTCAAATCTCATCAAGTTGTATACTTTAAATATGTGCAGTTTCTTATTTATCAATTATATCTCAATAAAGCTGTTTAAAAAATTTTTTATAAATTTTTTTTTAACGTTTATTCATTTTTGAGAGACAGAGAGAGACAGAGCATGAGTGGGAAAGGGGCAGAGAGAGAGGGAGACACAGAATCTGAAGCAGGCTCCAGGCTCTGTGCTGTCAGCACAGAGCCCGACCTGGGGCTCGAACTCACAACCATGAGATCATGACCTGAGCTGAAGTCAGATGCGTAACCAACTGGGCCACCCAGGCACCCCTCAATAAAGCTGTTTTTTTTAACGTTTATTTATTTTGAGAGAGTGAGAATGCGTGCATGCACAGGTGCACAAGTGGGAGGGGCAGAGACAGGGGGAGAGAAAGAATCCTAAGCAGGCTCTGCACTAATAGTGAACATGATCTTGTGAACATGTGAGATCATGACCTGAGCCAAAACCAAGACTTGGATGCTTAACTGACTGAGCCACCCAGGCACCCCAATAAAACTGTTTTTGTTTTTAATTTTTAAAAAATGTTTATTTATTATTGAGAGAGAGAGACAGAGCATGAGCATGGGAGGGGCAGAGAAAGTGGGAGACACAGAATCCAAAGCAAGCTCCAGGCTCTGGGCTGTCAGCACAAAGCCCGATGTGGGGCTCAAACTCACAAATCGCGGGATCATGACCTAAGCCGAAGTTGGATGCTTAACCGACTGAGCCACCCAGGTGCCCCTAAAACTGTTTTTTTAAGGGCGGCAGGAAACTCTAGGGCCAGTCTCTGGGTTCTATAAGCTCACCAGGCTCTGAGGCCCTGCTAGGGCCCAGTGCTTGTCCTCGTCTCTGACCAGTGCTTCTTTCAGAGTCCCCATGTTCTAATCATGAACATCCATTGATTAGTATGTGACTTTAATCCAAATTTTCTCAGAAACAGAACAGACTTTTTATCTTTAAATTTTTTTTAGTGTATTTTTATTTTTGACAGACAGAGACAGAGCACGAGCAGGGCAGAGGCAGAGAGAGAGACACACACACAGAATCCAAAGCAGGCTCCAGGCTCTGAGCTGTCAGCACTGAGCCCGATGTGGGGCTCGAACTCAAGAACCGTGAGCTCTGACCTGAGCCAAAGTTGGACGCCTAACTAACTGAGCAACCCAGGTGCCCCAGACTTTTTATCTTTAAAGAAGACCTACCAATTTAAAAATGTGTGGATGGGGTAAGTTCTCCTTATAATTTTTTCTAGTTTATGAGAAACGTTTTGATAATACACATCCTAGCATGCCAGTTAAGTCTTCTGTTAAGATTCTCTGTGTAAAGCTGGGCTCATTCGGCTAACATCCTTTGTGCCTCTAAGCTCTTCCAGGCTCTGTAATGGGAAGGACCTGTTCCTGATGCAACTGTTATAACAACAGCAGTAACAAATTTGTGAGTGATTATTATGAGTTAGCCAATAAGCTGGGCAATTTCCCGTATGTTTAATTATCTAATTAGCTGTTTGCCCTGTGAAACAATTTCCATTTGACAGGTGAAATATTGGAAGCTCAGGATAATAAAGTAACTTACCCAAAGTCACACAGTGATATATTTATGGCTTGAATCTAGACTTACCTGACTCCAAGATTCATGCTGTTTATGGTATTGTCTACTGTCTTTCTCTGATTTATTAAATGAGTTTTAATAGAGAGTCTGTCCTTTACTAGTACAATAACTTTCTGGTGAAGGAAACTACATTGCAAATAACCTAGATGTTACTGTGGAATAGATTTCACCAATTAAGACAATGGAATACAAAATTTAATATCAAGTAATTGAATTGATTTAGAATTTCTTAATAGATCTCCATTGAACTAAAAGATTTTAAACTATTAATTAGCTCAACTGTGGTTGGGCTGGGTTGATCATCTGTGGCTTATTATGCCTAGTGCCTTCTACACTGGCAGCCTTTTCACAAATACATTGAAAGTTGAGTCCATTTACTTTGTGTCTCTGAAGGGCTACTAAATTTACTATTAAGTGGAATATTTCTTAGCCATAAAAAAGAGTGGAGTCTTGACATTTGCAACAATATGGAGCTAGAGGGTATAATGCTAAGCAAAATAAGTCAGTCAGAGAAAGACAAATGCCATATGATCTCATTCATATGTGGACTTTAAGAAACAAAAAAAAAATGAGCAAAGAGACAAAAAGAGGGAGAGAGAGGCAAACCAAGAAACAAACTTTTAACTGCAGAGAACAAAATGATAGTTAACAGAGTGGAGAGATGAGTGAAAGGATGGGGATTAAGGGTACACTTGTTGTGACGAGCACCAAATGTTGTATGTAAGCGTTGCATCAGTAAATTCTACACCTGAAACTAACATTATACTGTATATTAACAAACTGGAGTTTAAATAAAAACTAAAAAAAAAATTACTATATAGGCTGAATTTTTTCAATAGCTCAAGATCTAATTAAGCTTTTTAGGCAGTGGACTCAAGTTCTACAAAGGCATTAACTTACGAAAAAGTTCTGTAAGACCATAGAATGGTAAGAAATGCAGTGTGTTAGGTTTTTTTATTTGGTTTTGTGACTGGTAACACATTGGCTAGAGGATAAGATTGGTAGCTTGTAAGTCAGAGCTAGATCATGGTGTTTGACACGCCGAAGTGCTTGACTCTCTGTTGCTTATCGGTTTTCTCTCAGTGAGTGACTTCCAATCTAAAGGAATTAGAAATTAATTAGGACAGAATTAGGTCCTCTATCATCAAGTAGGTTCTAATTTTAAAGTCTTATGATCTCAGCTTCCTATTCAGTATACATAGTGGAAAGAGAATGGATCTTTTCAGGGGCCCCTGGGTGGCTCAGCCGATTAAGTGCCCATGTTTGGCCCAAGTCATGATCTCGCGGTCCATGGGTTTGAGCCCCGTGTCAGGCTCTGTGCTGACAGGTTGGAGCCTGGAGCCTTCTTCAGATTCTGTGTCTCCCTCTCTCTCTACCCCTTCCCTGCTCACACTCTATCTCTCTTTCTCAAAAATAAAAAAATAATAAACATTAAAAAATTTTTAAAAATAGATCTTTTCATTTGCACTGAGCATTCTTTTTAAAAAAAAATTTTTTTTAACGTTTATTTATTTTTGAGACAGAGAGAGACATAGCATGAATGGGGGAGGGTCAGAGAGAGGGAGACACAGAATCCGAAACAGGCTCCAGGCTCTGAGCTGTCAGCACAGAGCCCGACGCGGGGCTCGAACTCACAGACCATGAGATCATGACCTGAGCCCAAGTCGGCAGCCTAACCAACTGAGCCACCCAGGCGCCCCACACTGAGCATTCTTTAGGTAAAGAATGTCCATGTGTTGTTATGAGGCCATATCAGAAGAATCTGGAGAGCTTGCTGAAAGGTTAATTCTTGGGCCCTGGGATTCTTATATTATTGTTTAATGCCAGGAATCTAAATTTTTAACAAATATTCTGCATGATTCTGATTAGTTTGCAATCACGTTACTTTGTGATCACATTGTACTATAATCTGCAAGATATACATAAATGTGGGTAGCCTTTCTTATAGGATACAATTTTTAAAAATATAGCTACATTGACAACTCAAACATTTTATTTACTTTAAGAGAAAGAAACTATAAGACAATATATGGATAACATTTATATAGAATTACAAGTCCAGTTTCTAGATCTAGAAGACTATATACAACATGGGTTAGGATTAATGCAATTTATGTATTATTCTTATATACATTATAGCAGAGGCTATAATATGAAAGTCCACTTAACTGCAAGTGTTTGTTTTGGCCTATGCTCTAATTTCTATGCTCTAATTTCTAGTTTCATTTTTACTTTTTCCTCAATTCCTCTCATGCTCAAACATTGCCAAATATTGGGAAGCAGCTGGGCAGGGACCTTCACACCTCTGTGGCTTTGGATGTGCTCTCTTTTAGTCTAAAACGTCCTTCGCAACTTTACATTCTTGGTAATCTTTTAAGACTTATTGCAAGTATACCAGTTTTGCAATCTTCCCTGACTCCTCCAAGCCTAGGTTAGGAATTCCTCCTCTGCTCTCCAGCAACTTACAAAACTCTCTTGTACCTCATATCACATTGTACTATAATCAGCCACTTACTTGAACATCTCCACCACTAGACCATGAATTTATTTAATACTTACATTCAGGGAAATTATTACATAGGCTTGATATACAAAGGATTGTCTAAAACCTGGTTAACCAGAAGATCTAACAATCCCATAGACCTAATTCCTTAATTATTTTAGAAAAATGCATAACCATTTTGACTTTACCCAGAAATGTTCAGGTAGAATTCTTCAAGGAGGTACAGTGAACCCTTTTTTTAAAAGTTTCTTATTTCATAATTGTGATTAAACATCTGAAATGAAATTGAATATATCATAGGAGACCTAAAAACCTGTTTATTAAAGTTCTTCCTATAAGATATACTACAACTGCATCTTAGTTGAATGCAATTTGTGGTAATTTCTTAGAAGAAAATCCTCTTTCCTCTTTTATATTTAACTGTAGACTTATATAATATTGTTGTCATATTTAATTTGGAATTCTGTTTATTCCTGTTTTGGTAAAATAGTCTTGTTTCCTTTATAATAATGCCAGTTTCAGCTATTCTCTATCACTTTCAACATTTCATTTCCTCCAAATATCATCTAAAGTTATTTTTTCCTGTACTTGAATATACTTATTAGTTTCTCCTTCTCTTTTTCTGGCCAAATGCCATGCGGGTTTTAATTAATTCCTTCTATAATATTTGCATGCTATGATTTTCTTTAATTTATTCTGTCTACACTCTTGCCTTATTTAATTCAAGGGAACATTTGGGGAATGGATATAGTTTGCATAAAGGATGCTTTGCAAATAAATTATGCTGCTTCCAACTGCCAGAATGGGTAAGCAAAACCTTGCAAAGCCATTTCTATAAAGTCCATTCGCAAACAATGAGAACACTTCTGATTAATGTAGGTTAAAGCTCCACTGAAAGTCATTAGTGCACTTCAATTATACTTGCCCACTTCCTACTTCAAGTTTTAAAAAGTAATGCTGAGTTTAAATGTATGAAATTACTTTTTCAGCACCAGTTCTAAAAAGAATGTGTAAATCTGGCCCGGTTTGGCTGATAGTTCTCTATCCAGATGGAATTGTGGATGTGAATTTTTAGAACATTACAAGCTTGGAAGTCCAGTGATTGTACCATGATGTTTCACAAATCAAATTCCTGTCTTTTGTTCATTGTTGCCAATATGATACTATTTAATCTCATGCAAATAACTTCCATTTTATTAAAGTTAATTGGGTGAATTAATATAAAGCATATTTTTGGAAGCTTTTAGGAGACAGAGAGAGACAACTTGAGGAGAAGGAGCAGGGCTAAAGGTGGAGATACTAGTATAAAGTGACAGATTGGGGAAAGGGTTAATTAGAGGTCTCCAAAACTAAGAGTGAGAGGGGATACAGAGAGGTTGGAATGATTTTATTTTTTATTTTTATTACTCTCCATTTTTAATAGAAAATTTTACAATTCAATATTTTATAAACATTTGTTTGTTTAATTGCTTATTATCTCTCTCCTCCAGTGAATGTAAGCTCTAAGAGTTAAAGGATTGTGTGAGTTTTATTTTCAAGTATATACTCAGCATCTATCACAGGGCTGATATATTGTACACTCTCCTTTTTTTTTTTCTAATCTCTTTTTCCATTTCATTTTATTATTTTTTTTCACCATGATAAGTGTACTCTTTAATCCCCATCCCCTGTTGCCCCTATCCCTCTACCAACCTTCCTTCTGGTAACCATCAGTTTGTTCTCTATAGTTAAGAGTCTATTTCTTGGTTTGTCTCTTTCTCTCTCTCTCTTTCTTTTGCTCATTTGTTTTGTTTCATAAATTCCACATGTGAGTGAGATCATATGGTATTTGTCTTTGACTTATTTCACTAAGCTTATCCATGTGGTTGCAAATGGCAAGATTTCATTCTTTTTATGGCTGAGTAATATTCCATTGTTTATATATACTACTTCTTCTTTATCCATTCATCTGTCTATGGACACTTGGACTGCTTCTGTAGTGTAGCTATTGTAAATAATGCTGCGATAAACATAGGGTGCATGTATCCCTTTCAATTCGTATTTTTTGTATTTTTTGTATTTTTTGGTGAATACCCAGTAGTCTTATTTTTAATTTTTTGAGGAACCTCCATACTGTTTTCCACAATGGGTTCACCAAGTTACATTCCCACCAACAGTGCATGGGAGTTCCTTTTTCTCCACATCCTCACCAACACTTAGTTGTCTCTTGTGTTGTTGATTGTAGCCATTTTGACTGGTGTGATATGGATATCTCATGGTGGTTTTGATTTGCATTCTCCTGATGATGAATGATGTTGAACATCTTTTCATGTGTCTTTTGGCCATCTGCATGTCTTCTTTGGAGAAATGTCTATTCATATCTTCTGCCCATGTTTTTATTAGATTCTTTATGGTTTTTTGGGTATTGAGTTGTATAAGTTCTTTGTATATTTTTTTATACTAACCCTTTATTGAATATGTCATTTGCAAATACCTTCTCCAATTCGGGAAATTGCCTTTTAGTTTTATTGATGGTTTCCTCTGCTGTGCAGAAGTTTTTTTTTTTTTTTTTTTCAACGTTTATTTTTGGGACAGAGAGAGAGAGAGAGAGAGAGAGCATGAACGGGGGAGGGGCAGAGAGAGAGGGAGACACAGAATCGGAAACAGGCTCCAGCCTTTGAGCCATCAGCCCAGAGCCTGACGCGGGGCTCGAACTCACGGACCGCGAGATCGTGACCTGGCTGAAGTTGGACGCTTAACCGACTGCGCCACCCAGGCGCCCCAGAAGTTTTTTTTATTTTGATGTGTCCCAAACATTTCTCTTTGCTTTTATTTCCCTTGTCTTAGGAGACCTAGCTAGAAAAATGGTGCTACCGGGTATATTATACACTCTGATAAATATTTGTTCAATAAAATAAAAAAGACTAAGAAGTTATTTCATTTTCAGTTTCTGGAAGTGTATAAGCCATAAAGATTAGAGCAGCCCAGGGAGGCAAGGAATCGTGAAGGCAATTTTAAGTACAAGGAAGAATGAAACAACAGCAAGATGAGAGATTGAGCAAGAGAAAATTCTGTTGATTTCTTACAGTCAATGTGATAATCTTTAAAATTGCTTAAAATATGTAATTATTTATTTGTAATGGATTAACATAGACAAATAAGTAATCAATATTAGTATGTATATATAGGAGTTTTATGTGGCGGGGAGAATAGAGGAGGTAGAGGAAATAAGATTGGAGTATATTTTTTTAATTTTTAAAAAATGTTTATTTATTTTTGAGAGAGAGAGAGAGAGAGAGAGAGCAAAAGCAGGGCAGGGGCAGAGAGAGAGGGAGACACAGAATCCAAAGCAGGCTCCAGGCTCTGAGCTGTCAGCACAGAGCCTGACGCTGGTCTTGAACTCACAGACCGCAAGATCATGACCTGAGCCAAAGTCAGATGTTTAACAGACTGAGCCACTCAGGTGCCCCAAGATTGGAGTATTTTAATGATTTTACACCAGGCATAGTTATTATGGCCATGTTTCTGAACAAATGGAGCATTCTTTTTTTAAATTTTTTATTTCATATTTTTTTTGAGAGAGAGAATGCATGTGAGTGGGGGAGGGGCAGAGTGAGAGGGAGAGAGAGAATCTTAAGCAGGCTCCAAACCTAGTGCAGAGCCTGATCTCACAATTATGAGACCACGAGCCGAAATCAAGAATTGGACACTTAACTGATTGAGCCACCGAGGTGTCCCTTTTTATTTATTTACTAATATTTATTTTTGAGAGAAGGATAGGGCATTCTTTTTTGCTCATAATCAATTTAGGAATTCTTTCTTCTACTGAGAGAAGTTTAAAACAACTTTTCTTAAAAACCTTACCATTTAAAGTAGCAAGACAATTATGGTACTGAGTAGGTTTGTTTCGAGATGCTCCTTGTCAGGCAAAGGATCGGGATGAATTCCACATCAATTTATGGTAGGAGATAAGGAATAGGTTTTATTAGAGAAAAGAAAATCTCACAAGGCAAGATCAGTGACACATATATACATGGTCTGCCAGTCTATCACCACTGCACAGCATGGCTTCCATTTAGAAGATTGTGGGTCTTTTTTCTTAAATGGCAAACATGAGAAAGTGGTCTTATCACGGGAGGAATAAACTGGCCATTTGAATTTTGGGTACTAGCTATTTATAGTTGTCTGGGATGTTCATGGTCCAGCATCTGAGACCTTGTGACCTGTGCAATATTGTGATTCTCTGGGGAAGGGAGCCTGACACCTGGGATGCTCAGTCTGCATGAGCTCCTTTTGGGACCCCATTATTAGCTTCTCAGCCTGCTTGTTGTCTGGGAAACCCAGGCCTAAGAAGCACATCATTGGTAGTACTTGCTTTGTACCCTTTGAAAATTAACTTCTCAAGGTCTCAGCTTCCATATCTTAAAATAGGAATTATATGTATCTCATGGAATTCCTTGGAAATTTGGAACTTATTCCAAATGAACTAGATTTCTTTGTTTCTCAAAAAAGAACTATATAATCATTTAGTAGTGATTATTAAAAAACACAAAATTGTATTTTTGTGAATACTGGGCTTTAAGTGGAGATTTTCAGAGAACTAGATTTCCTTCTGAACTCAAGCATTATTTAACATTTGTTTTAACCTTTTCACGTGGACCTGAAAATTAGATAACAAAATGCCCAAATTATTAAGATTTTGAAACATTTTATCTTTATTGCAAAATAACACTGGCTTCAAAAAGAAAAGAGTAGCATGATCACTTAGGAAATATCAAAAGATAATTCCTAGGGTTTCTGGCATACCCTAATGACATATTTCTCTACTTCTCCATAAAATTGACATGAAGAATCTCAATGTCTCTTGTCTTATTGCTCAGGAATAACTCAAGCAAGACATTCCTTATAGTAGGAAAGCCTAAGACCTTTCTAGAGCATTCTATGAGGAAGCATTAGTGTAGCATGCAGTGGAACATACAGAATACCTTCTGTGTACCAGGCACTATGATTTATCTTTTACACATATTTTTGTATTGCATTTCACAACAGTTCCTATTGCTCTCCTTCAGTGGTTAATCTAAATAAAATAATAAATTACTGAAGGTGGCTATCTGAGGAGAAAGGATACCCACTTTTCTTATTGAGGGAATGAATTATTCTCAAAACTTTCCATGAATGGAAGGTCTTAAGAAACTTCAGAACTTGGCAGCAGAAATATATATATATGTGTATATATATATGTATATATATATATATATATATATATATATATATATATATATTTTTAATACCAAACTTTGCAGAAGGAAAATAGATGAAGCTTTAAATGGAAGAATAATTTAAACAAGAAAACCTCTAAGGACAATGGCCACACTCCCGTTCTAAGGAGAAGACAAGTTCACTGTGTGCAGTAAGGGAACTGGGTAGGACTGTTCCAGATCCATAGAATACTGTTGATCTCATCATCATAGTGCACAGAGGCTAGGAGATTAGAAGCTGGAATTAGACAGATGAAGGTGAAATCCAGGCTTTCCTATTTTTCTAACTGTGACTTTAGGCAGGTCATTTCAATTCTCTGAGTAATTGTTTTCTACTTATAAAAATGAATATAAGAAAGGTCTACATAATACATTACAGATTAGTTTACACACAAAACACTAGCACAGTGCTAGTAGGTACATTAACATTGAGTAAGGAGTGTTATTGTTATTCAAATGTTTGTTGCTTGAGCAACTTCTAAAGGGCAGTCTTCCTGGTGTCTAGGATTGGACGGAATCCTTGTTGAGAAGCCAAATGGCTTGGGCATTGTGCCTGACATCAGGAGTTCATACCTTAAGGGAGGTGACATAGATCTTTTCCCATTTATAACACGGAGGATTACCAGAAAGCAGACACTCTTCTTAATCCTGTTCAGATCAAGTTACAGATTTCCTTTTTCTTTTCTTTTTTTTTAAACGTTTATTCATTTTTGAGAGACAAAGAGACATAGTGTGGGCAGGGAAGGGACAGAGAGAGAGGGAGACACAGAATCTGAAGCAGGCTCCAGGCTCTGAGCTGTCAGCAAAGAGCCTGATATGGGCCTGGAACCCAGAAACTGTGAGATAATGACCTGAGCCAAAATCAGACACTTAACTGACTGAGCCACCCAGGCGTCCCTAGGTTTCCTTTTTCTTATAAAGTGTCATGTGAATTTGAATCCAGAGTTCATGTTAATGCAAATAGGATAAGAACTATTGGCTTTAAGAAATCATCTGTACTATTTAAAATAGCTGGTACTGATACTTGGCATTTGTATGTTAACAAACACACAGTGCACAAATTCATAGCAAAACAGATTTCATCTGAATGTACTTTGACAATAAGAATAGTTAACTTTCCATTCCTTTTTTTCATCTGTTTTGTTTTTCCTTCTGTGGTAGAGAAAAGGCATCAATGCTTCTGAGTGAAACATGAGAACTATTTTTTTGCATAAGAGATTTATAAGTACCCTGAAGTACCATAATAAGAGAGATAGTAAAATTCCAAATCATTCCCTACTACAAAACTTAAAGTAAAAAAAACTATTGAAATTTTTAATCATCTTTTTGTTTAAATGTTTATTTCTTTATTTTTGAGAGAGAGAGAGAACAGGCAGGGAAGGGACAGGGAGAGAGAGACACAGAATGTGAAGCAGGCTCCAGGCTCTGAGCTGTCAGTACAGAGCCCAACATGGGGCTCAAAACCCACAAACTGTGAAATCATGACCTGAACCCAAGTCGGATTCTCAACGGACTGAGCCACCCAGGCGCCCTTCTTTTAATCATCTTTTAAGTCTACAAAGCATAATACCATTGTTTTTACTTCTGAAAGTACTTACCCTTAGGGCATTATGTTGTTGTATCAGACCAAGAATTGCTTTATATTACTGTGTGTGAGTTTTATAACTTAAAGAAGATCTTGCTTGGGGGAAACATGCCATTTAAGATATGGTATGTTAGAGGGAAAGAGCTCCAAAATTCATAGGTTCTCTTCCATTTATAAGCTTTAACCCTCAAGTTATTCTGAGAGCTTAATGAAGAATGCCATATATACATACTATTGCCTCTGAAACTAAGCAGCAGAGTCCCAGAGGGTCAACTGAGAGACGTTTTGATCCATAGCTGATATCAATGCAGGGAAGGCTCAGTCTAAAATAAGACATGAGCAGTCTTCAAAGACTTGGGATCTGTGGTTTAATTAAAATGGATGGAGGGAGGTATTCAGGGGGAAAATTTTTAGGAGCATCAAGGCAAGAATTGATTGATTTTAAAGACAAAGAAAGTAGACAAGATGATACTCCCAAAGGATAGAATAAATGTTCTAGTAAAAATGGAGCAGCATTATATATCCTTTTAAGACCTCTTAAACATTGTAAAACAAACAGAAATTATTCAAGGCAGATTCCATAGCTCTGGTCATTGGATTTCATGTGAATCAGGATCATATGTTAAAATACAGATGCCCAAACCATATGCTAACTTTAATGGTTGAGATTTTCTGAGGGAGCAGCTAGATGATTTTGATGCAGATCAAAGTCTAAGAATAGATACTCCCTAGTTTTTGTCACTTGATGTACCAGGCCATACGGAAAAGGCTCTGGACTTTAAAAGAGTAAAGCACCACTTCGGTCTTCCCTTCTACTGTAGGAACTATGGAAAATGGAAGTTATATAAGAACATACAGCAATGAGGTATTTTTGAAGATTTGATGTTTGTTATGTGTGTGTGTTCATTTGATAAATGCTTTTTTTTATATGAAATTTATTGTCAAATTGGTTTCCATATAATATCCAGTGCTCATCCCAACAGGTGCCCTCCTCAATATGCATCACACACCCTCCCCACCCTCCCACCCCCCAGCAACCCTCAGATTGTTCTCAGTTTTCAAGAGTCTCTTATGGTTTGGCTCCCTCCCTCTCTAACTTTTTTTTTCTTCCCCTCCCCCATGGTCTTCTGTTAAGTTTCTCACGATCCACATAAGAGTGAAAGCATATGGTATCTGTCTTTCTCTGTGTGACTTATTTCACTTAGCATAACAATCTCCAGTTCCATTCATGTTGCTACAAAAGGCCATATTTCATTCTTTCGGATTGCCACGTAAGTATTCCATTGTGTATATAAAGCACAATTTCTTTATCCATTCATCAGTTGATGGACATGTAGGCTCTTTCCATAATTTGGCTATTGTTGAGAGTGCTGCTATAAACATTGGGGTACAAGTGCCCCTATGCATCAGCACTCCTGTATCCCTTGGATAAATTCCTAGCAGTGCTATTGCTGGGTCATAGGGTAGGTCTATTTTTAATTTTTTGAGGAACCTCCACACTGGTTTCCACAGTGGCTGCACCAGTTTGCATTCCACCAACAGTGCAAGAGGGTTCCCGTTTCTCCACATCCTCTCCAGCATCTATAGTCTCCTGATTTGTTCATTTTGGCCACTCTGACTGGCGTGAGGTGGTATCTGAGTGTGGTTTTGATTTGTATTTCCCTGATGAGGAGCGACGTTGAGCATCTTTTCATGTGCCTGCTGGCCATCTGGATGTCTTTAGAGAAGTGTCTATTCATGTTTTCTGCCCATTTCTTCACTGGATTATTTGTTTTTCAGGTGTGGAGTTTGGAGAGCTCTTTATAGATTTTGGATACTAGCCCTTTGTCCGATATGTCATTTGCAAATATCTTTTCCCATTCCGTTGGTTGCCTTTTAGTTTTGTTGATTGTTTCCTTTGCAGTGCAGAAGTTTTTATCTTCATGAGGTCCCAATAGTTCATTTTTGCTTTTAATTCCCTTGCCTTTGGGGATGTGTCAAGTAAGAAATTACAGCGGCTGAGGTCAGAAAGGTCTTTTCCTGCTTTCTCCTCTAGGGTTTTGATGGTTTCCTGTCTCACATTCAGGTCCTTTATCCATTTTGAGTTTATTTTTGTGAATGGTGTAAGAAAGTGGTCTAGTTTCATTCTTCTGCGTGTTGCTGTACAGTTCTCCCAGCACCATTTGTTAAAGAGACTGTCTTTGTTCCATTGGATATTCTTTCCTGCTTTGTCAAAGATTAGTTGGCCATACTTTTGTGGGTCCGATTCAGGAATCTCTATTCTATTTTTGTCTATGTGTCTGTTTTTGTGCCAATACCATGCTGTCTTGGTGATTACAGCTTTGTAGTACAGGCTGAAGTCTGGGATTTGTGATGCCTCCTGCTTTAGTCTTCTTCTTCAAAATTACTTGGGCTATTCAGGGTCCTTTGTGGTTCCATACAAACTTTAGGATTGCTTGTTCTAGCTTCGAGAAAAATGTTGGTGTAATGTTGATTGGGATTGCATTGAATGTGTAGATAGCTTTGGGTAGTATTGACACTTTGACAATATTTATTCTTCCAATCCGTGAGCATGGAATGTTTTTCCATTTCTTTATATCTTCTTCAATTTCCTTCATAAGCTTTCTATAGTTTTCAGCATACAGATCTTTTACATCTTTGGTTAGGTTTATTCCTAGGTATTTTATGCTCCTTGGTGCAATTGTGAATGGGATCAGTTTCTTTATTTGTCTTTCTGTTGCTTCATTATTAGTGCGTAATAATGCAACTGATTTCTGTACATTGATTTTTGTATCCTGCGACTTTGCTGAATTCATGTCTCAGTTCTAGTAGACTTTTGGTGGAGCCTTTCGGGTTTTCCACGTATAATATCATGTCATCTGTAAAAAGTGAAAGCTTGACTTCATCTTTTCCAATTTTGATGCCTTTGATTTCCTTTTGTTGTCTGATTGCTGATGCTAGCACTTCCAACACTATGTTAAACAACAGCAGTGAGAGTGGACATCCCTGTCGTGTTCCTGATCTCAGGGGCAAAGCTCTCGGGGGGAGCAGGGGGAATCTCAGGGGGAGAGTTTTTCTCCATTGAGGATGATATTAGCTGTGGGCTTTTCATAAATGGCTTTTATGATGTTTAAGTATGTTCCTTCTATCCCGACTTTCTCGAGGGTTTTTATTAAGAAAGGATGCTGAATTTTGTCAAATGCTTTTTCTGCATCGATTGACAGGATCATATGGTTTTTTTCTTTTCTTTTATTAATGTGATGTATCACATTGATTGATTTATGAATGTTGAACCAGCCTTGCAGCCCAGGAATGAATCCCACTTGATCATGATGAATAATTCTTTTTATGTGCTGTTGAATTTGATTTGCTAGTATCTTATTGAGAATTTTTGCCTCCATATTCATCACTGGCCTATAGTTCTCTTTTTTTGCTAGGTCTCTGTCTGGTTTAGGAATCAAAGTAATACTGGCTTCATAGAATGAGTCCAGAAGTTTTCCTTCCCTTTCTATTTTTTGGAACAGCCTGAGAAGGATAGGTATTATCTCTGCTTCAAATATCTGGTAGAATTCCCCAGGGAAGACGTCTGGTCCTGGACTCTTATTTGTTGGGAGATTTTTGATGACTGATTCAATTTCCTTGCTGGTTATGGGTCTGTTCAAGTTTTCTATTTCTTCCTGTTTGAGTTTTGAAAGTGGGTGGGTGCTTAGGAGTTTGTCCATTTCTTCCAGGTTGTCCAGTTTGTTGGCATATGGTTTTTCATAGTATTCCCTGATAATTGCTGAGGGATTGGTGTAATAATTGCATTTTCATTCATGATTTTATCTATTTGGGTCATCTCCCTTTTCTTTTTGAGAAGCCTGGCTAGAGGTTTTTCAATTGTGTTCATTTTTTCAAAAAACCAACTCTTGGTTTCATTGATCTGCTCTACAGTTTTTTTTTTTAGATTCTATATTGTTTATTTCTGCTCTGATCTTTATTATTTCTCTTCTTCTGCTGGGTTTGGGGTGTCTTTGCTATTCTGCTTCTGTTTCCTTTGCGTGTGCTATTAGATTTTGTATTTGGGATTTTTCTTGTTTCTTGAGATAGGCCTCATTGCAATGTATTTTCCTCTCAGGACTGCCTTTGCTGCATCCCAAAGCATTTGGATTGTTGTATTTTCATTTTAATTTGTTTCCATATATTTTTAAATTTCTTCTCTAATTGCCTGGTTGACCCACTCATTCTTTAGTAGGGTGTTCTTTAACCTCCATGCTTTTGGAGGTTTTCTAGACTTTTTCCTGTGGTTGATTTCAAGTTTCATAGCATTGTGGCCTGAAAGTGCGCATGGTATGATCTCAATTCTTGTAAACTCATGAAGGGCTGTTTTGTGACCCAGTATGTGATCTATCTTGGAGAATGTTCCATGTGCACTCGAGAAGAAAGTATATTCTGTTGCTTTGGAATGCAGACTTCTAAATATATCTGTCAAGTCCATCTGATCCAATGTATCATTCAGGACCCTTGTTTCTTTATTGATCCTGTGTCTAGATGACCTATCCATTGTTGTAAGTAGGGTATTAAAGTCTTCTGCAATACCACATTCTTATCAATAAGGTTGCTTATGTTTGTGATTGTTTTATATATATGGGGGCTCCCGTATTCGGCGCATAGACATTTATAATTGTTAGCTCTTCCTGATGGATAGACCCTGTGATTATTATATAATGCCCTTCTTCATCTCTTGTTACAGCCTTTAATTTAAAGTCTAGTTTGTCTGATATAAGTATGGCTACTCCAGCTTTCTTTTGACTTCCAGTAGCATGATAGTACTCCATCCCCTCACTTTCAATCTGAAGGTGTCCTTGGCTCTAAAATGAGTCTCTTGTAGACAGCAAATAGATGGGTCTTATTTTTTTTATCCATTCTGATACCCTATGCCTTTTGGTTGGGGCATTTAGTCCATTAACATTCAGTGTTATTGTTGAAAGATATGGGTTTAGAGTCATTGTGATGTCTGTAGGTTTCATGTTTCTAGTGATGTCTCTGGTACTTTGTGGTCCTTGCAACATTTCACTCACAAAATCTCCCTTGGGATCTCTTGTAGGACTGGTTTAGTGGTGATGAATTCCTTCAGTTTTTGTTTATTTGGGAAGACCTTTATCTCTCCTTTATTCTGAATGACAAATTTGCTGGATAAGGATTCTCGGCTATATATGTTTTCTGTTCATCACATTGAAGATTTCGTGCCATTCCTTTCTGGCCTGCCAAGTTTCAGTAGATAGGTCTGACACTAGTCTTTGGGTCTCCCTTTGTAGGTTATAGCCTATTTATCCCTAGCTTCTTTCAAAATTTTCTCTTTATCCTTATATTTTGCCAGTTTTGCTATGATATGTTGTGCAGAAGATGGATTCAAGTTATGTCTGAAGGGTGTTCTCTGTGCCTTTTGGATTTCAGTGACTTTTTCCTTCCCCAGATCAGGAAAGTTCTCAACTATGATTTGTTCAAATACACCTTCAGCCCCTTTTTCTCTCTCTTCCTCTTCTGGAATTCCTATTATATGGATATTTTTCTGTTTGATTGCATCACTTAGTTCTTTAATTCTCCCCTCATACTCCCGGATTTTTTTATCTCTCTTTTTCTCACCTTCATCTTTTTCCATAATTTTATCTTCTAATTCACCTATTCTCTCCTCTGCCTCTTCAGTCCGTGCTGTGGTTGCCTCCATTTCATTTTGCACCTCATTTATAGCATTTTTTAGCTTCTCATGACTATTTCTTAGTCCCTTGATCTCTGTAGCAATAGATTCTCTGCTGTCCTCTATACTTTTTTCAAGCCCAGAGATTAATTTTATGACTATTATTCTAAATTCTTCTTCTGTTATATTGCTTAAATTGTTTTTGATCAATTCGTTAGTTGTCTCTACTTCCTGGAGTTTCTTTTGAAGAGAATTCTTCAATTTCATCATTTTGGGTAGTCCCTAGGGTGGCTCTAAACTGTAGGGCACTTCCTCTGTATTGTACAGAGTAACTTGTGTTGGTGGGTGGGGCCACAGTCAGACCTGATGTCTGCCCCCAGCCCACCGCTGGGGCCACAATCAGACTGGTGTGTACCTTATCTTCTCCTCTCCCAGGGGCAGGACTCACCGTGGAGTGGTGTGGCTCCTGTCTGGGCTACTTGCAGACTGCCAGGCTTGTGGTTCTGCTTTGATGGGATCTGACGTATTAGCTGGGGTGGTTCTGCAAGGTGCACAGGGGTGGGAGGGCTAGGCTTAGCTAGCTTTGCTGTCGTTGGTCCCCTGCGGTAGGGGCCCTGCAGCACTGGGAGGGAGGCAGACCCATCAGAGGGATGGATCCACAGAAGCACAGTGTTGGGTGTTTGCAGGGTGCAAGCAAATTCAGTGACAGGAACTGGCTCCCTTTGGAATTTCGGCTGGGGGATGTGAGAGGGAGATGGCGCTTGCCAGCACCTTTGTTCCCTGCCAAGCTGAGCTGTCTTCCGGGGCTCAGCAACTCTCCCTTTTGGTGTCCTCTCATCCTCCCCTCTCTCCGAGAGCAGAGCTGTTCACTTTTAACATTCCAGATGTTAAGTCCCGCAGGCTGTCAGAACTCCCACAGTCTGGCCCCTCCACTTTTGCAAGCCAGACTGGGGGCTCTGCCTTGCCGGGTGGACTGCCCCTCCACTGCCCTGGCTCCCTCCCACGAGTCTGTGTAGCACGCACGGCGTATCCCCCTTCCTACCTTCTTCCGTGGGCCTCTTGTCTACACTTGGCTCCAGAGAGTCCATTCTGCTAGTCTTCTGGAGGTTTTCTGGGTTATTTAGGCAGATATGGGTAGAATCTAAGTGATCAGCAGGATGCGGTGAGCCCAGCATCCTCCTATGCTGCCATCTTCCCTGACTAAACGTAAATGCTTTTTGAAGACCCCACCAAGTATAATCCACTAAGTAATTCCTGTTGGCAATAAAAGGGTGATTCAAACAGTTGAAACTCTCTTTAATTTACTCACATTCGAATTGTAGAGACACACAAGCAATGAGGAAAATACCATAGAGGGCATTAAGATGGAGACATGTGCAGAGAGAGGATGACAGTTGGTATTGGGAACTTGAACTCAAATTGAATGAGGAACTTCTCACAGCAAATGATGCTTAAGCCAAATCTAGAAATATGATTGTATACCTATGTTAACTTGGGGGTGTCTGTAAGAGCATATTTTAGTCAGAAGTGATCAGGTAAAAAGGTTCAAGGTCACGAAACAGCTGGGGCAGCCAAAAGTATTTAAATATATCATTTTAAATATTTCTGGGTATACTAAATTAATACCACATAGAGTAATTAAGTATACTCAGAGTAATAGTCACGTGAAAGGAGTGCAAAAGATGGAAAGGGACAGACGATGAAAGTCTTGCTTGATAAAATAAGTCTTGTTTGATAAAATAAGTCTTGTTTGATAAAATAAGAAATTTAAATTTTATTTTGTGAACAAAATACTGAATGATTTTAAAGGATCAAAATGAAGAGACCAGATTTGCATATTTGAAAACCCCTTTTGCCATCCCGATCTCATTATGATGCATGATTAAAGGTGTGGTAATGCGGTTGAGGTCTGAGAAAATATTATGGCAATTTTGGCTGACAATGAGAGAGATGGGAATTGAGATGAAAGATAGTAAGACAATAAGCGAGACTTTCAGATTTAATATGAGTTGACTGTGAGTAAATAAATGCACACAAAATATCAATATTTGATCTGCGAAAATACTTCACTGCAAGATGTTTGAATAAAATACTCATTCCCTGTAAGCATGCAGGATTTGGAAAGAAAACTAAGGTGGATGTGACTGATCTTGGAATCCAGAAATACTCCTCTGTCCTCTGAGGCACAAGAGTGGCAAGAACTATGGAGAAGGAGTCCTTGGAATTTGGTAGGCACAAGTTTTGTTTATTGTCTTCTTAATATTTTCTTAATTAAAGGAGGACCCGATAAATGTTTGAAAAATACTTAACTTGAATCAATGGAAGGAAAAATGTATAATTGTTTCTTAATTAATGTTTAAATAATCTGGTGTTAAGATGGTTAGCCTGGGGTTAACAATATCTATTAAGCATCCAACAATATTAATTGCCCCAGTTATATTTATTAGACAGCTATATATTCCATCAACTGAGAACATTGAGTGAAGGACTCTGCCTTCTTAGGGTTTATATTCTAGTGTCAGTGTAGGATACAACACCTCATGTTCTACATAGAAAATCCTTCCAGGGGTGTTGTGTGAGGTGGTGGAAAGAGTAGTCACCTGGGAATCTTTATGGAATGGATAAGACTCAAACTTGCTTTCAAAAATATGGTACTTTTGCTTTCCACGATGCCACAAAAGACACTAAGCAGAAAAGTATCCATGGAGTAAAAATGTAGACACATTTGAAGAGATTAATAACATGTATTTTCCTGATTAATTGGAAGACAAGAAAAAAGGAGAAAGAGAAAAGAGGAGAAGGAGGAGGAGGAGGAAGGGTAAGTGGAAAAGGAGGAGGAAAAGGAAGAGAAAAAAAAGGAGGAAAGACAATGAAAAAAAATTTTAATGCCTGTAATACTTTCATCTGGAGATAAGCTTAATTAACAGTTTTCTGATCAACATTCAAGTCTCTTTTTAAAGTATATATTATATAGCTTTGCAGCTGTTTTTTTTTGCTACAACTTTGTATCATTTTACATAAAGTAATTATGAGACCAATACACGAAAAGGCATGTGAATGAGAATATTAATCACAACACTGTTTACACCTGTCTGTCCAGATTTTTACATTTAGCCTTTTAGTGTCATTATATTATTATTTTTAAAATTCTTAATGTTTATTTATTTTTGAGAGAGAGACAGTATGAGCAGGGAAGGGGCACAGAGAGAGGGAGACACAGAATCTGAAGCAGGCTCCAGACCCCGAGCTGTCAGCACAGAGCCTGATGTGGGGCTTGAACTCACAAACTGGGAGATCATGACTTGAGCCAAAGTTAGACACTTAACCAACTGAGCCACCCAGGTGCCCCTAATTATATTATTTTAAAATGGTAAACACAATAGCAAACAACATCATTCTACTATGACAAAATATAAACATTAATATTTTGCTATCTTTTCCATATCTCTACCTATATATTTCTTTAATAACTATTTGGACCATATTCTGTATACAAGTTAATATTCTTTTTTTCCATCTTATGGTATAACTTTATCCCAAACTCTTTAAATATTTATTTTAAAACATTTAAAATTGCTGCATGGTATTTTATCACACGAGCCATATTTTTTAAAATATTGTTCCACATTCTGGTCTATAAATAAATATATCCATGTACATGTATTTCCTTAGCACACTCTGGGAATATGGTAATAAATAATGGGTTTTATTTCATTGATTCATGTTCCACCTTCCAGTGCAGAATCCCACATTCTATTTGCTTCATCATCATTTCTGTAGCCTTCTGGATATATATCAGGTGTTCTTATTCCAAGTCTGGCCTGCTGTCACATGGCGTCTTCCTCACTCCCTTGCTTACCTAGACTCCAGTGCTCCCACCTCTGCCCACTAAGCCATACTGGCTTGTCTTGCGTCTCCCTCCTATAGAAATGAGCAGCCTCCCCTCAGGTGCCATATTAATGCTGGCTACTACCTTATTTATTTATTTATTTATTTATTTATTTATTTTTGTCTATGTTTTTCTGGACATGAAGTCACTTCCACAATATGTCACCTCTTCTGGAGGGACACTGTAATCACTGCCTCATGCCTTCTGCATGGTAGGACTTTCTTGGGTGCCTCTATTACTGTGGTGAGGTCAGGGTGATGAAACAGCTTTGGGTACTCTGAAGCCAAAGAAAAAAAAAACAACAAAAGAAAAAGAAAAAAGTAAGTGAGGAAGTTCTCCTTTCAGAAGTAAATCTCTCTTTCCTTTAATAAAATCACATTTTCAGGTCCATAAAGTAGTGCTACATATGTCATAGCCATTTACAGGGATTTTTATAAACTAGCTCTTTCATCGTTTGTTTATTACTCTCTAATGAGATTTAGATGTATGTGGAGTAGGAACTGGGCTAGAAAATACATTTAGAATGGGCAACATGTTATATTTGAAATCTCTGCCTCTTCAATAACTCCGGCTTTGTTATTAAGCCAACCTGTGTGTACCTGGCTTTTTCTATTTTTCTAATTATTTCTCTGGGCATATATACTTTTAATAAAGTATAGTATTTAGGTTTAAATTGAGACTTCCGCTTACCTTCTTTTTAGTAAGTCCTTAAAATTCTTTGAAAAGTCCTTTTAATATCTGATAATTATTCTGAATGGGGGACAGAATGGAAATATTTTAAAAAGAGTCACCCTGCCTCTTCTCGGACAGACTGTTAGAGATGAAGACAGCCATTTTACAACCACTGATAAAAAAGAACAAAGAAGATTCCCAGTGTAGACCTATGTGAGTGAGTTTTGGCACGACTTATATGTCTTTGGCTTTGCCTTGGGAATTTCAACCTCTAACTAGGCCTTCTCCATCCCCAAGCTTTTTCTTAGGCATGCTTAACATTTTCTCAGGCAGGATGACCCCTATTTTTATGGAAGGCTATCTGATATCTAGTGTGGTATAGGAATGGATGCTAAATCTTTGGCTCAAAGACCAATGGCCCAAAGAGGGCCTTCCTTCCCTAGCAGACTTTCTCTAATTTCTATTTCCGACTCTGCTCATAATTAAGCATTTATCATAAATCTGAAAGAAGTACCTCTGTGAGCCATAGAATCCTTTATATTCTTCTGTGCAGGTTAGGATGATACCAGCTAATGGCTCCTTTCTCTGTTCTGGTTCTTTTCAGTGTTTTTTTCCCCAATACAGCAGCGAAAGAAAAGAAACATTGCTCCTAAACATCTGATTTCTGAACTTAATTGGTCTGGGTTGAACATAAAAGTCAGAAAGAGATATAGTTAAAAAAAGAGAAGACAACCAATAAACATCTGAAAAGATGTTTGACCTTTTCATATAAAAAGAAATGCAACATTAAACAACTATAAAATCTCACTTTTATATATCATTTTGACAAAAATTACAAGGTTTGATAATATCTTGAGCTGGTGAGGACAAAATTATGCAGAAGCAAATACTGGTGCTGAGAGACAGTTGACATATACGTCATTAGTGTCAATTTGGTAACACGTATAAATTAAAACTGCCTATACTTTTTGGTCCAGGAATTATAGCACTAAAATATACCTCATAGATATCCTTACCAAATTGTGCCAAGATATGTGTATAAGGATATTCATTTAATGTGTGATATAGAAAAATTATCAAACCTCATAGAAACATAAAGGAATCAAAAAAGAACTCGATACAACCAGGACCTCAATCAAAACACAGAACTGAAAAGTATGCTATTGAAAAAAAATAAGGTATACACCAAAAGGAAGGATTTCTAAGATATATTAAATGAAAAGGGCACAATATATAGTGTGATTCTGGTCTGTGAGAATAGAAGTGAATCTATCTGCATGGTATAAAAATGTTTTTCTAGCAGGTAAAAGTAAATACTAATCGTTATTACCTTTGGGAAGATAGATTGGTTGGAGTATAGCAGCTTTTACTTTCCATTTGGAAGCCTGTGTGTCTTATAATGCAACTTTATTTATTTTTTATAAATGTCAGCAGGAGATATGTAGACTGAGCTTAAGCCAATTTTTGTTATATAAGCTCACAAATCAAAATGTGTGTGTCTACGTGTATTTCAAATTTTTTTAATTTAAATTTTTAAATTTTAAGATCATCATATGTTCACAAGGTGTTGCAAGAAACAACACAGTTTTTTGAGTATGTCTCATTGCACAGCTTTTTCAGTGTTGCTAAATGGATAGCTAAAGCAATTTAAATATGTAAATACTTACTGATCAAGGAGCTGAAGTTTTAAAAGTATTACTGTATTAAAACCTGACTGGGATGGGAAAAGACTCTCAATCAAGGCAGCACATTAGAATCATCTGGGAGCTTCTTAAAAATAGTAATGCTCATAAGAAACTGTTAAAAACTGAGAACAAACTGAGGGTTGATGGGGGGTGGGGGGGGTGGGTGATGGGTATTGAGGAGGGCACCTTTTGGGATGAGCACTGGGTGTTGTATGGAAACCAATTTGACAATAAATTTCATATATTAAAAAAAATAGTAATGCTCAGGCACTACCTCACACCAATTAGATCAGAATCTTTTATGAAGGCAAGGATTGGACACATAAATTTCTTGAAATTCTGTAAGTAGTTCTAATGTACAGGCAGAATTGAGAACTATTGGCTATACCAGTGCTTCTCAAACTTTAACGTACATAAGAATCAGCTGGCAATATTGTTAAGATGCAGATCTGTGTCTGTACATCTGGGGTGAGGTCTGAGACTGCACATCCAACAACCTTCAGGGTGATGATAATGCTGGTCATTGATGGACTGACCTTGGAGTAGAAAGGGGCTATGGGACTTGCTGTAGTATTTGCTGAGACCTTGGATTTTGAAATACATAGGGTTCTATGTGGGAATCTAGGGGCTGCAGATACAGAAAAAATGTGATGGAGAACAAGGGTAAAAAGGAGAAGAGGGAGAGTGTGATAGGGAAAGAAGTGAAAGAGCTGGTGAATCGAGAACAGATAGATGGATAGCTTCCAAGGGAGCACCTTTCCTTTTGTCTTTACCTTGTAAGAATACAATTGTCCTTTGGAGAAATTTTGTCTAACTTTCACCATTATCCTAAGCAGTTATTATACCCTTGGATAGTTACAGTTTTGAAGAAGAGTTTTGTATTTGTTCCTTGAGAAAATATGAACGCCTCAGTGAATTTATAGCTCAGTTTAGCCTTGTCTGAGTAAGTACTTTAACATCATAATGGCTCTAAACATTTTGGAAGCAACATCAAGGGCAATGAGAGCTCATAACTGAATGGCAACAGATATTTATGGAGCACCCAATGCCTGGAACTTTCACTTATATTATCTAATTTAATTTCATAACAATTCTATGAGCTAAGTACATGTTCATATTCTTATTTTGGAGATGAGGAAACTGAAATGAAGGCATTGAAGCATTCAAGTTATTTCCCAAGGTCACATAAATATATAATAATAGAGGTAATTTCTATACTCAGATGTTTTTACTCCAGGTTCAGTGTTCTTTCCATTTCAACTAGAAGAGTCTGAATGGATGGATGGATAGATAGATAGATAGATAGATAGATAGATAGATAGATATAGATATAGATATAGATAGACAAATGAAGAAAAAACATTTTATTGTATAACTTATAGATTGTCAAAAGATAGAGACTAGTATGTAGATTATAGAAATAGTTATGAAAGAGCATTGGATTTAAAGAACATAATTAGAAAGTTCAAAATATAGGTTGTGAATGGCTTGCTGGTGGACTACTCCAGTGAAAGATTGAACTAGTAACAAGTAAATGTAAGAGTAGTTTAGGAACCTAATACTATATTTAGGAAGTTGCTTTAAGGATGCTCTAGTATTAAAAATAATCCTTAGTTTTTCCCAGCTCATTTGCTTAAAACTGTGTAATAGAATAAAGCTCGTGTGCAAAGTTGCAAGTACTTCTATGAGAGAGCTACACAGAATGCTACCCCAGGAATAGAGAAGATGTACAAGTAAATCTCTCTCTCTCTCTCTCTCTCTCTCTCTCTCTCTCTCTCTGTGTGTGTGTGTGTGTGTGTGTGTGTGTGTGTGTGTGTTTTGGAGGAAGCTAAAGTTAAAAGACTTTTCAGCATCAAGGTTGAAATAGGCTCAAGGCCAGAGCTGTCAGAGATGTAAAACAAATTTTAGAGCATGTTGAGATATATAAACTGTCATGCTAAAGGCCAGTCTATCCTAAAAGCCAGCTCTCATGCTGAAAGCCATTTGGGACCCTCATATACCTGCCTATAGTAATGTTAGCAGTGGCTGCCATTAGAGACTTTTCAGCAGTTACCCTGGACTCTCTTTCCCTCTCTGTCTCTCTCTCTCTCCCCCTCTCTCTCTCTGATGCTCAACTGCACTCTCAAGCTGTTGCTCTGTTTCTGCTTGTCCTCCTGGCTTTTGAACTTGGCGTAGTTCGGTAAAGACTTGATATCCCTTGTGATTAATTTTCAGCAGTGGGAAGATGCTTCTCTCTGATACAATCTCTCAGAACTCAACCTGTGACACCAGGGCTTAGCTAATTCCATGCAATGTTCTCCCCTCCTTCATTAGTAAAAGATGCTCAGGTAATGTATTGCAATTATAATTATGTTGAAGAGATTCCCAATACACCTGATGTTGATGTGCAAAGAGATACTAAGTAGTAAAATATCAAGGCCAATATTCCTATCACTACTACCTTGAAATACACACTGACAGTGCTATCTAAGGAAACTAGAGCAGCAAAAGGAAGCCTCTCCTAGCCCATTTGTAAGCTTTGATTTACAACTGAACCTGATCGATCTTTGTTATTGTCAAGTAATCAGTTATTGCTGAGGATGTGAAAACCAAACGAGAAGGAATCTGCCAAGAAAGATTCAAACCAAACATGTTTCCCCCTTATTTAGTTCTCTTGTTTCTTTACTAGTTTCAGACTTAGGCATTTCATGACATTCTGGGTGAATGCCAAGGATAAAATTCAGTATGTTTTGCCTGACTTAAACTAAATGCTGGAAATTATAGAAAAAGTACTTTTCAGGTCCATTCCTTCAATCTCAGGGATTGTAAGAGCGTACTAAAATACAGTCTGCAAGTATTATTGTCACAATTACTTTTCATCATTCACATGTGAATTTTTATTCTTTATTAATTAAAGAGGAAAATTCTGGTTTTTTACATGTGTGTTTATACATAAATAAATGTGTATTAAATTAATAAAGTAGGAACAATAGTCTCTTCCACATGTTCTTGAGTGAATTTTAAGACACTTACAAAGCCATCAAAATTTTATTCTACTGCTAAACATTCTTTTGCTTGAAAGTGTAAGGTGGATCCCTGTCACATTCAGCTATGTTGTAACTTTTGATAGTGTCCCACAGTTCTTAAGTGTTTTATTCTGTTTTTCTTTTTTTCTTCATTTTTTTTTCTCTTTGTGTTTCCGGTTGGTAAATTTCAGTTAGCCTGTTTTCAGATTCACTGACTCTTTCCTCACCTATGTTGCATCTAATGACAAGCCCATAGGAGGCAGTCTGCATTTTATTACTGTTTTTAATTTTTTTTATAGTCTCCATCTCTCTGTTGACATTACCTATTCAGATATGATATCAAAACACTTTTGCATACTAGGCAAACTCACAAAATTTTTTGACACTTTTTGCTTCACAGTGTATACTTTAGTTGTACCAAATTGGGGCGCCTGGGTGGCGCAGTCGGTTAAGCGTCCGACTTCAGCCAGGTCACGATCTCGCGGTCCGTGAGTTCGAGCCCCGTGTCGGGCTCTGGGCTGATGGCTCAGAGCTTGGAGCCTGTTTCCGATTCTGTGTCTCCCTCTCTCTCTGCCCCTCCCCCGTTCATGCTCTGTCTCTCTCTGTCCCAAAAATAAATAAACGTTGAAAAAAAAAATTTATAAAAAAAAAAAAAGTTGTACCAAATTATTTTGTGTTACTTGAAAAAAAAACTTTCTAATTTTACATTTAGTGAAATATTTATCTTCAATACCAGCCTCAAATAGTATCCTGGAAAGGCTTCCTTGTTTGACTCCATCAATCCTTGGTATAATTAATAGCCCCTTTCTATGTTTTACCAGAATATTTTCTGTATATATTTATATACATATTAAACTCTATTATAATACCTATTGCTATTATAGTACATCATATTATTATACCTATTATATTGTTATTATATCTACTATTGGATATCTATCTCCTTTATAAGACTATAACATCCTCAAGAACAGGGAAGACATTTTTTTCCTTATTTATAACTCCTGGGACATAGTTAAGTGTTCAGTATTTTACTATTTATTTTCTGTCTTATTCTTAAGAGCATGTGACAAGATTATAATAAACATAAGTGATAAAAGAATGGTAAATCATAAATAGAAATAAAGAATCAAAACAAGTGGAAATGCAAATAGAATTAAAAACTTGAAACCCTTTCAAATAAATGCCTAAATATGCAAACTATTTAATGACACAACTGAGTTTTAAATTTGGCTCTGAGCTCTCTAGAAGGCAAGTAAGTTAAATGGGAGACAATGGTATATTAGATAGACAATTGTCACAACAATGAGGGATAAAAAAGAACCACATCTCAGTGACCCATACCATTTACTTATCATGCATTTCCAGGTCAACTTGAGCAATTCTGTTTGTTTCGATTGGGCTGAGATCTGGGTATTGGCTCATCTATGCTGTAATGACTGATCTATTCTGCTTTAAGCTGCAGGCGTGAGGGTCTGCTGCAGTATCTCTCAGTTTCCTTGAAAAAGTGGGCTAGAAATATCATGTTCTTAGGGACATGTAGGGATCAAAAAGGCAGAACTAATATTATAGGCCCTTCTCAAACCTATGGCTCTGTCATATCTGCTAACATTCTATTGCCCAACGTAAGTGAGACCCAGTGTCAAGAGGCAGGGAAGTACTCTATTCCCATGTAAAGTGGCACCGATGAGGCACTGAATATCTCCGAATCATAATCTAATCATACATGATAAATTCCAAATTAAAAAAAAATTTTAGTGTTTTTATTTCTGAGAAAGAGAGACACAGAGTGTAAGTGGAGGAGGGACAGAGAGAGAGGAGACACAGAATCCAAAGCAGGCTTCACGCTCTTAGTTGTCAACACAGAGCCCAAAGCAGGACTCGGACTCATGAGCCAGCTGTGAGATCATGACTCTTAACTGACTGAGCCACGCAGGCACCCCTGAATTTTTTTTAAAGTAAGAGTATTATTTTGGGAGGGGAAACAAAACTGTAACTAGTCTCATATGCCAAGAAATATTTCTCAAGTGCTATTTGATACATTGGACATACCACTGACAATATTTCCTAAGCCTATCTGGTTTCAAATTTTAATTGCTGTTTCTTTAGCTTCACCTAGCAAAAATAGATGTTGATGTTATGATTATTGTTTCATTGTTACAATGTTGTTAAATTATTGCATTATTTAATAATATCTCCGTAACCATGTTAGAAAGGGAAGGAGATATCTTTATTTCTATTTTATAGATAAGGAAACATTACTCAGGGATATTGAGTAATTTTTCCAGCACCAAAGATTTAATAAATGACAATTGAAATATCACAAATCCCTATTCACTCCAGTATATCATACCATTTTTTTCTAAGGCCTGGAACTACTTTAATTCTGAAATTGATAATGATAATATAAATAGGAGCTATGTTCATACACAAGGCTAGTATTTATGCACAGTATTGAAAAGATTTGTCATTGTCTCTTCTTTTCTAGCTCCACCAGAATTCACTATGGTGTTTAGATGCATTCATTTTTGCTTGTGAATGTCCATTTGTTCCAGCACAACTTTTTGAAAGACTCTCCATTCTCCATTGAATTGCCTTTTCTCCTTTTGTCAGAGATCAGTTGGCTAATGTTTGTGTGGGTCTACTTCTGGCTCTCAAGTCCGTTCTGATGATCTATTTGTTCCTTAACCAAAACCACACTGTTTTGATTATTGTGGCTTTAATTTTTTTATTTTTATTTATTTTTGAAAGAGAGAGAGAGAGACAGAGAGAGAGAGAGAGAGAGAGAGAGAGAGAGACAGAGCATGAGCAGGGGAGGGGCAGAGAAAGAGGGAGACACAGAATATGAAGCAGGCTCCAGGCTCTGGGCTGTCAGCACAGAGCCCAATGCGGGGCTTGAACCCATGAACTGAGATCATGACCTGAGCCAAAGTTAGATGCTCAACCGACTGAGCCACCCAGGCACACCTGTTGTGGCTTTTTTAGTAAATCTTGCTGTTCTGTAGTGCTAGTGCGTCTACTTTGTTCTTCTACTTCAGTACTGTGTTGGCTATTCTAGGTCTTTCACATATAGATCCTGTACATATTAGATGTATTCCCAAGTACTTCATTTTGGTCCTAATATAAATGGTAGTTTTTAATAGACTTTGAGCAGTTTGGTGTTCACAGAAAAATCGAGCAGAGGTGTAGAGATTTCCCATATACCTCTTACTTTCACACATGCACAGCCCTTCCTCATTATCAACATTCTCCACAAGAAGGGTACATTTGTTACAATTGTTGAACCTACATTGACACATCATTGTCATCCAGAATGTATACTTTACATTAAGGTTCACTCTGGGTGTTGTACATTCTATAGGTTTAGACAAAGGTATAATGGCATGTATCCACCATTGTACTATCATGTTGAATAGTTTCACTGCCCTAAAAATCCTGTGTTCTACCTATTCATCTCTCCCCAACAGCACCTGGCAACCACTGATCTTTTTACTGTCTCCATAGTTTTGCATTTTCCATAATGTCATATAGTCGGAATCATACTGTATGCAGCCTTTTAGTGTCAGCTTCTTTTACTTAGTCATATGCATTTAAGTTTTCTCAATTTTTTTCATGGCTTATTTCCTTTTAGCACTGAATAGTATTTCAGTGGATGTACTAAAGTTCATTTATTCATTCACCTATGGAAGGACATCTTCATTGCTTTCAAGTTTTGGCAGTAGTGAATAAATAAGCTGATATAAACATCTATGTGCAGGATTTTATGTGGACATAAGTTTTCTACTCCTTTGGGTAAAACATCAAGGAGCATGATTGCTGCAACATATGGTAAGAGTATGTTTAGTTGTGTGAGAAATCACCAATCTGCCTCCAAAGTGGTTGTACAACTTTCCATTCCCACTGTTGTTGTATAATTTTTGTTGATTCTTTGGGATTTTTTACATAGACATCATGTCATTTGCCACAAACAAACAAACAACCCACCAACCGCCCCCCCCAAAAAACAACTAGTTTTATTCTTACATTCCAATCTGTATATTATTAATTTTCTTATCTTATTGCATTACCTAGGAACTTCCAGTATGATGTTGAAAGGAATAATGTCAGGGACATCACTATCTCTTCACACGGTCTTTTCTCTGTGCATGCACATCCCTGGTGTCTCTTTCCTTTTTTATGAGAACACTAATAAGATGTGGATTGGATTAGGGCCCACCTGTATGACTTCATTTAACTTTAATGACCTCTTTTTTAAAATATAATTTATTGTCAAATTGGCTTCTATACAACACCCAGTGACCTCTTTAATGGTTGTATTTCCAATATAGTCTCATTATGAAGTTAGGGGGTTAGGCCTTCAACACATCAATTTTGGGGTATACAATTTGACCCATAATAAGTATTAAGCATAAGTCTACTGAGAGAAGTGTCCAATAAACTAGGTTTTAAGAAGGACACAGCTACTCTTACCTCTCCTCTTCTCCCTTTCTTTTCCTAATTAAATAAATATGTGACAGATGGAGCTACAGTAGCCTTCATGTGATCCTAAAAAAAGGCTAAGTGAATCAAGGATATGTGAGAAACTGTATTGTGGAGTCCCAAATTAATACCACTAGCCATCTACATTCAGACTTCTTGTTACATAAAAATAATAAACTCTGATTCATTTAAGTCTTTTAAACCAAAGGTTTTATTATTTGCTGCCAGATAGAATCCCACTTAATAGACTTTCTATGTTAGATATTTCATAAAATCTCAATTATTAAATTTTGATTATTAGCATGAATGAAGATACTTTGTCTGTTTTAGTCAGGGTACCAGCAGGAAAACAGAAGTCACCCCAAATGTTCCAAGTGAAGAGACTTTAATAAAAGAGTTACATATACTGGGTTGCCTGGGTGGCTCAGTCGGTTAAGTGTCCGACTTCAGCTCAGGTCACGATCTCAAAGTCCATGAGTTCGAGCCCTGTGTCAGGCTCTGTGCTGACAGCCCAGAGCCTGGAGCCTGCTTCAGATTCTATGTCTGCCTCTCTCTCTGCCCCTCCCTGCTCATGCTCTGTCTCTCTCTGTCTCAAAAATAAATTAAAAAAAAAAAACATTAAAAAAAAGAGTTACATATACTGGGTGCGGCTAAAAAATAAAAAAAAAAAAAATACAAGGGGTGGTGAGGCACCCAGAGACCAGAAGCAGTTTATATTCCTAATAACCCTTAATTATCACAATTAAACAATTACTGCTCTTAAAATCAAATAGACAATTATCACTCTAAAAATAAAATATTACTCTTAAAATCAAATAGACAAGGGAAGTGAATTTAGTTATCTCATCCCATTGAAAGCTGAAAGTATGGAGGAGGGGCTGCTGTCAGAACCAATAAGCATGGAGCATCACAGCTACAGTCAGAGACATGGCAAGGAAGCATAAAAAGTGAAGGAATATTGCACTTTCTCTTTCTGCCTTCTGATAGCCTGACTCTGTTCCAGTGTCCAAACCCAACTGGAAGACTTTTGGTAGGGGAGCCTAGTAGATGGAATCCATATATATCCATGTCCTAGGCAAAGTGTAGGGCAGATAAAGGCAGAGAATAAATCTTGGAGAAGTTTAAGGGTAATGAAAAACAATCAACAGAGTGTCCTAGGAAACTTTCGCCTCATCTTGACCATTTTTCATTTCAGTTACACTTTGACATACTACAAGTCAGTAGCTCTTCTCTAATATCAGATATCTACCCTTTAACTTGAAATGCCCAAACCTATGAATTAAATTCATCTATCTTTGGGAAATAAGATTTGACTAAAAAGTGTATGAGTGAAATGTCTGTAATAATGCAAATTGAGAAACCACAGCTTGTAATCAGTTGTCATCCATCAGGATATTTTACAATATGAATCCATAGCTACCTACTACAGGTACACCTTGGTTTTAATTCAATAATGATGAAAAAATGCTGCTTAATGGCAATTAGAAGGTTTGGGAGGAAGTCTCAGTTTCTTTATCTGTAAAATTAATGGAAGCAATCCCATCTATGTTACCTGACTCTAAGAAGACAAAATAGCAGTCATAAAATGTATTTTTAGACTAGATATTGATAAGCATTTTTATAATGAATATGATCATTAGATTAGAGGAAAATTTTTATGTTGATGACAGCCCAAGTTTATTAAACACCTCTGATATGTGAGACAGAGTATTTTTCCTTCCTAATACTCCTGCTTTCCTCCCCACCGTCTTTCCTTCCTTGCCTCTTTCATTCTCTCCTTTCTTTCTTGCCTACCTGCTCTCTTGCTTTCTTCTTTTGCTGCTTTCAACAAACATTTCTTGGCTTTGTGGTAGTTACTTGGAAAACAGAGAGCTATGGTATTACAAATAGAAGCACATAACCTAAGCCAGGGTCAAGAAAGCATTCTTGAATGATGTGGAAAATATTCTAAAATTTGAAGATCATACAGAAACTGGCTGTGGGAAGAAGTGGGAGAGGCACATAGGCCACATGCAAAGACACTGAGGGCAAAGCACATTATGTTTAAAAATACTGCAAATTTCTAAGCACCTGAGGAAAATATAGGGTAGGGTGTGGAGGAATGTAGGTCTCAGAGGGATTCATATGACCTGCTCAAGAGTGTGGTTTTAAAACTAAAAGTATTAGAGTCACTATGTAAGTTATTATTCAAAGTAGGAGACTTTTGAGAGTGATATTTGGTGTTATTAATAATTACCCTGAGACAAAAGTTATAAACTGAGAATGAGCAAAACGGGATTTGTGGTTACTTTAAGTATTAGGGATACAGAGTGAAGGGCTTTAAGGAGAGATGTGGCATGATGAACCCATCTGTAGTTAAACCATTTGTACCCTATTAGAATAGTCAGTGAGACAGATTCTGAGACTTCAGACCAAGCCAGCAGGAGTTGAATACAATGGGTTCAAGGAGGTAGATTTGAAAAATATAAAGCAAGTAGTATTAATAGGACTAGACATGGAGGATGAGGAAGAAGTGAAAATATCTCCTAGGTCACCTGTGCAAAACAGCCATCTCATATTCTTCATCAGTAATAATAATTGTTTTATAACCATATCCACTACAAATGGGAAGATTTCTAAATTATTTATTTTTTAAAAGTAATCTCTGTGCCCAACATGGGGCTTGAACTCGCAACCCTGAGATCAAGAGTCATATATGCTACCAACTGAGCTAGCCAGGTGTCCCAGATTTTTAAAATATTAATCAAATGTTTGCCGTGCTTAAAATTCCAAAGGACTTGCCATTGCTTTTAGAATAGACCCAAACTCTATACAGCCCAAAGGCTCTGCAGGGTCTAATGGCTGCCTCTCAGCTAAACTCAGTACCATCTCTCCCTTGTTCCCTCAACTCCAGTTTTGTGTCCTAAACACTCCAAGTTCCTTTCAGTTTTGGAAGTTTTTCATTTACTCTCATCCTTGCCTACACTCCCTTCCATGTTCTCTTCATGGGGCTGGTTCATTTATTGCTTCAGGTCTCCATAATGTGCCCTCTGGAGATGGCATTAATAAACATGCATCAACAGTAAATGTGCCCTGACCTTCCCCTTAACACTAGGATTATTTCAGTGTGAAACTTAAGTGAGTGGAAGTCAAGGTCAGCAAATTTGGAACAGTTGATAAGTAGATGGTACGCTATCTGTTCCCCATACAGCATCAGAGTGATCCTTAAAATTTAAGGAACAAAAATCTCCAACATCCTTCTCTTGCAATTAAAATAAAATGAAAAGTTTTCACCTTTGCCTACATGACCCTACATGGTCTACCTCAACTCCATCTCTGGCCTGACATCCTGCTCGCTATTCTTGCCTTCTCTCTGTCTTCTCCAAACCCTGTTTTCCTTGTTGTTCATCAAATACTCCAAATGCACTACTAACTCAGGGACTTTGCACTTGCTATTCCTTCTGCTCAAAGTTCTTCACCCACCTCCTCCCACTACAGGTATTTACTCACATGCCACCTCCTCCAGGAAGCCTCCTAGACCATTCTATCCACAGAGCAACTCCCTTCAGTCACTCTTATTCCTAACCATACTTTATTTTATAGCACTTACCACTACTTGCCATTATACAGATATGTTTTTATAGTTATCTTCCACAAGGTTGTAAGCTCCATTAAGGCAAGAATGCTGTTTTGTTGATTGTTTATTACCCAGTGCTTACAACAGTGAACAGCATATGGTAGGTGATTAACTTGTTGAAAAAATAATTAAAAGAAGAAACTGACCCATGGATTTTCCATAGAATCTTCTTAGGCTGGGCTTTGATTAGAAGATGAAAATTTATATGATAGGTTTTCCAGCTAGATGAGACCAGGAGAAGTCATTGATGCAGTAGCCTCTTCCATCAGACAGGTAATTTAGTAGTACTAATCTTGGTTAAAGAAAAGAAAGTGAAGGGGTCCCTGGGTTAATCAGTTGAGAATCTGACTTTGGATCAGGTTATGATCTCACAGTTCGTGGGTTTGAGCCCTAAATCAGGCTTTGCACTGATTTTCTGTCTTCCTGTCTTTCTGCCCCTGCCCTGCTCGTGCTCTCTCTCTCTCTCTCTCAAAAATAAGTATTAAACAAAAAACAAAGTGAAGTTCAGATATTAACTTACTTATCTAAAGCCACACATGTTGTTAGTGTTAGAGGTGGTAAGATCCTCAGCTTCCTGTATTTTAGCAGAAAAAAAGTGACATTATAGTGTATTTTCTATGTGCCAAATCTATATTAAGTGCTTTTTATTTAGTAAAGTTATCCCACAGGTAGACATGCAGCTAAGAAAGGTTAAGTAACTAGGCCAAGGTCACACAGCTAGTAAGTAGTTGAGTTGGAATTTAACAGCAGGTCTCTCTAGCTTCTCAGCCTCACAATATCCATGTAAGCATCCGTTACAATGAGGGTAGTCTTACTTCTTAAAATACTTGATACTATCACCAATCTCACTGGCAACCTCCAAGTCAGATTTCTTAAATCTAGTAGAAAACTAACAAATAATTCCCAAAATATAAGTGACTAAATAATGATTATGTAAGGGAAGACGTGAGTGTTCAGATCTCCAAGACTACCTTTCTGACGCAAATATGCTTTCTTATTCAAATACTATAAATACCTTAACAGAATCATGCCATTGTGTTAATAAATGGCAGGTAATTAAATAATTGGCTCATTTATTTAGTACATGTTTACTGAGCATTTCATGTGCACAGCATATATTCCTAAGGAATGGGAGAGGCACAGAGGAATATGGATACAGTCTCTCAAGGAATTTCTGATCTAATTCGAAAGACAAAAACATGCACAGGCAAAATTTAAATATACATTTGATAACAAAATAGGGAGACTTCCAAGAATACATGCATATACCTCATTTAAATCAATTGTTTTCATTTTTTCCTGACATTAATCTTCTAACAGAACAGGAAACAGATACTACCAGGACTGAATTGGGGCTCCTATTTACTCGATTCTTTAGCTTGTCTTTTAGATGGCCAGACTCATGGGACAATTAATGAACAAAAAGAAAGTGAGGAAGAAGAAAGAGTTGATAATTCATGAGCCATTTTTTTTCTCATTTATTCAAGCATCTACTGTGTCAGGGAAGAAACTGGATGTGGAGGATGCAGGGAGTATAGCACAGACATTTAGGCTGCCCTGAAGGATTCAGAGTCTAGTAGGGGTAGAGTCATAAACTGTAGTGCTCCAAGGCTGTTTTATGTGTTGCGATAAAAATCAAAAAGGAATATGGTGTGACAATAAAGCATGTGGATGTTTTGGATTCAGACTGCCAGAGTTTTCACATCTTAGCACTGCCACTTACTACCTGTGTGACATAGAGCGCAATTCTAATCTCTATGAATTTCAGTTTATTTACCTGAAAAATGAAAATAACAATAGATCCCACTTCTGAGGATTATTGTGACTGCTAAAGGAATGATACATCCTGGCAATAATAGGAAATATTCTCATTAGCTTTTCTGCCTGCAGTCATCTGAATGATTTTCCTACTAGAAGTTACTTCTGTCTTAGATGACTCAAGAAAGAGTAATGAGTAGTATTTCCAGATTCAGGAGAACATTCTGGACAGATAGAGCATCATGAGAGAAGAATCACCATGAAACAGATAGGGTGATGTAAGCCTTTTGATTGGTCTAGTTCTCTGGTCCTCTGGTTAAAGGTATGTGTGTGTCATTTGAGAGGGAGATAGGGTTGGAACACAGAAGACAGATAATGTTCAACCCTGTGTGTCATGTGAAGAGGTTTGAATTTGATCCAGATTACAGTGAAGAAAAAGAGAATTTTGATCAGAGAAGTCACATAGTCCAAGTAGACTTGGACAAACTATAGAAATACACTGGAACAAGGAGAAACTGGCAGCCAGAAAAGCAGTTGAATGATGGTTGTAACAGTTCAGGTAATAGATGGTAATGGCCTGAAGATTATAGCTGTTGGGGTAGAGGGAAAAGCATGCTTCTGAGAGATTCTAGAAGGTAAAATATATAGGATTAGTGATTTATTGAGTTTGTGGAGTGATTAAGGAGAAAAAGTCTAGGCTGTGTCACACAAATGTTTACAAAATGAAAACACGTTCTTTCAGGTAAGTTAAGTGATGACTATTCCAATTAGTGCTGCAATTTGTTTTCATCATACTTACTCTTAGGTGAATTACAGTTTCCCTTGCTGATCCAATACTTACCTGATTGAAGATAGGCAAGTACATTATTGATTGTTAAAGGGCCATAGTTAATTCTGTGCATAACCATTTCATGAAGACTAGTCCTTTTGCTACAAAAATAAAATAAATTTCAATTATAATACAGAAACAGCTAGTTGAAGTAATCTGTGACTCAACAATGAACTTTTAGTTTATTTCTGATTCCAGCATATCAAAGCTTTAAAGGCTTATTCACTAATGGATTGTATTCCCAATGCAACTAGTATTCTGAAACCTAATCAGGCAATTTCACTAATTCTATGGTGGAAAGGTTCCTAGTCTGTGGCTTACAGTTGCTATATGCATTTTGATATAGACTACAAAAAAATGGTATTTTTAGCTTTTTATGGCTTTGAAAACATTAATTTAATCCTGGGAAGGCCTAAAATAGAGGGAAGGAGTAGTTTATGATTATAGATTGGTGAATTTTAAATTTACCTGGGCTTCTTCCACTCTTATTTATTCTGCTGGTTGGAAGACTTCTCACTAATGCATTCACTCATCCAAGAAGACAATAATCCAGGGTCAGTGGGCATTCTGTTTCAGTTTAGGAATAGAGGATGACTTGTAGCCTCTCTTTACACGAGGCACCGTGAGATAGGATGAGATGTTGTTATTCTCTAAGTGCACTTTACTTTTGTTCTATTTGCTAAACATGATTTATACAGCTTAAGCTTTTTTATTTGTGCAGGTGACTATTGGATATTCAGTGAAGGGATGCATTACTTAAGCAGTATATTGTATGCCAACATGCACGCTGGGTGAAATACATCTAGAATTTACCTGATACTAGTTAACAATTATGAAAAGTTAAAAATTACCACCAGAAAAATAATGTTGCATATCCGATAGGATTATAGAAAGAAAACCCAAACTTTTTTGTTTCATTCTATCTTGGGTTTGAATCAGTTTTTTCAGACTAAATTTCAGTCTTTTTATACAAGAATAACCATAAATAATCATTAAAATATGTGATAAGCTATATCTCCATGGATAATTAGATTGTTCCATTTTATAAAAGTGACAAAAATGCCATCAAGCCCAATCAATTTTTTTTGTGTGTGTTATATACTTTCTCCAGTGGATCATTAAATTGTTTGGATTATAAGCAAAGGCTTCTGATCTGTTTTATGTATTCCTGCTTTGGGATTCTACTCCTCTATAAAATGCCAATACAGCCCACTCACAAGGATATCCAAAGTACAACTTTTGATCTACAAAAGTCTCTTAAATTATAAGAGTATGAGAAAACCATTATAAATAATAGCTCAGAAGGAAAACAACACACTAAAAAGAAGAGTAAGAGTTCATAGATATATGTGAGATAAAGCCTTGCTACAGAAAAACTGCATTTTAAGTTATATAATAATCTCCAGTGCTATGGGATAGGTGAAAATTAGATGTTAATGATAATTAATGGTAAGACTCTCCATTACATAGCAAGTGCATATGAACAATCATTTTGATTCATATTATGGTCATAAGAGGTAGAGAAGGGATGAAATAGAATTGCCTCAGCTCATAATAGTTTGTAGCTGTTGAAAATTGTATTTTGAATTGTAACTTTACACAGCTGACCACCTGCCTTTGCTGAAACTGCACCCAGGGTCTATGATGCTGGCTGTGTCTATTTTTGATGTGTATTCACTAGAAGCTAGACTCTAGCCTAAAGACCTCCCAGAAATGTTTTAATGCTTAACTATGACTTGAGACTTTGGTCTTCTTCTAGCTTAAGCTATGTGAACACCCTACAACTGTATATACACCATCCATTGATACTCACAAGCTCAGGAGGTGATGTAGGCCCTCCCTTCTAGGTAAAGGTGAAGGATATACTTGCTTTGAGGGAAAGGCCAAATGAGCATCCCATTCAATACAAAACATTTGTATTGAATCAAACACATGGTGGGTGCTATGTAAATGGTGCTGATTGTTATCACTATTAATGTTTCGTTCAATGTATGTTATTTATAATTCTGGAGAAAATAATTTTAAAAATAACTCCTTAAGATATTATAGTAGAGAAATACATAAACAAGTTGAACTCACACTCAGGAGTCTAATGCTCAAAAACCAGTTGTTATTGTTATTGTTGTTTTGTAATGTCACATTGGAATAGGACTTGTTTTTGCTGGCTGTTTAGCGTATAATGGATCTAATATGTAAAAATTTATTTTCCTGGGCTTGGTTAGTATTTGCATTGTAATTCTGGCAAACACATAACATGTCGGTTGGCCAAGACTTACTTCTTTGTATGTGCTTTATTATCTTTTCATGTTTATAAATGTAATAGTTATCTGTCTGTCTAACATATCTGTCACCCCATTTTTACCCCAGGGCTAGTTCAGATGATTTGTCTGGGCAGCAGTTGCCCACTTTATCCTAAACTGTTCCAATTTTCCTTTCCTAAGCTGCCTTCTTAACTGAAGAGAAATCTTCATTCATTCAACTATAGTATCTACTGTATTCATGGCCTCATAGACCCTGGAGTCTACTGAAAGGTAGAGAAATTAATTTATTTTTATGTAATTAAATAACTACATAAACTAATGTAAAAATTTAAGAGATGTGATGAACTATGTGAAGGAAAACTCTCAAGACTATAAGAGGATATAATACAGAGCCTTTCTTAGGGTAACTGTACTGAGATTGAAAGGCTGAATAAGGGGGCACCTGGGTGGCTCAGTGGGTTAAGCATGGGACTTCAGCTCAGGTCATGATCTTGCAATTCATGAGTTCAAGCCCCACACTGGTCTCTGTGCTGAGGGCTCTGTGCTGACAGCTCTGCACTGACAACATGGTGACTGCTTGGAATTCTGTGTCCCTTGCTCTCTCCCCCTCCCCCACTTGCACATGTGCGTGCATGATCTCTCTCAAAATAAATAATAAACAAACTTAACAGCAACAAAATAGAAAGGATCAATAAGTTTAGACCAGGGGAGGTGAGGAGAGGGATGGGATGGAAAGACCATTTAAGGACAAATATTTTCCTGGACTCTAGTGTGATTTGCTATCCGTAAAGGGCGAAATTTCTACACTGCTGATTTTTCACTATTTTGTTCACCATTGATTTATTGAGCACTTATTATATGCCAGACACTTTACAGTATTATGGGAATACAGTGGTGAGTGAATAGTTATTTATTTGGCTGTTTGTTCATGCAACCATAGTAGGGCAAAGAATAATTAACAAAATAATCACAAAATAAGTATAGAATTTGAAATGCAACAGTGCTTTAACAGCAAAATCCTTTAAAAAAATTTTTTAACGTTTATTTTTGAGAGAGAGAGAGAGAGAGACAGAGCGTGAGTGGGGGAAGGGCAGAGAGAGAGGAAGACACAGAATCGGAAGCAGGCTCCGGACTCTGAGCTGTCAGCATGGAGCCCGATGTGGGGCTCGATGTGAGACTCGAACTCATGAACTGTGAGATCATGACCTGAGCCGAAGTCACACAGTCAACTGACTGAACCACCCAGGCGCCCCAGCAAAATGCTTTTTATAACATGTAATAGGAGGGAAAGCACCCCTGAAAATGATTTTTTTGATGTTTGTTTGTTTATTTATTTATTTTTGAGAGAGAGAGAGAGAGAGAGAGAGAGAGAATGTGAGCAGGGGAGGGGCAGAGAAAGAGGGAGACACAGAATTGGAAGCAAGCTCTCCAGGCTCTCAGCTGTCAGCACAGAGCCCGACCTGGGGCTCGAATTCACGTTCATGACTTGAGCTGAAGTCAGATGCTTAACTGACTGAGCCACCCAGGCGTCCCTGAAAATTATATTCTTAAACTGAGAGCTGAAGGACCAGTAGATATTAAGTAGGAAAAGGTAGGAGAAAATTAATTTCAAGATGAAACAACAGAAGGCCAGTGTTGTTGGAGAAGAAAGTATCAGAGGAAGTGTTGTACAGGGTGAGGATGAAGAGGCCAAGCCATATAAAGCCAAGTAGCATGTATTAGTCTGGGTCCTCCAAGAAGCAGATGCCAGACAGTGTTTTTTTAGGGAGTCTGTGCAAAAGGAAATAGGAAAGAATTGGGGAAAGCTGGGAGAACTTTCAGACCATGATGTAAATTGGGTGGAAGGATCTTAGACTGATAGTCAATCTAAGGAAGTTTCAGTAAAGCTTTTGGGGATACCTAGCACCAAAATCTGCAGACAAAAAAATTCCTCTAGGAAGAAGTCTGTCTTGGTAATTGGTGGAGAACAGCCCATTGCTGTCATGGCCTTACAGTAAAAGCAGAGATGGAATTCAAAAAAACTGCAGCCTTGTATTTTGCTGATTGCATCTCTTGTGTCACTGAACATGTTCTGAGTTAATAATACCTGTAAACTAGGAGTTCTATCTAGAGACTAGATTAGATTCAAGATAATTTCTTTGAAGTATAGCTTTTCTTTTAATTTTCTTTATGATACCCTTTGATAGATAGGAATGTTATATTTTGCTCTATTCAAGTCCCTCAGTATTTTTTTCTGTTCTCTTTCTTGTTTACAATGTTTATTCTGTGCCTGTGCAGCTCTGTGTAGTAGTTACTAGCAAATAGACTTTAGACTGCCTGGGTTACAATCCTGTTCCTGTCTTATAGAACTCTGGGCATGTTTCTCAAAAGAAACAAACAAACAAATAAACAAACAAAAAAACCCAACATTTATTGATCTCTTACAACATACCGGACACTAATATAAGCTTTAATTCCTTGGTTTTCATTTCACTGCTGTTGTCTTGTCTTTTTGTTGTTTTTGCATTTCTTTTCCTTTATTATACTTTCAATCATTTTGTATTTTTGCATTTTAGATGTGTCTTTTGTGTCTAGGTTTTGCATTTTCATTCAGCTTGACAGTCTTTGTTAGCTTAAGTGGAGCATTTATTCCATTTACAGTCAATAAAACCATTGATATATTTGGAATATTACAGAAAGAAATTATTGAGTTTAGAAAATTCCATGCAAATGAAGGAGACTGGATTTTTCTCTAAATTAAAGGTGGTGGGAGAGTTTTCTTAGGGATGATAGTTACTGCCTTATTTTTAAATACAGATAACTCTAGTATCAGTATAGAGAGGAGACTTTATATGCAGGAAATCAATAACAGCATTATTACAATAATGCAGACAACAATGAGGACTTTATCCTGGACAATGATAATGGGAATAGAAAGGACAGGGTTGACAACACATTGGAAAAGTTAGACTCAGAAGAATTTAGTAAATAATTAGATGTATTGACTGAGGAAGGGGAGAGCTTTCTCATGGGCTTTTCATTTTAAAAATTTATTTATTGTTTAATTTATATCCAAGTTAGTTAGCACATGGTGCAACAATGATTTCAGGAGTAGATTCTTTAATGCCCCTTATTCATTTAGCCCATTCTCCCTCCCACAACCCCTCCAGCAACCCTGTTTGTTCTCTATATTTAAGAGTCTCTTATGTTTTGTCTCCTTCCCTGTTTTTATATTATTTTTGCTTCCCTTCCCTTATGTCCATCTGTTTTGTCTCTTAAAGTCCTCATATGAGTGAAGTCATATGATATTTGTCTTTCTCTGACTGACTTATTTCACTTAGCATAATACCCTCCAGTTCCATCCACATAGTTGCACATGGAAAGATTTCATTCTTTTTAATTGCTGAGTAATACTCCATTGTATATATATACCACATCTTCTTTATCCATTCATCCGTCGATGGACATTTGGGCTCTTTCCATACTTTGGCTATTGTTGATAGTGCTGCTATAAACATGGGGGTGCATGTGTCCCTTTGAAACAGCACACTTGTATCGTGTGGATAAATGCCTAGTAGTGCAATTGCTGGGTTGTAGGGTAGTTCCATTTTTAGTTTTTTTAGGAACATCCATACTGTTTTCCAGAGTGGCTGCACCAGCTTGCATTCCCACGAGCAGTGCAAAAGAGATGGTCTTTCTCTGCATCCTTGCCAGCATTTGTTGTTGCCTGAGTTGTTAATATTAGCCATTCTGACAGGTGTGAGGTAGCATCTCATTGTGGTTTTGATTTGTATTTCCCTGATGATGAGTGATGTTGAGCATTTTTTTATGTGTCTGTTCGCCATCTGGATGTCTTCTTTGGAGAAGTGTCTATTCATGTCTTTTGCCTATTTATTCATTGGATTATTTGTTTTTTGGGTGTAAGTTTGATAAGTTCTTTACAGATTTTGGATACTAACCCTTTATCTGAAGTGTCATTTGCAAATATCTTCTATTCTGTCAGTTGCCTTTTAGTTTTGCTGATTGTTTCCTTCACTGTACAGAAGCTTTTTATTTTGATGAGGTCCCAATCGTTCATTTTTGCTTTTGTTTCCCTTGCCTCTGGATACATGTTGAGTAAGAAGTTGCTGTGGCTAAGGTTGTCTGCTTTCTCCTCTAGGATTTTGATGGCTTCCTGTCTTACATTGAGGTCTTTCATCCATTTTGAGTTTATTTTTGTGTATGATGTAAGAAAGTGGTCCAGGTTCATTTTTTCTGCATTCGCTGTCCAGTTTTCCCAGCACCACTTGCTGAAGAGAATGTCTTTATTCCATTGGATATTCTTTCCTGCTTTGTCAAAGATTAGTTGGCCATACGTTTGTGGGTCCATTTCTGAGTTCTCTATTCTGTTCCGTTGATCTGAGTGTCTCTTTGTGTTCCAGTACCATACTGTCTTGATGATTACAACTTTGTACTATGTCTTGAAGTCTAGGAGTGTGATGCCTACAACTTCAGTTTTCTTTTTCAAGATTGCTTTGGCTATTTAGGAAATATTTTTCCATTGTGTGTGTGTGTGTGTGTGTGTGTGTGTCTTCAATACCATTCATAAGCTTTCTATAGTTTTCAGTGTATAGAGTTTCACCTCTTTGGTTATGTTTATTCCTAGGTATTTTATGGTGTTTGGTGCAATTGTAAATGAGATAGATTCCTTGATTTCTCTTTCTGTTGCTTCATTATTGGTGTATACAAATGCAATCAATTTCTGTGCATTGATTTTATATCCTTCAACTTTGCTGAATTCATGGATCAGTTCTAGCAGGTTTTTGGTGGAATCTTTTGGGTTTTCCATACAGAGTATCATGTCATCTGCTAAGAGTGAAAGTATGACTTCCTCCTGGCTTTTTATTCCTTTGTGTTGTCTGATTGCTGAGGCTAAGACTGCCAATACGGTGATGAGAGTGGACATCCCTGTCATGTTCCTGACCTTAGGGGGAAATCTCTCAATTTTTCCCTATTAAGGATGATATTAGGGGTGAGTCTTTCATATATGACTTATGATCTTGAGGTATGATACTTCTATCCCTACTTTCTTAAGGGTTTTTATCAAGAAAGGATGCTGTATTTTGTCAAATGCTTTCTCTGTATCTATTGAGAGGATCATGTGGTTCTTGTCCTTTCTTTTACTGATGTGATGTATCACATCAATTGTTTTGTGGATATTGAACCAGCCCTGGATCCCAGATATAAATCCCACTTGGCCATGGTGAATAATTCTTTTAATGTATTGTTGAATCCAGTTGGCTAGTATCTTCATGAGGATTTTTGCATCCATGTTCATCAGGGAAATTGGTCTATAGTTCTCCTTTTTAGTGGGGTCTCTGATTTTGGAATCAAGGTAATACTGGCTTCACAGAAAGATTTTGGAAGTTTTCCTTCCATTTCTATTTTTTTGGAACAGCTTCAAGAGAATAGGTGTTCACTCTTCCTTAAATGTTTGGTAGAATTCCCCTGGAAAGCCATCTGGCCCTGGACTCTTGTTTTTTGGCAGATTTTGGGCTATTAATTTGATTTCTTTACTGGTTATGGGTCTGTTCAAATTTTCTATTTCTTCTTGTTTCAGTTTTGGTAGTTTATATGTTTCTAGGAATTTGTCCATTTCTTCCAGATTGCCCATTTTATTGGAGTATAGTTGTTCATAATATTCTTTTATTATTGTTTGTATTTCTGCAATGTTCATTGTGATCTCTCCTGTTTCATTCTTCATTTTATTTATTTAGGTCATTTCCTTTTTCTTTTTGACAAACTGGCTAGTGGTTTATCAATTTTGTTAATCCTTTCAAAGAACCAGCTTCTGGTTTTTTCAATTTGTTCTATTGTTTCTTTTGGTTTCGATAGCATTGATTTCTGCTCTAATCTTTATTATTTCCTGTCTTCCACTGATTTGGGGTTTTATTCGCTGTGCTTTTTTCAGCTCTTTAAGGTGTAAGGTTAGGTTGTATATCTAAGACCTTTCTTCCTTCCTTATGAAGGCCTGGATTGCTATAACTTCCCTCTTATAACCACCTTTGCTGCATCCCAGAGGTGTTGGGCTGTGGTGTTATCATTTTCATTGGCTTCATTGTACTTTTTAATTTCATCTTTAACTTCTTGGTTAGCCTGTTCATTCCTTGGTAGGATGTTCTTTAGTCCAAGTATTTATTATCTTTCCAAATTTTTTCTTATGGTTGATTTTGAGTTTCATAGTGTTGTAGTCTGAAAATATGCATGGTATGATCTCAATCTTTTTGTACTTGTTGAGGGCTGATTTATGTCCCAGTATGTGGTCTATTTTGGACTTTGTTATATGTGCACTTGAGAAGAATGTGTATTCTGCTGCTTTAGGTTGAAATGTTCTGAATATATGTATTAAGTCCATCCGGTCCAGTGTGTCATTCAAAGCCATTGTTTCCTTATTGATTTTCTGTTTAGATGATTAAATTAGTTGATTTCTGTCCATTGTTGTGAGTGGGGTATCAATGTCCCCTACTATTATGGTATTGTTAGCAATGAGTATCTTTATGTTTGTGATTAATTGATTTATATATTTGGGTGCTTTCACATTTGAAACATAAGTGTTTACAATTGTTAGGTCTTCTTGGTGGATAGACCCCTTAATTATGATATAATGCCCTTCTTCATCTCTTGTTACAGTCTTTATTTTAAAATGTAGATTGTTTGATATCAGTATGGCTATTCCAGCTTTCTTTTGGTGACCATTCAGTTGATAGATGGTTCTCCATTCCCTTATTTTCAATCTGATGGTGACTTTAGGTCTAAAACAGGTCTCTTGTAAACAGCATATCAATGGATCTTGTTTTCTTATCCATTCAGTTATCCTATGTTTTGATTGGAGCATTTAGGCCATTAATGTTTAGAGTGAGTACTGAAAGATACGAATTTATTGCCATTATGTCACCTGTAGAGTTGGAGTTTCTGGTGTTCTCTGGTCCTTTCTAGTCTTTGTTGCTTTTGGTCTTTTTAGATTTTTTTTCTCATCTTTTTACCCCTCAGAGAGTCCACTTTAAAATTTCTTGCAGGGCTGGTTTAGTTGTCACAAACTACTTAAAGTTTTGTTTGTCTGGGAAAACTTTTATCTCTCCTATTTTGAATGACAGCCTTGCTGGATAAAGAATTCTTGGCTGCATATTTTTCCGATTCAGCACATTGAATATCTCCTGCCACTCCTTTCTGGCCTGCCAAGTGTCTGTGGATAGGTCTGCTGTGAATCTGATCTGTCTTCCCTTGTAGGTTAAGGGACTTTTTTTTTTCCCTTGCTGCTTTCATGATTCTTTCCTTGCTTGAGTATTTTGTGAATTTGGCTAGGATATGCCTTGTTGATGGTCGGTTTTTGTTGAATCTAATGGGAGTCCTCTGTTCTTCCTGGATTTTAGGTATCTGTGTCTTTCCCCAGGTTAGGAACGTTTTCTGCTATGTTTTGCTCACATAAATTTTCTACCCCTTTTTCTCTCTCTTCAACTTCTAGTATCCCTGATTCTGATGTTATTTCTTTTTAATGAGTCACTGAGTTCTTAATTTTTATTTCGTGCTCTTTTGCCTTAGTCTCACTGTTCCTTTCTCCTTCATTATTCTCTGTAGGTTTGTCCCCTATATTGCTGATTCACTGCTCTGCATCATCCATCCTTGCCACTGTGGCATCCATTCAAGATTGCAGCTCAGTTATAGCATTTTTTATCTCATCAACTAGCTTTTACTTTTATCTCCGCAGAAAGGAATTCTAATCTATTTTCAACCCCAGTTAGTATACTTATTATCGTGATTCTTAATTCTGGTTCAGACATCTTGCTTGTATCTGTGTTGATTAAGTCCCTGGCTGTAATTTCTTCCTGTTTCTCTTTTGGGGTGAATTCCTTTGTTTTGTCATTTTGGAGGAAGAAAAGGAATTAATAAGGTAAAAAAAATTAAAATTAAAAAATGAAAAACAACACAAAGAAATCAAATAAAGGATTCTAGATCCTAGGTGTGTTTTGGTCTGGTTGTTGAATGAAGCTTGATAGATTAGAGAAAAAAGGGAAGATAAGGAAAAAAAGGAAAAGGTTTGTAATTTGAAAAATTAATACAATAAAATTGAATAAAATGAAATGATGAAAATAAAATGGAATTTAAAAAATTTACAAAAAACTATAAAATATAGTAGAAAAAAATTAAAGAGAATATTTTTAATAAAAATAGGAAATAAAAATAGATTTTTTTCTCTTTCTGTATTCAAGAATAAGAAAAAAAAGAAAAAAATTGAATAAAAGGAAGAGTGAACAGAATGAGGTATGATTGAAATTATATCTAGTTTCCCATAGAAGTCATGCTGTGAAGTACTTTATAATCTGTTAACTAAGCAGGCAGACAGACTTGTGTTTGTCAAGCGCACTGTTGGCTCAGTTGGGCAGGGTTTATTGTAATGGCTCCGTTTTCCACTAGATGGCTCTGCTTAGCTTACTGGGGTGGATTGTTGTGGCATGTTTAGGTGTGTATGTGCATGCGTGAGAGGGGTGAAAATGGCATCAGCTGGCTACCCAGTCTCTAGTATCAGAACTCTGTGCTGTCCACGACTGGCAATCAAGCACCCCTCCTTTGTCTCTGGCTTCTGTCCACTCCCCACTTCTACACTGTCTGTGACTAAGTGGCCAGGCTGCCAGGCGGCACCTCCCTCCTGAGTTTCATCTCACATACAGCTGTGTTTCCCAACCCCTCACTTCTGAGGGACTGTGGCTTTGACCCGCTCAGACCTTCTAGGGGAGGGTCTCGCTGAGCAATGGCTGGGCCTGACCCCAGGAATGACCCCAGGCCTGACCCCAGGACCATGCTGCTGTTGATGCCCAGAGACTGTGGCTGGGTGCCAGCCTGCCCCAGAAAAAGTTTGCGTGATCTTGTAGCAGCAGCATTTCAGGGTTTATGGGAAATCACAACACACATCTAGCACCAGGCTTCACCTTTAATGTCCTTGTTCCAACACCAATGAATGTAGTTGTTCTCCAGAGTCTGGTGGGACCTTTACCTGTGGGGTGACTGCACAGCCTCTACCAAATGTCACCCCAGCAGGGGAACTGCCTCTCCCTGTGTGGCCCTAGGACCCCTTGGACCTTGCTCTCTGTTCCTGGGGATTTGCCCTTCCCACCAGAGCACTGCCAGGTATCAAGCTGAAGAGTTTCAGACTCTGTGCTCCCCTGTTTATAGAGTCGTAATGGAATTTACACCCTCTCCTTTCTCCTTTCTCCCTTTTTTGTTCAGTCCCTTGTGGCTATTTCCACTCCTCTTTTTCTCCAGCTGCCTTCTGGGGGGGTTGCTTTTCCTGCATTCTCCCCCTGTCTCTGTCCTCTACCCACAAGCAAAACCAGCTCCCTGCCCTCTGTGGCTTCTCTCTCCCCCAATTCACCTCTCTGCACCATGTGCCTGCCAAGTTCTGTGGTTCACATTGTGCAGTTTGTTGTGTTAATCCTTAAATCAGTTTTCTAAGTGTGTAAGATGGTTTAGTGTTGATCTGGCTTCATTTCAGGGATGAGAGAAGCAAAAAAACTTGATGCTATTCTGCGTCTTCAAGTATTGGCTTTTCATAGGTTTTTAGACTTTATATGTTACAACAACTTATGATCATTTATTTACATAAGAAGTAAGATAGATAAGGAGACTTTCTGCAGCAGGCAGGGGAAGTCATGGTTTTAGATAGCTTAACATTGAGAGGCCTGTAGACAGTCCAGGAAAAGATGTCCAGGGGACAGTTCAACATTTAAACCTGAAGTTTAAGAATTAGGGTATAAAATGTGATTTAAAGGAATAAGCAACGTAGAGGTTATAGAGGTAATAAAGTTGAGTTTACATAAGTAGATTATTTCAAAACAAGAGTGTGTATGATAAAGAGAGGAGGATCAATAACAGACTTCTCAGGCAATAACAACAGGTTGAAAATAAGTAGAATACACTGAAAAGAAACACAAGGAGAGAGAAAAGATTATGATAGCATGGTGTGATAGAAATTCAGGAAAGAAAGTATTCCCAACAGCAGGAAGTGATCATTGCTGTCAGATATCTGTGTATAAAAAGTAAGAAATGAAAAGAGATCACCTATTGGAATTAGAAAATTGAAAATAATTTGGAAATCTTAGCAAGAACATTTCAATAATTTTACTGATCAGTACTGAAGGAAATTTCCTTAAAATTCTTGCCACAGGGATGATTTTTACAAATGGTCTAAGGCAACATCTAGCCATTAGGCTTCTATGTACTGAAGCATAATGAAGAATTCCCATCAGCTATGGTAGTCACTGAGAGTATTACTGTGTTCTGGCAATGAAAGCATCTGCCTTTACCCAGGGTCCTCTCATTCATCTTGGATCCTACCACCACAGTGCCTGAGACACAGGAGGTATTCATTTGTTCAACAAACATTTACTGAACATTGACTCTAGACCAAGTATTGGATACACAAAGATGAATAAGATTTGACTCTTCTATATGATCCCTTCTTTGACTAGCTGGGGAGACAGATGGTACCACATTAGGGAACTTATTTTTCTTCCTATAATAACATAGTCTACTAGGTAGGCAGCAAAGATTTATTATTAAAAAGCCATATATATATTATTTCAATGAGCTTAAACCTCTGAGAATTAGGATATCTTTTTTTGGCTCTCTGTAGTTGAATACAAATAGTTGAAAGTGTGCTTTTCCTTAAAAGGAAAAACCTACATAATCAAAGTGATCTATTGAAAGACAGGGTCCTTCACTGCAAATTGAATTTCTGCCTTGGATCTTTTCTGTAATAATTGACAGATGCTAAATTATTATTAGTTTATGTGTATATATAGACAATCAAATTATTTTCATTCTGTGTCCACACAGAACCAATAAAATTATTTAGATGTAAATATTTGATTATTTATATTTGGGCTGCAGCAAATATATTAATTATCTGACATGTACACTTCCAGTTGTCTTTTCTATACCTTGGCAGACACTGCTAATCAGGATCTACCCTCTTTCTCTCTAGTCACAGGCATGGACACAAACTCCTTTTTAGCACAATGTTCCAGGAAGCTATTACCAATCAATTCACATTGGTACATGAAATGAAACCTATTTTCTCTCCATGGTCTTCTAGTGTAAAACATCTGTTAAAAATAAAACATAAATAGCACAATCATTTTAGACAAAGCTTCTCGTTTCTGCCTTCCTAATAGGTATTAAACTTTAAAAATACAGCCAGCATGTATTGATAGTATACTATATATTAGGCACTATGTAAGTATTTTCCTTATATTAACTTATTTAAATTTTACAATACTATTAAGTAGGTATCATTGTCATACTCACTTTCACAGAATAGAAACTGAAGCACAGAGAGATTAAGTGACCTGTGTTTGGTCACACATCTAGTAAGTGAGAGACCTGGGATTCAGGTCCTGAGCCTGTACAGTTAATCACCATGGGCCAAGGGTGATTCTTTGTAAAGATATGTCTCAAAATTACTTTATCCATAAAATTAAGAAAAAACCAATACTCAAATTCTAATTTGTGCCAAGGCATTGTGTATATGTATGTGTGTATGGAGAATTCTTGGAAGTTAGATCACATAGCAAAATATGATGGTGTGCCTACTATATTAAATATCCTTTCTTATTATATGCTTTGCTGTGCTGAAAACATTGCAAGACAAAATCAGGAAACATGGGCACCAGTGGGTATGCTGCTGCTTACCTCTCCGTGCCTCAGTGAAACAGAGAATTGACAGTACTCCAGGGAAATAAATACACGTATTCATTGCTGTTAGCACTGCCAATTAAAATAATATATTTGAAAACTAGTTTGGAAATAAATGCCCAGTCTTGAAAATGTTATTATTTTTTGACCTAGCAATCCCAATCTGGGAAAAACTTCCAGAGAAGCAACTTAAAAAATAAAGAACAACAGATACTTACACATCAAGATTACTTTAGTAACTTAAAGTTATAAACAACTAATATGCCCCAAACTAAGGTGATATGGAAGGAAATATGATAAATTTGTTATCATCATTCTCATTATCGTAGCTTTGAATGTTAGTAATAGTATAGCGTAATAGGTGCCAACAATAAAAAATAATTGCTATAGTAAGTTGAATGGCTTTAAATTAAAGGATCAATTTTACTTGAAATGAAAATTATAATAATGAACCAAAATGACTTTATGTCGATAAATCAGTGAGAAAGGAGAGTCTGCCAAGCAGGGTGAGTGGGTACTTAGATGGCAAATTTCCAGGGAAGAGAGCTGGTTCAAGTAGGATTTAAATAGAATTGCTTAACAAAGGAAGTTCTTCAGAGAGAATTACAAATGTCTGTCTTAATGCCAGATATCCTAATAATGTCAAGATATTGGCTTTTGGCCAAAGGATACACTTAGAATTAAGATGCCAGAACTTTCCGTCATGACCTACTAGGCTGATTATTTAACACATCACAATGGACAGTGGACCTTGCAGAGGGACAAAGAGGAAAATTGAGTCATTTCAAGTAGAAGGGGTAATGTGTGTGTTACAGCCCCATTTTTATATATAGAATATCCAGGAAAAAAGGAATTATTTAAGATATTCTATCAAAACTAGTGACTAGAGTCTCTTAACTCTTGAAAACAAAAATTAGGGCAATTTGTTACTGTGTCTACTGAACATTCATTTTATACTGAAACCCTCTATTAGGCTCTTCCTAATATTTTATACTAAAACCCTCTATTAATCTCATTTAATCTCTACAACAGCCTTACTCATTTATTTAGCAGATAACTATAAGAAAATTATTGTTATTTTCATATTATAGATAAGGAAAATCATGCTCAGAAGTATTAGGCAACATACGTGATATAATGGAACAACTGTATGCTAGAAGTATTTGAACTTAGATTTGCCTAATGCCAGAACTCTCTCTCTGCTAGTTGACTTTGCCCATAGATGAGTAGAAAGCTTCTTTCCTTTCTGCTGAGTGATTTGGCAGCTATGAAATGCACCACTTAGATCTTCCCCAAAGAAAGAATTTTGTTGTCTGTTTTGAGGAGTGTGAGCCTCTGAGTGTAGAACTTTACAACCACAGCCATATTCACTATTCAAGCCAAGGATACATCCTCCTGGGAAGTTCCAGGTCAATGATTGAGTTCAGTGAGAGGACTAGGGCTGGCAATTTCTGTCCAACAATTGACTCCTATAATGGGCAATTTTTGCCCCATAGCTGCCTGTTGGGTTAGGCTGCTTATTGCCTATTCAGAAATAAGTCATTTACCTCCTCCTCTCTACACCCTCCCTCAAAAATTACCTCAGGAATTAGAAAAGATATTGACCTAAAGGATTTCTTATATTTTTGTATTTACTAAACTAATTATATTACAATCCATAGTGTTAGGACTCTTTTTTCACCATTAGTCCTTTTGCTATCCTTAATTCAAAGTGTTTGGATAATAAAACCACTTCATATGCTTGGGAAAAAATAAAAGCACCGCTAAAGAATATAAAAGTAGGCAGGGGTGCCTGGGTGGCTCAGTTGGTTGAGCGTCCGACTTCGGCTCAGGTCATGATCTCACAGCTCGTGAGTTCGAGCCCCGCATTGGGCTCTGTGCTGACAGGTCAGAGCCTGGAGCCTGCTTCTGCTTCTGTGTGTCCCTCTCTCTATGCCCCTAACCCACTCACATTCTGTCTCTGTCTCTGTCAAAAATAAATAAACATTAAAAAAAAAAGTAGGCAAAACCTTTATCTGAAATATCTCCCATTCCTCATCTTTATTCCTGGCTGTGCCCACTTTTAAGCATTTGAAACAATGTCTAGGAATTCTCTGCTGTTTATCAAAACTAAAAGGCAACCGATGGAATGGGAGAAGATATTTGCAAATGACATATTAGATGAAGGGTTAGTATCCAAAATCTATAAAGAACTTAGCAAACTCAACACCAAAAAAACAAATAATCCAGTGAAGGAATGGACAGAACACATGAACAGACACTTTTCCAAAGAAGATATCCAGATGGCCAACAGCCACATGAAAAGATGCTCAACATCGCTCATCATCAGGGAAATACAAATCAAAACCACAATGAGATACCACCTCATACTGGTCAGAGTGTCTAAAATTAACAGCTCAGGAAACAACAGATGTTGGCGAGCATGTGGATAAAAGGGGAACCTTTTTGCACTGTTGATGGGAATGCAGACTGATACAGCCACTCTAGAAAACATTAAAAATTAAAAATAGAACTACTCTACAATCCAGAAATTGCACTAATAGATATTTATCCAAAGGATACAAAACTACTGATTTGAAGGGGCACATGCACCCTAATGCTTATAGTAGTGCTATCAACAATAACCAAATTATGCAAAGATCCCAAATGTCAAGCAATTGATCGACTGATGAATGGATAAAGAAGATGTATATATATATACATATATATATATATATATGTATATATATACATATATATATATATATATATATACACACACACACACACACATATACATGCATACATACATACTATACCTCTCAACAATGAAAAAGAATAAAATCTTGCCATTTGCAACAACATGGATGGAAGTGGAGTGTATTATGCTAAGTGAAATAAGTAAGACAGAGAAAGACAGATACTATGATTTCACTTCTATGTGGAATTTAAGAAACAAAACAGATGAACATAGGGGAAGGGAAGGAAAAATAAGATAAAAACAGAGAGGGAGGCAAACCATAAGAGATTCTTAAATACAGAGAACAAACTGAGGGCTGCTGGAGGGGTGGTGGGTGGAGAGATGGGCTAAATGGGTGATGGGCATTAAGGAGAGCACTTGTTGGTATGAGCACTGAGTGTTATATGTAAATGATGAATTGCTGAGTTCTCCTGAAACCAATACTACACTGTATGTTAATTAAACTAAATTTAAATAAATAAATTTAAAAAGATAAAAGGAAAAAAAAGAAAGTAAATAAAATAAAACAATTTAGTGCACTTGCACTACCTCTTATCTCCCTTCCCAATTCCCCCATTTAAAAAATAAATTCTATGTATGTGTGCGTGCTTGTTTGTTCAGTAATCTAACTTGAAACTATACACTTAAATTTAAATTGATTGGAATTGGAATAGTTTATTTTAATTGGAAATTTGTCTTAAGTTACATATGTATTAAAACCTACTTTTACAGTTATTCTAAAGGGATCTTGGGAGGTGGAAATAGAAAAATGTGTGTTCTGTCACTTGGAACAGGAAACACTTTGTTTTTGCTGTCTATAGATCCTCAGTAAAGGACCCCTACATATTTTTTTGAAGCAGGTAGAAACAAGTAGTTGTGGTTAGCAGAATGGGTAGACTACATAAGGAAGATAAAATTATCATGGTCAGTCCTTTCTTTTTTCTTTATCTTTTTTTTTTTTTTGAAAGAGAGAGAGAAAGAGCATGAGAGCTGGGGAGGGAGGGGCAGAAGGAGAGGGAGAGAGAGAATCTTAAGCAAGCTCCACACCCAGCAGAGAGCCCTATGCATGAAAAGCTCCGTGGGAGCTGATGTGGGATAATGATCAGAGCCAAAATCAAAAGTTAGATGCTTAACTTACTAAGCCACTCAGGCACCCCATGGGTGGTGCTTTCTTAAGCATCGATATAAAATTAAACTAAAATATGATTTGATATAAAGTATCAAGGTTTTTATTCAGCTGGTGAGAAAGCAAACTACCTTCCACAATCATTCCTTTAGTCTAATTTTTTATCCTTGTACTAATTCAAGTATCTTTTGACTGTAAGGAGCAGAATTCAATCCTTATTTGCTTACTCAAAAAAGTAAAATTTTGAAATAATATTTTGGGGTATTAATAATCTAAAAGAAGTTTAAACAGTCAACATAAAAATAGCAGAAATCAGGAAATCTCTGGAAGCCCCCAGCAGTCAGTATTCACACACCCTGTTTCAGGGCAGGAAACTGGCAGCTTTATTGACTCCCACTCACTATACCCATTCTAAATTCTTGGTAGAGAGCTAGTCGGCGGCTCAACATTTGTTAGGAATCTGCCCATCAGTCACTGAGGTGTAGAGTTACTTAGTACAAAAGGAGCCAAATATCAGCCCTTAAAAAATGCTACTAAAACAACATATTAACAAAAATGACTGTGCTTTGTGTGGTGCCTATGGCTCTCACTTCACTCAAACAAACAAGATTTGAGGGTTCTGTGTCACAACAAAGTTCACTGGCCACTGGACCCAAAGGTCAAAACATCCTTAAAATAACTTTCCTGGCTGCTCTTGCTAAACAGGAAATTCAATAGCTCATGATGGCAACAAAAATCTTCCCTTTCTATGTATTTTTCATAGTTTCAGATGCAAAGCATACTAGGGCCTCAAAAAGCAGAAGGGAGTTTTACATTGTACTATTTACATATGTTTGTATTCCTACCAAACAAATAAATAAGCAAACAAAACCCAATAGAATAGAGTGTGGGGAAAAAAAAGTCAATCAATGAAAGGAAACAGAATAAATTATTAACCCTAAGGAGGCATTTCATGAATAAGTCAGTTGGCTCCAAGAATGTTAATATACAATTCCTAAAGTAGAGATTGTGACAGCCATGTCTGAAATAATAGAAATGTATAACTCAAAAAGATAACTTAATTCCCTCATTTTAGAGGCAAGAAAACAGTCTCAGAAAAGAGAAGTGGTTTTCTAAGACCAAATAGCTTGCTATTCCAAGAAGAAAATTCCAATCCAGATCTCCTGGCTTTAAATTCAGAGCTCCTCATTCTAGTTCCTAAAATGGTATTGCAGTTTTCCAAGACACTTGTATTCTGTTGGCTCTTTTGGTAATAATTGGGGCTATTCTACTGGGAAAACATCCTGCTGCCTTCTGTAAAATAATGATTTTTCACCAAACTGATTCTCTATTTTATTTTTAGGACAAGTACTTGTCTGGAAAGGTTAAAATTGTCAGTGATATAATTTTGGTTATTTTCAGACTTGTTTTTGAGGACATTTTATAAAGCTAAGCATTATGATTAAGTTATTGTTCTGAGATTTTAATTAATTTTAATATTTTTTTCTGATGACTTCTGAATTTCTGGTTGCATTAGACCAAAATACCTTTAATAATTTCTTAATTAACTTCATTATCCAAATACTCATTTAAGCAGAAAACAGGAGCTGACTGTTTTTGAATATGGGGATACAAAACAGAATAATATATGGTTTTTACTTTTGAGGAATTCATAGGATAAATAACTAAAGGGGAACATACATTAAAATAATTATAATGTAACATAATAAGACATACAATATAAAGGATTAGAGTATTATGGAAACCTCTAGTACTAGTACTTTTCACAAGGAGTGTGTGTATATAAAAGATAATAGTTTGCTTTCCTCAAATATTTCACAATTTGGGAATTTCAGTATTATTTTCTATCTAATGCGGCAAATGCCCTATTGTGACTATAGTTTGCATGACCATTTTTAGGAAAATAGATATTAAATAACATGGAACTTTGCTAGAATCTTTGGAGTAAACAAAAAATTCAGACATACCTTTCCCACTCTGTTTCTAATATAGAAATAAGATGTCAACAAAGCAGAACAGAAAGTCGCAAATTTTATAAAAGTGTGCAGACAATGCTGTGGAAATTGAGAGATGGGAAAGGTCTTTTCTAGATAGGAAAAGTAGACCCCACCCACAATTTAGTCATTTAACTGGATGAATACGATCAAGATGGGAGAAATTTATCAAGGGCTAAGTGTTAAAGATATTTCTAAAATGTGAATGGTGTCAACATGCTTAGTATTTATTTTGCAAGTATGGAAAAATCAACTAGATGTGTTTGGTTGAAGCACGAAGTATATCAAGAAGAGTGGTGCAAAATGAGGTTTAAAAAGAAGGCTGGAGCCTAAATGCATAAGTTATTAATAGACAAGATTTGATTTAGCAATGTATCCAATAGCCAGTTTGGAGTCATCAAAAGAATCTGAACTAGAGAGTTATGATACCAAGGTTGCATTTCAGGAAAATTAATCTAGTCTCAAGTAGTCTGCCTTGGAAGTGAGAAACACTGGAGGTGATAGAGATCAATCAGAACACTGTTTCAGTAACCTATGTCCTGTATTATGAAGACCTAGATTAAGGCAGCAGAAGAAGAAATTGCTGAGAAATGCAACATATAAACTTGTTTAATGTACCTTACATATTATTCCCATGTAAGTTAGGATCTTTATTATATATAAATATATATAACATATACATTATGTATAATATATATATATATATATATATTACATTCTTTCAAAATATTTTGCATAGGGTTTATTGTGTGTGTCACACAATATTGTGACACATGCCCAATAAACCCCATGCCAAATATTTTGGAAGAATAAAACATATTTTTTTAAATGACAGTTACTCAAAATGTCACGCAATTCAGGAGAAAAACAAAACAAAACAAAACAGAAACTAGAGTGGATCTGAGTGGATCAATATGATGGATTTAATTTTGCCTTATGGGTAGGGGTATGAAGGAAATGAGATAGGAGAAGGCAAATTTTAAAAATAATAATAAACAGGTATAAGGTGTCAGGAGAAGTTATGTCTTTGTCAGAAAGGGATATGGTTAAAATAAGGAGGAATATTAAGGAGCCGAGTGTAGGAGAGGACTGGAATATTTCTGGGGCAGGAAAATACCTGCCTCCTCTTCCTACATAGGATCTCATATTCTTAAGCTTTTGAGTCTCAATTTTCTCATTTTTAAAATGGGGATAATATTACCCCTGCTGCTTGTTTGGCCATTATTAAGTTACTAAATAAATGTCTTGGAACATTCGTATTTATTATGTACTCAATATTGCTTGAATATTAGATGGTTGAGAAGTGGAAGATGGAAGCAGATAACAAGGGGCAAATTAAAATAAAATAAGTGAAAGGGAAAATAAAGTGTACCGTCAAGAGAACATGGCCAGATTCCTGACGTATAGGAAGGTTTATATAATATTTTACTAAATGGTATTAAAACTCTGGGTTTCATAGTTGACTATACTTGTATTCTTTGGGATACAGCTTTGGGGACTTAACTGATCCCAGTTAAATTCAACCGCAGAAATAATAACACCATGAATCTTCAAACTGGCAATCAAATCAATCTGTATTTATATCTATAATAGGAAGCCATAATTCAGTCTTACTGGATACCCTGCTAATGAGATGTTTTGTCTTAGTGAGTTTCCCCATAAACTATGTTTTTAAATCTAAATTAAATGAGAAAGCCAGTATCCCATGGCTCCCTGGGATTTGCCCAGAGACAAATTCCTCTAAAATTCCGAAGTCCTTTGCTGCATTGCTTTAATGTTTCTATTAAAATGTCCATGAAAATTAAAAAGAAGACAATGCATACTTGTATGTTTAAAAACAAGTTAAAAAAACATTTTTAACCGCAGTGCACAGTATAGTTGTCTGTCTCTCTTTCCCTTACTGCAATTTGCTGAGCAATTTGAAGAAAATTTGTGATCTGCAGTGCACCCTGCAGAGACTCAGCATCATCCTGCTGTTTCTGCAAGAGGAAACTATAAACTCTGCTTGGGTTTTCCCACACAATTATAAGATAATTAAGCTTAGCTCTTTAAGGATGAGTTCAGGACTAGAACCGGTCTCTTCTTGGCTAAATAGTGCTCTGAGGGCAAAACACTTAATTATAAAAGATCATCTTAAACACACACACACACACACACACACACACACACACACACGAGAGTAATCTAGGTTCTTTGTAACAGCATCTATAGAAAATGCTGCCATTTTTTTTTCATGGATTTAAATGTTTTGCAAACCAAAGGCTTTCTAATTGCAAGTGAAAAGAAATAGAAATACACTGCTTGAGAGAAGGTAACATACATGTAACCCTCACTGAGCAAAATAAGAGTATTAGAAGCTAACGGAGAATTTTCAGCATTTACACACCTGAAAAACATACAAGAAACCAATAGTTTAAGAAAAAAAAAGAGGTTTCAAGGAACTCTCAATTATTGAATCTCTACAGTCATTTCTGCTTTTTGGCTGTGTTTAGTGAACAGGAAGCAGATGGAAGAACTTGCCCTCATAGATTTCTTTTAAAAGAAGCAAAATAAGATGCTCCAGATAGATGCACATACATGACTTCTTTACTTGCCTACCCTGGTGAGTTGGCTGGACTTGGTAGAAAAATAAATCCTGAAGTTTTGTCTCTCAACCTGTTTTACAGCTGTGTAATGAGCCTATAATCTCTTATTTCAAGGGATGTTGTAAGAGTTAAATAAGATATGTATGTAAAAGTGTACATTGAAGTTCTGAGGATAAAGTACTCAAGATGTGTTGAACAAATCAGGTCTATCATTTACATATTTAATATATCTATGGAAATTATGGTTAAAACAAGACAGATTACTTTTGTTTATAAAGTTTGGGTGAAAAGGAATAAAATATAATCTCACAGACCATGTGACTTGAAGCTCAATAGCTCCAATTTCAAACCTGAACCTCTGACTATTTATTCTATAGGTCTTGGGATATAAAAGAGCATCACTGATGATCTTATTAAAGTTCTAGGAGGCTTCTCCAAGGTGCAAAACTCTGACTTGGAGAAATGCATGATGAAGAGAGGTAAATCCAGGGACAGTGACCTGTCCTTTTTGATATCAGAGGATTTTTTGAGAGATGCATGGGTCCTCAGGAAGATGCTAAAAATCAAAGGAGAATTTAGAAAAAGATTGGAACCTCAGAGAAAGGGAGCCAGTGTAGAAAGTGGCTTTTGTTCTCATTACATTATCTAATCAGATTTTACTAGAGAGTCATTTACTGGTAGTTCTAAAACAGTTTCTTTGCCCCACTTAGCTCCTCTCTGGTGTGTATAATTTGTCAGCCAGAATTGTATAGAAAAAAGCTGTTAGCAGCTTGATTTGGTCACCAAACTCTAACCTCAACCTTCAACATCATTAAGTCACACTGTGCTAATATAGACACTTGCAATAATTTGGACATAGGAAGGGCTCCTTTGGGTTTCTTAGTTGTTGTTTTTTTTATTGCCTGCTAAAAATATCAAGCACTGAGTTAGATCCTAAGAATAATAATAATACTCCCTTCTTCCCTCAAGATATGCACAGCCTGGTGCAGGAGAAAGAAAAGTAAACTGAAAATGTTAACACAATGTTCAAAATGCTATAAGGAAACAAAAGAGAGACATAGTAAATATACCTGGGGATAAGAAAGTCTTTGAAGAGTAAATGAGACCTGTGCTGTGTTTTGAATGACGAGTAGCTCTTGATCAAGTAGGCAGTGTTAGAGGGGACTCCAGTTAGAAGAAATAGTAAATTCAAAAGTATGAAGTGACAATGAAGTAAAGTATGTTCTTGAACTTTCAATTTGGTGTAACTGCCATGTAGAGAGGTGGTGAGGAGAGTGGAGAGAGAAAAGGCCACACAAGGTAATGGAGGTTTACTCAGCCTTTAGATACTATGGGATAGGAAATACGTATCTTTTGAAAAGTTTTAAGCAGCAGGAAGAAGGGTAATGACCTAATTTGTTTTTGGAAGATTACTATAGCAGTTGGATGCATAAAATTACAACTATATTACTCAAGGAATACAGAGTATAGCAAGAGGAAGAGAGTGAGAGTATCTCCCAATTTTCTACCTCACCCAATTATAATGGAAAGAAACAATAGTCTAAAATTGTACATATTTTTATGTAAAAATTCAAAAAAGAAATGACTATATATATAAGCTAAACTTTAAAGTTTACTTTAAACAAGATATTTGGTTTGAAATTAGTTACTATAAGAGTATAAATAAATTATTTTACTATAAAATATATACATTTCTGATTGCAAATGATAAGAAAATTGCTACATCACACAAGAAAGCTTCATAAATGTAAATTCTACCTCCATCACAACCTCTCGTCTCAAAATTTGACTGGAAACCAGATGACATAATCATATCATGTATACATAAGGATGGTTTTATTTGTTCTTTTTAATCACAATAACGTTTACTTAGGTTTTGTGCCTCATTGCACTAGCTGGGCTAACCCATAAATGTTGAATAGAAATAATGATACTAGGTCCCTTTACCTCCTCCCTGATACAGGGGAGAGCTTTCAAGTGTGATATTGTTTGCTGTGAGGGTTTTTAAATGCTCTTTATCAAATTAAAGCTGTTTCTTTCTGGTCTGGTAAGATTTTACTTTTATCATACATGAGAATTGAATTCTATCAAATGCTTTTTATTCCTGTGAAATAATCATATAATTTTCCTTGTTTATTTTGTTGACTTGGTGAGTTACACTGATTGATGTTCTAATGTTAAATCAACCTGCATTCCTGAAACAAAGCCAAGTGACTGTAATGGATTAACTTTAAAAAAATATTATTTTGTTGCTGCATTCAATTTGCTAATACTTTGCTTACATTTTTCACGTATATGTTCATGAAGAGAATGAGCTATAATCTTCTTGTGATGACCTTATCAAATTTTGGCATTTAGTTGATACTGGCCTTATAAAACTAAATGAAAAGAGTTCTTCCTCTTTTTAAAATTTATTTAAGGTTCAAGTTATTTTTTCTGTACATGTTTGGCAACTTTTCCAGCTGAAGCCAACTGGGCCTGAGATTTCTTTGTGGGAGAGTATAACTTAATTTAATTTAATTAAAAAATTTAAATTTATATTCAAGTTAGTCGGGGTGCCTGGGTGGCTCAATCAGTTAAGCATCTGACTTCAGCTAAGGTCATCGTCTCAGGGTTTGTGATTTTGAGCCCCTCATCAGGCTCTGTGCTGACAGCTCAGAGCCTAGAGTCTGCTTCAGATTCTGTGTCTCCCTCTCTCTCTGCCCCTCCCCTGCTGATGCTCTATCTCTCTCATTGTCTCTCAAAAATAAATAAACATTTTTAAAAATTTACATTCCAGGGGCGCCTGGGTGGCGCAGTCGGTTAAGCGTCTGACCTCAGCCAGGTCACGATCTCGCGTCCGTGAGTTCGAGCCCCGTGTCAGGCTCTGGGCTGATGGCTCAGAGCCTGGAGCCTGTTTCCGATTCTGTGTCTCCCTCTCTCTCTGCCCCTCCCCCGTTCATGCTCTGTCTCTCTCTGTCCCAAAAATAAATAAACGTTGAAAAAAATTTTTTTTTTTAAATTTACATTCCAGTTAGTTAACATACAGTGTAGTATTGGTTTCAAGAGTAAAATTTAGTGATTCATCACTTAACATATAACACCCAGCGCTTATCCCAACAAGTGCCTTCCTTAATGCCCATCACCCATTTAACCCATCCTCCTGCCCACCTCCCCTCCAGCAACCCTCAGTTTGTTCTCTATAGTTAAGAATCTGTTTTATGGCTACAGTGTTGGTGGGAATGAAAACTGGTGCAACCACTCTGGAAAACAGTGTGGAGCTTCCTCAAAACGTTAAAAATAGAACCACCCTAACATCCAGCAATTGCACTACTAGGTATTTATCCAAAGCATACAAAATACTAATTCAAAGGGACACATACACTCCAATCTTTATAGCAGCATTATCAACAATAGCCAAATTATATAAAGAGCCCAAATGTCCACTGACTGATGAATGGATAAAGAAGTTGTGGTATATATACGCAATGGAATATTACTCAGCCATAAAAAAGAATGAAATTTTGCCATTTGCAATGACATGGATGGAGCTAGAATGTATTATGCTGAGTGAAATAAGTCAGTCAGAGAAAGACAAATATCATATGATTTCACTCATATGTGGATATTAAGAAATGAAATAGCTGAATATAGGGGAAGGAGGGGGAAAGAAAAGAGAGAGGAAAACCATCAATCAGTACTACTAGTTTTTTGGTGGAGTCTTTAGGGTTTTTTATATATGATATTATATCATATGCAAATAGTGAAAGTTTTACTTCTTTCTTACCAATTTGGATGATTTTATTTCTTTTTGTTGTCTAATTGCTGTGGTTAGGACTGCCAGCACTATGTTGAATGAAAGTGGTAAGAATGAACATCCTTATCTTGCTCCCAATCTTAGGGGAAAATCTCTGAAGTTTCACCAGTAAGTATGATACTAGCTGTGGTTTTTTCATATACAGCCTTTTCTATGTAGATGTACATTCCCTTCAAACCTATTTTTTGATGGTTTTTATTATGAATAGATATTGTACTTTGTGAAAATACAATGATGCTTTTTTTTTTAACGTTCATTTATTTCTGAGACAGAGAGAAACAGAGCATGAACGGGGGAGGGTCAGAGAGAGAGGGAGACACAGAATCTGAAACAGGCTCCAGGCTCTGATCTGTCAGCACAGAGCCCGACGCGGGGCTTGAACTCACGGACCGTGAGATCATGACCTGAGCCGAAGTCAGATGCTTAACCGACTGAGCCACCCAGGCGCCCCTACAATGACGCTTTTTTCTGCATCTTTTGAAATATTTTTTTATTCTTTCTCTTACTGATGTGATGTATCATGTTGATTGATTTGTAAATATTGAACCACTCTTACATCCCCGAAATGAATCCCATGTGATCATGTGAGTGATTTTTAAATGTATTGTTGGATTCACTTTGCTAATATTTTTTTTGAGGATTTTTGCATCTATGTTCATCAGATATTGGCCTGTAGTTCCCTTTTTTTGTTGTGTCTTTATCTGATTTTAGTATCAGGGTAATGCTGGCCTTATAAAAAGAATTTGGAAGTTTTCCTTCCTTTTCTATTTTTTGGAGTAGTTTGAAAATAATAGCCATTAGCTCTTCTTTAAATGTTTGGTAGAATTCACCTGTGAAACTCTCTGCTCCTAGACTTTTGTTTTGATTTTTTGATTACTGATTCAATTTCATTGTTGGTTATCTCTGTTCAAATTTTCTATTTCTTCATGGTTCAGTTTTCATAAGTTATATGCTTCTAGGGATTTATCCATTTCTTCTAGGTTGTCCAGCTTGTTGGCATATATTTTTTGTGATATTCTCTTATAATCCTTTACGTTTCTGTGGTGTCAGTTGTTATTTCTCCTCTTCCATTTCTGATTTTGCTTTAGTCTTTCTTTCTTTCTTTCTTTCTTTCTTTCTTTCTTTCTTTCTTTCTTTCTTTCATTTTGATGCATCTGGATAAAGATTTATCAATTTTGTTAAGTTTTTTTATTTTTTATTTATTGTCATTATTATAATAATACTTATTATATTATTGCTAGCTAACATACAGTGTAGTCTTGGCATCAAGAGTAGATTCCTGTGATTCATCACTTACATACAACACCCAGTGCTCATCCCAACAAGTGCCTTCCTCAATGCGCATCATCCATTTTCCCTCCAAACCCCCACCCATCAACCCTCAGTTTGTTCTCTGTATTTAACAGTCTATTATGGTTTGCTTCTCTCTCTGTATCTTATTTTTCCTTCCCTCCCCGTATGGTCATCTGTTAAGTTTCTCAAATTCCACATATGAGTGAAATCATATGATATCAGTCTTTCTCTGACTGACTTATTTTGCTTAGCACAATACCCTCCAATTCAATCCACATTGTTGCAAATGGCAAGATTTCATTGTTTTTCATCATCAAGTAGTATGCCACTGTGTATATATACCACATCTTCTTTATCCATTCATAGGCTGATGGACTTTTGGGATCTTTACATAATTTGGCTATTATTGACAGTTTTGCTATAAACATTGGGGTGCTATAAACATTCAAATCAGCACTCCTATATCCTTAGGATAAATTCAAAGTAGTGCAATTACTGGGTCATAGGTAATTCTATTTTTAATTTTTTGAGGAATTTCCACACTGTTTTTCCAGAATGGCTGCACCAGTTTACATTCCCACCAATGGTGCAAGAGGGTTCCCATTTCTCCACATCCTTGCCAACATCTGTTGTTTCCTGAGTTGTTAATTTTAGCCACTCTGACTGGTGTGAGGTGTTATCTCAATGTGGTTTTGATTTGTACTTTTCTGATGATGAGTGATGTTGAGCACCTTTTCATGTTTCTATTAGCCACCATCTAGATGTCTTCTTTGGAAAAGTATCTCTACATGTCTTCTGTCCATTCCTTCACTGGATTATTTGTATTTTGGGTGTGTATGCTCACCAGTTGTTTGCATGGTCCTCTTCAACAACAGACACACAGCCACTGCAGAGATGGGCTGGATAGGGCCACACTGCAAAGTACATGTGTGCTGGGCACACAGTTTTGACAAGGGGCACACATTCTCTGTGGGAGGTGACCAGCTGCCACACCCATCCCATGGCCCTCCAACACATGTGGTTGAGAGATGTGGTGTTGGCAAAATTTGCACCAATCTTCTGGGGAAGGGAGCTGCAGCACCAAGACCTAGCAGGCCTGACTGGAGAGGGTGGGGCATGGTGTAAGGAAGTTATGTAGTGAATGTCAGTGCCAAGGTGGTTCCTGTAAATGGCTGTGTGTTTATGCTAGAGGGTGAGGGAGGGAAATGGTGTTTGCCAGCTCCTTTATTCCTGGATAAATCCACCAGAGATTAGTAAATAACTCTCCCTCCCATATGTCCTAGGTGTTTATCAAACTGTTGCTTCTGAGGCACCTGGGTGGCTCAGTCGGTTGAGCATCCGACTTGAGCTCAGGTCACGATCTCACAATTTGTGAGTTTGAGCCCCTCATCTGGCTCTGTGCTGACAGATCGGAGCCTGGAGCCTGCTTGGGATTCAGTCTCCCTCTCTCTCTGCCCCTCCCCCACTTGTGCTCTGTCTCTCTCTGCCTATCAAAAATAAATAAAATATAAAATACAATACAATAAAATAAAATAAAATAAAATTAAATTAAATTAAAAAACTGTTGCTTCTGAGCTGTACTTCCATGGGCTGTTTGTTTTACGGTCTCTTTAAGAGCAGGGATTTGGTTTTCTATTCCTCTCCCAGCTCTGGCACAGCCAAGCCTGCTGGTTTTTAAAGTTCCAGGCTTTAAGTCCCTCTGGTTGTAGGAACTCAGAAAATTCACCTCCTCTGGTTTTCAAAGCCAGATGTTATGAGATTCATCTTACTTGTGCAGGCTTCCTGGTACAATAACTTGAATCATCTTAATAACTTGAGTCATGTTCCCATTATTATTCTGATATTGAGAATTTTACCTACATATGTGTGTGCATTTTTATCTCCATCAGTCTCCATCAGTCATGTTTGGAATTATCAGTTTACTAACCTTTTAAAAAAATCAACTTTTGACTGTGTTGCTTTTATCTTTATAAGTCTGTTTTGTATTTCATTTATTTTTGCCCTTCTCTTGTTTTTATCTATTTTCTTAGTGATTGATGTATTGTTCATATTCTAACTTTTTGCACAGATACTTAGATCTTTGATTTTAGCCTCTCTTTTCTCTAACATGTTCTAAACATGGTTAGTTTCATTCTACAAGTTTCATCTTATCATCATTCAGTTAAAAGTATTTTCTAACTTACATTGTGATTTTTAACTATTTTTTCTTGTGAAATTCCCTTTTTTTGTTTTATTTTATGTTGAGGTGCTGGGTGGCTCAGTTGGTTAAGTGTCTCACTTCAGCTTGGGTCACTATCTCATGGTTCATGAGTTTGAGCCCTGCATCAGGCTCTGCACTGGTGGTATGGAACCTGCTTGGGATTCTCTCTCTCCCCTTCCCCACTTGCACACTTGCTCTCTCTCTCTCTCTCTCAAAATAAGTAAGTAAGCTTTTTAAAAATTTTTTTAATTTTATGTTATCACTATAGATGCATTGACTTTGTTTTCGTTGGTGTTTGCATGATATATGTATTTTCTTCCTTTAATTCCTAACCTTTCTGTGTCTATCTCTTATAAACACTATGTAGTAAATTTTACATTATATTCAGTATGGCAATCTTTGTGCTTTAATAGGAGAACTGATCCATGTACATGTAATGCAACTGCTGATATACTTCAATTTATATTTATCATAATACTAAATGTTTACTATTTTATCACATGTTTATGTATCATTTTGACCCATATAAATCTACTGTTTAAGTTCCATATATTTGGGATTCTTTTTTATCATATTTTTTAAATTCATTTTTTAACTGTATATTTGTCAGAAACTATACTCAGTGTGCTTCTAGTCCTTTCAGATATCTTGAAAATTGTTCATAGTGTAGTATTTGGTGAATAATTCATATAATTCTGTTTTTGTAATTTCACTGTCTGAGTTACACACGTCTGTGTTTTAGTATTTTCATCCTGTTTCTTGATACTTGCTATGCATGATTTCTTATTGAATGCCATACATGTATATGAAAATTTGTTGATGATGTTATTTTCCTCCAGAAAAGTATGCACCCTACCTGCTGATAGACAGCTAGAATTACAGGATCACCACAACCCAATAGGGGGCTGAATTGACTTGATGTGGAGTTTAAGCCTTTATAGGGCTTATTCTACTTCTGGTTTACCCTTGCTCCCAGAGTGTAGACTTCCGGGGTCTTTACCAGGAACTGTCTGTTTGGAAATTCTTGAACAAATTTTTATCCTTGGCATTGTATGAGAAAAGAAAATTCTGGTCTGTGTTTCAGACTCTTTCTGCTTAGAGTCTTAACCTATTGCTTTATGTAAGGAATTTGAAAATTATCTCAAATATAAAAGTGCTAACTTTTCTGGTTCTCTGTACTTTACTTCTTTTTAGTTGTTTGGTTCTCAAATATTGGCTTTTTGGAAGTCCTATACTCAAACTTTTGATTTCCCAGTGCCATATGATTTTAGAAAGGTCTGTTGGATTCTATACCTCTTAACATATTGTCAGATTGCAGTTGTCAGATGAGGAATGATGATGCCTTGGGCCAACTGGTGTTGGGGAAGATACAGTGATGTAGAAATAAGAGGACTTGGTTACAAATTGAGTGAGGGTTTTTCCAAAAGTGCTGGGTGAAAAGAAAAAAATTAGAGTGAAATATGAAATTTTCCATAGAAAATGGGAAGACATAGAAGTGGCATTTTGAAATTGAAGAAGAGATAGGTTATTTAAGAAATGTGCTGTCACATTTCATTAAGATTTTGGAAAATCGGTTTCTCATATCATACAGTCAAAAAAGTTCCAAGAAGATTACAGCATTGAGTGAAAAACCTGAGAACCAAATTTAATAGAATAAAATATAGATATTTATCTTATTTTTACTTGAGGAAGGTCTTTATAATTTTAGAAAAATAAAGGAACAAATCAATGGAGAAAATTGAAAGACTTGACTATGACTATTTTAAAACTTCTCAACAGTAAAAATATAATTAGCTTAAAAATACAAATGACAAGAGGGAAAAGTTAGTATTATAAGTCTTGAAAAAGGATTGCTATTCCATAATTATCAAGGGTAGTTGGATGGATAAATTAGAGATGTTTTAATAAAAATGAAGGATAAATATACAGGAGGAAGGATCTAACACAAAGCCTGTATGTAATAAGCTCTAAATGAATATTGGAGGTTTGAAACTGGCCTGCTCTGACTAAGTAGACACACATTAAAATGTGTGAATTTTATCCAAATGGCAGTGGAATGATGGTAAAAGACCATCACATGACTAAGAAAAGTGATCCTTGCTACTATGTGGGGAGTGGTCCATTGTGGTCCAGTCCAGAAGCAAGATTACTGGTTAGAATCTTGCAGGAAGCATATTGTTTTAAATATCATCTCTTGATGGAGTAAGGAATGTCATTACAAATGACATTCTAGGAAGTCATGCCATCCCTGAGGTTTCACTTATACTTCATTTACATCTAGAAAGCAGTCCTGTTCTCTCTAAATAAACACCTACAAAAAACTTATCTTTTATTATATAGTTTTCAAGTTATATATGTCACATATTTTCTCCATGTTCCAGATCTCTCGGCTTCTGGCCAAATATCTTTCAATTTAAAGTGTTTTATGTTTTATACTTCATTTTATGATTGTGAAATTAGAACTGCTGCCTTTTATAGAGATTGTGCCTGTATTTGATTCTGATTGTTAAAAATTTGGGCAAAATCTTTGACCTGGTAAGACTCTTTCCTGGGACTTTATCAAACTTAATCCAAAAGCAGATAAAGAAGAATATCTGGAAAAAAAGAATTATAAATTATTAATTGAATAACATAATATGCTCTATATCACAATAAAATAATATAGAGCCATTAAAATGACTATTATAAAGACTGTAGCAACTGGAATATCCTTATGAATCATTCATCGAGATTATAAATGTGTATCTACACTATAGCTAAAACACTGTAAAGATGATACATATTTGGGGCCAGGTCTGGAAAAGATCAGTGGAGATGAAAATAGTTTGATTCACAGAGGTGATCAAACATTAGTTTTCAAACTATAGTGTGTAAGTGAATCATCTGAAATACTCCTTTAAAATTCACATTCCCAGGCCCACCCTAAGATATTTAGATTTAATTATTCCGAAGAGGGACTTCAGAACTTACATATTTAAGAAAGCAATCTCAAGTGATTCTGAGGCAGTACCTAAGTCGTTCACTGTTGGTAACATTATGACAGGTCAGAGATGATTTAAAGGATTATAACCAGAGTGTTATAATCCACTGATGTGGTTATGCTGTTTGCTCCACAAATACGAAAATTTTGGGGGAAATCAGGAATACACTGCATTCGATTGTTCGATTGTTTGACCAACCCTTAGTCAAAATGTGATAGACTGAATTTTATACGGCTAATGTATAAAATTATGACATCTGTATATTTCTGACCAACATCATTACTTTTCTTATTGTTGCTTATATTTGTGCGACTCTATTTTTCCCATCTACTCCCTAGGAAGAGACGGACTCCATTTGGTAACTTACTGCTATTCAGTTCTCAATATTGAGCAGGGAAAAGAACAAATTTACAGCAGGTCATTAATTGAGGAGGACTTTAATTGATAGTTCTTTAATGAAGAGGGATGGTGTTCAGTTTACCGTCGTGGATTCAGTATCTACCTTTCTGTGTGAACCTACATTTGCTGTATCTCAGCTATCTTTCTGCTTCCTCAAACCTGGTTTTCCTTTTTCCTGTTGAAACAGATCCCGTCTATGACCCAACTCACATCATACCCTACTGTACTCTTGCTAGCACTTTCCCTAGGTTATTGAATTGCCTCTCTTGGGTAAGCTTACTAGTTTGCTTCCTGCTTTGAATGGACTTATCAGTAGGAAGCCTGTTATAGCTGTAACCTGCTGTTATTTACTTAATGATTGCTACCTAAATGACTAATATACCTAGAACTGTGACTGGTACATATTTAGCAAGTGCACAGCAAAGACCAGTGATTATTCATTCCCTCTGCTGGTCTGGACACTTTAGATATCAGCGTTAGCCCTAACCCTAACCACCTGTGCATCTACTGGATACTTGGATTAGACTTTAAATAAATTAACAATCATGATTTCATGAATGTCTCACACCTTCATCTCTTTTCTAGTTCCTGTTTCATCTTTCTCCTCATCTATTCATGGGGATGAAGCTCCATGCCAGTCTGTACTCAATCCTGTATTTATAACATTAGATTAGAATTTATATGTAATTTCTAATGAAGATAGGGAAGGAACATTAATAGTTACCTTCCCAAAGTATACTATACAACTAACCCTAGACTGAGAAGGAAAAGGAGACAGTACTATCTTAGGTACTTGGCACACATAATTAAATTTATTCTCACAATGATAACATATTACATGAGGAGACTGAAGTTTGGAAATATCAGAGGTATAAGTAATGTGACAGAAGTAAAATTTCAGCTCATATCTACCTGGCTCGAATGATTTTTTTTTTTTGCCACTATATTAGAATGGCAGTCAACTTACCTGGTTTTTTGAATTTAGTTTAGAAGGTAGAAACAAACCATTTAGAAGGAAAGGCTTATTGTTAGCAGCATTCAGTCATTGACTGAAGGCTTTTAGATTGTGTGTTTTTGTTTTTCTAGAACTGCTTGTCTCAACTATTTGACTCTTGTATAACTTTAAATTTTCATCAAGGCCAAAAATAATGAAAGAGAGAAGAAAGATGAGGTTTTAAGTGGAAATACTATGGACAAATTCTCAACATAAAATTAATATGCAGGGCAAATGGGGAACTGAACAAAAATGATTAATTGCTCATTAAAATTTACCTTGATATTAAAGTGTGTCAAGGGCATATAGTTCTGAAAGGCTATCGGACGAGACTAAGAGTGTGAGAAAAATAAGAAATGACTATGAGATCATTCTTTTGTTCTAATTCTGTGAACTTAATAGCATGGGAACCATTTCATAATGACTGACATGATGATACAGATCAAAAATGAACAATACAGCAATGCAAATTAAGAGGCTGATGTTGGCCTGACTTAGGATAGGAATAATGAATAAGCAAGGTCAGGTCAGGTGAGAATTTTTCTTTTATTTAAGAGCTTTAAACAGAAATTAAATTGCAGTTTGTATTTTAAAGATATCAGTATCTTTTCCATTTAAATACTCATGGAGACAGTTAAAGACAATACAAAAAAATCATTCTGAGAGCTAAATATGTGTGTCAACCATTGGAAGAAGACCCAGAGGAGTTTCCATGAACCACCAGAAGTAGATAAAACTGGATTGAGAAACACAATTATGATCTATGTATCGAATCCTGTTGGGAAGAAGTGGGGATTGAGAATAAGAAATCAGTATAAAATATAGTTTTATTTTTTCTAAGTTAACTTGAAAAGTGAATTAAAACAACCTGAACAACTACAGACTTACCCTGTGGGTATACTTTCTTTACAAATAGAGTCAGGGCCACATGCTGCCCTCCTCTATCCCTCGTCAATATTTCTCTTTTCATCCATTCAAAGAAACAGACTCTCAGAGTACAATATAGCAGGTAGGAGAAGGAGAAGACTAATAGTGTAAGTGTATTTCTTGGTGTATTTTTTCATGAAGTGGTGTATGTGCAGAGAGAGACAAGAATAATATTGAGGTGAATAATGCTAAAGATTGGAGGATTTTATGTGCTCTATTTAATGGGAAAAGAGTCAGAGATACTTTTTACCTCACATTTACTTGCTGATGTACTCAAATTAAGACAATCTTAATTTATATCAACATAAATTCAATTTTTGTCAATTTAATGTGCTTTTAACGCTTACATTTAATTCTTCACACTCTAATATTTATAATCTTGATTATTATTTACGTTATTTTATTTGTACCTTATTATATTTATTATTTTTCAGTTCACATCTCTTTCATTTTTCTGACTTTTCATTTTTGTTCTGGCAGCCCTTTTTTTTAGGATTACATATTTACAATGTTTGAAAATATTTGGTGGTGCAAATATCACTGATTTGTCTTTCAAAAATGTTGACTTGCCTATCTAAGCCCGCCATTCCTCTCAATTACTTTAGCTATTCTCAAATGCATGCCTGCAATTTTGGATATTGATATTGTAATGAAACCAAAAATTACTTATGGAAGATTCGTGACCTTTATGAAATTCATTCTTCACATAAAGGAATTTCCTGAAATACTGTATAACTTTGATGAGAATTGTGACATTTCTTATGTAGAGTTCCTACACATTTCTTGGTAATTTATTTTTAATTGTATATAAAATATTTTATTCCTTTGTATTATCAAGCTGGTATTACTTTTATGAAGGAAATGTGTTAGCATTTAAATTAGAAGACTATGATGAGAATTTGGAATAGAATAGAGCATTGATTAATAGACTAGATGATTCAATCAAATAATGCTTTTACCTGAGTAGGAGCTTAAATTCTAATGAGTGGGAAATTAGGTAATGACATGACCCAGATTCAGATGCAAAAACTCCATGACTATCTCCTTCTATAAGTTGCAAAATTCCTATTTTTGATTTTAATTTGAGTTAAGTATAACCTATCATTGTCACAGACAAGTATATGGTCATGTCATAGCCAATATTCCCTTTTATTAGGAATCCTCAGCAAAATCTTGAAAGTTTATCCCTAGATTTGAATGACACAAGTATTTCCTAAGTGAGGATACATCTGATCATCCAGGGAATCTAGAAGTGAGAATATAATAGTTTGAGGAAAGCAGGATATAAATTTTTTAGTTATGAAAGAAACTGGTTTTCCAGGCAGCTAGAGACAACAAAGTCAGTGTATTAAATAACCTCCCAAGATCTCTTCCACAAAATATGTAATATTACTTAAAGATAAAGGAAGCTGAATTTTAAAATAGCTATTATGAAATGAAAGAAATCAACAGATATTAGTACCATGCACCCACTGGTCCAGGGCAGGAGAAATACTCAGAGGAATAATAACTTTGAACTTCCCAGATTTGGCAAAAAGGTATAACCCACAGGTTCAAGAGCTTAATGAAGTCTAAACAGAATAAACTCAAAGTAATTCACATTTAATGCATCATGGTCAATCATCTGAAAGCCAAAGAAAAGAAAAAGATTGAAAGCAGTGAAAAGAAGACACCAAGTGCTGAAAGAAAAGAATTGTCAACTCACTATACTATATCCAAAGAAAACATCTTTCAGAAATGAAGGATATATCAAGACATTCTCAGATTAAGGAAAACTAAGAGAATTTGTCGCCAACAGATCTACCTTAAGGAATGGCTAAAGAAATTTTTCTGAACAGAGGAAAATGATAAGAGACCTTGGAACATCAGAAAGAGAAAAAAAAAAACAAAATAAGCAAAGATGTAGGTCAATACAATAGACTTTTCTTCTCCTCTTAGGTTTTGTGAATTATGTTTGACATTAGAAGCAAACATTAGAGTCTTATGTGGTTTAAATGTATGTAGAGGAAATATTTAAGACATATACTATGAGCAAAGGAGGGTAAAGGGACATAAAGGGAGGTAAGAATAGTAAAAATATAATACAAGTAGACTGTGATAAGTTATGCATATGTAATATAATATCTAGAACAATAACCAAAATAGCTATACAAAGAAATACACTAAAAAACACTATAGATACATCAAAATAGAATTGTTCAAATCAAATATTGTTCAGTTATCCCACAGAAAGACAGGACAAAAGAAACAAAATAAATAAAAAGTAAAATGGCAGACTTAAGCCTCAACATATCAATAGTTACATTAAAGGCAAACGGTTTAAATATACCAATTAAAAGACAGAGATTGTCGGAGTGAATTAAGTAACATGCTCAACTATATGGTCTCTACAAGACATTCACTTCAAATATAACAATATAGGTGGGTTGAAATTAAAAGGATGGTAAAAAAGATGTATTATGTGAGCATTATTCAAAAGAAAACAGGAATAGCTATATCAATCAACTTCAGAACAATGAAGATTACCAGAGGCAGAGAGGGATATTATATAAGATGATTAATCCTCTAAGAGGACTTACTGATACTAAACGCACCAGACAACAGAACTACAAGGTATGTTGAGAAAAAGTTGATAGAACTGAAAGGAAAAATAGACAAATCATCAGTGAAAGTTAGAGATTTTAACATCCCTCTATCAACAGTTGATAGAATATATAGACGGAAAATCAAGATGGATTTAGAAGAACCGAACAAGGACATTAACCAACAGCATATAATTGATACTTACAGGACACTCCATTCAACAAAGATAAATACACATACAAGTGTCCATGGAACTTATACAAAGTACATCATAACCTGGCCATAAAACAAATTTCACCAAATTTAAAACAATTAAAAATACATAGTGGGTTCACTGACTACATGGAAGTAAACTAGAAATCTATTATAGAAAGATAACAGGATAATCTCCAAACAGTTGGAAACTGAAACATTTCTTAATAACCCAGGGTTAAAGAGGAAACACCAAGGTAAATAAAACAATTGCTCTGTTATGTATTTACCCAAAGGATACAAAAATACACATGTACTCCAATGTTTATAGCAGCATTATCAACAATAGCCAAACTATGGAGAGAGTCCAAATGTTCATTAGCTGATGAACTGATGAAGAAGAAGCGGCATATATTGGGGCGCCTGGGTGGCTTGGTCGGTTAAGCCTCCCACTTCGGCTCACGTCATGATCTCACAGTTTGTGGGTTAGAACCCCGCATTGGGCTCTGTGCTGACAGCTCAGAGCCTGGACCCTGCTTCAGATTCTGTGTCTTCCTCCCTCTCTGCACCTCCCCACTTGCACTTTGTTTGTCTGTCTGTCTCTCACAAATAAACATTAAAAATTTTAAAAAGATGTGGCATATATATATGTATATATATATATATATATATACACACACACACATATATGTATGTGTATATATATACACATATATATTATACAGTATTACTCAGCCATCAAAAAAATGAAATTTTGCCATTTGCAATGACATGGATGGAGCTAGAATGTATTATGCTAAGTGAAATAGTCAATCAAAGACAAATACCATATGATTTTACTAATATGTGGAATTTAAGAAACAAAACAGATGAACATATGGGGATGGGGGACAGAGAAGAAAGGGAAACAAACCACAAGAGACTCTTAGCAATAGAGAACAAACTGAGGATTGATGGAAGGAGGTGGGAGGGAGATGGGCTAGATGGTTGATGAGTATTAAGGAGGGCACTTGTGATGAGCTCTGGGTGTTGTATGTAAAAGTGATGAATCACTGAATTCTACTTCTGAAACCAATATTGCACTGTTTGTTAACTAAATATAAAAAATTAAAAACATTACATTACACACAGTTAAAATGTAGAATACGATAGATTAAAATTGTGGAACAAACTTGACAACACCACCACCACACATGCACGCACACACACGCGCGCACACACACACACACACCCCAAACAACCCAATTTAAAAATGGGCAAGTGACTCTTCAAAGTCCAAAAAGCACATGAAAAGATGATCAACTTGATTAATCATTAGGGAAATGGAAATCAAAGCCAAAATGAGATATAGCTTCACATCGAGTAAGATGACTACTATTATCAAACAGAAAATAACAAGTGCTGGCAAGGATGTGAAGAAATGGGCTTATGCATTGCTGGGATTGGGAAGTATAAAATGTACAGCTTCTGTGGAAAGTGGTATGGTTGTTCCTCAAGAAATTAAGCAGAATTACCATATGAAACAGCAATACCACTTTGGGTATATACCCAAAAGAAGGGAAAGCAGGGACTCCAACAGATTTTTGTATACCCATGTTCTTAGCAGCATTATTCACAATAGCCAAAAGGTAGAAGCAATTCAATTGTCCATGGACAGATGAATGCATATACAAAATGTAATATATACATATAATGGAGTATTATTCAGCCTTAAAAAGAAAGGAAATTCTGACATTTGCTGCAACTATGGTTGAATCTTGAATACATTATGCTAAGCTAAATAAGCTAGTCACAATAGGGCAGATATTGTATGAATCCACTTATATTAGGTACCTAGAATAGTCAAATTCATGGAGGAAGAAAGAAAGGGCTTTTGAAGGGAAGGGGAGAGAGAGGAATGGGGAGTTATTGCTTAATGGATAATGGAGTTTCAGTTTGGGAAAATGAAAAGTTCTGAAAATGGATAGCAAGGATAGTGCAGAATGATGTGAATTATGCCATGGAAGTGTACTCCTAAAAATGGTAAATTTTACAGTATGTATTTTGTCACAATAAAAAATTGTGAGACATAGTTAAAAGCAGTGCTGAAAGGGGATTTTATAGCACTAAATGAACACATTAGAAAAGAGGAAATGTCGGGGCACCTGGGTGGCTCAGTCGGTTGGGGGTCCGACTTTGGCTCAGGTCATGATCTCACGGTTTGTGAGTTCCAGCCCCAAGTCGGGCTCTGAGCTGACAGCTCAGAGCCTGGAGCCTGCTTCGGATTCTGTGTCTCCTTCCCTCTCTGCCCCTCCCCCACTTGTGCTCTGTCTCTCTCTGTCTATCAAAAATAAATAAATGTATAATAAAAAAGAAAAGAGGAAATGTCTGAAATCAATAGTGTAAGATCTCACCTCAAGAATCTAGAAAAACAAAACTAGAGTAAGCTGAAGGGAGGAAGTCATAAAGAGAACAGCAGAAATCAATGAAATTGAAAAAGACAAAAAACAAGATATCTAACAAAGCAAAGAGCTGGTTCTTTGAAAAGTTCAATATTATGGCTGACCCCTACCAAGAGTGACAAAACAAAGAAAAGAGAGAAGATTCAAATCACCAATATGAAGAATGAAACATGGCATATCACTACCAACTCTCTAGAGTGTATATCAAGTGTTCTGTTTGAGATATAGTAAGTTTGATATATGTCATGAAACTTTCAAACCATAAAGTAGGCACTGGGATGAAGTACCCTGATGCAAAAGGACTGTTGTTGAAACCTGTCTTCACAGGTCAAAAGTATTTTTTGGTCATTTGCCATGTGGCAATGCATCCTTCATCTGAAGACAAACAAACCTGATTAAACTATTATGTGTAGTGCTTTGCACAGCAAGGCTTAATTTGTTTTATCCCATGGAGATAATTTATTTAAATCATAAGAAATGAAATGAGAGCATGTAAGTTTCCTTGTATATTTTTCATTTTGTCATGAACGTTTTTGCATGATTGCTACTTTATAATAGCTCCATTAGAAAAAGAATCAGCCACCTCTACATCCCAAATGATGTCATTGTTGTCATTGGGTACAAATGAAGGAAAGTCATTTTGTAGAAGAAAGGAATGACAAGGTTGTGTCTACGTGGCTTAACTGCCAATGAACATTGTTTATCTACCTCCTCACAAAATAGCTAGGGGCTGGGTGATTGATCAAGAAGCATGTTCTCCAGTTCTACTCAGGCTGTTAAAACTTGAAGCAGAAAATCTTCATCAGAATGCAGAGAAAGCATAGTGAATGATAGCTGATTGCTATTTAACATTGATTAGAAAATATGGACTTTGTAGAGAAACCACTCAGACTGATGTCTGTACCCAACTTCTAAACATTTTATCCACTGATTATAAAAAGGATCTATTGGGGCGCCTGGGTGGCGCAGTCGGTTAAGCGTCCGACTTCAGCCAGGTCACGATCTCGCGGTCCGTGAGTTCGAGCCCCGCGTCGGGCTCTGGGCTGATGGCTCAGAGCCTGGAGCCTGTTTCCGATTCTGTGTCTCCCTCTCTCTCTGCCCCTCCCCCGTTCATGCTCTGTCTCTCTCTGTCCCAAAAATAAATAAAAAAAAAAAAAACGTTGAAAAAAAAAAAAAGGATCTATTACATAATTAGGCCCCTGAGAGGAAGAAAGTAGTCTCTACTGATTTGGGGCCACAACTTCCACTAAAATGCCAGGGAGACACCATCAGGTATCCCATTTAATGTCACAGGAATTTCTGCAATTACATGAAACAGTGTTTCTCGAACTTCTGGCAACTTTTAGGTCACCAACTTAAAGTGCATTTAAAAAAAATTTTTTTAATGTTTATTTTTGAGAGAGACAGAGACAGAATGTGAGTGGGCGAGGGGCAGAGAGAGAGAGGGAGACACAGAATCCGAAGCAGGCTCCAGGCTCTGAGCTGTCAGCACAGAGTCCAATGCGGGGCTCAAACTCACGAGCTGTGATATCATGACCTGAGCTGAGGTCTGATGCTCAATCTACTGAGCCGCCCAGGTTCTCCAAAGTGCATTTTTAAAAGACTCATCAAAATGTAAAACAATAATACAAATAAAACAGAATATTTTAAAATTAATAATATGATGATTATTTCAGATTAGTGAGAGAGATGAAATTATTTGAAATCTTTCACCAAGGTTCCCAGTTCTGGTTTAATAATGAATGGCTATAATTGACAACTGGGGCCATGTTCAATTGATATATTCTTTTAAGTCCCTTTATTTATTAAATTAGAATATTCTACCTAAATTTTAGCCACCAGGAATGGACAACAGTGTCCAGTGTTATCTGTTTCAGGGCTCTGGAGATTCATATTCAAAATAGATCTAAAATTTATAAACAGATTCTTCAGTTACTATATGACACTCTCTAACACCATCTCAAAAACTGAAAAGTCAAATGTCTCAACATGAAAGATAACGGTGAATGAGTCTTTACCCACTCTTTATTTTATTCATCTCTGTAAAGCCTTCCTTCAGATTTTGATTAAACATTCCCAATAGGGGCGCCTGGGTGGCTTAGTTGGTTGAGCATCCAACTCGATTTCAGCTCAGGTCATAACCTTACAGTCCTGAGATGGAGCCCTGCGTTGGGCTCTGTGCTGGGTGTGGAGCATGCTTGGGATTCTCTCTCTCTCTCTCTCTCTCTCTCTCCCTCTCTCTCTCTCTCTCCCTTTCTCTCTCTCTCTCTCCCTCTCTCTCTTTCTCTCTCCCTCTCTCTCTTTCTCCCTCTCTCTCTTTCTCCCTCTCTCTTTCTCTCTCCCTCTCTCTTTCTCTTTCCCCCTCTCTCTCTTTCTCTCTCCCTCTCTCTCTCTATCTCTCTCTCCCCGTTCTTCTTCACCTCCCCTGCTCTCTCTCATTAATTAATTAATTAATTAAAAAATTTAAACATGCCCAGTAATTTCATTCCCCACAGGTGAAAAGCCATCAGGTGTTGTGAAAGAGTGAGACTCAGCAACCAATCTGCAACATGGTTTAGTTTTCTTTTTGAAATTTTAATATTTTATCCTTCATTTGAGAAATTGTGATGTCTCTGTGTGGTATCATAGATTAAGACTCTTCAAGACTCTGCCCAGTTCAGTGAGAAACACAGTTTAAGTAAATTACTTAAAATCTTAGAAATGATCTGTCAGTATTAGAATTGTTTCATCTAATGGTTCATTTCACTCATTTGCATACCTTTATAACAATCTGCATTCTTATGTGCATAAAAGCATTTCTTTGCACAGCATATTGAGAAAAATGCACGATTTGATCATATTCTTAATTATGCTCTTTTCTTTTGACTCTGAATTGAAATAAGGAATGGCTCTGAAGCTGGACTGCCTGGATTTCAATCCCAGCTCCATATTTACTAGCTGTGTGACCGTGGAAAACTTACTCAACCTCTCAGTTTCTTCACTGAAAAACTGAGGATCATACTAGATGATAACAATTCCATAGGTCATTGTGGTAATTAAATGAGTTAATTCATGTAAAGTTTTTAAAGCAGTGATTGATACATAGTAAGCTCTCAGTACCTGTTATCCATTATTATATATGAATAGCACTAGCTTAAAAACTTGCTCAGATGTCATTTTATCTAATTGTAGTATATGTAGCACATGTGGAATTAATTGCTTTTTAAAATAATTACACTTTAGTAGTCTAAACTCTTTCTGACATGAATTGAAAGAAAAAAAAACCTTGAACCTAGCTTAAATGGAAAAAGGAATGTATTAGCTCATGTAAACTGGGAAATCCTAGAGGAGATTTCATGTTAAGCCTTGATGAATTAAGAATTCAGACAATTCTGTTAATAAATCAATCTCTTTTCCTCTCTGTCTTTAGTCTCTTGGTTCTACTTTCCTGAATTTGGCTTTCTTCTCAGGGAAAAATGGCTTTAATCCACTCTGTGCTTGAAGTTTTTAACTATTAGGACCTTGATAAAGACAGACTTTCTCTCTCATGGCATCATTATAAATCCCCATGTAAAATAAACACATGAAAATAATTTAAAAGAAAAGCTGTCTCTGTAGTTAATTGGCCCTTTCAACCTTTTTTCTAGAAACATTTCTCCTTATCCATGGATGAAAAATCAGGTCTGTACCAATCTTTTAGCTAATAACAAGTAGTTTAATTTCCCAGTGTTAAAAAACCCAGGCTAATATCAACACTTCTGTTTCATCCACTTTACAGCTTCTTCCATTCCCCAGCTTGACCCTTCTTCAGGCTGTGAATTCTGCAGTGGGAATATACAGGTGAAGTTAGTTTCCTCACCCTTTTCTGTCCCTGCTTTTCTGCTTCTTCTCTCCCATTCACGATGCTTGTTTTAAATCCTATAGTGCAGAATAAGGGAACAAGGAGAGGTAAGGTAAGGTTTGCCCATGTAATATAGACATAATCTGGCTTTGGTTACCTTCTGAGAATGGCCAATATACAGGTGCTTATTCTTCTTCTAATTGAGCCCTAATTGAGGTTTCTTGGAGACTTGCTGGGAAGCTCTTACCTGTGATTCCCTGATGCTCACAGAGGTCTCTCCTGGCCGAACATTCATTATTTCTGTCCAGTTCCTGTGTTCTGTGACAGGCTTCCCAACCCTCTCTCCGGAGAATCTACTCTCCACTCCTTGGTTAGGACTCCTCCAAAACATGCAAGTCCAATTAGTCTTCCATGGGGTTGGCATCTTGCCTGCAAATTTTGGAAGTCCAGGCCACTTCTGGTACAGCTCTCTTTGCTTAGGAATGAGCCTGACTTAGGAATTGTCCTTTCACTCTTCTTACCTCATCTGCTCAGGCTTCCCTGCTGCCTTAGTCTGGTATTTCCTGGAGTTGGATAGATAATTTTTTATAGCTCTGGACTTGTCTTGATAGGTGTGTTTGGTTCTTCCACAAATTGCATTTTTCAGCTAAACTTCATCAATAACATAGGTAATATTTTGGCCTCCAGTTTTATTATTTGTTTTATTTCTCACATTGTTCAGAATCTAAGTAGGGAAAAGTGTTCTCTTTATTTAGATGGATGGAGAATCTCAGTGGTACAGACCACCATACTGAGAAACACTAACCCATTGGAGAAAATATAGAATGAAAAGGAGAGGACCCAGGACATAGCCACTGCCTTCAAATCTTTAGTCTAATTAAAAAGCTAGACAAGTAAGTCAACATATACAGGTCAATGTATTGAAAACAATAATGGCTACACCTACTGAGTATTAACTATGTGTCAGCCTTTACATATATTTTCTTATTTAATTCTTACAGCAAATTTGATTTAGGGACTATTCTATCCTTCATTTTACAGATTGAGACTCAGATTTCAACTTCTTAATCAGCACCCTTGACTTTTTGACTTTTAGAAGCTTAGAGTCTAACAGAGTGACACATAGAAAATTTCAATTTCAGGGTAACATAGTAAGAAAACCTTATTTCTATCAAGTGCTTTGATGCAGTAAATTATATGATACAAGGTCTTTCTTAATATGCTAATATCATTACTTGGCAAAGACAAAGTGTCTGTCTTAGTTCAGGCTGCTGTCACAAAGCACCATACACTGAGTGCTTATAAGCAACAGAAATTTACTTCTCATAGTTTTTGGAGGCTGCAAGTCTGAGATCAGGGTATCAGAATAATCAGGTTCTGGTGAGGAATCTCTTCCAAGTTGCAGGTGGCTGATTTCTTATTGTGTTCTCACATGGTGGACAGTGAGCTAGCTCTCTGGCCTCTTCTTAAGAGAAGATTGATCTCATTCATGAGGGCTCTACCCTCATGACTAATCACCTCCCTAAGTCCTCACCTCCAAATATAGCACATGGGAGATTAGATTTCCACATATGAATCTGGGGGGACATAAAGAGTCCAAGGTATAAATGCATGATCTGCATGAATCTTAAAGCTCATCTCTAGCACCCAAACAGTTCAGACACTCTCTACTTGTGTACTGACCATCTGTGTATGCTCACCAAAACACAATGCCTTTTTAATACATTCTGAAACATAAGCAAACTCTATTCAGAATCATAAAATCCCACAATTTCTGAAGGTTCAAAAGATGTATTTTTACTGTACCTCATTACATAAAGAAATGCAATGTTAAATTTCACAAAAATAGTAACATTAGTATTCTAATTTTATTTTAAAAGTGATTTTCTATATATCTACTCACTTGATACTATATAGTATATAGCAAGGATGCTATATAATAGATTATCATTATTATTATTATCAATATAATTATTATTATATTAAAAGGAGCCTGAGGCTCAGAGTTATAAAGTAGCTTGCCAAATCACACAGTTAGCAGCTGGCTGGACTCTCTTCTGACTGTAAATCTTTCTACTCTACCTCAGTGCCTCAGATACAGCCAACAATCACTCTAGCTTTTCCTTGGCTAGTTCTTCCAGAATGATGGATATCTTCAAAAAGTTGCCATCGTGACCACAAGAGCTGATTATTGACTGGCTAGAAATAAAACATATATCAGACACTGTGGTAAAGCACAAGTGCATTTATAGAGGCATTGTTTTTAATCATGAAAAGCTGGTATGACAGGTAATTTTTTGAAATATTAAATTGTGTTTTGCTTTTCCAGCTATAAAAAAATAAAAAAAGAATGAGCAGTATTTATGTTTTATACTTCCTATTTTCTTCCCCTCACTCCAAAAGGCAACCAGGACTTCGCATTCTCTTCCCTTGGGTGTGATTTCTAAGGAAAACAAAATTCCTGATAGAAAATCACCTTTTATGGCCTTTTTGGAAGCTTAAATTCATGATGTATATCATGAGGAGGAGGGAAGAGAAGGCAATCTCTTCTAGGGTGAGAAGAGGTAGACAAAAGCAGTGAAAAAAGTTGGGGTATACCACAAAATTTAAAAGGGGATGATCATTGGCTGATTTGTGGTATATTTGAGATGCAAAGTATGATCTGTTGAAATAGTCATGGAAGCCTGAAGGAGCCTCCAGATGGAATGGCTGCTTGATAAAGCTCAGGAGGCTGGATCCCAGACACTAGAGCTGGAACGTAGGCGGACATTCAGGTACCTGCCTCTGGTACAAAAGCTCCAGAGCCGCAGGACTTCAAAGTTCAGTATAGGTGGGTGATAGGTTTATCAGCTCTTTCATAATATCTCAAAGGCAGGAGAGGTGTCCGTGAACATATGGTTTTACTGAAACTCCCATCATCATCTCTGTATGAAAGCAGAGTCAGAAAGAGGATTCTCAAAAATACTGCTTTCCTATCACAGAAATAAAGGACATAGCAAGCAAATATAGTCGATGGTATTGTAATAGTGTTGCATGGTGACAAATGTTAGATACACTCGTGGTGAACATAGCATAACATATACAGAAGTCGAATTACTATGTTGTACAACTGAAACTAATGAAACATTGTGTGTCAACTATACTCAAAAGAAAATTTATGAAGAATTGTATTTGCAGACAGCTAGTAGCCGGAAACTTGAAGTCAGACTTAATTTTATTTAAAAACAATAAAGTATATATGTGTATGTGTGTGAGGTGGAGTTGGAAAGTTGAAATAACCTTGGCAAATGTGAATAATTTTGACATTGAATGATGAGTACATGGAGGCTCATAATATAATTCTTTTCTTGTAGATGTTAAAAAATTTTCATAATAAAACATTTAAAAAGGCAATAAGGTAACAATTCTTGCACCCCTATTTTGTAGAACAAGGTTCATCTGGACATGTTGAAAAGAGCCTAAGAATTCCAACACAAAGGGAGTAATTTAGTAGGAGTGCCTGCTTGGGCTTAGAAAGGAGAAATGGCAATATACATGACATGAATTTTCCATCCTTGATCGAGGTTCTCTAACTTTTATTTTGTGTATAAACAAAGTCATCACAAATCAATATATTCCATTTTAGCCATTTCTATGCAGAAATAGAACAAATATGTCATGCTTTTGTGGGCGTAGATTAATAATTTGAATCAATAGCCATGTCTTTTATTATAAGTACAATTATTGTTCAGTATTTGATTCTATAATCCTTTTTTTACCAAAACCTGAACAGAATGTTTTTGCTTGCTTTAGTTCCAGGGCAACCTCTACTAGGAACAGAGGTGGGTTAACCAGAGTCCCCTATCCACTAAAGCTGCTAGATCCAGATAATCTTTCTGGCTTTGGTTCACCAGACTAGAAATAAAACTTGGCCTGGATCCTTACCACAGTTTGTCAGAGTTTCCAAATTCAGAAAAAAGCCCCAGTATCCAGTCCCTGCCCCTGCTACGAGCTGTGATGTTGCAAACCTTTTCTCCCAGCCCTGCTGGTGCTCTGGGATGGCATAACCAGCCATCCAGGTCTCTGAGGCTCTCGGATTCTTGGTCTAATGCTCCTGAGTTGCCAGCCTCTTTAAATTCTTCTATAGGACATGCAGCTCAGCAGGCCCAGAAGCCTTCTTCTGCACCAGCACAACTCCTTCTTCTGGACTCACTGTCTAACACCAGGATACCCCAGATGAGGAGATTCCAGCTGAGGGAAGTCTAAGCATCACCCTAGAGAGACCAGGAGCAGACTTCTGAGGACCGCCTGTTCTCCGAAGGGAGTTGCTCACAGGAAGGGCTGTTTTCCCCTGATGAACCAATTGTGAATGAAATATCCAGTAGCTCAAGAAGATTTGAAACTAACTCCCACGGAGTACAAACTACCAAATAGCAATTCACAGGTATATCTAGGTCTTCAGGGGATGCCCAACCATACTTAGGACTGACCTGAGTGCAGCTACTTCCCCAGAGAAAAAAGCTTCTACTTTGGAACCGCCACCAACAATCAGGCCCTGGAATTCCTTGTCCTGCAGGACTGAGGATGGAGTATCAAAACCCAAAAAGGTTCAAAGTCCCCCCCAAGAGTCTCTGAAGTGATGCACAGGAAGAAAATGTTACAACATCTGTTTACATCCATTCGTATTCAATAGACTAAAAAGGAATACAGTTTAATAATAAATGATATGTGATTGGCAGTGGTATCCCCACTTGGTCCATGTGTAACTTAAGGTAAAAGTGTGCCCTGATGGGAGAAGATACATTCCACAACATAAAGGGGTCAACAGCTGCACCCCTACACACCTCTTTAAGCTCACAGTGTGGTTCATATGCTTGGTTATGTTTGTTTATGAATTTGGTATCATAACAAGTAGACTCTAATGCTTAAATTTGTAATGACATAGGTGTGACCATAGAAACCCATTTTATGTATTTTGTTTTGTTTTGTTTTGTTTTGTTTTGTGCAACATAGTTGTCTTATTATCTTTTGGCAAAGAATCTAAAAGAGTAACAGTGTTCTTTCACTAAATGACAAGTACTCCAAATTTGGTGACCTTTTCTGTGATGACAAGTAACTGTCGATAGATGCCACCTAACAGAGATCCTCAAAAAAGATAAAGACACTTATTGTCTCCTTTCAAGGTAAAGGTGACATTCTAACAATGAGTGAAAAAGTAACTGTTTTTTGTTTTGTTTTCTTTTATTTTTAATCCTGTATGGGAAAAGAATGTTGAAAAATGGATGCTTGTAGGTGTTTATATCATTGTTGTCAAAAATGATGTCTCAGACATAAATTTCTATCTTACACTGAAACAGAATTCTCTAACCTATTTTGAGATCTTCCAAATGAAGCGTTTCAGTGGTTTTTGAAACCATTTGATAAAACATTTTAAGAAAGAAAATCCCTTCTGACTACATTACAAAAAAAATCGATTTTGACATCAGGGAAAGGGAGAATTGATTAATTTTAACAATAAAATTGAATGAGAAATGTTGTGAATGGGATTAAGAAATTAATATGATTTAGAAAGTGTGCTCAATGTTGCACTTCCTCTGTTGGATCACAGATCTTCTGAGAAATATCTTCCATACGTGATAGTCATAAAAACCAAGTATCACAATAAAATGAACACACTAGACCTTTAATTTCTGCCACATAAAGCAGGAAGCCAAAAATGTATTCAAATGATGAAGAATTTTATCACTTCACAATGCTAAAACTGTTACTAATAATAATTTGTTGAGCCCTTTAATACATATTTTTCTTTGATTAATATAGTTTAAATATTTAAATATTACTAATTGTTATTATATATTTTATACAGTGTCTAGTTTGGTAAATAGTTTTTAGTGTACCTAATACCTAGTTCCATATTACATATGTGTGTATGTTGTTTGTGTGTACATCTGTATATGTAAAGAGAGGGAGATAACTAAAAAATTATGCAGGAATGCCCCTGGGTCACATCCATGAGATCCAGAATAACTGGACATAGCTTTTGAACCACAACTTGAAACAGGGGCCCTGAGGCTGGCTCATGTCTATATCCATAGTGTTAAGCACAAAGCCTGGCTATATTGAATAAATGATAAAAGAATGAACATTTCATGGTGGCCAGAGGTTTGAATTGTTCTCATATGAAAATAATAATTCATGAGTTCTTTCAAAAAATGTTTTAATCCAAGCATATCTACACAGAGCAGTGAAATAAAATTGCAAAATATTTATGCATTAAAAAAAAAAAAAAAACCTGTTAGACCTGAAAAACAGAGCCTGATGTTTCTGTTACTAACCACTAGGTGGCAATAGCTCTACATTACTCTTCATCTCACTTCCTAGCAATCTTTCCCTAGTGGTCTTGGAGTTAGCACAGAATGTTATCTCCTCAGATATTTGCCAAGAAAAGGCATATCTGTTTTAGGAACTCTGATACTGGTATTATTGATGCAAATGTATTTCTGTGCTTGTTTCCTGTTGCATACATCTAGGACTATTACAACAGTTATCCACTAATTTGATGATCTTAGAGTTATAAATTATTATAGCAAAATCAATAAAGAATTTATTTTTAAGCCATAGGAGTCCATAAAGGTCTATATATGGAAAATTTAAGATAATTGCTGTGCTTTTATATATCATTTTCTCTCTCCTTCTCCCTATCCTCATGGCCTTGGAATTACAGAATGAAGACATGAACACAGCTGTAAATACAGATAAAGATGGCAGAAGTGAGAGGTCTACTCTTGCTTCTTTTCCTAGCTATTTCTCTGTATTCACAAACAAGCCACCTAACTGTGACTGAGACCTGTCCAGTTTCTCTTTCACGGAACAGATATACAAAGAGCATCTGCAAAATGCATGGAGATTTTGGACAGAAAATGACAGAATTGGACACAGGATAACGTCTGGGCAGTATGAAATGCTTTTCAGCTCCAATTCCTTGGGAGAATGATGCAGTGAAATTTTCTTTGAAATAGGAACAAAATTTAAATCAGAGCTTTCATGGAGCTGTTTTGTTTTAATTTATTCATGTAGCCACAACAGGATAGTAGCAAGAAACTATACCCAAAGTTCAGGAATTGAACTAACTAGTATTGTCTAAAGCCTTTATAGATGATACCTAGATCTTTTAAGATGTCTCTTTCTATGACTTCATCAACTATTAGCTCTAAATGGCTCAGAAGTTAGAAAATTAAACAAGATAAATTTTTTTTTATTTTTATTTATTTATTTATTTATTTATTGAAATTTATTGTCAAATTGGTTTCCATACAACACCCAGTGCTCATCCCAAAAGGCACCCTCCTCATTACCCATCACCCACCCTCCCCTCCCTCCCACCCCCCATCAACCCTCAGTTTGTTCTCAGTTTTTAAGAGTCTCATGCTTTGGCTCTCTCCCACTCTAACCTCTTTTTTTTTTCCTTCCCCTCCCCCATGGGTTTCTGTTAAGTTTCTCAGGATCCACATAAGAGTGAAACCATATGGTATCTGTCTATCTCTGTATGGCTTATTTCACTTAGCATCACACTCTCCAGTTCCATGCATGTTGCTACAAAGGGCCATATTTCATTCTTTCTCATTGCCACGTAGTACTCCACTGTGTATATAAACCACAATTTATTTATCCATTCATCAGTTGATGGACATTTAGGCTCTTTCCATAATTTGGCTATTTTTGAGAGTGCTGCTATAAACATTGGGGAACAAGTGCCCCTATGCATCAGTACTCCTGTATCCCTGAAAATTATTTAAAAAACTGACCAAATCAATTAGAATCAATTTGGTATCTCCAAAAGATCATTCATTCATTCATTCATTCAACAAGCTCACATAGTGTCCAGTACTGTGTTCTCACATAATGGTGTCCAGAGCTGGAAGGAAGAAAAAGGCAAAGGGGTCTTCATATGCACCTGTTTTTTTATTTTTTCAGATGTTAATAACTTTTCTGAGTATCTCCTGGCTCACTTTTCTCACATCTCTTTGTCCAGAACTAAGTTTCATCCCTCCTCTAGGCCAGCCCCTGGGAGGTATATGGGGTTCTATGACTCAATTAGGACAATCATGAGCCATCCTTAGACAAGTCTGGGTATAGTATCGCCTGAAATGGATTGCTGATAAATTTTAGAGGTAGGATACAGTACATAGGCGGCACAGGATACAACTTTTTAAAGAGAGAGGCTGGTGAGTTTGAAGAACTAGCAGGTCAAGGACCAATGTTTCTGCAGCTCTGAATGACATAGTATTGGAATGAATGAGAAGGTTCAAATATATGAGAAATGGACTAAGGCAGAGTGCGTCTCAAGAATGAGACTGTGGAGAGACTGGAAGTCTGCAGCATGGGATGACCAACCAAGACCACAGTGTGTCCAGAATCATGAAAGGGGATCTATCTCCCTGTGCCTTTGTTAGGGATGAGATTGGTATTTTGTCAGCAGTGATTAGAAGAGAAATTCTTCTCTGATTCATAGGGCATTTAGTCTCAAGCACTGGATGGGGAGTTTGTATTTGAAACCTTCTTCTGAGATGATTCAGGCTACCCTTGAGCAGTGTTGAGCTTGTATGAACCACTGTGAGAGGGTGTGCCAGTGTCCAGTGTGCTTGCAGAATTTATCTGGGGAGTGTCATTTGTGGCTCCATCACTAGGTGAAGATCAGTGTATCCGCTACAGTGGATCAAGAAGGGCCAGAATGCCTGGAGTACTTACTGTTGACAGGGAGGTTCCAGTATGTCTGGTTCACTTAGAGCATTGGGAGACTCCTGGACATGTTCCACTGACTGGAGGGGTAGTCAGAAGCCCTAGGTCTTAAAAGATTCTTGGTATTTTCCAATACTGGAGACAAGAGTGGGAAATTTGAAGAACTGTTGGGTCATAAATTCTATGTGGCTGCACCAATGACTATGCAAACAGCTGATATATATCAGAAGCCCTGGATGATAAGTTACCTGTGTGTTTACAACAAAACACACACACAAAAAACAAAACCCAAAAAAGCAATACACAAAAACTATGGGTTAAATATGGTTGTGTAAGGGACAGATGTTATAAAGTGAAGGATAAATTATATTCTATTTATTGTGTTTGGTCTGTGCGACTGAATTGAATTATCCTTTATCAAGTGTGCATCACCAGTACCCCCTTTAAATTTGTCCTCTTCATTTTTTTTAAGTTGAGAGATGGAGAGAGAGCAGAAGAGAAGGGCAGAGGGAGAAAGAGAGAGAGAGAGAGAGAGAGAGAGAGAGAGAGAATCTTAAGCAGGCTCCCTGCTCAGTACAGAGGCCAATGTAGGGCTTGATCCCACATCCCTGGGATCATGACCTGAGTCAAAATCAAGAGTTGGGCATTCAACTGATTGAATCTTCCAGTTGCCCTAAATATGTCCTCTTCTAATGACAGCAAAAGACAAGAAGAAAATTCATTTTCTAGAATGCTTTTCCCCTGTGGTTCAAATTTAAAGTGTGCCAGTAAAAACCATTTGCATGTGATTTGGAATGTGAACAAAAAAGGGTAGACCTTCCCTAAAGACTATTGGAGACACACACCTGGATAGACGTGAAGGTCATAGCAGCTTCTTAGGGAGTAATGGGAACCATACAGCTCAGCACTTCAAACTGAACTGTGTGTGTGTGTGTGTGTGTGTGTGTGTGTGTAAAACACAATGTGGGACAGGAAACACAAATTAGTCTGGCTGAAGCCATTTACAATAAATACTTAGCCATATTTCATTAATTAAAATGTAAGAAAAGGAAAAAAATAATAACTGAAGTTAATATAATGTTATGTGTCAATTATACCTGAATAATAAAAAAAAATGTAAAGTGGCATTACTGAATTCAGTTATGGAACTCAGTATTTTTAAATCCCTTGGGCTATGTTAGTTTTCTCTGTCAGCCAATTGCCTTTTGAGACTCCCATGCTGGCTTATGATTATGGTGGCTATAAGACAACGATAATACTTTCACATATGTCTTCTGGGCCTTCCATCCTTTGTGAAATGAGTTGAGATCATGACAATTTATAATGGAGTGATAAACTAGAGTTTATCTTTAAGTATATAGTTCAATAGAGTTCAGAATATTCACAATATTTTGCAAGCAATCTTCAGAACTCTTTTCATTTTGCAAAACTGAAACTCTTACACCCATTAAACAACAACTTCCCATCCTTCTCTCTTCCCCTGCTCCCCGCTCACACACCTGCCAACCACCATTCTACTTTCTGTCTCTACAAATGTGAGTAGGTAACTCACATAAGTGGAATCATATTATCTTTTTGTGTCTGGCTTATTTCACTGAGCATAATGTCCTCAAGGTTCATGGGATGAGGGAGTTTTGAACAAAACCTGTAAGAACTTACAGAATTAGAGGATATGAAAATGGGGATTTCAAGTAGGGAAATACAGATATTTATTAAAAATACTTTAAAATAGCTGGCTTTATATGGGAAATCTATGAGAAAGAATAAGTGTGTTTTTTAAAATGTTTACTATATGTAGTATTAAAGAAATCAGTTTATGACAATAATGAAAGAATAAAAACTGTATATAAAATACAAATTTAAAACTGGAAGAAAATTGATAAAATTACTGTTAGATGTAAAGAGTTTAAGAAACCTGTTTCAGTCAGTCATTGTATACCAAAGAAGCAGAAGTGAAATAATGCTATAAATAATTGGAATACTATAAATGATGCTTACATGTAATTTCCAGTTGTGAGCCCTATAAGTAATTAACTTATAGGTTATTTTTATTACCTTCATAAATATTGGTAGCCAAGGAAATATGTAATACATTAAAAAAGTAAATTACTTGATTTCCACTTAGGAATAAGATCACTTAGCCATTTCTAGCTTCAGGTTATCAAAAGAGAAAGGTAGAGCTATAGAAAGAAACTAAAAGGTTTCTTTTCTCCGATTAGCTGTAGGTCTTTGTGCAAGGCACTTTTCTCCTTTGCTTCATTGCTTATCCATGAAATTGGAAGAAAGATGTGTAAGGTTTTTATTTTTTCCAGTTCAACATCCTGTGACATTATGCATATAATTTTCATTCAGATAAAAGGAAACCAAATTTTAATATTTATTTGGCAAGTGTTTATTGATGGTATGCCTGAGGAAGATCCTGTACTAGTTGGTAAGAACAGACAGGTGAAGAAGTCATAAATTGGGGACAACCCAACTATATTTGGAATGTTTAAGGGAAACCTTATAAGAGAAAACATTTGAATTGGGTCTTGAAAAAAATACATAATATATGCAGAGAATAAACAAACATATCCATGAATTTTTCCCCAATGAGTAATTTATGATCCTCAAAATCACAACTTCCTTTCATGCTATTCATGCTACTAGGTTCCTCTGATGATTTTAGAACTAGAGAAAGAAAGCAAGTTATTTCATCTGAGAAATCACCCCACTGGGCCAAAGCATATAAAATACAGTTTGATGTTATAAAGGAAGATAGGAGTGCAAGAAAACAGGAATCAAGCAGAAACTGAAAATTTTGAAAAATCAGCTGGAGTTAAAAGAAGATCAATCAAAAGAGGAAGCATAGTAGTGATAGCTTTGAAGCTTAGCGATTGATAACTCAATCCTTGCTGTTCTTAATGGGTCCTTATGGACACACCAAGAGAGGGTGGTAGAGATTGGTGGTAAAGAATGCTTAAACTCTACTAAAGGCCAGTTTCATCTTACCACAAAGGAATAAAATTTCCATTTCAAAGAGAACTAGAAAAGTCATTTATTCCTTAAATAAGCATCTAGGATATTATCTAGTACTAACTAGGGAAATAAACCTAAAGAACATTTTAAGTAAATTTTGGAAAATTCCTAGCTATATGTAGTATGGGCTGTAGTCCAGACAAATACGAATTCAATCTCAAGCTCAGTGACTTAATAATTGACAAGTCAGTTATTTTTCTGGGCCTCAGTGTCCTTAGTTGTAAAATGATACCAGTAGTGGTATTCTGCAAGAAAGAGTGGCTCTGAAGACTGAATGAAATGAGGATAAAACACACAGCACAGGGTCTAGTGTAGAGCAGATGGCCAGTAAGTGCTATTTCCCTCCTCTCTCTAGAGTAGTGTCTAGCTTACACCAACCCGGCTATGTAAGTTAGGGTCCAATCAAGATATAGAAACCACACAGTGATTTTAATAAGTTTAATAGAAAGAATATTAACTGGGGCATCTGAGTGGCTCAGTCTGTTGAGCGTCCAATTCTTGATTTCGGCTCAGGTCATGATCCCAGGGTTATGAACAGGGTCTACTCTGATTGTGAAACCTGCTTGGGATTCTCTCTCTCTCATTCTCTCTCTCTCTCTCTCTCTCTCTCTCTCTCTCTCTCTCTCCCTCCCTCCCTCTCTCTCTCCCCTCTCCCCATTTGCTTTCTTTCTCTAAAACAAAAAGAAATTTTAAAAAGAATATTATTAATAACAGGGGATTGGAATACCAAGGGAATAGCTGGTAAGAAGTAAAGAGAATTTGAAAGAATATAGGAATGGCAGATATAAGGAGCAGTCCCTACCCCTGGGTGTATGATACAGCATCCAAGAAAGAGCACCCACCATCCCTCACCCCTATGGCTGAGATACAGATATTTTTGAGGAGATTGAAGCTGTTGGTCACCAGTGCTGTTAGCCAAATGTGCCCTGCAGGAGGAGCGAGTTGTTGGAGAAGACATCTGGGCTACAGAATCCTGTCCCTGAGAAGCTACAGTGCTGCAGGAGCTGAATGCTGGAGAAGCTATGCATACTTCAGGAGTCTACAGAGTGCAGCACCCTGGAACCAGAAGAAAGATCCTCTTCCTCTTCTATTGATTGTCTCTCCAGAACTCTCTATTCATAAAACTTCACATTGTCCCCTATGGCAAAGAAGAAATCATCAAAGAGCCCATCTCCATTTCACAGATCATGCAATGGAAAGTAGATTTGTAGCTGAGAGGCAATAAAATGATAAGTGGCACACTGGTTAATCTATTTTCCTCTTTGGGTGCATCAGTGTGGAATCATTCCCTGTAAATTTATCCAGAGGACCCAGTAGGTGTGAATGGCCAGACACAGGCTGGCTAGCTCCTGGGAATGGCCATCTAGGGATGCAGAGGAGGAGATTTTAGTTTCTTTTATTCCACATGTTTCTTACCTCCCTTGCCTTCCTATGAAAAAATTGCTAATCTTATCAAATTCTGGGCCACAGATTCATCCAGCCCTTGCTAACGGGCAGGAACATTGTGCCGTAAGTATCACAAGTCAACACTATACTTTTTCTCTTTCACTTTTTCTCTTCTGTGGTGCTCTTGGGAGGAATTCTGTCACCTCAACTGTTTCCACAAAACCACTTGAATATTCTTGTCAGTGTGTCAGATACCTCAGACCATGTAGTTGATCAATTGATGGTGATATTCCAAGATTTGAAATTGGACTAGGTCCAAACCAAGAGCTATATACTGTCTTCCAACTCCGCTTTCCAACATTTTGCATTAGGAGTAATTAGGTACTTACCCAAGTAATAATAATATAATATTTGCTTCCCATTGGCTTTGTTCCTTGTGTCTATCTCCCTATAGAAATTTCAGAGATGAATTGTGATTTGCGAAACAGGATTCAGGCATTCCTACATTTCTGCAAACACCTTCAAAATTTTACCCTAGTTTCTAACAACTGTCATCTTGTTCTCACAGCCAAATGCCCAAAGTGATTGGCATTTTAAAAAATACTTCTTTTACAACAATCATAGAACAAATATTTATGGTAATTTATGTTTTTCAACAGAAATATGTATATAGCAACTTTACAAATAACACTCACATGTTAAATTATCCTCACAATTTCTGTATGAGATTATTATTCTCATTCCTATTATACACCTGAAGAAACCGAGGTTGAGAGTTTTTGAATGATAGTTTTTTTTTAAAGGTAGAGTTGGGATCTGGGTGCAGGTGTTCTGATTCTTTATCCTATATTCTTTCAAATAAATACATAAAAACCGTTTTAAAATTCCTGGCACATAGTAGGTATTCCATAAATGTTGATTTTACAGGTTCTTCTTGCACAAGCTGCTTTCTTTGTGCAGGAAGTGGATGTGTTAGCGCAGCTTATTTTCACTTCCCGTTGCTATGATAAAATGCTAATTATTTAACATTTTCTTCTAAGGGCCAAGATCCCAACAGAGGTCATACATGGGGTTCCTACTGTAAAGACCACAGCTTCTGGTGGTGGAAAGGAATGCATTTTGATCCTTTTCTACAGTATTACAAAGTTGATTTGCCATTGGTAATTTTTAGTTATTGGTAAACAAGATAAATTCACCAGTGTACTTCTGCTGCCTTAACCCTCCCCATTTGTCTTTAAAGTCCTTCAGAAATGTTTTAACTCTAAAAATGGCGTTTAGAACAGCAGGGCCAATTGTTATGGATAGATGAAGATAGTGAAAAACAGAGAGCATCCGATGTTTTTAAAGGGAGATTTCCCTAATATACTTACTTTGGGGATTAAGAGCTTTTGAACAATTAAGTTCACCCCCTGATGTTGCCAGACCACATTTAAACAGTCCCCTATTCATTCACAAGATATGGCCCATACAGATGCACTCCATTGGCAATGTAGGAAACTTGCATTAGTGTTCTACAGAGAAATAGAAAATGAGGGAGCAAGATGCTCTTTTTTTTCCATGTTTCTATCTCTATCTCTATCTCTAGGTTCTAGCACCTGCTGTACAACATCCCCAGAAGTGAGTGTGCTCTCGCATTCTGGTGACAACACTTCTTCACTTTTTTTTTTTCCAACCAAGGGGGAGGTATCTGATTTCTGTATGCATTAATCTCTGGGCAACATTCCCTCCTCTATTTTATTCCTCCAGGATACTTCCTCATTTTTCCTCTTCCAGCTTTCCAGTATTAGTGTAACCAATTCTTTGTTAAAAGTCTGAAAACAATTTCTATTTTCCTGACTAAAACTAATTGATAGAGGAAACAAAATGTATCAAGCACTTTGAAGATGATAGAAGTATAAAATGGGGTTCTTTAGATATTTTTATCAAAGCCTTCTTAAAAGGGAAGTTATTTGAGCTACAGTCTAAAGTGTGAGAAGGAGATAATAGCAAGGAGATCTGAAAGAAGTGTGTTTCAGCCAGAGGGGATCTTCTTTGGATGCTAATTAGTGGTAGTTTGGATTGAAGGGATGACAGTGGAGATGAAGTGCATGGATTCAAGATGTGCTTTCTTAGACAAAATTCCAAGACAGAGGAATTCATCCCAAATTGGAGAACAAGATAAGGTCATGGCCAGAGATTTAAATGAAACAAATGTAAGTAATATGCTGAGGGAGAATTTAAAGCAACAACCATAAGGATAGTCAAATAGAATAAAAACAGAATTGTTTATGAAAAATACATGTTGGCATAAGAGAGGAGCAATAAAAAATGATGGGGTATTTTGAGTAATGCCCACCCTCCACGAACCATGCAGGTTCTAATCCTTGCAACCTGTGAATGTTACCTTATTTGGCAAAAAAAGAATTTGCAGGTGTGATTAAGTTACGGATCTTGAGATGGGGAGAATTATCCTGGGGGGGGGGGGCCCAAAATGGAATCACATGTGTCCCTATCACGGAATATTTGACACAGAAGAGAAGGAAACCATGTGACCAAAGTAGGGAGGAGCAGAATCAGTGGGAGAGGATGCCATACGCTGGCGGGTCATAAGCCAAAGAATAAAGGCAACTACTAGAAGGTGGAAAAGGCAAGGAAATAGATTCTCCTGTAAAGCCTCTGAAGGAACTACAGCCCTGCTGACACCTTGATTGTGGCCCAGTGAATTCCATTTTAGATTTCTGGCTCTAGGACCGTAAGAAAATGAATTCGTGTTCGTGGTAATTTGTTATAGCAGCTATAGAAAAACAATACAGATGACTTCCAGAATTTCATTCTGAGCAACAGGGTAAGTGTGGTATCATTTACTAAAATAAGAAGTAGTGGGAAAATGAGCAAGCAGGTTTGAAGGGTAGGAAGTATCAAGAAAATATCAAGAGATCGTTTTTGAACTTGGTAGTCTTAAGATGTGTGAATAACCCAAATAGAAATGATTGGTTGGCTGTGGGTAAATCCTGCTTGGAACTGGCTGAATTTATTGGATCTACTGATTGTTGTTTTTTATTGTATTTGGGTAATATTCACCCACTTTCTGTTCAAATATGTATTCTCCATTATCTACGTTATCTTTTTCTGGAACTATCATTACCAACATGCTAGATTTCTTGATTATTCCACAAGCTATTGAGGCTCTGTTCGTGTGTGTGTGTGTGTGTGTGTGTGTGTGTGTGTGTGTGTTTTCATTTTCTTATCTTTGTATGAGTTTGGAGATTTCTATTTATCTGTCTTTAATTTCACTGATACTTTTCTTCTCAAAGCCCTTCCTATTTTAATTTCAGATATTTTTCAGTTTTGGATATCCATTTGGTTCATTTTTAGTTTCTATAGGTTTTCTGAAATTTCCTATATATCTATTCATTGTGTCCATTTTTTCCTATTAACTCTGTATTTTAAGTCATTCTAAACTTTTTGTTTGCTAATTCCAGTAAGTTTGTGTCTGCTTTTATTGAGTGATTTTTCTTTTGAATATAGGTCATAATTTCCTGCCCCTTCACCTGGCTAGTAACTTTATTATACATTGAATAACATTTTGTAGAGACTGAATTCTATAACCTTTCCCTGAAAAATGTTAATTTAGTTCTAGCAAGCTAATAAATTTCTGGTTGACCCACTTGATCCTGCAGAGGCTTTGCTTTTAGTTTTCTTAGAGTTGCTGAAATCCAATTTTTCTTTGTTTTGGGGCATAGACTCAAGTCCTGAGAATGGTCCTTAATACTGTAAGATGTGGCCCTTCTGGTGACAAACCCTAGATTTAAGTCCTTTAATGAGTCAAGACTTTAAAGTCCAAATTGTGTCTCCCCAACACCAGGCAGCTACTAAAATTCCTGTTCAGTATTTTAGCCTTCCAACTGTTTTCTGCTAAGTTCATTAGAGTCTGTCTCTACACATGTGCAGCCAAACTTTGGGAGAGTTCGCATGCAGATTTGGGGGCTGCCTCTTAACTGGTTTTATCCTTTCATTCACTTACCTAGCCTCACCAATTTCTAGCAGCTCTGAACTTTGACCTCAGACCTCTGTTTTTTGCTTGAACTCTACTTCCTGTGCAGGGAGGAAACTGGGAAGTGCTATCACAGGAAAGGCCAATTAAATGTGGATCTCATCCAGTGTGCTTCCATTCTTGAGAGTATAATATCAGGTCTGGTGTCTGCTTGCTTTTGGTTGATAGAGCGACATAGATATATTTGTTTTTCCAGACTTTTATAATTGTTTTTGGCAAGGGCGTTAGTTCAACATAAACTATTCTGCCATCACCACAATTCTGGCAATTGAATGAATGAATCTTGATTTCAGGAAATCTGTCTGGAGAAAAAATATAAAAATTGATACTTATCGATAAGAGAAACAATCTCTGCCAATGCTTATTATTGGTTTCACACTAGAATCACCTGACAATTCTTAATCCATTTGCCCAGACTATCCCAAATCAACTAAATCAGAATCCCTGGGGGTTGGACCCAGATATCATTAGTTTTTAAAACTCCCCAGGTGACCAAAATGTGCACTCAAATTTGAGAACCACTGATCTTCAAAGAGGGTGAAGAATATGAGAAGTAGGTTCAGATTTGAGTTCCAGGATTACTTGGCAGAAGAAATTGAGAAGGAACAAACCACAGGAAGGTAGTACTGTGGCAGCTAAGAGAAGAGAGTGATTCTCTAAGCAGGAAAAAGTTATCAAACGTGTTATATGCTGTTCAGAGTTTAAGTAATTTGAGGACTGGGAAGCAATATTATTTTTCAGCATGGTATTTGTTAGTGATTAACCCACCAAAATAAATGCAAGAATTTTCAATATTGTCATCAGTAGTTGAATAGAGTTGGTATGTACATACTATGTTTCAGATGTGAATGAAAGATTTTATTTCTGTAACTGCTCTCTTCCAGCTCATCTTCTATTCCTGCGTAGTTATGAAAGAAAAAAAGAAACTGCCCATTGTAGCTCTATGTGTTCCAGTTTAAGAAGTGAAGTCAGCCTCTTTGAGATACTTAGTCATGACTATAAATTGAATCAATTGTCTTTTTCTATGCATATGTGGGGGTGGGGAGAAGACCTAAGTTCTTGGATAGTATGTGTCCTATCTGGGGTGTTAGGGTTAAAGAATGATGAATGTCTTATGAGTCCTCACTAGTTTCCTTATATGTATCTATCACCCAATAAGTCACTGGCCAACATACTATGCTTGTCAGGTTCCTTATTCTTGCACCTACTGTTGAAATCTGGGGTCATAGCTAGAGTCTCTGAGCTTGAGGTCCACCAACTCTATACTCCCTCAACCAAGCTCCAAGCCTCCATTGCTTTACCATTTCCTCATTATTTGTTCCTCATTGTACATCTAAAACCAAGCCCAAATTTTAAAATAAGCACTTATTAAAGGGGAAACTGTAGTAATTATAAAAGGAAATATAGCAAGTAACATGTAAGTTGATAGCTTACAGAAAAAAAAATATTAAGGCATGTTTATATGAGAAGTCCAGACTTAAGAGATCAAGTCTTAACTTAGGTAAGAGGCATAACTCCAATTGGATATCTATGATATCTACGTTCTGCCTTGATAATTCAGCATTTCCCATTATCTCCCTTGTCCCTTATCTTAGGAACTGCCTGTTCCAAAGATAACTGACACTGATATTATCTTAGCCTTTTAGGGAGATCATTCCTTCATACAATCTATCAGAATATGGTAATTCCACTACCTGCAAAAAAAAATGAACACAAAGTACTAAGTGGCTTATTTTAAGTTTCAAATAGCAAAATAGAAAAATATACAAAAAATTAAGTGACTAAAAACAAAGTGATAGACATATGAAAAATTTAAATACATAAATTTGCTTAAAAGCAAAACATTTTTGTTGGAAATGCAGTTGAAATGAGAGACACATAAATAATTCAAATAGTACAATTACTAGGCTTGAAAACACAACAAACATTTGTCTAAAAGTTCAGAGAATGTTTGTAAAAATTGCATGTCTTGTTTCAAAGGAAGCACACAGAGAAATTGAGACTCAAACTAATTGATTTATCTCAGTATTCACCGTGACTGTCTACTTTGTGAGGACTCTATTTGCTGGAGAGTCTTCAAAAGGCTCATAGATGTGGGAGCTCCAGGTGCTAACTAGGGAGCTGAGGCAAATGGAATACGAGCTGTCATTCACTAGGTGGCCTAAGGTTTACACCTGTGAGGTATTCTTTTTTTATTTCAATGTTTATTTATTTATTTTGAGAGAGAGGGCGTGCATGCATGCATGCATGTGCCAAGTTGGGGAGGGGTAGAGAGACGGCGGGTGGGGGGGTGGGGGGAGAATCCCAAACAGTTTCCAAGTTCAGGGCTTGATCTCATGACTGATATCACGAACTGAGACCATATCAAGAGTCAGACTCTTAACCGACTGAGCCACCAGGCACCCTGAGAAATATTCTTAGTATGAGTGTGGAGAAAAGTGAATGGTTGTAATAAGATTTAAAAATAAATCAAGGATTGCAGAAGAGCAAGTTCAATTACATGAATTGAACTGATCTACAAACTTATTACTAAAAATGTGGTCTCCAGACCAGCATCATCAACATTATCTAGGAGCATGTTAGTAATGCTCAGTCTCAGACACCATCAGAGATTACTGAATTAGAATCTGCATTTTAATAAGACCTCCTGATGATTTTAAAGCATATTGAAATTCAGCAGCTGATCTAGAATATAGCTGAAAACAAAGCAAAGTTTTCCAAGTTACATAGAGTCTAGTGCTATAATTCAATTCATTATTATAGAGCTAACTTGGATAGTATACGATGTCAAGGAGTCGGACATAAAGGAGGAGAGGAATATTCCACTTATTTTGAATATGAAAAGACTAATGGAATAATTTGGCCTCAGTGTGGCATGTAGTGGTAGAAGGTCAGAGACACTGGATGGTAAATGTTTTTGGGGGGACACAAGTCATATAGGAATGAATTTACATTAGCACTAATTCCAGTTATGAAATATTTGATCTGAAAAGCCTCTCCACTGTTGAGAGTCAATGCTTCTGCTTTGGTTAAGCTGGAGGGAAAGGAAACTCCTTTCTAATTGAGTTGCAGGGGCCCAGAGATAGCAGTGATAGCTCAAAATAAACATTAAATGTTAGTTCAAATATTTGTAGGTAACAGATTGAAATTGAAAGCACACTTGGTTAATTAGCAGGATCTTAAAGCCTGAGTTTTATCACACCTAATAAATAAGACTTGATGAACAGAAAGTCTGCTATGACAGCTCCTAAAAATCTTACCTTGGAATCAATAGTCAACATTAACATCAGTGGGGTTAAATTGAGGCTTGGAGTTGCACCTCCCCACATAGCTTTGCATAGTCTGATAACTTCCTTTTACTGAATTGGCCTTGGTAAAAATTTATTTGCTCATAATTATGGCTTCTTGATTTCCATTTGTTCTTTCATTAAACATTTATTGAACACCTTTCATGTACCAGATAATCTAGTTTCTGGACATAAAGAACCTAATAAGGCCTGTTCCTGACCTTTGGACAATCAGGTGGGGAAGCATCTATACCAATAGGGGAGAAATCCTTAATAGTAGCAGGGAGTTATAAAGAAGATAAACAGGGAGTTCTAGAGAAGAGGAGGGACTGGTGGAAGGCTAGAGGAGCAGAAAATGTAAAATACACTGAAAAATGTTTAATATGTATAACCTTCATCAATGAGAAAAATAATTAACCTGAGAGTTTCATCTGATCATTTCAGGAACCATGTGAAATAGATATTAATCTGCTTTTGCAAATGAAGACTCTGAGCCTGAAGGAAGATTAGAGACTCAGGATTTTGCAGGCGAGCGGTGGGAGCTGAATGAGGAACCAGATTTTCTTTTTTCTTTCCTTTGTTTTTTTTAATGCTGCTTTCTTTTGAGAGAGAAAGAGGGAGCAGGGGAGGGGCAGAAAGAGAGGATTCCAAGCAGCCTCCACACTCAGTGCAGAGCCCAAAGAGAGGCTCGATCTAATGACCGTGAAATCATGACCTGAGCTGAAATCAAGAGTCAGATGCTTAACCAACTGAACCACCCAGACACCCCTGACCAGATTTTCGAACAGTAGAATTCCAGGTCTTCCACCTAACTGACAACCCATGGCTATTCTAGGTAATAACCTATCCAGGAATAACATTTTAGAACACTTGAGGATCCTTATCTATGTGACTATGAATATGGTCCTCCCGAAGGATATATGACCTGATTGATTGATTGATTGATTAACTGGGTGTGTTTGGGTGATCTAATAATTTAGACAGGTCCCTTTCACCCCCTTGCTGTTCTTAGTCTGTCCCTCTGAAAGCTGGCCACTGGTTAAAAAATAACCACCTTCCAAACTTTAGTTAAAGATAGCTGAGCATTTGGGCTCCACTGCTAGAATTTTAAAATATGCTCATTATTTCATTTAATGACTATTTATAGGGCAGAACCTACTATGTGAAAAATATCACACTAAGGCTATGTGGAAGAACAACATTTTTTAATAATTTACCCAGGATAACCCCAAATCAACTAAATGAGAATCCCTGGTAGCTGAACCGAGACATCAATAGTTGTTAAACCTACCCAGATGATTTCAATGTGCACCTAAAAGGGATGACTGCCCCCTATATGGCATGAAATGGTTACAGCAATAAAACAGCTAATTGTTCGCAATTACTTATCCTGGGCCAGGCAACATGCTAAGCTCTTTAATTGGGTCATCTCCTTTTATCTTCCCAACAACCCAAGGAGGAGAGTGTTATTGTTACCCATTATCTCCAGTTTTTACATGAGAGAAATGAGGCTTTCTCAGAGGCTCATTGGTGTGTCCAAGGTCAGTGGTGAAGCCCAAATTTTTTACTTCAGATTCCATGTTCTAACCACTAGGCTATATAGCCTCCCTAAGATAAAACCAAATAGAAGGGAGATGCTTTGGGCTATTTTCTAAAAGTTAAATTTGGGAGATAATTGGGGTAAATCTGTACAACATTTGAGTAGATGATTCTTTGTCAAGTGAAGAAAAAACTTAATAGAGAAAGATGAAAAATTAGCTTCAAATGAATTAAGGTCCCCTCTATTATCTCCTTTGAAATTGAGAAAAGTATTTTGATGTAGGTCTATTGATTAAAAAAATATACCTAAGCAGCTCTGAGGACAGCCTGGCCCATAGCTATTGGAAGGAGGTCCCCTGCAGCATTATCCCAAGGCAAATACATAAAGAGCATCTAGTGCCAGCAGAGGGGCCAGCATCATGTATAGGATGGAGTGAGTGATGTTCCTACTGGGTTCAGGAACATCAGGGAAGTGTGAGACCTTAGTTACAGAGTCCTGTATATCTCTAAGTTTCATATGCTGTGGAATCATCAATGTATAAGTGTAATCTGCTTGCTTAATTGTTTCCCTTATGTGAAGCACTGCGGCATATTGGTTACCATATATACATATCATAGAGCCTGAGTTAGGTTCAAATCTTGGCTCTAAAATGGAGTAATAATACTAATATTACAGGGTTATTGTGAGAATTATAAAATATATTCCATGAGACTATGATTTATAATGAGTGTGTGTGTGTGTGTGTGTGTGTGTGTGTGTGTGTATTTGGTCTTCATCCTCACTTCTGACACAGAGCTTCTAAAACTCTTGGAATTTTCTAAGCGATGAAAATGATAAAGGTGACTTTTATTACGTGAGTGAAGTGACTGTTTAGAGCTCACCAAAGGATGGAGTTGGTTGCCAGGGGACCAAAGCTCAGATTTAGAGGATTAAAACCTTCAGTCCCACCCCAACTCCTGAGAGGAGAGTGGGCCAAGAGATCGAGTTCAATCATCAATGGCCAATGATTGAATCAGTCATGCCTAAGTAATTAAGCCTCTGAAAAAAACAAAAAGGAGGGGGTTTGCAGAGCTTCCAAGTTGGTGAACATGTTGGGAGAATTGCTGAATTGCAGAATACTGGAGAGGGCATGAATCTCCATACCCTTTACCTATACTATGCCCTATACATCTCTGCCATCTGCTGTTCCCAAATTATATCTTTTTATGATATACCAGTAATCTAGTAAGTAAAATGTTTCCCTGAGTTCTGTGAACCACTCTAGCAAATACTTCAAAGTCAAGTAGGGGGTTATGGGAACCGTGATACAAAGTCAATGTGTCAGAAGTACAGGTAACAAGCTGGACTTGGACCAGGCTTCTGAAGTTGGGGGTGAGGGGCAGTCTTGTAGGGTTGAACCCTTCACCTGTGGGACCTGATGCTGTCTCCAGGTTGGTAGTGTCAGAATTTAGTTGAATTGTAGGGCACTCAGCTGGTATCCAAGAATTGCTTGTTAGTATATAAACCACCCCCAAGGTGGAATTGGGTCCAGAACACTTTTCATATCTATATACCTTGTAATATATAAGAATATAACATATTCTTAGATATTCAAATATTAGGCCAAAGATATCTTAAGTCTCAATATATCTTGGTTGTTATTACTTATATTAACCGGAAATCAACATAACTAATAATAGCAGAATAATTTCCTGTATTTTAGTTAAACCTAGAATTTCTAATAAAGGTAGGGAAATGTATCACTTGACCATTTTCTTTGAAAAATTATCAGAAAATTCAGGGAAAATTGGATAAGTGTAGATACTACAACTAGATATAATAAATGTGAGGGGGCAGAGATTAGTGGTTAGGAGCATACATGCTGGAATCACATGGCCTGCCAATTATTAGTTTTTTTAAAGAATTATTTTTAATGTTCATTTATTTTTGAGAGAGAAACAGAATGCAAGTGGGGGAAGGGCAGAGAGAAGAGGGAGACACAGAATCCAAAGCAGGCTCTAGGCTCTGAGCTGTCAGCACAGAGCCCAACATGGGGCTTGACCTCACAACTGTGAGATTGTGACCTGAGCCGAAGCTGGACGCTTAACTGGCTAAGGCACCTAGGCAGCCCGATTATCTTTGTGACCTTGAGCAGTTATTTGATGTCTCTGAACTTCAATTCCATTTTCTTCAAATTGGCAGTCATAATAGCATTAAATACTTTAGTATTAAATGTGTTAATATTTGTAAAACTCTTATAACAGTGTCTTGTATATAGTAAGTGTGATATAAGAGTGTATTAAATAAAATCTGATATAGATACAAGCGTGGCAGTATGCTTCAAGGGAAGACCTGATTAATTCTGAATGAGTGTTTCAGGGAACTGTTCTTGATAAAAGTGGTATTTCAGGTGGCCTTATACACTATTACTAAAGGTTTTTTTCCTCATACTCCAGTATTTGGTGAGTTGGGATGGATGTTTTTGGATGATTCATATTGCCTATATAGGATGTAAGTTTAAAGGCCTTCCAACATAAAAGGTAAAGCAAGGGACCTTGTCTCTAAGATAAAGACAAGTCCAGGGTTAAATACATGATAGAGATAAACATAAGCCAACTGGAAGTGATTTGCTATAATAACTGGAGAGGAAAATGTCTACATTCTTCTGTTAACCAATACCTATGTCACTAACCCAGGCTCTCTCAGGATAGGGAAACTTGGCATTCTTACTCCTTCAAGTTCCTGGGAGGAAAGGAGATAACACAGACATTCAGAATCTCATGGCTCTAGCACTATGGCCCAATGTATATGCTTAAACCTAATTCATTCTTGGGGAACCAATGACCATAGGGTATGGAGAGGAACCTGAGCAACAATTTCTCCTTACTTTTTATTCTTTGTTTTATTAATCTTGTGACTTCTTTTTTTAAGTTTAATTAACTCCTGTGGTCAGCTGGAGATATTGCTGAACCACTTAGGAAAAATATAGTGGATTATCAGAAAATCTCTCCTTACACCTTCATATGGCTTCATTATGGATTTTTAACAAATGTTTAGTCACTGCATTTAAAAGTCTGAGCACCTAGTTCAGGCAGTGAGAATGCAGTGATGAGGGTAAAAACTAACATGGGTTCTGCTGTCAGGGAGCAACTGAGTTTATTAGACTTTATACCATGCTGGGTCAAATCAGTCAGGGAAGACTTGAGAAAAAAATAATGCCATAGAAGACCAAAACTGTCTCATTCTAAAAAGAGATTTCACCACAGAATAAATAATAATGAATTAATGAAAACAAGATTATAAAGATCATTTACCAAGTGAGAGAGGAAATTCAAATTTTAATATAAATAGAGAATTTAAGTGAACAAATACAACTTTCTATCAGACATGCTTGACAAAATTATTTAAATTCTTACATTTGGAAGATGTGTAGTCAGGCATTCATCCTTCTCAGAAAGTCTTATATTGTACTAATTACTGATAAATATAGAAAAAGGTCTCTTAATCAACACTGACAAGAAACAAAGCATGCACAATTTCATCTTTCAAAAAGCCATTTTCCATCTGGCTAGCATCTTCATTTATATTCTTGTGGTTACAAGATGTATATATTCTTGTTCCTTCAATTTTTTGTCTTGCTGAGAAGGAAATTTTCAACAGCATTTGCATTTTTCAAGTACATATGTCCATAAATGCAATTTAACCCACATTTTTATAACTAAAGTATGTCAACATAATTAAAATTTCCTAATTTTGATTTCCGCAGAGTTTCTAGTCTAGCAGGGACCGATTATACTGGCAGACCATCCCCTTAGGCCATCATGAAAATCTTTTTTGATATTGTCCCCAAAAGCCTTAAAATGGGTCAGGACAGGAATTAATTGAGTGACCCCAAGGGCATACTATACATTAGGATAAATTATCCAAGTTTCCATTTCCCCTTCTACCTATTCACCAGACAAGCTCATACAAGAATGTGTCAACTAACAGCAGAGCCCAAATAACACAAGGCCAGTAATTTAAAATGCCCCAAATTTTTAACTAAGCCTGTACATTTTAATGATATTAACCATTCACGTTGTTATATAAACCTCTTTTACCACAGGGAAATTTTAATAGCTGAAATGAAATCTTGTCTCCATTTTTACAGATAAATTAAAGTCCTGGATTATGTCTAAAATCACTTTCCTGCATTTTCTTCTTATTTTACTGAGTCTCAGTCAAAAGAGCTCTCACTTAAGTGTCTTGGTAGAGAAATAGGGGTTACCTCTTCATTAGTAGTGTCCTAATAAAGGCCTACATCCTTCCATTGGGCATAGTAGAGCTTTTTATCACTTTGATATGGACTTCTTCCAACTAGAAGACTCTCCCATGTTCTTGTAAAGTTCCAGAGGGACCACGAGACACCTAAGATCACAATACCAGTCCCACATCTCATCCACAAATATTCAGGATCCATGGGACACTGGCAGCCCCTAAAATCTAAGCATACTCCTATAAACAAAAGCACTTTCCAAGTAAAAATGATGTCCCTAAAATGCATAAGATGTTACAAGATGCATTCTATAAAAAAATAGGTAATTTCATAGACCTTGTAATAACTGGTACAATAACTGAGGAGGAAAAGTGAATTTAAGAGAAAAAAAATGTCTTGGTTTATTTAGCTTTTCCAGAATGTCCATCAATTTCCTGAGTCTAGTGCCTTTGAATTTAATCATCACAGATGAGTAATCTCTCACTGAGGTAATTGTGACACACTCCGTTTCTTATATTCTTAGGAGAACAATAAAGCAAAAGAGAAAAAAATTATAACAAAAACACTGCCCTATATACATTCATTAGAAGAGGCTTATTAAAATATCCTTCTTAATATATTGAAGGCAGTAGTCAAAGACTGCCCTTTATTAATGCCACTTTTTCTCCTTTATGTCCTAGTTAATCCATGGATGTTAATTCATATATCCCCTTTGGAACAGAGTTCTGGGAATCCCAATTTTTAATCCAGTGTGGTCTCTGGCTGGGGCTAGAATTTCCACTCTCTGATGAGCTCAGAATCTCAGACATATAACAAGGATTAGTATGGCTTATGGTCTTGTAGTTCCTACTCTCCCCAAGTCTTCTCTCTCTGAAGTTTTCCATCCCTGGAAGGACCACCATATTCCTTAGCCATTTGTCAACACTTATGCTCCTATGTAACAATTACTGCAGCACCAGCCCCCAGCTCCTGAATTCCATACACCTTAGTTTCTCCTTACCAGGAGAGATTTCTTCCTGTGTTCACATTTGTCCCTGCTGGAGAACAGTCTTATGATCTGGAGATGGAATGTGTTCTACTTTCCAAACCTGTACCTTTGGGCCCCGTGCAATCATTTGCATATATTCCTCTCCTAACCACTTTTTTCCTTGAATTCCCTTACTTCAAGAAACCTTCTCTCCTCCGGTTACAGCAAAAATACTCTGTATCTTTAATTTATTATCTATAGAATGAAATCTGACTATACTGACTCTTGAAATCCTTTCTCTTTTTTTACTTTGGTGTCTCTCAATACCCTTTTGAAAAGGCCAGTTGAGATTTTAACGCTTCAACGTGCTTCTTAATTTAATACATTTCTCCTTGACTGTGTATAAAACTAATGTTTGCTGAGTTTGAACGTCTTCCTTCCTTTCTTTTACTGTTTCCCACAGCTCATGTTTTAACTACTAGATCAAAACCTTTCATAAGTGGATTTCTTTACTCCTGAGTTTCTGATCGTTTTCTTCTAAAATGCAAACAACACTTCTCTGTTGCTAGCCGCCTTACCTGCTGATTGTAGTTTTCCCTTTGCTTATTAGTAATTCTGATATTAGAGTCACTGTGTTGTTTCCTTCTCAGCAATTGGATTTTTGATGAATGCATTTTTTTTTTACCTCCATGCAAGGAGATGGTCCAACTTTTATATTCTAGTGACTCCCGTTTCTCTTTATCTTTATTGATGAATTCCAGAAAAGAACTGTGCTGGAACTCATACTCTGTTATCTAGGTCCCCCCAAATCCACACTATTATCAACATTTAGTAATAAACACGTTCCTCAGAACTTGGCTGGAGAGACAGGCAAAAAGGGACAAAAAGATCCTGATAAAAATACATCAATTTGAAAGTAAAAAACTGATACAAAGCTCCTGGCAGTTTTGAAGTGATTTTTCTGTGATCTTGGAAATAAATATGAACACCTAAACCACAATAAGCAGAATCATGGTGGAGAGTGCGTGTTCAATAAAAACCCATATTTCTCTCTCTTGGGCTCCTAATTAGACTACATTTTCTAGCTTCCTCTTCAGCCACTGAAGTGTGACCCTGGGGCTATGAGTGAAAGTGATGTGTGCCATATCCAAGCCTGGCTAATAAGAGCCTTCATTGTGATCCTCTACCTGTGCTTGTCTCTCTTCACTGTATGCCAAAGACAGAGGATTCAGCTGGGGATTCCAAGGTCTTTGGGAACAGCGAGACCACATAACAGGAGGAGCTGGGTCCTGAGGGACTCTGGAGGAGAGCACTCATCCTCCATCCTCTTGGATTTTGCATGAGTGAAAAACTTATAATTTGTTACCACTGAGATTTTGAAATTGTTTCAGCAGATAGCCCACCCTGAATAATACAGTAAAATAAAGATTAATATATAAATGTTTTTTTTTCTGTCAGGGAGGATTTATTCAGGATTGGGGGAAATTTTCTGACTCACAAGTCAAGTGGCAGTGTCCTGAAATCAAAGTCATTCTAAGATAAAGAAAGTTTCCACAATTCTTTTTATTATAAATGAAAACTGCGTAGTTATGTAGCTCACAATTATTTTTTTCTCGGAATATTTGTCTTTACCCTTTTTCTAGTTTACTGCATATTATTTCTCTCATTTAATTTTTTTCTATATTGATGCTGTATATGTAGGAGTGACTCAAGCAAGACTCAAGGTAAAAAATTAAGTATAAAATGTTGAGAGCTTGCAAGTGACAAATACAAATAAATCTCTCCAAGCAAATATCTCTATGAAGCTAAGAACCAAACTGAAAGTTCAGACTTACTTTTCTCTTGTCTCTTGATAATGTTCAAAGAAGTCACTGTCCAATTGTTAGAGGGGTTCTAGTGATGCCAAAAAGGAAAAAAAAAGATTAGTAAATATTGCAAAAGGAAAAGTATCTTTTCCCTATGCAGGTCTTGTCCAAAAGATCCACTTTTGATCCAGGCCAGAGATGACCTAGGTCCCAAGGTGTAAGGTCAAAATAAACCTTTGTTTTTATTTTGGTACTTTGCATCTCAACATTTTATCCCTCATTTAATGGATATTCTTCCCTGTTCCATCAAAATACATCAAATGTAAATTATTTCTTTCAGGATGCCACAGAGAAATAGTAGGCATATAAGGTTTTACTACCTGCCCATTAGCAAAAGTTTGAAGAATACACTATATGAATGGATAACAAGACTATATGTAGGAATACTTTATTTCCTGGGGCTTTCTCCTCAAGCTCCAATATGGAGCCTAAGTTATAGTGAGCTGTAAAGGGTACAGAACTCTGAAGACCCCTTGGAAGTTTTCTCCTTTTTAGGAGGCTTTACTCTCTTTCCAACATGTATCTCAAAGAGGGTAAGGGATGGATGCAGGAGCAGCCTATTTTCTTATGGGCCATGACTTAACGCTACCAATGCATACGTAAAGAACTGAAGTAGAGCTTGCCATAAACTCAGCTCAGAGTCTAAACGCTGTCCCTTCTTAACCCCAAATTGTCACCCTCTGATACTGTAACCTAGTTAAAAGAAACTTAATATCCTCATATAACTATTTCTATTTAGGAGTAGAATGAAAGAGGAAGCAATAGTTTCCAAATTAATTTATTTTTTGAATCAAATAAAAATAGTGCATAGTGATAGGAGTCTTTTATCAAACGTATTAGCCTAGCTTTTAGGAAGACAGGCAATTGTTAGGAGAAACAAAAATGACTTAAATATTTTTATTTAATTTCCCCAAAATGAAAAACCACTTTAAGTAATATTTTAATACCATTTGACAAAATCAGCATAGAAATTTGAAAAGGAATATGAATAAAACAACACTAGCAACCACAAGATCTGAATTGTCAAATTTTCTTGTTTTGGGTCTTTCTGTTTGTTTTTGAATCTTTCCAATTACTAATTTATAATCTTTGTTTTCCTAAGTGATCTTGCATAGGTCTATCTTTTTTATGGATTTGATGTCAAAATAATAGAAGATCCTCTTTCCAGTTGCTAGATACTCTGGACATTATTTTCCACATTCTGAGAGACATTCTGCATTGCTCTAGTGGTGACTTCTGGCTATACCACATAGGATGTCGCCAATAATCAGAGATCAGGAAGGACTCCAATTTTCTTGAAAATATAATATTAGAAAAATATAAGATAAAGGTCTAGCTGTCACAGGAATCCAAGAATTACATCTGCATGTTTATTTTTATAATTATTTATGGCTATATTGGCAAAGTTTATATAATTTCTTGCTAAGATAAAATCAGGTGCACATGGAGTAATAAAACGGAAAATAATCAATTATAATGAATCATTTAAAAATTACAGGAATAGAATAATGATAAAAATAAAAATGTAAAATGAAACTAAAACAATGACAGCTAAAGACTAGATTCTAATCAACAGAAATTGAATACATCTGATTTAATGACTATATTGAAAAATACTGGGATATCTTACTGTATGAAGAGAAAGTTGAAAAATTAAGACTCTGAAAGGAAGAGAACCAGAGGTACCTTGAGGACTCTGATAGCACCAGTACCAAAACTACTCTAGAATGTTGCTACCTCTGTGACTCATCTCTACAGGAACCAAGTGTGGTTATCTAATGCTACATAACAACCCCAAATTTAGAGGCTTTCAAGAACATTATTCTAACAATGTCTGTGGGTCAGAAATCCAGGCTTGACTTAACTAGATTCTCTGCTTCGGGAATCTGTAGACATCTCAAGTTTCAACTAGGGGAAATCTACTTCTAAGCTCACTCTTGTGTTAGCAAGCATTTTATGCTTCGTGAATTATTGGACTGAAGGCTTCTGCTTTTGTTGGCTGTTGGCCACCCTCAGTTTCTGGCCACATGGACCTTCTCTCTAACAGGATGGCTTGCTTCATCAAATTGTACAAGCTGTGGGGGCGCCTGGGTGGCTCAGTTGGTTAAGTGTCCGACTTTGGCTCAGGTCATGATCTCGCGGTTTGTAGGTTCGAGCCCCACATCGGGCTCTGTGCTGACAGCTCAGAGCCTGGAGCCTGCCTCAGATTCTGTGTCTCCCCCTCTCTCAGCCCCTCCCATGCTCATGCTCTATCTCTCTCTGTCTCTCAAAAATAAAATAAATGTTTAAAAAAATTGTACAAGCTGAGAAGGCAACAGTACCAAAAGACAGAAGTCATAATTTCTTGTAAGATTAGCACAGAAGTGGCATTTCCTCACTTCTATCACTTTTGTCCTATTTGTTACATGTACATCTCTAGATCAAGCCCACACTTGAGGGGAGTGGATTACATAATAGCAGGAAGACCAGGAGGGAGGATCTTTGGGAACCATGTCAGATAGTGTTTACCACCACAGTCTGTCTCTCTCTCTCTCTCTCTCTCTCTCTCTTTCTTTTTATTCCAAGTTTCAGATTCTGAGTGAAAACAAAATTGAGGAAGCTCAGGTCAGTTGTTTATTTTTTCACCAATGTGGGTTAGGGAGGAACAGAATAATATATAAAAAAAATACCGTCAGTCACAGCTGAAACATGTATTGGGGGCCATTTCTAGAAAGAAGGCATTATCATAACACAGGCAGAAGATGAACCCACTACATGTATCTAAAATGATGTGATGGTTAAAATAACTTTAGAGTTTATTATTAAAGGACATACTTCAAAATATTTTCATATGATTTACTTTCTTGAAACACAAACTTGATGCTTGTGCCTTTATGTGTTTGCTAAAAAGGTCATTCTTTTTGTTATTTTTTTATTGAAGTATAATATAACATTCTGGTGTACAATACAATGGTTCAATATTCTATACATTACTCAGTGCTTATTGTGACAAATGTACTCTTAATCTCCTTTATATATCTCCTCCCCCCATCTCCCCTCTACCAACAACCAGGTTTTGTTTTGTTTTGTTTTAAGTTTTCCACAGTGGCTGCACCGGTTTGCATCCCCACTGACAGTGCAAGAAGGTTCCTTTTGCTTCACATCCTCAACAACACTTACTGCTTTTTGTGTTTTTGATTTTAGCCATTCTGACAGGTGATATCTGAGGTGATTTCTCACTATTTTGATTTGCAATCCCTGATAACGAGTGATGTTGGGCATCTTTTCATGTGCCTGTTAGCCATCTGTGTGTCTTCTTTGAAGAAATGTCTGTTAATGTCCTCTGTCCATTTTTTAATTGGATTACTTTTGTGTGTGTGTGTGTTGAATTATATAAATTCTTTTCCATATTTTGGATACTAACCCTTGATTGAATATGTCATTTGCAAATATCTTCTCCCATTCAGTAGGTTGTCTTTTAGTTTTGTTAATTGTTTCCTTTACTGTGCAGAAACTTCTTATTTTGCTGTAGCCCCAATAGTTTACTTGCAGTAACCACCAGTTTGTTTTCTGTATATAGGAGTCTGTTTTCGTGTCCTTTTTGTTTATTTTATTTGTTAAATTCCACATATGAATTAAATCATATGGCATTTGTTTCTCTCTGACTGACTTATTTCATGTAGCATTATACTTTCTAAGTCCATCCATGTTGTTGCAAATGGCAAGATCTTATTCTTTTTCATGGCTGAGTAATATTCCATTGTGTGATATACCACTTCTTTATCCATTCATCAACAGACATTTGAATTTCTTTAATATCTTGGTTATTATAAAAAATGATGCAATAGCATAAGGGTGCATTTATCTTTTAAAATTAGTGTTTTTGAGTATTTTGTGTAAATACCAGTAGTGCAATTATTGGACTAGGTGGTAATTTCATTTTTAACATTTTAAGGAAACTTCATACTGTTTTCCACAATGGTTGTGCCAGTTTTCATTGCCACCAACAACACATGAGAGTTCATTTTTCTCCACATCCTTGCCAACACTTGTTATTTCTTGTCTTCTTAATTCAAGCTATTCTGACCGGGGTAAGATGATATCTATTTATGGTTTTGGCTTGCATTTCTCTGAAAATTACTGATGTTGAACATTAGTATTCTGACTATTTGTATATCTTCTTTGGAAAAATGCATATTCAGGTCCTCTACCTGTTTTTAATTAGATTATTTGCTTTTCTGGTGTTGAATTGTATAAGCTCTATATATATTTTGGGATATTAACCCTTTATTGGATATGTCATTGCAAACATCTTCTCCTATTCAGTAGGTTGCCTTTTTACTTTTAGTTTCCTTCACCAAGCAAAAACTTTTTATTTTGGTGTAGTCCCAATAGTTTAATTTTGCTTTTATTTCTATCACCCGAGGAAATATATTTAGAAAAACGTTTCTATGGCTGATGTTGAAGAAATTATTGCCTATATTTTCTTCCAGGAGTTTTATAGTTTCAGATATCACATTTAGGTCTTTAGTCCACTTTGAATTTATTTTCACATATGGTATAAGAAAGAGGTCCAATTTCTTTCTTTTGCATGTTGCTGTCTGGTTTTCCCAGCACCATTTGTTGAAGAGACTGTCTTTTTCCCATTGGATATTCCTTTTTTGCTTTGTGAAAGATTAATTGACCATATAATTGTGGCTTTATCTCTGGGCTTTCTAATCTGTTCTGTTGATGTGCATATCTGATTTGTAGTGGTACCATACTCTTTTGATTAGTACAGCTTTGTAATATAACTTGAAATCTGGAATTATGATACCTCCAGTTTTGTTTTTCAAGATTGCTTTGGTTATTTGGGGTCTTTTGTGGCTTCATATAAATTTTAGGATTACTTGTTCTAGTTCTGTGAAAAATGTTGTCTTCTGCTAGGGATTAATTATGTTGTATTCGCATAAGTATTCTGATAAGGATTGCATTAAATCTATAGATTACTTTGAGTAGTATCAACATCGTAACACTATTTATTTTTCTACTCCATAAGCATGGAATATCTTTCTTTCCATTTTTTTGTGTCATCTTCAATTTCTTTCATCAGTGTTTTATAGTTTTCAGAGTATAGGTCGTTCACCTCCTTGGTTAAGTTTATTCCTAGGTACTTTATTATTTTTGCAATTGTAAATGAAATTATTTTCTTAATTTCTCTTTATGCTGCTTTATTATTAGTGTATACAATGCAATGAATTTCTTTATATTGGCTTCATATCCCGGAACTTTACTGAATTCATTTATCAGTTCTAGTGGATTTTTGGTGGAGTCTTTAAGGTTTTCTATTTACAGTATCATGTCATCTGCAAATAGTGAAAATTTTACTTCTTACCAATTTGGATGCCTTTTATTTCTTTTTCTTGTCTGATTGCTATGACTAGAACTTCCAGGACTATGTTGAATGAAAGTGATGAGAGTGGACATCCTTTTCTTGTTCTTGATCCTAGCAGAAAAGCTCTGTTTTTCATCTTTGAGTATGTTAGCTGTGGGTTTTTCATATATGGCCTTTATTATGTTGAGGTGTGTTCCCTCCAAACCTATTTTGTTGAGGGGTTTATCGTGAATAGATATTGTACTTTTCCAAATGCTTTTTCTGCATCTATGGAGATGATCGTATGGTTTTTAGTCTTTGTCTTGATAACATGATGCATCACATTGATTTGTGAATATTGAGCCACTCTCATGTCTCTGAAATAAATCCCATTTGATCATGGTAAATATTTTTTAATATATTGTTGGATTCAGTTTGCTAATATTTTTTGAGAATTTTTGCATCAATGTTAATCTGAGACATTGGCCTATAGTTTTCTTTTTTTTGTAGTGTCTTTATCTGGCTTTTGGTATCAGAATAATGCTGGCTTCATAGAATGAATTTGGAAGACTTCCTTCCTCTATTTTTTGGAATAGTTGAGAATAACAGGCTTTAACTCTTCATTAAATGTTTGATAGAATTTACCTGTGAAACCATCCGGTATTGGACTTTTGTTTGGAGTTTTTTGGTTACTGATTCAATTTTATTGCTTGTAATCAGTCTGTTCAAATTTTCTATTTCTTCCTGGTTCATTTTTGGAAAGGTAGATGTTTCTAGGAATTTATCCATTTCTTCTAGGTGCTCCAATTTGTTGGTGTATGATTTTTCATAATATTGTCATATAATTCTTTGTATTTTGGTATTGTCGGTTGTTATTTCTCCTCCTTCATTTCTCTTTTTGTTTATATGAGTCCTCTCTCTTTTTTTCCTTGATCAGTCTGGCTAAAGGTTTATCAATTTTGTTAATCTTTTCAAAGAACCAGGGTCAGGCTTCATTGATCTTTTCTTTTTTTTTAGTCTCCATTTTCTTTATTTCTGCTCTAATCTTTATTACTTCCTTTATTTTACTGCCTTGGATTTTTTTGTTCTGTTTTCCAGCTCCTTTAGGTGTAAGGTTGAGATTTTTCTTATTTCTTGAGGTAGGCCTGTATTATTATAAACTTCCCTCCTAGAACGGCATTTCCTGCATCCCAAAGATTTTGGTTCATTGTGTGTCAATTTTCATTTGTCTCCACATATTTTTTAATTTCCTCTTTGATTTCTTGGTTTACCCATTTATTGTTGCATGTTATTTAGCCTCCATGTATTTATTTTATTTTCATATTTTTTCTTGTGATTGATTTCTACTTTCATTCCTTTGTAGTCAGAAAAGATGCATATGATTTCAATCTTTTTGAATTCATTGAGACTTGTTTTGTCATTTAATGTGATCTATTCTGAAGAATGTTCCATGTGTACTTAAAAAGAATGTATTGCACTGTTTGGGGGTAGAATGTTCTGTATATATTAGGTCCATCTGATCTAATGTTTCATTCAAAGCTGCTGTTTCCATGGTGATTTTCTGTGTGGCTTATCTATCCATTATGTAAGTAGGGTGTTAAACTCCCTAACTATTATTGTATTACTGTAAATTTCTCCATTTATGTCTGTTAATAATTGCTTAATGTCTTTAGGTGTTCCATGTTGGGTGCATAGATATTTACAATTGTTATATCCTCTTGTTGGATTGTTCCCTTTATCATTATGTAGTGTCCTTCTTTGTCTCTTGTTACAGTCTTTGTTTTAAAGTCTGTTTTGTCTGATATAATTACTGCTATCCCAGCTTTCTTTCACTTCCATTTGCATGGTAAATGTTTTCCATCCTTTCACTTTCAGTCTACATGTGTGTTTAGGTCTGAAGTGAGTCTCTTGTAGACAGCATATAACAGTCTGGCTTTTTTATGCATTCAGCCACCCCCCTATGTCTTGGAGCATTTAGTTCATTTACATTAATGTAATTATTGATAGGTATGTACTATTTGTTATTTTGTCTCTTGTTTTACAGTTGTTTTTATAGTTCTTCTCTGTTACTTTCTTCTTTTACTCTTCCCTTGTGATTTGACAGCTTTCTTCCATGGTATACTTGGATTAATGTCTCTATTTTTTTGTGTGTATATATTATCAGTGGGGTTTTTTTTGTTACCATTAGTTTTATATTTAATGTCTTATGCACATAGCAGTCTATATTAAGTTGATGGTCATTTAAGATGGAACCCATTCTAAAAACACTGTAAGCACTATATTTTTATTCTCCCCCCCCTCTATGTATATTATGTCAAACTTTACATCCTTTTATTTTGTGCATTCTTTGACAGATTTTTTTTTAGATATAATTGATTTTAGTACTTTAGTGCTTTCACCTCCCTCCATACTAGTTTTATAAGTGATTAATGTACTACATTTATTATGTTTGAAATTACCTGTGAAATTTTTTCTTTCATAATTTTCTCCTATTTATGGCCTTTTCATTCCACTCAAAGAATTCCCTTTAAAATTTCTTGTAAGGCTAATTTAGTGATAATAAACTCCCTTAACTTTTGTTTGTCTGGGAAACTCTTGATCTCTCCTTCTATTCTAAATAGTACCCTTGCCAGGTAGAGTTTTCTTGATTGCAGATTTTTCCTTTTAGCACTTTGCATATATCATGCCACTCCATCTGTCCTGCAAAGTTTCTGCTGAAAAATCAACTTACAGTTTCATGAGATTTCCCTTGTGTGTAACCATTTCCTTTTTCTCTCGCTGCTCTTAAAATTCTCTATATATCACTATTTTTTCCACGTAATTATTATGTATCTTTGTGTGGACCTCCTTGGGTTAATTGGGGGGGGTTCTATACTTACTTGATCTGGATGTCTGTTTCCTTCCCAGTTTAGGGAAGTTTTCAGCTACACTGAAAATAATTTTTCTACTGTATTCTCTCTCTTATCCTTCTTTGATCCCTAGAATGTGAATGTTATTACATGATGTTGTTTCTGAATTCCCTTAACCTATTCTTGTTTTTTATTATTCTTTTTTTATTTCTCCTGTTTAAATTGGTTGCTTTCCATTACCCTGTCTTCCATACTAATTCACTCTTCTGCATCCAATAGTCTGCTATTGATTCCCTTTAATGTATTTTTAATTTCAGCTAATGAATCCTTCATCTCTGACTAGTTCCTGTTTATATTTTCTATCTCCATTTTGAAGGTCTCACTGAGATCCTCCACTCTTTTCTCAAGTCCAGTGAGTATCTTTATGACCATTACTTTGAATTTTTATCAGGCATATTGCTTGTCTCTGTTTATCTCTTTTGCTGTGGGTTTGTCAAGTTTTTTTGTTTTTTTTTTTTGTTTTTTTGTTTGTTTTTTTGTTTGTTGGGACAGATTGCTCTGTCTCTTTATTATGTCTGTCTGTTTCTATGAGTTAGGAAGGTCGTCTGTGTCTCCTGATCTTGAAAGTAGTGGCCTTGTGGAAGAGGTCTTAAGGTGCTTTGTAGCATAGTGTCCCATCTTCACCAGGACCAGGTGCTTCGGTGGTGTCTCCTATGTGGGCTGTGTGCACCCTATTGTTTTTGCTAGGCTGCATTTGTTCAGTCCACTTTACCTGTTGTGGGCACTTTGGTCAGAGTTGGGCCCCTGTGCTGTTAGGGGTCTGTCTGGGCCACCACAGACTTGTAATAGGGTGGTGTTAGCAGTCAGATCAGATGCCTACCCTCGGTTTGTCTTCTGGGGCTACAGTGGCAGCCAATTGCAGAGTGTTCTCTCTGTACTGCAAGCTATAAGGTTTGACTGCTGGAACTGCAGGCACACTGATGTGTGTGGTTATCTTCCCCTTTCCCCAGTGCAAGAGTCACTTTGGAGTGGTGCAGTTTACTACCAGGCTTGTTTGCAGAGTGTGTCTTGGCAAAGTTGCTTTGGAGGGACACCTGCCAAATGGGACAAGTTGGAAAGAGAGGATCTGGAATGGAGCATACAGGCAGGGGAAGAGGCATGTAGTGCTAGCAAGATAGGTGGAGAGTAAAAGGTTATTCTTAATAGGATTATTTTCTCCATGTTTTCTTTGGGGATCAAAACCTTAACACTAGTGAAGTAGTAGCAAAAGTTATTCTTATTTCACTGAGTCAGATAAAGACACAGAATGTATCAGGGAGAGTCTATCCTACTGTCAAATGAGGCTTCACAATTTTTGTTGGTAAATTTGGTAAAAAATTTCATTGGCAAATCTCTTTATAATGTATAAAATAGGTTTATTTTTAGACATTAGCTCACGTGATTATTGAAATAAGAAAATCCCAAGATCTGCAAAGCTGAAGACCCAGGAAAGCCAAAGGTTTAGTTCCAGTTCAAGTCTAAAGGTTTGAGAACCAGAGAACAAATGGTGTAGTTCCTATCCAAAGCCTAAGAGGCGCAAGACCCCAAAATAGCCAATTTTTCAATTTGAGTTTGAAGGCAAGGAAAAAGTTGATATCCCAGCTTGAAGGCAGTCAGGAAAGAATGTTCTCTTAGAGGAAGGCCAAACTTTTTGTTCTGTTCAGGCCTTCAACTGACTGATAGGATGATATCTATCCACATAAGGGAGAGCAATCGGATTTATTCAGTCTTACAGTTTAAATGTTAATCACTGAAACACTTAGAATAATGTTTGACTAAACATATAAGTACTCTTTGGTCCAGTCAAGTTGACATATAAATTAACCATCAGAACCATGGTACCTAATTTAATTCTTTTCTGTGTACTCTAGGTATGTACTTGTCTCTGTCTTCTGCAGAGTCAGAACAAATGTTCTGATAAACAAATGTTATAATAAAATATGCATGTAGGTTTTAAATATGGCATAGAAAACATTCTTTTATCATATCATATTAGTTAGATGATAAAGCCCAAAAAGTACTTTGAAATTAATTCTGGCAAAAAATACTTTATCATGCAATGTTATCATATTTTTTGGCTAGTTTGATAACACAAATAGATTTCAAGGCACAGACTGTTTTGAGAGTTGATATGTCTTAAGTATGATAGAGACATGATACTGGAACAGGATAATCACCTATGATTGGTATGCTGTTTCGCAGTATCATTTAACTCAAGGAACACAGAAACAAAGAGTTGAGCATCTAACTACCAGACACCGAAATTAAAAACAAGATACTTCATCCTACACCTATGGCTTTTACCTGATTAGATCTTGCATTATATCTTTGCATTTTATTACTACACATTAAAAATCTTTCAATTAGTAGAGATGGTGTTTGTTGATTTGTTCCTTTTAATTATTCTGAATGTAGAATCACTGGAGGGAAGATTAGGCCCAAAATAAATTTAAAATCAAGGATTACATATGTTTTTTAAATATCAAGGCACAGATAAGTAGGACTTATCAGAGATATAGGAAAAACAATTTTCCTTTCCCCTATTACCTGTCCAAACTCTTTGTTAGATTAATTCTGCTTTTGTCCCTTGATTAAATCGCAAGTTGGCTCCATAGGTTTTCTTATCTCTCACTTAGTAAAAAGAACATCATCCAGTCTCAGTTCAATAATGGCATTCCAAACTGGGAAAATAATCAGGACGTTGAATTTCCAGATTATTAACTCACATCACACATCACACATCACACATCACACACACACAAATAAATTTTAAATGAATGAGTTCTAATTGTTAAAACAAATGTGGTGAGACAGCTTTGTGAATACCACACATTCATGATCCTATTTCAGTCTAAAATTGTTGCTAAATTGAGGCAGTTGGTCAAGGATTACATTTCCCAGATTTCCTTGCCTTAAGGTAGTGCCATATGAATGAATTCTGACCAATGAAAGGTGTGCAAAACTTATGTCTCTACTTCCAGTACTAGCTCATAAAACCTACCAAGTATTCTCCCCTATCTTTTTCTCCGTCTGCTGACTGAATGTCAACCCTCAGTGCAAACTTGGCAGTCACGTGTTCAATCGATTTGATGGGTATTTGGATGTTCGTTGTAATATTTTAAAAACTTTTAAATTTTGTTTTATTTAATTTCACTTCTACAGCCAGGCCTAACTTGGGAAGGTTATCTTCAGTGGGAAAGCAGTCATGCCCAACTCCTTTTCTATTCCCCTAATATATTCTTGTATCCCTTCTCTCCCATATTGCTAACCATGGTTTCTGAAATGTCCAAGGTTCATGTAGAGGGGAAGAAGATGAACGAGAGAGATATAAGAACAAAATATTTTTTTCTTGACTAGTGTTATTCTAAGCCATTACCACTCTCCAGATGGTAGGAGAGTAAGAACTCCTTTTTTTTTTTTTTTTTTTAAGTGTTGTGTGTGGTCTTTGGTGAGCACATCAATATCTGGACACCTCCGGTGTACAGTTTGCTCATCTACCCTCCAATAGCTGTTTGGGGGTGTTTCTAAGACAAATACATGGCAGTGCTCTCTCTAATAATCTATGTATGGTCTGGTGAAACCAGGCCCTTGGATCTACAGTCAGCAGGAGTATACCCAGGTCCTATCTGAGTCCTCCTTTACTGATGCTATGGGTTACTTTAGGCAGCCTCTGTACTTTTCAACTGGGAGCCCTACACCTTTCCTCCAAATTGCTGTGGTCATATATAAATCTGTCACTGCTCACTTGAAGTGGCTATCACTAGGCCTCAGTTGAAATGTGAGCACCCTCCACTTTGTTCAAGTAGGGACTCATAGCACAAGTGGGGAATGAATTCCACTCAAGTTTTTGTACAATACAACTTACCTTTGCTTTTTCATTCCTTTTCCTTTTAATATCTTGGCATTTGTGAGGAGAAAAATAAAATGATATATATTCAACTTTGGTTGTATGTGTGGTGAAATACTGCCTGCTGAGAGTGGGAACCAAAGCTATGAATTTAAGGAAAAAATGGTGAAGTAATTCAGTAACTAATGCTGGAAAAAGTGGATATCCCTATATTTAAAAAAATCTCTTCAAAAGTAAAAATAATTTCTGGATGGATAAAATATGAAAATTAAATTATAAAAATTTGGAAGGAAACATACAAAATGTCTACATGACACTAGAGTAGGGAGGGATTTCTTAAATGATTCAAAAGGATAAAACATAAATACATTTAAACATCACTATCAAAACTTCTCTCAGTAGCAACCCACAGCACTGGGAGAAGGCATTTACAATGTCTATAACCAGTAAAGGGTGAAATGGACACATATATGAATATACATCTTAGAAATATATAAGAAATATAGAATAAAACACTATTTAAAAACAAAGCAGTACTAAATCTTTTAAATTCCCACACCCCTTATTGTAAAAAAATATATTTATTTAAATTCAGGTACAGTGTAGTATTGGTTTCAGGACTAGAAACCATTGATTCATCACTTACATATAACATCCAGCACATTTAGCCCATCCCACCACCCATCTTCCCTCTAACAACCCTCAATTTGTTCTCTGTATTTAACAGTCTCTTAGGGTTTTCTTCCCTCTCTGTTTTTAATCTTATTTTTCTTTCCCTTCCTATGTGTTCATCTATTGTGTTTCTTAAATTCCATGTATAAGCGATATCATATGATATTTGTCTTTCTCTGACTTATTTCACTTAGCTTAATACGCTCTAGTTCCATCCATGTTGTTGCAAATGGCAAGATTTCATTCTTTTTTATTGCTAAGTAATACAAGTATTCCATTGTGTGTGTGTGTATGTATATGTATGTGTGTGTATGTGTATGAGATATATGTTTAAATCATTTTTGAATGATTTTTTAATCATTTAAGAAATCCCTCCCTACTCTAGTGTCATGTAGACATATATATGTATGTATGTATGTGTATACACACACACACACACACACACACACACATACCACAACCTATTTATCCATTCATCAGTCGGTAAGACATTTGGGCTGTTTCCATAATTTGGCTATTGTTGATAGTGCTTCTATAAACATTGGGGTGCATGTGCCCCTTTGAATCAGCATTTTTGTATTCTTTGGATAAATACCTAATAGTGAAATTTCTGGGTCACAGGAAGGTTCTGTTCTAATTTTTGGAGGAACCTCCATACTCTCTTCCAGAGTGGCTGCATCAGTGTGTATTCCTACCAACAGTGCAAAAGGGTTCCCTTTCTCTGCATCCTCGCTAACATCTGTTGTTGCCTGAGTTGTTTATTTTAGCCATTCTGACAGGTGTGAGGTGGTATCTCATTGTGGTTTTGATCTGTATTTCTTTGATTGTTAGTGATGTTGAGAATCTTTTCATGTGTCTATTAGCCATCTGGATGCCTTCTTTGGAAAATTGTCTATTCATGACTTCTGCCTATTTCTTCAGTAGATTATTTGGTTTTGGGTGTTGAGATTGATAAGTTCTTTATAGATTTTGGATATTAAGCTTTATCTGACATGTCATTTGAAAATATCTTCTCCCATTCCATCAGTTGCCTTTTAGTTTTGCTGATTGTATCCTTTACTGTGCAGAGGCTTTTTGTGTTGTTGAGGTCTGAATAGTTAATCTTTTCTCTTGTTTCCCTTGCCTCCAGAGACTTGTCTAATAAGAAGTTGCTAAGGCCAAGGTCAAAGAGGTTTCTGCCTGATTTCTCCTGTAGGATTTTGATGGTTTCCTGTCTCACATTTAGGTCTTCCATCCATTTTGAATTTATTTTTGTGTATGGTATAAGAAAGTGGTCCAGGTTAATTTTTCTGCATGTCACTTTCCAGTTTTCCCAGCACCATTTGCTGAAGAGGCTGTCTTTATTCCATTGGATACTCTTTCCTGCTTTGTTGAAGACTAGTCAGCCACACACTTGTGGGTCCATTTCTGGGTCCTCTATTCTGTTCCATTGATCTATATGTCTGTTTTTATGCCAGTTCCATGCTGTTTTGATTACAGCTTTGTAACACAGCTTAAAGTGTGGAATTGTAATGCTTCCAGCTTTGGTTTTCTTTTTCAACATTACTTTGGCTATTTAGGGTCTTTACTGGTTCTATACACATTTTAGAATGATTTGTTCTAGCTCTGTGAAAAATGCTGGTGTTACTTTGATAGGGATTGCATTGAATGTGTAGATTGCTTTGGGTAGTATAGATATTTTAACAATATTTGTTTTTCTAATCCATGAGCATGGAATATTTTTTCATTGTGTCTTCTTCAATTTCTTTCATAAGCTTTCTATAGATGTAAGTGTACAGATTTTTTACCTCTTTGGTTAGGTTTAGGAATATGATTTTTGGTGCAGTTGTAAATGGGATCAATTCCTTGATTTCTCTTTCTGCTGCTTCATTATTGGTGTATAGAAATGCAACCAATTTATGTACATTGATTTTATATCCTTCTACTTGGTGGAATTCATGTATCAGCTCTAGAAGTTCTTTGGTGGAGTTTTTTGGTCTCTTTATATAGAGTATCATTACATCTGCAAAGAGTGAAAGTTTGACTTCTTTCTTGCCAATTTGTATGCCTTTTATTTCTTTCTGTTGTCTGATTTCTGAGACTAGGACTTCCAGTATTATGTTTAACAACAGTGGTGAGAGTAGAATTCCCTGTCATGTTCCTGACTTCAGGGGGAAAGCTCTCAGATTTTCCTCATTGAGGATGATATTAGCTGGTGGTCTTTCATATATGGCCTTTATGATGTTGTGGTATGTTCCTTCTATCCTACTTTCTTGAGCAGTTACCAAGAAAGGATGCTGTATTTTGTTAAATGCTTTTTCTGCTTCTATTGAGAGGATCAGATGGTTTTTTATCCTTTCTTTTATTAATGTGGTATATCATGTTAATTGATTTGTGAATAATGAACAAGCCCTGTAGCCCAGGAATAAATTCCACTTGATCATGGTGAATAGCTCTTTATTTTATTTTATTTTATTTATTTTTTTTTTTTTTAAATTTTTTTTTCCCCAACGTTTATTTATTTTTGGGACAGAGAGAGACAGAGCATGAACGGGGGAGGGGCAGAGAGAGAGGGAGACACAGAACCGGAAACAGGCTCCAGGCTCTGAGCCATCAGCCCAGAGCCTGACGCGGGGCTCGAACTCACGGACCGCGAGATCGTGACCTGGCTGAAGTCGGACGCTTAACCGACTGCGCCACCCAGGCGCCCGGTGAATAGCTCTTTTAATGTACTGTTGAATCCAATTTGCTAGTATCTTGTTGAGAATCTTTGCATCCAGTTTCATCAGGGATATTGGCCTGTAATCCTCCTTTTTAGTGGGGTCTTTGGTTTTGGAATCAAGTTGATGCTGGCTTCATAAATGAGTTTGGAAACTTTACTTTCATTTATATTTTTTTGGAATTTTTTTTAAACTTTATTTATTTTTTGAGAGAGACAGAGTGAGCAGCGGAGGGATGGAGAGAGAAAATCCCAGACAGTGTAGAGCCTGCTTCAGGGCTTGAACTCCCAAACCATGAGATAATGATCTGAGCTGAAACCAAGGGTCATACCTTTAACCAACTGACCCACCCAGTCTCCCCTGGAACAATTTGAGAAGAATAGGTATTAACTCTTCTTTAAATGTCTGGTAGAATTCCCCTGGGAAGCCATTTGGCCCAGGACTCTTGTTGGGGAAACCAAATGACTGATTTGATTTCTTTGCTGGTCATGGGTCTGTTCAAATTTTCTATTTCTTCCCTTTTCAGTTTCAGTAGTGTGCTAGTTTCTAGGAATTTGTCCATTTCTTTTAGATTGCCCAGTTTGTTGGCATATAATTTTTCATAGTATTCTCTTATAATTGTGTGTATTTTTATGATGTTGTTGTGATCTCTCCTCTTTCATTTGTGTTTTTATCTATTTCGGTCTTCTCTCTTTTCTTTTTGATTAGTCTGACTAGGGGTTTATCAATTTTGTTCTTTCAAAGAACAAGATGTTTTCTACTGGTTTTTTGTTTCTATATCGTTTATTTCTGTTCCAATCTTTATTATTTCTCTTTTTCTGTTGGCTTTGGGCTTCATTTGCTGCTGTTTTTCTAGCTCCGTTAGATGGAAGGTTAGGTTGTATATTTGGTAACTTTCTTGCTTTTTGTGATAGGCCTGATTTGCAATGTACTTTTCTCTTAGGACTGCATTTGCTGCATCCCAAAGGGTTTGAATTGTTGTGTTTCCCTTTTTGTTTGCTTCCATGTATGTTTTTAAAATTTCTTCTTCAATTTTCTGGTTAACCCATTTGTTCTGTAGTAGGATGTTCTTTAACCCCCATGTGTTGGAGGTCTTTCCAAATTTTTTCTTGTGGTTGATTTCAAGTTTCATAGCGTTGTGGTCTGAAAATATGCATGGTATGATTGCAATCTTTTTGTACCCGTTAAGGGCTGATTTGTGACCCAGTATGTGATCTTTTCTGGAGAATGTTCCATGTGCACTTGAGAAGAATGTGTATTCTATGTGTATACCTATGTGTATACCTATAGACATACCTATGTCTATACATAAGTGTATCCTATGTGCACCCTGCGGTTGCATTTTCGCTGCTGTTTCCCACTGGTCAGTCCTCTGCAGAGCTCCTCCTTGCTCACAGTGGGGGAGTGTTTGGACTTTTAACTAGGTGTGCTTTGATTTGTTTGTTGAAATAGGCCTGGAAAAAAAAGTCGGGGGGGGGGGTGCATGATCCAAAGAAAATAGAGAAGGAAAGGAAACAAAACAAACAAACAAAAAAAGAAAATAAAAAAACTGTAAGGCTGATTCCAAAGAAAAAAAGAAGACCATGAACTATCATTTGGAAACACTCAATTTTCAGTGCACTTCCTGCGTGGGGGTGCTCCTTGTGCTAGTCTTATGGAGAAGAGGCATTAAGTCAGAGTCATCTTGCCCAGTAAATGAGCAGTTGGCAGGCATGGAGTGGGGGAGGCAGGGTTTGGTGTAAGAGGGTCCCACCTCCGGTGAAATCCCACTGTGTTGGTGTTGGGGGGAGGATGGCACCACCCCAATCTCTCATCTCCACACTGGGGATCTCTCACCCCCTGCCCTTCAGTGAGGGCAGTCAGCTCACTCTGTGCCACAACTCTCCTGCATTTTTTCTTTTGTGTGTGACTGGAATTCAAGACCTGAAGTCATAAAGGACCCGGCACTGTGCAGATCTGCTCCCTTCCTCCAGAATAGAGGCTCTCCATACTGTGTCTGAAATCCTTCGTCTCTAATAACAGGCCCACACCTACACAGTGTGTGGAATCTATGGTGCACAGTATGCACATCTATGCACAGTGTGCAGAATTTATGCTAAAAGCAGCAAAGGTTATATTCCCTCTGGGTGTGCCTCTGTCCCCTGCTGATGAAAAACCATTGGCTGATGCCTACAAGGTCTTCTGTCCTTGAGGAGCAATGTACCCTTTTCCAAAAGTACTCCAGTAAGGGGACTATTCTCTCCCAGTGCGCCCTGGAGATCACTACATCATGCTATGTACTCCAGGACCAGCCCCCTTCACCCCAGGAGCATGCACTATAGCTCCACTCCTGGGAAAGTTGCACACTTCCAAAACCTGAGTCTGAGCTCCAGACACTGTTTGCAAAAAAGAAAGAAAAAGACAAAAACGTGCAACAGTTAGTACTTCTTGCTCCCCAGTCTGTGGCCTAGAGAGATTTTCCTCTTGTGCTAACTCTATACTGTATTTTCTCAGCCATTCTCACCTTCTCTCCCTTTTCTCTCCCCATTGAAAGGGATCCCTCCTCTCAGTGGCACTGACATTTTTCTCTTCTCCAATTGACTTCCACACACATGCTTCATTGCCTCCCTCCAAATATGGAAATCCTTCTGCCACTCCACAGATCAATTTTCTGGATGTTCCAAGTGATTTGATCTCAATACAGCTATGTTTGAGGGAGGAGGAAAGCCCAGGGTCCCCCTATTTCTTCACCATCTTAACTCCTCCCTAAATCTAAGTAGAATGTAGAGAAAATGGAGTTCTCATACATTGTTGGTGAGAATATTAATTGAAACTATCTTTTTGGGAAACAAAGTTGGAGATGTGCATATTCTGTGACTCACCAATTCCCCATTTCAGTATATATAGATAGGCTCTTTGCAGTCTTGTTTATTGCAGCTAAAATAGGTCTCATCTTAATGATCCACTGAGGGAGGTGGATTAATACATTATTATAAACTCACATGATGGAGTCCAATACAACAAAGTGAATGAATTGACTATAAATTAATCAAGGAGGTTCATTTCCAAAAACTGAAAAAAATGTTTATGAAGAAATCCAGATACTTCCTTACTTTCAATCAATGTGTGGCATTTGTCCTTGAGCTTCTCTGCCATAGAATCCATAGTCTCCCCTATTATAGGATTTAGATGTTTCAAAGAGCCTGTTTTCTGGATTTGACTAAACATGGACATTTCCTGTGAATACAGAGATCCTGAAAATATTTGAGTCTCTGAAACTCTCTGTCTTTAAAATAATGACTTTAATTTATTCACCAAAAGTACTGTCCAGTGAGCTTTCTGGGCACATCACAGCTTTTCATCTTACTAACTTGACTTTGCCAAATTAACTATACTCCTTTCTTTAGGGATGGTATCATTTCTCCAGCATTAATTTGAAAGATATCCTCTGCTTCTCTACCTTTTTGTCCTACTGAACATCTTTGTTTTTATCAGCAAGCCTCTTGTGATTTCTTTATTTCTTAATGAATGTAAGTAGTAACTATCTCCAGAACTCTTTCTTATAATTATCTTAAGCCTCTTTTTTGGGAATTATTTTGAATCCTGTGCCCTGAAGGCTGAAAACAGAATAAACAAGAAACATCAGTTCTGTTGACTGAGTAATTTTAGCTGCTTCTAATAGTTCCCACATTGGGTTATCCCTATCCTTAAGAGAAACAAGATTCGGTCATCTTTCACAAACATAAATCACACATGTTGAATCTCAGCTGGTAAACTAATCTGCATTCAGATGAGAAGAAATGGGAGTTATTTTATATCTTACAATTATTCAGAGGACATGCTTGGAAAAAATGCATAATAAGCTATTTCTGTAGATCTTAAACATGCCTTTATAGTCACTGGAAAAATTGTTCAGATTTTACATTTTTGAATCTATTCACCAAAGAGTGGAAGTTTCTTGATTTCTAAAAACCTGTTTTGCAATTTGAGAAATTTTCTTCTAGATTGCTCTGATTTGTGCTAAAAAGTTCCCTGAGCCTTTAAGACCAGTTAAACAAGGTGAGAGGAGGCATTACAAAACCATCTGATGGATTTAATGAAGGTAGACAATCACTCAGACTTTAAAAGACAAAAAAGACTTAAAAAGGCTCTTCTCTTTAGAGTATGCTTTCCTCTTGATTTTTGAATGACTTATTTCCCCCACATAAAATATCTCAATGTTCAAAAAAGTTGAAAATGTCCACCAGAGATCCAAATACTTGCTCTGCATAACTGTCAAACACCCAGAATTTGGGTAACATCTGGATTACTATATCCCAAAATCAACATCTGTCCATGTATATACATTTTTGTGAATTTTTTTTTGTTTCTCTATTGTTTGTTATTTTCAGTGAATCCCTTTGATTGATGACTGACAGTGGCCATATTCAGATATTATTTTTGAGAACATATGACACCATAATGATTGTACCAGTTCCATAAGGAATCTGGACAAATAAACATAATGGAATGGGGCATAAGACAATCATTCTTTTTCTTAGCCATCACAACTGTAGGCTGTGCAATATTGATCATAAAAGCAGATATTCTAAGCTGAATCTTTCAGGACACAGAGCCTCCCATAACCTTAAGGTTTTTTAGAAAGCTTTGAGAAAGACAACAATTATTTTTAGTCTATCATGATTATTTAATATTAGCAAATACAATAATTAACAAAGAATAAGTTGCTTTTCACTAATAATTGCATTGTAGTTGCTGAGAACATGGTAAAGCATGAGAATATATTATTTACTTAGACATATTCTGTCTTGTTTTCTAATTTATTGTGTTTTGAGAATGTTTAGAAACATGCCAATATGAAGAATGATATCATATATTGAGCAAGCACAATTGTTCAGGGCTTGCTAATAGAAGTGCCTTCTCGCAACCGACAAATTCATTATTTTTTCATTTCAACCCTCATAGTTAACAGAGTCATCTATCCATTTTGCTCCTTAGTTTAGAAGTCTTCAGTGAGTCCCCACAAACTTCAGTATTAAATCTATCTTCTAGACTGCTATGCAAAGCACTTTGTATCAGTCAGCTTAACTGGTGTTATACAAAGAAGCAAATGCTCCTCAAATCTCACTTACATAACAAAGATTTATTTCTTGCTCAAGGTACATGCCATTGCATGTTGACTGCAGTTCTGCTCCAAATTATTTTTATTCTGGAAACCATCTGAAGAAGCAAACTCTATCTGGGCAGGCAATGAAGACAAAATATATGTAGTAAAATGTACACTGATTTTTTTAAACTTTGTTAGAAGTATGATCATAACTTTTGTTCTTATTTTATTGGCCAAAGGAAGTGACATAGACAGTGGAGTATAACTATGGAGTTTATACTCCATAAAATCAATGGATATTGATATCCATAGGGATATCCTCCTGTAGGGAGGAATGCTGAAAGGAGAAGCAAAAATCTAATCCATCACACTCTTTATGAGCTTATTTTAATGTCTGTTAACTAAAAGTACTATTATCTTTCACAACTTACCTCCTTGTTGTGTTTGCACATAGATCTGAAATTTTAAATCTCCCAGAACACCTTGTTTTGATTTTCTTCCTGGCAACGTCCTACATATTTTTTTAGGAGCTATAAGATCTAAAAAGGCCCTTTAGCTTCAAGAATCTATGTGGGATATTTAGAATTACTTTTACTGGGAAATTTCTGTTGTGTGCATAACCCTTTTTCATTATAACCTTCACTATGGCCACAGCTGTGAATGTCTGTGAATGTCTGGTGCTTCCAAAGTTGAAGGCTCCTAATTTGGAAACATTACCATATTTGTTTTATTATAAGGTGTGGCAGGCCAATTAAATAGAAGATTGATAGATACCTGCCTTTGTTTACATTTGAAGGCAAATATATTTATTTGTTCCCTAATATGGGGAACAAAGCCACCACTCACCTCTTCAAGCAGAAGATTTTCTTGCAGGTCATGTGGATTTAGTATCAAATGATCACTATATAATTACTATAGTATATTTTCGTATATTAATATAGTGTTTGGTGTATTAATATAATATGTTGCTCTGTATATTATTAGGCATATTATTCATTTTCTTACATGTAGTAACTCCTGAGTGGTTATTTTCTCTTCCTTAAAGTAATAGCTGCCACTTATGTCCAGTCTTTGGTTTAGCAGTCTTGTTCTTCCATAAGAATATTTTGGCGGTCTTCAAACCATTCTATCCCATGGAAGAGATACCATTTTGATTGTAATCATTAAAGTTCTCCTGTCACAGAGGAATATAGGTGCAAAGAGTTGGAGATATTAGATAGAAACGTTAACATTACAATATTGGAACACTCTTGCTCTTCTCCCATACTTCTGGGAATTTCTCAGGCTTTCCATCTCTGGGGGCCTTAGCTGGCTCTAGAATTACATAAACCTGAGCATATCTGAGGTTTAAAGGCTCTCACGTCTTCTATATTTTAAGGAAAGATGCAAACTAGCAGAACTTCCAGCTGCTAGTAAAAACTAGTAGGTTTGTTAAATACATGATGAATGTCTTAAACTATGAAATTTGAGAGCTGAAATGAACTCTAGAAATGATCCAATCTAGAGGGTCCTAAACACAGCTGCACATTTGAATCACCTTGGCAGATTTAAAAATTACAGAGGCTGCAGTCAAAACTGCAGAGATGCTGATCTTGCAGATCTGGAGTGTGGGGCACAGAAGACTTAGTCATTGAATCCAAGCCTCTCTTTACACTCACTCTACCAATCTCTTCTGTTATCTTCGAACAGTATCCCATTCAGAAAGTTATAGAGAGCAGAGGCATGATAAATGTGACTGAGTGACATCTAGTATAAATTCAGAATACATTTTTACTGACAGTATATTCCATTATTGCCTTGTAAGAAGATAGACAACTGGGATATGTAACATTTAAATCAGCTTCTTTATTTTTGATGGATATGTCTGGTTCCTATCTACTGGTTCTCAATTAGGTTCCAGACTCAAAGAGTAGCCTGAACACCACCCCACTACCATTGCCAAAAATAAAAAATAAATAAAAAATCTGGGGGTAACTTCTATTTAACCTACTCAGCCAAAAAAGAATGCCCATGAATATCCTGGGGTACCTTTCAACTCCCCATCCCAATAAAAAAAATTTAGTCTTCTAATTCAATGTAATAAACAATTGTGTTCGCAACTATATGCCAGATACTCTGCGAGGTGATGGATTATCTGATGAAGAGCATGAAAACTCACAGCAGAAGACTGAGCTAGTTATCCTATCATCACCCTTGACCCTCACTCCCAGCTTAATTATGTGCACCTAACACATTTGGGGATGTAATTTCAATGCCTGGATGCTCTTTACTCAGCGCCTTTATCTCTTTCAAGGTTGCATTGAACAAATATCTCTTCTTACTCTGCTCTCTGGTTTATCTTCCTTTTCTTTCCCCAGGACCCGGTGTACTTTTTCCTCCTTCAATTATGCTTATGAAATCTAACATGTTTTATCTGGTTTCTGATATTTTTTTTTTTTTTTTGCCTTTTGAAAGCACTTACATTTAATTCTTAGTTACCTGGAAGAGAATATAACCACCTCTTTTTTTTAAAAAAGAATTGGAATTAAATGGAAAGTTTCTGCCACACAGCTTCAAGTAGTCATGTTGCAGACACCAACGACTGACTTACTCAGAAGTAGTCTAGTTAATTCTTAGGTGCCAAATTGACTGATTCCAGGACAAATTTGTTTTGTTCCATACTCTTGCCATTGTTTGTGTCTTGCCATAACTTTTGGCCAAGAGACATCAATACATAATTTTGATCATCTGATCTTAGGTGAATTTGGTTACTACTGTTCACATTGTCATCACATCAACTATGTGTGTAGTTGGTACAGATGTTGAATTTAACTGATTTTCACAATGTCTTCAAAAAGATTGTTATAATTCACCATTGAAATAAAAAGTGTATGTGTGTACAATACCCTGGGCACAGAACAACATGATATATGATAACATTCTAGGTGTAAACAAATATCTAAAAGTATTCTTTCAATGATTATCAAGTAAGTATTCTAAGTGTAAAGAAAATCATGCCATAGTTTCATTGTCAGGAGATTTTTTTTCTTTTTTAGGGGTATATAAAATGGTGTGTTTATATGATACTCAATTTTGTTGGAGGAGATACTATACCCAGCAAAGACCATTCTCCAACTTTGCCTACCAATTAACATCACCCTGTAACTTATCTCTACACATAGAGATATAAACAGAAGTTATTTAGTTGATATTTTGAAAAAAACAAAAAGCTCTTTTGAATGGGCAAACTTAACTGACAGATGCTTTCTTTCTTGTTGTAGACTCTAAGTCTAAAGTTCTCTCTTGTCTAGCAAGAGAGCGGGATGCAGGATGAAAAACAAAAGATGGCTAATGTCCAGGAAAAGACAAGAACCCAGAATAAGGGTCCTTGCCCCACTTTTATTAGGATCAGAAGGCTTACAAACATGGCAATGGACGTGCACAAAGACAAAATGGATCTGTGAACATAAACTTGTTGACGTGAGGGAAAGGGGGTCTTGAAGGTATTCTGGGTTAGGGGTTTGGGTTAATACAAAACAATATCTGGGCACTGGGCAGTCAGAAGGTTGTTTACAGAGGACATGAGGCACCACCTCTGTTTATCTTAGCTAGCCTAGGGGATGAGACAGCTAGGGTAAATAACCTCAGAGTTAACAAGGCACCTTTTCTTTTGTTAATCACCTCTGCTCTGGGCTGCTTCACCTGGAGCACAGTGGTCTCTAGCCTAATTGACCTGTTTACCTATCTTGGTCTTTGTATGAAAGCAGCTTTCTGCTATAGTACTAAATTGGGGGTGCTTCCACCCTGAATATCTAATCTTGATTATTTCATATACCTATGTATTGAGTACATTTGTGCCCCTCCCTCTATTTTGGGGCCTTTTCCCCTCCCTCTCTATTCCAGGGGCTCTGCACGCCATCTCTGTTCTGGGGTACCTTTGCATCCCCTCTCTATCCTAAGGTGCCAATCTTGTTTACCCAAGCTTGGGTGTGAGCATCCTATGGCTTTGTCCTTCTTTATGCCTTATTAACCCATTGGTGTAAGCCTGGGGAATTCCTAAGCTTATTCCCTACACTTATCATTGGAATGGGGACTTGAATGCTGGACCTTGAGTACCCTTTTTAAGACCATGTGACCCTGAATATGTGATAAGAATGACAGGAAAGATGGAAGCAGACTGAATATTTTATGATTTTGTGGGGCCAACATACCAGCCCTAATCTTCTTACCTGCAAACTCCCTGGTGCATGAGAAAAATAAAACTCGTAATTTTTACTATTTTCAGGTAGCTATAAAACACAGCTGATGACAAATATTGACTCTACACATAGAATCAAATGCACAACATGAAATTTATAAAAGTCTTGAAATTTATAACATTATTTCCAGATAACCCAGTAAGAATGGTTTTCTGGGATATTTTACTCTTTTAATTTATGTAAGTAATAGATGACCATTGTATTTGAATATATAGGTAAATAAATTGAAAATAACATCATTTAAATTACCTCTCAAAGATTACTAATTAACATTATTTATTCTAAATATTAAATTTAAACATAAAACATTCAAACTTTTATAAAATGGATAAATATATATATATGTTGTAATCAAAGTGGTTTAAAGGTGTTCATTGTACTAAGAGTGTTCATTGTTCTTTCCAATTTTCAGTAGGCTTAAAAATTTTCAAATTAGAGATTCAAATCTCTAATGTGTACACATATGTGTGTGTATATAACTTTGTAGATGATCCAAAACATTTAATGGACAAATATCACAGTTGAGAAACTTTGGCACTTCCTTCAGTGCTTCTTTGGGCAAGCTCAGGGTTCCCACCCTGAAAACCAAATATCTTACTCTTGTCCCATAACTATCTCCACAGACACTTGAAAAAACTTTTATTTATTCCTTTTGGCCATCCTAGAAATAACATCTCTCAAACATACAGCCACAACACACTTTAAAAACTGAAATGAAAATTCTGACAATGCAGAGGTGAGTTATACTATAGGACTAATTAGAATCCTTTGAATTTCAGTGAAAAAAGAGAAATTGCTGTACTGAGACAGAATTATCAGAAAATGCCTGCTCTTAAGTATATTCAAATTTGATAAGTGAAATGGCTTTCAATATGTTGTTTAGGAATCTCATAGTAGAGCATTAATGAGCTAGTCCCCACAGCTGATTACAAGTCAGTTCTAGCAAGGGATGTAATTAAAGTCTCAGATGTTTCGATTTTCACAAATAGAAGTTTGTCCTCCCTTGGTGCCTTTTATCCATGCTCAGAGTTCTTTGCAATTATTAGCTCATTAGTCCTAGTGGATTTTTTAATTTAATTGTAAATTAGTAGACCCTACAGAGTTAAATATAAAACAAACAGAATGTTAATAGTCCATTTCATGACTATATATACCAATGGCTCAACCTTTATTATCTCAACATATACATTAATAATACTACCAGCAACTTCACCTCTCCTCTAAGACAAAATTTCATTCCTCTCACATATCAGTACTACACAGAATTTGTTTCAACTTCAAAATTACTTTCTTGTTGGTATTTTTTTAAACATGCCATTTGAAAGTTTAGCATTTTGTAGAATTTCTACATATATTCATCCCATTCCTTTGTTGTATTAGTATAGCAAAATCTGTCTCATACATTATGGGCAAAAACTAGAACATTTTTATCAAATATTACTGAGATATCATTTGATTTGCCAGGGATCTTACATAAACATCATTTCCATTAATACCTTCAACCTGGGAAGGAAATCATGGGCATATCTAGTGTTTCTAAGGGCCTGAGAAATACCTGGCCTTGTGCAGAAGTCGAAGGACTAAAAGAGAACAAAGATTGATCACATGGATCAATGGAGATGTGAACCTTGATGCCCCTAAAATTGAAAGAAGATAAAGAACTGTATTGTTGACACCTGAAGTTTATTCTTTAAATTTTTTTTTTTTCAACGTTTATTTATTTTTGGGACAGAGAGAGACAGAGCATGAACGGGGGAGGGGCAGAGAGAGAGGGAGACACAGAACCGGAAACAGGCTCCAGGCTCTGAGCCATCAGCCCAGAGCCTGATGCGGGGCTCAAACTCACGGACCGCGAGATCGTGACCTGGCTGAAGTCGGACGCTTAACCGACTGCGCCACCCAGGCGCCCCACCTGAAGTTTATTCTAAACAGCTTCTGAGAATTACCTGAACTTAGCTCCTGAGGATTATCCATTCCTTTCATTCTGCTCCAGTGCTGTCATTCCATTCCTGGTATGATAAGCCTGGAATGACCCCTTGTATTGCTTTCACCTGATTGTGGTGATTGGTTCATGTATTAGTTTCCTGGTACTTGCAAGGTACCACAAAGGAGATGGCTTAAATAACAGAAAGTACTTGTCTTACAGTTCCAAGGTGTCAACAGGGTTAGTTCCTTCTGGAAGCCATGAAGGAGAATCTATTCCATGTCTTTTCTTTAGCTTCTTAGATTATTTGCTAGTAATCTGTGGCATTTCTTGGGTTTTGCTGTATCACTCCAATCTCTGCCTTCATTTTTACACATTGTTCTCTTTGTGTGTCTGTTTCCAAATTTTCCCATTTTTTTATTTTATTTTATTTTTTAGGTTTATTTATTTATTTTGAGAAAGAAAGTGAGCACATGAGAGCAGGGCTGGGCAGAGAGAGAGGGAGAGAGAGAATCCCAAGCAGACTCAATGCTATGAGTGTGGGCTTCATCTCACAAACCAAACCATGAGATCATGACCTGAGCTGAAATCAGGAGTTGGACACTTAACTGACTGAACCACCCAGGCACCCCCAAATTTCTCCTTTTTGTAAGAACACCAGTCTTATTGGATTAGGAACTCACATTACTCCTGTAAGACCTAATCTTAACTAATTACCTCTGCATGACCCTATTTTCAAATAAGGTAACATTCACAGGTACTGGGTGTTAGGACTTCAACATATGAATTTGAAGGGGACACAGTTCAATCCATAACAATCCAACATAATCCAACATGAATTAAGCCATTAAGACTCAATGGGGCTCAATAAAAATTTCTTTGTGAATCCTCAGATTTACTCTCAATTCTTTTTTTTTTTTTTCCACCACATAAGAGCCTGCAGGGACTGATGCTGCTGCAGTCATCTTAAAACCACTGGGTGGGAGTGGGGTTTCTCAGAAAATGTGTCTAACACTGTGGAAGCAGAGCCAAGAAATGGAGATAGAAGTGTCTATTTCCTTCTTACTGAACACTGGGTGAAACCATAACTGAAGTCAAACACTCCGTTAATTGTTCAGTTATATGAGCTAGAATGTATCCTCCCTTTAAGCCTGTCTTACTGTCACTTTCTTCTTACTACCAAGGAAATAGAGTCATAAAGAATATGATTAAACAGTGGGATTAAGGATGGAGTATCCATGGGAACTGCAAGAAAACGGGTGATAGAATGAGTAATTCCCTTCTGCTTTTGTATTATTTTAGATCAGACTCGATGAGTTGCTCCACAGGAATATGTAATACCTCAAAAGCATAAGGAATCTAATTATTCTGCTCTATGAAATATTGAATCCCTTCACGCAACAGGAATACACAAAGGCATATTCCTGTAACAACAAATCTCCCAGCAAATGATCAAGCTATGTGTTTCCAGATGCTGGGCCTATGTCTTGTTGGAAATAAAGAGACAGTCAAGCTAAGGGCAAGAGGATTAGTACAGAGCTAACAGGATCAGAGGTCAAATGCAGACATTGTCAGGGACACAGAAAAGTGGTCTTCAATCAGAGATAGTGTCTAAACAGTAGAATTAGGAATGCAGGTTAATTCAAAGGGAAAACTGTTCTTGCGAAAAGGATGGGCACTTGACTTCCAAAATGCAGAGTAGTGATTATGGTATGTAAGTCAAAGTAGGATTATCTCTGAGAAATATTTGGGAGCAGGAATAAAGAGGAGCAAGATTGATCTTCCAGAAGCATGGCAGATAATAACAAGTCAGGCAAATGTGTTGTGGCAGATTCTTCCACAAGTTATTGATGATGAACCTTCAGAATAGTGTTGGCACTCCATCCCTTGTATACCTTAGGAACCCAAGGAGCCTGGTGTAAGGGCACTAGATAGTCTTCTTATTATCTCTAGTGGTGTTTGGTAGTGAGGTGATATAGTCACAGAGCAGACTTCTACCCCAAATCATCACTGAAGTGTCTGATACCCCCACTATAATTTCCATATCTTGTTCATTTGCTAAATGTATACCATAGATTTGGGGATTAATTAGCTTCTCACTGGTCATTGGTGACATACAAAACAGTCACTCAGTAGGAACAGAAGGGGGAAAAGCCATGGATAGGGATAAGAAATTGACAGTATGGGAGCAAGGGAGCTGTCATTGTACAGACTCCTGATGTAAGGAGCATAACTTCATGTTATTTGTGGTAATTCAGAGAACGTGGAAATATTTCAGTACATGAATAAGAGTATTCAGCATTGGGAATCTCATACTTCTAAACTGCAGACTCACTGCAGAACAGCAGTATCTTGGATACATGCATGATTGTATTGGACAACTTTATGCCTTGTCTCTGGTCTTGGACCACCTTTTAATCCGGCCATCGTGTAATAACTAGCTTAATATAAATATGTAATCTGAGAGCACTTCCCCTTTGCCTGTCTGCATGCCTTCTGTTTTGTGCTCCATGTCTTTGACATTGTGGTGTGGGATGCTTATGGGAACCAGGTAGCACTCACACATGGACATACTGGAGTGCCAGAGAGTAAACATCTGATGAGGCAATCAATCCTTGACTAATTGGAATCTGGAGTTTATGCACAGATGCTTTCCTCTTCTTTCCTTCCAGTGAGCAATTTTGAGGCCCATTCTACATTGCTTCTCAGAAGATCCAGCATAATCTAACTCTAGTGCCCACAGCAGTGACCAAGTCAAGAACACATCCTCATACTAGCTTTTATTCTTTCCATAAAGGAAGTGTCTTTCACTCCCTGACTTCTATTCCCTGGGATTACTTCCCCACAGAATTGCCTGCACTCAAGCCCTCTCAGACTCTAACTTCTGGAGGGGAATCCAGGCTAACAAAATAACCTTCCAGGTTCTCTTTATGTTTTACAACTAGAATCCCATTGTGGTTCAGGGTGCTTACTTATCACTTGTAAATCCCTAAATCTTTTTTTTAATATGAAATTTATTGTCAGATTGGTTTCGATACAACCTGGTGCTCATCCCAGCAGATGCCCTCCTCAATGCCCATCACCCACTTTCCCCTCCCTCCCACTCCCCATCAACCCTCAGTTTATTCTCAGTTCTTAAGAGTCTCTTATGATTTGCCTCCCTCTCTTTATAGTAGAGGACACTACAAAGTCACTTATGTGTGAGAAGCAACAGATCACAAATCAAAACTGGCAATTGAGAGAATCAAGCCTTGTGATTTGTGCTTATATTTAAAATTTTTACCATTTTTTTTGTCTGTCATTGTACAGACTCCTGATGTAAGCTGCATAACTCCTTTTGTATGTCCTGATCAGAAGTCACACAGTTCTGATATCACAGTTCTGAACTGATAATAGCAAGGGATGATGAAAGATACTGTATTTGGATTACCCAAGGGGCCTTCTCGAATTTTGTGAACCAAATATTAAGTCAGACCAATTCAAAGTCTAAGTTTGATAATTGGCTTAGTTTTTATGTGGATTCACTTCTTGGAATATGTGGAATAATGAATGGGAATAGCAGGTGATAGTAGGAAATACTTATCTAAAATCTTCTGTTGTTAAATTTGGTTGTACATCAGAATCACCTGGAGAAAATTTTAAGTGTTTATTTTTGAGAGAGAGAGAAAGAGAGCACAAGTCGGGGAGGGGCAGAGAGAGAGGGAAACAGAATCCAAAACAGGCTCCAGGCTCTGAGCTGTCAGCGCAGAGCCCAATGTGGGGCTTGAACTCGTGAACCAGGAGATCATGCCCTGAGCTGAAGTCAGACCTTAACCGACTGAGCCACCCAAGCGCCCCCTCAAAATTTTTTTAAATACAGATTTTGTGTTCTACCCCTAAAAGTTCTGACTCCATAGATATAAGCAAAGATTCTGAGATATATATTCTTAAAAGCTTCCCAATATATTCTGATGCATAATCAAATTAGGGAAACAGTGATCTAAATAATTCATACATTTTAAGAGAATTTGTTACCTAAAACAATACATTTTTTTTTACCAAAGATTTGGAAGCTTAGGCATTTTTAAATCATATTTCTTATTTTTAAGTGAGAAAAAGTCTTCTTGATTTGGAAAGAGAAGTAAATTTTAGAAGTAAAATTTTAAAATTAAAGGTCTAATTTCATAAATTTTGATATTCCTGAAAATTAACCTTAGAGATAGTTTTGTACAAATTTTAACTTATAGCCATCTGAAGGCAGGCTTAGTTTAAAATAAATCTCTAGGTGGAGTAGTATATAATAGAAAGTATATATTTATATGAATTATAAATACTTCATCAACTAATTAATTGTATAATTAAGACTTTGATTGACAAAGGTAATTATGTTGATTCTCCTTCTCAAATATACATGCTCCTAAAGTGTTTATTAACTAGTTTCAACCATAATACATTTCTAATAGACTTCCAGATATGGACATGGTATTTTTTCTTCTTTTCAGAAACTACCTTAATAAATGAGTGTTCCTTTGTGTCCAGGTGAAACTACAGCCCTTTGAGATTGCTGAAAAACCAGAATGAGGGAGTTCAGGTGCTTAGTTAGCAAAAAATTATGGGACAGTACCTTTGAAACTAAAAATCAGTTCTTGGTTGTTGTTTGTTTATTATGATGGTGCTTTTGTGAATGAGGAAAAAAGTGATGGAAATAAATGACAAATGAAAATTTTAATAAGCAGGATTGTAAATATAAATTGATATCTTGATATAATTTTTGTTGGGTATATTCCTTACCTAAAGGATTTTTCTGACATGACTAATTTATACGAGGTTTTTATGAAAATAAAGTTAATTTGTAGAATTATAAAACATGAATTCGTCCTGTAGAGTTCCTTTACTTCTCTGTGGCAGAAATATATAGTTACCATGGGGGAAAAAAGGAAAATACAACTATTGGTGGATTCAATAAAACTGAATTAAAACTATAAAAAAATAGTAAAGCTACTAATCTGACATTTCCACCCATTTATTGATTCAGTCCACAAGTATTTATTTCGCACATACTCTAAGTGCTGTCATAAACAGTAGGAATATCCAGTATTAGTGAATAAAATAGAACAAAATCCCTGCCTGACTAAGGACTTACATTTTATATTTTTTGCTTCTGCTTTTTATTAGAAAAATCTGTGATATTACAAAGGGTAACTGAGAATTACTTATTGTTGCTTGTCTGAATATAATGTCAAAGCAGAAATGCACCTGAAATATGGTGCAACCAGCAAATTACAGTACCTGTGTTTCACCTTCACCTTCTTTTTGTTTTGATTCATGGTGACACCAACAACACTTGGAAGTATACTGGACTTATGGAAATTGTTCTGTGTCTTGAGACTACAGAGCGTATGCTGCACCATTGATATAATTTATGAAACCATCTCATCTGAGCTGCCTGTATGAAAAATTGTGGTATCTCATTTGGCTATATATCTGATATTCAGAAAGTTTCAATAGAGTATATTTTAAGTGATGTATTTGGCTAGTATTAAACTGAGATAAACTATAATAAGGGTCTTTGAGAAATTAGAGTAAAATTAGCAGTTTAATAAGAAATTTAATTTTCTGAAAGCCAACTGCATAACGAGTCTGATCCAAGCCCTTGGATCGCTCCAAAAGCAATGATTCAAGTTGAGTCTCTTCTGTCTAATGTTGTTTTGCCTGTGACTGGTTCTCTTACATTTGAAAATCCCTTATTGGTGTCATTGAATCTCAGAAAAAGAACATTATGACTCATTACTGGAGCTTAGGGCCCTCAGAGGAGTGGACAGTCTTTATTGCAAAGGGCAGAAGCAAAGCAAAGTACAGAATAGTCCTGTACCAAAAACAGGGCATGTTGTAGGGTACTCTAAGGTTGGTATTAAAAAATAAAAGAAAAAGAAAAGGAAAGGAAAGGGGAAATAAAATCCACAGTAAAAGTGTCTCTGAAACAAAGGATGAATAATGACCATGCAATTTGTCCACTATGGAAAAAGCAGGATTTTTGACAAGCCCTTTTTTCATCCTCATTTTTTTCTTCCTTTTCTTTCCTCTCTCTTTTACTTACTCCCCTACTTCCTCCTCCTCTTCATTCTTCATCTTTGTTGTCTTCTTTCTTCTTTGAATTAAAGAAAGAAGAAAGTTTTTTATAATTTATTCATGGGTCACTTTGGAATGCTCCTAAGTGGGAAACTTGGCTCTCATTTTTCTTTGCACGTTTCTTATGCTGTTGTGTCTAGGCTCTACGTCATACTGCCAGTGAGAGCCAATTAAGTATATCTACATTAAGATCAGGGCCATGAAGTACATGATTATCAGACTCTTGCCACACTTGAGTCATACATGGAGCTCTAAAAAGAGTTGTGGTCTAGTCAGACAAGCCTGATGGGGCTAGAAGTAAAGGTTCTGACTTAAAGTGTTGGTTGACTTCTGACTTAAAGTACTCTCATTGTGGCTGATTTCAATATATCAACATACTATAACTGAATTAAGAGTTAGGGAGAGAGACATTTTGGATTCTTCATGTTTTGTGAATGAATTTTTTCTAAAACCCAAAATAAATGATACGGTGATTAATGTAGGACAGTTTGTTTAAAAATAAAGAGCATGTATCACTATAGGAAAGAAAAAGGGAATTGTAACATAAAACTGCTTAGGGAGTTTTTTGCAAAGGTTTTAACTGAAGTTAGGGCAACTATAATCTCCCTACTGAAAGATAGGGGAACTGGACTCAAATTTCCTGGGACTATTATTTCTGGTCTCCAAAATCAGGCACGAATAGAGCCTTCTATTATCCAGTGTTTTCTTATGTGGTATCAGCAGTTACCTGCTCTGTCATTTATCTCAGAATATTTTGCCTTTCTATTTCTTCAAGTTAGGACTTACCCAGCTTTGGACACCATCTGATTTATTGAGAAATAGGGAAGTCTTCAGGTGATACATCAATACCCAGATATTCAGAGAGTCCAGATCCATCTGGAAATATTTCAATGCTTAGGTCAATAAAAGTTTCCTAAGATTCTCCAAGGTCAGTGGCTCTCTATTTTCTCTACATCATATAGGACTTAAAAGGGCTGCAGCTTCCAAAGTAGGACAGAGATGTGGAAAGAATCATCTATTAGCACTTTCACAAAAATCTGGTCTAATTAATCTCTTATCACAAGTTAAGTAGAAATATTTAAGAAGTTGATGTTGATTATTTAGTCACAACTTTTTCATATGAATCTCCATCCATGAGACATATGTCTTCATAAATACTGAAAGTATTTTCGCTTAAAATTCTGCTGCCCCTTATCACTTTTCATCTAGGTATGACTATTATGTAATAGGATGATAGAAAATAGAATGAAGATTCTCTTAAATATTCAGATATGTCATGATACCAAAAGCCTTCTTAAATAATTTGAGACAGATTCATACTCTGAACAAACTGACCAGTTCTATGATGATTTAGTGTCAAGGAATCATTTGGCTCATAGATATTTCTAAAATCTACTTAGTGTCATGAGAAACATGCAAGTTAAAATATTATAAAAAATAGAAGAATAAAAATTATATGTAGTCTATAATCCCAGTCTCATGCATAAACTATAGAAAATATGCTGTAATATTAACATATAGAACTATGGATAATTAATATTTTTAATTTTTTAATTGTATATAATAGGGATATATTATATAAAATTTTAGAAATAAAAAATCCCTTGGTTTATAATAAAACATCATTAAAAGCAAATAAAAATCTTTTAAAATTTTGGCTTTATCTCTCTTGGAGGATATCTGAATTTCTTTTTATCTCCATCAACTTTTAAATCCTGGATCAAGAATTTAAAGCCTGCCTTTAAATTTCTCATAAAGAAGATTAATAGGGTTTTTAAAGTGAACAGATATTTAAAAAATTACCCCCCATGATTTCTATTCATCCCCCAAAATAAAACCCTCTGTGTCCCTGAGTCAGAGTTTCTGATGACTTAATTTTTCAGGAAAAGTAGGGCAAAAGTTGATGATCAAAGAACATTTTTAGAAATCTAATGAGGTCAGAGATCACTGAGCATATCCATACCATCTGGGAGGCCAGAGCCAACAAAAACTGTTAGATCTTGAAAACACAATTTATCAGGGGCTTTGAAGGGTGACGTATATCTTTATGCAGTTAAACTTTAATTTTATTCCAGGTTAAATGAAGTTGATGTCTTATTTTTTATTATAAAATATGTGCATATATTTTATAGGATGCAAACTATGAGAAAAGAGAAAGATGAATAAAATCAACAATCTCCCCATGAAGGCAAAAATGACTAACATTTTGTTGGGTTTCCTTTTGGTATTTTTCCATGAATATTTTTGTTCACAGATAAAGTATCCCATTATGCACAACGTAAATTCCTACTTTGCTTTTTAACAACGTAAGAGTTTTTCTATGTTATTTATAGAAATACTAAGTTTAGATTGTTGGACCAGAAACGGAAAATTACACAAAGGAGTGAAAAACCCACCCCAACTGGGAATTGAGGGCCATGGGTTTCGGTCCCCACAGTGTCCTTGTTTGCGGTACAAGTGTGGGTACCATTTTCTTTGGATGGCAGGGAAGATGGAATGGGTAGACAAGGATGAGAATCACCTAGTAAGGGTGTTAAAATACAGATCCGAACTCTAGCCCCAGATATTCTGGTTCAGCACCTAGAGGTAAACCCAAGGGTCTGTATTTTCGATGAGAACCCTGGGCTATCATGTTGCAAGAGATTCTGGGGCACTCACTGAAAAGGAATGTAGTAAATCACTCTTTGTTTTCAAAAATTGTTATGGAGGAGTTGGAAAAGTGTACAGACAGTAGAGGAGGTGCAGGGAGATGCTAAAGTTGTCAGCACTACCTTTCTTCAGTCCAAAAACCCGAGGATGAGTGGCACAGCAGGCATAGCATAGCTGGCAAAATGCAACAGCCACACTCTTCAAGGCCCTTAGGCTTCACCCCCCACCCCGTTTGTGTCAAGTATTCTTTTTTTTTAATTAAAAATTTTTTTGATATTTACTTTTGAAAGAGAGGAAGAGAGAGAGAGTGTGTGGGGGAGGGGAACAGAGAGAGGGAGACAGAATCCAAAGCAGTCTCCAGGTTCCGAGCTGTCAGTGCAGAGTCCCACCAGGGGCTCCAACTGATGGACCACAAGATCATGACCTAAGCTGAAGTCAGATGCTTAACCAACTGAGCCGCCCAGGTGCCCCGCATTTTTTTTTTTTAATGTTTGCCTTTCACCCTCTCAAAATAAATAAGTAGAGAGAGGGAGAGAGAGAATCCCAAGCAGGCTGCATGCTGTCAGTGCAGAGCCCAACGTGGTACTTGATGTCAAGAGCCATGAGATCATGACCTAAGCCAAAATCGAGAGTGTGTAGCTTAATCAACTGAGCCACCCAGGTGCCCCTCAAGAATTCTTTCATAGCACCCTCGCTTTTCTGGTCTCTTTCCTTCATGCCCACTTCCCCTCACCCTTCAAGTCACAAGTTGAGTTAATAGAGTTCATACTGGAAATTAGGTCTCTTGACTCCTTTCCAGAGATCTTACTATTGCACCATCCTTCAAATCCAGATTTTCTGGGTTCCTGAGCAATATCCCTTTCAAGAAGACTTTTACAGTTCTCCAGTCCATTCTGAGTTTCTACAGTAACTTCCCCCACTCCTGTGTGCTTGCTTCTTTCATCATGTTTATAGTACAATTAATTCCCTTACCATCCTTCCCTGCTACCCCAAGTTATCCTGTGCCTGGCCCAGTTGCTGGAACAGAACGTGCACATATTAATGTTTTATAAATTCACAATATTGTGAGGGATGCTTTCCTCATGATATTTTGTGAATATTATTCACACACATAATAATTTATGAATTCATTCATAAATAAAGGCATTTATAGTTAAAAGGACATAAAATACCACATGTATGTAGTATGGGTTTTCCCCCATTGGTTAAGCTGTTTTTGTTTTTTTCCAGATGCCAATATTTTGAAGTTTCCTTTTTTTGTTTAGGGAGCATTCATAGTAATTCATCTTTTCTGAAACAGCAGGAATATATCATTTCACACTATTACACATACAGCTTGAGGTAGGATTTCTTTTTAAATCTATTTCAATTGGTTGGCCTGATTTCCATCAGAGACTTCACTTTGTTATTTTATCCTCTGATCAGAATAACTACTCTGTAAAGGAAAAGAATAAAATGTTCAAAGAGGATAGTTAGGTATATTGACATTGTGTTAAAATGCAAATACAATGCAAACTGGAAGAAGTTGAACTGCCAAATAATCTGGATCATTTCTGAGTTCAGGAGAGAAATTCAAATTACTCATTTTCTCTATAGCAAGCTACAGCAAGCCTCTGTATGCATAGTCTTTGAAAGAAAAGCAGGAGTGAACCGGAGGATATTCATTCTTCATGCTTGGTTACACAGTGAGAACACCCACTGACATTTTCTAACCTATTTTCAAAAACAAACTTTCATTTAAAAACATATGTATTGGGGCGCCTGGGTGGCGCAGTCGGTTAAACGTCCGACTTCAGCCAGGTCACGATCTCGCGATCCGTGAGTTCGAGCCCCGCGTCAGGCTCTGGGCTGATGGCTCAGAGCCTGGAGCCTGTTTCCGATTCTGTGTCTCCCTCTCTCTCTGCCCCTCCCCCATTCATGCTCTGTCTCTCTCTGTCCCAAAAATAAATAAACGTTGAAAAAAAAATTTAAAAAAAAATAAAATAAAAAAATAAAAACATATGTATTATGCATAATTATTTCTGAACCATTTTGAGTTTCAAGGAAACCCCAACCCCACTTTCTTAGCCCCAAGCTGCCTCCATATATCTTTGATACCTGTCAATAGACCTCAAATATTTATCCTGTTTCGTTCACCTGTTGGTAGGTTTTGTCCTCAGGGATTCTTTTCCCCTTAGACCAACTGAAACGTTGAATAGAAGCCCTCCAGCTCCTTGCTTTCTTGCATAACTCAGATGCAAGTATTCATAATTTAAGAATTTCCTTGCTAACCCTCATCTCACTGTGTTCCCTGACCCCCCCAATTGCCTCTCTGATTTTATCTCTTATATTCTTCCTTTGCGTTACTTCATTTCAGCTGCTTTAATTTCCTTGCTCCTCCTCAGCCACTAAGCACACTCCTGACTCAGGGCCATTGGCCTGTCATCTCTGCTTACACATTCCTCCTTTCCCCTGGAACTCAGCATACCTTCCCTTGCTTCCTAGGGGTCTTTATTCAAATGTCAGCTAATCAAAGAGGCTATGTCCTCTATTTCTTCCCTCTGATTTCTTTTTTCATAGCATTTATCACTCACTGACATATTATTTGATTGCTTTATGTCTGTTACTGTGAATGTGAATACATAGTAACATGAAAGCAATGACTTTTTCTGTTTTCTTCACTGCTCCTACCTTAGCACCTAAAATAGTGCCTGGCACATACTAGGTGCTCAAAAATATTTGTTAAACAAAGGAATAATTACTATGGGGAAATAGTGAAGCAGTTTCTGTAAAGGGTAAATGACAAAAGTTCTGAGGTTTTTAAATAGCACTTAAAATATAGTTCTTGACCTTTATTCCCTAACTCCTTTAGAGACAGCTTTTAGAACCAGTGGCATTTATAGACTCAGCTTTCATTTCCGAGAGGAATCCCACCATTAGTATCTCCTTTTTACACCCTTGACTTTAAAACAGAATTATATTCTCTGCAGGAATGTAGATTTGTAAGTTTCAAAAAAAATTATGTATAAAAATGGAATCATAAGCACATTGTTTCATAGACTTTTGTTTACAAAAGACTAATACAAATGTACACTTCTCTGTTTAAAAATAGCCTAAGTATAGCTTTGAATGATGAATTAATTTCCTTGATAAATCCCCAGTGATTAGACATTTGTGTCCAGTTTTTTAGTTTTCTAAACTACACTGAATTGTCTGTTCATGTAGAGAAATGTGTGAATTCATCCATAGATACTACTATTGGATAACTTCCTAGATGTAGAATTATGCTAAAAAGCATGACTGTTTTTAAGGCTGTTGAAGCATACTCCCAAATTCCCTTCTAGAAAGGTGGGAGCAATTTACGAGCAGTGCAAGAAAGTGACTATTTATGGTGTCTGTATTATTTAGGGTTCTCCAGAGAAAAAGAACCAATAGGATATAAAAAGAAATTTATTATAAGGGATTGGCTCATATTATGGAGACTAAGAAGCCCCACAGTCTGCCATCTACCAGCCAGAGTCCCTGGAAAGCCAGTGGTATAATTCAGTCTGAATCTAAGGCTTGAGAACCAATGATGTAAATTCCAGTTGGAGGGTAAGAGAAGGGATGAAATATCCCAGCACAAACAATGGACTTGGTCAGCACCAAGAGGCTGCCTATGGACATTCCCACACAGAAGGGTGTCCTGAGCTGTGTTGCTGTCAACGTGTAGGGAACATATATTGCAATCTGAGAAAGGGACTCATAAAAATATTTGCTACTTCATCAGGGCATTGAATCCAGGAACCATGAAGAGGATTTCAAGCAGCAAACATATATTTCATTAACTTCAATCAGGGTGCTTTCCTTGTCTGTGTATCTAGTGACCATAGCACACTGCACATTTTTGCTACCAAGGATCCAAAGAAAAAAAAAAACAGTCTAGTTTGATGTCAGCATTTTTTCCTCCAAAATACTTGAGTTCTAAATAGAGTTTTCCCAAATTTCAGGTTTCCTCAGGCTCTCTATGCATTTGTGCTTTTGGAACAGAGTCAAATGTTGTCATTGCAATTTGTGCAGAAGGCAGCTACTGATACACATTCCTATTCAACTTCAAGGAGGAGGGCATCCAGGAATGTGCAGTTTCTAGAATGAGCAATGGCAAGCTGTGATTCTTCACAAGCGTGTGCCATTGACACCCACACTGACCACCCCACTGAAGTGCAGAATGTGCCCCTCAGACTCCTTTGCAGCTAGTGCTGGCTCCCCATGGACCTTGTGGGTAACAGACTCCGAGGTTGTCATTGTTTTCTTTTCTAAGGAAGGCTTCCCATTTCCAGTACTAAAAAAATAATTACTAAGGCATAAGTAGATGCTTCAGTGGCTTTGAACAACTGTGCCTGAGTCTGGGCTTGTTATCTTTTAGTTCAACTGTGAAGTTTAGCTTTAGCCATTCCACTGCTTTCTTTACATCTAAAATTTGGGGGGACTCCATATGAACTTAGAGACTGAGCTGAGAAAAGAATGAAGAAATTGACATGTTTTTGGCAACAGATCCCATCGTTTTTATGGAGTCTGTCAGTAAGAAATGAACAAATGTGCTAAGATTAGTTCTTACAGTATAACAAGATTTAAATGGAATAATAGACCAGCATCTTGCTTTAGAAAAGGAGAACATTTCCTTGTCCACTCTGAACCTTCTAGAAAACACATGTGGACCTTTCCCCTCATGTAAATTCAATGTCCTTACCCTTTCCATGCCTGTAACATTGTTTGGTTATGTGCTGCATGCTGCCACTGCCTGTTTCTGTGTTGGAGTTGTTAGAATTGATGCAAATACCAGACCCACCCAATAAGCCCAAGAATTTTGTGCTATCACCAGTAGGAGTAGACAGTCTTCCCATGGGGTTGGACTAGGTCTCATAAATGAGGAGAGTCAGTTTTATTCATGGTTAAAACTGAATTTCTCTGTTATGTGTAGGGAACAAGGTAATGCATAGACTTTAAAAATTGGTCATTTAATTTAGAGTCTGTGAAAGAAAATATTCAACAAGTCTTTCAACAAAGTGATATTCAAGAGAGAATGTCCTCTGGTGATTTTTTAAAAACAAATTTTTATGTTTATTTTTGAGAGAGAGAGAGAGAGAGAGAGAGCGAGCGAGCACGAGCAGGGGAGGGGTAGAGAGAGAGGGAGACACAGAATCTGAAGCAGACTCCAGGCTCTGAGCTCTTAGCACACAGCCTGATGCAGGGTTTGAACCCACAAACCATGAGATCATGACTTGAGCTGAAGTCGGATGTTTAACCAACTGAGCCACCCAGGGACCCCTGTCCTCTGGTGATTTCTGTGGATACTGAGAATAATGTGTTATGTAACGCCTCAGTCTGTCATTTCTACTTATATTTTTTGCCATCTTTTTCTCACCTCCAAATTTTTAAGAATAGCTACAAGCCAATGTCTTGGGAATGAAAAGTGCATTACGTTAAACATTGAGTCACTACCATGAGTTATGGGCTCTGTGATATTAAGTACTATTTGAGGTATCTATTTATTTAATTTTCTTAAATTACTGACAAAGAGATTTATTTTGTATTTTTGATTTCAGCATTTAAAAATCAGCATACAACACCCAGTGCTCTCCACATTCAAGAGTCTCTTATGGTTTGCCTCCCTCTCTGTTTGAAACTATTTTTTCCCCTTCCCTTCCCCCATGGTCCTCTGTTAAGTTCTCAAATTCCACATATGAGTGAAAACATATGATATCTGTCTTTCTCTGACTGATTTCACTTAACATAATACCCTACTTGTATGTAAGTGATGAATCATGGCAATCTACCCCCAAAACCAAGAGCACACTGTATACATTGTATGTTAGCTAACTTGACAATAACTTAATGGGCTCCCATAGGCAATATGAGCTAGAGTCTAGACTCAATAGTCCAACCAGCTGGCAAAGAAAAAAGAAAGGCCAGATTCTTTTATTGGAGCATTCCTGAGCATCTGAAAGTATCTGTGAAACAAAGAGAACTCTCTTCCTCTCTTAATTCAAAAGAAGAAGATGAAGACCTGTACTGCAATAGAAAACTGGTAATAAGACATAGAGAAACAAATCACAGAAAATAGTTGTTTAATAAGCATAATGAGGGGTGCCTGGGTGGCTCAGTCGGTTAAGCATCTGACTTCAGTTCAGTTCATGATCTCATGGTTCATGAGTTCAAGCCCTGTGTCAGGCTCTGTGCTGACATCTCAGAGCTTGAGCCTACTTCGGAGTCTGTGTGTGTCTCTCTCTCTGCCCCTTTCTCTCTCTCTCTCTCTCAAAAATAAACATTACCAAAAATAAAAAAAATAAACATTATGAAAATATCCCCACTTCACATTTAATAAGAAGTAATTATTAACTATGTACCATGTTTTGCCTGTCAATATGCACTCCTAGTACAACTGCATATTAATAACACCTGTCAAAAAGGCAATTGGACAACTGGAAAAAGCTTTAAATCTATAACTTACATTTTAACCTATTTTTTTATTTTATTTTAGAGAGAGAGAGAGAGAGCATGAGCAGGGGAGAGGAGCAGGGGGAAAGAAAGAATCTTAAGCAGTCTCCACACTCAGCATGGAACCCCACATGGGACTGGATCCCATGACCCTGGGATCATGACCTGAGCCAAAATGAAGGGTCAAAGGCTCAACTTACTGAGCCACCCAGGCGCCCCTAACCTAACAATTTCAGTTCTAGGATTCTACCCTTAGGAAGTCACTAGAGATGGGGAGATGTGAAAAATGATTCATGGACAGGAATGAACACTGAAGAGTTCTTTAAATACAGAAAATTAGAAGCAACCTAAATGCCCAATTGTAAGTTAATCATTGCATAATTTATAGAATAGGCTTATGGTACCATATTATACAGCTATTAAAATATTATTTTCAAAGAACATTGAGTATTATAGGAAATTTCTCATTGCATAATTTAAATGAATAGAAATAAGTGATAAATATATAATATATATGTGTGCATTGAAAGGAATGTGAAATATTTATAAAAGTTATTTCTGGGTCCTGCCTTTATGAATAATCTTTATTTTGTCCTTTATACTTTTCTTCAATTGTCAGTGTTTTAATGTAAACATGTAATATTTTTATCAGAAAAGCACTAAATTTTATTTTTATACCTAATAACTTTAGGGAAAAATAACCTGTGAAACACAATGCATTTCATTTTCAAAATATTGTATTTTCATAAAGTTTTGTTTTTTTTAATTCCAAACTTTTGCTTTAAACTTACCTCTCTGAAATAAAATTTTCAGTTTTAGGAAGTGACATTTTAGCACTTGTTAGTCTATTGGGAAATTTTACCAGACTAACCCTCAGCTCAAACTAGTAGAGATTGATGGACACATATGTTGAGTAATGCACACTGATTTTTCACAGGAATGGAAACATTTGTAGAGATTGATAGAGCAAGTCTTTTCAGACAATATACACTTTGCTTTTCCAGACATTCACACTAAAAAAAAAGAAGAAGAAAAGAACACAGTTTTCTTAGGTGGATCTTTCCACCTCTCTATTTGTTTTGGGCTAAAAAGCAAGCATGTCTTCTGAACTTCCATGTCTGAAAATAGTGTTCTGGAGGAAACAAACGTAAAATATAAATAAAAAGAAAATCCACTAATAAAAAGTTCCTTGATTACATGCACAATGCTGATGAAAGCATTTGATTACATTATGCCTTGGCTTTTACATTTTTAAAAATTAAGATAATACCTGTGTTATCACTGTGGTTTTAAATTTTGCATCTCAAAAAGGCTTTACCTCCTCTATATGTCCAGGAGCGTTTGGAATAGTCCTGTCCTCTCTCATCCACAGTAACACCACAAAAATCTTCTAAACAACCAACTTCCTTATGTTTCTTTTCTTAGGAGTCTTCAAAGGCCCTTGCCTTCCGGATAGTTGTAAAGAGGTAAGCACTTATTTGAAGGATTTACAACCCATTTCTTCTGCCTAAACTTCTGTCCTTCCTTACTCTTCTGCCCCTACTACTCCTCACACTATGTTCTGGCTGTCAAGATTTTGCAAACAAGCTGGGTTATTTCTAGATTATGTGTCTTTGTTGGCTGTTCCTTCTGCATTAAATGCATTTCCTCAGCTTCTTTGCCTAGCAAGAAAAACGTCCTGTAAGATGCATCACAGATACAATTGTCTTGGTGAAATTTGCCTGCTTGCTCCAGGGTAAATTTGTCCTCCTTCCTCTTCACTCCCATACCATCCTTAGGTCTGCTTTGTACCATTTATTGTGTTATTATGTATGTATATAAGTTTTAATTTATGGCTTTGCCCTCCAACCGACTGTGGCTCTGTAAGGATGGGAATAGTGTGGGTTTCCCATTGCTCTAGGTATTCAAGTCCAATGTTAGAACCAAAGGATGAAGCAGGCTGTAGTACCAACCCAACCTTGGTTGGATAGTTTACCAAGACAACTATGGGTACCCCTTTCAGCTCATAGCATATGGGATTCCCTTGCCCAGTTTGCCATTCTGACTGGAGAAGGAGGAAGAGTTGGTCCTGGAGGCTGGGGCAGACCTTGGTAGCAGTGTATCTTTTCCAACTTTAAGCAGCAACTTGAATAAGTACTGTTTCTTCAGATCCCACTGTTTCTTGATATCCCAGGGCTCTGATAAATGAAAAATAGCTCTCCTCACTATAAAACATTTGAGGAAACTGCTGAGCCAATAATAACTAGCATTTTTAAACATTTACTCTGTGCCAGGCATTCTTCTATGGGCTTTACGTATATTAATGCACTTTATCCTCATGGTAACTCCATGAGGTAGATATCATTAGTGTAGATTAGAAAAATGCAAACATAGTTCATAAAAATTGTTTAAATATACATTGTAAATAAGTGGCAGAACTGAGGTTCCAACCCAGGCAATATGATCCAGGTTTCTACAGCCATGATCAAGGGTACATTGTCTTCAGAATTATTGCTACCTTCTTAAATTGTTAGCCTCTGACCAGTTATGGAGCTCAAGGTCAGAGCTAACTGAGCATAACTGTTTTCTAAAGTTTTCTTTCAAAATCTTTCTCTGCTGTTTACACATTGCAGCCATTTTACCTTAAAATACACAAATCTGATCATATTACTCCCCAGCAGAAGAGTCCTCCAATAACATCTCCACTGCTTTGGAGATAGTACCCAAACACCTGAGCATAAAATGAAAAGCTTTGTATGAGATGGGCCCACTATTCTAGTGTCAGATCTGGGCTTGTTAAAAGCTAGAACCAAAGTAGATAATTAGGCCACAAGGAAACCCCAAGTGCAGCTACAAGATCTAAGGCTCACTATAACATCTGTGCCCTAAATGCCCCAGAACTTCTCCAAATACATTTTGTCATGCATTACACATGTTTCCTACATGACCTTTTCCCCTTTTCCTGAAAAATTCTTATTTATCCCAAAGTATTGAGCTAGGTCAAGTGTTGAGCTTGGAGACAAAAGACTCCACTTTGAGCCTTCAGCAGGAATGCTGCTGGCAGCTGGAGGACTTTGGTCCTAAACAACTCCTAAAGTGCTTTGGATGGTATATCACTACGTCCATTCAACCTACTACCTTTTAGGGCCTGTAACTGTGCCACAGTTATTGACTTCTGGGTTTTATTTCTTATTGTGTCATGAAGGCTTCTCCATTCTGGCCATTGCCTACTACAAGGGTGTAATTTGAAATATCGCTGTGTCTATAAACATTCCTGTATCTTGCCTCACTCCACCTTTCTCCTATACAGAATTATTATCTCTCTTTTCTGTGTCCCCATGTTATTTTATTGATACTTCTTCTAGTACTTACCTCATTGTGTAATGATTCATACTCACATGCCTCTCTTCCCTTACTCAACTATTAGCACCTTAAGGGTAGGGTATCTGATTTGTTCCTATTTGTAACCAGCTCAGTATCTGGCTGATAGTAGATGATCATAAATGTTTAATGAATAAACTAATAAATGTAGCTTAAAGCAGTGACTGTCTACCTCTTCATCAATTGGTGGAGCAGACGGAACAGCCAACTGTATGAACAAAAGCCATCAAGCATGTCCAACAAAAGTGACTGAGTGTGTATAGGGAGGCGGTAAAGTAAACAATATCTCAAGGGTCACAGCTGTTTCACTCTGCCTTTCAGCTAAGAAATGCCATGATTTACTTTCTGCTCTTGCCAAGGATGAAGAAATAAAGTCATAAACAAAAAGTGAAGGAGTGAGGAATTACTCAGTTTGGATGGACAGGTCAATCTGTTTGCCCACCTGTGGCCAAGCAAGTACAATCAAAGAATAATATACTTTCCTCTTCTGTCCCCATTTCAATCTTTATTCTTTTAACAAAAATGAAGGGATCGTCAATGAGAAATGTAGTTTCAAACTCGATATCACTATCAAAATTGGTTTTATAGACAGAATTGGGTATCCCCAACATTGTAGGGACTGTTTCAAAATTTCTGCCCCCAATACTCCCCTTCTTGCTTCAGGTTGCTAAACTCTAACAGTGCTCCTGTGTAATAACTATTTCACAGGGATTTTAGGAGGATTTAACAGATTAAGAATTGACAAATATAGAAACCCTTAAGATAGTACGCATGGCATGTGCCTAATAAATATTTTTATTTTATTTATTTTCCTGTAACAGTTTAAGTTCTGTAACAAATTATTTATGTGTGTGGAAGGTTTGGAGGAATAAGGTCAATATGGCAGTTTGTATGTAATTTGTTTTGGAAATTTTTTATTTATTAAAGTAACATAGATACATAGTAAAACTTCAAACAGTATAAAGCAATATTAAATGACCTCCTCTCCCCAAACCTGCTGTTAGCATGGTTATTCTAAACCACATGCTGAAATTTATTTCTTTCCAATGTGTCAGTTTTAAATACCAACTATAAACTTGCCTATGAAAGATTAAGAATTTATTTATCTTATTTCATCCCTACTAATTTTATATATATGAGTACTTAATTCTTCAATTGGTTTCATTTTTATCTTTAGGTTTTATATATACACTCATGTATATACATAAACATATATATACACATATGTACATATATTACTATTTTTGTCATCATATACTTTATTCCTTGATATCTACCATGTAAATAATTATAAATTTGAAGAACCTCATGCCCAGTGATTTTCAGGTAAACTAACTCATTGGTAGGCAGGGGAATGGGGCTGAATTGTAGTGTTGCCTATTTCTGTGGCTAATTTCAAGCTACTATCCTGACTGTACATTCCCTTTTATAATTACAATCATATTCAATTTTTTTCCTGTGGTTTGATGTTTTTAAAAAATCAATAAGCTGCATTTATAAAATTATGGTTATGCAAATGTTATTCAATATAGAACCAAATATTATGATTTCTCACAGAGAAAGAAACATAATCCTGATAGGAAATAAAGTAGATCATCAAATAAACTAGAATTTTCAAGTTCTAATTGTATTTTAGAAATAATTAAATCTAGGGGCACCTGGGTGGCTCAGTCGGTTAAGCGGTTGACTTCAGCTCAGGTCCTGATCTCACAGTTCATGGGTTCCGCCCCACATCGGGCTCTGTGGTGAGAGCTCAGAACCTGAAGCCTGCTTTGGATTCTGTGTCTCCCTCTCTCTCTGTTCCTCCCCTGCTCAAACTCTGTCTCTGTCTCTGAAAAATAAATAAATGTGAAAGAAAAGAAAAGAAAAAAAGAAAGAAAAGAAAAGAAAAGAGAAAGAAAGAAAGAAAGAAAGAAAGAAAGAAAGAAAGAAAGAAAGAAAGAAAGAAAGAAAGAAAGAAAGAATTAAATCTATCATTCTGAAGGAGGAGGTGATCCTTCCAAAATTGAAAAATGAAAATACAAGGTAGCAGGAACAACAGATAACAGAAAATATGTGCTACCTTTTACACAGTTTTAATTACAGAAGCATGCTGTCTTGCAAAACACTTTGGAGGACATCCAGAAGTCTTCACATTATTAAGGGTTACCACCAAAAAGAGAACAGACATGGCACAAAAACAGACACATAGACCAATGGAATAGAATAGAAACCCCAGAACTAGACCCACAAACGTATGGCCAACTCATCTTTGACAAAGCAGGAAAGAACATCCAATGGAAAAAAGACAGCCTCTTTAACAAATGGTGCTGGGAGAACTGGACAGCAACATGCAGAAGGTTGAAACTAGAACACTTTCTCACACCATTCACAAAAATAAACTCAAAATGGATAAAGGACCTGAATGTGAGACAGGAAACCATCAAAACCTTAGAGGAGAAAGCAGGAAAAGACCTCTCTGACCTCAGCCGTAGCAATCTCTTACTCGACACATCCCCAAAGGCAAGGGAATTAAAAGCAAAAGTGAATTACTGGGACCTTATGAAGATAGAAAACCTTCTGCACAGCAAAGGAAACAACCAACAAAACTAAAAGGCAACCAACGGAATGGGAAAAGATATTTGCAAATGACATATCGGACAAAGGGCTAGTATCCAAAATCTATAAAGAGCTCACCAAACTCCACACCCGAAAAACAAATAACCCAGTGAAGAACTGGGCAGAAAACATGAATAGACACTTCTCTAAAGAAGACATCCGGATGGCCAACAGGCACATGAAAAGATGTTCAGCGTCGCTCCTTATCAGGGAAATACAAATCAAAACCACACTCAGGTATCACCTCACGCCAGTCAGAGTGGCCAAAATGAACAAATCAGGAGACTATAGATGCTGGAGAGGATGTGGAGAAACGGGAACCCTCTTGCACTGTTGGTGGGAATGCAAAGTGGTGCAGCCACTCTGGAAAGCAGTGTGGAGGTTCCTCAGAAAATTAAAAATAGACCTACCCTATGACCCAGCAATAGCACTGCTAGGAATTTATCCAAGGGATACAGGAGTACTGATGCATAGGGGCACTTGTACCCCAATGTTCATAGCAGCACTCTCAACAATAGCCAAATTATGGAAAGAGCCTAAATGTCCATCAACTGATGAATGGATAAAGAAATTGTGGTTTATATACACAATGGAATACTATGTGGCAATGAGAAAAAATGAAATATGGCCTTTTGTAGCAACGTGGATGGAACTGGAGAGTGTGATGCTAAGTGAAATAAGCCATACAGAGAAAGACAGATACCATATGGTTTCACTCTTATGTGGATCCTGAGAAACGTAACAGGAACCCATGGGGGAGGGGGAGGAAAAAAGAAAAAAAAAAAAAGAGGTTAGAGTGGGAGAGAGCCAAAGCATAAGAGACTGTTAAAAACTGAGAACAAACTGAGGGTTGATGGGGGGTGGGAGGGAGGAGAGGGTGGGTGATGGGTATTGAGGAGGGCAGCTTTTGGGATGAGCACTGGGTGTTGTATGGAAACCAATTTGACAATAAATTTCATATAATAAAAAAAAAAAGAGAGAACAGACAGAAAATTATTTCCTACTCATATTAAAATGACCCTACAAAGGAAACAACCAGAAAAATGGACCTAGATTCCTAGTAGGAATTTGAGTGATGTGAAACAAAGTGGAGACAGATTTGTGGTTTTGTATAAGCATGTAAAATCAAGCCTTCTTGCCTGAGAAATTATTGGCAACTGCAGACTTGTTGCTTCTCCAAGTACATGTAAATACTCAGATGCAAAATTGCCTATCTTCTCTGACTCATATTTTCTGCTGGTTTCCACCATTTGTTGGAATAATGCAAGTTTTTGTGGTGATTAAAATGTTTTATTTCTTCACTGTTCAATTTTCTTCATTTGTTCATTCATTCAACAGTAGTCACTAGCCACAGGTGGCTACAAAGCAACTAGGAAAGAAATATTTAACTTTATGCAATTTTAATTCCATTTTCGTGAAAAGCCACATGTGACTAGTTGACTATGTACTGGCAGTGCAGTTCTTACAAAAGCTATAGACAAAGAAAAGACAGAGACGCCTCCACTGGGGACTCTACAGTTTGGCCTGGGAATGAAACAATCTGCTCATCTCTTACTTAGAAAGTCCTCTTTGGTCTGGAGGTCTGGGTCACATAGGAGAAAATAAGAGAGTCAGCAACTTAGTGACATTAAATCTGTGCTACAGGAGGCTGAATATTCTAACCATGAAAATCAAATCATTTCATTCTCTTTCTTGCTCAGTGTCATGATACATTTTGTGTTGGTTCATATTTGGGCTTTGATGTTCTTGCATGTATCCCTTTGTTATTTCTGGAGATTCTAAATGCTTTTGCTTTACCTGCTGGGCACAAGAACCATATGCCTTCAAACTGTTAAGAGCTTCCAGCTGATTTTTTAATGATATATTTTTGTTTGTTTGTTTTAATGTTATATGTTTAATGGGCTCCACCTTTCATGAAGATCCTGTGAATTCGTACACTCATTTCAGCCTCTGCTTTCTTTACCTGCTCAATAGCTGACATCTTGGGTTTTCTTGTCATATTCTTGAATTCATTCATTCATACATTAAATAAATATTTGTTGAATGCCTACTAAATGCCAGATACTTTCATAAATATTGGGAAATCAGCAGTGAACAAAACCAAGTCCCTGAACTCATATTCCATTAAGGGGAGCTACCAGGGTAAACAAATAAATAAAAATAATATACCAGGCAGGGAAAATAAAGCAGAGTAAGGGGGATAGAGAATGCTGTGAATGGAAAAAGGTATGTTGCCATTTTACAGGTTGGTCATGAAAGGCTTTAAGATGGCATTTAAGGGAGGGGAGGGTGGGTGATGGGTATTGAGGAGGGCACCTTTTGGGATGAGCACTGGGTGTTGTATGGAAACCAATTTGACAATAAATTTCATATATTGAAAAAAAAAAGATGGCATTTAGCACAGAGGCCTAAAAGGAGAAAGAAGAAAGCCATGTGAATATCAGGTAAAGAACATAGCCCAGCAGAGGGAACTGCAAATGCAAATGTTCCCAGGTGAGATTTGTGGGGGTGATTAGTTGAGCTCTTTGTCCATGGAAAGCGTTTGTCAACCTGTCCTAATCTGTGTGAATGGGAGAGCACAGGCAGGACACCTTTTAAAGAAGGTTTTAACTCTAGGGCAGGAACACCTTTGTTTGAGAAGGAAGATCATAACTGCATGCTGATTCAGTGTGTGTGTGTGTGTGTGTGTGTGTGTGTGTGTGTGTGTTAGAGGTGGGTGATGTAAGAAAAGTCACCTGGCTGTCTGGCAACAGTTCTTTAATTACTTGGACTTCTCCATCATGACCCAGTTGAATTCTGGGTTCACAGTTTCCTCTGCAACCACAGGTTTTCTTTGTGTTCTAGACTATGCTTTCTCAGTTCTGATTTATCAAACAAAAGAATTCCTACTGCTTTTCATATTATAAAAAATGCCTCAGTATATGTGTTTGCTGATGTCTTCATTTTCAGATTGGGGCTATATATAGGTTGTTCTCTACTAACAATTTTAATAGGATTTTGGAAGGAAAGTAAATTTACGTAGCACCTCAAACTTGAAATCAGAATTCTTATGGGCTGTTGTGGCTGGAGTCCGAGACAGAGCAGACTGTATGGGATAGTCCTGAGTAGGCCATCGCAGGAGGAAAACATTAGAGATCAGTCTTTATTTCTATGTTCTGAGAGTCTTACTATGTGAAGATGGCAGTAACTGGGCTGTTATGGTTTTGTTGTTGGTAGTATGCTAAAATTTGATATCGTAAGACTATAAATCAGGGGCCTCACAGACTGAGTGACTTGTGGAGGGTCCATAGTAAGGTAAGATAATAGATAAGTTTGGGGATACAGACATCAGTAACAATGGCTTATCAACATCAGCATGAAATGGGTATTTCCCTCAAAATACAAAGACATCTCAAATGAGAAAGTGTGTTCTAAAGAGTCTGGGTGTATAGTTTAACAAGATTCTGTTTTAATATCTTTTACTCATCTTTCCTAAAATGGGAGGGATCTTGAGGAAGGCTAGTCTTGTAGTTAAAAGTGAAGACTCCAGAGCCATATTTAGAGGGGTTGAAATCTATCAGTTAAATGCAATAACATGTTAAATAAGCAGTAGCCTGCAGACCTGAAACACTGGGAGCCAGAAATGGCTCCATTAAATAAATGTGTACTGATTATCATTATGTGGCAGGCCCTGTGCTGGTCCCTGGGGCCAGAGAGACAGGAAATGTATTTTTCTGTAGATAGGGACTTCACAGCTGGATAGGGAAATAGTAGCATAAAGAAATGATTACTACTGTCTAAATTTTCTAGGTCAAATTCAAGAATAAAGATATGATGTCAAAATCATATACATGTAACTTCACCATTAGAATATGAGATATCTTACATGTATGTTAAACTATGCTTTCAAATCACGTATCAGAAGCTATGTAACTCAGAAAAGTGCTAGTACATGATAGGAATAAATGGAACTGAATTAAAATGTAAAGACTATTAACGGTATTACTAACAAATTTGATAACATAGTGAAAATATCCTAAATACTAAAATAAAGGAGGTAATTTAGAGAATTCCCCCTCACTTTACAAATATAGAAACTGTAACCTGGAGACTTATCTGGGAAAGACCTAGAATGTAAGGCTGGATGCAAACTTTCAGTCAGAAGTTCTTTTCTACTGTAGGTGAATGATAAAAATCTCAGATAAGTCTCCCACAGCACACACAAAGGCACAGAAATTAATTTTATCAAGTCACAGCACCCATAATAATAGGAAGTTCCACTTCTCTTCACTTCTTTCATTTTAACCAATTATCCATTGATTCAAAAATATGAAGAGAGGTATCTATTCCAGACCCTAAACTAAATGCTGGAGATGTAACTGTTGCCCTCATAGAATTCATGGTCTAGTAGGGAACATAGCTGAAAACAGTATAATAATAATAATATATTATAATATAAATATACTATAATTATAATTTTTACAGTTATATGCACCCCCCCACATATATATATATACATATATATATATATATACACACACATATATATGTATAGTGTATATATGTATATATGTATAACAAATAATATAATTGCCAGGTAACTATAAAAAGAATTTATTGCTCTATATGTATCATGGAAAACAGGACCGAGGGTAATTGTGAAGCCAGTAAAGGTTGTAAAGAGGTTCCCTTGATCATGTTGCTGAAGAATGAGTAGGATCCTTCAAGGGGTCCTGGGAGGCAGCTAACCTAGGTTAATGTGCCCTCCTTCAGATGTTTTCATAAGCTTATCTCAACATGAAGGGATTCAGAGGTCTAATTTTGTCACCTCCTGGGCTCCACTTGCTGTTCTACTCACTGAGACACTTGTTCTTGACTTGTGCACTTGAAACACTGCCTCAGCTCTACCATTTGCTATTTTCCTGGCTGCAAAGTGATGGGGGTGTTGGATTTATATCATTGCTACTTTTATCTATTTACATATTTTTCTGCTCACTAGGAATGGGGTTGTGGTGGATAGGAAGTCAGTTAAACTTTACTAAAAACGTGCTGTGGAGAATTGGCTATATTATTTTGCTGTTAAAAAGGGGAGGAGATGGAGCACCTGGATGGCTCAGTCAATTGAGTGTTGGACTCTTGATTTGGCACAGGTCACAATCTCCCAGTTCATGGGATCAAGCCCCACATCAGGCTCTGCACTGATGGCATGGAGCCTGTTTGGGATACTTTCCATCTCTCTCTCTCTCTCTCTCTCTCTCTCTGCCTCTCCCCTGCTCTCTCTCTTGTTCTTAAAATAAATAAAGAAATAAGGAGAACTACAAGGTACTCAGCCTTTGGGAATATGGCTTACAAATAAATTTTCCATTGCAAATATCCCCACTCCTTCTTCAGGAGAGAAATCAGAATGGAAGACATGATCCCAGTTGCAAGCTCACTTGAAACTATAAAATGTGCCTGTTGCAATAAACTCAGACTACTCAAGATGGTACAGTGATTATTTTGAAAGGGGAGAATTTCATTTTAAAATGAGTATTGATTTCTTTTATTATTAGAACAAAACATGCACACTGAGTATAATACAGAAAATTATAAGGAGGAAAGCAAAATTACCCAGCAATCCCATCTTCCTGGGTTAGTTACATAGATAACACTGTGGAATATTTTCTTAACATCTTTCTACTAATTATATGACATTATATTTGGAAGAAAAAATAAGCCACTTGACATATTGAAGTTTTTTAGTAGAATCCAGTTCTAATAGTAAAAAGCTTTGTTATATTTTCTATTTCATTTGCTCAAATTATCTGCCCTTCTTTGGATTTTCTGAGCAGTAAGCAGAAGCTACTTCCTTTCTCTTTCCAATGCATTTCTGTCACTATTTTCTCAGCTCACTTTTCCCCTCTTTCTCTAAGCTTGTGATCATCATGTTACTCTGCATCTTTCAGGTTTCTGTATTTGTCTTCCATGATACCTCAGTTGAGTCGAAACTCTCTCCTACTAGAAGAATTTTCATAAAACAATATTAACAATAAGATAGAGAATTGATATTTGAACCTGACTAAATTAGCCTCTTCTTAGAATATTACAACAATGAACGAGAACAAGGGCATATAGAGCTTTTGGATTGCTATATTACACAGAGATATATAGTACCAATTATTTAAATCTTGGGTAACCTTACACTTTTAGATCAAAGGACAGGCGAAAATTTAGCTCTACCTCAGTGGGATACCATCTTAAGATAGAAAAATAGAAAAGGAAAAATGGTAAGAAGTTGGAAATACAGATATACATAAAATAGGAGAATTCCTGGAAAGCTACAAATGCTTCAAATAAAGAGTCCTCCTTAAATTACTGAGTAAAACATTATTCATGCTGTTGTGATTAGGGTAACCTTAGGTGTAGCACTCTTCAGAGAACTGATCATTAATAAAACCATAATGGTGAGGTTGTTAACTAGAAATTATCATATTAGTTATTTCTGAGTTCGGCATATCAGAGTCTGGGCCATGCTTCTAAAACAATGATTAACAAATAGTGTGTTCAACAAATATTTGTTGAACAAATGAATGAATACTGTATTGAATTTGGAAGTGTTTGATCGCTTGTAAGATTGAGTCTATAGGAGGCAGAATTAATATTCAGCATTGAAGTTTGCTACAAGTATCAGCAATAAGACAACCCTCATTGTCATTTAAAAGTGTAGGAACAAAAGTCAGGACAGTACTAAATAATAAACTAAAATTGAGTGGCTAGGATGCTGGAGGCAGGAGTAGAGCCAACTTCTGGGGGAAAATAAGATGGTAGGATCCCCACAGTATTGAGGATATCAAGTGGTCACACTGTGTACTTCAGCCAAGCACAATGCCAGGAACAGATTGCTGCTCAGTAAGTAAGATTTGTTAAGTGGGTGAATAATGAACTCTAACCCAGAAGAGTGGGTGGGCACCCACATAAGAGTGTATGGGTGTGGGGGGGTGTGTACTCAGATATATCAGTCACAAGGCAGCAAGGGACCTAATGAGTAATTGTTGTTACAGCAATTTTCATAGGTTTAGTTATGCATACAAAAGATTTCACCTTAGACTACTACCTCAAATGGCCTAATATCTCCTCACAGAAACTGACAGAATCGATTCCAATCACTTGGGGTAATATCGATAGACCTCACCCCAAAGCAGAAATAGTGCATGGTCTTCTTATTTAAACAGTTTTACCTTGTAAAAATTCAAGATTTAAGAAAGAAATGATGCAAGTAGTATTTGTGGGGTTTTTTTCTTTTTCTTTTCTATAACATTGAGCATTAGGCTCAAGGGATAGTACAGATTGGTATTATTTTCAGTTTATGAATTGGTCTTTACAAAAATCTATGGGGTCAGTTTTATATCCCCTTTATTAGTTGGAAAAATTGGTGTTCATTGAGTGAAAATGAGTGAAAAGCAAAGTTCAATGCTTTCCAAACTTTATGTGTATGAGAATCAGAAAATCTTGTTAAAATGCAGATTCTGATCCAGCAGGCTTTTGTGGCATGGGTGTATGTATTTTTTTTCTAATTTTTATTTATTTATTTTAAGAGAGATAGAAAGAATGCAAGTGGGAGAGAGGCAGAGAGAGAGAGAGAGAGAGAGAGAGAGAGAGAGAATCCCAACCAGGCTCCACACTGTTAGTGCAGAGCTCAATGACAGGCTAGATCCCATGAACTGTGAGATCATGACCTGAGCCAAAATCAAGACTCAGACACTTAACCGACTGAGCCACTCAGGCACCCCTGGGTGTATGTATTTCTGTGAAGCTATCAGGTGATGCTTTGTAGCTGGTCCAACTACCTTCCTTGAAGTAACAAATAACTAAGAGACTCATTCAATGTGACAAAGCTAAAAATGTTAGGACCAGGATTTGAACTAAGCTCTTCTTACGGTAAATCTGAGACCAAAAACCATGGAGTTAGAATTCTGTTTCCCAAAAGATAAGAAAACAAAGATTAATGAGGACCTATCACCTTCTTGACACTGTCTCACACCCTTTGAGCAGGAGAGAAAATCCTAATTACTCTGATAGGAATCAGGAGACTGTAATAGGAAACTTCTTCTCTCCTTGAGATATTTTCCAATAAAACTTCCAGATTTCACTTGCTATTATTGATTAACCTGCTCTTGTCAAAGTTGTCAATGATTTCCTTGATTTTAAAAACAATGGACATTTTTTTTAACTTGACAACTCAGGAGTATTTGACACTGAAGATCATTCCTTTTCCTCCTCCCTTGATGTCTGTCTTAATGCTCCATTTGTGTTTTACCTCTCTGGCTGCTGCTTCCTAGTCTTCTGTGTAGGGTCCTTTTCATCTGCCCCTCTTTCTTGTGTTTCCTGAGTATTGGTTCTTGGACCCAGCCTTATTTTACTTTGCCCTCTTTCCCTATGGGATCAATGTTTAACTCTTGCATAGAATTCAACTTTCACCTTCAAGTTTTAACCTCCAGATTATACCTTTAGCTTAGATCTTTATACTCCAGATCTTTATACTTATTAAATATCTATAGCCCAATTTATACTTATTAAATATCTATAGCCCAAAACTAAACTGAATTAACTCATCTTTTTCCCTTAAATTATTTTTTTTAATGTGTCATATCTTTGGTAAATCCATCCACCTGGTTGCCCTCTTCACTTCCTCTTTTACTTCCTACATTCCCTTCCCTCTTACTTCCTACATTTAATCTAATTTTATAGATTGATTCTCCTAAATGGCTTTCAAATAACTTTCATCTCTCCACTTGCACAACATCTGCCTATTTCAGATTCACATCTCATTCCTTGATCATTGACAAACCCTTCTAACCTCTGGCCTTATTTCTTCCTAATCCATTTTCCACACTACTTCTAGAGTAATCATTCTAAAATACTAATGTGATTGTGTCACAATCTTGCTTAAAGTGCTCTCCTTTGTTTTAGTATAGTTGGTAAATTCCTTAAGTAACATTGAAAGTACAATATGTCCCTTTGTACTTTTCCTGATCATTGCCCATCATTGATATCCTTCTCCTTATGAACAAGACCATAAGCGTCCTGGCCTATTTTTAGTTTCTCCATATGGCATGCTTTGTCATATATTTATGCCTTTCTGCTATCAATCTTTTTAGAACCACCAGAACACTCAATGGCCATTTTCCAAGCTAACCTCAATGTTCCCTCTATGATACCACCTCTTCAAGGAAACTTTCCATAATTCTTTCAGGCTAGGTGTTCTCCTCTTATATGTACTAACATAGCACTCTGGTTTATATCTTAGCACTGAATACACTGTATTACACTGTCCTTTTAGAGTATGAGCATTCTGAGGACAGCAATTGTGTCTTCACTTCTGAATAACCAGAACAATGGACAGAGCCTGGAAGTTCAATTAACTTTTGCTGATGAGTGATGTTGGGAAAAAGCCACTTTCTTGACTAATTAGTCAAGGGTTTCCTTTCAATGTTTCACCATTTTGCAGGAATCATACATTCTAAAATCACAGATCTTAATGAGTGATTTAAGCTTAATTTCTTTAAGCTTATGAGCTTAATTTCTTTAAGCAGTACATGACCAGACACATCCTGTTAAAAACATTCAATAGTAAAGGACTCTCACTAGAAAATAACATTTTATCATTTACAAGAGGTCTAATTATCACACTGACAAGAAGATTAGACTGGGTTTCCTTCACTCTTAACTTTTACCCAGTAGCACACTCTTGGCAAAGGGAGTGAATGGATCTCAGACTAGTTGCTTTAACTCCTTTCTCCCTAACTTTATATCAGGATGGAGTGATTCTCTACTCATGATAGAAAGACAAAATAAATGGCTTGAATGGAGACATAAATGGTGTTCCTGTGGATTGGGGCTTGTTCTTATTTTCCAGAATCTTTTTGGTGAATGCATTTTTATTTTCATAACACAAGTAAAACAGTTAAAATTATCAAATTAACACCTGTGCATTTAAAAAGATTCAAAAAATATAAAGCATTCAGAGAAGAGATAACACAAATCACATATAATCTTACATTTCTGTGATAGATTGTTAAAATTTTGATGTATATCTTTCCAAAATAAATGGGATCACATTATATATGCTGTTATGTATTTTTTGAAATCAATTATGTCATTCATTTACTTTATAACATGTGTCTAAGCATGTTGTCAAATCAAAATTATTGCCATGAAAAAATACTTTATTTCTATTCAAGAGATTTCAAAATGCAGATTGGCAAATAGAGTAGAATACTAATTACTAATCTTAAGGGTGTTATGAAAATTGGAAATTGCCAACCTTATGTTTTTTTTGTATGTTTGTACAAAACATTTTAATTATGTGAAAAATTTATGGAAATAAAGCTGTGATGTTCAAAATGCTAGCCATTTGCCACATGTGGCTACTTAAATTTAAATTAATTAAAATAAAATAAAATTAATAATTTATTACTGCAGTTGCACTAGCCAGATTTCAAGTGCTTAATAGCCACATATTACAAGTGCTTCTAGCATTAGAGAGCACAGATGTAAAATATTTCCATCATCACAGAATGTTCTATTGGGGAGTGTTGGTGTAGAGTTCTAATATATATGTTACAATTTAAGTTTAACAATTTGTTGAGCATCAAGTATGTGTCAGATGTTATGTTAGACACCTTTCACTTTTCTAGTGGTATTTTACTTAATACTCCCCAAAAGTTGTGGGATAAATAGTTGCCATACCTACTTTTCAAGTTAAAAAAAAAAAATGGAGGCTCATGGAAGCAAATTGGCTTGATTGTAAGGGTTGGAAGTCAATTGTAATCCTCATGAAAGTGTACTGATTTGATTAAAAGGGTTGGAAATCAATTATAATCTGTCCAACATCACTGTGTTAGTATCTGGTCAGCTGGGGCACTTGGTCTCATGGTACATAAGCTGCTGATTTCCCATATCAGAATTGCCAGGAAAGTCACCCCTTTGAATTCCATGTTGAGAATCAACTTGGAGACAAGCATCTCCATTCACTCAGTTATTCTTTATGGCCACACTCCCTTTAATTGACCTGGACAGTTGAGCTGTGGCCCTCAGCCATTCTCCTAAGTTCTTAAAACCAAGATTCTCAACATTACTCACAAAACCCATCACAATCTTGTCTGAACTCTCTTGCATCATTTCCCATTCTCTACTTCCCAGCCGTGGGCCAGTCATGTCAAGTAATAATTCCCAGAGGAGGTATCATGTTTCCCATGTCTTCAGATAACTCATTCACTTGAACTGAAAGCTTCTTTTACTCTTTTCAACCTATCTAACGATTGATGGTTTTTAATACTCAGCTCAGGTCCTGACTCCCCCTAGATGCTTTGCCTTAACCACAGAATATGACTTAGGAATCCTTCTAATTTAGGATTTCTTATTGTGCCTTGTTATTTTTAATAAATCACACTTACCACAGTGTGATCATTGATTAACTTGTGTGTTTCTCCATTGACTATAATCTCCTTGAGAGTAAGGCTTATATCTTATTCTGCCACAATACCACATATAGGTTTAAATGTTCAATTCTGATAATTAAACAACTTCTTTTCCAGATATGAGATATCATCTGAAGATACAGAAGCAGAAGAAGAGAGAGTCCTCTCTTAGACAAAATATACCTCAAAGGATTAGTCTCCATCTTTCCTTCACATCCCACATCTTCTCTAAAACAGGTAAGGACAGTCACCTGTCTTTGATGGTCCTTAGACTAAGATCATCTCTAGGAATACCATGGCTGCTTGTTTCAGAATATGGGGAAAAAGAGGACAAGCACCATATAGAAGAGCCTGTAGCTGCCCAAGAAGGTACGGCCAGCACACTTTTCTCATAACTTTGTCCCCTTCCAAGGCTGGAGGTGGAGCTCTTTTCAAGTGCTTCAGAGGGAAGCTTCTTCTTCCCATCCCCCAACTGCCAGCCATGCTGTCTGAATCATTTGAGAAGTCCTCTCCACTCCTTCATTAACTCTCCTATGTGCCATATAGGGCTGGCTTGTGGTGACACCTGCCATAATGTGTCATCAGCTGACAGGCAATCACTTCGTAGAGGGTATTTCTCTGCTACAGAACACACATCAGATTGACACACTGCCTCTCCCTGATAGGGAAGAACAATTCTTCTACATCTTCAGGTAAAAAAAAGTGGTATAAAATGCCATGCTCCTGTAGCAATATGATGTGCATAGGGACATTATAAACAGGAGAGTTTTTATAACTGTCATTCACCTTCCTGGCCTTGGGATGTGTGACATGGTTGTGACAATCACTTGCCCTCATCTCAAGCATATTCATTTATCCATGCATTCATTTATTCATGTATTCAACAAATTTGGGGGGTACTTTCTAAGATTTAGGTACTTGCTGGAAGCTCCAAGGGGATGCAGGGGTAAACAAAACATGGTCCCTGACATTAAGAACATCTCATTCAAGCAGGAGACACAAGCACATAAACATGATTATAATGTAATGAGACAGGGGCTTGTAAAAGAGTCAGACATGAAGCACTGTCAGGCAGAGCACAATGGAAAAAGCCATTTATGAAGCCTGAGGGAATCAGGGAATGTTTCAAGGAGAAATGAAATAGGAGTTGATTTTTGAAGGAAAATGACATTTCATGCGAGCTGGGTAGGGAAGTCCTTCCTGGCAGTGGCAATAACAGGTGCAGAGGAGGTAGGTGTAAAGGGGTGTGAACCACAGTGCTCTGTGGCTGGAGCATGAGATAAGCAAGTGAGAGTCCAAGGAGATGGCATCAGATATGCCTTTGGGGAACATAGTATGTAAGGCCTTTGACAGTCTCATGTTGACAGTGGCTGGTCATCAGCTATTTAGTCAGGGTGGAGCACAGAGATTTTAAGGTGAATGCTTTCCAACTGAATCAGGAAAGTAATAGGCTTTTAAAACTTCTGTAGTTCCCCCTTGTTTATTTTTATCTTTTTCTGTATGTGTTTTCATAATGATTAAAAACTCTAAAATACACACATAAAAGTCCTGGTGGTTTACTTTTGTGAGTAGCATGAGAAGAGGGGAGCTTGGGAGACTAGATCTCACTTCATAGGGTAAGGCAGTTCACAGCAGCATAACAGAAAAAAAAAGAACAAGGAAGGAAGGAAAGCTGAGAACCATGGCGTTAGTGGAGTAAGGGAAGACGGGTCCCAGAGACACCAATCTGAGACAGAGAAGTGGTCAAGTGTACTTGTAGCCTAACTGGCTGATCCCTCTCCCAGGGAAGGCTGATCTGGTGTCAAGGGACTATTGCAGAGTAAGGGTCTAGAGGGCATGCAATGCATATATGAGGAAAAATCCATGAGGTGAGGTTAGAGAGACATGGAAAACACTAGAAATGGCAGACCCATCTAAGCAGGTAGAGGTTGATTGCTTTGCTGATTGTGTATTTGCTTAGACAAGATATGCCCAGTAAAACTTGTGTATGGGCATAGAGAGGTGGATAAGAAATGTATTATCAATAAGATAACCACGTGGGTCTTCCTTTTGTCCCCGAAAAAATATGGCCAACCCTAAAGGTAGGGAGGCTGTCTAAGATTATGCCAGGTGCTAGCAGCAAAGGTATTGAGATCAGACAGGAAAGAATAAGTCTAAATCTCAGCTCTACTGCCAAATTATGAAATAGGCATGAAAATACCTTTCAGCATGATTGAGACGACTATCTGAAATAATGTATGTAAAATATTTAGCCCATTGCCAGGCTTTCAAAGAATGGAGCTGTTATTTTACACAGTTTGTATGTTTTCTATGTAGCACAGTACTGAGCCCTCAAGAAACTTAGAAATATTCCTTGGCATGACTTCTCTTGGTTTGCAAGTGCACTGGAAGTTTAAATTAATCTTTTGCAAGTATAAGGCACACGAAGAGTTATCACCGGTTGGTATTGAAGGAGATAGTCATTTGTCAGTAATATTGACCCAAGGAAAACCAGTCAGGTGTAAAGAGGCATCACTTTGAATTGATGTGACAAATGAAGCTCCATCATTTGAATGAGGAGACAGTAATAGGGTCACTGGATCTTGTGGGCCTAATCTGACACATAGTTAAATAGTCATTGCAATCCCAATACACAAGATTCCTTAGTCATCTGTACAGTTAGGAGTTGGGGATATGGGTTGCTGCTAAGAGTAGAGGTAAAATTTGTGCACCTCGGGCATGAAAACCTGAAATAGAATGATTAGTTAGAAACAAACTGAAGGATTTGAAAAAGGCAGTAAATAGGTATCAATGTCCCAACAAAAATATTAGTACACTTAAAACTATTTCTTTGAATATATACATCACTTATCTGTTAAAATGAATCACTGATAAACCGTAAGTGTCCATCTCTGAAAGCCAGCAAATCTTATTTAAATTTAACCAAGAGCAGGCAAAATTTTGACAAGCTTCTATTCTTCCTTCAGCATTCAAGCTTATGTTTAATTCAGTGTTTCATCATTTGCAATGAAATAAACTTCTTCATGCTATGAAAAATTTACAAAATGTGAAGCAAAGGGAGTGTATTTCAGGTACACAATGATATTAGCTGCTCAAAAAAAAATTGTTCATGTAAGGCATGAACTTACACTTGTGTATTGAAGAGGGAGATAGGAGATAATATTAGAAGCTAAAGAAACAGAAAAGTGTATATTCAATTTCCAGAACCCCATATACAAATTGGAGTCTCATTGTCTGTCCAGCATTGTTCTAGAGACTGTGTAGATAGTGCACCTCCAATCTGCTGGTTTCCCCTGCCTCCTTTCTCTCACCCGCAATTCTGCCACAGTAATATGAATAAAATGAATATTTATGAAATTAATATGTAGTTCTAACACCGAATTTTAACTTCTTATGGTCCCCCTCCTTTCTTCTCCTTCTCCTCTTTGTCCTCCCTCTCCCCCTCTCTCCCACCCCTTGCAGCAGCAGGAAGCTGTGAACTCTGGGAGAAGTTCAGCTGTAGTCAGCTCCACCACCATCAGTAGTGAATGCTCTCCTGGCTTCATTAACACCACCTCGTTTCTGTTCTTACAGTCCTAGGAACTTCCCATAGTTTCTAATCTCAGTATTACTTCCTCTTCCCTTTTATTATTCAACTCTTCAAGCACTTTGGAAACATGTACTCTCTGTCAAAGTACCTCTATTCGAAATACACAGTGTGGTTTCTATTTTTCTCATTGGACCCAGATTAACTCAAGGTCTTATTAGCCCATGAGTATACATGAAGTCAGAGTAGCAATCATATCACAAAATATGTCTTTCCTATCATCTACTCATGCAGATCTTCGCCACCTGCCACATTTCTCTCACTCAAGTGTAATGAGGGTCAATAGGTAGATCTCCTGTGTGCCAGTTTGGTTGAGCAGAACCACTACATTGCTGAGTGTTCTGGGCGTCTGCCACCTCCTATCATGCCTCCCAGTCTCCATCATTGCTCTGTTGGAGCCTTCCTGGGTACTGCCACTCGTGCCAAAGCACTGCCATATGCTCCTCTGCATACAACATCATGTCTTTTCACATGGGAACAAAGCAACATTACTTGTGTCGCTGGAAATCAGACTCCCTCACAAAAATAACTCCTTCAACTCTGGTCTAAAACCCCAAGTTGGCATAGAGGAAGTGATAATTGAGGGTGCTGAGCAAGACCTGTGGGGCACCTAGCTAAATCTCAGTCTATCGTTCAGTGAGATATGGTTGCATGGTCATCTCTCCAGAAATGAGTAGCTGAGAGGGAGGCCATGTGCTGGGGTCTCAGAGGTGATGATCTCAGGTAGCCTAGGGGTGGACGAGGGCAGTGGCACTGAGAAATGACAGGCGCTTGTTTTTAAACAAATAATATATAAATGAATTGAATTTTAAAATGCACCACCACACCCCCAAAGTTATTCTTCATTAAACACTTTGGAACTCTTCATTGAGCTCCAGCAAGAGTTATTCCTGACCTCATGTGGCACCAAGGTAGCCACCAGGCCTTCCTGCTTGGAGAGATAAGGATGTGTGGTGCAGAGATTCAATTTCAGGGAAAAAAAGAATTAACAAAATTTCTTCTCTAACCAATAAGAATTTGTGAGAAATCAAAATGTCAACAATTATGTTTGAAAACAGTTTTTGCCAGAAAGTTTTTTATTGAGATATATTTTATATACAATAAATGTATTCATTTTCAGTATAGAGTTCAATGAACTTTGGCAAATGCATATAGAACAGTGGAATCACCTCCAAAAGTTCCTTCATTCCCTTCCCAGTAATTCTCCCTCAATATAACAACTAGTCTGATTTCCTTCACTTTATATTAGGTTTTCCTGGCTTAGAATTTCATACACATGAAAAAATACAGTATTTCTCTTTTGTGTCTGGCTTCTTTCACCCAACCTTATGTCTATAAGATTCATAAACAGAGAAAGTAGTTTGTTCTCTTTCATTGTTAGGAGTATTCCATGATCCCATTGTTGTGTGTCTTTTTCAGTTCTTAATTAGACACCTGGGCTATTCCCAGTTTTTGTTTTTTTTTTTTTTTTTGCTATTATGCATAAAACTAATATAAAAAAGTGAAAAGAAATAAAAAAGAAAAGCCCTATATTAGAGTACAAGCTACGCTGGTAGGACGAAACAATCCCAGTACATCGTGGCTTCTGCATGATAGAAGCTTATTTCTGCTGGTGTATATTCTAGAAGTGAAGAGCCCAGGGCTGAGGGTGGCTTTGTTCCCCCCAGGTTGATGGACTAGCTCTGCCATCCTCAAAACATGACTTTGATCTTTATATCTGAGGTGGCCATCCAATCATTGCCATTTCTCAGACAAAGGAAAAAGGAAGAGAGTATCCAAAATAAGAAGCTTTACTTAAGAAAGTGACTGGAGGTTATATTATGGACATCACAGCTGCATATATCCCATTAGCTGGAACTAATTCATGTGTCTACTCCTATTACAGCAGATGCTGGGAAATTTGTCTCCAGCTGGACAACCAAATGCCCAGTTAAAAGTTTGGGGCTCAGGGAACACATGCAGATATGTGGGTTGTGGTCTGAAAAAGCGTGCCCTGCTGATAAGCTAGGGGAGCTGATATCCAACCCATGCTCTGCTCATGAAGACAGTGAGTCCCAGTCTATCTTCTTCACACAAAACTTTGACAAGTCCTGTGTCCACAGAGCTGTCTCTGCCCCAAGGGCAACCTTTTTCTGATTGGTACAAGGTAACTATTTAGGCTAAGTGGCAGTTCTGGAAACTCCTAATAGAAGATATTAACAGCCCCTACCAGAGACTCTCTCTCTGTAGGGTTCATAACCAGTTCTTGGGACTGGGCAAAATAGGAAGAAGTTAGGAATAAACACCATCCTTTGTTTTGCAGCTTTCTCTCTCTCCTATGTGAGGCCACACCAAAATCTTCCTGTTTCAACCTAAGATAGGAGCTTGGCTAAAAATTAGCAGGGGCGCCTGGGTGGCTCAGTCAGTTAAACATCGAACTTTGGCTCAGGTCATGATGTCCTGTTCATTTGGGTTCGAGTCCTGCATCAGGCTCTGTGCTGACATCTTGGAGTCTGGAGACTGCTTTGGATTCTGTGTCTCCCTTTCTCCCTGCCCCACCCCTGCTCATGCTCTGTTTCTCTGTCTCTCAAATAAATGCACATTAAAATTTTTTTAATTACTTTTTGCAAATTGAGTACCTCTGATATCTTCCCCGCTATTTCATTCATATCCTTTATCCTCACTATATATTACATATAAGGAAACTGAGACTCAGAGATTTTGGGTAAATTAACTAGGAGCGTATAGCTAGTAGGCAATTAGATATGAATTTGGTCCCAGGTCTATCTGACTCAAAAGCCATTGCTTATTTTATTATACTGCCTATTAAGTTACAAGCACTGGTACCTTGTGATAAAAAATGAACTACTTGTAATATGAACCTTTTTAATAGAGAGGTTTCAGGAAACAGGACATCACCAGGGCCACACTGTCATTGTGGTTTACACTTCCCATGAACTCTTTCCAATAAACATTTCATTTAAATTTAATAAAGTAGTTAATAAAGCCATAAAGGTTAATTACTAGTTAAGGGAAAAATATGACTTCACTTTGGTGAACATGTGAAAAATGAATCAACTTCGTTTTGCAGTTAACCCAGGATTATACAGGCAATAAAGCATGATTATGGATTTAACATGTTAATTCCCAGTAGATTTAATAGCGGTGCTATGAAGTACATGACCAATCGCTAACCCATCTGACAAGACTTCAGACAGCACTAATCAAGATTAAATCACTTGGCCCACATGTGGATGCAATATATCTTTCAAGATGAAATGACTATAATTTGTCATCATGGAGTTATTATAAATGCCGATAGAATGAAAAGTGGAGAAGGGAAAGTGGGGAACGCAATCTATGATCTCAATCTGACACCTCACTTTGGTAGCCATTTTTCGAAAAAAATAACCTTTAATTTTTTCATAGCTTAAAGATTCTCTCTAGGGATGGCTCTAGTGGTTCATGATTTACTTATAATTTGTAGAATAAAGCAAAGCATCCACATCCCTTAAAATATTTTGCCTTTCCAAAAATAGACCATTGGCAGAGTCAGCTCTTTGTAGCACTAATATCCTACATTCAACATCTCTTTCTGTTTCATCAGTGTTGCTTTAATTCTTGAGAAACAGAATCCTAAATAATAGTATATTTTGTTAATCACGGATTGTACTACCTGGTTACCATAAAGGAAAAATGGTACATTGTTTTCATTACTTGAAGATTAGCAATAGGGATCTGAAAATGATGGGTCCTGGGCCAAATCTAGCCCACCAACTATTTTAGTATATGAAGTTTTATTGGTACTTAGCTACACTCTTTCAATTATGTAACATCTTTGGTTGCTTTCATGCTACTATGACAGAGATAACTAGTTGTTACAGAGACCATATTCCTACAAAACCTAAACTATTTGCTGTCTGAAACATGGTTATTTTGGGGGCCATCTGTCTCTCCCATTCATATCATGCATTTTAGACTTTGGTTCCCAATTTCTTTAAAGTCTCACATCAAAACTTCTCCCTCATAGTAGTGAGAATTAAATATAGGAACATGTGTTCTAATGAACAACGGGTGCTTAAAAATATGAATTCATTGCTCCTTGTCCAACATGTTGCTGTTGTTTTAACAGGAGACAGTACAGTGTGATGGTTAAGAGCATGGACATTGGCTTCATACTGTTTGGAGTGAGAGCCAGCTCTCCCACTATTATCTGTATAACCTTGGGCAAGTACCTTAAGTCCTCTGTGCCTCATTTTTTTTTATCTGTAAAATAAGGATTGTAATAATATAACTTCCTCAAAGAGTTCTTTGTACAATTAAGAAAGGTAACACAAACAATAGGTTTAGCATAGTTCTTGGCACACAGTAAGCACCACACTAGTGTTAGCCACCACCATCACCATCAGTCATCATTATTATTATCATCATCACCATTAAAAGAGCTTAGATCATGCTGGAAAGAATTAGTCCATTTCCTACTGATTGAACAAATGGTATAGGAATTGTTAAATCTAAACAGCCCTGTGTGCAGCCCTGTGTTCAATCAAACTCTATGATCATCTACTTTTTAAAATCACAAATAATTAATTTAGCTTTCCTGCATTAGTTTCCACATTACGTACTATAGGTTAAAAGAAAGACCTCATCAGTGAATTGAGGATTAAACCAGCTAATATTTATGAAGGCTTCTGAAACTGTCCCCAGCACATTGTATGTACTCAATAATTGATAGTTTTCTCCTCTGCCTTTCTGTTCCCTTTTTGGTAGCCTGACCCTCCTGATTGTCTCCTACTTCCTGATTACTCATGCTCTAAACCCCAGTGATGCTCATCACATCACAATTGCCCATTTGCCTTCCTCTATTCTCTGCCTCTTCAATTCTTGTGTCCACACCAACCTGTGTCATTTCATATGCCAAGTTTTTAACAACAATAATGATAATAAATATTAGCAAACAGCAAATATATATGTTTTATATTTATATGGCATTATTGCCAGGTATTGTTTCAAGCACCTTACAAAAATTGACTCCTCATAACAACCCTTTGAACTAGGTACTATTATCCTCATTTATATATGATGAAGTTGAGGAACAGATGTTTTAAATAACTTGCCCGAGTTCACACAGCTAGTAAGTATAGAACAAGGATTTGAATCCAGACAGCCTGACCCTGGAGTCTATGCTTTTTGCCATGATGCTATAGTGCCTCCTAAAATGATTTCAAAATCATTTCATTTTGTTAAATCAATGTGCTCTAGTTAAATTTGTGTTTCCTAAAGCTTTCTTTGATCAGAGTTTGAGACTAATGGAGTTCATAAACATATTCTACCAATGCATTTCTGCCTGTGAATTTACATTCACGTATGTTCCCTGTATAGAATGGTCCATCTGCTTGTTATACATGTAATGTTAAAGTCACGTAGTCTCTCTCTGTGTGTGTCTCCCTCTCTCTTTTAAAAGTTTGGGTAAAATCGTAATTTCCAGATGGAGTTCAGCCCTACAACTGTTATTTTCAAGAAATGTTTCTCAAACTAATATACATATTAATCACTGAGGATAATATTAAAATGCAGATTCAGATTCAAGTTGGAGGCTGAGACTCTGAATTTCTATCAAGTAACAAGTGTCATTTTTTAAAGTTTGTTTATTTTGCAAGAGAGAGAGCACAAGTAGGGGAGGGGCAGAGAGAGAGAGAGGGGGAGAGGGAAAATCTCAAGCAGGCTCCATGCTGTCAGAACAGAGTCCAATGCAGGGCTCAATCTCACGAATCATGAGCCAAAACCAAGAGTTGTAGACTTAACTGATTGAGCCACCCAGGTGCCCCTGAAAGTGTCATTTTAATACAGTACATAGAGAATTTCATATTAATACACCATGATTACATAAGGGCATCCTTGTTGGGCACAGTTGACTAACTTTTAGGTTTAATAGAGAAAAGTGATTAGAATAGATCACACTGGACTTCATGGCAGGGATCCTTTTTGAGTCACTGTTTCCTCAAGATGGCTCTTACAACCAATGACCTACTTAAATAAAACTTTGTTTTGTACCCTTTATCATTAATTCATTCATTTAGCACTCATTAAGTACCTGTTACGTGCCATGCTGCTTCTTTTCTTGAAGAAGGTCTCTTTCTTGGGTCAGGGGAAGGGGGTGGGGTGGACCCAGACATGCATGATAAAAAGTCAAAATAAGTATTTTTGATGTTCCAATAGAAGTTTGTATGGGGATACAAAGGAAACTGTTCATTTGTAATAGCTTGATATTTGGGAAAATAATCAAGTTAGGCTTCAAAGAAGTATCCCTTGAATGGATTCTAGGAAGTAAGTATTGTCTAAGAAAACAGTGAAACAAAGAATATTCTAAGCTAAGAACTCATGAAGAAGACAGTGGCTTGGCCTAACTGCCGAACCAGCATTCTACTGGTATCATTGCATCTTGGGACTTTGGATCACATTTGAAAAAGAAAAAGCAAAGAACATGATGCAGTAGACAGTAGAAATTGAGAAAGCATTAAATAGTGAAGCAGGGGAGAAATTGATGATTGCCTTACTTCAGCAATTAGGCTGTTGCGTCTGTTCTTTCCTTGTTTTAACATCCAAGCACTATATTTCTGCTGAAGCATAGCATCCTATTCTTCTGAGTTCTCGATAAGTAAGTATATATGCAGAATCTTTATATTTCAAAATGTTTTTGTCTAGTAGTTGGTATATAAAAGTAACATTTATAATATATTTGCTTGTTCTGAAACCTAACATAAAAAATATGCCTGCCAACTCCCTAAATAGCGTTATAGTTGCACATTACTGAAACTGTTGAAGCTACCTGTGTTCAGATGCTTTATACAATAATAAATGATATATCAATGAAATAAATCTGCACATGGCAGCATTTCTAACCAGTGTCCTAAAATTTTACTTTGGGTCACTTAAACAATGTGATAAAATTTGTTGTATTTCTCTGTATAATATTAGTAGCTCACTTTGAAATGACTGTTTAACTTAAATCCAAAAATCAAGATTAATAGGTTAGAAACGGAAAGAAATCTAGGAAATCCTCTAGCTGAATGTTGTAGGTCCAAATTATATTATAATCCAGTAAACAACTTACAATCCACCATGGACCACAATAATGTGACAAAGAAGGCTAGGTGAATGTGAAAGAGGAGTCCAGTCAAAACCACTGATAATAAAGAAGTAAGAAAAAGTTTCAGATGTATTGCAGTGACATCATTGTATGGAACATCAGATCAGTGATTCAAAAAGCGATTGAATCAGTATCATTTAACTAAAGTTGGAAACCGAATTGCAGAGAAGTTAACTAACTTATCCAAGATCACACAGCTCAATAGTACCAGACCAATTATAGGAAAAATGTGTATTGAACACCTATTATATGCAAGACACTGGAATAAGTGTTGTGAAGGGAGTGCATTTGTATAAGGCAGGGAGGTTACCATCTATTTTACTGCTAAGAGATGATGTATGTAGATATAAGGATGTGTATATATGTCCTTGTGCATAATATGTATGTATGTGTTTGTGTGTTTTGTCTTTTAGGACAGAAAGATATAGGAATGGGTTGAGGCCAAAGGGTAAATGGTATGCAAAAGTAAAGAATTTGGACTTTATCCTCTCTGAAATAGGGAACCCCTGAAGAATTTTAGGCAGGAAAATTAAACAAATAAATTTGTATATTAGAATAACTGTAGCAGTGTGGATGATGATCTAGAGAGACAGCGTGCACAGAAGCAGGGAAACCAGTTAGGAAGTTATACTAATGGTTCCAGTGAGCACAGATGAAAAAGTCTTTCCTAAGCAGTTGCTGTGAGGCTTGATCAATATACATTAATTAAAATATGCATAATAGAAAGATATAAGCGTTAACCCATTTTTTTTTAAATATTCACACCTGACAGTGACTCTCAAGTATCTTCAGACACCTCATTTCTCCTTACCTGCTTCTCATTAGATAGATGAAATGTACCTAAAGAAGTGTCAGACCAAAGAACATTAGAGTCAAGGACAGAGATGAAAACTGGCCCTGGGCTTCAGAGATTCAACTGACCCACATGCTATAGAAGATACCGTGTGAACTGAAGCATGTGTATTGAAAATCATTCACCTGCCTTCTCCTTGCTGGCTGAGATGAACCCCATTAGCATCAAAAGGACAATTCAGGGTGAACTTGGAAAAGAGGAATTGCCTTTTATCCTTACAAATAAGTAAAGTGAACCCTTAATGCCTCACTCTGCACGATTATATTGGTATTCTGGATTTTGAATGAAAAAGTGCACTCAGTAGCAGAGAGGAGTAGGGATTAAGGGTCATAGGTACATTTGAGTTAGATTTGAAAGGCTCAGTCAAGCATGACAGGCTATGTAAACACAAAGCATGGGCAGTTAAACCTATAGTTTGGCTCTCAGCTCTGTTGCTTGTTATGATAAAACTTTGAAACTTTTTTTCTTCATTGAAAACATAGGCATAATTAAACCAAATTTATTCACTTGTTGTAAAGGTAAAACAACAGTGTTTGTGACTGTGTTCACCAAAGTGTGAAAGACAGGTGATAACTGAAAAAGACCACAACAACAAAAAAGGAAACAAGGTAAAGTTGGTTTTAAGATCAGTAACTCTGAAGGTAAGGCCATCTGGGTTTCAATCCAGACTGAAACCCAGTTACTGGATTTGTGTCCTCCAGCAAGTAGCATCAATAAGCCTCAGTTTCCTTCATCCGTAAAATGAAGATACAAATAATACCTGATAGAGTTTATGTACGTGTCATAAATAGTAAACTTTCAATATTAATTACTATTACTGTATTATCATGAATTTTTTTTCTTTTTCCCCATTCAAGAAAAGATGTTGCACATTTTATAAGTATGATGTTTTTGGTTCATTAGCACATTTTTGTGACTCCTTAATTAATCTTGGAATCTTTGAGTCAAATGGGAATTTATAAAACATTCAATCAGATTTCCCACATTTTTGGGATCCAGCCAAGCATGAACACTTCTAAGGATGAGAGCTCCTTCCCTCCATTGGCCTCTTGATCTACCATATGTCCATCCTGATAGGAACCATATGACCCCTCTAATAGGACAGGCTTTCTTTCATTAAAAAAAAAAAATCACTTTCCTATATCTTCCTCCTTAAAGCCAAATTCATTTTCTAAATAATCCAAAGAAATATACTTTCCTAGAGAATATCTATTCATGTATTTGATATCCATTTTGGTTTTCCCTACCTGGAGAAATTCTCTACATCTTTGATCGCAGCCTAGTCATTAGCTCATAAGCACACTTTTGACCACAATAACAATTTTATTTTCCTTTATAAACTGTTACTAAGTTGTAGTGACTTTAAACCACTGCAATTGATTTCCTGTTACTAATTTCAGGACTTTATGTATATTTCCCATGAGTTTTTACCATGAAAGGTTTAGCTCATTGTTTATAGTGTACTGCTCACTTGATGTAAGTGTGTTTAAAAAAAAAAAAAAAGAGGGGCGCTTGGGTGGCTCGGGGTTGAGAGTCTGACTCTTGATTTCTGTTCAGGTCATGGTCCCAGGGTCATGGGATCAAACCCCACATTGGGCTCTGTGCTGAGACTAGAGCCTACTTGAGATTCTCTCTCTCTCTTTCTCTCTCTCTTTCTCTTTCTTTCTCTCTTTCTCTCTTTCTCTCTCCCTTCCTCCCTCCTTCCCACCCTTCTCTTCTCCCTCACGCTTGCTCTCCCTCTCCCTCTCTAAATACATAGATATAGATATAGATATAGATATAGATATAGGGTGTGTATATATGCATGTGTGTATATATATATATATGTTACACACATGTATGTGTGTGTATATATATGCACACATATATATAATTATGTATAATTATATATAAATATAAATATATATAAATATAAAATTATAAATATATATAAATTTTAAATTATAAATATATATAAATTTTAAATTATAAATATATATAAATTTAAATGTACTGGAACACATTTATATCCATTAAACAGGTTTTCTAAGATTTCTGCAAGAACATCTCGATTATTTTTAAAGGGGAGTTATTAACACACACTGTTATTTTTTTAATTTGAAGTTTGAGTCCTGTGCTATATTTAGGTGCTTTATAACTACTGTGGACCCAGAGAAGCCAGAGTTCATTCCTGTTTACAACTTGGGATCAGCCTCACTTCTCACCGTCTCAGAATTTCCCAGTTACACTGGAGGGAGAGTGCTGGAAATTTTTATCTCTCTAATTTGTTTTCAAGTTGCTCATTTTTCTTCTTTTTTTTTTAAATTAAAGTATAGTTGACACACAATGTTACATTAGTTTTTTTTTACGTTGCTCATTTTTCTTGATAGCATTTGCCAACATATTAACCTGCGAAACTGCTACTTATTTTTCAAAACAGTATTTACATATTACTTCTCCAAGAAGCCTACAGAAATCTCCCCAAGGGAATTGTTGCTCCCTGACTATTCTCTCCCAGACTGCCATTTGTCACTTCCCCATGAACTGCTTGATTGCAAGTAACTGGAACTCTCTATTTAATAAGATAGGCAGAGAGGAAATGTATTGATTCACAAAACCTAAAGAGGGTCAAAAAATAAAATCATGTGAAGAACAAGAGGACAACTCAAGTTCTAGAAGATCCAGTTCCTGACTCCAAGACTCTCTCCCCATGACTTGTCTTGCTTTCCTTTGTTAGCTTTCTACTCTTAGTTCAAACTGGTTTTCTTCACAAATTGAGAAATATAGCTCTTAATAGCAATCCAAGCTTTAAAGCTTTTACTATCTGCCACTGGGAGGGGAGAAGAAAGCTCTCTTCATCAGAACCAGTTGAAAAATCTCAAGGGAGTACTATGACTTGATCACCACTGGACTCATCAATTGTGTGGCCAGAGGGGCAAAAATACTATGATTAGCTTGGCTTTGGTATAGTTACCATTACTGGACCAGTTTGAAATGGGTAGGGAATCAGCTACCCATCATATGGCAGCCTTAAATGAAGATAATGAAGGCACAGTTTTCAGGGTAGGAAAATAGGAAGGTAGTGCCAAGTATCCCAAAGATGTTTATTTTTTTCTATTTGTAGCTGTTTTTATAACTAGATGGTGAGATTCTTGAAGGCAATGACTATGTCTTAAGATAGTGACCATTTCTCCTTATTTTCTATGAATTGCAAAATGCATTAGGTTTGGAATATATATATATATGTATATGTATATATATTTTAAGTGTTATATATATGTATATGTAACACTTAAAATATATATACATATATATTTCTTTAAAATGAAAAAATATATAGGTATCTTTAAAAAATAACACTTGTGTTTGGTAATACTTAACATGCATACCTTGTGTTAAGTAATATATACTCCCATCATTAGTATAGTCTTTGTGGTGTTTGCAGCTTTTGGCAGATAATCTTCATAGTTAAATCTGGAAACTAAAATATAAGCTAAGTATTTTAAGAATTCAGTTCATGAGAAAAAAAAGACTGAAGTAATATTTAGATATATGGCCAATTTAATAATATGCATTTGTCTCTATAGAAAGCCTTAAATTTAATTCATCAGGCTTTTAGTTCCAGTTACAAAGTGATGGGAAGAATCTTTTCCAGATTATATTCATATTTTCAAAGATTCTTGGTGGCTAGTTGAATAGACTGATTTGCCTTTCAAAACAATTTGCACCCATCTGTTTCTAATACTTTGTCTCCTTTACGTTCATTCATGGCCAGGTGACATTTCTGAATTCTTTTTCTTTTGGATTGGCTTCCTGCAAGAAGGTGCACACTCAGAAAGACTACTCCTTTGCCTTATATCATTCAGATCCCTCACTTCACTGACTTCCTTTGTGGTTCTTATATCTGGACACTGGCATTTGTTTTTTCTGTGTGTAACTGCTCTAGTTTTGCCAGCTCTAGGAAATGCAGTTTTTTGCTTCATCTCTTGTTTACTTGGAGACCTGTGTTTCTCAATCTGTAGGCATATGAAACGGTTACAGGGGCTTTCAGCTTCAGAAGTACTCTCACATTTAGAAGAACACTTGGGTCTCTTCCCAGCAGTTGAAGGAAATTTCACATGTTGAACTGTGGTTGAAGATACTCTCCCATAGTTTGATTCATAACTATGCACATTCTTCACTTTTGAGCACACACAGCATATATTTTGAGTGAAGCATTCACTTGTGTTACTTCCTTTCAGAGAGGGATTACTTGATTCTCTGCTTAAAGATCTCTTTGTAAGCCCAACACACCAAGATTTGGATCTGTGAGTATTGGACTGTGATTGTCTTTGGACTCTTCTACTGAAATGTGAACCAGCTTCTGTAAATTGGGAGGACTGTTTGCCCTTCAACCTCTTCTTTTTGAAAGATCTCAGCTTCCTACTATTTCTCTTAGAAGAAAGGGCAGTTTCTGAAATGCAACTCCAAGAGGGGTCCCTCTTTCTGGATTTGTAACTTAACAAGGATCTTTCTCTCGGCAATCTTCTTTGAAAAATCTTTGGTGATGAATCTGAGTGTTTATTCTTTTCTGCTTCTTTTTCCTGGAAATTGATCTGCTGGTCCGGGCTCAAAATCCTTCCTTCTTTTAGACTGCACTGACATGACTGCCCCTGATTAAAAATTTCCAGTGAACTGAAGGTATGTGCAGTTGTGTCACTCTTTCCCAGATCCTGGACATTACCAGAAAGCAACTTTATCCCTTCCATTTTCCTCTCTTGAACTTTTTTTTTGCAATTCAGTAAGCCTGGGCCCCTTTCCCTTGGTGTAGGGCAATCCAAGATTATATTGTTAGTAGAAGTTATACCTTTGTGATCACCTGATTCTGGTTTGTCTTCAACCCAAGCATGGATTTTGCTTGCTGTTTTTTGATGGAGTAGTGGGATTTCCGATTTCTTCAAGGAAGAGTTACCATTTGGAAACTGTCTCAAGCCTGACAGAGGCTTCTGCTCATTATTCCATTGGCCCCGGGTGTTTCTATGTTGAGATGCCAGTAGAGCCTGATCCTTAGACAAAGGCAAAACAGAAGCTGATGCTGTGGACTTCTTATTTACCCTTGGTGAAACAGAAGGACATTGATAGATGGCTCGTTGGTCATAGGTCTCCATGTTATAAGGTGAATGAACAAAACTGATAAACTCGTGCAGGAAATGGTGGGTGTGTTGTTGTAGATAAGGTTCCAGGAGATGAATGAAAGACTCACTGTCCAGATCATATTCTGTCATGTGTTGGAGAATGGTGGCTAGAATATTCTTCACTGTATAGCCATAGTCTCCATAAACAGCTGTTAATTCCCGTTTCAGCCAGGGGACCAGTCGGTGTAGACAACCAGGGTTTCTCTTGAAATAATTAGCTGATAAGTGCTTTTCAAGTCTGTGGCCTTGGACATGTGTCACCCAAATTCCAGAATAATACAAAGCTCTTCTGAACTTCATTACCACTTGATCTCTAAAGTGGCCTACGGACATGGAGTTTGGCTGGAACTTCCCGCTATCCCCAAACTCCCTCAGTAATTCTTGGACAGTCAATTCTCTGAATGGTCTGATTTTCCTTGTAATGCCCTCAGGGTTCAGACTGAGATGATTGCTTTGAGAAGACTCCACATAGCTTTCCTCCTCCGAGGGAAGAAATCCTGAGTCTTTGGTGTCATTCTCTGGCCTGGTGGAACAACACTGAGAAGCAAAGCAATGCACACCAGAACAAAACACGGATTTTTTTCTTGATCTTGAGTAAAAAGAGTCATTACTACTCTTGCTGAAACAGGGATTCCAATCAGACTCATTCTGAGTACTCTCCAAGCAGTTAGGACAATCACAGTCAGATGAGAAATCAAATGGCATTGTCCTGAAAAGATTATATTTCAGTTGTATATGAGAAAAATTGGTTCAAATCAATTCCTCATTTGGCATGAAAAATGCCTATTAAAAATATTTCTATAATATGGTTTGTCTCTCCATGGAATAAATTCTAGAACAAGGTTAAGAAACAAACTATTCCTTGAAATTAGTAATAATATGCTCAATAAAACCCAACATGGAAAGGCAATGAGGATTAAGGCACACTGACTTTTTCTTTCTCACTCAAATTAATTGTTGCATGCTGAAAAGCAAGTTGGAAATAAATATCAAAATTTAAGTATTATATTTTTTAATGGCAATTATAACTAGAGATTTAATCTAGATATACAATCTGCAAATATATACATGTTGACCAATAACAAAAACTAAAAATAACATAAATATCCTTTAATAGGAAAGTTGTTAAATAAATACTGTTTTATCCATAGTATTATGTAGCCATTTAAAAAAGTTAAACTCATAAGTACTAATATGAGAATATGGCTGAATCTATTGTTAAATGAAAATGTTTATGTAGAAGTATTTTAGACTTTTATAAAATCTTAGAGAGTAATCATTTCTGGCAGTATTGTGAACCTTGAAAAACTGTCTCACTAAGAATAGTAAAATAATGTAAGCCATTAATTGTAAATATAGCTGACCATAAATATATCTAAGTTGATATATCTAATATATAACCATAAATACATCTAAGTTGAGGAAATTAGTAAAATTCTGAGAGGCAAAATAAATAAATAAAAATAGGAATCCAGAGAGGGAAGTGAGTTCTGACCCCACATACGTACCCATGGTGTCCTTGAGTTTCAATTCTGGTGGTCGAAACTGAGAGCTACAGATGACAGAAGACAAAGAATGGATTCTGTCCAAAGGTGAATGTCTAATAGGAAGCCTCTGCATAAATCTGTCTACATTCTTACTGAGAAGGTGAGTTAGAAAAAAAAAAAAAGAGTACCCCCATGAGAGTCAGCAGGGCATTTTAGCTGAGATTTTATAACAAGAAATAATTATGTCTGCAGACTAAATTCAAACAATAAGTTTTCCTACAAACCTCAAAGAGATGATTTATTTTGAAGATGGTAGTGATGCCAAGCAACTGGCAGAGGAAAACACACATTCTCCCTGCAGGAGTACATCTTACATGTCTCATGACAAATTTCCCCTAAATGAGTTCACAACCAAAAATCACTAAAAACCAAGAAATAAGCCATTTAAGCATGAATCGACAGAAATAACAGGGAGCAAATTTGGCTCCTAAGAGAATCAGAAAATGAGTACACAGGGTGTACATAACTCTCATCCTTTCTCATGAGGCTTCAAGCTATGCTTTCCGAATATAATGCTTTCACTAAGTCTTCATTGGCCTTGAAAAGCAAAAATAGCAGAAATTACATTATTTAGCAGATTTACCTCCTGGAGGATCTGGAGGTGTCCACACTCACTGAGCCTTAGCTGCTGTTTTGTTTGCCTTAGAGACAGAATTTAGAACACTAGGCAAATTCTGCTGTGGACTGGGGAGAGACAGCTCCAAATTTTCCATAGAGATTGGCATCTTATATTTCCCAGAAATGTCCCAAGTGAAGTTAAGATGAAAGCCCTGAATAAGATAGGTCTCAGATCCATGACTTAGAGATTGCCAAGAAATCTTTAATTTTCTAATATATTTTCTAATCAGAGCCAACACTGTAATGAGTGGTCTGACTCAGAGGAGAGCTGGAGCAGTAAGTGGAATATAGGTTTTCTTAATGAATAAATTCTTCAAAAGAATAGATACCTGTCTTCTATTAATATTTAGATTTAAATTATTTAGTCAGAAAGTGGTCCCTTTCCCTTTAAATGCAAGTTGCAAATAAACTATTAGCATGTTTGCAATGTGATTAACCAACATTTTGGTTGTTTGTGTACAAAATTTTGGGACCAAAATTATGAAAATGTATTATTAGGGGGGAACCTTTAATTCGTAAAAACTACCAGTTAATACAGGCAACACAACTGGAAGGTCACTCAAAAAATTTTTTTTCTTCTCTCAGGTAGAGGATAAAAACAATTTAGCTCATGAGACATCTGAAGGGCTTAATGAGCTACTTTGTGTTAGTGCTTGATACCTAATAGCAGTTCAACAGAACCCTCATTTTAGTGTTATTTTGAGTAGATTTCATTACATATTCCCAAGACAGTATCTCACCTTTTTAAAACATGTTTTGTGTGATTTTTTAATCCAAAATAAATACCATTTCTGATACTCTGATAAGTATAGGGCAATAAAGAACCCCATAGCCTCATAATCCTCATATCTATGTCAGAATTATCTAGATGAAAGAACACTACAGACGAGTTCTTGTTCTACTGTTACTGTGGACAAGTTCACATATGTTCCCTGAGTATTTATTTGTCTATAAAAGTCTTTACTTGTCTATAAAATAAGGTTTATAGAAAGATTCAAATGAAATAATAGATGTGAAAAGTACTTTGTAAAATATAACACTTATTAGTAACAAAATTTCCTCAAAAGATAAATTCATCTATACATCATGCTTTGCACAGTAAAAGAAGAAAATTAATTATCTGTTGAAAGGAAGAGAGAAGAACTAAATGAAGCATAAGAGGGGTAAGGGAAGAAGGAAGACCATAATAGAGAGTCATTCAAGTTTCTTTTTTGATGTTTATATTTTAATCTATCTCTCCATTATTCTGCCATCAATGTCTCCCTTTCCTTTTCTTCTTATTTTTACCTCCTCAGTTCCTAAATACATACCGAGAATTCTCAAACAGCTTGGAAAGGAAGATTGTTGGGAAAGGGATACATTGGCATCTATAGTGAGAGTATTTTAGATTTAGAAAGATATTAAATTGACAATGGTAGGATAATGCTGTTGGGGAGGAAAATTTTTATTTTACCCTTTAAGCTTCTTCTGGCTGGTCTAAGAATTAAATTGACATCAAACATTAACAAAAGAAAATCAAATTTAATAATGTACATACAGGGGATCCACATACACAGAGATTCCAAAAACAGGTAAGATGAGGTATGTATATTATTCTGGACTCAGGAATAGGGGTAGGAGTCTGGGGCTTCAAAATGAAGGAATGCAATTCACGGAAAAAATGTAAGGAATAACTGTTGGGTAAACAAATGTTTGCTGGGCCATCCAGAAACAATGGGACATAGTGAGGACCTTGGTCAAAATGGGCCTTGCTAGGTTCCTCCCTGTCTACCATAACTAGTTCACATTATACTATAGTTATCCCTGGTGATAGCTCCCCGCCTGGAATAGGTCCTCTCTCTAAATTCTTTCAAGCAATTAGAAAGGAGACCAAAAAGAAAAACTTAGTTTTTTGGTTTTTTTTTAATTAGCCTAAAATAATTCCAATGCCAAAGAGACACATTTTAGGGTGGCAAATTTTTCTCCCCTATGATGCTGCACATTAAATCTGATCATGAGAAAAGCAAGATATAAGATCTTTTATTTTCCCACATGAGTCATGAGCTAGCCACTTGAAAGTGTTGCTTGTCTAGCTCTTTCTAAGTTCCAGTTTCTCCATCTAACTACTATTGGCCAGACAATTCTTTGTTCTATTCTGTAGAATGTTAAGTACTATTCCTGATCTCTCCCGCTAGATGCCAGAATCACTCCCTACCCAAGTAGGACAATCAAAAATGTCTCAAGATTATCAAATGTTCTGTAGGGAGGCAAAATTGGTCCCTATGTTGAAAACTGCTCTCAAGATTAAATTTATTATCTTTTGAGATAGGGTCTTCTTCACAGGAGCTAGATGCAGTTCTCTTACAAAAAAGTGCACTCTAGTACATACATTCATGAGAAGGATCAAGTGTAAATTAATTGAAAGAGCATAGTTTTTGAAGCCACAAGAGCTGAGCTTGAATTTTGCATCACTTTAGATTTTTCATAAGCAACTCAGCTTCCCTGAGTTTTATTTACATAATCTACATTCTAGAGCATGGAAGCTTACTTCATAGCACTTACCATAACGAACATATTATACATTTATATGTCTATTTCCTCTCTGCTTTACTAGAATATAAGCTCCATAAATAAAGAAGGCTGAGGTCTTTGGTTTACTACACTACTGTCCCCTCATTACTTAGAACAAGTCTGGCACATTGAATGAACTCATATGTATTTGTTGAATAACACAAAGTTCAGTGTCTACTATAGAGTAGATATCAAAACTTGTACTTACAGTCAACTCTCATTATTTGAGGTACTTATGGTTTATAAAGTCATCACAGACACTGAATTAGCAAAGTTTGAACCATTTCTCCCATGGGAAATATAGGGTTAGATTCCTTTGGGCCTCTAGTCACATTTTTATCAACAGAATAGTACATAATCTTATGTCTGTTTAAAGATATATATGGGGGCACCTGGGTGGCTCAGTCGGTTAAGCGTCGAACTTCGGCTCAGGTCATGATCTCGCGGTCCATGAGTTCAAGCCCCGCGTCGGGCTCTGTGCTGACAGCTCAGAGCCTGGAGCCTGTTTCAGATTCTGTGTCTCCCTCTCTCTGACCCTCCCCTGTTCATGCTCTGTCTCTCCCTGTCTCAAAAATAAATAAAACGTTAAAAAAAGATATATATAGTTGGTTCATTAGCATTGAACTCAGGGCCGACAGCATTGTAACTCATGCCTGAATGATGCTAATCTAACACATGTATTTTCTTCATAAGGCATATTACAGTTTTCTTGCAGTTAGGAAAACTAGACATTGTTTCAGTGGTATGCTTGGAGGTCCTTTTAAAAAGCAAAATTGCCCCCCAAAAAGCACAAAAAAAATGGCACTAAATTGTGAAAAGGAAACTTGTTTGTAGTATGAAAGCTGAAGCAAGAAGGCAGAGCATCATTTTGTTTGCCTTTAGCTGGGAATGTGTGAGTTGAGTAACTCAAATTTCCTACTGCTCTGCCCATATCTATGAATGACCATGAAAACACTGTGAACATTGATTTTGGAGTTACATATTTTAGACAGTAGGCAAACAAATACAGAATCTACAAATAATAAAGATGGACTACATTTGTGGACAAAGTCAACTTCTAGAGTGACATACAACAGAATTCTAACTTAATTCTCTTAATTCACTGGGAGAGTAATGAAAACTCATTACTTTTTTCCTCTTTGTATCTAACAGTAGAACAAGTCTTTCTCCAAGGCCTTCCCTACACCAACACACAAAGGGAACAGTGAGTACAAATTTTGAGTGATTTTGTTATAGTTTTGTGTCCCTTATGGTCCTTATTTGCCACATATCTGGAAATTGCCCACCTGTCTTTCTGTTACTGATTTCTTGTTTAATTCCATTGTGGTCTGACAGCACAATTTGTATGATTTCTTTTCTTTTAAATTTGTTAAGGTGCATTTTACAAGCCAGAGTGTAGTCTCTCTTGGTGAACATTCCATCTGAACTTGAGAAGAATGTGTATTCTGTTATTGTTGGATGAAGTATTCTATAAATGTCAATTAGATCAAGTTGATTGATAGTGTGGTTCAGGTCAACCGTATACTTACTGATTTTCTGCCTGATTTTTCATCATCAATTACCTAAACAATGGTGGTATTAAAGTATATACCTATAATAGTGTATTTCTTTTTTTCACCTTTCTATAAATTTTTGTTTCATGTATTTTGATACTCTGTTATTAGGTTCATGTGTTGGAGAACTGACCCTTTTTTGTGTGTATATTAAAACATCTTAAGTTTCAATATTTTTTAAATGTTTATTTATTTTTGAGAGAGAGAGAATGAGCAGGGGAGGGGCAGAGAGGGGGGAGGACAGAGGATCTGAAGCAGGCTTTGCACTGACAGCAATGAGTCCAATACAGGACTCAAACTAACAAACCAAGAGACCACTGAGCCACCCAGGTACCCCTTAAGTTTCAATCTTTTAAGTATGTCTAAATCAGAATTTATTATAAGTTTACTTTCCTGGTTTTAAAGGAAGATAAATTATATACAAAATATACTTCTTAGCTTATCTCTCTTCAAAAGAGAATATTGTCATGTCCGACATTTTCTAATGATACAGAGGCAGTACTAAATATTTTTAAACATTAACTCATTGAACATCTTTTTAAGGACTCCAATGTGAATAGTATTTTTTAATTTTAATTTTTAATTTTTTAATTCCAGTTAGTTAACATATAGTGTTATATTAGTTTTAGGTGCAAATATAGTGATTCAACAATTCCATACATCACTCAGTGGTCATCACAAAAAGGAAACTACTTAATTCCTATCACCAATTTAACCCAACCTCCTACCCTACTCCCCTCTGGAGCAATTGGTTCGTTCTCTATAATTAAAAGTCTATTTCTCTCTCTCTCTCTTTCCCTTTGCTCATTTGTTTTGTTTCTTAAATTTCACTGTGAGTGAAATAATATTGCATTTGTCTTTCTCTGACTTATTTGCTTAACATTATATTCTCTAGTTCCATTCATGTTATTGAAAAGGGCAAAATTTCATTTTTTATGGCTGAGTAGCATTCCATTGTGGGTGTATACCACATCTTCTTTATCCATTCATCAATCAGTGGGCACTTGGACTGCTTTCATATCTTGGCTATTGTAAATAATGCTGCTATGAATTAGCGTTTTTTATTCTTTCGGTAAATAACAAGTAGTGCGATTGCTGGATCATAAAGAAGTTCTATTTTTAACTTTTTGAAGAAACTCCATATTGTTTTACACAGTGGCTGCCCCAGTTTGCATTCCCACCAACAGTGCAAGAGAGTTCCTATTTCTCCTCATCCTCTGCTACACTTGTTGTTTCTTGTATTTTTGATTTTAGTCATTCTGACAGGTGAGATATCTCATTGTTGTTTTGATTTGCATTTTCCTGATAGTAAGTGACGATGAACATCTTTTAATGTGTCTGTTGGCTCTCTGTATGTCTCCTTTTGGAAAATATCTGTGACTTCTGCCTATTTTTTAATTCAGTTATTTGGGGATGTTGAGTTTTATCAGTTCTTTATACACTGTAGATACTAACCTTTTATTAAATGTGCTATTTGTAAATATCTTCTTCCATTCAGCAGGTTGCCTTTTAGTTTTGTTGATTGTTTACATAATTGTGTAAAATGCTGATGGTATTTTGATAACAATTGCATTAAATGTGTAGATTGCTTTGGGTAGTATAGATATTTTAACAATATTTGTTCTTCCAGTTCATGAGTATGAAATGTCTTTCCATTTCTTTGTGTCATCTTCAATTTCTTTCATCAGTGTTTTATCGTTCCTAGAGTACAGATATTTGACTTCTTTGGTTAAGTTTATTCCTAGGTATCTAATTATTTCTGACACATTTGTAAATGGGATGTTTAAAAATTTCTCTTTCTGCTGCTTCATATTGGTATATAGAAAGGCAGCAGATTTCTGTAACTTTATTTTGTATTCTGACTTTACTGAATTCATTCATCAGTTTTGGCAGGTTTGTTTGGTGGATATTTCAAGTTTTCTGGATATAGTATCGTGTCATCTGCAAATAGCAAAATTTTACTTCTTCCTTGTTGATTTGGATGAGGTTTTATTTCTTTTTATTGTCTGATTGCTGTGGCTAGGACTTCCAGCACTATGTTGAATAAAACTGATGAGAATACCGGGTGCCTGGGTGGCTCAGGTCCGACTGAGCCTCAGGTCATGATCTCATGGCTCGTGAATTCAAGCCGGAATTAGGCTCTGTGCTGTGCTCTGTGCTCTGTGTTTCCCTCTCTCTTTGCCCCTCCCCTGCTTGCCCCATCTTTCAAAAATAAATAAACATTAAAAATTTGACAAAAAAAAAAAAACTGGTGAGAATGGACATCCTTGTCTTTTTCCTGATCATAGGGGAAAAGGTCTCTTTTTTCCCCTATTGTAGATGATGTTAGCTCTTCATATGGCCTTCATTATGTTGAGATATGTTCCCTCTAAACCTACTTTGTTGAGGGTTTTTATCATGAATCGTTGTACTCTGTCAAATGCTGTTTCTTTATCTATTGAAATGATCATATGGCTCTTATCCTTTTGCTTATTGATGTGATGTGTCACACTGATTGATTGTGAATATTGAACCACACTTGCAACACAGGATTAAATCCCACTTGAGCATGGTAAATGATTTTTTTTTTAATGTATTGTTAGATTCAGTTTGCTTGTATTTTGTTGAGAACTTTTGCAACCATGTTCTCAGGGATATTGGCCTGTAGTTCTCTTTTTAGTGGTGTCTTTATCCTGTTTTGGTGTCAGGATAATGCTGGCCTCATAGAATGAATTTGGAAGTTTTCCTTCTTTTTCTATTTTTTGGAATAGTTTGAGAAGAATATGTTTTAACTCTCCTTTATATTTTTCTTTTCAAATTTTTACTTAAATTCTAGTTAGTTAACATACAGTGTAATATTGGTTTCAGAAGTAGAATTCAGTGATTCATCACTTACATACAACACCCAGTGCTCATCATAAGTGCCCTCCTTAATGCCCATCACCCATCTAGTCCATCCCCCACCCACCTCCCTCCATCAACCCTCATTAACTCTTCTTTAAATGTTTAGTAAAATTCACCTGTGAAGCCATCTGGTCCTAGACTTGTTTGTTGGAAATTTTTTGATTACTGATTTAATTTCTTTGCTAGTTATCAGTCTGTTCAAATTTTCTACTTGTTGTTTCACTTTTGGTAGTTATAAACTGAAATTTTACGTTTCTAGAAATTTATCCCTTTGTTCTAGGTGTCCAGTTCATTGGCATATAGTGTTCATAATATTCTCTTACAATTGTTTATATTTCTGTGGTGTTGGTTGTTATTTCTCCTATCTAATTTGTGATTTTATTTATTTGAGTCCTTTCTTTTTTTTTCTTGATAAGTCTGGCTAGAAGTTTATCAATGTTATTGACTTTTTTCTCAGAATCAGCTCCTGGTTTTATTGATCAATTATATTGTTTTTCTAGTTTCTATCTCATTTATTTCTGCTCTAAACTTTATCATTTCCTTCCTTCTGCTGGTTTTAGGTTTTATTTTTTGTTCTTTTTAGCTCCTTTAGGTGTAAGGTTAGGTTTTTTATTTGAGAGTTTGTCTTGCTTTTTATGTAGGCCTGAATTGCTATACACTTTCCTCTTAGAACTGCTTTTGCTGTATCCCAAAGGTTTTGGACCATTGTGTTTTCATATTCATTTATTTCCACGTACTTTTTGGTTTCTTCTTTTATTTACTGGTTGATCCATTCATTGTTTAGTAACATGTCATTTAACCTCCATGTATTTGTGTTCTGTCCAGATTTTTTCTTGTGGTTGACTTCTAGTTTCATAAAATCATAATCAGAAAAGATGCATGGTATGACTTCAATCTTGAATTTGTTGACGCAGGTTTTGTGGGCTAATATTCTAGATCTATTCTGGAGAATGTTCCACGTGCACTTAAAAATAATGTGTATTCTGCTGCTTTAGGATAGAATGATTTAAATATATCTGTTACATCCAACTGTTCCAGTATGTTGTTCAAAGCTATTGTTTCCTTATTGCTTTACTGTTTAGATGTAAGCTGGGTGTTAAAGTCCCCTACTATTGTTATATTATAATCAATTCACTCTTTTATGTTTGTTATTAACTATTTTATGTATTTGGGTACTTCTATGTTGGTGCATAAATATTGCAATTGTTATGTCTTCTTGTTGGTTTGTCCCTTTTATTATTATATAGTGTCTTTCTTTGCCTCTTGTTAAAAGTCTGCTTTAAAGTCTATTTTGTCCAATAGAATTATTGCTATTCCAGCTTTATTTTGACACCCATTTGCATGATAGATATTTCCTCATCCCCTTATTTTCAATCTGCACGTGTCTTCAGGTCTAAAATGAGTCTCTTGTAGGCAGCATTTGGATGAATCTTGTTTTTTTAATCCTTTCTGTCATCCTATGTCTTTTGATCGGAATGTTAAGTCCACTTACATTCAAAATGATTACTGAAAGATATGTATTTATTTCCATTTTAATACTTGTTTTGTAATTGTTTATGACTATTTCTCTGATCTTGTTTCTCTCTTGCATGTTTTGCTGATTGTCTTTAGTGATATGTTTGTATTTCTCTTTATTCTTTGCAAAATATTCATAGTTTGATATATGGTTACCATCACATTTGTGTATAACCTGTCTGCATATAGGAGTCTATATAATAAGTTGATGGCCACTTAAATTTGAACCTGTTCTTTTCTATTCTTCTCCCCCATTTTTTAGGTATATGTTATTATATTTTATATCATTTTTTGTGAGTTCACTGATTGTTTTACACAAATATTCATTTTTATTATCTTTTTTGTTTCCTACTTTTTTACTGTCAATTTTGGTCTCTGCTTTCCACTCAAAGCGACCCCTTTACTATTTCTTCTAGGGCTAGTTTAGTGGTCATGAACCTCTTTAGTTTGTCTGTTGGGGAAACTCTTTATCCTTCCTTCTATTCTGAATGATAGCCTTACTAGATAGCGTATTCTTGGCTGCATATTTTTTTCCATTCAGCACTTTGAATGTATCATGCCACTCCCTTCTGGCTTGGAAAGTTTCTACTGAGAAATCCCCTGATACTCTTATGGGTTTTCCCTTGTAAGATACTGACTTCTTTTGTCTTGCTCCTTTTAAGATATTTTTTAATCACTATATTTCATTAGTTTAATTACAACATGTCTTGGTGGATCTGCTTTTTTTTGTTGTTTTTATTTTTTCTTTTCTTTTCTTTTCTTTTCTTTCCTTTTCTTTTCTTTTCTTTTCTTTTCTTTTCTTTTTGTTGTTGGAACTTCTTTTTGCATCTTGAATCTGGATTCCTTACTTGATTAGGAAAGTTTTCAGCTGTTATTTCTTGAAATAAATTTTCTGCCCCCTTTTCTCACTCTTCTTCTGGGACTCCTATTATATAAATGTCATTATGTTTTATGGAGTCACTGAGTTCCCTAACTTTATTCTTGTATTGCATAATTCTGTTTTCTCTCTTTAGTTCAGTTTGATTATTTCCCATTATTCTGTATTCTATGTCACTAATTTGTTCCTCTGCTTCTTTCATCCTGCTATTCATTTCATCAAGTGAGTTTTTCATTTCATTTATTGAGCTTTATCTTTGTTGTGTTATTCCTTATCTCTGTGTTAAGGGTCTCATGCATGTATTCGCCTCTTTTCTCAAGCCCAGTGAGTATCCTAATGATCATCCCTTTAAATTCTCTATCAGGCATATTACTTACATTTCTTTTGCTTAGATCTCTGGTCGTGACCTTGTCCTGTTCTTTCATTTAGGATAAATTTCTCTATCTCCTCATTTTGTCTTCCTGTCTGTGTTTGTTTCTGTGTGTTAAGAAAGTCAGCTATGTCTTCTGCCCTTGAAAGTAGTGACTTTATTAAGAGGAGGTCTGGACTGTCGTGTAGTGTAGTGTCCCCTGTTCACCAGAACCTGGAGCTTCAGGAAAGTATCCTATGTCTGTTGCTTACACTCTGTTGTTATGTCTAAGCTATTTTTCCTTTCAGTGTAGACATCTGCACTGACTCTGCCTATTGTGAGCTGTGTTTTGCTCTCTGTTGTGCTAGTAGGACCCAAGCAAGTCAGCTCTGAGGGGCTGTGCCCTCTGGGGAACATGGGAGTGGGGTGGCAGTGTTAGCAAAATTTGCATTGGGCCATTAGTCCCATGCCATATCCCCTGAAGTGCTGCAGCAGGTGGTAGCTGTGTGCCATGGTAGCTGTGGGGCACAAGGTTGGGCACAGTGCATGATGATGGCTGGACGCAGCTGAGCCTGGCACCTAATGGCAGCTAGAGATTCGTGTCTGGGTACAGTAGGCAGTGGCAACTGTGCATCTGGCATCTGGGCCCAGCGTGTGATGGTGGCTGGGGGTATGAGCTGGGCACAGCATGACTGCAGGTTACTGCCCACCATAGCAGCTATACATCAGCTGCTGGGCAAAGCACACAGCAGTGACCGGGACCCATGGCTAGGCACTGTGCTGCAGCTAGGCAGGGCAGCCAGTGGCAGCTGGGTAGGGCATGGACACAGCCTTAACAAAATGTGTCATGAGCCCTGGGCTAATGCTATAAGTATCTGTGCAGCCTCACCTCCCACAGGTGGCTCTGTGTTTATTTTGGGTGGGGGACAAATGAGGAAAATAGCACCTACCAGCTTTTTCATTTTCAAAGAAATCCCTCAACGTGCTCAGAAATCCATCTGAATAGATCTCTCTCCCTTCTGCCCCCATCATTGTGCAAACTATAGTTTTTATGCTGACTTTCTACAGAGGCTGCTGTCTCTTTGAGGGCAGTGATCTAGCTATCACTCACCCTCTTGGTACACCCAGTGCTGAATCAGCTGACTTTTAAAGCTCCAGGCTCCAAATCCCACTGGTTTTACAAAGTTATGGAATTCAGTCCCTCTGGTTTTTAAAGCAAACCATTATGGGGATTAGTCTTGTGTAAGGTCCCTGGTGTGAGGGCCCATTTTTCTGCCCTCTTCTCCATGTACTGCTCACTCCCTGCTACTAGCAGCCTTCCTCAGCCTTTCTGACCTTCCTAACATTTGAGATGTAGTTTCTTCTCCATATTTAGTTGTGGAGTTTCTTCTGCCAGTCTTCAGATCACTCTCCAGCTTATTGACTTGGATGTGGATGATACCTGGTTGTAAATGTGGGACAGGGTGAGCTCATGGTCCTCCTACTCTGCCATCTTCCCAAGCTCCTTCGAGAATTGACCCTTTTATCATTATGTGATGTTGTTCTCTATCTTTGAAAATTTTCCTTGTTCTAAAGTCTGCTTTGTTTCAAATTAGGATAGCTTCTTCAGCTTTCTTCTGAGTAGGTTAGTTGAGATTATCATTCTTCATCTCTTCACTTTTGGTCTAAGTCTTTACATTTAGGATGAATTTCTTGGAGACAACATATAGTTGGGTATTGGGTCTTGTTTATTTTCCACCCATTCTGACAGTGTCTGTCTTTTATTGGTATTTTTAGATCCTTAAGGTTTAAAATACTGATATTTTTGTTTTAATGACTACCAATTTTTAACTTTTTCTATTTTTTGCATTTGTTTTTTGTTTCCTTTTTTTTTATTCTCACAAAGAGCCCATGACAGAAGCATCTTATATTAATCCCCACTTATTGATGAGGAAACTTAGATAACTGAAATTAAGTGACTTAACCACAATTGCACAGTACAAAAAAACCACAACTTTAAACTTGACCATGTTCTTTACTTAACTAAACATTATATCCTATATACTGAGCAATTTCAGCAATAAAACTGTGATAAGGCCTTCAAGTCAAGTAAAACTACATTCTCAGGATTTCTAAAATTTTTATGCCTCCCAAGGCTTTTCTCTCTCCAAAACCAACCTGGGGAGGAGGTATTAAAAACCTAGAATCTTTGCTGCAGTTAAACAAAAACACCATGTATAAACCAGCAGTTTATAATAAATTCTAACAAGTTGAGCATAAGTGAAAGGGGAAAAAAAGAGTTTTTGCCTCAATCATGCAGAAAACAAAATTATCCATGGAAACCAAGCCTATAGTTTCAGGGTGTCAGGTTTCTTAAAGAGTCAGAAAAAAATTTAGCCCTATTCTCAAGCGAGGCTGTTCAGTTTTATTTTCCCATCAACTGAGGTCATTTAAAATGATTGTTACAACCTCACTCCTGAATCACCATCTATTTTCCTATAAAAGTGCTTCTCTGTTTCCGTGGGGAAGAGAGCAAAGACAGAACTGGACTTGGGCCCAAACCATAATTTTAGTAATTACTAAACCAAGTGACTGCAGCCATAATTGAATCATTGAAAGCCAAATGGTAGCTGTAATTAGTTTGTCAAATTTGAATAAAAGAGCTTTTTGGAGGGACAAGTAGAGTTGAGCTAAAGAGGCCTGAACTGTCAGCCATGAAGTGGGAGACTTTTTCCAAGTGGAGAGGGTGTTCTCAGCACCATGGTTCTCCTGTGTGTCAGTGACAGATGTTCCTCGTTACAGATTATGGCCTTGTCACATTTAAACTAATCTCTCTTCATGTCTTCAGGCCCTGATCATTCCCCTGGGCAGCAGTCATCAATTTACATGAAGAGACACCTAGGGAAACATGGAATCTATTTATCACACTTGCTCAGAGTGTACTAACAGTGACTCCAAACCAAGCATGGATCCACATTTCAATCGGGCTTCCCCTCTGCAGCATCATAAATAGTGTCAAAGGATATATTGTTAAGAAAATGGATGGAAGGTAAGGGAGGGACTCCTGAGAACTATTTGGAGTCAGTGAAATCCTCTTCATATGACCAGCTCAGTTTGTATAGAATGCAGCATGGTTTAGACTTCCTAGACTTCTTTAAACTTTGTAGAGTCACCTTACTTGTGGATCGTCACTTCCTTCCAATTCATCAATCATAGCCCATATCCAATTATGTGTTTCATTACAAACATATTACCTACTATCTCTTGCCAAGTTCTATGTTCCTTCTAGTGAGATTGGTCAGTGCTATCTCTGTCCAAAGCTGAGTTTTCCTCACTGTTTTCAAAGAAGGTGATTTCTTCCCAAAGTCATAAATATCTCAGGAGCTTTGCTAATAATACAAAAGACATTGCTGGCATTCTTTCATGGTCAGAGAGTCAAATGGAAAGCATATATTTCAATGTTGGTGGATTCAAGTCCCGGAGTTCATCAGTTCAATGGGTTAAAATTCCTCCCCCATTCTGAATTTAATTTGAACATAATCAGTATTGTTTATTTTGAATAATTCTGCTGTTTTTTTCCCTCAAAAAGATTCTTCTCTTTTGTGGATACACCTATCAATTTCATGCATAAGCTAAAACATACTCACTACTATTTATTTTTAATTTTATATGCCTTTTCTCATAAAAGATAATTTTCTTGATGTTGAGCTTTCCTGTCACTTTCACACAATGCTTATTTGAGTTGATGTATTTTACTCTTTTATCAAATTTCCACTAGAATTGCCTAATAAATTTATGACTGGACTGCATTTTAATAATCAAAAATGGTAGGAAATCTAAGATGTCAATAAATGATGGGAAAGGGAGATTCCGCAAATTATGACTAAAATGAAGAATTAAAGAAAAAAATATTATGTGTATATCCCATGAAGTTGATACTATTCATCAAACTCGTGGCAACTATGTATAAAACTTAAAGATTATAGCCAAAGCTATGCTTAAAGACAAACTGATTGCTTTATAAGCTTTAATTGATGAATCAGAAAAAAAATGAATAAACTAAGAATTTTAATTTAAGAAATCAACACACAGAGTAACCCAAAATGCAGAAACAAAGATGAAATAAAGATAAAAGCAAACAATTTTGAAATAAGAACAAGAACAATTGGTGAATTGAAAAATACACTGAAGATATGTTAAAAAATAGTAATAATGAATGAGAAAAGGATATTATCAAAAACAGAAAAGATATTTAAAACATTAGAGAAAATCTGAACTATAGCACTTTGTTTATTTAATTCATTATCTTCGTAAAGTTTGCTGTGAAGCCATATGTCTGTAAATGAGGCCACCTCCAGTGACCACTGGAGGTATTGGTTAAGAGGAACACACTCTGGAGTCAAAAGACCTGGATTTGAATCTCTACTCCATTACTTAATGCCTGTGTGACCTCCACTAATCTGCATATCAGATTCCTCATCTGTGAAAGGGAGATAATAGCTATGAGGATTAAAAGGGTTAATGTGCATAAAGTGCTTAGCATAGTGCCTGGCACAGAGTAAAAGCTATAATGCACTGATTATATTATGGTGAAAGGCAGAATTATTGCAAATTTATTTATCATCTAACTGAGATTGTGAGCTCTTTGAAAACAGGATATGCCATTCATTTGTTGAAAGAATAAATAAGCACCCTCATCTTTTTAGCAAATATATTGAGGTGTAATTTACATGCCATAAAGTTCACCATTTTAAGTGTTGATTCAATAATTTTTAGTAAATATACCAAGTTACCCAGCCATCACCACAATCCAGTTTTGGAGCATTTCTGTCACATTATTTGCTTCCTTGTGCCCACTTACAGTCAATACCTGTTCCTATCTCCATATTATGATTGAGGAAACTGACACTGAGAGAAATTATTTGATGTTCTTAAAGCTGTACAAATGATAAGTGTGATAAGCAGGTCTAGAATTCAAGTCTTCTGACATCCTTTATGTCCAAACCCATTTCATCACACAGTGCTCTCTGCCATGATAATCTAACAATAATTAAATCTGAGAATCAAGCATTATTCTAACTGTATTTGTCAATAATTTATTATCATCTTTGTTATTAGTTTTTCCATCATTATCATTGATGAAGATTATAATATATAACACTCATTGCCTACCTATCCTAGGCATGATGATGCATAGATTTTCTCCTTCAGAATAGAAGCTATCACTCATGACATGTGGCAGCTCCAGCCATTCCTGAGTTTCAAATGTGCTCAAAGACTTTACTGTCAGGGCGATGCCATTTTCAATTTTAATGATTTGCCTAGCTGCCAAGTTGGCAAACTCAGTTCAGAATCCTAAAATCCATCACTAAAATGAGTGATGGAAACTGGAATATATTAATTAGAAATCCTAATCCCATAGTTGTTGTAGTCAAACTTACGTTTAACAATATCAGTATTTTAAAATAGACTAGGAACAAAAGAAAAATTGATATGTTCACAGTGAAGTCATAAGAAACTTAGATTCCTTTGCTCTATTAGACTTGATTCTTAATATGTGTAGCTTCTCTCTGCTAATCAAGAAAACATTAGGTATCAAAGTTTTCCATGAATAGTAAAATTGCTTTAGTCCCAGAGCACCACCTTGATTTGCTGTGCTGTTGTTAGAGCGTGGCAAAATTGGATTTTCCCATAAATTCTCTGTGCACCAATAATGTTTTGGTTCATGCTTTGAGTAATGGACTAAATCAGCTCTCACTCAAGGCAGCTGTTCATAATTCACTAATCTAGGATGATTATTTTATGAAAACAAGCACCTCTCAAAACACTTTAACAGGCATCTACTTTAAAAGAAGATAATGCTAGCCAATCAAAATGAAAATAAAAAGTTGATGTGTAGTCCTTACATTAAGCTAATTAACAACTTGGCATTTCTAACACTGAAAGCACCCAATTATCGCAGGCCAAGATACTGGCCATCAACATTTTTGTAATGCATCTGGCACCGAAAGTATCATACAAATAACTTCCAGCAAAAGGCTAATGGAGACAGACACTAATACCCCAGACCAGCTTGAAAACGGAAACTGGTATCCAAAGCAATTAGACCTTTCATTATGGAAAAAGTAACTGTGGCCACTCAAGAGTGATATGATTAAGACATCCAATCACTTCTCGAAAATAAAATGCTACTGTCTTTTATTTTGCCCTGTGTGAAGTTGAACCTCCACCCTATTAGAAATGTCTAAGGACAAAGAATGAAATATGGCCCTTTGTAGCAACGTGGATGGAACTCGAGAGTGTGATGCTAAGTGAAATAAGTCATACAGAGAAAGACAGATACCATATGGTTTCACTCTTATGTGGATCCTGAGAAACTTAACAGGAACCCATGGGGGAGGGGGAGGAAAAAATAAAAAAAAAAGAGGTTAGAGTGGGAGAGAGCCAAAGCATAAGAGACTGTTAAAAACTGAGAACAAACTGAGGGTTGTTGGGGGGTGGGAGGAAGGAGAGGGTAGGTGATGGGTATTGAGGAGGGCACCTTTTGGGATGAGCACTGGGTGTTGTATGGAAACCAACTTGACAATAAACTTCATATATTGAAAAAAAAAAAAAGAAATGTCTAAGGACATGTATAACACTCCTTCCAACAGTGTAGTAAAAGATGATCAGAATGCTCTACTCATAAAATGACATTACTGAAAAGGATATTAACCTCCTTATATACACCCAGCATTTTATGCATACATTTAGGGATCTTGTAGATTCTCTGAACCCCATTCATGGCATTATACCCATAATGCCATAATGCCTTTGTGAGTATGAAATATGTAACATACATTAGGAAAAGACTATTGCTCAAGGAATTTTTTTTTATAGAAAAATGACCAAAGTGAATAAATATAGGCGAATTTAGCAAAGATGTATTCAGTGCCTAATACGATCCAAGTATCCTATCAGGCCCTGGGACACATGGATAAGGAAACCATTGTCTTTGCCCTTGAGGATTTCCCATTTCAGTGTGAAGGCACACTTGTAAAAAGAGAAGTTCAATATAAAATTGTAAATGTTATGATAGTGAAATGATAAGTTATAAAAAAAGAACAAAGAGGAGCATTGAGATCAAATCTGGAGGAGGCGGTAGAGGGAGAATAAATGAAATCTTCATGGAGATTACTGTTTTTCATTTCCTATAGCACATATATGTGCATTTCTGGAACGTAAGATATCTCATTTTCTCTACATTGTGAACTGTATAAACTAACAAGTCCTGTCGCTGTGAAGTGCTACTCATTTTCTGTTATGTGGTGGGTAGGTGAATTACATAAAGTACCTTCCTTGGGATTTAAAAGGAAAACCATTGGGGTTGCATACTCTCTCTTCCTATGAAGAGAAGTTATTATGTACCACTGTGGCAGGCAGAATAATGCCACCTCCCAAAGATATCTACTTCCTCATCTCCAGAACCTGTGGATATTTTACTTTTCATGGCAAAAGAGATATGGTGATTTGATTAAATTAAGGATTTTGAAATGAGAAGGTTATCCTGAATTGTCCAGGTGGGCCCATTTGATCAAAAGTTTCAGAGCCAAATATTTGAAGACCCTGTGATGTTAGCTTTGAAGATAGAGGAACATGCCACAAGTCAATGAATGCAGGAGGTCTCTAGAAGCTGGAAAAGATAAGGAAACATATTCTCTCCTAGAGTCCCCAAAAAGAGTGACTGACTTATCATTAACACCTTAATTTTAGCCCTGTGAGACCCATTTTGGAATTCTGACGCCCAGAACTGTATGAGAATAATTTTTTTGTTTGGAGCCACTAAATGTGTGTAATTTGTTAGAAGAACAATAGAAAACGAATATGGATGTCAGGTGTCCCTCTTACACCCAGCAAACTAGAGTACATTTTTTCCACTCTATAAGCACATAACTGATCTTTTTATGACATGGAGTGAGTTAAGGATACACATTATTTATATTTTAGGCACTGACAAGTATATAAAATTACTCAACCACCTATAGTAAACTATGATTCTTTTTGCTGGTCTGCTCTACTTTCATTCTTACATAGGCCATAGTCTCTCTTTTAGGACTTTGATCTTTCCTGGTGATAATCCCAGTCTTTTTCACAAATGATATTTCCTAACTACCTAGAAATCAGCTATTCTACTTTAAATGTTTACTTATTTATTTTGAAAGAGAGAGGAGGGGGGAGAGAGAGAAAATCCCAAGCATGCTCCACACTCGGTGCAGAGCCAGACACAGGGCTTGATTTCGTGACCCAGAGATCATGACCAAAATCAAGAGTTGGATACTCAACCAACTGAGCCACCCAGATGCCCCTCAGCTGTTCTACTTTAGACTGTTTCCCTTGAATTCTATTCCTGAGAAATATTCCTCTACCCAGCCAGATTAGATGAGCATTACCACAGAACTTCTAATTCTTACCCTCCAAGATAGGCCTTCCTTCCTCCCATTTTTTTCCCCAGTAGGAATTATTCCTTTGTATTTGTGGAGGAGAAAAAACAATTTTTTTCTCTGCCATTCTGGGTCCTTGGCTGAGACAGCTCTGTAATAAAAAGATTAACAGAATGAAAATAAACAGAAGTTTAATAAAATGTATACTTCCTTTATGCATGGGAAAGACCCAGGAAAACTGAGTAACTCTCAGAAGTGGCCCAAGCCACCACCTTAAATACCACCTCCACCGAAGACAAAAAATACTGGGTGTTGGGGAGAGGCCGGTTATAGGAAGTTATAAGGAAAACACAGTAAATAGTGGTAGTCTGAAGATTTAAGTCCTTGCTTTCTCCTTTGATAAGCGTTTCTAGAGATCTAGGATCATCCTTCTTTTCCTGATATGGAAAGGGAGACACCCTTACAAATGGAGATCTCCTTTATAAACGTCTCTTACAAAAGAGTTATTTCTACTCTACTTTCAAGGTCTCACCTGTGTCTGCTTTTTCTTAAAACTCACCAGTTCAGGGGCGCCTGGGTGGCTCAGTTTGTTGGGCGACCGACTTCGGCTCAGGTCATGATCTCACAGTTTGTGAGGTCGAGCCCCGCATCGGGCTCTGTGCTGACAGCTCGGAGCTTGGAGCCTGCTTCAGATTCTGTGTCTCCCCCTCTCTCTGCCCCTCCCCTGCTCATGCCCTGTGTCTCTTGGTCTCTCAATAATAAATAAACGTTAAAAAAAAATTAAAAAAAAAAACTCACCAGTTCAGAATAATCAATATCCAAAAAGGCATACTTGGGGGCATATTTTGTTCCCTTTCATATATCTGAACCATCAGTAATCACATTTCTACTAATTTGTTTCTTTTGAGAAATACTGAATTTTTGGTCAGTCACTTGGCATTCATGTCAGCCTGGAAAATTCCTGTCTCATCTTCCCTTTCAAAAAGAAACAATGATAAATTAGCATGTAGAGTGACCCAGACTGGTAGACTAGTGACTGTTTCTTTCCCAAGCTATGTGACCTGAGCAATTAAATCTTTTAGGAGTCTCAGTTTCTAAAAAGTCACTAAACTATACATTTGTTCCATCCTTTCTATTACCAAGAATCTTTTTACTATTTTTCATGCAAATCAATATTTTTAAAAGTTTTATCGCCAAAAGCACTGTATTTATTTAGAATTATTTGTTCATTTTTTCAAGGTTTATTAATCAAATACAAATAAATCTGACAAACTTCTAATCAACATACGTTAATCAGTGTTGCCACACAGAATTAGTATGATTTCAGGCAAAAATTGAAGAAAAGTAGAAATGTATTTCTGAGGCAAATGGAAAATCACTCTTCTTCCACCCATATTCCCATTACTACCTTTCAAATTCCTAGGTGCCAGGAATCACCACAGGGCTAGATCATTAGTTCTAAAGTTCTGTCAGCTCTAAATTACATTAAATTTCACCAACAACCCCAGGTGCATTTTATCTAATCCACCTCTGCAATAACTTTAAATTGCTCCTCAATTTTCAATCATATTAGCAATGAGTTGTGTTTTTCAAGGTTGTTGAGAAAAGTTAAGAACATTTTGGTTCCTGTGTTTTAGGTTTCCATTATAATTACATCTACTTTGCCTTTAGACCTTTATGTAAGCTGGTGTGCCAAACAGCCAAATGACCCTATTTACTGTCCTTAGCATGACCATTTAGAGGCCTACATAATTACTACCATTAGGATTCATTGAGGAAATATTCTGCTTTAAAACATGTAATGTTTTAAATTTAAAAATGTTGGGGCTCCTGACTGGCTCATTCAGTTAAGTAAGTGGCTGACTTTGGCTCAGGTCATGATGTTGTAGTTCATGAGTTGGAGCCCCACATTAGGCTCTGTGCTGACAGTTCAGAGCCTGGAACCTGCTTGAGATTCTGTGTGTCTCTCTCTGTTCTTCCCCCCATTTGCACTCTGTCTCTTTCTCTCTCAAAAATAAGTAAAGATTAAAAAAATGTTTATTTTTAGTTTTTTAATGTTCATCTATTTTTGAGAGAGAGAGAGAGTGAGTGGGAGGGGCAGAGAGAGTGAGTGGGAGGGGCAGAGAGAGGGAGACACAGAATCTGAAGCAGGCTCAAGGTCCTGAGCTGTCAGCACAGAGCTCTATGCGGGGCTTGAACCCCCAAACTTCAAGATCATGATCTGAGCTGAAGTCAGACGCTTAACCAATTGAGCCACCCAGGCATCCCTATTTTTGTTTATTTTGAGAGAGAAAGAGGGAGGGAAAAAGAGAATCCCAAGCGGACTCCATGCTGTCAGCACAGAGCCCAACGTGGGTGAAATCTCAAGAACCGTGAAATCATGACCTGAGCTGAAATCAAGAGTCAGATACTTAACCAACTGAGCCACTCAGACACCCCAAAACTTGTGACTTTAAAAGACTGATTTTTTCCTAGGATTTTTTTTTTAAATATATAGGATAACTACAGATACACTGATGTCTTCTTCACCCATCCAATCTTGCATTTGTGCTCAGAGGAAACCACTTTCTAGAAATGAATGTGTATCTTTCTAGGCCATGATTTATAATATAGAAATGATATATATTGTTGCTTAGAAAAATTAATAAATAACATGCAATATTTTATATGGTTTAAATTTTTAAGCAAGTGGTATGCATCATACTTCCCCTTTGTCCTTTTGTAACATTTTAATGTTTGTGATATTGTGATTTATAATAAGAAATATATATTTAGTTTTTTTCCTTGTTTCTGGCATAGAGCTCCTAAAACCCTTGGAATTTCTTAATTGGTGAGAGCCACAGATGTGTCTTTTGTTTTATTAATGAAGTGACTTTTGGACTCCACCGGAGGATGGGGGCTGCTCGCCAGGGAAGCCAACTATGTAGAGGCTTGGAACTTCCAGTACCGTCCTCCTAACCTCTAGGGACGAGCTGGAGGTTGAATCAATTGCCAATGGCCAATGATTTAATCAGTCATGGCTATGTAATGTCAAACTTAAAAATAAAACTGCTAGTTATATTAAATGGCTTTATTATGGAACAGTAGAAAACTGCAATTGGGGACAAGCAAGCTATGGTGAAACCATGAGCAAGTCTGGAGAACAAAGGAGAGGAATACCCTTTTATAGAGGAAAGGGGGAATTGGAAGAGATTGTTATAAACAAAATGTCTATTAAAATAAACTGGGAGATTGAAGTATAGTGGCTTCTCATTGGCTGAGTTGTGACTATCTCTCATTGGTTGTGGGGGTAGAAGGGAAGAAGAAACCTTTCCTGCTGCTGAGATAGTAAAGCAGTATCAACTTGCAGGGGGCCTCTCTGCCTGTTGGATTTGCAATTGATGATGAGTGGTAGGGAGTGACGGCTCCCTCTGCCTTCCCAATTCCATTTTAGTGGGGTTCCCCTTTATTAATTTTCACAGTAATGAAGGCTCCATAAAATCCCAAAATGGTAGTTAGGAGAGCTTCCAGGTTGGTGGACTTGCGGAAATGCAGGGAGAATGGTGAATTTCAAGAGGGCATGGAAGCCCAGTGCCCCTTCCCATATGCCTTGCTTTTATGTATCTTTTCATCTAGCTGTTGATTTATATACTTTAATGACATTTGTAATAAATCAGTAATCTAGTGAGTAAATAAGTTTCCTGAGTTCTATAAGGTGCTCTAGCAACTTCATCAAACCCAAGGAGGATATCATGGGAACTTGGGATTTACAGCCAGTCAGTCAGAAACATAGGTAACAGCATGCCCTTATGATTGGCATCTGAGGTGAAAGGCGATCTTATGGGACTAAGCCCTCAACCTGTGGGATCTGACACTATCTCTAGGTAGCTGGTGTCAGAATTGAGTTAAATTGTAGAACGCCTGGCTGGTATGCCAAGTATATTGCTTGGTGGTACATGGGGAACTCCACCACCCCCAACACACACACACACACACACACACACACACACACACACACACACACACATCCACATGTTAGAACTGTGTCCAGGAACCCAAAATAATGTTCAGTTTTGGATTTGGCAGGATGGGGAGGGCATCCATATTGATATTTGTCATTTATTTTAACTGGAATTTTATTCCATTGCATGAATAGATTACATGTTATTCATTCTAATTGAAACCAATACCCTAGCAACAGCTCATTCCCCATGCAAATAGTCTCCTGGTGGACTGGCCCTATCAGACAAAGCTAGACAGAACTGCATTCTAATATGGATTGAAGAAAAGCTCAAGCCAACTCCACTGTTCTTATTCTTTTTCTTTTTATTATCTTATTATCCACTGTTATTATTTTCAGTTATGTTTCAGCTCAGAGAGGCAAGAAAATAAAATCTTTTCTATGTATATAATATCTAGAATGTTGCCAATATACTGAGTATATTCTGGTCTTTATAGAGGGCAGGGTAGGCTGCGTTAGTTACCTCTCAAAGGAATGGGAGTACAAAGAAATGAGGAGAAAGAGTAACCAGATGCTCCTTTAAGTATAGGAATTTTTCCTGGATGTTTTCATGACTTGAATCAGCTATAACATTCATTAAATAATTAGGAAATCAAATTTGCATTACTCACTAGTATTACTTTGCAGCCACTGGCAATTGTGAACTTGAAACCTTCTAGTCCTAACCTTTTCTTTCACTGAAACAATTGCTTTTTTCATATGATTTGTTAATAAAGTGAGGTTTCTTAAGAATTGTATTATTGGACTATAGTATATAGAGAGTATGGATTTTTTTAAATAATATGAATCTTGTTTGAAAAGGTATATTAATGATTTTGGCCATTAAGAAAATGACTTTCATATTTATCATCTCCAGTTATTTAATATTTCAAATATAAATCTAGTGATAGACTCTGATATTAGGGAATTTAAATTTAGCATTAACTCTAAAAAGTTGATAGCAATTAGCCAAGCAGAGGGAACTTTTGAACCAATTGTATAGTTACTGGAGTTGGTAAACACTGTTCATTCTTCACTGCAAATTACCAAAAGAAGAAAGCAAAATTGTTACAAAACAATTATATAAAAGTCTTAATTTTTACATATTTTAATTGCAAGAAGAATAATATAAACATTGTTTGGAAGAAGATTTAATCCAAATCCCAACATAAAAGCAAAACAAACGAGTCTAAAATAACAATTACCAATGCAGTTGATATGAATGCAAAATAAAAGAAGTGCTTTCAGTCATTATTTGTTTTGCATTTTAATACATTATATGAGTAACTAGAATAACTTATTTTGCTCAATATCATCTGCATTGTTTCTAAGCCCATAAAAATGAGTTCTTAGTCCTTTTTCTGTGTACTTACAGTAGTATTTTCTTGTTTGTTTTTGTGTAATTCTGAGTACTTATTAATTGATTTTGAAAGAGAATTGCTTTCCTCCAGTACATTTGGCAGAAACCATCAGCCCTTATCCCAACTACTGGTCTTTCTACTATTCCAGACCTTTTTCTTGCACACGGTTGTGACAAGACAATGGCTCAGGAAGAGTCACTTCCAGCTTGTACCAGAGCTGAAACAAGATCTCTCATCATAAAAGATGCCCAGGATTTACTATGTAGCACTGTGAATAGTTCCTTCCAAATCGTTCCCAGGGCAGTACTCTCAGATATATATTGACAACTTATCTTTATACTCAGTGCCATTGGGAACATGCAGAACAGATTCCCAAACTTTCTGTGTCTTCTACTGACTTTTACAGACTGTCTCCAACCCTATATCACCTTAGAAAAACTGGAAGGCATGAAATAATGTACTTATTCTTTCATCCCATGGCTCTACCTCCCAGGTTCACCAAGTCTTGGCAGCTCTGGAACATGGCTCCAGGCTTTCTCCTCCTCATCACTCCCATTAGATATATAAAATGATAATTACAAATTACTTAGGAAAGGCTTTTTTTTAGTTTTTTAAAAACTATTTTTTAATTTACATTCAAGTTAGTTAGCATATAGTGCAACAATGATTTCAGGAGTACATTCCTTAATGCCCCTTACCCATTTCGCCCGTACTCCCTCCCACAACCCCTCCCACAACTCTCTGTTTGTTCTCTATATTTAAGAGTCTCTAATGTTTTGTCCCCCTCTCTGTTTTTATATTATTTTTCCTTCCCCTCACTTATGTTCATCTGTTTTGTATCTTAAAGTCCCCATATGAGTGAAGTCATATCATATTTGTCTTTCTCTGACTGGCCAGTTTTGCTTAGCATAATACCCTCTAGTTCTATCCACATAAGCAAATGGCAAGATTTCATTCTTTTTGATCACCGAGTAATACTTCATTGTGTGTGTGTGTGTGTGTGTGTGTGTGTGTGTGTATGTGTGTATATATATATACATACATACCACATGTTCCTTATCCATTCATCCATTGGTGGACATTTGGGCTCTTTCCATACTTTGGCTAAGGTTGATAGGGCTGCTATAAACATTGGGGTGCATGTGCCCCTTCAAACAGTATACCTGCATCCCTTGGATAAATACCTAGTAGTGCAACTTCTGGGTCATAGGGTAGTTCTATTTTTAGTTTTTTGAGGAACCTTCATCCTGTTTTCCAGAGTAGCTACACCAGTTTGCATTCCCACCAGCAGTGCAAAAGAGATCCTTTCTCCGCATCCTCGCCAACATCTGTTATTGCCTGAGTTGTTAGTGTTAGCCATTCTGACAGGTATGAGGTGGTATCTCATTGTGGTTTTGATTTGTATTTCCCTGATGCTGAGTGATGTTGAGCATTTTTTCATGTGTCTGTTCACCATCTGGATGTCTTCTTTGGAGAAGTGTCTATTCATGTCTTTTTCCCATTTCTTCACTGGATTATTTGGTTTTTGGTGTTGAGTTTGATAAGTTCTGTATAGATCTTGGATACTAACCCTTTATCTGATATGTCATTTGCAACAATCTTCTCCCATTCTGTTGGTTGCCTTTTAGTTTTTCTGACTGTTTTCTTCGCTGTGCAGAAGCTTTTTATTTTAATGAGGTCCCAATAGTTCATTTTTGGTTTTGTTTCCCTTGTCTCTGGAGACATGTTGAGTAAGAAGTTGCTGCAGCTGAGGTCAAAGAGGTTTTTGCCTGCTTTCTTCTCGAGGATTTTGATGGTTTCCTGTCTTACACTGAGGTCTTTCATCCATTTTGAGTTTATTTTTGTGTAAGAAAGTGGTCCCGGTTCATTTTTTTGCATGTCGCTGCCCACTTTTCCCAGCACCATTTGCTGAAGAGACTGTCTTTATTCCATTGGATATTCTCTCCTGCTTTGTCGAAGATTAGTTGGCCATACATTTGTGGGTCCATTTCTGGGTTCTCTATTATGTTACATTGATCTGAGTGTCAGTTCTTGTGCCAGTACCATACTGTCTTGATGATTACAGCTTTGTAGTACAGCTTGAAGTCTGGGATTGTGATGCCTCTAGCTTTGGTTTTCTTTTTCAAGAATCCTTTGGCTATTTGGGGTCTTTTCTGGTTCCATACAAATTTTAGGATTGTTTGTTCTAGCTCTGTGAAGAATGCTGGTGTTATTTTGGTAGGGATTGCATTGAATACGTAGATTGCTTTGGGTACATTTTAACAATATTTGTTCTTCCTATCCAGGAGCATGGAATCTTTTTCCATTTTTTTGTGTCTTCTTCAATTTCTTTCATAAGGTTTTTATAGTTTTCAGCGTATAGATTTTTCACCTCTTTGGTCAAATTTATTCCTAGGTATTTTTTTTTTAATTTTTTTTTCAACGTTTATTTATTTTTGGGACAGAGAGAGACAGAGCATGAACGGGGGAGGGGCAGAGAGAGAGGGAGACACAGAATCGGAAACAGGCTCCAGGCTCTGAGCCATCAGCCCAGAGCCCGACGCGGGGCTCGAACTCCCGGACCGCGAGATCGTGACCTGGCTGAAGTCGGACGCTTAACCAACTGCGCCACCCAGGCGCCCCTATTCCTAGGTATTTTATGGGTTTTGGTGCAGTTGTAAATTGGATTCATTCCTTGATTTCTCCTTCTGTTGCTTCATTATTGGTATATAGGAACGCAGCCGATTTCTGTGCATTGATTTTATATACTGCAACTTTGCTGAATTCATGGATCAGTTCTAGCAGTTTTTGGTGGAATCTTTTGGGTTTTCCATGTAGAGTATCATGTCGTCTGTGAAGATTGAAATTTTGACTTCCTCCTGGCTGATTTGGATGCCTTTTATTTCCATGTGTTGTCTGATTGCAGAGGCTAAGACTTCCAATACTATGTTGAATAACAGTGGCGAAAGTGGACATCCCTGTCTTGTTCCTGACGTTAGGGGAGGAAAGAGTTTTAATATCAGCTTTTTAATGATAAACAAAAGTCTAAATGTAATTATGTAAGGATTTATGTCCAATTTTTAATCTAATGAATTATTAATATTTAACAAATAATATTTACCATATGTTAATATTCTACAACACACATTTTTTCCAATATCTTAACCCAATGCTTACAGTTTCTCAACATTTAAATAGAAAAATATTACCTAAATAAATTTTGCATCTTGAATTTGTGCCTTTAAGACTCTCTTTATCATTGAGGGCTAATGTTGGCGATACACTAATACTCTAGATTTATTGTAAATTTACAAATTAGGATAGGCTCTAGCCAGACATTAACCCATTTGTCCAACAGTTCAATCAAGTGAGCATGCTGGTAGAAAATAACTGAAAACCTTGCCCCATTGCAAAAGTAGGGTAAAAGACAGAAAATGGTAACTTGTCACTTTTTCATAGCAAGAAGGAAATGGGCATCACAGAAAATAGATGCAAACGGGTAAAGAGGAGAGAAAAAGAGGGAGAAGGGAAGGGAGAGAGTCAAATGTAGAAAAGGAAGTTATATATGGATGATAACATAAGAAAGTTTATTTGATATGAATTTATATGGTATAAAGAGAAAGGGGTATATTGTTTTGAAGAAGACAGTGACAAAATCTATGTGCATGTTACTACTAGAGCTCAACATACATATGCCCTGTGACACAGCAGTTCCACTCCTGGGTAAATATCCAATGCAAGAATACATGTACAAGAATGTTCATAATAGCCCCAAACCAGAAACCATACAAACTTCCATTAGCAATAAAATAGATAAATCAATTAGGGTGTATTCAGACAAGAAAAAGAATGAACTACTGATAAAATAACATGAAATAATCTCATAGACATAATATTGAATGAAAGCAGTCAGACACAAAACATTCTGTGGCATATGACTGCATTCACACAGAATTCAACAACCTGAAAACAAATCTATGGTTATAACAGACAGAATAGTGATTCCTTGAAGGATACAGATTGGAAAGAGCTTGAGAATACTTCTAAGATACTGGAAACATTCAAAGTATTCATTTGAATGTTGTTTATGTGGTTGATATATCTAGTCAGGTAAAAACATGAAAATTCATTTTACCATACACTAAAGATTTACAGCAATAATAACAAAAATAAAAGAATGATTATGCTATTTATTTATTTATTTTTTTATTTATTTATTTTTTTTTAACGTTTATTTATTTTTGGGACAGAGAGAGACAGAGCATGAACGGGGGAGGGGCAGAGAGAGAGGGAGACACAGAATTGGAAACAGGCTCCAGGCTCTGAGCCATCAGCCCAGAGCCCGACGCGGGGCTGGAACTCACGGACCGCGAGATCGTGACCTGGCTGAAGTCGGACGCTTAACCGACTGCGCCACCCAGGCGCCCCTGATTATGCTATTTAAAAGATAGTGCAAAACATAGCAATGTGGAATCCAAAATATTTAACTACTAGTATAGCTTGAACTTTGACCAATCAGAAAATATGCCCAACCAAACAGAATGTATGCCATGACTCAAAGAACTGCTATTCTGAACAGATAGAAATTCTAGCAAGAAGAAACAGTCATTCTAGCTTTGGAAACTCCTTTATAATGTTGCTCGGCACATGCCTCAACTGATGATTTCCTCAGAACTCTACTTACTTATCCTGGTTGATGTTTTTTTGTTTTTTTAATTCAGAATGTCTGGCCTTTTGCTCTTTTTTTTTTTAAATAAATATTTATTCATTTTTGAAAGAGAGAGTGTGATCAGGGGAGAGGCAGAGAGAGACAGAGGATCCAAAGTGAGCTCTGCTCTGACAGCCTGATGCAGGGCTCAAACTCAAGAACCATGAGCTCATGACCCAAGCTTAAGCCAGAAGTTCAACTGACTGAGTCACCCAGGTACCCCTGGCCTTTTTTCTAATTCTCAACTCCAATCCCTGGCATCACTGTTTCTTCCTTCTCCTCCCACACAAACATAAAGCTTCCTCAATATTCTCTAAAATAAAGGAACCCGTTAGTGTTGAAGATCTTTCTGCTTAAACTCCACCTTCTCTGTCACATGAAGTTAAACTGTAGTCAGTATTTTGCTTTAAGAAAGATCTTTGTTTAATTTCTTTTTTTTTAATGTTTATTTATTTTTGAAAGACAGAGACAGAGTGTGAGCAGGGGAGGGGCAGGGAGAGAGAGAAAGACACAGAATCTGAAGAGGCTCCAGGCTCTAAGCTGTCAGCACAGAGCCCGACGCGGAGCTCAAACTCACAAGCCATGAGATCATGACCTGAGCTGAAGTCGGACGCTTAACCGACTGAGCCACCCAGGTGCCCCATGATCTTTGTTTAATTTCTTACTCCATCATTTACTGGTTCACCTTAGCACGTCTCCTCATCGTCACTCTTTTATTTTCAATTTTTAATTGTGTCAGCCAGTTCTGCTGGTGATGACAAATGAAATAGAAGAGCTTCTTAGAAGTCCCTGTTACCTTTCTTTATCTACCCTCTGTTACACTGCCCTGGATGCAACTCTTTAAATTATTCCTGCTTTTTAGTTCTCTTGGTGCTCATCTCAAAGCTGTGGATAATGTTTTTGCTCCTTTTTAAAATCAACTTTGACAATATATGTCACTTTTGTCCAATGTTCTGGTCATGAAGCACCTTCATATGAATTTTCCAATCATATGAATCTTACCTCCCCAAGATTAAAACTCAGTTCCCTAGTCTCTTTCCATATAGAGGTTTTGCTACAGGACTGGTATATGACTTCATTCCATCCAGTCAGACTCAACAGTCTGAGAAAGTGATTTGGATGTAAGTGACTTGAGGAAAAGGGCTTCAATCCATATTTCTTTGCTGAGAGGGTTGGGGTAGCAAGCTTTGAGGAATCAGTAATTCTGATTTTCTTTATCATTCAGTGGGGCAGCCATAGTGACAAATTTCTTCATTAAGACTATTTTTGCTTTGTGCTCTTAGACATTGCTCCGGGAAGCTTAATTCCAAACCTGGTTATTTTACCCTCCCCCAAATTATGTGAGTTTCCTAGTGTTCTTTTTAATAAACTTCTTTTCAGCTTATCCACTAGAGTTACAGAATTCAATTGCCTCTTCAGTATGAATGATGAGCATTTAGGTCAATTACCCTACACTCATCCACCTTACTGCTCTCTGTTAGATATTAATATTATAATGTAATTCTCTTATTGATGATCTGTGTAATTGTTTCCATCAATTTTCATCAGTTTCTCTTGATTTCTCACTTTCTAATTGGAAGGTATTAGCACCCTGCCTTTCTTTCACTTTCATCCAACCCCAACCTTTTCCGACTATTCACTTCTCAATTTAGGTCAGCCTCACTCTTACTTTTATGTTGTCCATTAATATTTACGTTCTGTTCTGCAACCAGTTCCTGGGCTTCTAGGTTTTTTCTATAGGTTGATTCTAAAGTTAAAAGCCATTACATGAGTTACTTTTTAAATTTTGTGGATAGGTAAATTCAAACTGTGGAATCCATGTGGTAACATTATTTTCCTCCTCTTCCAAACCAATATCTTGACCTCTGTACTATATAAAGGAGACTGTTTCTAGCATTGGGTCAAAAGTATTACTATTTCTTATTCTCTAACAATTGCTTGAAATCATATCACATTTTAATTATTTGCTTAATATTTGAACGATGGCTTTCTTTCATTCTTATATTATTTGACCTTATACTATTCTCAATTACTTTCAATTTTTAGTTTTGCTTTCTATTACCTCAGGAGATGTTTAGTCGTTCTTTTCTTTTTCACAGAACTATTCATCTTTTTGCCATGACTTGGATTGTTTGCCCTGTAGATCTGGTACAAAACCATGACTATATGAGACTTCTTTTCTTTGTCCTTCTAAAATAAATTTACTCTTTCCTGGATTATTTCATTTCCAAGGTATTGATTTACTCCCTTATTTTATTGAAATATGTCATCAAATCACTGTCTGCAAAACACAAATGAGAGGTAAAGTTGATAATTCCTTGCATACCTGAAAGTGTCCTTAGTTGAATACAGACCTCTGGGTGGAAAATAGCCTTTCTTCAGAACTTTTAGGCATCATCATCTTGTCCACATGCTTCTAGTTCTGCTGATGCCAGGCGGAAGCCACTCTTTTTCATCCTTTTATAAGTGGGTTGTCATTTCTCTCTGTATACTTTTAGGATTATCTCTTTATCTTTCATATTCTAAAGTTTTTAAAACTCAAAGCTATGTGCAGATCTTTATTCATTTATTGCACTGGATACTTGATGGATCTTTTCAACCTCAAGACTCATGTCCTTCTTTTCTGGGAAATTTTTCTTTGATTATTTCTTTGATAACTTCCTTGCCTCCATTTTCCTTGTTCTCTTCTTATGGAAATCCTGTTAGCAGGATATTGGATTATTACATCTATTATCCTTTACCTAACATTATCTGTTTCTTTGTCTTTCTGTTTCATGCTAGAATATTTTCTCAAATTTATTTTCTAGTTCTAGTAAATGTCTTATGTCTGCAATTTTTGTTGTCAATCTCTAAGATTTTCTTATTCTGTGATTATGTCAATGTTATGTCATTCTTCTTGTTTCATAATTTCATCCAAATATATTTGTATGTAATACTTAGAATTTCATTAAGGTTAGTATTGTATATACTAACAACATGGGTTTGAACTGATCCACTTATACACGGGTTTTTTACAGTACAGTACTGTAAGTATATTATCTCTTCCTTATGATTTTAACATTTTCTTTTCTCTAGCTTACTTAATTGTGAGAAATCATTATATAATACATACGACATAGAAAATAAGTGTTACTGTTTATATGATCAATAAGGCTCCAGGCAACAGTAGGCTATTAGTAGTTAAGTTTGGGGAGAGTCAAAAGTTATATGTGGAATTTTACTGTGGGGGGGAGGGGGGTCAGTGCCCTAACCCCCAAGTTGTTTAAGGGTCAATTGTAATTTATGTGTTCATATCCCCAGACACATATAAATTGAAAATAGTAAATGAGTAAGGCTTTTTTTTAATGTTTATTTATTTTGAGAGAGAGAGAGAGAGAGAAAAAGAGAGAGAGAGAGTGAAAGAGAAAGAGAAAGCGAAAGCTAGCAGGGGAGGGGCAGAGAGAGAGGGAGGCAAAGAATCCCAAGCAGGCTCCACATTGTCAGTGCAGAGCCCAACAAGGGGATCAAACTCACGAACCTATGAGATCATGACCTGAGCTGAAATCAAGAGTCACATGCTTAACTGACTGAGCTATCCAGGCACCCTGAGTAAGACTTTTTTAAGTTGTTTTCTCCCCCCTGAATTATCTTTGTTTCCTTCAGTATCTTTGTTCTTTCTTTTTTTTTACTGCACTTTCTTTCTTGTACATGGGGTGATATTTAGTTGTCCACTTCCATTTAAACAGAAGTATGGTATAGTTGGTATCCAATGCTGGAGCACAGTCAACACAAGGCAGTCGCATGGTTTCATAAATATAGAGTTTTAACAGGTAAACCAATCTCTGGGGTTAAAAGTCAACATGGTTATCTACATTTGGTGGTATAGAGATTAGAAAGGGGCTTATGGGAGCCTCTAAGACACTAGATATTTTCTATTTCTTGATCTAGGTGCTTAAATACAGAGGTACATTTCCCTTGTGAGAATTTATCAGCTGTAGTCTTATGATTTCTTAAATTTTACGTATTTATTTACACTTAACCAGAAGAGTTTTGGGGAAAAAACTGGTGGAAAACAATTTGATAGTGAGACACAGAAAGTAGTAAAAAATTTAAGAGAAAGCTAAACAATTAGGGAGTACACTCCAAAATATTCTTGATCTAGACATTCTGTTTGTTCCCACTAAGGCCCATGAGGCTTATCCTATCCTAACACCTTCCTATTTTGTCTGATGAAGGCAGACAAACACTCAAAACACTCAGGATATTTTATACAAAATTTCTGTAGAAGGAAACCATAGTATCCATTAACCTGAGAACAAATGCATTAGGAACAAATGGAAATTACAAAAAAATGCAAGTAGATAAGAAAACAATGTCAATTCTAGTGGGAGTTTTAGTGAATTATCTTTTGTGATTTGGAGGTCCTTCTTTTGTGTTTCCATATGATCCTTGCAAAAATTTATCATAGAAATTTTAACCTCTACTAATCGTCTACTAATGTGTCCCTCCTGTCCTCTAGAACAGCATTGTCTAATAGAAATATAATGCAAGCCATATATGAAATTTTACATTTTCTAGTAGCCATGTCTTAAAAAAAACAAAAAAGAAATAAGCACAATTAATTTTAATCATAAAACCTAATCTTAATGATAGAGGTACTTAATTCAATATAACTAAAATATTATTTTAGTATGTAATTAACATAATAAATTATTGGGATATTTAGAATTCTGTTTTTTTTTTAATTTTTTTTTCAACGTTTATTTATTTTTGGGACAGAGAGAGACAGAGCATGAACGGGGGAGGGGCAGAGAGAGAGGGAGACACAGAATTGGAAACAGGCTCCAGGCTCTGACCATCAGCCCAGAGCCTGACGCGGGGCTCGAACTCGCGGACCGCGAGATTGTGACCTGGCTGAAGGCCGCTTAACCGACTGCGCCACCCAGGCGCCCCTAGAATTCTGTTTTTTAATGAAATCTTTGAAATCCAATGTATATTTTACTCTTAAAGCACATCTCAATTTTGGACTAGCTACTTTTCAAGTGCTCAACAGCCACATGTGACCACTGGCTGTCATCACGGACAATGGAGCTCTAGAATGAAGCACAATGAGGGCAGTACTGTTTCTTCTTGTAACTGACAGAGAACCACCAAACAGTAGGTGGTGACACCAGTAGGACAAATAGTCCTTTTTACCATCTCCTTAGATGTGTAAAAACTGATATAATAATTGTAAGAGGTTCTCAATCTTATTTCATTACTCTATTTGAGATTTACTATAAACCAGGCCCTGTACTGACTGCCATGAATTATTACGGTATCAACTGGAAAATAAATCACAAAGTGATGTAAAGGTCACCAATTATGAATAAAACTTTACAAATAATCTGGAGAGAATGAAAGTTATTGCCAGACATGACTGAAATTACACTTTAAAATTGTGTTTAATGCTAAACATGTTATGATTTTATATTCTGACAAAGGTTAAAAGAAACACACAGAATTGGGTTTGAATTCACGTTCCTAAATTTTTAGCTGAAGTTAGGTTTTTCATTTCTAAAAGTGGGATAAAATTGATTTATATCCTAGAGCTCTTGAAAGTATTATAAAGCACAACACACACAGGGTTTTACATAGTAGCTGATCCATAGAAAGCACTTGATAAAAATTTAATCTTATTATAGTTATGTCATAGGTAGATCAACATTCTATTAACTATTAACTTGAGGCATCATACTACCTGATTTCAAAATATACTACAGGGCTATGGTAATCAAAACAACATGGTGCTGGAGAAAAAACAGACATATAGACCAATGAAACAGAATAGAGATCCCAGAAATAAGCCCACACCTATACTATTGACTAATATTTTACAAGAGAGCCAAGAATATTTAAAAAATATAGTCTTTTCAATAAATGATGCTGGGAAAACTGGATACTCACATGTGAAAAAATGAAACTGGACCCCTGTCTTAACTCCATACATAAAAATCAACTCAAAATGGCTTAAAGGGCTTAAATTCCATGAAATTATAAAACTCCTATAAGAAAACATAAGGAGCAAGCTCTATGACATTGGTCTTGGCAATGATTTTTTGGGATAAGAAACCAGAAGCTCAGACAACAAAAGCAAAAAATAAACAAGTGGGACTACACTAAACTAAAACGCTTCTGCACAGCAAAGGAAATCATCAACAAAATGAAAAGGCAACCTATGGAATTGGTGAAAATGTGTCCAAACCACACATTCAAAAAGGGATTCATATCCAAAATGTGCAAAGGCTCATACAACTCACAGCAAAAAAAGTCCAAATAACCCAATTTTTAAAAATGGGCAAAGGACCTGAATGAACATTTTTCCAAAGAAGCCATACAAATGGCCAATAGTTACATGAAAACATGCTCAACATTACTAACCACAAAGGAAATGCTAATCAAAACCACAATAAGATATCACCTCATACCTATTGAGATGTTTATTATCAAATAACAAGAGATAACAAATACTGGCAAGAATGTGGATGAAAGGGAGCACTTGTACACTCTTGGTGGAAATGTAAACTGGTACAGCCATTATGGAAAAGAGTATGGAGGTTCCTTAAGATACTAAAAATAGAACTACATGATCAGCAATCCCACTTGTGAGTATATATCCAAAGGACATGAAAACAGGATATCAAAGAGATATTTGGACTGCTGTGTTTATTGCAGAATTATTCACAAAAACCAAGGTATAGAAACCACTTAAGTATCCACTGGTGAATGAAAGGGTAAAGAAAATGTGAAATTTATCACATGCACACACGCACACACACACACACACACACAGAAGAATATTATTTAACCTTTGAAAACAAGGAAATCTTGTCATGTGCAACAACGTGAGTAAAATTAGAAGGAGTTTTGTTAAATGATATGAACCAACAGAGGAAAACTAACACTTCATGGAATCCCTTATATGAGTTTTTAAGTCAAACTCAAAGAAATGGAGAAGAGAATGATGGTGGCCAAGGGCTGGAATGGAGGTGGGGAGGGATAAGGAGAGGTTTGAAAAAGAGTATAAACTTTAATTGTAATATGAATAAACTTTGAGAATCTATAAGATTCTCTATAAGAATCTATAATCTATATAAGACGGTGACTATAGTTTATAATACTTCATTGTATAATTGAAATTTGCTAAGAGAAAAGAACTTAAGTGTTCTCACCAAAAAAAAAAAAAAGGAAAAAGGAAATATATGAGGTGAGGTATGTGTTCATTTTTTTAAAATTTTTTTTGTCAACGTTTATTTATTTTTGGGACAGAGAGAGACAGAGCATGAACGGGGCAGGGGCAGCGAGAGAGGGAGACACAGAATCAGAAACAGGCTCCAGGCTCTGAGCCATCAGCCCAGAGCCTGACGCGGGGCTCGAACTCACGGACCGCGAGATCGTGACCTGGCTGAAGTCGGACGCTCAACCGACTGCGCCACCCAGGCGCCCCATGTGTTCATTTTTTTAATGTTTATTTTTGAGAGAGAGACAGAGAGACAGAGTGGGAGTGGGGGAAGGGCAGAGAGGGAGACACAGAATCTGAAGCAGGCTCCAAGCTTTGAGTTGTTAGCCCAGAGACTGACTTGGGGCTCTAACCCACAAACTGTGAGATCATGACCTGAACTGAAGTCAGATGCTTAAATGACTGATCTACCCAGGTGCCCCATGGTGGAAATCCTTTCACAATGTGTACATATATCAAATTGTCATTTTGTACAGTTTAAATATGCTGTAATTTTAGTTTCTTTCTAAATCAGGTAATGCTGAAGCAACAGCAAATGGTTACATTGTTATGACTTCCACAAAACTTAGGTTTCATAGTGCCATCTGGAGTGAGAAAGCCTTTAAAAACTTAGTATTTTTCTTAATGAATCAGTGGCCTTGACCATGACACTTAAGTATTTTGTGCCTCAGTACACTTATCTGAAAGTGGAAATATGAGTGTTTATGTGACAGTTCTAAATATATATTAGTTATTATTCCTATTAGAAAGAAATATAGGGGCGCCTGGGTGGCGCAGTCGGTTAAGCGTCCGACTTCAGCCAGGTCACGATCTCGAGGTCCGTGAGTTCGAGCCCCGCATCGGGCTCTGGGCTGATGGCTCAGAGCCTGGAGCCTGTTTCCGATTCTGTGTCTCCCTCTCTCTCTGCCCCTCCCCTGTTCATGCTCTGTCTCTCTCTGTCCCAAAAATAAATAAACGTTGAAAAAAAATTAAAAAAAAAAAAAAGAAATATAGTCAGTGAAGTAGAAAAAGAAACTTAAATTAGAGCAGGAGAAAAATAACATGGTGGGTGTTAACTTGCCACTCTAGTACCCAATCTGTTGAAGAACAAATAGGCTCTTTTTTGTGAATACCTGGAAATATTTGTTAAAGTGGTATCGTGATTGTTGAGGAAGGCGGTCTTGAATGTGAAGAATGAGATTAAAACAGTAAGTTTGAATTACTAATGGTTAAATGACTTTGTTTATTCAGGCTAGTAATAATCACCTGTACTAGGCAAAAATGTTAATTAATTCTGTTTCTTCTCCACACGTGTTTCCCGCGCCCCCACCCCACCCCACCCCCCGCCCAAGGCAGAATTTGGTGATTGCAGCATGTGGCTCTACGGAAGTTCTAAATAGATGTATATTTTGCCTTCTTGTAAAGTCATACTGTTCACGGGAGACTTGTCTCAGCTTAGAGAGGTAGGAATGTTTCAGACTTAATATGACATCAATAAAATATTTTGCCATGTATCAGAAGGAATAATCACTTTGTAAAATTGTCATATCCATTGGATATCAGCAGAGACCTGAAAACAACAAGAAACCATCTTGTAAATTGAGCTGCAGTTTACTCGTCTCTGAAATAGGATAACAACATGCTCTCTATCAAAGGTCTCACATCAGGAGAAAATGTTATAATACATGTAAAGTAGCAGCACATAGTAAACATGAGCAAAAGAAATTTGGGGGAGTAAACATAAATTAATCCCCTAAATAGCAATGTTCTGTGTGTTTGAAATGATAAGGAATTGTTAAGTATTCAAGTTGGTGGAGTGGAAAGAACGGAAGCCTCATCGCTCTCATGTACCATTATAGACCCACACTTGCAGCCTTAAATTATCGTTCTGTGGGATGTCAGAACCATCAGTGCTTTAGAGAGCCTTCATCTTAAGAGTTTTCCTTTTGGCAAATTGATTGATGTCTCTTTGCTTGTGAGTAGAATTTTCCTCACCTGGGAATGTCTTCTTCCATTAATTTTCTTATAGAACTCCTGTTTAATCTTTCAAGGGACATTTTCATGTTATTTCCTCTCAAATTCTTTGTACACAAAAGCCGCTGGATATACATGGTATCCATCAGAATGTAACCAGCCTCTCTTTAAAATCCCCTATTACCTTGCTTTTCAATCATGGTAGAGTGATGTTTCAACTTCTCACCTGGCTGGACCCAAAGCTGTTCCTGGCCCCACAGAGACATTAATAGCCAGGCCCCAAGCACTGGGATGCTACCATTTCAGCTCTGCAGTTCCTGCTCTTATTTTCAGTTCCTTGTCTTTTCTGGCAATTAGTGGCCTCTCCCCCTCCCCACCCCCCATTTTTCTTTTGAGCTCAGCTATTCATCTGTTTTAAAGTTATATGTATTACCCAGCCTTTCTGGGTGTGGGTAGCAAGTGTTTTCATATTAGTTGAGTCCATTATCCTCCCTTAACTGCTGTATTTGCTCCAAGTATAATTCTTTATTAAAGTATTTGCTTTTCAACCACAGGAACATAATGCTCGTTTTTCAAAGGTGGCATTTTAGACTACCCTTAAAGAAACAGATGTCCATCATAGCATTTGGCTCACATCCTTAACATGACATTTATCAAAACAGGCTGCACATAGGTTGCATCCAAAATTTAACTGCTGACAAACTCATTCTAATATCTCTTGATGTCAGTTTCCTTCTTCCTCAACCCACAGATGCTGCTGTGCCCCTTTGCAAGATAACGTGTGCACTTTGCAGATATTCTCCAAGGTGACAGAGAAATGAAGAACTGTGTGTACTCAGTTTTGAAAGAGATTTGGTTCGCCCTATTTTGCAGTGTACCTGGATCCCAATTCATATGATAATCGAAATCTCTGCTGTGGTTTGTAGACAATGACTGTGCCATTCTGCTGCTGCTTTAGTAAAATTAAGGTGCAGCCTTCCTCTTTTATGAAGGCATGTATACTAGATGTGACTCATAATGGATAAAAGACAGCAATTAAATGCCTTGAAGTGAATTACAACTCTTTGGAGACATTGAATCTGGTGTTAATTTGGTGATCAACAGTGGCATTTGGAATTCTGTTCAGCTTTGTAATTTAACTTTCCAGCTACCCTTCACACCTAAGCCAATTTATGAGAGACAATGTTTGGTATATGAGATATGTAGCTCTTCTAGATATTAGGAGTATACTATTTATCTTTTCAGATTCAGCAAGCTCTTGATTATGTTCCACAAAGAGCCACATTCAGTTCATTTATCTTTTATTCTCGAATTTATCCTGAATATGTTATACATATGTTACCTAATAAAAATCACAATATGGCTAATAGGGGAAAAAATAACGCATATTGTTTAATGGGATGTTTACTCCTGCTAAGATAGTACAGATAAAATTCCATCAATATAACCCTTTAAAAAGAGTAGAATAGCATCAAATTTTCTCATTCTATAATTCTGAAAAATTCTGTTCACTCTCTCTGAATACTTTTTGACCTTTACTCTCTATTTTTCTTATAATGTCCTTTTTATAACTGCATATTCAGATATCACTGTGTATTTTATAAACTGTAAATATTATTTAAGATGTAATTTATTTGATATGAAATAGCTTACATAATATCTCACACATGAAATACAAATGTAGATTCAAAAAAGAAGACATGCAAATCATAAGAAGAAAGTATAAAAATGATTGCCAATAAAATCTGTAGTAGTTATAATCTTTATTATGACGCAGCATTTTAAAAATTTATATTTTAGATAAAAGGAAAGAGATGGAACACTAAGTAATTCAACCCCTCCCTACCCCTTGGGTGGAGTAGGGTGGGTAGTAGAATGATTAGGGGAAGAGCTAGGCTTCCCTGGACATAGTTTAGGAAAGGGACTGTCGGCCTTTCAGGAAATCCCTTCATCCCCTGTGGCAACTCATCCAGTATAGTAAGGGAACAATGGACAATGGGGCAGAGAGGTTCCTGGATTGCGAGGTTGAGATAACACTGTCAATTGCGCATAGATTATGTGAGGCATGTAGAATATCCAAGAGGAGAATCTAAGGGTACCAGGGAGACGCAGAAGTGCTGAAAAGCAGGTGGATCCAGAGTCCTGTGGTTGAGATGTTCAGGTGCAGCTATGTGGACCCCATAAGTCAAAGCAAAGGGAAGTCTATGCCCTGGTACTACAGCAGGCCCATAGGCTAGGAACCACCAGTTTTATTATCAAATGTGATAGTAAAAAAGGCCAGTGTTAGAGATCTAGAGGATGAACCAAATCAAGTGAAAGCCACACAGAATGAAACTAACACCCCCATCACAATATGTGTGACTCCTCCTCCGCCCCCAGATAGAAGGGGAGATATCCCTTATGGAAAATTTGTACTTGGAATTGGCGGAATATTTACTCTCTTCACCAAGAAATAAAGACTGTTTAAACCTTAAATGCTTAACCTTAAATCTTAAGTGCCGATGGTGCTTTTGTTGGTTAAATTCTTGTGTCTCACTGAGTCCTATACTCCTATTCCAAAATTACCAGATTTAACAGTGGCTACACGTGAAGATTAGTTAAGTTATGGAAAACATACAAATACAGTTTTTGGAATATCCAAAGTGCATAAATATCCTTACATACTATATTTCAATATCTTATTTCTACCTATTTACATGGGCATTTTAGGAAGCCTATAGAAGACACAGATTGTAAAAGAAATAATTTCATTTGGCCAGTTTTCTCTGTGCACACACAAAACCCACTCATCACTGCCAAGGCTTTTTTCACGACTGAGCACTTCCTCCTGCCAATGGTGGTTAGAGCTGTCATTTGCAAATCACATTATTAGAGCTTTCTAGGGAAAAAAATGATGTCAGTGATAATCTCCTCTAGAAGTTTCTGATGCTCAGTCAGTTGAGTGCCTGGCTCCTGATTTGGGTTCAGGTTATGATCTCAGAGTTTATGAGATGGAGCCTTGCATCAGGCTCTGTGCTGACAGTGCAGAACCTGCTTGGGTTTCTCTCTCTCCCTCTCTCTGTGCTCCTCCCCCCCCCCACCTTAAAATAAAGTAAACATTAAATTAAAAAGTATATTAGTAGAATTCCTCCTTCTTCACTGGGTTTTACACATCGTTTTTTAAATTTCATTTATTTTTGAGAGAGAGACAGCATGCGTGTGAGCAAGGGAGGGGCAGAGAAGAGGGAGACAGGGGATCCAAAGTGAGCTCTGCACTGACAGCAGAGAGCCCAACGTGGGGCTTGAACTCACAAACTGTGAGATCATGACCTGAGCTGAAGTCGGACGTTTAACCAACTGAGCCACCCTACCACATATTTTCTTTTAAGCCCATATATACATTTGTACCAAATCTCATAATCTGTATTTTAAAAAAAAAGAATGCAGTGTACCACTCTCTAAAGAAGTTATCTGTCTTTCTAGAAAGTTACTCAATTCTACCAAAATTTAAACAAATTGATTTCCAAGTCCTCAATCAATTATAAGTACATTTTTTTTAAATATCCCAAATAATGCAGAGAAAGTGGAACCCTCTTGCACTATTGGTGGTAATGCAAACTAATGCAGCCAGTCTGAAGAACAGTGTGGAGCTTCCTCAAAAAGTTAAAAATAGGATTACCCTATGATCCAGCAATTGCACTATTAGATATTTATCCAAAGGATACAAAAATACAGATTCAAAAGGGTACATTCATCCCATTGTTTATAGCAGCACTATCAACAATAGCCAAACTGTGGAGAGAACCCTAATGTCCATCAACTGATGAATGGATAAAGAAGAGATGGTGTGTGTGTGGGTGTGTGTATACACATACATACATATATATATACCATATATATAATGGAATATTACTCAGACATCAAAAAGGAGGAAATCTTGCCATTTACAACTACCTGCATGGAGCTAGAAGGTGCTAAGTGAAATATGTCAGAGAAAGACAAATACCATATGAATTCACTAATATGTGGAATTTAAGAAACAAAACAGGTGAACATATTGGAGGGGGGAAAAGGGAAACAAACCATAAGAGACTCTTAGAGAACAAACTGAGGGTTGATGGAGGGAGATAGGTGGGGGATGGGCTAGATAGGTGATGGGGACTAAGGAAAGCACTTATAATGAGCACTCAGTGTTGTATGTAAGTGATGAATCATTGAATAGTCTTGAAACCAATGTTGCACTGTATGCTAACTAACTAGAATTTAAATAAAAATTTGAAGAGAAAGAAAAAAATAAATTTCCCAAATAAATGATTAAATCATTTACAATTTTGTAACATCAAGTCACTATGTTTCATAAAGCCATGATTCTAAATAACTGCCCAAGATACAATTACATAGGAGTGATTTCTTCTAGTAAATCTTACTGTTGGAAAATAATTCCATTTTTAGGTTGTCAGCAATCAACGTTCTATATACATGGACGTGTGTGTGTGTGTGTATGTGTATTCAAGTGAAATTTTTTCTGTTTTTGAGTGATTTATATATTTCCTCTACCCAAATAATAGATGATTTGACATAATCAAAATATGCTACTTTTCAAAATAAGTTATCTGATGAGGAATATAAGGATTCATATTGGAGCATAGGCTTTATAGACAAGCAGACCAGGGTTGAATCATGGTTCCAGCTGGTTGGGTAAGCTAGACAAGTTATACAATTTCCTTGGGACCTTTCATTTCTGGATATCTAAACTACATGGCAGTGTATAGTAATACAAATGTTAACCCTATATTGCTGTTGTAGGATCAAATAAGGTGTAATAATGTGTTTATTTCAGTGCCGGACATAAAATGGATTCTTAATAAAAGTCTCTTTGAAACTGGAACTTCAGATTCTGTGTAACATTAGTGATGTGCTTTTGTTTCAGAATATCTGTTTCAGCTCCCCATAATTAGTTTATCTCTGTGTTCCTCTTATTCATCATTTGAGGCTGAACATACTTTTTATGGTGTATCTTTTTCATTACAGCCATTCTTTAGGTCTATTCTTTTCTCTCCATGACCAATTCATTTTGATTTAAGGTGGAGAGCTGAAATATCAATTCATTATTTAGATTTTTGTGTTTAATTTAAAAATTATTCTTGAGACTATTTTGGAATTAAAGTATTACTAATTATAATAATTGGCATATGAGCTCTTAGGAAGTATAATATATAGACTCATATGTTTGACTCAAGGCTAATAGTCAACATGTACTTATTGAATCAATGTTTTGGAAATTTCTAAGATGTTCACTTTTTATTCTGGAAGGAAAATACTTTTTTAAAACACAGCTATAAAAGCAAGCAAACTGAAAAATATGATTCATAAGAATCATTCTAAAAATAAAGAGCACCCAATAGAACGATATTCTCTTACTCCTACACTAAACCATCTTGTGACCTCAGATGAGTTATATTCCCTCCCCAGGTCTCAATTCAAAAATGTGTAAAAGGAGGAGTTTGAACTCATGGCTTGTAGGGTTTTCCAATTTCTGTCTGATTTCTTCACATATAATTCCTATGTGAAACAAATAACATGTATTCACAACTAAAATTGCACAGTTTTGATTGTCACCCACTGTAAATGATCTTAAATGTTCTATGAGCCTCAATAAGTATGGAAGTAGAGATTATAGGAAAGTGATTGCAGGGCCACCAAAGTTTAAACTTTTATGGTAACTATTATACCCACACTATACACAGGTTTCTAGCCCCTAGCTTTTGTAGGCTATGATCCCTAAGAGGACAGGAACCGTATCTACTAGCCTCATGGTTGAATCCTCAACGACTTCTATAGTGCTTGGCTCATAGTAGTTGATGAATAAATGTTTGTTAAATGAGTGGTAAAAATGCCTCCTACCTAGTTGCAAGGAAATTTTCACTGCAGGTTACTGTTTATAATTTTTTTTATTTTGTTAATGTTTCTTTATTTTTGATAAAGAGAAAGAGAGAATGAGAGAGAGAAAGACATAGTGTGAGTGAGGGAAGGGAAGAGAGAGAGAGGGAGACACAGAACCCAAAGCAGGGTCCAGGCTCTGAGCTGTCAGCACAGAGCCCGACGTGGGGCTCACACTCATCAACTGTGAGATCATGACCTGAGCTGAAGTTGGACACTTATCCAACTGAGCCATCTAGGTGCCCATACTGTTTATAATTTAAACAAAATGGAATATAACAGTACAAAAAATATATGCTGAACCTCCTAGGAATCAAGAACTATGATTTTTCCTGGAGATACAAAATCTTAACCCTGAAAACTTGGATGTGACAAAAACATAGTAGATTATTTCTATGTGATGTGGTAAAATAGAAATAAGTAGCACAGTTATATCTAGCCAGAGAGGAGGTTCTGCTAAGGAGTTTTGGAGGGTGTGATCTCTGAGGTAAATCTTGGAGGACAGGTAGAGACTGGTGAAGAAAGGGAGAAAGATATTCCAAGCTTAAGTAACATGCCATGATTCAAGGCATGCCATTATAAAACCATCTTGGCCTCTCCTAAGATTTCTAATTACAGTAGACTATTTAGCCTCTTGGAACTCCTACTGTATGGGTTCTGAGTTAGATAGATGTTAAGCTATTTAGTAATTAACTAGGCTGTGGTGGTTAATCCCACAGGAAATCCTAATTGAGAATCCATTTAACTGACTAGCTCTTAAGAAGTTGGACTATAACACAGCAATGACGGCATTTGGATCAGTGTTTTCAAAAAGAAAATAATTATTGGGGTGCCTGGGTGGCTCAGTCGGTTACAAACACACCTCTCGATTTCAGCTCAGGTCATGATCTCATGGTTGTGAGATTGAGCTCCAGCTCTACATTGGGTCCTGCAGAGCCTGCTTGGGATTCTCTCTCTTCCACTCTCTTCTGCCCCTCCCCCTGCTCGCTCGCTCGCTCTCTGTCTCACTCTCTCTCTCTCTCTCTCTCTCTCAAATAAATTAATTTTAAAAAATTACTAATTTTGAATTGGTTGGAATTGAGTTAAAAATCCAGAACAAAAATCATAGTCAAGGAAAACTGACCATAATAAGGAAAAAGTAATTTTTTGTGACATTATGTCATTGGCCACACTATCTGCCAGGGTACCTATAACACTACAGGCACATAAGCATTCTAGGAGTGTGACTGAAGTTACAGGTAAACTCCTGGAATGCATCATTCAAGTAAATTTTTTGAGGATTACAATGTTGGTTTTGTGTGTGTGTGTGTGTGTGTGTGTGTGTGTCTTATCTTGACTCCCACTTCTTAATTTGACTGTGATGCTGGAGATACAGGTTAATTTGAGAACATGAGACTGATGAAGGTTTGTGTCAACATCTAAACTACTCACTCAGACATAGCCAAGTGAGGTACCCAACAGCATCCAGAGGTTGTTCTTAAAAGACTCCTTCTCTGTCCTAATATTTTGTATTTAGTCCACTTGTTATTCACATCACACACCTTATTTTTATTTCCTTCCTGTGTTCCACACTAGACTATATCCTCCTACAAAAAAGAGGCCATATCTGTCACAGCTATATCTTCTGTGCCTTACCCAGGCCTGGCACATTGTAGATACTCACTGATGTTTGTGGAATGAGCTAATGAAAGGCTGTAGTTATGCTCTACGTAACTGCATAGGAACACATGGTCGAGTATAGAAGAAAATTCTAAGGACTAAAAACACCATGCCATAATTTGCTTTGCCTCTCACAAGGCTTTACTGCAAAACATCTTCTGTTATTCTGCCATCTGTCTTACAACCTTTCCTTTTTCCATTTCCTGATTACCACTTATTTAAATTACTACCAACAGCAGAATCATTGCTTCCTTTCCTGCTGAGGTGGTATGATTTTAGGCAATCTATTTCTCCATTTGCCCTCTCATAGCCTTCTTTGCTCTTCAGAGATGATGCCTTCCCAAAGCAAAACCAGTCCCAGGCCAAAAGCTTTTCTCTCCTAACATAGTTTCCTTAGAAGATCCACCAGAAACCAAATTCCTCACTGTACCAGGCTGACGCCCCATTTCCCCAAGTGACAGTTCCAAAGCTTTAGTTTTTTCTTGTCCCACCATGCCCTTCTCCAATTTACCTCAGGAGATAGCATTGTATCGATCAAGAAGATAGAACATGCTTCCCTGCCTACAAACCCATCTGTAATTGCAAATATCACTACATTTTTCCCCTCTAGTTTTACAAACATCTTTTTTCTCTTCAGACCCAACCTCTTGGGCTCTTGACCTCAGTCCCATCTGTTTACCCAAGTTTTTTGCTCTATCAGTTATAACACTGTTCTTTATGGCTTCATTGTCTTCCTTCCACTGGACAATTCCTTTTATTTTATTTTATTTTTTTTTATGTTTATTTATTTTTTAGACAGAGACAGAGCATGAACGGCAGAGGGTCAGAGAGAGAGGGAGACACAGAATCTGAAACAGGCTCCAGGTTCTGTGCTGTCAGCACAGAGCCCGTCGCGGGGCTCGAACTCACGGACCGTGAGATCATGACCTGAGCCAAAGTCGGACGTTTAACTGACTGAGCCACCCAGGTGCCCCAGACAATTCCTTTCAAAATATACATACCTCTCATCCCTAAGGAGAGACTTCCCTTGACTCCATATCCACCTCCAAGTTTTCTGCTCTCTTCTCAATCATCATTTCACTCACATCGTTTCTCAGTGCTTAATTCATTCTGATTTGTCTTGTAATTTTACTACCCCATGGACACTCCTCAGCCAAAGGTTGCCTGCCAGTTATCTCCAAATTCACAGGTCAGAGCATCACTCTTCCATAAATGATACGGTGGAACTTGCTTCTTAAATCTTTTTAAATTATTGGTTTCCATCATACTCTTCCCCCTGCTCCTCCCTGCCACATTCTTCTTATTTTAAGCCACTAATTCTCAGTCTACTTGTTCTGTTTCTCCTTAGTTCAGATCTTAATGGTGTTTTCCCAAGGATTCTGCACTGTGCCCTCTTCACTTCTCTTTATATTTCCTTTTGCTGGGTGACCATCAAGTGTCATGGTTTTATCTGCCCCCTATACAATATGACTTCAATATGCCCCTCCTCTGGACTTGATATAACCGTCTACTATACCAGCTGGACATGACCACATAGACATTTCCTACAAATCAAACACAACATTTCAAAGCTGATGTTTTTGTTTACATATTAACTCCAGATTTATTCCTCTTATGTATTCTTTATTACAATGCATTCTGCATTATCCACTGAATGACCCCAAACAGAAACCTGAGGAATTTGTACACTGCTTCCATTCTACCACTCACTATATCTGTGCCAGTCAGGGTTTGATCAGAAAAACAGAACCACTAGGAATGATAGAAAATGTAGATTTATGGGGGGATTTGACCCTTTGATTTGTGAGACCTGGTTAAATAGTTTATATATGGCTGTTCCTTCTGCATCTGGAGCTGGAGCTGGCTCAAGAAAAGTGAAGGGAATCTGGTGGGAATGAGAGGGCCTGTGGGTCCAGCAGCTGCTCAAGCCAGAAAGGTGAGCCAACATATCAGTAACAATGTGTCTGAGCTGCAACTGTGCCCAGTGCCCCCACTGACATCCCCAGCCTAAAAAGAATGTTACTGCTGTTTCATTTTTGTGTTCCAAATCTCACACAAATGTTTCACATCATTCCTGCTAACTTGCTCAGAAGTCCAGAAGGGACTTCTGAGAAACATTGTTCCAGCATAGCTAAACTGACACACTAGAAACTCATCACAGTATCCAGTTAGTCAAATCCTGCCAGTTTCTTTTTTTAATGTTTATTTATTTATTAGAGGGAGGATGACCGGGGTGGGGGAGGGGGGTGGAGAGCAGAGAGAGAGAATCCCAAGCAGGCTCTGCACTGTCAGCACAGAGCCCAACATGGGGCTAAATCTCACAGACTGGCAAGATTACCTGCCATGAGCTGAAATCAAGTCCGACACTTAACCGACTGAGTCACCCAGGTGCCCCACAATCCTGCCAATTTCTAAAATTTGTTTCATCCGAATTTTTGCTGACATAACCCACATAACTTCATTCCTAATGCAGTAGCCTCTTCTGTTTTCTTGCATCCAACCCACCTGACATCCATGAATCTATCCTTTGTAGCCCCATCACTCTTCTTTTCCTGTAAAAGTCAAATCCGACAGTAGTAACTCACACATAGGCCCCATAGGCCCCACAGAATTAAGCCCAGGTACTTTAGCCTGATGAAAAACCTTTAAGATCTTGTCTGTACCTCTTTAAGCCTCATGTCCATTATTCTTTGCCTTGAACTTTAGCAGTTCTGCATCATATTTAGTCTCTGTTCCCTCAATCACATAAATTGATAAATTTGCTCATGCTGTACCTTCTATCTCAACTACTCCCATCCAATCCTTACCCATACACAGTCAACTGGGCTAAATCATCCTTAGACACAGTTTTATTTGGAAAATCTTTCACTGATCTCCATCCATTCTTCCCCTTGGGCTGGCTTAACACACCCTGATTTAAGATTTTTCAGCAACCACATCTTGGGCATTTCACTTTCATATCAAGCACTGTATTATTTTGAAATTACTCATGTGTCTTTTCCACTCTTGGGCAATACATTCCTTTAGGATAAGGACTAAGTTTATTTTCTTTTCTTCCCAAGCCAAGATCAAGTCTGGTGCATAAAATATGTTTTACAGTGTTTGCTAAGCCAAAGTGAAGTGACAGGTCTCCCTGTGTTCCAAAAAAAATCTATCTTGGAATTGGCCCTGAGATATTAAGAAGAGAAAAAAGGGAAGAAAATGTACTGCACTGTATTTTATGTCCAGGAAGAACTATTACCTTCTTCCAAAATATACTTCTCTCTGAGATTTGAATGAGATAAGAAGATTAAGCTCTTAGAAAATTATAACAGTTTTACTTTTCATGAGGAGATAATAGCTTCATGGAAAGTTTATATTCTTATAAAGTTTTTACGTTGAGATACATTTGCTCACTCAAGAAAATTAGCTGAAAATATATAAGGTTTATAAGAATTCAATCAAGTTGTCAGATACACAACCAATATATGAGATCTAGAACTTTTATTTACACTAGAAACAAATACTTAGAAAACATATTGAAACAAATAATTTTATTCCTAATCACGGAGAAAATAGCTAGAAGTAAACTTAATAAGAAATATACAGGATTTTTATAAAGAAAACTACAAAGATTCACTGAGGTGCCTGAAGGGAGATATGAATAAATGTCTACTAACATGTTCCTGATTAAGAAGAGTTATACTTTAAACAATGTCAATGCTTGTTATTGTGATTAATAGGTTTAATGCAGCTCATTCAAAATCTAAACATTTAAACACCTTCACAAAACCATTTAAAAGTATACATATGTAAATCTTAACAAGAGTTATTATAGACCCAAATTTCTCAGATAAAATGTATCATAGAGCTAAAATAATGAAAACATTGTAGAAATAAATGAAAGATTAACAGAATAAAAAAAATAGTTCTAAAGCATAAACCAATATGTGTAAGAAATCAAAGATAATGGCAGCATTTTAAATCAGTGGAGAGAGAAGCATTGTTCAATAATCTATGTTGGGACAATGGCTTTTATATGCAGGATAAAAATGAAATACATTTCTGCTTTCATTTAAAAATCCAAAATATATTCCAAATATATTGGAATGAATATGAAAGGACTAAATGTTTTTTTAAAAAAATAGAGAAGAGACAATCTAATTCAATGGTTGCTGAGCAGGAATGGTTTTGGCCTCCAGGGGGAGCTTGGCAATGTTTAAAAACATTTGGGGTTGTTACAACTTGGGAGGGGGAGGTGCTATAGTCAGGTAGTGCCCTCACTAGCCAGGGATGCTGTTAAACAGGCTACAATACACAGGAAAGCCCTTCATGATAAAGAACTATCCAGTTTAAAATGTCAGTAATGCCAATGAGAAATCCTGATCTCATCAAAAAGGCAAAAACCAATAGCAGTTAACAATTTATAATATTAGTGTACTTAACAATATAAGGAACCAAAATGACAAAAGGCGATTGGGCTTTTTAGAGGGTAAGAAATGTGACTTTTAGGTTGACTTCAATTAGAATTGGGAATGGGGTATATCAGTCAGAGTCCAATCAAAAGACAGAAACCACCCAGTAATTTAAACAGGAAATATTTAATTTAAAAAAAGCATTATTAAGTATAATGGGATTGGAATAATGAGGGATTGGTGTGCAAGAGATAAACTCCAAAGAATATAAGAATAACATTTATTAGAAGGAGTCACTAACCCTAGAGCTGAAATAGCACCCAAAGGAGAGGTCTTCCAAAATAATGATGCAGATTTTTTAGAAAGGGCACAGCTCCCTGGGTGGCAAAGAAGCAGCTCTGGGTCCATGCTAGCATGACTTGCTAAAAACCTATGCTCCAGACTTTAGTGGTTAGGGTCTGTATGTCAGCTTTAATTACAGTGGTAGAATTTTGTCTCTCCACATTTCTTTACCTGTTGCAAAGACTAGAAAGAGACTATGATAGATTGCTCCCTTTTGGATTCCCCCTACCGACATCAGAATCCATTCTCTGTAATTCCTGGTTCTAGACCTTTTTGATACTCAGGTGCATTTTTTGCTGTTGAGTTGTGTGAGATACTTCTATGTTCTTTGATCCATTCCTCTTTTTGCAGAAGGGAAAGGAAAAAGGGAGGAGAGGGAGAGAACAATTTAAAAAAAGCAAATGTCAGGGTGCCTGGGTGGCTCAGTCAGTTAAGCGTCCAACTTCGTCTCAGGTCATGATCTCACAGTTCGAGTTCAAGCCCCGCATTGGGCTCTGTGATGACAGCTCAGAGCCTGGAGCCTGTTTCAGAATCTGTGTCTCCCTCTCTCTCTGACACTCCCCCATTCATGCTCTGTCTCTCCCTGTCTCAAAAATAAATAAACGTTAAAAAAAACAACAACAACAACAAATGGCTTGAATAAAAATTTAAAAAGAAATATTCAAGTGGTTAATAAACTCGAAAAACCGTTTGATCTTCTCAGTTTCTAATTCCTAACTGCATAATACTTCTAAGTATTAAAGGAGGTTTTGAAAGGTTATATGAAGTTATAATGTTCTCTCTCCCCCTTTTGAGTACCTCATTCTTTCATCTCATAGATCATGATTTCAGTTGTGAGTTGGTGTCAGATAAACTACTCTCATACATGTAATTTAAAGTTCATTACACCATTCAGTGGTCTGTATTAAAAAAAAAACAGTAAGAGGCAAGCATTTAACAACAGAAACTCACCAGGGAGCATAAACATTGAAAAATGCAAAATAAATATCTTGTCTGCCTGAAGTAATTGATCTAATCAAGAAGCATGTTGTTGTTGATGCCACCATTACTGTGATGTACCCACGGGGAAAGCTGAAGCCTTTGTTTGCACTTGTGCTAAATGCTATCACAGGATTTATTATCATAGAACTGACACATTTGCAAAACACTGCATTAAAATTAGCTAAAAACTGTAACCAGGGAATTGAGAAATGAAGACCAAATATTCAGCATACCAAAGAGCTTTAGTGATCTAAATATGAGAAAGCCACTCTAATAAATAATATCAGCTACAATTGTTTTTGAGAACTTACTAGATGCTGGGCACAGTGGCTAGTGTGTTGTCTCATTTCATCATCTTAGGAGGTTGGTACCATTATGATCCCCATTTGCAGATGAGAAAACTAAGACTAAGGGGTGAGGATAGTAGAAGTACTTAGACTCTAAATCTGATCTGACCACAAAATACATGCTTATTAGATGAAATATGGGTATCTTTATACCTATTAATTTTGAGTTATATAATCTTCTTCTGGTTTTAAAAGTGAAACATGTTCTGTTTAGGAAAAAAATTGTTTAAAGCACAAACAAAAAAAATTAACATATTGTCATATTTCCTTCTAGCAGTTTTTTGGGTGCATTCTATGTTTTTTTTATCCCAAATGGAGATCATATTACGTATCTTAGAATCTGTTTTGTTTTCCCTAACTGTATGTTTCTTTCTTTTTTTTTTTTTTATTATATGAAATTTATTGTCAAATTGGTTTCCATACAACACCCAGTGCTCATCCCAAAAGGTGCCCTCCTCACCCACCCTCTCCTCCCTCCCACCCCCCATCAACCCTCAGTTTGTTCTCAGTTTTTAACAGTCTCTTATGTTTTGGCTCTCTCCCACTCTAACCTCTTTTTTTCTTTTTTCCTCCCCCTCCCCCATGGGTTCCTGTTAAGTTTCTCAGGATCCACATAAGAGTGAAACCATATGGTATCCTAACTGTATGTTTCTAAGCAATTTCTCATGTTGGTAAATGTTATTCTGTAACATGTGTTTTAATAATTACAAAGTTTTTGATCATGTAGCCACATAATGATCTTTTAATCACTTCTATAGTGTTAAGCACTCAGTTTATTTGTAATTTTTCAATTTTATAAATCTTATGTATAATACTAGTATAAAGTCATTTATAAACTTCATTTCAATAAATCAATAGGAATAGTATTAGATGGGTAGAAAACATTAAAAATTAACCCCCAGAAAAATTGTAGCAGTTTCTAGAAGTTTCTAAGAAGGCACATTTTCTTGTCTCCTTGACTCTATTAACTCCTGGCTGTTACTTAAAATTTATTTTAATATTTATTTTTGAGATTGAGAGACAGTGTGAGAAGGGGAGGAGCAGACAGAGAGGGAGACACAGAATCTGAAGCAGGCTCCAGGCTCTGAGCTGTCATCACAGAGCCCAATGCGGGGCTTGAATTCGAACTGTGAGATCATGACCTGAGCCGAAGTCCAACACTTAACTGGATGAGCCACCCAGGCACCCCCTGGCTGTTATTTAATTTTGACATTAATAGAAAAAGTAGTGTCTTCTTGTGTTTTAATTTATTTCCTTACTTTTTATTAGATTTATTTTATCCCAAGCTCTTAAATAGGCCCTGATAGCTCAAACAAAAGAATTTTTAAAAAGAATACTGGATCGCTTGCAACAATGAAACTACAGCTGACTAACTGATCTTTGTTGAAATTGTGTAATTCTGGAGACATAGGAAGCATGAACTGATGGAGAGTTTCTTGAAGGTGCTGCTGTTTGAACAACTCAGCCTTGACTTTTTCTTGGGAAAGAATGTTGATTGCCCTAGTTTGTGTGAAGAGGTGTCCATTTCCAGGAAGACCAAAGAGCCATGTCTCCCTGAAAGGAAACAGACAAAAAGAACAGACAGCCTCACTAGTGAAGAAACACATACCCCCCCCTATTTATCGGTACCTCTCCTTTTAGTGAACTGCTTCTTCTCTACATGCCTTTGACTTTCTCAACTGCTATGCTTATTCTTTCCTTATTAAGTTATAATATCTTCTTTTATATTAAGAAAATATAGCCCATATTTTTCATATTCATTATAAATCTTTCTTCTTCCTAGTTTGACTTTGCATTAAAATTTTGAATATGTGAGCTTATTCGTAAAAGTTTTTAATTTTTATAGAGTTAAGTAAGTACGTTGCTTATGTTATCATTCCTGCCCTCACTCTTGTGTTTACAGTGTTATTCCCAGACTAATAATCTATTTAAATTTATTATCATGGTTATTGTATTTGGTGCTTTATCTCACTATTTATATGTATTTTCTTGTGTTTTGCTTATTATGTTTTTCTTTTTTTTTTTTTTTTTTCCTCTTTTACTCTCTGCTGCTAGTCCTTTTCCTGTCTTGTATTCTAATTTCAACAACTGGCCTCTTGCCCATTCCTGTATTCAGAAACTGCCACATCACACCCCAATGTCAATAATTACAACTTGGATGTTTTGTTTCTCAATGTTTAGATACTTGCTCAGTATCTTGACAGACTTCCCAAATCCTCTGAGTTTAGGAGATACCCCATGAACAAAAACTTCTATTAGAAACACCAGCACTATCCTTGTCACTGCTGCCTACTAGCTGATTTTCATTCTGTTCTCTTCCAATGAGGACATGACCCCACCTCTGCCCTCCTTCTTGTCTGAAGTTGAAGTCTAGACACTGGAGAAAAGTTATCTTCTGAAAGCAACATAAATAAGAATCAACACCATACCTGGCACAAAGTAGCGTGTCAAAATTACACATTGTCTGAATATCAAATGGAATTTAAATAATTGAAAGCATTACACACAGCCTGAATATCAAGTCTTAAAAGGATAATTATTTTAAATCTCTGACTAAGGAAGACACACACAGGATGGAGGGTAGAGAGAAAGAGCAATAGAGAATCCCAAGCAGTCTCCATGCCCAGCGTGAAACCCTATCTCATGACACTGAGATCATGACTTAAGCTGAAATCAAGTAGATTCTTAACTGACTAAGCCACACAGGCACCCTGAGAAAATATTTTATTGAAACTTTCTTGTGCCCATCTCCTGGTTTCAACAACTAGCAAGATATTCAGAGCACTCCTTAAAAGAGATTAGCATGTCAAAATAGAGTAACTGAAAACATTTTTCTTGGCAGCGTTCATAGCAAAACACTCCTACAAGATCTCAATGGCTGCTCTAAGCCTCCTCCAGCCAACAGTATCAAGTTCATTTCTCCCCTCATTCTTCAATATCTGTACAATACCATGGGAGATAAAAAGTAAAAGGGATATTCCTACATCTGGAATCCACAGGGACTCATGACCAATACAAGAGCATATAATGAAAATTTAACATAGAAATAGGTTCGAGTTTCTGTGGCTCTGCCATTTTCTGACAGTGTATTCTTGGGCACATTAAAGTTGTGGCACTGTTTTCTTCTCCAAAAAATGAAAATATCTATTTCTTAAGGTTTAATAGGGATCAAATGAAATTTTGTATTTCTACACTCGATACAATGCCTTCTTTATGATATTTACTAAAAGTAAAGACAATTCAAAACAATTTAAATAGATATCCACAATTCACTTGTTAATTATGAACTTCTAGCTAACCATGCCAAATAATCTAGACCAACCATTTTTAACAGTTTTACTTTTTGTTTAATCTAAGCCTGGGCTGAGGCCAAGTTTAGGGCATGAGCTGTCAAATCAAACCTGAAGGAATATGCAGGAGGCTACTAAGAACAAACATCTGGAGATATCTAGCCAGGAAAGATTTTTTGTAGAAAGATCAGATGAGTCAGATTCCAAACTAGACAGAAGAAGGTAACCAAAGTATGGTTCTCACATAACAAACTGGGGAGAACTTCTTAGGTCCAGTGTAAGGAAAACACTGCAGTCTTTATTTTAAAAAGAAATAAAGATTGTTTTTGTGAATGGTGTAAGAAAGTGGTCTAGTTTCATTCTTCTGCATGTTGCTGTCCAGTTCTCCCAGCACCATTTGTTAAAGAGACTGTCTTTATTCCATTGGATATTCTTTCCTGCTTTGTCAAAGATTAGTTGGCCATACTTTTGTGGGTCCAATTCTGGAGTCTCTATTCTATTCCATTGGTCTATGTGTCTGTTTTTGGGCCAATGCCATGCTGTCTTGATGATTACAGCTTTGTAGTAGAGGCTAAAGTTTGGGATTGTGATGCCTCCCACTTTGGTCGTCTTCTTCAATATTACTTTGGCTATTCAGGGCTATACAGAGAAAGACAGATACCATATGTTTTCACTCTTATGTGGATCCTGAGAAACTTAACAGAAGACCATGGGGGAGGGGAAGAGGGAAAAAAAGAGAGAGAGGGAGCGAAACCATAAGAGACTCTTAAAAACTGAGAATAAACTGAGGGTTGATGGGGGTTGGGAGGAAGGAGAAAGTGGGTGATGGGCATTGAGGAGGGCACCTGTTGGGATGAGCACTGGGTATTGTATGGAAACGAATTTGACAACAAATTTCATATTACAAAAAAGAAAGAAAGAAAAAGAAAAAATGAAAAAAAAAAAAAAAACCCTGAGTTTTATTTCAATCTGTTGAGATACTGCAACAGTTAATATTGTGGCTTTTTTTTTTAAATAAAGATGTCACAGCAACTTTTTTTAAATTTTTTTAAACAGAAAGACTTGTATGATGCATATTAAATTTTAAAAAGCAGAACACAAAAATGTGTGTATAGTATAGGCACAGCCATGTAAAATGTTGGTTTATGAGGATGAGTAAACAGGGCCAAAAAAAAATGAAACAGTTACCATGTGAGGATGGTGGGACTGTTTTCTTTTCTTTTTTTTTTTCAATTTTCTTTGTTATAAAACTGTGCAATAAATAAAAAGTCAAGAAATAGGAGTCTATGAGGGTGAAGGAAGGCTGAGCGAGATCACAGTCTATCAGAAGGTACAAGCCTCAGTAAGAGTATTGGGCGAAGCCAGAGTCTTTAGGAAATAAGCACAGGGTAATTTACTGAGCTAAGAAATAAGAGCTAGTTTATTATTTATTGCTCAGCTAATAAATAATAAATATTATTATTCACACACTCCTGAAGTCAGGACTTAGAACTTCTTCCATCACTAGCAGAAACAATAGTCAGCAATATAGTCATTGCTTCCAAGGATAGGAAAGGAAGAATTTTCTCTCACATATTCACTAGCACCTCACAAATTTTCTTTTGATGACCCTCTAGCTTTGCTAATAGCCAGGGAGTTCTCCATCTTCACCTTTTCTCGACTCAGTATCCAGTCAGAACTTTTTTCCCTTGTTTCCAAGTCTTTCCCCAGCTCTGCATCATTTCCTGTTCTTATCCAGGAAAAGTTAGTTTGGCTGCTGCCCTGAACTTTCAGTTACCAGACTCCACTCTTCCAGGAAGACACCAGAGATTGAAGAATATATTTTTTTTTCATTATCATTGGATACCCTTTTCATTTGCTTATAATCAATCAATATGAAGTTTTTAATCTACAATATGTATTAGTGACAGAAAAATGTAATTAGAAGACATTGCATTTCCTAGATGTAAAATTATCATTCTAATTTTATTTTGGAAATGAAAGTGTGTGAGAACTTTAAAGTTAAAAATACTGTGCAGTTTGGCATTTTTAATATGCCTGTGCTATTTTCTAGTCATGTACTTCATCTAGAAATGTGGCACAATGGTCAAAAAAAAGTGGCATTAATCAAAAAGGGCACCTTAGTAAATTTAAAAAATATATATGAAGCAGAAAAAACTGCCGTTCATGCATTGCTAATGAACCTGGGCATTATACAAATAAAACATGGTAGTTCTAGCTTTTGATTTCTAACAAATGAATTCTGTACCCTGGTGGAATAGTTATTGCTTTTGAGTATGCTGCAATTCATTTTTCATCACTCAAAACTCTGTAGCCTAAAATGAGAAGGAAAGTACATCTTTCCCCATGAGGGATTGTGACAATTTCTTAATTATAATTGAGGAGCTCTCTGAAAATGAGTAAGTGGTACATAAATTATTTAACTCCATATTCACCTTCAGGGTAAGGAAAGAGTGGAGCCTTTTCAGTTCTCCTTATATACTATTTTTAGCTAAAGACTAGACTGCTGTAACAAACAACCCTAAAATTTCAGACACTTAATGAAATAAAGATCTATTTTTCACTTACATCACAGTCAGAAAGTTCTGTCTTCTGTGGTCATTTAAGTATGCAGGCTAATATGTTCTCCCTTTAGTTTCTCTGTCTTCTAGGGCCTTGATGCCCTTGATTGGGTCCCCTCCATTTGGTCAAGAGATAAGGAGGGCGTATGCGTGTGTGTGTGTGTGTGAGAGAGAGAGGGAGAGAGAGAGAAGCAGACAAAGAGACAGAGAGCCAGAGAGACAGACAGAAGAGCCTGTTACATTTAGAGGCTCGCAGGACTGGAAGTGGTGCCTCACGTTTGTTCATCTACATTTCCTTGGTGAGAATCCAGTTGCAGATTCATTAACTGCAAGGGGTCTCGGAAAGATTGTCAGTGTGCCTAGAAACAGAAATATTGGACAGCAACCACTTGTCAAGTCACACGAAAGACTCTCCCCAACATTTCCTGGGATATGAGGCAGTGCCAAAGCCACACAGAAGAGATCTGCACAGGGGTTCAGTAGTCATTTAGATTACTACCACCATCCTACAATTTTAGATATCAGAAAAAGAGAAATAACACAGATACTATGGTTTAAAAAGCTAGCTAATGGTAGAGCTGCAATAGTAATTCAAGTCTCTTAATTCCTAGGTCAGTGTTCTTTTCACCACACCCCATGTGTTCACAAAAATTAACATGGTATAGAGATTTGATTTCATATGGGGTAACTCTGGAAAGCAAAATGAGAACCCAGTGGTTAAAGTGAAAGAGAAATTATCTACATGCAATCCATGATGTATAGTTGGTCCAAGAAAAATGGGCTGTCTCATAAAATAATACATTTACCACAAGTGGGGTATTAAGTGAAAGCTTCATAGCCAGTTGTTGGAATGTACTTGAAATAAATATTTGCATTACAAGGTATAAAAGTGAGTCTCTTAAATTATAAAAATAATATTCTAGATGCTTAAAAAGGTATATTCCTCCAACTTTGTTCCCTAATGTAGTCATATAAATATGATGTCATGCTTTGTATCATCTTCTTAAGGAAGTAACACATTCAAAGAGTAACAAAAAAATAACAAGACTTGAAAATTTTGATTATTGAATAATAGACTGCATTGAGACGGGGGGGGGATCTACCATCTGGAACTACTCCATCCCATACAACAGTTGTACAAGGCTAAGGAGCAATTGAAATGTGCTTGGTTTGAATTGAAAGATACTGTAAGTATAAACTATACACTGGGTAAACTATACACTGGGTTTTGAAAACAGCACCAAAAAATGAACATAAATTATTTGCGATAATTTTGTTGACCATTTGTTGGAATAATAATATTTTGGATATATTGGTTTAAATAAAATATATTGGCAAAATTAATTTACCTTTTTTTAAACTTTCTTCAATGACTCCACTAGAAAATTAAAATTAGATATCAGTCTCACATTATATATGAGGTCAGCATTATAATGCATCATTTACATAGTCAAGTTTCTGGATTAATTAAATAGCCCTATTCATATAAAGTATGAAAAAGCCCCATTTTTGTTTGTTTGTTTTTGTTTTCCTTATCAATATAAAGAATAGACAATGCAGTGTAGTGGGTAAGAGGTTGTTTTCTGGCATGGTCCATAGCTTAGCTACAGCACTTACTGGCTGAAAGACCTTGGGCAAGTTACTTAAATTTTCTGAGCTTCAGGTCCCTCCTCAGATAACCAAAAAGAATAATAGTACCTATATTATTGTGTTTCAGTAGCTGACACAGAGTAAATACTCATAAATGCTATACCTTATTATTATTACTACTACACAGGTTCTATCCTCAGATTAAACTATGAAATATTATCTGTTACATGCATAACCAGTTACCAAATGATACTCAGATCTTGACACAACAGGTACTTCTCTCATCATAATTTAAAGTAGAAAACAAACTAAATATCAACAATAGGGAAATGTTTAATATAATTTATTAAGATTTAATTATTAACATGATAATTATAAATTCTTTTAAGTATCACGTTTATGGAAAATTGCTCTCAGAAGTATTACCCCAATCAAATTATATTGCCTCTTCTTGACTAATTTTCTTCATTCTCAAAAATGTAAGAATTCAATAAGATACTGCATATAAAACATTTTAACAGTGCTTAGCACTAGGATACACTCAATATGTTAACTGTTAGTGTACAAGTTATAGAAAGCAAAATTTAACAACATTAAGGCATACTTGAAAAAGGGGGAAAGACCACTCACAATATATTACATCTTCCTAAACAATTTTACTATTTTCTTTTAGTCTTTGCTCATGTACACTTACATTGTTTACATCATTCTAATTAGAGTATGATTATGAACTGTTTTGCAAAGGCAAACTACAAAAGTGATTCTATGCCACAATCCTTATATTTAAAGCTCTGAAAATATACCTATTTCCAAAACACAAAGGAAACAGGTAAACCACTTAATTTATTGGGCTGTAGGGAGTGTTGGATGATTTTCTTCCCTTTTGATTTGGGCTAATGTCGTTAGTGCAATAAGGGGTGAAAAAAGTTAATTCTTAAAATTGATACTGCTAGAAAAGCATTGACTCATGAAGGATCCCAAAGGACAAAACATGATTTCCACAATGTTGCTATCATCTTATTGCTTATGTACTTGTGAATAAAGGTGGTTAAGAAATCATTTCTTATTTTATAGCATATTTCATGTCAGACTTTTAGAATAGAACAACAATAAATTTGAAAAGCAATTTCAAGGAGACCATTCACTAGAGCAAACATGTTTTCCCATAATATTCTAATCTGCCATCATGATTGTTCCTTTTATCAAAAGAAAATTAATAAATATCTTAATCCACCCAATAGCCATATGTTACATCAGTAGAATGACCTCCATTACAAGTGTAGCTAAAGTGACAGTGCTCCCTTCATGAATAACAGTCGATATGTGCAATGACAGATAATTGATAATACTTTTAAAAATCATTTTACCTAACCCATTATAGCTATCCTTTCTTGATTCCACTTAGCAGGTGCATTTATTATTAAGCCTATGCTCTCTAAATGGAAAGGAAATATCCTATAGTGACATGCACTTTTAAGTGTACTATATTTATTATATCATTTAGCTTTAACAATACTGTTTGAGATAATTATTTGCTTTTAAAAGGTGAAGACATGAAGGTTAAGCTTACATAGACAGTAAGCAATATACCAAGGATATTAATACAGATTTGATGGGCCCAAATACCCATTATTTTTTCAACATAAAGATCAATAAGCAGTGTTCCTTGTGAAATTGCACGATCACATCTTTTGGTCTCTATTTCATAGTAAAAAGAATACTTTAGACCTTTTGGGTCTACATAAGATAATGTCAGTCCTCTTAATGTGAATTTCTCCCTGAATTCTCTAAAAGACACACAGATTAACAAGAAGAACAAATAAAACTACACGTGGCCTACATGCACAGCTTAACTAAGAGAATTCTATAAAATACAATTGATATGTAAGTATGTAAATACACATTCGAAAAATTGCAATGTGTTCGTAGCCTATACTAAGGCTGAGAGTAAGGAGAAGATTGGGAAGGAGAGAAAACAGATGAATCCCATCCAGAGTGGGAAAATCTGAGAATATGTCCAAGATCTCTTAGATCAGACCCCTGTCTATTGAGGTATCAAAAGGAAGGGACTTGGAAGTGCATAGGATTGGAGATAGCAGTCTTGGGAATGTACCACTTCTGGAGCAAGATATTTTAAGACTGTGTCACAATATTTTTAAAATTAAAATATATAAAAGTCTAACATTTTTATTAACATTATAACAATCCATTCTATTTTGTTTCCCTTGAAAATATGATGCATGTGAAAATAGAACATTACAATAATTGAATGAAATACTGTGCTCCCAGGTGACACTTCAATATGAGTTCCCAGTTTAAACTCTTGTTAGTTTTGGAACATTAGCATATTAGGAAATAATTCTGTGGGTTTTTTTAAATGTTTATTTATTTTTGAGAGAGAGTGAGAGAGAGTGCAAGTGAAGGAGGGACAGAGGGAGAGGGAGACAGAATCTGAAGCAGGCTCCAGGCTCTGAGCTTTAAGCACAGAGCCTGATGCAGGGCTCGAACTCATGAACTGTGAGATGACCTGAGCCAAAGTCAGATGCTTAACAAACTGAGCCACCCAGGCACCCCTGTGGGGGTGTCTTTTGTTTGTTTGTTTTGTTTTGTTTTGTTTTATGAGACATATTTTGGAAATATGATTTAGAATATTTGAAAGTATGTGAAGATTAATACCTATGAATTTCACCTCCCCAAGAGTTATGCAGGGCTGGGAAGTATTCAACAGTAGGCTATTCAATGAAGAACAAAAAGAAACCATTGCTGAGAGACAGATGCATTAGTAGCCTTAGACAAAAAGACATGATAGAAAAATGATTAGCAATAGTGATATTTACTTCAGCTACACTATCATTTTCCTGTTGTTTGCATAGTGCGAAACTGATTTTCTAATTAGAAGAGCTGAGTTCATTTAGAATCATCCAAATATCATAAGAACGTATATGAGCCAATTGACCTAACAAAGGGGACTAAGATTAAGGTATGTGATACTATTTTTTATTCTTATTTTTAACTTTTTTAAAAATTTGAATAGAGTTGACACACAATGTTATACTAGTTTCAGGTGTGTAATGTAGTGATTTGACAAGTTTATACATCATGCTATGTTCACCACAAGTATAGCTACTATCTATCCCATTGCATCACTATTACAATGTCATTGACTGTATTCCTTATGCTTTTTATTCATGTGACTTATTCCATAACCAGAGTCCTGTATCTTTATCCATTTTGCCCAACAACTCACCCCCTTCCCTCTGGCAACCATCAGTTTGTTCTCTGTATTTATAGGTCTAATTCTGCTTTTTGTTTATTCATTTTTTAAGATTCCATTTATGAGTGGAATAATATGGTGTTTATCTTTCTCAATCTGACTTATTTCACATACATAATACCCTCTAGATCTATGTTGTCTCAAATGGCACAATCTCATTCTTTTTTATGGTTGTGTAATATTCTATTGTGTGTGTATACGTGTGTGTGTATACACACACACACACACACACACACACATATATATATATATATATATATATATATATATATATATATATATACATACCACATTTTCTTTATCCATTTGTCTATTGATGGGCATTTAGATTAATTTCATGTCTTGACTATTATAAATAATGCTGCAATAAACATAGAAGTTCATATATCTTTTTAAGTTAGTGTTTTCCTTTGCCCTGGGTAAATACCCAATAGTGGAATTATTGGATCACATGGTATTTCTATTTTTTATTTTTAAAGAAGTTTCATAATGTTTTCTACATTGGCTATACCTATTTACATTCCCACCAACAGTGCACAAGTTTTCCCTTTTTTCCACATCCTTGCCAACACTTGTTTCTTGTCTTCTTGATTTTAGCCATTCTAACAAGCAAGACATGGTATCTCATTGTGGTTTTAATTTGCAATTCCCTGATGATTAGTGATGTGGAGCATTTTTTCATGTGTCTCTTGGCCATCTGTCTGTCTTCTTTGGAAAAATGTCTATTCAGGTCCTTGCCCATTTTTTGATTGGATTATTTTGAGGGTTTTTTTTTTTTTTGGCATTGAGTCATATGAGTTCTTTATATATTTTGGATGTTAACCCTCTATCAGATACAGCATTTGCAAATACCTTTTTCTATTCAGTAGGTTATCTTTTTTGGTTTTTTGATGCTTTCCTGTGCTGTCTGGAAGCTTTTTATTTTGATGGAGCCCCAATAGTATATTTTTGCTTTTGTTTCTCTTGCCTTAGAAGACCTATCTACAAAAATGTTGCTATGGCTGATGATGGAGAAATTATGGCCTGTATTCTCTTCCTGGATTTTTATGGTTTCATGTCCCATGTTTAAGTTGTTAATACATTTTGAGTTTATTTTTGTGTATGGTGTTAGAAAGTAATCCAGTTTCATTGTCTTACATGTAGCTGTCCAGTTTTCCCAGCACCATTTATTGATAAACTTTTTCCCATTGTATATTTTTCTTTGCCATAGATTAATTGACCATATATATGTGGGTTTATTTATGCAGTCTTTATCCTGTTCCATTGTTCCATGTGTCTATTTTTGTGCCAGTGCCATTACTACAGCTGTAGATAACTACAGCTTTGTAGTATATCTTTTTTTTTTTTTAATTCTCAAATTAGTGAACATACAGTGTAGTCTTGGCTTCAGGAGTAGAATCCAGTGATTCATCACTTACGTATAAAATCCAGTGCTCATCCCAATGAGTGCCCTCCTTAATGCCCATTGCCCATTCCCCCCCGCCACTTCCTCACCCCCATCAACCCTCAGTTTGTTCTCTGTATTTAAGAGTCTCTTATGGTTTGCTTCCCTCTCTGTTTTTATCTTATTTTTCCATGCTTTCTAAGTTCCTACATCTGAGTTTCTACATCTCAGTTCTCTCTTTACACTCACTCAATCCACCTCCACTCTCTATCTATATGCTTCTCATCCTCTTACTTTCCCACTCTCTTAACAGTGCTTCTATGTAAACGTAGTCCCTCAGATTCTCTCATGTGAACATTGCACATATTTCTTACTATTTTCAATTTCTCACACAATCCACCTTGTAAAATATCTGAAACTTAATTTGCCATGCCAATAAATGCTCTTACCTCTGATCCAAACTCATTAGGCTGGCAAATCTAATCATAGGGGTGTGGTTTCTGCCCATCTCACCAGTCTCTTCTCCTTCCAATCCTCATATAGACCTCAGTTCCATTCATAACACAGCTGTAACAAATCACCTTTGTAGAGCTAAAGAATGAACACACACACACACACACACACACACACACACACACACATATACCACCAAGAGCAGAGTAATTCCCCCAAGAGATGGATTATAGGATTGTCATCTTTTTTTTTTCTATTTTAATGAAGAAATTGTGATTTTAATGAAGAAATATGTGATGATGGGGCACTTGGGTAGCTCAGTTGGTTAAGTGTCTGACTCGATTTTGGTTCAGGTCATGATCTCATGGTTTGTGAGATCAAGCCATATGTCAAGCTTTGCACTGTCAGTGCTTGGGATTATCTCTCTCTCTCTCTCTCTTTCTCTCTCTGCTCCTCCCCACTTATGCACTGTCTCTCTCAAAATAAATAAACTTTAAAATAAAATAAAATAGAGTAGGATGACTTTTTCACGTCAGTTTTGTCATGTTTGTCTTTAGAGTTATAATTTTCTCCAAGTTTTTGGGGCATAATGTAATAATTAGGTGCTCCTTATTGCCTCTTAGAATATGCTTTTTCACACCCAGTTTATTCCCCTAGGAGATAACCCTTCCTTCAGGGTGTGGCATTATCCATAAGACACAACTACTATCTCAGAGTAAAACAAAAATCAAAAACTTGTATAATGACACACATGCCTATAATACCGTGTAGTTACAGGCTTTGGGAGAACAGATAGGTATTGTATTTCTTTAGAGTTATTCTCTGATATTGCTGGAAAGAGTTGGGCTTCACATTTGACCTGCTCAAAGTAATTTACTTTGCCTAAGAACAGTTGTTCCAATGTACATGAAACATCCTTGTGTATTTTATAATTTCACAAAGACATTCAGAAGAATGGCAGAATTTTAATCATTTGCATCAGCATATTCTCCCGGGGTAAGGAAGCTGTAAACAATTTCAAATTAGCAACCTCAAGACCACAAAACATTCCTTAAATGTACAGTTTCCATCTTGTAGCTTTGGATAACCAAAGAGAAATAATTCAAACAAGTTTAGATGTGCTTATTCTGCCCATTAGTGACATACCTCACCTTTATAGAATGCTCAAGGGTCTTGTGGAAATTTTTGAATTACATATTCCTTAGACCACCATTGTACATTCTCTGGGAACCCTTGTCATTGGCCTTTTATATTACATGCCGCATTAGGCTGCTTGGGAAGGTACAAGTTGCATCACTGAAAAGCTTTGATGTTTGTCAGGATAAGTAAATTTGGGTGTTTATATCATAAAGGACTTTTCAAAGTGCATTACAATGACTTGTTTTCATGTATAACTTTTCTCCTAATTATTGAACTTTGTGTTTAGCAGAATGGATGGCAAAGTAGAATCCCCAAATACCTGTTTGTTGTGAAATAAAGTAAATTAGCCTCAGAATTTAAACATAAAATCACCCTCTGCAAGTTTACTAAAAATCAACACCAAATTGGATAAGAGTAGGCAGGAACAAAGTGACCAGACTGAAGGTTGATTTATAGATGGGTTGCTAAGTGAAGCTTGCAAAACACTCAAAGCCAACAATGGAAACCAGGATGGGTACTTAAATTTGGACTATAACTAAATAAAGCTCAAGGAAAAGATTTTCTTCATGCTTCTTTACCAAAACTGAGAGCTAAATATCTCTAGCAGCAGTCCTTCCTCTGAGGGGTCCTGCTAAAGCTGTATTGTCCATTTAGATCAATACTAGCTTGCTATCACAGCTAAGGCTGAATCTGGCACAGTAATTACCTAGAGAAACCAGAGGCCGGTTGAGCCTAAAGTGTACAAACTGTCATGTTTAAAGACAAAAAAAAAAGTCATAGACACATCTCAGCTATCAAATACAAGGTTAAATATGGAGCTGAATACAAGAAGGGAAGTAAGCAGCCTAAAGCCGTACATGTACAAGGCAGGAAATGAAATTGAAGAATTTAAAAAGGGATTGAAGAAGGCACATAAAGATCCATAACTTTACTTATGGTAAGGGTAAGAGTTTCCTAGAACATTGTCCTCCTGGGTTTGGGTCTGCTGTGTTCAATTCAGTTGGCCTGAGTTAAGTGCTTAAACATCAGATGAATATGAAGAGAGAGAGGCTACGCTAGTCATTTTGCAGAAGTTATACCTTTAACCAAGCTTGTCAAAACAAACTTTAAGACAAGGAATGTTACCTGAGATAAAGAGGGCATTTAATAAGGATAGGAGGACCAGTTCATCGGGAAGACATCAAAATAATAAATGTGAAATATAAGTGTTCTGTGGTGGTGGTTAGATGTGTATATACATATGTCAATATCTATTAGAATCTAGAGTTAAAATCTGTGAATCTCATTTTATGTCAAGTTTACCTCCATACAATCTTACAAAATGAGCCATATTTCAGCTATAATAATCCTAATAATTTAGCATATGAAGTAGATATGTGTGTGTTAAAGGCAGGGGAAAAAAGAACAATTAAAAAAAGAACTATTTCAGTCCTATGTGGTGACATCCCCCCGTCTCCACCCCAGACTGTAAGAAACATGATGTCAGGGACTATATGAATTCAGTGTATTTCTTTATCTCTAATGCCTACAACAGAGTCTGATGCAAAACAGTAAGTCAATAGGTATTTACAGAGTATTTAGTGACTGATCAATGTGTTAGCCTGGATTCTTATGGATAATGGCTTCTTTTTCTTCAGATTCTTGAAGATAAATTCTGTGCTTCCCCTATGTCAACAGCAGTGGATGAGTCCTCCTTTTTGATTTTTCTTTTTTAATTTAGACACTCACCTCATCCCTGTCTTTATTTTTTTCTTTTTTTTTACTTATTTTTTTATTTTATTTTATTTTTTTAATTTACATCCAAGTTAGCATATAGTGCAACAATGATTTCAGGAGTAGATTCCTTAATGCCTCTTACCTATTTAGCCCATGCTCCCTCCCTCAACCCCTCCTCATCCTTGTCTTTAAAATATAGCAAGCTTTTGCACATTTATCAGTTACTCTTGACCCTAGGATCTCTAAACCTTCCAATGAATGTGGAAACTTGCCATCGTACCAGGATTTCTACACCTTCTGAGTGTCAGAAAATTTCTTCTGTGAGCTCTGACTCCCACTGTACCATTAAACTTAGAGGGTTTTAGTTCTTTTGCACCATAGAATGAATGTTTGTTTGGGGGAGTCAGTGCTAGGTAACTTCAGGCCTCCATGCATTTGGTGTTTGATTCTTTTTGCTTTAACTAACCCTCTAATTCATTTATTCAGGCATTTATTCATTCTGCAAACATCCATTGAGGACCTAGGTGCTAGAAGTACAGCAAGAAACATGACAGAAAACTCCCTGCCTTCATGGAACTTACATTGTAGTGGGCAAGTCCAGTAGAAAACAAGCAAGCAACTATTTGTTTAAAAAGAAACTTTATGACATATGACATAATATGTAGTGTCACGAAGTGACATATATTATGATAAAAATTAAGGTAAATGTGAATGAGAGGGTAAGTATTTTGGATAGGGAGGTTTTGGGGTCTTTCTGTGGAGGTGATATTTGAGCACAGGCTAGACTGAGGCGTGTGAACAAGTGCAGATATCTGGAGCAGAGCTTTTGAGGAAGCATTTTGAGCCAGAGCAAAGTCTCTGCAATTGAAACATGTTTCCTATAGTCAAAGACAATTCCTTAAGAAGGCACCTTACTGAAGCAGGTCTGCCTACAACAGAATGAGAGTAGGGAAGGGAAGAGCAGATGAGGTCTGAAAGGTAGCCAGAAGCCACCTGGGAAGTTCCTGGGAGACAAAGTTCCAGGGCCGACCAGAACCCACAGCAAGAGCTAAGCTAGCTCATGTTTCAGCACGTCCTGATCAAAGTCATTCAGTGGCTCTAGATCAGTGGTCCTCAAAGTTTAATGTGTGTATGAATTATGTGAGGATCTTACTACCAAGGCTAATTCTGATTAGATAAGTTGGGTGGGGCTGTGCATGCAATAAGCTTCCATGCTCATGTTGCTGGTTCAGTCTGAGATACAAGGCTCTAGAGTCTAGTTCACCATCAGGTTTAAGTCCAAACTCCTTTATGTGACATTTACAGCCTTGTCCCTGATTCTGTCTTCAGCTTCCTTTCTTACTACCATTCTGCCCACCTCTACCGCCCCCCCCCCCCCGCCTTACTTTATATGCTCCAGATAGATCCATCATTTTTTGAGCACACGGGGTACTCTCTTATCCCTTGGTCTTCACCAGTCAACATCTTTCTTCCAAGGGCAAACGTTCCTCCACCCCCTTCACTGGGGTCTTACTCATTGATCGGTTCCTAGTTATTTCTTACTTGCCCTTGGCCTTTTGATCCCTAAGTTACAGATTAGTTGCCTTCCCAAGTGTTACCAAAGCGTCTATCCTTTCCTGTAACACTCAACTCACTGTCTGATTGCTGGGATGTATCTTATTTAGCTGGGTCCATGGAGGAGAGGGTGGGTCCTTGTTCTTGTTGTAGTCCTTAGAGTATAGCACAATGCCTACAATAAAACTTCCCAATAAACATTTGATATGTTAATATATTATTGAAGGAATCAAACCACAAGGCATGTTGGCATATCAATCTACAGAGAAGGAGTAGATACCAGGATTTGGTGCTTATCTAGGCTAAAAACATAATGAATAATTCTCAGTAAACGCCTCTGCATCATGACAATATTTTCCTGTTAATCCAGAGTCCTTTTTAATTGAATGATGTATTATGAATTATTTTTGAATTTTCATAAAATATGATAAATAAGGAGTAATTGCTTCAATTAAAATTCTTAAATTTGTTAAGTGCTTTCATTGTGCGTAAACAAATCTCTGCCACATAGATATGATGAAATTTTATAGATTTTATCATCTTTTTACTTTTCCAAAGTGTTTCAAACATTGGGTTACCAACAGATTGTCTATTAACTAAGTCAGCACATTGATTTTTTTTTCTTTTTAAAAAAAACTTTTATTTAAATTCCAGTTATTTAACTAACATTCAGTGTAATATTCGTTTCAGGTGTACAATATAGTGATTCAACACTTCCAATACTCAGTGCTCATCACAAGGGCATTCCTTAATCCCCAGCACCTATTTAACCATCCCTCCTCCATCTTTCCCCCTGGGAACCATCAGTTTGTTCTCTATAATTGAGAGTCTGTTTCTTGGTTTGTCTCTCTCTCTCTGTTTTTTTTTAATCTTTGCTCATTTGTTGTTTCTTGAATTCCATATGAGTGAAATCATATAGTATTTGTCTTTCTCTGACTATATTTCACTTAGGATAGTACTCTCTAGCTCCATCTATGTCCTTCCAATGGCAAGATTTCATTCTTTGTTTTGTGGTTGAGTAATATTCCATTGTGCATATATACCACATCTTCTTTATCCATTCATCAGTCAATATGCTGATGAATGGATAAATTTCTATAATTTGGTTATTGTTGATAATGCTGCTATAAATGTCAGGGTGTATGTATCCCTTTGAATTAGTATTTTTGTATTCTTTGGGTAAATACCCTAGTAGTGCAATTGCTGGATCATAGGGTACTTCTATTTTTAACCTTTTGAGGAACCCCCATGCAGTTTTCCACAGTGGCTGAACCAGTTTGCGTTCCCACCAATGGTGCATGAGTGTTCCTTTTTCTCTACATCCTCTGCCACACTTGTTTTTTCTAGTGTTATTGATTTTAGCCATACTGACAGGTGTGAGGAGATATTTCATTGTAGTTTTGATATATACTTCCCTAATTATTAGTGATGCTAAACATCTTTTCAAGTGTCTGTTGGCCATCTGGATATCTTCTTTGAAAAAATGTCTTTTCATGTCTTCTGCCCATTTTTAATTGGATTATTTAATTTTGGGGTGTTGAGTTTTATAAGTTCTTTGTATATTTTGGATACTAACCCTTTATCCACTATGTCATTTGTAAATATCTTCCCCCATTCCTTATATTGGCTTTTAGTTTTATTGTTTCCTTTGCTGTGCAGAAGCTTTTTATTTTGATGAAGTCCCAATAGTTTATTTTTGCTTATGTTTTCCTTGCCTCAGGAGACATATCTAGAGAGAAGTTGCTACAGCTGATGTCAAAGAAGTTACTAGGATTTTTATGGTTTCAGTTCTTACATTTCGGCCTTTGAGTAATTTAAAAAACAAAACAAACAAGCAAATGGGGGAGAAAGAAAGAGAGGCAATCCAAGAAACACATTCTTAACTATAGAGAACAAACTGATGGTTACCATGGGGGAAGCGGTGGGAGAATGGGTGAAATAGGTGATGGAGATTAAGGAGTGCACTTGTGGTTAGCACTGGGTATTGTAGGAAAGTGCTAAATCACTATATTATACACCTGAAATTAATATTACACTGTATATTAACTATCCGGAATTTAAGCACATTGACTTTTGTCTGTTTTACTTCCTTCTCTCTGAAATTTTTAGTGTACCTATTTTATCCAATAATTAGTGTAATATACACAAAGGCATAGGCTAACCTGGGACTATGTAATATTAATTCTGAGCCGGTTGCTTCATTATTTGTCTACATAGGATTAATCGGAATAAAGAGGGCTGGATGTCAAAACTGTCTTAATTGGGTTAAGACAGGAATTCTGATTATGGAAGCAAAATCAATGTCATAAATAAGACACCTGGAGATGATGTTATAATAATAAAATTTTCCATACTGGATCAGCCAGTATAATAGACAAACATAACTAATTTAGATAGATAGATAGATAGATAGATTAGATAGATGATAGAAAGAAAGAAAGAAAGAAAGAAAGAAAGAAAGAAAGAAAGAAAGAAAGAAAGAAAGAAAGAAAGAAAGAAAGAAAGAAAGGTGATAAATGATCGATTTTTAAAGAATTGGCTCATGAGCTTATAGGGGCTGGTGAGTACAAAACATGCAGGACAAGCCGAAACTGAGGCAGGAGTTGATGTTGTAGTACTGAGGTTGAAATCTGTAAGGTGGACCAGTAGGCTAGAAACTTGGCAGAAGTTGAAACTGCAGTGCTTTTTTTTTATGCCAATATATTGTTAACATACAGTGTAATATTAGTTTCAGGTATACAACATAGTGATTCAACCATTTTGTATACACTACTCAGTGCTCATCATGATAAGTGTACTCTTAATCCCTTTCATCTTTTTCACCCATCCACTCACCCAACTCCCCTCTGGTAACCATCAATTTGTTCTCTATCGTTAAGATTCTGTTTCTTGATTTGTCTCTTTTGTCTTTGTTTTGTTTCTTAAATTCCACATATGACAGAAATTATATGGTATTATCTTTCTCTGCCTTATTTCACTTATCATTATTCTCTCTAGATCCATCCATGTTGTTGCAGGTGGCAAGATTTCATTATTTTTTATGGCTGAGTAATATTCTGTTGTGTATATATACAACATCTTTATCCATTCATCTATTGATGGACACTTGGGTTGCTTCCATAATTAGGTTATTGTAAATTATGCTGCAATAAAGATAGTGTTGCATATATCTTTTTGAGTTAGTGTTTTCGTATTCTTTGGGTAAATACCCAGTACTGGAGTTACAGGTTTAAATGGTAGTTTTTTTTTTAATCTTTCGAGGAACAATTTTTTTCCACCATGGCTGCACCAGTTTGCATTCCCACCAACATTTCATGAAGGTTCCTTTTCCTCCACATCCTTGCAACTTGTTGGAATATCTCCTGTTGTTTTTAGCCATTCTGACAAGCGTGAAGTGATATTTCATTGTGGTTTTAATTTGCACTTTTCTGATGATTTGTGATGTTGGACATCTTTTCATGTGTCTGTTGGCCATCTGTATGCCTTCTTTAGAGAAATGTCTGTTCATGCCCTTTTTTTAATTGGATTTTTCCCCAATGTTGGGGAGTGGTGAGTTTTATAACTTCTTTATGTATTTTGGATACTAACTCTTCATCAGATACATGATTTGTAAATATCTTCTCCTACTCTGAAGGTTCCCTTTTAGTTTTGTTGATTGATTCCTCCACTGGGCAGAAGCTTTTTATTTTGATGAAGTCCCAATAGTTAATTTTTGCTTTTGTTTCCCTTGCATTCAGGAGACATATCTAGAAAAAATGTTGCTATGGTTGATGTCAGAGAAGTTACTGCCGGTGTTCTCTTCTAGGATTTTGATGGTTTCAAGTCTCACAGGTCCTTAATCCATTTTGAGATTATTTTTGTGTATGATATAAAAAAGTGGTCTAGGCTGGGAGTCCTGGATGGCTCATTTGGTTAAGCCTCTGACTCTTGATTTCAGCTCAAGTCATGATCACACAATTCTTGGGATCAAGCCCCATATTGGGCTCTGTACTGACAGTGTAGAACCTGCTTGGGATTCTCTCTCTCTTCCCCTCCCCTACTATCTCTCTTTCTCTCTCTCTCTCTCTCTCTCTCAAAATAAATAAATAAATAAATAAATAAATAAATAAAGTGGCCTAGTTTCATTCTTTTGCATGTAGCCATCTAGTTTTCCCACCACCATTTTTTGCAGAGACTTTTTTTCCCATTTAATATTCTTTCTTCCTTTGTCAAAGATTAATTGACCATCTATTTTGGGTTTACTTCTGGGCTCTCTATTTTATTCCACTGATATGTGTCTATTTTTGTTCCAACCGTACTGTTTTGATTACTACAGCTTTGTAGTGTATCTTGAAATCTGCAATTGTGATACCTCCGATTTTGTTCTCATTTTTCAAGATTGCTTTGGCTATTTGGGCTCTTTTGTAGTTCCATAAAAATTTTAGGATTATTTGTTCTAGTTCTGTGAAAGATACTGTTGGAATTTTCATATTAATTGCATTACATATACGTAGTATAGGTATTTTAATAATATTTGTTCTTTTTTTTTCAATATATGAAATTTATTGTCAAATTGGTTTCCATACAACACCCAGTGCTCATCCCAAAAGGTGCCCTCCTCAATATCCATCACCCACCCTCCCACCCCCCATCAAACCTCAGTTTGTTCTCAGTTTTTAAGAGGCTCTTATGCTTTGGCTCTCTCCCACTCTAACCTCTTTTTTTTTTCCTTCCCTTCCCCCATGGGTTTCTGTTAAGTTTCTCAGGATCCACCTAAGAGTGAAAACATATGGTATCTGTCTTTCTCTGTATGGCTTCTTTCACTTAGCATCACACTCTCCAGTTCCATCCACGTTGCTACAAAGGGCCATATTTCATTCTTTCTCATTGCCATGTAGTACTCCATTGTGTATATAAACCACCATTTCTTTATCCATTCATCAGTTGATGGACATTTAGGCTCTTTCCATAATTTGGCTATTGTTGAGAGTGCTGCTATGAACATTGGGGTACAAGTGCCCCTATGCATCAGTACTCCGGTATCCCTTGGGTAAATTCCTAGCAGTGCTATTGCTGGGTCATAGGGTAAGTCTATTTTTAATTTTTTGAGGAACCTCCACACTGTTTTTTAGAGTGGCTGAACCAATTTGCATTCCCACCAACAGTGCAAGAGGGTTCCCATTTCTCCACATCCTCTCCAGCATCTATAGTCTCCTGATTTGTTCATTTTGGTCACTCTGACTGGCGTGAGGTGATATCTGAGTGTGGTTTTGATTTGTATTTCCCTGATGAGGAGCGACGTTGAGCATCCTTTCATGTGCCTGTTGGCCATCCGGATGTCTTCTTTAGAGAAGTGTCTATTCATGTTTTCTGTCATTTCTTCACTGGGTTATTTGTTTTTCGGGTGTGGAGTTTGGTGAGCTCTTTATAGATTTTGGATACTAGCCCTTTGTCTGATATGTCATTTGCAAATATCTTTTCCCATTCCGTTGGTTGCCTTTTAGTTTTGTTGGTTGTTTCCTTTGCTGTGCAGAAGCTTTTTCTCTTCATAAGGTCCCAGTAGTTCATTTTTGCTTTTAATTCCCTTGCCTTTGGGGATGTGTCAAGTAAGAGATTGCTATGGCTGAGGTCAGAGAGGTCTTTTCCTGCTTTCTTCTCTAGAGTTTTGATGGTTTCCTGTCTCACATTCAGGCCCTTTATCCATTTTGAGTTTATTTTTGTGAATGATGTCAGAAAGTGGTCTAGTTTCAATCTTCTGCATGTTGCTGTCCAATTCTCCCAGCACCATTTGTTAAAGAGACTGTCTTTTTTCCGTTGGATGTTCTTTCCTGCTTTGTCAAAGATGAGTTGGCCATACGTTTGTGGGTCTAGTTCTGGGGTTTCTATTCTATTCCATTGGTCTATGTGTCTGTTTTTGTGCCAATACCATTCTGTCTGATGATTACAGCTTTGTAGTAGAGGCTAAAGTCTGGGATTGTGATGCCTCCTGCTTTGTTTGGTCTTCTTCTTCAAAATTACTTTGGCTATTTGGGGCCTTTTGTGGTTCCATATGAATTTTAGGATTGCTTGTTCTAGTTTCGAGAAGAATGCTGGTGCAATTTTGATTGGGATTGCATTGAATGTGTAGATAACTTTGGGTAGTATTGACATTTTAACAATATTTATTCTTCCATCCATGAGCATGGAATGTTTTTCCATTTCTTTATATCTTCTTCAATTTCCTTCATAAGCTTTCTATAGTTTTCAGCATACAGAGTTTTTACATCTTTGGTTAGATTTATCCGTAGGTATTTTATGCTTCTTGGTGCAATTGTGAATGGGATCAGTTTCTTTATTTGTCTTTCTGTTGCTTCATTATTAGTATATAAGAATGCAACTGATTTCTGTACGTTGATTTTGTATCCTGCAACTTTGCTAAATTCATGTATCAGTTCTAGCAGACATTTGGTGGAGTCTCTCGGGTTTTCAATGTATAATATGATGTCATCTGCAAAAAGTGAAAGCTTAACTTCATCTTTGCCAATTTTGATGCCTTTGATTTCCTTTTGTTGTCTGATTACTGATGCTAGAACTTCCAACACTATGTTAAACAACAGCGGTGAGAGTGGGCATCCCTGTCGTGTTCCTGGTCTCAGGGGGAAAGCTCTCAGTTTTTCTCCATTGAGGATGATGTTAGCTGTGGGCTTTTCATAAATGGCTTTTATGATCTTTAAGTATGTTCCTTCTATCGCGACTCTCTTGAGGGTTTTTATTAAGAAACGTTGCTGAATTTTGTCAAATGCCTTTTCTGCATCGATTGACAGGATCATATGGTTCTTATCTTTTCTTTTATTAATGTGATGTATCACGTTGATTGATTTGCGAATGTGGAACCAGCCCTGCATCCCAGGAATGAATCCCACTTGATCATGGTGAATAATTCTTTTTATATGCTGTTGAATTCGATTTGCTAGTATCTTATTAAGAATTTTTGCATCCATATTCATCAGGGATATTGGTCTGTAGTTCTCTTTTTTTACTGGGTCTCTGTCTGGTTTAGGAATCAAAGTAATACTGGCTTCATGGAATGAGTCTGGAAATTTTCTTTCCCTTTCTATTTTTTGGAAAAGCTTGAGAAGGATAGGTATTATCTCTGCTTTAAACATCTGGTAGAACTCCCCTGGGAAGCCATCTGGTCCTGGACTCTTATTTGTTGGGAGATTTTTGATGACTGATTCAATTTCTTCGCTGGTTATGGGTCTGTTCAAGCTTTATATTTCCTCCTGATTGAGTTTTGGAAGCGTGTGGGTGTTTAGGAATTTGTCCATTTCTTCCAGGTTGTCCAGTTTGTTTGCATATAATTTTTCATAGTATTCCCTGATAATTGTTTGTATCTCTGAGGGATTGGTTGTAATAATTCCATTTTAATTCATGATTTTATCTATTTGGGTCATCTCCCTTTTCTTTTTGAGAAGCCTGGCTAGAGGTTTATCAATTTTGTTTATTTTTTCAAAAAACCACCTCTTGGTTTCGTTGATCTGCTCTACAGTTTTTTTAGATTCTATATTGTTTATTTCTGCTCTGATCTTTATTATTTCTCTTCTTCTGCTGGGTTTAGGCTGCCTTTGCTGTTCTGCTTCTTTCCTTTAGGTGTGCTATTAGATTTTGTAGTTGGGATTTTTCTTGTTTCTTGAGATAGGCCTGGATTGCAATGTATTTTCCTCTCAGGACTGCCTTCGCTGCATCCCAAAGCGTTTGGATTGTTGTATTTTCATTTTCGTTTGTTTCCATATATTTTTTAATTTCTTCTCTAATTGCCTGGTTGACCCAGTCAATCTTTAGTAGGGTGTTCTTTAACCTCCATGCTTTTGGAGGTTTTCCAGACTTTTTCCTGTGGTTGATTTCAAGCTTCATAGCGTTGTGGTCTGAAAGTATGCATGGTATGATTTCAATTCTTGTATACTTATGAAGGGCTGTTTTGTGACGCAGTATTTGATCTATCTTGGAGAATGTTCCATGTGCACTGGAGAAGAAAGTATATTCTGTTGCTTTGGGATGCAGAGTTCTAAATATATCTGTCAAGTCCATCTGATCCAATGTATCATTCAGGGCCCTTGTTTCTTTATTGACCGTGTGTCTAGATGATCTATCCATTTCTGTAAGTGGAGTGTGAAAGTCCCCTGCAATTACCACATTCTTATCAATAAGGTTGCTTATGTTTGTGAGTAATTGTTTTATATATTTGGGGGCTCCCTTATTTGGCACATAGACATTTATAATTGTTAGCTCTTCCTGATGGATAGGCCCTCTGATTATTATATAATGCCCTTCTTCATCTCTTGTTACAGCCTTTAAAGTCTAGTTTGTCTGATATAAGGATGGCTACTCCAGCTTTCTTTTGACTTCCAGTAGCATGATAAATAGTTCTCTATCCCCTCACTCTCAATCTGAAGGTGTCCTCAGGTCTAAAATGAGTCTCTTGTAGACAGCAAATAGATGGGTCTTGTTTTTTTACCCATTCTGATACCCTATGTCTTTTGGTTGGCGCATTTAGTCCATTTACATTAGTGTTATTATAGAAAGTTATGGGTTTAGAGTCATTGTGATGTCTGTAGGTTTCATGCTTGTAGCGATGTCTCTGGTACTTTGTCTCACAGGATCCCCCTTGGATCTCTTGTAGGGCTGGCTTAGTGGTGACGAATTCCTTCAGTTTTTGTTTGTTTGGGAAGACCTTTATCTCTCCTTCTATTCTAAATGACAGACTTGCTGGATAAAGGATTCTCGGCTGCATATTTTCTGTTCAACACATTGGAGATCTCTTGCCATTCCTTTCTGGCCTGCCAAGTTTCAGTAGAGAGATCGGTCACGAATCTTATAGGTCTTCATTTATATGTTAGAGCATGTTTATCTCTAGTTGCATTCAGAATTTTCTCTTTATCCTTGTATTTTGCCGGTTTCACTATGATATGTCGTGCAGAAGATCAATTCAAGTGACATCTGAACGGAGTTCTCTGTGCCTCTTGGATTTCAATGCCTTTTTCCTTCCCCAGATCAGGGAAGTTCTCAGCTATTATTTCTTCAAGTACACCTTCAGCACCTTTCCCTCTCTCTTCCTCCTCTGGAATACCAATTATGCGTAGATTATTTCTCTTTAGTGCATCACTAAGTTCTCTAATTTTCCCCTCATACTCCTGGATTTTTTTATCTCTCTTTTTCTCAGCTTCTTCTTTTTCCATAATTTTATCTTCTAGTTCACCTATTCTCTCCTCTGCCTCTTCAATCCGAGCCATGGTTGTCTCCATTTTATTTTGCAGCTCATTAATAGCATTTTTTAGCTCCTTCTGGCTGTTCCTTAGTCCCTTGATCTCTGTAGCAATAGATTCTCTGCTGTCCTTTATATTGTTTTCAAGCCCAGCGATTAATTTTATGACTATTATTCTAAATTCACTTTCTGTTATATTGTTTAAATCGTTTTTGATCAGTTCATTAGCTGTCATTATTTCCTGGACTTTTTTTTTTTTGAGGGGAATTCTTCTGTTTCATCATTTTGGATAGTCCCTGGAGTGGTGTGGAACTGCAGGTCACTTCCCCTGTTCTGTCTTGAATAACTTGCGTTGGTGGGCGGGCTGCAGTCAGACCTGATGTCTGCCCCCAGCCCTCCGCTGGGGCCACAGTCAGACTGGTGTGTGCCTTCTCTTTCCCTCTCCTAGGGGCGGGATTCACTGTGGGGTGGCACCGCCCGTCTGGGCTACTGGCACACTGCCAGTCTTGTGGTGCTGGGGATCTGGCATATTAGCTGGGGTAGATCGGCAACGTGCACGGGGGCGGGAGGGGCAGGCTCAGCTAGCTTTTCCTTCGGAGATCCTCTTTGGGAGGGGCCCTATGGCACCAGGAGAGAGTCAGACCCACCGGAAGGATGGATCCGCAGAAGCACAGCATTGGGTGTTTGCGCGTGCAAGCAAGTTCCCTGGTAGGAACTGGTTCCCTTTGGGATTTTAGCTGGGGGATGGGCAAGGGAGATGGCGCTGGTGTGCGCCTTTGTTCCCCGCCAAGCTGTGCTCTGTTGTCCGGGGCTCAACAACTCTCTCTCCCGTTGTCCTCCAGCCCTCCCGCAGTCCAAGCAGAGCTGTTAGCTTATAACCTTCCAGATGTTAAGTCCTGCTTGCTGTCAGAACACACTCAGTCCGGCCCCTCCACTTTTCCAAGCCAGACTTGGGGGTCTCTGCTTGGCCAGCAGACTGCCCCTCCACCCCGGCTCTCTCCCGCCAGTCCATGTAGCGCGCACCACCTCTCCGCCCTTCCTACCCTCTTCTGTGGGCCTCTCGTCTGCACTTGGCTCCAGAGAATCCATTCTGCTAGTCTTCTGGCAGTTTTCTGGGTTATTTAGGCAGGTGTAGGTGGAATCTAAGTGATCAGCAGGACACGGTGAGCCCAGCGTCCTCCTACGCCACCATCTTCCTTTCCACATCCAATATTTGTTCTTTTAATCCATGGACATGGAATGTTTTTCCATTTCTTTGTGTCATCTTCTATTTATTTCATCAGTGTTTTATAGTTTTTAGAGTGTAAGTCTTTCTCCTCCTTGGTTAGATTTATTCCTAGGTATTTTATTATTTTTGGTGCAATTATAAATGGGATTGTTATCTTAATTTCTTTTTCCACTGCTTTATTATTAGCGTATAAAAATACAACAGATTCTTGTATGTTGATTTTTGTATCCTGCAACCTTACTGAATTCATTTCTCACTTCTAGAGTTTTTTTGGTGGAATCTTTAGGTTCTTCTGTATATAGTGTCATGCATGTTATCTGCAAATATTGAAGATGCAAATAGTGAATACTGCAAATAGTGAATACTTCTTCCTTGCCAGTTTTGATGCCTTTTATTTCTTTTTGTTGTCTGATTGCTGTGGCTAGGGCTTCTAGTACTGTGTAGAATAACAGTAGTGAGCATGGACATATTTGTCTTGTTCCAGACCTTAGAGTAAAAGCTCTCTGTTTGTTCCCACTGAGTACAATGTTAGCTGTGGGGTTTTCATGTATGGCCTTAATTATATGGAGATATGTTCCCTGTAAACTCATTTTGTTGAGGGTTTTTCTCATGAATACATGTTTCACTTTGTCAAATGCTTTTTCTGCATTGAAATGACCATGTTGTTTTTATCCTTTCTGTTGTTGATGTGAGGTATTGAAACTGCAGTCTTGAGGCAGAACTTCTAAAAACCTCAGTTTTTGCTTTTAAGGCCTTTAATTGATTGGATGAGGCCCAACAGCATTCTCAAGGGCAGTCTCTTTTAAAGTCAACTGATTGTGGATGCTAACTGTATCTGCAAAATACTTTTACAGTAGCACCTAGATTAATGTTTCATTAAATGACTAGGTACCATAGTCCAGCAAGGTTAACACATAAAATTAACCATCACATAGGCTAAACACAGATCTCAGCTATCTGTCTAAGACAAATGAAGCAAATGATTGATAATGATCCAAGGTGCACGATATCAGCCAGCTCTGAGCAGTAATAGGGAGATCCCTAAGGTGAGAACATCCAAGAACTGGGTACAAAGTAAGAAATCTAGTATCTAATAGGAATTGGAGAACATGGCAGGCATTAAGTCATTGGGGCACAGAGAAAATGGACAGAAGGTTATATTACTGGATACTGGCTGTGAAAGAAGACATAGCATGTCAAATGAGCAGTTTTAGAGTCAGAGTTCTGGGTTCATAGTCCAGCTCTGCACTTACTGAGAAAACTGTACCTCTATAAATGTTACATTTCCGCCACTATTATGGATGTTATGAAGCCATACAGAAGGTATATGATGAAAATGAAATAACATCATATAAAATACGTGGTTAATAGTCACTGTAACATAAGAGATGCTCACCATTTTTGAAACTTATCCCTTTCTCTTCACACGTAGGGAAGTAAGATGAGGTGGGAAACAGGTAACTAAGATCAGAGTAGAATCAACAACAAGCAGTCTCAACTGAGACCTGCAAGCTTTAGGCCAACATCTCCATCTTCCCTTTTCATTTCCCTGAGGTCTACAGCTGATAATGCATTTAGTCAAGGAGAGGAGATGATTCTGGGATAATCTGGGAATTTAAAATTTCTTACTGTTTATGAAATTCATTGGATCAAGTTTTGAGCTTGTAAGTATGAAGGTAAATTCCATATGTCTCACAGCCAGGAGGTTCCAGGTCATTATTCAGCACATGCTGTGCAATCCTATAATTCTTGTAATATCATCATCATATCATCACAGGTGGTGAGCTAGGTTCCTAACAACCTGACTAAAGGGCTCATTTCATTGATGAACGCCATTTGGGTCATTCATGGGTTATCTGCAAGAGTTAATTCCTTGAACCTGTGCCCCAGCCTGGCCATATGGTTCCAGACTTTCTGAAAGGATGCTTTCAGGGCAAATGTACAGTGTCAATTAAAAAAACAACAACAACAGTATCTTTAGCACCTGGAGATATAAAGTGTAGCTGATTTATTAGACCATTGGTGTCAGGTACAAAAAGAAAACTCCAGCAAATCAGTGATGATGAAGTGACTTTGACACTTTGATGGAGGCATTTTATAGACATTTAGGATATTTTCAAAAAACCAGATGGATAGGAAATGAAGGGCTCTTTGTCTCCCCACCCCTCAAAATCTTAACCACTTCCCAAAAAGGACATGTAACTATTTTCACAAAAGAAGCCAATAGCCAATCAGAAAAGTCATAGGACAAGTAAAGTGTTACTGTACTACTGCAAATTAACAGAGGAAGCACAAGTATTGTGAAATGGTAAAGACAAAGATTTTTTTGTAAATGAACTAACCTAGCAAGAATATAATTCACGAAACTGTGTGTGAAGTCCTTGCTGCTTTTTTTGCCAGACATACAAGAAGGTACTTTCTTCTTTGGTTTTAGGAGACATTTTTTAAAATATTAGGGGAAAATGAACAATTATCCTCTCTCAATAATCTATTTGTCATGTTTTACCATCTAGTGTTTGTCTTCATATATCATATTTTACAGTTGTAATCGGTGTAAATACCATTTTATACTGACAATGCAATTATTATGCTAACAGAAAATTTTCCATATGTCTAAATAGAGTTTAAAGTTATTATTTTTTCTCAGTACTTTTTTTTTCTTATTTTATAGCTCTCCAAAGAATAGGAGGTAAATACTGCAAATATTTATGGCTTGCCACATCTGTCAAATTTTTAGGGCAACTATTAGGGGCACAGTAGGGCCTCCCTTCAAAAAGTGAAATCAAATTGTGGCACAGTGCATCTTATGCCACAGAGGAGGAAGCCCAATGTGTGGCAAGCACTCTGGGTTCTGGAAGTAGCATATTTCACACTGTGAATACTACTCAGACCTCTCTACTATGATCGTAAAAACAAAAGCAAGCAAACAAACAAAACTTACCAGTTTGAGTGGGGACCAGAATAGGAAAGTCTGCAACTGGACCAGATTATGGTTCAAGAAGTCCTTCCATGAGTGCAATAAAATATGGCAGATTCTATGGCAGAATACATAGGTTATGAATTACATGAATGATGACTACCCTTTTAGATAGCTTTTAATGGGAAATTTCATCATAAGATTTTGTAGTTCTCATAGTTGCTTTATTAGAATCCCAATCTGCATGTCTAACTATTCATTGGACTCCTACTTATTTCTCAGATCTAACCTGAAATGTCATTTTGTGATAGAATTGGTGGACTCAGTTGAAATTATTCCATCCCCAACTCATCCAGAGTTATTCTGTCTTTCATAGACCCTGTTACTTTCCTTTGTAATAATGGTTACACTTGGTAATTATATTTGTGTGTCTATTTGTTTTATATCTGTATCTTTCTATATCTATTTCAGTGCATCATGAGAACTGTGATCAACAAGTCTCTTTTGTTCACCACTGTTGCACAGTGCCTGGCAATAGATAAATGTTGAATGAATGAATGAATGAATGAATGAATGTTTAAAGATTTTTTTCTATTCTCCTTTGTATGAAGCTTTCTTATAAATAAATGTGATATAATTTACCAGTTTAATAGAAATAAAAGATGAACTTGTTAGAATTCTGGCTTTCATGGGGCTTCTATTCTGGTCATGGAGCATCTTTAAGAATGTAACATCTGAGCTAACTCTAATTATTGATAGAGGCCTATCCTGAAAAGGGAAATGGGGGAGCCTGTTATATACAGAGATGGTAGCAAGTGAAGAGATTTCATGGTGGAATTAGGTTTGGCAAATATGATGAGCAGAGAGGTACTCAGTGGGTCTATTGAGCATGGTAAGAAGATAATTATAGAAGCTGAGGCTGGGAAGGTAGGCAGAAACAAAATCATATATGACCTTGTGAGCTTTGGTATGCATATTTACCTTATTGTAAGTGAAGTAGAAGATCATGGAAAGTTTTAAGCAGAGCAACAATATCTAATTCATACCAAAAAATGCCATTCCTTATAGAAAATAGATTGGAGATAAAAGTAGATGTAAAGAGTGGAAACAAAGGTACCAGTTAGGAGACAACTGCTTAAGTAATTGAGAAATGTGGTGGCTTAAACAAAAGTGATAGTTTGGAGGCAGAGAAACAAGAAAGGACTTTGTACACATTTTCAATTCAAGCATGAGTTGAGGGTGGGTGGGTTGTGAGACCATGAAGGAAGGAAAGAAATCAAATATGAGGCCTATATTTTTGGCCCAAGACAGGGAGTGGAAGGTGAGATCATTTATTGGCAGTAAGGGCAGTTTTGATTGGAGGAAGAATCCAAAATCAAAATTTCTCTTTGGGACATGTTAATTTTGAAATGCTTACTAGAAATCTAGCTGGAGATGTCCAGTAGACAGTTGGATAGCTGAGTTTAGGATACAGGGAAGAGATCAACACTGTGAGGATATATAAGTGAGAAATCAGTAAGTAATTGAGATCAAGGGGGTGTGAGGAGAGAATAAAGAAAAAAGGGAAAAGTGTTGGTTTCCAAGCCCATTAACATTTACAGATTAATTGGAAGAGGAGAAGCCAATAAAGGAGCCTGAGAGTGAACATGATAACGTTTTGTTGTAGAAGCAAAGAAAATAATTTCAGGAAAGAAAGAGCAATCTAGTCTACCAAAAACTGTAAAACAGAGTATAATAAGGACCACTGGATCTGGCAAGCTGGAGACCATTGGTGATCATGGCAAAAGTAGTGTTGGTGGGATAGAAAGAATGGAAACTTAATTAGAGTAGGTTGATGAAAGAACACCTTAATACTATTGGTAATATCGCTATTCCACTGTAATGCCTATTCAGCAGATTAGATATTTAATCAGTAAATTCCCAATTTATTTATTCAGTCATTTAACAGTTCTGCCTAGGTAAAAGCTAAGATTTCAGAGTAATTAAGGGATGATCTCTCTCCTTAAAGATATTTTTTAAATATCTCAAAAACCTTCAGAAATATATCATTCAGTTCTGGAAATTTTCCTAATGTAATTGTTCAATTTTGTATCTGCCAAAATATGACTTAAAATTATACACCTCCATGGGTGGCTCAGTCGTTAAACATCAACTTCAGCTCAAGTCATGATGATTTGTGAGTTTGAGTCCCACATTGGGTGAGCTCGAGCCCCACTTTGGGTGAGCATGAGCCCCACTCCTCTCTCTCTCTTTCTCCCTCCCTCCCTCTCTCTCTATCCTGAGATTCTCTTTCTCTCTCTCTCTCTGCCCCTCACTCACTTGCACCCTCTCTCTCTCAGAAAAATAATAAAATAAAATAAAATAAAATAAAATAAAATAAAATAAAATTATATACCTCCCTGATGCTTTACTCAGTAAGGAATGAAGCTAAGGCCTGATTTAGTCATACACCTTTTTAATTCTTCACCCTGGCAGAGTGTTTTCATTCATTTCATAATGTCTTTTCCATTTTTTATATACTAAAAAATCTTTTTATGGGCTTAAATGAAGGAGAGGGTGGCTATTTGTACTTGTAACTTCTTTATTTGGCCTATATTCTTGTCCTAAATGACTTGGCAGTTTGGGGTCAATAACTGACTATGAATAGATACTCTTATTAAATTTCTAGTTCTTCAGTAACAGCAGAGAATTCATTACAATGAATGAGTTTCTTAGTGCAATAATTAGGGAGTTTGATATTGATTTCCCATGCTATGACAATTGCTGGCATTTCTGTGACAAAAATAACCATTATATTTAGAGAATCCTTTAAGTACTGGATAGAAATAGAAGTTTGAAGTATAAATACATCCATTATCATACCAGAAGTAGTTTAAAAATGTTTTTCCCTTTACCACAATCCAAAGATACAGAACTGTTCTTTTACCTTATTGACTGGAAATACAGGTTAGAATGTCTCTTCACGCTATTCTACTTTCAAACTGGAAGGTATTTACTATTATCCCTGATGCAGGGTTAGGGCTTTAAAAAAAAGATCATACAGAAATCTTAAAAGTAAAAGAAGTCCATGATCCCAATATCCAAAAATAAATATTGTTAATATTTTTATATATAATCCCTTGCAAATATTTTCTATGCTTATATCTTTAAAGTTAATGTGTAGCTGAGAACAGATCTGGCTGGTGCAGCAGCACTTTCTTCATGCTTTTCAAGGACTATTTTCCTTGTTGTTAAATCTATCTGCTTTTGAAGAAAATACGTTTTGGAGAAAATTAAAGTGCTATTGAGTAAAAAGAACCCCCTTATCATCACTACCACTAGTCTCATTACCCAAATATAAAAAGAGCCACTATCAACATTGGGGTGGTCCTCCTTCTAGAAGGCATCTATGATTAGTTTATATTAGTAGAGAATTTGCTGTGGATAATTTTATATAAGTTAAATCATGTCACCTGTACTTTTTCAGCTTGCTTTTTTTTTTTTTAATTTAAGACATTATCTTTCAATGTTATCTTTCAATGGCGATGAACACAGAATATGTACTTACATGGTTTTAATTTATTATTTAATCAACCACTAATTGATGAGTGCTTAAGTTCTCAATCATTTTTTCTCTTTCAAGTTCAATGAACCTTCCGGCACCTTCGCGTTTGCACTCTTGTTGTTTTCTCTCCTTTCTACCCTTAATCTCAGAGTAGTATTCTCTTAGAATTGCATTCAGGTGTTTTTGCAGTTTAAATGATATGGCTGTAAATACCTATGATGTTAATGATCTCTCTCTCTCTCTCTCTCTCTCTCTCTCTCTCTCTCTCTTTCTCAGGGTGTTCTGGGCCCCTATTTCTGTCCTGGTTTTCTTTTATGAGGAAGTCAACAGGTTCATATGGGGCCATAAAACATCATTTAACAGGTGAGAAGGAAACTACGGCATTGCAACTCCATCCTATGAGACCAGTAACTACACACTGAATAATTTTTTTTGAGAGAGAGAGAAAGAGAGGGGTGGGAGGGGCAGAGAGAGAGAAAAAGAGAAAGAGAGAGAGAGATGTTCCCAAGCAGGCTCCATGCTGAGCATGGACTGATGTGGCTCTCAGTCTCACAACCTGAGCCAAAATCAAGAGTTGGATGCTTAACCAACTGAGCCACCCAGGTGCCCCTGAGTAATTCCATTTATATAAAGTTCTAGAAAATGCAAATAAATCTATGAAACAGAAAGCCTATCATCATTTGCTGGTAATGGTAGTGGAGAAGGGGGAACAGAGCAGAGAGATTATGAGGGCGATTAAGCTTTTGGAGGTTATTAGATATGCTCATCATCTTGATTTAATAATGATTTCATAGGAGTATACATATGCCAAAACTTACTAAATTGTACACATTAAACGTGTTCAGTTATTATATGAAGATTGTATTGACAGATTATTGGTAAATCTGTTAAAAGTAAGACAAAAACAAGTATTAATAATGAACACTAGAGAGTTTTTGAATACACGTGGTTGCTGACCTATCACCTAATATTACATATTTGTGTTTTGCTTTTCCAATTTTTAAAGTATTTTAATTACATTTTCCCATTTGATTCTCATAATAGTTTTGTGGTGCATTGGATAGGCATTTTTTAAGTTTATTTATTTATTTTGAGAAAGTGTGAGAGTGCACAGGAAGGTCAGAGAGAGAAGGAGAAAGAGAGAATCCCAAGAGGTTCTGCACTCAGTGCAGAGCCTGATGCAGGGCTTGAACTGATGAACTGTGAGATCATGACCTAAGCCAAAATCAAGAGTTGGACACTTAGCCAACTGAGCCATCCAGGCGCCCCTGGGTAGGCATTTTTATCCCATTTTACATATGAAAAAAAGGAGACTCAGAAAAGTTAACTTGCCCCAGATCAAAAAGCTACAAAGAGTGAATTTAGACTTTCACCTATTTTATGCTGAATTTATATTCTATACAGTTTTCTGTGATGTCACATTGTCTCTCAGATCCCTCATTTTCATGATCTCTAATTTGATACCATTCATTAGGCAGCACAAGAATTTGGAGCTCTTACTATGGAAAAATCATTATCAAAACATATGAGGTTTTTACCCAAAAGAATTAAAAGCAGGAATTCAAAGAGATATTTTACACCCATGTTCATAGCAGCATTATTCACAATGGCCAAAAGATAGAAGGAACTCAAGTTGTCCATTGATGGATGAATGGATAAACAAATTACTGTATATATACACCATGGAATATTATTCAAACTTAAAATGGAAGGATATTCTGACGCCTGCACGTCATGGATGAACCTTGAGGACATTATGCTAAGTGAAATAAACCAGTGACAAAGGGAAAAGCATTGTGATTCCACTTATGTGAAGTACCTAGACTAGTCAAATTTATAAAGATAGAAAGTAAATGGTGTTTTCCAGGAACTTGGGGGAGAAGAGAATAGAGACACTATTTAACGGGTACAGATTTTCACCTCTACATGAGGAAGAGTTCTGGAGATGGATGTTGGTGATGGTTGCACAAAAATGTGAATATACTTAATGCCACCAAACTATATACTTAAAAATAGATAAGATTAATGTTATGTATATTTTACTACAATTTAAACAGAAGTTTAAAATGAGGTTTTTAAGGTACTGTTTATATTTATTTGGAAACTTGGAAACCTAGGAAGCATGTGGGGGTTTATTACAAAAAAAAAAAAAAACAAACCAAAGTGTCAAGTATTTACTTTGTCACCATTCTCAAATGTGCTTCTGAGACACAATATAACCTCTAGCAAACTCAGGCTAAGTGAGCCTATATGCAAAGAGGTGGAATGAAATAAAGCACATGAGATGTTCTCTGCTGAGGCTTGCACTCTGACTGAGAATCTCATAATTTGGAGCCTTGCTGACTTGGAAAAGTCAACAACTGGATTTGGTCAATTCCACCGTAATGTTTAACTGCAATCACCCTTCCTGGTTTTCTCTCTTGACTCTTAGTTCATTCTCTACATAGCAGCTAAATATCTTCTTTAAAAATATATTATGTCACTCTTCACTCATATGAGGACTTTAAGAGACAAAACAGATGAACATAAGGAAAAGGAGACAAAAATTATATAAAAACAGGGAGGGGGACAAAACAGAAGAGACTCATAAATATGGAGAACAAACTGAGGGTTACTGGAGGGGTTGTGTGAGGGGGGGATGGGCTAAATGGGTAAGGGGCACTAAGGAATCTACTCCTGAAATCATTGTTTCACTATATGCTAACTAATTTGGATGTAAATTTTAAAAAATAAAAAAATTTAAAATGTATATATATATAATGTCATTGTGCTAAGTGAAATGAGGCAGAGAAAGACAAAATACAGTATGATCTCACTTATATGTGGAATCTAAAAAAGCTGACTTACAGAAGCAGTGAGCAGAATGATGGTTGCCAGGGGCTGAGGGTTGGGGGAAATGAAAAGATGTTAATCAAATGGGAAAAAATTCCAGTTATGAGATGAATAAGTTTTGGGGATATAATGGATAGCATAGTGACTACAGTTAACAGTACTATATTGTGTATCACTTGAAAGTTGCTAAGAGCGTAGATTTTAAATGTTCTCACCAAATGCAAGAAAGGTAATTATGTGAGGTGATGGAGGTATGAACCTTATTGTGGTGACCATATTGCAATAAGTTCATGTATCAAATTATCATGTTGTACACCTTAATTTACATAGTATGACAGTTATATATCCGTAAAGCTAGAAAAAAAAGACTTTATGTCAATCCACTACTTAATGGCGTCCCATTTCATTAAGGATAATATCTAAACACCTTGTGTGGCATATGAGGTGCTGTGCCATCTGGTGCCTTTGTGATAGCTTGTAGCACTCTGCCTCTCTCAGCACTCCCTAGACCACTGGCATTCTTAAACTTTTTGAACATGCCAAGTTTCTGCCACAGGGCCTTTGTACAGGCTGCCCCTGTGCTTGAAATGCTCTTTTCTCCACTTTTCAAATGGATGTTTCTTTGTCCTTAGGATGTCAAATATCCATTCTCCACAGAAACCTCTCATGAATACTTTATTTATTTATTTTTTTAAAGGGTAAGGGAGATTAGGGAAGGGGAAATTGTTCTACCTCAGTTTCTTTTTATTAAATTTTTTTTTTCAACGTTTATTTATTTTTGGGACAGAGAGAGACAGAGCATGAATGGGGGAGGGGCAGAGAGAGGGAGACACAGAATCGGAAACAGGCTCCAGGCTCTGAGCCATCAGCCCAGAGCCTGACGCGGGGCTCGAACTCATGGACTGCGAGATCGTGACCTGGCTGAAGTCGGACGCTTAACCGACTGCGCCACCCAGGCGCCCCATGAATACTTTATTTCACATAGGTCTTCCTCTTATTATTCTCTACCTCTTTTTCATCTTTGTTGACTTCATGGCATTTGAACACAATTTGTACTTATATATAATTGTTGGTTCACTTTTTGTTCCCCTCATTTGGATCTAGGTTCTTGAAGGGCTGGGACTGTATTTGATTTGTTCACTGTTAGCTGAGCACCTAATGGAAATATGGCATATAATATGAAATCCATAAAAATTTGTTTGAGTAAATAAAAACGAGGATTAAATATAACCTACATGTCCATCAATAGAAAAAATTATTTTCCTATAAAATACCATTCAATTGTTTAAAAGAGTGACAAAGATTTTTATGTACTACTGTTAAATGAAAAAAGCACGTTGCATAATGGCATTAATTACAGTCATATTTGTATAAAATGTGTATATTTATATGTGAGTATATACACACCTACATGTATATACACAGGTGTCTGTGTCCAGTTCTGAGGACCTAGAGAGGAAACTATTAACAATGATTACAGCCAGGTAAGGAAATAATACTATGAAAGTTGAGGATTGGATGATTGGAGGTTTTAGCTTTTATTTTATCGACTTCTGTTAGAGATCAGATTTTTACTTCTGTGGGCATATTCAGGTTTTTGGTGTAATTTAAAAATAAACATTTTGTTGTTTGCTGATGCCTTTTTTTGCTATGTTGCAAATTAATTTAGAAAATTGAATGATCAAATAGGTGTGGTTTACCAGAATCAATAAATGGTCCAAATAGGGATGTTATATATAGAGATAAAGAAATTTACAGCCCTTGGGGCGCCTGGGTGGCGCAGTCGGTTAAACGTCCGACTTCAGCCAGGTCACGATCTCGCGGTCCGTGAGTTCGAGCCCCGCATCAGGCTCTGGGCTGATGGCTCAGAGCCTGGAGCCTGTTTCCGATTCTGTGTCTCCCTCTCTCTCTGCCCCTCCCCCGTTCATGCTCTGTCTCTCTCTCTGTCCCAAAAAAAATAAATAAACGTTGAAAAAAAAAAAAAAGAAATTTACAGCCCTTAAACTGAAATTGTTAGACAAGAATAAATTTTTGATGTTGGAAGCACTAGGGGGAAAACACACATTTTTCACTCTTTTAAGAAAATAAGTGGTTTGCGGGGCACCTGGGTAGCTCAGTTTGTTAAGTATCTGACTTCAGCTCAGGTAATGATCTCATGGTTCCTGGGTTCGAGCCCAGCATCAGGCTCTGTACTGACACATCAGAGCCTGGAGCCTGCTTTGGATTCTTTCTCCCTCTTTCTCTGCCCCTCCCCTGCCCCTGCCCTGCTTGTTCTCTCTCTCTCTCTCTTTCAAAAACATCAAAAAAAATTTTTAAGATAAGAAAATAAGTGGTTTGCTATTGTCATGAGTTTTAAGGCCTGAAATATTGATTTTTTTATCCTAATAAAGATATGTGAGAGTTTTATATTTTATTCAGCAGTGTTGCAGTTGATAATGAACAGAGACAAGACATCAGAAGATTTTACAACCAAGCACAGTTGTATACATTACATTTATACATTTGACCAGCCCTGTCATATTGTCTCAATGTCCAAAAAACAAGAAAGCAAACAAAGAAGAGTTTTGTCTATTTACAGGCTGTTGGATCAGTGTGGTAAGGTATAGTGTCCTTTATGTAACTGCAAATTTGAATTGAAAAGACCATTACAGAAATGCAATTAAAGGTTTCCTGAAAGAATTATTATAAAATGTAGACCAAAGGACACCTCAAGAATTCTATCTGACAATTTGACAGCTTGCACTTTCTCACCTGGAGTAGGCACAGGCGCAAGACAGCTTTGGGTCCTCGAGGATGAGCATCCGATCAGACAGCCTTAAGAACTTTAACAATGTTGAGCTTTAGGCCTCTTCTTCTTCTTCTTCCAACTTCTGCTTTGATCTTTTGCGTCAGGTGTTAGAGTCTCTTCCTGCATCACTATCATCTTGAACGTTGTTGTTACCAACACACCTGCCTCTTTTCCCTGCCTCGCTGCAGAGTAGAACAGTCTCCCAAGAACCTACTCTCCTTGGTATTCCGAAGAGAGTGTGTAGCCTTTGTGCCCTTGGGCATGAAGTAGCTCAGCAAAAATGCTTCAGAGTCTCAGGCAGAGCAGGAGTGATTGGGGAAAACATCCTAATGGTATAGAAGGATTGTGGTATAAAACCATGGTATAAAATTGTAAGTCTCTGTCAGTACCAAATGGGGAATTTCCAAGATAGTTTGGATGGCTGCCATTTCTCTGGTATATAGTTTCATGAACACTATTTCCAAAGCATTTTCTTCATCGAGACAGTATGCATTCTAAAAGTATTTTTTTCTTGCAGTTCGTTTTTTAAACTTTTTGTTTATTTATTATTGAGAGAGAGAGGAAGAGTGCACGAGTGAGGGAGGGGGCAGAGAGAATCCTAAGCAGGCTTTATGCTGTCAGCATAAACTCATGAACCATGAGATCATGACCTGACCTGAAGTCAGACGCTTAACCATCTAAGCCACCCAGGTGCCCCTCTTGCAATTCTTGATTGTAGGGAGGACAATCTTCTCCCTCACCCCAAGGTCCCTGCATCTAATTGTAAAATAGGAACTACTATCTTCTTGAAAGTATTAGCAGAACATGTTCTGTCCTCTCCTTGTCACTCATGCTAGCCAGCGAAGGAAGACCTTAACTGAATGGAAGGGGATGACCAGGGGGAAGGCCACTGACTTTCTCTAAGGATCCACTTGCCCTACGGGTTACAGACATTCATTGCCATTTCCTCTCCTGGCTCCTCCCTGTAGTAAGCCTAGTAGCAGATTATTTACCAAAAATAATGCTGAAAAATTAAAAGCTTTGTTTCAAAGTTTATTTCTCAATTGTTTCAGAAATGTAAGGGAGAAAGTTCTCATAGAAGTGTTCACTGCCTTCTTGGGTTAAGTTTCAGATAGATGGTTGTATGTCTCTGATCGACAAATCACCAAGGAATGTGGATATTTGAGAAAGAAGGAGGTAACGTTTTATAAATGTAAGTAACATTTATTGAACTTAGCACAGGAAAGAGACATTTACCAAACAAGCCTGACAAAAGAATGAATGAAGATAAAAATGGCTGATGTTTGATGAGTAACAACTATGTGCCAGATGTACACCCATCTGGTAACATGCCCCATCAGTCAAGGTCCTGCAAGAAACAAAATTCCCCCAAGATAATTTCAATTCAGGGGCGTTTAAAGAAGGAACTCTTTACAGAGGACTGGGCAAAGAGAACCAACAACAGATGCTGAAGGGCCCAGGAGCTAGAAACAGGTGAAAGCCATTAATTATGACACTTAAGCCAGAAGGGCAAGTAAGAGCCGGTGCTGTGGAAGAGGGACCATGGGACAGAAGGAGGGCCCAATCTCTCACCATAATATGCCAGAACCAGGACACCTAAGGAGTGTCCTGTCTCCTGTCTCCTGTCCCTGCTTTGCATTAGCCATGGGACGCCTGGGTGGCTCAGTCGGTGAGCAGCCAACTCTCGATTTCAGCTCAGGTCACCATCCCAGGTGGGATGGAGCCCCACATCAGACTCTGTGCTGAGCACGGAGCCTGCTTGAGATGCTTTCTCTCTCAAATAAAAAGAAGAAGAAGAAGAAGATGATGAAGAAGATGAAGAAGCAGCAGCAGTAGCAGCAGCAACCAGAGATCAGCCAGCCCAGGGGGTCTGGGCAATGCAGTGTGTAGGGATCAGCCTTGGGGCACAGAAGAAGGTGGAGAACAGCAGAGAAGATGTACAGAACAGGGAGGGAGAAAGTAACCAACATAAATGCATTATAAGAGTTTTCTTTTGGGACGCCCAGGTGGCTCATTCAGTCGAGCCTCCGACTCTTGATTTCAGCTAAGGTCATGGTCCCAGGGTCATAGGATCAAGCCCTGAGCTGGCCTCTGCACTGAGCATGGAGCCTGCTTAAGATTCTCTCTCTCTCTCCCTCTGCCCCTCTCCCCACTTCATGCTTTCTCTCTCTAAAATAAAAAAAATTGTCTTTTAATTTTCAAAACTATCTTATAAGATAGATATAGTAACTCTCATTTTAAAAGTAAAAAAAAAAGATTGAGATTTAGAGATGGTAAAAATAAGTTACTCAATTCCTTGAGTTGAAGGGCTGAGAGATGAAACTACTCTAGATGCAGAGTATGTGCTCCCAAACATTTGCTTCAATAATTAATTGGTTGAATGGGGGCTATATTTGATGTAATTAGGCATGCATTGTCTTTATAAATGTAAGCTAATTAACTATGGTAATTATTGGTCCGTAAAAAAGAGATGACTTTTCTCCCCTGAGTTACCAAATGCCACTTAATTAGGATTAGGAACAACTGAAGGAACATTCAGGATTAGAGTTAAAAGGCAGAGGGAGCAGAGATTCACTAGAAATGAAGAACTCTATAAGGCAGGTTTTTCTCAGACAGCCAACAGAGCATAAACTAGCTGAGTTCCCAAAAACATTTCTCCTCAAGCCTCCCATGTGGTTCAAGCAAACCGTGTCAACCTAGTGTCTGGGCATGTAGTCCATGCTCTGATTCTGAGCTGTTCCCTCGGCCTGAAATAGCTTTCCTCCCTTTTCCAGATCTAATTATCCAACTTATTCTTCAGAGCCAAGTTCAAAGCCATTTCCTCTGTGAAACCCTCTTGAAGGCAAGCAAGGTGTCTTACACTTCTGTGTATTCCTCATACCTTACAAACAGCCCAAAACATAACATACTCAGTGCATGTGTTTAAATTAATTAAGCTGAGGAGAAATGCAAATTGGGTTCTAAAGACTGCAGACTTTAGGGGAAGCAATGTAGACGGACCTAGGATTGAAATAAAGTAGATGTTAGAGGGTAGATCAAAGAAATATAAAATAAAGAGCCAGAAATACCGTTTATGTACAGCTGGATCTGAACCCTATTCCCCTGCAATTGCCCACAACACCGTGTAGACGTCTGTTCGGAGTCTACCACCTAAAGTCTCCCTGTGCCTCTCTTCCTTTCTCTTTGGAGAATTAAACACTTGTGTTTCATTACCTTTTTCACTTTTACATTTTATCCTCTCTTTTATGATATACAGTTAAAATGGACTTGAATCATTTTGCTCACAAGTAAACATACTCTCTTCCCTAACAGAAGGACTACATTTTAGTGTCACATTAGTCATTATTCATCTCAATCTGATTAGTCTTAACATCCATTATTAAAAGCTTCTCTTGCTCCAAAGTCCACCTGCCCTCCTCCCCTCCCAGATTTAGATTGAGTTGATTGCTGTGATGTTAGTTAAGGCATCATACAAGACATGGAAGAGGCTCTGAAGATGAATAAGATTATGGTTTCTGATGCTAGGAAGTTTAAAGTGTAGCAGAAAGGGTAAGAAAAATACAGAGTAATCTCAAGAGTTAAAAAATTTTGTGGTGCAAAAATAATTTCTAGGAGGTAAAGAAATGAGAGAACTCATTTCTTATAAGCAAAACAGGAAGGGCTTCATGAAAATGTATAAATATATAAAAAACATATTTTATTTTTATCCAGTTTTCAAAGTGCCATAGACCTTATGTTTATGAACCAAGGAATGGATGGGAGAATGATCAAGGTTTTTTCCTATGTCTTTTAAAGAGATAAGAAAAGGAATGGCACTCCGTAACAAGAGGGACATTGCAAGAAAGAGGGACGGCATGCATGAAATGGAGGAATGATTTATAAAATTATCCAATTCAAGGGAAGCAGAAGCTCAGAACCTTCCACGACTCAGGAGAGTCACAAATTCCTTCCCTTCCCACCCAGGACCACCATGCTGGACAATATGAGATGGCATGTATATCATAGTCAGTGTAAAACAGTAAGGAGTCTTAAGGAGTCTTTTTAGATATTTTTTTCCTTATTGCTTTCTCTTGAAATTTTAATACCACAGATATACTGTATGTCCATTTATGTACTGTATGTATATTTGTACTTCATACATAAAAGAGTAAGAGTTTTTTTTATTCCTTCCCTTCCCCACTCCCACCAATAAGAACAAATGCTCACCATTTGGGAAGTGAAGTCATCTGTGGTGAGAATGTATGGTGCATAAGAGGTACCCATTTGTGTTGCAATGGACATCTTTACTACAGACCACACTGTGAATGTTCTCTAGTTTCCCCATGGCACTTGGAATCTCTTGAGAAAGTAGGCAGTAAGCAATCCTATGGCAGGCAAATTTCACTTTGAGTCATTTTAATTTCAGTCTCAAATATTAGGTTATCTCAGTTGACATCTATGTCACATCATGAATAACAACAAAAGCCATTGCCAGATACAAAGGAGAATTCCCACATTTTTACAAAGCTGATGGAATGTTTTTGAAAAGCTCTAAATTATCAGCCACATAGGCATGTGAGTGGGCAGTAGACTTTAATGAGAGATTAGGGCTGCTCATCCTCAGACTTTCCCACTCAACCCAGTCCCCCAGACTTTATTACGTGGGCCGACTGGCCCTCCTGATTCTGCATCTCTAGCACCTTTGTATCATAATTAGCATTATCTTCATTAGGGTTGTTACTCTGAACTGGCAGAGACTTTGAAATATCATTTGTTCATTCTCACTCCTCCCATTAAACTTTTCTGTAGAAGAGGACAGTGTAGAGACTTGTTTTCATTCTGATATGAATTATCTCCCCAGTACACAAAGATATTAAAAGGTTGAAGTGGTTATTGTTCATTATAGTTTTAAATAACTTCTTTTTTCCATTAAGATGAGTCATGTATCATTATAGGGACTTTAGTTTAAAATTGAAAAAACTCTATTTGAGGATGTTAGCCAAACTCATTTTTCTTCCCATTTTTCAAGTGTTGTTCTTTGTAATGGCAAACAACAGCAAAACACTTTCACTGTTCTTTAATGGAATGATCTGTCTTGAGAATAAATTAGATCCTCTGGGGCCTATTCAAGCCTAAGACTCAATGGCTACTTTCAAGTTTATTAAATATAAGGAAAATTCTTAAATAGAAAACAAGTGTGGACCTTGAAACCACTTAAGGTCCCATCTAACTCTTAGGATTCCAAAAATAGTATTTTTTTTTTAATATAGCAGGAACCTTGGAGGATGTCAGTGTACAAGATTCAGGTTATAAGCCAGAACCATGATAAGTATTTCACCAGCCATTTTCCTCCCCAATATTAGCCAGAGACCTGGTCTATACCATACCCATCAATCTCCTATCTTGTCTAAATTTTTGTGATATTTTATTACTATAAATTTAGGAGATTTTATTGTATAGTTTAAAGGATGTGTGTGTCCACGCTGAAAAGAAACACAAAAGTACCTAAGAAACTCTTCTTTAAAACATCCAGTCTTCCTACAGTGTGATTCCTTCCTTATCCCCTAAAGACAGATCTGATCCCATCACACCAGGCCGTCAGTAACTTCAAATTGCCATCAGCAAAAAGTGGCAATTGCTTAGTATGACACACAAAATCATCTCTAGCCTGATCCCATCTATATTTATGACCTCGTTTCAAGCTAGCCTTTCTCTTGACTTTTTTTTTCTGTTACAGGGCTTTTCTAAACAAAACTCCCCCCACCTCATTTTTATGCTTCTTTGCATGTCATTCCTTCTGACTAGAAGTTACTTTCTCCTTGTAATGACCATCAACAATTAACAAGTGACGCCTTCCTTAACAAGCTCTTAGATGACTAGTCATGCTTTCTTACCTATCGCCATGACATTTTGCATGTCTCTGGCACAGTTCTTCTCTGAATGAAATGCAGTTATTTGTATGCAGACGTGCTCCTGCTGATAGGCAGTCTCTTTTTTGAGGGCAAGGACAGTGTTAACTCAGAAAAATGCTTTGACATTATGCATTCATTTATTAAGCTGAACTATATAAAACTGCTGATATTTAACCATTTTTGACCTACAAAAATGACAACACTTATATTATTTATAATCTACTTAATTCTAAAACTACTTCTCAAAACCTTGTCAAAAATACATTGAGACAGAGGCAGTCTGCTCACCAAGTGTTCTAATCGAACCATTACTTTTCTGGACCCCCCTGTCATTGGGTCGGGCCTTGCAGCCAAGTATGGTCAATAAAGCAACAAAAAGATGAACAGAAGTGAGTTCTGTGAAAATAGCACATGCATCTTTCCAGACTCTTCTCTAGCTACAACAACCAGAGACTGCATATTCCAGATGGTGCAGCTACACTTGGTAAAACTTCAGCATGGGCTGCTGAGTGACATGTGGAGCAGACCCCTACACCAACCTATGATGTGCATAAACAAGAAATAAGCCACTGTTGTGGTAAGCCACTGGGGTTTCAGCTTTAAATGTGGCTAATCTTATGCATAACCAAGTTAAATAAAATAGCAAGGAAATGAGGGAAAGGGACATAGAGAAATAAGGCAGGATAAGCCTAAACCCGAATACAAGCCATTAATTATGTCTTCTATGTACTAAAGGTATGATACACATTTGATTTGAGCCTCCCTGTGATCAAGAAAATAGGAGAAAAGCCATCTCTTACAAAGTTCAAAGTCTCCAAAAAATGAAAACTAACTTGTAACAATGCTTTAAATTCTTTACATATTTTGAAGGAATAAACATATCATTTTTATGTGTATACTATATATCAGGAAAATAGAGATAGCAACATTAGCTCTAGAAAGATTAAAGATTCTTCCTGAGAGTAGGTCAGAGAAACCTCACAACTATGTGGAATCTAGTCTAACATTAGGTCAATTATCTTTCTATCTCTAGAGGTATTAACCTCAAATTTCCAGTTAGCAAATGATTCTAAACAAAATAAGGCTGTTATGGAGGTAAACCACTCAATTTGTGCCTAAATGTTTAACAAGCTCTTTTTTAAAATATTATTTTAGGTAATGCTCAAATGCATATTAACAAATTCACAACAAAAGATATTATATTAATAAACTCTTAGCTCAGAGGTGAGAATAACACCTCCAATAATTTTGTGAAAATCATAGGGCATAGAGACTGATAATAAGATATCAATAACTTTATCCTCTAAACTTCTGGTGAAACTAAGACAGTAATTATTTGAGTTGTTTATCTCTTCTGTACATATTTCCAAATTAAGATATAAAGATAAACTTTTTATGCATATACAGTATATACGTATATAGCCATTTAAATCAAAAGGCTTGTGAGATTATGGGTAATCTCTATTATCTTCTTAATCCTTTGCTTTTTTTTCAAAATATTTAATAACAGATTGGATTATTTTTTTAATCAGAGAAATGCATTTTTCAAAATATATGAATTCAAACACTTTGGTATTTTGATCCAGCTTTTTCTCAAGACTACCCACCCACCCACACTTCCTCATTCACATCCTTCAACTGAAGTTTCTTTAAAGATGGGGATCATATCATACTTACCATTTATTACCCTGTTACTACCTCTATCATTGAAAGCTTCTTTGAGGACAGAAATTCTTATTATAAATAAGCCTGATAGGTGTATGAACTACAAAAGCCTCTGCATTCCTGCTGGCAAAATTCATAGAGAAGCCCACTCCTGGTTTACTTTAGATACCCCTGCTTCAGCTAATGTGCACCAGGGTCTCATCCTCAATAATGCAATGTTCTTGTTTATTTAATATGATCTTGGGTTGTTATGTTGTCTCTTTTCTCAAAGCCAAAATCATTCAAACACTTTCTTTTTATGCACTTTTTATCCATTATTGTAAGCACACTACTCATTTCCAGAAATGCACATCCAGTTTTTATTATTCTATCCAAAGCAGATGTCATCTCTGCACAGCAGTTCACTTCTCATACAAAGCTTTAATAAAGTGGAAAGAAGGAAAAATAGGAGTGGGGTTTTTTTTTCACATTAATCTAAAATCTGGAACACTAATCTTTTCACTTGGTGTTCAATAAACAATTATAAAATCAGTCAATAAATTATACCATATTGCAATAATATCTTGCTTTATCTAAAATTTAGTAAAGGAAGGGGCGCCTGGGTGGCTCAGTCAGTTAAGCATCCGACTTTGGCTCAGGTCATGATCTCGCATTTCATCAGTTCTAGCTGGCGGCTGATGGCTGGGAGCCTGGGGCCTGCTTCAGATTCTGTGTTGCCGTCTCTCTCTGCCCCATCCCTGCTTTTGCTCTGTCTCTCTCTTTCAAAAACGAATAAACATTAAAACAAAATTTTAATTTATGAAAAGAAACTTAGGAAAATGAAAGGAATACTTCTCTGTTCAAACCATTGAACCCTCCATGTTTTGAGTATGCAGCATTTTGTGCACACACACACACACACACAAACACATACATGTTCACACAACTCTCCAGGTAGGGCTGAGTGGCTCACCAAAGTCCTCATTTTGTTCTCCCAAATCTTTAGATTCAGGTCCTCCTTAAGTATAGTTCTCACAAATAATCCAAAATAATGTTATTATATTCCCCAAATTCAGGTGCTTTTGTTTCTATTACTCCTGGGACCAAGTTTATCTCCACCACAAAGGAGCTACCTGGTTTTTTCCTGAAGAAATGCAAAAAAATACATCATTAATACTTTGACAGACAGAGCTGGTAGGAATATTTAGTTCCCACAGTCTTTTGGAGGGCAGTCTTGCAATATATCCAAAATGTTAAATGTCTACCTAAACTGTGACCCCAAATTTTTACTTCTAGTCATTTATCCGAAGGAAATAATAATGGATGTATGCAAAGTTTAAAAGAATATTTATCATAGGGTGCCTCAGGGGCTCAGTTGTTAAGCATCTGACTTCCGCTCAGGTCATGATCTCACAGTTGGTGAGTTTGAGTCCCACATTGGTGAGCAGAGCCTCGCTTTGGGTAAACATGAGCCCTGGGTGAGCCCTCTTCTCTCTCTCTCTCTCTCTCTCTCTCTGTCTCTCTCTTTCTCTCTCTTTCTCCCTCCCTCCCTCCACCCCTTGCTCACTTGCATCCTCTCTCTCTCTAAAAAAACAAAAAACAAAAACACCTTATGTTGTTCCTGGAAAAAAGATCAACAGCTTTTATTTCAAGATATTGTGACTATGTCTTTTGTTTTCTTCTGGATGATTTTTTTATGTATTTAAATTTTCCTGAAAAAATTAATCAGACATAAGAATTCCAGTTCCTGATCTGAGGACAGGCCTTGCCTACAGGCAATCAGCAAACTGAGATGACTGACATGAGTAATTTCACCTTTCATGGAAGACTCCTTCCTCCAGAATCAGGAGAGCCTTGTCAAAGCCAACATTCAAGAGTGTTCATCTAAAGTAAAATGAGGGCCACTTACCCACATTGCCAAACAGGTTTTCAAATTCCCATTTGAACTATCTGAAGCAATTTCTGCTAAAGTCCTTTTTTAGCTACTCAGTTTAATAATCCATATTTGCTTTCTTATACAGGTATAAGTCATCAGCCCCCTGGTTTAGTTTGAATTATTGAAAATGCCTCAGTAGCAGTGCAAATATAGAAATATTGCTTCCATGTATTAATGTTCCAGGGAATAATCCTGGCCAAAAGCTGTAGCTGACACCCAATAGCTAGTTGATGCCAGACATTTGCTGACAAATGTCTGAACACTTGCCTCAATTTATAAAAATCTCTGAATTGCTATTTCAACCTCAGAGTTCCCTATGAAACTGACTGGGGCAGCAGTATGCTGGAGCCAGGTCATAGCTACTCAAAAACCCAATTTTTAAATATTCAGGGAAAGCACCCTGGACTTGGTGACCAAAAAACATGGGGGCTGGAACCTGGCTGGGTCATTACCTTATCCTCTTGAGTAAAGTTATTTAACCTCTTAGAGCCTTAGTGTCATTATTCAAGAATTCAATAATTCCTGCCTCATAAGAATATAGCAAGGATTAAATATAAAAATGCCTGGATCATAGTAAATATTTGCTGAAATAAGAATATGCTAGCAAATTAAACCTGACCACAGGAAAATTCTCCAGCATGTCCAGTGAGATCCTGGCCATTTTCCTTTACAGTGTCCCCCACCCCTCTTTTTTTTTTTTTTTAATTTTCTAATTTTTTTTTAATTTTCTCTTTTTAAAATTTCTCTTTTTTAATTTTTTTTTTTAATTTTCTCTTGACTGGAAAAAAAATGTTGCAGTAGAAATTAAAAAGACTTGTGTTTCAGTCCAAGCTCTGAACCTGTGGTATGGAGTAAAACTTTCTGGGTTACAATGACTATAACTAATACGAGGAAGGATGGTTATTTAAGGTACCTTCAAGTTACAAAATTGTATGTTCTCATTTTTTCAACTTTTCCATACAAACTTTCCTTGTGACTCGAGCTCAAACCCCTCTGGTTCTCCCATTTCTCATAAAACAGCATCCTTTTCCAAGTAGCTTTAAATATTGTAGTCCCAGCTCAGCTGTGATATAGGTTCAAAGAGAAACAAAGGGGAGCCTGGCTACCTCAGTTGGTAGAGCATATGACTCTTGATCTCAGGGTTGTGAGTTCAAGCCCCACATTGGGCATGGAGCTTCCTTAAAAAAATTTTTTTTTAATTAAAAAAAAGATAAAGAGACCAAAAACATTGTGGTGCAACTTAGCTTAAATTGCTTTCAAGGAAGTTGTTGCCAAATGGAACTTGCTCTTCTTAGTATTGCAGTTATGCATTGGGACTCACTGCATGTGATTACCACAGGTCTCCACTGACCTTCTAGCCCACTGGCTAAGCTCAGGTTTGCCTTGAAATTGGTAAACCTTGGGTTCCTCTTGTTTCCAGTCTAGACCTTGGGCATCACACAAACATCTATTCACTCACCTTGATTGCCTTAGTAACCTTTCCCTTTCACTCACTGGAGCCTCCGGGATGTTTTCTTTTTATCCTCCACAGTAAAATATCTTTCACAATTGAGATCTCATGAGTCTCAGATAAGAAACCAATTAAGGTATGTTGGGTCATTTTCTCTGCACGTTGAAAAGATATTATTGCCATAATATGTTGTTTGCTAGTTTTTTCAACAGACTTTCCCTTCTGAGATCCCTGAGTGTCTCTTAGTGCCTCTAATTAATTACTCCTGACTTCGAATAGCAGCATTACAGATTTAATACAAAAGATAATCCTGCCAAAAGTCCAAATTGCTTTAAAGACCATGTTTATAAATGTAACTGGCACCTAAAATGTATAAAATGTTATCTTTTAATTATGAGATCAATATTTTATTTTCAATATTTATTTCACAGCAGAATTTTTACAATTCACTTAAAGAGTAACTTGGTAAGGGGGAAATAACTTATTAGGCTTTTGAACTATAGCTTAGATCGGTTCCTATAGGTGCTAGAGAGTCTCCATAAGAGAAACCCCTATGTGAACCATGTAACAGCCCAAAACTTCTCATTTTGGGGGAAGCTTGCAGGGTATGTATTTGAAGAGAAAAAATCCAAGACAACTGTAGAACTTCCACCTGAGGAACAGGCACCTGAATGTATCATAAGATATAGTTTCTGCTCCATAGTATAAGCGCTCTCCAGCTATTCTTTGGGGGCAAAGCTCTTGCTAGCCAAGGAAGATTTTTACGGATACCAGAGCACTCAGTAAGCCTGGTGGCTCCCTGGAAGCAGCTGAGATTGTAGCAGTGACTGGGACAACCTTGGTGCCCTGGGCTACAGCAACAGAGGTATTAAGTGCAGGCCTAAGTGGACTACATAACTATGTGGTTGGTGAGTGATGTCCAACAGACACTGAACAAAATTCAAGAGGATTGTAAAATCATGGAGATGGTCCTGACAACTATTGGTGTTTAGCTTGGAGCTCACTGGGTCCCTCACTCTGGGCCCTGCAATGCTTATCCAAAGGTTACACCTTTAGAAGACAATACAAAGTGTATGAAAGGATATTATGTTGTGTTGATGCAGCCCAAAGAAAAGCAAACTGAAAAAGAACAGTCACTGCTTCTTTTTTGGTCCTTGTTGGATAGAAGTGGGTTCCGATTCTAATGCCAACATTTACCAGCAATATGATTTGGGACAAGTTCCTTCAACTTTCTAAGCCTTGCTTTCCTCATCAATAAATTAGATAAATAACATATACCTTATAAGGTCATTGTAGGAATTAAACTTAATGGCATATGTAAAGTACTTGCTATATAATAAGTCCTTAATTATGGCAGCTGTCATTACTGCCATCCTGATGATGAGATGGTGATGGTGATACTGATTTTTCAACAAATACTTATCACAGAGTTTGGCATACAGTAAAAAATCAATTACATTTTCCTTCCTTCTCATTTTGAGATTTCTTTATGTCAGATATTTATAGTGTAGTCTTCCTATAGCTTTTCTCCCTGGTGCCCTAAAGAAAAACGTACTGCATCTTTCTCTCAAAAGTTATCACTAACCTCTCCATAAGATAGTCTATTGTGGTTGGTGCTAAGATGTGGGGACAATGGCCTTTGGAGGCAGAATACTTGAATTTCTCCTCTTTATTCTCCAAGTATTAATGGACATTTGTGTTAGAGTCATTTTTCTCTTATTAATATAGAAAACAATTAATTAAGTTAGATCATAGAAGGCATTAATTGCACCAAAGCTCCTGAATCTTACTACATCCAAAATATAATGACCATTTGAGAGCATCTACAGTGTATAGGTATACCACCTCATTTAATGCTTATAATTCTATTAAGTGATTATTACTGCCATTCTGAAGAGGAAAAAATTGACAGATAAAGGTAAAATAAAACTGGACCAAGGTCACATAACTAATAGGCAGTGAGTTGGGATTTAAAACTTCTGTCTGACTCTAAATTCCATGCTTATATCTGCTATGCCATTTATCTCCTTGTCAAAGATGAAAACTCTTAGAAAGCTTATTCTCTTAGCGAACTATGAAATAATAAAAATCGAGTGAATAAAATGTCAACTTGTTCATTAAGATAGGAAGTACACACAATATAAAAATGATAAATCAGTTGACTTTTTTTTATAACCTCAGTGTTCCGTGAAAAAACTAAACTCATCAATCTTCCTCCCAACTAATCTTTTCAACATTAATAATTTCCTAAAGTAAATTAGGAACCGGGAATTAATTTAATGAGTTTTTCTTCCTAATGACATAAGCCTCATATCATTGTAGTTTCCAAAGCAAATCACCATTTAACTTATCAAAAGCTGTGGATTGCAGCCCTCTATGGAACTCAGAGTTAAAAACAGAATTTAATAATTAGAATTTCTCATTGAAGTGGACACTTTTCATTCTCAGAAAGAAATTATATGTGTTAACTATGACAGCAGCCTGATTTCTGTAGCAACTTAAGGATGTTTGTTTCTTGTCATGTGTTACAGCTCTGCAAAACACATGCTGCTGATATAAAATACGGCTTGTATACATTTTTAAATACACAATTATAATTTTCAATGTGCCACGTACAAGAGATATATTGGTTCATGTCACTTGCATAAAATGTCAGTCAAGTTGGCAGCTAGTTCATCCTTTCACTGTCCTTGAGGCAGAGCACAGAATGCTGAATTTCACACTGTCATTAGTGATGCCAATCGTAATAAGAATCAGTCACTCACTTTTAACTAAAAGAATGAAAAACTGAATTACCTCTGATTTGTCAAATCATTTCATGGAGTAACGATACTATTAATAAATCATATTAGTCCAACAAAAGGACCAGAATTCCCACCATAACATTCATGAGCCAATCATTATATTTGTGGATTAGGAGGATTAAATTGAAAGGTTTGGACATTTCTTTAAGTATATTAGTACTTGAAAAGGATTAATTAACTTGAAGTATTTATCTGTCCAGTCAATCTACATTGGTTTGTTTGTTTGTTTGTTTGTTTGTTTGAATGTCCACCCTGGACAAGATGCTTTTGATAAGGGGATGACAGAACAATACAAAAAGTTGAGTTGGGTTTATACCAAAGAATGAGAAGTTTACAAAGTTTAGAGGAGAGGTGGATCTATGATGGTAAGGAGGCTTGAAACATATTAGGAGTGGTTGATGAAATTGGATTTATTTAACCTCAAGAAGATTCAGCAGAGGACATGCGAGGTGTTTTCATTTATTTGAAACTGTCCTATGGAAGTTGATTAATAAACAAAAACAAAGGCAAATTGGTAGACACAAGAAGGCAGATTTCTACTCATCATGGCAGGAGACTTTGTAAGCATCAGAGCTGTGCATTACTGTGTAATCCAGATACCGTTGAAAATATTCAAACAGGTGGAGGTTGAGAACATTATGGGGGGGGGGATGTACACAAGAAAACTAATGTTTTCTTTCAGTAATGTTTCCTTCAAACCTAAACTTCTCTGGTCTGGAGAATAAGACACAGACAAGAAATTACCCAATAAATTTTTTTAAAAATGTTCCTTTATTTTGAGAGAGAAAGAGAGAAAATGTGAGTAGGGGAGGGGCTCAGAGAGAGAGAGAATCTTAGGCAGGCTCCAATCTCAGCTCAGAGCCCAGTGCAGGACTCAATCCCACAACCCTGGGATCATGACCTGAGCTGAAATCAGGAATCAGATACTTAACTGACTAAGCCACCCAGGTGCCCCTACCCAGTAATAATTTTGAAAGAAAATGACAGAAATTAACAAATACAAAACAGAAAAATTCAAATTGAGTGTGAAGTATTTTTACAGGTTGCGTTCTTCCAGAAGTTGACCCTAAGACTGGGTTTAGTTTGCTGAATGTTTATTAAGGGACCCCCTTGGAGACAATCACTGTGAAAGGGAGGAGAAGGAAGTAGGACTGAGCAGAGAGAGAGAAGTCCAGCGATGAGGCAGCCAGGGCGAATGGCATCCTCAACCTATTCCCAGAGTTGCTCTGGAGCTAGAATATCCCTTAGCAGTTGTCCTGAGTTGGGTCAAGATGGCCAGGCTTTATAGACTTATAGCAATCGTTCATTAGACGTAGACTCCCTCAGCAAGGGGTTCAACCTTGGGCAAGGTGACTCACTGCAGCTGAGGTAGACCCTGAGATAGCTGGCAGCTGAAGGCTGTCAATCTGCGTCACTCCCAACAATTGGGGCAATAAGTTCTTCACCGAAGGGAGATCTGGGTGATATATCATAGTGTCTACAAATCACCCCTTGTGGAAATTGAATCTGCTTCATATACAATTTGGGAGCAACTTCTATAGGATTCTCGTAGACCTCTCTTTTCGAATGAACTTTGCAGGAGAGGAAAGTTGTTGGGACAACTGTAGCCACTTCAGCTGGTTTCAGAGCCACAACTGATACTCATTGTCTCCCTCCACCAATAGACCAGCACTCTCCATTCTAGATACCCCTCCCTAGCAATATTAGCTCAATCAGCAATGGTAACAGAAAATCTATACTACTGGGCATAAGCATGGAGCCCTCTGTACTATGTTCTATTGTGTCAAGTGGCAGGAACGAGACTTAAAGGAGGAGTCTGGGATGAGAGACATCTGGCATCTAGAGCAACCAAGTGTTTCTCATCCCAGAACTCCCTTGCCACCCTCTCCCAATTCCCTTATATTTCCCGAGATTCCACAAGAGCAGGCTTCCTCTGTGAAGAGTGGTCATGGCACTGATTCCACCATTCTCTGAGCTGACGCTCAGCACATCCCAGACTATCCTCTCCCTGTGCCTCCACTGGACCCACGCTTACTCCCCCACACACCCAATGCCACATAGTCCACCTTTTGGGCTCCTGTTTGCCTTCCTTGGAAGCTTCACATTCCCCTCCTCTCCCTGGTTCTGGCTTTCCGGTGTCACTCTTGGTGTTCAAAGGAGAACGTTTCCTGATGGAAGCACTTGGGTGGAGGGGCCAGCTCCTCCATATCAGGCTGCTGGCAATTGGGCTGGGTAGAAAGAGGACTGTGCTGAGGCTGTTCTGGGGAAGGCCAGAGATAGCAGACAGCGACAATCTCCTGTGATGAATTCAAGACAACTTGCAGCTGTTGGGAGGAAAAACTGAAGCCAAGGATAGTATAACCGAGTGATCAGGTTGAAGCAGACTTTGACTTTGCCAGAGGTAAGTCTTTCATCCCTGGAGCGTGTGCTGTATCCTCAGACCTGCACATCCTGGAAGGTAATAGACTTTAGGTATTTGCATGTGTCTCTCACTCCTTGCCAGCCGCTGGGATGAGCCACCATCACAGTGTGACTCAGACCATTGGGCCGGGGTAGGTTTGGTGTAGGGAAATCGTTTTGACATGGTCTCCTGAGATTGAACAGGTGTGGATAAGATTAACCAGATGTGTAGGAGGATGGCAGTATAACTGGTGAATTACATGGAGGTTGTGTGCTAGATGATAAGGGATTTGTGATTGATTTTTGATGTTGCAATTTTATCTTAAGATGGATTGTTGCTGGGCCCACCTGATTTAATGACTAGTTGAGTCTGACAGAATCTAGCTAATGATGGGTGATTAGGGCCAAATGGTCACTTGGTAACCCATGGTTTGATACTCCATTCTCTGTAAGGGGTCAGTAGCACACCAGAAGTTGTTTTTCTACAGATATTGGGGTCTCTGCTGCAGGTGACTTGGCCCTGCCCCATGGGTCTGCGTCATGAATATCTCATTGGGGCTTGTGGTGGGTTCCAACATGTCATTTTTCCCCCATAGCTGGTAATACCACATGTTCCAAATGGCAAAGCTGCTTCCATCATAGCCTGGGTTTGCTAAAGAGCTTTTACTGTTTAGGGGCCCACTCAGAGCTTCTATGTCATTTGGTATCTGGGTCAATACAGTATACCCAGTTGCTGAATACATTGCCTTTAGAATCTGAAGAGGCCTATTGGTCATCATTCTTCTTGCTTTGTATTGGAAGGTGAAGATGCATTAGTTTATCTTTTACTTTGTACAGAATGTCCTGGAATACCTGTGATCACTAAATTACTAAAATTTTCCTAATGCAGCATACCAGAGTCATCATAGGGTTTATCTTCCATCCTCTGGAGCACATGTGTCTTAGTAAGGTCTCTAAGATGCTAGCATTTTTGCTCCTCTAGCATAATTCACATGATGTCATTGATATAGTAGATCGATGTGGTATTTTGTGAGATGTTTAGTTTGTCCAGACCTCTTCGTAATATGATAGCAGAAGGAAAACTTAACATAATCCTGAGCTAAATTGTAAATATATCCTGTTGCCTGTTATGTAAATTCAAACTATTTCCGATTCTCTAATTTGATAGTGATGGAAAAGAATACATTTGATAAATCAGTAGCTGCATTTTCTGTACCTAGGGCTGTTTTAATCTTCTCAAACAAAGATCTCCCACCTGGTGTGGTGGCTGTAATTAGGACTACTCTTTGGTTGAGTTTGGGCCATAGTCTAATGGTAGTTTCTAGAATCCATCTGGTTTTTGGCAGGAACTAGTGAAGTAATACTAGTGAAGTAAGTGGAGAAATAGCTAGACCACCAACCCTACACTCTGTAGATTACGATTGGCACTAATATCTACCAATCCCATGAGATAGGGGATTTTTTATTTGCTGTATGGGAAGGGAGTTTTGTAGTGTCAGAAGCTTCCACTTAGAATTTCACATTAGAATGGTTTTTAGATGGTATGCCATTATCAAGGATGTCTATTCTGAATACATTTGGAACCAGGAAAAGGACTGCTAGGTGGGTCCATGTACCCAGTGTCCCCCTGTGAGCCAGTTTTCATTTATTATCTAGCCTCCATATGTCTCCACTCTAACAGATCATGATGATACTTGAGGCCTCCAGGTATCACTTTAACTCAGATTATTTACTCATCGTTACACAAAATGTTTGGCTATTTACTTTTCCCAAGGGCACACTTATTGTAGCATATAATTAGGTCATCTTTGTTTACTTAATCTGAAAAATATGTCCTTTAATTGGTATGTTTGCATTATTTTCATTTAATGTTGTTATTAGTAGACTTGGATTTTGGCTTACCACATTCTTACTAGTTTTCCCTTTGTCCTTCTGTTTTTCACTTTTCTGTTTCTTCTACCAAAAATTTGAGTATGTTTTAGTATTTCACTTTAATGTGGCTGTTTGGTTTTATGTCTTAGGTTTTGTTAGTGATTGCTGTAGGGATTAATATATATATGTATATAGTAGGATGAGAGAAAGGGGGGGGGTGGTGAAGAGGGAAGAGGACAAGAACCAGAAAGTAATGAACTAAAGAAAAAAGACCCTGCAAAAAGGAGCAGTGAAAAAGTACCTAGCCTCTAAATATTTGTGTCCTATTAACAAAAAAGACACCTTCAACTATTAGGTTTTTTTTTAGTAATTAAAAAAAATTTTTTATCCCAAGAAGGCTCCACACTCAGCAAGTTGGGCTAGATCCCATGACCTTGGGATCATGACCTGAGCGGAGATCAAGAGTCAGACACTCAACTGACTGAACCACCAGGCTCAGTTATTTTTTTTTTTTTTAAACACCGAGATTTTAAGTGACATTTAAAATTCTTATTTTCATTCCTCCTATCAAATGTAACAATATCCCAACTATGCATGTTCCTTATTTCACTTATCTATATGCCTCTTTTATAATTTTGGCCATGGCTAAGAAAGGCTTAAAGGCTGACAAGGTGGGGTGCAGGGGTGATGCTTTGGAGAAAATCTGTATATTTAAGATCAAGAAGACCCAATGAAAACCCCTGAAAGGAATTTATAAGCTTTCATACATATTTTAGAGAATTAAAAAGTTTATCTATTTACTATTTCTCTGTTTCTTCATTCTTAAATTCCAAGTTTCCCTCTGGTGTCATTCTTCTGTCTACACAACTTTCTTCTTTTGGAAAAGATGAGCTAAAGACAAATTCTCTTCATTTTATTTCATCTTAGAATGTCCTTATTTTTTCCTCATTTCTGAAGGCTGTTTTCTCTGGATAGAAAGTTTTCTCTCTTAACCCTTCAAAAATACTTTTCCACTGTTTTCTGTCCCTCATGGTTTTATGATAAAAAACAAATGAAGTAATTTAAATTGGCATTTGCCTGTATGTTGTGTGTTTTACTCCTTGGGTTGATTTTCAAGATTTTTCCCCCTTCATTTTCAGGTTTTAGTAGTTTGTTACATATTGTGATGTAGTTTGTTACATATTGTGATGTAGTTTGTTTTTGTTTGTTTGCTTTTTGTTTTTACATTTCCCCTGGTTGTATGTCACCAAATTTCTTCTATCTGCTCAATTAAGTCTTTCACCACTTTTAACTCATTGTTTCTTTCTCTTTTTTTTAAGTTTATTTATTTATTTGGAGCGAGACCAAGACAGTGAGAGCAGGGGAGGGCCAGAGAGAGAGGGAGACAGAGAATCCCAAACAGGCTCTGCACTGTTAGCACAGAGCCCTACGTAGGGCTCTATCCCACAAACCATGAGATCATGACCTGAGCTGAAACCAAGAGTCAGATGTTTAACCAACAGAGCCACGTGGGTGCTCCTAAATCACTGTTTCTCAAAACAAATTTTCTGCTTTGATTTTCCACTTTTCTCTTGCTGGGACTCCAGTGACATGAATACTTACTTTTTAAATATTGTTCCACAAGATCCTTGAGGCTTTGTCCATTTTTTCCAGACTTTTTCTTTTTTCAGACTGGAAAATTTCCATTGGTCTGTCTTCAAGTTAGTTGATTCTTTCCTCTGTCATATCCAGTTTGCAAGTGAGCTATTTAAGCAATATTTTTAAATTCCATTATTGTATTTTTTAATTCTAAAATGTCCATATTTTTTTCTATAAAGCTTCTACTTCCTTATTGAGAAATTTTATCTTCTATTTATTTTAATAATATTTGTCCTTACTTCATAAAACATGGTTATTTCTCTTCTAAATTGTTTCATAACCCCAGCATGTGGGTCATTGCAGGGTTAGCATCTGTGAGTTTTATTGAGATTTTACTGGTACTTCTCATCAAGTACTTTTCAAGTGTATCCAAAATTTTTTAGATGTTATGTTGTGAGCTTGTTAAATTCTTCAGAGAATGTTGATATTTTATTTTAGTAGCAACCAACCACATTAGGTTCAGATGCATATCTTAACCTGTCTTTTGTGGGCCTTGTTTAGATGTCAATTTAGTTTTCAAAGTTTACACAGTGCTGTTTGTCCCAGTCTGGGAACTGGTCAGTTCCTGAGGTGTGACAGCACACCTCAGGTCAGATTTTTGTTTGTGCAATTCAGAGGGTGAGTGTTGCATGATATACAGACAAATATCTTACTATAAATTGCTCCTTTATGTGATCTCCACAATACCCAACTCGATCTTCAGGAGATCCTTTTTGCTGATTCTCTGGCCATGAAGCTAAAATATTAGTGTCCTATGATATCATATACTTCCTAGGATTGTGTCTACCTCAGCAGCAAAGTTGTGGGAGAAAAAAAGAAAAATAGCCTGAATCCCACACTCTTTGGATAATAGAGACTTCTTTTCTGGGTTCTTCTGGTCAGAAAGAAGGATTTTATCTCACAGTTTTAGGTGCCTGAGTGGTCACCACTGCTATCCTTACTAAGCAAGGGCAACTTCATGGCTGGGGCTTGCATAAGGCTAGTCCGGGAGATTCTTTTGTTTTTGTTTATTTGTTTTTAACTGGAATTTCCTTTACAGCTGTTGTACAGGCCTCCCTTTCCTCATCCTTTGGCCAGAAAAGGGGAGAGAGTTTCTTGGTGGCTTTTCTGTCTATACCCACACATTTGGGATGCCCTAAAACGTAAGGTAGGAGTCATGGGAGGAAAGAAAAAAAACAACAGGATACTCAAGGCTGTATTGGTTATTCTTTACGTTCGTAATTCTCTCTTAACTCTGCTTGCTATTATTTACTTTTCAGACTTCTCAGTGTCTTTATGTATTTGGTGGAGAGTTCTTAATAAGTTTTAATAAGTGGGAGCAATAAGGTAGAATGTGTTCACTCCATCCTAGTTGGAATTTGAACCCCAAAAACTGGTTTTAAAAACTAGGAAATAAATTGTTGTAAATCTCACAAAGATTGTTAAGCATTACTAAGTCATTACTATTTTGATTAAATTAGGGTCATGCCATTTAAGAAACCTAAAAAATATCAGGAACAGTCAGGTACTCTTTTCCTATTAGACCATTTTTACTTAGTTGGTTGGGTTTTGAATTATCTTATAGCTTCAGTTCTTCTCATGCATTAAATGATTTCACCACTCCTTGACATAATACTTTAAGTGTTTTGTTTGACAAATGGCTCATTTGACCTATTTATGAATAAATGCAGCTGTTTCACATTTCTACTACAAAGAGTAAAGATTTCTTAATTTTTCTTCCTAAGCGAAATGACTCCTTAAATGTTAAGGGTTATAGTCATTTTTGAGTATAAATTGCTTTGTAGCAAAAATGATTTTAACATCTGCATCACAATACGTTATATAATAGCATCTATATGCTCTGTGTGCAGCTAAATATTTTCTAAAGGTACCATCACAAGCAAGAACATTGACAGTAATACTATGCCTTGATGATGCACTAAATTAGTTTTCATAATAAAAAGGGACAACTTCGCTTCTAATAATTGTGATGCCTTCTATAAATTCCTACCTTTTCAAATTCCCATAAATATTTTAGTCTCAATCATGACATTTAAATTAAAAAATAAAAAACTTTCTCTATTCTGCCTCTTACTAACCATTTTGAGCAAGTTGCTTCATCTGTTTATGCTGTGGCTTCTCTAAATGGTGGTGTCAGTGCAATGTATTCTATTCTTTCTTCAGCGCCTCCCATTTTCTCTTCAGTAAAAAATCTTGCCAGAACAACACACTATCATTACACTGAGCAAAAATCACAAATCCTATTCTTTGTTACATTTTCATTAAAATAGTGAGAGTCAGAGGCCTGCCTTGTAACAAGAAAAGAATTAAGGATGCTATCTGCCCTGAAAGCAGATGAGGTCCTAGCAGCTCCTATGAAGTCTCATGGACCACAGGGAAGGACACACTTCCATGGCAGATTTGCTTAAGCCTCACTGCTTGCTTATGGTTTCTCTAAGTGTGTTTCAGTGAGATACTGTAAATCCCAGTCACATCTATTCTCTCTCCAATTATTCATTTTAATCCATATAGCTCAGAATTCTCCTCTCTAAGTGCTCGATGGGAACAAATACAAATGTAGAGTGAGAGCAAGTTAAGCCTGTTTTCTAAGGGGATAGTGGGAAATAATTGAGTTTGAAATAATAAGAATGTTGATGGGAATATATTAAATGCTTAAGTGGGTTACAAACTGCTGAACGTAGCCTCCAGCCCTAGATGACCAGACAGCCTGGTCAGACACTCCAGGCAAAATCCATCAGTCCTACAGCCCTGCCACTGCATGAACCAGGGCGGAAGTCCTGCCCAACTGGAGTATAGACTCCAGCTCCACCTGACCACGGAGCCTGAAAAAGGACTCCAGGCAGCCAAGGGGCCCAGACTGTGGTACCAGTTCAATGTGTACTTTTTTTCCCCCACACCACTAAGAAACTCAATTCTCTATGGACAGTGACCCCATGTCCCCCAAATTTAACCCCATTCTGACACTGTCTACCTGGGGGTTGTGTCCGATTCCACAGGTTAAGGACTCAGTTCCACAAGACTGCCCCCACTTTGGGTATCAATTTCAGGTCCAGACTGTTACCTAGGTTTTTGACCCTGGTTATAAAGGTCCCACAATCTTCTTGTGTTTCATTAATTTGCTCGAGCGGCTCACCAGTTTACTTACCAGTTTCCTTACTTATGGGTTCATTATGGAGGATTTTAAAGGGTATGAATGAACAGCCATACAGAGACATCATAGGACAAGGTGTGGGTAAGGGGCCTGGAGCTTCCATGCCCACCCCACTGCATCACTCATTCCCCTAGCACCTCCACAATTCCTCATGCTGGAAGCCTGCCCAAGCCTAGCCTTTAGGGGTTTTATGGAGGCTTCATGATTAATTAAATCATTGGTCACTGGCAATTGAACTCACTCTTTAGCCCCTCTCCCTTCCTCTGAGGTTGGGGAAGTAGTGGGGTTTGCAGGTTGAAAAGTTCCCACCCTTCCCTGGAATGGAACAGTTGGCTCCCCAGGCAACCAGCCCCAACCCCTTAGGTTGCCAGAGGCAGTTCAAAAGACATGTTGTTAACATAACAAAAGACACCTTTATCATTCTCAACATTGAGCAAATTTTAGAGTTTTAGGAGCTCAGTGCCAATAATGGGGACCTGGCCAAATACAGGTGTCCTATAATCCCAACATGATAAAAACCCACTCTGTAGAGAGCCCAGCCTACAGCTCCCTCAGCAGCCAGTCCAGGATAAGCCTCTACCCAAATGCTAAGCCCAGCCACTGACCCCACCCAAGAATAGCCTCCAGCCGCACTAAACTGCAGGTTGTAGCTAGAGGCCCCATCTGAATAGAGAGCCCAGGCAGAAACCTTCTCTAAATGCAGAGCATAGATAGCCAGCTGCCTGCCCCTTCAGTAAGCCCAGCCTGTGGCTCTGCCCAAGTGCTACAGGCTTCCTGTGGCCCTGTCTGATCTCAGAGCACAGCCTGTGTCCCTGTCCAATTGGGAAGCCCTGCCTCCTCAGTGATTGAGGAGTGCAGCAAGGGTCCCCGGCTGCCTCCCCACCTCAGAGCATGGGCAGCAGCCTCACCTGACTAGAGACCCCAACAGCAAGCCCTGCCTGTTTGTGGATGCCCCCCAGGTGACCCAGCACCCCAAGCTGAGCTGACTGGAGGTCTTTCCCTAACAAAGCAAACCTGTGAAAACTGGTAGAGCAGATCCAGTGCAACAAGATGTTGTTCAAAGGGTACAAACTTCAAGCTACAAGAGGAGTAAGTTCTGGGGATCTAATATATAGCACGGTGTACTTGATAGCTGCTAACAGAGTAGATCTTAAATGTTCTCACCACACCCACACAAAGGGTAATCACGTGGTATGATGGATGTGTTAACTAACCTTATGATTAATGATTTTGCAATATATATCAAATCATCACGTTGTATACTTTAAACTTCTACAATGTTGTATGCCAATTATATCTCGATAAGTCTGAAAAAATAAAGTGTTTTAACTTTTTTATTTTCTCCATACGAGATTGGCAATAAGACCGGTGTAGAAATAGAGAAAACTTACTCTTTGCCTTTTGTGACTCATTTTAGCGTTTCCTTTTCTCTTTGCTCCTGTGTCTCTTCAATCCCCACTTCCCAGAACTTCCTTCTCCACTATTGTTTGCCCTCTACCCCCATCCTGCCTCCCAACAACTCCTAGCATTAGGCTCTTAGGCTTCATTGGTAGCCAGAATACCTTAGCACATCAGTGATAAGCCCTGGGGCCCTCAGACTGAATCATAACGCTCTTTATTCACTCCCTCCTTGGCCCAGTTCTTAGGACTGAGTTTCTTTCTTATTTACTATTCATGTTCTACTTTCCTTCAAGTCATGGCCCCAGGACTACCTCCCTCTCCGATAATATTTTCAGTCCCAACTGCCCTTGTACAGGTATTCTGGAGCCAACATGTCCCCAACCACTTGGGTAAACGCATTCATTCCAATTCATCAAGCTATACCCTTATGACTTGTGTACTTTTCTTTAGCATGTTATATTTAACAAGATGTTTATTAGAGTAAAAAATAGAAGCAAATAACAAGAGGGCTGAGTACAAAACACCAAGGTTGTGGAAAAGGTGATTTTATATCTTAAAGGAAATAAGATTTGGGAAGACAAAGTCTAGATGGTTGAGGGGACTAATAAAAGTGGCTCAGAGGGGTTGGATACACTGATCTCTGTTTGGTGTAGAGAGGGGTGTGTGTGTGTGTGTGTGTGTGTGTGTGTGTGTGTGTGTGTACAAAGGCAAACGGATAGAAAAGCCCCCAGAGATGATGAATCTTGCCTTTAGTTAACCCAGCAATGGTTTTTACAAAATGGCTCCCTGATACTTTTCTAATGAGATGCTTCCATAGCCTTTTTGTGACCCCAGGTATTCCATCATGCCTAGATTTTCTTTACTATGTCCATAACTGCCTAATTGGCATCTCCAGGTGACAGAATAAGGACTCTTCAACCCTGGTGCCTTCTTAAGAATCAGCTTGCATCAGGGTCAGTTTTTGTAGGCCCTGCCCCACTTCCTGTGCCCTCTTGAACACCCAATCTTGTATTGACCCCAATATGACTAAATCAGCAGCCTTTTATAGCCATGTCAAACGTTTTCTCACGTAATATAAATGTTTCCCTTCTCTACTGTTGAGGCAGGTCATAAAACATATTCACTACTGTTATTTAAAGTTCATCTTGACCTGACTCCCTTGTTGGCTGGGGTGAGCAAATGCTGAGTGTGAAAAGGTTACTAGTTCCCATGAATCAGGAAAGCTCATTTAAGGGATAAATCTGGAGGACAAGAGTAAAAATTGTCTATAGATAAGTTATATCATAAGAAGACTGAATAACCCTAATCTACATAAACCACGCTATCCTAGATAAAACTTTAATTCTCTTTCCTTTAGGATGCTCTGAGGTTACTATGAACCATACTTTCTAAATATTGTAGAGATGTTGGTTTTTGGTTTTTGGTTTTTGGTTTTGGTGTGTGTGTGTGTGTGTGTGTGTGTGTGTGTGTGTGTGTGTGTGTATTTATCTCCTATTCACACAGAGGAATACAGAGCTCGATCAAAGAAAAAAAAATGAAACCATATTACAGAGGCTACATTTTAAATTCATTTTGTTTGAAACTGGAGATAGGTGAACTATGGAAGTCAGTTGTAGTGTCCTATCTCTTTGCCCAAAAAATGGACTTTGTAAATGCCAAGTTCCTGAGACTACCAGTTCTGCTCTGTAAAATGTAATGGGTTTTGTCACTTCGATTACTGAAAACGGGGTACTAAAAATCATCAGAAGTGTGTGAAACATTGTAGTTACTGTTTATTCTGAATACACAGTGAAGAAAATGATTATTCACTAACTGTCATGAAGGTGCTAGGGAAGCATAGGTGAATGGACTGTTCTTGAACTCAAGCAGTTGATAGTCTAGTTTAGGATATAGAAATATAAACAAATAGATACTGTTTAGAGTCATAAGGGCTATAATAGAAGAACTAGCTTCTTGGAAGCCTAGCTGTATGGAGAAATGCATGATGCAAAGAAAGACATGCTTACATTAGGCTTTCAAGAATAAGTGATCGGCGGGAAGAAATGCTGCCTGGCGTGTGGGGCAAGAATGAGTGTGTGCATGACAGTGAACCTGGAGCAAGGTTTGCAGGAGCACAGGAGCCTGTGATGGAGGCTGGCCTGGCAGTGCAGACCACAGCTTAAATATGATTGTCCTTGTATACTCAGTTTGTGGATAATAGGGAATGAATAGAGAGTTTTAAGGGAATAAGATAATCAGTTCTGCATTTTAGAAGGATACTGGAAGTAGAGTGAGCAATGGACTCACGAAGAAATCAAAGATGAGACTGTTACAAGGCCGTAGCAAAAATCTCAGAAATAGAATTACTATCATATTTAACATATTTTCAGTGTTGGAAAGATCTTATCAAAGGCAGAATGATGTTTGAAAGTACATCTATAAAGGCTTTGAAAAATAATTCATTTAATAAACACCTGTTACATATGTATCATCTACCAAGCAGTGAAAAAAACAGATATATAGGATGTGTGCAAAGATTTAATTATAGCACTGTTCATTGCAAAGTTACTTATAACTAAAAAATCTGCAAGTAATCAAAGGACCCACAATTATTAGATTGCCTAAAAGAATCTATTTTTCTATTTTATACATACACACTATACATATAGTATGTATACATAGAATTTCTTTTTTAAAAGGCATAGGACTTTTATACATTCTTTTCTTTTTTCTTTTCTTCTTCTTTTTTTTTTTTTTACAAAATATGAACAATTTCTATAATTATTTGTCATTTAAATGTAAATGCATTCCATCATGTTACCAGATAGAGAACTATCTGGTTCCAAACTCAGGTTCAGCTGCTCACTGCTTAAAAGTCAATACTCAAGAGACAAGTGATAGTGGGAAAGAAAAGTGTTTTATTCAGGAAGTTAGCAATCTGGGAAGATGGTGGACTAATGTCTCAAAGTCCATCTTCTCCGTCCAGGCAAAGCCAGAGGGTTTTAAAGGGGAAAGCATGAGAAAAATGGAGGGGGCTGGTGCAGAAAAAGCAGGTGCACAGGTAGTGACTCATATGTGGGCATGACCCTGAACAGACTTGCTGGCATCTTCGGCAGCTGTTTGAGAATGTAGTCAGACTTTATCTTCTGGGGAAGTCTGGTCCTTCACTCTTCAGAGGCCATTTGTCTGCAGATCTCAAAGTTCTGCTACAAACCAAGAGACTTATGTCAACAAGCAAGGGGTGCATAAACTTGAAGCAAGTTAACCCTTAAGACCAGTTGGAGTGCTGTTATAATAGTTACAGCATGTATGTATACTGAAACATATATGTGTATATTAAAATGTTGCGTATAAAAATAAAGGCCATAACTGATGTATATGTATAATTAGACATAGAATTCTAAATTGTATAGTAAAAGAACATTGAAAGATATCAAGTTTTTATTTACGTGTTGTTAAAGAAAAAATAATGTAAAAATATGCACTAAAAAAAAAGAATGTATATACCACACATAAAAGAGAAGTACGAAAACATGACCATATGGAGTGGTTATAACTGGGTAATGATATTGCAAGTGATTTTTATTGTCTTTAATATGTTTTCTATAGTGAACCACATATTTTTGTACAGAGAAAAATATTGTTGAAAAATATATAGTCAAAAGTTTTCCCTCTTTTTATGAAGTTGCAAAGGCCAATAAAAATTTGTATCATCTATTTTATGACCTATGTATGGAAGATGAAGTGTGAATGTTTGCCTGTGTTTGAATTGGTGACTATTTGTGATGGTTACTTATAAATCTTTTCAACTTTATAGTACCAATATCTGAATCTTGGTTCCATCCATGCTTTTCCTGAATTTCTGAATGTTACTTTAGCTTTAGACCGGAGTGATTTATGCCAGACAATGACTGTCTCCAAGTTCATACCATTGAAGTATTCATTCTAAATCCAGATCCACAGGCACCAGTCTAAACCACATGCACTTAATTAATACTTAAATGCACACATGGAGTTAATTTGGCCTGTGAAGTCCACTTTTTCTTTTAACAGTATGTCAGTATATTGGGAGCTAAATTGTTTCTAATTTCACTTTAATACTTCTAATAAAATTTAAAGCCCCAATATATTTAAGGTAGCATAATTATGATTATGATATTAACAAATTTTTATTTTGCATGAAACAGAGATTTGTGACCACTTAATAATTAGAATGTAGACTTCTAATGGAAATGTAGTAAACATTACTATGCTATATACGTTCTCTGTTTTATGAAACTCAGTTGTGCATTGTAAATCTAGCCTGTTTGAATTCTTTTCAGGTAGTATGTCAAATTTAAAAATCAGAAGGAAAAGCATTTAAATTGGGCACCACTTGCATATAATAAGGACTATATACCATTAAAATTTTTTTAATTCCAATATAGTTGACATACTGTGCTATATTGGTTTCAGGTGTACAATACAGTGATTCAACAACTGTATACATTACTCCGTACTCATCATGTTAAGTGTACTCTTAATCCCTTTTACCTATTTCACCCATCCCCCCACCTACCTCCCCTCTGGTAACCATCACTTTGTGTCCTAAAGTTGAAAATCTGTTTTTCAGTTTGTCCTTTTTCCTTTGTTCATCTGTTTCTTAAATTCCATATATGAGTGAAACCATGTGTTATTTGTCTTTCTCTGACTTATTTCACTTAGCATTATACTCTCTAGATCCATCCATGTTGTTGCAAATAGCAAGATCTCATTTCTTTTTTATGGCTGAGTAATATCCTGTTGTGTATCTATACAACATCTTTATCCATTCATCTATTGATGGACACTTGGGTTGCTTCCATAATTTGATTACTGTAAATAATGCTGCAATAAAGACAAGAGTGCATGTCTTTCCAAATTAGTGCTTTCATATTCTTTGGGTGAATACCCAGTAATGGAATTACTGGATCATGTGATAGTTGTATTTTTAAATTTGTTGAGGAATCTCCATGCTGTTTTCCATAGTGGCTACACCAGCTTGCATTCCTACCAACAGTGTACAAAGTTCATTTTCCATCCTCACCAATACTTGTTGTCTCTTGTGTTTTGATTTTAGCTATTCTGACTGCTGTGAGGTGACCTCTCATTGTGGCTTTGATTTGCATTTCAAATGCAATGATGAGTGATGTTGAGCATCTCTTCATGTGTCTGTTGGCCATCTGGATGTCTTCTTTGGAGAAATGTCTGTTCATTTCTTCCCATTTTTTTCAAGTTTATTTTGGAGAGAGAGCACATACAAGTGGGTGAGGGGCAGGGGGGTGGAGAGAATCCCAAGCAGGCTCTGTACTCACAGTGCAGAGCCCAGTGTGGGGCTCGAACTCATGAACGATGAGATAATGACCTGAGCCAAAGGTGGACGTTTAACCAACTGAGCCCTATTTTTAATTGGATTATTTGTGGGTTTTTTTTTTCTTGGTGTTGACTTGTGTAAATTCTTTATATTTTGGACACTTTTTATCAAATATGTTGTTTGCAAATAGCTTCTCTCATTCCATAGGTTAGCTTTTAGTTTTGTTGATTGTTTCCTTCACTCTGCACAAGCTTTTTATTTTGATGTAGTCCCAGTAGTTTATTTTTGCTTTTGTTTAATTTGCCTTGGGAGACATGTCTAGAAAATGTTGCTACGACCAATGTCAGAGAAATTGCTGCCTGTGCTCTTTTTTTTAATTTTTAATTTTAATTTTTATTATTATTTTTGTGTGTGTGTCAGATCTCACATCTAGGTCCTTAATCTCTTTTGAATTTATTTTTGTGTTTGATGTAAGAAAGTGTGCCAGTTTCATTCTTTTGCATGTAACTAGCTGTCCAGTCTTCCCAACAGTGTTGAACAGACTATCTTTTTCCCATTGTATGTTCTTACCTCCTTAACTGAAGATGAATTTGCGACATAATCTATCTCTTGGCTCTCCATTTTGTTCTATTGATCTATTTTTGTGCCAGTACCATACTGTTTTGATTACTACAGCTTTATAGTATATGTTGAATCTGGCATTGTGATGCCTTCAGTTTTGTTCTTCTTTTTCTTTTTTTTTTTTTTTTTAATTTTTTTTTTCAACGTTTATTTCTTTTTTTTGGGGACAGAGAGAGACAGAGCATGAACGGGGGAGGGGCAGAGAGAGAGGGAGACACAGAATCGGAAACAGGCTCCAGGCTCTGAGCCATCAGCCCAGAGCCCGACGCGGGGCTCGAACTCACTGACCACGAGATCGTGACCTGGCTGAAGTCGGACGCTTAACCGACTGCGCCACCCAGGCGCCCCTTGTTCTTCTTTTTCAAGTTTGCTTTATTTGGGATCTTTTGTGGTTCCATACAAATTTTAGGATTCTTTGTTCTAGTTCTGTGAAAAATGCAATTTTGATAGGGTTTGCATTAAGTCTATAGATTGCAGACTATATGCAATTTTAAATGGCAACTTTGCTTTGGAATTATTTTGCTGTGTGAAATCACAAATAGGACTGTCTGTTTTAAAGGTGATATATATAGTGTATGGTTCTCTGTGATGATTTTTGGTAACAATCATCATGGATTTTAAAACTGGTCAAACAGGTATAACCTTGGAATGACTTATAAATTACACACTGTATATGGGGAAAAACTGAGTCTTCTCAATGTCAAACTGCTAAGCTTAGCCTAGGATGAGCTGAAGATAAAAAGTTTCCATCTTGAATGATTGGTGAAATTATTTACTTGGACTTTGATCGGAATGGTATAATGTGGACAGGGAGTACCCAGGTTTTGGAATGACACGAACTGTATTCAAATCTCAGTTCTATCATTTATTATCCATACAACCTTGGGTACATTATTTAAACAACCTGATTTTTAAAAAAAAAAAAAGGTTTTTTTTTAATGTTTATTTATTTTTCAGAGAGAGACAGAGTGTGAGTGGGGGGTGGGGGCATAGAGAGAAGCAGAGACACAGAATCCAAAGTAGGCTCCAGACTCTGAGCTGTTGTCTACTTCTGTATAACAGACCTGATGATGCTACCTTTCAAGGATGTTGTCAGACTTAAGCATGCAAAAATAGCACCCAGTAGAGAGTAAAGTGCCTAGTAGAAATACTACACAAATATGAACTAAAAAATTTTTCTATCCACTTTATCCCATTTCCTGTGGACAAATAGGACATCAGCACTTGTTAGCATACATATATGGAAGCAGAATTAAAGCCCTTCCCTGCAACATCCAATTAACATTCCTGATAAATAATTCTTTAATAAAATTATGTGATATTTTGGCACACATCAAAGATTGATTCTGCCTACAGTGCTCCCTTTGTTGGCCAGGTACATCTCATGGTCAATTGATTGCCTTCTTTCAGTAATTTTTACATTTGTATTGTAATTTTATTTTAGAATAATTTCAATGATGATTTCAGTGGTCACCATTAAAATCTTAAACTGCATCTTCCCTATTTGATACTGTATTTTGGCTTCTGTTTTCATTTTCTTTAATGTTTATTTACTTTGGAGAAAGACAGAGAGAGACAGAGTGTGAGTGGGAGAGGGGCAGAGGGGGACACAGAATCCAAAGCAGGCTCCAGCTTCTGACAGTATAGAACCGATATAGGGCTCAAACTCAGGAACCGTGAGATCATGACCTGAGATTAAGTCTGACACCTAACCTACTGAGCCACTCTGGTACCCCTGATTCTGTATTGTAGCTCGACTATTTATTGGAGGCGTTTCATTGTTAGTTTGCTTTACTTTCCCAGGAAGACTAAGTAGGTGCCGTGTGTGTGTGTGTGTGTGTGTGTGTGTGTATACACACGTATGTATGCGTGTATATACATAAATATATAATTTTATAGGTGCCATATAATAATTTTGTAGGTGCCATATGTGTGTGTATATATGTATATATATACATATATGTACGTGTGTGTGTGTGTGTGTGTGTGTGTGTGTGTATATATATATATATAATTTTTAACTTTGCACACCTCAGGTACTATTCTATTGCTTTCTCACCTGATTAACAAATTGGCTGAATATACAATTCATCTGTTACAACTTTGTCCCATGTAGATTCTAAATATATTCTGATATATACTATTGTGAAGGGGATATCAAGGCCAGTCAAGAGTTTTCCCCTTTGTACAACATCTTTGCCAAAATGCATATAAATTCTTTATTTATATTTTAAATAAGGTAATATTTCTATATTATCTATTTACATTTAAATTTTATATATTTATATATTTAAAGGATTTATCCATGTGTTTTTATTAAGCATTAAACATTCAGTTAGACCTTTTCAGCTCAAACCTTTCTTCACCTCAGGAAAATATTCTTTTATATCTTTATTTTTTTGGTCCATGTGTTCTGGACTCTTCTTCAGGAACTAATTATTTTGCATTAAGTCTCTTTTGGCTAAACTCTACGTTATTATTTTAATTTTCTTTTTCTCTGTTCTTTTTCTGTGAGTAAAAGAGTACCTTACATTTTCTTTTTGTCATATTGATTTGATTTTTCAGACTGACCTTAACTGCTTGTAATGGAAATTTTAATTCTATTTGCTTTTTAGTGTCACTATAACTTTTCTCATCTTATGCAGTTTCTTTTAATTTGTCTGCCTCTCAGCACTATTTTATTTCAGTTTGTTTCATTTAATCAAATTTTGTTTTATAATTTTTTTTCTTGTTTCATATATATTGGGAAAAGGAATTACCTAATTCCTCAATTTAGTACTGTTTTAAAATTTTTGAAGCATTTTTCTCTGTATTATAAGTACTTTACTATTTTTATATTACATATTATGTTTATATTGTATATCATGTCATATACAATATTCTAAGTGATTTTTTGTTGTTAATTTGTTTACTAGAAGCTTCTGACAGCCTAGTGCTACTCATATGTAGGTGATTATTTCTTAGACATTCTATCCACTTTCATTGCTGTTAGAATCTTCCTTCAGATGATTGCTAATAAATTGCTAAAACTATGTATGATCAGCTCAGACTAGGCTGATTTGGAAAAAGAGTTAAGGATAGTTCAAGCAGAGAAATTTCATATTAGTCACTAGGCAGCTTCTATATTTAAATCAGTTTTCTTTAACTTGTTTTGTGTCCCAGCATCCAATTCAGATATAAACTATCATTGTTCCTAGACTTCTTAACAATGTTATCCTCAGTACCATAATTTTTGGGGCATCTGGGTGGCTCAGTTGGTTAAGTGTATGACTTTGGCTCAGGTCATGATCTCCCCGTTTGTGAATTTGAGCCCTGTGTCAGGCTCTGTGGTGAGAGCCTGCTTCAGATTCTGTGTCTCCCTCTCTCTCAAAAATAAACAAACATTAAAAAAACATTATTTTGGGGGGTTCCTGGGTGGTTAGGTCAGTTAAGTGTCCGACTTCAGCTCAGGTCATGATCTCACAGTTTGTGAGTTGGAGCCCCACATTGAGCTCTGTGCTGATAGCTCAGAGCCTGGAGCCTGCTTTGGATTGTCTTCCTCTCTCTCTAACCCTCCCCTGCTCACACTCTGTCTCTCTCAAAAATAAATACACATTAAAAAAATGGTTTTAAACCAAAAAAAATTAATAAAAAAGAGAAACTTGCTCAAATAAAACCTTGGAACGTTGTGATACTGACACATAATACTAACACAGTAAGGGAATATTAATTAGGAAAGAAAGACTAAAACAGAAATGATCTCAAGTGGTTAGTATGGAAATAGGAATGTGGGTGGAGAGGGGGAGAAAGAATTTTCTTTTCAATTTATAGATATAAATTTTACATTTCTTATGCACATACATTTTTCTTATAACTTAGAATAAATTTTTAAAGTTGTAATGATTTTAATGATGCAATTTAAAATAAAAAAAAATAGGAATACTCCAGAATAATTCTAAAATCCTAGCACTACTATTAGTACTTTTTTCATTTCATATATAAACGGAATGGAAAAACTATGTTTGGGGCTATTTTGCTTTTTTATGACATGGCAGATAGCATAAGTATTCAGCATATAGCTTGCCTCCATATTTCTAACAGAATCGATCCACAAAGTGATGCCACTCCCTCTCAAAATAATTGCTGCCTACTTATTTTGTATCCTTTATCATGACGATCAAAATGAAGGTGTAGGTTTTAATAAAAATTCATTTTGAAACCTTTTACATTGAGTAATATATACATGCTATGAGAAAATACAAATTGGAATGGGGTATTTTCTGCAAATAGGAATTTGGATTAAGAATGGTAATTTGGGGGGCACCTAGATGGCTCAGCCCGTTGAGCAAGTGACTCTTGATTTTGGCTCTGGTCATGATCTTGGGGTTCATGAGACTGAGCCCTGCATTGGGTTCCATGTTGTCAGTGCTTGGGATTCTCTCCCTCTCTCTATCTCTCACCCCTCTCACACCCCCTCCCACACCCCCTCCCTGCCCTCTCCATGCACACACACATGTGGTCTCTCTCTCAAAATAAACATAAAAAAAGAGAAAGAAATGGCAATTTGGGTGAGAAGTCAAAAATTAGGACTGCAAAGCTATGATGAGCATGTGTTCTCAGGAAAGATGACATGAAGACTGCTAATTGCGTTTCAGTAGAATATGTAAAAACTGCACATGAATAAACAGGCTTTTGTACCAACACATTAATTTGATATTTTTCACCCTGAATGATTCTGTGCTAAGAAATTGCTCCATTTGTGGCAGTTACTAAATAATATAAACGTAATGTGCAACAAGCCTTTGTATCTGGATTATTTGCGAATGTTCCCAGTGATAGTTAGAGGGCATGATTTATTTAAGGGATTCTGTAATAACTATGTTTGCTTAGATTAGTTGGCACTACTCTTTCAAACTTTGGATGTTCTTTCAGAGAAAGAAAAAACTTTATGACTCAAATTGCTCTTTAGATAACTGTGGCTAAAAATATTTACAAGGGTCCAAATTTCTTTCCCAGACAAGCAGGGGATCCAAGGCTTAGCCTAGCCGGTATTTTTGTTCTAGAAGCTAAGGTTGGACCTGGGAGTCTGGTAGGAGCAGAGCTTTGGGGAAAAAACTGGTTGTGGAAAAAAAAAAAAAATGACCTGCAGAAATAGTGGCATGGGACCTAGAAGAGCTTGGCAGTGTTGAAAGACCAAAAGGAGGCCCGGTGAAAATGTGAGATCAGGTTTGTCAGCAAGACTTGCCTGGACAGGCTCAGGAGGAAGGAAAAGAGGAGGGTAGCTGAACCGGATGAAACGGAGAGGCAACTTAAAGCCACTTGTTGACTCTGATAGTGTGTCACCGTCTCCAGGGGTTAAGCACCTAATTTCGGCCAAACTTTATTCCTATCGTGGGTAACTGAGTTGGTCTGTTGTCATATCTGTAGTTTAGACAAAGCAGGAGGCATCCAAAAAAGTGTAGTAGATTTTCAGTGTGTTTGGACTTGAAGAGTTAGTGAGTTGACAATTGACATACATGAATTCGAGTTTGAATATATCAAACTTCAATTTAGTTGTGGATGATGCCTTTATGACAAAAAGAAAATTGGAAGTAGAAAAAGTGTGTTTTCTTTTCCACCAATTTTGCCCAAAATCCATGAATTATCTTTTACCTGCCTTTGCAGTATTTTTCTCCCCACTCAGGAAGATTTTAACCATGTCCCTAGTTACTATTTTTGTTAGAATTGTGTAAATTTTCAAGGTTGGATCTTGGGTCCATATCCACATATTAATGATTTTTTTCACATTGTTTTTCTCCTGTTTGACTATTTTCCTTTTATATTTTAGGAGGGCATTTCAATTTTATTTTCCTGATTTCTGATGAGGTTTTCTAGCATCAATTTTCCATTCAAACCAGAATTTCGTTAAGAGGACAGTTTAAAGTCAGATAGACTTCTGAGTCCAGTCCTTGACTGCTTTTCCAGCTTCATTTTCTCTTATTGACATTTAACATTGTATTAGCTTCTGGTATACAACATAATGACTCAATATTTGTATATATTGCACAATGATCACCACAATAAGCCTAGTTAGTGATTCAATATTTTTATATAATGCAAAATGATCACCACAATAAGTCTTGTTAACATTGTCACTATACGTAGTTACAAATTGTGGTGGGAACTTTTAAGATACCTCATAAGAACTTTCAAATACAGAATACAGTATTATTAACTATAGTCACCATGCTACACAACCCCATGACTAGATGTTTGTACCTTTTGACCCATTTCACACGCACACGCACACCCTGACAACCACCAATCTCACACACACACACACACACACACACACACACACACAAACCCCTCCCTCCCCCCCCCTCCGGCCCCCCCACCAACCACCAATCTGCTCTATCTATGAGGTCGGGATTTTGTGTTGGTTTATTTTACATTCTACATATGAGATCATACAGTATTTCTCTTTCCCTGACTTATTTCTCTTTGCAAAATGCAAAGTCTATCCTTATTGTCATAAACAGCAAGATTTCCTTTTTTATTGGCTGGGTAATATTCCACTGTATATACGCACACCACATTTTCTTTATCCATTCATCCATCGATGGACACATAGGTTGTTTTATTTTGGATATTGTAAATAACGCTGCAATGAACATGGGGATGCATGTATCTTTTTAAGTTGGTGTTTTTGTTTTCTTCAGCTAAAAACCCAGAAGTAGAATTTCTGGGTCATATGGCAGTTTTAATTTTTTAGAGACCTCCAAACTATGTTTTCCTTAGTTCCTGCACCAATTTATATTTCCACTAACAGAGCCCAAGGTTCATTTTTCCTCCTTACTCTTCAGCTTCATTTCTTGATTCTATTTATACAATCTAAATATAACCCAGGCATATAGAAACATTTTCATTTCTCCAACATTCAGTGTCCTGTTTTCATGCCTTATGCATGCTCTTCCCTTTTGCCTGGAATGGCATTGCCTTGTGATTTCAGTCTGGTTTTGCTCATGCTCTTTCTCAATGTGAAGAAATTACCCTGGATATGCTGTTGGAAAAGAATGGTATATTCAAGGTTCTATTCAACAGACACCTCTATGATTCCTCTCTATTCCCATCCCCCCCTTTTTAAAAAAATTTTTTTTAATGTTTATTTCTGAGACAGAAACAGAGCATGAGTGGGGGAGGGGCAGAGAGAGAGGGGGACACAGAATCTGAAGCAGGCTCCAGGCTCTGAGCTGTCAGCACAGAGCCCGATGCGGGGCTCGAACTCACAGACTGCGAGATCATGACCTGAGCCGAAGCCGGACGCTCAACCGACTGAGCCACCCAGGCGCCCCTCCCATCCCCCTTTTGTAAGGCATCAAAAAAATTCCATAATAGTAACTGAATACATCTATCTTCTTGCATTAGTGTTTTTGTTTTCTTTGGGTAAATACCTAGCAGTGGGATGTTGGATCATATAATAATTCTATTTTTAATTCTGTGAGGAACCTCCATGATATTTTCCACAGTGGCTGCACCAATCTACATTCCCACCAGAGTGCATGAGGGTTCCCTTTTCTCCACATCCTCACCAACACTGTCTTTTTGACTTCAGCCATTCTGACAGGAGTAAGGTGAACTCATTGTTTTGATTTGCATTTCCTTGATGATTAGTGATGTTGAACATCTTTTCATTGTCTGTTTGCCATCTATATTGCCTTCTGGAAAAAAATACCTATTCAGGTCTTCCGCCCATTTTTAATAGGATTGTTATTTTTTGTTTTTGGTGTTGGGTTGCCTAGGTTCTTTACATATTTTGGATATTAACCCCTTACTGGATATGTCATTTGCAAACATCTCTTCCCATTCAGGAGGTTGCCTTTTTGTTTCGCTGATGGTTTCATTCACTGTGCCAAAGCTTCTTATTTTGGTGTTGTCTCAATAGTTTATTATTTGCTTTTGTTTCCCTTGCTCAAGAGAACAAAGTTAATATATACATGGGTAGGTGATGACTAAATGCCTTTATGATACACTGTACAAGGTTTTATTGTGGTGCATAGTGAGGGAAGTGTTGGGGAAAATTAGTTGTGGTTCACATTAATGTGCTAAAATTAAAAGAATTTGCTCTTTAGAAGGTAGCATCATAGTTTCATTCAAAGCAACACCTTTATTTCACCCTTCATCTGCATAAGTAGATAAATGTTGAGCTAAATTTTGGTTTTGTGGTTTCTTATATTTTGTATTTTCCATTTATTTTGGTTTTATAAGAATATAAGCGAAAGGAATTCATTGTAAAGTTTATGCTCGCACATGTCTAAATTTTGTATGAAAAGTTTCTCCCTTTAAATGGTTTTTACATTTTGAATAATGTATTGGAAACAACTGTGTAGTTGAAAGACCAGGCTCCTTGGAATTAGATACATAATCAGATTATGACCAGCTGCACCTTAACTGAGCAAGTAACTTCTCTGAGCCAGTGTTTTCTCATTCTGTGAAAATAACAGCAACTTTGTTGAGCTGTTAAAATCAGGTCATAGATGAAACTAGGTGCAGTAACTGTAGGCTTGTTTTCTTTTGTCCTTATCCTGAATCTAAAATTTTCAGCAGCAACCAGGGAATAGCACAGGCTATGGATTAGCATCACAGTGCATTTTTGGTTCATTTAGCCCTGATAAAAATGATGGGAGAGGGAGTGGAAAATAAAGCTTAAAGTATTGGAATTAATAAATTACTCATGTTTTTCCTGGTCCCCAAAAGCCATGGTACTCAGGATGTTTAATACCTGCTTCCGTTACCCCCGAAACCAAGAACACACTGTATACACTGTATGTTAGCTAACTGGAAAATAAATTATATTAAAAAAATACCTTATTCCTTTTACTGAGCTGGAAGCAATCTCAGGTAATAATTTTCAGATTTTTTTTCTCTCTTCTTCAAACATGCCTTGAAGTTTTAATCCCAAGTAATTAGCACAAAAGCAAACTTCTATACCTAAATTACAAAGGGATTTAAAGTTCTGTATATTCTTGCCTCCTTTGCGTCAGATGAACTAACCAGATAAGTATGAGTTTTATTTCTAGGCACTCTTTATTGTTGCATTGATCTATGGGTCTACTTTTGTGCCAATAACACACTGTTTTGATTACTACAGCTTTGTAATGTATCTTGACACTGGGGATTGTGATACTCCCAGCTTTGTAAAGATTGCTCTAGCTATTTTGTAGTGCCATACAAGTTTCAGTATCATTTGTTCTATTTCTGTGAAAAATGCTGTATTGGTAATCTGATAGAAATTGCATTGAATCTGTAGATTGTTTTGTGTAGTATGGACATTTTAACAACATGCATTCTTCTGATCCAGGGGCATGAAACATATTTCTATTTGTGTCATACTCAATTTTTATTAAAGTTGACAAATGTGAAATAAAAACCTTTCAACTTTAGGACACAATAGTTTAGACTTTCCACACCTACAAAAATAGAGTAGGGCACAACATATAAAAGGGCTGTTATAGATTCTATTAATTCTTTGGAGGAAAAGTCTCTGTTGCTTATAAAATTTTACTGGGAGACTTCCTTACAAGTATGATAGTATGACAAAACCCTAATAGGAACTTCTCAGAGTGAATATGGGTCTGATCTCATTCTAGTTAGTTTGCTAATCCATAGTGTGGTACATGAGCTAAATACCACGGTCTATTTCATCTTGAACTTTTATGAGTTCTTAATGAGAGTGTAAGAAAATCATCTTTGGGGCGCCTGGGTGGCTCAGTCGGTTAAGTGTCCGACTTCAGCTCAGGTCATGATCTCGCAGTCTGTGAGTTTGAGCCCCGTGTGGGGCTCTGTGCTGACAGCTCAGAGCCTGGAGCCTGCTTCAGATTCTGTCTCTCTCTCTCTCTGACCCTCCCCCATTCATACTCTGTCTCTGTCTCAAAAATAAACGTTAAAAAAAAAAAAATCATCTTTGAGCTCAAGCCATTAATAGGTTACAGGCTCTAAAGAGTTGCACTCAGGTGTTCACAATCTACTAGAACTAAGATGTGTTCATTTACTACTATTATCCAATACTCTTCGATGCCTTATGAAGGGATGGGAATAGAGAATGATCTGTAGAGATGGTGGTTTCTAAGTATAACTTGGGAGGATGGGTATGCTGTTGACACAGCATTAAGAACATGAGCAAACACAAGAAGAAAGCTGTATTCAGGAGTGGCAACTATTGCAGATTGGGTGGCATGTAGGGTTCATAGAGGCAGTTAGTTTAGGATAAGCTGAAACTCCATAAAGTGGGCTGTTACAGGCTTAGAATGCCAAACTGTTAAATGTGTAGTAATGTACGTGAGGAGCAAGATGCAGAAAGAAGTAATGAGCCTTACACTAAACTCGAGAAGATGCTTATGACCATCAATAAGAGCCCATCCTACAAACCACATCAGAAAAGTTGTGTAAAGGATAATATGTAAAGCTTCAACCTATCAAAGAAAACTCTGGCCCTTAACTGATGGCAAGAAAAGGGGCAGCTTATGCCTACTGTTCTGTCATACAATTAAGGGATTATTAGCCACATTTCACTAGATTGGTATAAAATGACCAGCGGCATGAGCTTTAGGATTAAATCACAATCTTTGTTCTCTATGATGGATGTAAGTGTATCTCTCCTTGCTCCCACCCATGCATGACAAGTATCTTGTCTATTAAAGGCAGAATGTGAATGTTAGCTGAGCTCCAGGCACAAACACAGGAGTATACCTAACACAGTTTGTTATAAGGACTAAGAGTATGGGCTCTTTATCTGGACAGTCTTGAGTTTAAATCCTGGCTCCCCTCTCCCACCCCTTATTTTCTAGCTGTGGAAGTTTAGACAAGTTATTCAAGTTTCATACCTAGAGTTATATATGCTAGGAAACCCCCCAAAATTTTTTTTGCTTTGTTTTACTTGCTTTATTGTGGTAGTATCAGACTGAACCCAAAATGTCCCCAGGGTATGCCTGGTTTATAGGATTCTGTTTGCTACAGTTGAGAATAAACATGTAGTTGGAGTATTACATAATGTAGATAATCCTTTCTTGATGCAAATAACACAATGCAACAAGGGATCGCTTCTTAGTTGCCACATGGAATCTGAAACTCCATTAATAAAAATATTGCCCCTTATAACATTAAAATTAACTGGTGATTCCTGTACTTAGAACGGCTATTTTACTTACCCATGCAGGATTTTGTAGTATCACACATTAGTCAAGGGAAACCACCATTGATTGCGTTATGCAGATCTTCAAAATGTTAACACATTTCACAATTCAATATAAAAAAAAATCCTGTTAATATGACCACCAGTATTATCAGAACAGTCTTTATTGAGATGTCCAGCTCACAATGACAAATACAAGTTTGCCAGAATTCTAATTTTCATTTGAAAGCTACAATTTTAGTATTTGCAACAAATGTCAGGTTAATATGACAGGTTCATACTGTTCATTTTTAAGAAATGTCTAAACAAATGCCATAGACTTAATAACCATAGTTTGTCTTAGTCACCTGTCCAAGTAAAAATGCTTTTCCATGAAAAGTTATTTCAGACTACAACAGAAATAAGAGCATTTCTGCAAAAGAACCATGTTTTGGTATGTAGAAATGCTTTATAATATAACTCCCATTTTATCTGATTATTAAAGACGTACTCAGGAGGGGGGGATAAAAAAATTTTTATAGCTTCATTAAAGACACTTTTAAGTGAGACCACCATTAAAAAACAAAACAAAACAAAAACATTCAAATGCATGGAGGCGAAAATGCTATCAGTATTGCTAGCACAGAGTGCTGCCCCACCCTGGTTTATGCCTAGGTGACAGTTCTGCCCACCATTCATGCCAATGTCAACATGTGAGTTGACATATTCTGCACCCAATTCTGTCAGCTCCGAACATTCCAAATTTCTCCTATTCTGTGCTTTGACTTTTCATTTTCTTAAGACTGTCTTTTGAAAATATTCTTAAAATTTTAATGTTCCTTGATACTTTTTTTCTTCTTCTTTTGAGGTTTGTGTTTTTTTTGGTGTGTCCTAGGAAATCTTTGCCTAATCTAAGGTCACAAAAATTTTGTTTTCTTCTAGAAGTGTTATAACTACTACTTTTAGGCCTATGTCTCATCTTTAGTTATTTTTTTATGTATGTTGTGAAGGGCAATTTTTTTTTTTTTTTTGTATAAATACCTAGCTGTTGGTACCATTTATTGAAAAAAACTGAAAATGGCTTATTATCGCCTGTAAATGTTATCAGATTCAGTTTGCTAATATTTTCAGGGTTTTTGCTCTTCAGACCATGAGGGATACCAGGCTGTAATTTTCTTGTTTTATAATGTCTTTGTCAAGTTTTAGTATTAGAAGCCTGGCCTTATAACAGGTTGGAAGTGTTCCCCTGCCCCCTCCCCACTCCCCCACTTGTCTTTGAATAGTAGTATTTACAAATAAAACCACATGGAACTAAAGTTTTCCTTGTGAGAGGATATTTAATCATTTCAATTGCATGAACAGATGTGAAGCTATTCAAGTTCTGTCTACTCTTGTCAATTTTAGTGAGTTTTATTTTTCCAATTTTCCATTTTGTCTTAATTTTCCATTTTGTCTAAGTTATTGAATTTACTGGCATGAAAAGCATCATAATTTTGCAACCTTTTAATTTAGGTAAAAGCCACAGTGGCAACTCTTCTTTCATTCCTGATATTAGTGACTTGTAATTTCTCTGGTTTGCCTGAATGGTCTAATTACAGATACCTGGTTCTCAAAACAACAAAATCAATATGTCAGCTTAATTTTCTCCATTGTTTTTCTGTCCTGTATATGTTGACTTCTACCTTTTATTATTTCCACCTTTCTATTTAATTTGGGTTTACTTTTTATTTATCTAGAATATACATTAAGGTAGAACCTTAGACCACTGAATTTGTACCTATTTTGTTTTCTAAATCTATCCTTTTTTAACAATTAAAAAAAACTGATTCCTGACATAACAGAACAAACTAGAAATCAGTAAGAGAATGCTACCTGGAAAATCCCCAACTATCTGGAAACTTAAGAAATAGATTCCAAAAGAATTCAATAGTCAGAAGAAATGTCAAAGCAAATTAGAATATATTTTGAAGTTAAAGTTGAAAATGCAGCGTATCAAAATCTGTGAGATGAAGCTAAAAGATTACTACCTAAGAGGGCCAATGATAGCATTAATTGCTTGCTACAAAAAGAGATCCCAAATCAACAATCTAAACCTCTACCATAAAACTAGAAAAGAGCAAAATAAGCCCAAAGCAGAAAAAAGAAAATGAGACAAAATCAGTAAATGAAAACAGAAAGACAATAAAGTAAATGAAATAAAAAACTGGTTCTTCAAAAGACAATAAAATTGACAAACTTCCATCACGACTGACAGAGAAAAAAACAAAAATTACCAATATCTGGAATGAAACAAGTGATAACTTCAGAGCTTGAAGACATCAAAGGATAATGAGGAAATACCATGACTGCTGCACACAAATTTGACAGTTTAGATGAAATGGAACAATTCAGCAAAAAACACAAACTATCACAAATCACTCGTTGTAAAACAGATAATTTAAACATCCCCATAACTATTAAAGAAATTGTATTTCTATTCCCCCCATCCCGCCCCCTAATCTCCAGGCCTAGAGAGTTTCATAGGAGGATTCTATCTAATATTTGAAGAATTATTAACACAAATTCTATATAATTATACAGAAAATAGAAGAGGGAACATTTCCCAATTAATTTTATGAAGTTAGTATTACCCCAAAACCAAACAAAGCCAGAAAAACAAAACAAAACAAAAAAACCCATACAGACCAAAGCCCTTAATGAACACACACAAAAATCACAACCAAGCTATTAGCAAACAGAATCCTATAAAACAGGCATAACCTGGAAACATTTTGGGTTCAGTTTGATACCACAATACAGCAAGCAAAACAAGGCAAAAAATTTCTTTTGGTTTTCCCAGTGCATATAAAAGTTCTGTTTATACCCCCCTTTACCATATATTCATCTGTTTTGATTTCTTAAAATCAGATGGTATTTGTCTTTCTCTGATGGACTTATTTCACTTAGCATAATACATTCTAGCTCCATCCACGTTGTTGCAAGTGGCAACATTTAATTTTTGATGGCTGAGTAATATTCAAAAAGAGATCAAACCACAAGAGACTTACTGATAGAGAACAAACTGAGGGTTGATGGAGGGCCATGGGTTGGGGGATGGGTTATGGGTACGAAGGCAGACACTTGTGATGAGAACTGGATGTTGTATGTAAGTGATGAATCACTGAGTTCTACTCCTGAAACCAATATTTAAATTTAAAAGTTATATTTACGCTGTAATCCATTAAGTGGGCAACAGCATTAGGTCTTAAAAAAGTGTGTATCTTAAAAACAGCTTATTGCTAAAAAATGCTAACCATCATCAGAGATTTCAGTGAGTCATAATCACTGATCACCATAACAAATATAACAAGGAGAAAGTGTGAAAGTATGTGAGAATTATCAAACCGTGACAGACTCAAAGTGAACCAATGCTGTGGGGAAAAAGGGTGCTGGCAGACTTGCTGGGTGCGGGGTGGCCCCAAACCTTCAATCTTTAAAAAAAAAATATGCAGTTACCTGTGAAGCATAATAAAACAAGGTATGCCTCTACATAAAGAGAATTACAGACCATGACCAAGCAGGGTTTAATTCAGGAATACCAGGCTGGTTTAATATTCACAAATTAAGCAATGTAATTCATTCTCTTAACAGGCTAAAGCACTTACATGATCATATCAATCAATGCAGAAAAAGCAACGAACAGAATTCAATAACCCATCCATGATAAAAGTGACCAAACTAGGAACAGAAGGAAACTTCTTTAACTTGATAGAATATAAACCAAAAGAGCCTATGGCTAACATTATACTTAGGTGGTGAGAGACTGAATGCTTTCCTCAGAATTTTGGGGAAAAGGAAGATATGCCAGCTCTCATTATTTATACCACACAGTGCTGGAACTTCAAGCCAGTACAGCAAGAAAGGGGAATAAAGGCCCACAGATCAAAAAGGAAGAAAACCTGTCCTGATTTGCAGACGACATGATGGCGGGAGTGGTTGGCCTATTTGATTACCTCACTGCATCAGAAGAGAATGGACTCTCAAGTTTTTGCTTTTGCATTTGTTAGGGTAACATGAAATGCCCAAACAACCCCCCCCCCCCAAAAAAAAACCCAGAAGGAATCCTTTTCAAATGTTTGACATTCTTCCTAGAAATAATTTTCTCATGTTGTGCATACTGCTCACCCAGGTGTGTCTTAAATTTATTATGTACAATGAACACAAATGTTCAAACTGCCAGAAAGGTAATATTCTGGAGCCCAACTGCCAAGACTGGTATCTTGGCTCTGCCTCTAACTGCTATCACCACAGACAAGTCTGTTAACTTTTGTGCTCAATTCAACTTCCTCAATTATGTAATGCCGATCAACAGTACTTACTCAAATGTGAAAACAGATGCAAATACGAATAACCTCTGATGTCTAGAAAGAGCTCAGTAAAGGTTACTTATGTTATTGCAGAACTTTAAAGGTCCCTGACTCTCCCCTTCATGTCGTCTTCTAATCACAATACACTGACATTACTCATAAAAATTTAATATGTTTGAGGATTATCATCAAAAAGCATGATATATAGGAGACAAAAATTAAGGAAGCAAATAGAAAGTCTGAGATAAAGAAAATTAGTTCAGATGTCAAAATATTCAACCTCACAAGTTATTTATCAAATGTTAGTTAAAACAGCAATGAACTACCATTTTATAACTAGTAAATCAGAAATAATAAAACTAACAGCCAGTGCTGACTGGGTTGTGGTCAACAGATATGTGATCTTATTGCAAGTGTGAACCGACAGAACTGTTTTGGCAAATAATCTTCAATACATTTGAAAGGAAATAAAAAACTCCTGTCTGTTATAGGTGAAATTAGACTTCCTGTACCTCAGCATTTATAACTTTGTCTCCCTCTCCTCCCATAGTGGACAGAATGAATTCCAGATTCAGTCCTTTCATGTGTGTCCCATTGTATCAGTTACCTGGATGTTATCTGACATCCTCAGTTGTGTATGAGAAGGATGAGGAATGTTAAAGCCAAAGCCAAGAACCATAAGCATATATTAGGGAAAGGGTAACATAAAGGAACTGAGTATCAAGAAGGGATACAGGGCCAAAATAATATACTCAAGATCAGATTAGATCATGTGAGCACTTTCACATGATCAGAGTTTGGATTTTCACAAATCGATTGTGAATTGTGAATCAAATTGATTGATTTTCACAAATTTGGATTTTCACAAATTGGAATTTCACAAATTCAGAGTTTGGAGACACTCTGGTGATGCAGAACTACACATAGTAACCAAATGGTGTTTGTTAGCGCTTCTTTTGAGTTCTTAAAGGAACTTCAACCTTTTGACCTGGAAAGCAGAAGACACTAAGATATATAATAATCATCAAATTTTGAGTTCTTTGGGTAGAATGGATGGATCTATTTATATATTCATCAGACTCAAGGAAAAAGATAAATTTGGTTTAGTCTGCTGGCTCCTACATTCTCATTCACCAACAGACTGTTATTAATTGGATTATGAAAAGGCTAATAACAAAAATCTTTGAAAACATGAGGAGACTTAATGCAACATACCTTCTCCCAGGCTTCTATTAAAATACTAGTGAAGATTTTTTAAAAACTTAAGATTGCACAGACCAATTACTAAGCATATAGAAACATGATCTCCAAACATCATTAAAGTGAGAGAATCTTTCCAAAGGTTTCCCATCTGGGTCTCAATCAGGGCTCTGCCATTGTATCTTCACAGAACTAACAACAAATAGCTTGGTGCATGCCTAACAGCTTCCTGTGTGTTCCCTTTGTTGGTCCAGACACTTACTTGCTTTATAATTCTTACCTAAATGACTTTCTTAACAACAGAAAACACATGAATATTACCTTAGGAATTAAACTAATTAAAAGCTGACTAGCAGCTATATTTATCTTATAACTTAATTCCATCTGTTTCTTTTTATTTTTAGCTTTTACAAACAATGCACCACAACCAGGTATCCCAGGCTCCCTAGTATAAAGAATTGTGTAAGAAAAAACATTTGAGGACATGCATAAAATCACAATCACAGTAATTGGACCATAGTTACACTGATTAAGAAAAGAGGCATCTATGTTCATTTATAAGTGATTACATAAAGGAAGAGAAAATACAGGTTAAGTAACAAAACAACATTACATTTTACATAAATAAGTAAATCCCAAGGTCTTTATGTTTAAAAAACAGGTCAAGGTAAAGGAGTAAATCTGTACTTTTAGCTTCAAAGGTGGTCATTTGGGTCCTTTTGCCTTGGATGTAGTTTCCTTAGGAATCTTTCCATTTTGACACTGAGTAAATCTGGCTACTGTAGAAACACCATCCACAAACTTGGTTTTGAACAGGACATTTGCATTGTTGAACATACCCTCCTTTAGGGACACCACAATGAACTTGAGGGAAAAAGAAAAAAAGCATAAAAGGTATTTTGTAATTTGAAGAAAAGCACTCCTGTTTTTATTCTGGGACTAAGAACTGTCTAGAGATATTTTGATTTTATTTCTTTTAATGCGTGGCTCAAAGCAAATGCAAGTAACAAATAGTTATAATATTAGGCACCTAAATGAATTCTAGCTTTCTATATTTGGGTTTTAGGAGTCTTAATTTTACCTTGAGTGCTTCATTACCCAAGTTTACTATTTCCTGCTGGTTGACTGCTTGTTGCTATCCTCTGCAGCTGGCATCACTGTTTTGTTGCTAGCTCTAAATGCTCTGGTGAAATATTTTTCTTTGTGATATTGCAAAAATATCAAAGGCTACAAGTTCCCACAGCACTACCACTAGTCAAATGGAACACTTATAGAATTCAGAATAGGCACCACTTCACTGTTACCTGGTAAAAATGGACCATAATAAATAAGTCTATGCTAACTACGATTAAGTGAAACCCCCGAGTTGTACACTGCATTATCTATATAACCATACTTGGCAGCCCCAGCTCCTGCAGCAACAGTTCAATAAAAACTGTTCTTAAAGGGGCTTTTCTCTACTTCCCACCCAGGAAAAATGACGAGTACCCCATCAAGTACCACATGATTTTCTGATGCCTAGGTATGTTCCTAAGCCAGTCTTCCTTTGATTGTGTATCCTTTGGCAGCAAGCTAGAGAAAATAATGACGTTAACCATATTTAATTTCTAATTATGAAAAACTTAGACTCTCTCTCATGATACAACCAACAATTGTCATGCCTGGCTCTTTCTGTAACAGTAAACCAAACCTTCTTTCCTTATTCGAATGTGCATATATGTAAATAATCACTGTATATTTAAAGAGATACAATGCTTTCATATTCTTCAATCCTAAGTATCTTCGTATTGGCCATTACTAAAGAATAGTTTTTGAATAAACACATACTATACGAAAACTATCACGGAGACATTGTCTTCCTGGTTCTCACCTGAGAATGCGTGAAATGAGTCCGCAGCATTTGTCCGATGTTTTGGGTGTGAGAAAGGTCCAAGGCCGCATCTACCTCATCCAGGATATAAATTGGAGCAGGTTTGAAGAGGAGCATGGACAATATTAATGACAAAGCCACTAAAGACCTAAGAAAAGACCAGAAGAAAAGTATCAAAATTTGATTTTATCATTTTTTACCAAAACACTGAAGCAAATCTGCTGTCCTTTTATGGATAGTGCAGATTTAGCTGAAAGACTGCCATGGAAATAATTTAAAGTTTCAAAATTCAACACTTTTGTTGGTATTAAAATGTTTATTTCAGCTTTTCAGTTTTTCTCTTCAAGTTTTATTTTGAAACTTATTTATCTTGAAACAGGTTTACATTCTTTCCCGTCAAATAATCAGGATTTTATAATTGGCACTTATCCTTAAGGAAAGAGCATGTTAATTTTTTTCTTTCCTTCCCCAGTTGCCATTAGATGCCTTGGTAGCAGGCAAGTGAAGTCTTAACAAGTAAGTATATAGTCAACAGCTGCTATCTTTGTAATAGAACTGGTTTAGGTACCCTCTTTCAAACTTTTACTATGTCTGCATATGTGTGCACGTGTGTGTGTGTGCGTGCGCGCACACACGCACACACACTCTTTATTGGCACCATTTAAGAGTAAATTGTATAGATTATGACCCAGTAATCCCATAATACTGGGATTACTGGGAAGTAATTCCCAGTGTCAGAAATTCAAACAATTGTATGACGGTTAATCTTGTGTGTCAACTTAACTGGATCACAGAGCACTCAGATATTAGGCTAAACTTTATTTCTGGGTCTGAGAATGTTTCTGGGTGAAATTAGCATTTGAATTGGAAGACTCTGTATAGCAGTTTGCTCTCTCCAATGTGGTTGGACATCACATAATCTGTTGAAGTCCTGAATCATAAGAAAGGTAGACAAAGAATTTGTTCTTTCCTGCCTCATTACTCGAGTTGGGACATGGATATTCAGCCTCAGTGTTCCTGGTTCTTAGGACTTCAGACTCGGACTGAATTATACCACTGGCCTGCCTAGGTTTCCAGCTTGCAGACAACAAACTGTGGGCCTTCTCAGCCTCCACGATAAGATGAAAATTCCTTTTATACACACAAACATACCCTACTAGTTCTGTTTCTCTGGAGAATCCTAATACACCTTATTTAAAATTTGCAGTTACACATCTGAGTTTCTATAGCTCTTTTTCAGTTCTCTTCTAGCTAACCATCCCCATTACTGTAGCTGTTTTTTTTCTAATCAGGTATCATGATAATTCTTAGATTTTTTTCTTTACCATAAAAAACAACAGTGAGATTGACATCTACCTCTATAAAGGGCAGCTGAGGTCTCTCAAGCAACCTAAAGTTATTTTTTATTGGCTTTCTCTGTACCAAATGTTTAAGGCATTGTGCTTTCTTTCAACTTAATTTTGCAGGGGGGAAAAAAAAAAACCTCACCAAGAAAAAAAAAATTCTCATCAAGAGTTAAACTAGTATTCTGGGTATGTATCTAAAATAATGGTATTTATGTGAAAATTGTATCATCTTAATTATAGAAATAATCTTCAGGTCCCAAAAAGAAAGTAAGCATATATTTTCTGTTCTCCTCAAAACATTATCTAGGACTTTGGCAAAAAAGTTAGATGTTGGGATTTGAACTGTAGAATTCAACTTTGGTTAACAGGCACCAGAAGGTGTCTTAGACTGTTAAAATATTTAGGAATTTTATAATGAAATATAATCAGGGGAGTACTATTCTCATAAAAATGGCAAAGGCCTTCATTAGGGAAATTAACAGGTCTTAGTATTTTCTACATACATAAAAGTTACATGATGGCATCATAGGGCACATGAGAACAATTTAAGAATTACAGATTGCACATCCTAAAGGGGACAAAATATAAAATTAACAACTGTCTTTAATTATGTGAATAATCACAATTTTCTCTCAGTAGGCTTTAATTATTTGGTTCTCTGCAGGTAAGGAGTTAGTCCACATGACCTCTTAAGTTTTTCCTTAGTATGCCGATTGTCTGAATCACCATGTAAGGCTGGGGAAAAACTTCCCTGAAGTCTACAGCATGCTATTTCCAACACTATTCATTCCTTTATGCAGATCTGAGTTTTTTCATCTGGTATCATTTGCCCTTCATCCAAAAACTTCCTTTAACTTGTACGGTTCTGCTGAGAGCAAATTCCTCCAGCTGTTGTTTTTCTGAAAAAATATTTACGTTGACTTCCATTTGAAGAATATTTTGATTAGACATAGAATTCTAGGTTGCCACGTTTTTCTTTCAGCACTTTCTAGATGTTGTTCCAGATACCTGGCTTGCATAGTTTTTGACAGTAATCCTAAAGTCATTTTTTATATTTGTTCCTTGGTATGTAATACTATGCCTCTGGCTGCCTGAAGACAAATCACAATTTCATATAACATGGCTTGCTGTGTTACTGTATGTATGTCACGGGAGAGGTTGTGTGGTGTTTATCCTACCAAGGGTTCATAGACATTAAGTCTGTAGGTTTATAGAACTCATCAAAACGGGAAAATTTGGGAACATTATTTCAAGTATTTTTCTTTACCTCTTCCTCTCTTTTTGGAACTCCAATCACATATATGTTAGATGGCTTAATATTGCCCCACAGGTCACTGTTTACAGTCCTGTGCTTCTCCCTTTAGCTTTAACTTTCTATTGCTGTGTCTTAAAATTCACTCATGTTTCTACACTGTTTAATCTGCTAATGTCATGTGAGCTTTTCCTTTTGGGCATATTTTTTATCTCTAGCAATTCTACTAGATTCTTTAAAAAAATTTTTTTTTAAAATATTTATTTTGGGAGAGAGAGTACACGTGAGCAGGGGCGCAGGGGAGGCAGAGAGGATAGAGAATTCCAAGCAGGCTCCGCGCTGTCAGTGCAGAGTCCAACACTGGGCTCAAACCTGCAACCCGTGAGATCATGACCTAAGACGAAATCAAGAGTTGGACGCTTAACTGACCAAGCCACCCGGGTGCCCCCTAAATTCTTTTTTTTTTTTTTTTTTATAGCTTACATTTCTCATCACATTCTTTTCTCCTTGTAATTCTTAGAACTAATTAATGTAATACTATAACTTCCTTGTCTGCTATTTTCATCACCTGTCATTTCTGGGTCTGTTTCCATTGAATAATTTTTCTCTAAGTTACAGGTCATTTTCTTGATTTCTGTCCAGTACTTTTTATCAGATACTAGACACTGTGTTCCATTACAGTCTCAAATTTTGTTGTCTTTCTTTAAAAGCATTAGGCTTTGTTCTGAGAAACACTTTAGTTACATGAGGATCAGCTTGATTTCTTCAAGGCTTACAATGAACTTTGCTGTGTGTAAAGACTAGCCTTCACTTCAGGGACATTACAGACTGAATGCTAGGGTGCAGCTTACTGGGGCCTCCCAAAATTCTAATCTGTTTCTTTAATTCAGTGAAACTACTATGATTTGTGTTGATTCCCCCTCCCTGCATCTGCAATCCAGAAATTCTATGGAGAAAGCAGACATGAACCCTGAGCTTAGCACTTTTGTTTTATTGCTCACAGGTTTCAGACTCTTGGGCTACTAATCTCCCAATGTCTGAAATCAATTGTTTTTCATACATTTCATCTCATTTTCTAGCTGCTTACCCTTATTTCCTTTGTTGCCTACTATTTTAATCACAAGTTCTAACCACAATCTGCAGTCTTACATATTAACCTCCTTACATTGTACATTTAAGATAGCTAAGCAAAACAAAACAGCAAGTAGGTCGGCAATGAGATGATGGATTGTAATAAGAGGATTGAGGAATTCTAAATCTGTAAGGGGATTACTCACCTCTGACCACCACTAAGTTCAGTTAGGTTTTCTTTCCAAGTATTTCCTAAAGCAACCTTGAACTCCAGACCATCCAATACAGTTTGCCCCTCTGGTGGTGCAAGCATAGCATTAGCACCAGGCAAAAGAGTAGAAAAAATAGACCCAAAGTCCTTGTTAACCTGGATTAAATAAATAAATAAAATGTTATAGAAGGCTTTCAAAGAATCAAATTTTGATATGTGTATATTCAATCCAGCAGATGCATTTTGTTGTCTGTTACTAACTCAGGTGTTTGCAAATTATGGCCTATGTGACAAATCTGGCCATGCCCATTCTTTTATGTTTTGTCTATGGCTGCTAGCACTAAAACAACAATCTAGTAACTGCAGCAGAGACTATATGGCTCACAAAGCCAGAAATGTTTATTACCTGTTCCTTTGCAGAAATAATTTACTGAGCTCTGCTCTAACTTTTGATACCTTTGTAGGCCATACTGTAGGAATCTTGAGAGACATACAACTGTATAAGACACTGAGCTTGGAGTTGGAGAAGCAGAAACAAACTTTTTGGCATAACATATTCTCTTCTAAATCTTGTTCTCATTTGACTGCTTTGATAGGCCAGTGGTTATCAGCTAACCTTAAAAAGCCTAAGATGAGGGTAAAGTCTAGGAAAAAAAGAGTCATGAAATCAAACAACCAGGTCTGTTCAAGGTGTTGACTGGTACTTTTCTATAGGCTTTGTCTCAGCCAAAGAAGTTGTCAAAAGACAGGAAAAGGATTGGACCCCAACAGAAAAAGACTAAAGAAGCTGTTTGGCTTATCCCATCAAGCCCCAGTAGATTACTGAGAGACTTAGGGTCAATATTTTAGTTTGAAACTGGGTAATTTTTGTGCATACACACGTGATTTGAGAATTTGGCCACCTGTCTTCAAATACATGAGTAATAACCTTAGTTCAGGAAATCTGAGAGTGTATACATACACATGCACAACCATGAGGATCTGACAGTCATGTTCTCTAGAGAAATCTCTAAATTCAAGTGCAAATAAACAGTTCATGAATATTTGTAGTAATAAGGATCTCTACATACCAAAAATCAGTGCTACTGAATACAGATTTATCAAGGAATACAGTTTTAAGAGCAACTGACTACATGCTGAGCAGTACCCTACACAGAGGAAACAGGTTTTAGTTTTATCTGGGATACATTTCTACAGCTAAGTGAGGTTCACCACAATAGGAGAGGACTGCTGTCTTTTTTTGAGAATGATGAAGATAGCAGAGTATTCATAAACAGTTTTGTTTCTTTTGCTTTTCTTTAATTTTTTGGCCAGGCAGGAGAAAGACACTAAAGAGAGGATTAAAATAGTGGAATGCTACTCAACCCTGAACCCAAGTGAAAACTCCTCCAAAGAAGAAAAGAGAAACTTATTTATAGGCAAAATATAGCCCTATTCAAGATAGAAAATGCATTATATTCACGGATAGATAAAAGATGAAATGCAATCAAATCCTGGAAATCTAATATCGTTAAGAAGGAAATAGAAAAATAAAAGACACAGCCAGTGCTGAAAATACTCTAGCTTTGTGAACTGAGTATGCTAGAAGCCAGAAGGAAGTATATAATACTGATAACACTATTACCTCAATAGGTTATTATGAGGATTAAGTGAGAAAATTACTATGAGAATAGTCCCTGACATATAATAAGTACTCAATAAATTTACCTGCTTTGAGACAACTCTGGAAATTGGGGGAACATCAATTTAAAGGATAAATTTGTACTTGCATTAATCCAAGAATCACGTGGAAAACAAGAGACAAAACCTCTCAGACCTAGTGTTATATCCACACTTATACAAGAGTAATGGGGCCAACTTTATGCATCCATTTAAAAAGAGACAAACACCACAGGGAGATGGAACACTGAAAATAAGTCCTAGGGTACTAAAAACCAGGTGACTGAAAGGGATAATTGTACTACCATTACTAAAAATGAAGTTTTCAGAATTCAGAATAATTACAGAATTAAAAAGCAAAAAAGAGGCAAGGTGCCCAATTAAATCCCAGAGGCATGGGACTGTTACCAAACAGCATAGTAAATATGTTTGGAATCTTCTGAATGAGAGTCTTTTGCTAGGATGGATACAGGAAAACTTCCACATAAGTGGATAGGGAATTATCCTAAAGGAGACAAACATATGCAACTAGGGAAGCAGAAATAAATGTAAAGAACTGTGAAATCTGCAAGAGTTGTCCTAAAACAAAACAAACGTACTTGGGATTTTGTTGAATGAGAATCCAGTGAAAAACAATTCTAAACCTCTTTGCTTACTGCCCCAAATTTAGAGCAACAAGGGTGACAGGAGTTAGCAACTAAAGGCAATTTTAACTGGTCTTAATTTAGGAAAAGAGAATCCCAGTTTTTCCACCTCTGGCTATCTGATCTTAGGCTAGATCATCTATGTATGTATGCATTTATCCATTCATCCATCTGCCTTCCTACCTACCTACCTATTCATTTTTAAATTTACATCCAAATTAGCATATAGTACAATGATATCAGGAGTAGATTCCAGTGATTCACCCCCTATGTATAACACCCAGTGCTCATCCCAACAAGTGTCTTCCTTAATGCCCCTTACCCATTTAGCCCATTCCCCCACCCCCAACTCCTCCAGCAACCCTGTTTGTTCTCTATATTTAAGAGTTTCTTATGGTTTGTCTCCCTCCCTGTTTTTATATCATTTTTGCTTCCCTTATGTTAATCTGTTTTGTATTTTAAATTCCTCACAAGTCATATATTTGTCTTTCTCTAATTTCACTTAGCATAATATCCTCCAGTTCTATCCACGTAGTCGCAAATGGCAAGATTTCATTCTTTTTGATTGTCAAGTAATACTCCAGTGTGTGTGTGTGTATACCACATCTTCTTTATCCATTCATGGACACTGGGGCTCTTTCCATACTTGGGCTATTGTTAATAGTGCTGCTATAAACATGGGGTGCAGGTGTCCCTTTGAAACAGCACACCTGTATCCCCTGGATAAATGCCTAGTAGTGCAATTGCTGAGTTGTAGGGTAGTTCTATTTTTAATTTTCTGAGGAAACTCCATACTGTTTTCCGGAGTGGCTGTACCAGTTTGCATTCCCACCAGCAGTGCAAGAGATCCTCTTTCTCTGCATCTTCTCCAACATCTGTTGTTGCGTGAGTTGCTAATTTTAGCCATTCTGACAGGTGTGAGGTGGTATCTCATTGTGGTTTTAATTTGTATTTCCCTGATATTAAGCATTTTTTCATGTGTCAGTTGGCCATCTGGATGTCTTCTGTGGAGAAGTGTCTATTCATGCCTTTTGTCCATTTCTTCACTGGATTATTTTTCAGGTGTGGAGTTTGATAAATTCCTTGTAGATTTTGGATACTAACCTTTTATTTGATATGTCATTTGCAAGTATCTTCTCCCATTCTGCTGGTGCCTTTTTTGGAAAAAAAAAAAAATTTTTTTTTTTACATTTATTTATTTTTGAGAGACAGAGCACAAGTGGGGAAGAGGCAGAGAAAGGAGGAGACACAGAATCCGAAGCAGCCTCCAGGCTCTGAGCGGTCAGCACAGAGCCCAATGCGGGGGTCCAAATCACAAATTGTGAAATCATGACCTGAGCTGAAGTTGGACGCTTGACCGACTGAGCCCCCCAGGTGCCCCAGTGTTGGTTGCCTTTTATCTTATTTTTTACTGTTTACTCACCTTACAGAGAGAGAAGAGAGAGACAGAGAGAGAAAGAGAGAGAGAGGGCAAGCTGGGCAGGGGCAGAGAGAGAGGGAGACACAGAATCCAAAGCAGGCTCCAGGCTCTGAGCTGTTAGCACAGAGCCCGACACAGAGTTGGAACTCACAAACTGTGAGATCATGACTTGAGTCAAAGTCTGAAGCTTAACCGACTGAGCTGCCCAGGAGCACCCCCACTGTTGGTTGCCCTTTAGTTTTACTGACTGTTTCCTTTGCTGTGCAGAAGATTTTTATTTTGATGAGGTCTCAGTTTTCTTTTTGTTTCCCTTATCTCTGGAGATGTGTTGACTAAGCAGTTGCTGCGGCTGAGGTCAAATAGGTTTTTGCCTGCTTTCTCCCCTAGGGCTTTGATGGTTTCCTGTTTTACATTTAGGTCTTTCATCCATTTTGAGTTTAGTTGTGTGTATGCTGTAATAAAGTGGTCCAGGTTCATTCTTCTGCATGTCACTGTCCAATTTTCCCACCACCACTTGCTGAAGAGACTGTCTTTATTCCATTGGACATTCTCTCCTGCTTTGTCAAAGATTAGTTGGCCATACATTTGAGGGTCCATTTCTGGATTATCTATTATGTTCTATTAATCTGAGTGTCTGTTTTTGTGCCAGTACTATACCATCTTGATGATTACAGCTTGAAGTCCGGGATTGTGATGCCTCCTGCTTTGGTTTTCTTTTTCAAGATTGCTTTGGCTATTTAGGCTCTTTTCTGGTTCCATACAAATTTTAGGATTGTTTGTTCTAGCTCTGTGAAGAATGTTGGTGCTGTTTTGATAGGGATTGTATTGAACATGTACTGATTTGGGTAATACCAACATTTTAACAGTATTTGTTCTTCCAATCCATGGGCATGGAATCTTTTTCCATTTTTTTGTATCTTCTTCAATTTCTTTCATAGGCTTTCTATAGTTTCCAGTGCACAGATTTTTCACCTCTTTGGTTACTTTTTTTTCCTCAGTAGTTTATGGTTTTTTGTGCAACTGTAAATGAGATCGATTCCTTGACTTCTCTTTCTGTTGCTTCATTACTGGTGTACAGGAATGCAACCTATACCGATTTCTTTGCACTGACTTTATATCGTGTGACTTTGCTGAACTCATGGATCAGTTATAGCAGTTTTTTGTGGAATCTTTTGGGTTTTCCATATAGAGTATCATGTTTCCATATAGAGTATCAAAGAGTGAAAGCTAGACTTCCTCCTTACCGATATGGATGCCTTTTATTTCTTTGTTATCTGATTGTTGAGGCAAGGACTTCCAATACTAGGTTGGATATCAGTGGCGAGAGTGGACATCCCTGTCATGTGCCTGACCTTAGGGGTAAAGCTCTCAGTTTTTCCCCATTGAGGATGGGATGGGGTGGGTCTTTCATATATGACTTTCATGATCTTGAGATATGATCCTTCTATCCCTACTTTCTTGAGGGTTTTTATCAAGAAAGGATGCTGTGTTTTGACAAATGTTTTTTCTGCATCTATTGAGAGGATCGTGTGGTTCTTGTCCTTTCTTTAATTGATGTGATGTATCATTCTGATTGTTTTGTGGATATTGAACCAGTCCTGCATCCCAGGTATAAATCCCACTTGGTCGTGGTGGATAATTCTTTTAATGTATTGTTGGATCTGGTTGGCTAGTATCTTGTTAAGGATCGATTTAACCTTTCTAAGCTTTGATTTCTTCATCTATAAAATATGGATGGTTAACTATCAGTTATGGAATTGTTTTAAGAGAAAACAGAGTATCTGCTTCATATGTTAACTAATAACATGTACAAAATGCTCTGCCAGAAATCTACACAATTCTTAATGATGAATTCTGAAATGCCATGAATAACTTGTAAGTGGTAAGGAATATGCCAATCTTGTTAGAAAAATGTCCTGATAACAAATATTTGAACTCTGTTGAGTCTGGGTAAGAAAAACCAAGGAAGTTAGAACAGAACAGATCATTGGGAAGTTTCCAACCATCAGAGCTTTCCCAGTGCAAAACCGAGCTTGCTTCCAGCTTCAAGTAGAGGGAGTGGGGTATGGCACATATTGGACAGACTCCAAGGTTTCAGACAAATAGCATCTCCCTTAAAGGTAACACAGACCTGGAAACAAGGTAAGAATGAAAGATAAAGAAATCTAGAAAGTCAGAAATTTAATATAACTTAAGGACCAGAGAAGTAGACTGTGAGACTATGATGTAGCGACACAAACTTAGCTTTGCATTATCAGTAGTACTCAAGTCCAAAAGTACAAAATGCATTTAAAAGTCAGGAGGTTTTAATCAAGGCGTGTGCCTCATTCAAACACAAATCAGCCATCTCAAATTCATCTTAGAGTATAAATCTATTGACAGTATTCTTCATCTTTGCCTCACAAAGAATAAATGATAATATTCTGGGTTCAAATACCTTTTGCCACGCAATATTTAGGGCTTGGTTTTTCTTCTGGTCAAGGTCTTCTATAGTTGCAAGGATTTTGGATTTATCATTTTCTACAATTCTCTTCTTCTTCATCAAGTCATTATACTGGTAAGATAAAAAGCATGCTTAATTGAAAAAATGTAAAATTTTCTATTCTAGAATTCAGTCAGGAATAGAGGTTTAGTTTGTATGTAGAATATATACACTTCTGTTTACCAGAAAGATACACTGCATTAAGAGTCATAACGTGAACCAAATTATGAGAAAGGTAAATATATCGCCTATATGTAAAATTTAGCTGTCATAATTAAGAATTTATAGGACAAGCTCCTGGGGTACTTTGATACTGATATTCTCATATCCTTCTAGTAGTCAAGGCAAAAAGGAAAATGTATGTAAACTCAAAAGTAGCCCTGCATGCTTTCTTCTTGAGGTCAGTCTTAGCAGTAACACAAAGTTTCAGTTCTTCACCGTGATGTCCAAGTCCTACATAATTGGGCCCTTATTTATCTCTGACTTTTTGACATCCCAATCCTCCCCAGGGGCCAGCCATGTGGTCTTTTTTCAGTTCCTTGAACATAAGCTCATTATATAGCCTTATAGCCCTTGCATTGTTCTCTCTTCCCTGAATGCTCTTTTTCTGTATACGACATAATTGGTGCTTCAAGTTTCAGCTCAAACATCACATCTTCAGAATGGGCTTTTCCTGGTTAATGTAGAAACTCACTGAAAAAAATTTAAAGGAGGCTGCAAAGGGAGAATTACATCATAAGTAGCAACAGAACTTTATGAAAATCTCCTTAACTCATTTCTCCTCAAAGCCTCACATTTCAAGGAGTCTTCAAATTCTCCCTTAAATTGTAACCAGTCCTGTTAGCTTCCTTGCTATCTCTCTCCTTTATAGCAAAGCTCCTAAAACCTCCTCTACATTTTTCTCTTATTCCTTGTATAATTCAGTTTCTTATGTGTACAGACACAAAATACAACAAAACAAAACAAGGGTCACCTGGGTGGCTCAGACGATTAAGCATCGAACTCTTGATTTCAGCTCAGGTCATGATCTCACAGTTTTTGAGTTCGAGCCCCATATCAGGCTCTGCCCTGACAGTGAGGAGCCTGCTTACAATTCTGTCTCCTGCTCTCTGCCCCTTCCCCATGCTCTCTCACTCTCTCAAATAAACATTAAAAAAAGGCCAACTTGCTTATCAACAATAGACCCTTCCCTTTGGGTAAGAAAGCGAGTTGGTGAATTCTTTAAAAAAAAAAGACCCAATTATTATTATCTAATAAAAGCAAACAAGTGAACAAGTTTCACGATACACAGTTCAAATTCAGACCAAAGATTTTCTTCCACAAAACATATATTGCAAAGCTTTAATGGAGAAATAAAAACCAGCGGGAACATTTATAGAGAGATCACAACACGGGCATTATTAGCCTGTTTGGTATCTAACATAATACAGGTTCTTTGTAGATAGTAATGTCAATAACAATTTAAAAAAACCCAGTACAGCAAAACTTTTTAGAAGTAATGGAGCTCATAAGTATTGCCACTTTTAGAGAGTTCTCATAACTCTCTGATACAAATTCAAACAGCATCTTAGAAAAAATAAAGTATAGGACATTATATAAAATTAGACTGCTATCTCCTATGGAGCTGTTGAGAATATGGATTGCTTTTCCCTGTGGATTTTTGTAGTGACACAGCGGATTCAAAGTTCTGTCAGGGTTGGGGAGATGATAACATTATTGCGTAAGTGAACATTAAAACAGAAGATGATGCTGGATTTACAGATTAGGAAAGGAGTGGTTATGCATATAACAATTTTAGTCATTACTTATGTAATGGTTCTAGTATACCCTAGAGTCAAAAGGAACACCGTATTTATGGAATGACTGGTAAGGAGGCAGACAGCAGAGCAGCCTTATTTTTCAAGGCCTTTTCAAGGCAACTGAAAGAAATTATAGAAATGGGAGGAGTAATCATGAAAAAATGTTCTTATTTATACCAAGAATAAGAAAAGGATAGATGGTATTCTGGGCAAAGCCAGTAGAAAAGCTTTTCAAGGGACAATAGACTATATAAATAATTGATGCAAAAACAAGTAAGGGAGAACAAGAAAACAAATCCAGTATCAAGAGTATCAAGCCAAAGATTGACTCTAGTAATTGCCACAAGGGTCACAGAGAGCTATCAGGGCTACTCATTCCCTAAGAAGGCCAGAGAGTCCAAGGAAAAGGACTTACCCGCTCTTCAGCTTCTGTCAGTACATTCATAGCTCTCATGTTGACATTTCTTCCTAGTTTCTCCTTCATTTCTTGCAACTTCTGAAGTCTCTGACCAGCTTCTTTTGGGTTGTTGGTTTTGAAATCATAGGCACTATTAGGTTGCCCAAAGAGGTGTTTCTCTGCATTAATCCAGTCATAGTCCTTCAACATTTTGGAAACCTAGCCACGGAGGATAATGGAGGAATCTATCATTGTTTACAAACCGACATTTAAAAACTAGTTTCTGGGGCACCTGGGTGGCTCGGTCAGTTAAGCGTCCGACTTCGGCTCAGGTCATGATCTCACGGTCCGTGAGTTCGAGCCCCACGTCGGGCTCTGTGCTGACCACTCGGAGCCTGGAGCCTGTTTCAGATTCTGTGTCTCCCTCTCTCTCTGCCCCTCCCCTGTTCATGCTCTGTCTCTCTCTGTCTCAAAAATAAACATTAAAAAAAAAAATTAAAAAACAAAAACAAAAACTAGTTTCTTAAATGTTTACTAATTTTAAGTATTTAGGAGAAAACCCCACAATGACTCATCTGCAAAAATGAGGTTCACTGTTAGTATAGGTTTACTATTAAGTATGAATATTTTTACCTAGAGAATAGGTTTAAAAAAAAGTGGATAGGAAAAAGATTATTTAAGCATTAAAAGAAAAGCTAGCTCAGAGAAATTTATACACGTAAATCATTTCCATTAGAATGAATATAAGATAAGCCTCCTTCAGATTTTACCAAACTCAATCTATTGCTTCAAAAATAATTTGTGAAAATTAAAATTCTCATAAGAATACTTAACTCACAGATTTGGTAAATTTGTGGAAGCCTAATTCCGACTGATTATAATTCTCTCTTTTTTTTAATTTTTAATGTTTTATTTTATTTTTGAGACCGAGACAGAGCATGAACGGGGGAGGGTCAGAGAGAGAGGGAGACACAGAATCTGAAGCAGGCTCCAGGCTCTGAGCTGTCAGCACAGAGCCCGACGCGGGGCTCGAACTCACAGTCTCACATGACTGTGAGATCATGACCTGAGCCGAAGTCGGAAGCTCAACCGACTGAGCCACCCAGGCGCCCCTGACTGATTAAAATTCTAAAATATACTAGGTAAATAAAAAGCTGCTCTAAACTTTGACTCCATTGCCTAGTCACCCTCTTTTGACAAGGCACAGTAATGTATTTCTTTATATGGTAAAAAAGAGTCAAAAAAAATTTTTAGATTATAGTGCTTAAAGAAGACTTTCTTCAACTAAAATTGTTCAAGGTTGGTTCTGACTGATAGAGTCTAATCCTTGTCAGTCTGTTTATCCTTATTAATTCCAGGGGAACGGTCTCACCTCCAGGCTCCAAAGATGATCATTTCCAATCTACCTTCCCTGCTGATCCATAGGGTCAATGAAAGCATTCTGGGTACATGTTGCTCATCCTTATCATTAGTGCCTGGCCTACTACTATCTGATACTAGTTGGTATGTAATTAATATTTGACAAACTATAGACTTCAAAGAATCCTGGACTTTTTAGCAGTTCCACTTTTAACTCTCCTTTTCACCTTAACCGTAAATAAAATCCCCTAGCAATCACCACTACTAGCACTTTCAATTACCAAAAACCTATTAACAGTAATATTAACATTGGTAACATTTCAGTGAATCCACTAATACTAGGCTACCAGGCTAATGGAAAATCAATACAAAAAAATATTAGGAAATTAGTGATGTGGCTATGAAAAAAAATTTTCTTTAAGTGTGAGCCTGAACAGGCACACAACACAGGGCTCTTTCAGAGGGTGGGGTGACTATTTTGTATGTTCTGACTTTTTTGAAGTTAAATCTCTTATAAAGATGCTAAAAAGATTTAAAAGGCATCAAACGGTTACACACTCGTAAGAAAACATGATGGGCAAATTACTAAGATTTCATGAGTGCAGCCGCCTCTTAACCAAGCAGCGAATTTCTGCAAAAGCATGTATTCTCTTTAATGTTTACTTATTTTTGAGGGGGATGGGAGGGATAGAGAGAGGTGGTGAAAGACAATCCTAAGCAGACTCCCCATTGTCAGCAGAGAGCCCGATGTGGGGCTCGAACTCATGAACTGTGAGATCATGACCTGAGAGGAAACCAAGAGTCAGACGCTTAACCGACTGAGTCACCCAGGTGCCCCAGAAAGAAACTTTCAGGAGTGAACAAAAAACTGAGATAACTTCAAAAAAGACAGCTGCTAGCAAAACATCAGATTTCAGATGAGGCTGCAAAATTGACGATGCTGATCCTCTTAAGGACATCTGGAAGCCAATTAAGTCCTGGTTTTGGAAGTTGCCTGTAAATATATATCGTTTACCTTATTTCAAAATAAATTGAAAACTCACAGGCAACAAAATATATAATCACAACTAATATATTAATCTGAATATCTGGGGATTAAAAAATGGTTAGTTCTATGGGAGACCACTGAAACATCTTATACATAGGAATAAATACCTGAAATTTAGAAAGATTTATGCCAGGTGGTAAAAATAAGCATTGCTGAGAAGCCGTTAAAATAGCAGTAAGCCTCAAAATTCTGTTATACCGCATTTCTGCCATTTATACTGAATTCTCCATTGAGCAGTTTACCAGAATATCTCAACAACTCAGAAGCAAAAATCTGATTACGGGTAGAAATAAACAACACAAACGTGCCTTTGCAGCAGCATCTTCAGCTTCCCGTTTATGTTTGCTGATGTTGTGGTCCAGTTCCTTAATTTTAAGCTGAGAATCATTGTTTTGTTCCTTGTGTGTTGCAACTTCAGCATATTTAGCTTTAATTACATTGTCTTGGGCTGTTATCACTTCTTTTTGCTTGGTCACCTCTTCTTGAGCTTTATTTACGGACTCCTGGAACAAATAGAAGATGATATATAGCAAAGTAATGTGGGCATATTTTTAGTTTATTAAAAGATCATTTAAAAAGCGTCTGGGCAAGATGGCAATGTGATTACAGGCAGATGGTCACCTAACCCTCTACATTGTATATCCCCATTAAAATGACTAATTAATTTGCATACAGGAGAAAACTTGTTCTATCACTAGAAAAAAGATGGGATACAGTGTTCGTGCTGGAAGCAACAAAGTTTCTGGGGATACAGTGAACTACAGGAAACTGACTTGTGAGGTCTCAGTAAAGTGGCATTTCTGGGTAGTTAACAAGAAGATACTATGCCAGATCCCCACATGTCATTTATCAGGAAGGGAAGGATGTAGGCCGGGTTTTCTGCTCTTCCCTTTGTAGATATAAGCCATATTTATCGGTGCAACAGAAGGTCATAATGTTTGGTTCTAGCACAAGGGGCAAAACAGAAAAATACAAGAAACTTTTTTCGATAAATAGATTTGTGGCACAAAGAAAAACTTTGTTGCTTTGACTTTGAATATCCCCCTACCTCCCAAGGTTGGAGCTACTCAATGTCAGAAGTGGTAATTGTAACTGCAATTCAGTCTATCACCAACCTGCCCTGCAAATCCCATTGCTTCACCCAAATCTTGAAAGAACTCACACAAATATCTAAACCAAAAAAACCTAGTTCAACCCATATTTAGGTAGGGGGAAAACCAAAGTAGGACAACCTGCTTTAAGTTTCTGAGGAAGAATGGATCTTCATGATGCAAACCACAAGGAAAAATTTAGGAATGTTTTTAGGCATGCTCATAAGGAAACAAGATGAGCAACAAACAATACCTGATGTTATGGTTAGGGTACTCAAAGTGCCTTAATTTCCCTATAATGTTTAATCTGTGTCATCAGAGGTCTTTTGAGGAAAGAAAATAAAACATGACATTCATATAAAAACCTGAAGATATTTTAGCTTTTTGAAACCTGTGAAGAGAAACTGAAAAATACTCTGCTTAAGATATTAACCAAAGGGAAAAATAAGTTTATTAACTAACACTGTATCTTTAAAAAAAAAAAAAAAAAGTGTTTATGAAGAAGATTCTCTCATGCCTACAGGTTAAAAACTGCAATGCAATTTTCACTGTTTTAACCTTTTTTTACAATGATAGGAAATCTGTTACTTAAGATTGAACAGAAATGAAATTTTAGTTTTGTTATCTAATTAGTAGGTAGTTTCTTTTCTTAGTTCCCTGGGAGTTTCCTTTGATATTCTTATCTGCAAAGGAAACAATTTAGAATGCAGAGCCCAAAAAAACAACCTTTAACAACCAAGTGATCTATTTTATACTTCTCCATAAAGAGAAATGGAAGTATGTACACGTTCGGACTTTATTTAGATCGGGAAAGGCGTAGCTTATTTATTTTCACATTTATCTTTAAAAACATATCTAACTTAAAATTCTACAACATGATGTCCATGAAAGACAGCAAAAATATGCATGGGAAAAATGAGATTAAGACAACAAATCAGAAGGGAACTAAAAATATTTTTAAAAACTAAAATTTACTTTGGAGGCAAAATAGAAACTGAACAGAAACTAAAAAAATTAATGAGTAACACAGAACACAAAGCTGAAAAGCATTTTGATCTTAACTTCAAAAAAAGTAGTTAAAAACTGTTCTATTGATTTGATAAATAATGGGTTAAAAACAAAAAACTTTAATTTATCCATGAAGAGAATCAAGAGGAAAGACCTACTTTCCAAAAACACCACAGGCTACAACAATTACAACAATCATATCAAAGGAAAACATAAAAGCATGTAGAGGACACAAATAAGACAAAAATACCACACTGAAAACTGAATGGAACTACCCTGTTGAAAGCTATTACATTCAGTTAACATAAAAATCAATGTTAGTTACAAATGGTATCAATTAGCAACATGAAACAAAACTTAAAAAACATGATGAGTGTAGTCAGTGGTACTGTATATTTAAAAGTTGCTGAGACAGTAGATCTTAAAAGTTCACATCACAAAAAATATTTGTAACTGTGTGGTGAGGGATTAACTAGATTTATGGGTTGGTCTTTTTGCAACATATACAAATAACAAATCATTATGTTGTATACTTGAAATTAATATAGATCAATTATACCTCAATATGAAACAAAGCAATTCAAAGACAAAATCAAAGAAAGGGGCAAAAGAGTTTCCAATATTCATTAGGGACAATCTCTAATAAAGATATACCACAGTATGAATTTGCAGGTGACAGAATGTCTTCATAACATTTGAAATACCCTCAGTCCTAAATCCATCCTTCACTTCCCTGCTTCTGATAGAACATTTCTCCCCACCCTCAGCCCTAAGGGTGGTAGTGGCTATTCCCTGTAAGGGCTGTTCCTATATAATTTAGAATTCTCTTTATTCTTTAGTGATCATCCCTTATCATTCCAAACTCCTACTGTAGTTAAATTTTTTATTTAAACTCTGCCTGTTCAAATTACTGTGTAGTTTTCGTCTTCTGAGTAGACCCAAATTAAAACAATTAGTAATATTATTTCAGGACTCTTTCTGGATCAGGAATCATCATTTTTGCCTCTCATCAAGACAAGAATGAAGAGGGGCACCTGGGTGGTTCAGTCGGTTAAGCGTCCGACTCTTCATTTCGGCTCAGGTCATGATCTCAGGGTTTGTGAGTTTGAGCCCCACATCAGACTCTGCTTGAGATTCTCACTCTCTGCCCCTCCCCCACTCATGCTCTTTCTCTCTCTCAATAAGCAAAGAATGAAGAGATCAAGACTTCTAAAGTCAAACATCTTCAAGCCAATATTTCATAAGTGGATTAACATTTGTAATTTCTCCAGCATGGTAAGTACCTTATTTTTAGCCACCTCAGCTGCCATTACTTCAATCTGACCTTCATAGGATTTGATAGCTTCATTTACAGCTTCAAGCTGTTGTTTATAGGATGCATGCTCTCTCTTGAGCTCTTCCAGCTCCAGAGTGATAGCTTCAACTTCCTAAAAGAATGTTATTCAGACATTCAACAGACTATTAACTACTGAAAAATAGATACATGTCAACAAAATTATTAAGATTCCCATGCAAGTAACACCCACAGCTTATTCAACTACCAAAACACATGTAAGCTGCTTCTCCAGAAGAAGGGAGGAGAAAGGAAATTTATTTTCCTTTAGTTAAACATTACAAATGTATGTACAGTTTTTACAGGTTCAAAGAACTGAGCATAAACTGTTTATTTTGTTATTCCTACAGGGAAAAACAATCTAGAATTCCACGTAACAGATAAATTAGCAAAGGAAAAGCCTTTTTTAAATGTCAAAAAAACCCAGCTGCTCAATTTTCTTCTTTCCCTCTATAGCCTTTAGTTTGTTAGAAAATACTTTGTGCAGCTATTTAGTGACAGAATATGAAGAAAAGCAGATTTAAATAGAATCATATAGAAAAGTGATGTAGAACAAAGCCTTTGGAGGCAGAAAAGGCTAGGTTCAAATTCCATCTGTGGCACTATCAAAAGATAAAATCAGGTATCACCAGTCTACAACTGAATGGTACTTTGTAAATATAACATGCTTTGTCATATATCAATCTTTCACAGGATCCATTCATAGATGATCACCAAATAGAAATGTCAACACTTGAAGCTGATAGGACATACCTCCACCGCATGACATAAGCTTTGGTCTACTCTTAAGTGCAGCATTTACCAAAAGGCAATTTTGCTCTTTCTCTAAAATTAGAAAGACAATGCAACCTATCCGTACCATTATGACATTCCATTACAGGGTTTTCAGAAAGGAATGTTTTAATTTGACTCATAGGACGCATAATTATTTCCTAAAGAAGCATACTGTGCTTTTAGATTTTGTGATGAACACTGATGAGTGAGGCTAACCCAAGATGCTCTACCACCTTCAGCTCTATACTGATGTTAAAGATTGGTTCCATTTCAAGAAAGGTATTACCTGTTGTTTTTCTTTCATTTTCTTGCTAGAAGCATCTGCTTTTGTTTTGGCAAAATCCAGTTTTTTCTGAGCATCCTTCAGTTCTCTCTCTCTTTCAGCTTCTGCATTTTTCATTTTATTCTCCAATACTTCATATTTTTCTTCTGCTTTTTTCTGAATTTCTTTGGTGTTTTTTAAAGTCTCCTCACTTTCCTCTGCATCATAAAGCAGGCAAATGTAGCTAAATGAGGTCCTTGAACTATTAGCAGTTATAGGCAATGGTTTATGAGTGCCTTATGAATTCACCTTTTAATAGAAGATATGATCTAAAGAATTTAGGCTAATATTTTAAAAAACTGTTCCAACCTTATTCCAGAAATGCTACGTTGAAACATAAACCCTGCCTAAGAACCACACTTGAATTATCTAAAGACTATGAGGAAATTATTTCCCAGCCTATGAAACTGAGTAACAAAGTTTGTCTTTAACTTATTAAAAAGATCACAGATCACCTTTTAATATACTTGTAATATGCTTCCTAAGCCAGAATCAAGAGTATAACTATGGTATTTCTCCTTTACTTAGTGGACAAAAAGCTTAATTTCATAAACAAACTTACATTGTATTCTTTGCCTATTTAGCTCTAATTTGTACAGGAAAAAAAGCAAGATAAAATGAGTAGATTAGTGTCACAATTGCCATACACTGTGTTAGAATGCAGATACAAATACAACCCTGGAGACCATTAACTACATAATGTCCTAAGCTACTTTTCAGTGCACAATATCACTGCAAATAAAAATCAAAGAAAAAATTTAAAAAGTACCTTAAAACAAATTAACATGGAAATACAACATACCAAAACTTAATGGGATGCAGCAAATGCAGTTCTAAGAGTGAAGTTTATAGTGCTGCCTCCATCAAGGAAGGAGAAAAATCTCAAAAAACCTGACACATAAAGGAACTAAAAAGCAAAAAACAAAGCTGAAGGTTAGTAGAAGGAAGGAAATAAAGATCAAAGCAAAAGTAAAATGAAAGAGACTAAAAGATAATAGAAAAGATTAATGAAAGTGAAAGCTACTTCTCAGAAAGAATTGATACACCTCATGCCAGCCTAAGAACAAGAGAGGAATCAAGTAAAATCAGAAAAACGAGGGAGACACGACAACTGCTACCACAGAAACAGAGGATCCCAAGAGAGTATTATAAACAATTATATGCCAACAAATTGGACAACCTAGAAGAAACAATAATTCCCAGATATCTACAACCTACGAAGACAATCATAAGAAACAGAAAACCTGAACAGACCAATTATTAACAAGGAGACAGAATCAGTAATCAAAAATCTCTGTTTAACAAACAAAAGTCCAGCACCAGAAGGCTTCACTGGTGAATTCAGTCTCTCAAAGCACAGAAGAGGAGGGCACACTTCTAAACTCATTCTATTAAGGCCAGCATTATCCTGATACCAAAACCAGAGGACACCAGAGGAAAAAAGTTACTGCCTAATATCCCTGATGAACACAAACACAAAAATCTTCAACAGGTATCAGCAAGCTGAATTAAAGAATACATTAAAAGGATGACACACCATGATCAAATGGGATTTATTTCAAAGATGCAAGGCTGGTTTAACATCTGCAACCAATGGGCTACACCACATTAACCAAATGAAGGATAAAAAGCATGTTCTCAATAGGTGCAGAAAAAGCTTAGACCAATTTCAACATCCATTTATGATAAAACTGAAGCCCACAGCTAACATCATACCCTATCTACAGAAGCTGAAAATTTTTCCTCTAAGATCAGAAACAAGTCAAGACTGACTCCATTTTTATTCAACATAGTCCTTAAGTCCTACTTAGAGCAATGTGGCAAAAACAGAAAAAAAAAAAAAAAAAAAAAAGAAAGAAAAAAAGAGAAAGGCATCCAAATTCAAAAGGAGTAAAACTTTCTCTAGATGATCTATTATATATAGAAAACCCTAAAGATTCCACTAAAAAACTGTTAGAATAGACAAATTCTGTAAAGTTGCAGGATATGAAATCAATGTAAAAAAATCTGTTGCATTTCTATACAATAATAAGTATCAGAGAAAGTAAGAAAATAATCCTACTTATAATTACATCAAAAAGAATAAAATACCTAGGAATAAATTTAACCAAGAAGGTAGAAAGAACTGTACACATAAAGCTATAATGCACTTATTGATAAAACAAACTGAAAAAGACACAAATAAATGGAAAGATATTCAGTGCTCATGGACTGGAAGAATACTGTTAACATGTCCATACTATCCAAAGCAATCTACAGATCTGTTAAAAATCCCTATCAAAATTCTAATGGCATTTTTTCAGAAACAAACGAATCCTAAAATCTGTATGGAATAGCCAAAGCCATCTTAAGAATAACAAAGGCAGAGGCATCACACTCCTTATTTTAAATTATATTACAAAGCTATAGTAATCAAAACAGTATGGAATTGGCATTAAAAATAGACACACCAGGAGGGGTTGTGGGAGGGGGAATGGGCTAGATGGGAAGGGGCATTAAGGAATCTACTCCTGAAATCATTGTTGCACTATATGCTAATTTGGATGTAAATTAAAAAAAATAAAATTATAAAAAAAAGACACACCAATCAATGGAACAAAACAGAGCCCAGACATAAATGGTCATAAACCCATGCATGAATGGTCAAAGGAGCCAAGAACATACAATGAAGAAGGAAGTTTCTTCAATTAATGGTGCTTAGAAAACTGGACAGCCACATGCAAAAGAATGCCACTGCACCATTATCTTATACTACATATCAAAATTAACTCAATAGGTTAAAGACCTGAATGTAAGTCCTGAAACCACAAAACTCCTAGAAGAAAACATAAGTGATAAACTCCTTGACACTGGTCTTAACAGTGATTTTTTTTTGGACTTCACACCAAAAGCAAACACAACAAAAGCAAAAATAACTGGGACAATTATCAAACTAAAAAGTTTCTGTAGAGCAACAAAATGAAAAGACAACATAATTAATGGGAGAAAATATTTGCAAATCATATCAATGAGAGGTTAACAACCAAAATATGTAAGAAACTCCTACAACTCAAAAGAAAAAGCCAAACAGTCTGATTAAAAAACGGGTAGAGTATCTGAATAGACCCTTTTCTACAGAAGATACAGTCACCCGGTACATGAAAAGATGCTCAACATCACTAAGCATCAGGGAAATGCAAATCAAAATCACAATAAGATAGATACATGTTAGAAGGGCTATTATAAAAAAAAAAAACAAGAAATAACAAGTGTCAGAGATGATGTGGAGAAAAGGGAATCCCTCATGCACTGTTGGGAGGAATGCAAATTACTGCAGCAACTATGTTAAACGGTATGGAGGTTCCACAAAAAATTAAAAATAGATATGATGTAAAGGTTCTACTCCTGGGTATTTGAAGAAAACAAAAACAGTAACTCAAAAATATATACACACCACAATGTTCACTACAGCATTATTTACAATAGCCAAGATACGGAAACAACTTAGGTAAGCATCTACTCATGGATAATGGGTAAAGAAAATGTGTGTGTATATATAATGGAATATTACTCAGCTATAAAAAAAGAATGAGATCTTGCCATTTGCAAAAACATGGATGGACCCAAAGCCATTATACTAAATGAAAAAAAGAGAAAGATAAATACCATATAATATCACTTACATGTGGAATCTTAACCAATTAAAAAAATCTTAGTACAGATAACAGATTGGTGGTTGCCAGAGGTAGGGGTTAAACAAAATGGGTAAATTTTTTAAATTTTATAAAAAGGAAAGAAAATATTAGTGGGTAATAGGTAGGTGGATATTGTCCTATGGAATGAGAAAAACTAAAACTACCATATACAATTAAATTCTAATTAAAAGTGTAAGACAAGTTCTTAAAATGAGGGTTCTGTAGAAGCAGCTATAAATTGAATTAAACATTAAAAGTTTCTGTTTAACAAAAATACTATGAACAAAATTAAAAGACAAGCACATAAACCAAAAGATATTCATAATGCAGATAATCTATAAGAAATCGTAACTCTTAAGTATGAGAACAATAGAAACAAACCATAAGCAAGTCAATAGGAAAAATGGTTGAAAGAAGTAGAATATTCACAGAAGTAGAAACCAAAAGGTCTGAGGAACAGATCAAATAGATTCTAGGCTTCCCCTGCAATAACTGCAGGTGAAAATAGTAATGTGCTACCTCTTTCTAACAATCACATTGGAGATATTTTAAAGACTTTCTAGAAAAGAAAGGATTTAGAGAACTGACAACTTTCATATGCCACTGGTGGAAATGTATACTGCTCCAAATGGGCAGAACTTGGCAATATAATAATAGTATCTAATAATTAAAATATTTAAGGTAACTAATTCAAATAAATATATAATAAAGATGAGATCTAAATATCTAAAGTAAGGTTATCAGTATAAACAGAGGAAGCACAGAATGTTTTTATCTTACCAATGGTTTTTTTAAGGGCGTCTAATTCTTCTTGTTGCTTGTGATAGGAGCTTTGCTGGAGCTTGGTTTGTAATAAATCTGCCTCCTCAGTTTTCATCTCCCACTGCTGTTTTAGTTGGCGATACCTTAGAAAAAGAGAGGTTTACAATAAATGATCACAACTTTTCTGATATTTGAGACATGCATTCAAACAATAGGCTCTTATCTAAAATAAACTCACATACAATATAAACAATTTTTTTTATGTGTATTTATTTCTGAGACAGAGAGAGACAGAGCATGAGTGGGGAGGGGCAGAGAGAGAGGGAGACACTGAATCCGAAGCAGGCTCCAGACTCTGAGCTGTCAGCAGAGCCTGACGTGGGGCTCGAACTCACAAACCATGCGATCATGACCTGAGCTGAAGTCGGTTGCTCAACCGACTGAGCCACCCAGGTGCCCCTCAATATGAACAATGTTAAGATGCCACTGATTACAAGAATAGTTTTGAAGACTCAGTTTTTGAGGAATCAAATTCAAGTCTGATTTGATCACCGAAGGTAAACGACTCTAAATGGCCAAGGCTGACAACTATTTACAGAAATATTCTTAATTTTAGAAAGCACTAAATATAACCTTTAAATAAATAGGTTTCCTTAAAATTGGTCTCTTCTACTGAGCCTTACCAAGAAGAAAAACTCCAAATTCCACAACAGCTTCCCACAAGAATACATTAATATGCAACAATCACACAAAATTTTAAAAATCTAGTTATCAATTCCCATTTTTAAATAATAATAAAAAGTTCCCCCCAACATTCTGTAATGAGACTGATAGTTTTAAAAGACCTAGTACTGAACTAAACATTACATTGTGCTCTTCTTGCAAACCCTGTAATCTAGCCCATTTCTAGCTGCTTAATATTTTCTTTGGAAGGTATTTAGCTAATTCAGCCGCAGTGAAATATCAAGTTGTAATAAATTCACAAGGTAGCTTGACACTAGAAATTCATGAGGTCTGAGGAAAAAGGAAGCAACTTATAAAACATAAATACTCCCTTGAGTATTCTTGGCTGAGAATGCTTGACAGCAATTAAAACTGTAATTTTAAAGCCATTTTTCAATTCATTTAAAAATGGGGAGTATAGAAACTTGAAAAAAAAAAAAAGATAAAAGCTATTTTCCTGATATGGTCTGTGAAAGAATGGCTTTAGTTGATACTTCCACTCTCATATTTTTAAAAATCTATTTCCTTTCCTTGACCTCAATGCCACTATCAGTCCACAAGACAACTCTACAAAATAAATGATGCAATACTACTGAATAAAGGTAACAGCACCAAGCCAAATGCCAGCTGCAAACTCATTGCCTTGCCAAAGTTTCCACAGATATTCACTTTTTGGTAATTTATGTTAAAGAAGGTAAAAGCAGGCTTTGTATGTATATGTTTGAGAGTGGACATTTTGATATAATATCTATGTTGGAATGACCACTGTGACTAATTATGAGCATCTCTTCTATACATATAATATTCCAAAAAAGTCTTGGCAACATTCTAAGTTTTGATAATTTCAGAAGATGAATGTTTAAAATTTACAAAACCATATATATTTTGAAGTTTATTTATATATGATTTCTAACCTTTGTTCAGTATTGTGAATTCTGAATAAAATGTCTGATTTTAATTTTAACTCAGTTCCCATTTGTCATCTTTGGAGACTGTAGGTTTGTGGCATTTTTCCTCTTAGAACTCAGTGTTACCTAACATGTTTTACCAATTTAACTTTGAAAGCAAGAAGAAGGAAGAGATTTATCTGTTTGGTTCGCTGCTGTATTCCCAGCTCCTACAAGAGTACTTGGCACTGACGTTAAGTGATGAAAAGATACATGAGATAGCATGACGCCAATTAAAAAAAAAAAAAAAAAATGTATCTACCTGTATCATACACAAACAGAAGTAATATTGAAAGGTACACATACATATGCATACCCATACCCCTACAGAAGAAACACAGTAAGGAAACACTTTAACAGTGACTTTCTTACATGCCTCAGTAGGCAGCTCAGTGATCTTTAATAATCTATAGGATAGCCACGATGCTACTAAACTTAATGTTGGTATCTGATCAATGCTACATTGTGTATCATTTCAAATCAAAGACTCCAGTACCCTCTGGTATCAACATCCAGAGTATGGATTTCCCCACCAATCCCAGTAGAATGTTAACAGTGTATCTCAACAGGGAAAGAAAATATTTGGCTGATGTTTTTTCTTCCTTTTAATTAGCTTTCCCTAATTTCTTATAACAATGACATTATTCTTATCAGAAAAAGCTAACTGATAAAAGTCAGAAGTTGTATTTCTTTAGCTAAAATTCTTTCATCTTCTACCATGCAAATCTTTGACCAAAAAGAAACTTAAAAATACAACTTAATTCAACAGAAGTCTTACTTTTCAGCTGTGTTTTTAAGACCTGCTAATTCCTCATCTAGAGCCTGTAGCTCATTCTCCTTAATTCTCAGCTCATCTTGAACACCTTTGAGTTCTTGAAACTTGGTTAAAATAGAAGCTGCCTGGGATCGAGCACCTGATTGAAGCAAATTGAAACAGACCTTAGTCATTAAGTTACCACATATTTAGTAAACAATAAAAAAATTTCTGAGAATTATACTTGAAAAGATTCAACAGCAAATCTTTTATAGTGAGCTTATGAAGATACAGATTTCAATGCATCATTGGAATCTCAGGACATACATACTTGATAAGAAATACTTCTAAGAAGATGTGATGGATTATTCATTCAAATAATCACTGCCCCTGCCTTCTAGGCCCACCACTCCCAGGGCCACTAATCTCTCCGATAGTATCAGCTTAGCCACGTGATTGGCTCTGGCCAATGAAATGAAAAATGTGCCTTTTTTGAAAGTAAGCTTAAAAGGCAGCACATAATTCATCATTTGTCTCCTCTCTCCCATGAGAAAACCATGTTCAAAGTAAAGGCTATTTTTCCTTCAGTCTGGGTCCCACAATGAGAATAACACTGAACAGAAATAACTGATCTACAGGTAAAGAAGCATAATTATTGAATGAACTTGTAAACCATTGGGAAGCAGGTAAATTGGTTTCACTTTACAAACAACTGTGAATGTCTGACAATACTAGGTTACATTGGCAAGAATACTCTAGGTTTGATGGGAGAATACAAAAGTCAATTAGCAATGCTATTATGAGCACTTTGTTATTTGTTAATATGATAAAGAGTTGCATATTTGCCATTCCTAAGTAGGAACTTCAAGAAAATCCAAATCAATGAAATCTAAAGTTTCTCCTATTTTAGATACTTAATATTTGATCTCTCTTTATCCTCCAATTGCAGATACTAATCCTCTTATTGTATTCTTTGTTGGCTATTGTTTTCTTGGCCTAGAAAGAAATTATGTCACTTAGTATCTTAACAGGCATTATTCAGTCTCTTGGTTTGGTTAAACGCACAAACTGTAAAAACAGACTACTTGAATTCAAATCCTGGGCTTTGCCACTTACCAGCAAGTTATTTCACTGCATACTGGAGATGACAGTAATATACTCCCCATATAGTTGCTATAAGGATGAAAAAGCACTGAGAACAGATCTTCATTAAAGGATAAAAATGTCCTCTATCTGCATTGCCCAGTTACCCATTAACTATTAATGGTCACTGGGTCCTTGAATGTGACTAGTACAATCGAGGTTATTATTTTTATTTATCTTATTTATTTATTTATTTATTTATTTATTATTATTATTTTTTTAAAGTTTATTTATTTTTGGGACAGAGACAGACAGAGCATGAACGGGGGAGGGGCAGAGAGAGAGGGAGACACAGAAATCGGAAACAGGCTCCAGGCTCCGAGCCATCAGCCCAGAGCCTGACGCGGGGCTCGAACTCACGGACCGCCAGATCGTGACCTGGCTGAAGTCGGACGCTTAACCGACTGCGCCACCCAGGCGCCCCTATTTATCTTATTTAAATGTAAACAGCCACGTATGGCTACTGTACTGGACAGCACAGTCTTACAGTGTTGCCTAGTACTAAGTACTATTCAGTCTGTTATTACTCGACCACTCAACATAGATCTGCAAATTCAATGTGACAAACATAAGAAGAATATGATCATTATCTTATTCTCAAGGGTAGATTTAATTTTTTCTTTTACTTTTGAAAGGAGAAGTGACATACAAAAATTAGAAGTTAGTGTTTCCTGATGAAGTGGGCAAAGTAAAAATGTACTGAATAAAAAAATTTCCCAGTGGCTAGAATATCCTAATAGGGCAAAATGCAAGAAAAACAAAATAAAAACAAAACAGGAACAGACTACATGAGAAGAACAGAAGAAAGCAATACTATTGATTACTAAGCTGTGAGCTCCTTGAGGGCTATGACACTTTATAATTTCTCAGTATTATTAAGTAGCTGTGACATAGTAGGTATTCAAAAGAAAACCCAATTCTTAAATTAGGAATAGAACTCTGGATTAAGTCATTCCAAACCCACACTTTCCTATTTTAAAAACAAAACAACAAAAACCCCCATCCTATTTACCACACAGAATTTTGAGGACAAAATGATATAAAACCTACCTTCAAGATTTGTGGGGAAGATGGAAGCAGAGTAGGAAGACCCTAGGCTCACCTCGGCCCCTGAATCAAATCAAATCACCTGAAATATCCCAGAAATTGACCTGAACTGCAGAAGAAACTCCACAAGGAAAGGCAGAGAAGAGACCACATCAAAGAAGGCAGGAAGTGTAGACACAGTTTGGGAGAGAAACAGATTGTGGCCACTGTGGTGGGGTGGGAGCTGCAGTCACAGAGACGCACGAGCACATAGGGGAGGCCAAGCAGAGAATACAAATCCCTGTAGCAATTGGCTTCAAAAGAAAGAGGGACCAAATTTTGTGAGTTGTGGCAACCAGTGGGGATTAAAACCTGGAGTTCTAAAGGTCAGCATGCTTGGCTATGGGAAAGCCCCAAGGGTACTGGAGCCCCTCTTTGGAGACACAGTGGGGCAAACAGCCTGCTACAAACAGTATGGTAACTGCCTTCTGAAGAGCATCTGGGGCACATGGTGGGGAGGCTGTGAGCTCATCTGGAAGCTTGTCCCAGAGAGGCAGCATTCACAGAGAGATCCCTTTAGGACAAAGAACTAGCAGGTGCCATTTCCCTCCCTGCTCCTCAGCATAAACACAGGGCCATCTGTGGAAACCAATACAGCACAGACACTTGCTACCTAACATGCTTATATCATGTTCCATCTCCCATGCTCAGGTAGATGCACCCTTCCCAGTCATGCTTGCCTCAAGTCCCATCACTGTAGGCTCCTACCCCCAAAAGACCAGTCCAACCCTTGCCAACACATATCTCCAGACATAGGAGTTTAAAATTTTTTTTTAATGTTTATTTATTATTGAGAGACAGACACAGAGCTTCAGCAGGGGAGGGGTAGAGAGAGGGAAGACACAATCTGAAGTAGGCTCCAAGCTCTGAGCTGTCAGCACAGAGCCCGACGCAGGGCTCAAACTCAAGAACTGAGATCATGACCTGAGCCGAAGTCGGTCGCCCAACCAACTGAGCCACCCAGGTGCCCCTCCAAACCTATGAGATTTATGCAGCCTCGACTCCACTGGTAATAGGTCTCATTTCACAAGGAGACTAGAGCATACCTAGTTAATAAAATGCTTCACATTCAGGCCAGAGACCAAACACTGACCATGACAGGCAAAAAGAGCTGCTGTAGACCACTGGCCTGAAGGATAAAGAGGCCAGTACACAACAGCAGAACGTACACAGGACACACTGTAGATACTCCCAGAAACTCCAAACCTGGAGAACAGGGGATGCTATACTCCAGGGAACTCTTCTCCATCAGGCCATTACCATTAAGAACAGAAGATGTAACTGACTTTCCTAACACATGGAAACAGGTAGAGACTTAGACAAAATGAGAAGACATAGGAATTTATCCTAAATGAAAGAACATGACAATACCACAGCCAGAGACCCAAACAAAACACATACAAGTAACATGACTGATAGAAAACTTAAAGTAATAATCATAAAGATACTGCACTTGAGAAAAAAGTGGAAGACATCAGTGAGACCCTTAATACAGAGATAAAAAGAACCAATCAGTGATGAAGAGTGCAATAAATGAGATTACAAACACCCATGATGCAATGGAAGAGAAACAAATTAATTACCTAGAAGACAGAGGGGTGGAAAATAATCAAACTGAACAGAAGTGAGATAAAAGAATTATTCAACAAGTGAGTATACTAAGGGAACTCAGTGACCCCATCAAATGTAATATTATTTGAATGGTAGGGATCCCAAAAGAATAAGACAGAGAAAAGGGGGCAGAAATTTTGAAGAAATAATACCTGAAGACTTCACTAATCTGGGGAAGGAAACATGTCTACTTCCAAGAGACACGGAGAACCCCCAACAGAATCCACAAAAGCAGATTCACACAAAGATATATTGTAATTAAAATGTCAACATGTAGTGATAAACAATTTTAAAAAGGAGCAAGACAAAAAATGACAGTAACATACAAGGGAAACCCCATAAGGCTATCAGCAGCTTTCTTAGCAGAAACTTTGCAGGCCAGAAGGGAGTGGCCTAACACACTAAAAGTGCTGAATGGGAAAAATAGGCAGCCAAGAACACTTTATGAAGCAAGGCTATCATTCAGAATAGAAGGAAAAATAGTTTCCCAGAGAAACAAAAATGAAAGGAGTTCATGACCACTAAACCAGACCTGCAGGAAACTGACTGGAAAGGAAAGACCAAAAGTGACCATATGTAAGCGGGAGACACAGAAGTTACAAAAATAAGTATTTCTGTAGAAAATCAGTCAAAGAATTCACAAAATACAAAGATGTAAAATGTGACACTAAATACCTAAAAGGTGGGGAGGAGAGCAGTAAAGAATGGGTTCAAACTTAAGGAAATCACATAACATAGACTGCTATATGCAAAAGACGTTATATACAAATCTAATGGTATCCAAATAGAAAAGTAGAAATAGACATGCAAAGGATAAAGAACAAAGAATGCAAATATAGCACTAAAGAAAACCAGCACACCATGAAAGAGGAGAAAGCATGAGGGAAAAACTTCAGAAACAAAACGACAATAAGTACCTACGTGTCAATATTTACTTTGAATGTAAATGGACTAAACGCTCCAATCAAAAGACACAGGGGGACAGAATGCAAAAAAGACCCAACTATATGCTGCCTACAAGAGACACATTTCAGGGGCACCTGTGTGGCTCAGTCAGTTAAGCATCTGACTTGGGCTCAGGTCATGATCTCACGGTTCTTGAGTTCAAGCCCCATGTTGGACTCTGTGCTGACAGCATGGGGCCTGGAGCCTGCTTCAGATTCTTGTCTCCCTCTCTCTCTCTCTCGCTCTCTCTCTCTCTCTCTCTCTCTGCCCCTCCCCCACTCAGCCTCTCTCTCTCTCTCTCAAAAATAAACATTTAAAAAAAAAAAAAGAGAGACACATTTCAGACCTAAAGACACCTGAAGGTTGAGAATGAGAGAACGGAGAGACATTTATCATGTAAATGGATGTCAAAAAAAGCCTAAGTAGACATATTTATATCAGACAAAATAGATTTTAAAACAAAGACTGTAACGAGAGACAAAGAGGGACACTATATAATAAGAAAAGCAACTATCCAACAAGGAGACATAACAATTTTAAATATTTATGCACTCAACATGAGAATACCCAAATATAAAAAATAGTTAATAACAACATAAAGGAATTAATCAATAGTCATACGATAATAGTAGCGGATTTTAGCACCCCACTAATGTCAATGGAAAGATCAAAAAATCCACAAGGAAACAGTGGCTTTGAATGACACACTGGATCAGATGGATTTAACAAATATATTTAGAACATTCCATCCTAAATAGCAGAATACACATTCATTTCAGGTACAAATGGAAAATTCTCCAGAACAGATCACATATTAGGCCACAAAAGAAGTCTCAACAAATTCAAAAAGACTTAAGTCATATCATGCATCTTTTCTGACCACAATGCTATGAAACTAGAAATCAACCACATGAAAAAGTCTAGAAAGAACAATAAATATATGGAAGATTAAAACATGCTACTAAATTATGAATAGGTCAGCCGAGAAATCAAGGAAGAAATCCTAAAATACATGGAAACAAATGAAAATAAAAACAGTCCAAAACCTTTGGGATGCAGCAAAAGCAGCTCTAAGAGGAAGTTTAGGGCAATACAGGGCAACTTCAAGAAGCAAAAAAAAAACAAAAAAAAAACAAAAAAAACTCAAACAACTATTTCCAAAGGAGCTAAAGAAAGAAAAAACAAAACCCCAAAACAGCAGAAGGGAGAAAATAAATATTAGAGCAAAAATAAATGATAGAGAAATTAAAAGAACAAAACAGATAAATGGTTCCTTAAAAAGATGAACTAAATTGATAAATCTTCAGTAAGAACCATGAAACAACAGAGAAAAAGGACTCAAATAAAATTACAAATGAAAGATGAGAAATAACCAACCTCACAGAAACAAAAACAACTGTAAGAGAATATTATGACTATATGCCAACAAATTGGACAATGCAGAAGAAACAGATAAATTCCTAGGAACATATAACTTATCAAAACTGAAACTGGAAGAAATAAAAAATTTGAACAGACTGATTACAAGCAAGGAGACTGAATCAGTAATATAAAAATTCCCAAAGAGCAAAGGTCTAGGACAAAGTGGCTTATTCTACCAAACATTTAAAGACGAATTAATACCTACATTTCTCAAGCTATTCTGAAAGTAGAAAAGGAAGGAAAACTTCCAAATTCATTTTACAAGGCCAGCATTAACCTGACACAAAAACCAGATAAAGGTACTAGAAAAAAAAAAAAAAAAAAAAGACATCTACAGGCCACTATCTCTGATGAACATAGATATAAAAATCCCCAACAAAATACTAGCAAATCGAATCCAACAATACATGAAAAAAGTCATTCACCATAATCAAATTAATCAATGTGATCCATCATCAAGAGAAAGGATAAAAATCATATGATCACTTCAACAGATGCAGAAAAAGCATTTGACAAAGTACAACATCCATTCATGATAAAAGCCCTCAACAAACTAGGTTTAGAGGGAACATACTTCAACATAATAAAGGCCATATATGAAATACCCACAGCTGATATAATATCCAATGGGAAAACAGATTTTACTGTAAGATCTAGAACAAGATAAGAATGTCTACTCTCACTACTTTTATTCAACATAGCACTGGCAGTCCTAGCTCAGGCAATTAGGCAACAAAAAGAAATAAAAGGTATCCAAATTGGTAAGGAGGTGGTAAAACTTTCACTATTTACAGATAACATGATACTATATATAGAAAACCCTAAAACTCCACCAAAAAACTATTAGAACCGATCAGAGAATTGAGTAAAGACGCAGGATACAAAATCAATGTGCAGAAATATGCTGCACTTTCTATATACTAATAATGAAGCAGCAGAAAGAGAAATGAACAATCCTACCAAAAACAGAAAATACCTAGAAATAAACTTAGCCAAGGGGGTGAAACATCTGTACTCTGAACACTATAACACTGATGAAAGAAACTGAAGATGATACAAAGAAAGATATTCCATGCTCATGGACTAGAAAAAATATTATTAAAATGTCTATACTACCCAAAGTAATCTGCACTTTTAATGCAATCCATTTTCCACAGTACTAAAACAAACAATCCTAAAATTTACATGGAACCACAAAAGACCCCAAATAACCAAAGCAATCTTGAAAAAGAAAAGCAAAGCTGGAGGTATCAGCTTCAAGTTAGATTACAAAGCTGTAGGAATGGAAATAGTATCATACCAGCACAAAAACAGATACATAGATCAATGGAAAAGAACAGAAAGCCCAGAAATAAACCCACAACTATATGGTCAATTAATCTTTGACAAAGAAGGTAAGAATATCTAATGGGAAAAAGACAGTCTCTTCAGCAAATGGCATTGGGCAAAATGGTCAGCTACATGCAAAAAACAACAACAACAACAACAACAACAAAAAACTAGACCACTTTCTTATATTATGCACAAAAATAAACTCAAAATGAACTAAAGACAGAGCTGAGACCTGAAACCATAAAAACCCAGGAAGAGAGGACAGGCAGTGATGTCAATGACATAGGTCATAGCAACATTTCTCTACATACGTCTCCTGAGGCAAAGGAAAGGACTACATGAAAATAAAAAGCTTCTGCACAGTGAACAAAACAATCAGCAAAACTGAAAGAGAATCTACAGAATAGAAGATATTTGTACCTGACATATCTGATGAAGGATTAGTATCCAAAATATAAAGAATTGACAAAACTTGACTCAAAAAACAAAAAAATCCAACTAAAAAGTGGGCAGAAGACATGAAGAGACATTTCTCCAAAGAAATACAAATGGCCAAAAGACACATGAAAAGAGGCTCATCAAAATCACTCATCATCAGGGAAATGCAAATCAAAACTACAATGAGGTATCACCTCACATCTGTCAAAATGGCTAAAATGAAAACACAGGAGACAAGTGTGGTAGAGGATGTGGAGAAATAGGAACTCTCTTGCACTGTTGGTGGGAATGTACACTGGTGCAGTCACTGTGGAAAACAGTATAGAAGTTCCTCAAAAGGTTAAAAATGGAACCACCCTATCATCCATTGCACTACTGGTGTGATTTTGGTGTTTACCAAAAATACACAAAAACACTAACTCAAAGGGATACATGCACCCATATGTTTATTGCAGCTTTATTTACAATATCCAAATTATGTAACCAGCCCTACGTGTCTGTCAATTGATGAATGGATAAAGAAGAGGTGGTGTGTGTGTACATGTACATATGTATATATATACATATATATATATAGACATAATATTCAATCATAAAATAGGAAATCTTGCCATTTTCAAGGACATGGATGGACTGAGAAAGTATAATGCTAAGTGAAATAAGTCAGTCAGAGAAAGAAAAATACCATACAATTTCACTCATATATGCAATTTAAGGAACAAAGGAAAAAAGAGAGAAGCCAAGAAACAGACTCGTAACTATAGAGAACTGATGGCTACCAGATGGAAGGTTGGTAGGGTGATAGGTGAAATAGGTGACAGGGATTATTAAGGAGTGTACTTGTTGGGATGAGCACTGGGTGATGTATGAAATTGTTGGATCACTAAATTGTACACCTGAAATTAATATAACACACTATGTTAACTACGCTAAAATTAAATTTAATAAAAAAACCATATAATCAATAGAGCATGATCATTTTTCTTTTTTTTTTTTTTTTTTAAACTTTTTAAATTTTTTTTTTTTTCAACGTTTATTTATTTTTGGGACAGAGAGAGACAGAGCATGAACGGGGAAGGGGCAGAGAGAGAGGGAGACACAGAATCGGAAACAGGCTCCAGGCTCTGAGCCATCAGCCCAGAGCCTGACGCGGGGCTCGAACTCATGGACTGCGAGATCGTGACCTGGCTGAAGTCGGTCGGACGCTCAACCAACTGCGCCACCCAGGCGCCCCCATTTTTCTTTTAATACATTTAGTACTGAGTATTTTTTTGGTATTACTCTTGTCTTCTAGGCTTTCTTTTTGTTGCTGTTTATCTCATACCTTGTGTATCTTGTTAATATTATACTTTTACCTTTTTGTTCATCATTTAGTTTTAAGCCCAAAAGTAAATAAAGCCAAAAAACCCACAATCAACCTTAAAAGTAAATAAACAGAAAGTCAAATCCATAGATCTTTGCACTTCAATAAAAGATTTTCAAGTCACTAGAAAACGAGTATGCTTAATAACTGTTTTCTACTTCTACTTTTTATAATTGTACCTATCTCATAGATAAGCTATTGAAACGTTAAATGAATTAATGGCATGGTTCCTGGAGTATCATAAGTTATCAATAAACATACAGAGGAAACCATAGTGGTGGTTCAACATTAGCTCTGTAATCCAACTGAGTTAAAATACTAGCTCTAACACTATTTGCCACTGAGTGAATTACTAAACTTTTCTCATTTAATTCCCTAAAAAAAATGGGGAAAAAAACTACTTTATAAAATAGTTGTAAGGAATGAGAAAAAAGAGCAAATATGTATATCAGGGTGCCTGGGTGGCTCAGTCAGTTGAGTGTCTGACTTTGGCTCAAGTCATCATACTGTGGTTTGTGAGTTCGAACCCCACATTGGGCTCTGTATAGACAGCTCGGAGCCTGGAGCCTGCTTTAGATTCTGTGTCTCCCTCTCTGTTGCTCACCAACTCATGCCCTGTCTCAATCTCTCTTTCTCTCTCTCTCTCAAAAATGAATAAACGTTAAAAAAAATTTTTTTAGAAAAAGAAAAAGCAAATTGTAAAGCACCTGGCATAATATGAATTAAATGTTAACTATTTTTATTTTTTGCAAAAAAACAAACACATAACGTACCTCCACTCAATGTTCCATGAGGATCAAATACATCACCTCCTAGAGTAACAGTTCGGGTCATTATCCTTTTATCAAAGGCCACTTTTTTTGCATTATCCATATTATTACAAACAAATGTTGTTCCAAAGACAAATTCCATTGCTTTCTGAAGTTCTGGTTTGTATTCAACAAGGGAAAGAGCTACATGAACATTGTTAGGGCCAACCTATGGAAAAACAACAGATCTATCACAGTAAATACTACTCCTTTCTTTTCAAATATTATTTTATAAAACAGAAATACTATACTAGAAATTTAAGTAATACTTAACCGAACACTATAATTCCTTTTGAACTTTCTAAAATGCTATGGAAAACTCAAGAGTTTTAGAACAAATTTCAAGTTTAAACACTAAAAGTTCTACAGCTACATAAAATATTTAGCTAAGGCATCAGGCATTATGAGAGTGTCTATTAAGCAAGAGCCAGTACCAAGTTTCTAAATTCAAAATGGACTATGGACACATTCTCTTAATTAAAATACAACAGTTGCTTGGGGCGTCTGGGTGGCTCAGTCAGTTAAGCGTCTGATTTTGGCTCAGGTCATGATCTCGTGGCTTGTGAGCTTGAGCCCTGCATCAGGCTCTGTGCTGACAGCTCAGAGCCTGAAGCCTGCTTCGGATTCTGTCTCCCTCTCTCTGCTCCTCCCCTATTCATGCTGTCTGTCTGTCTGTCTCTTTCTCTCTCTCTCTCTCTCTCTCTCAATAAATAAATAAATAAATAAATAAATAAATAAATATTAAAAAAATTAAAATACAGCTGTTGCTGTATCAACCCAATTATATAAAATGTTTTATTTCAACTATTAGTAATTTGGTTGTTCCACAGTGAATACTTTTTCATTCAAATTAAACATGCTAGGGCAAACAAACAGACCAACAAAAACACATGCTAGGGCAGCCACCTACCAACTACCAAAGTAAAAACACAACTAACAATTGCAAGAGTCAAAAAAAATTTTTTTTAATTCTTCATTTTTTTTTTTTAATCCAACTGCCTCTTCTCAACCTTTGTTTACAATATTTTCTTCTGCTCATCTTTTTAAAATAACTAAGATCTTTAAGGAGCTTAGTAGTAGCAAGAGAAATCAAAATGAAGGCAGCAGCAGGGGCGCCTGGGTGGCGCAGTCGGTTAAGCGTCCGACTTCAACCAGGTCACGATCTCGTGGTCCGTGAGTTCGAGCCCCGCGTCAGGCTCTGAGCTGATGGCTCAGAGCCTGGAGCCTGTTTCCGATTCTGTGTCTCCCTCTCTCTCTGCCCCTCCCCCATTCATGCTCTGTCTCTCTCTGTCCCAAAAATAAATAAACGTTGAAAAAAAAAATAAATAAATAAATAAATGAAGGCAGCTGTTTAACAAATGTTCAGCATTGTTCTCTGACACAGCAGCTACCGTTAAAAAGGTCTAAGAGATCTGAATATAAGTATTTTTGCCCTTACCTGAAATCCCAATTTACTACTTACACTCGGACTTGTCCGAAAGCTGAAATAACTTCCAAAACCTTCCAGACCCATTGGTAATTTTTTAAAGTAAATGAAGTACTAACTAGAACACCATCTTTTAATTACTCTGCACTCATTTTCCTTCTCCTAATAGTATACGTATCAATAAAACTGTATTTTGAAATAATTTTCATTGAAGGCTTCTCAACATCAGCAAGAACACTGAGTATACATTTAGTATCTTAAATACAAATGCATTTCTCTGTTTCCTAACTGCCATTTCAACTGATGCTCAATAAAAAAATGGTATCACTGCTGAACATTAAGATTGGCTTCATGTTATTACCTACAGTCACACAACCATAACCAAATGTATGGTCTTGTACTCCTTTGGGGGGAGGAGGGGTTGTGTGTGTTTTTGTTTTTGTTTTTTTAACTAATAGCAATACCACTTTAGGTCCACCTTAGCACCTGACTGGGCATCCCAGTTCCTGCCTTTGTATGCCCAGAGGTTGGAAGGCAATGTAGAGATACTTTAATAGAGAAGCATCTCTGCAAGACTGATGGACACCTTCCAAAACCATTGTCACTGTGGGCACTTTGTGCCTGACAGGAAAAAAAAACAAAAACTGAAGAATTCTGGTATTTATAAGCTTTGTATATCTAACAACTCAGAGATCAGAAATTTAATGTTATCATGTGATAGTCATGTGACCTCACTTAAGGTTTAAAGACATTTTAACATTACGACTCTGAAATATCAAAGGGAGTTTGTCTTCCCCCATTTCTGTTCTCTTTCTATCTAATTTCACATAAGCTAACTCTTACTTTTTTTTGTAGCTTAACTATTTGAAGTATGGTAACAATACAATTTTATGGTTCCATATATGATTATGTCCCCCAAGTTAATGTCCCCTAACTAAATAAACCAAGTAAGATGTACATAAAACATATAAATAAGACTTACAAGATTCTGTGCAACCCTCAGAGTTTCTGGAGCAATACATCTGGCTGAAATCTTATTCAGTGGAATTATAGTGTATCGACGCTTCAATTCCCCCTTTTCTAGTAGCTTTTTTCCAGTCACCTAAAACATTGTGCATTTGAAATAAAGAAAATATTAATGACAGAAAATATTCAGATGGAAAGAGTACAAGTTTAGGAATCCACAATTAAATATTTAGTGCCTACCATCCTAAACAATCAAAAGTCTAAGACTGATAATAAGCATTCTGGGCTCCTGAATAAGCATGTGACTTCTTTGGGAATACAGTTAATCAAATACGATATAATCAGTAATAAAATAAAAGTCATTAACTGAATTACTGTACTTATAAACCTTAGGAACAGCTTAAAACATCAAGAAAGTACTCCATTGTAGAAACTCATGATTTTTCCAGCTAAAGAGCAATTGTAAATTTTCTTTCATTATAATTAATTTACCTCTGTGTCTACTACAACATTGTAGAGCCTTTCCCCAGCCACCAATTCTAAAGCTGTCGTTGCAGAAGTATCTTTCACACTAATCAGAGAAGCTACAAGTCCTTTCACACAATTTCTATTCCAGTTCTTCTCTGGATCCCTAAAATACAACAGATGACAAAAAATTAATGTGAAACAATAAAACAGATTAAGTTATATTTTACTAGTCAAGAGCTCTTTCTGACAACACATTCAATCGAAAGAGAAGCATATACAGTTTTAAGAAAAACAAAAATTTTTAAATGTTCCGGATGACTAGTCAGCTATTGCTTTAAGTCAATCAAAAACTCTTTCAGTATATATTGTTTCCAACGTAGCAAAAATAATGTTGATGTTCTTTTTAACACGTTACTTTGAGTATTCCATAAAAAAAACCCATGTAGCAAAACAAACTGTAAAATGCTAATGTAGATATTTACAGAAACTGTGGACTAAATTTCCCTCATTTTGATCTTAATTCCTCTGCCAACATCTGAAACGTTTCAATAAACATCTAAGAAAAAAATACCAATTAAGGAAAAGCAACTTATAATATTTTTCATACAAAAACTGTAATGTTAACAAAATTTTCGGACTGCCTTCCAGCTTAAATGAAAATATATCTTGGTTAACATTTCAATAAATGTTTAGGGAAAAAAATCCCAATTAAGGAAAAGCAGCTTACAATACTTTCATACAAAAAACTTGATGTAAATGAAATTTTCAGTCTTCCAAGCTTAAATAAAAATATATCTTGGCTACTGCTACATTAAAATTTTAGGTTTAAATCTCTTACCTGTAGGCAAATTGAATATTGGGAAATCTGGCTAAGAGAGCTTCATATGTTTCTTTCAATCTACTGATATCACGAGATAACTGCCTGCGCTTTTCCAGAAGTCCTTCCTCTTTGTTTTCTGAATGGTAAATTACAAGTAAATTGAAACAAAATTTTAAAAATACAAATATTCTGTTTTAAAGAAACTATCAGTTTTGGAAACCTCTGTTTCCAAAGCATTCCTAGAAGCAAAATACAAATTTCTGGCATCAAATAAAAAGCATGCTTAACATGAAGAGTCAAGTAGACAATACTACCAACAAATAACAGTAATTTTCACTCTAAGAAACAATATATGAATTGAATAACCACTAATGTGGAAATAAATAACATTCTGGGAATTCTCTAGTGGCACTTCAGTAACTGAAGCAGGAAACTGTCAGTAGTAAGTTTTCACAACTTTAAAGAGCTAGAAAGATGATGGAATAGGAGAATCCCAACTTCACCAAGTCCCACAGATGCTACCAGATAACACCCACATAAGTGTAAACAACCCAAAATGGCCCAAACACTGGCAACAGACTCTCCACAGCTAAATGTAGAGAAGAGGCCACAAGGAAGAGGGTAGGAAGGACAGAGATAGAGTCAGGAGCCAAACAGAACTGCAGGAATGCCAATGGGAGGAAAGGACACCAAGGGCACAAACAGAAGAAATGGACCTTCAGTCACACCAGGCACCCCAAGCGCAAGGAACCCATAAGGGGAGGACAAATACCCATAACATTTGCCTCTGAAAACCAGAGGGGCATAACTTCACAAGTTCTTATCATTAGCAGGGCTTAACTCCTGGCACTTTAAAAATCAGTAGGGTCAGCTCTAAGAGAGCCAAGAAATTGAGAGGAAACTAACTCCTCACCCTTAAAAAGACAGCACAACAAACAGCCCCGCAGATGTATAGCATTTAACAGTAGCAGTTCGAAAAACGCCTAGAATATACTGGTGGGAGATTTGTTTATTAATCTCAAAGAATGTGCTGGAGGGGCAGGAATCCTTGAGAGACTTCTCCAGGAAGAAAAGAACTGGCAGGCACCATTTCCTTCTTTAGTCCCTCGGTCTAGATACACAGACACTTGCAGGAAACAGCACAGCTCTCTATCTAGCTTTGCTAACAGTGTGCCTCAACCCCATGTTATAAAACTGTCCCCTCTAGTCAGACTTCTGTTCCAGGTCCCCTCCCACAACAGACCTGTGCAAACCTTGATAATTCTGCTGCCCCACCCTACTTTCGGCTGTGGACCTACTGCTTCCAATATGCCCTGGGTTGGAATTCATCCAAACCAGTGCTATAAGCCAGGCAGGGTACAAGTAGCCCTGACAGGGGACCCGTACCACTCCAAAATAACAGCTACACTGTGGAGAAGAGAGGATAATTACACATATCAGTCCTACTGCAGCCCTAGCAGTGGGCTACAATCAGATATCTGGTTTGACTGTAGGCCTCACCCACCAAAGAAAGTTTCTCAGGGTACAACATAGGGAAAGCAAGAAACACTTCCATGCTACCGCATCTCTGGCAAACACTTGATCTGACTCAACTCAAGCCCACAATGGCTCCAGACTGGCCCTCTTAACAACACAGGGACCAAATCCTGTCCAAGACAGGCAAACAGAAACATTCCAGATGACTGGACTGAAAGCAAAAACAGCTTAGTCACAATACTAAGGTACATGCATTACACATAGGAGATACAGCTAAAGCATCAGGTTCTAGTGCACAACAGACATTGCATTGCAGGGCACTAGAGGAACTCTTCTTCATAAGGTCATTACTTTCAAGAGCAGGAGACATAACTAGTATTCCTAACATGTAGAAATAGACACACAGAGTTAGACAAAATGGACAAGAGAATATATCCCAAAGGAAAGAGAAGGTAAAACCACAGCAAAAGAGCTGAATGAAATGGAGATGAGTAATATGTCTGATAGAGAATTTAAAGAAATGGTCATAAAGATACTCACTGGACTTAAGAGTGAACAAAGAGATAGAAAACATAGAAAAGAACCAATCAGAGATGAAGACCTCAATAAGTGAAATTAAAAATACACTAGATAGCACAAATAGCACACAAGAGGAATCTGACAAATGAATGGATCAGCAACCTAGAGGACAGGGAACAGAAAACAATCAGGCTGAACAGGTGGTAGAAAAACATAATAAAAAATGAAAACAGATTTGGGGAGCTCTGCAATACCAACAAGTGTAATAACTTTCCCTTTATAAAGATCCTGGAAGAAAAAGAGGGGCTGAAAATTTGAAGAAATAATAGCTGAAAACTTCCCAAATCTAGGTAAGAAGAAAGAAATCCAGATCCAACAAGCACAGAGACCCTCAAACAAAATTAACCCAAGGAAGCCAACAGTGAGACACATGGTAATTAAAATGGCAAAAAACAGTGATATATGGAACATTTTAAAAGCAATTAAGAGAAGATAGTTACAAACAAAGAAAACCTCATAAGGCTATCAGCTGATTTTTCAGTGGAAACTTTGCAAGCCAGAAAGGGAGTAGCAGGATACATTCAAATGCTGAAAGAAAAAAAAAAAAAAAAAAACCCTGTAGCCAAGATTATTCTAGGCTATCATTCAGAAGAAAGAGACAAAGAGTTTTCTAGATGAACAACAGTTTAAAGAACTCATGACCACTAAACCAGTCCTACGAGAAATGTTAAAGGAGACTCTGAGTGGAAAAGACCATAAGCAGAAATAAGAAAAATAAGAAGTACAGAAGCAGTAAAATGAAGTATACCTATAATGTGGGGGTTGGGGTAAGAGGAGTAAACAACAGGTTCGAACTTAAGCGACTATCAACTTAACATAGACTGCTATGTGACTAAGATGTTATATACAAACCCAATGGTAACCACGAATCAAAAGCCAGTAATAGATATGCAAAGAATAAAGACATGGAATCCAAGTATATTCCAAAAAAAAAAAAAAAAAGCCAGCAAGCCATGAGAGAAGAGCAAGAGAAGAAAGGAACAGAGAACTATAAAAACAAGTAACAAATTGGCAATAAGTATAGACCTATCAATAATTACTTTGAAAGTAAATGGACTGAATTCTCTAGTCAAAATATACAGGGTAATGGGGCGCCTGAGTGGCGCAGTCGGTTAAGCGTCTGACTTCAGCCAGGTCACGATCTCGCGGTCCGTGAGTTTGAGCCCCGCGTCAGGCTCTGGGCTGATGGCTCAGAGCCTGGAGCCTGTTTCCGATTCTGTGTCTCCCTCTCTCTCTGCCCCTCCCCCGTTCATGCTCTGTCTCTCTCTGTCCCAAAAATAAATAAACGTTGAAAAAAAAAATTCAAAAAAAAAACAAAACAAAACAAAACAAAATATACAGGGTAATAAAATGGATAAAAAAAACAAGAGTGCTGCCTACAGAGACTAATTTCAGACCTAAAGACACATGCAGATTAAGAGTGAAGGGATAGAAAAGCATTTATCATCCAAAAAGTGAACAGAGACAAAGAAGGGTGCTATATAAGCGATCAAACAAGAAGATATATCAATTATAAATATTTATGCATCCAACATGGAAGCATCCAAATACATAAAGCAGCTAATAACAAACATAAAGGAAACTAACTGATTGTAATACAATAATGGTAGGGGATGTTAACACCCCACTTACATCAATGGATAGATCATCCAAACAAAAAGTCAACAAGGAAACAGTGGCTCTGAATGACACACTGGAGCAGATAGATCCAATAGATATTATTCAGAACATTCTATCCTAAAATACCAGGATATACATTCTTTTCAATTAAGTGGACATGGAATATATTCAGAAGAGATCACAAATTAGGCCACAAAAGAAGTCTCAATTCAAACAGATGAAAGTCCTACCATGCAACTTTTCCAACCACAGCACTTAAGAAACTAGAAATCAACCACAAGAATAAGTCTGAAAAAAAAAAAAAGAATAAGTCTGGACAAATATATGAAGGATAAAAACATGCCACTAAATAATGAATGGGTCAACCAAGAAAATGCATAAACGAAAACATAATGGTCCAAAATCTTTGGAATGCAGCAAAAGCATTTCTAAGAGGGAAGTTTACAGCAATACAGGCCTACCTCAAGAAGCAAAAAACATTTCAAAGGATCTAACCTTATACCTAAAGGAGCTTTGAACAACAAACAAAACCCAATACCAGCAGAAGAAAGGAAATAATAAAGATTACAGCAGAAACAAATGAAATAGAAACTAAAAGAACAGTAGAACAGACAAAAGGAACCAGGAGTTAGTTTTCTGAAAAGATCAACAAAATTGACAAACCTTTAGAAAGATTCAGCAAGAAAAACGATTCATGAGTTTGAGCCTGTATCGGGCCCTGTGCTGATAGCTCAGTGCCTGGAGCCTGCTTTGGATTCTGTGTCTGCCCCTCCCCCACTCATGCTCTGTCTCTCTCTCTATCTCTCAAAAATTTTAAAAAATTAAAAAAAAAAAAAAAGATGGGGCGCCTGGGTGGCTCAGTCAGTTAAGCGTCCGACTTCAGCTCAGGTCATGATCTCACAGCCTGTGAGCCCCGCGGTCAGGGTCTGTGCTGACAGCTCAGAGCCTGGAGCCTGCTTCGGATTCTGTATCTCCCTCTCCCTCTGCCCCTCCCCTGCTCATGCTCTGTCTCTGCCTCAAAAATAAATAAAAACATTAAAAAAAAAAATTTTTTTTTAAAGAAAATTTGAACAGGCTGACTACCATCAATGAGATTGAATCAGTAATCAAAAAAACTCCCAACAAACAAAAGTCCAGGACCAGATGGCTTCACAGGCAAATTCTACCTTCTCTTAAAGAAAAGTTAATACCTATTCTTCTCAAACTATTCCAAAAATAGAAAAGAAAAACTTGCAAATCTCCTCCTAAGAGGCCGGCATTGCTTTGTTACAAAACGAGATAAAGACACTAAAAAAAAACAAAAACAAAAACAAAAACACTATAGGCCAATATCTCTAATGAATACAGATGCAAATATTCTCAACAAAATTTTAGCAAACTGAACCCAACAATATGTTAAAAAAAAAAATCACTCACATCAAGTGGGATTTATTCCTGAGTTGCAAAGAACATTAAATATTCACAAATCAGTGAACTTAGCACATTACATCAACACGATAAAGGATAAAAACCATATAATCATTTCAGTAGATGCAGAAAAAGCATTTCACAAAGTACAACATCCATTCATGATAAAAGCCCTCATCAAAGTAGGTTTACAGGGTATATACCTCAACATAAAAAGACCTTATATGAACAACCCATAGCTATCATATTAAATGGGGAAAAACAGTTTCTCCTCTAAGATCAGGAACTAGACAAGGATGCCCACTCTCATCACTTTTATGCAACATAGTACTGGAAGTCCTAGTCACAGCTATCAGGCAACAAAAAGAAATAAAGGCATCCAAATTGGTAAGAAAGAAGTAAAAGTTTCACTATTTGCAGATGACATGATACCATATATAGAAAACATTAAACACTCCCTCAAAAATCTACTAGAACTGATCAAAGAATTCACTAAGGTTGCAGAATACAAAAATCAATACGCAGAAATCCGTTGCATTTCCATATACTAGTAACAAAGTAACAGAGAAATTAAGAAAACAATCCCATTTACAGGTGCCCCGAAAGTAATAAAATACCTAGGTATAAATTTAACCAAGGTGGTGAAACACCTGTATTCTTAAAACTATAAAACACTGATTAGAGAAAACTGAAGATGAATGGAAAGATATTCCATGCTCATAGACAAGAATAAAAATAACATTAAAATCTCCATACTACCCAAAAGCAATCTACAGTTTTAATGCAATACCTATTAGAATACCAACAGAACTACAACAAACAATCCTAAAATTTGCATGGAACCACAAAAGACCCTGAATAGTGAAAGCAATCTTGAAAAAGAACAAAACAGGGAATATCATAATCCCAAATTTCAAGACACACTTCAAAGGCACAGTAATCCAAACAGTATGTACAGGCACAAAAATAGACACACAGATCAACAGAAGACAGAGCCCAGAGACCCATGGTTATATGGTCAACTAATCTTCAACAAAGGAGGAAAGCATATGCAATATAAAAGACAGTCTCTTCAAAAAATGGTGCAGGGAAAACCGGACAGCTATACGAAAAGAACGAAACTGGACACTTTCTTAGACCCTATACAAAAATAAACTCAAAACAGATTAAGGACCTAAATGTGAGACCTGAAACCATAGAAGTTCTGGAAGAGAGCACAGACGGTAATTTCTCCAACACAGGCAATGGCAACATTTTTCTAGTCTCCCGAGGCATGGGAAACAAGTAAAAATAAACTTGGGAGTACATCAAAATAAAAAGCTTCTGCACAGCACAGGAAACAAATGATAAAACTTAAAGACAACCTATGGAATGGGAGAAGATATCTGCAAATGACATATCCGGTACAGGGTTAGTATCCAAAATATACAAAGAACTTATACAACTCAACACCAAAAAAACAAATAATCCAATTAAAAATGGGCAGAAGACATGAAAAGAGATATCTCTAATGAGGACATACGGATGTTCAATAAACACATGAAAAGATGCTCAACATCACTAATCACCAGGGAAATGCAAATCAAAACCACAATGAGTTATCACCTCATACCTGTGAAAATAGCTAAAATCAAAACCAGAAGAAACAAGTGCTGACAAGGATATGTAGAAAGAGGAACCTTCATGCACTGTTTATGGGCATACAGAGTGGTGCTGTCACTGTGGAAAGGAGTATGGAGGTTCCTCAAAAAATTACAAATAGAATTACCATACAATCCAGCAATTCCACTACTGGGTTTTTACCCAAAGAAAATTAAAACATCAATTTGAAAAAATATAAACATCCTGTGTTTATTGCAGCATTATTTGCAATAGCCAAATTATGGAAGCAGCCCACATGTCTATCAATAGATGAATGGATAAAGATGTGCTATACATATACAATGGAATATTACTCAGCCACAAAGAATGAAATCGTATCATTTGCAATGTGGATGGATCTAGAGATTACAATCCTAAATTAAATAAATCAGTCAGAAAAAGACAATTACGATATGATTTTACTCACATGTAGAATTCAAGAAACAATAAAAAAAGAGACAAACCAAAAAACAGACTCTTAACTATACTTAACAAACTGATGAGGAGGTGGGTGGGAGGATGAAATGAAATAAGTGATAGGGATTAAGAGTACACTTATGATGAGCACTGAGTAATGAAAAGAACTGTTGAATCACTAGGTTTTATACCTGACACTAATATAGCGCTGCAAAAAAAAAAAAAAAAAAAAAAAAAAATCAAAGACCTGTTTTATACTTAGTTGACCCCTGAACAACCGGGTTGTTCTGCAGGAGATCAGGGGCACTGACAGACACCTCCTCCCTACACAGTTCCAAATTCATGTTTCACTTTTTTTTTAAGTAGGCTCCACACTCACTGTGGAGCTTGAACTCACAACTCTGAAACCAAGAGTTGCGTGCTCTACCAGTTGAGTCAACCAGATGCCCCTAAATCTGTGTTTAACTTCTGATCCCCAAACTTAACTACTAATAGCCAAATGCTGACAAGAAGCCTTACTGGTAGCATAAACATTACACACACATTGTATATGTATTGTATATTATATTCTTACAATTAAGTAAGCTAGAGAAAGAAAATGTTAAGAATATCATAAGGAAAATACACTTACAGTACTCAACTGTATTTATCAAAAAAAAAAAAAAAAAAAAAAAAAAGGCCTCAAGTAAGTGGGCCCATGCAAGTTCAAACGTGTTGTTCAGGGATCAGTTGTATTTACGAGTATGTCTTATACTAACACCCATTAATACGGTAAAAAAAACAAACTCCTACTTGCTATTTCCTTTATTTAGTTTTTATCAACAATCACTACCTCCTAATGATTTAATATCATGTGTTTCAATGCAAACCTTCATAATTTAGCTTTTTCATTTCAGCTTCAAGTTTTTCTTTAAGTTTCTTCACAGCTTCTAAAGCTTCTTGATCCTTCCTATAGCCACTATCCATCTTCTTAACTTCAGCTTGTTTAGTCTTTAATTCTTGTTGGGCATGTTTCAACTTCATCTGAGCCTGTTATTGAAAATTTAATAGACTATGTGAGGCAGATAGTGCTAGTGATTAAATGGCCACAGATGCAGATTAGTTTAAGAAACGTCAGCTTGGAAAATGTAACTGTTTGGTCACTTGCATTAATATCTTAAAGAAATCAATCATTTCCCAATAGTTTCTGCTCATAAAACTACTCAGAGTATAAAATATATGCTTAACATAAATCATTAAGTTATTTACTCCATATTTTTAATACTTACAAAGGATGACATTAATGAGTCCAAAAATTATATGAAAGAGTAATTGTCATTAGCTGATTAAATTAAAAACACATCAGAAAGCTACTAATCAGAACACTAACTAGTTCCCTTCCTTTCCACTTAGGTATGCATATTTGTACTTGTATTCTATTTGTGAGTGTTGTTCAATTAACGTGGAGAGACTGTATTGAGCAGTAAGAAAATTATACAGGAAAGTGAACTTAAGCTGACAAGAGAAATTTCAATGCTTGGAGTCTGATATGCGAATGCTAGCTTATATAAATGAGTACCGTTCCTTAAAAGCATGAACTAGTACTTTGAGATCTGGCTGGATGTCTCCTCCCCCTAAAACTGAGTAATGGTGGCTTTTTCCCAACATATAATAAGTTAACAGAAAAACTGAGAGGATTTAAAAGTTTTTCTGTTATTGATTTCTTACAAATTTTTTGTGACCTTCAGCGTTGAGTGGAAAAGTTGCAAACATTTAACAGAAAATGCTGAATATGATTAATACAAACACACACAGGAACATGTATATTTGTAAAGATGAGCCCTCTGTTAAAAAAATAAAGGCTGTGTATATATATATATTTTTTTTCTGCAATCAAAACTGTTGCATTCATAGGACTTTAAAAGATGCACAACTATCTAAACAAATTTGAAAGTCTTCACTGACAAGCTTCAAAGGTTATGAAATCCGTATAGGGAAACCAAAGATGAGAAGGGGGTAAGTGGGAGGGAGAGATACTTCCAAGGATGAAAGGGAAGAACTAAGTGTGGTGACCACAGAAATGGAAAGGATGTTTGTTTTCCTGTTAAAGCTTAAGACTTCGACTTTATGTTGTCAATAAAAAAGTAAAAAGAGCGCAAAAAAAAAAAAATTAACCTCAAATATTCCATACAATACTACAAAATAGAATAAAGCATTTATTGCATTTATAATTTCAACTAACCTATAAGGGTATTTAATATTTTATAGCATCTTAAACTATCATCAATATTTAGCAGTTAGCATATTTGAATTTCACTGTATTGAGCGCTACTGAGTAGCAGAGTAACAAACTCCTTGACATTGGCAATGGTTATAAAACGTTGAAAATAATCAGATCACCATAATGTGGAGCTTCTAAAAAAATGCAATCACACAGCGCTGAATGTCTATATTTACCTGTTTGGCTTCTGTCTGAGCTTTACTTATGTCGTTTTTACAGGCCATCATTTGACCGGCAAGAGTTGCTTCTGCTCCATCTTCATTACTAGACAGTCCAGCGGAAACAGCGTTGAAGTGCTGCTGTGCCGCAGCCAAAGCTTCGGCATCTTTATTACTTGCTTCCTGAAGGGCATTCAGCCCATCTGTTATCTTCTTAACCTCTTTTTCCTTTGCTGCTAAAGTTTTAGAATCCTTCAGGAAGATTTTAATATTGAAGAGTATTATATTTTAGGAAATACATCCATTTTTTCTTATCTACCCATACCCTTATGCCATCAAATTTCATAGCAATTTGAAGTGGGCATGGTTAAAAGGAAAATAATTTAACCATCCCAACTTTAAATACTTAATCCTCATTTTAAAATTCACCCTGTTTTTAGGATAAATGTGTCCTTAGTATTCCAAATACTACTGGAAATACTTTCATTCTGTGTGTTACGGTCTAATCTAGAAATTAGCTAAAACAGCATAAACAAACGATTTGAAGCAACTAAAAATCACTTTCTAAAGCTCTAAAATTGAACTAATAACTATCCTACTCCAAGCTTCAAAGCAGAGATTGTAGGATGAAGAGCATGTACATGAAAACATATTTATAAACTATTAAAGACCATAAAATTTAAATATTAAATACTAGTGGAAACAGCATTATTAATAATTAACCCCTTTTAAGTTACATACACGAACACCATAAACACTAAGATACCGACACTGGAAAAAAAAAAAAAAAATCCACCTATATTATTTACATGAGAGTGGCCAGAAATTTTGGCTCACAAGTTTAATTCATGATTCATTAAATATTTATTAGAGGTTTACCATGTATCAGTCATTGTTCTAGACATTAAAGACACAGATTCCTCAGGGACCCTATATTCTAGAGAAGCACAGTAAAAAAATAAAGCAATGTAAAGGGATAGAAACTGATGGGAACTATTTTAAGAACAATGAAGGAAGGCCTTTTTGTGATGACATTTTGAGCAGAAACCTAAATGAAATAAAAGGAGTGATCGATCATGCTACTACTACGGGGACCCACACTAGGCAAGCTCTGTGAAATATGCTTGGGTGTTTGAGGAACTATTTGGTGTTGGACCACCGTGAGCAAGTGGAAAGGAGCTAGGGTCTCATAGGCCAAGGTGAAGACTAAATTTAATTATACATGTGACTTTGAAACCATTAATTAATTTTAAGAACAAGAGTGATGTGATCCAGTTTATATTTTAGCTTTTGTAAAGAACAGATTGTAGAATGGCAAGAGTAAAAAGCAAGGCAACTAACAGGGACATCATTACAGCATCCCTCCTAAGACATGATGGCCTGCAGTAAAGCAGCGATAGACATGAAAAGTGGCTATATTCAGGAAGTACTTTTAAAGTCAAGAGAATTTGCGGATGGATTAGATACAGAGTTTGAGAAAAAGGGGGGAATGCAAGAAGACTCTAGGATTTCTGGACTGAACAATTAAGTTAATAGTGGTGCCATTTTCTGACATAGGGAAAAATTCAATAACTCAAGGAGGTTTGGGTAGGTAGAGTTTTATTTTGGATATGTAAAGTTTTAGACTTTTTGTTAGTCATCTATGTAAAAATATCAATTAAATAACTGGACAAATAAGTTTTAGACATTTTGTTAGTCACCTATGTAACAATGTCAATTAAATAGCTGGACAAAAAAATCTAGAATTCAGGGAAGGAGTCAAGGCTAATTATAGATCTGAAAGGCATCAACATATAAATATTATAGGGCTACAGGCCTGGATGGGATTAGCTAAGAAAGGAGTGTATATAAAAGAAGTCTGCACTAGCCCAGGGGCATGCCAACATCTGTTATTTTGATTTCTATTTCTAGACTGGCTTCAATATTCCTATATTCAACTACCTAATCAACAGATCTACTTAGACGTCTAACAGGCACCTCAAGCCTATTATGTTCACACTGTACTTCCTCCTATTGTCTACTAAGCTAACGATATTTCCAATTGTCAAGGTCAGAAATCTGTAGTATCCTTCAGTCCTTTTAGCAACCAACTCAACAACCAATCTGCCACGTCTAACTCGTTGGACCTACTTTTACAATACTCATAAAATCCCAAAACTTCTCTCAATACACCCACTTAGACTGCATTTATCCAAGGGCTATCCTCTAGATTGGTACCTACTACCTGGATTTCCTCCCTGCTTCTTCCCTTTAGGTTATTCTCTAAACATCAAGAAAAGTACTATTAAAATATAAAAAATGTTGTTCCTCTGCTCAGCCAACTCCAGTGGCTTCCCATGTCACTCAGAATAAAGGTCAAAGTCCTTCACGTGTCTTATAAAATCACATGTGATCCTACACCTTTTACCTTTCTGCATTCCTACTACTTAGTGCTGAAGAGCCACACTGATCAATCTCCTTATATTTCCAATATCTTTGGCACCTGGGGCAATTGCTCTTCTGCCTCGTACATCTTCTCCCACAACCAATTTATTTACATGGTTCTCTGAATTCCTTCAGGTCTTATTAATGAAATAGCACCCTCTCAATGAGACCGTCAGTGGTTACCCAATTTAAAATCCCACACCTTACCCACCTCCCTTATATTCCTAAAACTCTACCCTGCTTTTTCTCCAAATCTGTTATCACTATATAACACACTGTAGATTTCATTTATTTTATCATCATTCTCCTCATTGGAATGAATACCCAAAAGGCATTTTGTCCATATTTGTCATTTTGTCCACTGCTATATCCCCAGCCCAAACAACTATACTGTCCATAGCATACACTCAATAAATATTAATAAAATGGATAAGTGTAACAGAGAGAAATTAAATCAAGCTTCTTATTTACTTACCTCAACCATATTTTTTTCCAGCTCTTTGCGTTTGTTCTCTTCACTTGCCAGATTTTTCTTCTTGAGATCAAAGGCACTTTGAGATTTAGTATTAACTCGCTGAGCTTCTGCAAGAGCATCTTCTAAAGATCGGAGTATACCTCCAATTTCCTATAATCAAATGCAGCCAATCCAATCAGCATACTTGTAATTTGTTCATGTCATCATGTTCTTGTATAACTTCTGTAAGATTTACTTTTTATAAGCTATGTTATTATCACATATTAAGATGATCAATACAGAAGACAATGCCAGTGGACCTCACTTATTACAATTTTTTTTCCACAGTATATTATCTGTTCTTACATATTATGTCTGACCTTATCTTTTCTTCTTTCCAACTCTTCTATTTCATGGCTAAGTGCTTTTATTTTTTTATCATTCTCAGACAATTTTTCTTGAAGCTTTACAACTTTATCTTGCATTTCTTTTAACTCCTCAGCTGAGCGTTCTTTTGTATCTTCAGCCAGCAAAAACTGATAAGCAATATATAAACGACTCAAATGTTCTATTTCCCTCATTACTTTTTGGTACTCCAAGTAGGAAGATCTTTCCTGGAAGAGAAATCACCAATAAAGTATAACTCAAACTTCAAAATTTTCAACAAACTTAGAAAGACTCAAACTACAGCAACATGTATAAAATTTCCCATTACATAATAGACTTTGTCTTAGATTAGTGATCATGGATTATAGAAATTTTAACATTAGATCTCTAGCTTTTCAGATACCATTATACCATCTCCAGTGAATCCTGTGTGGTTGTTTCTTTTAATATATAATCAGGCAGTTGGGATTAACAAAGAAATGTGGACACAAGGTTCACAGACTGGGGGGTAGTAAGTAGTCTACAAACTACACAACCACCAATGATACATTATTACATGTATTTTGAAATAGTATTTACCAAGATGCCTACCCAACATTCAATCATGTAACTATTTACAAACATTTGCTCACACATTATTAAACTTGATTCTGATAAGGACCCCCTAGGGCGGACAGAATAATTAAAATCCCTAACCACACCTTTTCAGATTTGCCAATAACATCCACATTACTTTATGGATTCAGAATACAACTCTGAGAAGTATCAAATTTTAATGAGCATTTAATGAAATCCTAAATGTGAAAGTTTAAAACCAATGTGCTATAAATGCATTTTTTCACTGAAATATTATGTCACAAGCTACAAAGATGATAGAAAAGACCTGGACATTTGTTTTAGTACCTTTCACTTATCAATGGTCTTGACAGCAATAATTGCAGTGGTAGCAATTTCTATTACCCTAGAAATTATTCACTCTACCAACAGGATTACTAGGAGTGTCATGTCCTTAAGAAATGTTGTTCTGCTCAACTGGGAGATCATTTTCTAAGATTATGAAGAGCAATCTCCAAAATCACTATGATTAATAGGTATGAATGAAGTACATGTCCTCTATAAGCAGAAGTCTGATTAACAAGTACCAACTCTTAACTCCTTATCTTATCCCATAGAAAAATTCCTGAGAAGTGGTGTACATTTCATCTCTATGTGTATGATTTTGAATACAATGAAAAATTGTCACCAATTTTGAGAGACATTCTAGATGGCTGTCCTCACATACACAGTATATACCTCTTTTAATTTTTGAATGGTTGGAGTAATCTCTTCCTCAAGTATCTGGAAAATAAAAGAAAATCAAAATTTTCAGTATGTAAAGTACCATTAAAAAATCTGAAAGGAAAAGTAGCATGGAAGTTTAAGGAAAACTGGGGGAGGGGAAATTTCCTCTTTACAGCAGGGAAACTCTAAATGCAAAATTACTCTCTTTACAAACATTTTATATAAATTTAATTACCGTCTTAATTTCTTTCAGCTTAGCCTCTTTTTTTTCTATAGTTTTCTGGGCAGCTATTTTTTTGTATTCATACATCCTGGTTCCAGCTGCTTCTTCTATCATGGATAAAATCTGGAAAGACAATTATATTAATGTTTCAAGAATACGAGATAAATCTCATTGGAGTTTACATTAAGTATATCATTTAAGGTCTTAACCTCACGAAGCATGCTTACCAAAATAAAGGCCCAAATGGACCAGAGACATTAAGTACATAAAAATGCATGTATTGCCCACAGCCCTAACATTCAAGAAACATTTCTGGGGGCGCCTGGGTGGTGCAGTCGGTTAAGCGTCGACTTCAGCCAGGTCACGATCTCGCGGTCCACGAGTTCGAGCCCCGCATCGGGCTCTGGGCTGATGGCTCAGAGCCTGGAGCCTGTTTCCGATTCTGTGTCTCCCTCTCTCTCTGCCCCTCCCCCGTTCATGCTCTGTCTCTCTCTGTCCCAAAAATGAATAAACGTTGGAAAAAAAAAAAAAAAAAAAAAAAAGAAACATTTCTGGCCTTTACTCCAATTCTAAAATTGAACTTCATGCAACACTGAGGCAGAGTAAATCTCTTTTAAAATTGAAGCCAGGGGCATCCGGCTGGCTCAGCAAGTAGAGGGTGCAACTCTTGATTTTGGGGTTGTTGAGTTTGAGCCCCATGTTGGGTATTTAGATTACTTAAAATGAAAATTTTTAAATAAAAAAATAAAATTGAAGCCAATAATTCCTCCTCTTTTCCTTCAAACATAAGTTTAAAAAAAATAAAGGCTACCAACATTCAGTTTTCATTTTAGAAGCTTCTACTTAAAATTGTTCCAAGAGACTTCAGCCATTTTGTGCCAACAGGATGAAGCATGACATAACATGTGCATCCCAACTGTGGCATGTGCTTTAAGAACTTGGGCAAATAATTTAATCTTCTCTGTGCTGCGGTTTCTTCATCCATAGCGTATGGATAATATCTCACAACACTGTTGAGAATTACACAAAATAATTCATGTAAAAAACACTCTAAAAAAGGCAAGTACTTATCCATTATAATTTCCTAAGTAAAACAATTTTACCAGCACTCCTTTTTCAGAAGCTTCTACACACCATCAATCCTTATCTCAAAAGGATTATTTCTCTCAAAACTATTCTCATTTCTATGTATTTGTCAGGTTTCAAATTAGAAGTTTCCCTTAAGACGTTATCTAAAGAAAATATGCATGACCTACGTTCAAATCAGACTGCTATTACCAATTATCAGTTTTCCCCTTAGTTCTCAATAAAAAATAGTAACTAAAGAGCCTTTGTTCTTGTTGACAACATTCATCCCTTTACACCAACTCTTTTCAAGGGGGCTCCAAGAAAAAAAAAACTTTAAGTCTTAATACCCTAAGCAATCCACTGAATGCAATGAATTAATTTCACTCAAATCTTTTTCTGTAGGGTTTAAGTCTGACATGGAACACTGGTTGAGAAAGGCTGCTTGATACAGTCAAAATTTCTTTTAATACTGGGCAATAAAACTCTTAGAAGAAAACACAGAAGTTAAGCTCCTTGACACTGGTCATAGTGAAAAATTTTTTGGATTTGACACCAAAAGCAAAGGCAATGAAAGCCAAAATTAACAAGTGGGACTCTATCTGACTGAACTACCTTCTGACTGAAAATCTTCTGCATAGCAAAGGAAACCATAAACAAAATGAAAAGGCAACCTAGGGAAGAGGAAAAAGTAGTTGTAAATCATGAATCTGCTAAGGGGTTAATATCAAAATATATAAAGAACTTGCATATACAACACAATAGGAAAAAAACAATCTAATTAAAACCTGGGCAGAGGATGTGAACATTTTTTTCACAAAAGATAGAGAAATGAAAGGTATATGAAAGGTATTCAACATCATTACATCAGGGAAATGCAAATTAAAACCATGAGATAACTACCTCTGTTAGAATAGCTATTATCACAAAGACAAGAAATAACAAGTGCAGGTGATAATGTGGAGAAAAGGGAAACCTTTTCTATACTGTTGGTAAGAATGTAAATTGGTGCAGCCATTATGGAAAACTATGAAGATTCCTTAAAAGATTAAAAATAGAACTACCATATGATATAGCAATTATATTTCTGGGTATTTAGCCAAAGAAAACAAAGACACTAACTTGAAAAGATACCTGCATCCCCATGTTCACTGCAGCATTATAATACCAAGACATGGAAACAACCTAAGTGTTGGTGATGAACAGATAAAGAAAATGTGGTATATATACACAATGGACTATTATTCAGCTATTTAAAACAAATGCAATCTTTAATTTTTTTTTTTAATGTTTATTTATTTTTGAGACAGAGAGAGACAGAGCGCGAGTGGGGGAGGGGCAGAGAGAGAGGGAGACACAGAATCTGAAGCAGGCTCCAGGCTCTAAGCTGTCAGCACACAGCCCGACGCGGGGCTCGAACTCACAGACCATGAGATCATGACCTGAGCCGAAGTCGGACGCTTAACTAACTGAGCCACCCAGGCGCCCCTAAAACAAATGCAATCTTGCCATTTGTGACAATGTGGATGGAACTGGAGGGTTTTATGCTAAGTGAAATAAGTCAGGCAGAGATAGAGAAATACTGTATAATCTTATTTGTATGTAGAATCTAAAAAGAAAAAAAATGAGATCCTGGAGAACATATTAGGGGTTGCCAGAAATAGGGGTTAAAGGGTGGACAAAATGGGAACAGGTGATCAAAGGTACAACCTTCCAGTTACAAACATTCTGGGGATATAATGTATAGGATGGTGACTACAGTTAATAAAACTGTAAAAATACAGTTAATAATACTATATTTGAAAGTTGCTAAGAGCTAAGAAGGTAAACCTTAAAAGTTATAAGAAAAAGAAAATTGAAACTGTGGTAATGGATGTTAACTAGACTTATAAGGATCATTTTGCAATGTCTACATATATTAATCACTACATTGCACACCTGAAACTAATAGGTCACTTATACCTTCATTAAAAAAAAAATGTTAAAAAAATCTGCTCGACAATGTTCCACCCGTGCCTTTTCTTATACATTCTCATTTAATCCTCAGAAAATACCTGAGGTAAGGACTCTTGACTCTAATTTATGGATGAGGAAACTAAAGCTCAGAAAGGTAATGTCATATAGCTTTAAAAAGGTAGGGGGCCAGAGTGCCAAATAATAAAAAAAAAAACAAAAAACTTTCTTTACTTATTCTTAATAATGTTCCTAAGAATTTTAAGAATAGAAGAAATTATGTTTAAAAATTGACTTAGAAGATTAAAACAGTATCTACTATTATTACTTTTATCGTCTACAAATAGTATCTTTACCTCTGGAGGTTTCATGTTCAATACTTTTGTAATTCGGCCCTGAAAAATAAAATGGCAGTTACTGTAATGATAACAAATTAGAGTCAACTAAAGGCATACACATTTACCTGCACTGAAGTTGTTATATCCTAATATACCAACCTTTTGGGAATTCTTTCTCTTACCTACATGAAAAGATGTTTCTTCTAGAATTCTGCTATTCACACTTTCACTTACCAGTAATATAGTTTTTAAATAACACAAAGTCAACTCAGATCATATTTCTGAAACAATATTAATGATACAGAAGTCTCCAATAAGTATATAAATACATAAGTATATACAATTTAGCATAATTGTTGGACATCTTTTGATTTTTTTTTTTTTTACTTGCTGCACTCCAAGATAATTTCTAGAAACAGAAATTCTGGGCCTCAAATAGAATAGTTACATGTTTTATTTTAATGCCAGATTATCAGTACCAAAAAAAAACAAAACAAAATTCCACTACCCAATTCTCAGACCATCATATTACTTATGATTTCGATTCATTTAAAGTAAATGTTCAGCCTTGAGGCTGTGATATACTGAAAATAACGTTATTTTGGTCCCATCAGGATCCTGCCATTGACCTTGCTGTAACTTTCTAAGAGGACAGCTGGATGAGGCAAGTAAGGACAAGATAATATTAGTACTTAATTTTCATTTGAATAAGTCTCCATGTAAGAAAATTTTTTTTAATTTTTTTTTTTTTAGTGTTTAATTTTGAGACAGAGACCGAGCATGAGCGGGGGAGGGGCAAAAAGAGAAGGAGACACAGAATTTGAAGCAGGCTCCAGGCTCTGAGCTGTCAGCACAGAGCCCAATGTGGGGCATGAACTCATGAACCCATGAGATCAGGACTTGAGCGAAGTCCAACACTTAACCAACTGAGCCACCCAGGTGCCCCTAAGTAAAAACATTTCTTAAAATTTAATATATATTTGAAATAACAAAATGCTTGAGTCCAACACTCAAAGGAATTCCTTTAAAAGGAATATATTATGACAATATCTTTTTTAAAAATTTTATAGTGTATTCTTGTAAGTCAAGGAAAATTATTTCTAGACATTCTTCAAACTTCAAATGTGTATGTTAGAACATATCAGTACATACTAACTAATCAACCTCTTAACAGGTGCCCAAACACCAGTGTAATGGTATATAAAAAACGAAAAATCCAAAAAGAAGCAATTCCCATATTATAGTATCATAAAAAATAAACAATGTCAAAGCGTATATAAAGGCCACAAACAAAATACCTGCATGATGAGAAAGTGAGGGTTGTTAACATTAAGGCCAACAGAACAGAAGAGATCTTGTACTCTGGTATTGTTTGCATTTACTCCATTGATTAAATATTTATTTCTACCACCAATAACCACCTAAAAGGGAAATATTTTAAAAGATATAAATGAATATATAAAACTTGAAGATGATACATTTCCAAATATATTTCACTCGTTTGTTCTGTCCTACTAATGATAAATAAAACCAATCCTGAATAAATAATGGAGGAAGTGTGACATGGTCAAAAAGAATACAGAGTCAGGTCAATTGGTTTCTAATCCAAGGACATTCCACACACAAGCCTCCTAATCTCTCATGCGTTGGACTAAATCTCTAACGTCACTTTTGACTTTATGTTTCCTAGTATGTATAAAACATATTCTATACCTAATCATTCTTTAGAATTTTCCCACCCTCAGAGGTTAACCCCTCCTTCCTCCACTTTTTAATTTCCAAAAAACAGAAGTCAGATACTAAAAACTAAAGACAAGGAGTTTGATAGCAGTGTGATAGTTTGATCCTTGACAAGATTCTAAAATGGGTCAATAAAGACATGACGTGTGAATACTTGAAAGAAAAAGAGTAATTATGGAGCTTCAAAGAACAACTTATACCAGACATCAGCGTGTTCACACTCTGCTATAGCACTTACATTGTCACTTATTGGGTATAATCATCTCACCCATCCTATTTTGAGGTCCTTCTTCTATCTGTATTTCCCAGGGCCTTCAAGATTGCCCAGCACATACCAAACACTTAATAAAATACTGAATGAGTGTTACTTCAGTTCTTTTCTTGACAGAAGCATTAAGCTGATAGATCACATACTACTATATTTGGAACAATAAACCTAGTATACACATAAGTATTTTAACAAAGTCTTTCTAACAAAAATTTGGTGAAAATATAGGCATATGGATTATATGAGGACAGGAATTTTAGGTAGATTAGTAGGAGACTTACTAAAAATTCCTAAAAGGTGAGTATTTGATGGATGCTTAATGACAAAGAACAGGATTTTGTCTCAAACTAGTCAATGTCTTACTTTTTTTTTTAAGTAGAGATTTTTATTAAAATAGAAAAGGGAATCAATAAATTACATAATGCTAAGATGGAGAGTCAAAAGGACTTAACAGAATTTTTAAACATAAAACTGACAAAGTAAAAACACTGTAGGACTATAGTAAGAAAAAGGGACAATGTATGGTCCCTGCTTTGGTTTCAAAAACCTGCTTACATACAGAAATGGCAGTAACACAGCTAATAACACACACTTAAAAAATCAGAGTTTAAGTGAAGTGGATATGAACTCATAACATATTATGAACTCTCCAAAGACATACTGGGGAAAATAGAAGAGTACGTAAAATGAAAGAAGTGACAATTCTGCTTAATCCTGTCCTAAGGAGACCAATTCTGGGACATGCAATTTGATGGACCATGCATTAAAAATAATTTAAAAAAGGCATAAAGAACCTAGAGCAAATTTGTATTCAGTGTGATCAGGAAATAGAAACAATTATCAATTGAAATACCTAGAGAGATTTAGCTTAAATATTAAATATTTAAACACCTAAATATTAAAACATGGAATACATTAGATTTGCTTTTTGATGCTCTCAAAGAATCAGATTTAATGTGTAAAATTTGATGACAGTACTTCAGCTCATTTTATAGGAATAACTTTCTAATTAGACTCATCCAGTAACAATAGTACCTCAGAAGATGGCAAGATCCCAACTATTAGAGGTACTCCAGTACAGAGAAAATTCAAGTATAGTTCAAGATTTAAAGCATAGTTATTAGTGCTCATCCTGATTGATGGCTTTTTAGATCCCTTTCAATCCTCTTGGTAAATGGTGGAATTTGCACGATCAAATTTTTAACATAAGGAAGATATTCTTAAGAAACCTAGTCAGTTTTTGATCTATTTTGCTCATAAACTTTCTCTCTCCAGAAGTCTCATTGCCAAAAAACATGTCAGACAAAAGTTGTTAGATATCCAAATATTTAGTAGTCACTCACCTGCCTCGTTACCGTAATTTCATCATGAACCTCAAATCCTAAAGGACTTTGCTTTTTGTCAGAATTATCAAATGTGATTGACACGGAGGCTTTGGTAATACCAGCCTGCCCATTTTTGTAAACTAAATCTTGTAAATTAGAAGCCCGAACCTAAAACAAAAGAAAAGTTTGTCAATTACAAAACCCCATATTGCATAAAATGGCACTAAAAATGGGTTTCTTACTGTTGGAAAACCACCCATGCAGTATCCACTAAGTAGCCAGCCAGGCAAGGAAAGCAAGGAAAATGGGAAACCACATAAAATGAGTGCCTTTCCCCACAAAACTGTTCCAACCCTGCACTGGATTGTTTTCTATTCGTTTCATAGCTGAAGTTCATTTGAAAGATTTTGGAAGACAGCATCTAAGAATTTCACTATTCATCCAATCCCATTAGATCCTGAAAAGGCATTATAACGCAGAGTGAGCGGGTAGGAATACGGCTTCTGGAATAAGACTCCCAAATGCCTGAGTTTGAGGGCTGCTCCAAACATCTTAAGGGGATGAACCTTAGGCAACACTAAATTTCTATTTTCTCATCTATAAATAGAGTAGAAAAAAAAGTAGAGTAATAACATCTACCTCTAAAGGACTGCAGTGAAGTATATGCACTGTATTTAAACTCCGTATAAAAACATTGAATAATTCTGTATGGTTATTTCAGAATTTGGTAAAGTACTAAAGTACTTGTAAGTTGTTTGACATTATAAGACAAGTTATTTGATTCTTACAAAAAAACTTTACTGACCCCCCTCCTATAGTGAATGCAGTCAAGGTTTTTAAAAGTGCCCTAGATTATGACAACTATACTTCATTCAAAAAAACAAACAAAAAAAAGTGTCCTGGATTATAGAAAACTCAAGCTTTATTCTAATTTTAAACAAAGAATGGTAGGTTAAGTTCAGTAAAAACCCAATAGAAATGAAAAAAAAAAGATAATTCACATAAACTTAAAAATGCAAATGAAAACTGGCAATAGTGTCCAAATTCAATGAGGATTCTCTTGAGGTTCCCCAAACTTATAATTCATATATATCAGAAAGTTTACCTGAGACAGGTTGGAGATGCCCAGCAAAAAGCAGATGGAGTCCAATATGTTGGATTTCCCACTACCATTTAAACCGGTGATAGCATTGAAGAGGGGGTCAAAACCATTGACTTCAGTCCTCTGAGCATAGGACTTAAATCCCTCAAGAATGATTGACTTAACATGCATCTTCACTACTGACTTGGACAGGTAAACTGCTAGGAATCAAACAGGCCACAAAGCAGTTCTGTACAAAACAGAAATACAATAAGTGGAACAGAAATCTGGAATCATGACGTATGTAGAAAGACTAAAACATAAAAACGACTTAATGGCTTAATAGAAATAAAAGAGCCACTTGCTGAGCTACTTCCTCTGAAGTAAGGACACTTTTTCCAACTTAATTAGAAGTTAATTAAACCATTAATTCAACCTGGAAGTCAACGACTTAATTTTCCAGCCTTCCCTTCCATCTTTATCATACTCTTAACAGAAACTACCGATTATTTCATATCCCACTCCCTCTGCCCCCAATGTCCTTCTCCCTGATACAGACATGACTCACTCTCCTTTACTACACTCACGACTTTGCTTAAATGTCACCATACTGAGGTCCTGACTTCTCTATATAAAAACGCACCTGTCCCCATCCCCTCCTTCTTTTCCTTCACTGTACTTAAAGATGACGCTAAACTGGGGTGCCTGGGTAGCTCAGTCGGTGAAGCCTCTTGATCTCAGGTTCGTGGGCTCCAGCCCCCCATGGGGCTCTGTGCTGACAGCTCAGAGCCTGGAGCCTGCTTGGATTCTGTCTCCCTCTCGCTCTGCCCCTCCCCAACTCGCACTCTGTTTCTCTCAAAAATAAATAAACATTTAAGAAATTAAAAAGATGACGCTAAACAGTATTTTTGTATTTGTCTACCCAAACTATCATAATGAAAGTTTCTGTAAAATCTTGGCATGTTCCACCGCTGTATGCCCTAATAGTGCCTGACTCGAGGGCGCGGGGAGTCAGTCAACATTTACTTAAATAGATGAATCCCATATATTCTCGAGATTCTGTTTTCACTCGGCCTGTTCCCTCGCCCCACCAGGCCTTTCTATCAACAATTGTTTGCACCACTCCAAGGCTGGAGAGAAAGTAGACATTCTACCAGGAACCCTTTAGGACTAATTTTAGTTTGAGGTCCAGTCTTGCTAATCCCTCCTTCCACGCACACACACACAAAAAACCCTATCTTCCTTTCCAGCCAGGAATGCCTGACTAGGCCCAACCGGCCCAGCTCACCCACCTGCCTCACCACTGCGCCAGGCCCTCCGGGCTTGAGGCTCCCCACAAGCTACTCCTGGTCACAAGAACAGAGACTGGGTTCACCCTTGCCTGGCCTTGGGCGCTACTAAGCGAATTGCAACATAGTGGCTAAGACACTCGCTCCACGATCTACACCCAGGCCGGAAATATTTATGCCTTTGAATTTCGGCGCGAGCAAAGGACCCCACCTCCACTGCCGATTTCATTGCCAGGTGCCTACGAGATGCCTAACTTAGAGGTTCTAATTTTCCCTCCCATCGAACAATCAAAGTGACAGAGGGATAGGAAAGAGCGTCACGACAATGGTAACTCCAGGGATGCAAGAGCTGGGACCTGAAGACTAAAGGAGAAAGCGGCATTTGCTGAGCTCGGCGTCCGGCACCCCACGGGCAGCCTCATACTGCAGCCAAGGGCCTCGAGTTTCGCCAACCCCACCCCACTTCAGGTCCCATCTGGCCTCGGGCTGTCCCGGTGGCCCCGCCCCGTCCAGAGTCTCGCGGGTTTTGCGGGGGGGGGCGGGGGGGAGAAACTAGCTGGTGCGGACGGCAGCTTTCTCTGAGTCCTGAAGGCAGGGAGGCGGGAAGGCTTCTAAGTAGTGTTACCAGTGTATTTCAGAAGACTCAGAATTTATCCGATTTGGCTCAGATTTGTCAAAAATAGAAGCTGTGCTTTGTCGGTGCTGGAAGGCGCGGAACTTCGGGGCACTGTTGGTGGGGGGTGGTGGCGTTCTGGCTCCGCCCCTCGTGGCTCCGGTCTCTGGCGGGCTTTTTCATCTCAAATTTCGCGTCGGGGCGGGACGTTAGTACTCGCTGTCGAGAGCTGTGCTGATCCCATAGGAAATTGTGTGGGGCTGGCAGGTGGTGGGCAAATAGGTGTTTCCTTCCCTGCGCTTCTGTTAAAGTAGTGGCAGAACTAACATTTCACAGAATTTCTTTGGAAACCGGATTGTTAATATTTATGCCAGGCTGGGTTCCAAGGGCTTTCAAATCCTGTCGCAACTCTGTGAAACCCGTGACATTGTTTTCATTTCACAGGTGAGCGAACACAGGTCAAGCAACTTACTCCAAGTAATAAGTGGAGAAGCTGGGATTTGCTCCCAAGCAGTGTAGCTTCATATCGCGTATTGTTAAATGGTTATATACTATTCCTCTTCGTGTTCAGAATCCAGTACCATTAATAGGATTCTGTATTTATCAGTGTGTGCTGTTATCAACAAACAAAACTGACCAGTTTACTCACAGTTGAGCATTCTGATACTACTAAGGAGGGACAGCGGCAGATTGCACTGTCGTGCTGTCCCTATGTGAGGTATAAAAAGATGGTGTAGCTGGTATGCTATTTTAAGTCCTATGTTTAAAATTTCTTCACCCAGGAATGGCTTTGCAGCATTGGACACCAGTAGAACTATCAAGAACCGCCAATAATGGGCCTATGTTTTGAAATTCATTCTCTTCCTAAGAGGATAAAATAAGTGTTTTTTTTGGGGGGGGGGTTAGTTTTGTTTACTTAAGAACTATGTATTGTCATATCCCACCCCCTTCTGTAATGTCAGTGGTTACTGGCCTAACATCTTTTAGTTAAGCATTTATCTCTCTGCCTTGGTTTCTGCATTCCCTACATTCTACAGCTCACATATGTTGGTTCTATTCAATTTTTTTTAAGTTTTTAATTCCAGTATAGTTAACATATAGAGTGTTATATTAGTTTCAGGTATTCAATATAGTGATTCATCACATCTGTACATCATTCGGTGCTCATTACAAGTGCACTCCTTAATCCCGATCACCTATCTCACCCATTCCCCCCCACCCACTTCCCTTCTGGTAACCATCAGTTTGTTCTCTAGTTGAGAGTCTGTTTCTTGGTTTGTCTCTTTCTCTCTCTTTGCTCGTTTGTTTCTTAAATTCCACGTGAGTGTAATCATACGGTATGTCTCTCTCTGACTTACTTCGCTTAGCATTCTACTGTCTGGCTCCATCCTGGTTACAAATGGTGTATTCAATTTTAATATACATTTATTTTCAACTATGTCTCCATCACTTTGTGAGTAAAGAATTTTAATTTGCCAACAAACCCTAAAATGGGTTTTACCAAGTTGTGAAATAAACATTTCTTTGGGGTGAAAATGGACACAATTAGCCTTTGCCCTTATTTAATAGATTAATTCACATATATTTAAGTCAAATGGATGAAAACATATGCAAATGCACTTCTGGATGAGCACTTATGAGTAGTTATAAGACTATACATACCTACTCCCACTGAAAGTATTTACTTAAATGAAAATTGCTTATAAAGGGAGAGATATGTATCTGTTTTAGTTTTCCAGCAGGCCAGGAACAGTAAGGAATTTCTATTCGTATGGAATGATGATGAAATAACTAATGGCTTACTTACAAATGCCTCCTAAGATCACAGGGAAGTGAAGAAGACCAAGGCACAAAGCCACTAACACTCCCCTAATTTGGAAAGGGAAAGTCTGGAAGTAAAGATAGGTTGTAGAGTAAATGTAGTAAAAATAGAGGACTGTTGTTGTTTCATTATCATGGATCAAAATCTTTTGAAAGCTTCAAGATGGGCAGGCTGGTAGAGTTTTAGTCCTTATGTACAAGGCAGCAGTACCAACAGGGGCACTGATCAAGCCATAAGAGGGACCTAGGAAAAAGATTTGGTCTTTTCTTCCAGAGCACTGGGAAGGACCCTCTTTCCCTGGATGCACATTTCTAATTTTAGAGTCCTAAAGTAGCTCTTCTTGGGACGTTGATGAATCCTCTCTCCCTGCAATTTAGGACAGAAGAAGAAAATAAAAGGACTTTACCTTGACTGCAGATGTAAGGAAAGGTTGATTCATTTTGTTGAGAGATAAACTGGGGTTCAAGGGCATGAACTGATAATGATGGGAAGTTCATATTGTAAAATTGTACTGCATAGCAGCACATTTTGAATACACCACATATAGCCTGTATGACAAGAAATATAGCTGAGCATAATTTAAAATAAGGAACAGAAAAAGAGGTGACTATATTCATTCACCTATGGGATCTGGTTAGACCCATTCATTTTCATTTCAGTGACAATACTGTTTTTAGTACTACATGTTCTGTTTGGTTCTTTGTGAAATCTGCCTATATTCTTTCATCATGATTTCCATTAGTTGGCCTCTTTAATCAAGTGTCTTTTTCTTCTCTTTCAGGTACTTCTATTATTTCCAGCTTTTGAGTTCCTAACTCTACTGTTTACAACATTTGCTGAGTTTTACTCATAGTGATTTATATCCTCCCGTGGTGCTGTTCTGGGATGGGGTTGTTTTGTTTTATGGAAGTCTCTTATGCCCTGAGTTGTGAAAGAGTCCCTTCAGAACAGTTATGTATTTGTTTCTGCCAGGGTTCTTTGGCTCTTAAATATCCTGGGGCATTTGTAAATGATTATTTCTCAGTTTGTAGTTCCTGAATTATGCAGATACTGTAAATTTATATCTTGCAGGCCGAGGTGTTTTATTTCTCACAGGTACCTTTTGTTTTTAACCCCTATTCAAAGCCCCAAGCAAAGAACAAACTTCTTTGCTTCTTCCAGACTAGGAGGTGGAATTTTTCCAGTCCCAGTGACTGGCAGTTGTTTAAGGCTCCAGGATTTTCCTGCTTCTCTGCCTCACTGAGGCTCAAGGCCTTGTGCTTGTGCACTGGAACCCGGCAGCTGGCTCTTGGGCCGTATAACTAAGGATAAAATGTTGGGAGGGCTGCCATGGCATCAGTTTCTGCTCTTCTGTTTTTCAGTTTATTTCTGGCACAGTGAGTTTCCTATATTTTTTTTGTTTTTTTGCTATTGAGTTTGGCATATGGCTTATATAACAATAATTATATTTTATCCAGTATTAGTTTATAAAGGGAAGTTCAACCATATTAGAGGAGGTCTCATTTTTGAAAACATAAGTCAGATCTTTGTTTTGCTCCTTCAAGCCTTGCTTTCACATTCTTACATTCCATATAGAAAGTAGCTTTTCCTAAGAAAACAGAGAAGTCTCGTGCCAACCAGCTCTTTAAGAAAATATTTTCACACAATATTCATAAAATGCAATATCTTCTTATTTCATATATGTATATTTTTAAGTTTGTTTATTTTAAGAGAGAGAAAGAGAGAGGAGAGAGAGAGAATCCCAAGCAGGCTCCTCACTGACAGCACGGGGCTCAATCTCACAAATCTTGAGATCATGACCTGAGCTGAAATCAAGAGTTGGATATGATACTGGAGCCTGGATGGCTCAGTTGGTTAAGCACCTGACTTCAGCTCAGGTCATGATGAGTCTCGCATCGAGTGAGCTCACCCACTTAGGGTGACCCCTGCTTCTCTCTCTCAGCCTCTCCCTCTCTCTGTCCCTGGCTCACTTGCGCCCTCTCTCTCTCAAAAAATAAAAATAAGTTAAAAAAAAAAAAGCGAGAGAGAGAGAGAGAGAGAGATGGACGCTTAACTGACTGAGTCACCTTGGCACCCCTTCTTATTTCATATTTGTAATTTTAGTTTTTCAGCTCTCCAGGCTTTTATCACTTCCATGGTTTATGGCCAAAGCTACTCAGTTTACCTCTTCTATTCTGCCACACCCCTTCCTTTATAGAGATAATTACTGGCTCCTTTGTCTCAAATACAATTCTCATTTTATTCATTGTTCTCTATGTCATGATGGTATCTTACTTTTTATTTCAAATCCATACACATCTGCTTTATCTTCTTCCAATTGGTTCCCTTTTATTACTATTATTTCTTATGAGATCCAAACACATCTTCACCCTTAGATTTTTATTTCACAAATTCTGCCTCTTCTGTAATTAGCATTTTCTCTGTAGTCATCTACATCATTTTTCAATTCTCTAGAGTCACAAGTATTTCTTATTCTTTGAATTCTGACTTAAATTCCTACTTCTGTAGTACTTATTAGTGCCAGTCTCTGCCCTCTCTAAAGTTCTACAAAATACTTATGTTGCTCTATCAGAAATATGGTATCTCTTCATTCTGTGTAAATCCTTGGTGAAAATTGCCTACAGAATTAATTCTAATCTCTTTAAGGTGGCATGCCAGGCTTTCCATAATTTATTCTCAACCTACTTTCCCAGTCTCCTGTTTCTTCCTTAGATCACCTTGTCTTTTTTTTTTTTTTTTTTGTGTTCCTTACTGTAAACCAAGCACCAACCAATGACAAAAGATAATGTGATAACTTTGTTAATGGATGGATGAATGAATGAATGAATTCAAAAGGCATTTATAGAATGCCTACCTTATGCCAAGAAGTATGTTAAGTGTTGGGATACAAAGATGAATAAGATGTGAGTCTGTCCCTAAGGAGTCCATAGTTGAGTAGAGATGACCTGTATAAAGACATAACCAGAGAAAAAGAGTAGAATGCATTATAAATAAAGTAGACTGCACAGCCAAGGGCATAGAAGAGACATAATGTTTGATGCAAGAAGTATCAAGATTTAGTGTAGGAGATCACAGAAGCCTCAGATAATGGAGCATTGTATGTGCCATTTTATTTTTTAAGTTTCTTTACTTATTTTGAGAGACAGCACGAATGGGAGAGGGACAGAGAGAGAGGAAGAGAGACTCCCAAACAGGCTCTTCGCTGTCAGCACAGAGCCCACTGTGAGGCTTGATTTCACCAACCACGAGACACCTCACCTGAGTCAAAATCAAGAGTCAGAAGCTTAACCGACTGAGCTACCCAGGTGTCCCTGTATGTGCCATTTTAAAAAACTTTGTGTCATTTCTGAAATGTTGATGTTCTCCATCTCTGTGTCTTTGCACATGCTGAACTTGAAATACCCATCCTCTCTACATCTCACCCCATGTGCATTTCTATTTCTATTTCAGTCCCCAGATCTGATCCATTTCTGGAGGAATTACTTGCACCCTATTTAATCTCTTAATCCTTCATTCAGATTTTTCTTCTGACCTTTATTCCTATTGTGACATATCTTTGTGACATACCTCAATGCTTAGCACATGGTAGACAATAAATATTGGTTGTATATGAATAAGTTTAGAGGGTTCATTTGCCGCTTTCTGATTAAGGTAAAGGGAAAGAACAGTTTTCAAAAAAGACTTGAAAATGCAGAATATTGCAATATTTAATATATTCCACAAATTATTCAATATTTTAAAGTTCAGCAAATTAATGGTAGTGATTATTTTTCACTGATATAACATTGAAGCAATTTTTTTTTATGCCAGCTAGCAGTGTTCTATTTGTGTAATACCATCAGTGACCACTGTGATAATCACAAAACTGAGTAATCTGCCATGGAATACACATTCCAGTGTTTCGCTTCAGAGGGCTGTCAGTACCATATAGTTTCCCCATGCTACTTTTTTGACCTGTAAAGTAAAAACACGCATCTATTATGCAGGGGAACAGCTGCAGTTTCAGACTGAAAGAATATGATTCAAATATCACCACCTCCTGGTTGTTGCCCAGTATAATTACTGCTCCTCCTTTGTGCTCCTTTATTACACACACAGACTCCTCTTAACATGTTATTGTATTTAATCATTTATATGCTGTTTCTCCCCACTGTGAGCACCTTGATATCAGTGGTCTTGCCTTATTAGTCTGTAAACTTAGCATCCAGCCCAGTTGTTGACACAGTTGTGCTCCATCAATATTTACTGAACTGTTGAACAGCTACAAGGACATATGAAGATTATAAAGGTGGTCATTCTTTCTAAACCAGAGAATACTCATTCTGTTTTTTAGATTTTTCAAATGAACATTGGTTGTTGTTTTGTTGTACTTTTGCCCTTTTAAAAATTCCTAGAGTTACCTGTATACTCCATCAAACATTAACATGCACAGAACCTCAGGAATTACCTTGATCACTCTCCTCCCTTTCCCATTCTGACCCTATCTCTAAACATTGATTTCCATTCTACCTCCTCCCCACTCCGGGTGGGTGGCAGATAGAGAATCCACAGCCCTCTGGCTATTCCCTTTCAGTCTCCATTCTCTGAATACTCCATTCTCCCCAAATCCCACTCCCATCCATAAGGGTGGGGTCTTGCCCTTTGCTTCCCAAGGGACTTCAGGCCAGGATAATGTAACATTAATACATTTCTAAGAGTTTGAGGTTGTTGTTGTTGTTGTTTTACTTCAAAATACAGCATTTGTGGGATATTCATGTGGGGCTTCAGCAATCCAAATTAAATTCTCTTTATGTCCTTTGTGACAATGTGTTCCTATGGCAATGAAAATCATGTCTTCCACTCTTTTCTGCCATTTCTAGGTCTCCTCTCCCAATCTCTATGGGTCACTGCTTGGAAAAACAAAATGCTTATCAACTTCTATAAGGACAAGCAATAATGTACAGACATAGAATAATTGAGATTGATACATAGTAGGGAAACATATTTTTAAGACAGATTCTGCCTAAATTAATAAAAATGTTACAATATTAAGCATGCTGTTTATTTTCTTTATGCTGTATATCTAAAATCTTTCTATTTCAGCAGAGAGTCATTGTTCTACATTTGTATAAACTTGAATATCCATTCAGAGGATTCTCCAAAAACAGAGGCTTTTCAGGCCTAAAAGTTTAACTAATCCTTCACATTTTAGGGGAAAAAACAGTGCTTGCAAGTTTCAAACAACAGTTTTGCCCATCATTGTCCTTCAAGGGATTTAAAATAATCTTATTTCAGACTTAGCTTGAGTCATCTTATTAAGTTATTAAAAATTTTATTGTTTAAAATATTGATGTATTTATACTTGTGCAGCACAAGTTCCAAACACTTCTCCAAAGTTACTTTATGTAACTCAACAATTCTTTTATTTTTATCTCCATTTTATAGATGAAGAAGCAGGATCACAGAACTAGACTTTGATCATAGAAAAAAGCCAGGACTAAAGTCCATCCGTTTATTCAACAAATGCTTGAGTGCTTACAATGTCAGTGAACAGTACAACAAAAAATTTCTGCCTTATGGAGCTTATACTGTAGTGGCTATCAGTTGTTATTTTATTGATTACAAAGCATGACTTTTTGCAATAATCTTATACTGCCCTAGAAGTAGCTAGCAGTCTTAATGCCTCCGGTCATTTTCCTTTCTCTGTGATTACTGAAGCCCTCAAGTCATTGAAACCTCAGCTGACCTATTTTACCAGATGCTGGACATTGTCAAGTCAAGTCTGGATTTATAGTGGGTACCCAGGTTTAGGTCAAAACATAAAATCTGAACAACTTTAACCACTGTGCACAGGGAGTAGATTCTCAGTGAAGGAGCAATATCCCACCAAGAATAAATGACAGGCTAAAAGGCAGATTTGTAAATGTATATAAAAAGTAGGTTGTATTTAACATAGGTCAAAGTGCTGAGCAGGGGCAACAGGAGGAAATATTCTTCATAGTGATGGTCAGTGGCATCTTCTTTTTATATAAAGAAATGTTGCCAGCAATCTTGCTTGAGCTAATTTGAAGTCATTTTTATTTTGTATAGTTTTTATTAGTTAATGGGATCTAGGAGTGTAATAACCTGGTGAGAATTTCTCTACAAATGGCAATCAAATTAGTCTTATTCATGAAACTCATAAATAAGCTATAATTCAACTTTTTATGTCTAGGGAAAATAAACCTGGGGTCATGCTGTTTAAGGGTAAGGGAATTTAAGGGAACACTGGGGGATTTATAGCAGATTTATGATGATATATTCTAACTGGAAGCTTAATTGTGATTTAAATTATAGGACAAGCTGTGCAATGTGTTTTCTTTTTAGGGGAAAATCTTTGGGGAGATAGACTGTGCTTATTTAAAGAAGAAACAGGAAGCAAAAGAGAAAACAGATTGCATTTTCTGTTTTTCCTTTAAAATTTCAAGCTGCTTTAAGTCAAATTGCCCCTGAGTTCCTGATGATGGCTGTTGTGCAATTTCTTTGTTTTACTTTCTTTGTGTTATTCTCGCCCTCTGTTCCAGAGCAGTTATTTCGCTTGACAGTAACAAAAAAATGTAGGCAGCATATCTGCCAGCAAACTAATATGGAAACCAGAGATAAGGTATTCTCAACCTTTCTAGAATTGTGACATCCTATCATTTTAGGCTGACTCACATAAAATTAGTAACTTCTGCAGATAGAAGAGCCCTTGAAGAATTATAGCCACTCATTTTGCCAATGGGAAAATTAAGTCTTCTAGTGATTTCCCCAAATTTACTGTTTATCTCAAGTAAATTAAGGTCTAATGAAGAAATAAAACATGCATATGAATAATGTTAATTTAAAGTATAAAGAAATTACTTCCCTGCAAAATAAAAATTAAAACAGATAAGCAGAGGTTGACTCTCTAGGGAGGAGTTCTACTTAGAAAAGAACAGTTAGACCTGACAGCTCAGATTCTTATTCTCTGACATTTCCCTCACCCTAAGCAAAATTTTCAATATTTAACACCACAACCATCATGGGATGGAGTCAGGGGTGGGAATGGGGGCAGAAGGCCTGGAAACTACGTGTTCTCCCTCTAAGTCTCTGAAACAAGGCCAAGCTCTCCCTCTAAGTCTCTGAAACAAGGACAAGTCAAGAATGGGACATGTAAACAATCTTCTACTGAAGCTTTAGGATAATAATAAGGAAAGTCCACAGAATATGGAGAAAGAGAGAAGAACCTAGCTTACAGGACATAACATGGAACAGCAGATACTCTGGGTCTCCCAGGCTTAGTGTCATCTGTGTGGGACCCCAGAAAAACAAATGGCACTAGAATGTCCTATCTGAATTTCTCATGTTATCCCCCCCAACCCTACCATCTTCCATCTTCAATTCTCTACGCGTCAGATTTGATGAGCAGCTTCATAGTCATTCACTTAGAGGACCTTTTCCCCATTCAAAGCAAACTGATAACACAGGACTGGCGTAGAGTGTCAAGAGAGTCCAAAAGAGGAAAAACAATCATAGCTGAAAACAACATCAAGAGGTATTTCCTGGTAGGGTTTTCCTAGATGCTGTCTGAGCTGAATCCTTAAGGGTAAATATGCTTCTGACAGTTGGAGTTGGGAAACAACAGTTTAAGTGCACAGATCATTGTGGACAAAAACTAAGAGGTAGCAGTTTCCATAGGAGATAACCTAGTACAGGCTCCAGTGATCTTATTAGGAATTTCTATTACTCTTGTACTAGATGCTGGGTTGCACCACAGACTCCCCTTCAGGACGGAGGCAGAAGTTCCTTCGGCTGCCAGGAGTGGTGGCCGCTGATAGCTCACAACTGAGCCCCTTCCCAGTTTGCTCTCCTCTGAAGCCAGCTGCCCAGCTGAAATGACACCTCTCTGTGATCAGTTACCGCCAGTGAATGGTTGGTGCATGGACACAAAAGCTCCTTTGCTTCAACTAGGGCAAATAGAAAGGGCCATCTAAATAGCTGTCCATACAGTCAGCTGAGGCCTCGTGATTGCATCGTAGTTCGGCATCTCCCTGGGGCCACTTCTGTTTTCTGCACTTGGTCACAGGTGTTGTTCTGGACCGCACTCTCGCATTAACTTTCTGCATACCAATCTCTAGGCTCACTGTATTCTCTGTGGAACCCACCCCAGGAAACTCCAGATATAATTTGAGACACTATAGCTAGCCTATTTTAGCAAACGTTTAACAGAATTTGGAAAGCCTAAAGAGTACATATGATTAGAAGTGCTGGCTTGTGCTCGCTGTGGTAACAAGTTGGCATCTCAAATTAAGTGCTGAATTACTAAACCAATTTATATTCCACTGACAAAGAACTGGAAAGGAGAGAAATTGTACTTGAGCTGTGATTCAGCTGTCCTCAAGCTTTGCCAAGCCCATCAATCAGTTCTGGTCACTAAGTATTAGGGGCTCTACCAGTAAGATTGTATCAGGAAGTTATGTTATGGGAAAAGAAAACAGAACAAAAACAAAAAAATATCAAAGGTTTAAAAAGCAACGACTGTTTATTTCTTGCTCATGTTATAGATCCACTGTAGGTCAGCAGGGGGAAGAGGGATCTCTTCCAGAGGGAACATGAGCTCTGGGATGGTCTAAAACCAGAATTAAATTGCCCCACCCAACTTGGGCACCTGGGTGGCTCAGTCAGTTGGGTGTCTGACTCTTGATTCTGGCTCAGGTCATGGTCTCATGGTTTGTGGGATTGAGCCCCACATCGGACTCCGAGCTGACAGCACGAATCCTGCTTGGGATTGGGGTTCTCTCTCTCTCTGCCCCTCCCCAACTCGTGTGTGTGTGTGTGTGTGTGTGTGTGTGTGTGTGTCTCAAAATAAACAAAATTTAAAAATAAAAAATAAAATAAAATGTTCCACCCAAAGTAAAATAATTTACACTCACAATTTACCACAACTGTTACCATAAGGGGCTCAGGAAGTGCAATCCCAGAGGTGCCCAGAAAGCCAAGGAAGGAGCAGGAACTGGAATAATTGGCAGGCTGCATTAATGAAGATTTGGGAAAAATCTTGGAATCTAGAAAATCAATAAAATTTTTTAAAAATCTGGTCACATTGGTAGTTGAATTCCCAATTTTCAATGAAATTTTTAAAAAGCTTGGTAGTAACTAATCATCGATCCTTTATTATCTTTCAAATCACATTTGCACTGTTTAGATTTTATATTTATTTTACAAGCATGTGTTATGTAACCCCTATGATTGTTACTCTATGAAAAATCTCTGGAATGTTTCTTTACATACATTTATATCAAGTTGGAGATACAGGCATTTGAAGTATATAGGGGAAGAGAACAAAGACAGGATAGGGGCAATGGTAAGTGAGTGCAAAAGAGCAAATTGTTAAGTGCCAAGTTTCTATGTTTGAAGCTGGACAGGACAAAATTGTACCCTCTATAAGTATACTTGAAAATACTGTTCTGATCTGAGGTATATGGAAGAGCTAGATAAAGAAAAGTGAATGTTACATTATTGTTTTTAAACCTACTTCTTGACTTCCATTCGCCTTCCCATTTAAGACCCTTCTATTTACATTTAATTTTTCCCAATATGTAGACCACGAATCTTTATGTGCTTAGGATAAATTATAATTAACTGAAAGCTGATATCATTGCCCCTTGAAATCAGAAGCCATGCTCTTCTGGTATTCTGTACACTCTCTTCCCAGTTAATGATGATTTATGGTGATAATTATAATAAATTGTACCTCTAATGCATCTTACAGCTTATAAAGCAAGTTTACATACACTATTAAGGTTATTTCCACAACATTCTCATGAGATAGGTTCAGAAGTTTTAATAAAAAGATTCCCATATCATAGACAGAGAGATTGAGGCAGAAAGAAGTAAAATAATTCAATTATACTTGCAGTTATTCATAGCTGTGAACAAACCACCTTGAAATGGTGGCTTAAAATAATGACACTCACTTAGTTTGCTCATCTGAGGGTTGACTAGGCTTAGCTAGTCAATCCTCACTTGGGGTCATGCAGTAGTAGTTAGGTGATCACTGGGGCTGAGGTCAACTTAAAACTTTTACTCACATATTTGATGCCTGGGCTGGGAAGACTCAAACATCCAGCATGAGAAGTGTTGGGGCTGCTGAGGCCTAGCTCTCTCTGTGGTCTGTAAACAGTCTTTCCACTTTGGATGTGGGCCACCGCAGGAACGGTTGTGAGCTTAGCAAACATGCTTGTCTGCAATGGAAGCAATCCCTGAAGGTGGTGACAGCTGAAGACTGTCTGCCAATAGGACATCCAGCAGCTGAGGCAACGTGTTCTTCATTCAAGGAGAATTACCTCACTTTGGCTCCAAATCCAGTACTCTCCTATTACACCACACTGTCTCCACTAATATAACATCAGTAACCTGGAGACAGTAATAAGTGTTGTGAATTACTCATACAGTGAAAACACACAATCGCACTGGGACACTTCGTTACATAATTACACGCAACACTTTGCATGTGCATCTATTACCAGAACACACCATACCTTACTGATTTGTAGGTATCAATGAGATCACATGAGCGTTAGCACTCAAATCTTGCTCCCTTCAAGTTCCCATGTGCTCCTCAAACAATTCCAGCTCCTTTCCTTTCAGAGCAAACATCCTTGAACATATGTGGGACTACCCCTAAACGGGATATAAGGACTACAAGTCAGTCCAGGGAGCCGCTGGCTGTCAGCCATTACTTACTGCTCCAGGCTGCACTACCAATGTTCTTAGCCCTAATTTCAGGCTTTCTGCAGTGGAGATTCATTGCTGTGATCCAACTGGCTAATCCTTTATCCAACTGGTTAATCAATGTTTCCATGCAAGTCAACGTCTCAAAATTTACTTATCCAAAATCAAACATTGATTTTGCCCACTGAAACCCCAGCACTCTGTGTTTCAGTAAACAGCATAATCGTTCTCCAAAACCTAGAAGTCATCCTGGATTCCATTCTTTTGCATCCTGGGTGTAAACACCTGAAATTACATTATTTATTTACTCATCTATTTATTTTCTGTTTCTTCCTCCTAAAATTATAGCTCCATAAGAAAAGAAAATTCATTTCATTCCTATGTGTCCAGCACCTGCAAAAACTTAGGACTATGATAAATAAATTGGTAAAGAAGTTAACTTCTAATTAAATTCTTTTACCTAATTCAGGATTCCACAGCCACCACCAGCCTTAACAATTCTATGGAGATGCTGCCCCAAGAAGATGGATCTGCCCTAAGAAGAGATAGCTCTTGGTGGCCTTAGAATCAGGCCATCTCTATCACCACTATTTATTGAATACCAGCTACTCTTAAGATTTGCTGATGTCACAGCCAGGACCACTAACATGATGGAGATTTCCCAGCTTCTGGCCTCCAAAACTGTTTTGTCTTTATTTTAATGGCACCATGTCCAGTGGCCTATGGTGGCAAAAGCCAGCATTACTACCACCACTACGCTAATGCCTCTGCACTGGTGAAGTATGTTATGTTCAGTTGTAAAAAGAAGCATTCCACAGCAGAGATGTTGGAGTCCCAAATCATTACTGAGTCTAGTGAAACAGACCTTTCAACTGACACACAGCCCCTTTTATTCTCCCTGGACCTATACACAATCATAGCTGGGTTAGGATGGATACAGATAAAAACTTAACACTGAAAGCAGCCAGATTCCTTTCAGACTAATTCCTGCCATTCTTAAAGAGAATTCTCTTGACTGAAGCCCTATTGTCCATTACAATTGCCTATTTCCAATTTAACACAATCCATCCTTCATTCTCTCTCCCTCTTTCTCCTTTCTACTTTAACAAATATTCACAGAGCACCTATTCTGTTAAATACTGGGGAAACAAAGATGAATTACAGTCTGTAATCCCAAGGTACAGGTATCTCCTTGGAAAAGTGCAAAAAGAATGGTTTCAGCTTCATGATAAATATATTTATGTTCAAGCCACAGTGGGTCACAAAGATAGGAGAGGTCAATTCTTGGTAATTAATAAGATCTCAAATCAGGAGGAGAAACAAGTTGTACCTGGAGATACGGTTAAATTTTCTTCTTTAAGGTGATACTGGAATGTTGGGAGGCAAAAGGAGAAAAGGGGATACAGGCAGTTGCAGCAGCACAGTCAAAGCCATGAAGAGGCAGCCTAACTCATGACATAAAGTATTCCGTCAGTCATGTATTGAAGTATTATATCAATTTGGACACCTGCAGACTTGTCTTTGTCTTCCATTCAAAAATGTATTGGGGTGCCTGGGTTGATGCAGTTAAGTGTCTGACTCTTGATTTCAGCTCAGGTCATGATCTCACAGCTGGTGAGACTAAGCCCCACATGAAACTGCTGGAGATTCTCTCCCTTTCTCTCTGCCACTCCTCTGCTCCTGCTCACTCTCTCTGTCAAATAAATAAACATTAAAAAAGTATTATGTTTCAGATATAAACAATTAACAGAGGGGAGAAGACATCCCTTTACTTTTCTTTTATGAATTTTCTTATTATAAAAGTACCATAATTCATACTGGGAATTCAGAAAATGTAGAAAAGTACATGATAACATTCTGGCATATTTTCTCCTAATTTAAATATATGTTTGTGTATTATACACATATTCTTCATATTAATATAAGTCATATTTTATAGACCTTGTCACTTTTTTCTGATCTGTAATGCACATATAAATCTAACTGCTCAAGAGGAAGTTGTGGTTTGGTGTGTGATATAAATGCTTCCACTGAACTGATTGTCTTTCCCACGACATAATTACTTTTTGGATATGGCTTAGCAGGATGCCAGTTCCTAAAATAAAATTGTGTCAACATAATCAAGTTTTTGATTGATCTGATAGCTTGCTTTATAAAAAAGGAAAGAGAGGGGTGCCTGGGTGGCTCAGCTGGTGAAGTGTCTGACTCTTGATTTCAGCGCAGGTCATGATCTCAAGGTTCGTGGGATTGAGCCCCACATGGGGATCTGTGCTGACAGCACTGAGCCTGCTTGGGATTCTCTTTCTCCCTCTCTTTTTCCCCCTCCCCCACTTGCACTTGTGCTCTCTCGCTCAAAATAAATAAATAAACTTTAAGAAAATAAAGGGAGAAACACACAGCACATTGAAAAATATAGAATACTCTATGTAAAACTATGTGTATACAGCCAAATAAAATACACATGAAATATAAAAATATCTTTCCTATCGTAATGAAGCACAATCTACGTTTTCACTTAGACAGAATAAGAGTTAGGCTTTATCTAGCACTGATAATTGGCAGATATTGTTCTCAGTTTCTAATGTATTACATCTAATCCTCAAAACTATTTCCCTGTATTTACAGATGGGGAAACTGAGGCTCGGGGAGATTAAATAATTTGCTCAAGACATTTTAATAAATGTCTAGACTGAAATCAAACCCAAGAGGATAATGATAATTATTATGGTGTTAAGTAAATACCCAATTTAGTTATCTATTCTCCTGTTAATGCTTCCTTCAGTTGGAGAGACAGACAATGATATTTTAATAGTTATCTCTGTTTGGTAGGATTTTGTGGTTTAGTTTTATTCTTTCTTTACTGTTACAATAAGGAAAAATTAATATGACTATGGCTCTGCATGTTTCTAGCAGACACCCTCTTCCCATATTTAATTTTACCAGATGTCTGGGTGGCTCAGTCAGTTAAGAATCTGACTCTTGGTCTCAGCTCAAGTATTGATCTCAGGCCTGTGAGCTCAAGCCCTGTGTTGGGCTCTGTGCTTGGTATGAAGCCTACTAAAAAAAAAAAAAAAAAATATATATATATATATATATATATATATATATATGTATATATATACATGTGTGTGTGTGTGCGTGTGTATACACATATATATGCATATATATATGTGTATATATTTGCGTATATATATATACATATATATACACGCATATATATATATATATAGGGTTTTTTGAGGATCCCTTCTTGCTATGAAATTCTGTGTCTTGTACGACTTGACAGGAGACAGAATACTGTATGCAGAGGGTCTATATAATATTGAGTCTAAAGTTCATGCTTATATATCATTTCTAGAAATATATCATAAAACCCAATTTTCTCTAGAAAATACAAAAAAAAAAAAAAAAAGACACAAAAAACACCCACCTCAGAGGAGAAACTAGAGAAACTGAAGGGAATCATTTTGGAAAAATGGTATAGTAGAAAAAACATTTTTTCTAAGAAGCAGGACTGAGTTACATTTCAGGATTTGCTACATTCCGGCTGTGTTGAGAAAATGCTTTCCCTCTGATTCCCAACTCTCCCTCTGATTCTCCTATCATCAATGAGGCAGTTAGGAAGTGAAGAGGTTAATGTCTTGCTGTAATATCAGGCAAACTCGATGCTACCTGGAACATCAGAATGAGAGCACTAGGCAAAAGAGGTTTATCACTTTCTGGGGGATGGAGGGAGGATGGGGAAATTTGCTGACTCCTGGATGGTCACACAACGCATACCAAAGGTGCCTCATTCCAAAGACAAAATGAGCTTTTTAATATAAATCTTTCTAGGAGAATCTGGGGGTGAAGGAGTAAGGATGTTTAGTGATTCCCAGGCTACACAATTCCATGAGTCTTGTCCATGTTTATTTGCAGAGGACTCACTTGGAGACAGTCAATCTTTAATCATACATTCCCTCCGTATGGAAGCAGGGAGAGGTGCCACTTTTCAATATTCCTGATATCTTCCTCCCACAGAATGAAACAAACCTCTCTTGCTGCAAACCATGGTGGAAGAACTGATATAGTTCTTCCCTACTGTGTAATGATGATCCATGATCTAGATGAAGAAAGTGTCTGGCAGCTACGTAGCCGAGTATACCCTGAGGTCAAAGAGGAGAAAGGGATCACAGTATGTTACTTTATAACAAGAAAGCATGTAACTTACTTTAAGGAAAAAAATGTGGATAAAGGGAACTCTCATATGCAGTGAATGAGCTGTAAATTGGTAATGTCTAGTGAAGTTGAAGGTGTATATTCCCTACAACTCAGCATGTTCTTTTCTAGCAGAGAATTTCTTCCAAGTGTATACGAAGAGAAATGTTCAAGATTTTACAGCAGCATAGCACTGGTTGAAAATGGAAAGAATTAGAAATAATTGAAATGTCCATCAATAAGAGAAACAATACATCGTGGGATACAGTCACAAAATAGAATGCTATAAATACATAACGTCAAAATAAACAAACCAGAGCAACACATACGTTAATACAGGTGATGCTCACAAACATAATGTTAAGTAAAACAAAGCAATTTGCAAAATAATACCTGTAATAGGATATCATTTATATCAAGCTTAAAATTCTGCAAAATTAAATTATATGTTATTAGAGATAAATGCAAGTATGGAAATATTAGAAAACCTAACTATAAATGATAAACATTGAATTAATGAGACCAGATTACCTCTGAGAAGGAGCAAAGGTAATAGAAATACCAAGGATTTTAGAGAGAACCCCAACTACAACAAAAGCAAATATGGAATAATGTGAAAGTATGAAAAAACCAGGTCCTGAGCATATGATTTTTATGTTATTCAGTATTGTTGTCTGAGTTTTTGAACTATTTAATCTTGAAACATTAACTTAAAAATCTTAAACATTATATGTAGCACATTCAAGCTTGTGTATTTTTTAATGGGTATAAAAACTTGCCTTTGACATGTATAAAAGATGAGATGCCAATCAAATGTTAAAAACAATGAATTACCACCTCAGGATTCTGTAGAAACATATGAACCTATAAAAGGAGATAAATTAGGGAAATTATGGGTTTCATTATGATAGAAGATTTTATTCTCTTATTGAATGAGAGAAATTTTATCCATTTGTAGGACTCATTCCAGCTCTGAGTTTTACTACATATATAAACATAGGTATTTCAATTTTCTCTAATTTACCCATTTCTAAAATTGACATATTGGTTTGGTTTTTTTTTGAGATTATTGTTGCAAAGCTCTTTGACAAGAAAAGGTAGCTTCTAAAATCGTAAGTAAAGTCAGCATATTTGTTTGGCTACTAAACCCTATGTGTGCTTTATTTCAGCAAGTAAAACTCACAGGAATGCATTCTCACCATGTCTGTCTAAGACACATTGAGGCAGTGAAGTTCGAAGGTGTTATGTTCCTGTAGATTTCTATTATAGTAAAAATCCTTGAAGCATGAGAAGTGTGTAGCCATACTGATTTTCTCCCAGCGTGCGATGCAGAATTTATATACTCTATTTCACTCCCATAAAAGAAAATCTATTGCCAAAAATAATGGTCCTGCACAAATTATATATTGAAAATGATCAAATACCTCCTTTTAAAATTCCCACTTTTTATATGACATAAAAATATGAATTAGGAAACAAGAGTTTAAAGAAAAATGGTTAAAATTGTCATGCTTTTAGGATCATTTTTTATTTTGCTAGGTATTTTACATAACTTGAATTAAATATAATTTTGAGACAATAATGTGTCTATTTAATTGCGTATTTTTATTAAAATATTTTTTCAACTTTTGAACTTTTATTAAAATTTTTTTCAAGTCTTCTAAATTATAGATTTCTATAATCCATTCATTTGGTACTTCTTGTAGACTTACCATGTGCAGGATGCGGAGACCAAGATGTATAAGGAACACATAATTCAGCATGTGTTGAATTTATATATTCAAAGGATTTGCCAAGTACTTTTTACTCATATACCTTATTTTATAGTAGCTCTGAAATGTAGATATTCCCATTACACTGATTTTGGCAGCTCCTCCCATCAAGTAGAGTTTATTTCCCATGACTTGAATGTGAACTTTCCTTTTGATTAGTTTTGGTCAACAGAATGTAGTACAATCGACTGTCATTTCTGAGCTCTGGTTCTAAGAAATCTTCCACTTACTTTCTCTTGGCATTCTCACCTCCATGTGGGAAAAGCTGAAGCTAGCTTACTGGAGGATGAGAAATTGTGTGGAAAGAGCCAGTTGTCCTGAGAGGTTATCCTAGATCATCTTATTGCCAGCCAACTACCAAACATGGAAAGGAACCCAGCCAAGATCAGTAAAGTTGCACCCTTGATATAAGTCTCATTGCAGATGTAGAAATAAGCCCAGCTAGCCCATAAGCCACCTAGCTTACTCATAGATTTAAGAGAACTAGGACTATCAGTTAATTATAAGACTATAATTAATAATACTGGGGGTAGCTGGGTGGCTCAGTGGGTTAAGCGTCTGACTTCGGTTCGGGTCACAACCTCAAGGTTCATGATTTCAAGCAGGATCACTGCTGTCAGTGCAGATCTGCTTTGGATCTTCTGCCCTCGCCCCCTCTGCCCCTCTCCCACTTGCACTCTCTCAACAATAAACAAACATTTAAAAACTGCAATTAAAAATAAAAATACTGACTATATATTTGACAGTTGCTAAGAGTAAATCTTAAAAGTTCTCATTTTCTAAAAAAAAAAAAAAAAAAGCATTCAGAAATGCTTATTGTCTTAAGCCACTGGATTTTGGAGTGATTTGTTACACAGCAATAGTTAACTGACATACTGATCTTTAAAAAGTGATATAATTTAGATTAGAGGTGAATATTTAATCACACCTGTAAAAGTTCAAAGCTCACGTTCTTTCCATACACTGCATGGGATATAAATAATGGAGAAGTGTTATCGGCTAAAGTAGTATGGCTATTCCAAAGAGGGAAGACTAACTTTGATTGACATGATTTAAAAACCTATTACAAGGAAGATATTCTTTGGATTGTGCCCTTAATAGTGGGAGAAGGAGGCTTGCAGTTGAAAATGAACTAAGATACAAAAGCAGGAAGGTGAAAATCATGTTCAAAGACTAGCCAATGAGGCTGTTACCCACAAAGCACAGTTGTCAGAAAAGAGCACTGGGAGATAAGGCTCCCAAAGTGGTTTTTATTCATACTAGTTCTTTTTTTCATTCATATGGAAAGAAATTTTTATTAGTTTATAAGCAGAAATAATAACTGGTTGAGTGTTTTGATTACTTTGGTTATAATTTCATCATGTTTTGAATTAAAATATACAAATGTCAAAGTGTTATTTATAATAAAAATAGGTGTTTAGAGAAGAAAATATACTTATACTTTTAAATGACTTCAATATAAATGAAAGGTTATAGATGTTAGAGAGACAACATTGAATGTGAAATTAGCTTAGCCATTTCCTGCTTGCACCTGGACAACACCCCTAACATCCCTGAGTTTTTTTTTTCCTACCCTGCACAGTGGGGACAATGAATGTGTATTTCATAGGATTGTTGGGAAAATTAGATATAAGGTATATAGAAATATCTAGCATGTAGTCAGCACGTGGTACATAGCAGTTATTTTGACAAAATTTCATAATTTAAAAACATTTCAACATTTCATGTGTTAAAAAAAAATCCCTGGGGTGCCTGGGTGGCTCAGTGGGTTAAGCATCCCACTCTTGATTTCAGCTCAGGTCGAGGTCTCATAGTTCGTGAGTTCAAGCCCCACAAGGAGCTCTGTGCTGCCAGTGCAGAGTCTGCTTGGGATTCTCTCTCTCTGCCTCTCTCTTGGCTCCTCCCCACCCCCCACCCCCACTTGTGCATACATGTGCATGCTCTCTTTCTCTGCCAAAAATAAATAAAACTAAAAAAATTAAATCTTAAAAAAAATAAATCCCCTTAGAATCAAAGTGTCAATAGTGATCTCAAAGATGGACACAATCATGAATAATTTCGGTGGTGCTCATAAGTGCAGGGATTCTTCTTATTTTACTTCTGTAATTTTAGATTATATGTCAAACAGAAATACATACACTATTATGCAATTATGGAGCCTGCAGAAACTCATCTTAATCCCTACTTCCTCTACAAGATGAAGTGCAAAATGATATATATCATGTTCCAACATCAGAAAATACTGAATTGGTGATTTTGTGGTAAGAATAAAGTGTAGGGGCGCCTGGGTGGCGCAGTCGGTTAAGCGTCCGACTTCAGCCAGGTCACGATCTCGCAGTCCGTGAGTTCGAGCCCCGCGTCGGGCTCTGGGCTGATGGCTCAGAGCCTGGAGCCTGTTTCGGATTCTGTGTCTCCCTCTCTCTCTGCCCCTCCCCCGTTCATGCTCTGTCTCTCTCTGTCTCAAAAATAAATAAACGTTAAAAAAAAAAAAATTAAAAAAAAAAAAAAAAAAGAATAAAGTGTAATATGAGTCCCTATCACACACACTTAAAGAATGAACCAGCAAATTGGAAAGGGGTAAATTAGGTGTGGGATAGCTTTCCCTTCAGAGGATTATCAGCTGCCCTTGTAAACTTGTCATTGTCTTAAGAGTTCTTATATCAGGGGGCTACAATCTACAAAGGGATAATGAGTCCACACACCAACAATCGCATACAGAACAAAACTAATGTGACTATTTATTAAAGGAGTAAAATCCAGTGCTGTATCTTTTCACAACTATTAGCAAATATATGCGAGTCTATGTTGAAACCAGTGCGCTAATGCACACCACTGAGAGTATAAATTGTAGTCATTTTTTGAACACGAAGTAGCAAAAACCTTGAAAATTTTCAAGTTTTTTGACCTGCTGTTGCTATTGTTGACACTCGGTATTATTTTAAGGAAAAAGTAAAAATCACATGCAAAAGTACTCATTGCTAACTTATTTATAACAGTGACAATCTGAAAGCAGTTTAATGTCTGAAAACTAAGAACTGGTTCAGTAAATACTAGGGTATCAATTTGTAGACTAGAAACCATGCAGTAAAAAGTATTATTGTGGGGGTGCCTGGGTGGCTCAGTAGGTTAGGCATCCAACTTCTGCTCAGGTCATGATCTCATGGCTTGTGGGTTCAAGCCCTGTATCAGGCTCTGTGTTGACAACTCAGAGCCGGGAGCCTGCTTTGGATTCTGTGTCTCCCTTTCTCTCTGCCCCTCCTCTGCTTGTTCTCTCTCTCTCTCTCTAAAATAAATAAACATTAAAAAAAGTATTATTGTAAAGAAGAGCAACATATAAAAATGTTTATAACATAATGTCAAGTGAAAAAAAAATTTTTAAAAATTAAAATGTACACTATCCTTCCAAACACACAAAATTGTTTTCCTTTGATCAAGAGAACACAAAATGTGAAAACACAGGATTTGTTAGTGAGGTGGGATTGTAAGAGATTTTCCTTTTTATTTATTTCTTCCATTATTAGTATAATGCCTTTAGTGCTACAAATAGAAGACAGAATTAGAAATTAATAAAATGGAACTAATTACTCCTATGTCAGATCTTGGAGGCACCTATAAGTTGATTCTTTACAGTTTACCAATATCAGTGTAATTTCCTATTTCCAGAAATGCTTCATCTCCTTTCTTCAACAGTTCAATTAAATGCTCTTGTAGCTGTAAATTGACATCAACCTGAAATAAATACCATAGGAATAATAGACTTGAATTTATGTAGTCTGCACTGTGTAGAGTTTAGAATGAATGATGAAACAATTACTCACCTCAACACTTCACTACATCTTGGATTGGGAAAAAGGAAAAAAAAAAGAATTCTTAAAAATGGTATTTTCAATATCTTTTGGGCCATGTTTTGAAAAAACGAGAACACCCTTTTTTAGCTGTGTGAATTTTAGCTGATTACATCATTCACATTCCACATTAAGATATATAATTCTTTTCTTCTAAGCTTTTTAAAAGATTTATTTATTTTGAGAAAGAGAGAGAGCAGGGGAGGGGCAGAAAGAAAGGGACAGAGAGAATCCCAAGCAGGCTTCATGCTCTGTGCTGAGCCTCACGAATGTGAGATCATGACCCGAGCCAAAATCAAGAGTCAGATGCTTAACTGACTGAGCCACAGAGGTACCCTATAATTCTTTATATGAAATACAGAGCTCTTTCTTTTTCTATTCACATCACAGAAGGAACCATCATAATATTGAACATTTGAAAGCATCATTTTTGTGTGTTGAATGCTGACTTTTAGGAGATTTCTATCTGAAAGCTAGCACTAACTTCTAAAAGAGATATTACTTGCTTTGAGCTTCAATGATCTTATTTGTAAGCTGAGAGCAATTTCTCTTTTTCTTCTGCTTCTCAGGAAAAGTTATAACAAACGATAAATTAATGAAAAGAAGTATCAATTCACTGGAAAACATAAAATAAAATTGTATTTGCTACCCCTTAGAGAGGTATTAATAAATATTGAAAACATTCTATTATAAAAAGAAAAAAATTATATTACTCTATTCTACATATCAATTCCTTGGTCATGCAATAAATATTAATTTGGGGCCTACAGTCCCTGTGCTAGATACATGCAATACGACCATAAAAATGGCAAAGATCTTGTTCTGCAGTCCAACAGGAAGGTAGAAAAGTGAATAGGTAGTAACAGTAGAATTTGACAAACTTTATGGTAGGGTAGTATGGTAGTGCTATGGATTGAATGTTTCTATGCTCCCAAAATTCTTATGTTGACTTCCTAATCACCAATGTGATGGTATTGAGAGGTAGGTCCTTTAGGAAGTAATTAGGTTTACATGAGGTCATAGGAGCGGAAACCCCATGATGGGAGATAGAACTAAGATAGAAATAGGTACCAAGAAGTGGGGTTCCACTGGAATGAATACCTAAAAATGTAGATAGAAGTGTCTTTGGAAGTACATAGTGGGCAGAGGCTAGCAGAGTTTTGAGGTAAATGCTAGCAAAATCCAATATTGCTGTAAAAGGATTTTTAAAGGCAATTAAAATTGCCCTGATGAGTGCTTGGAATGGAAAGAGGAAAGCTATAGAGGAAGCTTCTATCTTCTTAAAAATACATTAATAATCATGTATGGAATGTTGGTACAAATACAGATGGTAAAGGCCATTTTGATGAGGTCCCAGATGGAGATGAGGAACATGTTACTGGACAATAGAGAAAAGGTAATCCCTGTTATAAAGTAGCAAAGACCTCCACTGAATTATGTTTGTGTCCTAGTGTTTTCTGGAAGATAGAACTTACAAACAATAAGACTGTATTTTTAGCTGAGATTTCTAAGCAAAGTATTGAAGGAGTGGCTTGGGTCCTCCTGACTACTTATATTAAAATATTACAGGTGAGAGATAAATTGAAGATGGAATTGGTTAGCAAAAAGAAATCAGAACATGGAGCTTTGTAAAATTCTCAGCCTGTTCATATTACAAAAAAAAAAAAAAAAAGAGAGAACACCAAGGGTTTGTCATTTTTTTAAGAATATTAAATATGGGCATGAACCACAGATCTTATTAGTCATCTTAAGAAAAGAGTAGAAACAGAATAGGGATGACATGGGGCGCCTGGGTGACTCAGTCAGTTAAGCATCCAACTTCGGCTCAAGTGGTGATCTCGCGGTTTGATTTCGAGCCCCACGTCAGGTTCTGTGCTGACAGCTCAGAGCCCGGAGCCTGCTTTGGATTCCGTGTCTCCCTCTTTCTCTCTGCCCCTCCTGCACTCATGCTCTGTCTTTCCCTCTCTCTCAAAGATGAATAAACATTAAAAAAAATTTTTTTTTTAAAAAGAATAGGGATGACATTACACCAGAGAAGACACTGCCAGTTTGAACTTAAGAGGACAGAGAAAGTGGGATGAAATGAAGGAAAGTTGCTGGACTTTTTAATCCCACAGGACTGGATCATAGAGCTATTTAGCTGTGAACTTGTGCTGTCCTTCAAAACAAACAAACAAACAAACAAACAAACAAAAAACAAGAGAGAGAGAGAGAGAAAGAGAGAGAGAACTCCAAGAGTGATCCAGAGATCATTAGGATGACCACCTCAACAGGCCAGATGGCCTCCAACCAAATTCTTGTTGCCATCCCAGTGGGTCTGGAGGGAAGAGCTTCAAACCAAAGAGGATTATTTTTGAGCCTTAAGGTTTAATGGAGTTTGCCTTACTGGGTTTTGGACTTAACTTGAAATCTGTCACTCCTTTATCCTTTCCCCTTTCTCCCTTTTGGAATGGGAACGTCTGGCCTATGTGTGTCCCATCATTGCTGGCATTTTGAAATGATTGCCTTCTATATATAGACCTCGTGTCCTATGACCTTGTTAAACTCACTCAATTATTTGAGCTACTTTTGTGGATTCTTTGGAATTTTCTAAATAAACCAACATGTCTTCTGTGCACACATTTTTTCTATCCAGGCTACCAGTCTTTTCTATTTCTTGCTTTATAGCACTAGTCAGAACTTATAGTTTTGTGTCGATTAGGGGTAGTAAGAGTACATCCTTGTCTTCTCAATCTTAGAGGAAAAGCACTCAGTCTCTCACCATTAAGTATAATAGTAACTACAGGTTCAGATTTCGATGTTGTTTATCCTGTTAAGGAAATTCTTCTCTTTTTTAAGGTTATTTATTCATTTTGAGAGAAAAAGACAGAGAACAAGTGGGAGAGGAGCAGAGAGAGGGAGAGAGAGAATCCCAGGCAGGCTCTGCACTGTCAGCACAGAGCCCAATAGAGGGCTCAAACTCACAAACCATGAGATCATGACCTGAGCCAAAGTCGGATGCTTAACCAACTGAGCCACCCAGGAAATTCCTTTCTATTCCAGTTTTTTTTTTAAGATTTTATTTTTAAACAATCTCTATACTCAACATGGGGCTTGAACTCACAATCCCAGGATGTTCCAGAAAATTCCTTTCTATTCCAGTTTTTTTTTTTTAAGATTTTATTTTTAAATAATCTCTATACCCAACATGGGGCTTGAACTCACAATCCCAAGATTAAGTCATACACTCTACTGACTAAACCAGCCAGGCGCCCCTATTCCTAGATTCTTATTGAATGTTAAAGTTTGGCAAATGCTTTTTCTACTGAGATAATCATGTAGGTTTTCTTAGTCTACTTATATGGCCACTTAATTGCACATGATGTCTTATCCTTTTTATATGTTTATGGGTATTTTATATATTGTTAGATTTGCTAATGTTTTGTAGTCTTCTGATAGCAGGTCTGATACTAGAATTTGTACTGGGGCAACCGAACCTTTTGGTTTTCCATTAAAAAATTTTTTTTTAATTTCTTGAGAGTCCAGTAATATTTTGAAGAGCATATATACATACAATATCTATCTTGTATAGTATTTAGAAGTTCCTTCAGAATGAAGTCTCCTGATCAGTTGAGTCAGAAGTACACACCCTGCCACATTTTGATAAGAAAACTGAGAATAAAGATGATATATAATCTGCTCACAATCCTCTAACTAGGAAGTATTATACATAGGATAGTATTTTTGTATCTGCACCAAAGTCTACATTGTCTTCATAAAACCATCTTCCCATCTTCTGTTGGGTACATATAGTGGGAAATATGAAGCCTTATGACATTCTTCATTCTTGCGTGTGTTTTCACATTATCTTATTTGCAGGAAACCACGTGTTGATTTTATTAGGAAATCAGAATATTTTGTCTGAGCACTCAACCATAGCTTTTACTATTACCTCTGGTTACTCTTTCTTTCATACTAACCAAATTTAGATTTGCAACAGCAAGAGTTTCTACTTCTTTGTCAGGATTCCATGGCTCCTGTATTCTGGTTGTAGTCATTTTTGTAGTCATTCATGTGCTCAGCAACTAGAGAATCTAGTTTTGGTTTCCTCAAACCTATCCTGAAACAACTAGTACTTTCCTGTAATTGGCGTACATTAACATTAAAGACATAATTTGAAGGCTAGGATGAAAGATTTTTAGCCAGAGATTTTTTTCTCCTCATACCCATTTTGTCATTCAAACATCTGAGCATGTTGCATTATTGTGTGCTATTTTTTTTAAGTAATAAAAATCCACACCTAATTTGACATGATTTCTTTGGCAGTTAATAAGAACACATTATACAGTTTAATGAATCTGCAAACTAAATAATGGTTGTAGTGGGTGTGAAAATAGGGATATTTAAATGCATAAGGAAATTTAGCACACATCCCAGTGGCCATGTAAATAGACTTCTGATTCTTTTATAAATTGCAAATACTTTCTTGTGCAGAAACACACTGAAAAATATAGTCCTGCATCCATACATAGAGCTCATTATCATACCTCAGAATGCTTACTGCATGTCTATTATCCACTTCAAAGCCCCATTAAAACAGCCACTCTGTTTCAGCAGCAGCTAAACAAGTCAAAAACTAAGCCTCATTTGTCACTATTTATCCCCAGAGATTAAAGACAGCTGTATTGATGAGGTGTATTTAAGATTACATCTTCAGTTATTTTGATAAAAAGCTTTCAAATATGACCTTGTGTCATATAAAATCAGTATTCAAAAGCTCATTATCAGCATAAATTCTAGAATAGACAGAGCCAAGAGGAATGTACATAAAAAAAATGATTGTGGTTAATGGACATTTGGTAGATTATACTGTCAACTTCCTATAAGAAACGTAAGCCTTTTGGTGTAATAGTTATTTATTGTTATTAACAATGTACGTGTGCACGGATATCTAACATGTTCAATGCTTTACATGAAAGTAAAATAATTAACAAGATAATACATTGCTGAGAAATAGAAATTGGGCTCCAGCTTAAGACCAAGTAAAGAAAACATAACACAGAGGCTACTGACATTCAGAATGTGTCATACAACGCATTTTGAAACCTGTGGTTTTAAAAGACTGTGATAGTCTCTGCTCTTCATTTGGCTCCATCTACCCTTTATTTGGAAACCATGGACCATTGATGTGAGGCCTATAAATGGGCAGATGGGAGCAATAGAGACGCAAATCAGAATGTGTTAGATTAAGCTTCTAGAATGAATATGAAAAGAGTGACAGTCATATGGAGATCAAATAATTTTTTGAATGCACTATGCCTGACCTTTGGATGAATGACATGAGGTGAACTGTATGATGTCTATTTAGATGAGCATAGATCTAACCCCGTGTGTGCACATGTGCTTTCCCATGTTTAAATATAAAAATGTATCACTATCTTGATCCATTCCTCTGTATCTTTATGGAAATATAATAATTGGGAATTCAATGCACATATTTTCCAGCAATATAAAAAACTTTATCAGAATGAGTGTTGAAAGAACCTTCCTAAAAATAAAGATGCACGTCACTGTTTAACCGGTATATTTAAGCATTTCTTTCTCCTTATTTATTTTTTAAATTTGGAAGAAAGTTACCATCTTGCTTTTTCTTTTCATTTATTTATTTATTTATTTATTTATTTATTTATTTGTTTATTTATTTCAATATATGAAGTTTATTGTCAAATTGGTTTCCATACAACACCCAGTGCTCATCCCAAAAGGTGCCCTCCTCAATACCCATCACACACCCTCCCCTCCCTCCCACCCCCCATCAACGCTCAGTTTGTTCTCAGTTTTTAACAGTCTCTTATGCTTTGGCTCTCTCCCACTCTAACCTCTTTTTTTTTCCCTTCCCCTCCCCCATGGGTTTCTGTTAAGTTTCTCAGGATCCACATAAGAGTGAAACCATATGGTATCTGTCTTTCTCTGTATGGCTTATTTCACTTAGCATCACACTCTCCAGTTCCAACCACGTTGCTACAAAAGGCCATATTTCATTCTTTCTCATTGCCATGTAGTACTCCATTGTGTATATAAACCACAATTTCCTTATCCATTCATCAGTTGATGGACATGTAGGCTCTTTCCACAATTTGGCTATTGTTGAGAGTGCTGCTATAAACATTGGGGTACAAGTGCCCCTATACATCAGTACTCCTGTATCCCTTGGGTAAATTCCTAGCAGTGCTACTGCTGGGTCATAGGGTAAGTCTATTTTTAATTTTTTGAGGAACCTCCACACTGTTTTCCAGAGCGGCTGAACCAACAGTGCAAGAGGGTTCCCGTTTCTCCACATCCTCTCCAGCATCTATAGTCTCCTGATTTGTTCATTTTGGACACTCTGACTGGCGTGAGGTGATATCTGAGTGTGGTTTTGATTTGTATTTCCCTGAGGAGGAGTGACGTTGAGCATCTTTTCATGTGCCTGTTGGCCATCTGGATGTCTTCTTTAGAGAAGTGTCTATTCATGTTTTCTGCCCATTTCTCCACTGGGTTATTTGCTTTTCGGGTGTGGAGTTTGGTGAGCTCTTTATAGATTTTGGATACGAGCCCTTTGTCCGATATGTCATTTGCAAATATCTTTTCCCATTCCGTTGGTTGCCTTTGAGTTTTGTTGGTTGTTTCCTTTGCTGTGCAGAAGCTTTTTCTCTTCATAAGGTCCCAGTAGTTCATTTTTGCTTTTAATTCCCTTGCCTTTGGGGATGTGTCGAGTAAGAGATTGCTACGGCTGAGGTCAGAGAGGTCTTTTCCTGCTTTCTCCTCTAGGGTTTTGATGGTTTCCTGTCTCACATTCAGGTCCTTTATCCATTTTGAGTTTATTTTTGTGAATGGTGTGAGAAAGTGGTCTAGTTTCAATCTTCTGCATGTTGCTGTCCAGTTCTCCCAGCACCATTTGTTAAAGAGACTGTCTTTTTTCCATTGGATGTTCTTTCCTGCTTTGTCAAAGATTAGTTGGCCATACGTTTGTGGGTCTAATTCTGGGGTTTCTATTCTATTCCATTGGTCTATGTGTCTGTTTTTGTGCCAATACCATGCTGTCTTGATGATGACAGCTTTGTAGTAGAGGCTAAAGTCTGGGATTGTGATGCCTCCTGCCTTGGTCTTCTTCTTCAAAATTACTTTGGCTATTTGGGGCCTTTTGTGGTTCCATATGAATTTTAGGATTGCTTGTTCTAGTTTCGAGAAGAATGCTGGTGCAATTTTGATTGGGATTGCATTGAATGGGTAGATAGCTTTGGGTAGTATTGACATTTTGACAATATTTATTCTTCCAATCCATGAGCACAGAATGTTTTTCCATTTCTTTATATCTTCTTCAATTTCCTTCATAAGCTTTCTATAGTTTTCAGCATACAGATCTTTTACATCTTTGGTTAGATTTATTCCTAGGTATTTTATGCTTCTTGGTGCAATTGTGAATGGGATCAGTTTCTTTATTTGTCTTTCTGTTGCTTCATTGTTAGTGTATAAGAATGCAACTGATTTCTGTACATTGATTTTGTATCCTGCAACTTTGCTGAATTCATGTATCAGTTCTAGCAGACTTCTGGTGGAGTCTATTGGATTTTCCATGTATGATATCATGTCATCTGCAAAAAGTGAAAGCTTAACTTCATCTTTGCCAATTTTGATGCCTTTGATTTCCTTTTGTTGTCTGATTACTGATGCTAGAACTTCCAACACTATGTTAAACAACAGCGGTGAGAGTGGACATCCCTGTCGTGTTCCTGATCTCAGGGGAAAAGCTCTCAGTTTTTCCCCATTGAGGATGATGTTAGCTGTGGGCTTTTCATAATTGGCTTTTATGATCTTTAAGTATGTTCCTTCTATCCCGACTTTCTCGAGGGTTTTTACTAAGAAATGTTGCTGGATTTTATCAAAGGCCTTTTCTGCATCGATTGACAGGATCATATGGTTCTTATCTTTTCTTTTATTAATGTGATGTATCACGTTGATTGATTTGCAAATGTTGAACCAGCCCTGCATCCCAGGAATGAATCCCACTTGATCATGGTGAATAATTCTTTTTATATGTGGTTGAATTCGATTTGCTAGTATCTTATTGAGAATTTTTGCATCCATATTCATCACGGATATTGGCCTGTAGTTCTCTTTTATTACTGGGTCTCTGTCTGGTTTAGGAACCAAAGTAATACTGGCTTCATAGAATGAGTCTGGAAGTTTTCCTTCCCTTTCTATTTCTTGGAATAGCTTGAGAAGGATAGGTATTATCTCTGCTTTAAACGTCTGGTAGAACTCGCCTGGGAAGCCATCTGGTCCTGGTCTCTTATTTGTTGGGAGATTTTTGATGACTGATTCAATTTCTTCGCTGGTTATGGGTCTGTTCAAGCTTTCTATTTCCTCCTGATTGAGTTTTGGAAGTGTGTGGGTGTTTAGAAATTTGTCCATTTCTTCCAGGTTGTCCAGTTTGTTGGCATATAATTTTTCATAGTATTCCCTGATAATTGCTCGTATCTCTGAGGGATTGGTTGTAATAATTCCATTTTAATTCATGATTTTATCTATTTGGGTCATCTCCCTTTTCTTTTTGAGAAGCGTGGCTAGAGGCTTATCAATTTTGTTTATTTTTTCAAAAAAACAACTCTTGGTTTCGTTGATCTGCTCTACAGTTTTTTTAGATTCTATATTGTTTATTTCTGCTCTGATCTTTATTATTTCTCTTCTTCTGCTGGGTTTAGGCTGTCTTTGCTGTTCTGCTTCTATTTCCTTCAGGTGTGCTATTAGATTTTGTAGTTGGGATTTTTCTTGTTTCTTGAGATAGGCCTGGATTGCAATGTATTTTCCTCTCAGGACTGCCTTCGCTGCGTCCCAAAGCGTTTGGATTGTTGTATTTTCATTTTCGTTTGTTTCCATATATTTTTTAATTTCTTCTCTAATTGCCTGGTTGACCCATTCATTCTTTAGTAGGATGTTCTTTAACCTCCATGCTTTTGGAGGTTTTCCAGACTTTTTCCTGTGGTTGATTTCAAGCTTCATAGCATTGTGGTCTGAAAGTATGCATGGTATGATTTCAATTCTTGTATACTTATGAAGGGCTGTTTTGTGACGCAGTATGTGATCTATCTTGGAGAATGTTCCATGTGCACTCGAGAAGAAAGTATATTCTGTTGCTTTGGGATGAGGAGGTCTAAATATATCTGTCAAGTCCATCTGATCCAATGTATCATTCAGGGCCCTTGTGTCTTTATTGACCGTGTGTCTAGATGATCTATCCATTTCTGTAAGTGGAGTGTTAAAGTCCCCTGCAATTACCACATTCTTCTCAATAAGGTTGCTTATGTTTGTGAGTAATTGTTTTATATATTTGGGGGCTCCCGTATTCAGTGCATAGACATTTATAATATTAGCTCTTCCTGATGGATAGACCCTGTAATTATTATATAATGCCCTTCTTCATCTCTTGTTACAGCCTTTAATTTAAAGTATAGTTTGTCTGATATAAGTATGGCTACTCCAGCTTTCTTTTGACTTCCAGTGGCATGATAAATAGTTCTCTATCCCCTCACTCTCAATCTGAAGGTGTCCTCAGGTCTAAAATGAGTCTCTTGTAGACAGCAAATAGATGGGTCTTGTTTCTTTATGCATTCTGATACCCTATGTCTTTTGATTGGCGCATTTAGTCCATTTACATTCAGTGTTATTATAGAAAGATATGGGTTTAGAGTCATTGTGATGTCCGTAGGTTTCATGCTTGTAGCAATGTCTCTGGTACTTTGTCTCACAGGATCCCCCTTGGATCTCTTGTAGGGCTGGTTTAGTGGTGACGAATTCCTTCAGTTTTTGTTTGTTTGGGAAGACCTTTATCTCTCCTTCTATTCTAAATGACAGACTTGCTGGATAAAGGATTCTCGGCTGCATATTTTTTCTGTTCATTACATTGAAGATCTCCTGCCATTCCTTTCTGGCCTGCCAAGTTTCAGTAGAGAGATCGGTCATGAGTCTTATAGATCTCCCTTTATATGTTAGGGCAAGTTTATCTCTACCTGCTTTCAGAATTTTCTCTTTACCCTTGTATTTTGCCAGTTTCACTATGATATGTTGTGCAGAAGATCGATTCAAGTTACCTCTGAAGGGAGTTCTCTGTGTCTCTTGGATTTCAATGCCTTTTTCCTTCCCCAGATCAGGGAAGTTCTCAGCTATTATTTCTTCAAGTACACCTTCAGCACATTTCCCCCTCTCTTCCTCCTCTGGAATACCAATTATGCGTAGATTATTTCTCTTTAGTGCATCACTTAATTCTCTAATTTTCCCCTCATACTCCTGGATTTTTTTATCTCTCTTTTTCTCAGCTTCTTCTTTTTCCAAAATTTTATCTTCCAGTTCACCTATTCTCTCCTCTGCCTCTTCATTCCGAGCCATAGTTGTCTCCATTTTATTTTGCAGTTCATTGATAGCATTTTTTAGCTCCTCCTGGCTGTTTTTCAGTCCCTTGATCTCTGTAGCAAGAGATTCTCTGCTGTCCTTTATACTGTTTTCAAGCCCAGCGATTAATTTTATGACTATTATTCTAAATTCACTTTCTGTTATATTGTTTAAATCATTTTTGATCAGTTCGTTAGCTGTTGTTATTTCCCGGACGTTTTTCTGAGGGGGATTCTTCCATTTCATCATTTTGGATAGTTCCTGGAGTGGTGCGAAACTGCGGGGCACTTCCCCTGTGCGGTCTTGAATAACTTGCATTGGTGGGCGGGGCCGCAGTCAGACCTGATGTCTGCCCCCAGCCCACCACTGGGGCCACAGTCAGACTGGTATGTGCCTTCTCTTCCCCTCTCCTAGGGGCGGGATTCACTGTGGGGTGGTGTGGCCTGTCTGGGCTACTTGCACACTGCCAGGCTTGTGGTGCTGGGGATCTGGCATATTAGTTGGGGTGGATGGGTAGGGTGCACAGGGGCGGGAGGGTCAGGCTCAGCTCGCTTTTCCTTCAGAGATCCGCTTCGGGAGGGGCCCCTCTTCCGTGGGCCTCTCGTCTGCACTTGGCTCCGGAGACTCCGTTCTGCTAGTCTTCTGGCGGTTTTCTGGGTTATTTAGGCAGGTGTAGGTGGAATCTAAGTGATCAGCAGGACTTGTGGTGAGCCCAGCTTCCTCTTATGCCACCATCTTCCCAGGATCCTCAAGATCAGTCTTGATGGCAAAATGTAGGAAGAACAGCATTTCACAAATTTACTTCATCTTCTAACATATCTTCATTTAACCTCCATATATATCCTTGTGAAATCTCATTCTATGTCCATTTAGAGTCAGCAACTCTTTATCAGTTCTTACTGGGTAGTGGAATATAGTGATCAGATGTCCAAGTTTGGTTCATAGAACGGCACTGGGTTAATGGCCTTCATTTTTTGGTCAGGGTGGGCCTGCCTTGCAAAGGACCATCAGGTGCAGCTGACTCCTCCCCCCATCTTGCTTTTTCTTGATTTCCGGATGCAGCAGGTGTTGGTTGTCTATAAACCATCATCCTTATCCACACACCTTTTTCTCCTTTCATTTAAAAAAGCCTGGTTTATGTCATGGGTAACATGCTAAGTTCATAAAACTAAGCATGAGTAATCTACACTAATCATTTCCCTATGTTAGTGGATGGTGAAGGAGTGAACATCTGACCTGGTTCTGGTCAATAATGTGCTTGGAAGGGTACAGTCCCTACAAGGGAATCTGCCCTCTAATAAAAGGAGAGAAAGCAAGGTGTCTCTTTCCTGCCTCAAAGGGATTTTGTGGGGACCTGATGCCATGTTGGAGCAATGTTATTATCATGTCACCTCCGTGCTAGTGCAGTGGATGGATTGGAGGGAAGAAGATGCATTAATGAGTAAAAAGTTATTCTGGGAGTCTTAACCAAAGAAATGGCAGTGGAGAGAGAGTGGGTAGAATAGGTTCCAGAGATATCTGAGAAGTAGAATGGACAGGAATTGGTGATGGATTTGATATGAGTGAGAGAGCAGGAGTTGTTGAAGAGGACATGAGATTTCTGGCTTGGAAACCCAAGAGTGGTAGTTCTATTAACCAGGAAGATAAAATGTAAGATTTAATAAGCCTTTAAATGTCAAGGTAGTGTTCTCCAGAAAATAGTTAAGTAAGGATCCCAGCTCAGGTTAGATTATAAGGACTAGAGCTAGAGTTATAAATTTGGAATTGTTGGTTTATAAATATTAGTAAAAGTTGTGGATATAAATGAAGTCAAAAGAAATGGGAATCTTCCTTAAATTATTGTTCATTATAATTCCTTCCTGCTTGTTATTTATTTTCTATCTTTGTGTGTCAACAATCCTAATCCATTTCTCATATATCCAACTGCCACTGAATATCTTTTTACTTGTCAACTTATAGGCTCAGAATATCTAAACAGAACATCTAAAATCAAACTTGCACCTTTACCAAATTTAATCCCTCTTTTCTATTTTTTTATCTCCAAGAAAAATAAAAACATCCTCCCAATCACAGAATTTATGAGTCACTTAGAATTCTACTTTTTAGTTACTCCATATTTAATCATTCTACTTCCTTAGTGTATCTTCAGCTTATTTCTCTTTCTCCATTTCATTGACTAGTTTAGCTAATAAACATAGCATTTGTCGGCTGTATTATGGAGACAGTCACCAAATCAACTTACTTCTAATTTCGGCCCTTCCTCCATCCCAATGGTTGTTGGAGTGGAAAGCTTAAAGTGCAAAGCTAATTGTGAAATCTCTCTGCCTAAAATCTCTCAGTGGCCATTAATGTCATTCAGGATAAAATTTAAATTTCTTAGCTTGACATACCAGACACTTCACTATCTTCTACCTCACTGCACACTCACCTTTCCTCCCTTTAGTTTTCCCTATGTGTACTATTCGTTTTTTAATGCTGCCAAAGAATTAGTACAAATTTAAGGGTACCTCGGTGGTTCAGTCAGTTAAGCATCCAACCGTGGCTCAGGTTATTATCTCATAGTTCATGAGTTCCAGCCCTGCATTGGGCTCTCTATTGTCTGCACAGAACCTGCTTTGGATCCCGTGTCCCCTCTCTCTCTCTGCCCCTACCCCACTCACGCCCTCTCTCTCTCAAAATAAACACACATAAAAAAAAATTACTACAAATGCAGTGGCTTAAAACAACACAAATTAATTGTCTTACAATTTCTCTCTGTCGCCCTCTCTCTGTCTCCCCCCACTCTGCTGGCTCATACTCTCTCTCTCTCTCAAAAATAAATATTAAAAAAAATACTACAGATTTAGTGGCTTAAAACAATACATATTTATTGTCTTACAATTTCTGAAGGTCAGAAGTCCAAAATGGGTCATTAGGGCACATTTGTTCTGGAGGCTCAAGGGGAATCCATTTCCTTGACTTTTCTAGCTCCTAGATGCCACCTGCATTCCTGGGTTTATGACCCATTCCTCCATGTTCAAACCCAGGAGTGTGCTTTCCTCAAATCTTGATTCTCTCTGACCTCTGCCTCTGGTCATCTTCTCTGATCTTCCCTTTTCTACAACCCCCACCCCCCCGCTTTTTTTTTTTTTACCTTTTAATCACCTTGTGATTAGATTGGATCCACCTGAATAACTCAGGATACTCTCCTCATCTGAAGATCCTTAAGTTAATCACACCTGCAAAGTCCCTTCTGCCATGTAAGGTATATTCTGGTGATTAAGATATGGAGGTGACAGCCAACAGACACACAAAAATATGCTCATCATCACTTATCATCAGGGAAATACAAATCAAAACTACAATGAGATACTACCTACGAGAATGGCTACAATCAACAACGCAAGAAACAACAGGTATTGGCAAAGATGTGGAGAAAGAGGAACCCTCTTACATTGTTCATGGGAATGTAGACTGTGGAAAACAGTATGGAGGGTCCTCAAAAAGTAAAAAAGAGAACTATGTTATGACCCAGCAATTTCATTACTGGGTAGTTACCCAAAGACTACAAGAACAGTAATTCAAAGATATATGTGCACCCCTATGTTTGTAGCAGCGTTATTTATAATAGCCAAAATGTGAAAGTAGCCCAAGTGTCCACTGATTGAAGAATGAAAAAGATGATGTGATATATATATATGTATATATATATATATATACACACACATACATATACACAATGGAATATTATTCAGCCATGAAAAAAATGGAATCTTGCCATTTGCAAAAAGCTAGAGTTTATATTGAATATACTCTACATATACTCATATATATACTTGTGAAGCTGGAGTATATGATGCTAAGTGAAATAGCTCAGTCAGAAAGACAAATACCATGATTCCACGAATGTGAAACTTACGAAACAAAACAAACAAGCAAAGGAAAAAAAATAATACAGAAAAAGACAAAGCAAGAAACAGACTCTTAATCCACGAACGTGAAACTTACGAAACAAAATAAACAAGCAAAGGAAAAAAAATAATACAGAAAAAGACAAAGCAAGAAACAGACTCTTAATTATGGGGAACAAACTGATGGTTGGGAGGAGGGGATGGGTTAAATATGGGATGGGGATTAAGGTGTGCATTCATTGTGATGAGCACAGGGTGATGTATGGAACTGTTGAATCACTATATTGTACACTTGAAATTAATATAACACTATATGTTAATAAACTGGAATTAAAATAAAAATGTAAATAAATTTAAAAAATAAATATAAGATAGGTATGACAATATTCTGCTACCACAATTACACATGACAGTAGCTAGAAACTGTGTTATTGCCTTTTTCCTGGAATGCCATTCCCCTCATTCCTGTTTCACCTAACACTTAATTTCAGGTGTTTCTAAGAAAGAATGCTCAACTTCAGGTTTCAATTCCCTTTCCTTATGAAAACCACAAGCAATAAGGAGAATAAGAGACAGAAATACATACTCTAAACACATAGTCTAGATAATTTCTCTAACTCTAAGGTCAAACGTAGGAACATGGAAATGGGAGTGGAGTAGCACCTGATGTAACAGAATGAAAAATTTCAAATCTAAGAGTTTGCAGAGAGATACCGTGAGAACAAGATTATTGCTTTCTCCATAGCATTCTGGAAAGGCCTAAAGAATCAGAAGCATCACTTACCACAAAAGGTCAGGAGGGATGAAGTGGGTAGGGTAAATGAAAATGTTTATGAAAATGTTATGAAGAACTTCCTCTACACCCTGTAGGAGACAAGAAAATATTGTTACTGAAGAAACAGATCCAGGGAGTCTCTGAATCAGTGAGGAGTCTCAGTGTGGATCTAACAGAGAAGAGTTTAAGCCAAGCATGAACAACTAAATTGTCTTACTCAGTTGTTTAGTTGATGCTGAAGCTAATTTGGGCACAGACACAACCGATCAGCCCTGTGGAAGCCTGGACCATTCACACTCCTCTAATTTCACCAGTGTCCCAGTCAGTAATTATCCTCAGCATGTCTGTTTCCCACCCATCTTTGGTTTGTAAGTTTTCTTTGTAGAATTAAAAAAAATGTGACCAAAGAGAAATTGGTATGAATAACTCTTCATAGAAGAACTCATTCACTGAATCTATATACCAAAGGGTAGTGTTATATACAATCATATCATAGAGTTAAAAAAAAAAAAAACTAAAAGCATCGCACTGATTACTAGGAAATACACTAAAGACATGTTTTTTCAAATTCTTTTTGAAAACAATTTCATGTGAAGTAGATACATAAAAACAGCTTCTGGCCAAAGTAGAGACAGAACCATAACTGGAGGGAGGAAAACGGCCACACCATATTCATAAGAGATGCCTTTTAGCACTTGTAATTATTAAGATAAAAAGACATTAGAGATTGCAGTGTGAAAGAGGCTATGGAAACATCAATGGTCAGACAATGAGACACTTGCAGCAAGTCATCAAAGGGCGGTAACATTTTACGTGTTTCATTCTTCACCAACTAAAGGCACAGCATTCCATTAAAGGATTGCTTTTCATAGTTTTGGCCGCCCCCTGCTGTGCTGTAGTCCACGAGGGGACTCCACAGCAGCTGGCTTAAATAAAATCCACTCAGTGCTTTTCCTTTCTTTTCACACAACTCTATAAAATCTGGAATTGCTTGATGTCTAGATTTACCACTGGGCTTTGACATTTTTATCTGATGATGTTGCATCATCACTGGTGAATCCACTGTTGGCAAACCTCATTAATTGGGTGGAAGCATAATCGGTGACAAATCGAAATTATTGAAAATTTAAAAACCCACTTGTTTTACTTTCGAGGAAACTAGATGATAGAATATGAAAATGCAGTTTAAGAGAATGCTTTAGGGAAACAGTTTCAATGAAGAAATAAAAACTATTGTAATTAGCCTATTACCCCAGGTATTTACATGTAAATGATGTTTCTAAAGTATTCGAGGTTGCTTAAAATTTCTCCCTTGAATTAGTTATAAACTTTACGCATTCTGTTCACAATGGTTTTCCTCTATTAATTTGCTTAATAAACCATTTCTTCATCATTAGCACAAAGGTAAACGGCAATGTAATTAAGAAAATTTCCAAATTATGGTGCTCTATATAAGTGGATTTCATTTTGCCACGGTGAAGCAGGTGTAAACTTGATGTCAGAAATGGACATGGGCTATGACTAAACATATATTACGTCTGTCTGATCTCCAAGAACGAGCATATGTATCAGTTCTAGCCAAGAGATAATCTTGCTTGTAAGACTGCTTAGAACACAAAATCAAAAGACAGTGTCCACATCTAAAGCCTTTGTATCTCACAGTTCCACCCAGTGTGGGAGGAAAATCCTCTGACATATTAGGGCAGAAGAGTGAGTCCCAGGGAAAGCAGACTCCTGAGTTTAGTAGTGATGTTAAGGGCACTATTGAGTGAGTGCGAGCTGCCAAGTAGAATCAGCTCCTGTAACAGATGCTCTCAGTTTAAAGAAGTAAATGCAAGGCTGCAAGAGAAATAACTTCTCAGCACAGAAGCCTAGAGGCCCTTGAGGATAGATGATGCCAGAAAAATGTGAGATTATCATGCCTACTAGAGTATATTAATACTATAAATACAGATAATTTCCTGAGGAAAAAGATCCTTGAAAAGATGCTGCATATCACATTAAAACAGCAGACACAGAGTGGTAAGCAAGCTTAGATTGCCGCCCTTCTCCCTTCCTCAGGGTACTGAAACAAGACTGGGATATCTCACAGGTATGTTGGATTCAAATGGGTCCCACACTAAATACATTAATTTTTTTTCTCACGCTTCCTTCTCTTTCCAGATTCTCCATCTTCATTAAAGTTAGAGATAGGCATCCAGTAGCTCAAGAGCTGAATGATAAGGTTGATTCTTTCACTCAATGAATATTTATTAAACAACTAAGTGCTGGGCACTGTTCTAAGTATTTAGGATACATCAGTGAGCAAAACAGACAAACACCCCTGCCTTCTTGGATCTTACATGCTAGTGAAGGTGAGTAGTATGGACAGTAAGCAATAAATATAACAAATAATTTGTATCGTGTATTAATGATCACTGTAGAAAACCAGTACATCAAATAAGTGGGGAGGAGTCAGGATTGTGGTAAGGAATGGCAGGAAGGGTGGGAGGCAATTTTAAATTGGGAGGTTAGGGTAGACTGAAATTGAACGAAACTCAACTATACTTTCTTCTGCTTCTCTTTCTCACCATACCTAGCGGAGTTAAATTCTACCCATCCTTCAATGCCCCTGTTGAGAAGTCATCATCTCTGTGATGTCTCCCTGATTCCCTCAATATTCCTTAAACATGCTCTCCTTGACATTCCCACATGTGGCTGTACTGTTGCTCACCCCATCCGTCTCTGAGGAGACAAAGGTCCTACGCCTGTGCATGGGTGCAGTCTGACAGGTTCCCACCTCCAGTGCTTGCATCTCTGACTCTCTGCCTTAGGGCTTTCTCCAGTGCCAGTGCTCAGGAAGCAAGGAAGCTCAGAAGTGCTGGGAATTTAACAGCTCCCTGGGATAATCCTCACACAAGGAGAGAAGAGAGTGGGCAGGTAACTATGCCAGCTTCCCTATCTGCTAGCAGAGTAATTTTGAAGTGCCTTCCACACAATTCCTCAGAGGCTCCCAGTGAGATTAAGCACTAGTAGCTGGTAGTATTTGTTTATTAATGCACCATTTATAGATGTTTTGCCCTTCCCTGTCTCCCTTTGCATTCTTTCACATGTGCTTTCTGTGCTCACTTTATAAATAACCTATCCAACCCAATCCTTCGGGGGAATCTAAATTCAGATACCTTAGCATTTCAGTTTTGAACTCCTATGGTCTTACTGGATTTTTCTTTATATTATTTGTGAACATTTGCCTCTTTTACTAACTTGTGAGTTCCTCAATTTATATCCTAAAAATTCTTTATTGCTAAACATAGCTTTTGACCTTAAATCCAAAATATTAGGTTACCTATATATTTGGTAAAGTTGGCCTGGCTTTAATCAATTACCTGAATTCAAATCCTGGCTCTATTATTTGACAACTATATTTGTGGGCACTATTCTGTGCCTCAAATTTCTCATTCATAAACTGGAGATAAAAAAACCTAAGTCATAGGATTGGGATTCATAGGATTGGGATTCTCAGGATAAAATAAGAAAATGCACCCAAAGTTCCTAACACAGTGCCTGGCACATATTAGGCACTCATTCAGTGTTAAGTTCTTTCCTGTCCCCTGCCTTTATCTCTCTTACTAAATTCAGTACTTTAAAATAAACGAACTGGTGTCTTTTAAGACTGATTGTGACCTAAGCATATGTAATGCTAAGTATAATGTATTAATTGCGAACAAACAAACAAACTGAAACATATATAGTAGAATTTCAAGTCTCTTTAAAATATTAACATGCTAAATCAGAGGCATTTCATCTGAGTAAGATGCGGAACCATACACTGATACATGTTTCTGTATTTTCTCCTGTCCCTTTTAATTCAATAAAGAAGTTGGCACCATGTATGGCAAGATTCCATTTATCTCTTTAAAGTGTCTGATATATATTGTAGAAATATACTGCCAATAAAAGAATCACTTAGGCCAATTAGTTACCTAGGCAGGTATGTGCAAAAGAAGTACTATGTTATTTGTAGCAAGTTTCTGCAATCAAAAAAATGCGTTAATCATTAGATACTCATTTTTTTTCCTATTCTGCATTTTATGATAGTGATTTGAGGGCAGAGACCCAAGTATTCTAAGTGTGGTGCCTTGCAAATTATAAGAAAATATTACTTAACTCACTAATAACTACAGATAGTGAAATATTTTCAGAATTTCAATTTAAGAAATATTTCCTGCATATGCAAAATCCTGTGTCAGGTGTTTAAAGTTTACAGAGAAGAATAAGAGTAGGGGGAAGATTTAGGATTGTACGTAATAGGATGGGGTCAAATTTGGGTGATGAAAGATGTATGAACTCATTGCAACATAGGTTCAAAAGAGAGAAAGATAAGGACCATTTCAGCAATCAAGAAATGTTCTTGAGGAGATAATATCTGAGATGAACTGCTCTAAGGACATTAGTATGCAGAAATGAACAGAGGGTATTTCTGAAATGTGGGGCAGCCTACACAAAGATTGGTCAAAGGAAATACAAAATATTTTCAAAAAGAGATTGTAGTCTTTCAATGTGGTTTAAAAAATGAAGTGTATTGGAATAGGTTGTAGTAAGTAGGGGTGGGAGAGGGGAGAGTGGCCATAAGGTGAAGGGTCATGAAAATGAGAGAGAGAGAGAGAGATTTGCATCAAATGGGAATGCAAGTAACTGAAAATGCTGTCATAATTCATTTGAACAATAAACAAAATTTATTACCTCACACAATCAGAAGACTACCTTCCTTTTGGATACAGGGTACCCCAGGTTTGGTTGATTCAGTATCTCAATGATTTAATCAAAGAATCAAGTTGTTTCATCTTTCTGCTGAAGGCAGGACATCAGCTTTGTCTCCTGCCAGCCACCTCATCATCACAAGTTGCCCACTGTGGCTCCAGGCATCAAATATCCAGACAAGATATCAGCCAGCAGAAGAATAAGAACTGTCTTTATATGTGTATAGAAACATCTTTCAGAAATCGCTCTCCCTGAAGCAGCTACCTCTCGCATTTCACAGGCTAAAATTCATCACATGCTCCTTCCTAAAGCAATTACTAACAAAAGGAATGGAATGTTCATGTTGGCTCAGATGATTCAATTTATATCACTGAATTATGTTGATGGAGTGGATGTCAGAAAAAACAGTTTTTCTTCCAGAAAGAAGAAAGGCATGACACTCCCCAGGAAGTTAAGGTGACCACATATCCTGCTTTGCTTGTTGAATTCTGGTTCATACCTGCTGTCCCAATGTAATTAATGACAGTGCCCTTTCACTTTCAAAGTGTCCTGTTTGGACAATAAATTATATGGTCACTGCAGCTAAAATAAATCATTTTAGACATTTGAAGATTTGAGTATGAGAGCTATAATGTAGAGTGATTAATTAGTAAATAATGTGACAAAAAAAAAAGCACTCACAGGTGAAGACCAAGAGAGTAGTTAAAAGATGACTAAAATACCTCAAACAAAAAATTCTGAACTGGTGTGCTGGCAATGGGAATGAAAAGAAAGAGACAAAGCGTCCTTACAGAAGTAATAATTTAATATTGGCATGTTGATGTAAGACATTACAGTAAGGGAGTAGAATAAAAGGTGAAAAGCTTTAAATACTGAAATTCACATTACTGAGAGGATACATTGTTCTAATGGAGGCAGTAAAGCCAGAAAGACTTGTTTCAGTGGGTAGAATGATGAGTTCAGTTTTGATACGCTGAATTTAGTTCTGTGGGAAAATTAGGTGGAAGAATAAGGAGGTATATTAGGGCTAGCTTCTGTGATAATTTAATTAGAAATCTAATTTTTTTTTTTTGGTGGGCTCTCATAGAGTGGAAGCGTATTACTCAGCAAAAGTAAACAAATACACAAAAAACTTTAATTCATCATTTACTCAGTAAATAATTACTAAGCGCCAGGCACAGTTCTAAGAGTTGAGGAGTGAGCAGTAAACAAAACAGATCAAATCTTTGACCTCTTGGAGTTTATATTCTAATGGAAAGAATCATGACAAACACACAAATGTAGTATTATGACACAGTGTGATAAAGGTTATAAAAGAAAAATAAAAGTATCGGGGTTGATCATGGAAGTCTTTTCTAATAAGGTGACATTTGAGTAAAGAGCTGGAAGAAATGAGCTCTACAACTTGTTGGGACGAGCACTGGGTGTTGTATGGAAACCAATTTGACAATAAATTATATTTAAAAAAAAAAAGGAATGAGCCCTACAGATATCCAGGAAATGAATGTTCTAGTCTGAGAGGACAGCAGGTATAAAAGTTTTTATTGAAGTGTTCTTAGAACCTGCAGGAACATCAGTGGGACCAGTGTGTCTGGAGCCTAGAGAATGAGGGAGACGGTGGAAGATAACTAGGTCAGATAGGCAGCTAGTGGCCAGGTTGATATGGCCTAACAGGTCCTAGTGATCATTTTGAATTTTCCACTGAATGAGGCAGAAAGCCAAGAGGATTTTTAATGCTGGTGAGTAGAGAATAGATTGCTGTCAGGCAAGGGTGGAGTGGGGATACTAGTGAGGAGGTTATTGCAAAAATTTTGAAAAGAAATTATAGTGCTTTAAGTAGGAAAGCAGCAGGCAAGATGGTAAAAAGTAGTCAGATTCAGGATATACTTTGAAGGTGGGATTAAAAAACAGATTCGCTGATGGATTAGATATGAGGTGTCAAAGCAAGAGAATAATCAAGTAACTCCAAGGTTTTGGCCAGAGACATGGGGAAGACTTTTGGAGGAGCATGTGTGAAAGAGAGGTGGTAAATCAAATATTCATTTTCAAAATATTAAGTTTGAGGTGCTTATTTAGACATTGGAATGAAGATGTTAACAAGGCAGTTAGATGAAATGTGAGGTGCAGCAGAGCAATCAAAGCTAGAGATAAAAATGTTGGAGAAATTTTTATCAAATAAGGAGATGACATTTAAAACCATGGGTCTGGATAAAATCCCCTGGAAAATGAGTATAGATTAAAAAAATTAAAAAAAAAAAAACAAAACAACCTGGAATAGGTCTGAACTGATAACCCTGGGGCATTCCAATGTTGAAACATCAGGAATATGCTTTTGCAAGGCAGGAGAAGAACTAAAGGAGCAATGTCCCAGAGTCGACACCGTGACCGTAAATGTTTAACAAAAAGCTATCTAAAATTAAAAGCCCTGATATCTAATGCTTACCAATTTCTGTGGCATAACTTCTACCATGGCCAACTTTATGCTATGTATTATTATTCAACAATAGGCTTGCAAAATTCCAAACAATTAACAGTTGTCTCTTGCAAAACAAACTCCAGTATACCCCTGCCAGAAAGCAAAGTAAGATGTTTTAAGAAAGAGGGACTGAAAAGCTGTGCCAAGTGTTGTCGGTAGAACGAGTAAGAAGATTCAGAAACAACCAATGGATTGGCAACATGGAAGCCAACTGATGAATTTGTTGTTTTTTATTTCATTCTTTTTTTTTAAATATATGAAATTTATTGTCAAATTAGTTTCCATATAACACCCAGTGCTCATCCCAACAGGTGCCTTCCTCAATACCCATCACCCACCCTCCTCTCCCTCCCACCCCCCATCAGCCCTCAGTTTGTTCTGTTTTTAAGAGTCTCTTATGCTTTGACTCTCTCCCACTCTAACCTCTTTTGTTTTTCCTTCCCCTCCCCCATGGGTTCCTGATGAATTTGACCAATGAATATGACAGACGAAAAAGTTGCTTTCAAGAGTGTTTTTCCTACTTAGTAATGTGGGTAATGTTTAAATTTTCTCAGAAAGCAGTTTGAGAACGTGAAGCATTTAACTACATAAACAGTGAGGGAGAACATTCCAAGGAGAGAAAGGCCCTATAACAGGAATGATTTTCATGGTTTCATGAATTGAGAGAACACCTCTGTGTTGCAGTATAGTGGGTAAGGCAGGAAATGGCCAGAGATTAGCTGGAGATGTAAATAAGATCAAAGTGTTCCTTGTAGGCTATCAAAAGCAATTTATATTCATTATAAATAATATGGAATTATGTAGAAGGGTTCTAAGCAGAGGAGTCTCATAATCTGATTGGGATTTTACAAAAGATTACTGGCCAGTGTATAAATAATGCATTGGGAATTAGGGGAAAAATAAGAAAGTGTAGTGTCTCAGTAGGAGACTTGTTACAGTTGTTCAGGTGGAAGGAAGATAATGGTGACCTGGTGCCAGATGCTGGCAGGAAAGAAGGAAAGGAAGGGATACATTTTCAAGGTATATAAATCATTTGTTGATAAACATAAACAAGAAGGCGGCATTAAAAATGTTTAGATTTGTGGCTTGGGCACTTGGGTAGGATGTCATGCCACTTACTGAAATAGGAAAAATAAAGGGAAAAATAAATCTTAAAAGAAAAAAAAACACATGTATTTCATTTTTTTGTATGTTAAATGGATTTAGCTTCATGGGGTTTGAGATGAGAAGAAAGATTTGGGTCACTGATATACACTGGGGACTTGTTGGCACATGTATGATACTCAAAGTCCTAGAAATGAATGAGATCACCCAGTGAAAGAGAGTAGAGAGAAAGGGAAGTTGTAGCATGGAGGAACATCTCTGAGAAGGAGAATGCAGAGAGAGGAGAAAAGTTAGAGTGAAGTGGTATTGTAGATTCCAAGAAAGAAAAGTAATTTGTGGGGGGACGGTCCATGGTTGAAGGTCCAGTGAGAGCAGAAAGCATGGGGGTCACTGGACACCTTGACAAGAATAATTTTAGAGAAATGGTGGGGACGGCAGCTAAATAGCAGGGAATTGAAGAATGACCCTCTGGGAGAAGTATAGACAGTTTGTGTTGACAACCCTTGTAAGAAGTTTGGCTAGGAAAGTAAGCAGAAAAATGGGGACCAGGTAAAGAGGATGTAAGGAGATATTGTTTAAAGATGTGTGCTGGGGGTCGACCTTTAAATGCCAGCAGGAATAATTTATTACAGAGGGAAAGACTGATGATGTGGAAGATGGGGGGAATAATCAGGAAGCTCAGCCCTTTCAAAGTGAGTGGCAAAGGGACATGGAGTGAAGGAATGACTTCAGCTGGGTAGGGAGCTTCTCCCTCACAACTGAAGGGTAGAAATAGAGAAGTGCAGTGTCAGACAAGTTTGTTGACTTAGTGATAGGAAGAGGGGGTGCTTCCCATATCATGGCTTCTGTTTATCTGTGATTTATCAGACAAGGTCAGCATAATAAAGTGGTGGTGGGAGGGGGCGTGCAAAGTAATAAAAAGTGATTATTTGACTAAAGAATAGAAAAATAAGCTTCTTGGAGAAACAGAGTAGCATTGCATGTTGTACATGAGTATCTAATAAAGGCTGGTGATAACAGTGTGAATTTAAAGGGACGCTAAATACATCAATTTCCTCACTAGTGTGATTTTCTCGATAATTCTATCATGTTGTGATTAGAAACTGAAATTATGTCACGTATGTACATATCTTAAAAAAATGAAATTTATAATGTTGAAGTGGATAAAAGTTATCAGTTTCCCTTCAACTGGCACTTATTAATAAGCACATGCTACATGTCATGCAGTGAAGAGTCAAGGACAAAAGTCATGGTCCCTGCTGTGAGAAACCCACAATACAATAGTGCCGTAGGCAATTACAGAAGAACTACGGTCCACTCACATCAGCATGTAAGAACATACTGGTCTAGGACACATCAATACAGGTTTATATTGAGTGTATGTGAGGTCTCCCAGCTTAAAGCGTTCATAATAACCCTATAATTAAAAAACAAAAAGCAGGGCTGCCTGGGTGGCTCAGTCTGTTAAGCATCCAGCTCTTGATTTCAGCTCAGGTCATGATCTCACAGTCTGTGGGATCGAGCCCCGCAACAGGCTCTGTGCTGGCAGCATGGAGCCTGCTTGGGATTATCTCTCCCCACCCCCTCTGCCTCTCCCTGCTCACACACTCTCTCTGTCAAAATAAATAAATAAACTTAAAAACTCCAAAAAGCAGTATTATCTGGTATTTTGTCAATCATAGGATTATACAAACTAGCATTTTTGATGTTCTCTTCCCTTCCAAAAACACAAATATTGGCCATACTTATCTAAAATAATTGTCAGAACAGCCTGGTATCCTATATCCTGCATGAGTCAGAATCTCTGAAGGTAAATTGCATGTGTCCTGAAAACTTAAATACTAATTCTGTTATATGTACACATTCTGCCTCAAATAATAAGTGCTAGATACTGTGCTGAGCACTAACACACTATCTCATTTTAGCATCAAATATACAACAAAAAAAGTAGATGTCATTACTAATATTTTTTCAGGTAAGGAAATTTGGTCTAAGAGAAGTAGTAAACTAGGCTTTACATCTAATCTGTCTACCTCAGTCTGTACTTTTATCACCTCTTTAATTTGATTTTTGATAAATATTTTAAGGATTGTTTTATTTTTTTTTTAATTTTTTTTTCAACGTTTATTTATTTTTTTGGGACAGAGAGAGACAGAGCATGAACGGGGGAGGGGCAGAGAGAGAGGGAGACACAGAATCGGAAACAGGCTCCAGGCTCTGAGCCATCAGCCCAGAGCCCGACGCGGGGCTCGAACCCACGGACCGCGAGATCGTGACCTGGCTGAAGTCGGTCGCTTAACCGACTGCGCCACCCAGGCGCCCCAAGGATTGTTTTAAATGTTTAAACGTTCTTTACTTAGATCCTCCCCCCACCTCCTGCCCCCATGCCAAGCAAGGCAAACATTCTCTCTTTTTTAAAGATTTTATTGTTTTATTTTATTTTATTTGCTATTCATCTCTGAATAAATTTCTACTGTGCTCTTCATCCTCATCAAAATGTGCTTAAACTGTGTCCTCCCTTAGAATTTCTGAGGGCAGACATCACGTGTTAATCCTTCATTTATCTCTTAGTTCAGTTCCTGGCACACAGTTAGGGTTCAGAAATACATGTTTATCTGAACTAAAGATGGGGTTTGATACCACAGTGGGAGTTTGAGTGGTCATGGCTCCAGGCTTAGAGCACAATGACATCTTTAAGCTGTGACCAAAAGCCTCAGCAATGGCTGGTGATTTGTGGAGAGGGATGCTGTGGACACACACATTGTCTCCAGGATATTCTAATGACAGTGAGCGTTTCATGTTAGAAAATGGTGAGCTCGATGCATATAGGTTTTTCTCTAACATTCAGAGTCAGGACCTTCTGAGGAGCAGGGGTCAGGTAAAGTAAGGCAGAAGCTCTTTTGTGCTTGTATAGCCTGGTGATTCCACCACTATCCTGGCTCTTATCTCCATCATAGTTTGAGAAGGAGAGACAGAGACAGACACAGACAAAGAGACTGAGGTTTGCAGCCTCCTGCTATTGCCTAGGTCTAGAGCCTTCAGGGAGTAAGTTCTGCGAATTTCACATTCCTTATAGTGTGTTTTCCTTCCAAGGTTAATAAGAGATTTAAATGACAAAATATTTATGTACATTATGAGAAAACCTGGCCTTCTGCCCATTATGTAGAAAATGTTGAATAATTGATAGCTGTTAACGTTGTGACATTTTTAGACTGACCTCTTTGAAGCCAGGAGTTATGCCATGTCTATCTTTATGGCCCTGATGACAAAGCCAAGTCCAGCTTAGAGGAGTGAATTGAGAAAGAATTAATAAAAGTAATAGCATTTTTCTATTCTTTTGTCTAAAGGCCCTTGACCTTTAGGAAGCTGAGGTCATACATCAGCAGATTTTTCCGATCACCTATTGAAATCATTGAGACAAACTCTACAGGAAATATAGTTAAGCAATTACTAGACACACATTTGTATTTTTAATTATTAATCACATGCTTTATTTGAATTGACTCTTTTATTTACCACTTTGTCTAAGTGATAGTAAACATAATCATTCTCATTATAAACTAATTTGAAAGGTAATTTTCCAATTAATAAATATATACCAATGCAAATTGTGTTTCCCTGATAAAATAATTATAATAGCTGCCAACAACTCTGGAAAGAAAACAAAGGCATTTATTTGTTAGTGGCAACACCTAATGAAAGATTTGATGGGCTAAACTAGAAAAATTGACAGGCGCAATTCCCCCCACAAGAACAATTTGTTACTGATGATGAAACTGAGAAATAACCAGAATGAAGGTTGTGAGATTCACAGTGAAAGCCCTCAGGGTAAAATTAATTTCTTTATAACACAGTTTAAAGGCACACACAAGGAAATTGCTTGTGCCAGATGGGATAGGAAAGGCATTGTGAATAAAAATGAGCATCTCTTTTCTGCTTACAAATATTTAAATTAAGATGATACCAGCATGTCTAGTTAATGGAATAACAATATTGATGGTTGCACAACTTTCTAAAGATTTTCTTGTTCTTTTTAAATGGACTTGTCCACGCACCGAAATATTTTAAGCAATATATTAAACCTGGCTCTTGTTACCAGAGCACATGCTATTCTCTTTGAATGATTGTTGCAGGCAGAACAGGAAGAAACAATGGGTAAGGGGCTGGATTTAGAGTCAGAGAACCCAAGCAGCTCTTGTTCAGGCTGTGACATGGACTGGAAGGAGGGTAGGCAAGTCACAGTCCTCCAAGGGACAGTTTCTTCCATTAGTAGGAAGGGAAGGTGTTCCCATCCTCATTCATCAACTAAGTTCCATGAGGATTAAATGAGACAGATAACAAAGGCAAACATCTCCTGAAACCCATAAAGCATTATGTGTGTAGACTCCGATTTTGTGGCTTATTTTTCTGGAAATGGTCTGGAAATGATCTCCAGTGTTCAGATCCTGTATCTGATCTGAACTGTTGGTTGACAGCTGTTAGCTTTTTTCCTGTTATAATCTCATGCATTTTTATACATAACATTTTAAATCTAATCATTGAGGATTTATCTGATGGTGAGCTCTCTCTGCTCTAAAGCACCTCTAATAGTTACTTAGTATTTCTCGTATACCACCATTTATCTTCCTATTCATGTGCCCTCTCCACTTGGCTGTGACATCAACTCTTGAATATTAACACTCCTACTACTAATAGCTTACCCTTATTGTTTACTATATGCCAGGCACTGTGCTAAGCATTTTAAGTAGATGATGACATTTAACAAGTAGCAGAAAATGCATCCTATTTTTCAGCGGGGTCACATCATACATCTGCTATTTAATGTGAATTAACATTTCACACTCATCAGCTCCCATTCTCCAAAAAATGAGAGATGAAAGCTATAGAAATATAAATTTATATGAACATTTTCCTTCCATTTCACTCAGTTAGCCTATGCCCCAGAGTGAGAGGGGAGAGGTGAATATGCTCTTTCCCCAGCTGAAGTCACTTCTCATACAGCTTTCACAGTGTGAGCACCTAGCTGTCGATTATAATGACTAAAGACTGTGAATATAGTCTATATACTTTAGCGGATACTAACCTAAGGGAATTTCCAATGCCAGCAGAAACTGGTTGTATTAGACTTCTTAAGAGAAGACGTGTCAGTCTCCAATGTGAAACTTCCCAAGGAATTTTCAAGGCTAATTTGACAGTATGCAGTTTTTGCCATATATGTTGACTTATCAATGAAGTGAGAGGGAAGAGCCTCAGATAGAAGTTAAAGAAAGGGCTTTTAAATTTCAAGCAGAAAGGAGGGAAATATGTGAAATGGTTAGTAGTATGGAAGAGTAAGGGAGTATATAAATTAAGGAAATGTTGTAGAGTTGTCCAGCAATGGTAAAAATCGGCTATGCATTTGTGATTTTGACTTCAAAGTGTGACAAATGAGTCTGTGGCCATACCAACTTGAATGTGCTCAATCTTGTCTGATCTTGGAAGCTAAGCAGAATCTAGCCTGGTTAGTACTTGCTTGGGAGACTGCCTGGGAATTTCAGGTGCTGAAGGCTTTAAAAAAAGTGTGACAAATGAGCATGATTATGCTTTTTCTCCCAATACAATTAGCAACTAAAGTACAGAGGAAGAAGTAGGTAGAAAATTGTGATTAATAGAAGGTGGAGAGGGGGAAAGGGATATATGGGTATATACAAGAGGGTTATTTTAATGCTAGGCATGGAGTCTGAGCTGGGTAAAAAGAAAGTGAGGACATGGATTGAGAGAGTGAATAATGAAAAAAAAAAAATGGTGGGGTCAATGTACTGAAAGTCCCAGTGTAGTCAAATAATCTTGGATTAACCACAAATTTGCTATGCTCATCAGCTCTTTTTTCTTTTTCAATTAATGGTGCCATCTTCTTCCAATCTCGGAAGGAAGAATCCTAGGACCAATACTCTATTTCTACATCTTACTCAACCCCTTCCACCTCATGATACTCACTTAATAACCAAAAATAGTAGCTTCAATATTCTGATGTTTCATATCTGTATTATCTAGAAGACTCATAGCTTCTCTCTGCCTTGTATAAGCCATTGCCATCCTATCCCTTTCTACCACCTACATTATTTCCAGGATGACTTGGTAACAGGAAAATTATGCCATGGCTTCTAACAGATTTTGGGGTTAAGAGAACATAAAGGCCTTCATGACCTGGCCTTTGCCCACTGCTTCATCACCACATTCCCTCTCCCAGTTGCATTGCCACACACCCATTCGTTGCTCCAGCCATACCTGCAGTTTCCACAATCAGTCCATAATTTTTTTCTGTTTCTCTCTGGCCTTTTCCATGAAACTACATCTAACAGCCTCAGTCTTCAACACATGTCTACTAGGATGAATTCCCTGAACAACACTTTTGGAATGTAATTATTTGTTAATCACCTTCCATTTCAAAAGGTGACATATGATTTTCTAGTCTCTTAAAGTAGGTTATAAGGATTCTGAGATAGGAATTGCATATTGTATGTAATATTCTATTCCTTATAGCACCTAACGTAGCTTTAAATACAAAGGAAGTACTAAAAAGTGCTTGCTGGAAAAAATACATAAATAATTGAATACATGAATAAATGAAAAAACTTCTTTGAAGCAAACCTCCACTTTTAAAATATTTTTTAAATTTAAATTCAAGTTAGTTAACATATAGTGCAGTGTTAGTTTCAGAAGTAGAACCCAGTGATTCTTCACTTACATATAACACCCAGTGCTCATCCCAGAAAGTACCCTCCTTAATGCCTATCACCCATTTAGCCCACACCCCCACCCATACCCCTTCCAGTAACCCTGTTTGTTCTCTGTATTTAAGAGCCTCTTATGCTTTGCCTCCCTCTCTGCTTTTATCTTACTTTGTTTTCCCTTCTCCTATGTTCACCTGTTTTGTTTCTTAAATTCCACATATGAGTGAAATCATATGTTACTTATCTTTATCTGACTGACTTATTTTGCTTAGTATAATGCACCCTAGTTCCATCTACATTGTTGCAAATGGCAAGATTTCATCCTTTCTGATAGCCAAGTAATATTTCATTGTATACATGTACCACAACTTCATCCATTTGTCAGTTCATGGACATTTGGGTTCTTTCCATACTTTGGCTTTTGTTGATAGTGCTGTTATAAACATTGGGTTGCATATGCCCCTTTGAATCAGCATTTTTGTATCTTTTGGATAAGTATCTAGTAGTGCAATTGCTGAGTCATAGGGTAGTTCTATTTTTAATTTTTTGAGGAACTTCCATACTGTTTTCCAGAGTGGCTGCAACAGTTTGTATTCCCACCAGTAGGGCAAATGGGTTCCCTTTTCTCTGCATCCTCACCAACATCTCTTATTTCCAGAGTTGTTCATTTTAGCCATTCTTTCAGGTGTGAGGTGGTATCTCATTGTGGTTTTGATCTGTATTTCTCTGATGATGAGTGATGTTGAGCATCTTTTCATATGTCTGTAGCCATCTGGATGTCTTCCTTGGAAAACTGTCTATTCGTGTCTTCTGCCCATTTTTTACTGGATTATTTGTTGTTTTTTTTGGGGGGGGTGTTGAATTTGATACGTTCTTTATAGATTTGGGACACTAACTCTTTATCTGTTATGTCATTTGCAAATATCTTCTCTATTCCATCAGTTGCCTTTTAGTTTTGTTGATTGTTTCCTTAGCTGTGCAGAAGCTTTTTATCTTGATGAGGTCCCAGTAGTTCATTTTTTGCTTTTGTTTCCTTTGCCTCTGGAGACGTGTCAAGTAAGAAGTTGCTGCGGCCAAGGTCAAAGAGGTTGTTGCCTGTTTTCTCCTCTAGGATTTGGATGGTTTCCTGTCTTATCTTTAGGTCTTTCCTTCATTTTGAGTTTATTTTTGTGTATGGTATAAAAAAGTGGTCTGGTTTCATTCTTCTGCATGTCACTGTCCAGTTTTCCAGGCACCATTTGCTGCAAAGACTATCTTTTTTCCATTGGGTATTCTTTCCTGCTTTGTCAAAGATGATTTGGCCATACATTTGTGGGTCCACGTCTGGGTTCTTTATCCTGTTCCATTGATCCATGTGTCTGTTTTTTGAAGCAAAGCTCCACTTTTGTGATTTGATAGTGATTATTTTCCTCTGATGAGTAAAAATATGAATTATGGCTCAGCAGAAGGACATTTTATTTTATTATTTTAAAATTTTCTTTAACTTTATTTATTTTCAGAGAGAGAGAGAGCAGTGGAGGGGCAGAGAGAGAGAGGGAGAGAGAGATAATCCTAAGCAGGCTCCACACTGCCAGTGCAGAGCCCCACGTGCAGCTAGAACTCACAAACTGTGACATCACAACCTGAGTTGAAATCAGGAGTTGGATGCTTAACAGACTGAGCCACCCTGGCACCCCAGAAGAGCATTCTAAATATCTTGTGAACTTGCATGATATTTCACCATAAATAGTCTGGAGAGAAAGTCTTCTTAAAATACTTGAAAAGCTATAGATTTGGAAGTTCAGATTCACTTTGATAGTTTGCTGTTTTTTGGATATTATTTCATTGATATTGGAGAGGATGGCTTCATTAATTCGTTCATAAAATATTACTGAATGTTAATAATAAACTAGACATATGGGAAATGCTGCAGATTACAATGGTTAGCCAAAACAGACAGTCATGCTCCAATGAAATGTACAATCTTGTAGAGAAGACAAATTTAATATTTAACTATTCACACCAATAAATGCAATTTGTAAATGTTATAACCCTATGAAGGAGAAGAACATGGTCCTGTAAACACTCATAAAGGAGAGTTGAATTAGTGTGGCTGTAGAGGAAGTTGGTTTGTTTGTTTGTTTTTAACTTTTTTAACATTTATTTATTTTTGAGAGACAGAGATAGAGCATGAGCAGGGGAGGGGCAGAGAGAGAGGGAGACACAGAATCTAAAGCAGGCTCCAGGCTCTGAGCTGTCACCACCGAGCCTGATGCAGGGCTCGAACTCATGAACCATGAGATCATGACCTGAGTTGAAGTCAGACGCTTAACCGACTGAGCCACCCAGGCGCCCCAAAGAAGTGGTTCTTGAACAGGGATATTCTTTGCCTCCCTGAAGCCTCAGTTTCTTCATCTCTAGAGTGGAAATAGAGAACTGCCATGGAGTTTGAATAAAATAACTATGAAAGGGCTCTACAACTATATATTTTTATTTCCATTACATTTATACCTAATCTAGATATCATTTTTCTTCTTTTCCAAAAAAGAGGAAGACTTTCTTGTAATAAAAGTTCAAAGCCTCAGAAAGCCTTTGTTTTGTTCAGTGAATTATTTTATTTTTACTTTTTGAAGTAAAATAAATATACCGCCTATGCTTTTCAAGCCTTCAAGTTTTTTTAACCTCTCACTTCAAATTTTCCAGAGATTGATCCCAGATCGTCATTGCATAAATTTTGATCAGATAAATCAGCAGAAATAGGTAGCAAATCAATGGATTCAGTAAACATTGGCACATCCTGTCCCATCTTAGATAATACCTGTTTAGGGGCCAGAAGAAGGTTATGTCGAGCCTCTCTGTCACTGCCTTACCTCATAACTGGGGCTTCTTAGGCATCTTGCTCTGTTTCATTGTAGTTTCCCTCAGAGTCTCGAGCATGGTAGCATGGCTAGCTGGGCTCTTACATGAGAACTCAGAGCTGCAAGGGTTCATGTCCTGAAAGAAAGAGAAAGCCAGGCAGAAACTTTTCATAGCCTAGCCTTGAAAGTCATGTAACAGTCTAGTCATCCAAATTTGATTATGCATTCCAATGTTGGTAAATACTACATAAGTATAATTCTTGGTGTTACTTTTTCTTCAACATAAGTTATTTTAGAGTCATTCCCAATAGAAGGAATAGCTTTATTTCCTTAATTCTAAATGGGGGCATATGCATTACAAATGACATTTTCTCCTTAGTTATATTTTTGCATATAGTGTCACAAAAAGAAACAACTTAATTACATTTAATACTACACTTAATAATTGATCTTTTTTGAAAGAATACATGAAATTTGGATGCTTTTGCTAATCACACCAAAAGATTCTCCTGAAAATTAGCTTTGTAGGAGGAAGAAAATACTAAGGGTATGAGCAGACATAGTAAATTGACTGAACAGTATAAGAGCCTCAGATTAACTTTTAAAATCTCAAAGTAATTCCTTTCTACAACTAAAGAAAAATTTCAAAATTTCATGGGAAGATGCAGATTATCTTCCAAAATATTACTTAATGATTAAACATAGAAAATATGACTGTTCAGAAGAATGGGGACATATTCGTTTATTATAACTTCAAAAAAACCTAATTTTTGTGATCCCAGAAAATACGATTAAATGATGAGTTTTGGTGGAAATGAGTACTAATTGTGTGTAGAAATATCAATTCTTTCCTTTTTACTTAGTGACAGAAACTCCAATTTGAAACTTGAAATAATGTTTACATTCCAGGGACTCGTTTACATCTAGGTATGGCCACGGGACTAAGCAAAACATGCAACTTTAGGAAAACTTGGCTAATGGAAGAAGGCATGCTTTTCCTTGTCCAGTACTCCCAAAGAACGGTTAGAATATGAACTTGGTGAGGGAGCCTCTGAACAGCCACCCCGATGCATGTGGCGCCATATTACCAGGGGCAGGTCGATGCGAGTGAATGAGCTAGGGTTGCTGATGGTTGTGGGACCCCCAATGCTAGAGCTGTCCTGCCTGCGCAAGCTTTCATGTGAGAGAGAAATAAATATCTACTTTGTTTAAGCCCCTGTTATTGTGGTTTTTTCAGTTATCTTCAGCAAAACCTATTCCTAATAATAAAGATGTTCTTTAAGCACATGTTTAAGCATATGTTCTCTCTCTCTCTCTCTCTCTCTCTCTCTCTCTCTCTCTCTCCCCTCCCTGCTTCTCAGGTGGAAACACTCTTCGATCTCTACCTTAACTCTCTTATTTATCTCATCTTTTTTTTTTCTTTTGCCTGTTTCCCCTCCTTCCCTTAAATATCAATAATAGTAATAAATATATTTTTGTTGTTGTTGAATCATCCCATTACAAGAAGAATTAAAAGATACAGGTTTTATGTTTCCTGTGCTTACTTTTTAAAGCCAGGATATATCATATTTTATATTTTTCCTGAAAACAAATACAAAAAACACCTCATCACATGAAATTTTTCTCTTGGCTGTGATACTCTACTGAAGGTTTTTACCTTCCAGTGAGTCAGTGTTTCATGATTGACCAATGTTTTCCCATCCTGGCTAAGGTCACACAAAGGCTATATTTAATGCCTCAAAAGTTTCAACAAATCAATGTTTCCTTACGTTTATGATTTAAAACTCCCTGCCTCAAGGGTCTGTTCTGGAGTGGGAAGCTCTTAAATGTAAGTCATGGCTTGGGAGTGAAACTCTGTTAAAAACAAACATAAAACTCTTCACAGCCGGGAGTTGCCCTTTCATTTTTAGAAATTCATTCTTGTTTCCGTAATGTAATAAAGACTTAGCCTCTGATCTCTGGTCATATCTCACAGGTTTTTGCTAAAAAGTGGCTGGCAGAAAATCCACTCTTTATAATTTCAGCTACATTAAATTGTCATTTTAAGGTATTCAAAATGCAATAAACAGAATGTAATAAACTGGAGTACTTAACATCCATCCCTACTGAACACTTAGCCATTATCCTAGAACTAGCCCAGATTCCTGTTTTGCATCTCTATTAAAAGACTACTTCAAACACACAGTCAGGTAATGTACTAAATCTAATTGTACAGGGACCTCTTTAGAGAACAGAATTTGATGCTATCTCTCAATTTTCTAAAATTTGTTTTTTTTCTTTTTCCCCAATAATTAATATGGTGTAAAGTCTCATTTAACATTTTTTGTAGATGTGACTGAAACTCCTTTGATATCTTTAGAAAAGATTAAAGAGCAATGTATGTTTCACTCTTCTGGGCTTTTTTAAAAATGGCTATGGATTTTAGTTTGTGAGGACTCTGGCTATAACCAAGAAATCCGTTTAATTATATAAAAACAAGGTTTAATTCTATGACATGACTCTGAGATTCTGCCTTTATATATATATATATATATATATATATATATATATATATATATCTGCCTTTATATATATATATATATATTATATATTCTGCCTTTATATATATATAGATACATATATCTCATACCCCATCACTTAACCCTTAAACATTATACAAAATGTTATACTAAATCTTCTCTTATTTTTGGATGTTGCAGGACAAACTAGCCTTAATTGCTGTACCTGTAAAATGGGAGATTAAAAAAAAAGTGTGTGCTGTTCTGAAAGTTAAATAATGTACAATGCGCTATGAAATACAGTGTAAGATCATTGAAGGCTTATCTCTATCTCCCCTGCTTCCAGTGTCTGCATGATACCTGAGGTATTGGGATTTCATATAACTCTATCCCAAATATTTTCTGTAGGAAAATCAAAGGCGATTTACTTTGTAAATATTGAAAATCCTAAATAAATCTATTTCCTTCAGTCTTCCTTTTTATTATTGTGACTCCTTCTGCTGGCTGCCTTTCTTGATCCCATGGTCTTTGTTCATTTTGTCCAAAGACAGTGGTGGCAATAATAGGAAAATTAGAATTAGGGATTCTTGGTATTTTTCCCTGATCAAATGAGTAGGAAATGGAGTGCAAAAATGCAAAGACAAAAACAAACTAAAACCCCCCATGAGATAAGGTTGTTATAAAATCACAATCCAGGGGCGCCTGGGTGGCTCAGTTGGTTAAGGATCCAATTGTTGGTTTTGGCTCAAGTCATGATCTTGTGGTTCCTGAGTTCAAGCCCCACACTGGGTTCTGCACTAACAGTGTGGAGCCTGTTTGGGATTCTATCTCTCCCTCTCTCTCTGCTCTCCCCTGCTCGTCCTCACTCTTTCTATCAAAATAAATACACTTAAAAAAAAAAAAAAGATCAGCATCCAGTTATCAAGCAAATCTTCCATTGAATCAATTAACAGAATTTGCATTACTGACTGCTGGATGATGAGGAAATATCACCCACTCAATCAGAGTCTAGCACCTGATGGAGCACAAGTTTCTTTATATTTTTTTCCCTTGGCTTACTCCAAGGAGAGAAGGGGCAGAAGGAAGAGAGGATACAGGAAAGTATGGAACTCTGTCCTAAATTTTCTTCTTTTCTATACTCTCTCCCTAGGTGATAGCATTTATTACTATGACTTTTAAAGCTGTGTACATGCCATTGACTCCAGAATGTATATCTTTACTTCAGATCTGAAACTCAGGCTTATTTATCCAATGAACTACCTGGCATCTCCTCTGAGAGGTCTTATAGACATGCCAAGATGAGGATGCCCCAAATGAAACCTATCACCACTTTCCTACTCTAACAATTCCCCTCAATCTTCTTATCGAGTTAAATATCATAATCCACTTAGATGTTCGTGCCAAAAACCCGAGAACCATTTTTAAACATTCTACCCTCTTATCATGTTCATTCTGTTTGTCAATTCTATCTTCAAAATACATCCAGAACCTGGCCCCACTTGCCACCTTTGCAGATATCATCTCCATCCTTTCTCACGCAGAGTACTGCATAGTCTCTTACCTGTTTTTTCTCTTGCCCACCTTCCTTTTCTCAACACACACAGTTTATTCTATACATGGAAGCCAAAGTGATATTTCAAAAATGCAAATCAGGGTGCCTGGGTGGCTCAGTTGCTTAAGCATCTGACTCTTGACTTCAGCTTGGGTTATGATCTCACGGTCATGAGATTGAGCCTTGTGTCAGGCTCCACACTGGCATGGAGCCTGCTTAAGATTCTCTCTCTCCCTCTCCCTCTGCACCTTCACCCTGTGCATGTGTGTGCTCTCTCTCTCAATAAATACATATATACCTACACACACACACACACATACATACATACATAAAATAAAGTGGTGCCTGGGTGGCTCAGTTGGTTAAGCATCCAACTCTTGGTTTCAGCTCAGGTCATGATCTTATGGTTAGTGAGCTTGAGTCCTGCATTGGGCTCCATGCTGACAGTGTGGAGCCTGCTCGGGATTCTCTCTTCTTCCTTTCTCTCTGCCCCTCCTACGTGTGTTCTCTCTCTCCCAAAATAAATAAATAAACTTAGAAAAAATAAAGAAAATAAAAGATGCAAATCAGATTATTTTGCCCTGTTTAAAACCTCCCCACAACCATGTCTTCAACTTAGTGTTATACTGTTTTTACTCTTGCTCATTATATTTCTGCCATCCTGGTCTTTCCTATTCTTCAAATGCATCAAGTGCTCTCCTACTTTGGGACCTCTATTCTCTGCCTGGAATGTTCTCCACAGCCCACTCTTCACCTGGCTGGCTGGATTTCCCCTTCCAGTCTCTGTTTAGATGTTGTTTCTTCAGAGACACTTCCACTAACTATGGTGTTATTTTCTCTCATGATAGCCTTTACTTTCCCTAAGAGATTTACAAAAGTTCAGAGCCAAGATCATGACAGTTAGAGGCAATGTTGGCTCACTTGTAAGCTTATTAATTCCAGGATACCCTTACCCCTTTGCCTCTCCTTTTCCCTGCTGGGACACAGGCAGGTTGTACTCTCACTGTTCTTCTTCCTGTGTCAAGCTATGGACTAAGATAGCTTCATGAATTATTTAATTTTGTTTGAGAATGTTCTTTCATTAGATACAAAATCTATTCTATTACCTAATGTTCCTTCCCTAGTTATCCCTTCTGAATGCTCCAAGCAAATGCTCTTGGGTGTTTGTGTTTTCTAAGACAGAATATCTATTTCTCAGGTTTAAGACAAATGGAAACTTAAAAAAGAAACTAAACTCCTGCATTATCAAAATCAAAGTGGTTCTGGCACAGGCATTTTGACCCTATTTATTCAAATCTGTTTGTCTGCCCTCCACATCATTCAATGAAAGACTTAAGGTGTACTACAACAATAATTAATTCTATGAAATTATAATGAAATAGAAAAAATTAGAGGAGTGGGAAAGAAAAGACAAATATGCCTACAGTGAAGGCCTAAATATTTCCTGCAGTTGTATTCCAAGCTGGGTTCTGAGTTTTTTGGAAGAAAAGATGAGAGACTACATGTGTTACATATTTCTTATGATCAGAGAGAAGAAAACAAAATTATGTGGTTCCTTAGAATAATCAAAGCTTTTTCTTGCCCTAATTTCATGTTCCTGTTTCTAATAATGACCTTATTGCTGAAAGCCCCACATAAAAAAACAAAAAAATATATAGCCATAAAACAATAACAACAGTAATAACAGCAATAAAACCAATGCAGTGGCATTGATTCTATAGAAGGCTAAGGTAATGAGTTTAAAAAAATATAAGCTGGTGAAAATGATTCATTTCTCCAGGTCACACACAAAGACATATTCAATTATTGCATTCGGTGGTAGTAAACTTTTGACCAACTCTCAGCAATCTATGATGTGTGCAATGGGAGTGCTTAACAAATGCTGAGCCAAGCTTTCAAAGCTCCCAGGCTCCTCCTGGATTGTAAGTATTGCACTTTTGAAGGCTGCTATCTAATAATCTGGTACTTCATTGTGCTTAGTCTGATTCAGTATTGATTAAGTTTTCAGCCCTTTTGAGTTCACCACTCTTTTCTGTCAGTTGAAGATGATTGCCTCCATTTCTGTGCCTTTTCCTGGGAAATGTATCCCTTTCAAAATGCTGCCTGAACCAATTTCTTAGCATTTGAAGGCAGATCAAAGGTATGCTATAATGAAAAAGGGATCATCTACAACACAATTTCTTTAAGTCAAACAAGAACATGTGGATTTATAGATTTCAGGTGGAGAAAACCAATAAGTGAAATTTGCCATAGAAAAATTATACCCGAAGCCGTAACAAAAATTCAGTTGCTGTTATAATCCATGATCAGAAATTACATTAATTTCTGTACTCAACTTCTTGCCTCTTACACTGAAGTAAGGAAAAGAACAAAACAACTACATTACTTTTATTCTAGTTGTAGGATCATTGGATTTGAAATTGGTACAGTCAGATTTTAGAAGAGTCAGTTTCTCTAAATAGCTGTGGTTTCTTAGGTAAATATATTTAAAATATTCACTATGAACCTAATTTATACAAAAAATAACCAAAGATATTGGACTAGATCACTGGTTCTCATCTCTATCAGGGCCAGCATCCCTTTTGTAACAAATATTTCAATGCCTTCTTTGTTATCCTGAAATGAAGTTTATGTATAATATAATCTACTACAGATATAATTACCTGCAAAATAGGTATAATACCCTAACCATAAAGATGAATTTAAAAGAAAGTAACTCATCGGGGCGCCCGGGTGGCTCAGCTGGTTGGGTGACCGGTTTGGCTTAGGTCCTGATCTCACAGTTTCCAACAGTGCAAGAGGGTTCCCGTTTCTCCACATCCTCTCCAGCATCTAGTGTCTCCTGATTTGTTCATTTTAGCCACTCTGGCGTGAGGTGGTATCTGAGTGTGGTTTTGATTTGTATTTCCCTGATGAGGAGCGACGTTGAGCATCTTTTCATGTGCCTGTTGGCTATCTGGATGTCTTCTTTAGAGAACTGTCTATTCATGTTTTCTGCCCATTTCTTCACTGGATTATTTGTTTCTCGGGTGCGGAGTTTGGTGAGTTCTTTATAGATTTTGGATACTAGCCCTTTGTCTGATATGTCATTGCAAATATCTTTTCCCATTCCTGACGGAATGGAGTCATTTTTAAACATCTGCCAGCTCTGAGAGAGATTTTGTATCAGCAGTTAAGTGAGCGCTTCACTACATTCCTCCTCCCCAGCCCCAGACTGCTTCTCTTTCTTCTCTCTGCTCTGAACTCAGAAGGCCAGGAAAAGGAATAGTGGCTGCTCTTTAAGTCTGCTGAGTCTTCAGGGTGACTGTTAGTGACATATGGTTCCTTTCCTGAGTAATGTAAGTGAGTTGGGGCACCTGGGTGGCTCAGTCTTTTAAATGTCTGACTTCGGCTCAGGTCATGATCTCACAGTTCGTGGGTTTGAGCCCCGCGTCGGGCTCTGTGCTGACAGCTCAGAGCCTGGAGCCTGCTTCAGATTCTGTGTCTCCCTCTCTCTCTACCCCTCTCCCACATGTCTCTCTGTCTCTCTGCCTCTCAAACATAAAGCAAACTAATAAAAAAATTTTAAAAGAAAGTAACTCATAACAAAATAATATGTATATTTCAGTAGGCAAATGTTCAGTTATGGCCTTACAGAAGGACATACTGAAGTGGTCAGAGAACTGCACTTCCTTATGATGAATGTTTGGATTTATTTCATGCCAGGTGGTCAGGAAACATTCCACAGAAGAAATATAGGAAAATAAGAGACAAGAGTGCACATTTAAATAAGAAAAATAGTGTCAGAGTCAATTAAAAAAAAAAGATCAGACTTATTTGTATATGGTAGGAAAAGGAGAGAAATAACCTTAACTGAAAACAAGCTAACATGCCAAGACAAAGTGGAGATGGAGGAGTAGATACAAGGAGGGCACATATTATAATTGCAAGTGAAGCGCATCCTATTCTCAAGTGTAATATCCAAATAATTATTTTGTGACATGGGAAAAGGTAGCAATAGAAAAAACAATTATGCCTTATGTTGAAATCTTTCCATGGGTCTGTAATACTTGAAAGGACCTTAGAAACTGTGTCTTTTGACATGTGGTGGGGAATGGACTGGGAAAGTAAACAGTAATGTAGAGGATGTCGAGGAGATGTGTAATAGACCTCTGAGAACAATATTAGAATAAGATCAAAAACCAGCTGGGGCACCTGGGTGGCTCAGGTGGTTGAGCATCCAACTCTTGATTTCAGCTCAGGTCATGCTCTCAGGCTTGTGGGTTTGAGCCCTGCTTCAGCTCCCTGCTGACCGTGGAGCTTGCTTAAGATTCTGTCTGTCTGTCTGTCTCTCTCTCTGCCCTTCTCCCCTGCTCATGCTCTCTCTCTCTCAAATAAAAACTGAAATAAAAAAAAAAAAAGATTAAAAACCAACTTGCATACTCAAAACAAATTAATGATTTTAATATGTAATTTTTACATCTGTGTTATAATAGGTTGGCTGTTTTATATCTGTGCTGCTCTAGGGTGTTTATAAATATTTTGAAATAACATATTAATGAAATATGGAGAAATCTGTGGTTTTCAGAGCTCTTTACTGATTTAATAATATTTAGTTCTAAGTTTGTTATAAGAAGTTTCAAATCTCCTTTGTTACATATTTACATGCAAAAGCTGTAAGTGCAGGCTGGTAGAGGTTTGTGGTACGGGTGCTGTCATTGGCATTGGTGATGACTAATTTGGGTGATAGGATTTTCTGAAATCCTCCCTGAAAGCCTAAACACAACAAAATTTAAATCTCTTAAGTTATATGGTAGCTGCAGTACTAAAATATTCAGTGTATATTAAAACCATGCAACAACAGCTATTTAAAAAAATCTTTTTAATGTTTATTTATTTTTTTTTTTTTTGAGAGAGAGATAGCAAGCAGGGGAGGGGCAGAGAGAGAGGAAGACCCAGAATCTGAAGCAGGCTCTAGGCTCTGAGTTGTCAACACAGAGCCCGACGCGGGGCTCCAACCCACAAACTGTGAGATCATGACCCCAGCTGAAGTCGGATGCTTAACTGACTGAGCCACCCAGATGCCCCCCAAAATAGCCATTTATATGTAAAATAAATCTAGTTTCCTGACTCAGAACTATAAATAGATTTCCTACCTAGAAGACTACCCATCTAGACCTATAGGTCTCGAAGTGTGGTCCCTGGACCAGCAGCATCAGCATCGCCTAGGAATTTGTTAGAAATGCACATTCTCTGGCCCCATTCTAAGGCACACTGAATCAAAATTGGGGGTGAGGGGTGGGGACCACCACTCTGTGCTTTAATAAGCCCTCCAAGTGATGCAGGCTGAAGTTTGAGAACTACTGATCTTCAAAGGATATTTGCAAATCACCTAGGATGTGAGGTGAGTCTTCATTTTGGGTAGCTGTCCCACACATTACAGGGCATCTCTGACTCCCACACACTACATACGAGTCAGATTCTCAGTAACTGCAACAATCAAAACATACACCCACAAATTTCTCAAATGTTCCCCAGAAAGCGCTACTATTCCTATTGAGAACCCCTGGGTTAGATAATGGCTGTAGTCCTGGCCTATGATTCCATTACTTTCATGGAGGCAGCAGGAACCTAAAAGACAACACAAGTCAGAGCTAATAAGCTCATGACTCAAAACAGTTAGTGAAATTGCAATAGGACATGGGTCCAGAGGCTGGACTTGTGCTCATATGGAGGTACTGCTGAGTCTCATTCTTCGAGGTACTTTTAAATCGTCACTTAGCAGGCAGGAGCAGAAGGGCAAAAAATTAAGCAGAAGTAAATTCTGGCTCTAAATGTCCCAGATTCTTGGTTCATCTACTTCAGATTTCTCCTGAAGGTCCTAGAATATGGCTGGTTCACACTACTAGTTAGTTACAATTGAGCAGACCTCTAATTTGCATGATAGGGATTTGAGGGGCCCAAGAGGAAGGATCTGTCAACCCTTAATGCTTTGTCAGTTTTCTGTAAACCCAAACTACAGAATACCTCAATCCTGCCTAATGTAAGAACTTCAGAGAGTTTTTTAGTTAGACCCATGACAAATACTGAAAGACCCAATCAAGATCTCATAAGCATTCCATTATTAGCAGAAATTTAAACTAGCAATTACCACAGAGCTTAAGATAGCTAAAAGTAGTATATATTGAGAATCAGAACTATGTCCCAGACTATGTTTATCATATTAGTCAGGGTATAGATTTACAATTGGAGTTTGAGGTATAATATTAATGAAAGCCCAATTTGAATTCTTGATAAATAACAGAAATAAGTGGCATTTGTAGTTTCAATGATTAGTCCATACTTAGTTTCTTTATACAGTTTCTTCTTCATTTTAGTTAATTTCCTCCTCTCTGCAGTCAAATGCTCTACCCTGGAGCTATACCTCCCATCCCCTCTGGAAAATTAACAAAGGAAAAACAATTCAAACGAAACACAGTCTTGTGACTTTAATGCTAATCAAACAATTTGCTGATAAGAGCAGTCTAGCTTTAAGATAAATTGCTGGTGTGACAGCTCTCTAATTGATCAACTGACCTCTTGACAGAATCCATGGAAGAAAGATACCCTCCTTCAAATATGTGATCAGAGTTTCCATGCCATTTCCTGAAGCCTTCGCTTTATGAATGTTCAATAAATTTGTGTGCAAATTCTGAAATCAATGTCAGTTTTCCTTTTCTTTTGCCTCTTCTTTTTAGTGTTTATCAATATTGACAATTCCCATTTAAAGTGCAAACTCCTCAATTAACCAAAAATCTTGTTTTGCATATATGATCTAAACTCAGGGTCCTGTGTCTTTTTTTATGCAATCAACAAGAACTGAGCAGCTAACTGGGATAATCTCAATGCTAGTGGTTGTCGATACAAAGATAAGGAGGACACAGCAAGATTAGAAATAAGACAAACCACCAGTGTAATGACATCTAAGTGCAGAGCATAGATGAAGCACATAGGAGGATGATTTTGATTCATTTTGAGTGATAATCAGTGAAGAGGTGACATTTATGTATGGATGAAGAACAAATGTATTTTACCCAGATGAGAAAGGAATAAATATACTAAAATTAAGAAGTAGCAGAGCATATTATATGATTAACCTTCCATATCATTGCCAGATTGATGTAACCTGAGTGTTTTTTCCCAGTGTTAAATATTTTTTGAAATTCTGATTTTTAGTAACTGACAGTAATTCACAATATATCATCATTTACTTGATTGCGAGTCTCTATTTAAATGTTTAGGATGTTTCGATTTTTTCATTTTATAAAATCTGTGTATGGCTTTGTTAAAGTTCTGCTTACAATAATCTCACCTTGGAAAGTGAGAAAAAGAAAACACGTTGGTGTAAAGAACTGCATATAGAATATTGTGTATTATCATGACACATTGGAAAAGAGCTAATATCACACAGAATATGTGTTGTGAGAGGATATACAGAGACCAAGTTATTTTCTATCCAATATTCAAGTTTATAGTGGGTAAGGCTATTTATAACAAATATAAATATATTTGCTTTCTTACAACTAATTTACTCTTTGTTGTACAGTGACACAATTACGAAGTCCACAGACTTTGGATGACAAAATAGGGAGATTAGGTGTCATGTTTATAATTAAATTTAATCTCTATTTAAAGCTACTGTTTAACCTGATGGCAGAGAAACTTGATTTGGGCAATTCTAGCTAAACCAGTAAATTCAGGTTTGTTCTTAGTCATTTCAGTGTGATTCCCTCAAATGGATATTTCCTCCCTTCCACTTCTTCCTGCAATTGCATCCCAATGCAGGGGGAATGTTGGGTGTAGGGTAAGGCAACTACATGGCATCAGGATAACAGGAGAAGCAAATATGGAACACAGACCTGCATCCATGAAATGCAGATGCCATTTCCATTCCTTCATCTAGTAACTGCTGTGGTGTTTATGTTTGCATTTGGGAGTATTCTGCATCTAGAAAACCTCATAGAAGGTCTACAGCTGTCTATTCCCAGATAACTTCCTTGTTAATCTCAGGGGCTGGAAGGTATGAGGCCTCCCTGGGGCCATGGGAAATAAGTGGGGCTGCTTTAGGTAATTTGGTACTGAAATCCTAGGCAACCAGCTCTACTGTGCCTATCTTATGGTAGGCTGGCAAACTCCTGCTATGGTCTCCCAAGGTTCCATCTTGATTGCAATTACTGTTGTTTTTGAAGGGGATCATCTAGCTCTCCTCTATTACTGGGTCACCAAACATGTTGAGGGTCTCCTGCCACCCTGTCTTGTAATGCTAACTGGATGTGAGTTCAGAATTCCATCTTAGAGACTTCCTTCAGCACCATCTGTTTGGCTGCTCTTCAGCTCATCTTCCACCCACAGTCCAGAAGGATTCTCATTTTTAAAAATGTCTTCTTAGGTAAGAAATATAGTTCAACAACCACTCTCTCATTTTAGTCCTTACCTTGATCATACCTACAAAGATTCTATCTCCAAATAGGTTACATTCTGAGGTTATGAGTGTACATTAATTTTATTTTTATTTTTTATTTTTATTTTTATTCTTTATATAGAGAAAAAGCACAAGTGGGGGAGAGGGGCAGAAGGAGAGAGAGAGAGAGAGAGAAACTTAAACAGTTCTATGTTCAGCACAGAGCCCAACATGACCCTGGGATCATGACTTGAGCCAAAATCAAGAGTTGGATGCTCAACCAAGTAAGCCATCCTGATGCCCTTGATTTTATTTTTAGAGCACACTATTTAACTATACTACAGTTGATATAGAGAGTTACAGTGTATGGGGGACAAAAGGAAACAATATTACAACTTTCAGGGTCTAAATGTATACATGTATGTATCATAAAAATAAAGTACCTTTCCCTGAAAAATATCTGCTGGCTCAATTAAGGTCTGGATTTGACTTATTAACTAATATAAACAATCAAAAATCATATGGAAAGGGAGAAATAGGGTGCGGGACATAAGTGGGATTACTAGGCAACACATCTTACACATGCTCATAATACATATGTATTCTGCCTTAGATAACTGGCATTTGTAAATTTCATTTGTTCCCTTTCATGTTTGTATGCAACTCTAGGGAAAAGAGCCCACTTCATTCATCTTTGCCTAGAATAAAATTTTACACTCTTCAAGTTCTCAAAAAAATATGCCTTTGAAATTTGTACTAACAAGACCAGAATATACTAGAACACATGTAATACAGCCTTGAATTTATGTTAAAATAGAAAAGATATATACACTGATGGTTTCAACTATAGAGAAATCTGCTTCCATCAGCTTAATTTGAAATGCCTTCATTATTATTTTCTTAATTCCCATTACAGAAAGCAGAGAGGTAGAACAAGTTTTGACACTGACTGATACAAAGGCTCAATGATTTCATTAAGGGTTTATGTTCTTTCTTTCCACTCTGTTATCTACAGGGCAACTGCATCTTAAGGCTGATTACCCTTGTGGTTGGCAGATAACTGCCAGGAGCAATTGATAAAGGCTTCTTAGGAACTTCTCTCAGCCGTCTCTTCTTACAGGCAAGGGAACTTGTCCCCAAAGAAATGAACTATCTGACTCAGAGTAACAATGACACAAAGCTGCTCATGTAAAGCAATGATTCTACCCATGATTAATTTGGAAGACAAGCTCATTCACCAATGTATCATCACATGACCAACCTAAGTCCTCCAGCAAACCAAACAAAAACAACAAAACACATTTTCAGGGAACAAACCTGAAGGAGCAACAAGTTGGTTTATTGTTTTGTTTGTTTCCACAGCAGCATCCATTCATCTATGCACATCTATGATCCTATATGAGTACTTCATTTCTTTCTTTAATGAAGAAAGCACCATAAAGAGGTAAAGAGAAATAGAACAGAAGTCAAGAGACAGCACCCAGACTCAGTGAGGCCATCTTTTATTTGTGTGACATTGGGCAAGTCAGGCAGATCTTCAACGTGACCCCATAATATGTCCCGTTTCCTACTTTGTTTTTCCTCATGCCATGTTTCCTTTGGTTTACTTTTAAGCTATTTCACTTATCTCTCCTCCATTCTTGGAAAAGGTTAACATCTTTCCCAACTGAAGCCTTCCTGAAGGCCTGCCTAGCCCAGTCTTCCTTGTATTTTTGCCCAGATAACTCCCAATCATCTCTGTGGTGTCACCTTCAATGTCCCTTTTTCAGAGAAGGCTTTCCTGACCTTCTCATCTAAATTAAACCATCTTGTTGTTATCTTTGCTCACACCCTTTTATTTTCTTCATATAATTTGTCATAATTAACAATATAACATATTTAAGCCCTGTCTCCTCTACTAGATTTAAGACTCATGGGGATAGAATCTATATCCACTATATTGATAAGCTTTACCCTTAGTGCCTTTCCTATCCAACACACCCAGGTAATTCTCAATAAGACTTGATAAATAGGACACATGGGTGACTCAGGTGATTGAGTGTCCAACTCTTGATTTGGCTCAGGTCATGATCCCAGGGACATGGGATTGTGGAGCTTGCATGGGATTCTCTCTCTCTCTCTCTCTCTCTCTCTCTCTCTTTCTCCCTCTGTCCCTCTCTCCCATTCTCTCTCTCACTCTAAAAAAAGAAAAAAGAAAAGAGAAAAGAGCAAGAAAAAATTCATAAATAAATTATCAAGGTCTTGATTTCCTCCTCTGTAAATCATGAATAATCATCACAGGATTGTTATAACCAATATGAATTAATATATATTTGGCCAACAGCAATCTGGTATAAGGTATTATTTAAATAAAACTAGCTTCCATTAGTAATAAGTGAGTGTGTCTCAACATAAAAGTTTACAGAGACTTTTTATAAACATGCTTTGCTACCATTACAAATACATTTTAAAAATAGGCTGGACAATGTGTGATTCAAAGCTTTGGATTTGAAGTAGGCCTGCTAAAACATGCCAATTTCCTGGGGGAATGTTATCAGTCTTCCAGTTGTGGTCCTGACGGAGAATGCTGCAGCTGGAAGAAATGGTTTGCAAAAACAAGAGAATGCTAGTTGAACTGTGACGGGTGGACTTATCAGGTGGGGCAGGAATCAAGGTTATCTGCATCCAGGAAACAGATGGCATTCCAATTCAACAGTGCAAACCCATGGGCTGCTCATGAAAGAAATGAATTCAGGAGATTATAAAGTCAAACCATTTACTTTTGAGGGGAAATTATTGGCTGAGTTTCCAATAATTTGGCTTGTCATCCCCAACATCTGTTGCCTTTGCTGTTACACCACTTTGCTCCTGATGACAAATTGAACAAGATCACAGTAGTGCATGATAACTAATAAACATCTTCATGGGTAAAATCAGTCAACATTAAATGCAGGACAGAGGCATCACAGAATGCAGCTTCCTAGTAGAAGCTTCTCCATTTTTACCATCTTTGCAGAATTCTTGTACTCCTCATGGATCCCTTATTTTAACCATCCCTCCCAGAAAAGACCTTAATTCTAATACCTTGCTTGGGAAAGTAGCCCTCAAAAAAACACATGTATAATATAACTGCAAGGCTAGCTGATGCATGTCTTGTGAATTATTATCACAGATAGATAGAATTATCTATCACAGTCCTATCTGTAATGAAACAAAAAAAACTACACTGAAAAGAATAGAAAATGATTTCGTTCTGCCTTCTGCTTGGCCCATCTGCTGTTATTTTTTTCTCCCTACTGGCAAAATGTTAGACAATATTTCAACTTCCCATCTCATAGGCACTTGCACAACAGAATAGATACACTATATTAATGTTCCATTTATTTTTTAACTCTGTATACTATTTTGTTTTCCCCCTAGTTAATAGCAAGGCTAAGTAGATCACCATGCTTTCATCTCCTAGTAAAAGTCATATTACATATCTAGCTTTCCTTTATGCCATGTAGTGGATAAATAGTAGTTCAATGATACTACTGCTCCACGGGTGAAAAAAATGTATAGACTTGTGGTGGATTCTGGGTTAAGGACAAAGGCTCAGGAATCAAATCTAGAATATGTGCCAGTGACTGAAGTAAGCTTTTAAAATAATTAACTCCTATATGAAACAGACCTTCAGTGACATGAGTTCATAATTTCCTGCAAAGGATAGACCTGGTACTGAAAATAAAACCTGCATTTTGGTAATATCAAAAAAACTCCGACCTCCGTCCCAACATGTATTTATTATTGATTCATTAATTGAATCTTTTATTTAACCTGAATGACCTGAGGCCTCATCAGCTTTGGGTAAGTGTAAGGTTGCATGAACTTTAACACTAACTTTCTCATGACTCCTAGTTCAATCTGCACAATGGCAGAACCTCCGTCTGCTTGATTCTTCTGGAATAAACACAACTATTTCTGAGAAGCCCCAAAAGGGAGTTTATACGAGTTCTGAATAAATTTTTTCATGTTCTTCTGCTATGATATATTTGCCAAAGTTCTGATGACCAAAAACCTCTTGAGAGGAGGCCCTCTGCACCTGTATGACCACTGAGACTTTAGGTAAGAGTGAAGATTTTGCTGGGTGCCATAATTTCCCCTATTACTTGGTCATAACAGAGATTTTTCATGGGTCACCGCTCCAAACCCTCTCATCCTACAGACTATGGTAGGGTAGGACAATTACTCTGCATCTACTTCTGTCAAATTCTGCTCTGGGAACCTCTAAAATAGCACTTATTCTCTAAAGTTATACAACATTACTTCTTGTAATCCCTTTAGCTTTTTCCAGTTTTTGCTCTTTCCATCCACATCAGACCTAGCTCTTAGGCTGGATCACAACAGGTGTATCCTGTCTTCCACTTTCTCATTTTCTCTCTCCAAACATCAGTGTAAAAAAAAAAAAAAAAAAAAGTAAATGTAAGAACCTGTTCTTTCTTTCTTTTTATTTGTCAATCTACCCCCAAACAAAATTGAACATGCATATCAATACTAGTAAGTTGATTCCCAGGTGTCAGTAACACACTGCTCTGCCAAGAGCCAGTCTGAGTCCCAGTTTTACTCAGAATAAAAAGTTTTTGAGCCATGAGCTAGGGCTAGATTAAGCACTTGGTCAGAAAAAAATAAAAAAATAAAAATGAGACTCGGTCCCTGCCTTCTTCAATGAGCTCATAGTTTGGGAAATAGCATACAATGATAACAAGTAATAGAAAACAATGTCATAGATGCAATAATAAAAAAAGAACTAGGGATTGTTGGGGACATACATGGGAATGACTAGTTTGGTAGGGTACAGCATTTGGAGAAAAGATACTTGGAGGAATTGACAACGGGAATTTCATAGAGTTGGTGGGTGTATTAAAAGGCTGACTTGAATCCCACTAGGTTAAGAAAAAGATTAAGTGCACTCAGCAATACAATGAGTAAAGTCAAAGCATCCTCAAATGCTCACAGATCTCACTGCGAAATTTGTACAAAGTTTTGTGTGACTGGGATGTAATGCATATAAAACTTTGTACAAAGTTTTATGGCTGGGATTGGAAGAAGTTTGGCTGGGATTGGAAGAAGTTTGCAGTAAGTTATTGAAAGGATTTTGATTGCCAGATTGAGGTGTATGGATTTTATCCTGTTAGATGATGAGTGGTTATGACCTTAAACAAGGGTCTGACACATAACTGTGTGTTAAGTTATAACTCTGGAAGAACTTGGCAAAATGGATCGGGGCAGTGAGAAACTGTTGGCATGAAGTTGAGTTTGGATGCCTTTGAAACAATCCATGCAAAAAATTAAAAGAGCCTGAATTTAGGATGCAAATGGGACAGAGACAGGAAAGTTTTGAGACGTTTTAGAGTTTGGATATGAAAAAGAATGAGAGGGAGAAGTCACTGCTGCTTTTGAAATTTCCAATATGGGATATCAGGAGAAACATTCTATGAAGACCTGTTTGGCAAATAGAATAATGCCCCCTCTACGATGCCACCATCCTAATCTCTGGAAACTATAAATATGTTACCTGGTAAAAGGGACTCTGCAGCTGTCACTAAATCAAGAATTTTGCAATGAGGAGATTATCCTGGATTACTCACGTAGGTTCACTGTAGTAACAAGGGTCCTGTTAATAGGGAAGAAAGATAATTGGGAGCAGGGAGAGGGGGTGTGATGATGGAAGTAGAGTCAGAGTAATGTGCTTTAGAGACGGAAGAAGAGACACTAAGGTGAGGATGGCAGGTGGCCCTTAGGAACTAGGAAAAGTAAGGAAACAGATCATCCCTGAGAGCCTCAGAGGGAATGCAGCTCTGAAGACACCTTGACTGTAACCCAGTGGGATGCATGTCTGACTTCTGACATTTAGGACCAAAAGATAATTTTTGTTGCTTTAAGCCATGAAGGTTTTGGCTACAGTCTGATATGTCCAGATGATCTCTGTGCACATTATTGGGAGAACTTCAATATTTTTCCTCAGTGGAACAGAGATAAAACTCTTCAGCATCATTAATATTTTTATTTGTGTCTCAGATCCTTTTAGGAAGAGATGGGAGTGTTCCACATAGAGTCAATCGCCTGTGCAAAGGCCCACATTCTAAAGGCCCAAGAAGGAATCTCTGCTGAGGGTACTTTTTAGTTGCTTTTTGCCAACATTGTTGGCATTCATCATGTCTGTTCACTAGTTCTACCCGTCCAAGAGAAGTTAAAGCCCCATTGTAGGCAATGGCTACCACTTCTGTTCCTGGGTCATTTGACTGTAATTCCTATACCTTCTCTGTAACCCTTGCTCTGATGATCCATTCTGGACCCTCTTTTCTTTAAATCAGCAATACTGATTTTGTCTCTTGCAAGCTGTGTGAACTTGGTCAATACATAAATCTCTATAAAGTGTCTGGGTCAGTTACTTATCCATAAAATGGGAATAATACTCACAACCTCACTAGGTCAGGATTTGAGATTGCCTTTCGACTTACTGATGCAAGGCAGTAACAGGTTAGAGACACCTAACCTCAGGATACACAAAAGAGCCAGCTTCTTCTAACCTCCTTGCCAAAGGGACCCAGTCTACATGGCTTCTTATCGCTATTTATTCTCCCCACAGGGTTTCATATTTGACTGGAGTTTGAGACCCATATTTCTTCCAGATGTATGAGTGGGCGGACACTAAGGGGATGAAGTGAGTTTCTGTTACAAGGTTCTGGGTACAGTTGGTGTTTGAAAGACTTCCTAAGGACAGGTCGTATCATAAATCACAGCTAATTACAGGGGCTGAAACAGATGGCACCAGAGTTCAAAGCCTATATATTTTCAGATGTTTCAATTCACTTGTGGATGGGTGCGAATTTTCTGGATACACCCTTTCACCTTCCTTTTTATTCCCTCTTCCTATTTCAACCGCCCACCCCGCAAACTGACTTAAAGATCTAAGTAGACGAATGATATGATTTGTACAGAAGATTTTCTTCTCCCCCCCTCCAAATTAATGACATAGTGGCAATATATAGTATAAGGAATATCAACATTTTTGTATCAACATAGAGGAAAATGGACTCAACTAATATCTACTGAGTACTTAATATATGACAAACACTGTGCTAGGTATTTTATATACCTTCTTGGTTAGAACTCATATCAACCTTAAGATATTGGTGTTAATGTCTCCATTTTACACATGATTAACTGATAATCTGATACTTAATGAGACTTGTATAGTGCCAAGGTGCACACAGCTAGCAAGTGATAGTGTTGAGATTAGAATTTAGGTCTATTTTAGAATACCACTTGATTTCACTAATATGTGGGATCTAAGAAAACAAATAAATAGGGGCACGTAGGTGGCTCAGTTGGTTAAGCACCTGACTCTTGATTTCAGCTCAAGTCATGATCTCATGCTTTGTGGCAGTGAGCCCTGTCTGGCCATGCAGAGCCCGCTTAGGATTCTCTCTGTCTCTCTGCCCCTCCTGTGCACTCTCACTCTCTCTCTCTCTCTCTCAAAATAAATAAATAAACTTAAAAAAATAAACAAACAAAAAGCAAAACCAGAGCTATAAATGGAAGAAACTGTCAGTTGCCAGAGGAGACGGAGTGGGGGAATGGGCAAAATGAGTGAAGGGGAGGGGGGAGATGCAGGCTTCCAGTTATGGAATGAGTAAGTTATGGGAATAAAAGGCGTAGCATAGAGAATATAGTCAATGATATTGTAATAGTGTTGTATGGTGACAGATGGTAGCTATACTTGTGATGAGCATAGCATAACATATAGAGAAGCTGAATCACCTGAAACTCATGTAACGTCGTCTGTCAACTATACAAAAAAATAAAAACAATTTTTAAAAAAGGATTTTGGTCTGCTTAATTCCAAAGTTGATGTTCTTCTCTTTGCCCCATGCAGAGAATTAAGAGCCCTGGGAATTATTTTATAAGCTGTCATATGGGGTCTAGTGCCAGAAATCCTAGAAGCAGAAGTGGGAAGATCCGGATGTGTACAAAATTGTCTGTGGACTAGCTGTAGGAATTTGGATGAGTTGTTTTTTCATCTCTTTGCCATTCATTACTCCTGGTGCCATCACGTGCGTGATGGAGAGTGGCAATAGCACTTGACTAAAAACGAGGTGTTTCCAGTTTGGGTTCCAGCTCTGCAATTAATTAGTTGTGTGGTTTGGAGGATTTCATTTAACCAATCTAAATCTCAGTTTTCATTTGTTTGTGTTATTGTTTTTTAATATCTAAAATGAGAGGAATGTGGAAGGCTTAATTCCTTCATGTCTGAAATTTTATTACATAAGGGTTTTCGTTTCAATAACGATTGTTTCACCCAGACAGCTAGTGGGAGCAACTCTAACAGTTCACTACTACACACACAAACTTCTTTGAGCAATGAGATACTATCCTGGATAGCCTGGGCTCCAACCAGATATATTTGCAGAACATCCTTTAGCTTGAAACAGAAGTGTACTGCTCAACCATCTGTCACAATTAAGAAAAGGTTTGAAATGTTTTCTATGTGTTTGACTAATCATGTTTTAGGGCCCTGAGGGTACTTTACAAATTACATGCCTTCCCTTCTTTTTGGCGTCATTAAAAATCTGGGATCTGTTTCCAAAATTTACCGCTCTCTCTCTCTCTCTCTTATTATTTTCTCTGTTCTATTTTTTCTAAGAAACTAGTTCAGTCTCAAGTGAAACAAAGTAAGCAAATATGCTTCAAGATAAAGTTTATTCTATAGCAAAGTAAGCATTTGTAATTTGCATTCATTGGACAATAACCTGACTGGTATCAGCCCTGAGGAGTTAAGCCATTAAGATCCATCTACTAAGTGGAATCTCTGGTTTCTCCCACTAAGAAAAAAATGATACGATATGATGCTGTTCAACCCCTTAATCAAAAATGACCTACCCATGTGGCCAGTACAGTTGACCCTTGAAAAACATAGGTTTGAATGGTGCTGGTCCACTTATATGCTTATATACTTATATATACTTGTATACTTACATGATTTTTTTATACAGCACTATAAATGTATTTTCTCTTCCTTATGATTTTAATAACATTTTCTGTTTTCAAGCTTTATTGTAAGAATATAGTGTATAATGCGCATAACATACAAAATATCTGTTAAACAATTATTTATGTATCAGAAATGCTTCCAATCAACAGTAGGCTATTAGTTAGGCTTTTGGGGAGTCAAAAAATTATACAGATTTTTGACTGTGCAGGGGGGTCACCGTCCCTAACCCCTGTGTTGTTCAAAGGTGAACTGTATTTCATGGGGTGGTGGGGGGGAAGTTCTGGAAACTTCATGCCCCATTCTACCTTTCAACTCTGTTATCTCTTACTTTGTCTCTGTGTTTCATCCCATACTTTCACTCAAGGAGGTAAGATGTAGGAATTAGCACTTGGACTCTGTTCCATTTACACTTCATAATTTGCCCTGTTCTCTCTCCTAGTCAAGGGAATGCTCCTTTTTTTCTGTAGTGGGAGAGATGAAGTCTTCTTATAAGGTGCTACTCTTAGAAACATTCTGAACTGCTTCTGTCAGATTTATTGCCATGGAATGGTGAGGTTCTTTCTTCCCACCTCTATCTCACATGTGTCCATCTTCTGTGTCCACAATTTCTGCACTTGTAACAGGGAAGCTTACATATTTCCTGGGAGGCAGGCTATTTATCAGATGATCCTCACATCACTATTACTGATAAATAATGATCTAAGATGGGATCCCACTCATAGACGGCTTGTTCTTTGGGTCCTTTCCACTGTACTTCTACAACCTCTAGAGCAGTCTTTTTCAATCTTCTTATCCTGGAGGAACTACTGAAATAATTGTGGGTTCTCTGGGAACCTCTACATAAAAATTATTATAGAAGTCATTCAGGGTGCCTTAGGATTATCAGGAAGTAGATGTAATAATCTTATAATAGTTGCCAATGTTCTTTTGAGCACAGAATGATATTTTCCTGTGGATCTATTTATTTGGTCAAATTATTAGACAATTTTTTTATAGTTCCCCTTCCCCACACAAGAAATAAACTTAATGCAAGTCAGTAGTGTTGATAAAGAAAAGTTCGAGTGTTCCCTTTCTTAAATTTCTTACTTGATTTTAGGGGTGTCTGGGTGACTCCGTCAGTTAAGCGTCCGACTCTTGACTTTAGCTCAGGTCATGATTTCAGAGTTTGTTGAGTTCAAGCCCCACATCCAGCTGCTGACAGCACACAGCCTGCTTGAGATTCTCTCTCTCTCCTTCTCTCTCCCCCTCCCCTGCTGGTGCTCTCTCTCTCTCTCAAAATAAATAAATAAACTTTAAATAAAAATTTCTTACTTGGTTTTTAAAAATTTTATCCTTGGACCTAAAAGTCTTTGCATAAAATTTTATTTTTATTATTTTAAAATAATTTATTTTAATGTTTATTTATTTTTGAGAGACAGGGCATGAGTGAGGGAGAGGCAGATAGAGAGGGAGACACAGAATCAGAAGCAGGCTCCAGGCTCTGAGCTGTCAGCAAAGAGCCTGACATGGAGCTTGAACTCACGAACCATGAGATCATGACCTGAATTGAAGTTAGACACTTAACTGACTGAGTCACCAAGGCACCCCCAATTTTTATTATTCAAGCTACTAATCAGGTCTTTCTCCATTTAAACCAAGAATGACTCTATAGCCAAACTTCTTGGGGGTGGGGGGGTGGTGAGGGAGAAACCAACCAGACTGTTAAGCTTAGCTTAGCTTTTTTCTTAAGTTTTCAAGGATCTGAAGACTCTTTAGGTAACCATAATAAACTTCTGTTAAATAAGGGCCAATAACCTCTTTCCATAAAGGGCAGATGATAAATATTTTAGGCTTTGGAAGCCATGTTACAACTATTCTGTTGCAACTATTCAATTCTGCTGCTGAAAGCAAAATCAGCCATGGAAAGTACATAAAGGAATGGATATGTCTGTCTTCCAATAAAACTTTATTGGTGAAAACATTTCATATAGTCCAAATTTAGCCCGTGGGCTATAGTTTGCCTGTGTTAAGTAAATATCTTAAGTGAAAATAGGATTTACTTCCTCTAAAGGTAGGCTCAGTAAATTTAATTTAAATAAAGATATGTGTTACTTTAAGCAATGTGGGTTACAATATGAAAATTTGTTCACAATGTTGAATATAGTAAATTTATTAAAACCATAAGACAATATAATACAATAAAATATATATCCTGAAACAATTTCATGCAAGCCTTTGATAATTTTTAACTGAGGGACATATCATGTCCACTTTAATCCTAGTTCTATTTTAATTCTAGCAGTTGCAAAATTATTATACACATGTGTTGGTTTATTGCTCTTTTACAGATTTATATATACATGAAGGCATTATTTTTGAAACTAGAAATAAAGAATCATTTTATCTTTGAATGTGGAATCTGTGTTTCATTTTCACTGCACAAATTCTCCATTCTGGATGAAGCTTGAGATAAGCACACACAAATTTCATGTTCAACAGAAATATAATTTCTGTCCTCGCTCTTAATGATTGCTAACTGAATAAGCTTGCTCACTCATTCAAAACTGGAAAACTTCAGTACAGTGTTCATTGCTTTCCAATGAATCGCAGGGTACTCTTTATTCACAGAAACCTAGAAGTGATCTAAGGTCAGTGAATAAATAACACCTTGAGTATTAAATCAGTCTGTGGCTCACAGAGTTCTTTTCTTCAAAGTTCTCAGGCTGGGCAGGAGGTTCAGAGAAAGGGTCATTCCCAGTCATATGTGTGTGTTAAAGGGAGAAAAAAAGAAAAACTGCTCATTTTTCTATTCTGCAGTTTTCCTAAGTGGTTTTCAATATAACTTGATTCCCTTCCTATATTCTCAAATTCTGGCAGCAGTGGAAACATTAAAAGACTTTCTTTTGAAACATGAAATTCTTTCCCCCCAAAATTCAGTTTCCTTTTAAGTCCAAGAATCTTTCAGTTGTGTCCAACCAGTTCACATGAAGAAAAATAGCTCTTAAGCAGGCTAGTTTCTGTAGCATTCTTCTCCGTCAAACCACTCAGCAAAATCCAGCTACTACTCTTTTTTAATCCTAGTACTCCTACAATATATAATTTAGTTCAAACACCATATTGAGAATTCTTCTCTGCTAAGCTGCCAGATTTCTGCATTTAGAAGAAATTTATATGCTCTTTATTCAGGTTTGCACAGGTTTTAAAACATTTTCAAGTAAACCTCTTGTTGCTTAATAAAGCTAATTACTTTTGTAGCATCAACCAGAATGTAACTTACTTCATCTTCGCCTCTTGCAAAGAAATCAGTGCGTGGATACAATGTTAGAATTTTCTTTTTTAGCAATTACAGAAAGAAACCTTCTCACAGAGCCAACCATTGATGGGGCACCATCAGGACGGAAGGCAATGTAACTTCTCTAAGACACATCTTTATTTTTCTCCAAGTAGAAAAAAAAAAGTTAAATGTATCTTTACCTCTGTTTGTTCTGGGCAACTTACTGCAGCAGTAAAATCTTTCTTAAAATTTTCCATCATTTGCAAATCTTACAAATGCTATAGCATTTATAGGTGATACTTGCTTCTTCATCAACCTGGATAGAAAAGCTCTTGTTTTTCAGTTTATTACACAAAATTCCATTTGATATTATGTGACACATCATCTCTGTATTGACATATTTTTTCAAGGGTGAAATCTTTTCAATTTCTCCTGCTGAATCTTATTTTACTCACTATAGACAGGCATTTTTCTCACCAACTGTGTAACTTTTTTTTCTTCCAGGCAATGTTTTGTTGCTCAGTAACTTGATTTTGAGCCTCTTCAATGAGTATGACAAAAGCTTTTCCTGACAAAAGCTTTACTCTGTTTTGAGACTCTAATCCTCACCTTTCCTTTCCAAATGGAGGTGATTTGCAGTTAAGTGTCTTTCCAAGATTTCTGGAGGCAGTGCAGCACTTTAACTTGCCTGCCATAGGGGCACCTGGTTGACTCAGCCAGTGGAGCAAGAGACTCTGATCTCAGGGTTGTAGATTTGAGCCCCAGGTTGGGAGTAGATATTACTTAAAAAATAAAAAAAATAAATCTTTAACTTGCCTGCCATAAACAACATGCAACAGATCAAGACAGCTTGGATTATCAGGTCATGTAAAGTCCATGGAAAACTAGCCTCACTGGTAAGAGAAGAATTTACTCTTTGTCTCCCTGTACCAATGCAGTGAAACAACCAAGAAGATTAGAATTCTTCATAACTAACTGGATGGGAATTGTTCATAGGCCTAACTCTAGAACCTTCCTTTTCCATCTCACATCCTGTCTTCAAAGATGCTCCACACTGGACAATCAGACTTGCTTGTAAAACACAAATATTATTAAATATAAAACAAAAGGGCATATGAAATAACTAAATGAGACATTTCAGAAATAAACACCTTGTAATCATAATGCAACTTTAACTTACACAATCCATGTTTTGCAATATTTCTGAAAACAGCAAAGCAACAGCAGGACAGTTAGGTTGTGGCACATAAAAATTCCTTTTTTATAATGAAAAATATCCTCTGATTGTTACATCAGGTGATTTGTTACAGACTTGTGGGAGGCATGCATGGTCATCAGTGTAGGAAGAATTTAAAAGAGTTAGGGGAGTGGACATGCCAGAGTGGATATATCATGTGTGGCCAGAAGATCCATCAGTTTTGATGGGAAGCTTTAGGAAACACATCATTCACTAAGGCCTTCGGAGATGAGCACAAGCCTGGTTTGTTAATATAATGCAGATGATGAGGTCCCAAAGCTGCAGCAAGGAGATTGCAATTATTGTAATGATGGACAAGTTCAGAGGGGCAGCCGAGTACGCTTAGAGATGATTAATAGAATACGGTATCCCCAGTGGTAACATAGATTAGCAGCCAACAAGACTGTTGCTTAATATATGCAATCAGAAGAAAGTAAGGATGCATATTCAAGAGACTGTGGATGGGCCACTTTAATCGAAAGTCATGATCTTTTGCCAAATTCTTAACTTGAGCCAGTTTTCAGAGCTAGAACATTATGACTAAAGAGGTGATTAGTCCCTTCCTGAGGAGGAAGGACCAGGCAACCCCATGGCAGATTTAGACTATAATGTTTTCCCTTAAAACACCTATAATCATTTATGCAGATCAATGTGTTTCAGGGATAGAATAATATGATAACATGATAACTGCAGCTTCAAAGCGTTATCAAGGATCTTATGAGAGTGAGAGCCTACAGTGAACAAGTAATAAATAGAGTCTTGTTAAAGGTAGATTTGCAGCAGAACTATTGGTCCTGTGAGTCCACCCAATATTACTGGTCTTGTAAAGATAGAACACTTGATCATAGGGCACCAAGTGATCAGGCATCCAGAACTCTACGTGAAGAGTTGGATTCTGTCACACTTACCAGGTCAATAAAGTCATATAAGCCCAATAATAGTCTACTGTAAAATGGAAATGGCCACCTCTCAGGTCCTTGAATATATATAATTGGAATTGACCTATTCAGTGGTTGATGAAAGCCCCACCATTTCCCTCCCCACCAAAATATAACTAATCAATACAATATGGCACTCCAGGGGGACAGGAGAGATTAGTTGTATTCTTAAGGATCTTAAGGATATAAAGGTGGTAGTCATTATTATATCACCATTAAATTTTGAAGTCTTGTCCCTCCAGAAAAATATATATATTCTGGAGAATGACTTTATTTTATTATTTAAAAAGATTTTTTTAGGGGTGCCTGGGTGACGCAGTCAGTTAAGCATCTGACTTCAGCTCAGGTCATGATCTCATGGTTCATGAGTTCTAGCCCTGAGTCAGGCTCTGTGCTGACAGCTCGGAGACTGGAACCTGCTTTGGATTCTGTGTGTGTCTCTCTCTGCCCCTCCCCTGCTCACTCTCTGTCTCTCTCTCTCAAAAATAAGCAAACATTACAAAAAATTAAAAAAAAATAAAAAGATATTTTAATGTTTAGTATTTTGAGAGAAAGACACAGCATGAGTGGGGGAAGGGCAGAGAAAGAGGGAGACACAGAATCCAAAGCAGGCTCCAGGCTCTGAGCTGTCAGCACAGAACCTGACATGGGGCTCAAACCCACAGACTGCAAGATCATGACCTGAGCCGAAGTCAGATGCCCAACTGACTGAGCCACCCAGGCACCCCTCTATACAATGACTTTATCCTACTGCAAACTCACCCCAGTGGAAGCCCTGATTGTAGCTGCTATAGCAGATGTGGTATCTTGGCTGGAACAGATTACAAAGGCCTAAGGCACATAGTATGAAGCCACTGGTTTCTCAAATGCATTGTTTTCTATTGCAAATAGTTTGTATTCATGTAGAATGGACAACAAAATACATTTACAGTGTTATTCCACACTGTATTTACTTTCCTGTTCTCTGCCATAATATAATCAGAAGAGATGTAGACTGTCTGGACATACTACAAAATATCACAGTGATTTATTATATTGATACCATCATGTTGATCAGGCAAGGTTAACAAGAGGTGGCTAGCAGGCTGGAGGTGTTAGGTAAGATTTATATGCTATAGAAAGAGATAGATAAAATTCATAAAGATTCAATGTCTTGCCACTTGGGTAAATTTTTAAAGATTCGGGTTCTGGTTTGTGCCAGAATACTTCCTCCCAAGTGGAAAGACACATTTCTGCCTTTTGCATTCCCTACTACTGAAAAAGAAGCACAATGCCCAGGAGACTTCCTTGGATTCTGGAGGCAACACATTTCACACTGAGGAATAATGCTTTGGTCCATATTTTAGGTGGTGTGGAAGGCTTCCAGCTCTGAATGGGACTGAAGCAGGAAAGAACTCTGTAGTGGTCTACACTGTGGTACAAAAAACTCTTTTATTTGGGTCCTATGATCCAGAAGAACGTATGGTAACAGAGGAGTCCACGGTAGGAGGGTAGGCTTTGCAAATTCCCTGTAGGAGAACTGTGGCACAGGTCCCAGGGGATATGGAATCAAAACATGCCCTCTTCAGCAGAGAATTATACACTTTTTGAGACACAACTCCTGTGTTCTGTGATTTGTCCAATAGAGGTGGAACACTTGAATATGAGCAACCAAGTGACCATGCATTCAGAACTCTATACTGTGAGTTGGATTCTGTCAGACCTATCAGGTCAATGAGGTCAGGCAGGCTCAGCAACAGTCCATAGTAATATAGAAATGGTGTATCTGTGTTTAAGCCCAATTAGGAAGAGCAGGACTTCATGTCACCCAACAATTGTCCCTCCCTCAGCTTGCACCTATGACAATACAGAAAAAGGAGAAGAAGCTCAAGTTTGGCTCATAGAGAGGTCAGCTTAATTTCTGGTTATAAGCCAAAAATGGGTGGTGGCTACAATACAGCCACACTTAGGGGAAGCCTTGAATACAGTTGTAAGGAAAAATATTCTCAATGAGCAGAGTGGTCACTCATTTTGTGTGGGAGGAGACATGGTCTTAGGTAAGAAGATATATAGAACTGTAAGCAAAAGCAAATGGCCTGACCAGCTGGCCAGGGGTCTGAAAGGAGAAGGACAGGAAGATCAGAGTAAGGAGGTCCAATGAAGATGTGTGTGGATGAGCATATGGAAATGGGTGATAAGGAATGAAAATTATTTAAACAGTGGGGGTAGGGAAAATACCTGCTGGATAACCTGGACAATCCCACTGGGTGCTTTTCCATAGTCCCTTGCCTAACTGTGACCAATGTGGGGACAGATGCAGCAACTCTAGCTTGAGAAGGGTAGGATCACTTTGGGAATGTGGATTACAGTGACACCCTGCTTTAAGTCACTGACACAAGCAGAGAATGGATATTTAGAATGGATAGTGGAGGAGGGATGCCAACTACTGTACTTTGTCCCATTAATCTCTGGCTTCTAAGTTTCTCCACAGAAAGAGGTCAATTGGAACCTGAACACGTATGGAAAAGTAGATTCATGCGGCGTAAGAGGTGGAATGTGGCAGCCACGGAGGTGTGCTGCTCAGATTTCAAGAGAGAATTTGCTGGTCAGCTGCGAGGATACTGCACTGCAGTGTTTGAACCAAGGCCATGTTCTTCCCAGGCAGCCCATAATGAACGACTGAGTGTGGCTGGGTAGCAGGGTTTGATAATTTAGGTCCAATGAGAGACTTTTTGGGATATCTTTGTGCGCCAGTAACCTGTTCAGCTGCTTGACTTTGTCCACAAACTGCACTGTCATCTTAAAATCTGCCAACCTGATTTCCTTTCTTTCCTTACCCTCTCACAGATGTCAGATCAGCATTCCAGTCTAAAGGCTTCCCCTGCCTACTTCTGTTCTTTCTTCATCTTTCATAGGAATTTCCCCCAGTACTTCTCTTTCACTTCTAACTCTGTCTTGGCAGCTACACCTGGAAGAGCCAACCAACACAGCTTCCGGGAAGGTGGGTTTTAGAAGGATGAAGCCTGTCATCGGCTCCTCAATTCAATACCATGCTCATCAATTACCACCAGCCTCTTTTATCTTGTGTCAAACACCGAGAATAGACTCAATCAAGTGAACACAATCCTTCCGCACGCTGCCATTTGGGTTAAAAGACATCTGATGAGATCACAAGCAAGGCTGCATGTTAGCTGTTGTCTACCACTCTAAGTGCTAGCGTTCCACAGAGCACTAAGTTCCAAAAACCATGTATCACTTATTTTTCTCACAGTCTCTCAAGGAACCCCTAGTGGCGTCATGTGGAAACCTAGGTTTCTGAAGAACCCCGCTTAAGAAACTCTGCTCTAGAAGTTTTGTCCTCATTCTCCTACCCATGTTCCCCTCATTCTTCCTATGATCACTCATCTCCTATTGAAGTTGCCATTTTTCCTCCCCTCTGCTGTCTGTCAGTTTGAACCTTACATGGTTTCTGTGAGGAGGGAAAGCATCCCGGAAAGTAAGCCTATGAGCTTTTAATTTTTACTTCTGTTTTGGAGTATACTGAAGGAGAGAAAATGACACCCAATGGTCTATTTAGAAGAGGAGAAAAAACAAACAAAAACACCCCACAATATTAACACTGTGGTATATAACCATGCCACATGTCTTTTTAGCAAAGAACTTTGAAGGCCTAAAAACATTAAGACAGCCCTCAATTAAGACACTGAATTTAAGTAAACAAGACTTTATAACCCTCCCAAACTTTTATCAACTCCCTCTCCCTGCCCAAATTCACATGAATCTGTCTTATTCTTTTTTTCCCTGACAGGTAGGGGATGTTTTATCCTATAGAAAAAGAACCACAACTGTTTATTTGGTTGATTCTTCCACAGTCCCTACTTCCTAGTTTGCTGATGTAATGTAAAGTGTAGTTCTAGTCTGCAGTGTTTTCCATTTGTGTTATACCAATTTATGATTTAAATTATTACAAATGATCAAATATCTCTATCAGTGAGTTGAGGAAAAGCAAAAAGCACATGCTGGCAGACAAACAGGTGAATATTTTGAGGACAGCAATAGATACCAGTGGAAACAGTCTTGTGATCGGGTTAGAAGACTGTCAGTTCACAATGTGCTTCATGGGACCACACATTTCTCACCAGCTTCAAGATATTTCTATGTCAGAATGATGACCAGGCAGACCTGAGTGTCAGATCTGAAGTGGAGGGTATTAAAGATCTTCTCTCATTACTTTTGTTCTCCTTTAGCTGGTATATCCCAGGAAATAGGTGTTTCACAAAACTTATTTCCCATTAATTGTAATAATCCCTTTTAAGTGACAGTTCACTTTTAATCTTATTTTTAGTGGAAATATATCAAAACAGCATTACACATTTTTCTGGCTTTCTAAACTATTTGCATTTGAATGTTTAAACTTTGGGTAAGATGACATGGGGGTCCCTATCAATTGTGGAAGCAACTTACCATCCTGCATCATGCTCACTACCCTCAAGTTCCTGAAACACAACCGGCAAGGGAGGTTTCTCACCTCAAATATACCTTTTATTCATGGACAGAGGTTCTGTTCTGAGTTTCTGCCATTTTCAATGCCTTGGTGGGTTAGGATACAGAACATGAAAGAAACCCTAAATCCTCCTTTTACTTCTCATCTGAGGTCAATTCCTGAGGTCTGCAAAACTGGCAAGCCTTCTGAGTGAACTTGGTCTTTTCTCAGGGCGAGATGCCCTAGGGAAATGTGAATCCCTAGGAAGTTGACATTTCCCTCTTCTGAGATTTTCTTAAGGAAATCTCAGTCCCTCATATAAATATTTTAGTTCCAACCTTTCAGTTCTATAGACAGGCAGGAACATGTCTGACTGAACTCTGGGCTGAAACAGCTAGGCTACACATGGGATTCTTGGCTTAAATGCATTCATAAATAAAGAGTCTCGAGAGACTATTCGTTTTCACTTGCATTCTTTTTCTTTCAAACTATATATGTGCTATGCATTTGAGTGGTTTTCAGAACAAAAGGCATAATGGTCCTTGGGCAGCTAGAACAAAATAGTTGTGAGGGCTCAAAAATGGCAGCCAGGACAGCCATGCGGATTTTCGAACACTTATAGAGGTATTTCTACCATATTTAGTCTTTCTTCACCCCAGCTGAGAATTACTCAGGCATGGGTACTAGAAGCACATGCTTTGTTGAAAATAACTGGGCTGGGGGCGCCTGGGTGGCGCAGTCGGCTAAGCGTCCGACTTCAGCCAGGTCACGATCTCGCGGTCCGAGTTCGAGCCCCGCGTCGGGCTCTGGGCTGATGGCTCGGAGCCTGGAGCCTGTTTCCGATTCTGTGTCTCCCTCTCTCTCTGCCCCTCCCCCGTTCATGCTCTGTCTCTCTCTGTCCCAAAAATAAATAAAACGTTGAAAAAAAAATTAGAAAATAACTGGGTTGAATACACCATAGTTTTATATTCAGGAGCCCTGGGATCTTGTCCTGGTTCTGCTGCCCATTAGCTTTATTAGACCAGGGCTAATTATTTTACATTTATCATCCTCACGTTTCTTACCTGTAAGAGACATTAATGTGTAACAACCAAATTTTGTTGAAGATTATACGATAACGATGTATGTGAAACTTTGATTATTATAGATTGTTATAAAAATGTAAAGTTGGGGGTGCCTGAGTGGCTCAGTCAGTTAAGCATCCAACTTTGGCTCAGGTCATGATCTCACATGAGATCAAGCCCTGCATCGGGATCTGTGCTGTCAGTGCAGAGCCTGCTTTAGACCCTTGGTCCTCCTCTCTCTCTCTGCCCCTCCCCTGCTCACACACTCTCTCTCTCAAAAATAACTAAACACAAAAAAATCATTAAAGAAAATTAAAGTTGTATGGCTAGCAGGGAGAAGGGGAGTGGAGGTTTGTAGGAAAGGTAGCAGGAGGAAACACCCATGGTCATTTTGTCTAGCCATCTTTCTAAACCCTTCTCATGAGACAGGGGATTACTAAATTGTTCAAAGCCTGAGACATTCACTGAAATGACATTTGAATGAAATGACATTTGAATGAAATGACATTTGAATGAAAATGAAATGAAACTAAATGACATTCATTTTATTGTGGTGTGGGGTTACTGTATATAAAATATAGGATCTCAAGTAATACATCCTCTCTTATCCTCCCTGAACTTATTTGGGTGGTGTCCCTGGCAAGGCTTCCTTCAGCAGGCCCAGCCGTCATCTGGTTCTCCATGTTCTGTGACTGAGGTAGGTAAAGCGGGTACCACCCTCAGGCATAATTACGGACCCTAGGTGAGGAGTATAGAGAAAAAAGCCTATGCTAATGAACTCCAGGAGAGCACTTTTAGCAAAGGAGATAAACTACATAAATAGTTACAACATCACTAACCTAAAGTGGTAAGAAAGTGCAAACTGTATTTTCCTGCAATCAGGTCTAGAAAGCTCAGGAAGGTTTCCAGGATGGTGTGATGCTTGAGTTGAATCTTAGAAGACAAGCACCAGTAAGGGGGAGAGAATTAGATGCTGTTCTAGGTACAGGGAGAAGCGTGAGTAAATGCGTAGGGTTGTGTGAGTAGAAAATTTGATTAGTAGCTTGAAATTGTTGGAGCCAACAGTGCAAGGAAGGAAGTAACGAGAGACACAGCCAGCACACGGGGCAGAGGATGCGTAATGAAGGCTGTAGCCCACCTTAGAAACTTCAGTTTTATCCTGGAGTCGAAAGGGAACTACTGAAGAGGGTTTTTTGTGTGGGTTTTTTTTTTTAATGTTTATTTATTATTTTGAGAGAGAGAGAGAGCATGGGGCGAGGGGCAGAGAGAGAGGGAGACAGAGGATCTGAAGCAGGGTCTGTGCTGATGCAGGGATCAAACTCATGAACCGTGAGATCATGACCAGAGCCGCAATCAAGAGTAGGATGCTTTACTGACTGAACCACCAAGGCGCCCCCATTGAAGAGTTTTGAATAGATAACGTGGCACAGTCATATTTGCATTTTTGAAAACAAATGTTCAAAAAAATTTTTTAAAGAAACCAAGTCATGCACTTGGTAAATTTGAGGGGAATGTGACTGGAAACCTGTTAGGAGGCTCTTTGAGTAATAATTTAGGTCAAACATTGAATTTAGGAATTTAGCATTATAAACATACATAAAAGTATCTGTAATGTATATATTGCATATAAATATAATAATTATTATGTATTATCATAGGTGTAATTACTTTATGTGATCATATATCACATTATATGTTTATGATATGCATATTAAATGTATTATATAATACATGATGTGTTACAATATGTATCATATATAATCTGTATTATATGTTGGTGATATATGCATTATATTGTAACATATTCCATAATACTACATATATTATGATATATAAATATATAAAAGTTATATTTATATAATTTTTAGGCAGAGGCTTATTTTCTCCCATTATGCATATAGAGAGTGTTTTCAAATAGAGTTCCTTTGGAAGCTGGATCAAGAAATCTGGATAGACTAAAAAATGGCTAAAGGGACAGTCATATAAGTTTTGGGAACACTACAGAGATATTTCTAACATATTTAGTCATCCTGTCACCCACTTGAAAACCATTCATGCATAGGCACTTGAAGTATTCTTGGTTGCAAATTGCTAGGTTGAAAATATTATAGCATTTTATACCAAAATCTTTCTCAATGTTATTGACATCTTAGAATATGATGACTTTTTATTATGATGATAAACAACAGTTTACTTTTCTTCTACTAGAGAAAATGAATTGAAACCTGCAGGACAGTATTAGCATGGGTTTGTTCACAAGTTTCTCTAACGTGAATTCTTCAATTAAATGATTAATAATTTCAATTGCTACTCATCCAAGAAACATCATGCTTGACTACACTTTTAGTATGACATAGTCATTACTTATGACTAGGGATTTCTCCTTCACCAAACAAAATTTATGATGTTTACTCAGGTATACTCCAGCATGCAGGTAAAGTCAACAAAGGACCAAGGTAAGTGAGAAAGTCAAGTAGCTACTGTCTTCAAAGTGTCCCCCTGGGCACCTGATACATACTTTCCGAGTTGTAATGTTTCACATTTTCCTTGTAAGTGATAACCTCAACCTGCCTCCATGCTTTTCTATATGTCATTGTATCATATTAACTGAAAAAAATTTGAATATGATTGTAAAAAGGGTAACACACGTGTCCCATTTTCAGAATAGATGGGTATTAAACAGTAATTCTGGGAATGATTTAGTGGAGAGACATGATGCTATACTGATCTGGAATCGACTCCTAGCTCAACTACTTCTTGGCAATGTGACCTAGGGCAAGAATTTAGTCTGCAAGGACATTGATTTCCTCCTACAAACTGTGAGTAATAAAACTTACCTCGCAGAGTTATTTTGATAAAAGTATTTAAAGTATCTCACTTGGCAAATAACAGACATTCTACAATTATTACTATCTTTTTATTCTTTGCTGTCACTTTCTGATAATTGGTATTTTTTCCCCTTTCATCACTGGCTACTCTTCCTCAATTTTCTTTGTCATCTCTTCCTTGCTAACTGCTGGAGTACTAGAAATATGTGATCTGGGACAACCTTTGTTTTCTATCTATAGTGCTACATGGCCTCACTCAGTTCCAGGAACATTCTCAGTATGCTTATGACTCCCAAATCTTTATCTCCAGCCATGGCTTCCTCCAGTCAATCTGGACTGCCTACTTGAAATCACTACATGGATGCCTAATAGGCATTTTCCATAGTAAATAAATATTATGTTGTTATTACTATAAATGTTATTACTATAATTATAGATGCTGAAGACATATCAATAGGAAAAACAAATGGAATTCCTCTCCATACATTTATGCTCTGGAAATACTATATCAAAATAAATAAATTATATGGTATGATAGTAATAAGTGCTATGGAGAAAAATAAAACAAGTGAAATAGATATTTTTTTTACTGCTTCATGGATTATCCCATATTTAGTACCTTAGAACAATGCATATTTGTTATCTCCCAGTTTCTGAAAGTCAGGAATACAGGCATTGTTTAGCTGGGCAGTTCTGGCTTAGGGTCTTTTATGACATTTCACTGGAGATATTCATCAGGCCTATAGTCATCCAAAGACTCATTTGAGACTAGAGGATCTGTTTCCAAGATGGTTTTTTCATGTGCCTTCCGACAGGAGGTTCCACTCCTAGAGAGCCTACTTCAAGAAACTGGGGACCTTCTGAATCATAATGCATGTACAAGAAGGTCCAGAGCAACATTCTTCATAATATCCAACTGTTCATCAAAGTAAATGGTATATTACTTGGGGTTCCACAGAGAAACAGAATCAATAGGATATGTATATGTATATGCAGATGTATATGTATATGTATGAGGAGATTTATTATAGGAATTGGTTCCCGTAATTTGGAGCCTGAGAAGTCCCACCATCTGCCATCTGCAAGCTGGAAAACCAGGAAAGCTGGTAGCATGGTCCAAGTCCAAAGGCCTGAGAATCAGGAACACTGATGTCCAGGGCAGAATATGGATGTTCCAACTCAAACAGAGAGTAAATTCTCCCTTCCTCTGCTTTTTTGTTCTAGTCTGTCCCTCAGTGGATTAGATCATGCTCACTGCATTGGTGAGGGCAATCTTTACTTAGTCTACATATTCAAATGCTAATCTCTTCCAGAAACATCCTTACAGATACACCCAGAAACAATGTTTTCCTGCTACCTGAGGATCCCTTAGCTCAATCAAGTTGACACAAAAAATTAACCATCACAAATGGATAATTTTGGCATATTCATAAATAGATTTCTTTAAAGCAGTGAAAAATGAGCCAGCTTTAGCTATGTGCAACAACATAGAGGAGTCTCACTCTTGGGTTAAAAGAAGAAAAATACAAAAATACATACAGTATTGATTTATATTTAGTTCAAAACCAGGCAAAAAATCTACATTTTTTAGGGCTGCATTCATGGATGGTAAAATTTAAAGAAAAATCAAGGTCATGACTTTCACCAGAATCAGGATGATGATCACTTTGATAATCAGAAACTATTAGCCAGAGATTGAGAATTTTAATCCAGAATGAGCACATGGGGATATTTGGGGATTCTAGTAATTTTATAATTCTTTTTCTAATGTTTATTTTATTTATTTTGAGAGAGACAGGCAGAAAGAGAAGGAGAGAGAGAATCCCAAGTAGGCTCTGCAATGTCAGCACAGAGCCCAATGCAGGCTTGAACTCATGAACTGTGAGATCATGACCTGAGCTGAAATCAAGAGTCAGATGCTTCACCGACTGAGCCACCCAGGTGCCCCTTTTATGATTCTTAATCTAGACGGTGATTAACAGACATATGCTTATAATTTTTATTATACTCTACATGTTTAAGTCACTTATCTATATGGGCTTTATTTTTTACAATTAAAAGGAAAAAAGATTGTGTGGTCACAGTAGGCCACAGTAGGCCACTCAGTGATATACAAAAGAGATATGAAAAAGGTAAAGATGAGAGCTCTCTTCAAAAAAAAAGAAAGGAAGAAGAACAATTATGCAATGGACTATTCTGGTACTTTTTTTTTTTAATTTTTTTTTTTCAACGTTTATTTATTTTTGGGACAGAGAGAGACAGAGCATGAACGGGGGAGGGGCAGAGAGAGAGGGAGACACAGAATCGGAAACAGGCTCCAGGCTCTGAGCCATCAGCCCAGAGCCCGACGCGGGGCTCGAACTCACAGACCGGGAGATCGTGACCTGGCTGAAGTCGGACGCTTAACTGACTGCGCCACCCAGGCGCCCCATATTCTGGTACTTTTAAAGGGGAATATTTGTTCCCAGTTCCTGACATCTCCCTCTATGTGGAAGGACCTTCATTAGGGTGCTGCTCCTGGCAAGTATCTACTCTCCATTATTCTTTCCCTGAGGGGGCAGTTAGAAGGATGGAGAGGGAAATGACATACCTAGTTGATGAGTTTTGGAGAAAACTAGAGCATTAACAGCTCAGGCACTTTCTCTTTTTTTTTTTTTTCTTTTGTGAGTAAGCTAATTGCTGGGAACACATGTTAGTTTCTGTTCCTCTAAATATAGGTACCATCTAGTGAGGTCTAGTCTGAATCTAACCATAAATGGGTCAATAAGGTTTTCCCATTCAGGAGTTAAGTATGAGGAAGCTTACTTGCTCACAAAAGAAGCCACATTCTCAAATTTCTGCCTTGTTAGTAACAAACATAAGTAATTTGATATTCATCTGCTGACTTCTGGCCTTATTCTTTTGATTGAAATAAAACCTAAGTGGATGGAAAATAACCTTATTTATCCCCCTGTGCCTTTCTATAGTCTTGGGCTATTGTCAGCTCATTTTGATGAGGACTTTATCTAGCTCCTAAATTTGTCCTGCTCTAGTACTGTCAATGGTATTATGGCACTCCTTGTGACTTAGAGGTTTAAAAGTAATTTTATCTTCCTTCTTGTTTTCCAGATCAGGACTAAAATAGGGCTTTTATGATCAGCTTACAGTTATGGACCCATTTTGGAAGCAGGCCCTCAAGATTTCATGACAACAATGCCAATCAATAAGCAAAGCTAATTCGAGGATGTACACATGAGAAAAACAATATAGGAGTAAAAGCTAATAGCACAAAAAACATGGAACAAAGCTACATAAACATAAGCTAATATATAAACTAATAAGCATCTCCCTTCTGATGTGCCTTTGCTGCATGAAACAAAGTAAGATTAGAACAAAGATGTCTTCAATTTCAATGAGCCAAGAGGCATATTGTATCTATTTTCGAAGCATAGGGTAAGACAAAGAGCATGTACGGTACAATGAAAACTCTAACAGCTCAATAAAATAATTATTGTTTATAATAAAAATATTATTAACAGTAATATGTGTAAGGTCTCTATGAATTGGTAGCTGTTACTGCTAGCTATTAAGAGTACTGCTGGTGTCGGGAATCAGAGTGAGAAAGAGGAGGATTATGAAAACCCCAAAGAAAAGTCTAAGATCTATTTGTTTCCATATGTATCTTCCTCATTACCTCATCCTCCTTCCAGATTTACTTAATTCCTTCCTGTCTGCCCAACTATTGAAGGAATCTGTGGTCTGCAGGGACAATAAAGACTGTTTCCTTACAGTTGAGTCTATGACTGCTCTTTAAAAAACTGACATTTGTAGTAAAAACGAATAAATAAAATAGAGAAAAGGGGGTGTATTTTGGCAGCTGTGAAGTAAAGAGGCCCATGAGGCCTAAGGAAAATTCTAAGCTCTCATGAGAGATCAACATAATATTCTAAATTCAAATTGAAGAGAAGCATAGCCAATGTGGGGTTCAGGATGTGACCAGAAAAAGATGACTTAGCTGTCTTTCACCAGGCTTTTTACTAGGTGCCATTATCTTGGTGAATTTGTCCAAGTCCAGGCTATGATCATCAGCTTTGCAGTCTTAGAAATCTGAAAGGTTTTTTTTGTTTGTTTGTTTCCAACACAAGTGGAATCACAGTAATTAAGCTCATCAAAATGATGTAGAAAATCGGAATATTAATATGTTAATTTAAAAAGAAGAGTGAAACTTTTACATAAAGTAGCACTCTTTTTACTGGCATTTCTAGAAAGTGGTTATTAAGTACACAGGCAAGTTAAAGTCTGAAGAATGCTTGGTGAGTACAGAAACAGAACAAGCCCCCCATTATCCCACATGTTCACCTCTTCAGTAAACTTCAGATCTGGGTTCACAGATACTCTTCTTTCCTTCTTTTTTTTAATTTTGTTTAATTTTTATTCATTTTTGAGAGACAGAGGGAGGCAGAGCATGAGCGGGGAAGGGGCAGAGAGAAGGAGACACAGAATCTGAAGCAGGCTCCAGGCTCTGAGCTGTCAGCACAGAGCCCGACACGGGGCTCGAACTCATGAACTGCAAGATCACGACCTGAGCCAAAGTCGGACACTCAACCGACTGAGTCACCCAGGCACTCCACACTCTTCTTTCCTTTATCAGAGAAGCCATAGTGGAGTTCTTTAAAAAATACAAAACAGTACAATTTGTCCCTGTGTAAAACTCTTCAACTGCTTGCTATCACAGACAGAAACCCTAAGCCTTTTGCATTGCCTGAAAGTCTCTGTATATCATGACCCCAGTTTACCCCAAGAGAATTTAATCAGAGATGCTTAACTTTTAGAGCAATTATTTCCAGGCTTACAAACACAATTAATGAAATTCCTGTCAGAAAAATTATTTTTATTGGGACTTTGGAAGTATCTACCTCATATTCCTCTTTTCTTCCCAGAAGTTTGTTTTTATAACTTATTTTTAATAATGCGGTGTTAAATTAATTAATTAAGGAGGCCACTGACTGCTGTGGCTCTAACGCCATGGCTGTCTATGTAAGCAAATCAAAATCAAAGCCTGTAAGTGCCTCAAGATTATGAAAGCAAACCACTAACTAAGGACAATCAATCCCAAACAGTCAACTAGGCTTAAGTTATAGCCAATCACATTTTTTCCTTTCTTTCCTTCTCCACTTTTTCTGTGTAGGTGTTTTCCCTGGTAGGGAAAACCTCCTGGTAGGGGTGGGAGCAGGGGGGAACATCCCTAACCACTTCAGTTTAGCACTGCCTGGTTGAAAGTGATACATGCTCAAATAAACTCTCCAAAGTTTTTAATATGCCTCAGTTTATCTTTTAACAACAGGTTTATTTTTGGTGAAACAACTTACTTTGAAAATCAACTGTTACCAAAATGGGCATTATCTCGATCAATGATTTATTACAACATCTAACGTCAAGTCACAGGGATTTAGGAAGTGTCAAAGGACCTTGCTTATTCATTCATTTAAGAGTCATAAAGCACCCTCTAACTATCCTACTGTCTTAGGTGTGGAGCAAGAAAGCAACAACAAATTAGATTTCCTGCTTTTTCATAGGGCTTAATATTAGGTGGAGGGGGCTATAGATATCAGACAGACCCAAGATGCATGCAGAAAATTAAAAGAGGGTAGAAGGATACAGAATGATTATATTGTAAGGAATGGAAGAGAAACCTTAGCCACTGTAACTGGACACATACAATCCAAAAGGAGATTTATATAGATAGTTAACATATGAAAAATTTCCTGTGGCTTAGAGTAGAACTTAATAATTTATATGCAAAATCATTACTAGGAACATGAGCTCTGTTTATCTAAATACTAATATGTTACATTTGGATGGGACCTCAGATTCTATATTGCCCGATAGGATCCCAAGTGAATTCTTTTGTGTATTGGAAAGGACTTGCAAGAGGGAACAAGCTGGTTCAGATAACTATGCACATTTTAAGGTACTTTAAATTCTTGAGAACTCTCAAGAATGCTTAAATGTGGTTCATAGGAACAAACTACTTGCTATTAAATACTTCAGTGGATCTGATTATCTTCTTTAGCAAACAGTTCTGCTACTCTCAGCCAGCTGTTTCACCAGATAAACTATGAGGATTGCTAAAAGGCCAAGGGGGTATTTCGGAAAGCATGGTTAACTTGAGACATCTCTTTTAGGAAGATACATTAAAACCTGTACCTGAACTATTATGAAATGTCAAGTTACTTAGGTGATGAAAAAAAAAATATTCAGAAGACATCATTCCAGTTTAATCTTTTTTGAAGATTTGGGAAGGGTAGGTTAGCCAAAAGCCAACATAGTGATTATTTCATAGAAAAATGAAGTATGACAGTAGATACTGACCATGAAAAACATTGTTGAACAGCTTTATTCTCCAGTTTTGATTTCCAGCAAATATATTCATGACAATTAGATTTATCTCCTAAAGCAATTAGAAAGAGAATCCAGGGACACCTGGGTGGCTCAGTCGGTTGGGCATCCGACTTTGGCTCAGATCATGATCTCGCAGTTCATGGGTTCGAGCCCCATGTCAAGCTCTGTGCTGAGAGCTCAGAGCCTGGAGCCTGCTTCGGATTCTGTATCTCCCTCTCTCTCTGTGCCTCCCCGGCTCATGCTTTGCCTCTCTCTCTCAAAAATAAAATAAACATTAAAAAAAAAAAAAAGAATCTGGAAAGACAAAATCCTCAACATTTGGAAAAAGAGAGCAAGAAAGAGGCATGACTTTGGAAATTTGGTCTGTAATAAAATTTACCTCAGTAGTTCTATCAGGAAAAATTGTAAAATGATAGTACCCTAAAAACGTTCAGAATTAGAAATACCAAATACTGGCAGTGTTTAAATGTTTTAAGATGGCAACTGTTAAGATGGAGTTATTTTTGGGGGCGACTGGGTGGCTCAGTTGATTAAGCTCCGACTCTTGGTTTCAGGCTCATGGTTTCATGTGGGGCCTGCTTGAGATTCTCTCTCTCTCTCTCTCTCTCTCTCTCTCTTTCTCTCTCTCCCCATCCCCTGCTCGCACTGTCTTCTCAAGATAAATAAATAAACTTAAAAAAAAAGATGGAATTATTTTTAATGGCTTTGGAAAGGAAACTAGCTATATGGCAAAAAAACTGTACTTAAATCTTTTCTGTATATTTACCATGTCTATATATCCCTGGTAAGTTATTTTCTTTATCACTTTTTTCTATCTTTCTCTGTCTGTCTCTATATATGTATGTATCATACATATGTATACATATGTACATATAAATAAATATATACTTAGGTTTATATGTACATACTTATGTATATGTATATACTTACATATTTATTAGCTAAGGTATATACTGAAAGTTACTATATGTTATCTTATTTCATCTCTATGGCAATGAGCCAATGACATAGATGGTATCAATATTCATATTTTTCAGACCAGGAAACTGATGATTATAGTTGCTATGAATCTTCCCTTAGGTCATGCATTAACAAATAGAAATTGAAATTAAGTCTGTCTGAGACTAAAACTTGAGCCTCTAACCCCTGTGTACTACAGACTCAGTAGGTCATTATAACATTAAATGGAATTATATATGGGACAATGCCTAACATAATTTAAGCACCCAATATATATATAGCAGTTATGAATCTTGGTATGGATCCTCACCTTTGCAAGAAAAATAGCATTTATTTCCTTTCAAAGAAAATAATTAGTATTTTAACCCTCATCCTGTCTTGCCAGCCAAAATTTCAGTCTAATTCATTAATTGGATTCAACCTTCTGGTGTTGTACTAAGGTCTCTGCATCCTATGCTGTGCCAAGGAAATGGAACAAGCCCCTCTTTTTTTTTTTTTTTTTTGGATTTGGTCCATATCTATTACTGCTGAGAAGCTCCTTCTTCCTCCTATCACTCCTGCTTACAATCCAGTAGTTCTGATATGTCTGAGGCATGGAAATCTTTGATGAGACTGTGAGTATTCTACTGCCATTGTTCATTCATTTAATATTTATTAAGTGTCCTTTGAGTATCAAGCACCATCCTTGATGTTGAGGAAAAAGCAGCAATAAGACAAATAGATTTTCTATTCCCTGACTGAAGTCCAGCCTCACTTGGTATGTCATGTAATCATATACCCTGTAGAGTCTTGCCATCTCTTAATGGGATGCTACCAAGTGGCATACAGGTTCCAGCCAGAGGCAAATCTACCATGAAGCTGAAGAAGCTTGGACTTAGAGATCCTCATTTTCACAGCCCTTCCAATTCTAAGATGGGCCTTAAGAATGTTTATACAAGGTTTGGGTGCCTGGGTGGGTCAGTTGGTTGAGTGTCCATCTGATTCTTGATTTTGGCTCAGGTCATGATCTCACAGTTTATAAGCTCGAGCCCTGAGTCAGGCTCTGCACTGATAGTTTGGAGCCTGTTTGGGATTCATTCTCTCTCTCTCTCTCTCTCTCTCTCTCTCTCTGCCCCTTCCCCACTCACATGCACACACATGTGCCCATGCACGCTCTCTCTCTTTAAAATAAACTATGTTTATACAAGGTGGTTTCTGTTTTCGATGGTTTGTTTTAAAAAACTAAAGATACTTTAGCTGCAAACAGATGGTTGTCTGACTTCTCTGTATTTTTATGGTCTGGGAAATTAAGATCACTATTAACATTGTTAGATGTGCTAATATTATGGTGGTTATATGAAAAATTTGTTCTTATTTATTAATGTTGTGTACTGAGTATTTATAGGCAAAAGGACACAAAGTACAGAATATTCCTCTCAAAAGGTAAAAAGAGGATACAATAATAAAGAAAAACTAACATAATATTTGTAATTGTTGAAGCTGAGTGATAGATACACAGGGGTTCCTTATATTGTTTCCTTCATTTTTATATATATACATTGCCAAAGTAAAGAGTTAAAAATGCCAGAACCCAGGATAAATCTGGATATGATATGATTTTTTATGTGTTTTTCATTTAACTTAGTAGGTCATTTTATGTGTAGTTTCTAGGTTTTTTTATTCATTTTTTTTTTCCTCAGAAGTTCTTAGACTGTATCTTGGTTTTGCTCTTGCTATTAATCTTTTCAAGAGTAGTGCACTTAATTCATAGGTTGGATCTGTGATTCTGTTCCAAGTGTTTATCGCATTGTCATATATTTATCTCTATGTCTTTTTTTATTTTAATTTTTTACATTTATTTATTTTTGAGAAACAGAGCGAGACAAAGCGTGAGTGGGGGAGGGGCAGAGAGAGAAGGAGACACAATCTGAAGCAGGCTCCAGGCTCTGAGCAAGCGGTGAGCAAGCGGTGAGCACACAGCCTGATGCGGGGCTCGAATCCACAAACTGTGAGATCATGACCTGAGCCGAAGTCGGATGCTCAACTGACTGAGTCACCCAGAAGCCCCAATCTCTGTGTCTTTTTACCTTGCATTCTTAGAGTTTTTCAAGTTTATTTGCCATATTATTGATTTTATTTTCTGCAGGTCAAGTCTATTACTTACTGCACCCCATTGCAGAATGAAATTTTAATTTAATGAGTTTGTTTTGTTTCTTAGTCTATAATTCTCTCTATTGACTCTTACCATATAGCTCTCTGTTCTTCTTTCATAACGCAATATGTTCAATTTTATTTATTATCTTCTGGCAATTTTTTTTTAAGTTTCATTTATTTATTTTGAGAAAGAGACAGAGCACAAGCAGGGGAGGGGCAGAGAAACAGGAAGAGAGAGAATCCCAAGCAGGCTCCACACTGTCAGTGCAGAGCCAGACGCGGGGCTCGAACTGACAAACCACGAGATTATGACCTGAGCTGAAATCAAGAGTCACATGCTCAACCAACTAAGTCACCCAAGAGCCCCTGGCAACTTTTCAAATAAACCAGGTAACTCATTGTCTCTTTATTTTAGAAGCTGAAAGAGATGTGTATGAAATGGTCTTTTTCCTTATGCTGCAGTATTTCTTCAGAGACTTCATGGGTGCACTGGTACATTGATCTCTAAGAGAAGGAAATATTTCCCAAATATTTAACTTTTCCCACTATTATGAGGATACCTTGAAATATCTCCGGCAACACTATCTATGGTATGTCACTTTGGAAAATGTTGGCTAAACATTTTTGAAACTTCTCTTTTCTGTCTATAATCAGTCGGAAGAGGGTAAATTCATACCTTGCGTCTTGTATATGTCTTCACCATTACTCAGTTCAGTAAAATATTACTTTATATCTGTGAAGGACCAAGCCCTGTGTGGCTCTGGAGATACAAAGGCTAATACTTCTTCCCAAAGAGGACTCTGGGATAATAAACACATAAATGTAGGTGTTCTGGTGACAGAAAGGAAGGTGTATATAACTCTCACTAATAGCAATGAACTAAAAGCTACAAAAAAATCCATTAACAGAAAGAAGCCTTCCAGGAGTAGTAGCTCAATTACTAAGTGGTTTGTTTTTAAAAATAAAGGCCATGTGTTTTCTTTATAAGCTAAGGTTTTTGTTTTGTTTTGTTTTTGTTTCTGTTTTTTTGGTGTTGGTTTTGGTATTTGGGATAATCCTGAGGAAAGAGAAAACTAATCTTATTTTGCCAAAATGTTTCAAAACCTTTTAATATGTATTAAAGTGAATGGTTTCTGAATTTAGAAAAAAAGAGATTATTCTGGTTCAATACTAAACCTCTTTAAGATTTACTGAGAGGGTGTTTAATATTAGAACAACTGTTTTGGTTCATTAAATTTTTTTAAGAGGTTCTAAACTCTAATCAGTGAGAATTCACTCAAGCTTCTAACTGCAAAAGCAGGCTCTTTTTAAGTAACATGACAACTTTAAAATCTTACCGTTTAAAACTCTTCTTCACACAATTTGTCATAGGCATCTCAGAAGTTCTGGATTTTGCTAATGAGATAATGCTTATAAATAGAAGGCTATAAGCTCTATAGGGTATAAAGACTAATACAAATGAGTTTTCTAAGTCTAAATTTGGTTTAAAGTTAAGATTTTAGGGATTATTTTATAATGCTACCAAAAAGGCTAGTATTTGTTGCAACCTTTATGGTTTAGTGTTTTCTACTGTTCTATTTCATAATCATTCCTCTGCTAGTACCTCCAACAATGATGAGAAAATCCCACATCATGTTAATATCCCTAATATATAATGAGATATTACATATCTGCAAGGAAATGTGGAGTGGTCTTCTAGAAAAATGGATAAAGGAAATAGAAAGTACACAAATGTACAACACGAATTGTTGATATGTGCGTAAAACACAGAGAAACCAAGGGTCAACAACAGCAATAACAACAAAACATCTATACAAAACAGTAAGAATGGAAGAAAGCATCAAATTGGGAACTCATTTTAAAAATAACAGTCATCTTTTTGGTGAGAGAAAATACGAATTCAGGTACTCTGCTACTGAATTTGAAAACTGGCGCAGGTTTTCTGGAAGAGAGAGATAAAAAGTACGGAAAAAACCTTCAAAAGCATTTATCTTTTCTGAGTCATTAGTGCTTCTCTGGGAATTCATTCTCAGGAAAATCTACCCATGGTGCTTGAGCATAGTATCTTTGTATGGCCCTTATTACGGTTTGGCTTTATGTCACTCAGTATTCCCATATTACAGGTGAGAAAGACAAAACCCAGAGAGGATGACACACAAAAATTCCCACAATAAGTCAGTGACAAGCCTGGATCAGATCTTTTAGATTTCAACTTCATAATTATTGCTCAGGCTGAAAATATTTAATTCAATACTTTTTTTGGTACCTTTTCCATGCTACATTCAATGTTTGCTTCTGGATGTATAACATAATGTCTGTTGAGCATTACCTAAGCACTAACTTCTTCATCTGTGGATCACCTCATCTTATTCTTGAAACAAACCTTTGGTGTCCTGGTTTTTTCAACGAGGAAGCTGAGTAACTCTCCAAACCATTGAATAGCTGAATGAACAAACCCACCTGAACAATCTTACTCCAGAATTCTCTCTCTTAACTATTACATTGATCTCTCTCCCCAAGACATAGCACTCATAGATCCTGTTCTCAAAGAACTCACAGGGTACTTGTAGGGAGACAGATCTGTTATGGTTTAGAACACATGACAAAAATACTATGGGAACAGAAGAGGAGACTAACGTAACTATGCTTTTGGTCCTCATGGTGCTGATAGGTGGTGGGTAATTGGGTCCTTAATACCATTGTCTTTTTAAGACCAATTTGTATTTGCAACTTCAGATAATCAAATCCACTGTCTGAGAAGACTGTAACAAGAGATATATATTTTTTTACCCTTTGATTAATTAAAAATTCTACGCATCTTTAATCCCTCTATAACAAAGAAAGCAAAAGCATAAAAATTCATAGAAAAATAGTAACATTAAATGCATTAAAACATTAACAGGGTCTCTTTCCACTGCCACCAACAAAAGGATTGTTTCATTGTCTTTTTCATGTCTCTCTATAGTTGCTTTGCTTTTATAATCAGACAAATACATATTAGTTTGTTTTTAATTCACATAATGATATGATGATCAGTGTCAAAAACTTAATTGGCAACCTCTTGGTGGTTGTCACATCGTCCAGCAGGTATTTTATACAGTTGTTTAAAGGCAGAGGGCAGGAAAGCACCATATGAACTTTCAGTGATTTTTCCAAATTCCAGCCTCGCTTCCAGCCTCATGCATTGGGTAAATGTGGGTGCTCTCATACTGGTCTTTCTGGGAAGGCTTAGGCAAAACTTAAGGGTCTGGTAGGGGTGCCTGGGTGGCTCAGTTGGTTAAGCAGCCAACTTCGGCTCAGGTCATGATCTCGTAGTTTGTGGGTTAAAGCCCTGCGTTGGGTTCTGTGCTGAAAATTCAGAACCTGGAGGCTGCTTTGGATTCTCTGTCTCCGTCTCTCTCTGTCTCCCTATCTCTCAGCCCCTCCCCTGCCTGTACTTTGTGACTCTCTGTTTCTCAAAAATAAATAAAAATTAAAAAAAATTTTTTTTAAAGAGTCCAGTGGCAGGACTGGTCACAGAAACAGGATGGTAGCCATGAAGCTAAAGTGTTGGTTGTCACACCAAATAAAAAAATACATACAATTGCATTTGAAAACATAATTATTATATAAATAAGAGATATATTTTCAAGCTTTTAAAGTATGAAAAGGAGTCTTATTAGCAGAAAAATCACCAAAGAAATAATGCTATCCAGAGTGTTCCTGGTGCTGATTCCAGCCACAGTATAACCACTGTTAGCCAGTCATTCACAGATGCTCTCTTGAAGGTAAATTTTGAGTGGAGTAATTTTCAAGCTCTAACACAAAGAGCAAACATCGGTTGAGTGTCCTTTACACCAAGTGCTTAAGGGAAGGAAGGACTCATTTGAGCCTCACAACAAATTTTGGTTTCATCACCACAAATGTGGGGTCAGAGGCTTAGATGGGGTAAGTAACTTGTTCAGGGCCACATTTTTGTGAGCTGTAAAGCCAGGAATTAAACCCAAGCAGCAGCTGAGCCCTTTGTCATTACCAAATGATCTAGGGCACTGAAGAAATAAAATAGTAAATACTGGGAATTTGATAATCACTGTCCCATGTTTTCTGCTTCTACTCCCATCCACCTAGCCTATGACAACTCCTCCAATAGCCTGCATAACATATTTTTAAGATGCTAATTAATATACGTTTTCATTTAAATATTATGGGGTAACTTGGCAGAATTAAGCGTATCCTGCAGTCCTAAAGTTAGAATTAAGATTTTCTGGTGTGGATAAAAGAGATAAGTGAGCAAACAGTATATATTCCTTTATCCCCTCTCTATTATACAGTGTTTTGAATAGGCATATGTGATTTTGCAGTTTTTTTCAAATATTCCCCCAAATACAGTAGTTCACAAGTTCTGTACCTCTCTATTCATTCACTTCCAACTCAGAAAATTTGATAATTCCCCCTGTGTATTGTCCCTTAAATCCAAATGTGTCTACTATAATTTTAAAGAAAATAATGCTGCACTATTACCTCCATAGTGTCCCCTACTCTAGGAGTAGAGTGGGTTGAAGAGAACAAAGCCCATTTTATAATTCTGGTCATCCCACTAATTATTAATATGAATATGTCATTAAGGCACAGGGTCAAGACAAGAATCTTTATCCCATCTTTGGTAGGTGGAAGATTTATGGAACAGTATAAATGTGGAAGAATCCCCTAGAAGTCATAGGTGTCCCTACTGGGGGGATGCAAGACTACTTTTAAGAAATAACTGGTGGAAAGTTAAAAAGAGGAATTCAGAGAGAAAATGATGAGCAACATGGAACAGCGGAAATACTGGAGAATTTGTAGTTCAAAGACCAGATTAAAGGTCTATCTCTGTCTTATATAAGCTGTATTACCTTGGGAAGTTAAATAAAAGTTGGTCTCACCTAACCCCATAGGGATATTTTGAAGATTAAATGAGTTTATGCAGAATGCTTGTACACGCTAGAACGCAGTAGGCAGCAAATATATAAGAGTTTTCATAGCCACTCTTAGATTACTAATGTTGGGATAATGCTATTTACCACACAGGGTGATCATGAGAGTTAAAGGAATTTCTAGGCAGATGGGAGTTCACCTTTCTATACCACTCAAGCTCCTGGATGTATTTCTTTGTTCTTGGTTAAGCTTTCGTAAAAACATGATAAAACCCCATTGCAGAATTTATGCATCCCCACAAGGCATTCTATCTAGCCACTCCAATGCATTTTCCATCTTTTGTAATAAACAAGTTTTATTTTTATAATCTGACCCAAAGAATAATAATAAATGTTGCTTTGAGGCATAAAGAAATCATAGTTCTTGGGAAATTTGGCCACAAGGGGGAAGTAGAAGAATTTGTTCAGGAAATTTAGCAGTGTTTTTCTTTGTTTAATTCCTCCTCCTTTCCCCCCTTCACTTCCTCAGTTCTGTTTGGCATCTTGTACTTATCTTGCAGGCTTCCTGATTCTAAAAATATCCTCACAGGCTCTATACTTGGAAAGTTTATCAAAGTCAACCACCTTTTGATATCAGAGTGATGTCTGCAGGATGAGGTAAATGGTGCCTTGCTGGCAATAATGCCTTCGATTCCTGTTCTGTCCTTATGGATTGTAAAGCAATAATTGCTCACTGCAGCACTGTCCCCATGCAGTTAATCACTGAGAGGAATTATCTGTGGTCACAGTATAGATGGCTGTGTAAGAGCCAGTACAACAACACCTACATGGGAAGAGGTGATTTTCAGGTCCTACTTTCTTGGTGAATTACTCATTTAGATTGCCGGCTTTTAGCTTATAGGATTTTTCTGGAATCTACCTGTTTTGTTGCTCTTTCTTTCCAATAACTAGAGACTCTTTTAAAAAGAAAAAAAAAAAGTACTCCCTTTGTCTGTACTTGATTAAAATCCAAGCTTTAGGCTACACAGATTTAATCAATTGTTTCCAAGGTTACTTATTTTGTTTAATAAGCATGTGTTGTGGGCCATGTATATCATACAGTCCTCTAAGCACTGGTTACGGCATCAAATAAGGCAAGGACTCTGCTCCTAAGGAGAAGAATGTGACAGGTTTTTTTTTCTTCCTGCTAACATTCAAGTTGTATGGATATCTTGATATTCTAAAACCTTCTGGGTTCTCATTTCCTACAGAACTGAGTCCAAATATCATGAAATATAAGGCTGTATAGCTTAGGTTCCTTGAAGGAAGATGGTGCACCCATTTACAAGTTTACAAAGGCAGCCATTTACAAATGTGGGGGAGGTGGGGAGGGTAAAGAGAAATTCCCAACTGATGGCAAACCTTAGCCTCTATCCCTGAACTAGGTGAGAGCTGCAGCCTCAGGAGAGGGTCACTCATAGAAGATGAACACTTTGGAAGTTAAATATCTGGGATTCAGCCTGGCAAGTACGGAGCTAAGAAAACAAATGTCTCAATATATGCTTCATAACCTCCCATCTGGTGCATCCACTAGCAGAACCCAAAAGGATGTCAGATTGGTAAGGGAACATGGCAAATATAGTCCCCAAAGTTTGGCCTCTTGGAACCCAGAGCAGGATAGATTAGGAAGGAAAATGAATCAAGAAGGGAGGAAAAAATATCTAGCACAAAGGCCACTCCTGATCTACCCCAACTTAACTTGCCATTTATTATGGTTCTATCCCTCTATTTCTGTCCACATTTGCTACTACTCCAATTCCTATAAATTTAGACAATTTTGGAACTAACAATTCTCTTTAATAGTAACAATTAAAAATTAAATTAATAAATATTTTTGGAGTGTACACGATGTACCAGACATATTTCTAGCATATAGAAAGGTCTCGAGTCTTCAAGAGCTTATGTTTGAGTGACATCATCATCAAGAGGGTACAGTACAGTGTGTGATCAGAGAAAGACACATCAGGGTAACTAATGTAATTAGGGGAATTCAGAGAGATTTTCCAAATATAATAATGGCTAAGCTTATTTGTGGAAGATAACAAAAGAAAAAAGAGACTTAAAAAGTATGTTCCAGACAGAAACAAAAGTGTGAACAAAAAACCTGGACATAAGAGCAAACACAGCCTTTTTTTGTGGAACTGCAGACAGGTCATACTGGTAGTGTGCTGAAGGGATAGATGAGGTATGAAAGGTGAGCAGAGGCAGAACACAAAGTCCTTGAAGATGTGTTAGAGAGTCAGGGACTTTGGGTAATTGGGAGGCACTGAATAGATTCTGCTTTCTGTACAAATCTGCCATGAACTGTTTGAGAGCGTTTCCTAAGAAAGGACTCTCTTGGAGGGAAAACCAAAATTTCTCCAATATGTCCATGTTCTGAAGTCCTTTGGTCTATCCTTGCTCCCTGTGTGGTTCCATTAACAGTTTATCAGGACTAAAGCAACTAGGGTTAAAAATGGTCCAAATGCTGCATTGGTGCTTTTTTGCCATTACCAGTGGGTCACCTCTAATTCAGCATTACTGGGCTTTAAGCGCTGTGACAAGAAAGGCCTCCTTGGTATATGCCACCGCCTAGGGCAGCAGGTATCAGAGCATCACATGTGGCGGTAAAGTCTCCATTGTCTGTACCCACCACCCCCTACTGCCCTTCTCCTGCCCCAGAGCTGGAATCAGACTGCCTACATTTCAACTGGGGCTCTGACTTAAATTAGTTTTATAACATCACTTCTAATTTCTCTAAAGCTCACTTTCCTCATCTGTGAAATCTTGAGAATTTTAACTTTTGTATTGAAAATTCAGTGAGACAATTAAAAAATAAAAAAATTGTATAACTTGTAAGTACACTGCTGCCTGAGGCTCCTGTGGTCTGGCTTACAGGCAGGAGCCTCTGGTTCTTACTACAAGGATAGAAAGAACCTCTGTGGACTGATGTCCAGAGTGGTGGGACGAGGCTGGGAGGTTGGCAGGGGAGGGAGGTAGGGCAACTTCAAGTACTGATTAGGTGGTAGGGTAAAACCCCAGGAGACCAGCACTGGATTAAGTCTGGTTGCATTACATGATGATTCCACTCCCTGACAAATACCATAACTCACTGTTTTTTAGTATTTTAGCAGATGAGACTGTCCTTGGGGAGCAGGAAGCCAGGGTAGTCTGTGGTTTCCAGGTGATAGGAGAAGAGAATCTATGTGGCTTGTTTCCCTGACGCATGGATATTGACCAACATCTTGAAGCCCATGCTTCTGTTTCTTCCTTTCTTTTTTTTTTTTTTTTAAGTTTATTTATTTTTGAGACACACACACAGAGAGAGAGAGAGAGAAGGCAGGAGGGGCAGAGAAAGAAAGACAGAATCTCAAGCAGGCTCTGCAATGTAAGCACAAGAGCCCAATGTGGGGCTTGAACTCACGGAACTGTGAGATCATGACCTGAGCAGAAATCCAAGAGTGTGGATGCTTAACCGAATGAGCCACCCAGGCACCCCCATGCTTCTGTTTCTGCAGACAAAAGCTAAGTAACTCACAACCCGTCCTGAAACTCTCAGGAGGTCTGAGCACAGATCCTTGCTTTCCTCTTTGGTGCTAAAGCTAAAAAGGTGGACAGCTAGGTTCAACGCCAAGATTAAATGACATTTAGTATGCATTATAGACCCCACAATGATCTTGAATATTTTATACCTGGTCCCAAAGACAGTTTGGGATGCCAGCATCTCAGGAGAAAGTCTGATTACTTTTCTGAATTGGAAGCAAGAGGATTAATATCATCACTTGAGAACTGGGGTTGAGGCTGGGGGAGGGGTGGCAAAAGCAGACAAATGGTAGGCTAAGAGGAGTAAGGGAACAGTGGCCCTAGGATGCAGAGGACTGGGGAGCCATGGACACATAGGCAGGTCAAACAAGCACACAGGTGGTCTGGGTGAAAGCCAGACTGAAATGCTCTTTCACTTCCACATACCTTTCATAAGCTCTCTGGGAACTGATGACCATGCAAGCTGACACTTTTCATGCGACTAGAGTCAGGATCCCTGCTTGAATCTTGGTCCTGTGTGGGTGAGCAAGTAATTTAACTTCTTTAACACTCATTTTCCTGACCTGTAAATATAATCATATTTAGGACTCAGCTACCTATAAAGGTTTTATGAAGTTCAGATGATATTTATCTAATAACTTTTATGAATATATGCTATAATAATCTAGGACATGTATGTGGAAACTATATATACATCAAATATATGCTTGCCAATTTTAATTTTTAAAGATGATTTATTAACTGGAAAGTGTTATAAAATTATAATATAATCTTGCTTTCATCTTTTTTTTCCTATTTAAAAAAATTGTGTATTCCACCAAATGTTTACTTTTATCATAATAATTTCAAATAAGGTATCCTAAATTTTCATTCTTCATTTTGTGGTTTCATGATTGCATAGATTTGGTCTCTTTGTAATGTATTCTGTAAGTGTTGAATTTCCCTTCCCTGTGTTACAATCCAAACAGAAGGGGAAATGAGGCAGTAAAGCTCAGGTACATGTGAATCACAACAATTTTCTTAAATTCTGGCTGTACAGAATATAGTTTTCATTTCTGATTAATCCCAACAGTCTTCTTCATCTGCCAGTGCATAAACTTGAAATCGTATTCTACAGATATTCCAGACGCATGTTTATGCTCATTCATTCTTTCATTTGTTCACTTGATAGATATCTACTTACTTTACCCCTTATGAGCTTGGCACTGAGCTGGTTGCTGGAAATACAAGAATCAGACACAGTTTCTGGACACAAAGAGCCTATGTTCTAGTGGGGGAGATACTGATGAGGAAGAAGGAAGTTGTGATACAGAATGATATCAGAAATGGAAACTCAGGACAATTCGGGAGCATAATTTCTCACTCTCATTAACATTTTGGTTTTCCTTTTTTTTTTTGGAGAGCAGAACCCTAATAGTTGGACTGCAATTGAAAATTTCTTAAGAATGCCATAATCTGCTTGACATAGAAAGAAATGCCTTATATGTACAAGGTACTATGTATACAGACATATAAAAATCTTTAACATCAGAAGTCAAGACAGAATTGACAATTTGTTTCAGACATTGTACTACCAACATATTTTTCTTGAGTCATAATTTGGGGCTTATGTTTGTTTATTCCTTATTTGTGTGAAATGTCTTTCTGTCCCCCCTCTCCTCAAGAAATATCTTTGGGGTTCTCATTTTTGAGTCATTTAGAGAAAACAATCACAATTTACTTTTCAGGATGACTTCAGAGAAGACAAAAGAAGTAGTATTAACTACTGAGACAAAACAGTGTCCTTGGTATTCCTTGTAAAGTGCCTTATAATAACTAATTTGTGTATCTAATACCTTTCTTATATATACCATTAGCTCAGTGACACTTTAGATATTTCATTCATTAATTTTTTCCTGTTTCATTTATTCATTCATCAAAATTTATTGGCACACTCTGTGGCTCTATGTTCTGCAAGGAAAATAAAATACACACACACACACACACACACACACACACACACACACATACACACACACCTTCAGGTAATTTATTTATAGTCTAGAGAAATAAACAGACAAGTTCATTAAAGAGAGCATTTCTAGATGGTTACTGTTGGTCCTGGCATCCTTACTTATAGATATTTTTAAAAATAACTCCACATCCAACTAATTTTGAGAATTTTTGGCTCAAACCAGGAAATGAAACTTTATGTTTGCTAAGTGCTAAATGAACTAAATGACTCATAATAATAATAATAATAATAATAATAGTAATAATAATAAGGTAACGAGAGAAGATTCAGAACTTCAGAGACAGACAGTAGTCAAATGAATCTGTCAAAAACTGCACTCAATATATCATAATCAGATATTACATATGAGAAGTAAAGACTTATCTTCTGCTTTAGGAAAGTGAGGATTAAAAAAAAATTGTCTGCAGGCAAGCTAATTTGCAACTTTTCTTTTCTCAGTTGAAGCCAGGATAGTCAGGCTCCCCTATCTCTAATAGAAATATTGTAGAAATAATTTTTTTTTAATACAGGACTGTACAATATCTCACTGTTTTGTTTCTTACTGTGTTGTTAATCACATAAATTATTTCTTGGAATGGAATTGCCCAAACCCTGAGGTACCATGTTCTTCTAGTTTCAATTTTGTGGTATAGCTTTATAGTTGAGAAAGGAGCTATGTGGCAGATGGCCAAAAAGTCACCAGGGCCTGTAAAGTTCAATTGTTCAAGAGTCCCCTGGCACAGCAGCTTAAAAGAGGAAAATAGGCTTATACAGAAAATAAAAGAAACTGATAGAAATACCACATCCCTTGTGTTCCAAAAGAGGTGCCTATTCAACTCTACAATATGTGGATGTCCTCTGAGCCCTGTCAATGTCAAACTCCTTCCCTTTCTCACTTCAAGACTCCTAAGTATTTCAAAACATTATATAAGTTAAAACACAACCCCAAAACAAAACAAAACTTCTATGAATTTATGATATTATGATTTCTGAGAAATACAAATTTGGTCTGCTCTTAGGTCCTGGCTCCTAAAACCACTGGAATTTCCTGTGATAAGAGCAATAAAAGTGTCTTTTGTTATGTTAATAAGGTGAGTTTTGGAAAGCTGTTAGGTAACTTCTGGATGGGGGGGGGTGCGGTGCTGGTTGTCAGGGAAACAAACTTTGTGATTTAGAAGATTGGAACATTCAGGTACCTGGACCCCACATCCATTCCCAATCTCCTCCAAGGGAAGGGAGAGAAGTGGAGATGGAGTTAAATGGTCAACGGCCAATGATGTCATCAATCATACCTTTGTAAATGAGTCCTCCATAAACCCCCAAATGCCAAGGTTTTAGAGAGCTTCTGCGCTGGTGAACACGTGGAAGTTTGGGAAGAGTGGTTCGCTCAGAGTGTGGAAGTTCCTCACCCTTGCCCCAGTAAACAGATTTTCTGAGCTCTCTGAGCCATTCCACCAAATTAACTGAGCCAAAGGAAGGGGTCATAGAAACCTCTGGTTTATCGCCCATTGGTCAGAAGTAGAGGTAACAACCTGGACTTGCAAGTGCCATGTGAAGTGGGGAGGCAGGTGACTCTTACAGGACTGAACCCTTAGTGGATACTATCTCTGGGTAGATAATGTCAGAATTATGTGGAATTGTAGGCTGCCTCGCTGGTGTCCAGAGAATTCCTTAAGGGGTGGGGAGAACCTCCCACCCATGGACTGGAATTGGAAAATGAGCACTTCTAGAATACAAACTACTTAATACCTTTGAAAGCATGCACATTCCTGTAATAAAATACTCCCCAGACTGGGTGTAGTTTACTTCTCTCTAGTGAAATATCCACTCTGTGTTGGTTGCTGCTATCATAGCACTAACTGTTGGTATGGTTCTGAAGGGAACAGGTGCGTGAGAGAGGAACAGAATTAGTTACATTTATGTTAGAATTGTTAAATTATTCCATTTATGGGGTTTTTCTGTTTTACTTATTTAATGTCTAGATGTCTTTAAGAGGCTTATAAGTGAAAAAAACCATAAGCTAGTTTTCAGACCATGTTGATGACACCTGGTATCCTGATACAACTCCCAGCGCAGAAAAATCACAAATAATCTTATAGTCACCCAGGAAATTTCTACATACAATTTCAAACTCCTTTTTTACTAGAAAACTCACTCAAATTATGGAAAATGTCTTTATAATAATAATTACAAATATTTTTCAAATGATAATGATGTTTTCAAGCAGTTGTAAAAATAAGCAGGTTTACCTCAATCTCTTCACAAGTTGTTCTTATGTCTGTAATATATTAAAATGTGCTGGTTTGGGAGATCTCTATGGGAAGTATTTGGTTACCCCTTTTTGACTCAAAACAGATTTGGCTATATTTGCAGCATAGCACTTTTCTAAATGTACTTCTAAATATGATATTTCTTTCCAAAATGATTTTGAAAGTGATCTTGAAGACAGTGTCAGACAATTTTTCATTTGCTTGTTTGATTGTTCTTTTTATTGTTTTGCTCCTAGTCAAGACATTTCTCTTTTTAGCTCCCAAACTTCTGATGATTTTCCTTCAAAATTTGCATGATTGGCTTTTAAATGTTGCTGAAAGGGAGTTTCGTGCAGTAATTGTTCAGTTTTTTTTTTTCACACAACAGATACCGAAATTTAGACTAATTTGCATCTCCCCAATAATAAAGCCCATACTTTAAATAAACATCTAAGTACATCCCATGGTTTTTATATTCATGACTGCTGCTTAGTACTGAGTCACTAATTGTGGCTGAGCAGTGCTATCATCTTTGTTACTTGTTTCTTTGGGAAGCCTCAGGGACTGCACCCAAGTGCCAAGTTTCCTAATTGGTTGCTACAAATAGTTTTCTACTTTGCAAGTTTTCATGATGAAAACATGAGCTTGGCTGCCTGAGAATAGTAAGGTGCTGCTGAATTTGTATGTACAAGTATGTGGTGAAACTTCCCGAAATACAGAACACAAATTTATTTTATCCCCAATTCTAAGCAAAATGTTAACTTCTTGAAAGTGCACCGTGCTTATCCTGTGCCTTCGTTTATGGCCCAGCACACCATGTGTTATGTGCTGAGTATAAATTGCCAGGGAGCCTAGCCTGGTTTACCTTCTGCCCCCCTCTGGCTTTAACCACAGGAAGTTCTCAAACTGCTACTTAAAGTTTGCTTATTTACTTTGAGAGAGAGAGAGTGAGAGAGAGCGAGCAAGCATGAGCGGGACAGGGGCAGAGAGAGAGGGAGAGAAAGAGAATCCCAAGCAGGCTCCATACTGTCAGCGCAGAACCCGACACAGGGCTCAAACTCACGAACTGTGAGATCATGACCTGAGCCGAAACCAAGAGTCAGACACTCAACTGTCTGAGCCACCCGAGTGCCCCTCAAATTGCAATTTACGTGATTTTTTTTTCTTAAATATGACTCACATGTCACTCTGCTGCTTAAAATACTTTACAAGGGGTTCTGATGTCTCTGTTCATCTCCATAATATAAGTCAAAACTCTGAAACCCAGTTTACCAAGTTTGTGAGAATCTATCATGAAATGGTTCACATCAGCCTCTGCAGCCTCAGAAGTTACCATTTATTTCCTCATGGACATTCTACACTTTTCTTAGTTCCCTGAATTGTTGTATTCTTTTCTTTTGGATCTTTGTCTGTGTTGTTCCCACTGGACAAATCACTGCCCCAGAACTTCACACTCTTTTCCTTTCTTGCTTAATTCCTCTTTATCTTTCAGGCCTGGAAAGGCTTTCCCAATTTCCCAAGTTTAGGTCAGTTTCTCTCAGATATGAATGTACGAAAGACATAATCTCAACCTCCCTATTATACTCCTTGTAGTATATTTTAATTGTCTGGTTTTTGTTCCTCCAGTGATCTTCCAAAGGCAGAGATGAACTCTGTCTTTTTTTCTGCTCTATTTTTAGTCATTAACATAGTGCCTTGCACATGATTGAGATTCAGTAAGTATGAGTTGAAGTAACAAATGCCCACTGTAATAGGTAACCATCACTCAAGAGTCAACCAAGAGTCAACTTTATAAGATGCAAATCTCACCCAAGGCTTTAACTTTTGCAATGTGCTTTCCATTCTATAATCTGTCCCTCTTCCTCTCCTGCCACCTAGGTAGGACCAAATTGTACATATATCATTAGAAATTCATAATAGGACTTTGATATGAGGTAGATCAGACAGGAGGTATTCATCTTTTCCGATAGGCATGCACATTCCACAAGGGGCTTTTATGGCACTTCTTACCTGATATTGTTGTAATCATACTTTCCCCGATAGTCTGTAAGCATTTTAAGGGCAGCAAGCTTGTCTGGTTTTCAGTGTTAAGCCCCAAGTCTGGCATATAGTAATAGAGTTTAGCATATAGTACATTTAACAAATGAAAAAATCGATTTCATTATATGGGAAACTGGGTCTCAAAAACATAGAATAAAATGTTTGAAGCTCACAACTACTAAATTGTGGAGGCGTAGAAGGCTGGAAATCAGAGTGTTGGCTCAGAATTTGACTAGAATCAGAATTTTGTATTCTCTCAAATTATTTAATAGTAATCTGACACTCCTTATTTTAAGTTACACCAGACTGTCAAGAACTATGCCATAAATTCCATGGCTCTGTTTGATAAAAGAGGAAACTATGAGGGGCGCCTGGGTGGCGCAGTCGGTTAAGCGTCCGACTTCAGCCAGGTCACGATCTCGCGGTCCGTGAGTTCGAGCCCCGCGTCAGGCTCTGGGCTGATGGCTCGGAGCCTGGAGCCTGTTTCCGATTCTGTGTCTCCCTCTCTCTCTGCCCCTCCCCCGTTCATGCTCTGTCTCTCTCTGTCCCAAAAATAAAAAAAATAAAAAAATAAAAAAAGAGGAAACTATGGCAGAGAACAGTAGATCCCAACCACTTTAAAGGAAATGGCTCAGGACAAAGTGATAATGTAGAAGAGAGACAAAGAACCAGCTAGTCTCCTTCCTGAGTTTGGACCATGGGTTCAGCTTCACTATGGTGGACACTTTTATTCCATCTCTCTTTCTCCCTTCTAAACTAAATACTGAGGTAAAACATGTTCCAAACAGATAAACACAGATCACAATTATATAGCTCAATGAATTATCATAAAATGAATACTCAATGTGATCACCGCTCTGGTGAAGAAATTGAAGAATGATAGTAACAGCACCCATTGTGTTCCCTTCTCAACAACCTCCCCTTTCTCCCATTCTACTTTCCAACCTTTTGTTTTAGATATGTTGCTAGGACATAAGGTATAGAAGGAAAAAATATCACCATCTCTTGTAAGACTCTCACATTCTAATAGAAGAGGCAGTTTTATTCAACAGATATAAGACAATGCACTAAGAGGCTAGCAATGTGAGCAAAGTATTATGGAAACTCAAAAGAGGGAAACTTCTGTTAGCTGAGGTGGGGCAAATAAGTCTTTACAGAGGAGGTGATAATTAAAGAGAGTTCTGAAAATCGGTTTCCTAGATTAGCAAAGGGAGAGAAGTATATTATCCTAACCAGAGGGAAACAACATCATGGTGAGAGCAAAGGGATTGGCTGTTTGAATAAAGGCTGGTAGTCTGATGTGATGTGGTTAGGGCAACAGGTTTCAAACTTGGTTGTGTATCAGATAAAATCCGCGAGGCTGTTTACAGGCCACACTCTAGATCTATAGGGTCGTGTACTCTAGAGTTATAGGGATGAGACCTACATGTGTGGAATATTTACAAAACTTCATAATTATTTTGGTTTGCAAACAAGGTTGTCAATAAATGGACTGGAGGATACAGAGTATCTTAAAGAATGTGAAGTACTGTGTATATGGATGGTCAGAGTAGATTATGGAGAATTGTGAATGCCAACCTATGTATTTTGGCTGAAGTCTTTAGTGTTTGTTTTCTGAACTTCCCTAAATAAGAATTCCAGGCAGCCTAGTAAAAAGCTTTCTTGGCCCCTATAAGAACTGACAAGGGAGAGGGCCTGGAGATTAATTTTCCTTCCCCCCACATTGCCCCCTCCCTCCCTTTCTCTCCTTTCCTTCTTTCCTTTCTTCTTCTGTCCTTCCTTCTTCTCTTATCCCCTTCCTTCCTTCTTTTTCTTTCTTTCCAGAGAATTCAGGTGACTTTCATGATTACTCAAACTGGGAAACTTTTTTCAGCCAGTTGGAAGATTTTAGATTTCAGTGGAGTCAGACCTGCCATAGAGATCACCTTGGTACAAATGTTCTGGTTGAAGAAAGAGACTTATGTAGGGGAGAGAAGACAGAGGCTTGTTATATAATTAAGGGGCTACCTGAGTAGCAGGAACCTTGGTTCCTAATGTAAGACTGTGTCCAATATGTAATTGTTGCTAAGAAATACATGTTAAATGAAAGAATGAATTATTAACTCATTACTTTGGCAGGTATGTGCTATTTTCAAGGGCATTTTAGTAGGTAAAATAAACAGGAGTTGGTGAACAAATTGAATGTGGAGCTGGGAAGAAGGAACACTAAGCATTATTTGGGGATTTCTAGCAGGAAATTGTTGGTGGGTGATTATGCCACTCACTGGGCAGGATCAGGTATTATGTTTTAGATTCAAACTTGAGGAAAAGACTGTTTTCTTAAAAAAAAAAAAAAAAGTTACCAGCAAATGACCGTTTGAACATCGCAGAACCTGTTATACTTCCTTTCCCCTCTTTATACTTCTATCCAATCATGGCAACAACACCCCCAACAGAAATCTCAACTCACACAAGTGATGCATACTGGCATGGAGTGTGGGTTATGCATTTAAGGTCCATGCCTTAGACTGACAAAGCCAATTTTCACACCTGTCAGATCCCCTCCCCTTTGCTCCTTTCTTCCTCCTTCCTCAGAGCGACTATTTTTTCCTCCATAACAGCTTTAATACGAGAGAGTGAGAGAGAGAGAGAAAGAGAGAGCACATGCCTGAATGAAATGACGGCTGTCTGACTTTGTTACGATATCTGCTGCAAAATCCTGTGTGCGTGGTGTAACTTGGAGCTAGGGTTTGAACCAGAAGGGCGAAACTCTAATTGAATCTAATCTTCAAATAACCAGAGTAATAAAAGAGAAATAGAGGTGGAACTTCATCGCAGTTCAATTTGAGAACTCTTGTAGCTGCTCAATTTGAGAACTCCACATAACAATTACCTGTATATTAACAGATCATAGGTGAGTCTCGATTTTTCACCTCAGTGAACATTTTTCTGGCAATAAAACAAGCAGTACTTTCTTTCCTTATTACGGTAAAACTGCCACTGGGCTTCATTTAATAAGAATTAACTGTGAATAAATTACAGCATCAAATTATGCACCATGACATGACTTGGTGTGAAAAATCTAGGCAGCTGCAAGACTCCTCGAAGTTAATTCAAGCTGAGCTCAGTAGAAAAACCGTTAATTACTTCCTGGAACCTGTGGATCTATTTTCAGTTCCTGGTGCCATTGGGATCACAGTTTAGATGAATTACCAGCAAATTCTAATGAAAGGCAGCAGCGGGAATGGGCCACAGAAATGGGGGTCAATTTTTTTTTTATTCTTGGATTTGCCTCTGGCTTTTATTACCAAGTGTCTCTACAAATTGGTTTGAGAAATCACAGCTGGATTTAGAAGACTCTACATTTTACATTTGGAGGGAAACACAGAATCATCTAGTTTTATCTCCTACAGAGAACAAACTTCCCTTCCCTGTCATTTCTAGAGATGGTCAGCCTCTACTTACAATAGCTCTGTGACCAAGGCTCATTACCTCCCAAAGCAGCTCATTCTTCTGATGGAACAAAGTTTTAGAAATTTTAGTCAAAATCTAGCTGGTTTTAATAGTTTTCCTAGATCTAGTTCTGTGCATTGGAACAGTTTCCCAAATTTGCCTGATTAATATAACCTGTTGCACTTGCTAAACCTGCAGATTGCCTAGCTTTTTCCCTGGGAAATTCTGAACCAAAAAGTCTGAGTTTGGGCTTAGGAATCAGCATTTTATCATCAGAGGATTATTGCTTTCAGATACATCCAAGAAATACTCCTCTAACCGATTCTTAGACACGAATGTGCATGTAAGAATCACCTGGGATCTTGTTAAAATCCAGATTCTCATTTAATGAATCTGGGATGAGATCTGTGATTCTGCATTTCTAATGAGTTCCCAGATGAGCAACACTGTTGGTCAGTGAGCCACGTGTTGAATGTCCAGACTTGTATCTCCAATCTAAAAGCTCTTGATTACATTATTTCTCATACAGTCTGGATATCCACAGAATTTAACTACTAGGACTAAGGACTGAGGCTACTCATATCAATATGAATTAACTTGCTCAGGAATTTTTTTAAATGTTTATTTTGGGGGGGAGGGGGAGAGAGAGAGAGAGAGAAAGAGAGAGAGAGAGAGAGAATGAATGAATGAATATGAGTAGAGGAGGGGCAGAGAGAGGGGGAGAGAGAATATCCCAAGCAGGCTCCACGCTGACAATACATAGCCCAACAAGGGGCTGGATCTTATGAACCATGAGATCCTGACAGGAGCCAAAATCAAGAGCAGAGGCTTAACTGACTGAGCCACCTAGGCACCCCATGCTCAGGAAATTTTTAACCAGGAAAATAAACCTGCAACCATATATATATATATATATATATATATATATATATATTTTTTTTTTTTTTTTTTTTTCCTCCTTGAAGAAATTTTTACAAACCAAACTATTCAAGTAAATGATCTGGACAAAAGTTCATCACCTAGATACAACTTGCTTATTGGAGCAACTGTTTGATCATCAAGGCTTGCTTTAAGATCCTGACTTGCTGGTACAGCAATACTAAAGGATAAATCATAAGCTTTTCCCAGTCCCAATTAGTTTCCATCTTGACAGACCTTAACATACACTTTATCAGAGACTCCAAATTTCAAGACTTTCCCAAACTTCTTCCTTTTAAGACAATTTTGAAACTATCAAGATGGTGCTCTCCTTGGCTTCAGTAAGTTTAATAAATTCAGTTTTGTTGGGTTAACAGGTTTCTCTGGTGGTCTTTATGAGGAAGCTGACACCGTTTATTCATAAAGGCTTTAAAGTATTCCTAGTGGTGAGCTTTTGATATCTTGATCTATAAGTCCTATGAAGATGCTGAATACTTGCTCCAAGCTTATTTAATGATTGATAGGAACTTCTGCAGTATTTCAGGAGAAGAAAAGAAATAGAAAAAGAGAGAAAAGAGGTATTGAGGAAGATGACAGAAAAGAAAGGATCAAGAAAAGGAGATATAGGTGGATGGAGAGGAAAACAGAGACGATAAAAGGAAACAAGAACACGAGAGGAAAAACACTACGGGAAGTATGAAACGACAAAGAGGAATGAGGGAAAAAAATACAACTAACTACCTTTTCCCTCCTTGTTCTTTTTTCATCATGGAAAATAGGTTGTGATTTCTTGCTGTTGTCTGTCAGCAAGATTTTAGCTACAAACGTGGACAAGAAAAAGACAATGAGAATATTTGGGTGTAGGGGGTGATAAAAAGACACGATTGGTCACTTCACTCATTCTGCAGACAAGGAGCACTCCTTCCTTCCTTCCTTCCGGAGATGGTTCCTCCCACCCAAAACTGCTGAGCAATGCTTGGGACTTGCCTAGGTTGGGACCTCTATAATCTGACACATAATGAATTTTAACTAATACTTATCAATGTATCCCACAATTAATTGAGGTTCATTCTTTATGATGTTTCCTAGCCAACATAGACGGGTTTCTAGTTTTTGTTTCACTAGTGAATATTTACCTATTTAGATCCATACTGCTGAATCTATTCATCATCTTTTTAGAAATAGAGGTATTTACCACTTTCTAGTTCTTTTATACATTTCTCTTTAATAGAGACATCTTAAAAATTATTCGTTATTTTTAAATAACATTTTCAAATGTCTTAAACTCTAGAAGTGTACTCTAACTAATCACGCTTAAGTTGGATGCTTCTAATAATTAAATTTATGCAGGAGTCTATTGCCCAAAATGTTTTGTTAAGAAGTATAAATGGCATGAATAAATATAAATAACTTTGAAAATAAAATTTTTCTAAAGAAGAGTTTAGGCTTTTCTGTAAATTTCTATTACAGAGCATAATATTCCACTTCTGGGTCTTATATTTTTCTGGATACAGGACAGTCACACATTCATTCTCCATTGACTGAGAATGTGTTCTCTCATTCTTCCTAAGCCATTACTCCCCCTTACAGAATCCAGGGTGAATTCTTTTTTTTTTTAAGTTTATTTATTTTGAGAAAGAGTGAGAGAGCACAAGCAGGGAAGGGACAGAGAGAGATGAGAGAGAAAATCTGATAGTGCAGAGCCTGATGCGGGCTCAAACTCTGAAACTGAGAGATCATGACCTGAGCCAAAATCAAGAGTAGGATGCCTACCCGACTGAGCCACCCAGGAACCCTCAGGGTGAATTCTTATAACATCTTAAAACTGGTTCTTTTCCTTTAAAATGTTTTACTTTTGGGGGTGCCTGGGTGATTCAGTTGGTTGAGCTTCTGACTTCAGTTCAGTTCATGATTTCACGGCTTGTGAGTTTGAGCCCTACATTGAGCTCTGGTGCTGACGTCTCAGAGCCTGGAGCCTGCTTCAGATTCTGTGTCTCCCTCTCTCTCTCCCTGACCCTCTCCCACTCATGCTCTGTATCTGTCTCTCTCTCTCCCTCTCTCAAAAATAAGTAAACATTAAAAAATAAATAAAATGTTTTATTTGTTGAACATGGAGCATATGATGGAAGTGAAGAAATCAGTTTCAGTAGAAAACCAGTTTGTTAACCTAAGCAAACTTGGTGTAACAACTTCATAAGACATAGAAGCCACAAATTAGCTTCTCCCATTGCATGAATTTTACACTAAATGAGCCTTTATAAAGCAACCAAGAGTATCTTAAACTTTAGGCCTGAGCTGCGTTATTGATGTTAGGAACTCTTCCAAGAACGGAAAGCCAGTAACCGAATGGATGTGAACTGGAACTAGTTTATATGGATTTGAGAGTGCAACCAAGACAGGGTGCAAGCACAAGGTGAGGAAGAAGTAAATGGTGGTATAAATCTAGGATCATAAACCCCAGGGACACTCGCCAAACTCAAATCCAAGCCAGGCAGACATCTGTTCCAAAAAAAATTCTATTTTAAATAGGGCAGACATTTTGTGTGACATTACAGCTTTGAGAGCAACAGAGGGGACATTGGTAAGGAGCATGAATAATGACCACAAGCTGAGGCCAGAGACTCAATATTCCCAGCCTATCAGAGGGAGTTTAGTCTGTAGTCACTCACACAGAGACACTGCACAGCATTAGTGTAGGTCAAGAAGTTTCAGCATGATGCTCTTACAGACACCTGGAGTTTTGAACACCTTCAGAAACTCATTCATCAGGCATGGATGTCAGCTGTGAACTATTTCTGAATTCCACTTGCTAAGAAGAAAACTATTAATATATTTTTGGCTAGTTTTCACACTGGTTGGAGTTTAGCTGGCAGGTGTGCAGAGATCATTCCTGAAATGGGGTTAAATAAGTCATAACTAATACTGAGATATGTGTGGAATGTGGGGTAGAGAGTGGTGAGTCATAAAGAGAAGGTAACTTCCCTCTTAGGGTATTCTGATGGACAGACTTTCACTCCCTCCTCATTGTTTATAATTCTAGGTTATAAGAGGAACCTGGTAGCAACAGTCAAATGTTCTTTGCCCTTGTCGTAAACTGGACTATGATCAGAGCATTCATTTATGGTATTTTATTAAATTATTCCAACACTGTGTGAACTAGGTATTATCAGTTTTCATAGATGGCCAAAAACACTGAGGCACAGAGAGGTAAACGCCTTTCCTTTGGCTGACTCCAAGTTCTGCACTCTTCTTCTACACATCGTATTTTGGAGACATTCTTTTTATATCTCCTGTAGAACACAAAGCATCTGCAAAGATTGACTTCAGAAATTATGCCTACTAATTTAGAGTAATCCACGATAATTAGGCAAATAAAGCTCAAATAACAGTCCTTCATTCTTACGTATTGATACCCTGAGGAAAGATATTTTCTGAGACTACTTCCATAAACCTGGCCAATGATAGTATATACCATTGCCAAACAGGGTAGCCTGATGATGTCATAGGATTCCATGCTGATCATAAATAAGTTATATGCAGTAATTTGTATTTTTATCAGTAAGTGCCATCCTCCTAGATGAACAAACAACAGCAGTCACATTCTCTTCAATCATTATAGCTGCTTGTGTTGTTGTGTTTTTCATAATTCTGACTATAGGTCTTAATCCAGCACTAACACTTAGCAGACCATAGCAATATCTCTTCTGTGCTCTGTTTAATGTCCAAACATTAAAATTTTATGAATGACTGCAAATAGATAACAAGTGCCAAAGCAGGCCCCAGTTGCTATTGTTCAGCAGTGTTTGCTCTGCAGCAGTTTTCTGAGCTCTGCAAACATATCTTCCATCTGGCAGCTGGCTATGTTTTCAATTTTTTCTCGGTTTAAAACCCTTCGGCAATGCCATTTCATACATTTTGCTACTGAGGCTAAATGGATAGCCTGTCAACCTCTTCTGAAGAAGTCCTGGTAATTAGTATCATTGATAAAGTACAGAAAAATTATCAGCATATATTTGAATATTCCTTGCTCCTTCAGAATCCATGAAAAAGCCTTCAAATGCAATCGTGTATGTTTGGCTAACAAATTACTTTTTTTTCTCTTTGTTAAGCGTACACAGACATCTTCTGCCTTTCCCAGTCTTACAGTTTAGGTGTCTCTGGTTAATCTGCATCTCCAGACTCAACTAAAATCTGAGGTCAAGTTGGTCAAATCAGCCCCTCTATTTCATCATTTACTCAGACCTGGAATTTGTGTTTTCTTGCAGACTTAGTGTAGAGTGTGCCATAGATGAAATTCTATTCCATTTGAGCTGTCCGTGTTGCAGTTATCTCCCATTCCTGGTTCCACATAGCACACTAACTCATTTCACAGATGGACTTCTGTGTTAGATTACCCATTTACGTGAAAACCAATCTATTTGTTTATGGTATTTACACCTGACCATCTCATTCCAGATGACTTCCCCCCCGCCAAAAAAAAAGTCCTGTGTGCATATCTACTATAATTGATTCAAGTAGCTTTTTTTGATAAATAGTGCTTTAAAAAGAGTTGGTGTAGCTTACCAAGAATTACATGGAATTGGATGTCAAAACCTAGGTCCTTGCTCCATTTCTATCTCTAACAGCTTTGTTTTAAGCAACCACTTAGCTAATCCTGGATCTCAGTTTCCACATCTGTAAAATCGGGAACGTGGGTCTTCAGAGCCTGTTTGAAAGAGGTGGAGAAATGCATCTACTCAGATAACACTAAAGAATGAAAGAACAGTCCTCTTGTAATTGAGAAAATTGTCCTCCTTAACTCCTGTGCTGAAATTCACAAAGGAAATGAATTATACAGTGAAAAAAAAATTGCTTGGCCAAATCAGCTGAATTTAATCACTTGGTAGGTAGGTGGATTGCCCTGAATTCTATGTTAATTAGATGATTCCCTGGGTGTCCTTCAATTCCAGTAAGTCAATAATTCACTTATATTTGTTAGGAAAATACAGTCAAATAATCAATTGATGTAGTTTATGAATTAGTAAATGACTGGTTTTATAATCAAGCTGTTTTCATACAATTAATGCAATCATCAATGTGGAGTCTCGGAGTTTTTTTCTTTTTTTTTTTTTTCATACCATTCTAGCTTCAAAGAGCCATTAGATCACTCAAAATTCCTGCTGGAGAGCAAAGACAATCTCCAGCTAAACATCTCCTGCTATTGAGTGACAAAAGAAATCCTCTCTGTGTGGCTAAAATGAACAAATCAGGAGACTATAGATGCTGGAGAGGATGTGGAGAAACGGGAACCCTCTTGAACTGTTGGTGAGAATGCAAACTGGTGTAGCTGCTCTGGAAAACAGTGTGGAGGTTCCTCAAAACATTAAAAATAGATCTACCTTATGACTCAGCAATAGCACTGCTAGGAATTTACCCAAGGGATACAGGAGTGCTGACCCATAGGGGCACTTGTACCCCCAATGTTTATAGCAGCACTCTCAACAATAGCCAAATTATGGAAAGAACCTAAATGTCCATCAACTGATGAATGGATAAAGAAATTGTGGTTTATATACACAATGGAATACTACTTGGCAATGAGAAAGAATGAAATATGGCCTTTTGTAGCAACAAAAGCAACAGTTTGGATGGAACTGGAGAGTGTTATGCTAAGTGAAATAAGTCATACAAAGAAAGACAGATACCATATGTTTTCACTCTTATGTGGATCCTGAGAAACTTAACAGAAGACCATGGGTGAGGGGAAGGAAAAAGAAAAAAGAGAGGGAGAGAGCCAAACCATAAGAGACTCTTAAAAACTGAGAATAAACTGAGGGTTGATGGGGGGTGGGAGGAAGGGGATGGTGGGTGATGGGCATTGAGGAGGGCACCTGTTGGGATGAGCACTGGGTGTTGTATGGAAACCAATTTGACAATAAATTTCATATTAAAAAAAAAAAAGAAATCCTGTCTGTCATGTAGGAAACATTAATTAGGGTCTCATTTGTCAGAAGCATTATAAATAGAGGAGTAAACCAAGCATTGGTTTAGGGGACAAACAAATTTAAAAAGCAAAAGCACCATAAGAAGATTAATGCAAATATTTTTAATCTTAACCAGATTCTTCCCGCAATTTGTAAAACCTAGTACAAAAGGATTTTGAACAAGTTGAATCAATCTGGGTTCACCATGCTACTACAAAGGTTCACATACTACTACAAATGGAATCTACAGAAAGTTATTTAATAAGCTTCATTTTATGGGGCACCTGGGTGACTCAGTAGGTTAAGAGTCCGACTCTGCTCGGGTCATGATCTTACAGCTTGTAAATTCAAGCCCTGGGCGGGGCTCTGCCTGGACCCTGCTTCAGATTCTGTGTCTCCCTCTCTCTCTGCCCCTTCCCCACCCATGCTCTGTCTCTTTCTCTCTCAAAAATAAACATTAAAAAAAAGCTCCACTTTATTTAGCAGTGCCAAATCTTCCCATGATTAAAGTGTTGTAGGTCTAATCCTTTCAAAAAGATAAATTCTTATTATAGAAAATGTGGAAAATATTACAATGTATAAAGAAGAAATAATAATCTGCCCAACTTCAGTGAATATTATATGGGGACTTTTCTTCTGGTATTCTGTATATATGTGTGTGGATATGCATGCATCTTGCAAAATAGGTATATGATAGGAACAAAGTTTTGAATCAAGCTAGTTTTAGTTAACTATATGTTCTGAGCATTTTCCTACTGAATTAAATATTTCACAAAAGCTAAGAATATTATATTAGATTTTATCACATGGATATACCAAAGTTTTTACACACTTTCCTAAAAGAGACTTTACTGTTTCATCATAATGGTGTTAACCAACGTATATGTATAGGAGATAGTATGAAAGGTATACTATTCAAAATACATGCATTACATGTATTAACATATGTATTAGCACATTTAATTCTCAAAAGAAACATATGAGATAGGTATTATTTATCTTTTTTTTATGGATAAGGGAACTGAGTTGTCAAAAGTTAATAATTAGAGCACCTACCTCACCTGCCTCCTAATAAATACGCTAATGACGTACCTTCCAGCAGATCCATTGATATCTGCTAGCAGAGGCGGCTTTATTATGGAATGCTTTTAGCAGGGTCTATACAATCTGTCTAGAATTGTTTGTGATAAACAAACCTATCTTTATAGGGAATAGGTCCCTGGAATATGTCATATATGCTGTGTAAATGACTACAAAATTGAGTGACTGAATGAGTAGGGAATGACTGAAACAGTCCCCTTTCTTGTAACCGACATGACTATAAACTATTCTTAGAGGCATAATGTGACAAGAAAGGACCTGGGGAACTGTACTGATGGTCTCAAACCTCTCCTTGCTATCCTTATGCCTGGTGATTATTTATACACTTGAAACTGTTATCTCCATGTGGAATAAGATTTTTTTTTAATTCATTTGATTCCGATTTTTTTTTAATGTTTATTTATTTTTGAGACAGAGAGAGGCAGAGCATGAATGGAGGAGCGTCCCAGAGAGAGGGAGACACAGAATCCGAAGCAAGCTCCAGGCCCTGAGCTGTCAGCACAGAGCTGATGCGGGTCTTGAACTCACGGACCGTGAGATCATGACCTGAGCCGAAGTCGGCCCCTTAAACGACTGAGCCACCCAGGTTCCCCTGAATCTGATTTTGATAATCTCATCTTTTGTGCAATATATTTTTGAGACTTTTGATATTTAGGGTACCTCAAGAGACAATTATCTATATTTTATAAGCACAATTTTGTAAATTCCAAATAATTTTCATAGATATTTATGTAGTGGAAAATCTTGGAAAATAGAGTTAATGTCTCCCTCCAGAACAATGGTAAAGCAGCTTACTGTCCATGTAATTAGGTTCCAGTTCCTCTCTTCTATTGCAATCTATCACATATGGGTATGTCACCTGGCCCTCTTCACTTTCCCCTGTGGAAACTGGGGCTTGGAGGACAGGCACAAGAAAATAATGATATAGTGGCTACATTATCTTCTGCCGACCTCCGTATAAATATTGTAGGCTAAATTTTTAGCTTGCAAGGAACGTAAAATCTCTAAAACTCTTCATAGTTTTTTTCTGGGTCAAATTTCCCTTCATTGGTACCTTGTGGTATCAACTAACAAGGTCATTAATAGTGGATAGAGTGTGTATATATTACTCACTTCTAACAATATTGGCTACTATCATAAAGCCAACTTTCTCAACTTTGTTAATTGACAGTTTAAAGAAGGCATCTCTTTGCTTGGATATGTACATTTTGATCATTACTGAAGAAGTATTACATGGTGTTATAATTACCTTCATTTGTTTATTCCTAAAATAGACTCTCAACCTTGAGAGCCAAAGACATGGTCTAAAGTATTCTTTATTTCTTATGGTCTAACTCACTGCCCAGCATCTATTGGGTAATCAGAAAATGTTTAGAATTGAATGAAGAAAATAATGTATTGCTTTAATGGCTGCCAAGATCTTTTCTGGTTCTTAATCTTTATTCTCTAGATTAACTACTCCTTTGTTATTTAATTTTCTTGAAGTTTCAACATTTTCCTTAAAAATTGACTAGTTTTTGGGGCGCCTGGGTGGCGCAGTCGGTTAAGCGTCCGACTTCAGCCAGGTCACGATCTCGCGGTCCGTGAGTTCGAGCCCCGCGTCGGGCTCTGGGCTGATGGCTCGGAGCCTAGAGCCTGTTTCCGATTCTGTGTCTCCCTCTCTCTCTGCCCCTCCCCCGTTCATGCTCTGTCTCTCTCTGTCCCAAAAAAATAAATAAACGTTGAAAAAAAATTAAAAAAAAAAAATTGACTAGTTTTTTTGAGAGTCATTTCCCATTAGCAATCTGCTCCCTTTCTTCTCAGTAACCCTTCTTTTCTTTGGCTGTCTGTTGAAGTAATCCTTTGTTTCTAACTTTACAAAAGAGAAAATTGATCATTTATAAGTCGTTTTACTCTGACAGCCCTGAAGAAGGAATCTTCTATTTTCTAGTCATCTGTTTCTTAAAGCCTAACAAACATTAGTCTTCAGCTCAACACACTCATCTTCTTATCTAGCATCTGTCTCTTCCATTAGCTTTGATGTTTTTTTGTTTACCCTTTTTGACCAATTTACTTCCGTAATCTATGAATGGAGAAATTTTATTTGCTTCAGTGATTTTTATCCCAACAGAGTTGAAAGCCTATTTTCTGTAGGGTGATGTTTGCAGTGATTTCTGAAATTCTCATTCACATATGCCAGATTGGCTTGCTTCTTCAAATCTCTTTTTGAAAAATAAATATTACAAATATATTGAACTGATTTAAAATTGTGCATCTATATTTATATACAACTATATGTATTAGTCTCATATAAATTAAATATTGTATTTTGGTGCGAACTTTCTGGACAATAAATTGCCCATTTAAATCAGGAATCTTAAAAAATGAAAAATATACCTCTTCTCAAATTATCCTAAGGGCATCATCTGAAATATAGTAAAAAATAAAGCTTTATGCTCAGAGGTGGTCATTGTAGCATTATTTCTACAGACTAAAACTTTCAGAAACCTTAAATATCTAGCATTAAGGAAATGAAATAATTAAAAATGTTTAGAAGAATCTTAATTAACATTGAAAAATATGTACTTATGTGAAAAAGCAGTGGTTTTGAAGAAACTACTTTGAAATGCTAGCAGTGACTGTATTTGGGAGATGAAACTAGTTTAGTTACAGGTGCCTGGGTGGCTCAGTTTGTTGAGTGGCTGACTTCAGTTCAGGTCATGATCCTATGGTCCATGAGTTAGAGCCCGTGTCGGGCTCTGTGCTGACATCTCAGAGCCTGGAGCCTGCTTTGGATTCTGTCTCCCCCTCTCTTCCCTTCCCTTGCTCTCTCTGTCTCTCAAAAATAAACAAACACTTAAAATAAAACTAGTTTAATTTTTTTAAGCAATGTGTTCTCAAAGACTTGTTTCTCTGTAAAACAGGAATAATAAATGTAACTTTCTGATAATTTTTTTTGCAAGGCTTAGAGAGGCAGTGGATGCAAACTGCTTATTACAATATATCATACATATTAAACATATCATTAAAAATAGCTGTTATTATTTCTTGTAGTAATCATTCGTTAAAACTGTTTCTTAATATCTGTCATTGAGAACAGTCAGGCTTGCAGTATCTGTCAGAATTTCATCCTTGATAGGCATGCAACCATTACCACCATCTGAATGTGTCATCTCAACATGGCAAACAGGGAAAGACTTGGAAGGCAGTGCTCACCTATCATTTGCTAAAAAACTGAGTCCCATAAACTTCTCTACGACTGTAACTTGTATGAAATTTGTGGGTTAGAGTGCTTATTATTAACCAATTATTAAACTTGTATATGTATGGGATTGATTTAGATGTTAAATGGCTTATGAAACTTACCAACTGTGTTAGATTAGAACTGATAATGTACCCATGTCTTCTAATTGTCCCTTTTCTGCATGCAACTATTTTACCAGATAATCATAGTGAATGTATTCCTTCAGAGATTAATCTATAGAGTGTAGTTTTAGCAACGGCACATGCTCCCATCTGGCTCAAAATCAATATAGGACTTTTATCCAAAATATATAAAGAGTACTGAAACTCCACAATCAGAAAATGAACAAGCTATTTAGAAAATGGGCAAGCTATAAACAACACCATGCCCACATATTTTGTAATCTAGATGAAATAGACCAATTACTTGAAAGACACAATCTACCTTAACTCACACAAAAAGAAATAAACAATCTAAATAGATCTTTGTCAATGAAAGAAATTGAATCAGTAATTAATATCCTTATACAATAGAAAGCACAAAACCCAGATGGGTTCACTGGTGAACTCTAACAAACATTTAAAGAAAGAAATTATGCCAGTTTTTTACAATCTCATTCTTTTTTTTTTTTTTTTTTTCAACGTTTATTTTTATTTTTGGGACAGAGAGAGACAGAGCATGAACGGGGGAGGGGCAGAGAGAGAGGGAGACACAGAATCGGAAACAGGCTCCAGGCTCTGAGCCATCAGCCCAGAGCCTCACGCGGGGCTCGAACTCACGGACTGCGAGATCGTGACCTGGCTGAAGTCGGACGCTTAACCGACTGCGCCACCCAGGCGCCCCATTTTACAATCTCTTTCAAAAGACAAAAGCAGAAGGAGTACTTCCTAACTTGTTCTAGGAGGCCATAAATACCCTAATATGTTTAAATAACCAAACAAAGACATTATAAGAAGAGAAAACTATATACAAATATCTCTCATGAAAAATGGATGCAAAAATTCTCAATATTAGCAAATCAAATCCAACAACGTATAAAAAGAATTATACACCATAATTAAGTAGGATTTATCCCAGGCATTAAAAGTTATTTCAACATTCAAAAATCAATTTATGTGACCCAACAATCCATAAGAAATATCACATCATCATATCAATAGATGCAGAAAAAGAATTTGACAAATTCCAACACCTATTCATGATTTAAAACTCCCAGTAAACTAGGAATAGAGGAAACTTCCTCAACTTGATAAAGAATATCTATAAAAACTTACAACACCACACTTACTGATGAGAAACTTGAATATTTCCCAATAAAATAAAGAACAAGACAAGGGTGTCCCCTCTCACTACTGCTCTTTAACACTGTACTGGAAGTCCTAGAAAATGCAATCAGACAAGAGGAGGAAATAAAAGTAAATAGACAAAGAAGGATGGCATCATTGTCAATGTAGGAAATTCCAAAAAAATCAGCAGGAAAAAAAAAAACCTTCCTGGAATAATAAGCAATCATAGCAATGTTTCTATATGGTTAACATATGAAAGTCAACTACTTTTATTATATACTAGCAATGAACAAGTGGAATTCCAAATTACAAATTACTGTCATGGACATTACCATTGACATTAGCACTCCAAAAAAATAAAATAATTAAGTATAAATCTAATAAAATATGTACACAATCTATGTAAAGAAAACTATAACACATTGATGAAATAAATCAATAACTAAATAAATAGATATTTAGCGTTCATGAATAGGAAGACTATTCCAAGATTTCAGTACTTCCCAAATTGATCTATAGACTAAATGCAATCCCAATCAAAATCTTAGCAAGTTATCTTGTGGACATCGACAAACTGATTCTAAAGTTACATATGGAGAAGGAACCCCTCCCGCCACCCCCAGAATAGCCAATACAATACTGAAGGGGAAGAACAAAGATGGAGAACTGACATTACCCAACTGTAAGATGTACTATAAAAGTACAGAAATCAAGACAGTGTGGTATTGGTGAAAGAACAGACAGATTAATGGAAGAGAATAGAGAGCTCAGAAATAAACATAAGCAAATATGGTAAACTGATCTCTGATAAAGGAGCAAAGGCACTACAATGAAGTAAAGATAGTCTTTTAGTGCTGGAACAACTGGACAGCTACTTGCAAATAATGAGCTCAGAAACAGACCTTACACCTTTCATAAAAATGAATTCAAAATGTGTCATAGACTTAAAACACCTATAAAAGAAAATAGAAAATCTAAATGATGCTGAGCTTGGCAATAACGTTTTAGATACAACAAGTTCATGATCCAAGAAGAAAAAATTGATAAGCTGAACTTCATTAAAACCACACATTTCTGATGAGAGACACTGTCAAGAGAATAAAAAGACATGCCACAGCCTGGGTGAAAATATTCACAAAAGAGATTTCTAATAAAGGATTACTATCCTAAATGTATAAAGAACTCTTAAAACTCAACAAGAATATGAGCAACCCAATTGAAAAATGAGGCAAAGACATTAATAGACACCTCCCCAAGGAAGATATACAGATGGTAAATAAGCCTATGAACACATGTTCCACATAATATGTCTTCAGGGAAATGCCAAGGAAAATAACAATGAGATACTATATACCTCTTAGAAGGGCCAAAATCCAGAACACTGACACCACCAAATGGTGTGATATGCAGCAGCAGGAACTCTTATTCATTGCTGGTGGTAATGCAAAATGATACAGCCATGTTTAGAAGACATTTTGGTGGTTTCTTACAAAAAGCAACATATTTTTACCATGTGCTCCAGCAATTATACTCCTTGATATTCACTCAGAGAAGGTGAAAACTTAAGTCCACATGAAAACTTGCACATGGTTGTTTATAGCAGCTTTATTTATCATTGCTGAAACTTAGAAGTAACCAAGATGCTCTTCAGTAGATGAATGGATAAACTGTGGTATATCCAGACAATGGAATATTATTCAGTGTTACAAAGAAATGAGCTATCCAGCTGTTAAAAAACATGGAGGAATCTTAAATGCATATTACTAAGTGAAAGAAGCTAATATGCATTGGGGGGGCAGTGAAACCATTATGTATAATATTATAATGGTGGAAGCATGTCATTAAACATTTGTCAAACTCATAAATCATACGGAACTCCCCATGAAGCAATTTAAAAAAAAACCTCATAGAATGTATAATTCCAAGATTGAACCCTAAAATAAACTATGGACTTTGGGCGATAATGATGTGTTAATGCAAGATCATAGATTATAACAAATGTACCACTTTGGTGGGGGATGGTGACAATAGGGGAGGCTGTGACTGTGTTTGGGCAGAGGGTATATGGGAACTCTATTTTCTGTTCAATTTTGCTGTGAACCTACAACTGCTTTAAAAAATAAAGTTTATTTCAAAAAAACCCTTAAAAGTGTTCCAGTTTTTCTGACTGTGATGTGGCTTTTCACCTTGGATACAATATTGGCGTTTTTATTTTCATTGTCATGCTCATGCTTACTGTTACGACTAATAAAATGCAAAGGAAAGAAAGGAAAATCAATTACCCATGACTCTTTCTACCCTAAAGTAGCAGGTATTTTTCTTTTCTTTTCTTTTTTGCTTATTGTTTTCATGTACTACTTGCAAATAGCTTATTTTACACAGTTGATGTCAAGTATAAATTACAATCTATGGACTTTTTTGGCACTTGAAATTGTATTACAAATAGTTGTCTCCTCTTTGTCTTCATAATCATCATTTTGCATAGCTGTGTATTATCCCATTATGTTAATTCACCATAATTTAATAAGCCTTTCCCTATTGTTGAACATTTACTACTCTATTACAGAAAATGCTGTACTGAATAGTCGTTGGGCATATACATTCTTTCTTTTGTTGTATAATTCCTTTGGGAGAAATTTCCAAATGTGGAATTACTATAGCAAAAGTCATGAAAATCTTTGTTTTTTGCTACATATTACCATATTCCTTTCTGATGTAGTCTATACTGAAATAAGTAGAGTGTGAATGCATTAACTACACTTTTTTTGCATTAGATACTATAACCTCTAATGATGATTTATTAGTTATTGTGGAAATGTTTTAAATTGATTTAATCATTTTATTAAAAATATAGTTTTAATAATAACATCTATATAGGAATGTCAGTATTACCATATTTCCTGATAGTAATCCTACACTAGTTTATGTCTGAACATCAGCCTTACAAAGGAGAAGAAATAAATATTGAGACAAGTTGATTAATGATTGGCAATTACACCTTATATACAAAAGTACCTGGTTTTGAAAATTTGAAAATAGTACTACTTTTGAAATTGTTTATTTATTTTTATTTTTATTTTTATTTTCTGAGAGAACATGCATGTGTGCACAAATGGGGGAGGGGCAGAGGGAGAGAGAATCTTAAGCAGGCTCTACACCTAGCACAGAGCCCAATGGGGGGCTTGATACCACAACCATGAGATCATGACCTGAGTGGAAATCAAGAGTTGCACGCTGAACTGACTGAGCCAAGTAGGTGTCCTTGAAGTAATTTAAACACTTTGGTAACTGTTAGAATAACAGATCTGTTTAGGAGAACTTTTCATAAATATTACAAACTTTAAGACAATCTCTGTTTAATCAAGTAAATTACAAATCCACAAATTTGAATTTAAAATTACTAAGTGTGACAGATGAGGACAGTAGCAGACCTTCACCTTTTCTTAATCATGGATTCTACTTTTTCATTGTTCCAATGTAGACATGGTTTTGAGAATGCAGATTGAACAGACTGAAGCAACACCGGATACATTCAGTATTTAAAGTTCAGTCAAATACCAAGGGCCCAGAGGTTTTTTCCTGCACTAAAATAGCAAATCTTACTAGTTAGAAAACCAGAAGAAAATAGAGTACCTCACCATCTAACCCACACAATTGCTTCAATTACTTGATGTTTCCAGGGAAAGCACTGTCTTTCACAGTGGTTTTATAGATTAAATGACTCTAAAGTCCATTTTTTACTATGCTTGATACTACTGAGTTGAAAAAAACTCATTTGGTCAACATTAAATTAATATATTTCCACCCATGTACGAAATTCATTTTTTTAATTTATTTAAATTCAAGTGAGTTGACATATAGTGTAATAATAGTTTCAGGAGTAGAATTTAGTGATTCATCACTTAAATATAACACCCAGGACTCATTCCAACAAGTGCCCTCATTAATTTCCATCACCCATTTAGCTCATCCCCAAACCCAACACCCTTCTAGCAACCCACAGTTTGTTCTCTGTCTTTAAGAGTCTGTTACGGTTTGCCTTCATCTCTGTTTTTATCTTATTTTTCCTTCCCTTCCTCTATGTTCATCTGTTTTGTTTCTTAAATTTCACATATGAGTGAAATCATATATTTGTCTTTATCTGACTTATTTCGTTTAGCATAGTACATTCTAGTTCCATCCATGTTGTTGCAAATAGCAAGATTTCATTATTTTTGACTGCCAAGTAATATTCCAGTGTGTGTGTGTGTGTGTGTGTGTGTGTGTGTGTGTGTGTGTGTGCATGTGCACACACACACACACACACACACAAACACACACTTTCTTTACTCATTCATCAGTTGATGGACATTTAGGGCTCCTTCCATAATTTGGCTACTGTTGATGGCACTGCTATAAAAATTGGGGTGCATGTGCCTCTTCAAATAAGCATTTTTGTATTCTCCTTTGGATAAATACCTCATAGTGCAATTGCAGGGTCATAGGGTAGTTCTATTTTTAATTTTTTGAGGAACCTTATACTATTTTCCAGAGTGGCTGCACCAGTTTGCATTCCCACCAGCAGTGCAAAAGTGTTCTCCTTTCTCTGATTCCTTGCCAACATCTGTTGTTTCCTGAGTTGTTCATTTCAGCCATTCTGACAGGTGTGAGGTGGTAAGTCATCGTGGTGTTGATCTGTATTTCTCTGATGATGAGTAATGTTGCGCATCTTTTCATGTGTCTGTTAGTCATCTGGATGTCTTTGGAAAAGTGTCTCTTCATGTCTTCTGCCCATTTCTTCATTGGATTTTTGTGGGGGTGGGGCTGAGTTTGACAATTTCTTTATATATGTTGGATACTAACCCCTTACCTGATATGTCATTTGCAAATATCTTCTCCCATTTTACAGATTGCCTTTATTTTTGTCAATTGTTTCCTTCACTGTGCAGAAGCTTTTTATCTTGATGAGATCCCAATAGTTCATGTTTGCTTTTGTTTCCCTTGCCTCCAGAGACATGGCTAGTAAGAATTTGCTGCAACTGAGGTCAAAGAGGTTGCTTCCAGTTTTCTCCTATAGTATTATGATGATTTCCTATCTTAAATTTAGCTCTTTCACCCATTTTGAATTTATTTTTTGTGTATGGTATAAGAAAGTGGTCCAGATTCATTCCTCTGCATGTCACTGTCCAGTTTTCCCAACACCATTTGCTGAAGAGACCGTCTTTTTTCCATTGGATATTATTTCCTGCTTTGTCAAAGATGAGTTGGCCATACATTTGTGGGTCTATTTCTGGGTTCTCTGCTCTGTTCCATTGATCTATGTGTCTGTTTTTGTGCCAGTACCATACTGTCTTGATGATTATAGTTTTGTAATACAGCTTGAAGTCTGGAATTGTGATGCCTCTGGTTTTGGTTTTCTTTTTCAACATTACTTTGGCTATGTGAGGGTCTTTTCTGGATCCATACAAATCTTAGAATTATTTGCTCTAGTTCTGTGAAAGATGCTGGTGTTATTTTAATAGGGATTGCATTGAATGTGTAGATTGTTTGTGGTAGTATAGACATTTTTACAATATTTGTTCTTTGAATCCATGAGCATGGAATGTTTTTCCATTACTTGTATCTTCTTCAATTTCTTTCTATAGTTTTCAGTGTACAGATCTTTTACAACTCTTTGGTTAGGGTTATTCTTGGGTATTTTATGGTTTTTGGTGCAATTGTAAATGGGATCAATTCCTTGATTTCTCTTCCTACTGCTTCATTATAGGTATATAGAAATGCAACCGATTTCTATACTGTGACATTGGTGATTTCATGGATCAGTTCTAGAAGTTTTTTGGTGGATCTTGGGTTTTCCATGTAGAGTATAATGTCATCTGCAAAGAGTGAAAGTTTGACTTCTTCCTTGCCAAAGGCTTCCTTTTCCTTGAAAGCCTTTTCTTTCTCTTTTCTGATTGCTGAGGCTAGGCCTTTCAGTACGATGTTGAACAACAGTGGTGAGAGTGGACATCTCTGTCATGTTCCTGACTTTAGGTGGAAAGCTCTCATTTTTTCCCCTTGAGGATGATGTTAGCGGTGGGTCTTTTGTATATGGCCTTTATGATCTTGAGGTATGTTCCTTCTATCTCAACTTTCTTGAGGGTTTCTATCAGGAAAAGATGCTGTATGTTGTCAAATCCTTTTTCTACATCTATTGAGAGGAATATGCCATTCTTATCTTTTCTTTTATTAATGTGATGTATCATGTTGATTGATTTGCAGATATTGAACCACCCCTGTTGCCCAGGAATAAATGCCACTTGAGCATGGTGAATAATTCTTTTGATGTGTTGTTGAGTTCAGTTTGATAGTATCTGGTTGAGAGTTTTGCATTCATGTTCATTAGGGCGACTGGTCTGTAATCCTCCTTTTTAGTAGGATCTTTGTTTGGTTTTGGAATCAAGGTAATGCCTGCCTCATAGAATGAGTATGGGAATTTTCCTTCCATTTCTGTTTTTTGGAACAGCTTCAAAAGAATAGGTATTAACTCTTCTTTAAATGTTTGATAGAATATCCCTGGGAATCCATCAGCCCTGGAGTCTTGTTTGTTGGGAGATTTTTGATTACTGATTCAATTTATTTACTGGTTATGGGTCTGTTCAAAATTTCTATTTCTTCGTGTTTCAATTTTGGTAGCTTGCAAGTTTCAGAAATGTATCCGTTTCTTTCAGATTGCCCAATTTGTTGGCATATAGTTGCTCATAATACTCTCTTATTATTGTTTGTATTACGGCAGTGTTGGTTATGATCTCTACTCTTTCATTCATTATTTTATTTATTTATTTATTTATTTATTGATTATTTTATTTATTTGGGTCCTTTGTCTTTTTGATAAATATGGCTAGATCCTAGTTTCTTTGATCCATTATACTGTTGTTTTTTTAAATTTCAATATCATTGATTTCTAATCTTTATTATTTACCATCTTCTGCTGGTTTTGGGCTGTATTTGCTATTCTTTTTCCAGCTCCTTTAGGTATAAGGTTATGTTGTGTATTTGAGACATTGCTTCCTTCTTCAGGAAAGCCTGGATTGCTACATACTTTCCTCTTATGACCGCTTTTGCTGCATCCAAAAAGGTTCGGACTGTCGTGCTTTCATTTTCTTTGAATTCCATGAACTTTTTAATTTCCTCTTTAATTTCTTGGTTAAACCATTTATTCTTTAGTAGGATGTTCTTTAATATCCAAGTATTTGTGTTCTTTCTAAATTTTTTCTTGTGATTGATTTTAAGTTTCATAGCATTGTGGTCAAATATATGCATGGTATGATTTTGATCTTTTTCTATTTATTGAGGGCTGATTTGTGACCCAGTATGTGGTCTATTCTGGCGAATGTTCCATGTGTACTCAAGAAGAATAAGTATTCTGCTGCTTTAGGGTGAAATGTTCTCAATATATCTGTTAAGTCCATCTTTACCAGTGTGTCATCCAAAGCCATTGTTTCCTTGCTGATTTTCTGCTTAGATGATCTATCCATTGCTGCAAGTGGGGTGTGAAAGCCCCCCACTATTATTGTATTATTATCAATTAGTTTCTTTATGTTTGTGATTAAGTGATTTATATATTTGGGTGTTTTTGAGTTGGGGGCACAAATATTTACAACCGTTAGATCTTGGTAGATAGACCCCTTAATTATGATATAGTGCCCATGTTCATCTCTTGTTACAGTTTTTGTTTTAGAATCTAGTTTGTATTATATAAGTATGGCTACTCTGACTTTCTTTTGATGTCCATTAGCGTGATAGACTGTTCTCCATCCCCTTACTTTCAATCTGCAGGTGTCTTTAGGTCTAAAATGAATCTCTTATAGGTAGCATATAGATGTTTTCTTTTGTTTTGTTTTTTATCCATTCTGATACCCTATATCTTTTGATTGGAACATTTAGTCCATTTACATTCAGAATTATTAATGAAAGATATGAATTCAGTGCCATTGTGTTGGTATTTCTGGTGATGTTCTCTGTTCCTTTTTGGTCTTTGTTGCTTTGGTCTTTTTGTTTTCTTTTGTTTTTTCTCCATTCAAAGAGTCCCGGTTAAAATTTCTTGCAGGCTGTTTTAGTGGCCACAAACTCCTTTAGTTTTTGTTTGGGAAACTATCTCTCCTTCTATTCTGAATGAGAGCTTTACTGGATAAAGAATTCTTGGCTGCTTATTTTTTCAATTCAGCACATTGAATATATCCTGCCACTTCTTTCTGGCCTACCGAGATTCTGTGGACAGATCCACTGATCTGTCTTCCCTTGTGGGTTAAGGAGGGTTTTTTTTGCCTTGATGTTTTCATAATTCTTTCCTTGTCTGTGTGTTGTGTGAATTTGACTATGCTATGCCTTGGTGATGGTCAGTTTGTTGAACCTAATGGAAGTTTACTATACTTCTTGAATTTTGACATCTGTGTTCTTCTCCAGATTAGGGAAGTTTTTCAGATATAACTTGCTCACATAAACCTTCTTTCATTTGGGAAATTTCTAAATATAGTCTCCAAGTAAATGCTCAGAAACATTGGTCTGGCCTGTACCTTTCTAACAAATGTATGGATTTCATAAAAAATTAAATTGGAATTTCTTTTCACTGTCTAAGATTTAGTTGGTGGTTGCCTTAAGGCATCAGCAATTTATAAGTTGTTTTAGATGTTGTTGTTGTTTTTTTTTTTCCTGGACTAAGCAGTATTAAATTTCTATAGAGATATTGCTCTGAGATTGGTAGGTGAAACTGACTTTGTGGTGACACAAATAGGAAAATTCAACTATTTTACTCTTCGTAGGGTTACCAATGTCCACAGTGAATATTTGTGTAGGAAAGCACAAATATATGAAATCGATTAACACATTTTCCCAGGGAAATCAGGTTTTTGCATAGATAATTTATACTTAAGGATTCAGAAAACTTATTAAGATAAATCATCAGGGAGAAAGATTATCTACTGTGTCCAAAGTAGTAAGTATGTTTTATCAACATATATTTGACCAGCAGCAAGTCTAGAATTAAAGATAAAACTATTAACTTAAAACTGAAATGAGTTTTTTATTTCAATTTCATACGTAAAATCACATTAAAAAGCACAATACATATGTGTACTACATATGGTATTGCAAATTGGAAACCATTTTGGAAACAGACACATTATGCCAAAAATATGTGATATCTTTTTGTAGAGGAAATTTCCTTTACTCTTTTAAGTCTTTGATAATAAAATTGGACAGTTCATTTTAATTTGGCCAAACTACTAGAGTAAAACTGTTTAAAATGTTTGTTACATTTATATCATATATTGATGGTTTAAAAAAAGGCTAGTTGTTTTATTTTTTTTTCTTGCCTCTATAGTGTTCTTTTCATGGAAACATTGAATACAATTATTTTGGTCAAACCCAGTTATCTACACATACACATGCAAACATACACACATTTTTAAAATATTTAAATAAGATTGTTAATTATTTTGTGATAGGTGTTTGGTAAGAAAGTTATACTTTTTTACTCTTCCTATTTATTACTATAGTGAAGAAATACTGGCATTCATAAATGTGCTTGTTAAGCCAGGATTCATTGCAAATAGAGTGAGTTATTGATTTTAATGATTTAAAGGGTTCAATCTCTAGCACAGGGATTTCTTTCCCATGTGAACATATCCACGTTCGTGATCTTAAACTTTTTGTCATCAGCTAACACTGTGCTCTGATATGTGGATAATTTTGTAGCTTGGGGAAGCACTTGGGCAAAATGAAATATATAGTGTAGAGATCAATGCTCCAGTTCTGTCTCTACTTTGAGTAATTTCCTCCTCCTCCTCCTCTTCTTCCGTTTGGTAATCAGGTAACTAAAGAATGATGATTTACTCTCTCTTGTTTCAAATTCTTGTTTCACTATGTATTAATTACTTAAGTTAAGTTAATTAATTACTTAAGTCAGCATTCTTGAATCTCCATTTCATCAATAGTAAAATAGAGATGTTAATAATACCTATTATGTATTAAATGATATTAATAATAGTTCACTGCTTGTTGAAATTTTTAAATGAATTAATGAATGTGATATGTTTAGAGGTAGTACCTCAAATATAGCAAGCTCTCTATGAGTGTTACTTATTATCACTGTCACTATAATTAATAATTTAATATTACTCAAATAGTAACATTTTCTTTCCACAAAAAAACACAGTATCTGGCTTACTTCCTGGTCTTTCCTTCTTCCCTCTCCTGAACTCTGCATTGTGTTAGAAGCTGTAAGTGTACTTAACAGAAAAATATCATTTTGGAGTTGAATAGAAAATATTATTCAAGTATGAAACAAGGGATTGAGGTTACAGCTGAAGATAAATCTTTAAAATGTTTTGAAAATTAACTCTGATGATCAAAAGAATGCAGTATTTCCATGTGAGGTTAAACAAATGAACTAGATCTTAAATATTTTAAAATGAATTCTTAAAGAAGACATGATCTAAGACCATATATTATGGGTTTAGCTTTTCTTCAGTAGGGCTGAGTTTGAACCTATCTTCAGACTTAAGAATAAGATTCATCACTTTTCTTTAAAGGAGTCAGCTTTAAAGTTAAGATGGAAGGGTCAGGCTTTCAAATCAGACAATCCCTGATCAAAGCTGTTATGCCAGAGCTGGTGCTCAGTAATTGAGTGACTCTGAGAAAATTACTGAACTTTCGGGTGCCTTGGATTTACAAAAGATGAAATATAAATGGCAAATGCCTTTTTGAAATAATGCTAATACTAAATTCTTGTAATAATATATATAAAATAAATAACAGGAAATATATAATCATATATAAATATATAATTATATTAAATATAAATATATAAATTATATATATTATCCACATATAATATATATAAATATATAAGAATTAGGGAAGGCATATAATAAGGCTTATCTTCTAAATCTAATTCATTAATAAATGTTTTATGGAGTGCATTATGAAGCCATTAGTTTTCTTTATAGAAAGCAACTCTGGAAGGGGATGGTTGACAGCATACATAGAAAAATGCATAGAAAAATTTTACATAGAAAAATACAGTATACAAAGACAAACTTTATCATTTAAGGTTTTAAGTCTGAGAGATTTGTAACTGCTTCCTGGAATTCTGTATTGAGAAAGATATTGAAAATATGTTCAGAATCAACATAAGTGTAGACCATAATCAATTATTCCCCCAAATCAAATATTTTTAAAACACCCCAGTACTGGGCTGACCTGCTAAGCTGCTCTATTTGAATATAATCATTACAGCATAAGTAGTACAAAAACAAAGAAAATTATACCTAGGTGCATCAAAGACAAACCACTAAAAAGCAAAGACAAACACAAGATTTAGATTGTATACATAGAGAGATAATAAATAGGACTTTAATTTCTCAGTGGAAACAACAGTTCAGAAGACAGAATTTTATATCCTATGAAATATCTTTTAAGAACAAAGGTAAAATAAAGACATTTTTAGATAAATTAAAACTAACAGAATGTCGCCAGCAGACCTATATTACAAGAAATGTTAAAGTTTTTCAGGCCACAGAGAAATTATACCAGATAGAAATTTGCTCTTCAGGAAAGACTAGTACCAGGAATGATAAATATATGGGCTAAAATAAAAGATTAGTTTATTAGTTTATTTATTTATAATACATATGATCATTAAAACAACATTGTAACATGCTGCATGGTTAGTAACATATGTAGATGTAATACACATGGAAAACACAGCTCAACGTGGGTAATTTCAAGGTTCTTACATTTTATATTAAGAGTATGTGAACTCTAATTACTTTGGGAGACATTACAGAAAGAAACCTCTAAATATTAATACCAAGAGATAGAGCAAAGAGTCAAAATATAAATTAAAAGAGAATGTTAAAAAAATTCAATGAACATGAAGAAAGGTAAAAAACGAGCAACAGAGGGACAAGAAACAGAGATTATAAATAGAAAATAATTAACAGAATGGGGTAAACATAATCATATCTATAATTACATAAATTTACCCATATATATAATTACATAAATGTAAATCAACTAATTACTATAACTAATATGCATATATAAGTGAAAAGGAAAAAAATCTCAGCAAGACCTAAATATATGCTGTTTTGAAGTGATGCATTATTTAATGGGGGACATGTGTGGCTCAGCTGGTTAAGTGTCCAACTCTTGGTTTCAGCTTGGGTCATGATATCACAGTTGGTAAGTTCAAGTCCCGCATTGGGCTCTATACTGGCAGTGTGCAGCCTGGTTGGGATTCTCTCTCTCTTCTTCTCTCTCTCTCTCTGTCCACCCCCCACACTCATGCTCACTCTCTCTCTCTCTCCTTCTCAAAATAAATAAACTTAAAAAAAGGAAGTGATGCACTTAAAATATAAAGACACACAGAGAATGAATTAAAAGGATGCAAAAAGAAATACCAAGTAAATAATAGGATAATATCAGATGATGAAGATAAAATCTATTACCTGAGATTAAAAGAGATATTTCAAAATGATAAATGGATTAAATCTGCAGAAAATCATTAAAAAATGTGTCTGCTTCTAATAGCAGAGTTTCAAAATATACAAAGTAAAAATTGACAGATATAAAGAGAAAAATAAATAAATCCAAACATATATTTTGGGATATTGATACCACTCTTTCAGTAATTGATAGAACACCCAGACAAAATATCAGTAAAGACGTAGAACATCTTTAGCCATCTTGACCAAATTGACTATAGAACACTACATTTAACAGTTGCCAAATGCACATTTTTAAGAAGGCCACAGTGTATGTTCAACAAGATAGGACATATGCTAAGCCATAAACACAATCTCAGTAAGTTACGAAAGATTGAAATCTGGGAGAATTTATCTGTGATCACAATGGACTTAAAATTAAAATCAGTAACAATGTTTTATCTAGAACAATCTTTTCCCAAACATTTGGAAATTTGAAAAATTCAAGAAAAGCCTTGGTAAAAGGAGAAATCAAAAAGGTAATTTTTTGAACGATAATGAAAATATAACCATTTGTAAGATTCAGCTAAATCAGTGCTTGGAAGGAAATTTTTATCTTTCATAGTTTATAATAGAAAAGAAGGAAGATATAAAGTAAGTAATTAAAGCAGGGCCTGATAAACAGCTGGTGGGTCAAATCCTGGTAGATACTTTTTTATGGCCCATCAAATAGAATTGTTTTATATTTTTAAATGGATACATTTTATACAGTCAGATATGTTTATATAGAATATCTTCAATATGCATATGTATAAAAATACATGTCTATAGAATATCCTCAATCTGCAAAGCTCAAACTATTTACCCTTTGGCTCTTTACCAAAAAAGTTTACTTACTCAACCCTGACCAAAAGTTCTATTTTAAGAAACTAGAAAAAGAAAGGCTAAGTAACCCAAAGTAGAACAGAAATAATAAACATGAGAACAGACATCTGTGAAATATAAAACAGTACAGACAACGCAGTATTTGGCTCTTTGAAAAGATCAACAAAATTCATAAGGCTTTACTCAGATTGATCAAGAAAAATGAGAAAGTGCAGAAATTGCCAATATGAGACATTAAACAGTGGATATTAGCAGAGATCTAATAGATACTAAAAGATTCAAAAGGTAATCTTATGAACAACTTTATGCTAACAAATTTAACAATTAAGGTAAACCAAACGAATACCTTGTAAGGCACAACTTATCATAATTGACACAAGATGGATTAGAAAAACTAAATGGCTCTGCATCTATTAAAATAGTGGCACTTGTAACTAAACAAAGGGCACATACACAGAGAGTGGTGTGCGGGGAGAGGGGAAGGAGGCGGGGAGAAAGGGGAGAGAGAAAGAAACTCCAGGACTAGATGGAGCTTGCTTCCTTGATGAATTCTTCTGTACCCAAATGGCCCATATCCTGCTGTCTTCACAGAGACCAAAAAGGTAGAAATGAGGCCAGAAGGAAACAGATTTGCACACAAGGGAAGGAAAAAAAAATGACCTTTAAGTGATTTTATTTATATTTAGCTTTACTCCAAGGTTAGTGGTGAGATTATAGATTACCAAGGTAAAAAGCCCATGGGGCCAGCAGGCAACATAGCATGTGTGCATTAAGCTAGATATAAGAACAAAAAACGATGGGAGATTCTAGCAGCCTGGAGAAGGCATTGTCTTCATAACACATTTAAAGTTGCTCTTTGTTTTTGCCTTTTTAGCATAGCTCACTTTGACTGAGTCTGCTTGGCTGTCAGTTTGTTGCCTATAATTTAGTCACATTGTATAAATTTTTGCCTTTTTGAATTGTTCCATTTTATGTATTTATAAATATGCAATAATGCTAATTTCTAAGAGAAGATAAAAGGTTACTGCATCTACATCAAATAAATCTTAGTGAAAAAAACTTGAGCAAAAAGCACATGTGAAAAGTTAAAGAATGAGTCATGGTGCACATAAAAATACAAAGAGCACTGACATATATATTACTGAGCATTTGTTTAACTTTTGACAAGTAACAAAACACAGGGCCACCAGATACATTATTTCATAATCTTGAAAGCAACTCTGAATGAGGCATCGTTATTTATTTATTTATTTTTAATTTTTTTTAAGTTTGTTTATTTTGAGAGACAGAGAGAGCAGAGGAGGGGCAGAGAGAGAGAGGAAGACAGAGAATCTCAGGCAGGCTCTGTGCTGTCAGCATGGAGCCCAATGTAGGGCTTGAATTCAGGAACCATGAGATCATGACCTGAGCTCAAACCAAGAGTCAGATGCTTAACTGGCTGAGCCACCCAGGTACCCCTAATTAATTTATATTTTATATTCTAATTTCTTATGAAAAGAATTTAGAATTGCTAAGATTATATAAATAAAGCAAAATTTAAAAATATTTAAGCAGGAGATGAGACCTTAAGTCTTGGAAATACAATAGATTTGAAGATGAATTTATAATAAGTTTACACACATCTGCTAAAGATGGACATTAATTTTTCTCTAAACTAATGTACCACTATTAATAATACAACTCATAGTGCACATAAGATAAAAACCCATCCTGATGTTTAGGATGAATCTATTTCTGGAAGAAAAACCAAAAATGAATTTCTCTTATGGGTCTCTATAGAGGGCATATGGATAATCTTATAAAAAGTGTTATCAACTGATCAGTGCATGTTGTGATAACCATAATAGGCTTTTTTTTTTTTTAATGAGAGACAGAGAGCACATGGAGAAACCGGCAGAAGAAGAGAGACAGAGAGAGAGAGAGAGAGAGAGAGAGAGAGAGAGAATCTTAATCCATGTTTAGTGTGGAGCCCGATGCAGGGCTCAATCCCACAACCCTGGGATCATGACCTGAGCTGAAATCAAGAGTTAGAGGCTCAACCAACTGAGCCACCCAGGTGCCCCATAACAAGACTTTTTTATGAAGTTCCTTATAATATAAACTGATGTCATGAAGTAACATCACTTTCAGAAGGGACTGAGAGGAGTTTACATATCCCTATTCAGAGAAGTAGAAATGGAAAGAATAGATTAGGCTCTTGCAAAAAGAGGGAACTGACGGGGCGCCTGGGTGGCGCAGTCGGTTAAGCGTCCGACTTCAGCCAGGTCACGATCTCGCGGTCCGTGAGTTCGAGTCCCGCATCAGGCTCTGGGCTGATGGCTCGGAGCCTGGAGCCTGTTTCCGATTCTGTGTCTCCCTCTCTCTCTGCCCCTCCCCCGTTCATGCTCTGTCTCTCTCTGTCTCTCTCTGTCCCAAAAATGAATAAACGTTGGAAAAAAAAATTAAAAAAGCAACACATTATTAAAAAAAAAAAAAAAAGAGGGAACTGAGCTGAGACTTTAATAATCATAACATTTCACTATTATATATAACCTGCAGAAATTCTTTCCAAGTTATCCATTATAATCCACATTTTTCAGGTGATAAAAACTGTATTACAGACAACACTGCTTGACCATAATGATAAATCTAATCATTGGGAGAGCCAAGATTTAAAGGGGGTCTAGCCAGATCCAAAGCACAAATTCTTTCCATTATACCTTGTCCATTAGGTAGATGAGGCAGATACAATTAACTGGATGAAGAATATTGCACCTATTTTATTATTTAATTTTTTTTAAATGTTTATTTATTTTTGAGAGAGAGAGAGAAAGTGAGAGAGACAGAGCACAAATGGGGAAGGAGCAGAGAGAGAGGGAGACACAGAATCTGAAACAGACTCCACACTCTGAGGTGTCAGCACAGAGACCAACATGGGCCCGAACTCACAAACTGTGAGATCATGACCTGAGCTGAAGTTGGACACTTAACAAACTGAGCCACCCAGGTGCCCTTCAACTATTTTATTATTTAAAAGTATAACTATGATTTGAATTCTCAAGGATGAATCATGAGCTGTTTCTCTACACAAAACTCTCAATTCTGAAGTATTAAAAATAATTCTAAAATTGTTTATTTTTATTTTTAGCAGTAGCTTTCAGAGCATTTATATCCCTATAAACATATATTCCTGTAAGTCCTATGTTCAGTGACCGCTGTTAGTCAGGAGGAAGATATTGCACTGAAGCTAACTGTTATCTCCCTTACAGAAGTTCATAATGTTGCAGCCTAATGGCACTAAAGATGAAAGTTTTGTGATCGCAAAGCCTGAGGGTATCAGAAGTGATATATGATACACCAACCTTATTAATACCATATATTTTTTTTAAATTTAGGGTTAAAAAAAACAAGCAAGAGTCTTCCGGCATTTGAAAGCAAATAGGCTTTTATCTATTATTAATTCACATAAGAAAAACAGCTGTGATGGCAAAGGCCAGACACTTATACACAGGCTATAAATATGGATGAATAATTCATTTTTCTATTAATGTTAAATTTATAGTCTAATGATTTCACTCTGTTTTTTCTTTTCCTAGAAGGACATGCACCAAGCAAAATACTGCACTGTCAACAGTCAGAACATGAAGCACTTCAGGAAGCAAAATGAGATTACTATACACATATTTTTCTTATTGGATTGGTCTCCTATTCATAGACTCCATATTATGACTCACTAGAAGGTTCTGGAAAATCATATCTTTTCTAGAGATAACCTTAGGTATGAGGAGGTATTTGCCTTTCCATCAGGCAACACGTGGTTTGAGAGCTGCCAGAAGGCCCCCGTGCCTCATGTTACTGAGTCTGTAATCCAGGGCATTTTCTTCTGAAATCCCTTATTAAAATTCAAATGCATTTTCCCGGCTCTCACTTTCTCACTCCAAGTCGGACAAGAAAACTGATAGTCAAACTTAAAATTTATTTTCTACACTAGGAAGTCCTTCGCTGTTTCTTCTGAGATTATCTAATTTTAAGACTCTGAGAGGGATTCATTCCAATCAAAATGTTATTCTTGAAACTAGTTTTCACTGACCAGCCCCTGTAATCCGGAATGAAAAGGTCCATCAGACGGATGCTATCTCCCGTTGTTGCCCGGTGGATGCATGCCTGTACCAAACACAGAAATGTGTACCTCATACACACTCAGCTTGCTTAAGGCAGATTACACATCATCTGTTGGAGAATTGCCTAACACACCCACAAAATCGAAACCAAGAAATAACAATTACCTCTCAACTGCACAGATGCTCCACACATTTAAATCCATCTTTTCTTCTCCACTCCAAAGTACTTCTGATGCTGAGTATCATAAGTTATATTCATATTACAACATCAATCATTCTGATTCTAATTCTTCATGATACAAACTGGGTAAGTTGGCACAATGGACAGTAGGAATATTTCTGGAATCTATTTTTATATCATAAAGCTAACAGTACCCTAACTATAAGCAGAAATTGTTCTAAATTACATATATAATTGACATACAGTTACATACACAATTGACATACAGTTACATATAATTATATATATAATATGTGGCTCTGAATTACCACATATATACCAACAAACCCAAACTGACTATATCTCTGATTCAAATTCCCTTTAGCCAAAATAAAAAATGTTCTGGTTATTCCAGAGGCCGGAAAGTTGGAATGGAAAGAAATGGCACTTAAATTAGAATACTTATCTGTAGGTATGAGTAGGTTAGAATATCCTACTTTGCAATTTACAAAAAATATGTGATCATATGAACCTAAAGTTAGAGCCCTCCCAAAGGTCCCTTTATTTGAGGGTGCTCGAGGTTAAAGCTTCATTAGCTTTTTAGGAAATAGACACCTGTGTCCTATAATAACATTTCGGATAAAGGGGGGTCAGGAAAGTTTGATGTTGTGTCCCTCAGATGCACAATACAGCAAGGAAAAAGGCGTACCTGCAGTTTTCAAAAAGAATCCCAAATTATTACAAAGGGTGGCTAGATACTAAAAAAACCAGTTAGTATGATGGCAGTGATAATGAAGCTGTTAATGAAATACCTAGAATGGAAAGCTCCATGTCTTTTCTCAAAATATAACTACACTAGAAATCATTAAATTTCTTAAATCAATTTAGTTCATTCAATACTTAATTCATTTTCAGTAAAGTCTCTTTTCAAAAGCATAAAGCCTTTCAAGGAATGATCTACACTATGATTAAATAATGTAAGTATCAGCTTAAGCTTTATATGGCCATCTTTCACATCCTTTTTACAAGGCAGTTTTTATCTATGCTTCTTAATCTCTTAAGAGAAAGTAACTTTTAAAATCATTTCAGTTAATTGTTTAATAAGATATGTAAAATGCTTCTCAAGAATATTGTCTTTTACACAGTTCCATTGTATCAATGCACAATTCACTACTGAAAATATCTCTAATTCCAAAGCTACTGTATATTCATGAGGTTGAATTTGTGTCTAGGAGGAGTGGTGAATGAAAGAATCGGTGAATTAGAGGTTAGGAAGGGACTGGTAAAGTTCATTAACCACACTATTCTGTCTGTAGTCATATTTCACATGATGCCAGATAAAATTCATATGAACCACCTGAAAAGAGGAGTCCATTTACCTTCATAATTTTATAGTGCCTTTTCCTATGTTCCTATTACGTGTCAATTACTAAAGCTCTCAAAAATGAACAGGACTCTACTGGGTTTTCAATTCATTTTGAGCAGTGCCATGTTTTATTCACGATTGTATTCCTTGAGCCTAGAACAGGATCTGATAATCAAATACTCATTACAAGTGTTGCTGGAGTTATATAGAAGCTGGTTTTAGAAGAACTAGATAAAAACTTTTGTCTAGTAAAATTTCTTGATGACAATTGTGGTAGTGGCATGATAGTTTTAAGGATATTGTCAGGAGGGAGCCAATGAGCCATATGAGTAAAATTTTTCTGGGGTAGATGGTGCTTAAACTGAGGAGAAATAATGAAATCAAAGAAGAGAGGACACCCAACATTAAGGCAGGAGAATGGACCTAACAGGAAGGGATAACTAGGGGAATTTGTGTACAGGTAAAAGGAATGGTCCGGGGGGACTCTGAAGAATAAGGAAAAAAACTATATTTTTAAGGGCAGTGTCTAATACAGTGTAGTGCTGCAACTGGGTAGCAGGCATGGGAAGAGAAAGGAAGAAAAGAAATGGAGAATCAATGGAAGAAGAAAATCAGAACAGGAGGCACTAAAAAGAGACAAGGTCCTCCTGCTCCCACAAAATCCTTTGAGGAAGATACTGACTTTCCTTTTTCGTGTAGGATAGGGTTTACACCAACTTAAAATAACAAGAACAGGCTGATTCCAGCAGACTGTTGGATCTGAGGTTATTCCACGTGTTGAAACAGGGGTTAGAAATACTTAGAATTAATTGAACTGAGGACCTTGCTTCTGCCTTGAAAGAGCCTCAAGGCTATTGTCTGAGAGATGCCCATGGGCAGTTTGATAAATTCTGCAGCAGAGGTGTAATCAACATGCACTGAGAACACAGACAGAAGGGTGTTACACTCTACTGCTGCAGAGACACATTAGGAAGAAATACAGATGCGGCAACACAAGGGTGGGGTCAAAGGATATTCCAGAATTTCTTAGGAGAGAAAGTGGGATAAGAAACAGAGGGTGCAAAATCATGGAAATACAAAAGGTGCACTGGGACTGGAGGCAGAGAAAAAACTGAAAAGGAAGACAGGTCCCTGCCCAGAGGGCTGTCCATGCCCTTTGAGGAGGCAGGAACTGGCTTCTGTGTAAACAAGGGAATTCCACTAGAATTTTGTTTTTGTGTTTGTTTTTGTTTTGTTTTGACCATGAAAGTGACATACACATCAATATCTATCTGTTTTGTTTCACTAGCATATTTTTAAGACTTCCCTTAGGGAAAAACAAAACAAAACATTTAGAATATTGGATGACATTAAGTAAGAAGGCAAAGAGTTTGAAAAGATGACTAATGACAACTGTCTGTATTCAGCTAGAAAAATGAAATTCCCCTTATTTCCATTTCTTGCTTATTTTCCTTAAAAGGCACTGGATGCATCTTTTGCAAAGAAAGCATGCTGTCCTCTGACCAAATGTTCATATTTCTTTCCAGGGTTTTACCTGTTTTATATCAATGTCTCATTCACAAAAAGACACAATGACAGATTATTTTCACTTGTCCATCCATTCCTGGTACAGGCAGATCTATATTCCACTCTCTGCTCTAGCAAATGAAATAAAGATGCAGGAAACAGCATCTGAGGAGAACGTTACGGGAAATCTATAATGCTGATAAAACTTACAGGTTTGGCAGAAATCAGACAATTGAGAGTTTTTATTTTGTTATTATTTTCCCTGGCAAAACTTAACTTAGTTATTGCAAAACTAGTAGAAACCTAGTGAATTCAAACAAAGTGAATGAAATGATACAAGTTTTATTGAATTCTGTCTAGCTAGTCAGGTTTCAGAAATACTTTTTTTTTTGTTCTTCTAGGAAGTGATTTTGGAGCACACTGAAAGAGCATACACATCTTTAACATTTTTTTTTTAAAGTAGTACATCACAGATTTTATCTGTGGGTACAAAATCAAATTCATTCTTTATGACTCATCTCCACTACCATCTCTTCTATGATGGTCTACTTGGATCCTACTCTAGTCCATGGAGTTCTATATTGCTGACCTGGTAATCCAGCTTTTATTGACAGGACAGAGACTCTTGGAATTTTTATTGGAAGTTGAAAAGTCTGCTGAGGGGCAACAGAGAATGAAGACACAGAAATTTTGTCTGAGTCACTGTACCTGTTTTAGATAGTAGAAAACAGAGTACATGAGTCTGAATGTGTCATAGCTTGTGTGGATTCATAATGGAAACTCAAGTGAGAGGATTAAAATACCTGAGTGAAAATCACCTAACCTTATAGCTAAAGGAGCTATAAAAAGAACAACAAACAAAACCTAAAACCAACAGAAGGAAAGAAACACTAAAAGAGCAGAAATAAATTATATAGAAACGAAAAAACACAATAGAACAGATCAATGAAACTAGGAGCTGGTTCTTTGGAAAAAAATCAATAAAATTGATACCTCCAGCCAGACTTATCAAGAAAAGGAGAGGACACAAATAAATAAAATCACAAATGAGAGAGGAGAAATTACAACCAACACCACAGAAATACAAATAATTATAAGAGATATTATGAAAAACTATGTGCCAACAAATTGGACAACTGAGAAGAAATGGACACATTCCTAGAAACATATAACTACCAAAACTGCAATAGAAAGAAATTGAAAATTTGAACAGACTAAAAACCAGCAAAGAAATTGAATCAGTAATCAAAAAACTCCCCCAAAACAAAAGCCCAGGACCAGATGGGTTCACGAGAGGTGAATTCTACAAAACTTTTTTCTTTAATTTTTTAAATGTTTTTATTTATTTTTTGAGAGAGAGAGTGAGTGCGAGAGGGGCAGAGAGAGAGAGGGAGACACAGAATCTGAAGCAGGCTCTAGGCTTTGAGCTGTCAGCACAGAGCCCAACGTGAGGCTCTAACTCATGAGCCATGAGATCACAACCTGAACTGAAGTTGGACACTTAACTGACTGAGCCACCAGGCGCCCCTCTATCAAATATTTAAAGAAGAGTTAATACCCATTCTTCTCAAACCATTCCAAATAATAGAAGAGGAAGGAAAACTTCCAAATTCATTCTATGAGGCCAGCACTACCCTGTTGCCCAAACTAGATAAAGACACCACAAAAAAAGAGAACTATAGGCCAACATCTCTAATGAACACAGATGCGAAAAAAAATTCTCAATACTTGCAAAATGAGTTCAACAACACACTAAAAAAAAAAAATCATTCAACACAATCAAGTGAGATTTATTCCCAGGATGCAAGTATGGTTCAATATTTGCAAATCAATCAATGTGATACATCACATCGACAAGAGAAAGGATAATAACCATATGATCATTTCTTTTTTTTAAGCTTTAAAAAATTTTTTTAAGTTTATGTATTTTTTGAAAGAGAGCGAGCAGGGGAGGGACAGAGAGAGAGGGAGAGAGAGAATCCCAAGCAGGCTCTGCACTGTCAGCACAGAGCCTGATGTGGGGCTCAAACTCATGAACCATGAGATCATGACCTGAGATGAAATCAAGAGTCTGACATTTAACCAACTGAGCCACCCAGACACCCCATTATGATCATTTCAATTGACACAGAAAAGGTGCATTTGACAAAGTACAACATCCATTCATGATAAAAGCCCTCAACAATGTAGATTTAGAGGGAACATACCTCAACATAATAAAGGCCATAAATGAAAAGCACACAGCTAATATCATACTTAATGGAGAAACATTGAGAGCTTTTTCTGTAAGGTCAGGAATAAGACAAGGATGTCTACTCTCACCGCTTTTATTCAACATAGTACTGGAAGTCTTAGGCACAGTAATTAGGCAATGAAAAGAAATAAAAGGCATCCAAACTGGTAAGGAAGAAGTAAAAATTTCACTATTTGCAGAAAGCCCAAAAGATTCCATCAAAAATACTGCTAGAAGAATAAATGAATTCAGTAAAGTCACAGGATGCAAAATAAAGGTACATTAATCTCTTGCATTTCTATACACCAATAATGAAACAGCAGAAAGAGAAATTAAGAAATTAATACAATTTACAATTTCACCCCAAATAATAAGATACCTATGAATGAATCTAACCAAAGAGGTGAAAGATCTGTACTCTGAAAACTATAAAACACTGATGAAAGAAACTGAAGATTACACATAGAAATGGAAAAATATTCCATGATCATGGATTGGAAAAACAAATATTATTAAAATGTCTATACTACCCCAAGCAACCTACACATTTAATGCAATCCCTATCAAAATACTAACAGCATTTTTCACAGAGCTAGAAAAAACAATCCTAAAATTTATATGGAACCACAAAAGACCCCAGATAGCCAAAGCGATCTTGAAAAAGAAAAGCAAAGCTGGAGACATCACAATTCCAGACTTTAAGTTATATTGCAAAGCTGTAGTGATCAAACCAGTATGGTACTGACACAAAAACAGCACATAGATCAATGGAACAGAATTAAAAAACCCCAAAATACTAATCAAAACAATATGGTACTGCCACAAAAACAGACAGAAAGATCAATGGAACACAATAGAAAACCCAAAAATGAACCCACAACTATATGGCCAATTAATCTTTGACAAAGCAGGAAAGAATATCCAATGGGAAAAAGACAGTCTCTTCAACAAACGGTGTTTAGAAAACTGGATAACAACATGCAAGAGAAAAAAAAATGGACTATTTACAGCACACACAAAAATAAATTCAAAATGGATTAAAGACCTAAATGTGAGACCTGAAACCATAAGAGTCCTAGAAAAGAATACAGGCAATTACTTCTTTGACATCAGCCATAGCAACTTCTTTCTAGAAGTTTCCCTCATGAGGCAAGGGAAACAAAAGCAAAAATAAACTGCAGACTACATAAAAATAAAAAGCTTCTGCACAGCAAAGGAAACAAATCAACAAAACTAAAACCTATGGAATGAGGGAAGATATTTGGAAATGACATATCTGCTAATATATAAAGAACTTATACAACTCAACACCAAAAACCAAATAATCCAATTTAAAAATGGGCAAAAGATATGCAGACATCTCTCCAAAGAAGACATCCAGATGGCCAACAGACACTGAGAAGATGCTCATCATCACTTATCATCAGGGATATGCAAATCAAAACTACAATGAGACAACACAAGAAACAAAAGGTGTCAGCAAGGATGTGGCAAAACAGGAAGACTTATGCCCTGTTGGTGGGAATGCAAACTGGTGCAGCCAGTGTGGAAAACAGTATGGAGGTTCCTCAAACAGTTAAAAAGAAAACTGCCTTATGATCCAGCAATTGTACTAGTGGGTACTTACCCAAAGAATACAAGAACACTAATTCAAAGGGATACATGCCTTCCAATGTTTATAGCAGCATTATTTACAAAGCCAAGATATGGAAACAGCCCAAGTGTCCAACGATTGATGAATGGATAAAGAAGAAGTGGTATGTGTGTGTTTGTGTGTATATGTATATATATACACACATATATATGTATATATATATATAATATATATGTATATATAATATATATAATATATATGTAAATATATAATATACATATATATGAATATTATATATATAGGAATATTATTCAGCCATGAAAAAGAATGAAATCTTGCCATTTGCAATGATATGGATAGAGCTAGAGAGTATGATGCTAAGTGAAATATGTCGGTCAGAGAAAGACAAGTACTATATGATTTCACTCATATGTGGAATTTAAGGAACAAAACAAATAAGCAAAGGAAAAAAAATTAGAGAGAGAGAGGGGGAAAGAGAGAGAGACAAACCAAGAAATAGATTTTAACTATGCCAAACAAATTGATGGCTACCAGAGCGGAGTGGGGGGAATAAGTGATGGGGATTAAGGAGTACTCTTGTTGTGATAAGCACAGTTTGATGTATGGAAGTGTTGAATTACTAATTTGTACACCTGCAACCAATATAACTCTGTATGTTATACATATACACCTGGAATTACAAACTTAAAAAATAAATAAATAAAATACCTGAATGAGAATATTTAGGGGGAAAATGAAGTTGGAAAATGAGAGCCCAGTATTTAGCAATATTGATACCAACACTCTAATAATAATAATAATAATAATAACAACAACAATAATAAGTTCAGGGGATAAAGCCCATTGTTCAGATATGTGTGTCTACATACAGCGACAAGAGGCTAGGATTGTCCTACAACTGCAGGAAAGGCAGAAGTAAAGCTAGACACTGGGTACAACACTTCGCAAGAAGTTAATGAGGCCAAATAACCCTCTAGATTTCTCCTGTCCTCCTGTTTCTCTATGACAACGTTCTTTCCTGCCACAAATTTGCCTTCACACATGGGAAGCTCTGTGCAGCTGAAATCTTCAGGGCCTCACCACCTATTTCTTGGGAAAAGCTGACATTTGCTTAATCTAATGTCATGTTACAAAATCCAAAAAGAGAGTTAATTTGAGTTAGGTACCCAGCACCAAGCTAATCATGTAGATGGGGATGGGGACAGAGGGAGAAGGGGATGCTTTTAAGAATATGTAACCTTTCAGATCTCATGTTTCGTTCTGGAGGAACAGCATTTCTCTGCAGAAGACAGGTTTCCAAAAGAAAAAGAAAGGATCGACGGGCAAACAGAACCACTCGAGCAAACACATAGCAGGCTGTGGCATCTTTAACATCAACATAGATGCTCTTAACCTCTGTCATTGACTTCCACAGGACAAACATCTAAAACTTGTGTTGGCATCAGCATCAGTGGGTGCCAGCAGACATCAATAATACAGCTCATTCTTTTTGAATCATTATTGACAGGCACAGCATCACAGTGAGCTAGATCAGAGGAGGAGGAAAACAGTACATGCTATTTTAATAAACAAGAAGATTAAAGGGGAAACCCTGAACCACAGTGGGGTGTATTTGAGTGAGGATTAGATTCTTATAGAGCAGAGAGTGATGAAGCCACTATCGTGGTAAGATACCCTTATTTATGATTTAGGTTGCTATGGCCTGGGAAATACAGATTCTGTTTATATTTATAGGCTATATATGAGTGCCTCATCTATCAGATGTGCATCCTAGGACTGTGCACAGATGCCCAGTAGAGGAACTATAGTGCTGGACTGTGGTATGGATTATTTCCACCTCAAAACTGTGTATTTCTTATATACCCGTCTGCTGCACATGCCTTACAAGATCAATTATTCAGTTTTAGAGTGAAGTCACGGACTGAGTCAATTCAAAACACAAGGGCATAACAACACAGGAACAGTGACTAGAGGAACTGGTTAGCTGAATGTGGGTGTCTACAGTGTCATAAAACTCTGGCATAATCCAGCACCTTCGGTGCTGGTGGGAGAAAGCACTCTAGCAGGGGATAAAGGTGGAATCAGTACTTGAGACCTAAGAAATTTATGAGTCCATCTCACCATGACCCAATTTGAGCTGTTGCATTGCACGGTGTGTTAGCACTGCGTGTGGCAAGGCAGAACACACAGTTCTAGAGTACGAGGAAATACTTATCTGGATGTTACTCAGTTTAAAGCACTTAAACTAGAAATTAGGATGAAGGACTGGAGCGTAACTTGAGCCTTATAATTAAAGCAACAAAAGGAAAAGGAGAAAGTTCTGACTTAGAGGGCAAGAAAGATCTCAGAAATGACCTGTGGGGGAGATTAGTCTCAAATTTCATTGTTACTGAGGCTATTTTAAAGAGCAACATGGTAAGCCATCAACCTGGGCTGGCACACTGGATTCTGACTCTCAGGGGGCATTAGATCTAAGCCACAAGAGACCAGACCAAGAAGGTAAGAATGAGAAATTGAGAATGGTGATCTACTTCTTGCATATGTCAGCGTTAGCACAGAAAGTGCAACAGGGAAGAGTTTATAGGCAAGTGGGGGCATTAGCAGACTGAGCTATGGAGAACTAACACAGACACAAAGAGAAACAAGACAAAATCGACACCTTTTGAAATGAAAGGAAGCTGTTGTTTAATGCTTACTCCCTTTCTTAAATTTTTAATTGGTCAATTGAAATAAGTTTAAACATTGCTCAACAACCATTTGGTCTGATTAGATTTTAGAAGAGGAACATTATCTAATTCCATAGGGATATACGTACATGCCATAAGAAGAGATGAATTTTGACCTATGAATCTGTCATAGAAGATGTGAGTTAGGTTCTAGGAGATCAGAGTTTACTTTCCCCTTAGAGTAACAGGTTGCTGGTTCTGTACTGCAGCGTTGTCCTGGAAGCATGAGAGCAGGAGCACTTAGAAACATGTGGTGCCCTTTGTGGGCAGCTCCCCTTGGTATGGTGCAAGAGTTGTATTCAATCAAGCTGTCAGAACAATGACAGCTGTGAGAAGGGGCCCATAAAGCTATTCATCAAGCTCTGAAACAGCTAGCACTTTACTTGTCTGGAGTTATTTACTAGTGGTTGATGATGACACAGTTGAGTGAGGCAGAGGCTTAAGAGGCATCTTGGCTCTCTATTTTGGTGAGAAGGTCATTTTGAAAGGGAGAATTTTAAGGTCTTCAGTATATCCAAGTCAGGCCTTTTATTAATATGGTAAAACATCAATAAAACAGTGCAAAGCATTTTTAGAAGGAGTGTGGGTTTTGATGTTATAAAAACTTGGATTCTGTATCAGTGTTCAATCAGAAAAGCAAAATCACTAGAACATATAAATCATTCTGTTTTTTTTTAAATCATTTAATACCATGAGAAAAACCGGTAAAAGCACATCTTAAACTTTGCTACTAATTAGATGTGTATCTTTGGGTAAAGCACTTAAAATATCCATCCTGACTCATCATCTATAAATACTGCAATTTGACAAGATATTTTTTCATTTTAGTGTTTCTTTTCTAACTATATGTGAGTCTCTCTGTGTATTAATTTTATCTTTCCACTAGGGTTGTGAAATCCCTGTGGGTCAGAAACAATCCTTCTGAATCTCCTATTGAATACAGACTAGCTATCTACTAAAAAAAGAGATCTTTGAATAGAAATTTCTGGAAAAATAATGGATAGATAAATCAACTCTCAGTTATGTAGACTTTAATAAATAGTATTTGATTAGTGCAATGATGTTTAAATACGTTGTTCTAAGTGGCTACAGTATAGGTATCTTCGAGAACTGTGCTTCCATTAGTACGTTTTGAAACAAAAAACTTTCACTTGGAAACTTGAGTTTTAGTCCAAAGCAGTGTGAATTTTCATTTAAATGTATAAAATCTATGACCCAAGCTTCTCAGAGTTTTAATTAGAAAAAAATCTATCATAGCCTTCAAATTTTGTTTCAGCTAGTGAGAATAAAATATTGTGCACTTCTTTTAGCTGATAGCCATCTGCTACAGAAACATTCAAATGTCAGCTCATCAGAATTTAAAAGGACTTCCTGAACAGAAGTTCAATGAAATTTAAGAAACTTTAATGGAACTTCTGTTGCAAAATGAGGCCATCTTGGCTTTAGGCTAATCCCCAAAACACACCTACAAATCCATCTCCCAAAATGTCTGCCACAGAGAAGGAGCTGGATCAGTTTTACAATTTTTATGGCAAAGGTTAAAATAAGTAATTTCCACAACAGCTGTCGACATACAGTCTGTCTTTGGAGGCTGCTTCCCCTGGAGAATTTTGTTTCTTCAAATGTCATAATTAGAATTTCATCTCCAGTGACTACTCAAGGAAATCTGGCAGCAGGAGACAGCATGGGTCACGGTTTAATTACGAATGCATCCTTCCTGTCTGAAGGGCCAGGAGCTTGTTGCTAGTCATGTCACAGGAACCCCTACGCACTGTGAATAATTAAGTGCACTTTTCAGTGGATTGCAGTTGTTCCCTTAAAATTCAGCAAGACTTATCCGAGCATTAACAGATTTCCCTGCTCCCTGTTTCAAAACCCGATGGGGTACAAAGAAGTAGATTTCCAAGCAATTTAGAGCAGTGAGTTGTGTTCACATACTTGCATTTACCTATGACGGATGTGTATCAACAGGAGAGCACTTTAATGTATTCATTTATTCATTTTCTTTCTTTTATCAAACAAAAAATTTATTGAATATCTGCTTTGGTGTTGAGCATTAAACTTACCATTGGGGAAACAAAGTTGAACACTATCTTTTTCCATAATGGAGACATACCTGAAATTGTTAATAAATCACCATTAAGTGAGTGATATAGTAGAGTTATATACATGGTGCTTTGGGGACACCAAGAAAGAAGTAATTAATTCTAGTTGGAGAGATCCGGAAAGACATGACAGGGAGGTGCTCTCTCAGCTGAGCTATAAAGGATAAACAAGAAGGAATTTGATAGATTGATAATGAAGGGAAAGGAATTCTTGATGGAGAAAACTGCAGTAGAAACAAAGATAGTTGGAGGCACTGGTAGTGGGTTCAGTGAAGAGTTAATGCAGAAGAAGTTTGAGTAAGTAGAAGATGGACATACAGCACAAGTTCATTTTAATGCAGCAAACATACAGATATTATGAACAAGATATTTATCTTTACAAAAGGGTTATAGGTATATGACACATATTGATCTCCTCAGCTCTCCAAACAGCTAAACAGGATTTTGGAGTTTCTTTGTCCTTTTATCCCAAATGTCTGAAAAAAATCTATCATTTTCCTTTTTTTTAAATGAAATTTAAAAGATTGGTATATCCATATGATAAAATACTTTTTTGATGAAATACTACTTAATAAAAATAAATGAACTACTGAGACATGCAAGAAAATGAATGAATCTCAAAAGCATTTTGCTAAGTGAAAGAAGCCAGAGAGAAAAACTATATAATGTGTGATTCCATTTATATAAAATTCTAGAACAGGCAACACTGTAGGGATAGAAAGAATATTGGCAGTTTCCAAGAGCCAGGGGTTGGGCAGAAGTTACTGACAAAAAAACAGGATACAAAAGCACTTTTTGGGGTGATGGGAAAGTCTATTTCATGGTTGTGGTGGGGGTTACAAGATGGTAAATAGTTCTCGAACTCATGAAATTATACAGTGAAAATTGGTGAGTTTTATTGTTTGTAAATTATAGCTCAATAAAGTTGATAACAAAGGTGAGGTACATCAGAGAGTGGGTTGGAATGAGTTAACTTCAGGAGTACTAAAGCCCAATAAGCCAGAAGCAATAGCTTTTCTAATAAAAATATCAAGGTTGGAATACCACTGAATGGATCTCCTCAAGCATCTAAAGATGGAGAACATATTAGCTGATATTCAGCCGAATAAGAAATTGTGGGATGTAGGGGTAATTGACTTCAATGTAATTTTTGGACTTTAAATTACAAGTACAGTAATAAGTAATAATTTTATAAAGCACTTGTTATCTGCCAGGGATATTTCTAAAAAGCCTTATAAATAGTAATTCATTTAAGTTTCACAACTCTGTAAGTCTTATCATATTCCCATTTGTCAGATGAAAAACCTGAGGCAAAGGAAAGTTAGTGAACTTTCCCAGGATCACAAACTAAGTAACTTTAAGAACTGAGATTTGAACTCAGATAATCTGGTTTGGAGTCTGTACACTTAACCACAGAGGCATTATATTTGAACTTAAATTTTCCCAGAAATTTAATAATAAGAGGGGCTTATGTTCAACCTTGGTTGCTGTATTTTGATGTTGCTGTATTTTGTTATTAGAGAATGTTAATATTGCCATTTTACATCGCTGCAAGGTGCCTGATTACCCCTATAAGGCAGTGTAGGGAGAAGGGAGTGAACATGTAGCTTCAAATACAGTGTAGCATTGGAATGAATTAATTAAGTAGGCTGTTCTCATCCATTTCAATGCCTTCTAGGGAGCAAAATCTATTCCGACCATCAGAGGTACAAAGGATGCCCACAACAAAAACAATGGTTGATATGGAAGGAGTGGCTACATGAAGATGGAAATGAGGCTGTCCTTTTCCCTCCCAAGGAAGATCACGACATTCTTATATGATCACAGGTGTCATGGATAAACTCAATGGATTTGATGAAGAAGAAGCACTGGAGAGTATTAGGGGGATGCGTTATTATCTACTACACTTGTTTTGCATGCATTGGAACTTACACTGCAGAAGCTCTTCCAGAATAAGGTATCAGATTATCAGGTGACACTGATGGTCCATATTTCCTAACTGAGTGGAGATAATTTGTAAGCACTGGGAATCTGGCCTCTCCATTTTTTTTTTCATTTTACACTAGTACTAGGAAGAAATCCTCAGTAGTTAGGTCTGCCCTGCCCAAAGTTTTCCTCAGTTCAAGTGCCACAAGATCTAGGCTGGGAGGGTCAGCAGAGAGCATGAGCAAACCAATCTCATCATAAACCTCAGTCACAACGTCTTACCTAGCTCTTATCAATAACAAAACTCCTCTGTTGATATCCATAATTCTTAATCTGCATCTATTTCTGAACTGGGTCAGAATGAGATAGCAAAGAAAGGGGTGTTATTAAAGGACCCAAACAACAGCAACAGTGCTGCTGAGTTTCTTTTTTTGATTCATAGTGAAGGCAGAATGAAGGACAATACTGGGAATAAGGGCAACATGGAAATCAAGCAAGACAATATGGGAAAGAAAAATAGAGCAAATCTAAAGTCTTTCCATCTCTCATATAGCCAATCTTCATCCAGGGTACATAACTTTCTTCTGCTCTTCCTCCCACCATGTCTCACCTTCCAACCTACTCCACCACTGCTAAACAACAAGGATGACAACAAGATCTTTGCAGAATTTTTGAGAAAGAGAGAGAGAGAGAGTGGGCATGCATGAGGGAGCGGCAGAAAGGGAGGGAGAGAGAGAATCTTAAGCAGGCTCCATGCCCAGTGTGAAGCCTGACATGGGGCTCAATCTCACAAATGTCAGATCGTGACCTGAGCTGAAATCAAGAGTTGGACGCTTAGTTGACTGAGCCACTCAGGTGCCCCTGCAACAAGATCTTCTGTCTACCAGTAATTTTTCCATAGTTTGTGTTTGTTTTATTAAAGCCTGGTGCCCAAAGACCACCAAGAACACACCTGTAGTCACACAAATGTTAGGTTTCTTAACTTGCTGCAGCAAGGAAAACTGTATCCTATGAGGAAAATAATCTCAGTGAGATGGAATTAGAATCGTCTTATATGGGGTTGGGTTTATACTAGGTGATGTGGGAGTCTGTTTTTTATTGGATTGTTAGAAAATGGAGGCTATTTATTAGCCATACACAAATGGATTAAACACCTAAATGTGAAACCTGAAACCATAAAACTCCTTAAAGAAAACATTGGCAGTTATCTCTTGGACATAAGCTTATCAACATTTTTCTAGATATGTCTCCTTAGGCAAAGGAAGCAAAAGCAAACATAAACTATTGAGACCACACCAAAACAAAAAACTTTTGCACAATGAGGGAAACTTCCAACAAAACAATAAAGCAACCCACTGAATGGGAGAAGATACTTGCAAATGATATATCCAATAAGGGTTAATATCCAAAATACATAAAGAACTTATACAACTCAACACCAAACACCAAATAATCTGATTTAAAAATGGGCAGAGGGGAGCGCCTGGGTGGCTCAGTCAGTTAAACATCTGATTCAGGTCATGATCTCACAATCTTGAGATCAAGCCTCATATCAGGTTCCATGCTAGGCTTAAGATCCTCTCTCTCCCTCTCCCACTGCCCCTCCCCCTGCCTTTCTCTCTCTCACTCACTCAAGGGAAAAAAAAAAAAAAAAAAAGGGCAGGGGACCTGAATAGACACTTTTCTAGAGAAGACATACAGATGGCCAACAGACACATGAAAAGATGTTCAATTTCACTAGTTATTAGGGAAATGAAAATCAAACCACAATGGGATACCACCTTACACCCGTCAGAATAGCTAATATCAAATAGACAAGAAATAAAAAGTGTTGATGAGGATATGGAGAAAAGGGAACCATCTTGCACTGTTGGTGGAAATGTAAATTGATGTAAATTTACATTTACATAATCCAGTAATTTCTCTACTGAGTACTTACTCAAAAGAAACAAAAACACTAATTTGAAAAGACATATGAACCCCTACATTTATTGCAGCATTATCTACAATGGCCAAGATACTGAAGCAACCTAAGTGTCCTCTGATAGGTAAATGGATAAAGATGAACAATGGAATACTACTAAGCCATGAAAAGAATGAGATCTTGACATTTGCGACAACATGGACAGACCTAGAGAGTATTATGCTAAGTGAAATTAGTAAGAGAAAGACAAATAGCATATGATTTCACTTGTATGTGGAATCTGAAAAATAAAACAAATGAATAAACAAAAAAACAACAAAAAACAAACAGAAACAGAATCACAAATACAGAGAACAAAATGGTGGTTGCCAAAGCTGGGAAGGTTGAGTCAAAATAGATGTAGGGGATTAAGTGGTACAAACTTCCAGTTATAAAACAAGTAAGTCATGGGTATAAAAAGTATAGCATGGGGAATATAAATCCATAAATTGTAATAATGTTGTATGGTGACAGATGGTTAACTGTTCTTATCACGGTGAACATAGATTAATATATGGAACTGTTGAATCACTATGTTGTACACCTAGAAGTAATATAACATTGTGTGTCAACTATACTTCAACTTTAGAAAAAAAGAAAACGGAGGCTATGTGGCTACTGAGAACATTAATAATTTTAATTCAGCAGAGGGGAGGGATAAAGCAGGGCTGTCATTGGTAAATGAGCATTAGTCACTCACACTGGCTTTGAGAGAATGTGGTTGCATATTGTCCTTATTTTTGTCTTGTTCCATCAGGGTCACAAAGTAACCTTATCTAATGGTGATAGTTTATGAAATGATTTATATTCAGGAAGCAACACTACAACCAGGCAGCTAACAGTAGTCAACCGTAGGACTGACTACTTTTTTTTTTCCTCCTTTATTCTCAGTTTCTTATATCCATTAACTCACTTCTCTTTTCTGAGGCCACGTTAAAGTTTGTTTTCAAGAACAGAAAAAAAGCAATCTGTGTTAGTTACCACCTTTACTAACCAGGACTGAAATTTAGAGTAGAAATTCTGAGAGAAGTAAAGAGAAAAAAATTACTTTTCAAGAAAATTTTTATGAAAAAGAAATGGAAGTGTACTCATTGTGTGTGTGCATGAGACCAATTTACTGGAAGTACAGATACCATTCATACAAATGTTTATAGCTGCATTACAGTTATAGTCACTAATAAGACCAAATTATTTGAGGTAAGCAAACATGTTAGAAAAGTTTCATGTATAGTTTGGTTATGTTAAGCTGGCTGCAATTATGCTTTTAAAGACATAAAAATAATGCAAGGAAAAAATTATATAAAAGGTGTCAGTAGACTGAGGTATTTTAATTTACTTTTTCATACATGGAATATTAACAGTTGAGGAAAGTATTATATTTTAAGCATAGCATAGTATAACTAAGCCTCAAATGAAAATTGCATTAGGTTTATCTTTAATAGCAAATTGAGAGTGCTGAAGATTGCTTTCTACATGTAACATGAGCCTAATGTAGAATTTTCAGTGATTTACTAATTTTCTTTTAAGAGAAATTTTTTAAAATATAAACTTCTCATTGGCTTTCTGGTTTGAGGTTTTTATTTATCTATTTTTTAAAAGTATATTGTTATAGTTCCTACAGAAATAGTTATGGATGTAATCTGCTTCTTTAAAGTAAACTTTGGCCATTTTCCAGTTTTCTCATTCATTAGCTAATCTATACATGCATGCCTATCTATCCATGAATAGATGTTTCAGGGAAGGAAGCAATGGTGAAGAAACTGCCCAAATTTCACTATGTTTGATTAGGGTGTTTCCTTCCTCCATATATTTCTCAGTCAGAGAGACTCAACTGTCCACTGAACAATGTTGTCCTTATTCCTCATATCACCTCATCTGGAGAAATGAGTTATGGATACCACAATGGAAGAATTGGTAAAAATAGTGGAGAAAAGGAAGGCAATAAGAAGAGAAGGCTAATATCAGAGTCTTTTTCCCTGTTCTACCCAGGCACAATTGTGACTAGAAATTACTTTTGAAATATATAGGCTGAAACCTCTGAACCCTCTTTTCCAGTTGAAATGACAAAATTGGTACACTACTATTAACTGAACTCCAGACTTTATTTGGATTTTACCAGATATTCTATTAATGTCTACTTTATGTTCCAGGATCTAATCTAGGTACCACAATGCATGTTTGCCAGTCTCCTCTGGGAAGGAATTTGTCTTTCCTTGCTTTAATGACTTTCACAATGTTGAGGATTAGTACTAGCACAGTTTTGATCGGTGGTTGCTCTTCCAGGTTGAATCCTGTGTTCCTTTAACATATTCTTTCATTTTTTTGAGCACTTCTGGTACTACAAGATGATCTTCATTCATCTTTTATCTTCCCTGGCCCAGTACTAGAGTGAGCCATTTTCCAAGCAACACTGGTTTCTTTTACTGGAGGATTGTATTTAGAACCCAAAATATGGGCATTGAGGATGCTCTCTGCCATTGGCATCATCTCTAGGCCCTCTCAGTGTATAGAGTTAGCTAATTTTTGTTATTCATTTTGTTTGCTAAAAATTGGAATCACATAATGTTCACATAATCTTGTGTAAACTTTTTCTGTAGCTGTTTTATTTGCTTATTATTAAATATAATGAATTCATATGGTTTAACATTCCAATCTCTTTTCTCAACTACACATATCATTTCCCTTAGAGACAACCAATATTATGAATATCTTATATAACTCCCAGTGATATTCTGTGCATACATATATGTATTCTTCTCCTAATACACTTACATACAGAGGCAGAATACTATATGTATTGTCCTATGCCTTGACTTTTTTCCCAACCAACAATATATGTTAGAGTTTTACAGAACAGTTTATGAAGAACTTCTTCAATCACTTTAATGGCTGCACTGATTATCACTGTATGGATATATGTACTATAATTTATTTGAGTGATCTCTATTAATAAATACTTATGTCGCTTCTATTCTTTTATTATTACAATCAATGCCAAAATATAAAATATTGTACACATGTAATTTCTTATATGCTGAAAAATATACGTAAAATAAAATCTTTAGAAATAGAATTGCTGAGGGGCACCTGGATGGCTCAGTCAGTTGAGTATCCAACTTCCACTCAGGTCATGATCTCAGGGTTTGTGAGTTCGAGCACTGCATCCAGCTGTGTGCTGACAGCTCGGAGCCTGGAGCCTGCTTCGGATTCTGTGTCTCCCTCTCTCTCCGCCCTTCCCCTGCTTATGCTCTGTCACTGTCTCGGTCTCTCAAAAATAAATAAACGTGGGGCGCCTGGGTGGCGCAGTCGGTTAAGCGTCCGACTTCAGCCAGGTCACGATCTCGCGGTCCGTGAGTTCGAGCCCCGCGTCGGGCTCTGGGCTGATGGCTCAGAGCCTGGAGCCTGTTTCCAATTCTGTGTCTCCTTCTCTCTCTGCCCCTCCCCCGTTCATGCTCTGTCTCTCTCTGTCCCAAAAATAAATAAACGTTGAAAAAAAAAAAATAATAAAATAAATAAATAAATAAATAAATAAACGTTAAAAAATTTAAAAAAAAAGAAATAGAATTGCTGGGTCAAATGGCAGGTATACTTAACATATTTATAAATACTATTGTTTTCCACAAATGTTCACCAATTTATATGATTTCAATGATCTTTGGAGAATTTGTTTCTCTACCCTGTCACTGATATATGAGTGTGTTTTTAAACGTTTTTATTTTTGCCAAACTAAAAATAACTGCATCTCAGTGTAGTTCTTATTTGCATTTCTCTTTTTTAATGTTTATTTACTTATTTATTTTGAGAGAGAGAGAGAGAGAGAGACAGAGAGAGAGAGAGAGAGAAAGTGCTGGGAAGGGGCAGAAAGAAAGAGAGAGAGAGAGAGAAAAGGAGAGAAAGAGAATTCCAAGCAGGCTACATGTTGTCAGTGCAGAACCCAACACGGAGCTCGATCTCACAAACTGTGAGATCATGACCTGAGCCAAAACCAAAAGTTGGATGCTTAACCAACTGAGCCACACAGAGGTCCCTGCATTTCTCTTAATATAATAAAGATTTTCATATGTTTAAAATGCATATGTATATTATTCTCCTTAAACTTAGCATATCTTTTGATCTTCCTCTTGTAGGTTGTTTACATCTTGTTGACATGAAGTTCTTTACATAATAGAAAAATTATCCATTGTCTCCAAAAATATTTTCAAATATTTTCCCCAGTTTGTAATTTATGCTTTTGAAGTGCTTATATTGGGCTTTCCAATGGAGTAACTATATATTTTATACAGATCATTGAATTTTTATGTATTCAATTTAATGATTCTGAATTTTATGTCATATTTGCAAAAGTCTTACCATTCTAAGAATACTTTAAAATTTTCCAATGGTTATAGTATTTTCATATTTTTCTTATTGATTTCACGAAATATCATTAATAAGTTTTAAAGTAAAAAAACATGGATTTGATGTTAAAATTATTTTATTTTATGCAGTTTTTCATTATGGGATATATTATACTTTGCTTGAAAAGTATACTTTGCTTGAAAGACACTTAGGCTTTCATTTTTGTTTTGATTGGATTTTTGCAATCAATTTTAAAATCATATAGCATCCCCAAAATATCCCCAATGATATTTTCAAGGGGCATGGATACTATACAAGTTTCCCACTACAGTGTATATACAAACAAATGTATATGTAATCATATTCATTAGAACAAACATATTCATATGAGTCTACTATGTGCCAGGCACTGTGTTGAACTCTAGAAGCACTATACAAAGAAGTATGCTAATACCTTAATTTAAGTATGATATAGAATTAGGTTTGAGCCCATACCTTTCCTCCTCATCCCCCAACAATGAGTGGCTTATGTTTTGCGATTTTTTTTTCTTTTTGAAAGACAGACAGTGCACGTGTGTGAGCAGGGCACGAGCAGAGGGGAAAGAGAAAATCTTAAGCAGGTTCCATGCCCAGTACAGAGCCCAATGCGGGGCTTTATCTCAAGACAATGAAAACAAGAGTCTGACACTTAACCAAATGAGCCAACCAGGCACCCCTGTTTTGTGAATTTTTAAGAAGAACTAAATAGCAAAGTTCTTATACTTGGATCCCAGTCAATGAAGGTGTTGTTTAGAAACTTCTGAGAATATATTCATTTCTTGATTTGTAAGATGTTTTTCCAGAAGCTGGCTATATAAAAAGTGTCAAACACAGTGTGGCCAATTACTAGGCCAACTTTATAGAGCTGACAAAAGATGATAAATGGATTAAAATTGCTTCAAGGTATTAGCACACATATGTAATACACAGCATCAGGCTGACTAAAGGAAGAGGAGTAAAAGTAGGCCTTTTTTAGACAGTCTTTTCATCAGGCGCTTTCTTGCTCACAAGTGCACAATACTCTAGATATATCTTCATTGACCCATGCATCACCATAATTAAAAACATTATGTCTCAAAGGATACTATCAAGAAAGTGAAAAGACAACACATAGACTGAGAGAGATATTTGCAAATTATATGTCTGAAAAGGACTCACATGAAGAACACATAAAGACACTTGGGGCGGCTCTGTTGGTTAAGCATCTGACTCTTGGTTTCAGCTCAGGTCATGACCTCTCGATTCATAAGTTCAAGCCTCACAATAGGCTGTGCGCTGACAGTGCAGAGCCTAATTGGGATTCTCTCTCTCTCTCTCTCTCTCTCTCTCTCTCTCCCTCTTTGCACTTCCTGCTCGCGCTCTCTCTCTCTCTCTCTCTCTCAAAATAAATAAATAAATAAATAAATAACTTAAAAAAAAAAAAAGAATACATAAAGAACAGTTACAATTCCACAATAAAAAGGCAACCTAGTTAAAAAATGGGCAAAGTATTTCAAGACATTTCTCCAAATAAGATCTACAATGGCCACTAAGCACATGAAAAGGTGCTGAACATTATTTTCTGGGAAAAATGCAAATCAAAATCACAATGAGATGTTACTTCACACTCACTACGATGGCTAAAAATTTGTATAAATTCAAAAAGATACAATAACAAGAATTGATGAGATATGGCAAATTGGAACCATCATATATTGCCAGTGGCACTGTAAAATGTTCCAAACACTTTAGAGAATAGTTAGCAGTTCTGCAAAATTTTAAAACTTGTTACCATATGACCCAGAAATTCCACTCCTTGGTATATGCCCAAGAGAACTGAAAATGTATGTCCACATAAAAACTTGTACACAAACATTCATAGCAGCACTATTCATAATAGCCAAAAAGTAGAAACAATTCAAATGCTCATGAGCTGATGCATAGATAAACAAAACCATAGAGGCAAAAGTAGTTTCATGATTGCCATATGCTAGGAGAAGGAAGGAATGAGGAGTATCTGCTAATGGGTATGGTTTTCCTTTTTGGTCATGAAAATTTACTCCTACGCTTCTAAGAGTTAAATAATTTTAGTTCTTATAAGCTTCTGCTTGAGATGGCCATTTAAGCTATATCTTCTTCCCTCTCCCCATCACATTCTATGCTGTATCAACAGGGACTACCTTGATTTTAAGATCCGGTTTCTGAAAATAGGTTGTATGTTAGTATTGGTACAAATGTTTAATTTGGTAAAATTTTTACCTTACTCAAAAGCCATAATTAAACTATTAAAAGTTATAATCAAAGACCCCTTAAAATATATAGGTATGTATATATACATAGGCTTGTGCATGTATATATGTACACACATATATACTGGTCTGTTTTTCTGGAGGACTTTGACTGTTACATTATGTTTTTAGAGAAAAAAAGATTTTAGGGGCGCCTGGGTGTCTCAGTCAGTCAAGCACCTGACTTCGGCTCAGGTCATGATCTCGCGGTCCATGAGTTCGAGCCCCGCGTCGGGCTCTGTGCTGACAGCTCAGAGCCTGGAGCCTGTTTCAGATTCTGTGTCTCCAACTCTCTCTGACCCTCCCCTGTTCATGCTCTGTCTCTTTCTGTCTCAAAAATAAATAAACGTTAAAAAATTTTTTTTAAAAAGAAAAAAAGATTTTTTTTTTCAACGTTTATTTATTTTTGGGACAGAGAGAGACAGAGCATGAAAGGGGGAGGGGCAGAGAGAGAGGGAGACACAGAATCGGAAACAGGCTCCAGGCTCCGAGCCATCAGCCCAGAGCCTGACGCGGGGCTCGAACTCCCGGACCGCGAGATCGTGACCTGGCTGAAGTCGGACGCTTAACAGACTGCGCCACCCAGGCGCCCCAGAAAAAAAGATTTTAAATTATTTTTACTAGGCTTATATTCAATCCACTTAAAAGTCTCTGGTTTCCTGAAATGTGCTTTAACACAATGCTACAACCATTATTAGCATATGTGGAGATTGTTGCCAAGCAAGATTAGCTGGTTGTCCTTGCTTACTCAGGTTTGGCATTAACTTAAAGAATTTACTATGTTTCAGGTACTCATTCTCAGTTCTACTTGATGAGAAAAATCAAACTTGGATTTGAAAAAGTATGGACAGAATTCAGGGAGAAGAACTTACACTAAAACAATACCATCTCACTAGACTTCTGTGTAAACCCAGGACTTTAACAGACAAAGGACTTAAATGGACGGTTGTGTCCTCCATCAGTGCAGTCTCTGGACTGAGAAATCTTCAAAGATGGCCAAGCACAACCCATAATTACTAAGGAAGAAAAGCCAGTTATTTATGATAATATAAATAAATTATATTTAGGAAATTATAGGTGGCTAAGGGCTCTCTCTATCTCATAGTTACAGATAACTGTCTTTCTCCTCACCCACCCACATGCCATTCCTTTTCAGAGCTGATTGAGCACTGTCAACCCTTCCCTCTCACAGATGTTTAATGAGTATTTATGTGCCAGCAATCTTTTAAGTATAGTATCATAGTGAAAAATAGAGGTGTCTGCCCTATTGTAAGTGACAGATAATACATAAACATGAGAAAACATATAATGAAAAGTGATACTAAAATCAGGATGATATGATGTGGTGACTAGAAAGCATTATTATATTGCCTTCCTCATATTGGAAGTCTTAGTTGGGTACAGGTGCAACATACACTGACAATGTCAGTGTTGGTGTAGTTTCTAGGGAAGGCCTCAAGCATTTTCTTTTGCTAAAACACAAATGAAAATAGGGATTAACTCTTATATGTGACAACAAAAAAAAAGGTCTTCCAAATTCAAATGCACTTATTCAGTTGTTTGCTTGCTTATCTATGTATTGTGTGTGTGTGTGTGTGTGTGTGTGTGTGTACGTCTGCATGTTAAAAGCTTTAGCATTAGCAATTTTATACAAAGACTTGTAAGGGTATTAAAATAAATGCTTTTGTGGTAGGATTGTAGATGATGCGAAGCATGTTGTTTTTTCTTCTCCAAACCAACTATGCAGAATGAACATTTGTTTTCTTCAACGCCAATCTGCTTTCCTACTAATGGAATTGCAGTGGCCTTCTCCAGTAATTGTACAGCAGATCAAGAGTACTGAGGGCATTAAACTCCAACAATAAACTATTCTGTCATTATTTATTTTTCTGGTTCTAAGATTGAACTCTCAGTCCAGAGGTAGTAGAACTATCACTGGAACGTGGACTAGCTTCAGACCAAATAGATTTGCTATTATGAAGGTTATCCCATCTCCAAATAGCTGTTCGGCTCTGGAGAAGCTTTCCACATTAAATGGTACATTATCAGTACACAGTAAACTTGGCACAATTCGTGGGGATACAATATATTTTTTGCACAAGGACAGGTAACATGTTTAGTAAGCCTAGAATGCCCACAAGATTTGTGCAAGATGGGTTTACTGGAAGAATCCAGTTACCCCTTTTCTTTGAGGCTCTTTATGAAGACAGCATGAGGACCAAAGTGTAGGTCTGTTTCCTTATCTCTTCTTTAGTGGCCTGTTTTTAAGTTAAATGAAAAAATTTCTTGGCTTCCTCTGCAATATAAATTTTATCAATCGTGGTCACCTGTGTGCCTGATATTGTAAATGAAATAAAGTGTCAGCCATGCTGAAAAAAGAATCATCAAAACAAAAGGTATATTCATACGAAGACTGGTGAGTTATGGCTTAAGGATTTTAGCAACTTAGAAATTTGAACAGCTGTTGTTATTTGCACAAGAATGATTTTCTTCAGATAATTCAGCACACCCTTTATTTCTTAATTCTGTAATTATGACAGCAATAATATCTCCAATGTCTGGATTTACTATAGTGACTATCTTTACCTAGGATTTATTACTATAAATGATTATTGTGATTGCATTGTGGAATGCTGCCCGTGATGTTTTCATTGTAAATATCCTATATTACCTCTTCAGGGAGACGATTTATTTCTTGAAATAATGGATTGGATATGATTAACAATAAATGATAATGCTTGAGAGTAACAGCCCAGAGCATAAGCTACTGTGTGAATGGGTAGAGGGTCCAAAATCTACCCTTGACCTCTATCTTGGGTGATGAAGATTAGGCCACAGAATAGAGCTATAATCAGTCAGGAATAGCAGAGGGATTTGAGGGGGGCTGACAGATGCACCAACAACTAGTGTGTTCTTTGTTTTACTTCTGGATGGCACTGTTCACCCAGGCAGAAAGAGACAGCACTTCAGTAGGAAAAGTAAGGTGAACTCTACCACCCTTCTTTGTCTTTCTGATGATATGTTCTTCTTTTACACATGAGTATCATTTTCTACTCAGCACTATTTTAGCATGTCACAAAAGACTTCATTTAACCTAGGGAAGTCTGTTGTCCTTAGTGGCCTATTTTTATCCATCCAGTAGTATTCATTTATTACATTGTCTTTTGATATATTTGATGGCTTACAAGTCATCAAAATGAACTTGCATTGCCATTGAGTACATAATGCAATCACTATGACCTCCTCATCACTGCCATTTTATAGATTTCTTTTTTTTAATATTTATTTATTTTTGAGAGAGAGAGAGAGAGCACACACAAGTGGGGCAGAGGCAGAGAGAGAGGGAGACAGAAGATCCAAAGCAGGCTTTGTGCTGAGAGTAGACAGTCTGATACAGGGCTTGAACTCACAAACTGTGAGATTATGACCTGAGCTGAAGTCGGACACTTAACCAACTGAGCCACTCAGAAGCCCCTTATAGATTCCTAAAGAAGTTATGGAAAAATCCAGAAGTAGTTGCAAACAGGAGGTAGTGGCAGAGAGTTGAAGACTGAGACAGCATCATGTTCTATATTGGTCGCTTGTTAGATTTCTGGTATTAATGTCCAGGGGGGAATCCCCATGCTAAGGAAAGGAGAAATTTATGCCTGACAGAATGCTTTTATGAATTACAAAGCATTCTTTTACATAAGAATTTTTAAAAAATAAAACTGTTTTCCCAGTACATCAGTTATTTATTTATTTTTATTCATTTGTGTAGTTTTTGTTTTTTTTTTTTAATTGAGGGAAAATTTACCTACAATGAAATGCATAGAACTTAGGTGTGTAAGTCAGTGAGTTTTGACACATCTGTACATTCAAGCGACTGGCATCTCCATAAAAATTTAGAACATTTTCCTCACTCCAGAAATATCCTTCATGCCCTTTTTAGTCAACTCTTCTCCCCATAGCCAACCATGTTTCTAGTTTTTATTATCATATACTAGTTTATCTTGTTCTTGAACCTTATATAAATGGAATCATACAGCATATACTCTTCTGTGCCTTCTTTAACTCAATGTGATATTTCTGAGAAGAATCCATATTGCAGGATGTATCTATAATTCACTTATCTTTATTGCTAATTATTTTTCCATTATATGAATATTCCAAGTTTGATTATCCTATCCTGATGGGAAACATCCTGTGATTTTAATTTTTGGACTATATGAATAAGGCACCTATAAACCTTCATGTACAAGTTACTTCTGTACATATGTATTTTTATTTCTCATGTATACAGAATCTCAAAATATCCAAAATTTCCGGTAAGCAAATCACAATTGAATGAGAGAAGACAATTGACAGACACTAACATCAAGATGAATCAGATGTGGGAATTACTTAATATGGGTTTGGAAGTAGCCATCGTTGAAATGGTTTAAAATTCAGTTTAAAAAATTATCTTGCAACAAATGAAAAAACTGAAAATCTCAGAAAATAAATAGAATTTATAAAAAAGAAAGAAATGGAAATTACAGACCTGAACATTACCGTAATGAAAATAAAACGTCAATGGATGGGTTCCATAGCAGAGTGGAGACGACTTACAAGAAATCACTCAACCACACAGGGTGAATATAGCCCAGATCTTAGGATCTGCGGTTTGCTCTTGGCTGATTCTTATAATTGCTTCCCCAGGCAGAGCTTCACTTTATCAAAAGCCACGAGGTGTTAGAATTTAATTAACCAGCATCTCAGCTGCATTTAGTGTCCACAAATTGGCAAAGTACTTGGTCAGAAAACTCTAACTCCAGTTATCTATTATTTTACCCTCAGTTTTCCCTTGAAGAAAGCCTGTTTCTGATTCAAAATATGTGATCTCTAAGAAGTCACTTTGAGTTAGAATTTCCTTTCAAGTTTAGATAAACAAATCAGTACAAATCATAGACAGGGATTCCCTCATTTCAATACTCAAGGAAAAAGCTATGTGTGGGGAGAGTAACTTTGTATTCTATATTATATGAAAAAAACCCGCTGGCACCAGGAGATACACCTATAAGCCTGCTAACTTCATCTGGTGGTAGGTATAAGACTGCTAGTGTGGGGGAAATACGCCCACTTTCGGTGACTGTATCTGGCATTGAGTGGTGATGAATGTTTGATAGGGCTTATGATTATAACAGGTGCTTGTTAGAGTGCCTGGGGTGGCTCAGTTGGTTAAGCACCGACTTCAGCTCAGGACATGATCTCCTGGTTCAGGAGTTCAAGCCCCACGTGGGGCTCTATGCTGACAGCTCACAGCCTGGAGCCTGCTTCTCTCTGACCGTTCCCCCACTTACACTCTGTCTCTCTCTCAAAAATAAAAAAAACATTAAAAGAAAGTATAATAGGATGCTTGCTCTCTCTCCTTTCTTTTGGAGAGTAGACATTATTTTTAGTTTTATTTTATTTTGAGACAGAGAGAGAGAGAGAGAGAGAGCGCGCACGCAAGGTAGGGGCAGAGAAAGAGAGAGAGAGACCCAAGTAGGTTCCTCACTGTCAGTGCAGAGCCTGAAGCAGGACTCAAACCACCCTCCACCCCAACTATGAGATCATGAGTCGTAAGCTTAACTGACTGAGCCACCCAGGCGCCCCGAGAGTAGACATTAAATTTTAGATGTTGTGTTAGAGACTCGTTCCTGAAGCCACCTTCCGTGCAGAACTATTCCTCAGAAAAGTTTAGTTTGTTCTATGTCAGAGAGTGACTCAAACTGAGTTTTTTCTCCTAATGATGGACTTTATCAGCCAGCACAGGGTTTTGACTTTACCTGAATCTCTAGCTGATATATGGCTTAAAAAATGTGTATGTGTAGAGCCACAATTGAGGATGCTTTATTTTTCCAAGTAGCAGTAACTTTACAATATCTATCTAAACTCCATAAGATGGAATTTGATGTGAGTACTTAGACACTTCTTATGATGTTTTATTTCCTTTGAAGATTTGGAAAGAAACTGACTTTTGAAAAATACTGTTATGAAGAAGGGAGATGGAAAATCATGTGAAAGTGGCCTTATTCTAAAGCTTAAATTTTATTTCTTTGTTCTAAAGATTAATTTTTTCCTAAATGATTATTTTTATTATAATTCTAAAACATCAAAAGCAATTAAACATGCCAATTTAACAGAAATCAATTAATCATATATGTAGTCTACTTTTTATTGATATATTTGTCTATACTAATGTCAATACTACTGTCTACATTTCTGCAGCCTTATAGTAAGTATAGAACTTATATACATTATGAATTTTCATATATATATTCCAGAAATATATATATGTGTTTATTGTTTATTCATTTATTTTGAGAGAAAGAGGGAGAGCGTGGGAAGGGCAGAGAGAGAGAAAGAGAGAATCCCAATCAGGCTCCACGCTGTCAGCACAGAGCCTGACACAGGGCTTGATCCCATGAACCATGAGATCATGACCTGAGCTGAAATCAAGAGTCAGATGCCTAACCAACTGGGTTACCCAGGTGGCCCTAATTCCATATATATTTTAGAATGAACTTGTCAATTTCTTAAAAAAAAAATGTACTGTAATTTTGTTTGGGGCATTTCATTTTGAAATCACTTATTTTTAACAATATTAAGTCCTTCATTCCGTGAGCATGGTACATTTATACATTTTTTTACATTTATGTAACTACATTTATGTCTTATTAAAGTTCTCTCAGAATTTCTGTGGATTCAGTGAATAGGTATTGTGTATCTTTTGTTAGGAGTATCATGTATTTCATGTTTTTAGATGCTGTTATAAATGACTTTGACTTTTTCAATTTTAAATGCTAATTGTTTTAAATGTAGAAATACATTTAATTTTTATTGATTACTATTTTATCCCTTGACTTCTTGAAGTTGACTTATTCTAGTAGGCTTTTAATGTCTATTCCTTAGGATTTTCTGTGTAAATGATCATGACATCTGGTATAAGGATAATTTTACTTCTTCCCAATCTTTATGACTTTTCTTTCTTTTACTTTTCTTATTAGAATAGCTAGGACTAGAAGATATCCTAAATATCCTTTTATTGATCATGGTCTTAGCAGGAAAACATTCAATATTTTATATTAAGTAAATTATAGATGTCAGTTTTCAGATAATGTACTGTTCTTGAATTTCCATTTGGTTATTTTATAGTTTCTATTTCTAATGTGATGTACCCTACCTTTTCAATCATTGCATTCTTTTTCTTTTTAAATATTTGAACATATTTATAAAAGGTACTGCAAAGTTACTTTCTGCTAAATACAACTTCTGGAATCATGATAGGAACAGTTTCTACTGACCAATGTTCTTCACTTTTTTTTTTTTTTGCTTTATTTTTGGTATGTATACTAATTTTTTTTATTAAATACTGGGTGTTAGAAATAATATGTTGCTGTGAGCTTAAATTATGTTGACTTATTTAAATAGGTATTAGATTTCCTGGTAGGGAAATAAATTAGTAATGGATCCTCTTGATCTTGTACGCTTGGATTTATTCCTCATTATGGCAGGTCTGTTTCAGTAATATCCTTAGCTTTCAGGACATTTTTCTAACATACTTTTTTCTAAAATTAAGGACTTATTTTTTTAAACTTTTTTTTTAACCTTTATTTATTTTTGGGAGACAGAGAGGCAGAGCATGAGCAGGGGAGGAGGAGAGAGAGAGAGATACAGAATCTGAAGCAGGCTTGAGGCTCTGAGCTGTTTGTTAGCACAGAGCCCAATGCGGGACTGTAACTCACGAACTGCAAGACCATGACCTGAGCCGAAGTCGTATGCTCAACTGACTGAGCCACCCAGGCACCCCTAAAATTGAGGACTTATTTTTAAAGAATGGCCTTTCTTTAGTCTCAGCTGAAAGCCTGAGTTCCTCAGTGAGGTTATTTCACTATGACTGAACTGTGATTTCAACGTGTCTCAGAACCCACAACTTCTGATATCCCCATTTACCTCACAGCCCCACAACTGTGAATACACGGAGTTCCCTGATAGGTCCCATGAAGCCTAATGATGTGTACAGGCAGGCCAGCCATTGGTCAAGGATATTTCAAAATCACCCATTTTGTCCTCCTTGCAACCCCCATGCAAATCCCTCTTCTGTAGCTTCAAACTCTACCAATTTCAGTTATTTTAATTTCTTTATTTTCAATGAAATACAGGGTTTCAGTTGGACTTGATTCCCTAAGTCATAGTTTGGAAAGTTACCTCACACAGAAGAAGATAAACCTGGGATTGACTTTATACATCTCCCTTCTCTGAAAGACGACTATCCTACCATATCTATTGTCCCATGTTTAAAAACCATTGCCTCATATATTTTGTCCAATTTTATAGTTGTCTGTGGAAGGAGGGTAACAACTGCCAGTTACTCCATCATGGCTAGAAGGAGACTCCCTCTTAACTCCTCTGTTAATTTATTTTTACAGAGTTATATAATGAAAAGTAAAGAGGAGAGAAAGAAATGTAAAGTATTGAACCCTCATGTGTTTAAACAAAAAACAATTAATTGTACTATGAATCACAGCAGCATTACATCATTGTTATATCTTAATAAAGACAGACATTACCCACAGGAATGCTCCAGACTTTTTATCTCTGAGATGTTCTATCTAAGAATCAAGAGATCTAAAAATTCATGAATAGCCCTAGATCTAAAGGAAATTAACCAATGAGTCTCCTTCAGCAAAGTTCTCAAGCGGGTCAAGCGGGCTAAAGTATGATATAAATGTTAAAATGATTCAAAAAATATTACAAATAAATGCTTTTTTTTCTGTAAAACTAATGATCCTCTAGCAGGGTTGGCTGTAAGAAAAAGGAAGAGACAGCAGAGAGTGCATAACACACTATAAATGATTAGATAGTTCTGGGAGTTCTTATAAACAAACAGAGAAAAAAAAAGAAAAAATAGACAAAGAAAGGGAAAAGAAAAAAAAAGGAAAAAGGGAAGAGAGGAAAACCAGAAGAGAGAGGAGAGAAAGAAAGAGATTTTTATAGCCATCTATCTAAACTAGGATTTTGACCCCTCTTTAAAATAATCAATTCTTACCCATATTGTTCCTAAAATTTGGTTACTTGTTATTTCCCATAAACTAGCTTGGATTTTTGCCTAGTCATTAATCTTAGCTCCATAAGTGAAATCTATTGATTCTATTAACCTGCCACATTGGCTACATTTTGCAAATATGGTGCTTTCAAAAGCCTCCCTTCCCAGGAGAACTGGTGACATATCAAAACTGTCCCAAGAGATTTGGATGCTAGTTTATTTTATAGTGACATTTAGCCATTCTGACAAGTGCTTAATTATTATATGTTCCTCCATAAAGGTTGTCTCTGACAATATGTGTAAATCAAATAAATTAAAGCACTATAAGTTATTAGTTTTCCATTCTGTTTGACATCTGTGATATTCGTTAATAAATAATTTAGTACATTTATAGACAATGATGAAGAGAGCATCATCACTGCTGGGATTATTTTCTCCCAAAGGATATACTAGACAGCTGCTTACCTCTAATAAAGTTAAATCTAAGACTGTGAACTTATACTTTGTCCTACAATTGTAATAGTTTGAATATACCATATTAGTTTATAAAACGCACATGCAAAATATATTGCTATGCAGTCTGGTACAGAGGAAGGCCCATTATTGCCATAAGGAGTGACATATTTAAGTCCCAGGCTCTCTTGTGTCTTGTAAATTCTTTCTCCTATGTGGATCTGTTTCCTCATCTATAAAGCCAAAGTTAAATTTAACTAGATAAATTCTAAATGTCTCTGTAATCCTAGATTTCTGAAATTTTGTGTTTTATTAAATCTTTACTAGGAATCTAATGGATAGTGATTTTCTTATCTCGTTAACACTAAGCCTTTCCTACACCCCACCTGTCCTCCATACCTTGAGTATCTGACTCAACTCTACCCTTTACAGTTTATTTACTTATGTTGAGAGAGAAAGAGAGAGAGAGAGAGAGAGAGAGAGAGAGAGAGAGAGAGAGAAAGAGAATCCTAAGCAGGCTCCACACTCAGTGCCAGCTAACAGAGGGCTCAATCCCATGACCCTTGTATCATGACCTGAGTCAAAACCAAGAGTCCAGTGCTTAACTGACTAAGCCACCCAGGTGCCCATGAATCAACTCTATTAATTGTGAAATCATATTGCAGTTACTTGAAGTATATGTAATTTTTAGCATAGAAAATGAAGTCAGGTTGATTCTTATATCATCTAAAAGTGAACTAACTTCCTCTCCAAGAAAACACCAAATGGCAGATGATGCTGGTGGTGTGGATGATTCTGGAGGCCCTGGAATAGGAGGCCCTGGTGGCTTTGATCCTTTGGGGAATAAAGTCCCTAGATACAAGTAAGTGCAAATTTTTGGAACTACTGAATATCACTTACATGAGAACCTAGTCCTTAGCATTTGAGCAATGCTTCAGTCCTCTGAGGGTACACCTTCAGAGTAAAGATTCTCAGGGATAATATATTTTGCCCTCTTTTCAAACTGCTTTTCTACATTACCTTGGATGACCTTTCCTAACACTCTTCAAATGTATGGCTCTACCTTCCTGGCATGTAAGATTTATTTTCTTTATTATTTTGACACATAGATGTTTGAATTTGGGAGGACAAAAGATTTGGAACATTTTGCCGATTCTGAGAAGTCTGAGAAAATATAATTATTGGGATGCTACTAATCATGTAATGTCAAAATAGGAAGTATAATGCCACTCCCCAACTCTCTAGGGAATGGAGGCAGGGGGAGCATATTTGAGAGAAGGGGGTATGTATCTGCTTAAGGGCAGAATGGTGTGTTTCAACTTGCTATGCCACTGTAAGCAAGTTGGTTGATAGCTGAATACAGTTACCATAAAACTCAATCCATTGACACACTTCTGCTCAATTAATAAACCAGAGGGGCAGGGTCTAGAAAAGTGTACCTTCTTTAAATAATGGATATTATGAGGACCAAGAATCACAATTACTGGATATACTATATACCTCACGAGTGGAACTATTATAAGAATACATGAACAGAAGAGGAACAAAGTAGCACTGAGGAATTGGTATCTCTACTCAGAACATTATAATAGCATCCTCTTCACTATTTCATATCTTTTTCCAATAAATAAAAGTATTTCCTAACAAGACAAATCTCCACTATGAATTGTCTCTCAAATACCTCATATCCCTCCCCATCCATACTCCCCTCAAAAGAAAATATATCTGTCCCTATCCCTACCTACCCATATACCCATAGTAGAATAATACTTTTCTTTGAATGGTTTCACAATCTCTTTAATCCAAATTAGTTTTTAATATGATTACCTATGGGAAATCTATTGCTTGTAGAGTATAAACAAATTATTTTCTTTACATATCACATACTTGCTTGTTAAAACATCTATTACAATGAAAGACTACACTACACAAACTATTTTTTTTAATTAAAAATTTTTTTATTAAGTTTATTTATTTTTGACAGAGACAGAGTGTGAGCATGAGCTGGGGAGGGGCAGAGAGAGGAGGAGACACAGAATCTGAAGCAGGCTCCAGGCTCCAAGCTGCCAGCACAGAGCCCGTCACGGGGCTCGAGCTCACGAACCATGAGATCATGACCTGGGCCGAAGTCGGACGCTTAACCGACTGAGCCACCCAGGTGCCCCTCTAATTGTTTATTATTAGAAGAGTAATGACTTAGGATTATTGTTTATCAACTATTTTACACTTCCAACATCTTTAAGTTATCAGAAAGATTAAACTTTGAATTTTAGAGGTACATGTTTGAATACACAATTATGTCAGTTGACTTTATCATAAATTACTTACTGGCCCACAAAAAAATTACTGACCTAAGAGGTAAAAGATCTGTACACTGAAAACTATAGAAAGTAATAGAAAGAAAGAAATTGAAGACACAAATAAATAAAAAACATTCCATGCTCATGGATTAGAAGAACAAATATTGTTAAAATGTCTATACTATCCAAAGTGATCAAAAAGAATGAAATATCCAAAGCAATATACACATTCAATGAAATCCTTATCAAAATAACACCAACATTCTTCACAGGGCTAGATCAAGCAATTCTAAACTTTGTATAACCACCAGAAAAGACCCCAAATAGCCAGTGTAATGTTGAAAAAGAAAACCAAAACTGGAGGCATCACGATTCTGGATTCGAGCTCTATTTCAAAGCTGTAATCAACAAGACAGTAAGGTACTGGCACAAAAACAGACACAGATCAATGGAACAGAACAGAGAACCCAGAAATGGACCCACAAATGTATGGCCAACTCATCTTTGACAAAGCAGGAAAGAATATCCAATGGAAAAAAGACAGTCTCTTCAGCAAATGGTGTTGGGAAAACTGGACAGCAACATGCAGAGGAATGAACCTGGACCACTTTCTTACATCATACAGAAAAATAAATTGAAAATGGGTGAAAGACCTAAATGTAAGATAGAAAATCATCAAAATACTACAGGAGAAAACTGGCAGCAACCTCTTTGACCTTGGTCACAGCAACTTCTTACTAGATGTGTCTCCATATCTAGACAAGGGAAACAAAAGCAAACATGAACTATTGGGACCTCTTCAAAATAAAAAGCTTCTGCACAGTGAAAGAAACAATTGACCAAACTAAATGGCAATAGAAAGAATGGGAGAAGATATTTGCAAATGGCATATCAAGTAAGTATCCAAAATCTATAAAGAACATGTCAAACTCAACTCCCCAAAAACAACCAAGTGAAGAAATGGGCAGAAAACATGAAGAGACACTTTCCAAAGAAGAAATCCAGATGGCTAACAGACACATGAAAAGATACTCAACATCACTAATCAGCAGAGACATACAGATCAAAACCACAAGGAGATCCCACCTCACACCTGTCAGAATGGCTAAAATGGACAACTTAGGAAGCAACAGATGTTGGCAAGGATGTGGAGAAAGGGGAATGCTTTTGCAATATTGGTGGGAATGCAAACCAGTAGAGCCACTCTGGAAAAGAGTATGGAGGTTCCTTGAAAAGTTGAAAATAGAACTTCCCTATGACCCAAAAACTGCACTGCTAGGTATTTATTCAAAGGAGGATACAAAAATGCTGATATGAAGAGGCACATGCACCCCAATGTTGATGGCAGTGCCATCAACAATAGCCAAATTATGGAAAGAGCCCAAATGTCCATCGACTGATGAATGGATAAAGAAGTCATATATATATAATGGAATATTACTCAGTTATCAAAAAGAATGAAATCTTGCCATATGCAACAATATGGATGGAACAAAACAAAATAAGTCAGAGAAAGACAAATTATCATATGATTTCACTCATGTGAAATTAAGAAACAAAACAGATGAACATAGGGGAAGGGAAGGAAAAATAAGATAAAAACAGAGAGGGAGGCAAACCATAAGGGACTCTTAAATACAGAGAACTGAGAGTTGCTGGAGGGGGTTTGGGTGGAGGGAAGGGCTAAATGGGTGATGGGCATTAAGGAGGGCACTTGTTGGCATGAGCACTGGTTTTGTGTAAGTGATGAGTCACTGGGTTATACACCTGAAACAAATACTACACTGTATATTAACTAACTTGAATTTAAATAAATAAATTTTTAAAAAAAGAAAAAAAATTACTGACAATGACTTTCCATTATGCACCTGAATTAATAAGAAAACTTACATCGAAATATTGCTGGTAATTTGTCCTTATTAATAGGAACTACAAAAAAGCCTCCAGAATTTCAGATTGGTTCAAGGGATGTGAAATTCAATATTTAGCTGCCAAGCAGATAGTGTTAATGTATGAAGCTGGCCTTGTGAATTAATGCTGGGTACTTGCAAACTGGAAGTTATGGGCATCACAAGGAGACAGCCACTCTGCAGATACTAAGAATGGTGTCATATCATGCAGAAATGCTATCCCAACATTGTCAGACCTAATTTTTCAAGAGAAACCCAAAATTTCGATTTGAGGAGAAATTTCTATTTTGTAAACATAAGCTTAATTCTTAAAACTGCATGGGCCAAAGACAGTATGTTTTTCAGGTCAAATCAGGCTCTTTGAGATGTTCAGTTCAATGACATCAGACTTGATATCCAATATATCCATCTCATAATTGTAATAGATTTGTAAGTTGCTCAGGATATTAGCACAGGAATTTGGGAAATAATGGAAATGGGAAATAATGTCAAAGTTTGTCTCTATAACTCTTCATAATATATAATATATAATTAATAATATATAACGCTTATTTATGCTTTCATGCACCATCCACCCTCCATCACAAACCTTTAAATTTGGTACCAAGTTTAGCTGGTTTTAGTGCCATTCTCTTTTGAGGTATACTTTGTATAGTTATGTTCTGATTCACTGTTTTGATTTATATTGTAATCTTATGAGATAACTTTACTTCCATGTTCTTGGAGGATGAAATGGAGGAGATCCTACTCATCAACTACAAGTGCAAGAGCTTTCTGGCAATAAAAGCATTGCAAGAGTCATTCAGCTAATATTAATTATGTGAAAAACAAAGTTTTTCAATTTATGTACCAAGAGAGGTTCTATTCTCAAACTTGAAGGATCATTCTCTAACTGGGCTAATTAGTGAGGATATTGTTGCTGATTTCTTCTTCTGAAAAGTACTGAATAAAACTGGCACAAATTTGCAGTCTAGCCACACCATACCTACATGTGCAACAGACAAGGACTCCATGTAATTGTGATAGCAAATGGTCCTAGATTTTCTGTCTATGTAGACCCATAGGAAAAGACTAGAACTCATAGCTGAGATTTTGGGATATTTCCTAATCACATAATCTCTAATCACCACACTGTATATTGGGGGCAATAAATTGGTTTGTTTGTTTGTTTGTTTGTTTGTTTGTTTGTTTGTTTTGAAGGTCCTTTTGATAGAGACATTCTAGGAGGCAGTGGGGGTTAGATTTTCATCCATGTATGTCATGGTGTTTTGTTCCCTTTGCATGTCCTAGTGCCCTTTTCCTGGGAAAGTTAGATTTAATCTCTATTCTGCTGAGTTATGATCACACTGGTTCAAATCTTGGTGACTGATTTATACATGGGTACTAGACCCTCTAGCAGTTATCCCATGACTCCAAAGTCTTCTCCCCTGGTACTGATTTGCTGATTTCCAGTTTAAAGACACTGCCTATCTCTCAGTCGAATACAATTAGCCGTGACTTTGTTTCATCTGCTCTTGCTCCTCAACATCATTATGTTTGATGTTTCTGTTATCTTCCCTGGGTGGTCTGGCTCATTTTTGCTTAGGGAAAACAAGATTCATGAGGTTATATTTAATATTCCAATTGTGCATTAACTTCTTTACATGTCCCTGAGGAGTCAATACCTCCTCCCAGTTCCCTTGTGTACTGAATCCCTTATGCTCCAACTATATATATGTACATATGTTAAGATGGCAAGACAAATACACTCTAAATATTACTGCATTTCCCCCCATAGGGACTTGTAAAATACTACATGTTTCTTATTAAGCCGATTTTCTATTCATTCAAAAATATTTATTTCATGTGCTTACTGCGTATGGTAGGAAAAGAAAAATAAGATTCATTCTTACCTTTAAGTAGTTTATAACCTCATGGTGAGGTATTCATGTTTATGAGAAACTATAATAAAGTTAGACCAAAAAGTGCCTGAAGAAGTATGACAAAAATGCTAGTGGGCACACAGTGATTAATTCTGATTTGGGGAACTGGGAGAAATCTAACAGTTTATTGTGGAAGGAATTTCAACATTAACCTGACAAGATTATTTCTGAAGGGAGTTTTCCTCCTGTATAAACCCTGGAAGTCATGCTTTCCAGAAGTAAACAAGCTGACATCATTAGATATGGAAGATGCCTTCCCTCAATGTTCCCATTAACAGTAACGGACAATTCAAAATCCAATTCTTTCACATTGAGTCATTACTATTAATGAGACAAAACGAAATGACATGCCAGATATTCCTCATGGAAATATAGAAAAGGTGAAAATGAGAAATATGATCTGAGATATTAATTTGTAAGACTGAAAGTAATAAAACAGAGTACATTCTCTATAATTTATCAGAAAACTTAGCTCTTAGATTTTCTATTGTCTCTTTTTCTTGTGAAATTTAGGCTTTCATCTTCTCTCACTTACCATTAAATTCTTCCTCTAAGGTATTCTGATTAGGTAGCTTTAAGGCTACAAGGTATGATGAGATAAAGAAATGATTTTATCTTACTTTATCTTGCATTTATTAATTGTGCTCTCAAGAGGCTCTATTTTAAAATCAGTATAGCTAGAACAATATTAGAAGACAGTTAACATTTTTAGTATATTTATGCTAGAAAACAGTGTGTTTTAAATTTTTGTTTAATGTTTACTTAATTTTGAGAGAGAGACAGAGTGTGAGCAGGGGAGGGACAGAGAGAGGAAGACACAAAATCCGAAGCACACTCCGGGCTCTGAGCTGTCAGCACAGAGCCCGATGGAGGGGGGGGGGCTGGAACCCACAAACTGTGAGATCATGACCTGAGCCCAAGTCGGACGCTTAACCGGCTGAGTCACCCAGGTGCCCCCAAAGCAGTGTGTTTTAGAGTCCACTTGGGCTCCACCGAAATTATTTTCCTCTCAGATCCAGGTGTAGATAAACAATTTTTTCCCCTCCATTATTGCTTTGACCTTTTACTTACTAGTCCGAATATAATCTGGGGTTTGTTGCTACCAAAATGAGCAGGAGGAAAATATAGCTTAACCCTGGCCCACATCCTACTGTGGCCATCAAATATTTTTAGTCTGAAGCCTATGTTCTCTTGGTTGCTTACACTGTAGGAGATTCCTATATCCTCTGGTAAGAATATCAGGTCATTTAGAAGTATTCCTTTTCTACCCAGTACCTCTGGAAAAACACATCCAGAATAGCTAATGTTCTCTTTAAATCCTTGCAACTGTTCTTAACAAGAGCTAATGGAAATTATGTTCATTTAAAAAATACATCTATAGCTAAGATTCATATTACTCTCACTGGTTATTAGTTGTGCTGTATGTTTTCTTTTCCTTTTCTTTTTAAAAAAGTTGTTGCTTCTGGTTCAGTTACCCCTTCTTTTCCCCTTCCTCATCAGATCTCTAATGGACCTCTAACATCTTAAACTCAATGGGCCTTTTGCAAGTCTGATTTAACAGCATCAGTCCTGTTCATGCTCCACCATCTTTATTGTTCCTGGATTTAAGGCTGCTTCCACCTGCAGGAAAACCTTGTATTACTTCTGTGATTAAAGGTATACAAGCATAAAATGGCTTCCTTGATCCTCCTCATTAATTTTTTTTCTTTCAGTAATTTCGGCTCTTATCTTTATAATTTTCATTCCTCCACTTTAATGTGCTGTTCTTTTCTATCTTCTACTGATACTTAGAAAATTTGGGGCACCTGGGTGGCTCAGTCGGTTAAGCACCCAACTCTTGATTACGGCTCAGGTCATGATCTTGTGGTTCTTGAGTTCAGGCTCTGTGCTGATAGCTCTGAGCTTGGAGCCTACTTTCGATTCTGTGCCTCCCTCTCTTTCAGCTCCTCCCCCACTTGCACTCAGTGTCTATCTCTCTCAAAAAGCCAAGAGCACACTGTATACACTGTATGTTAGCTAACCTGACAATAATTTATGTTAAAAAAATAAACTATAGCTATATATTGAAAAAATAAATATTATAAACAAGAAAATTTCTGTTCAGGCTTTGTTCTCTGCTATAAGCACAAATCTAACTACATCCCACATAATTTATTTGCTATATTTTCATCATTGTGTATTTACAAATATTTTCCAATTTCCATTGTGATCTTTTGTTTGTTATATGGGTTAAATATATATGTGTTAAATATGTATGTATTTCTTAACTTAATGTCAATATTTTCCCTGTCTTAGCATCATAGTTTGTATACTTGTTAATTATTTTTTAATGTCTATTTATTTTTGAGAGAGAGAGAGAGACAGAGTGTGAGCCTGGGAGGGGGCAGAGAGAGAGGGAGACACAGAATCTGAAGCAGGCTCCAGGGTCTGAACTGTCAGAACAGAGCCCAACGTGGCGCTCGAACCCACGAACTGTGAGATCATGACCTGAGCTGAAGTCGGACGCTTAACCGACTGAGCCACCCAGGCACCCCAACTTGTTATTTTTAAGGTTACTCTACAGATTACAACATGCATTTCTGATTCATTAAAGTTTAATGTGTATTAACATGTCTACTTTTCCTGACCAAGACTTTCAGAACATTTTAATGCTGTTTGTCTCTCTGACTTAATGCTATTATTATATTTTGCCATATATTTTCATACATTTGAATTATAAACATATATAAACACAAAATTTTTATGACCTTTAAATATTAAATATTTATTTATATTTACATTTATTGTTACTTTATGCTCTTTCTTGCATCTCTAAACTTGCATCTGTGGATCATTACTCTTCTGGCTTTAGAATATCTTTTACCTTCTTTTTAGCACAAATCTGGTTGTGACAAATAATCTGTTTCTCTTTGTCTGAAAACATTTCATTTTGCTTTTGTTTTATTTATTTATTTATTTATTTATTTATTTATTTTTTGCTTTTGTTTTAAAAGGGCATGGTACTTTTGGGGCGCCTGGGTGGCACAGTTAAGCTCCCAACTTTTGATCTGGGCTCAGTCACGGTCTCACAGTTTGTGAGCTCAAGCCCCAAGTCACTGACTATACAGAGCCTGCTTGGGATTCTCTCTATCCCTCTCTCTCTCTGCCCCTCCCCTACTCATGCTCTCTCTCTCTCAAAATAAAATAAACTTAAAAAATAAAGGGCATGTTACTTTCTCTGACTTATTTCACTTAAGACAATACACTCTAGTTCCATCTATGTTGCTGCAAATGGCAAGATTTCATTCTTTTTGATCACTGAGTAATATTCCATTGTACATATATATCACACCTTCTTTATCCATTTGTCAGTTGTTGGACATTTGGGCTCTTTCCATAATTTGGCTATTTTTGATAATGCTGCTACAAACATTGGGGTGCATGCACCCCCTCAAATCAATATTTTTGTATCCTTTGGATAAATACCTATTAGTACCATTGCTGGGTTGTAGGGTAGCTCTATTTTTAATTTTTTGAGGAACCTCCATACTGTTTTCCAGAGTCAGTTGCACCAGTATGCATTCCCACCAACAGTATAAGAGGCTTCCCCTTTCACATATCATATGATTTCACTCATTAGGTGGAATTTAAGAAACATAACAGGTGAACATAGGGGAAGGGAAGGAAAAATAAAATATGATAAAAACAGAGAGGGAGGCAAACCATCTTAAAGAGACTCTTAACTATAGAGAACAAACTGAGGGTTGGTGGAGGGGCAGTGGGTTGGGGGATGGGCTAAATGGGTGATGGTCATTACTGAAGGCACTTGTGAGAAGCAGTGGGTGTTATATGTAAGTGATGAATCACTGAATTCTATTCCTGAAACCAATACTACATGTTAACTAATTTGAATTTAAATAAAAACTTGGAAGAAAAACAAAAACAAAACAAACAAAAAACACAACAGGTTTGCATATTTTATCCTACTATAAAGCTGACACATTCAAGGTCAAAGAGAGCAGACTATGGGAATAAATGTTCGACCACTGCAAAATAATTATATTAAACTAGAAATAGTAAAAGGGTACATTACTAAGTATTCCCCCAAACTCTGGAGATGGTCTTCCAGTGAGTTCTGGGTTCCACTGCCACTCTGGCTGCTTTTAAGATTTTTCTCTTTTACCTCATAGTGCTCCCGGGAATTATGGCTTTATGTAGCTACTCAGTTTTACAAAGTGGTAATTACATCTTTAAATCCTGATTCTCTTCCTTTCTCTATTTTTGGGCATCCAATTCCACAGTACCATGAGAGTAGTCTATTTCTAAATTGAAGCCCTTTGATACCTAAATCCTGAACTCCAATTTTTGTCAACTTAACCTGTCAAAACTCTATTTGGTATTACATGCTTTCAGCTGTCTCCATAAGAGTTTATGCAGCAGATATTAGCCTACACCTGAATCGATAGAATACACCTAGGAAAAAGTAGCCCTGATTTCTGAGCTCACATCTCTTATTTTTTTTTTTCTTGGATGTTGGCCCCTGAATTCTTCACAGTCTTATTAGTTCTCCCGTACTTCCAGATGGATGTTCTTTCCATACTTTTCTGGTTTTTCCAGATAATATCAAAGGAAGGGTTGGGATGAGTTATCTATTTGCCATGATTGGAAACACTCTTTTCAATTGATATATGACATACACTAATCTTGAATGTTAATAATCATGACTTTTTGACACATTTACACCTGTCTAGTCATTATCCAAGGAATATACAGAATATATAGACTATTTCTAGTACTCTATTTCTAACACTCTCTTGCATCTGTCCTGAAGACACCCATCAGATGACTACAACTCTGACATTTATAATCATTAGATAACTTTGCCTCTTTTGAAGTTAATATAAATGGAATGTTACTGACAATACACTTATGTATCTAGCTTTTTTCAAAACATAATATCTATGAACATAATATCTATGTTTTTATATGTAGTAGTCCATTTTTCATATCTGTATAGTATTTTCACTGAATGAATATACCACAATATATCTATTCTTCTTTTCATGGGTATCCAGTTTTAGCTACTTTGAATAAAGTTGCTACGAGCATTTTGTATGTTTTTTGGTGGCCAGATGTACTCTTTTATCTTGTGAATACACCAACAGTGAACCTGCTGAGTTGTAGGGAAGGCAAATATTCAGAGTTAGCAAAAACTGCCAGTTTTTAAAATGGTTTTATCATTTTACATTTTCATGAGCAGTGTCTGGTATTTCTTTCTCATATAGGCTACATTTTATTTTTAAAAAATAATTTTTCACTTTCTTACTGTTCTTCATTTCCTTTGGGTACACTGTCTAACAAAGCTGAATGCGGAATTTATACAATGTTTTTGCCACTCTGTTCAGTTTCCTCCCCTAATAGTAACTTCCAGTCTTTCACTTCACATTTCCTAAGACAAGGGTCAGCTTGGTTCAGCCTCCCTCTTCTCCCACTTTGCCAGAGGGTACTGCTACATTGGACCAAGTGGATTTTCTTTTCTTTTCTTTTCTTTTCTTTTCTTTTCTTGCCTTTTCTTTTCTTTCCTTGCCTTTTCTTTTCTTTTCTTTTCTTTTCTTGCTTTTCTTGGGTTTCAACTTCAACAAATGAGCTCTCAAGCTAAGGGAGAAAGTTTTGTTTACATATATGGTTGCTATTTCAAAGAGTTGGAGGGGGTAGTTGATACTGTTTATTTTGCTGTTTGCCCCCAACATATATCCATTCTTCACAACAGAAGAGAATCAAAAATCTCAGGTTAATATTCTATAGTCAGTTTACCTCCATCTTCTCTTCCCATCTCTATACATCTCTAATTATTACTGATACCAATTTGACTATAATTGTTATAAATAACAATAATAGAGAACACTGTGAATTTTTAATTTTGTTGTGATGAAGAGAATGAAACATTTGTATGTATTTTGGGTGTTTAATGAAGCTGTTTCTCTGTTTGGATAGTCTTGGTACTAGTTTTCTAACATTTTCTACAAATCCCTAAAAAATGTTGATCGATACCTTTCTGGTGAAGGACACATTTCCAGGATTTACAAAGAGATGAAAAACCCCACCTCTGTGAAGCATTGATTTTTACTTTGGCCCATTCATTCCAAATACATCCACCAAGTACGATGTCAGTTTATATATTTCAATATTTAATAGTTTTCTGAAGTCTCTGGTGTGTACACACATTCTATTAAAACCCTGTTGACTATTTACTTTCTCCAATCATTCATATGGGCTTTTTCTTGCCAAATGTTAATGTGACATCTGCTGTACCTAATTCCAGTAAATATCAGGAATTTTTATGCATACAAACGGTTTATCATACATACACCATCAATTTGTTCTGAGACATGTCACTTGTGCAAATAGCCTAGGGGTTTTATTTATTAAGATTTGCATCGAGTGAAAACTAAACACTTTAATTCAAAGATCTTGGATTTTCCATCCAGATGTTTATAATCTCTCATGCTATTTACTGACCTTGCCAAATTAAGGGTGTGAATTAATTAGTTGTATTCATAAATTCATAAAGAGATGGAATTACTATAAAAGGTTGATAATATATGATATCAGATTTTCATAAAATAAGGAGGCAATATAAATTCAATTCGGAAGGAGCAAAACATAATAAAAAAAGTAAGATCCTATTTAAAAGTGGTAATGGACACATAAAACCAACCATGCTTAGTTTAATGAATTTATGTACTTCAATCACATAAACAAAAAATATCCTATTACATAAATATTGGAATTTGATGACAGATTTTTTCTAACAATGTTTTGTTTTCAACTTCAAGGGAAAGTATCTTTTTCTTATTTTCATTCAACTATCTATTCAACTGCTTATTCATCAAGCAAATATTTTTTTTATCACTTCCCTAAACCTCTAGCCTCCTCAAATCAACCTCTCTCCCTCATAGCCTTATGTACCTCTTACTCATAAAAAGTATAACAGCTATAACATTGCATTATTGGTGGGATGATTTGGTAATTTTGTGAATTATAATGAGATTTTTGAACTCTAGGTAAGTAAGGTCTTTATTCCTTTTTGCTCACCATTGTATGTCCAGAGCCTAAAAGAGTGTTTCATAGAGTAAGTGATCAATCAATAAATGTAAGAGGTGCTGTATATTAATTAGAATTTCAAGAAAATCAAGAGATTGTGTTTGCCTAAATGCACAACTGGAATCAGGAATACAAAAGGAAGGGTTACGCATGATACAGATTAGGAGAAAATTCTGTTTTATGACAAATAGTAGAAAGCCCCTTAGGGAGGGGTAGAAGCAGATGATATTATATGGCAGATTTTAATATTAGGTAAAGATTTTCATTTGTAGGACAAATAAAGCCCAAGAAAATTAATTAAAAAAATACTGCAGGACTGAAGTTAACACCATGGTGAACCTCAGAGGGAACTAACTCTTCACGGCTTGATCCAGTGCCCTACATTAGACACGAAGATGTATCCTGTGTTCTCTCCATTCATTTTTGCCACAGGTCCAAGGAGCTTATTCTGGTCGTATTCAGTAACTACTTGTTGCCTAAAATAAAATAGTTCCTTGACATTTTAAATTTGTTCATTGAAAGCCTTGAATTGTTAAAGGAGACCATAGGAGTGTAAGAGTTTTGGTTAGCTCATTTCAACCCTCTCTGTATCTGTTTCATTAAAATAATTCTTATAGAAATTACTCTCCTATTAAAAGCTCTCTTTCTCTTTCTATGTATGTAGGAATACATAATTCCTACATACATGTATACATGTATTTACGTATGTGTGTATATATACAGAGATTTATACACGTATTTTTTTTTAAAAAAGAGTTAACTAGAAGGATGGCTGAAGATGTACAGTAATCTCTCTCTTTCCTGAGGCTCCACTGCAGTGACCACAATGAAAGAATGGGAATCATAAACAACAACAGGGAAGAAGATGGATGAAAAACTGTGGGGATATCTATCTTTATGGCTCCCAGCATACTGAACTCCTTCCTTAAAGTTTGATTATTTCCCACAATTAGAAATCTGTCTTCCTAAGGTAAAATCAGAGATCTTCTATCTCTAGAAAACCTTGCATTCCCTCTATCAGAATCTACATCTTTATTTTTTTCTTCTCATACTTCCCTCCTCCCCACTCCTGTACTGCCTTCTTATTTCCAACCCCAATTCTATTTCTTGCTGACTTATATTTGCTGGAACATTTCCTCCAGTAGAACAGCCTAAGGAAGGGAAGCTTGGGTGAAATTTAGCTTTTTCCTCATTTAAAATTTTTAAAAACTCTATTATAAATATGATGTAAATATAGTTACTCTACTTAAATGTTGGACATTGGCTTTTGATGGAATTTTTCTTATTTTTTAGGTGCATAAGGTTAGCTCACATTGCAGCCTGACTGGATGACTGACAGTATTTCTTATATTTATATAAATTTATATTTTGCTTCATTTACTTATCCTCTCTCTCTGTCTTTCCCACTCTGTCTCTCTCCTGCATGTGTGTGTATGTGTGTGTGTGTGTGTGTGTGTGTGTGTGTGTGTGTGAGGGTGTGTGTGTGAGCATGTGTGTGTGTACCACAGAGTTTATTTGAAGGGAATTTTTAAAGAGTTCTCAATTTTTTCCTTACCCACTGACCTTTCAGGTTTTCTTTTTTGGGGAAAACTGTAGTAATTCACATTTTCCTACCATACTGTCAATTTTCTACAGCTTTTCAACGTTTTGAGGAAAGAATGTCATAGAGTACCATCATAAAAACAAAAGGTCTCATATAATCTTACAGTTATTTTTTATTTGGTAATCCATACTTTCTTTAATTTATTCATTGGATTTTCCAGGTCAAATCTTTCTTTGTGATTCATCTCCCTAAAAACAACAAATAAGATTGTATACTCAGATTTTCTAAATAAAATAGAATTATCAAACACAGATTACTAAGAATAGCTAAGGTTATATACTTTTGCTTCTTATTTTTATATGCTACGGAAAGTTTCTTGGGTCATATTTCTTAAATATGTTCATTGTTTTCCTCTTTAAGAAGGTGTAAGAAGAATGCGTGTGGGTACAAGGTGTGTTCTTTTCATGAGCTTCACACGTCTTAAAATGCTTGTGCTTTATAGTCAATTCTCAATTACCAAGTCCCAATTTTCTCTGTGAAATAAGTCAGTGACTTTGGGTAGAAGTTATACTGAATATAGATAGTTGAGACAAAGAGCATTCATGACAGAGAAATTCAACTGTGCATGCTTTTATTTTATTTATATTTTTTTTCCTAAGGAAAAGAGTGTTTTTCCCTAAAGCAGCAGACTTTTTGGTCTTCAGGCCCCTAAAATTTTTCTTTTATGTGGGATTTAATGTGAATGACCACTATCAAAATTACACCCTCAGAAATTTAAATAAATAAAACTTTAAAATATATATGCTGAATTCATTCGAAAATAGTCAAAGTGAACTCATTTCGTGTTAACAAAGCAACATTTTTATGAAGAAATAACACTTTTCCAAAGCAAAAATATAATTATGATTAGAGTGACATTTTTGCAAATCTCTTAAATGTCTTACTTGATAGATAGCTGGGTTCTTAGGTCAGCTTCTATATTCCATGTTCCAAATATCACATGTTCCACAGCCTCTAGGAAGCTGCACAGTATACTCCCGAGAAGAGAGCAGAAGGCAAATGACACCTTCATGTTACAATGAAAATAGTTTTTTTTAACTGTTTTCTTTTTAATTTTTTAAATGTTTTTATTTATTTTTGAGACAGAGAGAGAGAGAGCATGAGCAGGGGAGGGGCAGAGAGAGAGGAAGACACAGAATCCAAAGCAGGCTCCAGGCTCTGAGCTGTCAGCACAGAGCCCAACGCAGGGCTCGAACTCACAGACTGTGAGATCATGACCTGAGCTGAAGTTGGACGCTTAACCGACTGAGCCACCCAGGCACCCCACAATGAAAATAGTTTTGATCTCAGACCTATTGAGAGAGAATAGCTGTTCTAAAGTGAAATGTCAGTCTGTTCCAGAATACCAAAAAGCACAATGAAGGGCAATATGCAACTGAATTGTATTTTGCCTTGGTTCAGAATACTTGAATTTACAAGTAGGCCACAAAATACATTAAAATTTTAGCAACATTTGCTTAAGTCTTGATGGGCTGGCTTCCTTGGCCTACTAATTGATGCCTTAACCTCTACTATGGATAAGTGTTCTTTTCTCTCTTTTTTTTTTTTTTTAGTTTATTTATTTATTTTGAGAGAGAGAGAAAGCACAAGTCGGGGACAGGCAAAGAGAGAAGAAGAGAGAGAATCACAAGAAGGCTCCACACCGGCAGTGCAGAGCCCGGTGCAGGGCTCAAACCCATGAACCATGAGATAATGACCTGAAGTTGGCACTTAACCAACTGAGCCACCCGGGTGCTCCTAAGGTGTTCACTACCTTCTGTGTAATCTGCTTAGATAGAAGCAGTTCTGCTTCCTAGTAGAATAATTTTCTGTGCTTTATGTTACTGTTGTTATATCCATGATGGTAAAGGACCAGGGAAATAAAACCATCAAGAACTAAGGTTCTTCACTTATGGAAGAGCTGAGATACCTTATAATAGTGTTACCTTGTATATGTATTTTGAAATATTTTATTGTCAACTTGATACAATAGGAAACCAAGTAGTTTCTCAGTCACTTGCCACTCTTAATCAGCCACGTAAACAAATCTGTGAAAGTATTTTTATTTTGCATTCCCAAAATAATACTCTAGATTTTGAAAACAAACAAAACATTTTAGGATTATCTATTACATGCAAAAATAACTTTGCAATTTCTCAGAAAGCTTCTGGAAAATCACAAATATGTGTTTCTTTACTTCAAACAAAAAAGGGAGATGTTAGAAATAATTAGGTTTGTCTCTGAGGATAGTACGTTATAGTGGAGAAGTTTCTACTTGTTCTAGGAAAGAAGAGAAATCTTTGCCAATCCCTTTCCTCTGTGGTCATGTTGTTTCAGAGGATTAGGGATGAAATAGACTATACTTTTTGCTAACCTACCTCCACTATCTTTATTTAGGGATGGTTACTCTAAGGGGATGTTTTTTGAACAACTTTACGATTCACGATACATTTTACATTTTGATGCAACACACACACTCATAAATGCCCACAGCTGAAACAAATATTTTAAGAAATAATACTAACCTATACATTTGAGATGTACTTCTATTCCAGTCCATTCTATATGCTATCCATTTGATTCAATTTAAATTCTTTTTTTTTTCTTAAACAAAAACTGGTTACAAGCCACAAAATTGATTTCACAATCCACTATTGGGTTATGAACTCTAGTTTGAAAAACACTTCACCAAAGAACCTATTTGTTGATAATCTTACCTTTGCCTGCCATGCAAATTTTCATATTTTCTTTGTTTTCTTTTTTAACAATGAAAAGGTGGGGACAGTATATCAGCAACCAGTCAGTGACATCAAGTCATACCTGTGATTTGTCTTTTCTTTTCCCTTACTATAGAGTGATAAAAACAACTACGTGATAAATCATGAGAAACGGCACTGAAAATCTGGATCTAATCTGGACCAACAAATCCAAGGTATTGTTTACTTTTCCTTTTCTTCTGGGCAACTCAGAGTAAAAGGAAGTTATATGCTAACCTAATTTCAGACACTATGCTTCCTTCTCTGGCAAATGAATCCATTAAAATCTAGGAAGTACCTGCTGACCTGTGCACATTGCTATTCAATGCTGACTCAATATTTTCAGGGAGAGAGTGGAATAAAAGCTTGTATTTTAATAATATCTACTAATGTGTCCTAGCAGCTGTTTTATTTTTGCTGACATGGTAGAGAAAACAGTACCTCATCCTTGGAAAGGATAAGTTTCTGCTGGAGGATTGTACAATTCTGAGTGAACCTGAACTTTATGCATTTCTCAGAGCATGCCAAGACCAGCATGAAGTGCTCTCCTTTTCTTTCCTGCTACAGATTTCAGCATCTAGGTCTGTCTTCTTTTTCTTCATTGGTACCCCCACCCACTGTATCATGTGAAATTCCCCAAAGTGGCTGCCTGAAGATTATTAATAATAATCTTTTACGAGAAGACAGGCTGAGCATAACACATTAAAGATAAAAATATGGCAGCATGACAATAATGTGGGGACGTTCAGCAGTTTGTATAGTCATTATCATAGCTCTCTTTTAAAAAATGTGTATTTTTGAGAAAAAGTGAGTGGGGGAGGGGAAGAGAAAGAGAAAGAGACAGAGAATACCAAGCAAGCTTCCCCAGCCTGACATGCACTCAAACTCAAGAACAGTGAGATCATGACCTGAGCTGAAATGAAGAGTCAGATGCTTAACCGACTGAGCCACCTAGACACCCCGATTATTCTAGCTTCCTTAATGGGAATGGGAAGTTTACAAATAGGCTTAAGGTCTTCCTTTCTATTTTGAAGGATAGAATACACCCAACCTTCTCACTTAGATCCTGGCTATTTTCTGGATTGCTCATTCATATTTTATTTATTCATCCTGAAATATCACTTGCAATGGATTCACAGGTTTCATTTTGTATCCATTCAAGTATCCAATTCCATTAAGTAGTTTGTATTTCTGGGGACCACCAGTGTATTTCCCACATGACTGAACCCTATATATATTTTCTATATATTCATGAAATGTCTCATTACTATCTTTACTCACAATCATATATTTATATTATCTTTGTACTTTTGGTAACCACAAAGTTGAAAGCTAGCGATTTCCTCAAATACATTTTTCTTCAAATATGATGTAAGTGTAAAAACAATATATAAGCTCAACAGAAAAGGGGCATTTCTATTTGAGGTTTCCTCAAAAAGAGTTTTGGAGTCTATCACTACACAGCCAGCTCATCCCCAATATGTATCCCTGTGGAACTCCTAAGACTTCACAGCTAACATAAAACCCACAAACTCATACACATGAACACACACATACCAATGTGTCTAAACAAATGTATCCCATTGCTTCTATTTGACATTATAACCTTTTTTTAAAAAAGGAAGGAAAATGAGACACGTTGATTTCTGATCAAATATTTAATCACTATTGCTAAATTGAAAAATTACTATTAAATCACGACTAAATTAAAAGCACATGAATAAAAATCTTATGGATCCACAAGGGACAATGAGCATGGGAGAGAGAGCTGCAGATGAAATACTCCTGCAAATTTTTAGGAGACAAAAACCAGATGGAGAAGTGATAGCTGACCCTGGAAATGAAAGAATGAAAGAAAGAAAGAAAGAAAGAAAGAAAGAAAGAAAGAAAGAAAGAAAGAAAGAAAGAAAAGCTACTGCTTAAGAACCTGAAGAGGCTTTACCTCAGAATGATAGTAAAACTATTAAATGTTCTGTACAGCATGGACTCTCACCAGTAGATTTATTGTTGTATCTTCTGGACTAGGTGAGCAAATACCAACCCGGAAAAAACAATGAAAATAAGCATCATCAATAAGTTCTGTTTATGGCAGCACCCACTGCCTTTGGCAGAGAGGTGTGAAATATGGGCCAGAAAACTGGGGAACCAATTGGAAGTTTGTCTAGAGAGTGGTTACTTAATGTGGCGCTTAGTATGGTATCTATATAGATAGCATTCACTGTGTGCTAAGTATAATTATTGGTGCTTTACAGAAAATATTGTTTTACTTCTATAATAAACCTAAGAGTAGAGTATTAACATTATTCCCTTTACAGATAAGAAAACTGAGGCACAGATAGGTTAACTTGCTTACGGTGGCCCATAGAGTAAGTGGTGGTGCTATGATTCAAACCCAAGCAGTCTGTCTCCATTCTCTTAATGACCGAGACGTTGCCTCCTACTTTTTTTCCTTCAGAGAATTTGAATGGAAAAGGCTATTCCTAAGGGAATTTATGCACAGCGGAAAGTAGAGCCAAAGGAAGGAGCTGAAAACAAATGAATTAAATTAATTTCTTTACTCTGAATTGTGTGGCCTTTCAGACCCACTTTGTTCTCAGGGTAACAGCATATTATCTTCTCCCACCCCAATATGAACACACCTACTGACAGGAGATTGGAGGACATGTGTCCTAAGAAACAAACACCTTAAGAGGAAAGATCTTCACTTGCTGAATTGGGGGTGGGGGTGGGGTCTCATGGTGAAAAATGTCTACTTAATATCTGTTTACCCTAAAGCCCATCAATGAACAAGCCTCACCTTATCAATCTTTATTGGGTTATTCCTAAATTAAAAGGACCAGAAAAGGTTCAGTAAGAATTTGAGGCATAATTACAACATGAAAAAGATACTACCAATCCTACTGATTGTTATAATTACTCAGAGATAGATGAAGCCAGAAACAAAAATCAGTAATATCCTCAAAGTGATGTTGCATCTACAAACACAATCTAAATTATATGACAAAGGTATTGGGAAAAAAAACAACAACACAACAACAAGAAACAGCTCTTGAATACAAAAATGTATGAGAAGTTTTAAGATTTCAACAGATAGACTGAACTATAAATTAAGGTCTCAGAAAGTAGAACACAACAGGAAAGTGATCAAACAGAAGACCAAAACCTAAGAACAACTTTCCTGAACTCTGACTGCTTCCATGTGTTAACCTACATATGCTCTTGGATTTTCTTTGTGGATCAACACATGCATGAAAATAATTTCAGTATAATCTTATGCTTTCTAAATCCTCTTCTCACTTTTGTTTTCTGTTCTATTGCTTAGGCTGAAGCCTAAGTACAATTTTGAATAGTGAGAACAGTAAGATAAACCCTTACCATCTTTCTTATTTTAACAGTAATGTTTTCAAAGTTTCACCACTGTGTTTACTAACATTTGTGATATATTATTTGATTAAAATTAAGAAAATCATGTTATATTCTTACTTTCCAGAAAATTTTATAATAAAAGACTGCTAAATTTTATAAAATGCTGGGAATTTCCTCTTTTAAGTATATTAAGATGGTGAATTATATAAGCAAATTTTCTAATACTGGAAAATTCTTTCAGTCTTGGGATAAGCTCTGCTTATTCATATTCTAAATGTTAGAATTATTTACTTTTATAAATATATTGATGGATTTGGTTTGATATTTACAGTGCTCAATTTTATTTGAGATTTTTCATATTTATTTTGATAAATGAAATTATCTACAAATTTTCTCTAACTTTGCTGTGTTTGTTTGATCTTGTTATCAAATATATGGTAGAATTATGAACTGTGTGGGGTATTACCATTAGTAGTAGTAATAGTAGCAACACAACATAAGATTTACTCTTAGAAATTTTAAGTATACAGTACAGTATGCTGAGCTGTAGGTACTATGCTATAGAGTAGATCTCTAGAATTTATCTTGCACAGCTGAAACTCTGTACTCTTTGACCATTTCCCCTCCCCCTACCCACCCATTCTATTCTCTGCTTCTATGAATCTATTTTAGATTCCACATTTAAGTAAAATCATACAGTATTTGCCTTTCTCTGGCTTATTTCACTTCACTTATGTCCTCCAGGATTATTAATGCTGCTATAAACACATGCTGTAAGCGCATGTGCCCTTTGAACAAGCATTTTTGTATCCTTTAGATAAATACCTAGTGGTGCAATTGCTGGGTTGTAGGGTAGCTCTATTTTTAATTTTTTCGAGGAACCTCCATACTGTTTTCCAGAGTGGCTGCACCAGTTTGCAGTCCCACCTGCAGTGCACAAGTGTTCCCCTTTCTCTGCATCCTTGCATGGCTTAAATTTTTAAATAATTATTAGCGGTTGTTTTCTGGCCTAGAATATGGTCCAACGTGGTGGATATTTCATGTACACTTGAAAACAATACATATTGGCTTTTGTTCAGTGGAGGACTCTATAAATATCAATTATGCCAAATTGGTTGATAGTGTTTTTCAGGTCTTCCATATCCTTATAGATTTTCCATCTGTATTCATTCTATTCATTACTGAGAGGAGCATTGATATCTCCCATCATAATTGTGGATACCTCTACTTCTCCTTTCTATTCCATTAATTTTGTTTCATGTGTTTTATAGTTGTGCTAGTAAATGAATTCACACTTGAGATTAGTATTCTTCTTGTTAAAATGATTCCTTATTTTTTTTTTTTTTTAATTTTTTTTTTTTCAACGTTTATTTATTTTTGGGACAGAGAGAGACAGAGCATGAACGGGGGAGGGGCAGAGAGAGAGGGAGACACAGAATCGGAAACAGGCTCCAGGCTCTGAGCCATCAGCCCAGAGCCCGACGCGGGGCTCGAACTCACGGACCGCAAGATCGTGACCTGGCTGAAGTCGGACGCTTAACCGACTGCGCCACCCAGGCGCCCCAATGATTCCTTATTTTTACATAAATGTTTTCTTTTTTTCCTGGTAATGTTCCTTGTTCTAAAGCCTACTTTGATACTAAGATAGCCACTTTTCCTTCTTTTTATTAAAAAAATTTTTTTAATGTTTTTTTATTTTTGAGAGAGAGAGACAGAGTGCCAGCAGGGGAGGGACAGAGAGATAGAGAGGGAGACACAGAATCCGAAGTAGGTTCCAGGCTCTGAGCTGTCAGCACAGAGCCCAACGCAGGGCTCAAACTAATGAACCGTGAGATCATGACCTGAGCCGAAGTTGGACGCTCAACCGACTGAGCCACCCAGGTGCCCCAGTTCCTTTTGATTAATGTTTACTTAGGATATATTTTTTCATTGTACTTTTAATCTATCACTGTTTCCCTTCAGATGGTATATAGATGTTTTCTAAAAAATTCTACCAACAATCTTTTGTCTTTTTGCCATTATCTTTTGTTTTTTAATTGATATGTTTAGACTATTTATATTCAATGTAATTATTGATATGTTCAGATCAAATCTTACATTTAGTTAGTTGTTTCTATTTGTTCTACGTCTCCTTTTTCTTTTCTCTTTCTCTGCTGGATTTTCAATTAATTAAATATTTTCTGGGATTCTATTTTGTTTCCATTACTGGCTTAATATTTATACTTCTTTAAAAGACTAGGTTTGCAATATTTATCTTTAATCACCATCTACCTTCAAATAATGTTAAACTACTTCGTAAACAGTATAAACCTCATACAACATACTTGTAATTCCTCCTTCCCATCTTATCTTCTCTTATCTACATTTACTTTAACACCTGCTATAAACCCAAGATACACTGGCATTGTTATTGCTTTATACTATTTTAGTAAAAGAGAGAAATATACTTTACATGTATCTTCATTTTACTATTTCTGGAGATATATATGTATACATTTAGATCTTAGCTTATGTGTAATAACATTGTTTCTGCTTAAAGAACTTCCTTTAACATACATTATATTGAAGGTCTGCTAATAATAAAATTTCTTTGCTTTTGTCTAAAAATGTTCTTATTTGACCTCCATTTTTGAATGATACTTCTGCTCTGTATAGGATTCTGGGTTGGCAATTATTTTTCTTCTTTCAAACCTTTAAATATGTCACTCTACTGTCTTCTGGCTTACATAATTTCTAACACAATAAGTCTTATTCTAGTTCTTCTGTATGCAATGTGCCTTTTTCCTTTGGCTGTCTTCAAGATTTTCTCTTTATTTTTTTTCAGCAGTTTAAATATGATAGGTATGTTTTTAATATTTTTTTTAAGTTTTCATTCATTTATTTTGAGAGGTGAGGAGGGGCAGAGAAAGAGGCAGAGAGAGACAGAATTCCAAGCAGGCTCCGCACTGAGAACACAGCTCTGAGAGCAGAGCACTGAGAGCACAGAGCACAGAGCCTGATGTGGGACTTAAACTCGTGAACCATGAGATCATGACCTGAACCAAAACCAAGAGCCAAACACTCAACCAACTGAGCCACCCAGGCACCCCAATAGGTATGTTTTTAGAGGGGAGTATTTGTCCTGTTTGGTGGTTCTCTGACCTTATTGGATCTGTGGTTTAGTTTCTTTATCCATAGTTAAATTTGTTGTTGTTTTCTCTTCCTTTTTTTGAGATTCCAAGTAAATGTTTGCTAAACCATTTGATGTTGTTCCATAGCTCTTGGTTTCTTTGTTTTTGTTTTTTTGTTTTTTTAAATTGCTTAGGCTATATGTCTAATCCACTTATGAACCCATGACATGCATTTTTACCTCTATTATCATGCTTTTTATCTTTAGAATACCCATTTGTTTCTTTCTAATGGAGTCCCTCTCTCTGCTGAAACTTCCCATATATTCATGTAATAACATTTACTTTTTCCAGAAAAAAATTTGCCATATTAATCACAGCTAATTTGAATTTATTCTCTGATAATTCCTGTCTATAACTGGGCCATTTTGGGGAGTCTGGTTCTATTGATGACCCTGCCTTTGACAATGAGCTGTTTTTCTTCTTTTTCTCATGACTTTTATTGAACTCCTATCATTAAGGGCAGAACAAATTCTAAACTACATAGTATTTATGCCTGGAAATGCACATACCTCTTCTTTTGCTAGTGTTTTATATGTGGAGTTAATCTACTCAGAAGTTGAACTGGGTTTTGTTTTGTTTTGTTTAAACTGTTACTATGAATACCTTCAAGCAGCACTGACTTCAATTTCTTAATGCTCTTTCCCAGCATTTGAACTTTAGCAATTTGTTAAATATTTTAGCTGAGGTATTCTTGTCTGCTTGTGTGGCGCTTGACTTGACATCTCCTCCTTGTAGTTTGCTGCAGGGAAGCCACTGCTTTTTGTCTCTTTCGGGGACTTGGATTCTTCCTAGACTTCAGGCCACTAGGCTGTCTTGAGACCTCAGCTGTCTAATGAATTCAAGAATAGTTATTATTTTGTAGATTATCCGGCTTTTTCCTATTGTTAAGGTGAGAACGACACTATTTCTAATTTCCTATATTGTTAAGTGGGTGTGGAACTACTCTATCCGATATCCTCTGAGACCCCTAAACCAAAACCAAAATCAAAACCAGTATTCTTGGTTCAGTTCAGGAGTCAGTGGGCTGAGGTCAACTTGGCTCAGTTAGAGGTAAAGCCATCCCTGCTTCTTTCCAGTTTTCTGTAAGCCTCCATGGAAGAATTTTTACTCTTCCTCCAGGTCATTTTAATGAGATCATTTGTAGTTTCTCATCAGACACTGGGCGTTTTGAATCCTTATCATCTCACAAGGTTAGAATTTCTAACTTCTTTTGCCTACTTCTGAATCTGGAGATTGATGGTTCTTTGGCCTCAACATTGGTTCCACACCTATCTAAAATAGCCAGTGAAATAGTACCTCTGGGGAAGCACAATGTTCTAAGTAAAGAAAACCATCTTGGTTTTGGAAGACCCGGATTCACAGTCTGTCTCCACTAGTGGCAAGATGTAGAAAGTACTTTCTTCACATAATTTGAAATAATGGACATGCATGTTAGTTGGCTGGCTTTAAATCAGTCTTGAAAGTTAAGGATGATGCTTTTGACACGTTATACAGTATCTGTGAGTCAACAAGGATTAAAGATAAACTAGATGTAATCAAATAAATAGTATTTCAAAACAATATTCCCATTTACTTACAAAACCTTTTGATCTCCCCTCAAAGTCTTGAAAATCATTTGGATTAGTATCTTCATTTTAACAAAGAGGCTATTGAGAAAGAATAATAAGTGACAACTACTAAGAGAAAGACCTGGGGTACAAACACAAGTGTTTCCGACTCTCCTTCCATGTGTTTCTTCTATTCTGCACTGATGTCTCCTTAAAAGAGTTACCATATATTGGTATACAGAATATGGCCTCACTTAGATAGCTCCAGGAGGAACAGGAAACCCCTTCAATCACTACAAAATAATTCAGTGCTTTCTGACATACTGTAAGAGATTTTCTCTCCTGATTGTTTAGCTTAAAATTTGCTGAATTGACAGAGGAATGATGGAAATAGCTGATATGAATGCTTTTAAAAAATGGATGGTGAAAAAAGGAAAGTGGAAGTGTTGGCTGACTGTAGCAAGAGAATAGAACCCAGGAATGCTGGCTAAAAAAAAATCGATTATCCCAGCAGGGTTACCGAAGCTGAACATACAAAGGGCAAGTTGATAATGAGAGCCTGCTGCTTTGGATAACACTGACATCTGAGGGTTTACAGTTACCCATAAGCAGTATGTAATCCTATATTCCGTCTCAAGGAATAAGCCTCGCATGTCTCCTTGCTATATCTTCAGGAAGCAGGACTTGAGGAGCATTGGCAAAATAGGCTTGTTTTTCAACAGCTTTTTTTTTTTAATTTTTTTTAACGTTTATTTATTTTTGAGACAGAGAGAGACAGAGCATGAATGGGGGAGGGTCACAGAGAGAGGGAGACACAGAATCTGAAACAGGCTCCAGGCTCTGAGCTGTCAGCACAGAGCCCGACGCGGGGCTTGAACCCACGGACCGTGAGATCATGACCTGAGCCGAAGTCGGACGCTTAACCGACCGAGCCACCCAGGCACCCCTCAGCAGCTTTAATTTCACTCCCCAACTTCTTAGAAAGTGTAAATTTCTGCAGAGTACTACTGCGCCCATTTTGTTTCTGCCAGCTCTTTCTCACTGGATTCCCTCCATTTTCCTGGTCACTTCCCACATTTACTCACAAGGCCTGAAGCAACTTAAAAGCAATGGGTCAAGCCTCGGTGAGCAAAAGGAGATGTATTTCCCTAAAAACTTCATTCTATAAACATCTTACCCTTTGAGAAAAACTATGTTGTTGTTGGAAATATGTATTTTAACTTGAGTTTCTGGTTTGCTAGCCTTCTTTCTAAATAATTCATTATAAATTATAAGATTTTTTTTAATAAGTTAGGTATCAATGTATATTTAACTTTCTTGGTCGTAGGAAAAAAAAATCAAGAGCAAAGTGTATCAGTACCGAAATGCTAAGAGTTTGAGGAATTAAAAAAAATAATCTTGTGTTTAGAGTTTCAAAGTCTTTTCACATGTTATCTTATTTTAACATATGTGGGGATTGATGAAGTTCATTTCAGCAACCTGTTTTTCAAACAACTAATTATTGTACAAGTGGAATAAAATCCCTTTCTCTAGTCTTATGTTCTATTGGGCCCAGATAGTTCTTATTTCTAATTCCTTGACCTAATTTTACTCTATAACAAGAGAGAATCTTATTTCTTCATTTTAAATTTAAGGCTAGTATTATATGGAAGCAAATCAGGTCAAATAGAAGAAGAAAAATAATTCAGTAATGTGACTCAAAAGATGCCTATATATAAAAAAAATTTGAGTTTAAATAAACCATTCCTCCCAGTCCCATATAATCACAGATGATTTGTCCCCACGTGTATAAAACTAGACATTTCATAAAGGTGACTGCATCTTCCACATTTGTTCTGTTCAAGTACAGGGTATTATTTACAATTTTTTAGAAGGTACTTATATAAGACATTCAGGCTCAGCAATCTAGGTTTTTGATTTATCTGAAAGGCAACAACAGGTAGTTAAATTGGTTTTTCCTTGGGCATGCTTTACCTCCTACCAGTCCACTCAGGTTAGAAATAATAGCTTTATGTAGCTCTCAGAACTTGGGTCAGACTCTTCTGACACTTTGCGTATAGATGTGCCCAAAGGCATACGGTCCCACATGTGAAGTCCACTATAATACATTATGATAATAGCAAAAGTTGTATCCACACCTTCACTTTTCTAGCAGGAAGCATTTATATTTGCGCATAATATTCTCATGAGGTTTGATAGGGAACATGATGAGAATACCTTTCTACATTTTTATTAATGACTTCACTCTTCAGAATATCTGAAAGCAAGAAGTTCAAGCTTTTCTGACCTAAAGCAGCAGCACAGCACACCAGCTAAGGTAACAGCTTTCAGTAAGGGATGAAACCTCAGAGACATCTTTGATGTCAGCTTATTCACTCAGGTACAGATAATATTGCTCATGGCACTCTTCGTATCTTAGGTTATATTATCGAGGCCCACAGTTCATACTGCAAAAAATGATTTGCTAAAATATCTTTGATCATTTTTTACATATTTCCAGTTTTGAAGAAATGCTTTTCTTCCATCATTTGTCCTAGTTTTAGATAAAGATCTTACCGCTCGATTCATTAATGATTTCTCAAGTTACTTGTTAACTTTGGGAAGCTTTCAATGCCATTACTTCAGAAAGCCTTGGGGATTTCAGTTTCCTAAACAAGAAGAAAATATTCCATTTTGTCACTGAAGATTTTTATTACTTTAAATCTCTATTATCCATGAAGAGGTGATCCAAAAATTTACACAAGAAACCACAGCTGTTCTTGCACTTGCACCCCATGCCTGACTCTTGTATTTAGGTTAGCTGAATGCTGCAGCAAGCACAATGGGAGGGAGTAAATGGTGTGAGAATACATTAAAATATGGGATATTTACTTGAAATTGTCAGTAACAAGAAATTAAAATAATTTGGACAGCTCTTGGATCAAAAAAAGGGAAAGCTTGAGAGCTGTTAATGTTAATTCATCTGCTCTGAAAAATCCAAGATAATAGCAGATACATAATTATAAAACTTTTGTTTGATATAAGAAATTTCTTATCCTTTAAATGTAATGATATGTTCAAAGTGATAAATACAGTAATTTAATGTTGTTTACTGAAGGTATTCAAATAGATTATGATGAAATTTGGTATGGCCAATGAATCACAACACTTCAACATTTGCCAACTTATATGGTGGGCAGAAAGTTCCTCTCAGAGAGGAGGTACAGTATCAATAACCAAAAGGTGAAATGCTGCATTATATTTAGATGATAATTTTTAAAGCATTTCTAAATACGTCGGTGATGTGACCCTGAAACCAGCCCTCTAAGGTAGGTAAATGTCATAAGAATATGAATGCAATGGTATGATGCCTTTCCCAAATGGAAGTTAAGATTGCCCTTTAAAAATGAAATTGGGGAGAATACAAATGTAATGCATGAAATCATTCTGCTTTGGAAATGACATAATCCATGAGGCTGCCTGTGACTGTATTATCAAAGACTTCAGAAAATACTAAAAATTTAATCAAGGATGTCTTGTCTGCACACGTTAGGATGCATCACTGCAATGTCATCTTAACAAAGCAAGGCTCTGTGATTACAGGGTGAAGGGGTCTGCAAGAAGTTTGCAAAAGCAGGGTCCAATGAGCAGAAAATCACAGCATATTTGCACCATTATGCTTGGAGGAGGTTTCCCTGATGAACCAGCACAAATATTTATTTGTGGGTCTCTCCTTGAGTAAGATTGGATGCATCAGGCTAACATTATTTGATGCCACAGGCAGTTAAAGTCCTCCAACTTATATCTCTTGCTCTGTTTCCATGCTAACAAGATGACATCCTATTTCGATAATAAATGTGCTTAACCTGTGCAGTTCCAGTGGGAAGGGAAGGTATTTATCAGGCACATAGATCATTTAGGTCTACTTAGAAATGATAAAAGTATGATGCATTTTGGTAAGGTGGCAATGTAAACTCATTTTGGTTACTTGGCAGTGAAAACTCTTCTACTTAGATCTCATTCTCCCACTCCAGAGTCCTATTAAAATGAGTACTTACTGTAAAAGATTAAAAGGAAAACAAGCATCACTAGAAAGTGGGAGCACTGCCATGAACATGCTACAAACTTCATATATTCATGCTACTCTAATTTATTACATGCTCATTGGAGGCCAGGTATTCTCTAAGTGCTTGGGATATATCAGTCAGTGAAAGACACAAAGATCCTTACCTTTATATACTTTACATTTTAATTGGAGGATTCAGAAAATAATGGTAAATACAAAATAGGTAAATAATATATTAGAGAGTCCTTTGGCAAAAGAAAAACTCAAGCAGGGTAAGGGGTGTTGTGAATCTTGGGAGTAAGAAGAAAATTTCTGGTATTCAATAGGGAGGCCAATCCAAAATCATCCAATAGGTGGATGATTTCATTGAGAAGCTGAAAACTGAGCAGAAACGTAAGAGGACAGGGCATTAGGCAAACCAATAACTAGGAGAACTGCATACCTGCAGAGGGAACAACTAGACTGGAGGTTCTAGGTGAGTATGACTTGAAGGTTTTCTCATATATTAATACCATGGCTCGGATTGGGTGCAAACAAGAGAACAGACTGACGGTGTTACTTCCCTTGCCCACACATGACTCGCAGTGTCACAGAAGAGGCAACAACAGTGACATCAGAGGAGGATCTCCTATCTTCAGCCCCAAAAACCTCTTTGAAATAGATTTACTCAAAGAAGGCAGAGAACAGAATATTTCTTACTTCTATTCAGTAAGAGTTCAATAATAATTGATCAGTTCTTGGATCTATTCAATTAAGCATTTATGGAAAAAAGACAACCTTAAAATCAATAAGACTTGCATTGAGATGACTTCTGCTACAAACATGGTGATGTTAGCCTGTGCTTTCTTCCACTTGATCCACCTTCCAGAATGTGACCAAATGATCAAAGAAATATGAGGACATTATGTCAGCCTGGAAACCATAAAGAGTTTTTGAGGAATCTCTGAAAAACTTACAACAAGCAAGACTGGTGTAAAGCAAGCATCATTCAACCCATATGATTCACCAAATTGGAAAATTAATATGAGGTCTGAAGCAGCAAGAGCTGAGGGTCAAGGCTGACTGAGGGGCAGCTGATGGATAGCACATAACTTGGATGTTTCCACGTACAGTCTCAACTTACATGGCATAGAGACATAGAAGTTTACTAACACTATCTGCTATAATACATCTGGAAGATATAGACGAGTGTGACCAATTAAAAACAACAGTGCAGTAAAAAATACTTCAATATGGGGCGCCTGGGTGGCGCAGTCGGTTAAGCGTCCGACTTCAGCCAGGTCACGATCTCGCGGTCCGTGAGTTCGAGCCCCGCGTCAGGCTCTGGGCTGATGGCTCAGAGCCTGGAGCCTATTTCCGATTCTGTGTCTCCCTCTCTCTCTGCCCCTCCCCCGTTCATGCTCTGTCTCTCTCTGTCCCAAAAATAAATAAACGTTGAAAAATAAATAAATAAAAAAAAATACTTCAATAGAGGACACAAATACTATAGTGAGACTCTCTCCTCCTTCTAAATATGGATCTTTGGTGAACATAAATAGATGAATTATAATCCTTGGTTTGTTATATACTGACATCACTGAGCAAAGGCCTTTTTAAATTTTGTTTTTTCAACGTTTATTTATTTTTGGGACAGAGAGAGACAGAGCATGAATGGGGGAGGGGCAGAGAGAGAGGGAGACCCAGAATCGGAAACAGGCTCCAGGCTCTGAGCCATCAGCCCAGAGCCTGACATGGGGCTCGAACTCGCGGACCGCGAGATCGTGACCTGGCTGAAGTCGGACGCTTAACCGACTGCGCCACCCAGGCGCCCCGCAAAGGCCTTTTTATATGTATTTATTTTTAGTAATATTAATAATGAGTATCCTCAAACTCATCACCCAAGCCAAAAACTTAAGAATACTTACTTCTGCTTATGTAGGCCTCCTCTAGTTTGTCTCCCTGCCTCTCTCTAGAGCTGATAACTATATTAAATTTTATGCTTGCCTCTTTTTTTGCTTTAAAAAAGTGATCACATATATAGGTATAGCTAATCAATATATTTAATTTTGCTTGATTTAAAAAAATTTTAGTGTTTTTATTAATTTTTGAGAGAGAAGGAAAGAGACAGAGACCGAGCTTGAGCAGGGGAAGGGCAGAGAGGGAGGGAGACACGGAATCTGAAGCATGCTCCAGGCTCTGAGCTGTTAGCACAGAGCCTGCTACAGGGTTTGAACTTGTACACTGTGAGACCATGACCTGAGCCGAAGTCGGACACTTAACTGACTGAGCCATCCAGGTGCCCCACAATTTTGCTTGGTTTTTAATTTCATAACAGGGAATCATGTAAATATAGTCTTCTGGGTCTTGCTCTTTTGACTTACTAAATTATGAAGATTTGACCATAGCTTTGTACTGAACATGGATGTGAAGCTTCTTTGGAAGTTCTGCAGCTGCCTTAGCACAACTCAGTTCTCTGATACAGGGGAGCAATCACTGGATGATCTCTTGGGGTCTCCCTACAACCTCTGCATCAGCTTCTGCTCTTGATGGTACCCTACCATCCATGGCTTCATCTTTCTGGGTATTCCTGTATCAGCATGACTCCCTCCTGGGTGACTGCTTTTGTTAATCCAGAGCAATAACATAGTATTAAGTGAGAGTTTACTGGGCACAAAAGAACAATCTGCAAACTGAGAGTCTTCAAATCCAAAACCAATATGAACCTCAGAGGCTGACATAACAGGATGTCTTATAAAGTGAAAAAGAGGAAGTTGTTTAACCTTTATAATGACTGGTTATAACAATGAGGGTTTTCTAGACAGCAGGGAATTAATTAAAAGTGATTATCTTATACTACTTCAGGAAGATGACTTAAGTTTCTTTTATAAGTATCAGAGGCATTTATAAGAAATAACCAAAGTTAAGTTTTGCTTATGATTATGAAATAAGCTAGATTTAATTTTGCTTACATGGCTTCAATGGTTTTATCTGCTTGAGGAAGTTTCAGGCCAGATCTCCATTTTATTTTACTTTAACACTATAAGTATAACTCAAGCCAGGCTACTTTCCTCAGGGGGCACTTGGTCCATATAAACTTCCAAATGTAGGGAGTTCCACTCCCAGCTGCCTCCACCAAGACCCTTCCTCTTCTCTTGTCCTGTTTGCCTTTATGTAACTGCTCCAGCCAGGCTTTGCCTGAAGAATTCCCAGGAGGGACAGAGGGAAGCTCTCGAAGTTCAGGGACTGGATGCTTCCAAATTCCAAGAAATGTGTGTTTTGCTCACCCAAGGGCCTTCACTCATCCCCCTCTGCTATAGCAGTGAGTGCCTAAATGCTTCTGCAGTTTATCAGGCATTGAGTGGGGATTTGGATCAGCTCCCCTTCTTGCAGGCACTCCGGTCTCTCTAAAAGCCCTATCCACTTGGCTTGAAGAGTAGGAAAGCAGCTCTCTCTCCTCTTACAAGGAGAAGTAAGGGGAAATGCTACAGCACCCCCACCAAAGGCAACTCATTGCTCAGAAGAATAATTTCCTTTAAACTCTTGCTATTTGTATGATATGGAAGACTGAGCTGAGATTTGCTTTGCAGCTTTTCTTTTTCTTTCCTTCGAAGGTAGGAATATTAGCTAATATTAGCTAAGTTGGAAAATATATCAACACTGGCTAGATATCAACTGTTGACATTGCTTATCATGGGGGGTGGCTTCAAGGTATGTAGGATAAGACTATTATTTTTGTTTTGTGTTACTTGCTTGCTTTGTTACTTCTTGTAGTTTAAAAAACTATTTTGGGTAAACATGCAAATCAAATAGACTTAGTGGAAAATTATTGACAGAGGCGGTAGCAAACCTACAAATGAACTATTTCTAAGGGGTTGTGTTCAGGGAGTCCACCTGATGAGATGATTATCTTTGTCTTTGGAATCAGTGGTAGGCTTTCAAGTTTCAAACAATCACTTGAAAAGCAGAAAACTCTCTGTATTTTTTTTTTTTTAATTTTTATTTGAGAGAAAGAGAGAGAGACAGCACAAGTTGGGGAGGGGCAGAGAGAGAGGGGGACAAGAATTTGAAGCAGGCCCCAAGCTCTGAGCTGTCAGCACAGAGCCCAGATGCGGGGCTGGAACTCATGATTTGAGTCGAAGTTGGACACTTAACCGAATGAGCCACCCAGGTGCCCAGCTCTCTGTATTTTGATTCTACAAGACAAATAAGTCCTCTTCCAGACACTTAACAAAACAATCATGAAAGGAGATTAGAGAACATTCTAATATAAAAAAGGAATCAATAATCAGGGATATCAAGTTAAAACAGTGAAACATTCTGAAATGTTCACTATTGATATGTATGTTTCGGACATGTATGTTTCAGATGAGTAACTCATTTTGAACATTATTTAACTGAGTAGAAAAACAAGGTATTACTTTTTGAATTTGTAAAACTAAACAAAAACATTTAAATAAATATGACTTTACTGATAAAAAGTATTTTTATAGACTGTTTAGAGATTGAAAGTAGAATTATTTTTTCTCCTTAAATTTAATCTCACCCTCTTCCTTTGTCCATATTACTCTAAGGAATATCTGCTCATGCCACTCTCTAGCTTAAAAATACTCAAATCCTGCCATTTGCCTGCTAGAAAAAATTAACATTTCTTACTGTGATGCACAGAGTCCTTCATTATTAGGCATAAGATCCCTACTCATTTTAACTTCAGAGCACTTCTCATGTACTCTACATTTTATTATCATTGAACAATTTGCTGTTGTCTGAGCTTATCATAGCCTTTTATATATCTATTCCTTTGCTCATTTTATTCTTTCTAGCTGAAATCCTGAAATGATCTTCTGCCCATGAACTACAAATTATCCTTCTATACCCAACCCATATGTCTTCTCTGCAAGGGCTCTTCTAAAAGTCTGGATGGCTAGCCACTCCATTCTCTTATAATTATTCACTTATGTCAGTTACCTCTAACTACTGTAACAATTTATTCAACTCTCTATCCCAAACTTCTCAGAGTTCTTTTTTTTTTTTTTTAATGTTTTTATTTATTTTTGAGACAGAGAGAGACAGAGCATGAGCAGGAGAGGGGCAGAGAGAGAGACACAGAATCTGAAGCAGGCTCCAGGCTCTGAGCTGTCAGCACAGAGCCCGACGCGGGGCTCAAACTCCAAGACTGTGAGATCATGACCTGAGCCGAAGTCAGACACTTAACCGACTGAGCCACCCAGGCGCCCCTCAGAGTTCTTGAATATCTACTCAATACATATTTTTCAGTTTTAATGCATAAATATTAAAAAATTAAACCCTGGATTTAACTGAATATTCTAAAGTGGTTCAATGATCATAATTTAATGTTATAGTTTACTTAGTAAGTCCAAGATCATTTCGTACTCTATTTCCCTATGTGGTAAGTTCTAATGCAGTAGTTAATTTCATGGTAAAAAGCATTCAACAGTCTGCATATATACATAAGATTTTTGTATACAGCTACATAAAATCTGATTTTTAGTAAAAGATAAGACTCTTTTTTTTTTTCAAATTAAAAGTATAAACTGTTTAAACCTCAGTTTAAAAGTGTCACTTTGGAGATTTTTGTCACTCTTCCCAGGGCTAAAAAGATACCATACTCTCTCAGAAAGGTGACTAGGAAGAATATGAATATGCTTTTCCCTCTTAAAAAAAAGTATTATTTTTAGCAATGTCAGTTACTTACTGTACTCCAAGACTTGTATAGCTCTCTTCTTACTCTTATTTTCAAGTGTGAAAGGAGAGTTGTCTCCATCCTGTGAACGAGTACACTTATTTGTGAAGCTCTGATATTAATCTTGTCTTACCCCAGGAGTGGCTGCCTTAGCCAGATCTGCTGATTTATTATCATAGATCGCTGCAAAGGTGATTATAGCAGGATGGTAAATGACTAGGAATTCAGTTTATTGCTCTGGGTTACCCCTGCAGCTTTGCAATTACTTCACCCAAGGTTGACTGAACTTTCCCAGCTTATTTTTTTCTTCAGTGGCACTATGTCTCTTGCCCCTGTAGTTTTTCTATGTGGTGATGTGATAAGTACAACTGTTTCAGGCCAAACAGCACATTCTGGCTTACAGTCATCAGGACATTAAAGCAACATTGAAATTCAGATAAACTGCGATAGGCCCAGGCTGAGGGAACCACTGTGCTCTCAGGTTTGTGAAGTTTGCATTGATGTGTTCTCTACCAGAGCATTGTAAGCCTCAGCTGGTTGCTAGTGCCAGATGCTGTTGCTAAGGCAGCTTGCCAATCTCTTTCCTCTAGACCTGCTTGTTTTCCCAGAGTTGTCTTGGTAGGCTATATAAATATTTCAACAATGAAAAAGCATGCAGGAGGGAATTCTGAGAAAGATTATGGTATAATGGATGACAGAGAAGAAACTGATCTAAACAACCAGAAAGAAATGTGCAACAAACAAAACAGAACAAAACCCTTCACCAGGGCTGAAATTATGGAATGGTGCCAAACACATGCTCCAGATAATTTAGACTGAGCCAAATCAAAGGAAGTCACCAGGAGAAAATGCACATTTCCCCTTTTTAGAGAGTAGTGCAATATTGCAGGAAATTATGGGAAGACCTTTTAGAAAACCCATAAAATATACACTAATTTGGAGGAATGAAGGCCTTGGTGACAGGGCTATGTGATAAAATGTGTGGCTATTTCTTTCTTTGACCTAGATCTTTAATTATGATGTGAGATTATTCTAATATAATTAAAAGATAAAGGAGATAAGGTTGGACCATGAAAAAGATGGAAAACAGCCTACAAGGAGCCATTGTTTTAAAGATGAGTACCAGCAAAGATAGCTAAAGTGGGAAAGGTGACAAAGCATGCAGAATCATTTAGTTCAGTTATTTACTAACCTAATTCCTCGGCAATTTTAATGCAAATGGGCAATCCAGAAAGAGCAGAACCCTCACCCACTAGGCAAAGTTTACCAATACCCCCAACCACCCCAAATCAAAATAGTGACAATTACAGAACAAACTAAACATAACGAAGCAAAAAAAAATTTTTTTAGTTGAAACTAACCAACTTTCCTCAGATTGCTGTGTAACTGAACATAGAATATACAACGTATGCTTTATACAAATTCTCAGACATAAATCACAGGGAGGGGTTACAAGATTCACCTATACTATTTAAGGGGAAATAGGGAGACACTAGGATTGCTTAGGTGTGTTCTCACTGAAACATGAATCACCATTAAAACAAACACATAAAGTTATACAAAATACCTGAATCAATTTAAATGAAATAAATCTAGACTGCATAACATTTCACAGTCCTAGAGTTGAGTCCATGGCATAGTTCTAGACTCCAAATATTATCTGGAATGGACTATATGTGAATCCAACCCCCCACCTAGTTCCATTTAGGTTCTCTCTACTTTCCCATGTCCCCTTCTCTGTCACTGGCAGCAAGATATTTAAGGACTGAACCTGGGACACCCCTCCCAACCCCAACAGTCTACTTCCTCACCACAGAAAATTTCACACTCACTATTAACTTACTTCTTTTTCTTACATTACTGCTACTTCCATTTCCTACTTACAGACCCCTTTCTTTTATTTTAAGCTGAAGAGAAAAATCAGTTTTTAAGATATTTTATTTGTTTTTATTTTGGCTTCCCTTTGGTAGTTCTTTCAAACCTAGTGATTAGAACCTGGAGTCTTTTTTTTTTAATGTTTGTTTATTCTTGAGAGAGAGAGAGACAGGCATGAGTGGGGCAGGGGCAGAGAGAGAGGAGACATAGAATCTGAAGCAGACTCCAGGCTCTGAGAAGTCAGCACAGAGCCCAACGTGGGGCTTGAACTCACAAATGGTGAGATCATGACCTGAGCTGAAGTCTGACGCTTAAACAACTGAGCCACCCAGGTGCCCTTGGAGTCTTTTTGTTTTATCATTCATATGTTGGGTAATGGTTGATGAAAGAATATAAAACATCTCACTTATTGACTTGCTATTGATCTACCACAAATTAATAATCCACATATTATCTTGACAAACGTGCAAAAAGGTGGCTTTAAAAGCATACATTGGATGATTTACTTCAGGAAATATACTATCACTAGAACATTTGAGGCAGCATAAACTTGTATTATTCAGGAAATTAAAGCATAAAGTTCTGTAAAATAAGAGATAAAAATATGCTAATAATAGAGTGAGATGAAAAAGCTTCTGGCATGTCTGAGGAATAAATTTAAACGAGAAGAGACTATCAATATAAAACCTAAAACTAAATTAGAAGCAGTATATTATAAAGTTGAAACTGTTCAAAACATAATAATTGATGTGGAGCATAGCTAAAAGAAAATGTTCTAGAATATAGAGAAAAGGAACAGAGATGAAAATGGTCAGAAAAAATAATTTATATATAATTCATATTGATATTAGTACAATTAAATAAAACACAGATATAGCTGAAAAAATAATTAAAAATTAGAGGAAAACAATTTCTAAGGGAAGACTCATGTCTACACATAAAACTATTTACGACAGATACACATAATGAAAAGTAACCAAGTGAATATTTATTTTGGAAAAAAGTATTAAACCTTAAAGACAAAGAATCATATGAACATCAGAGTTAAAAAAAAAAAAAAACATGTCAAATGCCATATAAAACTCAGGTAAGTTTTAGATGTAGCCTCTTCAATATTAGAAATCAAAATACAGTGTAATAATTTGTACCAACTTTTGAGGAGAAAAATTGTGCTATAAGAATTCTCAGCCACTCACAAGGGCACACATGTGAAGGTATCCAATATGCCAGGCATAATATATTGGTATGTCATCCGATTACCTTACTTAAATTAAAAAAAAAGAGAGAGAGAGTTGGACACAATAATCACAGTATTGAAAATTCACAAAACATTTGATGATATATTCTAGTTTATTAGATATTATTTTGTTTACAAACTTATTTGAAGAAGAAGAAAACTTGGGGTGTCTGGGTGGCTCAGTCAGTTGAGCGTCCAACTTTGGCTCAGGTCATGATCTCACGGTTGGTGGGTTCGAGCCCCGCATCAGGCTCTGTGCTGACAGCTCAGAGACTGGATCCTGTTTCAGATTCTGAGCCTCTCTCTCTCTCTCTGCCCCTCCCCCACTCGCACTCTGTCTCCCACTGTCTCAAAAATAAATAAACATTAAAAAAATTTTAAAAAGGAAGAAGAAAACTTAAAATAATATGACAGAAGACCAAAAATTTCATAAACATAAAAAAATGAAGAAACCTATTATTACAAAAAGATTCTCAGATTTGGGATTGTAAATATTATCTGTAGCATTAACTTTAAATGGCACATTAGACCAAATGTATCAAATAGATATATACATAATATTCCACCAAAAACAGCAGAATATACATTCTTCTCAAGTGCACAGGAAACATTCTCCAGGTTAGATTACATGGTAGGCCATAAAATAAGTCTCAATAAACTCAAGAAGACTGAAACCATATCAAGCATCGTCTCTGACTACAGTGTTATGAAACTAGAATTACAAAGTGAAAACCGGAAAAAAAAACATGGAGACTAAAGATCATGCTACTAAACAACCAATGGATCACTGGCAGTATCAAAGAAGAAATAACAAAATACCTAGAGACAAATGAAAACAGAAGTATAACATACCAAAATCTATGGGATGCAGCAAAAGCAGTTCTGAGAGAGAAGTTCTTAGCAATACAGACTTAACATAAGAAATAAGAAAAATCTCAAATAAACTATCTAAATTTATACTTACAGGATGTAAGAAAAGAACAAATGAAACCCAAAGTAATAGGATAAAGTAAATAATAATGATGAGAGTGAAAATAAGTGAAACAGAGACTTAAAAAAAGAAGCTAAGAGCTGGTTCTTTATAGGATAAACAAAATTGACTAACAAAACTAGACTAACAAAGAAAAAGAGGGCTCAAATAAACAAAATCAGAAATGAAAGAGACATTACAACTGATAACAGAAATACAAAGGATTACATGAGATAGCACAAACAATTATATGATAACAAATTGGACAATCTAGAAGAAATAGACAAATTCCTAGAATTGTACAATCTTCTAAGAATGAATCATGGAGAAATCTGAATAGACTGATTACTGGTAAGGAGACTGAAACAGGAATTAAAAACTTCTGAACAAACAAATGTCCATGACCAGACAGCTACACTAGTGAATTCTACGCAACATTCAAAGAAAATTTAATATGTATCTTTCTCAAACTCTTCCCAAAAATTAAAGTCTCCTCTTCCAAATTCTTTTTATGAGGCTAGCATTATCTTGATACCAAAATCAGATAAGAACAGCACATACACACAAAGAAATTATTGGCCAATAATAAACACAGATGTAAAAATACTCAACAAAATATTAGCAAACCAAATTCAACAATACATTAAAAAGATCTTTCACTATGATCAAATGGGATTTATTTCAGGAATGCAAAGACAGTTAAATATCCACAAATCAATCAACATGATATACCACATTAACAAAAGGAGGAAGGGCGCCTGGGTGGTTCAGTCAGTTAAGTGTCTGACTTTGGCTCAGGTCATGATCTTGCGGGTTCATGGGTTTGAGCCCCACATCGGGCTCTGTGCTGATAGCTCAGAGCCTGTTGCCTGCTTCGGATTCAGACTAAGCCACACCTTCCCCACTCACTCGCTGCTCCTTCCCCACTCCTGCTCTGTCTCTCTCAAAAATAAACATTAAAAAAATTAATAATAAAAAAGGAAGATAAAAATCATAGGATCATCTTTATAGAGGCAGAAAGAGCATTTGACAAAATTCGACATCCATTTATGATAAAAACTGTTAACAAAGTGGGTATAGAGGGGACATAACACAATATAATAAAGGCTATATATGACAAATCCACAGATAACATCATATTCAATGATGACTTTTTCCTCTAAAATCAGGAACAAGACAAGCATGCCCACTCTTGCCACTTTTATTCAACATAATATTGGAAGAGCTAACCACAGGAATTAGGCAATAAACTGAAATAAAAGGCATCCAAACCAGAAATAAAGAAGTAAAACTGTCACTATTTGCCAATGACATGATACCTTATATAGAAAACCCTAGAGACTCCACCCAAAAGCTACTAAAATAAATGAATTCAATAAAGTTGCAGGAAACAAAATTAATCTACAGAAACCAGTGGCATTTCTATACATTAAAAATTAACTACCAGAAAGAGAAATTAAGAAAACCATCCATCCCAGGGCACCTAGGTGGCTCAGTAGTTGGAGTGGCTGACTCTTGATTTTGGCTCAGGTCATGATCCCAGGGTCATGGGATTGAGACCTGTGCCAGGCTCCATGCTGAGCGTAGAACCTGCTTAAGATTTTCTCTCTCTCTCTCTCTCTCTTTCTCCCTCTGCCCCTCTCTGTCACTTCCACTCTCTCTCTCTAAAATAAAAAAGAAAAGGAAAAAAAGAAAACCATCCATCCCATTTATGACTGCATCAAAAAATTAAATACCTAGGAATAAATTTAACTAAGAGTTTCAGACCTCCACACTGAAGACTATAAGGCATGGATGAAGGAAACTGAAGAAGACACAGATAAATGGAAAGATATTTCATGCACATGGATTGGAAGACTCAATATTGCTAAAACGTTCATACAGCCCAAAGCAATCTAAAGATTCAAAGCAATTCCTATCAAAATTCCAATGGCATTTTTCAGAGAAATAGAACAAATAATTTAAAATTTTGTATGGAACCACAAAAAGTCCCAAATAGACAAATCTTTAAAAAGAAGAACAAAGTTGGAGGTATCACATTCTCTGACTTCAAACTTTATTACAAAGCTATAGCAGTCAAAAAAGTATAGTACTTGGGTGGCTCAGTTGGTTAGGTGGCCAACTGTTGATTTCAGCTCAGGTCATGATCTCAGGGTCCTGAGATTGAGCCCCATCTCAGGTTCCACACTGGGTGTGGAGTTTGCTTAAGATGCTCTCTTCCCCTTCCCCCCTCCCTTGCTTATTCTCGCTTTCTCTCAAAACAAAAAAACAAAAACAAAAAAGCAAAACAACAACAACAAAAACCCAGTGTAGTTGGCATAATAACAGACACACAGATAAGTGAACAGAATTGAGAGCCTACAAATAAACCCACACATAGATAGACAATTAATTTATGATACAGGAGCCAAAAACATAAAGAGAAAGACAGTCTTTTCAAATCTTGGTGTTGAGAAAACTGGAAAGCCACATGAAAAGGAATAAAACTAGATACCATACACAAAAATTAACTCAAAATGGATGAAAGACTTAAATGTAATACCTGAAACTATGAAATTCCTAGAAGAAAACAGAGGAAGTAAATTATTTGACATTGTTTTTAGCATGGTTTTGTGAATCTAACTCTAAAGGTAAGAGAAACAAATTCAAAAATAAATAAATGGCACTACATCAAACTAAAAGCTTCTGCATAGTGAAGAAAACCATTATCAAGACAAAAAGGAAACCAACTGAATGGGAGGAGATATTTGCAAATCACATATCTGACAAGGGGTTAATATCCAAAATATGTAAAGAACTCATATAACTTAACAAGAAAAACAAACAACCTGATTAAAAAATGGGCAGAGGATCTGAATACACATCTTTCCAAAAAAGACATATGGAAGGCAAACAGGCACATGAAAAGATGTTCAACAACACAAATTATTAGGGAAATGCAAATCAAAACTACAGTAAGATATCACCTCACACAAGTTTGATTGCCTATCATCAAAAAGACAAGAAATAACAAGTGTTGGAGAGGATGTGGAGAAAGGGAACCTTTTACACTATTGGTGAGAATTTAAATTGGTTGCAGCCACTATGGAAAAAAGTATGGAGATTCCTCAAAAAGTTAAGAAAAATGTTACCACACATTCTAGCTGTTCCACTTCTGGATATTTATCCACAGAATATGAAACAATAATTTGAAAAGATACATTCACCTCAATGCTCATAGCAGCAATATTTACAATAGCCAAGATATAAAAACAATCTAAGTGTCTCATCAGTGGATAAATGGATAAAGAAGATGTGGCATGCACGCGTGTGTGCACGCACACACACACACACACACACACACACACAAAGAATGCTAGTCAGCTATAAAAAGAATGAAATATTGCGATTTGTGACAACATGATGGACCTTGAGCATACTGTGTTAAGTGAAATAATTCAGAAGGAAATACAAAAATGGTATTTTATTCATATGTGGAATCTAAAAGAAACAGAAATGAAAACAAAACAAATGAACAAACAAAATAAATAAAAACAAACTCATAGACACAAAGAACAGATTGGTGGATACCAAAAGGGAAGTGAGGTTTTAGGGTGGGGGAAATGGATATAGGGGACCAAATGATCACTTTTTTTTTTTTTCAACGTTTATTTATTTTTGGGACAGAGAGAGACAGAGCATGAACGGGGGAGGGGCAGAGAGAGAGGGAGACACAGAATCGGAAACAGGCTCCAGGCTCTGAGCCATCAGCCCAGAGCCTGACGCGGGGCTCAAACTCACGGACCGCGAGATCGTGACCTGGCTGAAGTCGGAAGCTTAACCGACTGTGCCACCCAGGCGCCCCCAAATGATCACTTGTTAATGGATACAGATGATTATAATGTTGTAAGCTTGAAATTTATATACGGTCATATGCCAATTTTATCTCAATTAAAAAAAGAATTTCCATAATATGTGTCATTTATCAGAGATTCACATAAAATAAGTGATTGGGAGATGATGGGTGTGGTAGGCTGAATAATGTCCCTCCTTCCTTCAAAGATGCCCACACTGTAATCCCCCAGAAACTGTAAGTATATTACTTCACATGACAAAGGGGACTTTTCAGATGTGGTTAAGAGTATGAACCTTGAGATGGAGAGATTATCCTGGATTATCTCAGTGGGACCAATTGAATCATATAAATGCTTGAAAGTAGGGAATCTTTCAGGGCTGTAAACAGACAGAGGGAGATGTGCCTGTGGAAGAAGGGTCAGAGAGATGACATATTGCTAGTTTTGAAGATGTGGCAAGAGAGTCATAAGAAAAGGAATACTGATGGTTTAGAAGCTGACAAAGGCAAGGAAATGGATTACCCTCTAGAAACCATCTTCCTTCTCTATCCTTATACCTCAACTCTTGGCTGCTAACCAAGGTGCTGAAAATCAAAATCTCTATACATTAAAGATTCCAATTGTAACTGGGCCTTTAATGTTGTCTCTAACTCATTTCCACGTACCTACTAAGTTTTATCTCCCATTCTCCACACTGATATGTCAAATCTTATCAGTTTTCTTGTAGTGGATACTCTGGATTTTGTCTGCGTCACATCTATTCCTCAATTTTCTGAGCATACTGCATTGAGTTTCAACTAGAAAACTTTCCTTCCACGTTCAGACAGTACCACTGGTTTTGGTCTGACCCACTTCAGAGTTTCAGATATGGGCACATGACCCAGGCTTGGCTAATCAATACATTCTGTAGCACTGTCAGTTACTGATGTAGGGAAGAACCCATTACTCAAGCTGGCCCAGTGAAAAGTCAACCCTAATAATTTTGCTAAAACTACTGAAAAGATGTACCACTGCTTTCTGGTATAGTTGCTAGTCTGATACAATATAAACCTAGAGACTGCAGGTGTCATTCACAGAGAAAATCAGAATGAAAATGTGGCCAATGCAAAGACGAAGCTGAAACAAGAAGTGGAGAAAGAGAGAGCTCTAATAACATCTTTTGTGTACCCCTTGAATGATATGTGATCAAAGTCATATCAACTTTGTAATTCCCAGTTAAGTTAGCCATGCATATCTTTTTTCTTCTTTACTTTGAATTAGCTTTCTCTCACTTACTGCGAAGAGTTAAAAGAAAAGCCTCCTGGAATATCAAAGCATACTAACTACATAGAATTTGACTCAAGAATCAGAGCCACAATAAGTAATATACGGTAAGGGACTTATTAATAGTGGTTATACCTTTATGTGATTCAATTGTTGGATCTGGGGTGGAAATATCTGGAAGGTTTGCTTCTCAGTCTGGTAAGAAGTCACTGTACTCTAGGTCAGTAATTGAAAATAAAGCTGGATGGGAAGAGGCAGACAGACAGCAAGGACAAACTGTTAAGTCCTCAGCAAAAACTGGAAGCCATGTCTGTCTCTCATCATTTCCAACAGGAAATCATAACCTTCACCAGAGTTGTGCACGCACTTCTCATAGATCTTGGAGAAACTGAAGGAAGAGATATGAGATCCAGTAGGAGATGAAGGAGTTGCAGGCTGGCCACTGACCAACTAAGATAAACTAGCAAATGAATTACAGTTTATACAAGCTGCAACAGGAGCCTCAGGTCTGACACCAACCTTCAGGGCACAATAGCAGCTCTTTACTTTTCACCTTTCAAATATCACACAACTGTCTCTTGAAGCTGACCTTAATTCAAAACCTTAAAGTAAAGAAACCATGGAAAGTTAATTACAGCTTAGTTAACCTAACACTAACAAATCCAAATCCACTACACCACCTCTTCTCACTATCCATAGCAAAATATATCTTCTACTTTAGACAGTAAAGATAAGACATTAGACCGAAGTTGACAAAATGTCCTGTCATCACATCTATCAAACTACCTGTATGCAAAGCCATGCATAATTCCTCCCTTCATATTTCCTGCTCTCTATTCTTTAACTTGTACTCTGTGTTCCATTTATTCTTACCTTCTTGGGGACCTCATCACATTAATTCTTTTCCAACACTTTCAAACGGATTCTCTTCATCTAATGGAATTCTATACTGTGGAAAACCTTCCATGGAATGCTACTTCAGGTCTAATAATTGCATAAAGGTATAATGGTGCCATTAAAAACAATGAGATAGATTAGTATGCACTAAACATGAAAAGGCTGTCCAGTGTATATATTTAGTGTAAAAACAATATGTATGTAAATAGTCATGCTATGCTTATTACACACACAGTTTTAAACATTTATCCCCAAAACATTATAAGGTGGGGGAGGGGTGAGTTTCAGAAAGATACACATAACATTAAAACATTCACACTTGGAATTTGGGGTTAGGGAAGAACTGTGAGTTTTTATTTTTATTTTATATACTTTAGTACTCTTTTAGTTTTGTTTTACAACTATTATTTAATTCTGTAAATAAAAATAACAAAAACTAGAACAAATTTATATTTTGGAAAAGTCTCCTAATTTTTAAAATTCAAAGCTAGCCTACAACTGAAATCAACTTGGCAAAATCATAAAATAACAATCAGGATAAAATGTAAAAGCTAGGTTTCACATATAAATTTATCCATGAGTTTTTTTTGGGGGGGCCAGCAGGGAGTGAAAGAGATAACTGGGAGATAGTTCATTCAAGACATACAAGAGAGAATTAGCAATTGTGAAAAACCAATAATGAGAATGTAGATACAAATATATAAAAAAGAAAAAAAAATACAAATACTTGAGGAAATTGGTCAACACTATAAATAATAAAAACCTACAAATACATGTGTGTATTTGGATTTACATATATGCTGCTCACAATTCACTTTTTGCGTATATGTGGTTATATTATATTGGCTGGAGCCACTGGGTTTTCTGGAGAACAATCTGGAAATTATTACTATGTAAATATTAAGTTTTAATTTTCTTTAAAAAAGTAAGTCAGTAGGGGTGCCTGTTTGGCTCAATTGGTTAAGTGTCTGACTTTGGCTCAGGTCATGAATTCATGGTTTGTGGGTTTGAGCCCTGCATCGGGCTCTGTGCTGACAGCTGAGAGCCTGGAGCCTGCTTCAGATTCTATGTCTCCCTTTCTCTCTGTCCTTCCCTGGCTCGTGCTCTGTCTCTCTCTCAAAACTAAATAAACATTAAAAAAGAGTAATAAAAAAGCCATTAGAGGAATAATTTTAAATTTTCTTCACTTAAAAATGATAAATTCTTATCTATTTGATAAATTCTTGCTAAATTTCCTTGGGATATATATTTTACCAACTTAGGTGAAATGTAGAGCTACAGGGCAAAACACATTCATGGAACTCTTGTTTTTATTAAACTGTCTTTATATGATGAAATTTTTTAGAGATATGAACTTTTTTTTCCTTTTGGCTAAAAAAACTAAGAAAATCAAATTAACATTTTTACTAAGTATTTCTTATGCTTATTTCTCAAAATATTTATATATTGTTAATAGTTTTTCTTAGTATTGCTTATTCAAAATGATGCTATGTTAGTAAAGTGATTTTATACAGAAATATCTTCTACCTTTTTCTCAATGACCACACTGATTTCTCTGTGAAAAATGTTTTTATATGAGTATATGAATATATTTTAATATACATGAATATATTTTTATATGGAATTTATGTGAAATTTAATTAAATTTTATATTATTGAACATAATTCTTTTATGGCAAACATAAAAATATATCTTTTATTTATGAATCATAAAACCACATATTTTAGCATACAACTGAAATGGAAAATGAAGTCCCTTTGATTCATTATATGCACACAACTTGCTGATCAAACATTTGAATCTGTTATATTTATTGATTTCACTTTTCCTTGAATATACTTATGATAGATCTAAAAACAACAAGCAAATAAATTAACAATAGTGAATGCAAAAGGCATACTCTGGAGAAATTTTTACTTTTCTTTTGGTCTATGTCTGCTCAGAGAGGTTTGTGGTAATTGCATCAATCCTTAATGTTTATGTTAAATTGTGCTCTGTGGGGGCTTATAAGATTGTTAGTCAAAATCTACATATTGCCTAAGAAAAACCCAATGGGATAGGAAATCTCTTGTCCTTGATTTTATAGAATATTGTTGTTGAATCATATGTCTTAGGATATTCAGTGGTCATAAGAATAGTTAAAATTAGTTTTATAATTTACTTCTGAATAAATGAGTTTGTGTTACTGTTTTTTTCTGTTATATACCTTACTTATTTAAACACAGAATGAATGCCTTTGGACTATGCATGCTGACTTGAAGTAAGGAGTCTGCATCTTTTAATAAATCCTGTATTGTTAAAATTTCTAATTAAAAGTTTCCTCTAAAAGGAAACATATAACCTGTTCATTTGATGCAGATGATTTCTTGAAAAGTACCAGGTGGTTGGTGAAGCTGAGCCATGTGACTCTTTAGTTGCTTCTGTCCCAGGTAATGGATCCTATGCACATGGGATTCCCATTTCCTTAGTTCTTTCAGAGTCAGTGTAAGATCAGCTTTGTTGTGACCTCTGTTTCCATGACAGAAGAGTTATATCATCAAACTCTGGACCTCTGAATCCCAACTCCATTCACTATTAATCGCTATCCTTTTCCACAGTCAGGATATATGTATGCCAGAGGACTGTTTCCTCACTATATACTTTAGTAACACAAATTTTGAGAGCAAATTTCCATTCATCATACCTTTCTTCCCTTTCTCTGACTAGGTTTGCTTTCTTTCTAACCTGAGGAAAATGATAGTGGTCCAATAATAGTGGAGTTGTTTCCATGCGGGCTGCTGGTGTGGGTAAGGCTTCCAGGTCAGTGCTGACTAGCATCTCTCAGAACCATGTCTACATTGTCTATGACATAATCTATGTATATAATTTCACGGGTCATTCTTAGAAAGTTAATCAACATGTCCAGACCTTAAATTTGTCATCTATTATTAGATAATGGGGGATAAACTGCACTTTGGAAGACTGTAAAATTCAAGTGAAAAAATTCATGTGAAATTACTTTGGAAATCTAGAGAGCAAACTGATGCCAGTGATAATATCAGATGATCTGAGAATTAGGATGCTATTAAGTAATAATAAAAAAGAATTTTAATGCCTTTAAGTCAGAAATGAACTCTATCTTTGACCAAGTAACCAAGATAGATTGTCATCTATCTATAATGTCTTATGCATTTATATTACCTGCTTGCCTGCTGAAAGCATTTGAATTAACATCTCCTGATGCAGGCTTTAAAACTGAATTATAATTATGATATAGAACCTAAAATACACTTTCCAAACAGTAAGTTTACAGTTTATGCAAATTATTTCTATGTAATCAGAAGTTCTATTATCAGACTGTATGCCATTTAATGTTTTATAGAATGGTAAATACTCAATTTTATCTTGTGTTTGCTAAAAACTGTCACTAAAGATATAAAAGATAGTAATGTATAAAATTTGGGCGTCATAATCACTTTGAGAAATAATTCTAATCACCCCTTTAATATGTAGAAATCTCAGTTTGATAAAATTTTTGTAGATAGTTTTGTTCCTTGGCAATAAGTATAAAACCTATGATATGAACTATGGTGTTTATGGAATATTTTGTGATATCTTGGGATCTATTTATGGAATGATGTGATATCTTGAAATCAAAAATATTTGCTCTTTGAGACTGTCATTTTATTATAAGAAAGCAGTAAATAAGCTCCGTATAACCCAAAATTTCATAGCTGTTTGGAGGGAAAGAAATCTGGTGCTGCCTGGAGTCTTTTTTTTTTTTTTTAAGATATACATTTATTTGAACATATAATTAAATTCCTATATAAGTACATTCTTATGATTTGTGTTTTGCATGGATAAAGGAAAGGAGAAATTTAATTTTGTGTCTCTATGTGGAGTTATTGTATCAGAATAAACTTTGTTTTATTCATTTGATTTGCATGTAGCTACTATCAGAGATTGCTATTTAAATCATACTTGGTTATTAATAAAACTAGATTGCCTTCCTCATGCTTTTTCTTCACAACACATTTTCAATGGTTATCTACTCTCATTTTACTTTGGTTTTGGGTAAAATCATATGAACATGTTTGAAATATGACTATCTGGAAAAACAGGACAAAATGGCTATCTGAAAAACATGAGAAAGGGCCTTAAAAATGGAGTCAACCTAAAACTCCTGGAATTAATAATGAAAACAGAAGCTTGGATCCAGGAGTAAAAGCATCAAATTGGAATCATTTACAGTCCCCATACACAGCAGCAGGGGTTAAAAGGATTTCGGGATAATCAAGGAAGATGGCCACTTGAGGCAGTACCAGGAGACACTTGGATAAAGCTGCATGAGACACCAAGTCCCACATAGTGGGAGTCTGTCTAGAGGCTATAGCATGGGGTCCCTACTCAGAAGGGAAGGGAACTTCCCCAGGGGCAAGGATATCAGAGGGGAATTTACGAGTCTAGGTGATGTCACTCTGCAGCATGGCAGGGAATGTTTGGGCCAAAGAATTCTGAAGAAAAAAATCTGCTGTTGGACTATATTTTAAATAACTGGTTGGGTAAAAAGTTTGGCACTGGTGGATATTTGAGCTGATGGGTCTTGGTACACGGTAAAGAAATAATCAAGCAGGGCTCCTGAGCGGCTCAGTTGATTAAGCGTCTGACTCTTGGTTTCGGCTCAGGTCAAGATATATCAGTTTGTGAGTTCAAGCCCTGCTTTGGGCTCTGCAGACAGTGCAGGGCCTGCTTGGAATTCTCTCTCCCTCTCTCTCTCTCTGCCCTTCACCTGCTTGCTCTCTCTCTCTCTCTCTCTCAAAATAAATAAGTAAACAATTGTACAAAAGAAACAAACAAGCTAGGGTCCAATACACAGAGACCAAATTTGGCTCACCTATTAGAATAAAACAGGACAGAAACATTTGCTCTATAAAGGCATCTCTATGTATACAAAAAGTACTGGATACTTTTGGGTCAAGAAGGCTAAGAACACTTTAAAATGTTCCCTTTTTAAAAATAAAATGTTCCCTTCTTGCATTAAACTCATAATAATTTTGTATTTAAATACATATGTACATATTCATTTTTGAAATCAAGAAAGAGAAATCATTATCTGAGACAGAAGGCCTAAGTTAGTAAATGGGACAGATGGTACATAACATAGGGCAAGCTAGGAACACAGTCTTTGGGCATGAGGTCTTGAAACACATGTAGGTCAGGGCCTTAAGCCAAGAACTACATATAGGTTGAGGACAGATGTGGACTCCCATCTTGAAGTACAGAGCAAGAGTGCACTGAATAGGGCCCAAAATATCTCTTTCCACTCTCTGGATGGGTACCAGAAATGAACTACCAACTCTGGTAAGAACAGAAGTGGATTTGTTTCTATGAGACGAGAAACTAGTCTAAACATAATTGCACTCTTAGGTCCACAATTAAACTCTGAGCCAAGCTAGTGATTCAGATCCCAGCTTCCTTTAGGGCCATTATAAGAGCAATTGCTATCCTGAGGTGTTTCCTGTGGTATGTGTGTGTGTGTGTATGCACACAATATTTCCTAGTATTTTCTTTGTTAATTTATAAATCATTTAGTAGTAAATATAGGAGGCCTATATTGTATATATTGCCTGTCATAAATTGTACATCTCCCCTCTCACCCCCATAATTCTGCCTTTTGCTGTTTCAGGGTAGAAGCTCTTACTTCGATCATCCTTCTTAATGTAACTTCCTTACAGTTTTCCTAGACGGTAATTAATTCCTCAAATTATTCTTATCTTCATTTCTCATGCTATCAGTAGAGATCCTCTGGTCATTTAAGAATAACACTGCCACACACATCACTACAAACTTTGTGTTTGAAGACTTGGACCCAGTCCTTGCACCAATCAGCTAGATACCTTCGAATTCTGTATTGTGTGGCAGGAAAGGGGTTTTCAAGTAAAATATTCTTTACATTTCTCATATCCTATCTTCATTTATGATTCTCCCACCTACAGAATTGTACACAATCTTTGTTTACTTATCCAAAGGGCTCTGTATTGTTTACTTAGAAGATGAATAGCAAGCTACCCACTGGGTTATTTCCTAAACTGTCCACATTAGGTACAGCATTTTCTAGAATTTAAGTGGAAACTCTCCATAGCTCTCAGTAGTGATGCATATTTTCCCTTATTTTTACATCTCCATGCTCATTTCTGTCACATTACTAAGGATCAGATGGGTAGGGAGTTAGAAAGAATGCAACACCTGTAACTATTTGACATCTTTATCTTGAATAGTTTATATTCCATAATCCCATATTTACCAAACTTACTAATTATGGAATTAATCAGAGCATATAAACTATTAAGTAGGAGAATCAATTTAAAACTACTAACCACTTTCACACCTTAAAGAAAAAACATCAAAAAAAAAATCTTGTTCTATTATAAATACACTGAAGTTAACATTACTTCCTATAAGTCCTTGTTTGCATAGTGAATATTCATTGACAATTTTATAGAAAGCTCAAACTATTTAAACATTTGAGAAGACTATTTTGATGACACATTGAAAATTACCTTTATGATAGTACTATTTTTTGCTTCTCCCTCCTGTGGGAGGATTACACATCACTGTCCCATAGTTGTCAGGCTTGACCATTTCACCTACCAGGCTCTGCCTGGATAGAGGATTATATAACCCTTCCCACACCCCCACAGCAGACTTGGCCAAGTGATCTTCTGTGGCTAATGCATTCTGAATACGTATACCATAAATACCAACTTTAAAAGCCAGCATAGGGTTCATAATCTCTTTTTTTCCTGTCTGCCATGAGACTGGCAGTGTTTTAGCTAGAGGTTGCCTCACCAGTCTTTGTCCTAAAAGGAAGACAATATGGGGCAGAACCATAGCCAAGCCTACCCACGGGTAGGGTATGTGAAGAATAAACATGTGTTCTGTCAGTCTTTGAGACCTCAGATCATTTATTAGCAACTAAGGCTACGCTAAGAGAGAAAATGCTCAAGAAGAGTTGTTATCAATTTGACTCTAAAAAGCAGGATGTTTATGATGATTAAATTTTGTGTGTCAACTTGGCTAGGCTGTAGTTCCCAGTTGCTTGGTCAAACAGTATTCTGGATATTGTGTTACTGCTGTGAAAGTATCCTACAGATTTGTTTAACATCTATAATCTGTTGTCTTCAAGCAAAGGAAATAGCTTTTGATGCTGAGGTGGGCCTCATCCAATCAGTTGAAGGCTTGAGGTTTCCTGGAGAAGGAATTATGACTCAACACTGCAACACAGAAATCCTATGTGGATTTCTAGTCTGCCAACCTATCCTACAGGATTTGAATTTGCCCACCTTCACAATCATATAAGCCAATTTCCTAAAATAAATATTTTTATATGCACACCACTCTATTGGTTTTATTATTGGTTTTATTTCTCTCGAGAACCCTGACTGATATATTCAGTATCTACAATTGTGCATTGTATTCAAACCACTATTATGAATTGACTCAAAGAAACACAGATGATAGATATAGAAAACTATAAGGAAATAATGAGATAAACTCTGAGTAAATAGCTTTCTACATTAATTTAACTTCTAAGTCTGTATAGCATTTTTTAATACTATAATTGCCTTTTCAGAGCATGAAGAAATACAGAAAACCATCTAATGGTTTATAATGTAAATCTGGTAGAACAAGCCTGAAAAAAAAAACCTTCAATACTAAACTATAGTATAGATGGTTGTTAATTATGATAGTAAATGAGAAAATTCTAAATAAGCCAACAGGAAATCATATCCAAAATTATAGCAAAATAATTTACATAGCAAGGTCAATTTACCATGGAAAGAAGTTTAAATATTAGGAAAATGTCTCTTTTACAGTATCTTTTCTATCTCCAATGATTGAGACAATTTTCACTTACCCTTGTGTCTTATCCTTGCCCACACTGTCACTGGTTTCCCAACAGAGTGGACGGGTGACATTCGTCAAGGACGTATGATTCCTTGCAGTGAGATTAGTATGCTTTAGGGCCATACAGAATTGTCTGTTTCAAGGCAGGAAAACAAAAATTTACTTGGAAGGCAACTGTACCACTTTGTTCTGCATATGTATATCTTAGTTTTCCGGGTGAATTAACTAATCTTCCTCTCTCCAGGAACCATCCTGGTAGGTTTCCACAGAAAACAAGTGTAGCCCATCTGCTTCAGTGACTTCCTCACTTTCACAAAGTAGTATAATTCATAAAACATTCAAATTCTCTTGTCTACTGGATGTAAAGCTGACTATGGGTTATTATATAAAATAGTGTTTATCAGGTCAGTGGGATAAGTTACTTGACTACACAATCCAATGGATAAGTTCTTATTTACAGGAATAAATGGCAACTAATGCTGCTGCCTCTGTGGATACTGACGATGACACCATGAGAATTACACTTACTATTTATTTAGAGCTTACTATGTGCCACGTACATTTATTAAAACTTTTAATTTTCAAAATGATCCTACTTATGGGGAAGGTATTGTTATATCCATTTTACATCCAAAGAAAATAAATACAGAGATGCCAGGCAACTCACCCATTATTACATAGATCCAGTCATCAATGTCCCCTGGTTTCTATGTTGGATTTCTAGTGTCCTTAGAACCAGGAACAAGAAACTGCTTCTTCACTTTTTCTTCTTCTTCTTCTCCTTCTTCTTTTTAATTTGTGAAACAAATTTAGCTAAAGAATATCGAGAATAAAGGCCAGAAAGAGAAACTGTTTTTTTCCTAGGTGTTGAAAACTTTGAGACAGCCAAGTAACTGCATCGGTCCGAGGCACCGCAAGTAGCTGCAGGCACATTTCCGGGTGGAAGCCTGATCTCGCGGGATCTTGGGAGCCGGCTGGCCTGGGAGGCCTGGGATGAGAAACACCTGGGTGCCCTGGCGCTGAGGCTCCTCCTCCCAGACTCTTCCTAAGGAGTTCGGCTCACGCCACCCGTCAACGCAATCCCGTGCAATCGTACATACATATAAAATACATAATATTAAAATAAATAAATATTTACATTATTTACGTGTATATTTATTTATGGTCGCTTTCTTTCATACAATCTTGGCTTCAACACATGTCACCTTGCATGAGAACCCTCTATATTTCATTAAATTGGAGTGATTTGAATGAGAGTAAGACCCCATATATCTAATGCAGTCTGGCATTTTGGTTGTTATTCTTTATTTTCTCTTTTATTCTCTTTTATATTCTCTTTCCATATTTTCTCTTTTATTCTCTGGAAAAAGGTCAGTCAAGTATGTATCGTTTCTCATGTTGGAACAGTACTGCAGTATTTAGTGATTATGGTCCCTACTCTCTGAGTATTCTGTTAATCATCCTGCTTTGTTTCTGATATATTTACCTCTGTGAGTTTTCTTCCTGGAAGAAATTCTCATGTACAACACAGATTGAGAGACACGGGTTGATAAAAGTAAACATAAAACTCTACAGAAGCTTATATACCTTTTTTATTTTCATGTTCACACAGGCCCAGCATTGTACATGGGGAGTTAGTTATTAGAGACCACATTTCCTGACCAAAATTATAACTAATGATCTGATAGAAAAATGTTTTGGAGTTTGCAAATTTGGAAAAGTGTGAAGAGTTTTATATAATTATTTTAAAACACATGCTTTATAATACTTTTAATAACTAATCTTCATTAAAATGTATGTAATTGCATGAAATGGAGACAACTTGTGAAAATACATGGCAGGAGGGGCGCCTGGGTGGCTCGGTCGGTTAAGCGTCCGACTTCGGCTCAGGTCATGATCTCGCGGTCCGTGAGTTCGAGCCCCGCATCAGGCTCAGTGCTGACAGCTCAGAGCCTGGAGCCTGTTTCGGATTCAGTGTCTCCCTCTCTCTCTGCCCCTCCCCTGTTCATGCTCTGTCTCTCTCTGTCTCAAAAATAAATAAACGTTAAAAAAAATTTTTTTTTAGAAAATACATGGCACGAAAATAAAGGACTCTACCAAGTTCTAAATGCCCCTATCTCCCGTCCTATCTGGGGGAACTCCATTTTCAGATGACTGAAATCTTCACTATCCATAATATTCTTTAAGAACCTTAATACTATTTTAGGGCTTAAAGAAACCTAGAAATATTTCTGAGAGTCCAAAACCTCATTTCACAGACAACTGAAAAAAAGCCCAGAGAGAATTTGGTGACTCATCCAAAGCCCACAGTGAAAGAGCTAAGGCTGGAATCCAAATGCCTGACTCTTGCTCTTTTAGATCTTGTTACGCCTTTGCAAGCTCTGTGATCTGATCTCAGACAAACAATTTAGCATTTGAACCTTAGTTTCCTGATCTGTAAAATGGGGATAATAATCATAGTGTCCTAGTCAATATTACTAACTGGAAATTCAAAACTTCGACAAATATGGAGGTGAGTAAGAAATTATGGAGAAAGTAAATAATACAAGTTTCATGATGTAAGCAGTTTTCCTCCTTAAATGGAGGAACCAAGATGCCCAGAAAGAAATCTGAGGATAATACTTGAAGACAACTCAGAGGACTGACTACCCACAGGCCTGCTCTATATGATCCTGAGATCTCAGTTTGCCATTTCCCACTTTACTTGGCATACTCTTTATTTTTGAGAATATTTTATTCATTACTCTACCTATAAACACCAAAGCCTCTCCTCAATTGCCAAATGGAGTCAAACCACTGATGATTTCATGTACTTTAAAGATATTTTAAAGATAGAGATAATTATCTCTTTAAAGACAATATAACAGGATGGTTTGTCATTTCATAGTGAGTTTGTCTTTTCCATCCATTGTATGGCACATTCATTTTTCTTTACCTGATGCATAATGAGTTCATTAGTAACAACCCAAAGATATTTTCTCTTATAAATATGAAATAATCAATTATTTCAATATAATCTCAATGAGAAATGATATATTCATTAATGTGTCAGTGGATAAGTCCTTGATGATTTTCATTTTTCCATTCTTTATTTTTTAAGTTTGTTTATTTATTTATGTATTTATTTATTTACTTAAAGTAATCTCTACACCCAGTGTGGGGCTTGAACTCATGATCCCAAGATCAAGAGTCACATGCTCTTTCAACTAATGTAGGCACTCCACATTTTGCTATTCTTAATATTTTCACAGAGGAGTATATTTCATAGAAAAGTTTATGTTGTCATTGTATTTACTAATGATACATTTAAAGGACTCAGGTCACAGGTGAGGATTATGAGACAAGTGTGATAAGATTACCTGAACTGGCTCTTTCTGAGAAACAGAAAGTTGTAATTTTCATTTTGTCTAGTTACTTTATTTAGTAATAGCAGAAGAACTTATTTTGAGCTCAAAGCAAATAATGCAATAAAACAGATAATGCTTATTAACATAAAAGTATAACAGAAGTAAGCATAAATTATATGATGTACATCTGCATTTTACATGAATATATAAAATGTTTCTTAATATAGTAGCAGTTTTCCAACATGGTAATAACTTCCAATACTGCCCCCAAGAAACTATTAGAGAATTTTTTGGGCAAATTCAGTTAAGGGTATTATTTTTCTTCTTATCTTTTGTATACATTTATGTTTCTTGATTTTGCATTACATGCTGATACTCTTTTGTGTAACATGGTGGTTATTTTAATTTGCTTTCCTCATCTGCACCAGAATAGCCTCTTCTTTTGATGAAGATTGATATATTTAGGCAGATCAGTCTCAGGGTTTCTAGCAACCACTGTTCAAATGTCAGATTTTAGTTAGGCACAGAACATTTAATACATTTCTATAACATGAGCTACTATTGTACTGTACTTAATAGGCTGCTATTAAATCCTTCTAGCACTAAAACCTAAAAAATAGTCATGCCTATTCTTTGTATGTTTCATGTTGTTGCATAGCACGTCTGCTGGAGGGATGTACTATACCAATAGTAGGGTAGTGGGTGGGGTTACATCAACTACCTTGCAATTTTTGAACTTTCATATCAACTGCCAGGGCTATATAACCTTAAAGGTTGTACAGAAGGTATTACCTCAATGTAAGTTCTAGCTTAGCACTCTCAGTCCTCTCTTCTGGGACATTTCTGTCTTGCTCTTTATTTGTGTGTTGTCCTCATATCTTTTCTTTTTCTTTTTTTTTTTTTTTTTCAGTTTGCAAATTGTCATATCTCATCTAACTCTTTCACAGATTTATTTATTTATTTATTTATTTATTTATTTATGTATTTATGTAGGCTCCACGTCCATCATGGGGCTTGAACTCACAACCCTGAGACTAAGAGTCACATACTCTACTGACTGAGCCAGCCAGGCACCCCTCTTTCACTGAACTGTTAATTTCAAGAAATATAAAGCGTTCAGATTTTCTTTTACAAAACTGCCTGTTCATTTCCCTTATATCAATTCCTTTTTTATCCACTAAATTTTGAAATACTTATTTCATAGTCTCAGATTTTCTTTCAATTTAGTTTTCAAGACATACTAATCTTTTATTCATGTATCTGGAGAATATCGGTTAGGATGAATTATTTCTATTTTTGGTGTGCCCCTCATTGAGAAATCATTTTTTATTTTATGTTGTTTTGTTTTATTTTATTTTATTTTATTTTGTTTTATTTTATTTTATTATTTTTTTGAGAAAGGGAGAGTGTGAGTGGGGGAGAGGGTTAGAGAGAGAGAGAGAGAGAGAGAGAGACAGAATCTTAAGTAGGCTTCACACTCAGTGTGGAGCCTGATGTGGGACTTGATCTCACGACCATGAGATCATGACCCGAGCCAAAATCAAGAGTCCAATGCTAAACTGCCTGGGCCACCCAGGTGCCCCAAGAAATCATTATTTTTTTTAAAAAGTTTTACATTTTTCTTCTTGCTGAGATCCTTAATGTTTGCATTGATTCAGAAGTTTATTTATTTATTTATTTATTTCACTGGTGGATTATTGAGAAGTTTGTTGCTTTCTTTCCAAAATATATGGATACTAGCTATCTTTGATGGCAGATTCAGGCGCCTCCCAGAGGGTCCCAGGAGTCCGTACTGGTCTACGTTAGGAATCCAGGCTGGTTGGGGCGATTAGGTGCCCTCTGTGGGAGTTGTTTTTATGTTAATTTCTTAGTTTGGAAATTCCTAAATAATTTAGTTAATCTAAATATGACCATTAAACTTGTTTTTAGGTGCAGGCTATTCCCAGTTCCTGCACCCCCAACCCAGGCATTTTTAAGTAAATGGCTTATCATTTCCCTGGCTTGTAAGTGAGCTGTCGATTTAGTTCTGTCAGTGAACAGGCAGACTTTTTAAGATTCTGGATTTTTGCGGGATTTTCAGTCACAGCTCCTTGCCTCAAATGGTTCCATGTCCTCAGATGAGTGTTAAGACCTCATGCTCTTGTTGGGCTGTCTTCTAACTAAATCCCCCCTGAGATGCTACTTCATCTTGCTTTCATTTTCATTTTTGGCAACCATAACAACAAATATACACAATGAGTTCCAAAAGAAAAGATTAAAAAAAGAATTTCTTCTCTGTCTTTTAAAACTCAAGTTACTTATTTCTCTTTGTTTTTATTGTTGTCTCTGCATTCTATCCAATATTTCTTTGTGTTAGAGGGTGAAGGGGACCATGTTAATTTAATCTGCCCTGTTGCTTGATCCAAAAGTCAGTAGAAATGCTTTTAATGAGCCAAGGTTTTTACTGTAATCAGTCAGGGATAGAATTTTAATAAAAAGTGAGCGGGGGTTCATAGAACATAGAAACAAAAACCGTATAGAAACTCTCATCTAATTAAACAAGGATATCTCTGCATATACTCCATCCTAAGTGCACTACTCGTTCTGAATTTCCTAACCACAACCAAGATTACCTAAAAAAAATCCACATATTTTGAGAAACATAAAATATAAGGAGTCGGGATAATAGTAGTTCTTTCTACCCATAGCCCTGCTTACCAGTGGGTTTTGGAAATTGTTTAATTGTTGGTTTTAAAGCTGGGGACTGAATCAATAAATGTCTATGTAGAGATGCCTTCCATCTCCATGCAGGATCACTTTTTCTGTTTCTTTAATTGTTTTTATACCTCATTTCTTTTTCTTATCTGATGTCACTGACTAGCACATTCAGTACAATGCTGAATACATTCCTCTGCTTAAAGTTCTTCAACTACACTTCATTGTGTGGGGTAGGTGAAGCAGTCTATCACAATGACTGAGTTTAGCCACAGTTTTAATTATGGAAAACTCCCTTACCAGCTGTGTGAATCTAGACAGTTGAGTATGGTGAGCAGAAAGAGTCCTTCCAAGAGGGGTGATGAGATACAAATGGATCTTTAACATACAATCCAGCAATTTCACTTCTGGGTATATATACAAAAAAATAAAAATAAAGGAGCTGGAGTGGGTAATGCTTAGTAGATCCAAACAAGAGAAACAAAGAGAACTCTTAGATGTTTGAATGACTTGAGGGACTTGGGAAAGTGCATTAACGTACTAGTGTGAAATCAATCACCCCAAAAAGCTGTACTTTAAAAGCACCAGCAGCCATTTATTATCTCATGGTTTCTGTGGATCAGGAATTTAGACAGATATGCTGTGGAGAGCTTATTTCTGCTTCACAGTGTCTGGAGCCTTAGCTGTCAGACTTGAAGGCTGCCAATAGGGAGAAATGGGATGGGAAGAGGGACATAGTGGGTCCTCTCTAGGTGGGCTCTGTCTAGGGCTCACTGAATGTCCTCAAAACAGTGACTTCCTTCCGTTAGAATAAGTGATCCAAGAGGAGAACAAAGCAGAGCTATCCTTTTAACCACTAGCTATATTGACACTCAGAAGCTATTCACCCTAGCCTCAGAAGTCACATAGCAGAACCTCTGTCACATTCTATTATTCTATATTCTATTATTAAGGGAGTCACTACTTGTAGCCTACATTCAAGGGGAGAGGAATCAGCTTTAGCTATTGTTGGGAGGAATACCAATGAACCTATGGAAATATTTTTAAATGTTTAAAATGGTTACAGATAGGAACATAAGAAAGAAGAAATCTGTGAGTCTGTTTGCTATGTGGTATGCATTAAAGAGCCCCCCTTGGAGTTCTATAACATATTTAGCAAAAAATGCATTCCTTAACATAGGAATTTAAGGGGTACCTACATTCTTTTTTTTTATTTTTATAAAAAATTTTTTAACGTTTACTTATTTTTGAGACAGAGAGAGATAGAGCATGAACGGGGGAGGGTCAGAGAGAGAGGGAGACATGGAATCTGAAACAGGCTCTAGGCTCTGAGCAGTCAGCACAGAGCCTGATGCGGGGCTCGAACTCACGGAGCGTGAGATCATGACCTGAGCCGAAGTCGGACGCTCAACCGACTGAGCCACCCAGGCGCTAGGGGTATCTATATTCTATACGCAAAGATATAACAAACCCTGCATAATAGTGGGTTCAGCCTCAGATAGCGTCAGTCTAAGTTACAACTGTCTTATGTGATTGTCTTTCAGGATTTGTTACTGAACCCCAAGTTCAGCTGTCCATTGCTCCAAAGGCCAATACTCAAGAGTGTTGCCTGAAAAGGTACATAAACTTTATTCAAGAGGCCAGTCATCTGGAGAGAAGGAGGACTCTTGTCCAAAAGCCAAATCCAAGTTTCTGCAGTGCCAAGAGAGTTTAAAAGGGACATGGCGTTGGTGATCAGTGAGGGGGTGCAGTGGCCTGTAACATTTCCTGATCCTGTGTAAATTTAGTAGTGGCTATTTACAGCTTTCAGTGTGTGAGGGTTATGTAAAAGGTTTAATTCCTGCTCTGTGATGTGCAAGGGCTTTCTATTGTCCTCCTGGAAAAAAATGTAAGATTTATAGATATACAATGAGGGTTAGTAAATCAATCATATGAACTTAAGAATACCTATTAAAGATCACCATGCTAATTATGAAGATCAAGGTGGCCTCAGATTCAGGTTTTACCACAAGATCTAGCCTCATCTCTCTTTGCTGATCACCTTACCCTCTATGAGTAGTCAAAATTTCATAGTCAAACACCAAACAAAATAAAACACACTTTCCCTGGGGCGCCTGGGTGGCGCAGTCGGTTAAGCGTCCGACTTCAGCCAGGTCACGATCTTGCGGTCCGTGAGTTCGAGCCCCGCGTCGGGCTCTGGGCTGATGGCTCAGAGCCTGGAGCCTGTTTCCGATTCTGGGTCTCCCTCTCTCTCTGCCCCTCCCCCGTTCATGCTCTGTCTCTCTCTGTCCCAAAAATAAATAAACGTTGAAAAAAAATTAAAAAAAAAAAACACACTTTCCCTTCCTTGCCTGTGAATTTATGCATGTGTTTCTCTTTATATAGAATTTTTCCCAATTTTCTTCACCTAGTTAACTGTTACTTACCCTTTAACTGTTATCCCAGATGTTAATGTCCTATCGTAAACCCTTCCTCTGTCTTAGGTCATGTTCCCAGGTAAACAACTCCAATGTGGAAAGTTGCTTGTGGAGGTTTATTGCAGAATATTGTCAGGATCAATATCTTAAAAAGTGTGGGGAAACTAGGCTGGGCACAAATTGCACTGTGATCCCATTTTTATCAGAGGTTTCTGATAATCTTAATGAAAGTTGTAATGGCTAGAGATTGATGCAAAGAGGTCAGCCAGGTCTTGGTATCCTTCTACTCCACATTGAACTGATGCAGGGAAGGGGGTGTAAATTTAGACAAGAAAGCTCCCTTTGCCATTTGAAATTCTCAAAAATGGTCTCAGCTGTGAGCCGTCCCTTGCAAATGTAGGGACGAAGGGCAAGATGGGCCACTTTAGTATGAATACTTTGAATTAAAAAAAAAAAAACAGAAGATACAAGAAAAGCTCTCTTCTTGGTCCATAACTGTCTAAATTCACATGGAAAAGAGAGCCTATACCTGGAAGGAAGCTATTAACAGAGTCTTCCCTTTACTTAAAAAACTTACCTGCAAAACATCTCCTTTCACCTTTGTGCTAATGGCCTTCCTCTCCTTATATCCTCAGGCCCTACCTCTCCTTAGCTCATATAAGCTTCATGTTGCCTCATTATCTTTGGAATTTCATGTTTGTGGATTCCCCACATGAATGCCTATTAAGCTTGATTTTCTCCTGTTAATCTAGCTCATATCAATTTGATTCTAAGTACAACTAGAAGGACCTTGAAGGGCAAAGGAAGGTCTTCTTGACACCAACACTCCCAGAAAATGGGTGAACAATCGTCTCAGTCTTGAAGGGTGGGTCTGAGTGGGACACCTTCCCAGCCTCTAGCCATTTGGGTGACTTGTGCCTCCTTATAACATTTTATATTTCCCCCTCACAAACTCTTACACTATTTATAAATTGCTGGCTTATTTCATTTCACTGTAAGCTTTCAGAACCATTCCTAGCATCTATACCAGCCTCTTGCACATGAAGGTATGTGGTAAATATTGCTCAAATAGTGGATGAAGAAAGTCATGTTGGAGCAGAGATTGAGAGGAATAAGAGGATTTTGCCAGGTGAACAAGAAAGGGAGGACACACTTGGCAGAGAAAATAGCAAGTAGTCTCAGAGTCATGAAAGGAAGACATATTCAGAAAACGATAAATAAAATTGGTTAGTGGGGCTGAGACAAAATGAGAAGTGAAGAAATAGACAGCAAGGCTGAAGAGTTGGGCAAGGGTCAGAACATGAATGGTCTGGTAAACTAGGTAAAAGGATTTTATATTTGCCCTGTAACATCTCCATTGAAAATAGCTTTTTGAAAAAGTGCCAGTAATCACATCTTCATAAATAACACTGCTTCTGTTCCTTCTCTTTACCTATGTTTTCTCTCTATGCTATTAGTATTCAGTACATGCACACACATAAGATCAGATGTAGGGCAATGGATGTCAATCCAATGCTACTACCCCATTTTGGTAGCAAGCATACATAATAATATATCTTGTATTTTTCATGAACTTTAGTGGAATTATTTGGGTCAGTTCACACTGACATGAACTTGTTATTCCAACCAAATGTCAACGTGATGTTGAAATGCTAATTTATTTAAGCAGATCCATGCCAATGTCACCCTGAAACAAAAGCACTTCTATTACCATGCCAACAAAAGTTGTCAAAACAACAAGGAAAACAACAACAAAACCTCCAACCTGCCTCTGAATTAAAGTTCCTCTGCAGATGTTTATTTGGATCAGGTGTTAGAAATTTGTCAATTGACTAGACGCCATTCGATCAGCAATGACTTTAGGGGTATTACACTCAAACATTCAAATTAAAAAAAATTTTATTTGATAAACCAGTAGAATTTTACCCCCAGAGTACCTATTTGTATTAAAATAATCGCTACATGCACATAAAATTTGCATAAAAATATGATCAAAATGACAGATCTTTGAGCAAATGCACAGCTTCCAGCAGAAATAAACCATGTTCAAGAAACAGAATATATTGTGATTTCCTTGTTGAATTTAAAAATGCAACCTTAGTGGGGCGCCTGGGTGGCGCAGTCGGTTAAGCGTCCGACTTCAGCCAGGTCACGATCTTGCGGTCCGTGAGTTCGAGCCCCGCGTCAGGCTCTGGGCTGATGGCTCAGAGCCTGGAGCCTGTTTCCGATTCTGTGTTTCCCTCTCTCTCTGCCCCTCCCCCGTTCATGCTCTGTCTCTCTCTGTCCCAAAAATAAATAAACGTTGAAAAAAAATTAAAAAAAAAATGCAACCTTAGTAATTGATTGAAAGTCAGGACATGTTAGGGCTGTAGAGGACTTTAAGAATAGTTCAATCCATCCCATATTTTAAAGATGTGGAAAGTGAGGCCTTGAAATATAAAATGTCTCATTCAAGGCCATGCAAGTTCATAACAAATCCAGTAATAGATTCTGAATTCTGAATCCAATTGTCTTCACCTCTTTCCACATTGTTTCCTAGCTTTCATTTGTAAATACTTAAGTGAATAAGAGCTCATTCAAAGGGTACATTGCCATTTTTAGCTGGTTTAGTTTAGCTGCAGCCTATATTAAAATAAAATTATGGCAATTAGGCATTGCACACTCTTGACGCAATCGCTGAAGCAAAACTGCTAATCCCCAGTTGACACAGGTCAATGTCAATTAGAATTACGCTAGTTTTCGATATGACACATTTCAGAGTGTGCCAAGTAGAAAGTAAATTGGTAATGCTAAGCATGCAAGTATGTTTTACAGGCAGCTGATTTAATTTAATCAGGGTGCAGAAGCCATGAGACCTTTATTTAAATACAGAGATTTAAAATCCTCTTGCCTTCATTCCCCAAAGCTTCAAGCTATTCTGTAATGTTTGACTGTCATACTTTTAAAAATTATGCTTGCTTAATCTAGGAATGAATAGCTTCCTCTATCCCAGGTCAAATTCACTTAGCTCTAAAGGTCAGTAATTTTAACTATTGTAACTATAATGTATGAAAAATGTTTAACCACAAATCAAACACCTAGAACATAAGTGAATGTACTTGCTAATAAGTGTGAGTTATGGAAGGTAACTGAAGTTAGCAGAAGCAATGGCCTTTAATTAGCATAAACAGCAGGTTTCTATCTAATACTCTTAGAACTTTGAGAGACTATAGATCTATGGGTGACACACTAGCTGTAAGAACATAAGATAAAGGTTAAGACTGTTCCCTGGAGCATACAGTGATTTTACCAAATTACATGTATAATGTTTGGTATTATGTAACATGTGCAGCACAGACCCGCTATTATCCTCATGATGTGGTACAAGGTGATATAAAAGGGCTAGTACTCCAACAGGTTTCCAATGAGTGTTTTAGGAGAAAATTGAATTTCAAAAAACTTAAGGTTTGTTTTCAGGTCTTTATGTGTGGGAATGCCTACTCAAATATATATGAAATGAATGGCAATCTTTGAAAGTAATATCTGAATACATGAGTGTAACATCTGAATGAGTGAGGCTATAGACCAAGTCACTGAAAATCTAGATGAGTGTGCACGGTCTGTTAGACTCAAGAATTCATTGTACTGTGTCAGGAATAACTTGTGTAAACTCTTTAATTGGTGAGCAGCTTCCTAATTCCTCATCTAACCAAGACTCCTGATGAAATAACCTATATTCTAGTATCTTACATGTTAGAACTTCACTGATGAGGACTTAGAGACAAAAACACAAGTTATCAAAGTATGGCCTAGGGTGAAAATAGCATATGATACATGGTAAAAGTGTATACTTTTTAATCTTCTTTAATGGACTTTGAGTTTTGAGTTGATTGCTTTCATTTTCTGGGAAATGGCTTACAATAATGTTTGGTTTGTTAAATCCAAAGAAAATAAAAGCAAAGAGAAAGGCTGACCTTTAAATGACATTTCTTAAGGAAGACTTGATAGTGTTTGTTCCTATTCACACTCAGTTACTTCAGCTTACTTATTCTTAGATCTAGCACTTAATATTTAGAATCTTTTATAATAATTGTAGTAGAGCTTGAAAAGCCTTTTGATTTACCCAAAGCAAAAAAGTGTAATTAAGCCACTTGTGATTTGAAGCCTTTCACTTTGTGGTTTGTATGTGTGTGTTTTAATTATTGTCTGTTCTCTGTCCTTTACGGTCATTATATTCTGAAAGTTCATTACATTATTGGAATTGACACTTGTTTTGATTGATGCTGAGCAGAATATAGTCACTCACACCTTATGAACTTTTCTGTGTCCCCACTCTTTTATTCATTTAGTTAAAAAAACATTTAGGGACACTTGGGTGGGTCAGTTGGTTAAGCATCCAACTCTTGATTTCAGCTCAAGTCATGATCTCACGGTTTGTGAGATTGAGCCCCACTTTAGGCTCCACGCTATCAGTGAAAAGCCTGCTTGGGATTCTCTCTCCTTCTTTCTCTGTCCTTCCCCTGCTCATGTGCATGTGCTCTCTCTCTCTCTCTCTCAAAATAAACACAACAAAAAAACCCATTATTGCATGACACTACTGTTTAGGAGATGAAAATTCCCTAGTGAATAAGACAGATCCTGCCCCTGCCCTCTTGGAATTAAGAGACTGGTAGTGGTCCAAAGAGGCAATTACAACAAAGAGTGGTGAGTTGTATAATGTGGAAAATAGGGTGCATTAGGAGGCTGCAGGATGTGATGTCTAAGTGAGTCTAATTATTGTATAGGTTTCCCTGTGAAGAAGAATACAGAAATAAAGTAAAATTTAGGGGATCTGAGGGTTAAGAAAGTATCTCTGAGATAAAAGAAACTTAAGAATCCTACTCAGATTACTGTCCCCAGGCACAAATTGATGAGATGTATGGGGCTTATCATCGATGATCGAATTCCATTAAATTTTAACTAAGTTGATACAAACCAACACTTGTATTCCCAAATCAAATGATTCTGATATTATAGTCATTATTGTATTTATAATTGTCATTAGTTCATAGTAACTCTAATTCCAGAGTGCTCATGGATCTGACAACAAATTGTACAGAGAGTCACTAGAATTTTATAGTAATAGGAAATATATAATAACACGATTATTCCAAAAAATCTTGCCAAGTAAGAATCCTTGAGCGGAGCTACATCAAGATGTACAAGATAAGACCAAAGAGATATGGGCTCCATGGTTTAAACTGACCCTTGCTTACAGGCTGATTTCCCGGGGAGTTTCTCCCAGTTCCCACTTGTAATATATACCATAACACTTTTCACCCTGATGCTAATTTTTTCCTGCTGTGTCTGGACAAAAATGGCTCTACTTATCAGTTCAGCTCTTACCTCTGCATCTCTCTTACAGCATTCTTCCATTTTAACCTATTCAGCTGTCTAAGCTGGTAGATCTTCCCTGAGCACAGAGCTCAGCTGGCTACCTTCTGAGGATAGCTATGCCTATTAGCTGGGATCTATGAAAGTTACTTGCACGTCTCCACGGTCCCAACCTTTGATTATTTTGCTTCACTGAATTAAGTCACATGTGCATATTTTTAGCCTTATCTCACATTCCTCTCCTACTTGGAATTACTTTTCCAAGCTCCATTTTTCCTTATCCATGTCTTTACTTGTGTTGTTTCCATTTTCTGAAATCTGTCAACTCTCTATGTTGAAATGTTACCGATCTTTCAAGAGAAATCTCACTTGGGCCTTCTCTAGGAAAGTTTTCTTTATCTCCTCAATTAAGTTAATTAACCTTTAAGCAAATATTTATCATATGCACATATATCTTTGCTTTATATCCACATTTATGTATTTTATTCATATTCTGGGGCTCAAAATCATCAAAATACATCTAAGAGCATTCAAAGCATTTATAGTGATAAATCTTTTTTTTAAATGGTTAACATAACTCTCCATTTAACCTCATTTTTTTGATGCATTGTAGTTTGCAACTGTAGTTGAAGGGGTGTGAAAAGGTTGTGCTGGTTTAAACACATTCATTGTCCTAATTCTGTACAAGTATTCCTGCCCTTTCTGCCTTCTCCCTACAGATTATATTTCTTTTTTATTCATTCAGGTACTTATTATGCACTCCCAGTTACTAATCTCACACACACATAGATTTATGAGGTCTTCCTATAGTAAAGAGAACCCAACTCACATTTAAGAGGCACCAATTTTGAGCCTGCTTTAAATTCAGACAATGCTTGAACCAGTCTGAGAAAACATATAATTCATCTAAGTTACATGTCTTTCATGAATACAAATCTTCTTACCCATGGACATGAATCAGTTTTAAAATTTCCACTTCTGATTCTCAAATGATTAGTTGGATTGATCCAAAGATACGTTTGGAGATGTTTGTTGAAAATATTCATGTAAAATTAATATAAAGTTAATTTTACTTCTTTAATAATTTTATTTTAAATTTGATTTTAGATTTAGTGATTTACTTCTTTAATGATGTTACCAAATACAGAGTTTTGGTGTATATTTTTTTTGTTGTTTTTTGGGGAGTGGTGGTGGGAGGGATTAGCTTTGCATCTGTTTATCTGTTTATTCCCTCTAGTTCTTCTCCTGGTCCTCTTGGCTTCAGGGCCAACCAAGGGAGTGATGCAGGGGGAGATGCTGCTCTTATTTAGAATAGCACATTCTGTCATTGAAGTATCCTGACTGCATTTCCTGTCCACAAACTAGTGTTCCCTCCAGTTAAAGGGAACAATGGCATTCCAACTGCTCCACATTGTTGACTGACTGAAACCTCCTCAGAAAAGGTTCATCACAATCTTTCTTATCAGAGGGATCCATCTCTGAGAATTGTCTCAGTAAACATTTTTTTTCCCCAGGGTGCTTATAGATGCACTTATTTTTATGAACTAGTTTGAAATGCTTTAACCAGGACTGCATGGATAAAGTGTGGGTGAGCTATACAAACATGATCTGAAGTTTGACTAATACTTTGTCATACCAAGAACTTCACATTTGATGAATTTTCTAAAGTATGTTTTCAGTGAAATCACAACAACTGTAGTTGAAAGGGTATAGATATGGTCTAGAGATGAAGATCCCAGGGTCTTAGCTCTTTTACTGTGTCTCTGCAAATATGTGACTATAGATCATAGTCTTAGGTAGTTTTAAAAACCCACTTGATCATGAGGAAAGTTTTATGTATTTTTTTCTCCATGACTAAGTATTGGGTAAATAACCTTTTTATAAAATTAAGGGATAGCTGGCTCTTCTAATTTTGTTAATCGGAGTGGAACAACCACCAACCTCACTTCCTACCTTACACAATAAGAAATTGCTGCTCCTTATCTTAAAATGGATTTCTGACAAATTCATATCTTCTGTCCAGGCAAATACTTTCAGATGATCTTTTAATTTTTATTCTGTGTAGCCTAATGCGAAATTAATTGTTTCTTAGGACTCGAATGCCAGATTGATTGGGCTTTACCTAGAAGTATTAAAAAAAAAAAAAGATTCCTTATGGAGTCTCCATGTCAACATTAATAGAGAAAGTCTTCATGAAATCTATATATAATTGGAATCTAAGGGCTAAATGGTGGTGGTAGATGGGGAAAATTCAGCAGAAATGTTTCTTCTGCCATAATCATGTGGTCAGAGTTCACATTACTTGTATATTACTTTTTTTTAACTTTACTTAAAAAAAAGAATTATAATGATATAAAATAGTGGTTTGCAAACTTTAATGTGCTAAAGAATCATCCAGGATGTTTACTGAAAATGTTGATTTCTATGTTTTAAACTTATATATATTTTTACTTAATACTTCTTGGGTTGGGTTCAGGAAAGTATGTTTGAATACTCACTTCAGTTGATAATTCTGGGTGTATATATAGAGAAAAGGCTGTCCTGAGCCCTTGAATCACTATTCACATAGTGGCAAAAGGGTGGGTTTCCTTACCTCCTTTCTGGGGGACAGGTTTGGTGTCAGGCATTAAATAATAATTTTTCTAACACTTGTGATTCTTTATTCAACTATACTGATCATGAATTTAGTAGAATTTCCTTCAAGAGTCTAGTGGGAGAATTGTCATTATTATTTCTCAATATTTTGATGAGATTTCATCTATTTATGTGTGTTCATTAGTACATATTTGTGGAAATTTTGGAAAGACTGAGTCAAGGATGGCTAATCAGATGCTATTTTAATCAGATTCTGATCTCTGTTCCTTTGAAGGTTCTTTCAAGATCACTTTAGGAAAAAACATGACTTATAATCTGAATGGACTATTAATGAAGGTCTCTTTGCACCTCTTTATAAAGTTGCAGCAAATCATTCAACCCTTTTCTGAAGGTCAACCTTCATGCTGAGGAAATGATTGATTTCCATTGCTTCATCAGGGAGGTTTGAAGCCTGGAATAAGGAATTGCTCAACTCAAGTGTTTTGGAGGCAGCCACATATTTATTCCCATAACTTTCTTTTACACCACATCATCACTCAGTGATGTCAGCCATGCTCTGAAGTATTTCTCTGATGATTCCTGAGAGCAAGTGTCTAGTAGGAAGGGAATTTGAATTGACTTAATGCACAACCTCAAAGATATGTGGATGTTTCAATGTTTTAATCTATTGTCAATGAAGGGAAAGCTTAAACACTATATGTGGCCTCATCCCACAATTTCTAATATATTTAATCAACATTGCATTAATTTATTCATCAATCACTTAATTCTTATTAAGGCAAAAACTATTCTTTCAATGTAAATTGAAGATCATTCATTAATGAAATCTGCTATATGGTTAAACATATATCCTTTGGCAGTTCTTAAATGCTTTGACCAAATATTGATCCATGAATTGAAGGAATAAAATCTTTCTTGAAGGAAATAAGATTTCAAACATAAGATAAGCATAGAGTGACAATAAGTGAATAAGAGTATTGCACAGATTTAGAAAAATTTTTGATGTAATTTTTCTATGAAATCATGTTCAACCTAATAAATTAAACATATTTTAATAATGTCCTCAACTATGGAAAGATATTCATTTTTACAAAATTTAACTCAAGGAATAGGAGATTAATTTTCCTTCCCCACAAAAGAAAAATGTTAAGGATTCTAGAGAATTATGGGATTTTTCTTGAAGTCCACTGATGTACTGACTCCAAAAATAATTAGCTTGATCTTTGCTACCTTAAAGCTATTTCCCCTCTTTCAAATGAATATACTATCAATGAAGAGTTTTATAATAGACCAATCTCAGGTGCTAAAGGCCTGTTCAGGAAAATAACACATATTCTTAATTTTATTCCCAAATATTCAATATTCTTTCATGTTGCAGCAAGATATGTTGTGTTTCCTCCTATATTTACTGTCAAAGTTTTAAGCAGACCATGGCACATGCTAACAATTTCACATCCCAGAACGTGGATTACTTTCCTCCCAGAAATTTTGGAACTTTGATGCCTTCTGAAGTTTTATTTTATTTTTTTTAAGTTTTTACTTAAATTCCAATCAGCAGAAATAAATTGTGTAGAAACTAAAAACAAAACAAAACAAAAAAACACACAAAAAACAATAGAACAACAGATCAATGAAACCAGGAGCTGGTTCTTTTAAAAATTAATAAAATTGATAAACCTCTAGCCAGATTTATCAAAAAAGGAAAGAGAAAGGATTCAAATAAATAAAATCACAAATGAGAGAGGATAAATAACCACCAACATCAGAGAAATACAATTATAAGAGAATATTATGAAAAACTGTATCTCAACAAATTGGACAACTTAGAAGAAATGGATAAATTTCTACAAACATATAAACTACCAAAATTGAAACAGGAAGAAATAGAAAGCTTCAATAGACCAATAACCAACAAAGCAGCATTATTGACAATAGTCTCCTGAAGTTTGTTTTTTTTTTTTAATTTTTTATAATGTTATTTATTTTTGAGAGACAGACACAGAGCATGAGTGGGGGAGGGCCAGAGAGAGAGGGAGACACAGAATCCAAAGCAGGCTCCAGGCTCTGAGCTGTCAGCACAGATCCCAACACAGGGCTTGAACCCATGAACTTTGAGATCCTGACCTGAGCCAAAGTCAGTGCTTAACCAACTGAGCCACTCAGGTGCCCCATCTCCTGAAGTTTTAATGAACTCTATACATACATTTTTCTAGTTGCAGATTATATGTATACTAAGTAGCATTTTTCAGTCATTTTGGATATTACTTCATCTGAATATGGTCTACCTCATGTCATTTTCTTGCTATTTATATGATTGAGACATTTATAGATTTAATTTTGTTATATAACTTGTAATATTAGATCTAAAATCTTTATTGGTGAATTATAATTTTATTAATCCCAAACAGCTTTCTAAAAGCATAATTCTATTCATTGCAAACAATCCAGGCAAAGGTTTTCTTTCTCATAAATATATATATATATATATATATATGAGGAAAACATATACGTGTGCATATTTTAAAGGTATCATATTGTTCCCCTTAGCAATCTCTGTGTTTCCATCACCCATTTACTTGTTCATATGTGTAGGGGGTCATCGTTTATTAACATGCTATTCAAAAAAATTTAAATGATACATAGGATTGTATACTGTTAAGAAATAAATGGCATCAATATATAATATTTGCATTTAATGAATGGTTCGGTGCTTTCAGTCATAAGTATCTACTTTGTTAATATTGTAAGTTAACAGAAATAAATATACATAGCAAAAAAAGATAGGAGAGATTTATACCAACATTTCCAGCTGAAGAAAATACAGATCATTTTACTTTCTTAATTTTGTTTATATATTTTCTTAATTTCTACCATGAGCATGTGTAGCTTTCATAAGTCAGCACCCTAAGGATGCTGTGGCTGTTCTGTAGTTGTGCTTATTTTGGGACATTCAGAGAATGCAGAAATCTAGTATTTCAAAGGATTCTTTACTTGGGATCCTTGTAGAGACCACAAAAGAATCTGTAGAGGATGAGTTTTAAAACATAAAAACAAGAGGCTCCTAATGATAGAGAACAATCAGGGTTGACAGAAGGACGTGGGTGGGATATGGTCTGGAAGGGTAATGGGTACTGAGGAGGGCACTTGTTGGGATGAGCACTGGGTATTGTATGTCAGTGATGAATCACTGAATTCTACCCCTGAAACAATATTTCACTGTATATTAACTAAAATTTAAGTAAAAATAATAAAAAATAAAATGCCCTAGCTAAGAACAACAACAAACAAACAAACAACACTTGACATAGTATTGTTCTATGAAATAGATGAACCATGAAAGACATATGAAAGGTCTTAATATCCGTCTCCAGCTCCTCCTTACTGACATCACCTATATGCTGCATATGGAGTGGTTTTTGTTCATTCTGCAATCTGTGTCTTTAGCATATGCCTATCTCTAAATTTCCTTTCTAAGTTTCCTGCTTATTATATTAGCAGCCAAGAGAGTCCTTGGACATTGCTAAAGCAAAGTGTTAAGGTACCGTATTATATATAAGTTGCTTTCTAGAAAAGGACTCATTTCCCTGTAAATGGCATATTCGGTCGGCTTGCATTTCAAGTTAATAGAAACGGCTGAGTGATACTGCAGCTCTCTTTCTCTATGACACTGAGAATCATTTCTTGGAATCTGAGCGTCATATGTAGCTTCATAGTATTTTCTGTCTTTTTGACAGCAGCGGCTTAGGTGTTTATTTACTTCATACTCAATATTGTGCATGCTACCTAAGCACCACATAACTATGCATGAAAGAAAAGAAACCATTGTTTCTGTGGAATAGAGAGCTCATTGCTTTTTCGCTTTCTCTTTCACAGAACACTTTTGCAACTAAAAAAATATTTTAATTCACTTGTTTAATTCTTCTATTAATTAATTTTTTGAGTTGTTGTATTTCTAGGGATGTAAGGAAACATTTGAAATGGAGTAAGGTGAGCCTCATTGCTTTAAAAGGTATACTAATAAGGACAAAGGACACTCCTGAATCTTTCAGACCTAATTTCCAGTGTAGCTTATTTTTTGGCAGCTGGGCTGTCATTTAGAGTTTTCCCATGCAGAGTTGTTTATTTAAATTATATAGTTTATGTGTAAACCTGCTATTATTTTTCTAGAGGAGATATTTAACTAGATGTGACTTGAATAACATAAATCTGTGGCAGCAAATTTATGTTTGGCTGAAATTCTTATTCTTTCATTTAAAATTTTTTATCCCACTGAACTTTAACCTAAAGATTAGTGCTGTATGACCAACATACTTAGCTCCATGAAGAAGGTTTGGTTGACTGCCAAGTGGTGATATTGGGTTTATCTTTGCAAGAAGATGTGCAACAATGTGGCTACAAAAGCATGACGCAAGGATATTCTTTTCTATTGTATAATGAGTTGAATATCTGCGGATTCACTTGGACACTCGGTGGGTTTAAATTGATTATTATGTGAGAGAGGCTGTTAAAGAAATAGATAAGGTGACCTGGATCAGAAAGTTCTTTTATAAAAAGCCAGCTTGTAAGCTGTAGGATCAGAGGTCCGTTACCTCCTGCTGTGATACCAATGTGCATCAGGGGTTAATGCAATCTTCTAACAATCTAAAAGCCAGATTGATCTTTGTCTTTTAAATGTCTACCGGGGCTTCCAAGTTATGAGGGGAGAGCTGAAGGGCAACAACAATATATTTTCATGAGAAGAGTGAATGTGACTGATTGCTAGCACGCCACCAGCAGAAGAACAAAGGTGAAAAGGAAAGTGACTCAGAGGTACATCCCATTTCAGGAGTCTGTCTGCAGAACAATGACTCATTTAGTTTAACTGATTTCCTTACATTTACTCTGCATACAAGTCTTACTGCTAGGGAAAATGTAATCCACAAAAGCGAATCCACATATATTTTTAATTTCCAATAAGAGAACTCATGGTTGGGGAAAGATTGATGTACACACTAATGTGTGAACAATTGGAGGAGATTGAAATTTACCACAAACTCTAAGTGACATTTAAAGCAAATCATGGGAAACCCCCTAGGTCTTTTTTAACTCTAAAATGTGCTAGAAAGTTTAAAGAGTTCCTAAATTTAAAATCAGACAGTCTTGGGGCGCCTGGGTGGCGCAGTCGGTTAAGCGTCCGACTTCAGCCAGGTCACGATCTCGCGGTCCGTGAGTTCGAGCCCCGCGTCAGGCTCTGGGCTGATGGCCCAGAGCCTGGAGCCTGTTTCCGACTCTGTGTCTCCCTCTCTCTCTGCCCCTCCCCCGTTCATGCTCTGTCTCTCTCTGTCCCAAAAATAAATAAACGTTGAAAAAAAAAATTAAAAAAAAAAAAAAAATCAGACAGTCTTGTGTCTGATTTCAAATGGCTGTGTGTGTATGTGTGTGTTTTATATGTGTATGTGTGTGCTTTACTTGACAATATTTATAACTTACTAATAAAGTCAAATACAAGAAAATTCATTCTAAAATGGAGATGTTTAAAGATGTTAATGTGCTTGAACTAAATAATGTCTGTATATAAATGTGTGTTGTGAATTTATAAACTCATACCAACATTTTAGTTTCAAGGACAAATGTCAAATTTTACTATGTACCTAGCTGTACATTTAGATAAAATGACATTTAAAAATGTACTTTGAACAGAATAGTTATCTGTTTTTGTGGCCTTATGACACAAATAATATATAAAGACTGGGATTCAGTAGCATTTCCATTTTGCTCCCTTTGTATAGCAATCAACACTCTATGAGAGTATTTACCACAGTCTGCTGTAAATAATTGTATCTTTCTGGGGTGCTTGGGTGGCTCAGTCGGTTAAGCGTCCGACATCGGCTCAGGTCATGATCTCGCGGTCCGTGAGTTCAAGCCCCGTGCCGGGCTCTGTGAAGATCATGAAGGATATTTTTTGTAATTAAATCCATTCATAAAATGTAAAAAAAACTAATTTGGATAGTAAATCTTTAGTACCTATTCAGATGGTTTTAAAGTATGGTACAACTCCAGAAATGTGCTTAACTCTAAACAGCATCCTAAAGATACACTTAGTGAACACCTTCTTCAAGTCAAAACTGTATTAAAGACTGAGAAACAATGGTGAATAATGCTTAACCTGACTTACAGTTTACCTTCGATTATAGAAGACAGGAATGTAAGCAGACAATCACAACAAAGTACAGTGAATACAACGTATTTTAGACTCACATAGAAAAGGCATCAGCTGATTATGGGAGTTCTTGATAAAAGTGGGAAGTTGGGGAAAGAATTCCTGACAGAAACAGCAGCATATACAAAAATTTAGAACCCAGAGAAAAGAATGCTTTGAGAGGGATACTACTTATGGTTTCAAATATTTTGAGTCTGAAGAGATTGAGTAGAGAATCATGCAAGATGAAATTGGAGACGAAAGTGCTTCAATGACAAGGGTCATAGAAGCAATGTTAAGGAATTCCAAACTAATCAAAGAGTAACAATAAAGTTGCTGCTTTATGAAGAACTCTTCTGATAGCAAAATGGAAGGGGGTAGATTGAAGGATGTGAGACTGGAGGCAAAGAAGTTAGAAGGCTGTTGTAGTGATCCAGGTGACTATTGACGGTTACCTGAAACAAGGTGGCATTCATGGAGGTAGAGGTAAAAGAATGGATTTGAGAAACATTAAGGAGAAATGTCAAGTATTGTGGCACATATTCAAAGGAATATTATTGGCTGAGAAAGCCAGGAACTGTAGGAGATTAAAAATGTTCCAGCTATGTTAATAAGCTTTACTGTTGCCAGAGCTGAGGGTAGAGGAAAGTCACTCTCGATGCTTATGTGTCAACTGTGACAAATGGGAGCGGAATAGCAAACTGCATGTTTATCATTGTGACTGCTGAAGGTAATGCCTGCTAAGCGGTTAATATTATAGACACCAGAGAAGGGTGAGTTGCAGATTGTACTTGGCATATGGTAGACATTAGCTCATTAAAATATTCAGATTAGCAGATGTACACATTTCAGGATGCTAAGGAAAATATTAATTTTAAGAATTAAAAACTCCTGAGACTTTGGAAGTTTTAAAGTTCTTCGTTCTCAAAGTTCTCTAATGGGCAAAATTGGAGGCATTTCATTAGCTGTCTGTTCAGACACTCCTGATTACAGCTGAAATGTGCTCAAACTCTGCTACTAAGGTAAACCTGGGGAGAAGAGAATGAAGAGAGAAACATGCTATAAAATCCCTGTAATTACATTTTATGTAAGCATTTGAAATGAAGACACACTACTGCAAGGTCTAAAGATAGAAGACATTTCACATAAAAGATTTAAAACAGTTTTAGGGGCGCCTGGGTGGCTCAGTCGGTTAAGCATCTGACTTCGGCTCAGGTCATGATCTCACGGTCCGTGAGTTCGAGTCCTGCGTTGGGCTCTGTGCTGACAGCTCAGAGCCTGGAGCCTGCTTCAGATTCTGTGTCTCCCTCTCTCTCTGACCCTCCCCTGTTCATGCTCTGTCTCTCTCTGTCTCAAAAATAAATAAACATTACAAAAATTAAAAAAAACAGTTTTAAAATATGAAACTATAGACATATATCTAAAGCTATTGTTTGATTCTCTATTTAAAGGGGATGACAATATCTTATCAATTCCACAATCTATGACTGAATGACTTTTTTATTGTAACTTTCCTTTTCAGAAAATAAAGCTCAAAGTTATCAGGCAAAATCCTAAAGTACTACTCAAAGAAAAGCCATAGAATTTGACATAGAGAATAAGAATCGGTTTCATGTAATTATTTTTATTTAAATTTAAAATGCAAAAAAAACCTCCTCCACCCCTCCTTTTTTTTTTTTGGTGGGAGTTGAATAGACAAGAAAGGAAGAATGAAGGAAAGGTTGGAAAAGAAAATAAAGAATGGAGAAGAAAGTAAGGAATAAACAAAGCAATTAAGAACATTTCCTTTTACACTGAATAAATGGAAAAGGCAAGCAATCATTTGAACTCATTTTATTTATAAAAGGGAATTCATATTTTAGCATATTTATTCAATCAAAGCTAATAGAGTTTATGAAAATGGTGAATACTCAAAGGGTTTGAGTATATGTGAGGACTGAACACTTGCGTTTAACTCACTTACACCAAATACATATATATATATATATATATATATATATATATATATAGTCATTTATATGGAATTGGGTGAACCTTCTGTCATATTTATCTGTCATTTTTAAGAAGCATGTGTGTGTTTGCATATGTGTGTGCATGCATTCACAATAAGTCTACGAATAGTATTTTCTTCAATCAATAGACAGCAATTTTGAGGCATCCATCCCTGAAATCAAATAGCAGATGAAGCTGATTGTCAGAAACGACTACAATCCAAAAATGTGCCCTTGAGAGAACTATATACAACACTACCGGGATTGGTAGTGTAAACCATGTAGCTAGAAAACAAGCCTTTTGCATAACCTAAGGAAAATCGACTAAGATGGACTCTAGCATTCTGGAAGAGCATCGAACACTGTAATAAAAATTGTACTGTTGTCAGCAGCATAGGCATCATTCACGCTGAGAAAATATATTCTAACAGTTAGGCTGATAAACCTTTACTTTCCTCTGTAAACATAAACAGATGATCAAGAATCACCAAATATTTGAGGAAAACAGAAACAATAAATAGAACTAACTCCAAGGGTAAACAGAAGGACATTTTGAAATAAGAACAACTAATATCATCAGAAAAGAAATTTATGGATAAGACAGGAACAGATTGTTGAGGAAAAAATAAGCAATTAGCTCTCTTTTTGATATTTAAAACCATATTTACTGAAAGAAACCTCACTTTAATAGATGGGATGACTAGTATAATGGAAATATTGAAAATTGAATTAGGGGAGTATTGAACCAAGGAATTTTTTCCAAAGACAGTTATAAAGACACAAAGAAAAAAAAAGAAACCATAAAATAGTTCCAGGAGTTCCAATAGCCATAAATAGGAGAACCAGAAAGGGAGAACAAAGAAAAAGTGTGAATGGATGGGTGGAGAAATGGTTAATAAAATAAGTAAAGTAATAAAATTTCCCAGAACTGAAGATTTAATTCTTTTATGTAAGAGCCCTTTAAATGCAAGTGAAATAATAATATGCAATAACACATTTAAAAATCTTATTTTAGAAATATCCTGGAAAAATTCATTCTTCTAATAATTTATTTTTTAAAATGTTTATTTATTTTTCAGGATGGGGGACGGGCAGAGAGAGGAAGACAGAGAATCCCAACCAGGCTCTGCACTATAAGTGCAGAGCCCAGTGTGGGGGCTTGATCTCATGAACAGTGATCATGACCTGAGCCAAAATTGAGTTGGACACTTAACCGACTGAGCCACCCAGGCACCCCATTCTTTTAATATTTTAATATCAATATTTATTTTAAAAATTAAAAAAAACTAGATATCTTCCTTAACACTTTATTCAAATCCTACTATACTTTTTAGAAGTACTTATGTTTAACAGTTTGGTATATTTCCTTCCTGAATTTCTCTTATAACATATGAGATGCACAAATATGTATGCGTGTGCACATACACACATATGTGTCACACTCTACATTTTATTTTAGACATTCAAACCCATTAAAAATTTCACAAGATATTAAATTCAGCAGAAGTAATTCAAATGAATAAAACAAATACAAAATGATGTCCAGCCTTACTATCATCAGAAAAATGCAAATTAAAATGAATGACAAAAAAAAAAAGTTTGTAATATCTTGTGTTGGCCAGAGGGGGATAATCAAGCATAGTTGAACACAGCTAGTTGGAAATAAATCAGGTACAGTCCATTAGAGAGAAATTTGGCAGTATATGTCAACAAAGATGCATAGACGTTGACTCAGAAATACCACGTCTATGAATGTATTTACAAAGGTACTATTTACCCCCGTGGAAATATATATATTAATATATATAATACATTAATACCTAATCACAAAGTTGTTTGAGAATTCTTGAAAAGTCAAAAAATGAATTTGGAAAAGCATACATGTCCATCAAAAGTGGAAAGCTTAGGGGCACCTGGGTGGCTCAGGCAGTTAAGCGTCTGACTTAGGTTCAGGTCATGATCTTGCCATTCATCAGTTTGAGTCCCGTATCAGGCTCTGTGCTGACAACTCAGAGCCTGGAGCCTGCTTTGGAATCTGTGTCTCTCCCTCGCCCCTCTTCCGCTGGTGCTCTCTTTCTCTCTGTCAAAAATAAGTAAACATTAAAAAAATTTTTTTTAGGGGCGCCTGGGTGGCGCAGTCGGTTAAGCGTCCGACTTCAGCCAGGTCACGATCTCGCGGCCCGTGAATTCGAGCCCCGCGTCAGGCTCTGGGCTGATGGCTCAGAGCCTGGAGCCTGTTTCCGATTCTGTGTCTCCCTCTCTCTCTGCCCCTCCCCCGTTCATGCTCTGTCTCTCTCTGTCCCAAAAATAAATAAACTTAAAAAAAAAAAAATTTTTTTAAAGTGGAAAGTTTAAGAAAATATATTGATACATACTATGGAATGATGTCTACCTATTCAAATAAATTAAATAGATATACAATTTAAATAACTCAAAGATTCACTGTTAAGTGACAAAAGCTAGTTGCGGAGCAATACAAATACCCATGAATATGTAAACTCACAGAAACAATTAAAAAAAAACCGCATACCTAATAGGTAGCAGTGTTCACTCAGAGAATGAAGTGGGATTGGGAAATTAAGAGCCAAAAGGGGTATCTGGTAACTAGGACCTGGAGATTATTTGTTAGTCCTTCATAGAATTACAATAGGAATTTCAGTTATTTGCTTGTACTGGGTACATAAGTCTCTTACCAGAAAGGCTGATGTCAAAGTAATGAAAAGGAGAATCGTCCCCTTACTGAAAAATTCAATGACAGGCCAATTATGTGCACCTGTCTATCTATTTCTCTCTCTCTTTCTCTTATCTGTCTATCTATCTATCTATCTATCCATCATTTATCATCTTTCTTCCTTTTCCTTTCTTAATTACTCATTCAGTTATAAATCCTAGATAATTTGGGTTAATTTAATTTATTTGAATAGCAGTATAGAGATAAAGCTTTCCATCAGAATGCTTCCTAAGAGGATAATTACACTGATTTTATTACTAGAAAATGCAAAATGAATTAGGAAAACGTGAGGATGTCTCATCACACATGCACAATATCCTGTTTCTTCAAATATTTGCTTTAAGGTACGCTATGTATTTTTCCTCATGTTCTCTATATCTGAAATCCTCTTCCCTTATCCCAGATTATCAAAAGCTTTGTCTCTCTTCAGAGTTTAACTCAAATACCACTTTTACTCCAAGTCACACTTTAAACCTTTCTCCTTATTGTTCTTTCCCATGACGAGCTTATATCCTAAATTAGGGTGCTCATCAAATTCAGCCTTATTGAAATAGGTAAAATATGCTGAACATTTGTTATGTTTCATTCACTGTGTTAAGCACTTCTCCTATATCATCTCTCTTAATCCTCAAGACTCCTAGGAAATATGGGTTTAGAAGTTTTGTCACAGTATCATTTCAAGTAACTTTCCCCCCTTTTTCACTAATCTAGGAAAATATAAATGTTCTCTTCATCTAGCATTTAGCGTGTAGCTAAAGTCAAGCCCACAGGACATTCATGAAACCCTTGTAGATATTCCCAATGTTCACATAGTGGCCTACAAATGTTCCTCTCAGATTATGATCTGACAGATTAGCTAATGTAGTCAGCTTGAGGGTATGTTGAGGGAGCTCTAGGCTAGAGCAGTGTCAGCCAGGAAACTCCATTTCTGTATTATTATTTCACTGTCCATGAAACCTTGGTAGTCAGTGGCCCATTTCATATTTGAGGTTCCTTTTTGTCTGGCCTAACAGGGGTGAATTGGAACTGTGCCTAGTCTATATATAGAGTGGCCCTGATGCCCATCCTGTCATAAAGAAACCCTTCCATTTTAAGGAGAGTATCCATAACGTTGGCTTATTTTTTTGTAAGCATTGCATAGGTTCACCATGTCTGTTGATGAATTTTTAGGTTGTTTCTACCTTTCCGCTTTTATGAATAATATTGTTAAGAGCATTTGTGTACAAGTTTCTGTGAGGGTATATATTTTCATTTCTCCTGGGATATACCTAGGAGTGAATTGCTTGGTCATATGTTATCCTATGTTTAATCATTTGAGAAACTGCCAGGTTATTTTCCAAAGTGGCTGCACCATTTTACATCCCTACTAACAGTGTGTAAGTGTCCTTATTTCTGCACATATTCACCAACACCTGTAACCTGACTTTTTGATTTTTAGGTTTGAAATGGTATCTCACTGTGGTTTTGAATTACATTTTCCTGATGATAAGTGATATTGACCATCTTTCCATGTGCTTATTAGACATTTATATATATTCTTTGGATAAATGTTTATTCATATCTTATGCTTATTTAAAAAAATAGGTTGTCTTTTTATTATTGAGTTGTAAAGTTTTTTTATGTATTCTAGACATAAGTTGCTTAAAATATATGATTTCCAAATACTTCTCCCATTCTGTGGGTCTTTTCACTTTCTTGGTGCACAGAAGCTTTTAATTTTGATGAGGTCCAATTTATTTATTTTTTTCTTTTGCTGCTTGTGTTTTGGTATAATATCAAAACTCCTTTCCTGGGGTGCCTGGCTGGCTCTGTCAGTAGAGGATGCGACTCTTGATCTTGAAGTTGTGAGATTGAGCCACACACTGGGTATGAAAATTGTTTAAAAATAAAATATTTTAAAAAACCCTTTCCCAAATCTAAAGTCATGAAAACTTACTCCTATGGGGTTTTGTTTTGTTTTGTTTTGTTTTGTTTTGCTCTTACTTTAGGTCTTTGGTCAATAGTGAGTTAATTTTTGTATATGGTATGAGGTAAAAATCCAACTTCATTCTTTGGTACAAATTTAGTTTACCTCTAAGTACAATATTGAATAGAAGTGGCAAGAGCAAACATCTTTGTCTTACTCATGAAATTAGAAGGAAAGCATCGCTCTTTCACCATTAACTAAAATGTTAGCTATGGGTTTTTCATAGACATCCTTTATCAGGTTGAGGAAGTTCCCCTCTATTTCTAGTTTGTTGAGTATTTTTATAATAAAAGGTGTTGAATTTGGCCAAATGTTTTCTCTTCATCTTTTAAAATGGTCATGCGATATTCATTTTCTATTATACTGATTGAATGTATTATACGAATTTATTTTCAGACATAAAACCAACATTGCACCCCTGAGGTAAATTCCACCTGGTCATGATGTAGAATTCTCCATATGCTGATGGATTTGGCTCACTAGAATTTGTGCGGATTTTGGCATTCACATTCATAAGAAACTTTGGTCTGCAGTTTTATTTTATGATGTCTTTGTCTGTTTTTACATGTATGTTTTAAAAAATTTATATTATAAACTTTAATATATGGAGTATGAAATACTGTGATAATAAGATCTAGATCTTATTGAGCATAGAATCTGTGCCAAGAGATCTATTCATTACAGATATTTAAAACTCACACAAAAACTGTGTGTTAAGCACTGTTACTTTCTCCATTGTTAAAACGAAAAAACTGAAAACAAAACAAAATACAAAAGAACAAAATCCCGAGGCTTAGAGAGGTAATAAACTTGCCCAAAGCCACAAAGCTAATTGTGGGCCATGTGGAGACATAGACCCCAGTGTGCCTGTCTTCAAATCCATGCTCTAAAAAACTACTTAACATTTTTTGCTTCTGATAAAAATTACTTAACATTTAATAATGATTTAACATTCATTTAATTAGATAAATTTAATATCGTAAGTCATTCTTTACAATCTTACAATGTTTTGAATTTCTGATTTTTTCTTCTATTTTTCTCTTTTCCTAAGTCTTCTAAGATTCATGCTTGTCTTGAGTTGGTTTTTGATGATTTTGGAATATTTTCCTTTTTTTCATTATCTCCAGTGACATTTGGGGAAGCAGGAGGAGATCTGCGCTATTCTTCTGGTATGGCTAGTGATGCAATTACACAACTACAGAATTAGTGGCACAAGGGCACTGGCAGAGAAAACTGTTACTTCTACACTAGCAAAGTGTTACACATTAGAGGTAAAATGTCAAATCATCCAGTATTTTCTCTAAATAGGTACATTATTAATTTTTTTTTCTGGTGAATTGATGATTGATCTGAAGTCCTCTGTATTATAATACAAAGAAAATTTACCAGATGGGTTGATTCAAAAACCAGCTATAAAACAATAATCATGGATAATTATAGTAAGGACTGGGTAAATGATGATATCAGGGAATTATTTTTAACTTGCTAGTTGTGACAAAAACACACTGGTTCTGTAAGGAAATGGCTATATTTTTGGAAATTCCTGCTATATTATGTAAATGTTTTGAAATAAAATGTTTTGATGATAACTTAAGAAATGGAAGGACATTGAGGGGTGCCTAGATGGCTCAGTCGGTTAACTGATCCACTTTGGCTCAGGTTGTGATCTCACAGTTTGTGGGTTTGAGCCCAGAGTAGGGCTTTGTGCTGCCAGCTCAGAGCCTGGAGCCTGCTTCGGATTCTGTGTCTCCCTCTCTCTCTGCCCCTCCCCAACTCGAGCTCTATCTCTGTCTCTCAAAAACAATACATAAAAACGTTAAAAAAAATTAAAAAACAAAGAAACGGAAGGGCATTGAAACAGGTGACAGTATATATTTACAAATGCGGAATATGGATGATAAAAATGGTGATTAATTTCCTCTACTTTTGTGTTTATTTATAAATATTCACAATTAATGATAGCAAAAATGTGATCTTAGGGTTCAGTTTTCTTACTCATAGAATAGAGATAGTAATAGTTGCTATATTGAGGATTCAAAGAGATTATGTTTATGTAAATACATTCTAAGTTTTATATACCTCACAAAGAATTGCTTAATTTATTTCAGTGATTCAAAAACATATTGATAGGTAGTCAATTTATAAAAGTAGTAGTTGCTTTAAAGGATACAAAAGTATGGATGGCAGACTCCTGACCTTGAGAGGAATTCTATTCTATTCTAATTCTAAAGTCTGCAATTCCTGGAGAGAAGAATATTTAATATCTTAAACAAATATTAACATGTGTTTTCTTTACCCTAATTAGTAGTAAAATAACTTAAGTCTCAACCATAAGAAACCATAAACAAAGAGTCACATGTGAAATGTTGGATTGGATTTGAACCTGATCAGAGACTTAGAGAAGTTAATAAAAGTGAAGACAGGTAACGTTTAAAAAATCAGTTACATATACCATTCTATATATTGTTCTATAATTACAATCATTATCCCAGCTGAAGTATTTGAAGTATTCAAAACTATTACTGGATGCCAAAATATCTAAAGTCAACAGATTAGACACACTGATTGTATTTAACTAAAGGGCAAGTTCACGGTTTTGAGCCCCTGTGAACTAGTTTGACATTCTCAGCAAGTGCATCTGCACACACACTTTCACAGTTCAAAGGGCACTGCATCAGGGTCTCCATGCCCCCCTGTTACTGTGCCTTCTGGGCCTTCTTAATGAGATTTGTTAGACTCAGTTTCTTCCTTTATGCCAAACACCTGGGTTTAGCCTCTGACTGTCTCTTCCATATCTAAGTCTTAGCTTAATGGTCTATTCTGAAGTATTCAATCTGGCTTTGGCCCTATCAGCCATCTTTTAGAACAATCTGGGCTTTAAATCTCTGTAGTACACGGGGCGCCTGGGTGGCGCAGTCGGTTAAGCGTCCGACTTCAGCCAGGTCACGATCTCGCGGTCCGTGAGTTCGAGCCCCGCGTCGGGCTCTGGGCTGATGGCTCAGAGCCTGGAGCCTGTTTCCGATTCTGTGTCTCCCTCTCTCTCTGCCCCTCCCCCGTTCATGCTCTGTCTCTCTCTGTCCCCAAAATAAATAAACGTTGGAAAAAGAAAAATTTAAAAAAAAAAATCTCTGTAGTACAAAGTGAGCCATTCCTATCCCATCCCAGCATCTGAGCAACAAACTTCAAGCTTTCTCATCTCCCAAAGGGAAGTTTGGACAAAAAGCCACATTATTTTGCTTAAAAATAGCCTTTTTCAGATCTCTAGCAGATTATTTTCATAATTAAGCTGTTTAATAATTTAGTAGCTTGAATCCATGCTCAAAATTTACTTTGAAACAGAAAATTAACAACCAAATCATGTGACATTGTATTAATGGTTCCTGGTATGTGTGTGTGTGTGTGTGTGTGTGTGCGTGTGTGTGCGTGTGTGTGTGTGTGTGTGTGTTCTTGCTAAATTGCATGGGGGAAAATTTTATGAAGACATGGTACAAATATGAAAAGTTAGAATAATTCACAAAACAGTTCAGAAACCCGAAAAGAAATATTTTGTCTGAATCTGGGAAGAATTTCCAGCACATTTTAAGTCAAAAGAGCGAGATTTAGATAAATTATTAATTGCGTAGTGATGTACTTGTGCTCATGAAACAAAGCCATCTCAATTGAGGGAAAATAAAGACTCATTTCCTCTCGTGGTGCCTTTCTCTTATATCAGACATTTAAGGTGTGTATTTATCAAACAGCTGGAGCCATCCCTCTCTTTCATGAGTATTGTTTTGGAAGTAATGACAGTCCTACTTTTACTTCCATCTTTGTCTGTCTTTCAGGAAATAACTCCAAGCAAACATCAGAAAATAAAGATATATGATGGGTAATGTGAATAAGCAATGTTACCTGGAAAGTGAACTCCCTAAAATATATTCCTACATTGGGAATACCTTTTAGGAATATAATTTTTCACTTTTATATCAGATCAGTTACCAAAAAAGCAATAAGCAATGAAAAGAGAATGCTATATAAATATAGAAGAACAGAATAAAATTAATGTTCATTAGAAAGTAGAAATTGAGATGTAGATGATATGAATAAATCTGTCTTCTAAATGACAAATTAATCAACATCCCAGGAGACAGAGATAGTGACAGTAGCCAGTGAACCATCAAGTATCCAAAAAATATATTTCTGAAAAGGATTTAATATAGAAACTAGAAGAAAAACTCAATAAATCATTCTGTATTTTCCAAAGAAAGCAAGAAAACAGGCCTCTGAAACACATTAAAAATGAAAACAATAATGACAAACATAAATACCAAAATAGGATCAGGGACTGTGTTAAGTGCATTAGATATACTTTGTCAGTTAATAAACAGAAATAATGGAAAAACAGTCTGAAATAAAGGCCAACTGTATATAATAATCTAAAATCAAAGGGAAACAATACATTAAATTGTTTCAGTAGCTGGAGCCTAGGCAAAGAGATTAAAATTACAATAGAAAAATTAAACTCCGCATTTACAATAATAAAGAATAACAACATTATTGTGGAAATAGAGGAGGTGATGTGGAAGAAACTCTATTAGAATGAAAAGAAACTTGGATAACACTGTAATGATTAGCTACCAATAACTTTCAGGGTTAGCACCTTCATACTAAAATTTATACCAATCTTCTTTTTTCTATTCTTAAGGTATTTTTCTAATTGAAATGTGCCTTCTTGATGGCTTCACTGAGATAGTTTCTCTGCTTTCTTGGCCCTAATACATAGTTTCAATAACTTATGATTGCATAAATCACCTTAAATTAGTTTTTAAATTTTATTTTTCTTCACGACTGAACATATTTGCACATATTTGTGGTTTATCCACAGCATGACAAAACATTAGGAACTGTGAGTTGGATTTTGGGTTCAAGTCCCAGGATAGGATGTTGTATGAGATTGTTGCAGATTGTGGTCAAGTAACTTAAAGTCTTTGTGCCTCTGTTTTTCCAAGTGTAAAGTGCAGATAATAACTTCCTTAATTGTCACTCATCACTTTTTTGAAGCTTGGAGATCCAAATCCTGTGAAGCATTTGCTGAACTCTATGATTAAATTAGGCACTACTATTATTCACTCCCATAGTATCCTGTACTTCTCCAATAACACATTCATCACACATGAAAATATCTGTTAAAGTGTATATGAGCTAGGCTAGACTTTATGCTTTTTTTTTTTTGAGAGAGAGAGCATGTGTGTGCATGCAAGTTTGGGGGAGGGGAGCCACAGAGAGAGAGAGTGAGAGAGAGAGAGAGAGAGAGAGAGAATCTTCAATAGGCTCCACACTCAGTGTGAAGCCTGACATGGGGCTCAATGCCATAACCCTGGTATCATAACCTGAGCCAAATTCAAGAGTCGGATGCTTAACCAACTGAGCTACCCAGATGCCCCATAGATTATATGCTTCTGGAGGCTAAAGTACATATCTGTCTTACATATTTAATACCTAGAGCTTAGCCCAGAGAAAACATTAAAAACATTGAACAAATGAAATGATAACTACAAGCACAGATGACTTTAAAACTTTTGACAGAACACGACTTTTTAATTTTATAATACAAGAAAAAAAAGGATATCAACTAATAATCAATTTATAGAGAGGCCTCTATTTCCCAACCCATACGGACATGTTGAAAGAAAATGAAAGTTTATTTGGCTCCTACATGAGAGTGATCTATCCATCACCAATCATCATACAAAAGCAGCCTACATTAATGATACCCATAATTATTTACAAATGGTAATTATTTACAAATTCTACCATTGTTCTTCTAAAAGTTACATTTACTAAAATCTATAGGATTGTGACATCTTAACAAACTTAAAGAGAAAAGTGAACTCAAAGCTTAGCCTCAGCTGCATTTCTAAAGATAAGGAAGGCTGATATTAAGGCCAGAGTAATATCTGAGCCAGAGTTCTAGAACAGAATAAGATTATGGTGACAAAAAGTTCATGTTCACTTTGGATTATTTTCAAAATGTGTGTTATAGGTGGAATAATGCTCTTCCCAAAGATGTCCATGACATAATTCCCAGAACTTTGACCATGTTACATTACATGGCAACAGGAATTTTGCAGATGTAATTAAGAGGTTACAGAATGTGGGTCCCTGGGTCACTCAGTTGGTTAAGTGTCTAACTCTTGATTTTGGCTCAGAAAATGATCACATGGTTTGTGAGTTCATGACCCACGTTGGGCTCTGCACTGACAGTGTGGAGCCTGCTTGGGGTTCTCTCTCCTTCTCTCTCTGCCTTTCCTCTGCTTGTGTGCACATGATCACTCTCTCTCTCAAAATAAATAAATAAACTTTTTTTTTTTTTAAAAAGAGGAGTGGATAGAACTGGAGGGTATTATGCTAAATGAAATAAGTCAGTCAGAGAAAGGCAGATATCATAGGTTTTCACTCATATGTGTATCTTGAGAAACTTAACAGAAGACCATGGGGGAAGGGTAGGGGGGGAAATAATTACAAACAGAGAGGGAGGGAGGCAAACCATAAGAAACTCTTAAATACAAAGAACAAACTGAGGGCTGAGCGGGGTGGGGGAGAGAGGAAAGTCGGTGATGGGCATTGAGGAGGGCACTTGTTGGGATGAGCACTAGGTGTTATATGTAAGCCAGTTTGACAATAGATTATATTTTTAAAAAAAGAGGTTACAGACCTTAAAATCAGGAGACAATCATGGATTATTCTAGCTGGGCTCAATCTAATTACATGAACCCTTAAAAACAGAGAACTATCTCAGGATGGGAGACAGATGAGATGTGGCATAAGGAGAAGTCAGCAGGATTAAAATTATGAGAAGGATTTGGTATGTGTGAAAATGGAGGGGACAACATGATGAGGAATGCAGGTGACTTTAAAGAGATGCTCTTGGCTGAAAGCCAGCAACAGGACATGGGCCTCAGCTTGTAACCATAAAGAAGTGAATCTGCCAATAACCTGAATGTGCCTGGAAGCAGATTGTTCCCAGAGCAGCCTGATAAGAGCCTAGGCAAGCTGGCATGTTAATTTTGGACTTGAGAAATCCAGAACAAAGCTCACCTGACCTCTGACTTATGGAACTGTGAGATAATAAATTGATGTTGTAAGTCACTTAGTACATAGTGGTTTGTTATGGCAACAATGGAAAACAAATACACTGCATTTATACTGAGAATGTATATTTAGGCCCATTTTACTCTAGATTTTAGAGTTACTAAGTCTCTCTATTTTGGCAGTATTTTCCTTGAACTTTTTGTGTGATATTTCTCACCATCTGAAAGATAAGAACTCTATGGAGAAGAATGTGTCTAGGGAAAAGGTTTCAAGAAGTCTATTTATTAAGCTTCCAGTCTAGGCATTTAGGAAAAGGGTTAAAAAGGTAACCCTTGGTATCCCCTTATAATCTGGCCTAATTTACTATGGTCAAGAGTCCACATAAAGGTTTTGAGGCAATAGTAATAAACAAAATAGCAGAAATAACATTGGTGCATATATCTTGATGTATATTGCTCTTGGGAATCTGAATTGGTAGTAGGTTGCTGGTTTAAGATAAAGATTTGAATTTCTAGCCACTTATTTTTTCCATGTATTGTATATATGTAAGGATATTGATCCCATTGGAAAATGTACAATTCTAATTTTTTAAGATAAATTACTTTTGCTCCCTCACACCATATAATCTTTTACTGCCAGAAGATTCATTAACACACAAAGAGAATTTTAAAAATATGGCTCAGGAAATCACCCATTTCCCTTTGGTGTGCTGTCTTTTTTTTGGCACCCGAACATGCCACAGACAACGTAGGAATTCATTTCTGAAATCTTAAGCATAAAGGGATAAAATGAGTGTGCTTGATATGTGTCTGTCAGATAGACCTTTCAATTAGAATGTAACTTACAAAATAATTTATTTTTACTTATATGTTTGTAAAGAAGAAACTATGTGATACGAAAATATAATTTTCAAAATTATAATAATGAGCTTAATTTAAACTGTAACTCAGAAAATTAAACACTTTAAAACAGTATTATTTCTAATTATTGATAATTACAATTAAAAATGTTTTCTTAGGTATTTTTATATGCTGTCCATTATTCTGGCATTTTGAGGGGAAGAGAAACACAATGGAACATAAAGAAGAAGAATAAAGTTTATTAAATTCTTAAATTATCTTACTTGATTCTTAAATAATGAGCAATTCTCTGAGTCTCCTATTACTGATGAGAAACATGGTTTATCATGAATCAATACCTTTCCCTAAGATATATATATATATATATATATATATATATATATATATATATAGCTTTTAAGTAGTAAAAACCATGATTCAATTCCAAGGTTGACTTTCTCCTAAATCTATGCTTTATCTGAGACGAATCCTAGTTTATGACTTTTAGGACATTAAAATTTAATTGTTAATATAAAATAACTAAAAATTAAAATAAAACCAAAAGAATATAGTGCTAAAGACAAAAAAAGGAACAGTACAGTTCATTACTATATACATCTACTCATTCTTTCATCCATTCATTCACCCATCCACAAAATTTTGGTTGATTACCTATTATTGTGACCTCTCTTCTAAGGATTAGAATTAAATAGAGAATGAGACAAATTCTCTGTCACATTGAGATTACACTCTAGTGGGGGAATTAGACACTAAAGATAATAAAAGAAGTGGATAATATATACTTCTATATAGGATCTAAGGAGAAAAATCAACCAGGTGTATCAGTCAGAATGACAGTACTAACAAGCTACCTCTAAAATCATAGTTGCTCAAAACCCAAATAACTATTTCTTGTTCATTCTACAGGTCCTTTATGTGAAAGCAGGAGAGTTCTCTTCTCTACAGTCAGAATCCAGAATAACTGCACCCACCACCTCAAATATTGGTGAATACAGTGTCCAAGGGAAAAGAGAGCTCAGAAAGGTCTTTAAAAGGCAATTAAATCCTCTATCATGGAAATAAAGATTCAATTCTATAACATATTGGCCAGAAGTTCATATGTCTCACCCCTCACACTCCAACACAAAGTGCCAAAAAGTATAATGCTTCAAATGATGGAAATGGGGGAGAATGGAAATTTATGTTGAATAGCACTACTATGAGTTGAATTATGTATTCCCCAAAAAGACATTTTGAAACTCTAACTCCTGGTACTTGTGAATGTGACCTTATTTGGAAATAGTCTTTGAAGGTATAATCAAGTTAAGATCAGACTGTTAGGGTGGCCTAATCCAATATGACTGGTGTCTTTATAAAAAGAGTATAATTTGGACACAGAGAAACACAGGGAGAACACCATGTGAAGATGGGGTAGATATTGGGGTGTTGCACCTACAAGCCAAGGAATGCCAATGATTGCCAGCTGTCAGCAGAGGCTAAGAGAGAGGCATGGAACAGACTCCTCTTCAGAGCCCTCAGAACAGACTAACCCTGATACTTTGATTTTTACACTCCTAGTCTTCCAAAGTAGGAGAAAATAAATGTCTGTTATTTTAAGCTACCCAGTTTTTGTGACTTTGTAATGGGATCTACAAGTGCTAATGATTATCCAAGGAGTAAAAAGATCAGTTCCAGGAACAGCTAATGAGTAGCCAAAGAGGTTTTCTTTAAGAAGGTGCTATTTAAGAGGAAACCTGAAAAAGAGAGGGAGAGAGCCTTGCAAAAATCTGAGAAAATGTGCACTTGGCATCAATTACTTTGACATTCACATTGTGCATAAGGCTCCCTATACAAAACCAACTTGAATTCACAACCTGTATACTAGGGGGAAAAAAAAATCCTTTTCTAGGACTTCCTAGACTTGTAAATTCCAGAAGGGCATAGGAGAGAAATTGCATTTGGTTTGCTTTTCCATCTTGCACAGTCCATGAATTGTTGTTGGTATATATTAGAAGTCAATAATTGCATGCTTGAGGGGCTCCTGGGTGGCTCAGTCGGTTAAGCGGCCGACTTCAGCTCAGGTCAGGATCTCGCGGTCCGTGAGTTGGAGCCCCGCGTCGGGCTCTGGGCTGATGGCTCAGAGCCTGGAGCCTGCTTCTGATTCTGTGTCTCCGTCTCTCTCTGCCCCTCCCCCGTTCATGCTCTGTCTCTCTCTGTCTCAAAAATAAATAAACATTAAAAAAAATTAAAAAAAAAATAATTGCATGCTTGAATCAAAGGACTCTATCAAAGTTAAATAAGAAGAAACTCTGTCCTTGAAATTTAAACCTGGAATCCTTATAACAAGAGAAATGTTCCTTATCTACTCCTTAATAGGGTATGTTAGATTTTTAGATATATATTTTATTTTAATTATATTTGAATTAAATGGCTAAAATGAAATAATTAAGATCTTAATTCATATCTTACTCAAAATAATCTGTAAAAGCTATTTAAACAGATAACCACTAGGTCTGGGAAAAGGAGATGTAATTATTTTGAGTAAGATATGAATTAAGAAGTAGGAAAAATATAATATTCTTCCAAGTCTGAGAGGAAAAGCCCCTAAATTAGTTTAAGTGTCAAGCTGAGGTAAGCTACTGTAGTTGTTGGTGAGCTATAACACATATGAAAGCATCAGGTTAGACTGTTATAAGTTCTTGGGAGTTGACTTCCTCAAACGCCTTTGGAAAAATTTTATAAATATTTTCTGATTTGAGCAAAATTATGAATACATAGTCCAATCTTAGGAAAGGGTATGGACATCTCAAATGTAAGAAAACTCATGTGCAGTAATTGGAGAATTTGCTCATTTTATTACTTGATAACTCATGTGATTGTTGGTACAGTTATACTGATGTAAATGCAAGGTTGTACCTTAGTAAAAACATGATAATGCCACTAGCTAGCTCACTAGATTTTCAATTATAATTGTTCCTACTCCCTGGTGGCAGCCAGCACAGTTGGTTTTTAGAAAAATAAGTTTGTCTACTTGGGCACTAGTGTTGTTGTTGTTGTTTCTAATTTCACTTACACACAAAAAATTGGTTCCCTGAAATTAGTTTCAACAATCTGCTGCAACTGCTTAAATTAAATAAACACACAATCACTTTCTGCTTAAGAGTTTTCTATAACACAAAACATTTTTGTGGTGATCTTCTTAAATGTCAATTCTTATTTTAATTTTTAAAGTTTAACACTTTCACAGTTTGACATTAAACTAAGATTTTCATTGGTTGGAGTCTTCCAGAAAAATGGTTTATATTGGGGGCCTAGACTAACTATTCAGTAACTATTACTATCTTATAATGAAGCTTTACCTTTAGGTTATCCCTGAGAGGATTTTGTTTCTATGGGGAGTTTGTTAATTGACTTTTAAGAAGCCACACTTCCTAGTATTCAACCCCTGAGTCATCAACTCCACTTGAATTTAGGCTGGGTATATGATCTGCTTTAATCAAAAGGATGTCACAGAAGTGATACTGTGCCAATTACAGGCCTAAACTTAAAAATACTTGAAAGCTTCTACTTTTATACTCTTGGGATATTTAGCCCTTCTTGTGTAAAATCCTTCTATTTGCTAGAAAGACAAGTTGACACAAGAAAAGCTCTGAGAGTACATGGAGAGAGGGAAAAGCCCAGTTGCCCCATTATCTAGCTGAGGCTGGCCCCTAGCTGACCCATTAGCTGAATGTACCCATATGAATGACTATTGGCTAGAACAACAGAAGAATTGCCCAGCAGAGCTCTGATTGTCTAATCATGAGCAGATAACACAGTGGTTTGGAACCACTAAATGTGGGTGTGGGTTGTTATGCAGCAGTAGAAAACCAAAAGAATTACAGTGCGGAATTTGAGTTTAAACACAGATACTGTGTTACATTTATAAAATCTTGAATGGTCTTTTAGTGGTCTGGTGTGAATGTGAGGTAGGAAAGCTGAAGGGGCTCCATTTTAGAATGGCTCCATCTCTACTGTTTTTCTGCTAGGCCCCATTCACTCATGATCCATATTTTGTCTCTGAATAAGCCAAAGGATGAAATGTTTCCATTTCAAGGGAGAAGCAAGAAAGTTAGTCAATCTCTGAGTTTTGTCCTAGGCCCCAAATACCTAAGAAGAGCCAGGTCCCAAACATGTTCCAGGACATTAGCTTCAAACATACCTCAGTTGATGCTGGCATCAGTACCCCCTACCTTTAGTAATTTATGGAATAATGTTCATTGTTCACCTGACACTGGCTTTGATCAGACCCTACCCTGGATTCCTGAAGAAACACATACCCTAGACCCCTTTCCAATATAAATCCCTAACCCCAAACAACAACAAAACTCATTCTCTTTTCCTTTCCAAGTCTCCCAGACACTCCATCTGCTAGTCTCTGTCTGTCACTCATGCTACTCAATAAACTCTGTTTTCACTTTCTCTGGCTCACGTTTGATTTCTACCCTATGTGTGAGAAGTAAGGAAGATGATTCATTTTCAGAAATACCAAATAAAACTATGCTGTCCAGTTAACAGGTTTACGATCTATTGCAAACATGTATGAACCCTCCCCACGATGGAGCCCCAAACCCTTAGACACTTCACTTCCTGCTTCTTCTTCCCCTGTCTGCTTCACAGGCTTATTTTCATGGGCTTTGCAAAGAGCATGTGCCAAAGAATAAAGGGAGGAGGGACTGAAAGTCTCTGCATCACCTAAGGGCATGTATGTTTGTTCCAGTCAGACTACTTTTTGCCTTATGTGGGCATAGGCAATGTCTGGGTAAGACTATAACCTCTATAGTACTCAGCCAATGAGGAACCAGGGGAGGGACTTGCATACTAGGAGATAAATTGTCTGCCGTAACTGCCCCAAGTGCACCTGCCCATCAGACACCCACTCTTGCAAGAACACTCATTAAAGCCTTGCTTTGCTGTGCTCTGGGTCTCTGCGTCCCTCCCTTAATTGGGTCGTGGGCTTATTTCTCACATATGTGAAGCTAAGGACCCTCTTGGCTGACCCTAGGGGACCCTTCCCTAGGTTCTCAGACCCAGCCTATCTGCATCAAATAAATTAGTGAGTTAGGGTGGAATTGCAGTCTGGCTGAAGATCTTCATTCTTTTTATTAGAGCAGTATCCTCACTCATGTAGGCCTACCAAAGAATGTACTCTCTGGCCACTTTTCTGGAGCAACCTGATGGAATAGGACATGTCCCATAGTGCCATCTACTATTGTTTTAGCCACTGGAACCCACTGAAAGAACAGCCATTCTTTGACTGAATGGCAAAGATCTGATCTTGTGGCAGATCCAGTGTTCCCCAGGGACCCTTAATCTGTCCACTTTCCACATATCATTCCTATGTGATGAGAACCACTGTCTAAGCAAAGGACCTTGCTTTTTACTCTCCACTGGGTCTTGGGTCAACAACAAGTGTCATTAAATTTCACACATCAAATATCACTGGTGAATCTGTTTCTCTATTAGTGGGGACCCACTCAGAAGGGAAACATTAAATAAAATCTACTTTATTCACTTCAGAAATAAGAAAAGTATACCTAATTAAAGCATAACAGAAGTTACAAAAAAGAATTTTGGAGCATGGGCTTTTACCCATCGAAAGCATACTACATTATAAAGAAAAACAGAACAACCTGAAATCATCTAGATTGCAGCAGGCAGAACCCTTCCCTTCACCCCCCAACCAAGCCTCTCTATAATTACCTATGTTGTGATAATGAAAATATTTAATCCAGCAAAAAAATAGTAAGTTGGTAGTTAGCAGCAGTAGTCGATAATCAGGCCATGGGGAGTAAATAGATGTTTGCTTAAGGTGTGTATGTATGTGTGAGGGGGGAGAGAGAGATGCTTTTCAATGCAGATACAATGCAAGTGGCCTTCAGTGTCTCTTTCTTAGGAATCCCTGAATACTAATGCAAAGATCATGATTCTTATAGCAACAATTAAAAAGCAGTCATATAAAGTTAAATGAAAATCAGTGGAAATTTTATAACTGTTCAAAAAGAGAAGTCTGGTTGCAAAATAGCCTAAGAAAACACACAAACAAATAAATAAATGATTTTTTAAAAAGTTTCCTTCAAGATGCTTTTCAGATTTGCCTTATGGAATGAAATGTGTACAATGTGGGAGAGAGGGAGCATTTGGTAAATTCCTAGACTGTGCAGAGTGAAATATGTCTTCACTCAAAAGGGAAGCAGGTTAAAGGAAGGAAAAAAGGACCATTCAACATTTAAAAAAAAAAACTGAGTTCAAAAGAACAACTTGAACAACTTGAGTGACTCATGTTAAGATCATTCTTTATCATGCACTAGATAAAAACATGTATTTAACATTCTATTTGTCTAGGTCCCTATATTCATAATGTTAATTTCCAAATCGCTTGATGATGAACAAACAAATAAATAAATAAATAGTAGGCATTGGGAGATGGTGGTACACATATCACTTTAGGACAAATAAGACATGTAATGAGTGCAGGGATGACCCCCTACCCTTGATGGGCCCAACTATGCAAATGGTACTTAAATCAGATCCTTCACACACTTGAACAAACCTGCTTTCTTTTAAAGTGTGTTTAATGGGATGGTTACATTGGAAACAGACGCCTATTTAGGTCACAGTGTAATAGGAGGGGAAATGATATTAAATGTTTGTTCTAGATCCCTGTAAGTTTTCTTGTCTAGGCGAAGGTACAAGTCAAAGTCTTGAACACAGGTTGAATTGTTATTGTCTGCCAAGGACAAACAAAAGGCATTTACAGCTGAAGGTAAAAATCAAGATGGAGTCAGTATAGCATTGTTCCTTACAAAATATTGAGGCAAAAACCAGTAAATAATATAAAACATAAACTATACATATTTTTGCACATATCAAGACTTCTATTATTCATATATTTAAAGCATTCATTAAGACCTATTGTGTGTCAGATAGTGTTCTACAAACTGAAAATGAAATTTTAGAATTGGAAGGAGAGGTTTATTCTTAGTGACTACTAACGGAATTCAATCCATTAGTCAGGGTTGAAATTTATAGCATTAGTAGAAATATAAAGGATGTCATCATCAATCATCTTTATTCTTGGTTCAGATCTTTTCCCTCTCAAAATAGTACACATTCTTCCATTCACTTCTTTCAGTTAGTGATACAGTAGAGAAAACACTTTGTAAACCTGATTTGTGTTCTTTTGTAGATAACCAATGCTTTGTTGTATGCACATGCTATGCATACATTTACATATATATATGTATATAGTATGCATTATCAAATGTATATTATTAAATATTGTTATAAAAAATAAACCAACCAGACAACACTGGATCAGAGATCATTTCAATTATCATATAATACTAACAATTTGACCTCAAAGGAAGTTAACACAAACACCAATATTTCCACTCACAATAAGTTAAAAGCATTTTAATATACTACATTTCCGTAGCAGCATTTTAAGCCTCTTCCCTTACTAATTTTTCAACTATGGATTATAAAGCTGTGTTTAAATTTTTTTAATGTTTATTTATTTTTGAGAGAGAGAGAGAGAGAGAAGTACAGAGTGCAAGCCGGGGAAGGGCAGACAGAGGGAGACACAGGATCTGAAGCGGGCTCCAGGCTCTAAGCTGTCAGCATAGAGCCAATGTGGGGCTCTAACCCATGAACACGAGATCATGACCTGAGCAGAAGTCAGATGTTTAACCCGCTGAGCCACCCAGGCGCCCCATAAAGCTGTGTTTAAAATGCTATTTATATCCACGTATTTGCATGTCTCTGAGTATACAAAATATATAGTAATGCCACAACAGAACAGATAAGTTGTCTGCATGCTAAATTTGATATACAGTGTCAGCTCCCTTCAATGCAGCATAATTTCCTAAAATCAAAAAGAGTATGCATTGTTCTTGTTATATTAACTGAGACAGGTAAGTCATTTTTCTCTTTTGGTAAATAATTTAAAGCATTACTTTGATAATCAAACAGCACATATTTAATATGAAGTTGAGGGAAAATTTGCATGATTTTAAAAAAAGAAAACATGAGATAAGACCAGCTGTTTGGGATATGTCCTCAGATTCTCTGGGAGCATATTTTTATACTGTTTTGCCATTAGAGCATTTCTCTGCAAAATTTTGAGAATTGTTTCAGTTAAGATCAGCAGATAGTTATCAAAACAAATTCAGCAGTCATTTGTATTTAACTCACCTCAATTTATCAGCTCCTTTGCCTCCTTGAGCTGAAATTGGCCTCTTGCCTTTCAGTGTTTTTGGTCCTCACAAGGCAAACTTTGACTCACAGGTGAAAATGATTTGCTACTGCATCAGTGCATCAGTGAATATGCTTCCTTTTTCAAATCACCTGGTGTTTCACAGGTCTGTGGAAAGGCCTGATTGCACTGCTGGATGGGTAAGAGTTTATCTGACTCTGGCATTCAACTTTTGCTACTGTGGTAGAATTTTTTACAAACCGCCAGATGGTATTTGATTATATAGATCATAAAGAATAATTGGTATGTAATCATGCACTTAATGTATTTTTTACCCTTATTTTGCATGGGACAAAAAGATTGGTGCTTCCATCATAATGTAGAAATTAGAAGCACTAAAGCAAAGGAAATGCCCTTTTCCTGCTTTGAATTGGAATATGGGATTGAGGAGAAATGCAGGTATATTCTTAGAGTCCATTTACATATTTCTAGAGAAATTATTTTCCCATTGCAAAGGTACTTCAAAATCAATTAACCCTCTGGATTGGTAAAAATAAAAGATTAAGTGGATAATAATAATAAAAAAAAGGATGATGAAGCAGCAAAGGACTCATTGATTTCCTCTTTCTTTATTTTCTCTTAAAGGATATTTGATATTCAATCTTACCCCAACATTTCCTTACATCAACCACTACTTATTAAACATCTTTCAAAAAGTGGCTCCTGTGGTTCATAGTGACAAATCAGATATTCCTTTACCCTTGGGGAGCTTGAAATCTAGCAAGGAAGACAGACACGTAAACAAGTAGGTTCAATAAATGACAGATTTGTCCAAGGTACAGTGTAGCCTTTTGTCAGTGTGGTTAATTCTATCTAGACCTGAGACTAGAAAAGGCTATATATAAGTGGTTCCATCCAATATTACCTTCTGCAATGATGGAAAGTTTCTCTATCTGCATTGTCCAGTAAGGTAGCTACGTGTGACCATTGAGCATTTGAAGAGTGCTATCACCACAGAGAAACTGAGTTTTTAATTTCATTTAATTGTAATTAATGTAAACTTAAATTTAAGAAACCTTATGTAGCTACTGGCTACCACACTGGAAAGTGCAATGATGTGATCTATGTGAGTTAAGTTCTTTCTGTCTTCATTCTCATTTCTTACATGTTTATTCTATAAGTATGTGTCTGAGGCCTGCAGGACTCTCAGATAGAAGGAAAAAGTTCACTCCCATTCAGAAGCCTGTCCTCTGTTTTATTTGAAGAAAAAAGTGGTTTGACGATCAATGACTATATTGAACCTCATTCTTCTAACTTACTTTACTTGCGGTCAGGTCAAATTCCAGACACCTGGATTTGCTTGCTCCCGTTTAGGATAGCCAGGCCAGTGGATGAGGAGGAATGGTTTCAGGATTCCTTATTTCCCACAGCACTATGATTACAAGTTTCTTTGGAGCAACAGATATTATGAAAGTTTAGAGATTACTGGGGGGGGGGGGCGTTATAATCTAAAGAGAAACAAATTCCTGCAATATTAATCATACTATGTATTACTCTTTTTAAAAAAATTGTTAGTGTTTATTTATTTTGGGAGAAAGAGAGAAGAGGGGAGGGGCAGAGAGAGAGAGGGAGTGAGGGAATCCCAAGCAGGCTCCATGCTGTCAGCACATAGCCTGATGTGGGGCTTGACCCCATGGAACTGCAAGATTATAACCTGAGCCGAGATCAAGAGTTGGACACTTAACTAACTGTGCCACCCACGCGCCCCTGTATGACTCTTTTTGTAATCCAATATCAAAGGTCATTCTATGTTTTTTTATTGCTTATGAAATTAAAAACTTTTCTCTGGATTTATTGGATTTTTGTATTCCTTCTTTTGTGACAGTTTTCTCAAGTTTTTGTCCATTGCTCAAATTGGGTATGTTTATTAAATTGTAAAAACTTTAAAATGTTGAGACTTAGAATCTTTTGTCATACATGTTGCAAATATGTTCATAGTTTGTGCCTACAGTTTGCCAATGGTGCATTTTGGGGTGACAAAATATTTTAAAATTTCCCTAGTGTTGGTCTATTCATCTTGGTTTTTCTTTGTTTATTTCTTTTCTAGTGTCGTGCTTCGACATGCTGTGGTATACGAAGATTAGATTCCTTTTCAATAACATTTTCTTCCAGAAATGGTTTCAGTTTTTACATTTAAAGCTTTAATTTATCTGGCACTTACTATTATATATGATGTGCAGTGTGAATCTAATGTTACTTTTCTCTCCAAATGGCTAGCCATTTGTCCCCAAAGCATTCATTAAAACATCCATCATTTTCTCCAATCTGATATAAAATGTCACCTTCATCATAAGCTAAGTTTATTATATTCTCAAGTAGTTTTTGTATTTTCTATCTTGTTTCATTGATCTTCCTTTTTTTTCTTTGCACCAGATACCACCACGTATTCTTTACTTTATGTTTCTCTAAATGTCAGTGTCAAGAGTGAGATAGCATCTTTCCTAGCACACCTCTTTAAGACAAGTAGTTCATATTGACTTTTGCTTTTCCTACATAATTTTTCTCTCCTCCCCTCACACATTTCTTTTTTTTTTTTTTTAATTTTTTAAATGTTTATTTTGGAGAGAGACAGAGTTAGAGAGCAAGCAGGGGAGGGGCAGAAAGAGAGGGAAACACAGAATCTGAAGCAGGCTCCAGGCTCTTAGCTGTCAGCACAGAGCCCGATGTGTGTGAACCTGAGATCATGACCTGAGCTGAACTCGGATGCTTAACCGATTGAGCCACCCAGGCGCCCCTCCTCACACATATTTCAATGTTCTTTTGATATAATATGAATTTTATATTCATTTAAAAATTTACTTTATATTATAGATCTTCAAATTAATTTTGGTATTTACATTAAGTTTAATGACCATATTGAGAAAAATTATCTGTGTACGTGTGCATGCATATATATGTATGTCTGTATATTAAATACATGTGTTGTACACATACAAACACCACACTTTTCTAGATTTCAGTGCATACAAGTCCTTTTTTAGTCCATGAATTTTCTATTCTTGAGCCTATATTTTTTATTTCTTTTCCTATTCATATCTTCATTTGCTTTTTTTCCAATGATATAAGAACTGTGTATATTTTGAATACTTCCTTAACAAAAAGAGTTGTTCTATTGGTTTCACATGTGAGTTGTAGCTTGACATCACTTAATATTCTTGATTCATAGTTTTTTCCTTGAGAATTGGAGATATTTTTCCATATATGTATGTCTCATATTTTGTGATGCTGTAGAGAACATAAAGTAAACCTGATTTGTGCACACATAGAGAATGTGTTCACTCTCTTCCTGCTTTACTTTGTAGTTCAAGTATGATTACAGAATTTACCTGTATATGGTTCTTTGTTTAAAATTGATTTATACTGCGGGGCACCTGGGTGGCTCAGTCGGTTGAGCGTCCAACTTCAATTCGGGTCATGATCTCACCGTTTGTGGGTTCGAGCCCCCGGTCAGGCTCTGTGCTGATCGCTCAGAGCCTGGAGCCTGCTTCAGATTCTGTGTCTCCTTCTCTCTCTGCCCCTCCCCTGCTCACACTTTGTCTCACTCTGTTTCTCAAAAATAAATAAATGTAAAACAATTTAAAAAATTTTTTAAATTGATTTATCCTGGTATGTGACAATTCCTTACATTTGTATTGATCTTTTCATAAAGAATTTTTTTCACTTATATTTTGATTATTCCTTCTGTCTTGTGTTTTTCTTTATACTCCAATAATACCAAGTTGCTCTATTATGATTTTCCTTTTGTTTTCCTTATTTTATCTTGTTATTTCACATTATTCTTCTTTTGCCTAGAAATTTAATCTTGGATTATGCTTTTATCAAAACTGTAGTCTGCATAACTAAGTCAACATTCTGTAGAGTTAGGTTTTGTTGATTGTCATTAATGTGTACTTTAATTCTACTTTTATACTTCTTATGAAAATATTGTCTAGTACATAATTCTAACATTTCCTATATTTCCACAAGTGGAATTTAATGTCACATAAGACTCTCCCATAAAAATAAAGAGAGTGTTTTTCACCTCTAAAATAATTGTAATTGTATGTTTCCATATACCTTGAATGTCAGGCTTACAGCACATTTGTTGTTATGGTTTCTTTGTTTTTGCTTGCCTTAGCAACTGCATTTAATCTTAGATACAACATAATTGCTTTTCTCTGTTTATTAGAATGTTGTCCTTCAGAATATGATTTTCACTTTTATCTATCTGTTCACAATAATAATTGAGTATGGACATGAATTTTTATAGACATGTGAAACATTTTGCATGTTTGCATGCTTTGCATTTTTTAGGACTTGTTCTTGTTCTAGATTAGTTGGTAAGAACACAGGTTCTGCAGTCAGCTAACTGGCAATATGAACTTTTTCAATCTAGGGAGAATTTTTGTGACTCAGTATTCTTATCTTCACTCCAAGGATGATAGCAGTAACTACCTTCTAGTGTTTTGAGGATTAAAGAGCATGTCTACACAAAGCATGGAAAACAGAGAGTCACATAAGCTAAGCACTCATTAGATGTCAGCTGTGATTATTTTCTGCATATGTTTTATGAGATTCTTCCATTCTTTCACCCAGAAGATATTGTTGAGCATCTATGTTATAAGCTTTATTCTAGGAACTAGCTGTAGAGCATGAAAAACAAACACAATTCCTGTCCTCATGAAATTTCTTCATTTCTTGAAGGCAAAATGCACAATACAAGTTAAATAAAACAGATTTAAGATGGCTTCAAGGCCCCATGTTTGATCACAAATAGGAGAGAGAAATCGATTGTATTTTGCAATTCCTAGATAGAGCATCATTTTGAAGTGTAGAGTCCCATCAATAGCAGCATTCCCACAGCACTTTGTAGTTTCACACATGGCTGTGGAAAACTGGGTGCTGGCCACTCTTTGCTATACTGTTATATTGGGATGTTTTCTTTGGTGAGTTCAGAGGAGTGTGAGGCTGTATCTGGGAGAATATTCCCCTCAATAAGGTGCTTCAAAGAGGCCCCTAGGGGACTCAGATATTACTAACAATGGTGCACTTGTTCGACAAAGAAAGGAAGATACAGTTAGTCAGAGGCATTGGGAGACTGTCAGGTCAAGACCATGCACCAGGATTTAAGACAAGGTACATGGTATGGACAGCATTCTGTAACCCACAAACTCAGGGGATTTCAACCCTATGTAGGTGCTCAAAAAATAGTCAACAGGTCCAGGAATATAGTTGTAACAGAAATGTGCATTTCCTGCCAGTGAGTGATTATCGATGAATGGTTTTGATTGAAATGAATGTAACTATTAGCAAGACTACAGGTGATATGGGAGAGGACACTGTAATTGGTGAGAAAAATGGGTATATTATAATTAACTGAGAGGTTTGATTTTTCCCCCTCTATATCATAATATCTAGTGAATATAAACCAGAAGGCTTGAGATCTTACCTCTCTGTCAAATTGCTCAGGCAAAATTAACTGGATCATAAAGGAAACAAAATGATCATATTGGCTTTGTTTGCACCATGCTCCATCAGCTGAATGGTGAAGATTAACCCATCCTGATGTTCCCATCATTATCAGATATTGTGCAAGGTTTGATAAATCCATTTTGCTTTACAGATTAGCAAATGGGAATTACGCCTACATTGACTGGCCTGTTTTATAATTGGGTAAAACCTAAAATAATTTCATAAGTGCTTTTATTTTGTGTCCTTTAAGATTGTGACTTTCTGGGTTAGTAAAATAAAGTTTCCAGAAAATATGATCCATTCCATTCAACACTCTTTCTCAGAATGACAATTATTTTTAGAATCTTTATTCACTACTGTATAGAAAAGTAAGATATCAGCAGAATTTAAAAAAGAATACAAGCGCTCTTACACATTTTTCATTCCAAAACATTCATAGTGCTCAAAATCTCCAAAAATGAAAATCAGGTGTGTAAATGATTAGAATTTACGTAATGATATATTCAATGGTGATGGGTCCAGGTTGTCACAGGATTTTAGAAGAGGAATGGAGGCAAAGGAAGGAGGCAAATTTTCCTGGATGGGACAAGAAAAAAGAACATTTCAGATAGAGATCACCATATGCAAATTATCCAAGGAAATGAACAGTATTCTGAGTTTGGGTAATGGAGTAGACTGGTGAGGCTGAATTATAGGGTTCATATAAAGAGAATGAGGGGATGAATAGTCTCAGTTGATGAGCTTATTAGTTGGAAAGGCTTTTGCCACAGTCCCAATCATGGAAAGGTAAAATGAAGTAGCTTTAGAGCATGTTCTTTAGTGAAAAGTCTTGCAGCCTTGCTTCTGTGAACTTTCAATCTCTTCCTCATCTGAACAAAACATGTGGCACATCAGTCAATATAAATTTAGTAAGGCCACAGTACAAATATTTTTTGGAATGTTAATGAGAAAAGAGAATTTAATCAATGGTTTCTTTTATAATCATGTCCCTTTATGAATTGTCTCTAATATCAGAATAGGAAATCCTCTTACAACTTACTTTAGACTTTATAATATTATTTTTCATACTTTAGCTTGTGTCACCATCACTACAACTATAATGAAGGAAATCTACAGTGAGAAGTGCTTATTATCGGATGGAATTTGGAGTTCATACACAGTGTCCTATACTCATAATGTTAAACATTAACCCACTATTATTTTTTTTTTGACTCATACAATATGTTATATATAAGCATTTCTAGGTTGGTAACCAGCTTTCAAACAAAAGAAAACAAACCTTGATTTGCTGCATTTGTTATATTCCTTGGTCTATATGTTCACAATTTGGCTGATTTCAAGTTACCAATAGCTTAACAACTGATTAATAAAATTTCTGAATATTTAACAAGAGGCTCTCCTAAGCTACTATTGAGCTCGTTCCAGCACACCATTGTATGTAGGCCCCTATTAGGGGTCTAAGATTATAGTAAACAAAATTACTGTTTATTGTGTGCTAGACACTGTGTTAAGGGTCTTGTAGACATCGCAAAAACCCTATAAAGAAGAATTGTTATTACCTGCATTTTTAGATGAGGACTTGTTGTTTAAGAATAATTAAGTCATTGACTATAAGTTCTGGAACAAGTTATATATAAAAGAGCAGAGTTAGGATTGAACTTGCTGTTAAGGAAATATCAACCAGTTATAAATTTGTCTGTGTCAAACAAAGAACATAGACTAGATAGAAGTATTAAGATTAAATTGCCTGTGTGTGGGGAATTTGTCTATAAGAAGGACAGGAAAAGAAACAGACAAAAGACACAGAAGGAAAGAAAGACACAGGGACAGAAAGAGAGGATGTCCCCTCTCCTGAAAAAAATTGCTAGTGTAACCAGGTGCATATAGAGTTTCAAGAGCTAAATGGTCATAGGATTTGTAACTTGTCCAATGAAGAATCTACCCCAACCTTGATAGGAAAAAGTGAAGCAATGAAGGCAGTAACCTTTCAAAGTATCAAAACTCTTGGACCAAGCAGGTGGGTGAAGCTCTTCAGGAATAGATGTGTGTGGTTATAATGTATATGGGGGTTGTTTCTAGGTTTCCAATTATGAGAGATATTCACTGAGCTATTGAGCTCTGACCTTGGTCTCTGTTTCCTCCTCTGGATGAAGAATTACAGACTCACATATAGGATAAAATAAACCTTTTCTCTAGCTATCTCATTCTCAGGTTTCTGTGTTAAAGAGACTCTCAGGCCAGCGGAGACTTGCTGGTGAGAATTCTCAGATCTAAGGCAGGGGATGATGTTAGCAATAGCATAAACTATAATTCTTATTTTGACATCTGCATCCCAATTCCCACTACACAATTTCTGCTTTAAGAGCCTGGATGTCAAGCATGTTTAATGTGATCAAGTCATGTGGGTTAGGAAGGAAATTAGAGATCTTAGCAAGGGGCTAAGAGCTATAAGTCTTCATTAGTGATTCAGACCTACCCTGGGGTTACAACAATCTGTTATAAAATCCATGAATTAAAGCCAGCTTTGTCATCTTCTTCTTCTTTGAGAAGGCAATTGAGGCTCAAGAAGTTAAAGAACTTTTAAAAGGTCACATAGTAAGAAAATGTCAAAGTGGACAGAAATCCACAGCATTCAACTTCAAATCACATCTTTATCCACAATACTATTCTGGTTCTTTGAGATCAGCTCATATTTGAGAAAAGCCAATAAGCTTTTTCAGCCAGTTATTTATGTATTTACTTATTTACTTACATTTATCAGCCTATAATACATTATGTTTTTATTTATATGTTTATTTATTCAACAAACACTAATGTGTGATGGGTTCTCTGTCAGGAGCTAATGAATCAAAAATGAGAAGAGCTCAACCTTTTGGTCATAGATACCATTCAACAACCACAGTATAACATAGGTTGTAAAATGGGTGAACTTACAAAATGAGTACATAGAGGGAGTAAACTAACTTTGCCTTGAGGACTTGAAAAAGTTCTCACTGAAGCAAAGGAATTAGAGATGGGATTTAGAAGGTGAGGCAGTATCCTTAGATAGAAAGAGAGTTCCAGAAATGATTTAAAGAAAGCATGGATGGATTCATGGCTGGAAAAAAGAATTCCATGGGGAAGAATGGGCTGGAGAGTTGGTCTAGTTTTGAAGAAGCTTTTATACTGTATTAAGGAGTCTGACCTTAATTTGTAAGCAATGAGAAATTAGAGGAGAATGAAATCATCCCATTATTTTTTTCATAAGCACTCCAATGTTTTCTTTATTACATTTTATATATTAATAAACCTCATACTTTATATTTATTTTTTTTATTTTAAATTTTATTTTATTACGTTTATTTATTTTTGAGGCAGAGAGCATGAACGGGGGAGGGTCAGAGAGAGTGGGAGACACAGAATCTGAAACAGGCTCCAGGCTCTGAGCTGTCAGCACAGAGCCCGATGCAGGGCTCGAACTCACGGACTGCGAGATCATGACCTGAGCCAAAGTCGGTCGCCCAACCGACTGAACCACCCAGGCGCCCCCATACTTTATATTTAGACACACCTATATTTTTTACTTTTCCTAAATGTCAAGTCTACAGGCATGATGTCATGTTTTGGAATATCTGTGCTCTACTTTTTTTTCCACCCCATTTAATTTGGACAAAAAATTAAATCAAGGTGGGTTCAAATAGAGAAATATTTGCTTCTGCAATTTTTCTAGAGAAGGATTCAATATAGCACCAGTGGTAGGAATGAAATGGAGGCCAAGTCCTGGTAAGACTTTTGCAGACTTGGCAGGATTTACTGACTTAATATATGTGGTATTTGAGAATGTAGAGTGTTAAGGGAAGGTAGAAACAGAGAATGGTTGAGGCTTCTAAAATTGGAAAACCTTGGGGCGCCTGGGTGGCGCAGTCGGTTAAGCGTCCGACTTCAGCCAGGTCACGATCTCACCGTCGGTGGGTTCGAGCCCCGCGTCAGGCTCTGGGCTGATGGCTCATGATGGCTCAGAGCCTGGAGCCTGTTTCCGATTCGGTGTCTCCCTCTCTCTCTCTCTGACCCTCCCCCGTTCATGCTCTGTCTCTCTCTGTCCCAAAAATAAATAAACGTTGAAAAAAAAATTAAAAAAAAAAAAAATAAAATAAATAAAATTGGAAAACCTTAAGTGCCAGATATCAAAAAGATGGTGAAAATTAAAATGTTCTGATCTTAAGATGCAAGGCAAAGATGTAATATAGAAAGATAATCATTTTATTATTATCATTTAGCCTCTTAGAAGTCACACATTTTATTGCATGAATGTGTCCCTTCATAGGTATTTCAAATTCATCTATTTATAAATTAAGTTACATATTTTACTTTATTAATATTTATAATTTGAAGTTAAATTATCAAATTATCTGTTTATGTGCACTCTAATTGAGCTTAAGTAGATCCAATATGTAATTAACTTAATGGCTCAGCTATTAAATGAGCCCACCATTAGTTAAAGAACAAAGAAAAGATCAATTACTTAATACTGTGAGGATTTTTACTACAATTATGTGAGACCAAATGAAATCTTAGGCCAAGATTTCTATAAACAAATAACCATAAAACTGGAAAAATAAATAACTATGCTGTATGAATTATCTATGGAAACAGTTTAGGAGGAACAATTTTTTAACCTCATTTTTCTGAACTAGATTACCCAGAAATGAAGCATTTTTGCTTTAATCTTGGGTCCACATTCTTCCCTGAAAGCCAACACTTGTAAACACTTGGTAATTATATATCTAGAACAGCTTGGTGAGGAAGAGTGATGAAAATTGTGTGGTAACTTTGTTAATCAGCAAGACATTAGGATGGATTTTATTTCACAATGAAGCCAGATCTAGGATGTTCTGCATTTAATGGAAAGCTCACCGGTTTAAGAAGCAGAACATCCGGGTTGTAACAATAGCTCCGTTGCTAATTAGCCTAAGAACTTCCTCAAGGTAAAAGCTGCCTGAATCTTAATTACCTCATGTGTAAATTACAAACAATGATGCCTGCCTTACCAACTAATAGAGATTTTTGCATGCCAAAGTCATCACGTATGAAAGCATGTGGAATTCCAAAACAAGTATGAAGCTGTTACAATCAGGAAAGTGAACTAGCAGCTCAGTGTATGACAACTATTGAAATGAGTAATTATGGCTATGTTCTCATTTCTACACTTTTTTTTTTTTTAAATCTGATCTCTCCTCAGTCATCGAATCTGCAGTTTCAAACTTAGGTTGGAAAAAGTATAGACTAATCATCTGTCTTCTGACCCTTCCAGAACAAAGATTGTCTTTTAGATCCCTTGTATTTTCTGAGGAAAATAACTGTTGTTTATGTTTTCATTACAGCAACCAAGTTTAGCATGAAAAGACAATAATAGAAATAATCAAAATAATAATAATAGTTAACTGCTGAGTCCTTTTTCTGTGCCAGGTACTAAGTGTTTTAATATATTAGCTAATTAATTTTTCTCTATAACCAAGCTCTTCTTGAAAAGTATTTACTGTTCACACTCTGTCTGTATGAGTGGAGCTTATTTCTCTGCTTTTTGGCTTGAAGTTTGGTCCTATGGCCGGCTTTGATTAGTGAATGTTCACAGGTATAATGTGACCAAAAGCTTGGACATGCTCTCTTGTGCTTCTATTATGTGGAAGAAATAACATGTCTGCTGATTCCAGAAGGAGAGTGATATGTATGTGGAACAGAGACATTCCAAATGAGCTACCACCAGCTCAGTCTCATCTGATCAGCCTTTTTCCCAGCTGACCACAGAAATGTGAATGAAATAAATGTTTATTGTATCGTACACCATTGAGATTTTGCGGTTGTTTGTTACACATCATTGTTTTATCAGTGTTGGCTGATACAGTAAGGTTCTAACATCATCCCCATTTAACAGTGGAGGAAATTGGGACAGATTAATTTGCACAGAATCACGCTGCCAAAAAGGAGCAGAGCTGGAATTTGAACCTAAGTAATTCAGTGCCAGTACCATAAAGACCAAGAAATTAGCACATAATGTTCAAATTTCATTCCTCTTACTGGGAACATACAAACTCAAAACTACAATGAATACATCTATAGATTTTCTCCCCTTTTTAAACTTGTTCTGAGGCTAAAAAAATTTTTAAAGTGTAGAGATAACAAAGACTGTCATAGGATTAGCAGAAAAGTGACAGTATGAACATGTTTTATATATGTTTACATATATATGTATATGTATATGTGTGTGTATATATATATATACATATATATATATATTTTTTTTTTTTTTTGAGAGAGAGAGAGAGAATCCCAAGCAGGCTCTGCACCATCAGTGCAGAGCCCGACGGGGGTCTCAAACTCATGAACTGTGAGATCATGACCTGAGCTGAAATCAAGAGTTGGAAACACTAACCTGACTGAGCCACCCAGGCGCCCCACAATTTCTGTTTTTTGTTTTTTTTTTTATTTTTTTATTTTTTTATTTTTTTTTAAAGATTTTTTTTTTTAACGTTTATTTATTTTTTGAGACAGAGAGAGACAGAGCATGAATGGGGGAGGGTCAGAGAGAGAGGGAGACACAGAGTCCAAAGCAGGCTCCAGGCTCTGAGCTGTCAGCACAGAGCCCGACGCGGGGCTGGAACTCACGGAGTGCGAGATCATGACCTGAGCCGAAGTCGGACGCTCAACCGACTGAGCCACCCAGGCGCCCCTCACAATTTCTGTTTTTAAATGAAGTGTGTTACCATGAGGTAAAACCAGAATATGTTTTTAAATTTTTTTTTTTTTCCAACGTTTATTTATTTTTGGGACAGAGAGAGAGACAGAGCATGAACGGGGGAGGGGCAGAGAGAGAGGGAGACACAGAATCGGAAACAGGCTCCAGGCTCTGAGCTGTCAGCACAGAGCCCAACGCAGGGCTTCAACTCCCGGACCGCGAGATCGTGACCGGGCTGAAGTCGGACGCTTAACCGACTGCGCCACCCAGGCGCCCCCAGAATATGTTTTTAACCACAGAGGTCCACCTGACTCATGGGTAGTATTATTGCTTTCCAGATTCTGGAGTAGAATTTTACCAAGGTTGAACTTTTAGTTTTTCTAGTAATAAAACACGTATTAGTAGAAAGGAAACGGCTGCTTGAGGGATAGATCAACACAGGTCCTATTCAACTGGAGGCCTGAAGTCTTCTTTGAGCTGTCACTTTAGTATTCGAATGATGTTTTCACTGTCACTACCTGTCCTGTTTTCCATGACTAGTAAGTAACTCTCTAAATCTTAATTCAGTAATCTCACCATAGTGTTTGAAGAGCAAAACACTCTTGTTAACATAACATTCTTTAATTGCTTTGGTAGTTTTGGAGGTGAAAAACTTCAGGAATTAGTAGATCATCTTCTCCATTTTACAGATGAGAAGGAGTTACTAGGTTGTTGTAAGACAAACAACAAGCTGGTATAAAAGAAAGCACTAAGATTTGGGCACCAATTCACTTAATCTAACTTGCTTCTAACTTCATCACATGATTTTTGGTTGGCCAAGTAAATTACACCAGGAGCCAACTCTGCTCGCAGGCTTAAACATAGTTGTGAAAAACAAGGAGATGGAAATACAAGAAGGAAACTCAAGTGACTAGCATACATCACACATTACACTTGAGAAGATGTGGTAAATGTTATCTCATTTTGTACTGATAACCACCCTGTGGAACATAATATTTTCCCAATTGAAAGGCAAGACAAATACTTAACTGAGGCACGCAATCACTTGTTCATGGTCACATGGCCAGTAAATTCAGAGCCTTAATTGATTTCACATTTGGAGGGTGTTGAAACTCACTTTGAATTTTTTAGACATTGTTTACTTGGTCAAGTGACTTGCAATTCCTGAGAATCATTTCTGCATTTGCTTAAAAGAAAAACGAAGAAAAGATTATTACCCTATTTCATAAAATTGTTATGACAGCAAAATTGGAGAATGAATGTGGAGATGCTTTTAAAATCATATTGTGCTATTCAAACGTTAGATATTATTTATATCCTCTTAAAGTAGTCATCATCACCAGGTCTTACCGTCACATTTAGCACTTAAAGGCAGTCAAGCATTACAGAGTTCTGTTCTGACAAGGGAAAGATAACAGCAGGCTAAAATGAATGCTCCCTAATCCCTATCCACTCACCCACGGTTGCTGTGAATTGATAATACTCCTCCGAATCTTCCACCGTGGTTGGCTAGCATCAAAAGTGAAGGAGTGAAGCTGCTCCATTCCGAGCAGCATTTATCTGCAGAGGTCCATATCTTTCAGCTTACAAAGTTGTAAAAACAACCTGCCAAGATGAAAGACATAAAGTATTGCCTTACGTTTATAGCAGGTTATCCAATTCTGCAGAAGCACTGATTTTGCCCATCCACACTGACAGAACACCTGGTGGCCACTGTTAAGTGTGAAAGTGGAGATGTGCCAATGCGGGATGGGAGTTTAAAATGGTTTGCCTTTATCCAAGGGAAAAGGTTTTGAAAAAAGTAAGGATGTTGTTTTGGCTATTTTGAAAGTTTGTTATCTAGGTTTCCACATACTTATATGTGATATAAAATAATACTGTGTTGTTTTTTTTAAAGGGATTCAGAGCAATCTCCCAAAAATGTGCCGCTTTGGTATGTGGACTATTTTGAGCTAAAGGCAATCGAGAACTTGTGAGCTCAAAGAGAAACCTTTGCCTCTCCCTTAACTACCTACAGGAGTCTAAATTGGGAGTCTCTCCCAGAATTAGAGTTAGTTCCAGATATAAATTTTATTTGAGTGACCCATCTGTATGGCAGGGCAAACATCTAATCACCAAATATCTTCTCTTCTTGCTGCCCTGTGAATAGCCTTCCTCCCTTGTGAAGCCCCAGGTCTCTCTCTCTCCTATATATATATCCATATATATATATATATATTTGGAGAGATATGTATATATGGAATTAAATTTGATTTTCTCCTGTTAATCTGTTTTATGTCAGTTTAATTCTTAGATTTTTGAAGGATATAAAAAAATTTCCCCCAACATTTTAAAGAATATATATATGTATGTTTATGTTTACTAGTAAATTTGAACATATGATCGAGAAGATTCTGTTGAGTAAGGGAGTTTTTCTAAGGATAAAAAAGGGTCTCACATATTCTTACATATTTAAAATAATAAGACAAAAAGATAAATATTAAAATAACATTAGAAACGTATTTCATACTGTATAGCTTGTTGAGAAAACTTGGGTGGAGAGGAGGACAAGCATACTCCTGATAGATAAGTAAACTGAGACTCAGAGATGATGTGTTTTCTTAATGTCACATAGTTGTTGATTATTAGAGTCAATGTGCAAATAGGTGTGTGGAGAGGAGGGGGAAGAAGTTGATATTTACTCTTTTTATATATTCAGATAATCTTCATCTAAATTAATATATTGGGAAGTTAGGCATTTCATAAAACCCTATTCCCTTATACCCCACCACCCAAATCTTTAATTTTAGCACTTGGAGAAAGTGTACTAGAGATGAATTTAGTATTTACTTTCACTTTGATAGCTCAGTGTTATTTTGAAGGTCAATGGACTACAATTCAAAAATGCCTTTAAAATTACATAGGAAGTGGGGGTTATTTGACCCTACAACGAATGGTCTACTGTATTTTTATAATGAGCATAATGTATTTTTCTGACTGCTAAATTATTGTCTGTTTTCCCATTCGTCTATTTAGGAAATTACACTTCTTCCTCTTTTCATCACTAATCCCAGTCTTTCTGCTTTGCTGTTGCAGGGGATGAAAAATAATTTTTCCTCTACTTTTCTAGACCCTTGGCTTAGAACTATTCCTCCCATAGTAAAAAAACAGATTAACAAGAGAAAAACAAACAGAAGTTTAATAACATGTATACCTACTATAAAAATAGGAGATACCCAGGAAAACTAAGTATCTCCCTCAAGTGGCCCAAGCCATCACCTTAAATACTATCTCCAACTAAAGATAAAAGGAAATGTTGGAGTGGGGGTGAGGTGTGGGGAGCCAGTTATGGAAGGTTAACAGGAAAAGCCCAGGGATTTGGGGTTGTTATACAGATTTAGGTTGCTGCTTCTCCATTGACAAGATTTCTTGAGCTTTAGTCTTCCTCTTCTTCCTGGTACAGAGAGGGATACACACTTACAAATGGAGGTTTCCATTAATAAATGTAAATTTCTCTTACAAAAGGGTAACTTCTACTCAGTTTTCAGGGCTTCTCCTGTGTCTGCTCTTTCTTAAAAATAATCAGCCTATAATAATCCTTATGCCAAAAAAGCATATTTTGGGGTGACAAATTCTGCTCTCCTTCACTGTTTTTTTTCAAAGTAAGGGCAATATACTTAGAGTAGAGAATTTGAGGGTTTTCCTCAGATTAAAATGCACAAGACTCAATGCAATACATACATACATACATACATACATACATATTGCTCTCTTTGTGACATTGAAACTAAGAGTTTATGTGTTTAAATTCCATTGGAATTCAACATTTTCAGTTATATTCTAGGGGTTATAATACATGTAGATTTACTAAACCTGCCTAGTGACATGTTACCTGTTCTCAACTGAAAATGTGTTTCATAATATCCATGGTACGAATAATTTTTACTGCACCTCTGTTTAATTTCTTTTTCTATATTTTCTTCTTTTTTGGACTCTGTACAAACTACTTTTTATTATTTTTGTTCAAAGCACAAGATTTCAGTACAAAGTTGTACTAGAGATATTGGAAAACTAGGGTTCAAAGGTGTCTCTCTGAACGATAAAAAGAGGAGTGATAAAGGGAAGGGAAGAGAAGCTATCTGGCCACCAGTGTAGGGGTTAATTATTCTTGCCCAAGGCAAGAGAGAAGAGGGTTCCTGGGACTCTCTTTCCTCTGCATTTTGCGCCTTTCATGTAAACAGACTTCAGCTAAGACTGGCCAACACCATTAAACCCAACAAAAAAGCCTCAGGGTCTGAGAAGAGGAGGGGTGAGCTTGTCATGGGGAAGAACTGAATTTCTGGCATCTCCTCTGATATGAAACTCTAAATTAGGCTTAGAAAACATTAGGAAAATGGACATAGATTACAGTGGTGGCAAATTGTTATGTCTTTTCAGGTATTATATTGTCAAGGGTAGTGGAGGAAGATGGATTTAGTCTTTTAAAGTCACACAAAATGTTTCATACATATGACTGTAATCCTGAGAGTCGTTGCAGGACTACCCACTTGATCACATTTTCACCTTCCTTCATAAACCTTGTCTCAAAATTCAGTCTCTTCACTGGCTTTCACAAGATAACTGGTCTTACCTAGAATTTGGTTAGTTTCTAAGCTTTGCTAAAGAACCAGATGAATGTTCCAAGGACTTTTTCTGTCAGTAGCTAGACCCTAAGATCGGACCTTTACTCTTCACCGGCTCGTTCCCAATGAACTTTGTCACACATTTTTCCTTAAGCTCTTTCCAGTTTATCTATTAACTCAGGCAAAAGACCCGAGGGGCATCGCATCCATGATGGAAACCGAAACTACTTCTCAAGCAATAGCAACTCCCTTGACAAAGAATTCCGGGTGGCCTGGACCACCCAGACCAGTTTGAACTTAACTACCACCTCACATCAGCACAGATGGACCACGGAGTGACCCGTGGAATGATTTTACCTCATTACAATACTAAAATCTCCGCCCAAGGAGGAGCACGAGACTCATTTACATAACACACAGTGTATGTATAGGCATATTTCCTTAAGATGCATGTACCATCTTTTGCCTGCCTCTACATATGATGATTAGGCTCCCCTATATAAATATTCATCCTAACCTTAAATAAAAGGAACCCATTTACTCTTGCTTGGGAAGTCATGGCTTTGGAAGTTATTCCCTGTGATTTCCTTAGCTGCTGCCAATAAAGTTTCCTTTGTGCAACAATTCCACCTGGTGTAGTTTCTCTCTGTGACTTCAAGAAGCAGACTCATGTTACTTCGATTATACTTCCAGCAACGTAACTACATGTATGACGCAGTTTCCATTCTTTCTGACTTTTGTTCCCCCTTTATGCAAGTTTCCCCCTGTGAGCTCTCAATTTTCATACTTTATAATGTAAAACATTCTCCTTTCATGTGTTGGTGCTGGTTACCATGCCTACCTGATGAAACCTTTAAAGATATTTCCTATAAGTTGAATTATTGTATTAACTGTTAAAATGATGCAACTTTCCATTTACATTTAAAGGAAAAAAAAAACTAACACATGAAAAAGTGTTTCATTGTGGAGCATATCAAAAGTATTGAAAACAGGAACTCAACCATCTAGAAATACTTCATAAAAAAAACTATTTTAGCAAAGTCATGAACAATTTAATAGACTGTGTTGCTACATACTCATGTACAATTCTTTTTACTTTTTTAAACTTTTCCATTATGAAAATTTCAAAGCATACTGAAATAAATAGTACCATGACTGTCAGCCAACTTCAAAAGCTATCAACATTTTTTATACACATTTTATCTATTCCTCCTGCTTCCTACTTCTGCTAGGATATGTCAAAGCACTTCATCTTTTAGTTCTTCAATATGAATCTCAACAAAAAGACACTTTGAAAATCTATAGTGCTTTATCATATCTTAATCACTAAAAAAACATTTAATAACATTTAATACCCAACACATAGTCCAAGTCCTTCGGTTGTTTAAAATGTTTCTTTTTCATAAAACCAGCATTGACTCAGGTTCCATTATCCTCTAACGTGTTTCTGTTTTTCACATGAAAACTCTTAATTGTTTTATTCTAGTTTTATGTCCTTGACACAAATCTGCTGAAAGCAAAATTCAAATAGAGCAGAAGAGGAATGTTGTGGAGCTTAGGAAACAAGCCAGGTGTAATGGAGAGGGGCAGGAAAGAGGAGGCCTATTTCAGAAAGTATAGCAACAATGAAATACAATTTTTAAAGGAGAGAACATTGCCTTAGAACCTGTGCAAATTCCAATGTTGACTGGCTTTCTATTTTTTTAATGTTTTGTTTAGTTTTGGGGGGAGGTGGGGAAGAGAGAGGAGAGGGACAGAGGATCCTTAGTAGGCTTTGTGCTGACAGCAATGAGCCTGTCCAGGGCTCAAACTCACCAACCTAGAGACCATGACCCCAGCCGAAGTTCTAAGCTGAACTGCTCAACCCACCAAGACACCCCTAGGCTGTTTTTCAAATTTAGATCTGAAATTCTTTTAGTTTATTTTAACTTTTGGGTTACAGTTTTTATTACTTTTTGTGGCCACATTTCCAGATGTGTGCTAATTATCCTTGGGATGTCATTTATTTCAAGGTGAATTTTTATTTTTTGAAACACATATTTGATAATTCTAGGATCTTTGACAGCTAAACTGCTTTGGTAATGTTTGGATTTCCCCACAATCTCCTTAGTGATCTTCCTCATTCTTGTTTACTCCACACCTGGAGTTTATAAGGACTTTTTCTAAATATTCTGTTGTTCTCAGAACCCCATGTAGTATACGATCTCCTTTTGGGATGAGTGTTGGGAATTTCGCAGGGTCCCTTCCATCTCTCCATTCTCATTGCCATTAATACCGTCCAGCTACTCGTGATGCATAGGGAGTGTTGAGGATGTTCATTGGTATTTTGGGTTTGTGAGGATTACTTTGTCACCTTATTCTGTTTAACGTGTCCATACATTTGTTTATTTAATTTCACCATTTTAGAATTTCTGTGTTTAGATAGTTATGTTCTTGTCACTGGAAGAAGTCTCTTTGCACAGGTGATAAAAATTATTTACACTTTGAGAACATTCAGTTGTCGTTTTTGATATGTCACTAGCATGCACTTAGAGAACAAAAGTTCTAGTGATAACACATGTCAAAATGGAAACCCCTGCAGTCTTCATTCCATGTGTTTGTGTGTGAGCAAGTCAAGAATCCCTGGAGGGTTAATATCTATAAATATTAATTATTTTTAAAGTGAAAGTTGTGGTTATTCTAACAATGTTAATACCATAATGTAAATTCTAGATGTAGGAACACTGAGTTTCAGGAATGTCACATTTAGAAATAAATGATTAGATCCCTTTTGTTACATCTTGTGAGGAAGAAGAAGGATAGAAACTGGGGAGTCTCTTGCCTGTAGTTGTGGTGCTTGGTCACAGTTTGATATCAATATGGTCACTGTTGGTGTTCATGTAAGTTCAGTGAGGACATAATAAACAGTTTTCTATCATCACAGAAATAGAGGGGACAATGAGTTGATATGAATATGGGAGAACAGGAGCAAGATTTAATCTAGCAAATGCCATTACTATCCTACCTACGTATTACAGCTAGTTATCAAGTACTATGACCAATTTCTCTCCCTGGCTAGTTACAGACAAGTATAGATACCATACCACAGTGCTAGGAATGAAATAAAGGATTAGCCACATTCACACATTGCTAAAGTGGTTTGCGGATATTTTGTCTAAACCTTAGTTTCAGTTTGCTACTCAGTCTTGTTTTTTCTTAGAAAATTGGAATCTTATTTATTTATTTATTTATTTATACTCCAAACCTAAGACTCTTAGCATAATGGTATAGCTGACAGAATCTAGATGGTGGGCTGAGCCATAAACCCCTGATTAGATGCACTGTTATCATGGTTTTTCTTAGTTTAGAATGTACTCAGATGATGCTGAGGCAGCATGAAAGGGATGTTCAGCAGTTAGGTTTTCTCAGCTTTCCTGTTCTTCCTCAGGAGCACACAAAGTCATTGGCTTATAGACTTAGCAGCTGGCAATGCTGGGTCTCATCATGTCTGAGAGCACTTAAAAATGACTCCTTCATCAACACTGAAGCACTCACTCCCTCTGATTTCCTTAAATATGCTATTTGCTCTTTCCTTTTTCATAGGAAAAACTGGCACTTACTTCAAAAAATATTAATCTTTGTCAGGATAATCACATATTCAGTTTATGTGTATCTCTAGGTTACCTCCCTTGAATAGTTTTAAATGTCTGAGCAACTGTTGACGTAAACACCCAACACTACCCACCTGTTGATCATTGATTTTTATAATTTAATCTTTGTATTACATAAATTATTATGATCACTACAGGTCTCACTGGTAATCATGGATTTTAGTACTTTAACATTTTTGTTGAGAATAATGTATGTGATATTTACCATCTTAACCCACACACTTGAATAGTAGGCACCTATGCCACCTGTGTAAGAATATAATCCTAAATTCTAAAATGCTAATCATGTCATGACCATCCTACTTACAACACATACACAATCTTTTGAGAGAGTGCTATTGAGGGCCAGGGAAGAGCATGGAACGAAGTACTCTGATAGGTCCATAACAAAGTAAAGACAAACGCACAAGCACACACAGGTTCTACACAGTGCCATTACTTGCCCGCCATCATGTGAACCATTTCCCAGCTGCTCACCTGAATCTTTCGTCAACCTTTTTATTTGTAGTCTCAGTGCCCATTCAGTGAAATTCTACACACTGCCCTGCGAGGAAGATATTCGCCACTTTTTCACTATTGGAAATCACAGCCACATGTTTTGTTCAGACTAAAAGTTGTGTTAGAAAACAAGTGTATTCCACAAACATCGGAAGGCAGCATACAATAAAAATTCAAGTAAGACAAAGAAAAATGTGGCACTTGTTCAACGGACCAAGCTAGTCCATAAGGCCATATCTGCTTCCATACCAGGCGGTGGCTTTAACCTGTGACTTCATAACCTCACTACCATATCCTTCATCCAGGGCCAACATAAGGTAATTGAAGGCTCAAAGACAGGAGCAGAAATTGCTACACAGGCCAACACACATTCCATAGGTAATAAATGCTATCATTCTCCAGCTACCACTCTATGGTTATTAGAATAACGAAGGTACTTTATTATATAGAATTCATAGATATGTTTCTGAGAGAAAAGGGTCAAGAAAGAAAAAGTAAGAGCATTAAATCATTCTTAGGGCTGAGTAATTAACATATAGTTCCTTCTCAATACGGGTCCCTTTTAGGGGTTTTATGTTAACAAAGGGAAAAATAAGAGATTAAAAGGTTGTATAAAAATTTTTTTAGAGGAAGGATTTACCCAGCTACATGGAAATTACTTGGCTAATAAATATAAAGACATGAGATGGCATTGAAGGTTAAATTACAGGACTGTAATGCCAAATATTTGATAACTAACAGGAGTATCAAGTGATAGGCCCAAATGCTATTTCCTTCAGCTACTGCTTGCTACATTTTATTTCTAAGAAAGAGGTCATACTCAGAAAGAATTGTGAAATATAGTAGCTAATTGGATTTACTACCACCTAATGGAATGCTTAAGGAAAATTTTCAGTCAGGTACAGAAACTATAATTAAATTTGATTTCAAATGCTAATGTTGATGGTGGGTATGGGGTCCTGGTAATCTCAGCAACTGCAGAGGCATAGTGGCATTTACATGATGTTTGTTATCTTTATGTGAGTTCTATAGCATTTGTTATGAGTTTCATCTTCACTTGCATTCATCAAACATTTCTTGAGCATCTTAAGTGCTAGGTACTCTGGCAGGCATTGGAGAACTCAGATAAACATTCCCACATTCTAGCGAAGACTTTTTTTTTTTTAATATTGAGCTTGTATAAATAGCCTGTTGAACCCACAGGCCAGCATATATAGCTGATACTTGAACAACATAGGGGTTAGTGGCACCAACCCTCCATGTCAGTAGAAAATCTGTGTATAGTTTTTGACTTCCCACAGACTACTAAAAGCCTATTTTTGACTGGGAGCCTTACTGATCACATAAACAGTTGATTAACACATATTTTGTATGTTATTTGTATTACACATTATATTCTTATAATAAAGTAAGCTGGAGTGAAGAAAATGTTATTAAGGAAGCCATAAAGAAGAAAAAGACATTAAATACTGCACTATAAAAAGTCTGCACATGAGTGGACCCATAAAGCTCAAACCTGTGTTGTTCAAAGGTCAACTGTATACATATATGTTCCGTTTAACTCTCATTCTGTTGATTTGGGCTCAACTTCCTAGCCTGTGAAGATAATTTGAAATCCTGAATTCGTCATCCACTCTATTAGTTGCTGTCTCTTTTCTTTCCTTTGTTCCCACCAACTTATTTCATCTACAAAATTGGTAGCTATTTCGTTTATCTTACCACTGATGTAAAATGATAAACAGTTGAGAAATACAGTTTTATGAGTTTGTAGTCAAGCAGAATTTTCTCTTTTCAAATTATAATCAGTGAAATGTAGACAAAATTTACCAAACTGCTTTTATCTTCAGTCTGATCATATGCAAAGTAGTAAAAATAATATTTATCTCTGAGGCCTTATATGATATTCCATTATTGCATTCAAAGTTCCTGGCACATCATAGGGACTAATTAACTAACCAGCAAACTCTGGCAGAGGACCAGAGTCATACCTTGTATTTACTATTGATCCATTATTCAATCATCTGTTGAATATCAACTCTACTCTAAGAATTGTGCTGAAGCCTAAGGATCTCAGAAAAGGTAAGATGCATTTTCAAGTTTGCAATTAATTATGAGAGACAGAAATAAGTAAAATGTTAGATTAAGGCAATTGTATCATCAAACAAGACACATCATCAGTCAATTTCATCCATAGTTTTCTACATCATCCAAAAATACACTAGCACATGCTTTGTAATTTCAAAAAACTCAAGATACAGCCCCGTTGTTTGAAGGTGAAGTTCAAATTTCATACAATAAAGTCAAATTTTAATCCATATTTCAAGCCTTATTTTGATTTATCCCCCAGTGCTTTCCATACACCCTGTCTCCAACCAAACCAACTGCTCACCATTTCACATACATATTACGCTTCTTCTTGCTTCAGAGATTTGCACATGTACATTTTTCTGTGTTTGCAATTCTCTTGCTTTTCTTTTCTTTGACTCATAAATTCATATTTCAAGAATGAATTTAAATATGTCCACTTTTATGAAGCTAGTCTGATTTTCTTAGGTAGAGGGAAAGCTTGCATCTTCTAGATTCCCCAACCATATCATTTATGCCTCTTCTGTAATTAAGATATATATTAATAGTATTAATTTTAACACTAAGCTATTTATTTATTTGTTTATTTATTTATCTATTTATTTTTAGTAATCTTTACACCCAATGTGGGGCTTGAACCCATGACTCTGAGATCAAGAGCCACATGCTTTTCTGACTGTGCCAGCCAGGCACTCCAATACTAACCTTTTCTAGTGACAAAAGAGTACTTCAACGTGTGGAATATTTAATTTATTTAAACATTTTTATACTGTTGTGTAATTGTGTTTTGCTTTGAAATATTTTGTCTTTAAGGAATATCTGTTCATATAGTTTTAAGATAAATGACAGGTTGGATTACTTCATCAACACCACATTATTATTTGTATCTATTTTCAGTCATCTTGTTAATTTAACTTATATTTAAATACACTGAAGTATCTCAAACTTTAAAGAAGCTACCCAATTGTTAATCAGAGTATTAGTGCAATACAAATAATAACTACTTTTTCTCTCAATATTAAGGTGTTTAAGATATAAATTATATTTAATTTAAGAAAATAACCATCTGTGTGCTAACTTCCTAGTAGCTGTTATATCTTGCTAATTTTGTGAGTTTGATTTCTCTAAACCAAGAAAGATCTTATACAATTAATGACGCACAAATAATATATTTTTCCTTCTAAAACAAATGCTTTAGAATTCAATCTTCTGATGATTGCCACATGTCAAAATTTATATCTTGAATAAATGGTTCCAGATCCAAAGATGTTTCCGTTTTCAAATGATTTCTGACTTATTCTTTCAATCAGTTTTTAAAGGTACACTAACAAAAATCACTATTTTACATTTATTCCTTTTTTTGCATACTAAATAATTCACCACCTTACTGATAACTTGCATTGCTGACCAAGTAATATTCTAATTGCCAAAAGATTAAACATACGTTCAAATTGTAAATTTGTAAATTTACAATTGTAAATCCAAAAAAAAAAGTGCCTGAATCTGAAGTACTTCTAAAAGGAGACTTTTTTTTCAAAAGGAGAATAATTTTTAAACATCACTTAAAATAATTTGCTAGAAGGGCTACTTAAAAGATGACAGAACTTATCTTTTTCATTCATTATGTGTATAACAAGATAATCTGCTTTATTGTTTTGGTGTTTTATATTTTTTTGACATTTCACAATTTTTAAAGAACTTTCACATGTTTTTCATAGGACCCTCACATTAGCATTGTAATGTAGATAAGTAGTTATCAAACACCCTATGTTACTGATGATTCTGTGACACTCAAAGACATTATGTTCATCGTCCATCAAAAAATTACTTGAACTAGTAAGTGAATTCAGTAAAGTTGTTGGATACAAAATTAGTATACATAAATTTGTGGCATTTCTATATACTAATAATGAACAGAAAGAGAAACTAAGAAAACAGTATCATTCACAATTGCATCAAAAAGAATAAAATATCTAGGAATAAATTTCATTAAGGAGATGAAAGACCTGTAGCCTGAAACCATAAGACATCAATGAAAGAAATTGAAGATGGCACAAGTAAATGAAAAGATATGCCATGTTCATGGATTGGAAGAATTAACATTGTTAAAATGTTAATACTACCCAAAGCAATCAGCAGATTCAGTGCAATCTCTATCAAAATACCAATAGCATTTTTCACAGAACTAGAACAAATACTACTAAAATTTGTGTGGAACCAACAAGATCTTGAATAGCCAAAGCAATCTGAAGAAGATCATAGCTGAAGGTATCATACTTCCTGATTTCAAACTATATTACTAAGATGTAGTAATGAAAACAGTATGGTACTGGTACAAAAACAGGCACAGAGAACAATGGAACAAAATAGAGGGCCCAGAAATAAACCCATGCTTTTATTAATCTTTGACAAAGGAAGCAAGAAAATACCATGGGGAAAGACAGTATCTTCAAGAAATGGTGTTGGAGGGGCGCCTGGGTGGCACAGTCGGTTAAGCGTCCGACTTCAGCCAGGTCACGATCTCGCGGTCCGTGAGTTCGAGCCCCGCGTCGGGCTCTGGGCTGATGGCTCGGAGCCTGGAGCCTGTTTCTGATTCTGTGTCTCCCTCTCTCTCTCTGCCCCTCCCCCGTTCATGCTCTGTCTCTCTCTGTCCCAAAATAAATAAACGTTGAAGAAATGGTGTTGGAAAAACTGAACAACTACATGCAAAAGAATGAAACTAGATCACTCTCTTTTACCATGTATAATCAAAATGGATTAAATACTTAAATATAAGATCAGAAACCATAAAAATACTACAAAGAAATATAGGCACTAAGTTCTTAGACATTGGTCTGAGCAGTATTTTTTTTTTTTTTTTGATATGTCTTCTTAGGCAAGGAAAACAAAAGAAAAATAAACAAATGGGAGTATATCAAACTAAAAAGCTTTTGCATAGCAAGAAATCTTCAACAAAACAGACAACCTATCGAAAGGGATAAAATATTTGCAAATGATACACCTGATAATGGGCTAATAGCCAAAATATATAAAGAGCTTACGTAACTCGATATTAAAACAAAATCCAATTTAAAACTGGGCAGAAGACCTGAATTGACATTTCTCCAAAGAAGACACCCAGATGGCCAACAGACACATGAAAAGATGCTCAACATCACTCATCACCAGGGAGATTCAAATCAAAACCACAAAGAGATATCACCTCTTACCTATCAGAGTAACTATTATCAAAAAGTCAAGAAATAACAAGTAATGGTAAGGATGTGGAGAAAAGGAAAACCTCAAGCATTGTTAGTGAGAATACAAAATAGTGCAGCCACTATGGAAAATAGTATGGAGGTTTCCTTGACACATTAAAAATAGAACTACCATATGACCCAGCAATCCCATTTATGGGTGTTTATACAAATAAAATGAAAACACTAATTCAAAAAGATATATGCACCTCTATTTTCATTGCAATATTATTTACAATTGCCAAGATATGGAAACAACTGAAGTGTCCATCAATAGATGAATGGGTAAAGAAGATGTGCTGTATATATGTATATATATACACACATATATATGAAGACATTTATACTATGTATATATATGTGTGTATACACACACATGTATGTATACATATACATAGTGTATACATAGCATATACTATACTATATACTATATACATAGTATACTATATACTATATACATATACATAGTATATATACTATGTATATGTATACATACATATATACACACACATATATACACATATACACACATATATATCACATCTTCATATGTATGTGTGTATATATATGTATGTATATACACACAGTCATGTATATACATATATATAGTATAAATATATATACAATAAAGTATCAGTCATAAAAAAGAATGGGTGGAACTGCCATCTTCCAGTAATTTGCCAAAATGACCAACACAAAGGGAAAGAGAAGAGGTACCTGCTGTATGTTCCCTAGGCCTTTTAGAAAACATGGAGCTGTTCCTTTGGCCACATACATGCGAATCTACAAGAAAGGTGATATTGTGGACATCAAGGGAATGAGCACTGCTCAAAAAGGAATGCCTCACAAATGTTACTATGGCAAATCTGGAAGAGTCTACAATGTTTCCCAGTATGTTGTTGGCATTGTTGTAAACAAACAAGTTAAGGGCAAGATTCTTACCAAGAGAATTAATGTATGTATTGCGCATATTAAGCACTCAAAGAGCCAAAACAGCTTCCTGAAGTATGTGAAGGAAAATGATCAGAAAAAGAAGGAAGCCAAAGAGAAAGGTACTTGGGTTCAGCTGAAGAACCAGCCTGCGCCACCCAGAGAAGCATACTTTGTGAGAACCAGTGGAAAGGAGCCTGAGCTGCTGGAAACCATTCCCTATGAATTCATGGTATATGTGTAAAAATAAATAAATAAATAAATAAACTCAAGATTGTAAAAAAAAGAAAAAAAAAGAATGAAATATTGCCATTTGGATCAATATGGATAGACCTAGAGGGAATTATGCTAAGTGAAATAAATCCAGCAGAGAAAGACAAATACCATGTGATTTCACTTACACGTGGAATCTAAAAAGCAAAACAAACAAACAAAAAAGAAATAGACTCATAGATATAGAGAACAATCTGGTGGTTGCCAGAGGGGAGGGACTGGAGGCATGGGCACAATAGGGGAAGGGTATAAAAAGGTACAACCTTTCAGTGGTAGAATAAATAAGACATAAGGATACAATGTACAACATAGGGAATACAGTTAATAACATGTAACAACTTTGTAAGGTGACAGATAATGGCTAGACTTATTATGACGATCGCTTTGCAATGTATATAAATGTTGAATCACTATGTTGTACATATGAAACTAATATAATATTGTATGTCAACTATACTTCAATAAAATTAGGAAGAAAAAAAAAGATATCATGTCCATCCTGACACCAAAAGGTCAGTAGACAGTGAAACTGAGACTAATATTCAGGACTCTTGATTTCTAGTCTATTTTTACTCCTCATACTGTCTCCAAGCTGTTAGGATTCCTTATCATCTGAAAATGCCTCCAGAACTGTGAATTAATTAACCTGACATAGTAGGAGACTTTGCAAATCTCTGTACTTTATAATAAGTGTTCTCATGCCTATAGAGAAATATAATAGGCTTCATTTTCTAGTACTTTTATATATTTTTCCACTAGGCAGTACATTATCTATGATAATGAACTCTCATGTTTTATTGCATGTACCAACAACTCAGTAAACTTACTGTACTCTGGGGTTTTAAGCACCTTGAATAGTCTTCTGACTAATTAATTATTGAGCTAACTGCTTGTAGTTCAAAAAAGACATAATATCTTTCCAAGTCTTACAATAAATTTTTTACCTAAGGATAAATATAAAAGATTAAATAGCAAATCTCTTATTGTTTCATGATTCTTATAACACTTCAGCCACTCAGAAGGCACTGTATCTACAAAATGAGTTAGGACAATTGATTTATTAAGTTCCTTTCCATTTTTATGTATGGAACATATTGAATATCTTCAAATAAGGTACTCCAGGGAAACTCCTATTAGGATGCTCAGGAAAGTTTGAAATCTCTAAGGCTGCTTTAGAAAGTTCCATGTTATGCCATATGGTTTTCCAGAATTCTTAGATTATTATAAGATTCCCAGGAGCCTGTGAGGCAGATCAGAAGTCTAAGTAGAATCTGGATCCCTTCTGCCACTCTGTGTGTACTTTTGACTTTCAGAAACTTGATTTAGTTCAAGTTATCAAACACTTACTGTATAGCAGATACTGGGTAGAGCTGGCTGCATAAAGATGGATAATATAAGACCTCTACCTTTAAAGTATACTATTAATGAATAGGAAACATAGGCAGGTAAGCAAATAAATTAAGTATGGTAAGTATAACAGAAATATGCACAAGATGGGGTGTCTCAGTTGGCTCAGTCATGACCGACTTCATTCAGGTCATGATCTCACAGTTCATAGATCTGAGCCCTGAATAGGGCTCTGTGCTGACAGCTCAGAGTCTGGAATCTGCTTTGGATTCTGTGTCTCTCTCTACCCTTCACCCACTCACACTCTGTCTCTCTCTGTCTCAAAAATAATAAACATTAAAAAAAATTTTTTAAAAAGGAAATGTACAAGATAGATGGGTGGCAAAGAAAGGATTTTGAAGCTATGCAAACAGCTTCCACACAGAGCCCCATTTATCTCACTTCTTTATCTGGAGCTGTTTGGGGATAGGAATCACATTTATTCCACAGAATGTTCTACCTACTTATAAAGCACTAAATATACAAACTAGTATGCTGAGGTTTCCTTAGGATGTAACCTATCATCTTGGTGTTTCAGACCCTGAAGATAATTGGGGTAGTCCACTTAAAAGATGCTTTTAACAACCCTTGACTTTAGAATTGGATACTCGGTTGGACACGCTTTCCTTTTATAAACAAATCATTTGAAGACAAACCATTAGAGTATATCTTTGCATAGTTTTATCAAATATTTCCTTTCAAAAATAGTGTAAGGTCTGAAATAGGGCATAAGTTATTGATACAAAAATATATTAATCAGGGTTTAGTTAGGAATACAGATGCCATGCTAACTATTTTGAATGGAGAGAGTAATTTAAAATACAGAAGTACAGATTTGTGAAATGTTTGAAAGGGCTGAAGAAGCAGAGATCAAAATGCTACCATTGAGAATATCAGCTTCTTGCAGCATAAAAGTGGAGGATTCCCAGAAAAATCCCTGGAAACTGAGGGAAACTGCAGATGCCACCTGAGAATAATGATTTGTCTCTCCCTCTTTATCCTTCTAAGTCTTCCTCAGATGCTTTTCATTGACAGAAACTCACTGGAAACAATACAGGAAACAGGATTCCAGGAGAATTAGATTCAATTTTCTCCCTCACCTTTCAGTAGATGTTATACAGGACTTACGTTGAATTGATAACAGATCTATCATATGCCTGCCAAAAGCACCCTATGACCCTGGACATAAACCTATAAATTGGATTACAAATTTGCTTTTTATTAATTTTATTATGGTTTCCATATTTATATTATAATTTCAACAGAACATATGTATAAAGATAGCTAAAAACTACCATATACATGACAAGCCACTTAAGAATGGCCACTTTAGTGCCGTATAGGAAAGTGACAGTATATAAAAGGGTTCAGAGCATAAACAGATGAGACTAGACCTATACTTCAGGTCCATCCTTACCATTGATCGGTTGCATAATTTGGAGCAAGATATTTAAACTTTTTAATTCTTGGTTTCCACATCCCAAAAATGGGGATAATAATCTTCAAATTGCTTGGGCAGATGAAAATAGATAATGCATAAAGAGTACTTAGCAGAGAGCTTCATACATATTTAGTAAGCACTCAGTAAATGACAGAATGCTGTTATCATTATTATCCTCATCACCATTATCATATTGTTAAGTAAAGCGTAAATCATTTGATACTCAACCTGATACTTAGTCTGAAAATATGAAAAATTTGGAATAAAGTGAAAATCTTTAGAGGAAATTAAAGCACAAACTGAGGTGTATTTTTTCAGGAGAGTGGAGTGTGAAGATACTAAGTAGAATGTTAGCCAATTAAGGAGGGGTGTCTGTGTGTGTGTGTGTGTGTGTGTACGTGTGTGTGTTCATATTTCAAAGGATGTCATGAACAGCAAAGAAAGCATATTCAAGCTCATAAATGTGTGAGAATAAGATATTTTTGGGAAACTGGAAATAGTTTAGCTGAAGTTTAAAGTTTGATAAAAGGCAGTGTCCTAGGTTCTCCAGAGAAATAGAACCAGCAGGCACACCCACATTGGAAAAGGTAACTGGCTTTATCAGTTCACTGATTCAAATGCTAATCTCATCTTGAAACACCATCACAGAAACATCCAGAATAATAATGTTTAACCAAACATTGGGCATCTAGTGGCCTAGTCAAACTGACACATAAAATTAACCATCATAGGCAGGAATTAAGGAGAAACAAGGACAAAACAATATACACAATTTAGCAATCATGAAGCATGCTGAAGAGTTTGGATTTTATCTTAAATGCAAATAGAAGCCAATAGAGAATATTTTTGGTGGGTTATTGGCAATATCAGATGTGGTTTAAGAAAGATCCATCTGTTTAGTGGGTGAAGAATGAATTATGGAGGAGAGACTTGAATCAGAGAAATTAATTACCATAATTAATTTAGACAAGAAATGATGATGGCTTAAACTCAAACAATGGCAGTGGAAATGGGGAGGAGATGGTAAATGAACTAAACTCTAGAGAAGTTGGGGGTGGAGGCAGGAGCACTATAACCAAAAAAGAAGTCAGGAGTGACACGATGTTTTTGTCTTTAGTTGAACGTAGTACCACTCAGATATTCAGAGAGAGGGAACAGTAATGTGAAGGATCAGAACAAGCTTGGCCTGGCCAAGAGAACAAGCCACAGGCTATCACGGTAGAGGTACCTGGACAATGTAGCTGAGAAGACATATCTAGGCTGAAGATTTAAAATTGGAAATCATTTGGCTATAGGATGATTGTGGGAGTGGACAACCCCTTTCTGGAAAATATATGGAATAAGAAAAGCGGCCATAGATGGACAATAAGGAAGAGGGGAAAGAGGGAAAGATAGGGGATGAAAGATGGTGAGTGGCAAAATTTGAGCCCTGTGGTTTTTTTGTTTTTGTTTTTTGGGTTTTTTTTTTTTTTTGCATTTATTTATTATTGAGAGACAGAGAGAGATAGAGCATGAGCATGGGAGGGGCAGAGAGAAGAGGAGACACAGAATCTGAAGCAGGCTCCAGGCTCTGAGCTGTCAGCACAGAGCCCAATGTGGGGCTTGAACTCACAGACCGTGAGATCATGACCTCAGCCAAAGTCGGACGCTTAACCGACTGAGCCACCCAGGTGCCCCAAGCCCTGGTTTTAAAGAGTAAAAGTTTATGGAGCAATTTCATAAGGGCTTCCAGGTACCATCTCAGAAAGGAATAAATACCAGAGTTCAGGGATTCTGAATGATTGGTCTCATAAAATTCTCCAAACTTTGTCACTGCTTCATTTGTGTCCTTTGATTTCCCCAATCCATGTCAGCACGGTGATCATCAGTAAAGCTCTAGAATGACTGTATCTTTGTAATTATTTTGAGGGCGTAAGTAAGAAGATGATGGAAGACAGCATTTTCCCTCTGGCAGCCAGTTGTTGTGAGAACAGGAGCTCAAAGGATAAAGTAGAAAAAAGTAACTGAAATAAGGAAAGACAAGCATGCCGAGTTTGAGCTCCAAAGGAGAAAGAGCATTGACACTGAGCTCAGTACTTTCTTAAGAGTTTGGGTTTGAATCTAGGAGAAAGCTAAGGAATCCAGCAGATTTCCTTGTAATTATTATGGTAAAAAAGGAGACAGGGAAATGGAAACAAACTTTAGCCATGGGAAAAAAAGGGGGGGTATTTGGTGGAAACATCCTTAGTGTCATGGTTTTTTAGAATCCTGATTGTGATGCATTTAGGTACAAAAGGGTAAGGGATCCCTAATCATATATTTTCTAATTTATCTATCCCTTGTAGAAGGATAGACTTGAGTTGAAGAGGTAAAGATTCAGGTAACCCCTTGGCAGTTGGTTTCTGACATTTATTGCTGAAACCACCTTCCTTCCCATTTTTATGAGTATCTCCCCACCAAATAGGAAACCATATCTCACTCCTGGTTGTGGAAACTGGACTCCAACTTAACTTGATAACCTTTGCCCAGAATCAACTTGCACTGACTTCATTTTAAAATTTATAGGCTGTTGGAATATCTATGATCTCACTTCAAAACAACTCTTAAAGTATAAGACTGGCATGTTGTCATGTGGTACTCTTAGTCCAGAAGATGCCCTTTTTCACTTACAGACTCAAAAACACTGTATTGATATTCTAACATGACAGTTTTCTCTATCTTTTGCAGCAACTTCACTGAAATTGTTTCCTAATTTGAGTAGAAAGCTATTTTTTTCACTAAGTAAATCCTTAGGATGAGTGATATCTTGTGTTTTGTCTTTGAATACTTGATAAAGGAAATATTCAGGTTTGACAAACATGCTACTTTTCCATTATTTTGCTTAGGAGATGCCATCTTTTTCTCTTCTTAGAAGAAACAACCTGTCCCCAATACTGAAGTTTTGTTTTGTTTTGTTTTGTTTTGTTTTGTTTTGTTTTGTTTTCCTATAACAAGAGCTTCTCATTTTAATTCAAAACATTTGAATAGAGCATTGGACTATTTCTTCCCTCCCCCAGTCTATCAGTGCTGGGTTGTATCTTTATTCTCTAGCTTTATAGTGGGCAATCTGATTCATTGAGAATGACATTTGCTTGACTCTCAAGGATTCAGTAACAACCTGGATTGTGGTTTCCACAATCTGGCCCCTGTTCTCTAATTCCAGAATTAGAGTGTTGTCCCATCTTGGCACTATGATTAGATTTCTCTTGAATAGTGCTCTCTCTCTCTCTCTCTCTCTCTCTGTCTCTCTCTCGGTCTCTCTCTCTGTCTCTCTCTCTGGGTCCCACAATGACTATTCTTCCTTGTCCATATCACTATTTTTCCTACCATTGATTTTATGCCAAAGTTCCATTTTGACTTCTCTTGATCTAAGACCCTCTCAGGGCTTCCTAGAAGCATAACCAGGTAGAGGGAGGCTAATTTTCATGAATTTGGATAAAAGAGTTTAGGATAGGAGTTTCCACTAAATCAATATTTATCATCAATGCTCATTGAAGTACATACCAGAATATATAAATGTGTAGTATTTCCAGATAAGCAATGAACAGACAGAAGGCTTGTACACATTCCAGCAGCAGTAATAACTAGTATCAAATATCGAGAACATGAGGAATCTGTTCTGAGTTGGGGTCTAATTAAATAAAGTGGAGAGAGAGACATGATAGACACGCAATATTAGCCCTTTCTTCAGATTAACAACCTGTATGAGAGATCACACTCCTCTGACAGGAGGCAGAGAGCAATTACAACCTCTAGAGGGCATTCTGTAGATGGCACTTATAACCAATGGGTGGAAGTCAATAAGAAGAAAGATTATTGACCCATATACATAAGCACTTTCTGATAATTTGAAGAATATCTAAATTAAACTTGTGAATGAATGGTCTTCTTATTTATCCCTAGAAAGTTTAAGCAGAGGCTACCAGTTAGAAACATTATAGACAGTATTTCTTTACTAGGTTACAGGATGCACTGGACAAACTTAGAAAACAACTTTTTGGGTTCCGATTTCTGTAGTTTAAATAGTCAGTGTAGCATAATGTAAAAGAGTATTAGATTTTGAGTCAGAAAAGATGTCATCAGTTCTGAGCTATTAATTAAGAGTCTGATTTTGAGCAAGTCCTGTAAGCTCAGTGAGCCTCATTATCATCTGTAAAATGGTAAAAATAATATCTGCTCACTAGAATGAGAATGAGATTGGAGAACATGTGAACACTTAGAACCATAGCAGGTGCTGAATGGATCTTCTCATTAATTCTACAGGTATTGATTCTGGGACACTTTTTATTGATTCTGGGACACTTTTTGTCCAACCAGCATTTAATTTTTTTATTTAACAACATTGTTTTTAATGTTTATTCATTTTTGAGAGACAGAGAGAGACAGAGAATAAGCGGGGGAGGGGCAGAGAGAGGGAGACACAGAATCTGAAGCAGGCTCCAGGCTCTGAGCTGTCAGCACAGAGCCTTATGCGGGGCTCAAACCCACAAATGTGAGATTGTGACCTGAACTGAAGTCAGATACTAAACCAACTGAGCCACCCAGGCACCTCATTAGCCAGCATTTAACAGCAGGGGAAGAGACAGAGGATTGGAAATACGGGTGGCACAGATTTCCAGGACACAACTGTCAGGAAACACTGCCCTATGCTACCATGTGTCTTCTGTTTCTCATCCTAACCATGCATGGATAAATTGTCAAAATCATGACAAAGCAGATTCCTTGTATATTTAGTTCAGATGTCAGTTACTGAATTAACCAATAGACAATTGGTTAAATCGAAATTTATAGGCATGCATCACAAAGATTTGCTGAGTAACTACTAGAAGCCAGATACTATATCACAGCCCTAATAAACTTAGAAAAAAAAAATGAGTGCTGAGGTAGCATGTAGAATAATGAATTTAGATATTAAAGCCCACCTCAAATTTAGGCTGTTTTCCTTGAAACTTAAAATTAATCTTATTCTTGCTTTCAACATCTTCCTGGTGAAGACTATTGCAGCAAGGGGGCATAATGGCTAATTTCTTTAAAATTGTCTTTTCATAGGAAGTACATTAATATGTATTGTATCATTGCTGTCCTCACAGGGAAAATAGAAGGTTTTCCCCGGTCTGCTTCTTTTTATCAGATTGAATTTTTACATCTTTTTTTCTCTTTAAATTTATAAGAGCTTGAGGGGGAATTTTAGCATAAGTTCATAAGTTTTCAGCAAATTTGTTAAGAAATATAAAAAAAAAATCTCAGATTTTTTTTAAAGCATGGGAAAACGCACCACAGGAAATTATTTTTATATCTTTTTATATTGAAGGCCATATCAGTTGAAGCCCGGTGAGGAAACAGAAACCACAGATTAATTTGGGCAGGAAATTTCATATAAAGGATTATTAACCCATCAACAGAGGATTAACTACTAAGTGTTAACGATAATTCTAAAAAATATAGGAAAAGCAGATATAAGAGGCAGACATTACCCTGGGGCTGATGCAGAATACTCAAGGAAGAAAACATTTTAGAAGAGGTCACCCCCATCCTCAAGACTGAGATCCAGATCATGGGAGGGTGGCTCTGGCCTACTAGATAGCAGAGAGGCAGAGGAGCCACAGGCTGAGGCTGGCAAGCAGGAAACTGCCCACTGGAGTATTCACAGAATAGGAAGCTGCTTTCTGGGGTCCTGCAGAAACTTGCTGGCAAGCTGCCCCCTAGGGCACCTTCAAGCCAGATGTGGTGCTGGTGGAACTTGCTGGGAATCCTACTGTGGGGTTGGTGCTAAACTTCCTGGGAAACTGGCCATGGTGCTAGTGGAATTTTCTGAGAAGGCTGCTGCCAGGATTGCTCTGAACTCCACGAAACTCACCAGGAGGTAAATAGCACTGGATGACCTGCATGTTGACTAGTACTGGAGCAGTAAGGACAGGGGAGCATGCTGGGATTAAAAAGAGAAGCCCCTTCCCCTGTAGTGTCCCTCCAGCATCCTCTACTGACCACGTTTAACATCATGCCATCTGGCAAAAGAGAAATATTTACAGGGTCTGACTCTGATATCACACAGCGGGGTGATAAAGAATGGATTTATTGTCAAGAGCAAAACATTGAAAACTGGCATAAAGGCCATTAATAACTTTGATCTGTGAAAATCTGGGTTGGTTGCAATGAATTATGCAAATTAACACAAGTCAACAGACTGAGAAGTAGAATACATTTGGAGCCCAAAATAAGAATAAAGACTATAGGTAATACTTTGTGTGCTAAAGGATTAACCTCCTCCAAAGAGAAGTTTGGCCTTTGCTCCTGGCTCTTGGCAGGTAACCTCTAAGCCCTAGCAATGTCCTGCCTGAGAAGTATCTTTGTTAACCTGGGGGCCGTGGGCCATACCAGATAATCTACCTTATCAATGTGATTTAGGGTATAAGCCTTAGGTCATGCAGTATTACCTTGACCTCTGGAGAGGCTGGAGGCTAAAGTCAGTCACACAGGCAGTCTGCCATGTCTACGTGACTATGCCCCAGGAAAAATTCTCGACACCAAGGACTGGGTGAGCTTTCATAGTTGACAATACTCTGCTTGTTGTCACATTATCACTGATGGGAGAAATAAGAACTGCCCACACAACTCCACTGGGAGTCAACAGATAGAAGCTCCACACCTGATTTTTACTGACCCTTTCCTATATGCTTTTTCCTATTGCCAATTTTAATCTATATCCTTTTGTTATAATAAACCGTAAACATGAGTATAACAGCTCAAGTTCACTGACTTCTTAAACTCATGTATTTATAAATTATCCATTGCTACATAACAAATCACCTCAAAGCTTAGCAGTTTAAAACAACACACATTTTCTTTACCTCACAGTTTCTGTGGGTCAGGAATCTGGGCATGGCGTAACTGGGTCCTCTGCTGTAGGGCTTCTTACAAGACTGCAAAAAAGATAAGAATTGAGGCCATTGTCTCAATTGAATGCTCAAATATTCCAAGCTCATTCACATGATTCTTGACAGGATGAATTCTCTCAAAGTTTGTGGGACTGGGGGCCTCAGCTCCTAAGGTTATTGGCTGGAATCCACCCTTGGTTCCTTGCTGCATGGCCTCTGCTAGGGCTCAAAACATGGCACCTTGCTTCCTTGGAGTAAGTATGTCAGAAGAGCCAGAGAAAAAACTACAAGCAAGATAAAAGTCACAGTGTTTTGTAGTCTGATTTTGAATTGACATCCCATCCTTTTGCCATATTCTACTTGTTAGAAGCAAGTCACTATGTCCAGCTCATACACAATGGAGAGGAGCATGAGATGAGGGCCACTGGGAGCTCAAACTGTCTACAACAATTAAAGTTTCTTATGTAGATGGAATAAAATCATTTCCACGTAAATATTTAACATGGGTGTTTTGGTTTTTTTTTTAATGATTAGTGTTTTTGTCCACAGGGTATAGTTTTCGCTCTGATCTCTAATTTGAATTCCCGTCCTAGTAAATTACACGGTTATCTCTTCTTATTTTATAATTGGGAGTTGCTTTGGCTCTGGCCAGTTTCACTCTGGGGATTACAGCCCTGCTAAATCCCTGAACACCAAGCACTGAGGTTATGTTATTTCTAGTGTCAGGCATTGCAGATTCTGCCCACCTGGACATAGAATAATATTTAGCTTGATTCTCCATTACTGTTTCATTTATTGGGTTTGTCACTAGCTCTGCCCCAGACCCAACCATTTGCTGAACTGCTGGGGACCACAACTTGTCTGTTATGCCAAATTTCTGTGATGAGCATTCTGAGGAAGTACCGAACTTGACGGAGAACTTACTCTTTCCTAATTAAATATGTATTCTGGGGTTTGGGGAGGCTTATGCAATGCAATATCACTACCCTACACTTGACTAGGGTTCTAGAATTAGATCATCAGTCACTTGTGGAAAAGCGTGTGATCACAGCATTTTCAGTGTTTCAGACAGAGAAGTACAGGATGATTCAGTGAAATTATTGCATGTGTGTGCATGCACACAACACACACACACCACTGTGAAAGCAAGAGTGATCACGGGCATCAAAAAAGAATAATTAGTGGTTCTGAGGCAGGTTTTTATGTGTCTTAATTGAGAAACGTCACCATGGAAACTAAGAATTCCTATGAAGTTGGAAAGATTATTTATCAAAAGTAAATATTCATAATGATTAGCAGTTTTTCTGTAAAGACTAAATTTAGCTTCCTGTGCTATTGGAACTTTGTCATTCTTAAGGTCAATTTCATTAACCTTGCTCTCTTTTGGCCATGTTAGACAATTATTCTCCATAGGAGTATAGGAATTTGTAATGTGCAATAGTACATGAAGAGTCAGTTATATAATTAGAACTTGGCATGCATGTGGAACTCCTTAATCCCACCAGCAGTTGTTAGAGAATAATCCTCTATGAGTTTAAACTCTACCCAAAGTGTAGACCTTCCTTTGGTTTGTTGAATGACTGTGACAATTTTGATAATGCACTCCAGTCTCAGCTCAAATTTCATACCATTGTTTCATATAAACTGAAAGGAAATTCCTGATTCTTTAAGTTATAAATGACATGATCTCATGGTCAGTGAGTTTGAGCCCCACTTCGAGCCACAACTCAGAGCCTGGAGCCTGCTTCGGATTCTGTGTCTCCCTCCCTCTCTGCTCCTCCCCTACTCATGCTCTGTCTATCTCTGTCTCTCAAAAATGAATAAATGTTTAAAAAATTAAAGTAAGTTATAAATGACAAATATTGAATCTTTAGCAAGGATTTAAAATGTTTTCAAGGAGATTTTTCCAATTCTGCTACCCATTGTCTGATTTTGCCTTTCTGAACTTACTATTACAAGGATTACAGGAATGATGCTTCCAGTATTGAGGGGTACAGATGAGCACTGAATGAGAAACTGAATCCTACTAGAACCGTTTCCACTTTTCAAGAATTCCAGTCAAGTTATTCAAGTGGACAAGGCTATAGTTACTACACAATAAATAAAACTAGGAAGAAAAAAAATCATTCCTATATTGAAGAGAGCACCATCCAACATTTCCCTCCTATGTTCTCATTGCAGCTCCCCAAAATGTGGTAAGCAGACTGCTAAGATGACACTTAAAATTCCCACGCCCTCTCCCTCTGCATACTCTGACTGCTCCACGTTACACACCCTGTGTAATCTTCTTGAGTTGCGTACAAAGCAGGTGAATGTGATTAATGTCAATTCCATGATTAGGTTACACTTTATGGGGAAGGCAAATGGGTTTCAACATATGTAATTAAGGTTCTTAATCAATTGACTCTAAGTTAATCAAAAGGGGGAGTTATCAGGTAGGCCTGGTATAACAGGTAAGTCCTTTAAAAGAGGGTCAGAGACTTGAAGGCTTGAAACAGATTTCTCTCTCTCTCTCTCTCTCTCTCTCTCTCTCGCTGGCTTTGAAGAAACAAGCTTGCATGCATTCTACAGCTGCAAGGAAATAATTCTGCCAACAACCACATGAACTTGGAAGAGCTCATAAACTTGCAGCTGCCCCACACAAGCCTTGTATGTAAATTCCCTTGCTTATTAAACCTGTCGCCTACCAATCTGCAGTGCGCTGTTTCTTCAGTCTCTTCTTGCTCTCCATCTCCAGGGGCTAGCTGCAGATTTTACCTTGGAAACTCCCATGGCTGCAAACCAACACAACCCCTCTACCTACAACCTTGGCATATATAAGTAGAATATTTACGGGCAGGACCCTTTTTACTGTAATGCTGGATATGGTGAATGCAGATCACCTATGCCTGGCTTCAGCTGTGGATAATTGCAACTTCAGAGAATTGTGTGCTCTCTACCACTTCTCTACATCTTAATTTTACCTGATAAACCCTATTTTGTATATGTACTGCGTGTAGAGTTGGTAGATTAAGGAAATAAAAATATAGGACCCCAGTTAAAATTGAATCTTACATAAATAACTTTAGATATACTTTCAGATAAAGCACCAATAGATACATTTTAGTATAAGTATACCCATCCAGTAACTGGCATATACTTATACCTAAAAAAATTGTTGCTTATCCGAAATTCAAATTTAACTGGGCATCCTATATTTTGTCTTGCAATCCTAACTGCATGGCTTCAGTACTATGTGTCTTCAGCCCTTTCCTTTAAGCCGGTTTCCTTTCTGCCTACTTCATTATTAATTCCTTTCTTCTTTTTCCTTTGGTTCATCTGTTACTTTGAAATCTCTTGCTTCCATATTTGTAGGCTTAATTCATTAATTTTTTTTTATTCAGTAACAAAAGTATATCCTATCATAACTCTTTTATCATATATTTAAATATTAATTTCAGTTAGTTTTTGATACTTTAAAACTCATTTTCTTTCAAATATTTTGTTTTTGCCTTTTCCCTAACTGGAGCCTGAGATTGATTTTAAAGGAGATAATAATGATATTTAACATTCATCCTTTTTTAAAAAACCACAATCTATAGAGACAATTTTAATTTACTATTACTTAGATTATTCTTATTATATATCTCTGTCATGGGTAGCAAAAATTGTATGAAAAATTTTCTGTCTTTGATCAATATTATTCAGATTAGATGATTTTCTGGTCACCTTATAAATATTTCCAAGACTAGACTTCACAAACTCCTTTGGTACTCTAAATTAATTCATACCTTCTAATATTAGTGTCTTTGGTACCATCTTTTGCCTTTAGATATATTCCCAGAATAGCAGTTAGTATTTACTTATTTCTTAAATATTAAGTGAAAAAGAGAAAATCTACCAGGTTGGAGATCTTTGTGTAAGAGTCAAATCTTCTTTCTTTTATTTTTCTTCATGTTTCAGTGTTGTATATGAATTTACTGTTTTCAAAGATCTTTAATCTTATTTCATAATCACTGAAAATTAGCATAGAAGGATTTGTATTGTTCAGACAAGTGAACCAAGGTTAAGTGAGAGTAGGGAGTTTGCCCAAAGTATCCTGATAATTATCACATTACCTGTTATGGTAGTTACCATAGCAGGCTGCCTCAGACCTCTACTTTATAAAATTTTTTTTTTTTTAATTTTTTTTTTCAACGTTTATTTATTTTTGGGACAGAGAGAGACAGAGCATGAACGGGGGAGGGGCAGAGAGAGAGGGAGACACAGAATCGGAAACAGGCTCCAGGCTCTGAGCCATCAGCCCAGAGCCTGACGCGGGGCTCGAACTCCCGGACCGCGAGATCGTGACCTGGCTGAAGTCGGACGCTTAACCGACTGCGCCACCCAGGCGCCCCTCTACTTTATAAAATTTTAAGAGCTAGTTTTAAGGCAAGTTTTCAATAATAGTAATAAAGAGCTATTTCTCATAAACAAACAATTGGAAACTAACACTTGGTAAATTCATGGCTCAGCTCCTTTTTTTTTTTTTTTTTCTTTTTGTTAACTAGACTGCTGTACTTAAAATTAAATCCTCTCCTGGGCTCACAGCTGCTACCACAAACACTGCTAATTGGACAGACTGAAGTGTGAAACTAAATATATATGTTGTCATTTTACTCAACAGTTTCTGGAAAATGTATTGCAGGTAAATCAGCAGGCGTTAGCAAAGCTTTCGAGAAAGTACACACAAGCATATTAAGCCTCATGATGGATATGTTTCCCTGCTGGAGCAAAGCAAGCATCTGACTTTTGTAGCCATTACTGAAGCAGTATAGATTTGTCATTCTGAAAACAAATGGGACTTTTCCCTCATGCACTTTTGAATGTTTTGACTGATTTTTGGATAATAGCCTTCCCAATTCCATCACAACTTTTCCTCTCCTTCAACATTGTATTCCCTTCTCTTTGTCCTAAGAGGAATACCAAATATCTTCTATCAAATAATTCCAAAATAGTTTTGTGTCAATTACACAATAGGAACTTGTGAAATGTGTCTAATGGCCAAATAAATAATCATATTTTACTCATTTTGTTTTCATCCTAGAGTCTCAGTGAGATAGGAGCACTAGAAATCAGGCAACTAGACAGATACTTAAGAGGAAAGAAAACAAACAAACAAAAAATCTCACCGGGGTTCCTTTGGAACACAAGTATGATATCTACTTATGTGATATGATTTTTCTATTTCAAACTTTTATAACCATTTTCAATTCCAGTTTGAAGACATCATTTACTTTTAACTTAGATGAGACTCAAGTCAATGACAGTGTTAGTTTTTTTGTGTGACAATTTTGACAGATTTTCCATTCTTTTCTGCCCTCCTCTGCATCCTGTGAACACAAATTTGATAAAAGGCAACATTCAGGCTCTCTTGACTTCTGCCTTCTGTTTGGTTTCGGTCAGTGACATGCATTGACAGAACATTAGAAAGCAGGAAAAGAAAGATGCTGGGTATTTGTCTTCCTTGTTCATTTTCTACTAGGCCACAGTTTTGTTGGTGGTTGTGCTCATCTACCTAAGACTTAGTCTTTGGGACAGCTCCTGCTCTTATTAGCTCTGAAACACTGTTTCTTCTCCTTGCCCACTCAAGCATACTGGTCCTACAGCTTCATGAATTTGCTCATCTCAGAACTTTATCATTCCTCACTGGTCCCTATAGCCCTCTCTACCTATCTGTAAATTGTCCTTTCATTATACTCTTTTTGATTGAACTTTTAAAGGTGAAATATGTTTTCTGATAAAATTCTGATAGAGAAAATAATTGGTAACAGAGTTGGACATAAGAATCAAACCCTCAGAATGGGATCCTTCATTTTGTTGTATGTAAATTGGATGATTAAATGAACAATCTTGACAATGGCAATAGATGTCAGGTAGTGGCAACAAATATTTTAAATAATCATAAGTGGTGGCATCAGATGAAGTACCAGTGGAAGGCAAGCCATTTGGAGGACAATGACAAAGTGGAATTTAAGAGTCTGTGTATTCACAAAACACTAATTCAAAAATATATATACACCCTTATGTCTACTGCAGCATTATTTACAATAGCCAAAGCAAGTGTCTGTTAATAGATGAATGGATAAAGAATATGTGGCGCACACACACACACACACACACTAGAATATTACACAGCTATAAAAAAAATCTTGCCATTTGCAATGACATGGATGGAGCTAGAGGATATAATGCTAAGTGAAATAAGTCAGACAGAGAAAGACAAATACCGTATGATTTCACTCATGTGTGGAATTTGGGAAGCAAAGCAAACAAGCAAACAAAAGAAAAAGGAGACAAACAGAAAAACAAACTCTTAGAAACAGAGAACTAATTGGTGGTGGCCAGAGGGGAGCTGGGTGGGGGGATGGGTGAAATAGGTAAAGGGAATTAAGAGTACACTTACTGTGATGAGCACTGAGAAATTTATAGAATTGTTGAGTCATTATACTGTACACTTGAAACTAATATGAGACTGTATGTTAATTATACTTCAATAAAAAAGGAGTTTGTACTTCCTTTGTGCTGCATATGGTAGCTTTTTATCTGAAGAAAATGATGAGAATGCAATCTGATAAAAGGGTGGACTGTGCTGACCCATCCTCATTTTTAACTATAGATATTTTATTTTCCCTTCTTTCCACTGATCTGAGCATATCTTTGCTATGGGGCTATCATTTGGTTGTCTCCCTCACTGATGATTCATCTCCATAAATTGTCCTTTCACTGGATTCTTTTGTTAAAGTCTTTGATGTGCTGTTTACTGCCAAGACCCTGACTGATTGGACAAAGTCCTTAAACTACAATATAGAGTGTTGTGTATTCTAGACTTTGCAGTTTGTAAACTACATTATATTAGGATACAGGGAGCCTGAAGTCAAGTACTGTTCTGTGTGCCTCTGTCTTGTTCTCTGTTAGCAATGGGCCCCTGTTATATGATTTGAACATCCACATCCAAGACTTGTTATTGTAGCTGGTCAACAGGGGCCTATTGGCACATGGACTTTCTTGCCTCTTTGGGAACAACAGTGACAAGGTATTATACTTTGAGAAACTGGTCTTAAGAGTCACAAATGAAGTGGTCACACCATTTTCTAAAAATGGTAATATACTCTGAGAACACACTCAGGAATAAAAGGCAAGAGTCATACAGCTTAGTTCAGGGTACTGATTATTAGTGAAGAGGAAAATTCCTGATTCTGACATAAGTGGGAGTTTCTCAACTCTGTCTCAGTTTCTGAAACATTTTTCAAGTTGCAAGAAAGAGAATAAGCTGCGAACAGACAGGAAAGACTTCCTTTCAGAGTCTATGAGAATCATAATAGGTTGGGAGAAATCTACTTTGAAATGTCAATACTGGCTACAATGAGCAGAGTCAATAGTACAGTGGTGGCAGGAAGGGGCTTGTGTATCATTGTTGGTATTTGCACTATTAAAAGGAATGGTCAACAAGGGCATAAAATGGGCATAAGCTCGCAAAGACCCGTTATATTCTCAGTGAGCTGTGGTTCTATTATCTGCAATATTGGTTGAGAGATCAGAGTAAATACCATTATGATCATTAACACTTTTGGTGTGGCTTGGGGATACTGTTAAAGGTAGCAATCATTACTATTGTTTATTGAGCCACTACTATATGCCAGACAGTGCATGGCACTTGGCATACTTTATTCCATTAATACTAACAAGTTTTCAAAGTACCTCTATGCTCACTTGATAAACAAAGGAACTAAATCTGAGTGAATTTTATTAACTTGTCTAAGTTATAGACCTAGTAGGTCCTCAAGTCTAGATTCAACCCTTATTCTTGCCACTTCCTTGGAAATGGTTGACTCTAAACATGCTTGCTAACCATAGGCCCAGTATTGGCCTACAATTATGTTTAGTGGACATTCTTCTTCTTTCATTACTGATGTTTTTGCAGGAGTAGGTTTTTATATTTTCTTTCTTTTTTTTCCCTCATATCAACTGAATACATCTTCCATCTCATGTGGAATGAGGCCAAATGCAGAGAGAGAAGCCAACTTATGAAAAGAAATAGAGCGGAGGACAGACAGGAAGGAAGATCTGGCAATAGCTTAATAGCTGTTAGGTCCCAGATTCAGGCAAAACCTTGGTCTGGTTTGCATTATTTTTTTTCAGTTGGTCTATGTTATGTTTCTGTCACCTGGACCAAAAGGAATGTCAACTAATATAACAAAGATCTAGAAATATAATGATCATTATCCTGGTAAGCTGAATCACTAGCCCAATGATGAAATAAATTCACTTCCTTTTACTGGTAGGCTGCTTTGAACTTAGACACTGGTTTTATTCTTTAGGCACTTGCTAACTTGTGAGAACAAGTAAACAAAACACATTTTTCCTTGTAACTATAACTAAACACTTACTTTATGGATAAGATGCTTTAAAATCTACTACAAAGCTGTAATCATCAAGACAGCATGGTATTGGCACAAAAACAGACACATAGACCAATGGAATAGAATAGAAACCCCAGAACTAGATCCACAAACGTATGGCCAACTAATCTTTGACAAAGCAGGAAAGAACTTCCAATGGAAAAAAGACAGTCTCTTTAACAAATGGTGCTGGGAGAATTGGACAGCAACATGCAGAAGGTTGAAACTAGACCACTTTCTCACACCATTCACAAAAATAAACTCAAAATGGATAAAGGACCTGAATGTGAGACAGGAAACCATCAAAACCCTAGAAGAGAAAGCAGGAAAAGACCTCTCTGACCTCAGCTGCAGCAATTTCTTACTTGACACATCCCCAAAGACAAGGGAATTAAAAGCAAAAATGAACTACTGGGACCTTATGAAGAGAAAAAGCTTCTGCACAGCAAAGGAAACAAACAAGCCAACAAAACTAAAAGGCAACCAACGGAATGGGAAAAGATATTTGCAAATGACATATCAGACAAAGGGCTAGTATCCAAAATCTATAAAGAGCTCACCAAACTCCACACCTAAAAAACAAATAACCCAGTGAAGAAATGGGCAGAAAACATGAATAGACACTTCTCTAAAGAAGACATCCGGATGGCCAACAGGCACATGAAAAGATGCTCAACGTCGCTCCTCATCAGGGAAATACAAATCAAAACCACACTCAGATATTACCTCATGCCAGTCAGAGTGGCTAAAATGAACAAATCAGGAGACTATAAATGCTGGCGAGGATGTGGAGAAACGGGAACCCTCTTGCACTGTTGGTGGGAATGCAAATTGGTGCAGCCACTCTGGAAAACAGTGTGGAGGTTCCTCAAAAAATTAAAAATAGACCTACCCTATGACCCAGCAGTAGCACTGCTAGGAATTTACCCAAGGGATACAGGAGTACTGATGCATAGGGGCACTTGTACCCCAATGTTTATAGCAGCACTCTCAACAATAGCCAAATTATGGAAAGAACCTAAATGTCCATCCACTTTTGAATGGATAAAGAAATTGTGGTTTATATACACAATGGAGTACTAAGTGGCAATGAGAAAGAATGAAATATGGCCCTTTGTAGCAACATGGATGGAACTGGAGAGTGTGATGCTAAGTGAAATAAGCCATACAGAGAAAGACAGATACCATATGGTTTCACTCTTATGTGGATCCTGAGAAACTTAACAGAAACCCATGGGGGAGGGGAAGGGGAAAAAAAAAAGGAGGTTAGAGTGGGAGACAGCCAAAGCATAAGAGACTCTTAAAAACTGAGAACAAACTGAGGGTTGATGGAGGGTGGGAGGGAGGGGAGGGTGGGTGATGGGTATTGAGGAGGGCACCTTTTGGGATGAGCACTGGGTGTTGTATGTAAACCAATTTGACAATAAACTTCATATATTGAAAAAAAATAAAAAAATAAAAAAATAAAATCTCTCTTGAGATGCAGCACAGAACTCCAATATTCTTTGCACTAGAGTTCTTCTCCCCCCCACCCCCAACCCACCATTTAAAAACCTTTCCTTTGGGATGACATTCTGTCCTTGAAAATCCCAAACCTTCACTTGAGGTCCTACTCCTCATTTTCAGGCCCTGCAGTTGGTAACTGACTTTTGTCTTCCTGTATCTCTCAATATCATCTCCTGAACTTCTCATTACCTTCACACTTATTCTTAACTAGCCACAATACATTCCGATTCTCTGCAATACTTTTGATATGAGCTCGTCTTTTTTTGACTCAACTACTAGTAACTGCAATTGACTTTATTATATCTTCTGTGTATGGCACACGTGACTGGATAGATATTACTGTTTTCTGTTCTTGCCTTTCCCACTTTTGCTTTAGTCTACCTGTGACTCTTTGTAGACTTCTATAGCAACAGAATTGTGACACAGAATGCACTTTTTCCTCCATACAATCCTCCCTAACATTCTGATGGTGCACCTGTCAAAGAAAAAAGCATTGACTAGTATTCCCTGATAATGGAAGAGAGACATGACATAATTTCTAAGATGAATTTTAACAAAACATACTAAGATTTTTTTTTCGTGCCTCATCAATTTATGGACTAAATATATGTATGTATGTGTATGTGAAACACTGCTCCTCAGAAAGATATCAATGAGGGCTGGATTTGCTATCATAAATCAATTCAACAATCTTATGCAATAAACAATTTAATTTATAAACTTATTCAATGGACTCTTAAGGAATGTTTTGGCCAGGAAAATAAGGCAATAATTATTAGATCCCAACATTATTACTTGTCAGACTACCCTAAAAGAATGTAGTTATTGAAAGGAAAAAAAGAAGGTTACATGGCTCTTAAACTCCTTAATCCACATATACTTTTTCAAAGATTTGATTTATGATAGATGAGCAGAAGACTTTTTTTAAGTTTATTTATTTATTTTGAGAGAGACAGAGCGAGTGGGGGAGGGGCAGAGAGAGAATCCTAAGCAGGTTCCACACTGCCAGCACACAGCCTGATGGGGGCGGGGGGGGGGGTGGCTGGAACTCACAAAACTGCGGGATCATGACTTAACTAACTGAGCCACTCAGGCATTCCAAATAGATTTTTAAAAGGATTCTTTGTGGACAACTGGGCTGTTAAGTCCTACTCTCTCTTAGCCAAGATGCAGGGATAAGTTATCATCCAAAGCTTTATTTAAAAACAAAATTCATGTTTATTTTATTTTTGAGAGAGAGAGACAGAGCGTGAGTGGGGAGGAGCAGAGAAAGAGGTAGACACAAAATCCAAAGCAGGCTCCAGGCTCTGAGCACAGAGCCCAGCATGGGGCTTGAACCCACTAACCATGAGATCATGGCCTGAGCTGAAGTCAGATGCTTAACGGCCTGAGCCACCAGGCACCCCTCATCCTGGGCTTTAGAAGAACATGTTTCACAGATACAATGTAAAGGGTTTAATAAGTGTCTTCTGCAGTTAAATGTTTGCTCTCTGCCATCCAGTGTAGAGAAAGCTGTGTTGGGATCAACCTTTATACCCCTCTGCCTTTACTCCCTTTGGATGAAATACAACCAACTGGGAGAGAGAGCCACACTGGAACCATTTAAAATCTTGACTACAATAACTCTGAAAGGGCAAAGATAGCTAAATAGAGAACAGGGTGCATTTAAACCAATTACACAGCAACAACAAGTCAAAGCAGGGTTTGAGGGAGGTTGGCCAACAAAAAAGGAGCACATTATACAAATCCTGGGAAGTGCATTATCCTGGTAGAGAATGTAGGAATCTGGGCAAGCACAAAGAGAAAGAGTCATATTTAAAAACATTCTCCACAGATTTTAAAAAGTGAAGTAAAGTAAGAACTTCATGATCACCGTGATAGTTAATTTTATGTGTCAATTTGACTAAGCCATGGTATTGCCTAAACACCAGTTTTGATGTCCTGTGAAGGTATTTTTTAGATGAAGTTTTAATGTTTAATTTTTTTAGATGAGCTTTTAACATTTAAATTGATAAAGTTTGAATAAAGCAGATTACCTTCCATAATGTGGTGGGTCTTATCCAATCAAAGGCCTTAAAAGAAAAACATTGAGATTCCCCAAACAGGGAATACTGCCTCCAGACTGACTTCAGACTCTAATTACAATAACAATTCTTCCCTGGGTCTCTACTGGTTGGCCTCTCCTGATGTTTTCAGACTTGCTAATCCTCAAAATAGAGTGAGCCAATTCTTTAAAATATTTCTCTCTCTATGTATGCATATACTTTGGGTTCTATTTCTCTGGAGAAAGCTGAGTACTGTTGTTCTCCTTGCTTCACTTGACCATGGACAGATGGCAAAAAATGATCTATAAATTGCCTTTTAGTTAGTAACACATGGTGAAGGAATGGAAGCATTAGAAAAGGAAAAAGCCACTTTCCTGGGCTTGTCCCTAATTAAGGTACCCAAATGAAGGCGAGGATATTTACTTTAAATCAGTTTGATTCAGATGTAAACAAGGACATTTTTACAAACCTTTTTATTGAAGTCAAATGTATGCAAAGAAAAAAAGCTCCTATCACAAATATATAGTTTGCTCAAGCATCACAAATGGAATACACATATGCAACTAACACCTAAATTAAGAAACAGATCACCTGGTGGCTCATTCGGTTGAGCGACCAACACTTGGTTTCAGCTCAGGTCATGATTTCATGGTTCGTGAGTTCAGGCCCCCCATCGGGCACCATGTTCTGTTGGTGCAGAGCCTTCTTGGGATTCTCGCTCTCTCTCTGTCTCTCTCTCTCTCAAAATAAATAAATAAACCTAAAAATAAAAAAGGAAAAAGAAAAGAAACATTATTACCAATATCAGAAATGAATTTTAAGGGCAGAAACAAACTAAATTTGCTTTTGGATTATAACCTATGAGTCATAATTATTTAATGAAAAGGCTATAAATAGAATTAATAGTTCCTTTTGATTCTTCATGATGTAAAACCAGCAAAGTATATACTTGCATGTGTGTGTGTTTGTGTAAAAGGCTAGCATTTAACTTGACGACTGTATATGCTACATACTCAAATTAATAATGTTCAAAAGGAATTCAAATTTCCTTTGTTATAGTTCTTACTAAATTCATACGTTCCTTTTGTTAATAACTACCATTTTTCTGTCAGCCAAACCAAAAAAAGTGTCAATTCAGTAAAGCAATTACAATGAGTTCAGTGTAGCAATTTATTTTTCTGATGTTCACTGAATTGGCTTTAATTTCTGGAATGTCCTCCTATCATGTAGAAACTTCTAAATTTATGGATTAAGCTTTATTTTTCCTATCCTAGGTAGGATTTAATAATCATTCCTATGTTGTTTTCTATGGGTGTAATGTGATACTTAAAATAATTAAAGAAAAACCACTTTTTCAAAAATAGAACATTTTGTAATCCATCATAAATGAGTCATAAGGATCCATAATTTATTAACAAGTTCCTATAATTAATTGTTTAAACCAGGTATGGCTTAAAAATCCCAAACAAATTTAATTTCACATCTAAAAACATCTCATGCTGACTTAGAAAACATTTCCTACTAAATTTCTGCATATCTTTTTTTTTATTTTTTTTTTTAAATTTTTTTTTTTCAACGTTTATTTATTTTTGGGACAGAGAGAGACAGAGCATGAACGGGGGAGGGGCAGAGAGAGAGGGAGACACAGAATCGGAAGCAGGCTCCAGGCTCTGAGCCATCAGCCCAGAGCCCGACGCGGGGCTCGAACTCACGGACTGCGAGATCGTGACCTGGCTGAAGTCGGACGCTTAACCGACTGCGCCACCCAGGCGCCCCAATTTCTGCATATCTTTAAAAACCTCAACTAAGTTCTAGATTATGAATTTTCATTAAATTTAAGTGTATACATAGGAGGAACAAATGATTCTGTAAATTGAATAGCTCCAGGTACATTGGGACATTTATTAAGTATTGTTTGGTAATTTCCAGCTGGAAATGAATAATATGTAACTCAGTAATTGGTGGCTTTAATATTTTTACAGAGAATAAACAAACTGAGTAATAAAAATAGTTAGCATTTGTGTATTAATGAATAAATCTTTATGGCACACTTTCATATTTTCCAGTTCATTTTCTATTATTATTATGCCATTTTACAGATGAAGAAAGAGACCCAGTAAAGTATTATATTTTCAGGATCTGTGCTCTGTCCACATTATAACAAATGGGTAAATTTTATTTTAATTAGACATACCTATATTGTTTCCATAGTAGCAGTGCAAAATAATTGGTACCTCTATTACAAAGGTTGTAGAATCAGGAAAAGAGGAAAACAATTCTTAATTTAAGGCAATGAATTAGCTCATTTCCATCTAAAATAATTGTGCTATTTACTAAATGTGAGTTGAGAATCAAATACTAATATTAAGTAAATTCTGGCTTATTAACAAATTTCAGAAAAAAGAAAATAGGAAATGTCCCCTTATACAATTGGTTTTGGATTCATTACTATGTAATTTTTTTGTACCCAAAAGACATGGTCTGGAGTTTTAATGGGATTAACCCAGAAATGAGAGTTTGTACAATTAGTGTCCTAATTTACAGACATTGGTTTAATGCAGCCTTTAAAGCTATATTTTTTGCACTAGTTCTGATTTATGTCTGGTCCTTAAGAGTATAGAACATTATGCACATAAGCATACAGTTCTTTTAATTATCGAGTATAAAGTTCTTCAACTAGGTTACAGGATGACAAAGAACTTCAGTGTCCTGTGGAATTTTTTACATTGGAATTTTATTAGAAAGCATGTCTCTTAAGTATATAAGATATTTTGCTATATTGTTTCCTCAAAGAGGAAAATAGTACAATTACCAAGAAATAATAAACCTGTTTAGCAAGATGACATTCATAAAATAAATATACAAATACCCCTATGTATTCACAATTAGGAATTATGAAATATAATGGAAAACCGATTGCCTTTATGAATTTTTAAGAACCATCTAAGTCATAAAATAGTAAAGCATAAGTTTAATAAGTAAAATTTGAAGCCTCAGTGAAGGCAGTTACTAAATCACAAGAAGAAACAAATATAAAATTTGAATAATTGTAGACTCACACCCATTTTTGGAGGGGGAGAAGAAATATATTTTTATTTCCTGTGTTAATACATAGGTTTATTTCAACTCAAAATGAATGCCAGTGATTCTAAATCCATCCAGAGGAAAAACTGAATGAGAATAACCACAACCAAGAATATTTTTTAAAGTAGGCAGATAATGGGAATACAGACATAAATTATTCAAATTATTTTAAGTTTTATTAATGAGAGTAGAACTCAAAAGCATATCTTGGTCTACATATGGTTCTGCACATAGTAAAGGACACATTTCATAAGAACGAGAGAAGAATTCAATACTAGGATCTCAAGCAAATATTTGAGAAAAAACTAATTAGAGCATAATTTCTTATTAATAATTCTAGATAATATATTTAAAAGGGAATCATAAAATTTATTTTAAAAGTATGAGTAAATATGTAACTGAAATTTCAGATACAGATTAAGCATGAGACCAATGAAAAAGGCTGATATCTTTGTCTTCATAAAGTCTTCAACATCCATTTTGATGCTTGGAAGCCGGCACCTTACTCTTAATTCCTCCGTAGTGGACTACATCAAGGATAGACAATCAACAGAACAGGAGGAAATCTCCCCAACACATATTTTCTGTTTTCTGGGAAGACCCGGACTTCCAAAGAAATTCATTCTTGGTGGTCATGCTGTACATTTGAATTTGTACACAGAAGGAGCAGACAACTTTACAAGTAAACAACGGCAACAGGAAAAAACTCATCAACTGAAAGGAGAACATGCTTATCATCCAAAATAGGTGTGTTCATTCTAACAGATTTAACAAGAAACAAGAGAAGCCATAAGATAAATATACAATAAAATAATATTTCTAATGAATAATTTTTATGGGCCCAGAAAGATGCAGAAAAGATAAAGTACTATTAGCTCTAGATCTATTCTTCTTTTTTTCCCCACCCTCTTTCTTGTGCAACTTTTTAAAAAGTAAAATTTTAGGGGTTAAAATTGAAATTTTAGGCATTCAAAAATTAAAGAGCTTTGTCTACTTCAGAATTAGATGAACACAAAAGCAACTTACAGAATAAAAAATAACATTCATTTCCTCAGAAACTGTTAATTTTGTTATTGTTATACTTTACATATTACATTCAAAATTTTCTTCACAGTCCTCCTGAGTCGTATGAATTTTTAAAAAAATTTTTTAATGTTTATTTATTTTTGAGAGAGAGAGAGCACAAGCGGGGGAGGAGCAGAGAGAGAGCGAGACACAGAATCCGAAACAGGCTCCAGGCTCTGAGCTGTCTGCACAGAGCCCAATGCGGGGCTCAAACTCACAAACCGTGAGATCACGACCTGAGCTGAAGCTGGACGCTCAACCAACTGAGCCACCCAGGTACCCCAATGAGTCTTGTGAATTTAAAGCAAGAGGATGAAGCAAACAAAAAGCCAGATCTGCAGATTTTAAATGATCCCCAAAACATCTGTTTTAGTTCTTCTCCAATCAAAGAAGTAACCCAAGGAATGGTGTAACCTAGTGTTTCTCAAGCTAGAGTGTGTCTCAGAATCACCTAGTAAGCTGGTTGAAATACAGATTGCTAAGAGTTTCTTATTCAGCTTATCTACGGTTGGGCCAAGAACATGCACTGGCAAAATTTCCCAGGTGATGCAGATGCTGCTAGTCTGGGTACCACACTGTGAACCGCCGACAGGGAAGCTATTCTGGAGGTAGATGGTGGTAGGTTAAAAACTTAATTCCACTCCTACTGGTGCAAAGAAATCCTTGGTTTATTTGATACCAAATCTATTCAAACCTCATTTTCTCATTGGAAAAGGGTGAAATGATGCCTATAAACAAAAGGTTGTTATGATATTTAAGTTACACTAACACATGTCAAAAACACTTAGCACAGTATCTGAAAAATGAGATTATGCTGTAAATATCATCTCGCCCTTTCCTCTGTAGTAATGGAAATTCCAGTGTTTTGCATTATATCTTGTATTTCAGTGAATGTTAATTTTCTTTTCCTTTCCATTTACTAGTCATTTCCTCATAATGCATTTTAAACATGAAATTCTGTAAATACTGTAATTAAAGCATTATCAAGCACTTCCAGGTATAGGAAACCAAACAGCTTTAAACGTGTAAGGTTGTTTGTCAAGGCTGGCACAAATTTGAAAAGTCAAGTTATATCATAGTTGTTAAACCTGGAATATTGTCGAATATTTCATTATTTATACATACCATTTCCTTCATTTTCACCAGTATGTATGGGATTTATAAATGATTTTCTTTCCCAGTATACGTGCATTATTTTTAAATTGATTATATTAATATATAAAGAAAACACTTTAAAACAACCAGAAAACAAATTTATAATAGACCTGTCATAGACATAGAAAAAGGTTTTCTTTAGAGATTTACACAAAGCTGTTTTTAAACTGTTACTTTTTTTTAATTTAATAACATGTTTATTCAGAAAAAATAAAATAATATTTACAAAAAGAAAACACATTTTTCTACTCACTGTTAACATATAGTTTATATCTTCATTCATGTGTGTGTGTGTGTGTGTGTGTGTGTGTGTTGAGATGACAGAGGCAGAAGACAGACTCCCTTATCTTGTCAGATTGGAGTCAGTTTTAAATCAGCAAATTTTAAAGTGTCAAAAAGGGAATCATAAAAATACATTATTTAAAATTAAGTTCAGACATACATGTTCCTTGATTTGGGCGCACTTTGATATAGGGCCAAGAAACATTCATGACATTTAAGTTGACCAGGTGAGATTTCATTCTGTTATTCCATAAGACACACTCCTAGTGCATCCTCTAGAATCTCAATTTTAGGTTTTAAAGTGGACTGAAAAGTTATTTTATAAAGCAACAGGAGTGTAGTATCCTTTCAGATTTTTACTATTTATCTAACCTTTAAAAGATGTCTCTACAGTTGTTTACAGTATTTTAAAAATTACATTTACGGGGACTTTGCAAAACATTCAATTTAAAACACACAGAAACTAAAATTTTTCACATTAATGTTTTCTCAGATTACACAATATCAATATTATTAGACCAAAATAACAAGTACAGCAGACAAAAACGGTGTTAGAAACAAATGCAAGGGACTGTTGGTTGCCACTTATCTGGTGTGTGCAGAAAGATACTACACTCATTCTTTTGTATGATGGTTTTTTTTTTAAACTGGTCACCAATGGGCAGGAAAGCTAATATATCAAAAACATTTTATAGCTACTGTCAGTTATTGTACTAAAACCCCTCACTTTTAAGATTCCTAATTTTGGTTGGGACCTCAACAAGATAAAAAGCTTCTGCACAGCGAAGGAAACAAAGAGCAAAAAGGCAACCGATGGAATGGGAGAAGATATTTGCAAATAACATATCAGGTAAGGGGTTAGTATCCAAAATCTATAAAGAACTTGTCAAACTCACCCCCCCCACACACACAAAAAAAATAATCCAGTGAAGAAATGGGCAGAAGACATGAAGAGACACTTTTCCAAAGACATCCAGATGACTAACAGACACATGAAAAGATGCTCAACATTACTCATCATCAGAGAAATACAGATCAAAACCACAATGACTTACCACCTCACACCTGTCAGAATGGCTAAAATTAACAACTCAGGAAACAATAAAATGTTGACAAGGATGTGGATAAATGGGAACACTTTTGCACTACTGGTATGAATGCAAACTGGTGCAGTCACTCTGGAAAGCAGTATGGAGGCTCCTCAAAAAAATTAAAAATAGAGCTACCCTATGACCCAGCAAATGCATTACTAGGTATTTATCCAAAGGATACAGAAATGCTGATCTGAAGGAGCACATGCACCCCAATGTTTATAGCAGCACTATCAACAATAGCCAAAGTACTGAAAGAACCCAAATGTCCATCAACTGACAAATGGATAAAGAAGATGTGGGGGGGGGTGCACCTGGGTACTCAGTCAGTTGAGCATCTGACTTCAGCTCAAGTCATAATCTCATGGTCCGTGAGTTCGAGCCCCACATTGGGCTCTGTGCTGATAGCTCAGAGCCTGAAGCCTGCTTCAGAATCTGTGTCTCCTCTCTCTCTTCCTCTCTCCCACTCATGCTCTGTCTCTCTCTGTCAAAAACAAATAAACATTAAAAAAAAAAGACGTGGTATACACACACACACACATACATATATATGTGTGTGTGTGTACACACACACATATATATGTGTGTACACACACACATACACACAATGGAATGCTACTTGGTGATCAAAAAGAATGAAATCTTGTCATTTGCAACAATGTGGACAGAACTAGAGTGTATTATGCTAAGCGAAGTAAGTCAGTCAGAGAAAGATAAATATCACATGATTTAACTTATGTGTGGAATTTAAGAAACAAAAGAGATGAACATAGAGGAAGGGAAGGAAAAATAAGATAAAAACAAAGAGGGAGTCAAACCATAAGAGACTCTTAAATAGAGAGAACACACAGGGTTGTTGGAGGGTTGATGGGTGGAGAAGATAGGCTAAATGGGTGATGGGCATTAACGAGGGCACTGGTTGGGATGAGCACTGAGTGTTATATATAAGTGATGAATCACTAAATCTACTCCTGAAACCATTATTACACTACATGTTAACTAGTTTGGATTAAAAACAAAGATTCCTAATTTTGATTAATCTTGTTGGTGTTTATATGTTGTTGAGTAACTTACTGTAAGCATGGATGGTATGCTTTTTAATGCCCTATATACCTGAAAATGTTTTCCTGGTGTAACTTGTACACAAGGCTTAATTTAGCTCCCATAAGTCAAATAAATATATTTATTTAAAAATATCTTTCTTTTTTTTTTAGCTCTGAAGAAAAGGAAGTGTTATCTTTTGATATATATATATATATATATATATATATATATATATATATATGATAGATAGATAGATAGATAGATATTCTAGTTTCCCTTCCTGAATCATGAGTACTTGAAATATATTTAAATATTCACATATATATACTTATTTATATTTATTTATGTGTAATTTGTTTAAATCAACAAATTTGTCTAAGTGTAGCTGTGTTTAATTCTGTCATGTACTTAGTTATGGATGCTCTTTTTTTTTTTTTTTTTTGAGAGATGATGTACTAAACTGCTTTAGAGCACAAACCGTAGAGTCTGACATTCTCAGGTTTAATCCTGTTTCTACCACATAGCAACTGTGATCTGAGGCAGTTGATCTCCTGGTGTTTTGGTTTTCTGTAAACGGTCATGAAATCTTGTCATGACAATGGTCATGTAAGTAAATGACCATGTGAATCATAGCCCTTAGCTTCACAGTTTTTGTGAGGATTAATTGAATGAGTAAACTAAAATGTTTAGAGCAATATGACCATGACAGTCAGGGTATAAACCATAAGCACAAAGTTGAGTAAGTGCTATCTTTACTCCTTTGCTTCATGAACACCTATTTATTTTTTCCCATGTTTTTTTTTATTTCCTCTTTATACTTTATTCTTCTTGATCAGCTCTGGATGCCTCTTATTTTCTCAAGCTTGAAATTTTCCCTCTGATTTGAATTTTTGCAGTATCCAGACTTCTGTTCGATACTCTTATGAAGTTCTTAATTTGGTAAAGGCGTTCTTCATTTTCATGCTCTCTTTCCACATTTCAGATTTTCCCTCTCCATGAGTGCAGGCTCCTACTTAAAAGTAACAGTATTCTTTCAAGTCTCATTCATTATATGAATTATAAATTTTCTTCTATTTAAAAATGTTTGCAATAAATATTTCAAGACATTATAGTAGAATCTGAAGAAGAATGACATGCAGATGCCACAAATGTCAATGACCTTAATCAAGATATATGCAATGAAACTTAAAAATGAAATGTAAATGTAAAAAAATGAAATGAAATGTAAAAAAAAACCCCAAAAAACAAAAAACAAAACGTTTTGTGAGCCTGCTTGGAGAATAATTACAGGTGATCTCTACAGACTCCATTAAAATGTGGGAGTCAGTGATTGAAATGCTAGTGGGCTATGAAACAGTTAGTGGAAGTATTCCACACAGTTCCAGATTTTATAGTATAACATGATTCACTGATTATACATCTAATTATATATTATATAACTTATATATCTGTAATACATGTACTATGTATATATACCCATGTTATTTTTAATGTATTTATATTTTGTAATTTTACCACAATTATTTCAAAGTAACTTAATATTTACCTGATTTACATATTAAGTCTCAGTCATCATTCTTCACTTAAAAAAGTTTGTTTTGATTCATCTCTCATTGAGCTTAATATCCTAGGTTTGAATTTTAGAACTCTGTGTTTCTTTAACTTTCTCTTAACAGATAATTTTGAATAAAAGATTTTTGAGTTTTAGGAATAAAACAAGATTAAATACAGAGGTAGTTTGCCTTTTTAGAAAAGGAGTGACAAACATCAGTTTTGTCATGATCCAACCACATTCTATTATGTTATATTTAGCGATTTCCCACATTTATTTTACCTGTGTATCCTCTGAAGGCATAGGAGTTTTCCACTCTTACTTTGTTAATTGTATATTGATTCCCTTTTTTTATTCCACTACTATGCACCTAATCATAAAAAAACGAAATAGCAAGAAGAAAGATAAAAAGAACCTCACCCCTTCACTGAGTCTTGGGTCACAGTTGAATCAGAGATGTCAAAGAAAGGCAGTCTTTCATAGAAGGCAAGAGCAGTGTTCTGTACTCCAAAAAAGATGACTATTGCATGAGTCGTAGAATTTCAAGATGAAATCAGTTTGAGTGTGTAGCCATTGAAGTTGCTCAAGTTTGAGCCTTACTCAACATATTTTTAAATGTTTTTTATTTATTTTGAGAGCAGGAGAGAGGCAGGGAGAGAAGGAAAGAGAGAATCCCAAGCAGGCTCCATGCTGTCAGTGCAGACCCCAACATGGGGCTCAAACTCATGAACCTTGACATCATGACCTGAGCCAAAATCAAGAGTCCTATGCTTAACCAACTGAGCCATCCAGGCGCCCCTATTTTTAAATGTTTTGATTAAGTGGCTATAGTTATGACATATACAATCATTTACCAGGAAGCATAGAAATTGGTCTGCATTATTGACTTATTTTTGACAAGATTGATGTATTATTATTGGAATTTTCTACATCCATCTTTTCTGAACTCAGTCTTGCTGCTTATCAGATGTCTTTCACTAGTCTTACCAATAATTTTCTTTGTTCACTATCTCATTCCCTATTCTTAAATAATGTTTTAGCTATTTCAACTACATTATTATGTGAAATTTTTTTATTTTGGTTTCTTTCCTTTTTTCTTTTCTTTTAAATCAGGTGTACCGATGCCTTGACTGACCAATGGCACAGTTTTGAGTGAAACTCTTATCTTTTCAAATTAGGGAATTTCAGTAGTATTTGAGAAGATTTTCCCTACTAAATTATTGATATAAATGAGATTTTTTAGTTAATTCTAGATGAGTGATTTTTACCTGTTCCCATCTGCAATATGTCTAGATATTGTTGAATATTTCTGGAGTGTGGTTGGTATTGTTCTTAATTTCTCCTTGACTTTAACAATCCATTAGTTATTCAATGTGGAAGTGAGCATAACATAGTAGATGCTTCTATTCAAATCATTCTATTCAAGTATCAACCAATTTCTTCAGTCTTCTACAGTCAGCTCTTGTATTTTTGTCTATTCTCTAAGCAATTTATTTCTATATCTTGTTTCATAAAATCATGCTTTCTTGAATATCATTGAGAACAAATATAATATTTTCAAAATATACTTCTTACTTCTCCCCCCAAAGTACAATAAATACTTGAAGTCTCTTACAATGGAAAATGTTTTCATAGGCCCATGTTTTGTTATTGTAATGATGACAATATCTGTTCATAGACTGCACAATAGTTGGATGTCTACAACACATTTATGTCCACAAACAGGGGTAGACAATGTTTTTTCTGGTCCCCCTATGTATATATTTTTTGCTACTAGAAGTGTTTTTCAGTTTTTGAGCAGAGTGAGGTTAGGACAGTGGTAAAGTTGGAAATTTACAAAAACTAACCAAGTATTTGGTATCCTTTATATACCCTCTTTTATACAAGCAGGTATAACATGATTCTGCTGCTTAGTTGTCTAATTATATATAGAGAAATATATTTTTACATTATTTCAAAAGTTTTATAAGAGAATTTTTTTAAAATTCAGGGCTACCAAATATAAATATGAAAGCCACAATATGAGCCACAAATGTAATTATTTTTTCTAATAATCACATTTTAAAAATAATAAAAATAGGTAAGGTTAATATTAATAATATATTTTACTTTACCCAGCATATCTAAAATATTTAAACAGTATTAAACATTTTGATGGGATTTTACTTTTTTTAAAATAGACACTCCTCACAATCTGTGTGTATTTCTACTTATAACACATCTCAATTAAACTGGCCACATTTCAAGTGCTTAACTGACACATATGCCTAGCCAGTGGCTACCATATTGGACAGAGATATTTTAAACCCTTCTTAGAAAGAATGGATAAAGTATAGAAACCAAGGTATACTTCTCTCACAAATGTTTCTGTTTCTTACTTTATATTCCAGGAAATAATCTATTATTACTTGCCTTCATCTGCTTTAACTAAGTTCCATTAATTGGGCATCAGAGTCTACATTCTATATAGAGTGTTTTGCATGGTGTAGACTGGGGGGTGGGAGTTGAGAATTTTCAAGTTAAACAACAAAAACAAAATAAACAAAAAAATACCTTTTGGTGTAGGACACATTGGATCTGTCCCTCTGATTGTGTATCTGAAAGAGTGCTATAATAGATATGAACAAAAATGTCTTACTAAGTTTTCCCTGAAAGCGTTCTGCATCAAAACTCCATCCTCATTTTGGTTAGTAAATACTAATCAAATATAATTATGTAATCAATCAATACACTCACTTCCTAATGTTGTTGCATTTGGGTATATCCATCTATTGTTTTTGTGAATGGTTCAATAGGAAAATGGGAGAAGATAAACAGGAACAGCCTGAAAGGCTCTGCCATTATTCTAAATAAGCTAAAAAAAGTATTTTACCTACAGAGAAGTGACTTGCTGCAATATTTATTTCTATGTTCTTTTAAGTTTGATGACAATATGATGATGATCTTTTCCACCCCCTCCTTTATCCTGAACAAATATTTAACCCTTTGCTCAACTTGTAAATCATATGCTAACCAGCATGATTTGGTGGGCCCATTATACTGTCTTCTAATTTCTTTTTTTTTTTTTTAATTTTAAACATCTTGTTCATTTTATTTTCATTATGTTTCTCCATAGAGAAGTGATCTTCAGGGAATTTTTTCTCAATAAAATACATGAATATGCAACAAAAAAGTAATTAATTCAATGAATTAATCATACCATTATGTTTGGTAGTCGGGCATGTTATATCACTTCTTTGATGTGAGCCACCATTGGGAACAATCTATCTTATCTGTCACTGCAAAGAATTTTATTAAAAATTAAAAGTCTCCAATCTGTAATAAAGCTAAAGATCAAGGACATGTCTAATAATATTTTATTCACATTGCAGCTGTGCTTTGGCCTTTAAATATTTTACCCGCTTACTAGTGTGCCATTTTGAGATAACAAATCCAATTTTAAGCTCAAATCTCTGTAGAGAAACAACTCACAAATAATAGTTTATGCTTAAGCCTTTGTTATCAAATATTTAAAAGCAAGATATTTTCTTAATGACTATAGTGATATATTTAGCAAGATGATCAGAAGTGACACTCTATAAAAATACGGAGAAGCATTTTAGGGGCCATAAAACAAAGTGCAAAACTGAATTAGGTCTCTAATGAGAACCTGGAGAAGTCTACTCTGGTGTGATATCGTGAGACAAGACAAGATTAAATTAAGACTCTGACTTGAAGGAAGTGTGTGCCCTAGGGTGCATTCTCTGAGTTTTAAGCATGCCTTTTTCATGGGCAGATCCCCAGAGAAACCTAAAAAAAGTATACAATGACGGCTGGCTCTGTTTCACGTGTCTTTTTAATATAAATTAATTCCTTGTAAATCACAATGTTTTAGGGTACAGGAGTGTTCATTAATTCAACCAACACAATGCAATTTGCTGAGCTATTCCCTAGAGATACATAAATAAAGTATAATCTCTGCTACAAGGAGTTCTACAGTCTAGTAGGGAAGGTAGACAAATAATAGAACATTTTTAATAGAATGTGTAAGTGCATATAATAATTTCAAAAACTCACAATTAAATTTGCCACTAAAATTTAGCAGTCATTGAACATTTTCTTTGGGCCAGGTACTATAAGTGGCATTCTTTATATCTCATCTCAAATACCATGTGGTTGATAATACTTTTACCATTTCACAAATAAGAAAATAGAGGTTCAAACAACTTAAATAACTTGACCGGGAAACCAGGCTATTGTAAAATGATAGTGCTGAGGCATCGATCGAATGTTATGACTCTGATGCCCATGAGCCTCTTATGTTTTTCTACACTTTCTCTCAATGTTAGATAGCTAGGGGTACCAAGAAAGAATACTGGAGAAGCACCTGCCTGGTCAGAAGGTCACAACGTGATTCTTGGAGGAGGAGGTGTAATATGAACTGAGTCTTAAAAGATAAGCAGAGGTTCTCAACCTGAACAGTGGAAACGAGTGTTGCTGGCAGATAGGTTTTCTAGTGTAAAACCTCAGATACATGGAGGAGGCAAAGCATAGGGTACATGAACAGGAGGAAAAATAAGGAAATGAGGATGAAATGGTGGGTATGTGGAGCAGGCTATCTATGGAATATACATAACGTGTGAAGACAAAGGGAAGCTTTCAGATTTCTTTTAAAGAAAGGGTTTGATGTGATGCTATCTTAATTTCCACTTTTTTGACTCAAATAATACAGACTGAATTAATGGGGAAAAGTTATGGGACAATTTAAGAAAAGAGATTAGGTGTGATGAGTGTTTGCCTTAAGTTAGGTTCATTGAGAGGTAAGAGTTTGTCAATATTCTTCAGGTGGGTGGGGAAAAAATAATCATAGGAGTAAAACTGAATAGAAAAGAACAAAAAATAGAAGAGAAAGTTTACTTTGAGGTTGTTACCAGGAGTTGAATGGTAAAGTGAAAACAGGCCCAAGTTGGAGTTCACTATCTTTGAGTTGGCAAACCTTGAACAAATGTTCAGATCCTTAACAATGGGTGGTAGATGAGAAGGCAAAAGAGAAGATGTTTTCTGAAAAAATAATAGAAATGAAGGATTCAGGGCGAAAAGGAGAAAAACAATAGACAAGAGTATTTCTATAAAGCTAAATTTATTTGGCCAAAAGGGCTTGCTTTCATTCTGAAAAACTATCCCCCTATTTTTCTATGTTTTACTGTTAACATATTGTTTGATAAAATTATGATGATAGCAGACAGTGTTTGAGGCTACTTTTTACTTTTTAAAAATATCTTAATTGGCAAAGTAAAAGCTAGCAACCATATGCCAGTCCTTCAATTTTATTTTATTTTTTTAATTATTTTTATCCATGAATCCTAAAGTCTGGGGATTCTGATTTAACCTAATTAATACAGGATCTTTTAAAGTGGCTGTGAAAACTCACTAATTTTCCAGCCTGAATTATAGTACATAAGACTGCCTATGCATTGTTTTCATAGAGAAGATGAGTTTACACAGGGTTTTACTGCAAAAAACCCCAAAATTCTGAAGAAGGGCATCTTTTCTGTAGATTACAATTATGATAGTTACCTTGTTACCATTTCTCAGCAGGGATGACTTTGACTCTTAAGCTGGTATATGTCTCTTTCTTAGGGCTCAAAAGAAACCTGACCCAAATGAATATCAGATAACTAGACTGTTAGTGTGGAGAGGACTTCAATTAAAGGTTTATGAGCAGAAAAAAGCAGATGTTATCTAATAACACCTGTTCAAGGAACAGTCTGGTGAAAACCTGCAGCCTTTTTGCTGTACCTGCTGAGAGCAGCATCTGGAGGATCTATCTTTACATTCAAATGCACGTTGGCATCTATGGCAGGTTAACTTATATCTATATAGTACAGAAGATCAACAAAAACATTGCATTTTGTACAAATCCAACCTTTTAAAGAAAGTTACATCTCATATTAGCTATTTTCTTTTTTTAATGTTTATTAAAACAATTTTTTAATCTTTATTTATTTTGAGAGAGAGACAGACAGAGTGCAAGAGGGGGAGAACAGAGAAAAAGGGAGACACAGTATATGAAGCAGGCTCCAGGCTCTGAGATGTCAGCACAGAGCCCAACGTGGGACTTGAATTCATGAACTGCGAGATCATAACCTGAGCTGAAGTTGGATGCTTAACCGACTGAACCACCCAGGTGCCCCTATTTATTTTGAGAGACAGAGAGAGAGTGTGTGAGTGAGGGAGGGGCAGAGAGAAAGAGGGAGAGGGAGAATTCCAAGCAGGTTCCGTGCTGTTACCACAGAGCCTGACACGGGGCTTGATCTCACAACTGTGAGATCATGACCTGAGGCAAAATCAAGAGGCAGACGCTTAACTGAGCCACTCAGGTGCACCTCTTATTAGCTATTTTTTGATCAAGTTTTCATATTAAACTTGTCATTATCTAGTAAAACATGGTTAATAAATTTAATGAGTCAAGATAAATGTTCTAGTGTACCATGTTCATCTATATAATTTGTATGCAAAAAACCTTCCCATCTCAGCTCCCAGAATGCTTCTGTTCAAACCTGATAATAACAGCAGTGAGGTTAGAGTGGCAACTACTCCTGTTCACAGCTCCAGACCTGTCCTTATTATGGTCTTGGGGAACTTTGGGAGGATGCAGAGGTCTGGCAGTTTCAGGAGTTCCAAGGGAACTGACTACAGCAGAGAGACACAAGCAGCAGAAAATAAAATACCAGTGAACCATGGACTCTGAGGATGATTAAAAAACAAACAAATGATAAGAACAACAAGCCTCCTGAGAATTAGTAGTGGGATGTTTAGGTTTAGCTAGGAGGGTGGGATTATTATCCCTACTGGAGTTCTCTATCACCATGCTACTTATAGTGTGGTCTCTGGACAACAGCATCTGCATCACTTGACAGCTTGTGAGAATTGGAATCAGAACCTGTGTTTTCAACAAGCTCTGCAGGTGATTCACATAAATACTAAAGTTTGAGAATCACTGCTCTATCATACCTTCTCCATCTTTGGAATCCTAGCCCGTATTAGTTTCCTTAATCGTGCATGCTGGATTTATGTACCCTTTGATAGCATACTCTCCCATCCTCTGACTCAGGGGTCTCTGCCATAAGAGATGGAGAACAACGTGTGCTGAGGAAGGTTTATCTCTGATTACACCTCAGTTTTTCCTATTTTTCCCAAGGAAGCCTTAATTAGCCTGTCAGTACTGTTCGGCTCTCATTATGGTGAAGTTTGCTGAGTAATATCCATCCTTTACATAAGCACAAGCTTCACCAAGTGTTGGAATGAAGTCCCATAAGCATTTGGTATCAAGTTCTATCTAACATCTCTGCTGGAAGATGTGCTCAGCTATATCTTAAATCATGTTCCAATCATTTGGTCCTTGGCAGCATAGAGAGTCACATTGCAAAAACTTTTCCTGGGTCAGCTTCAGACATGCTAATTTGCTAAGTCCCAGGAGGTACTTTGTTGATTTGTCACAGCTGTCTTGTTTGTGACCATCTGCCACCTTAGTAGCACATTAGTGGAATTAATTTCCAGTCAGGGCTGTGTGTCTGCTCTGGAAGCTTTTGTAGGAGGGAGGATCCTAAGTATCTTCACTCCTGTGAAGCTTTAAGCATAATGAATTTAAATTATGACATAGGATTCTCAACCCCTACACTCAGCTCTGGGTTCGGTCTGCCCTAATGGTTCTTCCATCCTGGATTGTTCTCTAAGAGCAACCAATGCTACCGCCTTATCTTCCTTTCCTGCTAACAGGGAGAATTACAACAGGGAAGATTAGGGGGATTCCTGCAGATCTCCTATGCTTCATGAAGTCTTCTAACAGAGTTTTAACTAGAAATAGTCCCATTATTATTTGCTGTAATCAAGCCTGGTTCTTCCTTCTCTGCAAAGTAGCCACTTTGTATACAGTTCTTTACAAAAGCTACTCACATTTGTAACACAGATGAGGAAAATTTTGATGTGTGTATACCACAGGTGTGCTCCATGTGATTGCTGCTCTGCAGCCGATTATACACCCTGAAGCATTTGCTGTTTTTATGCTGCAAATAGGTTCTAAGGTTTGAGTGGCCCCTTGACAGTCTTTGTCACTTTCCTACCTCACAGTCCTGTCAGGATTGTAACATCTCTGTGGGACAGTCTAGCCATGATTTCCTGACAATATAGTTGCTAACGGTATCCCCAATTTTGTGTGGCACACTGTCTCTATCAGGAGTATCACTGCTCTCTCCATTGTTTATCTACAATAGAAGTCTGTGCTCGAGTGGTTCTTTCTCAGTAGACACACCAAAATATGTTTCTAAACAGTCCCAATCTGTGGATCAAAGTCTTCCTATGCCCTTCCTACAAAAGCTTGGATTTTGTATCAGTAGATAATGTTTTCACACCAGCTTTCAGGATTCTTCCTTACTCCTTATATTTAGGAAATATTTGAAGCTAATTACTTTCAGCAACTAGACATACTCCCAAGCTTTCAATCTGGGACTTCCAACCAAGAATACTCAAGATAAGGGCTTTAAATTCCAGCTAAGAAATCTAAAAACTTCTTTTGATTTTAAGGTGCTACTCTGTGGACGGACACAATTATCTTTCATCCAATAATTTAGCAACTATTTATGAGGACGAAATCTTGGATCAAATCTAGGTGGTAATTTAGTGTGAGATGCAGATAGGTTTAGCCCTGGAGTTTACAACATCTTGGGCAAGGCCCGTTTGTAACCCATATGTTAGTTGGGTTCACCCTACCCTTCAAAATTCCAGTTATAAACTGGAAAACTTCTATTTCTACTTAGCATGTAGGTATGTACAAAGACACAGCAGAATACTGCTCCCACTCAAATGATGAGCTAGAGTATGAAAAGTTACAAAATTGCAGGTTTGGAAATTTCATCAGAGAAATGAGCTCACAGAGAAGCCTGCTAAACTAAAGTTCAGAAAGTGACAAACTTCTCTCAGGATAAAACAGATTCATACTGCATTCGTCATTGGTGAAGAGTCAAGGGGATGAGTATGCTGCTACATTTGAGGTAAAAAGCTGGCAGGTGGACTTTTTGAGAGACGGGGGTGTATGCTGGCATGTCTGTGAACCCTTCCCGGGGTCCCCAAATACAAGGAGACTCGACAGACATCCACAACTCTTTCTGATGGGTCTTAACAAACATATATATGAAAGACTGGAGTTAGGAAAATGGAGATACTCTCTATGGCACATGTGTACCAGACAGGCTGAAGTAGGAGCAGAAATAACAGAATTCCACAAGCACTCCAGGCCTTAGGAGAGTTTGAGACGGTGGCTCCGGTGGCTGAAGCAGTGACAGGGATGCTGACTGAGACTCCCCAGTGAGGTCCAGGCACACATGGTCTGTGAAGTCAGATACCTGCACAGGTAATGGAGAGGAAGCATGCAAACATTCTGGGTTTCACACTGAGTGTGAAGCCCTGGCCATGTACAGCTGGAGAGTGGCAGAAGAGGTGAGAGAAAGCCCCATGAGTCATAGGTACATGGGCTTACTCAAATCTGAGGACAGGCATGAGAACTGTGAAACCCCATAGGCACCTTGACTCTTAGATCAAATAGAGGGCAGCAGGACTTCCACGGCTTGATAAAAGCCAGAAAGCTGAGAGAGAGCATCCTGCAGCACTGGCACAGGGGACCTGTGGTTGGCAGAATCATGGTCTCCCAAAGATGCATAAGTCCTAACCTTCACTACCTGTGAAGATGTTACCCTGGATAGCCAAAGAAACTACACACGTGATTAGGCTAAGGAGACTGAGATGGGGAGATAATCCTGGATTATCCAGTTGTGTTCAATCACAAGGGTCCTTATAAGTGAAAGAGGGAGGCAGGAAATCAGAGTCAGAGAGGGAGATATGACAACAGTAGCAGAGATTTGCACTGATGCAGTTGCTGGGTTTGAAGATGAGAGGAAGCTATGAGACAAGGAATGTGGGTGGCCCCTGGACACTGGAAAGGGCAAGGAAACACACTCACCCTTAGTATCTGAAAAAGGAATACAGCCCCTGCCAACATCTTGATTTTAGCCCTTTGAGAGCGATTTCAGATTTACAACCCCCAGACCGTAAAATAATAAATGTATGCCTTTTTTTAAGCCACTAAATTTGTGTTATCTTGTTATAGTAGCACTAAGAAACTAATGTAAAGCCTGATGATGTCTAAAACAGAATAAGAGGATTTAGAGAAATCCTCGAGGCATTCCATACCTTACACTGGGTATGAGGCAGCAGCTGACCTATTGTTGGGGAAGGAGGGGAGAGTCATTATAACAGAGATCTCCCTCAGGTGCAAGTACACAGAATCTGCTGAAGGCTGAGGGAAAGACAGGAGAAATGAAAACTTTTAAGGCACTTGGAACCCAAGCCCTGCCAAGGGGGAGGTTTTGATTTTGCCATCAAAGAATCTGAGGTCTGCAGTAAATGGAATTGAATTAAAGGACCACAAAGCCTAATCTCAACTCAGTACAAACCATATTGAATCAACCCCTGCCCCACATTTACAGCCTAATAGAAAAAGAGGCATGCTTATTTCCTGGCATAAATATTATTTACTTTAACTCTTAATGTTACATCACATACAATTTTGGCATTCAGTTGAAAAATATGAGAAATCCGAAGAAGCAAAAAATGCAATGCTTTGTCAAGAGACAAAAAAAGTCCATAGAGACAGACTCAGAGATGAACAAATGTAAGAGTTATCAGGTAAGAACTATAATAGCCTAACTATAATAAATATAGTAGATATTTATATAGATATAGTAGATATAGATATAGTAGAAACAATACACAACATGCAAGGAAATGGCAAAGAAATGGAAATAACAAAAAAGAGATAAATTAAAATACTAGATATAAGAAATATAATATCAAAAATGAATATTTTGGATGAGCTTATCAAGAGACTGAACATAGCATGGGAAATAATCAGTGAGCTTGAAGATGGGTCAATAGAAATTTTCCAAATGGAAAGAAAGAGAAAAATGGATGAGAATAAACAGTGCATCTGACATCTGTAAGGGCACTATCAAACGGTCTCATGTGCATGTAATTACACTTCCAGAAGGAGAAAAAGAATGGAGAAAAGTATTTCAATGCATATTGGCTAAGAATTTTTCAAAATTTATAAAATACATCAGTCATAGAACCAAGATGCTTAGAAAACACCAATCCAGGTAAATACAAAGACAACCATACTTAGGGACATCATAGACAAATTGCTACAAATGAACACCATGACACATTGCTGAAAGCAGTCAGAATAAAGACATAGTATATAAGAGGAACAACAAGATGAGATATGGCTGACTGCTCAGAAACAGAGGCCAGAAGATAATAGAGCAGCATCTTTTTTTTAAAGAAAAAAAAAAAAACATAACCTAGAATTCCACAACAAACAGAATCTTCTTCAAAAATTGAGGCACTATCAAGACATTTTCAGACCAACAAAACTCATTTTGTCTCTATAAGATGTATACTACAAAACCTGCAGAAGAATTAGCAATTCTTAAGCCAAAAGTAAATTATGCAGATAAAACCCAGAAATTTTAGACTGGAGTGGAGAATCTTAGGAAACATAAATGTGACAGGAAATACAGAGGGCCTTTAAAAAATATCCTTGCTCTCTGGGTAACTCTAGCTCCTTAAAGACTGTTATCTGTTTAAATTAAGAATACTAAGAATATAATGCAGAGTTTAGTGTGTCTGTAGGTGCCAAATATACGACAAGAAGATCTTAAAGGGTAAGAGGATCATATCTGAAAGTTTATTATTACAAAATTTTTACATGGTTTAGAAGAGGTGAAATTAAAAAAATTTTTCTTAATGTTTATTTATTTTTGAGAGACATCGAGAGACAGAGCGTGAATGGGGGAAGGGCAGAGAGACACAGAATCTCAAGCAGGCTTGAGGCTCTGAGCTCTCAGCACAGAGCCCGATGTGGGGCTCGAACTCACCAACCGTGAGATCATGACTCGAGCTGATGTCAGACGCTCAACAGACTGAGCCACCCAGGTGCCCCAAAGAGCTGAAATTTTTTTTAAAAAGCTTATTTATTTATTTTTAGAGAGAGAGAGAGAGTGAGTGAGTGAGGTAGGGGCAGACAGAGAGAAGGAGAGAGAATCCCAAGCAGACTCAACACTGTCAGTGCAGAGCCCAGTGTGGGGCTTGAACTCATGAAACATAAGATCATGACCTGAGCTGAAATCAAGAGATGGATGCTTAACTGACAGAGTCACCCAGGCACCCCAAGGTAGAACGTGTTTTTAAAGGCAGCTGTTGATAATTTAAAGATGCATGTTATAATCTGCAGAGTAAGCACTAAATAAATCACACAAAGTGGCATAACTACAAAGTCAAGAGGAGGTAAAATGGGCAATGTTAACAACTAGGGAATATGGTCATATGGGAAGACTTACCCAGTTCTTGAAATTTCTCTGAAAGTTTGACATTACAAAATAGGTTATAAAAATAAGAAAATGCAATAGCCTTGTGAACAATGAAAAATAACTTCCATAATTTTTTTATTTATTACAATTAAATTTGTTGGGAGAAAGTATTCACAAGGTAGGGTGTATAAACCAGGCAATTTAATGTAACAAAATCAAGCAAGTAAATATGATACAATAGATTAGTGAACATTGCTTTCCCCTGAACAGGTTGCTAAGCAGTAAAATAAAGATAAGCTTAGATAAAATAGGAAGTATCTCTTTCGAGCTCCTGGGCTTTTTGATTAAAATTGCATTTTAGAAATAATTGTTACTAGAACTAAAGATGAGCATTTACAATTTAGGAGGCATGGCTTGCAGTTTATCCCAGACAACTGGTGTTAAAGACCACGTGTTACAGTGACTCGGCATTGGAATCAGCTTTTGCCTCCACATGCATTACTTTATTTGTAAATTGATTGATCAATTCAATCAGAGTGGAAGAAATAGTCGTATCCTCAGTGTCAGAAACAGTTGAAAATTAATGGACTCCGCCAAACAATCCTGTTTGCCACAAGATGCTAATTAATAATATGACAAATATTTCTCCCCATCAGATTTATCAAATTTGAGGAGAGCTTTTGAAACACTGGCACCCGTCTGCGTATTTACTTTGTTGCTAAACTCATGAAGAACTGGGTAGAAGGAGTTCCAACATGAACCATGTTAGATAAGGGGCTAAAAGTCTTTTGAGAAAAACAGGAAAGGTAAAATATTATAGGTCAACTGAAAAAAGAAGAAACGGGACTTGACAGCAGTCTAATATATGAAATAATTAAGATTGAACTGAACCCTGGGTCTGTGTGTTTGGGAAGCAGGAAACTCAGTGACAGCATATATTAAAAAGCAAATAAACAGCAATCACTATCAAAATATAAAGCCCAGTATTGAAATAATGACCACGACAAGTACCAATTTTCGAGATGATTATACAAATGTGTTAAATATCTGCCAAAAGTATCAGTGATACTTAGGACTATGAAAAGTACATAAGGTACATTGTGCATTAATAATACTTTTAGATCATATTAATTAAGGTAAAGCAAACAGCAGTGATGCAGAAATGACATAAGCGTGACAAAGACTTTTCATTTAAAAGGGAGAAAGAGGGGCGCCTGGGTGGCCCAGTCGGTTAAGCGTCCAACTTCCGCCAGGTCACGATCTCGCGGTCCGTGAGTTCGAGCCCCGCTAACCCTCTCTCTCTGCCCCTCCCCCGTTCATGCTCTGTCTCTTTCTGTCCCAAAAATAAATAAACGTTGAAAAAAAAATTAAAAAAAAATAAATAAAAGGGAGAAAGAAGGGCGCCTGGGTGGCTCAGTTGGTTAGGCGTCTCACTTCAGCTCAGGTCATGATCTCACAGTTCATGAGTTCAAGCCCTGCATCAGGCTCTGTACTGACAGCTCAGAGCCTGGAGCCTGCTTCAAATTCTGTGTCTCCCTCTCTCTCTGCCCCTTCCCTGCTCGTGCTTTCCTGTACAAATAAATAGACATTTAAAAAAAATAAAAGGGAGAAAGAATTTCTTGTTCTGAGATTAGGGGAAAATAATTGAAAGGTAAACTCTAATACTTCAACAATAATTGGGCATTAGACTCACGTGGGGTCAATTCAATATAATGCATAACGTTTATTGAGTGAAGACAATGCAACTGATTTGTAATTATTAAGCATGTGTAATGTATAGTGTCCTTGGTAAAATAAATTGTTCCTTTGACAATAAGTTATATTAAAAAGTAAAGTGAGTTTTTCTTTCTCTGACTTATTTCACTTAGCATAATACTCTCTAGCTCCATTTCATGTCATTGCCATCACTATTTGTACACCTGAAACTAATATTACATTGTATATTTACCAACTGGAATTTGGATAAAAACTTAAAAAATAATTTGTTGACTGGTAATCATCCACCCTTACTCTCTGTCTCAAATTATTACCATTTATACTCATCTATTAAGGAACACATTTAGAATACCTGCTCCCCTGGCCATTTCTAGACTCTAACCTATAATTGAGCTTAATCAGACTGCTGCTTTAATTGAACTGGTTTTCCCAGAAGAATCTATAGGTCAGTGGTGCTAAAAATATGATCCACAGAGTAGCAGCATCACCGCCATTACCTGGGAACTTGATAAAATGAAAATTCTCAGTACTGCCCCCCTCCCCACCCCCCCATCTAGACTTCCTGAATCAGAACCTCTAGGTCTGGGACCAGCAATCTGTGATTTACAAAGCCTTCCAGAAGATTCTGATGTATGCCCAAGTTTGAGGCCCATTACTGTAAGGTAACTCATTTCTCTTTCAATTTCTCTAGGCTGGTGGAGGAAATAAGAGTGACTGGCTAGTCCTTGAAAATATTTCTCACTCATGTGAATTCATAGACAATTATTAACATCCTTGTTGATGAAAGATCTATATTGCTTTAAAAATATGTGCCCTTTACTTGGTATATCCTGCCCAATACACCTGGAATTCCTATCATTTTGCTGGATAATGTTGGACCAAGAAAAATAATTGAATAAAGCAGACACCGAGCAAATGTTAATGTTTACATTATTCATTAAGGCTGAAAGTCTTCAAAATCTCATTAACATTGCCTGACTCAGTAATTTCAAAACAGAAAGAAAAGGGTCAGCCCTTCATTCCTAGAAGCCAGTGATTTTTGTTATCCTTTGCTATTCCTAATACATGGAATATTATTAGTTTTTGACAACTACTGTGTGCTCCACAAAACACATGGATTCACCCAACAATGCTTCTTTGTTGGTGCCGGGCACTGTTATCCTCCACTCCATTGCACTCTCACCATCACTGTATTTTGCTTCTTCCCATCCAGCTCCTATGTACAACTACCTACAATGTGTCAATTATCCCGATGCACAAAATATATTTAGCCCTCCCTCTAGGGGCAATTTAGTGAATAGATAAAGCAGTTATCCTGGTTACCCATTCCTTTGCAGACAGCAACAATGATCAAGTAATGACTAACACCTATCAGGAGCTTATTTGATGTGAGGCAATGTCCTAGAAATTGTACTGCCAATTATGAAGTTAAAAGGAAGGCATACAATTTGAAAAATAAACTAAGAAGATCAGAAAATGAAAAATAAGAATTTTCTAAAACAATTAAAAGAATGCACAACACATTTACAAGATCAGTGAAACTATAATTGCTTGTATCAATGTAATAACTTTTACCTTTAGACATAATATTTGAAACCAAAATGTAAGATAGATATTTAGTGGGAAAAACCACTTAAAGAAGCATCCCAAGGATTCTTTCCACATTCTTAGAGTAACCTATGATTGTAATAAAAGGTTATAAATATATAAACATAAAAGAAGAAAAGATCAGAAACTACTTTGCTGACTTTAAATATATTAAATGTCAAGTCAGTTTTCTCTATCTAAAAAATTATTCCCCAAAACTTATTTGTGTTTTCTTTTCTCCATATGTTTATTTCATGGAACTTTCGTTTAGATACATACATATTATTTCAATTGTTTATACATCCTCCTTTTCTCTTTCCTAAATCCCATTACAGGCATGGCATACCTTTGTTTTAAATTAAATGAACTGGAGTTCCTGGGTGGCTCAGTCGGTTGAGTGTCTGACTTCAGGTCGGGTCATGATCTCATGGAGCATGAGTTCAAACCCCATGTCAGGCTCTGTGCTGACAGCTCAGAGCCTGAAGCCTGCTTCAGATTCTGTGTCTCCTCTCTCTGCCCCTCCCCTGATTGCTCACACACACACTCTCTCTCTCAAAGATAAACATTAAAAAAATTAAACTAAATGAACTAATTACTGTATCTTAATATTTAAAATAAAGGGCTTAAAAAATGAAAACAGTTTGTTTCTAGAATCCATCTTTTCTGGATTAATGTCATGACCTTATCACTAACTGTGGTCTTGGAAACGTTACTTGACCACTTTGTGCATGAATTGCTTCCTCTATGAAATGAAGAAAATAAGAGTTTCTAATTCATAGCTTTATTATGAGAAACAACAGGGTTAATACATAGTAAATGCTTAGAATAGTGTGTGTGGCATTGTAAATTCTCAATAATTATTAGTTACTATTATTGTTATGATAATTATCATCAGAAAAGTATGGAAAGTCCATAGCCCCAATTAGTAATTGCCATCATTTATATGTAATGGAGGATTATAAGCTATATTTAATTTTTTTTAATGTTTGTTTCTTGAGAGATAGAAAGAGAAAGACAGAGTGTGAGCAGGGGAGTGGCAGAGAGAGAGAGAGGGAGACACAGAATCCAAAGCAGGCTCCAGGCTCTGAGCTGTTAGCACAGAGCCTGATGTGGGGCTTGAACTCAGGAACCACAAGATGATGACCTGAGACAAAGTTGGACACTTACCGGACTGAACCACCCAGGTGCTCCATAAGCTATATTTTAACTAATTTAGTGTACTTAATTTTTCTATTTTGGAATGATGTTTGCAATCATCCTTATATGTTTCCAGATAATTCCATATACTCTTGGTGATGTATAAAATTAAGTTTATTAACTTACAGTTTACTTAAAAAACAGGTAATTAAGTTAATACTAAACAGTCAAACCTTCACAGCCTTGACCCTGGTCTTGCTTCTCCAGCTCTGTATAATAAGGATTACTTTATGTCCCTGCCATAGCTGGCTGACCATGAAGGGGTGGGCCATTGATCCTACCCTAATCAGCTGAGACAAAGTTATTTCCTGTGATCTGAGGGATGAGGTGGACCAGTTACTGTTGCCTCTTCTTCATCACAAAGTCTACTTCATGGCAGCCAAACCCAGAACTTCAAACTAACTGAACTTCACCTAGTGTTGAAGCCTGAGTAACAGGAAACTCCAAATATGAAGCCCACCCCTCCCCCCTACTTTCAGTTATCCCCAAGAATGTGCCTCTGCCTGCATTCTTTTGTCTTAGTTCTAGCCCATTTACTCTGCCTACTCACACAAGCTATCTAAAACACTGAAGCTTTGACCTAAATATCCCCAGGGACTCACATAATAAAAGTTGTGCTGTTCTTTGTTTATACCAGTCTTGTTCCTTAGAACCACACACTAGTGGGAAGCCCACAGTCTTTAGCACACTTCCCTCCTAATATCACCCAGTTGACCTTACTCCTAAAACTTTAACTTTTGCTTAAATTTTCCACTGCCTTCCCGATTTTTTTTAATAGAATAATTTTGCCAATTAAATTACAGGAATTTAGATTTAGATTCCCCTAGACATCATGGATGGTCATGATTTTTCTCTTTCCTTCGTAGGGATAATGTGTCATTTGCTCAGTACTTGGGTGCTTCTCCTAGCCTAGGACATGTATCTATACCTGGCAGCTATTTATCTCATGCTGCCAGGGACACATCATGTTGTATATGCGCATAATTAAACCAAAAATGTTGTCATAGTCAGTGCCTTAAATACTTGTCATACTTAATGTGTTTGTAGTAGTCAGTAGTACTAAGAAACTTAATTTATACTATCTTCTATGATGCTATGCAACAACATGGAGGTAGAGGGTAAGTGATATAATTCTTGTTGCACAAACCAGACTATATTGACTTCTGTAAAGTGACTTTAATATACATATTTCAAAACAACATGCCAGGATACTGGGATTGAAAAATACCCTAATTTGCTGATAGAAAATCTGAAATACAATGATATTAAGAAAACTGGCTCTGGTCACTAGAGATTTAGCAACAACAAGCTGAGTTTACACCCAGCAGGGACTCAACAATGATGGGATGTACATTAGTCTCAGTTTAAGATGTGGTGCTCTATGTGGAACATTACCCATTTATGTCTTCTGGGCATGTGCCTAGCAAACACAGTAGCAATCCCTAGATGCAATTATAGTTTAAAGGGTGTGGGGAAGGACATTTTTCACTTTTAATTAAAGAGCATGAGTCCCTGTTAAGTACCAGCAGGGTATCTGTCATTCATTCACAGGAATTTAAATCGTGGCTTATTGTCACTCAGAGGAAGAATTAAAATCTCAGTCAAAGGCAGAACAGGTCATTGCCCTAGGAAACTTTGTTGGCGAGGACTAGATGAAGATGTATCCAGATCAAACCAAAGTTCACATGTATTCTCTGTCATATGTATATGTATTCTCTGAACATATATATATATATATATATGTGTATATGTATATGTATATATGTATATATATGTATATATGTATATATGTGTATATATGCAGGGAGGTCATATATACATGTCATGTATACATATATACATATATGTATATACATATACATATACACATATGTATATATGTTTATATATACAGGGAGGTCAAAATTATTAGACCTAAAAGTATGTAAAAATAATAGAATAGAATAACTTATATTGTTAGACTGTCATTAATAGTAAAGTAACATGTAGAATACAATCTACTTTAAAAAATTAAAGTGTTTAAGAACTATTAAGTTAGTACTCTTAAAAAAGATTTTGGTATAGGGGTGCCTGGGTGGCTCAGTTGGTTAAGCGACCAGGTTCTGCTCAGGTCATGATTTCACAGGTCATGAGTTCAAGCCCTGCTTCAGACTCTGTGCTGACAGCTCAGAGCCTGGAGTCCACTTTTGGATTCTGTGTCTCCTTTTCTCTCTGCTCCTCTCCTGCTCATGCTCTGTCTCTGTCTCTCTCTCTCTCCTTCAAAAATAAATAAACATTCAAAAAAATTAAAAAAAGGATTTTGGTACAATCTGGCATAGAGTGTCATATGTATAATATATATGTATGTAATACATGCAACATATATATGTAGTATTAGAAGTGTAAACTTTAAAAATGATTATAGTAGTATTACCAACCATAACATATATTTTATGCCATCATTCAGAAATTCTCTCTTCAATCAAATAAAAATATATACGTAACTATAGTCTTTTTAGCATTTCATTATTTGCAAAACATAGAGAAGATATTAATGTCTAACATTAAAAATGACTTAATGAATGCATTACAGAACCACTCAATTAAATGTTATGCAGTGATTACACTATGATTTATACAGGCTATGTAAGAACATATAAATATGCTTATAATATAATGCTAAGTGAATAAATAGAATATAAAATGCATACTCTAATTATAAAGATATAAATTATGTATGCATATAGACAAAGACCAAATAAAAGTGTGCAAAAATGAAATTGGTTACTTTCAGTATATAAACAGAAATGATGTACTTTTATGTTAGCTATCTTTTATAATATTGTTAAGATAATATTGCTACAATAAAATGTATATGTGCAAATGTATGTGTAATATATATGTATATGTGTATATGTATATGTGTAAATGTATATGTGTAACTTCTTTCCAAGATTGTTCATGAAATTTTCAGTCTCCAGCTCTCAGAAGTCTTTATATGAATTCTTCCCAAGTGGCTAAAAGGGAGAATGTACTTAATTCTCAAATTTACAGTTCAGTTGAGACCCTCCTGTGAATGTATATAAATTTTATATTATACATATTTATACATTATATAATATATACATATTGTAACATACACATATTATATGCATTTTTACCAAAGATATAATTTGAGGCCACATGTTGTCTCTCTCCTTTTTTTCTTCTTCAGAGTAATAAAGCTTAGGAACATTTTAATTCAGACAGATTTCAAATATTGCTTTATTGACAGCCTCACAATTGACATCCTTGCTATAATTACAGTGTGTATTATATCAAGAGATGCTCTGTAACATCCCTAGAGACTCAATTACTGTGTGCCTTGCATATAGTCTGGGCAAGTATGGGAGTAACATCTAATATGATAGAGACACATTTTCTTTGAATATTTTTCAGGTATTATTTGATAGAGATATTCTAGAACTTCTGAAGTCATCAATGCTTGGAGGAAAATAATACACTTATAAAATACATTAATAGAAAATATTATTTTATACCAGAAATATTAAAACTCTTGTTCACAGGTTTATAGCATTTTATGAAAAAAAATAATGTCTCCATCAATCTCTTTCATCTGTTAATTGTGTAAAATATTCTGAATTTCAAGGAGAAACTATGGGGCCCTTGACATTCCTGGAAGAACACAATTGTAGGAAACATTGTTATTGTTTTATTGTTATTTATTGCTCTACTTAATTTCAATATATATTTGAAACATCTTAGAAGAAAATCACAAGTATGCCAAGAACAAATGCACAACAGAAAAAGAATTCAAAACTAAAAGAGGAGAATGGGGATATATGTATGTAAGTGTATACACACACACACACACACACATATAATAGATAATAAAATGTAAAAATACAGTTATATATATATAACTGTATCTATATAATTTCATAATTTCTTGCTAAAGGGAATTACATTGATTATTAAACCTAATTCTGTTTATAGTGACCAGAACATAGAAAGGAAAACAACAGATTACAGAACTTTAATTTTTAAAACAAATTCATGTGGGTTAAACTCTTTACTAGTTCTAATTTTGTGGAAGAATTTAAAGGATTTATTGCAGGTTTAATTCCATCTGGTCCTTGCTTATCTTAGTATGTATATATTTTAGCTCAGGCAAAAACTTGACGTCATCCTGGACCCCTTGCTTTCTATCACATGACAAACACAACCCATCAGCAAATCAAAATGGTCTATTTTCAAAATATATCCACAATCTGGCTATATCCACAATAAGACTTCACAGTTACTCTTCTCATCCAAGACACCATTTCTTAACTGGATTATTTGTATGTTTTAACTGGTCCTCCCGCTTTTTCACTTGCCATCCTGCAATTAATTTAATCACAGCTGTTAGTGTGATTCTATTAAGCACAGAACAGATCATCATACTCGTCTTCTCAGAACTCTCTGATGCTGCTGAGTGAAGGATTATAAAGCCTACATAATTAGGTCCCTACTACTTCTCTTTATCAGCCACCTTCTGTTTTTGTTTTGCTCTAACTGCACTGGACTCTGTGCAGTTCCTCAAATACACCAGACATTTTAACACCCCAGAGGTTTTGTTATTTCTGTTCCCTTTGCTTGGAATGGTCTCCTCCAGAGAGCTTATCCTGCTCCTCCCAGATCTCCTCTTAAAGGTCACTGTATTAATGACACTTTCATGATAGAATTACACTCCTCTCTATACTTCTAATTTTCTTACCCAGCTCTATTTTTCCCACCTGAACATTTGTTACCATATGCTAGATGTACCAATCTAGTTACATGCTTGTTTGTGACAGAGTGAGAATGAGGAGAAGCTGGAGGAATAAAGAGCATAAGGAATCCCTGCTCTGGTGCTTTGCTTGTGCTGGGGTGGCCAAGTGGGTTTAAAGTGGAAAGAGACCCTGACCTCCCATGCTCTTTACCAGTGGATACTTAAGCCACTTTAAAATGGAATTCTCACCTCCATTCCCTTGAGTATGCAGAGAAGCCAGGGGAGGTACCAATGTGTTTTATATATCAGGCAGCACCTAGCCATCTGGGAACCATACTTGCTAGGCACACCTGCTTTATTTTAGGTCATTTGTAATGTGCACGGATCTTCCAACATCTTTAGCTTCTGCTCTGCAGAGGCTGAGTTTTCTACCTCCCTCGCCCCTCTTGATTTTTTAATGACCAGTAACCTCTTTCCTTTTCTGAATACATGAACTGTATCCTGCAGACTGAAATCTTGCAGTCTCTTGCCATGACTAGAAGGAATCTCAACTTCTCCAAAGTTGGACAGTTTTTGGCTCTGCATATTCAGAATCTCTAGGTCTGCTTTCTCTTCTATTCTTTGGTCCTTATCTGCTCTGTGCTAATGGGGAAAAGGAAATCACTTTCTGCTCTTGGTTAGACCACAGCCTGTTCCCTATCATGGATATTATAGCCTTGGGCTGGACAGAATCTTATTTTCCCACCACTTTTCTCTGATGGACAAGAGATGATTAAGATGAATTATTTAAACTGGTCCTATTATAGCTTCTGATTATATATTGTAATGTGGTAAAAGTTCACAGATTTGTTGTAGATAGGGAATCTTTCTCCAGTAGTCTGTCAGTTTGTGTTTACCTTAAGTTGCAAAATATTGTAGCAAGACCTTCTCCAAGCTGAGTTTTGTTGAGCCTTGTAGATATGTCGTATTCCTTTTCTGTTACATATTGTTATGGAGACATCTTATAATTACAACCCTTGCCGTTGGTGCCCTCCTAAACTTCAAGGAATAGCGTGTTGAAATTCTAAGTGTACCTCTTGATAATATTGTCTGAATGGAATTAAAAGCCTTTCTGTGATATATGTGGTAGTTTTTTTATTTTTTTTTAATTTTTTTTTCAACGTTTATTTATTTTTGGGACAGAGAGAGACAGAGCATGAACGGGGGAGGGGCAGAGAGAGAGGGAGACACAGAATCGGAAACAGGCTCCAGGCTCTGAGCCATCAGCCCAGAGCCTGACGCAGGGCTTGAACTCCCAGACCGCGAGATCGTGACCTGGCTGAAGTCGGACGCTTAACCGACTGCGCCACCCAGGCGCCCCTGTGGTAGTTTTTTAAAATGTTTATTTATTTATTTTTGAGAGAGAGAGAGAGAGAGAGAGAGAGAGAGAGAGAGCAGGGGAGGGGTATAGAGAGAGGGAGAGGGAGACTCCCAAGCAGGTTCCACGCTGTCAGTGCAGATCCCAATGTGGGGCTTGAGCACATGAACATGAGATCATGACTTGATCCTAAAGCAAGAGCTGGATGCTTAACTGACTGAGCCCCCCAGGCACCCCTATATGTGGTGTTTTGTGTTTCAGAACACTTTACATAATATGATATACTTTCTATAAATGTTCTTGGTTTGGGTATTCTCTTAACATTATAGAGAGGAGGTCTAAAGTTATGACTCATGTGATGTGACAACTTCCTATAGTAAATGCCCTAAAAATCAATCCTTTTGGCACAATCCTTAAACTGCATTTCCACTACACCAATGACAATGTCAGACACTGAGACAGGCTTAAGTCATTTTAGCTGTTGAGAATCTCAGTGTATTAGAAAATACCTAGAACTTGAAAAAAGTTTTTATTTTTAATTATTCACTTTTACAAATGTAATTATTTTACCTTATACACAGAGAACACTTACTAATAGTTGATCTTCATCAGCAGATAATAATGAAAGTCTAAACTAAATATCAAGCTGTGAATGTGATGTCCAGTACAAAGGAACTCTTATATTTCTTGGTATAAGCTCATTATCATGTATTGTTGACATTTACAAATATTTAAAGGATATTGTGATAACCCATACAGTATCTCATTGATAAGTGAGTCTTTCTGAAATCCTTCAGCAGAACTCTAGAGATTCTGATAGGGGCTGACTCTTACAATACCCATGAATTTGATGCTTTATTTACCTCCTCCTCTGGCTCTAATTTGTCATGATGCATTCAATTTCTCCACCCATTGTGGTTGTCATGATGGGCTGAGGAAACCACATTCCAAACTGATACCCAATTGCATACCTGAAATCTTCGTTTCGATCTCTAATAGGAATCTCAAAATTAACATGGCAAAAATAGAACTTACACACACACACACACACACACACACACAGATTTTTTAGGTATATTTGACAAATAAAATTGTATATATTTAAAATGGACAATATGATGATTTGATATACATACACATTGTGAAATATTTACCACAACTAAGTTAATTAACACATCCATCACCTCACACAGTTACATTTTGTGTGATGAAAATGCTTAAGACTTGCTCTTTTAGCAAATTCAAGTATACAATACAGCATTATTAACTACAGTAAACATGTTGTATATTAGATCTACAGAACTTATTTGTCTTATAACTGAAAGTTTGCACCCTTTGACCAATATCTCCCCATTTTTCCTACCCCCAAAACCCTGGCAACTGCCATTCTATTCTGTCTCTGGGTTCAACTTTCTTTGTTTTGATTGTTTTAATGTCAAACCTGTCCTCCTCATCTCACCAAGTAAACGTTGCCACTGTTCAAATGTGAAAACCATCATTCTAGACATCATCAATGGAGGGATATTTATTAATGTCTTTGCTGGTTTTTCCTCTACTTAAATGCATAATATTGGAGGGTTAAAAGGTTCAGTCCCAGACCTTCCATCACTTTTTTTGGCCTAAATTTTATTACTGGGGGAAGTTATTTGCTCCCATGGCTTTAAGTACAATCTATAGATCATCTATTTTTCTTTTCTTTCCTTCAAGGCTGAGATCCAAAGCATAAACAAGTTCCTATGGTTCTACTTTCAAAATATATTCCAAATCCATTTCTTCATTTTGTTTACTATGTGGCTGCCCTAATGCAAGCCACCATTATCTCTCTTTTTAAATTTTAATTGAAGTATAGTTGACATATAATATTATGTTAGTTTCAAGTATACTACAGAAGGATCCCACCATTAAGTTTTTTGGAGACTACTGTAGATGACCACCTAACTGGTCTCTCTGCTTCTATTCTTTTCCTAAAAATGTTTATTCTCTTTATAGTAATAAATATCTTTTAAAATAAAATAAAACCAACACATTTTAAGTTATATTATATTACTCTGCTGCTTAAATGGCACCAATGGCATCTCATTACATTTTTAATAAAATCCAATTTTCCTACAATGACCTACAAAGCTCTATGTGATCTGGCCTCTGCCTATTTTGCTGATCTTATTTCTAACCACTTTCTTCTTTGACCCCTAACTTAAGTCACAGTGGCTTTCATTCTTTTCCTTAAACATGGCACCTGTTCCTGTCTACATTCACTGGTTTCTCCAAAAAATTCTCTGATTCTAGACACAGAAGACTGTCCTCTTCTAACCAGTGTAAAATCACTCACCCTCCTTTGCCTTCACTGACTATATACTATAACATCTGGATTTCTTTTTGGTACGACATTCTCTGAATTGTCTTGTTTATTTTCTGTCAACACACTCTAGGAAGTAGCATGATGAGTTCAGTCACCTTGAGGGTTTCATTCATTCATCCATCCACAGAATCCATAACGAGGCCTGGCACTCAATAGTTTCAAGTGAATTAGTGACATGTATGTTTGTAAATCCTGTTGGTCCTGGATCTTCACCTTCTTCAGCATTTATAGAAACTGACAAGCCATTTGATTGCAATTTATATTTCTAATTATATAACTTTGATGTGTGTGCAACTTAGGTGTCACGAATCATTGTTTCATATCAGGAGTCTCCTGTTTTTGTTTTTGTTTTTGTTTTTGTTTTTGCTTCAGTTCAGCCTTCTAAAGAGAGGTGCTCGAATGTTTTGCCATTGCCCTCAAATGGCTCCAGGCTCTAAGTATCGTTGGGCATTATGGCAGAGTGGCATATATGGACTATCTGCAAGTAAAGTGCTATTATTAATGAAGCCATATTCTCTTGAATCCACAAGGGAAGACTGACGGAGTGCAGGCAGTGGAAATGTTCCCCCTCTCTTCTGAAGTCTGGGGGTAAGTTGTAAATATTCGTTTCTATGTGTCTTTGGAAACACAAACAATCCCTTTTGTCTTGTTTCCTCACTAGGTTGAGACATCTGACTCTTTCAGTATAATCCTAGGACAACTTACCCAGCATGAATACGCTTCTAGGCACCCAGGGACCCTAGATTTTATTTGAAACTCCTGACCTCACTCTAATGATCCCCTGAGTTCTCACAGCCACACTTACTTTATTCCTATGTCCAGGAAGAAAATTTAAAAACATAGAAAAACTATGAAATAATCAATTCATAACCCTATTGTCCTCTTGTTTCTTTTCATAAGCAGCCTTGTTGGGCCATTAAATTCAGAGCTACGAGTCATTAAAACATAGTTCCTATTTCTTCAAGGTTAGATAGAAGGACACATTTCCAGAAGGTGAAAGGGATGTCTTTGTGTTTCCTCTAATGCAGGAAAATAAAGAAATAAAAAGAAATCAGTTTTGTTTTATTAAAACAGTCATATTTCATATATCAGCCATACTAATACAGGCTGAAAGCTGATGTGATTAGGTTAAAAATCCTTCCCCTTCAGTGTTGAGGAAAAGGATGCAGTGGGACAAGTGCTGGGGGAAAAAGAGAATTTAGTCCTGTTCTTACATGGAGTTGCATAGCCAAGTGTTTCTTAAAGGGTATAAAGATGCCCATCCTGTCCCATTGGTGAGGTTGCAGAACTGCCATTGTGTGGAGTCAACCAGCTCAGTACAAAATGAGATTCATAGGAGTTTAAAAACTCTGATCCACAGGAAGCCCCAGAGCAGTGCATTTGAAATGACCCTGCATTCCTAATTCAAATGATGAGTGTGACCATGGCAAAACAGACAGATCAGCAGTTCCCACTCTCTTGGTTTCCCTGAGGGTCTTCAAAATGAGACTGACCCTTTCAGAAATGGATTCTGACTGGGCCATGATACTACAGCACATTATATCATGGTAAACAGGCTGGTCACTCTCCCAGAGGCTTGTTTTAATGATAACACCATGCCAGGCAGGCAATGCCATACAGCACGTAATCCCTTAGGAAGTTTAATCAAGGTCTGACATTAAAACACTTTCATGCAGATTCCCACTGATTTTTAAATATTTCCTAGGATTTTTTTTTTTAGTCAAAAGAAACCCAGGAAAAATTAAATTACCTGTCCTCGATCATAATCATAGAGCAAACAGACAAGAGATTTGGAAAGACTCATTTTATATCAGGATTCATCTTCCTTCCCTATTAGTTGATCATAGCAAGTCATTCAACTTTTCTGAGCTCCAATTTCTTTATCTATATTAGGAATGATCGTAATAATAATTCTCACGCAGCATTGGTATGAGAATTAAACTTCACATAAAATCCCTTTGTACCCTCTAAATTATCTTTCAATTGTCATTCCCTATTCTTATTTCTGTTATCACTAACATCATGGATTTTCAGAACTTACTGCCTATGGTCTCCATATGTGGTTCATAGTGTACTGTTATAGTGAAGATGACAGAATTTCAGTCTCAGGGTGGAAACATTCTTGAGCATCATCTAGTGGAAGCACTAATTCAGTGGCTCAACCTTCTCGACAAAGTGCATATAAATCAACTACTTGAACCTCTTCAGTGACAGGGAACTCACTACTTCAAAAGGCTTTCATCCTTATTTAGCATTGACTATTGGAAGGGCCATCCTCACTCTGAGCTGAAACTGATCTCCCCCTATGTCACTTTCAGCCATTTTAATACTATATTCTGAGCCTGCCTGTTTTATATTAATCTTTAAAATATACGGCAAAACCAGTAAAACCTCACTTTCAGGAATATATTAGTAATTAATTAATAGTTGAAAAATTTAGGAAGATAATACTTTTATTTCATACTCCTGGTACAATTTTGTAAGATAAAACCCATTCTCTATGTTTCCCATGGCAAATTGAATAGAAGAGCCGTGGTCTGCAGCATACTTTCTCTACTCTTACAAGTGTCATGGGGCATTGTGGGGGAGGTGGGCATGTAGGGTAGTTAGGGAACACACTCAAGCATTGCATAAAGCAAGGATTTGGGAAAGGAACATCTCAATGCAAAGAGTTTTACTCTGGGGGTGGGAATTCAAGTTGTCATGCTCACAGCTGACAAGACAACGAGGTGAAAAAAGGGGCTGTAAGACATCATGACATTTCTTCATTTTATTTATACAAAGATACTAGACTGCTGAGTGAATTGTGTTTGTATGTTTGACTGAATAGCTAATTTTGTGACAGGAAAACAATCACTTTGGGGGGATTTCAATTTCCATCTTACAAACTGGAGTGATAATGGCCAGGTCAGGGTGATTACTTAGCACCTAATTTAAGTGCAGTTTAAATAATGTATTTGAGATATAGTAATGTATCTAGGATTATACATACTAAAACAAGAATTAATAGTATTATAATTATCATGGATTTACAAATATTTAATCCCCAGGGAATTTATTTATTTCAAATTAAGAAAAACAGAATCTAAACTTACATTTTCTTTTACCACAAGATGTTCTTCCTTTCTTACAAATTAGAAAAGGAAGCTAAAAATGGGTAAGTTGTCTAGTTTACATGGGTATTTAGTGAAGAAGCTGTCAATCAAGTAAACAACCCCTTAATGTAAAAATCATTATGCAACCCTGTTTCTTATACATTTATATATATTCGATTTTTGATAACTTTATGTACATGCAGATTGTTTTATTTTCTTATATCTATAATCTAATTTACCTATATTTGATAGTAAAGACTTAACTATGGGATGGATTATTTCTACCATACCTGTGTTTATTTTTAAATTTAAAAAATTTTTAATTTTTAATTTTTAAAAGTTTTTTTTTCGATCTCCAGTTAGTTAACATACAACATAATAGTTTCAGGTGTACAATGTAGGGATTAAATACTTCCATACAACACCCAGTACTCATTAGAAGTGCACTCCTTAACTTCCATCGTCTATTTAGCCCATCACCCCACCCACTTCCCCTGTGGTAACTGTCATTTTGTTCTCTATAGTTAAGAGTCTGTTTCTTGGTTTACCTGTCTCTCTCTCTCTCTTTTTATTTTTTTGCCCTTTTGCTCATTTGTTTTGTTTCTGAAATCCCACATATGAGTGAAATCATATGTTATTTGTCTTTCTCTAACTGACTTATTTCACTCAGCATTATACTTTCTAGCTCCATCCATGTCATTGCAAATGGCAAGATTTCATTCTTTTTTAAGGCTGGGAAATATTCCATTGTATATATTTACCACCTTTTCTTTATGCATTCATCAGTTGATGGATACTTGGGCTCTTTCCATAATTTGGCTATTGTAGATAATGCTGCTATAAACATCAGAGCGCATGTGTTCCTTTGAATTAGTATTTTTATACTCCCTGGGTAAAAACTTGTAGTGCAATTATTGAATCATACAGGAACCTCCATACTGTTCTCCAGAGTGGCTGCTCCAGGTTGCATTCCTACCAACAGGTCAAGGTTTCCCTTTCTCCACAGCCTTGCCAACACCTGTTTCTTGTGTCGTTGATTTTAGTCATTCTGACAGATGACGTGATATCTCATTGTAGTTTTGATTTGCATTTTCCTGACAAACAGGATGTTGAGCATCTTTTTATGTGTCTGTTGGCCATCTATATGTCTTCTTTGGAAAAATGTCTATTCATGTCATCTGCCCACTTTTTAACTGGATTATTCATTTTTGGGGTCTTGAGATTTATTTTTATTTTTTTTAGAGAGGGAGAGAGAGTGTGAGCAGGGGCACAATTCTGAGAGGGGCAGAAAGAGAGAGAAAATCTTAAGCAGGCTCCACTCAGTGTGGAGCCCAATGTGGGGCTCAATTCCACGAACCTGGGATCATGACCTGCGCCCAAATCAAGAATCAGATGCTCAACCAACTGAGCTGTTCAGGTGCCCCTAGGGGGTGTTGAGTTTCATAAGTTCTTTACATATTTTGGATACTTTTTTTTTTTTAATTTAAATAACATTTTTGAAGCTTTATTTTTGAGAGACAGAGACAGAGACAGATACTGTGAGTGGGGGAGAAACAGAGAGAGAGAGAGAGAGAGAGAGAGAATCCAAAGCAGGTTCCAGGCTCTGAGCTGTCAGCACAGAGCCCGACGTGGGGGTTGAACCCACGAACCATGAGATCATGACCTGAGCCGAAGTCGGACACTTAACCAACTCAGGCACCCCCTGGATACTAACTCTATCAGATACATCATTTGCAAATATCTGTTCCCATTTTGTATGTTGCCTTTTGGTTTTGTTGATTGTTTCTTTTGCAGTGTAGAATCTTTATTTTGATAAAGTCCCAATACTTTATTTTTGCTTATGTTTTCCTTGCCTCAGGGGACATACCTAGAAAGAAGTTGCTATGGCTGATGTCAAAGAGGTTACTGCCTGTATTCTCCTCTAGGATCTTTATGATTTCAGGCCTCACATTTAGGTCTTTGATACATTTTGAGTTTATTTTTGTGTATGGTGTAACAAAGTGGTCTAGTTTCATTCTTTTGATGTTGCTGTCCTGTTTTTCCAGCACTATTTGCTGAAGAGACATACCTGTGTTTATTAACACAATAGGAAGGACCATTTTGTCAATGATCCTGACACTGTTCTAAGTGATGGAGACATGGAAATGATCAAAACAAACACAAATTAAAATTTATAGTCCAGTATAGTAGACAAAGAGACAAAGGGGAGCTTTTCAAAAGCACAGTGCATTCTATTTCTACCAATTATTTGCTTGAAATATACCAAATCTAATTTGATTTGAAAACATCTCCTATATTTCAAAACAAAAATAATTTAGTCTATTCACTCCTAACCATTCAGACTCAAAATTTTAGGACATAATGTTTTATGCTTCATATATCTTGCCCACCTTGCTCTGGTTTATTGGATGGATATATACAACACTTCTATTCCAAAGACATTATTGAGGTGACATTTAGTGGTTCTTCTTTTCAACAATCAATGTACTATACCCAAATTTATAAATATATTAAAATCTAATACTATGTTCACCTTGAGGCAGAGTTCAGTAGGTAAAACCCAAACTAAAAAATACTACGAAGTAAATTTGAAATAAATAGCTTTCCATAAATCATACACTACATACATGGTGGATCATTTTTCTTTTTATTTAATTCACCTATGTGTAACAGAACACTTTTTGGCAGTGGGAGCAATAGAAATAAATTAATAGAAGAATTGAATAATACAACATTTTATCTTTGACTATTATAAATACAGTCCATCTGTTCTTTTCTGGGTCAAATATACCCTTATTTTAAATGCAGGCAGGCAGAGGAAAATGAATTGTCTTTTCCCATCACCATTTTACTTCTGGGCTTTTTCTGTCCTGTTTCAAAAAAGCCTCAGATATGTGACTCCTGACTTCATTCTTTCTATAATAAATGCTAAATCTGGTTTAGTGTGATATTATGAATCTGGAGATACAACCACATTTTCTCAAGAACCCATTAAATTCAGCCAACAGCAAGTTATCATAAAATGGTTTAAAATAAAAATGTAGTCAGCCTCAAAATGCATAAGCATCTTGTGTGTATAGCAAGCCTTAAGTATAATATAAATATTGATAAGACAGTAATATAAACCAACCTGTTTTTAGTCAGGTAACCTTTAGTAAATACCCCACTTCCCAACTCCCACACCATCACTTCTGAATATCTGCACAGAGAATATTCTTACAGTATTATAAAATTTAACTAATTCAATTTGTATGGAAGTATTTAGTGATCTGTATCTTCCATACAATACGATTTACTTAAATCCAGTTTAAAAATCCAATGTATACTATGAAATGCAAAATATTAAAAACGAGTGTGTTTGAACATATAAAATAAAACAATGAATGAACAGACTTGTACTATATATAATTCGTGACAAATTATATTGTAAGTCTAGTAATATATATTAAAATTCCAATTTGAAATATATATAATTATCAATATGTCAACCACAGTTTTCTTAGAAGAAAATTCTAAATTTGGGAATATTGCAAAAATTACATTTAGCGGGTAACTTTTATTTTGTCAAAATACTTTAAATGTATTTTGAAAACATAAATCTCCATACATAAAAAGAAAATGAGAAGAATTCATGATGATATTTCATGAGACACACACACACACACACACACACACACACACACACACATACACACAACACACCTTCCATGTTTTAAGTAGCTTGTTCAACATGGGATACTCATTTTACAAGCTAATTTTATTTTTCATGATTAAAAAAATAATATTGTAGGGGCGCCTGGGTGGCGCAGTCGGTTGAGCGTCCGACTTCAGCCAGGTCACGATCTCACGGTCCGTGAGTTCGAGCCCCGCGTCGGGCTCTGGGCTGATGGCTCAGAGCCTGGAGCCTGTTTCTGATTCTGTGTCTCCCTCTCTCTCTGACCCTCCCCCGTTCATGTTCTGTCTCTCTCTGTCCCAAAAATAAATAAACGTTGAAAAAAAAAATAATATTGTAAAACAAAATTTTTGGAAAAATTAAACACAAAGAAAAAAATCACCCTGTATTCCACCAAAGTTAATATTTTCAAGCAACCATTTCATTTAAAATTTATGTATGTTCTGCTCTTCTCAATTAAAATTAAAACATAAGCCTTTTCTCAAGTTATTGCAAATACCTCATAAGCATAATTTAATGGTTGCTTAATGTCCATCAAGTGAAATATTTCTCAAAGTGTTGGCTATGGATAAACTGAACAGGATCTTCTGGAGCAGAATGTGGGATAGGAGCTCAATAATGGACATTTTACACAGGTTATTCAGATGATTCTTATATGTACAACTTTGAGAAGCAATACTTTACTAAATGTACTAAAATTTATTTAACTATTTTCTCATTTTTTAGAGCCAGGTTGTTTCTATTTTTTAATAATAAATTATAACACAGTTGAGATATTTCACATACCATAACATTCACTCATTTAAAATGTATTTTAGTATATTCACAGAGTTGTGCCATCACCACTACTTAATCTTGGAATAGTTTCATTACCCTTTAAAGGAATTCTATCCCCAAGGAGGCATTCCCCACCCTCACTTCTGGCAACTACATATCTATTTCCTGTCTCTATTGATTTGCTTTTTGGGATGTTGTATATAAATGGAATAAACAGCATATATGATCTTTTGTGACTTTATTCTTTCGTTTACCATAAAGTTTTCAAGATTTATCAGTGTTGTACTATGTATCAGTACTTTTTACTTTTTTTATTACCAAATATTCTATTCTATGGCCATACCTCCTTTTGTTTATCTCTTCATCAGCTGGTGGATATTTGGCTTGACTCCATTTTTCGGCTATTATCAGTAATGCATAAACATTTTTGTAAATGTGTTTGTGTGGGCATATATTTTCATTTCTATCAAGTATAAACCTAGGAATGGTAGTGTTGAATTATACAGTGTCTTTATGTTTAACCTATTGAGGAAATGCCCAATTGTTTCTCAAAGAGGTTGTACCAGTTTACATTTCTATCAGCAAAGTAGAAAAATTTCAATTTCTTCCCATCTTTCTAGCACTTGCTATGTCTATATTTTTTGGGTTAGCTACCCAAGGAGTATGAAGAAGTTTTACTTTGCATTTCCCAATTAACTAATTATGTAAGCAACTTTTCATGTACTTATTGGTCATTTATATGTCTTCTCTAGAGAAAATCTATTCAAATGTTTTGCCTATTTAAAAAATTGGGTTATTTGTCTTCACTTTTGAATTGTAAGAGTTCTTCATATAGTCTGGACACAAGTACCTTACCAGATATATGGTTTCTAAATATTTTTTGCCCATTCTGCAGGTAGTCTTTTAACTTTTTTGATGATTTCATTTGCAGCACTTAAGTTTTTAGTTCCGATGAAATCTAATTTATCTAGTTTTCTTCACTTGTCATTTGTGCTTTTGATGTCATGATCTATATAAAAAATGATGTCATCCACAAATAGAGCTAGCTTTTATCTGGATGTCCTTTATTTATTTTATCTAATTTCCCTACATACAACTTACAGTATAATTTTGAATAATAACAATAACACATAAGTTTGTCTTCTTCCAGAATTTAGGCAGAAAATATTCCTTTACCATTAAGTATGATGTTAGCTCTGAGATTTTCATAAATGTCATTTATCAGGTTAAGGAAATTCTCTTCTATTTCTAGTTTGTTGAGTGTTTTTTCTTTTTTTTTTTTTTAATCTTGAGACAATGCTGGAGTAGGTCAAGTGCTTTCTCAGTATCAACCGAATGATTATATAGCTTTCATCTTTAATTTTATAAACACAGTGCATTATATTACTTTTCATATGTTAAACATGCCTTGCATTCTTGGGATAAATCCTACTTGATTATTGTGTGTAAATATTTGTATATGTTCCTGAATTTGACTTGCAAGCATTTTGTTGTGGATTTTTGCATTTATATTCATATTGGATATTTGTCTCCAACTTTGGTTTTTTGTCTGGTTTTAGTATCAAGGTAATATTGGTTCATCTGATAGCTTGAAAAATATTCCCTTCTCTTTTATGTTTTCATAAGAATCTTTGAAGGATTGGGATTAAGTCTTCTTTAAAAGTTTATATAACTCACCAATAAAGCCATCAGGGCTTCCCACTGCGGTTTCCTCCATTTTTTTTCTATGTATGTACAAGACCTGTACATGTGTGGGAACTTCTAGATACCCAGAAATGGTATAGCTTTTCAAACCCCTCCATGAGAATCTTGTTTCCCATATCTTTCTTTTAAATTTTGATCAGGATCTTGTTAGCATCAACTCATATTGTAAACTCAGGTAACTATGGTGTTTTATAATTGCTGCTGATTATTTCCAATAAATGTCCTGGGCTAGGGTTATCCTCACTGAGGAGCTCCAAAGAAAGATTAGATAATAGCAACACACTGAGCATGGGGATTTTCCATAAAGCTCCAAGAGAAGTTAAATAGTGACAATCCTCTGGGGATAAGACTTTTTGAGGTGTTCTAATCCTAGACTGCTCCTGCTTATAGATGCCAGGTTGATGGGTTTTATAACTTCCATAATTGTGAGGCTGCTGGCTTTCCATGGAGATGGGAAATGGAAGATTGAAACAGGCCAAATCAAAAAGCCCCAATCACTGCTGCTCTTCATAAAGTTTGGCAGTTTTTACATATTAAAGGGTCCTTCGATTTTTTGATGCCTTTGTTTAAGAGTTAACATTTTAGAAAAATTGATTTTGACTACTTGTTTTGGCCAGTATTTTCATTGTTATGACTGAAGATAGTAATTACACAGATTATCATGCTGCTATTTCAGAAGTCCCTCCCAGTTTCAAGCTATGCTTTTAAAAGGAAATGTTAAATAAGGAATAGAAAGAAAATTAGGTTTTTATAAAAATTACAAAATGTCTTGCCATAAAGTTGATTCTAGTTTAGATTTTTATTGCTAATAATAAATAAAATAAAAACTGCTTACTATTATCTCATTAACAACCACAATAATAAACATTGATAGTTTGTATATGCACCATATAATTCCTACTTTTTTTGTCTTAACAATAGCCCCTTTATTTTTCAGAACTGCTTCTCACTCATTCTTATTCGTGGTTCTTCACATATATTTAAAAAAAGAAAAACAATGCAAAAGTCTATAGGCTGATTTGAATCAGTTTCTCCAACCCCCCTAAAAGTCTTATTCAGTGGTTTGGGTAAAAAAGCTAAAAAGAAGTATTTAAGAGGTGAGTTGGTTAACAATATAAATTTAGAATATTTATCATAGATTCACCTATTAGGGATGCGAGAGCAATACTTTCAATGAAAAGAATATGTGGTGAAGAGGTGTCCAAAGGAAGCCTGATAATATAGAAAAAAGGATTATGAATTAAGTGCATTCCTTTTTTCCAAGGCTACACCAATTATGGACAAAATCAAATGCCTGAACTCTGGTCAGAGAATTAAATGTTTCCAGAGAACCAGAATACTGCCCTCTTTCAGTAGAGAAATCTGTGCTACAGCAGGAATTTTTATGTCTCCAATGTTATCAACTGCTTTCAACCCCACTTATGTCTCTGATAGCCAAACACTGCTCTGACTGCCCTCATCAAGGACCATGGCGCTTACTGCCTGTGGTATCAGGAGTCGTCCTTCTACGGCTGACCTCTACTTAATTAAAATTTTGGTGGCCTGTTTTTTTAAATCATTTAAAAAATCTTTAAGTTTCCTTGAGAATTGAGCTTCATAAAACATTTTTAAGGGTGGTATTTTCCAGAGGCTGAACACAAACTTGCAGTGCTGTTCTCTCACTACACACTATGTAAACGGACCAACACAGTGTTTTGAAATTATGGCATGCTTTTTATTTCTCTCTTCCACGAACAATTAAACATTCTATTAGATATTAGTGATGCTCACCATTACTTCCTGTTCCCCTCTTTCCCGAGAGGATTGCACTTCAGGATCTCTTTTAGGTTAAGTGTGACTGTGTCACTTGTTTTGTCCAATAAAATGTAAGCAGTAGTACAATTTGTGTCTCTTATGGGTGGAAGCACTTAAGGATCAAGGCGCAATTCTCAACCTTGTCCTGTAGTGGCCACAAAGCTGTTATGGATGGTGAAAACTGAGTCTGAGTCTTTGTTCAAAAACAGTGACATAAAATAAGAAACAGACCTGTATTGTCTTCAGCCACTGAGATTTTTGAATTGCTTTTACTGTAGCAAAATCTAGCATAACCTGACTGGTTATAGAAACAGACCTTCATATTTTATATATGTATAAAATTGATTCAAATTCATAAAGATGAAAAGTATCCACAATACATGATATTGAGCACAGATTAATTAAACAATAACGATGTAAGCTGTCTTTGCCAGGGGAATATTTAGTGGTATACACTGGAGGTATTATAGTGCTGTACTTTGAAGCAATTCATTTTTATCACAGGCTCCAACAATTCTTACTGCAATATCTTGCCTACTCCATTAGCAGAGGGCTTCAGAATACTGGCTGCATCAGAGACAACATAGTTGTCAAAGATATTAAGACACAGACTGCATAATCTAGAGACAGACTAGAAACATGATGAACACAATTAGCATTTTGGAGAAATCAAAACTTCCATAAAGATATATAAAGGTACACTTTAAGAAGGTGACTTGGCAAGAATAATGCCTCAGTAACAAGTACCCTGCAACAAATTGCCTTTCAGTGAAGATAAGTAAGATAAGACAAATGCAGGCCACAAACTACTAACCATACAAACGAAAAGCAAAATCTAAATTATTCCAGATAAATCCCCTATCATTTGATTTGTTAAGGGTTTTCAAAAATTCTTTAGTGATAAATCTGATTAAAGATAGGTTAGTACTAAATATATATATTTGAAGTAGACACATCTTTTTGTTTTTATTGTTGTAAGAACACTTAACATGAGATCTACTCTCTTAATAAATTTTAAGTGCACAATATATTTCTGTTAACTATAGGCACATTGTTGTACAGCAGATCTCTAAAATTTATTCATCTTGCATAAGTGAAACTCTATACCCTTTGAACAGCAATTCTCCATTTCCTCCTACCCCCAACATTTGGCAACCACTATTCTATTTTCTGCTTGTAGGTGTTCCACTATTTTATAGGCCTCATATAAGTGAAATCATGCAGTATTCTCCTGTGACTGGCTTATTTAAGTTAGGATAATGTCCTCAAGTTTCATCCATGTTGTTGCATATGCAAGATATCCTTCTTTTTTAATACTGAATACTAGTACAATACAAGTATATGGCACATTTTCTTTATGCATTCATCCAAGAGTGGACATTTAGATTATTTCCACATCTTGGGTATTGTAAATAATGGTGCAATGAACACTGAGCACAAATATCTCATCAAGATCCTGATTTAAAATTTTTTTGGAGAGAAGTTAAGATGGCAGAGAAGTAGGGTGACTGGGATTTCCTTTGTTCCTCAAACACAGGTGTATTGAGGTCAGATCACTTGGAACACCCAGGGAATCAATCTGTGGAGTGACAGATCTCCACAGAAAGATCTCCACAGGTAGAGGGAGACAGCTTGGTGGGACAGAGGTGCGTGTATGTAAACTGGGGGAGATAAAATGGCATAGGCATGGAGGGGAGGGAACCACTTCTGAGGAGAGACAAAAGGGAGAGAAAGACAGAGAGAGAGGCTGTGGAATTGTGGTATGGTATTGTGTTAGTACAAGAGGAAAACCTCTCTGGACCATGGACTGGGGAATGAGAAATACATAGAGTGCCAGTTTCTATTCTGCAAACAGCTTCAGGAGCTGAAGAATGGAGTTTTCAAAAGTGCACAACTTTCTCTGGACCAGAGCCTGGCCCTATGCGCACACCTGCAGGGGAGGGGAGCCAACCCCAGAGTGAGGTATTGATTTCAGGGGTGCATTGGGAGAAAGCAGTCCCCTTCCTCAAGTACTGTGGGAAGAGGGTTTATTGCCTTCCCAAGGACAAAAGACACTGAAGGCGCCAGCCAAAGGCCCTTTATTGGTAGGGCTGAGTAGCGCTACCCCAGAACAGAATCTGCAGGGTGCAGAGCCCCCTAATATATTTGGTTTTGAATCCCAGCTAAGTGCCTAGAAGGCGTGGGAGACTATGGAGCAGGGCAAGCCGACTGCCCGCGCTATTCTGTGAGGACAGCTTGAATAGCAGGGTTTGAGACACCTGGTCTGAGGAGGAGATTGTGGTGTTGCCATTTTTCTCCCCATTACCAGCAGGGTGGGCTTCAGGGAACCAGACAGCAGCCCCCAGTGGAGGTGGGATCTGTTTGCACCAAACCCATCCTTCTGTGCCTGGCAACTGCTGTCTGGAGGGAGACTGATACTGACCTAACCACATGCCTCTGCTCCAGACCAGCACAGTCATTGGTCCCAGGCACCAACAGACAACTGTCCTGCGATTTGGTATGTTAGTCTATTTCTCTCTCTTTTTTTCTCTCTCTTCTCTTCTCTTCTCTTCTCTTCTCTTCTCTTCTTTCTTTCTACCCTCTTCTTTTTTCCTTTGGAATCAGGCTCATAGTTTCTGATTTGATTCTTCGTCAATTCTTACTATATATATTTTCTTTCTCTGTTTTCTTTTACTCTATTCTCTTTACACCTCTTCTATATCTCCCTCTTCTTTATTTTCCCTTCTCTCTCTCTGGATTAAACCTTATAGTTTCTTTGGTTCTCTGCTTGGTCTTTTTTTCCTGCCCCTTTCATTTTTCTCTTTGTGTGGGATCAGGTTCTCCCTCCTTTCCTTTTTCCAGGGTTCAACAAACAAATCAAAGTACACCTGGTGGAAGGAAACAATCCATCGCTATGAGCAAAGAGGAGATTTGCAGAGGACTGACCAGTGGGATAGAGCAGCCAAATATGCAACAACAAAGTGCATGCAACACACTTCAAAAACACTTCCTGAAGTGCTAGGCCCTGGACAGTATATGACCTCTTTTTAATATAGTAGTACTCACAGGTGCAGGACACATAACAAGCTATTAAACCACATAAAAGGCAGAAACCTAGCCAAAACGATGAAATAGAAGAATTCTCCTCAAAAGATGCTCCAAGAAGAAATGACAGCCAGAGAATTTCTCAAAACAGATATAAACAATATATCTGATCAAGAATTTAGAATAACAGTCATAAAACTAACAGCTGGGCTTGAAAAAAAGCATAGAAGACAGCAGAGAATAATCTTGCTGCAGAGATCAAAGACCTAAGAAATAGTCTCAATGGATTAAGAAATGGTATAAATGAGATGCAAAATAAACTAGATATAGTGACAGTGAGGATGGAAGAAGCAGAGTATAGGTGAAATAGAAGATAAACTTATGGAAAATGATGAAGCTGAAAAAAAGAGGGAAAGGAAATTACTAGACCATAAGGGGAGAATTAGAGACCTAAGTGATTACATGAAATAAAACAATATCACATCATAGGAGTTCCAAAAGAATAAGAAGAGAAAGAGAATGGGACAGAGATTTTTTTGCACAAATGAAAGCTGAAAACTTCCCTAATCTGGGGCAAGAAACAGGCATCTAAGTCTAAGAGGCATGGAGAACTCCCTTCAAAGTCAACAAAAACAGGTCAACACCATGACATATCAAAGTGAAACTGGCAAAATATAAAGAGAAAGAGACAATTCTGAAAGAGCTAGAGACAAATGGGCCCTAACCTACAGAGGTAGACACATAAAGGTAGTAGCAGAGCTATCTACTGAAACTTGGCAGGCAAGAAAGGAGTGGCAGGAAATATTCAATGTGCTGAACAGGAAAAACATGCAGCCGAGAATCCTTTATCCAGCAAGGTTGTCATTCAGAATAGAAGGAGAGATAAAGTCTTTCCCAAACAAAAACTGAAGGAATTCATGACCACTAAACCAATCCTGCAGGAAATCCTAAGAGCGACTCTGTGAGTGGAAAGCAGCAAAAACTACCAAGCACCAGAGACATCACCACAAGCATGAAACCTACAGATAACACAGTCACACTAAATCCATATCTTTCAATAATCACTCTGAATGTAAATGGACTAAATGCCCCAATCAAAAGACACAGGGTATCAGAATGGATAAAAAAAACAAGATCCATCTATATGCTGTCTCATTTTAGACCTGAGAAGACCTGCAGATTGAAAGTAAGGGGATGGAGAACCATTTATCATGCTATTGGACATCAAAAAAAAGTCAGAGTAGCCATACTTATATCAGACAAACTACATTTTAAAAGAAAGATGGTAACAATAGATGACGAAAGGCATTATACCATAATTAAGGGGTCTATCCATCAAGAAGAGCTCACAATTGTAAATATATATGCCTCCAATGTGGAACAACCCAAATATATAAATCAATTAATCACAAACATAAATAAATGTATAGATAATAATATCATTATTGTAGGGGACTTTAATACTCCACTAACAACAATGGGCAGATCATCTAGGCAGAAAATCAATAAGGAAAAAATGGCTCTGAATGACACATTGAACTAGATGGACTTAACAGATATATTCAGAACTTTCCACCCTAAAGCAGCAGAATACACATTCTTCTTGAGTAAATATGGAACCTTCTCCAAAACAGATCATATACTGGGTCACAAAACAGCTCTCAACAAATGTAAAAGGACTGAGATAATACCATGCATATTTTCATATCATAACACTTTGAAACTTGAAATCAACCACAAGAAAAAAAATTTGGAAAGCCCTCAAATACATGGAGGTTAAAGAACATCCTAAGAATGAATGGGTCAACCAGGAAATTAAAGAAGAAATTAAAAAATATATGGAATTAATTGAAAATGAAAACACGACAGTTCAAACCCTTTGGGATGCAGCAAAGGCAGTCCTAAGAGGAAAATACATTGCAATTGAGGCCTATCTCAAGGAGCAAGAAAGGTCCCAAATACAGAACCTAACCTCACACCTAAAGGAACTAGAAAGATAGAGCAAAGAAAGCCCAAAGCCAGCAGAAGAAGAGAAATAATAAAGATTAGAGCATAAACAAACAATATAGAATAAAAAACCCAGTAGAACAGATTAATGAATGTAAGAGCTAGTTTTTGAAAGAATAAACAAAACTGATAACCCTCTAGCCAGACTGTCAAAAAGAAAAGAGAGAGAAACCAAATAGATAAAATGACGAATGTAAGAGGAGAGACCACAACCAACACCACAAAAATACAAACAATTATTAGAGAATACTATGAAAAATTACATGCCAACAAACTGGAGAATCTAGAACAAATGGACAAATTTCCTGACAGTCACACACTACCAAACTCAAATAGGAAGAAATAGAAAATTTGAATACACACATAACCAGAGAAGAAATTGAATCAGTTATCAAAAATCTCCCAACAAATACGAGTCCTGGGCCAGATGGCTTCCCTGGGGAATTCTACTAGACATGTAAAGCAGAGTTAATACCCATTATTCTCAAGCTGTTCCAAAAAACAGAAACAGAAGGAAAGCTTCCAGTCTCATTCCATGAAGCCAACATTACCTTGATTCCAAAACCAGACAAAGATCCCATTAAAAAGGAGAATTACAGGCCAATATCCCTAATGAACACGGATGCAAAAATTCTCAACAAGATATTAGCATATCAAATTCAACAGTACATTAAAAGAATTATTCAGCATGATCAAGTGGGATTTATTCCTGGGCTGCAGGGCTGGTTCAATATTTGCAATTCAAACAATGTGATTTATCACATTAGTAAAAGAAAGGATAAGAACCATATGGTCTTCTCAATAGATGCAGAAAAACACTTTGACAAAAGGCAGCCTCCATTCTTGATAAAAACCCTCAAAAAAGTAGGGATAGATGGAACATACCTCAACATCAGAAAAGCCATAAATAAAAGATCCACAGTATCATCTTCTGTGAGCTGAGAGACTTTCCCCTATGGTCAGGAACAAGACAATGATGTCCATTCTCACCATTACTACTTAACATAGTACTGGAAATCTTAGCTTCAGGGATCAGACAACAAAAAGAAATAAAGGGCATCCAAATCGGCAAGGAAGAAGTCAAATTTACACTATTTGCAGATGACGTGATAATCTATATAGAAAATGAGAAAGACTCCACCAAGAAATTGCTATAACTAATACATGAATTCAGCAAAGTCATAGGATATAAAATCAAGGTGTAGAAATCTGTTGCATTTCTATACACTAATAATGAAGCAGCAGAAAAAGAAAGCAAGGACTTGATCTCATTGGCAATTGCACCAAAAACAAGATACGTAGGAATAAACCTAAGAGGTAAAAGATCTATACTCTGAAAACTATGGAACACTTATGAAATAGAACACAAAGAAATGGATTAGAATTCCATGTTCATGGATTGGGATAACAAACATTGTTAAAATGTCTTTACCATGCAAAGCAATCTACACATTTAATTCAATCTCTATCAAATTGTCAGCAGCATTTTTTGCAGACCTAGAAGAAACAATCCTAAAATATTTATGGAACCACAAAAGACCTCAAATAGCCAAAGCAATCCTGAAAAAGAAAAAACTGGAGGCATCACAATTTAGATGCAGTCCTACCTAGCATCTGACACCACCATTAAGTTTCCTTTTTTGTAACTTTCCTTGTTTATTTCAATCCTGTGAAATAAGTCATGTGAGGGAGTATGTGATGCTGTTTCACCTTTTTTTTCCTATAATATTTAAAGGTCCTTAAATGGACATTTTGTTTCTTATTAAAAATGAGTTTTTGGTCTTTACAGAGTATAGCCTGTTTTGAATATTTAAAAAAATTAAACAGGGATTTTGTAGGAAATTCCCATGGAAATTACATGGGCACACCATTCCAATACATTAACCAAAGTGAATTTATTATAGATAGAACTACTAATCCCTCTTATATATAATTCATTTTGTACTGAATTATTATCTGTAGTGAGCAATATTTAAGTGGGGCTATAATTAATAAAGGGTAAAAATGAGTCATTGAATTATTAGAAATATTATATATTTTGATTGGATTTTCTAACAGTAAGTTTTGAGACTTCTTAATATGTGTGAACTAGCAAGGAGTCCTGGTAATTGACTAGATTTAAAAAAAATTTATAAATCTAAGAATAAAATGTTATTACAAAACAGTTAATAAGCATGTCATATCATATGTTCAATTTGAAAGCACATTACTTTTTAGTATCATCACTCTTAATCAAAGACTTATTTTGTGAAATATGTGGAAATAAGTTCAGGATGCCTCCTTGATTTGTCTTTAGTGATTTCCTGGTACCAGATGTTAAACATTTCTTCTTATATTTTTCCAGGCTGTTTACATTTTTTACTACCCAGGTATTTTAAATATGCTTATGCTGCACAAAGAGTCATGATTTTGTTCTCTCACAGTGTCAGCCTAGTTTTGAAGTTATTGTTGAGTGATTTAGAGCCTGCTGAAATGCAGTGCTTGGCAGATTTTTCTCAACATCATTCTTGAAAGGTAGTTACTTAAAGAAGTATACTGGATTGTCTAATTCAAGAAATTAATGCGAATTACCTTTCCTTATGATTTTAAACAGGTTATTCTATAATTAAGTCTCCAAAGATCATTTAATGAACAGCCTTCTTCAAACAATTCACTCATAACCCACAATCCAATTACAATTAAAACTGTATATCCTTAAAAAGTGTAAATAAATTATTCTATGAAAATACTATATTTCTCTTTTATGAACTGTGTTCCACAGAACATTTAATTAAAGTGCCCAGGTATAAATTAGTAGTGAATTGAAGCATGTTTGAATGATTTAGATTTGCTACTGGATTTAAGAACAATTTTATAATATTTCATTTTATCTGCCAAGAATAACAGTAATAGCCTTCAACTCCCAAACTTATTTGAACATACGGTTAAAACCTTAATTTAATAGTTCTAAGGATCTATTTCACATGCTCCTTTAAAAATGCTGTAAGATATGGGAAGTGAGCGTTTTGATGTTAAGAACTTCCTAATTAAATGTTGAGATTAGATTGGAAATTGGGTTTGCATTAGCCACGATTCTCCTTTTATCCTACCACTCGTAACATATTTTTTTTTTCATACCTATGGTTTGTTTCTTAAGCTTTCACTTCTCTTTCTGATTTTGTTTACTTGGCTGATCTGGAATCTATCTTTTCCACATATCTTATTCCTTTCTTTTGTATTGTCAACTTTATTTTAAAGTAAAAACATGCTCAGATATACCTTGTACTAAAATCTCTTTATCAAGTTTCTTATTCTCTTTCCAACCTCCCCAATTTAACAGCTTGAAAGTATAGTCTATACACAGTTTATTTTCTTTATCTCCAATTTACTAATTCATTTCATTGCCCAAACTATCACAAGTTAATGAAAAAAAAAACTTTATACACAATCATCTAATGGAACAATTAAAGACTTCTTCATTTTATACTCTATTAATCCTTTTTAAGTCATCTCAACTCCTTGATCATTCTTTCTTGGGACCTTGCACCTTTGGCTTCAACTTCACCATTCTCTACCTTTCCTAAAATACTGTTGTTCTGCTTGACTGACTCTTCTTCAATTTGCACCCTAAAATGAGAGACAATAAAAGCATCCCTGAGTTTCTTTTTGTTTTAGGTTTTTTTTTTGTTGTTGTTTACTTCTTTTTGAGAGATAGAGCATGAGTAGGGTAGGGCAGAGAGAGAGAGAGGGAAACACAGAATCCAAAGTGGGCTCCAGGCTCTGAACTGTCAGCACAGAGCCCGATGCAGGACTCAAACCCACGAACCATGAGATCATGACCTACCTGAGCTGAAGTTGGACACTCAACCGACTGAGCCACCCAGGGGCTCACTTCCCTGAGTTTCTTTATCCATTTTTATACTCCATGGGCCATTTGTTCCATTGTTAAGTCCTCCACATCTTCTTCATAGGGTTGATGTAAACAATTAGATGTGTGTGTGTGTGTGTGTGTGTGTGTACCTACATACATACACATATATGTTATGTTTGGCCCTAAAATATTTCTTGAATTAGTGAATGAATTTTGGTTTGAATAAACTAAAACTACATATTTCCAGTACACATCTTTCTGATAATCAGACCTGTATTTTAAACTGCCTCCTTGATATTTTCCGTGTGTCTGTCCCTAAAACATTTTTTAAGTCCAAAGCTTATCTAATTATCACATGCCCTCCACATACACATCATTCAAAGACTGCCTTTTTAGTACCTGCTAACTATATAAATGGAATAATTGGCCAAAATAAAGGTATCTTACACAGATCAGAAAACTGAAAGTCATATTCTTGCTTTTTTTGCCTCTGGCCCCATATTCAGTGAGTCACCAAGTAACATGAAACATTAGTTTTAAAAAAATCTCTTAAATCTATTCTCCTTGCTCTCAAATTTCTCTTCTTTTCCAGAATTTTAATCATATAATCTCATCTATAGGCTATTTCAAGTGCCTATCCTTTGGCTCCCTGTCTTCAGCTCTTCCAGCTCACTCACCTTTGGTACCACACACACACACACACACACACACACACACACACAGTGCCTAGGACCACTTGCTGAAAACTCTGTGGTAGCTCTCTCTCCATGATATTCTAAGCCCAAAAGGCTTTTAATGATTTGGTTCCAAATTACTTTTCATGCCTCTTGCCTGCCATCTCCACAGATGAACATTATGCTCCACAGAAACCCGGATTTTTGAGTGTGTGTGTGATTTACATATCGCTATACTGTAACATATTTAGTGCCCTCTGCTAATCTAAATCTAGATTAACCTCTGAAATCTAGAAGAATCAAACTGCAAACAGCAGAGGTTATCTAAACAGAATGGGTCAAAAAATCAATTGACAATATTTGTGTAATATCTTTCTAAACTGTTTTTTATGTTTCTTTCACCTATCTACCTATATTCTCTTGTTATGCCATAGTTTATAGTCTATCTTGGACAGGAAGTATGTGTCCCCCAACTCTGTTCTTTCTCAAAATCGTTTTGGGTACTTCAGTTTCTTTGCCTTTTAATATAAATTTTACAGTCAGCTTGCCAATATCTACAACAAGTTCCTACTGGAATGGTGATTGTGATTTTTGTTGTACTGGTGGATCAGTTTGGAGAGAATTTATACCTTTTCAGTATTATATCTTCCAATTCGTGCATGAGATGTAACTCTCCATTGATTTAGGTCCTCATTTATTATTTTTTGCAGCGTTTTTCTTCAGTTTTCAGCATACAAAATTTGTACATATTTTATTATATTTAAACCTAAATATTCAATTTTGTTGCTATTATAAATGATACTGTTTCTAAATTTTGAATTTAAACTGATTATTGTGAATATACAGAAATCAAACTGATTTTTGTGTTCTTGTATCCCTGAGATCTTGCTCAATTCACCTATTCATTATTTAGAGATTTCTGAAGATTCTTTGTGATTTTTCTATGTAGACAATCATGTTTTCTATGAATAAATATATTTTTATTTTTTCCCAGTTTGAATTTTTTTAAACATTTCTTTTCCTTATCAAATTGGCTGGAAATACTAGCATGATGTTACAGAGAGGTGATTAAGCATGAAAATTCTTGCCTTGTATACATCTTGGAGTGGTGGCTTTCAGTTTTTCACTATTAACTATGATGTTAAATTACAGGATTTTGTAGGTATTCTTTATCAAGTTGGGAGTTCCTTTCTATTTCTATTTGCCAAGAGTTTTTAATCATGAATGGGATGAGTATTGGATTTTATCTAATGCTTTTTCTACATCTATCAATACTGTCTACCCTTTCCCGTGGAATTTTGACATATTAATCACACTTGTTTGATATTCCCTATCTGAGAGTTACAACATCTGTGTGGTATCTGAGCCTGGTTCTTTTGGTTGCTTTGTCTTTACAAAGTGTGTTGGCTTTCTCCCTCTACCCCTCATTCTCCTTCATCCTCTTCTTTGTATTACTAGAATTTATGAATAAACTTGTTCTCTTGTGTATTTATCTCTGGAAATGAGTACATCTCTTCTCTCAGTAGGTCTCCGGTGTGGAAATTTGAGTCAATCTACTAAGGTTTTGGTCACAATAATTATCCTCAGTGCATGGCAGATTTTCAATTCAGTGAGAGGTAACTTCTTTATTTTTTTTTCCTGTGTAATGACACTTTTCACATTTCTATATCCGAAGTGGATCCTAAAATTCTACTTACATTTTTATGTTTTTTTTTAAATATTGTTTTTATATTTAACTTTTTAAGTATCCACAAGAAATTGTTTAAGTCTTTTTCTCATTGTTTGGGAAAATTAGTTTCATCTTAATTAATTCACAGGTTTAATATTTGTTTTAGCTGACTCTCTTGGTATTTTATTTCTTCAGATGTTTTGTGATTTTGGCATACTACCATTTTAAGAAGGAGGTTTTGTTTTGATTTGATTTAATTTGGGGTTTATTTTGTTGTTTTTAAGCATTAGATCTTTATATACTCTTAATGCCTAATCAGCTCATATACATGCAAACAAACACACACACACACACACACACACACACACACACACACACGTGCACATACACACTGATAATTCATGCTTTCAAAGTTGTTCATGATATTTCTTGTTGGATAGATATGTTTTTTAAAAATTTAAGATGATGATCATTCTGTGGCCTTTTAGTTTTAGTTTTCTTGCTAAACAAGTTTTTCTAATCTTAGTTATAGACATACCTATATAAAACTCTTACTGATAATTTCATAACTAAGAAAAGGCCTTAAAGATATATTTTTCCCTTATGGTGTAATAGATGGATTAATTAGGTCCCCTCAATAATAACAATAAAAGTTGTTATTGAATCACTCAAGTAATTTCATCTGAAATAAATATATATCATACTGTACCACATATAAATTAGTATTTTTCAGATGTTTAATTCTGCTGCATTGATTTTATTTTCTACACTGATACCATATTTATTTAAATATTGCAGCTTTATATATTATTATATTTTGAATAAATTTCTTTCATAACCATGCTGCTATATTTCTTGGGTATTATTATATATTTTAATTTCATGAAGATCTTTAGAATTAGCTTTATCAACTTCTACAGAATCCACATCATATTCTCCTTTGGAATATATTAAATTTATAGATTAATTTGACAATTTTATCCACCTACATAAATATATACACTTTCATACACATATATAATTTTAAATACTCTGTTTTATATTTTTAATTTATTCAATATTTTAATTAATATAAAACTTTAAAATTATGTGGATATCTATTTGTTAATTAACATAAACCTATCGTTTATATATAATCTATTAGAGATAATGATATAGTATACTTAACAATATACTTAAAATTAATAGTATACTTAAAGCCTTATTTCTATTTATCCTTAAACTCTGATACTGTTATGTATTAAAAGTTTGCTTTATAACACTGAGTAAATTCATAAAATAACCTAGAATGTCTGAGTTTACATTTTGAATATTAAAAATATGAATATTATAAAAATATCTAATTATATAAATTCTGTATATTCCAAAACTATATCTTACTTTTCTTTATTATGACTGTAAAAACTTTATACAATTTATAATTATAATTCAAATTGCAAAGTGACACTTAAACCTTTATAAATATATACAAGTTAGGACTCCTTATACTGGAAATAACAGAACATACAACCCTGACTATTAGAAAAATACAGGGAATTTTGTGACTGATGTTTCTTTAGTGTCTGGAATTACGCTTGCCTTTACATCAAGTTGGATCTAATGTTCAATAAAGCAAGTATGGGTCAGATTTCTTCCCTTCCCTCTTTCCTTTCATCCTTTTCTCCTTCCTTCTTTCCCTTTTTATTTTTATTCACTTTTTAAAAATTGATATTTAACTTATTTGTGGTGATGCACACAAATATTAAGTATATAACTTGACTAAGTTTTACATATGTATATAGTGGTATAACAACCTAAATCATGATGTGGAACATTTTGGCAACTTCAGAAGTTTCCCTTATATCACTTCCCAGTCAATATTTCCCTAAAGAATAATACTTTAGAAGATTCTAATACTTTAGAATAATCTTTAGAAGATTAGTTTTCCCTGTCTTTAAACTTCACGTAAATGGAATAATATAGCTTGCTTTCTTTGGTGTCTTGATTTGTTGATTTTATTGCATTCTAGAAGGTCACTTAAAAATGATACCTTAATTTCATGAAAAAATGACACATTCCTAGTCCTTACTTTTTTTTTTTCTTAATCTTTACAAGGTGGGTCATTGTTAATCATGCTTCCTTCATTTCTTCATGGCATCAACCTTAAGCTCTTTCTATAGTACATTGTTTCTTCTCTGCTGGCTCGGTTGCCTTGTTTTCCTCTTTCTTGCAGATTAAAAAATCTTCCACAGCATAATCTCATCTGCATTCTAACATTAACCCTAATAGGTCTCAAACTCTTCAAATATAGATAGTTTCAAGGAGTTTCACTCTCCTCCTCCATGTTCATTCCCACGTGACACACAAAATAGCATCACTATGAAACTCATTCTAAGTCTTCTATATTTAGTTTTGATTCCTCACTCATAGCTGCCAGTCAAACTTTCTCAATGTCCACATTATCATTGGTATATTCTGATCATTTCTCAAAAGGGAAACATTAGAATTATTACCCTCTGTTTCAAACCATCTTTTACTGATTTCATCTTGCCTTTGCAGATAATGCCATAAGACTTCCCCTAACATTAAAGGATTAGATCCTTGAGACTTTACCCTGTTCCTATTCTCACACAGTTGCCAAATCCTACAAATTCTTCGTTCTAATGTATTTCACACATTTTTTCTCTTTTCATTCCTACAGCCATCACCCTAATTTACTCCTTTGTGACATTATACCTGGACCACTTGTAGTCACCTCCGAACTGATTCTGTTTCTGTTCCTTCCATTCTATTGCATTATCCTCAGGCACATGCTAATTATTATATATGAGTGTGCCTATACTGTTACTCACAAGTTCTCAAAGTATTGAAACAGAGAATTATGCTTCATCTATAGACACAGAAAATCTACTTCATATCATTTGTTCACTTATTTATATTTTTTTATAGTTCTACTATCTTTCATCACAACAATGTCAACTTCAGAGGTGGAGCTTTTTGTCTATTTTGTTCATTTTTAAATTCCCATCCCTAAAAGAGTTTGCCCAACACATGGTAAGCACTCATTAGCTATTGGTGAAAGAATGAATGGCTTGTTTGGTAGTCAAATGGGAATACTTATTCCTCTAAACATAATGAATGCTTTCATTTCAGATCATTGCTCAAACTAGATACCCTTAGCATAGTGACCTTTCTCTCTATCTACCTTCATAACATAAAGATGCATAATTAAAGATAAATCTCAATGTAGCAATTCTTTGAAGCTCTTCTTAATTACCTCAACTCCATGTTAGTTCATTCTCCTTTAAATTCTCATAGCACTTTGCATCTTTTTTATAAGACCTATAGTACTAGGTCTTTAAGACTCACTTGAAAAATTACTTGTCTTACTCTCCCAAAGACAGCATATTCTTTTGAGGCTAGAAGCTGTGTTTCAGATATCTTTGGAAACTTCACATTTAATAGAATAAGATGTTAATCACAAATGCTCAATGCATATTTATTTAATTGAACTGGGTATTATTTTCTGTTCAACAAAAATTTAGCAGAATAAATAAGTATTTACCATGCATGAAAATTTCAAAGGATATTGTGCTTATTTTTCTTCCAATAGATTAATTTGTTTGTGTCTGCTAATAAACAATTTAGCTACTATCCTTGGGAATTAAGGAAATACTAATTTTATGAACAGTTACCAGTGTAAACAACCTTTGTGACTTCATGTTTAACACCGTATTCATTATTTTTAGATAGAACTCATTAAGGAAAGATTGTCCTATTCAGTAAGAAAAAAAAGTAATTCATGCTCTGGAAATATAAATGAAGTAAGGTTCATACTGCTAGCAAGTCTGAATTTTAGTTTGGGTACTTAGCATGTTAATTTATACAAATGTATTCCAAATTAATGTGTGACATATCCTGTAGGTTTTGAGAAATTTATGGGGATGTGTTCTTTGTTAGATTTATAAAGTGAATATGTAAATGTATAAATATATGACAAGCATGAAGAAATCAGTTGCGGCACAATGGCACCCACATAAAATGAGGGCAGCATCCATGGATTCTAGAAAAATGCTGAAAAGCTAGTCTCAAGACAAATGTTAAACTGGTCTGGAAACTACAGCACAGGTCTGTTTGAGAAGTAAAGGCTTTAAAATAAAACAGATCTATGTTCACATACATGACCTATGGATAAGTACTGCTTACCTCCTGGGATGACTTAGGAATTCATTAATACAGTGTTTATCCAAAGTTATCCACTTGATTAATAGTATTTTATTCAATTTGAGGTGTGAATGGGGCTTTTCTGAGGAATAAATGGGATGGTGCAGTGGTTGTCAATATTTTAAGGTACAAGGGCTTCATATCAAAAGCAGTAATGGGTCCCCGATCCTTATGTGAATCTGCTTTTATGCTTTATTTAAACTAAAATAAAATGATGAAAGGCTACTATGATTTTTAAAAATTCTTAAAAGGGATTTCCTTTTATTTAATCTTTATAGTACTTACTTACATGACTTTGAAAAAGAAATATATATTGTTTTTAAGTGTTATTTTTTCCTGATAGTGGGTATTTTCCCTAAAAATTGGATCATCCTAACACATCAAACAATTCAATAATGCTAACGTTGTCTCTTCAGAAGAAGCTACATTTATAAAGATTGTTCCTATGAGTCCTCCCATTCATGGGTTAAAACCTTTTCTTTCCAGAGAGATCTAAGGACACATAATCATTTATGTCTTGGGTAGCCAAAAGTAAGTGAATTATCATAGCTGTTTTTGACAATGTTGGTAATATTAATGCTCCAAAATTTCACTTTGCACGCACACAATTAAAACAACAGTGTAATTTCTTATTAAAGGGAAACATTTATGTTTCAGAAGCAATAGACCTCTAGTGTGGTATCTCAAATATGTTTAGTGCCACTGATAATTTAAGAGTTTGGTTTTTTATTTCCACATGTCGTTCTTTAAGCCAGCTGCAGATGAATTTGGCTGGATGCCCATAAGTGAGAGAAAAAAGAAAATCACAGTTTAAAATATTTCCTTTATAATGACATTTTGTCGGCTGATTAATCTTTTCTGTTACACAGCTAAATAACACCATATGTTAGCCGTGAGTTTACTGCTATAAGATACAAGAGAGATCTACCTCATGATAAATGATTTGGATATTTTCTAGCTGAAAGTGAAAGAGGGGAAAAATGCTGTAGGAATCTTGTTTCCAAAAATCATTTAGGTAGTTTGATTATATGATATATATCATAGAAATGAGTGTGTCTTCAGAGATCAGAGCAACACTTTATAAGTTAGCCCTTCTAAGTTAAACTCATATGGAAAAACGCAACTTTCTTTTAAATCTATGTGGATTATGTTTTGGCAGAGTGAGACATTCTTTCTAACACTAGCTACTTGATATTTAATTAAATGCTTATGGTGTTTAAACAACAAAAATTCAAAATACATTTCTGTTTGATTGTGTGTTAAAGCCAAATGAGGCTTGAGAATGAATTCCACTATTTTATTCTCCATATACTTTGTATGTAAAATACCAACAGTAACAACATTAGAGTAAATGGAAAAAAAAAATGATAGTAGGTTAGAAATTATCTTTCAAGGGACACCTGGGTGGCTCAGTTGGTTAGGATCTGACTCTTGATTTCAGCTCAGGTCATGATCTCATTGTTTGTGAGATTGAGCCCCACGCTGGGCTCTGCACTGAGAGTGGGGAACTTGTATGGTATTCTCTGTCCTTTCTCTGCCCTTCCCCACCCTCTCTCTCTCTCTCAAAAATACAAAAATAAATATTAAAAAAGAAATTATCTTTCTAGTATTTTTTATTTGTTTTATTCAAATCAAAGTTATGTATTGAGCCGTCTACTGTGTGCCAACTATCTTATAGGCTCTCAGGATACAAGAGTGGTTAAAAACAGATAAGAGATTGTTCTCATAGAAGTTATATTCTTATTAGGGAAAGTATACTATAAAAGAATGAATAAGTTAATTGTTCTATCAATATGATAGCATGATATGATGATATTACCTAATAATTACTAATGACCTCATTATATATTAGTGCCACAAAAATCTTAAATAATGGAATTGAAATATAAATACACTAAAATTAAAATAAAATTAAAATTAAAATTAAATTAAAAATTAAAATAAAAAATAAATTAAAAATTATATAAAAATAAAAATTAAGGGGGCGCCTGGGTGGCGCAGTCGGTTAAGCGTCTGACTTCAGCCAGGTCGCGATCTCGCGGTCCGGGAGTTCGAGCCCTGCGTCGGGCTCTGGGCTGATGGCTCAGAGCCTGGAGCCTGTTTCCAATTCTGTGTCTCCCTCTCTCTCTGCCCCTCCCCCGTTCATGCTCTGTCTCTCTCTGTCCCAAAAATAAATAAAAACGTTGAAAAAAAATTTTTTTAAATAAATAAATAAATAAATAAAAATTAAGGATAAGTAAATGAAACAAAACAATTAATAATAGTAAATAAAATAATAGCCCAGGAAATTTCTTCTTCTATTCCATCCAATAGACATATGAGACACTTCTCCTTTCTCAGATTCTTAGTTTAAGCAACATGCCATCCAAGCGTAGGTGTATTGTGTACATAGATTTCATATCATCTGTAAAGGGAAAAGCTACATCAACATTAATTCATTCATGTGTTTATTCACTATTTCACTTATAAATTCAGGGAGCATGTACTTAGTGAGGTCAATACAGGCTTACCCCAGAGATATAATGAGTTCGGTTCCAGGCCACTGCAATAAAGCAAATATTGCAATAAAGCAAGTCAAAGGAATCATTGGATCTCCCAGTGCATAATAAAGTTATATTTATACTGTAGTCTGTTGAGTGGGCAATATTACTATGTCTAGAAAAATGTACATACCTTAATTAAAATATACTTTATTGCTAAGAAATGCTAAGCATCATTTGAGCTTTCAGTAAGTTGTAATATTTTGCTGGTGGAGAGTCTTACTTTGATGTTGTTGGCGGCTGACTGATCAGGGTGGTGGTGTTGCTGAAGGTTGGGTGGCTGAACATTATTTCAGTTATAAGGCTTCTTATAGATAAGGTCTAGACATTTTATAATATTCAGCCTAAAAAATAAACACTAAAAGATCTGAATTTTTTTCTTAGTTATCACTTCCTTTTTTCCTTCAATTCATCATGCATCATTAAGCTAATAGGCCAATATAAGCATTGAATATGGCCTACGTTGTCAGTAAGGCTAAAAGTTAAAAGCTTAAAGGTTGTAATTTCCTGAATTGTTTACCTGATAAAGGAATAATGAGGCATAATATTGCTGTGTTAAGTATAGCAGGAGGTTAAAACACACAACATTTCAACTCAGACTATTTTTCCAATTCAATTAAGCAATCAACATGTGTTATTTAAATATTTCTCAAAAAAGTAAATTTTTCTCTAGCTCTGAAATTTAGGATGTCTTTAGACTGTACTCTATACTAGAATATTGAACTCCTTCTAGATTAGAGATGTTCTGTTATTTTTTTTTATTTTTTTTATTTTTTTCAAACGTTTATTTATTTTTGGGACAGAGAGAGACAGAGCATGAACAGGGGAGGGGCAGAGAGAGAGGGAGACACAGAATCAGAAACAGGCTCCAGGCTCTGAGCCATCAGCCCAGAGCCTGACGCGGGGCTCGAACTCCCGGACTGCGAGATCGTGACCTGGCTGAAGTCGGACGCTTAACCGACGGCGCCACCCAGGCGCCCCGATGTTCTGTTATTTTTAAAACACTTTTTTTTTAATCAATAATTTACTCTAATGGAGAAATCTCTTACTCCAAACCTTTGCACCTAACATGAGGGTTAAAAAAATAATTTCAGACCCACTACCTAAATGAAACAATGACAAATCTAAAACTGCTCGGTGAGATCAGTAAAACGTCACCACATAAGTTTATTCTGAATGCAAATCATGTTTTTGGCAATAGGGATCTGGGAGTTCTTATTTGAAACACAATGAGTGTATTTTTAAAAACTGAAAGAATGTTCATGTTTTAATCTTACTCACTATGGGTTTAATCAAAAATCTGTGAAGTAGAAGTATCATTTTGAATACTATATTGTGTAAGCTTTATTGTATGAGGTGCAAATTGAAAATTAATTATCTTATTTAGAAATATTCAATAAGGGCTACATTGAAGTTAAACTTAATTAAATTTTGACACAACAGCAAAATAACTTACATTAAATATATATATATATATATATATATATATATATATATATATATATATTTAAATCTCCAACCACAAAGGATTTTATGTTGCCATTGCTATTATAGCTATTTGTATTTACAGTATAAGGTTTTAATTTCCTCCAGCTCAGAACTTTGACCAGGCATTTTTACTAAGAAAGGATTAGCTTTGCAGCCCTGACCCTGCCATCCATTTTTATCTTCATTCTTCAGACCACCAAGTGGAAGGGCGTGAAAATCCAAGCAACCTTTGGGGTCTTAGCATCTGAAGTACATGAGCTGCTTTCAGTGCTGGTCATCTCCCTATCTTTGGAGGGGGGCGGGGGGAGAGCCCTGATTTGTGGCATTGGCTGATTTCCAATACCAGTGTATACTCCTGCTATGGCTAATTCCAAGCTGCCAAAATATTTGACAATTATTGGCAACATTTTTGAATATTTAACAGTCAGCTCTTGTGAGTCAGCAGGAGCCTGCAGGAACTGGATGCAGCACACCACAGGATGTAATCAATTTGGTGAGAGTTGGGAACTTCCAAACAGTTAAGGATGGGCAGACAGTAGCAGGTCATGAGTAAAACCAAATCTGAGCAAGTTTATTAATGAGGCTATTTGTCATCTCAATAAACTGGCATTTGTTTGAAAAAAAAAGTAAGAGCCATCAACAGATTCAAAAAGATTAAGTGACAAGGTCAGATTTGCTCATTAGAAAGATCATTTTGACAGTTATGTGGAATACAGATTTGAAAAGATGAGTCTAGAGGCAGACAGACAACCTAAGTGCCTTAAAACATGGCAGAAGAAAGACTAATGTAAAAATCCTAACAGTGAAATGCAATGGAGAAAAATTGTCCCCAATTGCTTTTCAACACTCAAGGCTTCATAAATTCACTGCCTCCTGGCAGTTTGCTGGTTTCCACTTTCTTCTGACCCTGCCATTTAGATATCTACTATTTCTGCTTATAAAATATTTTGATAATGGTAAACAACTCAAAAGAAATAAGTTGATTTAGACACAGTGACAAGAAATTTTAACAATCAGTAAAGGCATAATTGATGGAGAAGGAAACGCTATCTTAAAAGTCTCAGTGAAGGGCTTAGAGAAGGTGTCAGCAGAGTCTGGAGGGAATCTAGCCTACAGACACAGACATTTTCAGTGTCAGTCCTAGGAAGACATGACAATTGAGGCCTTGGACTGGTCTGAGGTTGAATTCCAGATTTCAGAATTCTTACTGAGAGTAAATCATCAGCCCATTTACAAGAGAATGGAATCAGAATTCCAATCAGGGAATGCAGTTGCTAGAGGTGTTATTCAGTGGCAGAAATGGTCAAAAGAAACAAAGCAATTAGTAAAACCAGACAAGATGATGGTAGGCCAGGCAATATAACTGACTGCACATATGTTTAATACTTGACCTAAGGGTTTAAGTTAAGTCCTGTCAGGTCTGTTCTCAATATTTGGGTTGGGTCTGATGCTATATGCTGCAAGACTGCTGGTGACACTGGATTCAGAAATTTCTGAGCCCAGAGACAGAGAGCTAGGCTGATCAGTACAACACCATCCCTGATAAAAAGAATATTTTTATTTTAACACATTTAAGTACACATTTCTTATGCAAACTACTCTATGATAGGATCAAAATTACTTGCAAGGGCATCACAAATATAGATCTTTAGATTACAAGAAAAATTTTGATAATTACTTGTTTTGAAAATAATTAACCACTAGAAAGATTTCCACATAAGCAGATCATTTATTAGAAATTTTAGGTTATATAACTTTTCTAATACTTCCAAAGAGAATTTTTTTTTCAATATATGAAATTTATTGTCAAATTGGTTTCCATACAACACACAGTGCTCATCCCAAAAGGTGTCCTCCTCAATACCCATCACCCACCCTCCCCTCCTTCCCACCCCCCATCAACCCTCAGTTTGTTCTCAGTTTTTAAGAGTCTCTTATGCTTTGGCTTTCTCCCACTCTAACCTCCTTTATTTTTTCCCTTCCCCTCCCCCATGGGTTTCTGTTAAGTTTCTCAGTATCCACATAAGAGTAAAAACATATGGTATCGGTCTTTCTCTGTATGGCTTATTTCACTTAGCATCACACTGTCCAGTTCCATCCACTTGCTACAAAGGGCCATATTTCGTTCTTTCTCATTGCCACGTAGTACTCCATTGTGTATATAAAGCACAATTTCTTTATCCATTCATCAGTTGATGGACATGTAGGCTCTTTCCATAATTTGGCTATTGTTGAGAGTGCTGCTATAAACATTGGGGTACAAGTGCCCCTATGCATCAGTACTCCTGTATCCCTTGGGTAAATTCCTAGCAGTGCTATTGCTGGGTCATAGGGTAGGTCTATTTTTAATTTTCTGAGGAATCTCCACACTGTTTTCCAGAGTGGCTGCACCAATTTGCATTCCCACCAACAGTGCAAGAGGGTTCCTGTTTCTCCCCATCCTCTCCAGCATCTATAGTCTCCTGATTTGTTCATTTTGGCCACTCTGACTGGCGTGAGGTGATATCTGTGTGTGGTTTTGATTTGTAATTCCCTGATGAGGAGCGACGTTGAGCATCTTTTCATGTGTCTGTTGGCCATCCAGATGTCTTCTTTAGAGACGTGTCTATTCATGTTTCTGCCCATTTCTTCACTGGGTTATTTGTTTTTCGGGTGTGAAGTTTGGTGAGCTCTTTATAGATTTTGGATACTAGCCCCCAAAGAGAATTTTTAACAGAAATATGTTTTGCCATGATATATGCAGTTTTTAATTATTAGGAAAATCTTATATTCATGAGACCAGTGAATATATCAACATCATACAGTGTATGATAAGGAGGAAATTTTCAAATGATTTCAAATCTCTGCTGCATAGTAAAAGTGTCAGTTGATAGTTATAATGATTTAAATATGAATGGATTCTAGAGTAGTTTCTGAGTAGCACTAAAATTAAAATCTACCAATCACAGATTATATTTTCTCATTAATATAAATGAGAAATTTAAAAATGGAACTTATATATACTCTACAAGATATAGCACAGAAACTGCAAAAAAGATGGTTTAATTGTTATGCCTTTTCATTTAATATTTTTGATTTTGACAACCTATGACAATATGATAATAATTATAATACTGGTAAATAATTGCTAAAAGATCTTATGTTCTAGATAGATGAGTATCATTATGACTAGATGAGTATCAGGTAATTCTGTATGGTGATCACTATGCAGCTGATCAGTGTAATTTTGGATTATGAAAAAATGCTTCATAATTTATAACAAATACTTACAGTGGAGTAGCATTAGAAAAACAGCTAAGTAATCTTCAATGCCTTTTTAAGTACATATTGAGAATTTACTATGTACCATGCATCAAGTATAAGCTGATCAGTGTAATTTTGGATTATGAAAAAATGTTTAATAATTTATAACAAATAGTTACAGTGAAGTAGCATTAGAAAAACATCTGATTGATCTTCAATCTTCAATCTTCAATGCCATTTTAAGTACATATTGAGAATTTACTATGTACCATGCATCAAGTACAAAGTTCTAGATGAATAAGAAAACAATGTGGTTCCTGATGTTGTGAATCTCATGTCAGAAACAAATATGAGTAAAAACATCAGAAATATGAAAGAGCTCTCTATAGTACCAAAGACTTTGGGTTTGAGCGAGAGGAATAGTTTAACATGTGTTTTTCATATCTGGATGGAAAACAGATGCAAGAAAATGCAATATTAATACTAGTTCCAGATTTATGCATTTTTCTCCTTTTACAATATGTGGTTGACATATCAATAACTGGAATATGAGAGTAACTTCATTTCAACCTTACACAGTATTTTTCAGAGAAGCCTTCTTTAGCCCGATAAGACTTGCTTAAATTTCTTTGCAACAGAATGTAATAGTACTTTGTACTTCTTCTTTTCTTTGAAGCACATATAAGAGTTTCAATTAATTAATTACTAGGAAAATAATGATATTGTTACTAATTTAGTGTTATTAAAAATTTATTTCCTAATTCAAAAATGGAACCAAGAACAGGTTCTGTCCCTTTGGGTTGGCTCTTACTTAAAGATCAGAGCCACAACATCTCTGAGGACAACAAAACCTCAGAGTTTTAATGCCACCTCCTGCATATGCCCCTCATACTAAGACCTAGTTAGGAGGAAAATCTAGAGCAGAGAAAGCGCCACTAGTACTCTTCACCACTGTAGACCCCAAAATAGCACAGGCTGATGGTGAAGAGAGGGCTAGGTGTCATCTAAGCAGCTAGGATCCAGAGGAGTGATTGGGTTCCCTCTGCTGTTCAGGGTGGGTTCCAGCTGACATGACAATAAAAGGATATTTGGTGGTGCATCTAATCTCAGTGTCCTAGAGCAAAGAACAGGGCTTTTTATTTATTTTAAGCCTCTTATTTGAAATTTTATGTGATAGTAACTGTATGTAATAGTAATTCTTTAAAATTATACAGCTTAAAAGCAAATACACTCTCTTAATTCAAACAACACTTGTGCAAAAAAGAAAAAAAAATCAAGCCACCACATTAAAATAATGGCATAAAATTATTCATGATTTTATGTCTACAATCTTCAACTAATTACAGGGATGATTATGTGTCCATAGTAAGAAAAGATATTACAAGATGGCATTTTTTTTGGAGAGCCCAAGCCCTCCTCCGCAATAGAATAGTTATATTTTCTCTCTTTTTTTGTAATTTTAATCCCAACACTCTGTTCTTCCCAACTATTCCCTTTCTTCATTTAAGCAGGCAGTGGCTTTGTCTTTAATGACTTTGGGGATAGGGTAAGTGCTAGTAGCTCATCATTCTTAATTTCTTACTATTATGAATTTCTAGATGCACAAACAAAAGAAAGCTTTAAAAATTAATGAAACAAACCAACATGAGAGGTTAAAGGTAGAGAGAAATTAACATTAATCAGGGACCTAAAAAAAACACGGGAAGAATTTTTCCAAAGTAGAAAGAGATACAAATACATTACTGTTTTTCCCCAGTCCTAGAATTGATATTTATATTTCTCACAGGTATGACCTTGTCCACTGAGATCCATACATGCTACATAGTAACATACATTCACTTTACTTAATATATTGACTGTAATATATAATGTAAAGTATAGACTGCATACTCCATAAATTGATATTTTACATATCCAGTATCTGTCATATTGTTTGGCTCATGGTATGTGTTCAACAGTGTCAGCTGAATGAATGAATAGTTCTCCTTGTTTTTATCAGTAATAAATATAATCATAATGGATAAAGATATTATTTGGAGCTTGTCCAACAACATGACAAAGTGCTATATAAATTAAAATGTATACCATGTTCATGAATATGAAAAAAACTGACTTATGGAGTCAGTGTAATTCCATTAAAATTTCTAACAGAATTCAACAAACTTGACATGTTAAATCTAAAATTATGAAAAAAGCGCAAAGATTCAAGAATAGCTAAAACATGCCTTCAGAAGAGGAATATGTGGGGGAAGTTGCAATTTTCATCACGGCATAAAAATACTTATTTAAAGCTTTAATAATTATTACAGGGCTGTATTGTCACAGGGGTAAACAATGCAACCACGTAGAAGAATATAGTTCCATGAAACTGATCCATGCTTATACTGGCAGCATTATCAATACACAGCAGAGCATTGATGATTGGATGAATAATTCAAAATAAAGCTTGGGGACATCAGATCTTTTGTATGATGTATATGTATATGTGTACACATATGTGTGTATATATGTATACTTATGTATGTGTATACATACATATATATGTGACTTCTACCTCACGGTGTTTAAAAAAGCCAATTCTGTATTGAATATGGTTTTAAAACAATATGAATAAATATTACAATATAAAGAAACATATATAATATGGGGTTGTGAATGATCCAGGAATCATCCAGAACTCAGGGTCCTTCCAAATGGTTCGTTCAACTGTTACCTTAGGGTTTGACACTAGTGCTACGGTCCAAAATGGTGGATAGAATTTCTTTCATTACATCTGGTTTCCAAACAATACATGAAAAAAGGATTGTATTCCATCCATACATTTCTGTGTATTCCATCACAGAAAGTCCCGGATATCACATCCATTTGTGTTTCGGTGGCCAGACTCTAGGCCCATGGCTACATGTTCAAGGAAATGTAAATTATTATTATTACATAGTAATTAAATTATTATTTTTAAATTTTTACATAGCAATTGGTTTAGCTAAAAATTAGGGCTGTGTTGTCTAAATAAAGGGCAAAATGGGTACTGAGGTGGACTATTAGAGTATGCCACAATAGTCTTGGATGTATTTTGTCAAATTTATTTCTGGGTGCTTATAATTGTTGTTTCTATTATAAATCATATATTTTTAAATTTATGTATATAGAAATATAATTTTCTTATATTAATGTAATATTAAAATTCCAGAGAATTGAGCAAATTTTCTTTTTAGGTTTGTGAAGCAAATGTTTTACTGCTTCACCATTAGGAAAGATGTTTACTGGAGACTTGGGGGATACCCATTATCAGGATGCAAAAGTTCCTAATTTGCAAAAAATATTTCAGAGTAAAAGGGCACTGATTTTATCATACTGTATTTTTTCTTCATTTCTTTAGATGAACATATGATTTTTCTCCTATAATAGGCTAATGCAGTAAATTAGATTAATAGTTTGTTAATGTTATTAAAGTGCCTCAGATTTCTGGAATACAACAATGTAGCCAAGATACATTGTTTTTTTTTAATACATTGCTGGATTTGGATCCTCCTATTTTCTTTGGAAATTTTTGCATTTATATTTATAAATGAAAGTTGCCTATAATTTTCTAGTATATCTGGATTTTTCAAGTTTGAGTAGTAGGGTTATACTAATTCACAGAATCAATTACAGATTTTCTTTTCTTTTTCCACACTAAAAGATTTTATTCACATTTGAATCATCTGCTCCTTGAAAATCTGGTAGCACTCTCTTCTAAAATTCTCCGGTTTTGATCTTTTTTAGCTAGAGTTTTGACCATTGATTCAATATCTTTAATGATATGAAAAAAAATTGGCTAGAAATTACTTGACAGTTCTCCCATTAAGATTTAATTTCTCTGGGGCGCCTGGGTGGCGCAGTCGGTTAAGCGTCCGACTTCAGCCAGGTCACGATCTCGCGGTCCCGCGGTCCGTGAGTTCGAGCCCCGCGTCGGGCTCTGGGCTGATGGCTCAGAGCCTGGAGCCTGTTTCCGATTCTGTGTCTCCCTCTCTCTCTGCCCCTCCCCCGTTCATGCTCTGTCTCTCTCTGTCCCCAAAATAAATAAAAACGTTGAAAAAAAATTAAAAAAAAAAAAAAAAAAAAAAAGATTTAATTTCTCTGTTCTTTCTCCCGAAATTGTGTAGATAAAGACAGAATATGGTGGAAGTGGCTTTTGCAGTTAGATACAGTTTCCATCTAGTTTATTGGAACACCTATTCTTGGGTTCCTCCCCATGTAAGAGATCCAACTACTATAATAAAGCTGCCATGCTACAAAGACCATATATAGGTACTCCAGTCAATACCTAGTGGAACATGTGCTACAGGCCTCCCTGACAGCAGTGAGACACGTGAGTGAAGAAGCCAGGTTGGTACTGAATCCTCTTGCCCCACCTGGTCCAGCCCCCATTTTTTCAAGGCACCTCCAACTGTTCCAGTCATTCTAATTAAGGATCCATACAACATAGAGCAGACAAGATCTTGCACTGATGTAAATTGCTCAGCCACATAATCTTTTCTTTTTTTATGTAAAGGTTGTTTGTTTTTAAAGTTATGTATAACATAGGCAAAAATATTTAAAGTCAATAAATTTTTATTCAAGTAATTTTACATGTGATTCTTTCCACCATAGTTGCTCCAAAGTCAGAATCATAATCTTCAAAATAGCCCTTTTAAAAAGAACTTTTGGGGGCGCCTGGGTGGCGCAGTCTGTTAAGCGTCCGACTTCAGCCAGGTCACGATCTCGCGGTCTGTGAGTTCGAGTCCCGCGTCAGGCTCTGGGCTGATGGCTCGGAGCCTGGAGCCTGCGTCCAATTCTGTGTCTCCCTCTCTCTCTGCCCCTCCCCCGTTCATGCTCTGTCTCTCTCTGTCCTAAAAAGAAATAAACGTTGGAAAAAAAAAAATTTAAAAAGAACTTTTGTTCAATACAGTTGCCACTGTCAGTCCAGAGTTCTTTTGGTTAGGCTTCTTTGACCTCTGCTTGAATATGGACATACTTCAAAAATTTTCCACCTATAATCTTTGGGATCCAATTTCTTTACTTTAGAGCCCTAGAAGTCTAATTGTAGGAAATATCAGCCACATAATCTATTAGCATATTAAAATGCATAGTTTTTTCAGTCTCATTAAATTTTGTGGTGGCTTGTTAGGCAGCAATAGGTAAGTGGACAAAGGTTATTCAAACTTTCTATTTCTTATTTGAGACATTTTTTGCTAAGTATAGTAGGCAGAAGATAGGTTAAGACATGTAATAGTGGTTTAAGTAAAGTAAAAGTGTTTTTTTAGTATTGTTTCTGTCATCAATATAAGGCCCTCAGTAGAAAGTCCATAACAGGTAGGGTGATCTAATGGTACAGAGGGCCCAGTCTCCTTTTATCTTGCTATACTATCACCCTCAACAAGCAGTTTTCACTTTTATTCACGGTAGGTGCTCCAGCTCTAGCTTTTATGCATGCATTTAATGTAGCAGAAATAATAAAAGGGGATGGGGAAACCAAGTTCCTCTGCTTTAATGGTATAATCCAGAAGCTTCACAAATCACTTTCACTCACATTGCATTAGCTAGCATGTATTCACAGGTCATACCTAACAGCAAGTAGTGCTGGGAAATACAACATTATCTTTACATCCAGCTATCCAGATAAAACATTTATGGTTCAGAAAAAGGGGAAAAGATAAAATGGATGCAACAAAGTAAGTATACCACCCTTAGTTAGTTTGTTTTTTAAGAATTTGTTAAATTTCAACTAAGTTTCCAAATTAATGGGCATGAAGTAATTCAGATATTCTTTATTTGTCATCCCTATTTTACCTGTAGTTATGTAGTTATTTTACATTTCTTTTTTATTTTGGCTATATTTCACTTAATTTCATTTTTCTTCTATTTGTGTATACCAAAACTTTCTATGGTCTAGATTTGTCTAGATTATTCCTTAAATCTTATATAAGTTTTTATATGAGTATCTAGTAATGAAAACATAGCTAGAATATTTAAAGGTAATGATCTAACTTCCACAACTTTTAACCTCTTTTTACATTTTCCATTACTTTGACTCTCTGAATTGCATTTTAGATAATTTTCTGTAACTATTTTCTGAACTTTAATTCTCTCTGCATCTAGTTTCACATGCTATAAAACTCATCCACTAAGTTTTTATTTCAATGATTAGCTTTTTAATTTTTAGAAGTTTTGTTCCTTTTATTTAAGATTTCTTACTTTTTCATAGTTATCCATTGTCCAACTTTTTGTATTCTATTTTATTACTTCATGAATCTTATATAGAGTTATTTTATATTATGCAGCTGATAATTCCAATATCTGAATTGGATCTAAATCAAGCATATCACTCATTGTGGAATGTATCTGATTAGATGATTTTTCTTTTCTTTCTTTTCTCTTTTTGTTTTCTTTTTATTTTGCTTACACTTAAATTTGAGTCGTTCATCTCCAGAGAGTTGTATTTGCTGTCAATATGGGTGCAATTTACTCCCTTCGAAGGTTCAGTCTATATGTGGAAGTGTTATATTCGGTTCACACTGTGTAGGAGCCTCAGACCTACTCTCTCGATTCCAATGTTAGTATAACAATTTGCTTCCAAGATGAAAATATTTCAGTTTTTGCTTTCTATTAATCAGCTTATCCAATTTCTTAATGATTTTGGTTGGTTTTTAGTCTCTGGAGATTTCCTTTATGGTGATTAGCAATATTTTAAAAATACACTTTTGTAAGTTACTCAAGATTTTGTGGTACTGTGGTGGGAAGATTTTTTCTAAGTTTCTACTTAGATGCACTGCTGAAAATAAAGGTCCATATTATCTATTTAAGCTTGAGAGTGATAATCATTTTTCTACTTATATGAAATTATTTTCAGGAGAAAAAGAGAATGTATGTGATATCTTTGCCTTTAAGGGAAAGTGACAATACTTCTTGACACTGGTCTTGGCAATAATTTTTTTATATATGACACAAAAAGCACAAGTAACAAAGGCAAATAAACAAATGGGTTTACATCAAACTAAAAAGCTTCTGCACAACAAAGGAAACAATTAACAAAATAAAAAGGCAACCTATGGAATGGGAGAAAATATGTGCAAACCATACATTTGGTAAGGGCTAATATCCAAAATCTGTAGGGAACTTATGCAACTCATTGGCAAAACAAAAATAAAGAATCTAACTTAAAAAGGGGTAAAATACCTGAAAAGACATTTTCCAGATAAGATATACAAGTGGCCAACATGTACATGGAGAGATACTCATCATCACTAATCATCAGGGAAATGCAAGTCAAAATCACACCAAGATTTCATTTCATCCCTGTTAGAATGTCTATTATGATAAGACAAGAGATAATAAGAGTTGGCGAGGATATGGAGAAAAGGGAACCCTTGTACCCTGTGGTGGTAATGTAAATTAACACAGCCATTGTGGGAAAGAGTGTGGAGGTTCCTCAAGAAATTAAAAATAGAACTACCATATGATCCAGCAATCTAATTTCTGATTGTATATCAAAAAGGAATGAAACAGGGTCTGTAAGAAGTATTTGCATTCCTGGGTTCACTGCACCACTATTTACAATAACCAAGGTACAGAAGACCCTAAGTCCATCAACAGATAAATGAGTAAAGAAAACATGGTGTGTGTGTGTGTGTGTGTGTGTGTGTGTGTGTGTGTGTGTGTATCAATGGAATATTGTTCAGAGAAAAAGAAGGAAATCATGCCATTTGCAAGGATAGATGCACCTAAAGGGCATTACACTAAGAGAAATAAGCCAGACAGAGAACGACAAATACTGCATGGCTTTACTTACATATATAATCTAAAAACTAGTTGAATTCACAGAAGCAGAGTAGAATGTTAGTTGCTAGAAGCTAAAGGTGTGGGAAATGGGGAAAGTTGGTAAAATAATACAAACTTTCAATTAAAAGATGAACAAATTTTGGGGATCTAATGTGAATTATGGTGATTATAGTTAATAATACTGTACTGTAGGGGCACCTGGGTGGCTCAGTCAGTTGAGCGTTTGACTTCAGCTCAGGTCATGATCTCACAGTTTGTGGGTTCGAGCCCTGCATCAGGCTCTGTGCTGACCATTTGCTCAGAGCCTGGAGGCTGCTTCAGATTCTGTGTCTCCTTCTCTCTCTGCCCCTCCCCCGCTCACACTTTGTCTCACTCTTTTTCTCAAAAATAAATAAATGTAAAATAAAAAAAAAATACTGCACTGTATACTTGGAATTTGCTAACAGAGTTGATCTTAAGTGTTCTTACCACACACACCCCAAAAACTATGAGAGGTGATGGATGTGTTCATTAACTTTACTGTGGTATTAATTTCAAAATATATACATATAACAAAACATCACATTACACACATTATATATGTACAATTTTATTTGTCAGTTATACACAATAAAGCTGTGGGGAGAAAAGGAAAATGACAACCATGTGTGCTGCTTTTTTTTTTTGAGTGTATACAGTAAGTCTTTCACTGTATAAAAGAGCCATACTTTTTATTAGAACTCATACTGAGTTATTTCAATTAATTGAGTCCTACTTCTTGCCTAGAGAAAAGAAATCAAATGAAATCACAACATTCATGCTACAAATAATATGTATAAAATAATATTTTTACATAGCCTCAACAAGTGTAAGAGAGAGTGGAAATACAGATAGAGTGCAGGTTTTGAATACCTTAATATATCAGGCATGCTAAAGACATGATCAAGAAAAGCAAGCAGTATAATATTTTGTTAAACATTGTAATGTACACTTTATACATTCTAGGAAATTGATTTTCATTACAACAATCTTTAAATGGTTATTGTTATGGAAATTCTCTAAGATGTATCCCTAAGATATAAATTAGTTAAAAGAAAGCAAGTAAGATAATAAAAATATTGTACATATAATGTAAATGACTTCTTGATATATCTTCATATAGATAGAGATCCTGAATGTAAACCTAAAATTAACATTAGAGAATGGAGTGGGACTGGGAGCTAAAAAGCATCTTAATTTTTTATGTTCTTGTTGAAGTATGAATGTGGGTCTGAAATCAGGTAGAGTGTTTGGAAAATGTGGAAACATATTTGAGAGGCATTTCAAAGGCATACACAACAATAAATCAAGAATAAAATGGAAGTGAGACATGAGGGAGAAGAAGTGATCAATGTTGATTCCAAAGGTTGTTTGTTTGTTTGTTTGCTTTTTCTTCTTTCAAAAGAGAATGATGTTGATTCCAGTGACAGAAAGTTCAGAGTGGGACATGTTTTTTCTTTTCTAAAATGTTTGATCACCTTAATGATATCTGCATATCCAGGAAGTAATGTGAAATCAAGTCATATACATTAGGGAGAATGGAAAAGGATTTATGGATTTGGAGTCCATCTGAAAAGAGATGCTTAATGAAACAATGAGCTTGGATAAGTTTGCCCAAGGAGACTATGCAAACTGAGAAGAGGAAAAAAGAGAGGGCAAAATCAGATTATGGCTTCATTTAATCAGTGGGACATGAAAAACATCAAGAAAATGATCATAAAAAGTAGTTCTAAGGATGTGATTATATAAAATAGTGTATTGTCACTATTCCAAGAGAAAAAAACCATTCCAAGAGAAAAATGTTGATTAATAGTAGTAAATTCTAAAAGGAGTTTTAAGACTTAGACAATTTAATGAAATTTTTATGATTGTGTTGGCTTTGATGAATAGTCTCACTAGCCCATCATACAAAGTTCTGTACTTCTATTATATGATGGGTTATATGTTATGTTCTGGAGATAGAAATGTAAATAAAACAGTCTCTTCTAGGAGCCCCTTATTCAAAAAGGAAAACATAAGTATTACATGATAGGAGTACAAAAATTATTTATATTTAAAATGTATCTATGGAAGCTTGAAAATTTGTATAATGTTGAGGAATGTTAATAAGTATCCCATGAAGTGATATTAACTGGTACAAGGAACTAGGCAGATAAAAAAACAGGCTCAGAAGCATGTATGTAAAATTCATACAGCAAGATGATGGATCCTGGGGTAGTCTGTGAGTGTATGGTAGAAACAGGAGAAAGGGAATCAGCAAAGATTCAGATGGAAAGGTCCACAGTGGACAGGTGTTAACAGCCTTACATTAATGGTTCACAAAATTGAACTTGATTTTCTCCAAGCAAGGATGAAAAAGCAAAGGCTTTAGGATAAATTTTTTTTTTTTCAACGTTTATTTATTTTTGGGACAGAGAGAGACAGAGCATGAACGGGGGAGGGGCAGAGAGAGAGGGAGACACAGAATTGGAAACAGGCTCCAGGCTCTGAGCCGTCAGCCCAGAGCCTGACGCGGGGCTCGAACTCACGGAGTGCGAGATCGTGACCTGGCTGAAGTCGGACGCTTAACCGACTGCGCCACCCAGGCGCCCCTTTAGGATAAATTTTAAAGCAACCAATCTATATTTTAAAAAGGTAACTCAGACTTCAGTATGGATGCCGAATGGGAGAGGTGGAGCTTAGCGGCAAAATATCAATAAGGCATACTGCAGTAATTGCATTAGAAGGAAATGAAGGTCAAGACTAAGGGAAATCTGAGGAAATTAAAATGGCTACAGGAATTGGAAAACGGTAAGGGAAAAGGATGCAGAAGCAATTTCAGAAACAGAATTGACAGGACTTGGTGAATGATTATTGTTATGTGAAGTTAAAGGACATAATGAAAAATTCTATATTATATTCTTTTTTGGGGAGGACAATATGTAAATACTCAACATTAAAATAGATTCTACCCTTGTGGTAAGCATAGCATAAAATATAGAGAAGTTGATTCACTACGTTGGACACCTGAAACTAATATCACATTGTGTCAACTATACTCAAAAAAATTTAAAAAGAAAGAAAAAATTAAAAAGGAAGAAAAAAATGTTAAAAAATAAATGTATGCTATATGAACTATTCACATCAAACTAAAATAATTTTTTTATGGTAAACAATTTTGAATAGTGGACTTTTTTGGAACTAAGTGCCCTGAATAAACCATGACATTGTTTACATATTTAAGGTGGTTGTTTTAGAAAGACAGTGTTTTCCAAAATATATTATTTTCCAAATGTCAGTGGCAAATCCACAGTCACATACACATATGTATACACACACATGAAATCATTTCTTCTAGTTTATGTAAATTAATATTTATATGCAGGGCACCTGGGTGGCTCAGTCAGTTGAGCGCTGGACTCTTTATTTCAGCTCAGGTCATAATCTCTTGGCTCATGGTATTGAGACCCACATCAGGCTCTGTGCTGACAGCTCAGAGCCTGCTTGGATCCTCTCTCTCCCTCTGTCTCTACTCCTTCCCCACTCTTTGTCTCCCTCAAAATAAATAAATAAAACAAAAATATTATATACAATGTAAGATGATAAATGCATTTCAATATTTTTTCTCATCATTATGTAATATTAGGCTTTAAGAAACAGTGTACCAGATCTGAGAACTTCAGAAAATGTAAGAGAGGTTATCTAATGTGTGAACATATAACGTCGCATTTGTATTTTGATGAACAGGCATTATTTACCTTGAGACCAAGGAACACATTATGCACATAATTGTGATATTCTATATACTTTATATCATTTGTAGTTTTTTAAAAAAAAGTTTAATGTTTATTTGAGACAGAGAGAGAGAGAGAGAGAGAGAGAGAGAGAGCCTGCGCATGAGTGGGGGAGGGGCAGAGAGAGAGAGAGGGAGACACAGAATCCGACACAGAATCCGAAGCAGGATCCAGACTCTGAGCTGTCAGAACAGAGCATGATGTAGGGCTTGAACTCACAGAACATGAGATCATGACCTGAGCCGAAGTCAGATGCTTAACCAACTGAGACCCCCAGGAGCCCCTCATTTGTAGTTTAAAATAAATTAAACTTGTATACCCTCATATTCATTCACAATGAATCTGTGCCTGACAGAAGAGATTAATTTCTGGCATTATTATTATTATTATTATATTATTATTATTATTATTTTGTCTACTTCAATCTAAACACATGCCTTTGATGCCCCATCAACATATCCAGAATATTTCAGAGTTAAATGAATTTGGTAAATATCAGTATGTCAGGTAGTATACTTAAGGTAATGTGTAGCTAATGTAAAAGAATGCCTCACTATTGTTGATTAATGGATCAATTTTAACCAGCAGAATTGTACCTGCCATGATTTATTTATTAACTTTTTTATTCACTAATTTAAAAATCTACTATGGGTCAGGCAATTTTTTAAAAACGAAAAGGTGGATAAAATGTAGTTCATGATGTCCAGGAATCAACTTTAGTTGGAGAAAGAGAAATAATTATTCAAATAATTATAAGAAAGTGGTAAGAAATAAAATAGAAATAAATAAATTATAATAAGAAAACAAAGGAGGTACTGTTTGATTATAATATGAGAAATGCTTGTGGCTTTAAAAACCCAGACCTTTCTTTTTTTTTTTGCAGCTTATCAGGTTAGTAAAAGTCAATTTATCTTTCTTAACTCTTTCAAGAATTAATAATTCACCAGATTCCTGATACTTAAGGTATCCTAAATGAACAATAAGAGGCAGCATGGTTTATTGGGAAGAGCAACTATTTAAGAGACTTGTGGTAAACATTGCATCAAATAATGTATTTAGCGTCTATCTGACACTTGTAGGCACTTATCGGCATAGAAGTTAGCTATTTTCTTCATCTCCATCATAATCATTCTGCTTTTAAACTACAAATACACACATTCCCATATCATCATCAAGTTGGTCCTTAATGCAAAACATGGAGACATTTTTAGTGTCTTTACTCATTTTTGATAATCTTTTCTTAACTTCTACTACTATTTCGTCTCTAAATTATAGTCATCAATCCTGAACTTTTGTTTGTGGTGAAAAAGACAGCACAAATTATTTTAGTATATTCTATGAGTAAACAGTTTAAGAAAAAACTCTGACTGACAAATTCAGTATATAGTAGTTACTAAATGCTCATGATCCAGAGAGGAAATAAATAACACACACGGTTCAAATGAAGATACTTCAGTTAAGCATTTGGATAGGTTTCAGGGAACAAACAAGAGATACTGCATTGCCCAAGACTATCATCAGTGGGAAACTGTTACTACTTTTAAGGCTGATGAATCAAGAGAATGATAAAGTGTTATTCCACCCAAATGAGAGCTGAAACTTTGATGAAGGGGCCATCTGATAGAAATTATAGTCAACTGCCAGACATATGGTATCAGGGAGCAGACCTAGAGAAGCTTCTCTTTTCTTTCTTCTCCTACTTTCTGATCTTGTGGTAGTGTCTCCCAGTGGATGAACCAACAGAAAGCAACTGACAAGGGACCCAACTGACGAACTTAGCTGGAATCATCCTTTCCAGGCATAGAGTAGGGCAGAGGGAATAAAAATGGATCAGAACAACAGAGCAGGGGAGAATTAACCACCACAGCAACATAATGAACATTTCTGACACTGTTATTCTGAAACTTTCATTATTCTCCGATATTCCTCTGAGAACTTACCATTCCATAATTCTTTTAAATCTCCCACCAACTCTATGAATCTGGTACTATCTTTATCTTAAGGTGAGGAAATTAAGGGACAGACAGATTAAGAAATTTGTCCAAATTTATGCACGCTTTCTTAGCTAGTGAGTTCCTGCAAATACTCCTCTTCTCCAGGGCCAAATTTTACTTGAATAATCTAAGGAGAAACTCTGGAAAAAAGAATGTTGAGGATAGGGGTGACTTAGAATATTAATGCAATCTCATTCTATAGTTGTGACAAATAAACCTCAAGTATGGGAAGTTCTTTTCTGAGGTCAGTTTGTAAAAGACAAATCCAGGGGCAGAGTGCATTTTTTCCCCTTTCCTTCCAAATAGGTTATATGTGTAAATCAAGAAACTGCTTTTCTTTCACTATAGGGATACCTGATTTAGTGTTACACAGAATAATGGTGTTAGATTTTTAAAATTACTTTTGATTTCTATTTCAGGAAACTGCTATTTTCTCAGCTCAATTAATACCTTCAAAACTGTGCTACACATAAATATAGCACAAACATAACTTAGGTGTGTGACAGTACTTAGCTGGAATTCATTCATTTAACATTACAGCAGATGATAGTGAATTTTAGGCGTTGAAGTATATTATTACTGCCAGGGGAAGAATATGATTTATCAATTAAATGACAGATCTTCACATTCAATATTTTCCCTTCTTTTGCCATGTTTTATTTTTTATTAAAACCATTTTTTTCAATGTTTTTTTTTTGAGAGAGAGATAGAGCATGAGTGGGAGAGACAAAGAGAGAGAGGGAGACACAGAATCCAAAGCAGGCTCCAGGCTCTGAGCTGTCAGCACAGAGACCCATGCAGTGTTCGATCCAAAGGACCATGAGATCATGACCTGAGATGCCTAACCGACTGAGCCACCCAGGCACCCCTATTTTTTATTTTTTTAATTCTTGGTGTCCACAGGTCACTTATGTACTTTACATTTTAACTTCAAAAACCCCCCCACAAAATTTGATTTATAATGGATTACTTATACATTAATTCTTATTTTAAATATTTTATTCATTTTCAGATCTTAAAAGAGGTACAAGTTTACAGCATCAAATTTATAAAATACAGGAAAAAATAGAACCAATTTAAAAATAATGACATTACAGAGAATATCACTCAGAGATGGTAACTTAATGTGGTAAATTGATTACACTGATGGCTGCAATTGGTGCCCCCCCCCCCATATCCATTCTATTTGCCCTCTAACATTTCAGGCCCCTTCATTCTTTGTTTATTCTTTCTTTGAGATGGACTTATGACTTGTTTTGGCCAATAGAATACAGTGGAGGTAACAATCTGCCAGTTCTGAGTTTCTGCCTCAAGAGATCCTGCTGACCTCTTTCCTCTCTCTTGAACCTTTGCCTCTGCCATGACTCAAGTAGTAGTAGTCCACTGGAGGATGAGACATCACGTGAATCAGAGCTCCATCATCCCAAGTGTCACAGCTCAAGCCCGATATGTGTGAGAGAGCTCAATAAAGGCAACCAAGATGATTTACCAGCTGAGCACTGAGTCATAAATCAACCCATCCAAAAACTAAAGAATTGCCAGTGGATCCTCTAAGTCAACAATGTAATAAGTACTTATTGTTTTAAGACGCTAGTTTTTGTCATTGCTTGTTATGCAGCTTTATTTTTGTAGATAATGAATACACATATATCTCTACCAATATCAACATTTATCCATGCATTCACTATATCCACTTCCTATATATATTTATTTCTTTAATAGTAATTATAATAAAATCACTACTGTAACTATTTTACTGTCTTCTATTGTTCCACCTTTTTGTAGTTGTTTTACATACCTTATTGTTTTTAATTACAATAAACTAATGAAGCACATATTATTTTCATCTCACAGATGAGAAAACAGAGGCCCTGGGAAGTAAAGAGACTTCCTAGGTTAGTTTCAGCTATAAACTGTTGACCCACTTATGCTGGAGACTCCTGAGAGTCCTACCTGCTCTGCCAATAGCAATGCTCATTGTCATAGTCTCTGCTAACACAGACACTTTCCATTCTCCCACTTGTACTCCACTGAGTCAAGATTCTCTCACTTCATGGCTAGGTGAGGTAGATAGTCACAGCTATCCAAGCTGTTGGCATCCCTGACCTTACCGCTCTATGGTGTCTTTCACTAACTGCAACAATGTCCTGCCCCACCAGATCTGAGCAGGAAATAACATGACTTTCCAAGATTCAGACCTCTGCTTCAAATAGACATGCTATTGACTTTACTAATCCAGTTCGGTACCAGAGACCCTTGAACATACATCAACCTTCTACTTTTTAATTTCTGTAAAGTTAAAAGAGAGAATTCCTTCTGGGTCACTTCAGCCTGGGATATGTATTTACAGTGGAATATCTTGAATCCAAAACACTTATGCAAGTAACAAACACTGTCTCATGGACATAAGTCAAGTATTTTTGCTCTCTGGTTCCACAGTTTACTGATTGGAACCAATTTCAACCTGAATTGGAACCATATTTTAAGAAGAAGACATGTAATTCATGCAATTAATATTTGGTATGACTAACCTTTTAGAAGGTCAAACCTTAGGTTAGGAAACTCTAAGCATGCTTGAGTGCCCCAAACCATGAAACATGTCTATGTATGCCTAAATTTTTTTTCTTTATTTTTTCTTGTCATTTGAGAGTCTAGCAACAACACAAAAACTATATTTTTGCATGATTCAGATAAAAAGATTTTTCTGCTTTCAAGGTCCCAGTGTGTCTAGTTTGTCATTCTTCAAGAAGGACAACCCTAATATAAGCATTATCAGTATTGCTGATTCCCAAATTCCCCATAACATGACATGTAAAAGCTGTCTGCTATTTCACAAGATATGTATGGCATCAAATATCTTATCCACTCAATTGTTAAATATTTACATTATTTCATAATTTTTCACTTTTGTATATAGAACTGTCATATCCAAATTTTTATAACATCTCACATTTCCTAGTGGTGAATTAACTGACTCAATGGTCATGGCTTTTGACATCCTTTATCAAACCAACTTACAGAAAATTTACACTAATTTAAATAGCACTAACAGTGGCATAAATTAACAATTTTACAATTATGCCTGATTCCTACTTTGGAGAATACTAATTTTTCATAACTTTGCTAATGACAAGTAAAACATTCATTCGATTGCTAGTGCAAGTTTTATTTTTATTCTGAGACTTGTCCTCATCCACATACAAATGGTATTTCCAGTGTTTACTTACTCAATTGTAAGTGCTTCAAATATATAAATGGTGTTGACTCTAATAAGATATATATGTGTATATATATGTATATGATTTATACATATATATACATATATATATGATTTATTATTATTTATCTTTTATTTTTATTTTTGTGGTATTTTAAAATATGGGTATTTACGGTAAAATATAACATATTTCCATATTTAGGCAATGTGGGCTATCCAATAACATAGACCTGGGTTTGAATTCCTGCTGTGCCATTTACCATTAATGGGAATTTAACAGTTTCACTCTTACAAATTTGTTGTGGGAATTAAATATAATTATTCATGTCGATTGATTAAGCAAATAGTAACAGTTAACAAAAAATAGGTACCTAAATGTGCAGGCACTGTGCTAAGTGCTTTATACCTCATTTAGTTCTTAAAACAACTTTAGGAATTATGTAAGGTAGTTGTAGTTTACAAAGATTTATAACTTGTCCAAAGTGACAATGTAAACAAGTAACAGAAATTAGAAACTGCACTTCTAATCAATGTACCTAACTATCTTTTCAAAGTGAAAGGGGTTTCCTACGCAAGAAACTCCATGGAAACAAGGGTTTCTCAGACAGAAATTTCCAATAACCTGAAAATGAACTCCCTGGGAGTGCCTGTTAAAAACACACATTCCTGGGCTCTACCCAAATCTGAATCAGAATTTCCAGGTTAGCCCTGGTAATCTATAAGGTTAACAGATAGAAATATGCTTCTTATTATTAATTTTGGGAAACACTTTATTAGGTCAAATGCTTGTTGTCATTACCCTTTACAATGTCACTTTATCATTTTGTTATTATTTAGATATTTAGTGGGATTCTATTACATATAAAATTACTCATAATGCAGACCAACTTTTCTTCTATTTTCCATTGATTTTAAACTGGTCAGTACTTCAGTCAACCTGATTCTATTATATTTTAATATAATTCTTAAAATTTTCTAAGCATTGATGACACTCCTTACAATTTTATTTTAAAAATGGGATTATATATAATCCTAGTTTTTATTTTATTGTTATAGTTGCAGTGCAGATTTTAGGAGATGTAGAAACAGATCAAAATTCTGAATGAAGACTTCTTTTGCCCTCATTATTTCTTTCCTGTAGATTTCCATGAGTTTTCTTTTAATTATTTTCATAAGTTTTGAGTTAAGTTTTTATTTTGTTTTATTGCCTCTCTTTCTATGTCAAATTTCAAAGCATTTTAGATGTGAATTTCCCTAATATTGCAGCCTTTTGTATATTTACCTTGTATCTACAGTAAGAACTTGCTTTAAATTTTATTTCAAAAATTACTTTGGTCTATCTTTTTAAAATATGGGTTCCTTTTGCTTTAAAAAATATATTTCTAGGGTTTTTTTTGTTTGTTTGTTTTTCTTTTGTTTTATTTTGTCAGAAATAGGGCCTACCTAATTTCTGCTTCATGGAATTTTTGGTGCCATTAAATTCACAATATTTTAATTATTTCAGTGGCGTGCTAAAAAGTATAAAAAGCATAGCATATATTTCAATATGTTTATTAATCATAAAATTTGAGTTCTATCTGTATTTATGTTTGTGTTCATGTGAACTATTAAAAACTGAGAGAGTTATATTATTTTCTCCCATCTTTATTCTGCTTCTATCAACTTCTCGCTGAATTATTGAGTTTTCCTCAAGAGCTATAGCACTTAGCACATACATTTTATTCTTTCACCTTTTGGTAATGGATTACAAACTTTATACATATAAGAAATTATTTTCTTCCAACTTAAAGCTTTTTCTTTTTTTCTTTTTTTCTTTTTTTTTCAATATATGAAATTTATTGTCAAATTGGTTTCCATACAATACCCAGTGCTCATCCCAAAAGGTGCCCTCCTCAATACCCATCACCCACCCTCCCCTCCCTCCCACCTCCCATCAACCCTCAGTTTGTTCTCAGCTTTTAACAGTCTCTTATGCTTTGGCTCTCTCCCACTCTAATCTCTTTTTTTTTTCCTTCCCCTCCCCCATGGGTTTCTGTTAAGTTTCTCAGGATCCACATAAGAGTGAAAACATATGGTATCTGTCTTTTTCTGTATGGCTTATTTCACTTAGCATCACACTCTCCAGTTCCATCCACGTTGCTACAAAGGGCCATATTTCGTTCTTTCTCATTGCCATGTAGTACTCCATTGTGTACATAAAGCACAATTTCTTTATCCATTCATCAGTTGATGGACATGTAGGCTCTTTCCATAATTTGGCTATTGTTGAGAGTGCTGCTATAAACATTGGAGTACAAATGCCCCTAGGCATCAGTACTTCTGTATCCCTTGGGTAAATTCCTAGTAGTGCTATTGCTGGGTCATGGGGTAGGTCTATTTTTAATTTTCTGAGGAACCTACACACTGTTTTCCAGAGTGGCTGCACCAATCTGCATTCCCACCAACAGTGCAAGAGGGTTCCCATTTCTCCACATCCTCGCCAGCATCTATAGTCTCCTGATTTGTTCATATTGGCCACTCTGACTGGCATGAGGTGATATCTGAGTGTGGTTTTGATTTGTATTTCCCTGATGAGGAGTGACGTTGAGTATCTTTTCATGTACCTGTTGGCCATCCGGATGTCTTCTTTAGAGAAGTGTCTATTCATGTTTTCTGCCCAATTCTTCACTGGGTTATTTGTTTTCGGGTGTGGAGTTTGGTGAGCTCTTTATAGATTTTGGATACCTAACCCTTTGTCCGATATGTCATTTGCAAATATCTTTTCCCATTCCGTTGGTTGCCTTTTAGTTTTGTTGGTTGTTTCCTTTGCTGTGCAGAAGCTTTTTATCTTCATAAGGTCCCAGTAATTCATTTTTGCTTTTAATTCCCTTGTCTTTGGGGATGTGTCAAATAAGGAATTGCTACGGCTGAGGCCAGAGAGGTCTTTTCCTGCTTTCTCCTCTAGGGTTTTGATGGTTTCCTGTCTCACATTCAGGTCCTTTATCCATTTTGAGTTTATTTTTGTGAATGGTGTGAGAAAGTGGTCTAGTTTCAATCTTCTGCATGTTGCTGTCCAGTTCTCCCAGCACCATTTGTTAAAGAGACTGTCTTTTTTCCATTGGATGTTCTTTCCTGCTTTGTCAAAGATGAGTTGGCCATACGTTTGTGGGTCTAGTTCTGGGGTTTCTATTCTATTCCATTGGTCTATGTGTCTGTTTTTGTGCCAATACCATGCTGTCTTGATGATGACAGCTTTGTAGTAGAGGCTAAAGTCTGGGATTGTGATGCCTCCTGCCTTGGTCTTCTTCTTCAAAATTACTTTGGCTATTTGGGGCCTTTTGTGGTTCCATATGAATTTTAGGATTGCTTGTTCTAGTTTCGAGAAGAATGCTGGTGCAATTTTGATTGGGATTGCATTGAATGGGTAGATAGCTTTGGGTAGTATTGACATTTTGACAATATTTATTCTTCCAATCCATGAGCACGGAATGTTTTTCCATTTCTTTATATCTTCTTCAATTTCCTTCATAAGCTTTCTATAGTTTTCAGCATACAGATCTTTTACATCTTTGGTTAGATTTATTCCTAGGTATTTTATGCTTCTTGGTGCAATTGTGAATGGGATCAGTTTCTTTATTTGTCTTTCTGTTGCTTCATTGTTAGTGTATAAGAATGCAACTGATTTCTTTACATTGATTTTGTATCCTGCAACTTTGCTGAATTCATGTATCAGTTCTAGCAGACTTTTGGTGGAGTCTATTGGATTTTCCATGTATGATATCATGTCATCTGCAAAAAGTGAAAGCTTGACTTCATCTTTGCCAATTTTGATGCCTTTGATTTCCTTTTGTTGTCTGATTGCTGATGCCAGAACTTCCAACACTATGTTAAACAACAGCGGTGAGAGTGGACATCCCTGTCGTGTTCCTGATTGCAGGGAAAAAGCTCTCAGTTTTTCCCCGTTGAGGATGATGTTAGCTGGGCTTTTCATAAATGGCTTTTATGATCTTTAAGTATGTTCCTTCTATCGCGACTCTCTTGAGGGTTTTTATTAACAAAGGGTGCTGAATTTTGTCAAAGGCCTTTTCTGCATTGATTGACAGGATCATATGGTTCTTATCTTTTCTTTTATTCATGTGATGTATCACGTTGATTGATTTGCGAATGTTGAACCAGCCCTGCATCCCAGGAATGAATCCCACTTGATCATGGTGAATAATTCTTTTTATATGCTGTTGAATTCGCTTTGCTTGTATCTTATTGAGAATTTTTGCATCCATATTCATCAGGGATATTCGCCTTTAGTTCTCTTTTTTTACTGGGTCTCTGTCTGGTTTAGGAATCAAAGTAATACTGGCTTCATAGAATGAGTCTGGAAGTTTTCCTTCCTTTTCTATTTCTTGGAATAGCTTGAGAAGGATAGGTATTATCTCTGCTTTAAACGTCTGGTAGAACTCCCCTGGGAAGCCATCTGATCCTGGACTCTTATTTGTTGGGAGATTTTTGATAACCGATTCAATTTCTTCACTGGTTATGGGTCTGTTCAAGCTTTCTTCCTCCCGATTGAGTTTTGGAAGTGTGTAGGTGTTTAGGAATTTGTCCATTATTTCCAGGTTGTCCAATTTGTTGGCATATAATTTTTCATAGTATTCCCTGATACTTGTTTGTATCTCTGAGGGATTGGTTGTAATCATTCCATTTTCATTCATGATTTTATCTATTTGGGTCATCTCCTTTTTCTTTTTGAGAAGCCTGGCTAGAGGTTTGTCAGTTTTGTTTATTTTTTCAAAAAACCACCTCTTGGTTTCGTTGATCTGCTCTACAGTTTTTTTAGATTCTATATTGTTTATTTCTGCTCTGATCTTTATTATTTCTCTTCTTCTGCTGGGTTTAGGCTGCCTTTGCTGTTCTGCTTCTATTTCCTTTAGGTGTGCTGTTAGATTTTGTATTTGGGATTTTCTTGTTTCTTGAGATAGGCCTGGATTGCAATGTATTTTCCTCTCAGGACTGCCTTCGCTGCGTCCCAAAGCGTTTGAATTGTTGTATTTTCATTTTCATTTGTTTCCATATATTTTTAAATTTCTTCTCTAATTGCCTGGTTGACCCACTCATTCTTTAGTAGGGTGTTCTTTAACCTCCATGCTTTTGGAGGTTTTCCAGACTTTTTCCTGTGGTTGATTTCAAGCTTCATAGCATTGTGGTCTGAAAGTATGTATGGTATAATGTTAATTCTTGTCAACTTATGAAGGGCTGTTTTGTGACCCAGTATATGATCTATCTTGGAGAATGTTCCATGTGCACTCGAGAAGAAAGTATATTCTGTTGCTTTGGGATGCAGAGTTCTAAATATATCTGTCAAGTCCATCTGATCCAATGTCTCATTCAGCGCCCTTGTTTCTCTATTGATCCTCTGTCTAGATGATCTATCCATTTCTGTAAGTGGAGTGTTAAAGTCCCCTGCAATTACCACATTCTTATCAATAAGGTTGCTTATGTTTATGAGTAATTGTTTTATATATTTGGGGGCTCCCTTATTCGGCACATAGACATTTATAATTGTTAGCTCTTCCTGATGGATAGACCCTGTAATTATTATATAATGCCCTTCTTCATCTATTGTTACAGCCTTTAATTTAAAGTCTAGTTTGTCTGATATGAGTATGGCTACTCCAGCTTTCTTTTGACTTCCAGTAGTATGATAAATAGTTCTCCATCCCCTCACTCTCAATCTGAAGGTGTCCTCAGGTCTAAAATGAGTCTCTTGTAGATAGCAAATAGATGGGTCTTGTTTTTTTATCCATTCTGATACCTTATGTCTTTTGATTGGCGCATTTAATCCATTTACATTCAGTGTTATTATAGAAAGATACGGGTTTAGAGTCATTGTGATGTCTGTAGGTTTCATGCTTGTAGCGATGTCTCTGGTACTTTGTCTCACAGGATTCCCCTTAGGATCTCTTGTAGGGCTGGTTTAGTGGTGTCGAATTCCTTCAGTTTTTGTTTGTTTGGGAAGACCTTTATCTCTCCTTCTATTCTAAATGACAGACTTGCTGGATAAAGGATTCTTGGCTGCATATTTTTTCTGTTCATCACATTGAAGATCTCGTGCCAATCCTTTCTGGCCTGCCAAGTTTCAAAAGAGAGATCAGTCATGAGTCTTATAGGTCTCCCTTTATATGTTAGGGCACATTTATCCCTAGCTGCTTTCAGAATTTTCTCTTTATCCTTGTATTTTGCCAGTTTCACTATGATATGTCATGCAGAATATCGATTCAAGTTACGTCTGAAGGGAGATCTCTGTGCCTCTTGGATTTCAATGCCTTTTCCTTCCCCAGTTCAGGGAAGTTCTCAGCTATGATTTCTTCAAGTACACCTTCAGTACCTTTCCCTCTCTCTTCCTCCTCTGGAATACCAATTATGCGTATATTATTTCTTTTTAGTTTATCACTTAGTTCTCTAATTTTCCCCTCATACTCCTGGATTTTTTTATCTCTCTTTTTCTCAGCTTCCTCTTTTTCCATAATTTTATCTTCTAGTTCACCTATTCTCTCCTCTGCCTCTTCGATCCGAGCCATGGTCGTTTCGATTTTATTTTGCATCTCGTTTAAAGCGTTTTTCAGCTCCTCCTGACTATTCCTTAGTCCCTTGATCTCTGTAACAATAGATTCTCTGGTGTCCTCTACACTGTTTTCAAGCCCAGCGATTAATTTTATGACTATTTTTCTAAATTCACTTTTTGTTATATTATTTAAATCCTTTTTTTTAAAATTGTTTTTAACGTTTATTTATTTTTGAGACAGAGAGAGATAGAGCATAATGGGGGAGGGTCAGAGAGAGGGAGACACAGAATCTGAAACAGGCTCCAGGCTCTGAGCTGTCAGCACAGAGCCTGACGCGGGGCTCGAACTCACAGCGCATGAGACCATGACCTGAGCTGAAGTCGGACGCTTAACCGACCAAGCCACCCAGGCACCCCTATTTAAATCGTTTTTGATCAGTTCATTAGCTGTTGTTATTTCCTGGAGATTTTTTTGAGGGGAATTCTTCCGTTTGGTCATTTTGGATAGTCCCTGGAGTGGTGGTGACCTTCAGGGCACTTCCCCTGTGCTGTGGTGTATAACTGGAGTGGGTGGTCGGGGCTGCAGTCAGACCTGATGTCTACCCCCAGCCCACCGCTGGGGCCACAGTCAGACTGGTGTGTGCCTTCTCTTCCCCTCTCCTAGGGGCAGGATTCACTGTGGGGTGGCGTGGCCCGTCTGGGCTACTTGCACACTGCCCTGCTTGTGGTGCTGGGATCTGGCGTATTAGCTGGGGTGGGTAGGCAAGGTGCACGGGGGCAGGAGGGGCAGGCTTAGCTTGCTTCTCATTAAGTGATCCATTTCATGTTGGGCCCTGTGGCAGCGGGACGGTGTCAGACCCGCCGCCGGAGGGGTGGCTCTGCAGAAGCACAGGGTTGGGTGTTTGTGGGGAGCAAGCACGTTCCCTGGCAGGAACTGGTTCTCTTTGGGATTTTGGCTGGGGAATGGACGAGGGATATGGCGTTGGCGAGCGCCTTTGTTCCCTGCCAAACTGAGCTCTGTCATCCCGGGGCTCAGCAACTCTCCCTCCCTTTGTCCTCCAGCCTTCCCGCTTTCTGAGCAGAGCTGTTAACTTATGACCTCCCAGATGCTAAGTCCCACTTGCTGTCGGAACACACTCTGTCTGGCCCCTCCGCTTTTGCAAGCCAGACTCGGGGGCTCTGCTTTGCCGGAGGGCCGCCCCTCTGCCCCGGCTCCCTCCTGCCAGTCAATGCAGCGTGCACAGGCTCTCTGCCCTTCCTACCCTCTTCTGTGGGCCTCTCCTCTGAGCTTGGCTCCGGAGACTTGTTCTGCTAGTCTTCTGGTGGTTTTCTGGGTTATGTAGGCAGGTGTAGGTGGAATCTAAGTGATCAGCAGGACGCAGGGGTAGCCCAGTGTCCTCCTACGCCACCATCTTCTGCCGGTCCCCCCAACTTAAAGCTTTTTACTTCAAATTCTACATTGCCAAGTTAATAATGTGAACTCTGCTTTATTTGTACATTTATTTAAATGAAATTATTTTCTGAAGTTTTAGTCCAAGTTGTTATTAATGTTTTTTTAAAAGAATGTTTTTGAAAAAATATATATTACATCATAAATGTATGTTCCAAAATAGCATATCATTTCAGCTTACATAACAAGCTCCATGTTTTGGTCAATTAGATGTACCTATACGAGAGACTAGGAAATGACATCTCTAATTTCCCATTTAAAATCTTGACAGAGGAGACAGCAATCTGACAACAAAAAGAAATAAGATCCGTCCAAATCGGCAAGAAAGAAGCAAAACTTTAACTATTTGCAGATGACATAATATATAAAAAACCCAAAAGACTCTACCAAAAAACTTCTACAACTGATAAACAAAGTCACCAAAGTTGCAGGATACAAAATCATAGTACAGAAATCTGTTGCATTTCTATATTGCACTTATATATACCAATAATAATGAATGAAACAGAAATTAAGAAACAATCCTATTTACAATTGCATCAAAAATAATAAAATACCTAGGAATAAACTTAACCAGGGAAGTGAAAGACATGAATTGTGGAAACCATAAAACACTAATGAGAGAAATTAAAGACAACACAAAGACATGGAAAAGTGTTCCATACACATGGATTAGAAAACAAATATTGTGTACATATACAATGGAATACTACTTGGCAATGACAAAGAATAAAATCCTGCCTTTTATAACAACGTGGATGGAATTGGAGGGTATTATGCTAAGTGAAATAAGTCAGAGAAAGACAGATATCAAGTGTTTTCACTCATATGTGAACTTGAGAAACTTAACAGAAGACCATTGGGGAAGGGAAAGGGAAAAAATAGTTTCAAACAGAGAGGGAGGCAAATTATAAGAGACTCTTAAATACAGAGAACAAACTGAGGGTTGATGGGGGGATGGAGGAGAGGGGAAAGTGGGTGATGGGCTTTGAGGAGGGCACTTTTTGGGATGAGCACTGGGTGTTGTATATAAGCGATGGATCATGTGAATCTACCCCCAATACCAACAGCACACTGTATAAACTGTTTGTTAGCTAACTTGACAATAATTACATTAAAAAAATAGAATAAAGTAGAAGAGAAAAATAAAAAGAAAAAAAATATTGTGAAAATGTCCATACGACCTAAAGCAATCTGCAGATTTAATACAATCCGCCTCAAAATACCAAAAAGATTTTTCACAGAACTAGAACAAATAATCCTAAAATTTGTATGGAACCATAAAAGACCCTGAATAGCCAAAGCAAGCTTGAAAAAGAAAAGCAAAGCTGGAGGCATCACAATTTCAGACTTAAAGTTATATTACAAAGCTGCAGTAATCAAAACAGTATGATGTTGACACAAAAATAAACACATAGATCAATAGCACAGGATAGAAAGCTTAGAGATAAACCCACAATTATAAGGTCAATTAATCTTTGACAGAAGAGGCAAGAACATGCAATGGGAAAAAGACGGTCTCTTCAACAAATGGTGTTGGAAAAACTGGACAGCTACATGTAAAAGAATGAAACTGGACCACTTTCTTACACCATACACAAAAATAAATTCAAAATGGATCAAAGATCTAAATGTGAGACCTAAAACCATAAAAGTCCTAGAAGAGAACACAGGCAGTAACTTCTTTGACATTGGTCATAGTAACTTCTTTTTAGATATGTCTTCTGAGGTAAAGGAAGCAAAAACAAAAATAAACTGTTGGGACTTCATCAAAATAAAAAGCTTCTGGACATTAAAGGAAATAATCAACAAAACTAAAAGGCAACCTATGGAGTGGGAGAAGATTTTTCTAAATGACACATATGAGGTTATTATACAAAATATTTAAAGAACTTATAAAATTCAACCCCCAAAATGAATAATCCAGTTAAAAAATGGGCAGAAGACATGAATAGACATTTTTCCAACAAAGACATACAGATGGCCAACAGACACATGAAAAGATGCTCAACATCACTGATCATCAGAGAAATACAAATCAAAACTACAATGAGATATCATCTCACACCATCAGAACAGCTAAAATTGACAACACAAGAAGCAACAGGTGTTAGAGAGGCTGTGGAGAAAAAGGAACCCTCCTGCATTGTTGGTGGGAATGCAAACTGGTGCAGCCACTGTGGAAAACAGTATGGAGGTTCCTTGAAAGGTTAAAAATAGAACCACCCTGTGATCCAGCAATTGCACTACCAGGTATTTATCCAAAGAATACAAAGATACTAATTCAAAGGGATAAATGCACTCTGATGTTTATAGCAGCATTATCTACAATAGCCAGATTATGGAAACAGCCCAAGTATTCATCAACTGAAGAATGGATAAAGAAATGGCATGTGTATACACACACACACACACACACACACACACACACACACACACATATATATATATACACACACACACGCCATATATACATATATATGTGTATATATATATATATATATATACACATGCCATTTCTTTATATGCCATTTCTTTATACATATATATATATAAATATATACACACACACACCATATATACATACCATATATATATGAATATACTCAGCCATAAAAAATGAAATCTTACCATTTTCAACAACATGGATGGAGCTAGATAATATTATGCTAAGCAAAATAAGTCAAAGAAAGACAAATACTATATGATTTCACTCATATGTGTAGTTTCAGAAACAAAGCAAATGAGCAAAGGGGGAAAAACGAGAGAGAGAGGCAAACCAAGAAACAGATCTTAACTATAGAGAGCAAGCTGATGGTTAACATGAGAGAGGTGGGTTGCGGGATGGGTTAAATATGTGATGGAGATTAAGGAGTGCACTTGTGATGAGCACCAGGTGATATATATCAAAGTGTTGCATCACTATATTTTACACCTGAAACTAGTATTACACTGTATGTTAACTAATTGGAATTTAAATAAAACTTAAAAAAATCTTGGTAGGGGAGGAGACCAGTGAAAAAGGATCCTGGGGGATAATTAACACAATTGATAACTGCATTAATTTTATAGTTAAAAGATAATTACTCTGCCTCAAATAATACTCTGCTTTCTAGATGCTATTGCTTTCCCTTTTCTTCCAGATTTCCTTTATTTTTATTTTTTAACATATTATCAAGCAAATGTGAATATATTCAGGTATAACTTTTGTCCACAGAAAGAAGGTAGAGTCTGTCCTTGGCCTAGAACACAGTTCTTTACGGCTAAAATCTGAAACTCAGATATACAAGTGGAAATAATACTACCAATTCAAATTCTAGAGTTAGCATATAACTGAACATCATAGAATCTACTGTTAAACAGTTCTGCTAGTGAGCACTACCTATAAAACTACGATATCAAGGATTCAACATTGCTTAGGGTTTTGGAGAAATGACGCTAAGGTAAATTGTTTTCTGGTTGTCTCAAGCATCAGCCTTTCAGTTTCCTCTCTCACTTTCTGAGACAGGAGGCATACAGTGAAGGAAGCTAGAAACAAGGCATGCTGTATACAGGCAATTTTCACTTCTAATTCATACTTTTGGATAAGTTATTTCATCTCTTTCAGTGTGAAGTTCTTTGTGTAGATGGTATAAAGCTGTTACTCAAGTATAAATTCCACTATTTATTATTTGATGGGATGTTTCAACAGATCAGAAACACTAAAACAACGGAGTCACAGGGATACTCTAAGTTAGCAGGCAGGAAGACTAATGAAGGGTATAAATTATTCTCATTAATGGGAGAAGTAATTCATACAATAAAAACCATAGAAAAATTTAATGAGCACATAGTGTCAGGTATGGAGTAAAATAGTATCTATAAAGGACTTAGAGTTTTCTAAATATTGCAGGCTCATTAGGACCTCATACTGGAAAATTCTTCAATATTCTTTTTGCTGCACCTTGCACCTCCCTCAAAAATGCTAATAAAAATAGTTATCATAATGTTTTGAAACTGCCTATTTACCTGAATTTCCCACATTATCATCTCTAGGAAAGCAGGCTATGAGTCTCTCTTATTGACTATTTTATCTCTAGTGTCTACTTGGTACAAGGCCTGACACATAGTAGTTTCTCAACATTCATTTATATAAGTTTGTAGATAAGAAGACATAATTACTAGTACAAGGTATTCATTGACTTCCTCCTTTCTTTCTTGCCAAGGAGATTGTTGTTCTGGTCTGCCAAAACTCCAAATATCTAAAGGAAAGATAATTCCAATTTGGAGAGGAAAGAAAAGCTAAATTATCTGTGTAATCAAAAGAGAAAAGATAGAGAGAGGAGAAAAAGAGAAACATATGGTAGAAGATGGCAGAGGAAGGAAGGAAATAACATTTCAGGGCTTAGAAAGAAATGCAACGTAGCAGTTTAAGAGAATATGTAACTAGCCGAAAGGAAATATATATACTGGTTATTGTGAAGTATGCATTTACATCCCTTCCATATCCTTTGAGAAAAATAATAAGACATTAAAACTTCTTAAGAAATCCTTTTTAGAAACGAGCTTTTAGAATATTACAGTACTTCAAGTTTGATCCCAATAGATTTTTTAAGGATGTAAGAGATAACTATGAAATACTTGATTACATAAAGCAGCGGTTATTTCCAGCTGTGGGATTCAGCAGAAAGTTTGTGAAAACTGTTTGAGCAAGATGGGCAGGATTTGCATACATAAAGATTAGAGAAGAAAACTATTCTAGGTACAGGGTTTACCTGAACTGGCACTGATTTTAAAGGACTAGTAACCAATCATTTCCATTGCAGATGTAAATGTATTTACACATCAGTTATTCTGCCTTGACCACTTGATTAGGTTTAATCAAGGCCTTTTTTCTCATCCTTTTCCTTTCAGCTTCTAATTATATTTGTTATAATTAGACAAACAATCTAAATTGCTGGAAGCAATCTTTATTTCAAATAGACTGCAGATTTAAGTCAGACTACCAGACTAGCGTTAGCACAAAGTTGATGAGTTTCTTTGCAGAGCGGTGCATTAATCAACACAAAGCTGGTAAGTTCACTCACAGCTTAAGGGAGCAATTTCATTACCCAGTAGAGATACATTTTATGGTGGTTTAACTGAACAAATCCACTTGCAAAAACAAGCATTATATACATTTTTTTGTGGCTATCATAAACTTGAGAATTGATAGTTCCATTCCTAGCAGATTAAATAAGGCATTGTAGAACTACGGACTATCATACTGATTATAAATATAAAGGTAAGAATATCACAGATACAAACAACACATGTAACTTTAAATTTTCAAAATCGTGTTACCCTAAATGGATAGCCTCCATGGTCACTTTTGTCCTTACATTCCTATGATCACATATATATACATGGTGTCCAAACTTTTCCTTTTATATGATTGAGACATTTAATAAATAGCCCAGGATTTGAAGTCACAAAATAGATTTGTTGTTCAACATTACTAACTAAAATAATTGGTTCAATAAATAATTAGAAATATAAGAGGGAAGAAAGAAGGAAAAAAAGAAAAGGAAGAAAGATAACCCCACTACTTGGTTCACTGCAATCCTTCATATAAAATATCATTTATGCTTATAGTTATTTTATTTTTAACTCAGACTAAATAAAAAAAATTAGCCATTACCTTTTGCTAGATGTGCTCTATGTTTTATACAGTATGAACAAAATTATATTATTTTGATTTTCTCGGAACAAAGCAGAGACATAATGAGGTTTTATTAAATTCCATTATACTCTATGACTATGCCCTTTGTGTACCATCACAGCTGAAAGCCAATTATTTTTTGCAAGAAACAAGAGAGTCTCTTGAGTATTAGGTTATTTGGTTACCGAATTACCGAGAACAAGATAGCATATAGAATATATGCTTCTTTTATATGATGCACTCATTTACAATAAACATATAAATAAGTATTTCTCAACTCTGTTTTGTGTCCACCTATAACAAGTACCCCAGGCACATAATAAGCAAACCAAAAATTGGCTGAAAATATAGCACTGACCTTTGCTGAAGTAACCAATGGCTGGAACTTAAGTATGCTTTGGGGACACTAAAATGTGTGGTATTTTTCTTGTAAAATGTGCTCATTATAGGTGTAAAATTGTTTTACCTGTGTATAGTACATCTGTATCTGCTATTCAGATTTGATCTGCCAGGTGAATTTTTTAAAAAATAAAACTCACTCCAACAAATGGATATATGAATAACTGATTGCATGGCTGTGTAATGGCTTCAGGATGTCGGTCTCTATAGTGATTCTATTTAAACTGTATATATAAGTGAGAAAGAAGCAGAAACTTTCTGTTGTGGAAAGTGATAAGATACATTGTTTTGGCATATTATTTATGTTTGTTCAAGAGTATTTGGGAAAACTGGAGTGGCATGATTTATTGTCACACAACAAATGTTTTCTCTAGTGAAGGGTTGTGAAGCAATTCATGTGAGATTTTTTTTTTAACTTTGAAGAAATTTAAATCAGGAGCATTGACATACTGGCCAAAACTGAAAGATATTGTTTCAGTATGCTTACTAATGCACAGTGAGAAACTGATTGATGGTTACAGCATTTTTGCATTTTGGTTTAAGAGAAGAGTTTATGCTTTTGTCATTGCTCATTCCTGTTCCATAGAAGACAATTAGTCATCTAGCAAAGACCATACTTTACAGTATGTGGCAGCCATGAGAATATGCCTCTTATATCTGTCATTGCAGAAAGCATAACTGACCCAAAGCCCCAGGTGCTGAGCTTTGAAATTTATCTCCATTATCTTCCTATTAAGGCCTTGCTTTCTATTTGCATCTCCCAGCCAGTGGTTGAGAATAGCAGTGATACTACAAGCAAGTCTATTTCTGGAAGACACAGAACTACTGTGATGGGTAACTTCTACTCTAAAACTTCCCAAAAACCTTGTTAAATTTTCTTTACAACTGCATTGAAGTCTCAGGTGCTTCCATCCCACTTTCTTTTTTGCCTGTTCTTCACTCAGAGTCATATCTGCAGTGAATTGCATTCTGATGACTCTTGTAGCCTCCCAGGGCCCCTCCATTCTTCTCTCTTAGGTATTTCTTCTCATAAATGTTTCTCATGTTTAATCTTGTCTTAGTTTCTGATTCCTAGACAATTTGCCTAACTCAGGGCAAATATAATATTTTACATGTCTCACATTATCTTTGTATAATAGAGGTTTCCCTCAGCCACACCAATTTCATGCCACTATAGCTAACAGAAACAAGCAAAGCCATTACTCTCAGAATTATTCTATCCACCCACTCTTTGCTAATTCCTTCTGTCTTTGGTCAAGGACAGGTCGTCCTTTCCAGAAGTCCGTTTCTTATGTACTTCCCAAAGACAGCCATGAGTATGATTCAACTCTGATTCAGTTGTAGTCTGGAATGATCAAGAGTCCTTCACTTCTGATTTTTGAACCCAGTCACACTAAGAAAAATCAGAAGGCAGTGATATTGCTTACTGCAAAAATGAGGGGGGCTGAAATAACAAAAGCATAGAGATTTCATTATGGCAGGTCTCAAAACCTTATGAAGGAAGAAGTGTATAGCAACCTGATTCCAAATAATTTATTAACTGGGCTATCGAGCATATCATCTCATGACTTTTTACTTTTTCACTTATTGATATGGGTGTTATATGTGCTTATTAGTATTCAATGCACACAATATGCTATATAGGAGATCTGAGCCACACTCTTGAGATATTTAGTAATGTCAGGATCCCTAAGTGCTTACCATCAGATACTGAAAGATTCTCATGATGTCATTATCTCAAAGTTACTGATGTCTTTAGTATGTTTTTGCCATTTCTTGTTAAGTGGTAAAACGTATCATAAGGTAGGCATGAAAATATCTTTCTTAGAAAAAATATACACCCTTGATATTGTCGTGCAATGTTCTAGTGTCAGCCATTTGTGGAATTGTTTCCACAAGGATTTAAAAATTCTCATGTTTTTGTCAACCAGATGGATAGCTGCATTTATTCATTCATCCATTTTATTTATTAATTTTTTAATGTTTATTCATTTTTGAGAGAGAGAGAGAGAGAGAGAGGGAGAGAGAGAGAACACAAACAGGGGAGGGGCAGAGAGAGGGAGACACAGAATCTGAAGCAGGCTCCAGGCTCTGAGCTGTCAGCATAGAGCCTGACACGGGGGTCCAATCCACGAACCACAAGACCATGACCTGAGCTAAAGTTGGACGCTTAACAAACTGAGCTACTCATGCGCCTCTCATCCATTCATTTACTAATCATTTGACTCTTAAGTTTTTCAAAAACATTAATTGATTAGTATATGCTGAATAAGGCACTGAGATGGGGTGGAGAACATCCTAGATATCAAGACTCTTGAAAAGGAGTCCTAAAATAGTAACAAAATTAACAAAACCTGAAATGGCAATGATGAATGAAATGATAAAATTCCCTAGCCATTTTAGCAATCTACAAAATACAGAATAAATAATTTCAATATATTTATTTAGTAATCATGGTTCTTTAATGGCAATATTCAGTTATGGAAAAGGTACAGGTTTCCTGATACACTGACAGTGGGCTTCTTCTTGATATAAATAGAAAGCAATTTATTAAAATTGTCAAAGCTGAAATATCACTTGGACTTCATAGTCCCACATGTAGGAATAAATATCAAGAAAATGATATTATATATAGAATAAAACTTCATGTTCTACAGTGAAATATAATTTTGAATGACATATTGGAAACATCTTAAGTAAGTGTTAAAAAAATTTTTTTAATGTGTATTATTTGAGAAAGAGACAGAGAGCAGGCAGGGGAGGGGCAGAGAAAGAGGGAGACACAGAATCGGAAGCAGGTTCCAGGCTCTGAGCTGCCAGCACAGAGCCCGATGCGGGGCTTGAATCCACAGACCGCGAGATCATGATCTGAGCTGAAGTCGGCCGCCTAACCGACTGAGCCACCCAGGCACCCCATTTTAAGTATTAATGCAATAATTGTTATGGAATATTGGTAATGGTGTAATTCTTCTGTCATTGAAAATGATGCTAATGGAGAATTTGTAATGTTTACATTAAGTAAAACATGTTTAAATCACATGTTTAATTTAAGTAGAGAAAATAAAATAAAAATTCAAAATCTGTAAAGAAAATGAGGTTTAAATGTTTAAAAATGCATAGAACAAGAAAAAAGGATGCAGAACCCTATGTTAACAATAAATATTTCTGGGCAAAAAGTTATGCATAATCTACTTCTTTTTAATATAAATTGTATTTCACAATGTTATATACGGACATTATTTTTACATATAAGTGAAATAATTTAAAATCCAGAAAAATAGTTTTCCAGAACACCCTGGGAGAAAAATTTTATTATCTCACATTTGTTAAGAACACAGCGTAAACTGACCTTGAAATTATGCCAACATAAGTAAAAAATAGTATAGAGATGATTAAATTTGCTTCACATTCTTATGTCTCAAAAAAATATTTATCTCTTTTTTATATGGGAAAACCACAAAGGAACATTTTATCAATTCAGTTTCCTAATTTAAGGAATATATGATACATTTCTAAAACAATAAAATCTTTTAAACACTGAATTGGTTTACACACATGTAGCATTGTGGGTTCATGGATCACTAGTAATACACATGAAAGATTTCATATGTCTGTTCCCATCTGCAATGCTATCCATCACTTTCATAGATTTAGGACCTCCAGTAGTCTAGGCTGACTGCATGTTCATCCTGTCATTTTTTTCCCCCAGTTAACTTTATTAGTGTTGATCATGCCTGACTTTTCTAAGATTCCTTTGGCTCCTTTAACCTTGGCTTTACTGACCTGGAATAGATAGCAGCCAGGTGATACCTTGGCTAACTATATTTTTAGACAATTTCCTATGTTGTTGAGAAAAGAAATAAGGGATTACAGAGATAAGTTAAATGGATCTACCACAAGATGGAAAATAAGAAAATATGAGTAATGCTTCAAATAACTGAGTGTGTAGTTCAGTATAAGGTCAGATTTAGGGGAAGTTATTTTAGTATGTGATTGTATTGGGCACAAACGTAAACAGAAAGGGAGAAGTTAGTAGAGAGAAAAAGCTGAATATATTCATGAGAGTTGTTTAAATTGATGAAACGGGTCACAGGAGGGATGAGAGGACACTGAAATTAGTGGACATGTGGACAGACTATTCTTTAACTAGAGAAGAGAACTGAAACAGAAGAGAAGAAAATAACAATACATTTAGGTGCAGGCACATTTCTAAATGTGGTGGGGCAGCTGACTGAGTGCATAATTAGTTGCCTTTATTTTTCCTATGAAGGAGGAGGTGATTTAGGTAAAAAGAAAACTAAGTAGATTGAAAAAGCTTGAAAATTCTATGACATTCTTATAGGAAGAAAATGAATAAGTAATGGAGCTGGTCAGGGAGAAGATAAGTGCTTCTTGAGCATACATCATTAATGTTTGAACGAAATCAAGACATGGTTTCCTTTTGATGTATGTTGGTACCTGGTGCACTCATGAAAGACAATGAATTATTTCATTTAATTGAACTAACGTTTGAGTGCCCAATATGTGACAGATACTCTGCTAGACACTGAGAAGAAAATCAAAAGACAAATAAAATTTAATCTTATATCTCAAAGACCCATCTAAACACTACAAAAGTTAGACATATAGATAATTGAAATGTAAAGCAGAAGTGTTAGGCACACAGCAACTATTAAGAGCATGGGCTTCACCATGAGAGTAGGTAGGACTGAATAATAGCTGAACATACTTAAACAGTCCCCTTAACTCACATGCCCTTTACTTTCTTCTTCTCTAAAATCTGGCTAATAGATCTCATAGCTGGATCATGTATGTGAATCACTTTATAAATTCTAAGGCTTTATGAAAATATAGTTTTCTTTATTACTATCTTATATGAATGTTTTAAATTTCTAAAAACCTTTAAAAATAAAAAGAAGGAGAGACAGAAAAGGAGAGCGGGAAGAGAGCAAGAGAAGATAGAGAAAGACACACACACACACACACACACACACACACACACACACACACAGGTGCTCTGGTTAGAATGTTTAGATACTCTTTACAGTGGAAGTGAAATTTGCCCCTGGATTTGTATAACATAGCCACGAGTAGACAGAATTAAGGTCACAGAGTTAGAATAAGTGGAGGAAACCACTTCAGCAACATTTTAGAGAAGAAAAAGCACAAACCATATTGAGGAATAGAAAGCAGACCATATTACATAGAAAGTAGGGGAGTAAAAAGGCATAAAACGTAGTTGTGAACATTTATTAAGGGCTCTTAATTCCATATTAAAGAGATGTCACTTAAATTATGGTTAGAATATAATATAAAACTTAAATATTCTACAAAGTGGGCCTACATTTTCTGCATTTTCAGGAAGACTGTATGTACAACCTCATTTCAATTTCACTTCTCCTTTGCTATCCATGCTCCAGCAATACTGTTTTTCTTTCGGTTTCCTAAATGTGACAGACCCTTTCAAACGTCTTTTTGTCACAAAGGTCTGTGCAAATACTCTTTTTCAACTGCTTTCATTTGGTAGATTCATAGCTCACTCTTATCACTCAGTGTTCAGTGTAGAAGTCATCTTCTCAAAGAGGTCTTCTTTGACTATCTTATGTAAAGTAGGACACCTATTACTCTGCATACAAACATTGCTTTCCTTTTTAACATTAGATATAATTTTAAATTACTCTGTTTTTGTTTAATTCATTTCCGTCCCTTACTCTCTCTTGTACATCTCCTAGAATATAATCCATGAGGATAGGGATTATGTTTATTTTTCTCACTGTTCATTGCCAACCCAATTTTTTTTTTAATACATAGAGGTGCTTAACATTTATTGAATAATATATTAAAGGGTATTTTCTTTATGGAGGCATTGAATAATTTTGTGCATGGAAGATATTTTGGGGAAAAGGACTGTGCCTTAGAAAAAGTAAACTAATACTATATTATCTAATATATTAGAAAATATGAGATGGAACATAAATCACTTAGTTATTGCAATAGTGATGCATTTTTTAATGAAGATCAGATCTACTAAAGCACTGCAGAAGTGAGGAATAAGAATAGGGCTGTCCTGAGATTGTGAAGGAAAAAGAAATAGGAATAGAAATAAGGTAGAAGGAGACTGGGTTCAAAGATGACAAAAGCAGGAAACATAATTTTTCTCTGTTTCATCTGGTATGGGGTATCCATCTGGCTCTGTTTAACCTTCCTCTAGCTGGGAGAAGGTGATACTGAGCCATTTTAAGAGTCTCTGATAGTTAACTTGATTTAATCCAGTGTATTACCAAAAACTCTATAGAGCTGAACACTAAAGTACATTGTTAAGGTATTATTTTGGAGAAATTTATTACAAAGTTTCCATTTTTATCATTTGAGGGTAAGGTCATTCTGAATTTCTGTTGTAAGTTTCACATGTCAGTACTTTATAGCTCAACCATTTCAAATGACAAGCAAATCATTCTTCACTAGTTGTCAACATAAAGAATTTTATGTTTTAACTTCACCAAAATACTAAAAGAGACTTTCTCAGTTAAACACATCCAAGTTGCTTTCTAAAAATCCTTGGGAAATTTCCAAACCATAATTGAAGGGTTTGATAAAATGATAAACACACAGAAGTCACATTAATTTCAATCAAGGATATTATTGAAGATAAGGAATATTTAAGGAAAACCTATTTCTTTCAAGCATTCAAATAGGAATACCTAAAAGGGGCAAATACAATCTCAACTAAAATTGATCAACATCAATTCCAAAACCTAACTGCTCATGGAATACATAATCTTCTCTACCTAGCAAAAAATTAACCAGTAGGTGACACCTAACTGGTAGTTCTAGTGGGTTTCATGGTACTAAAGATTTCTTTACCTGTGGTTCTTAGGACTCCATAGGAAGCGGAACTAATGTTTGTTGTGTGATGTTTTCTTGTAATGTTCGTTAATGCTATATTTTGCGACACACATTTAAAAATAAAATCTACTTACTAACATTTATATAATTTAGTTTGATTAGAATGTATTACATTTTTCATCCTTAAAACATTTTCAAATGTGTCACTTCATTTTTTCTATCCCTGCACAGTATATATTCCTTGTTTTTTATGAGAATGATAAACTGGGGGAATAAGTTGTTACTATACTGGCCTTTAAAATTACTACAGATGCCACTTAAATTTGAGTGAAAGAAACAAAAGTGAGGGAAAGATATCTATATTATTTTCACCAATGTTATCAAAACAAAATAATAGAAATTAACTGATTTTCACATTTAAACAGGAGTTTGTAGATTTTTTTATTTAAATCCATGTCTGTCCAACTCTATCATTCTACAACTATAATGCAATGGATAAAAGTGTGAGCTCTGGAGCCCAGGGCTGTGTGACTTCAATTCTCCCTCCACTGTTGAGTCATTATAGAAGCATGGACAAGTCACTTGACCCACTATCATCTCAATTTGTTCATCTATAAAAAGGAAATATTAGTATCATTGCATAAGCTGGTAATATGAATTCAGTACTGAGTATTTAAAACAGAGATTGGTACATGATAAGAAAACCACACATATTACTAATGGCAGCTCCTTTTTTTTCTTTTTCCTTCTACTCCTTTTTCTTTCTTTTTAAAAGCATTCTGCATCTTTCTTTTATCATTTGGGAGTATATATGTATATATACACTTTCCCAGATATTTCTAAGTGGTAGAAATTCAGACGTGTAATACATTTTATCACATTTTTTTAAGGGTGCAAATGACTTTTAAAGGAATATGGGCTGGATTTTATAAATTAAAATATACCAGAAATGTTCCACTTTCAATAACAAAAATTTATTTTACCATTTTTTCTTCCTGAAGTTTTTTCTGGTGTCAGGGAAAATTTAAAGTGAGGATATGACTGTTATCCAATTGTGCTATTTTTGTTGAAGTATCACCATCTTAAAGGAATGATGAAAACTTGACCATAGATATTAATAAGAAATGGCTGCCAGACAAACCCATTCATCAGTAATGCTGACAGATCCAGCAAGAGATTATAACTCAATTACGATGAAATGATTGGAAGAATGATTTCTTGATTGAATGATTCTTTATAAAATCCAGCCTCACAGAAAAAAATCAACAAAACCCATTTAAAGATTTTTTTAGCTAGAAGTGCAAGTATTGTTGGCTCTCTCTGCAATGTCTTATCGTGATTTAAAATAATCTAAAAGGTAGCAAATAGTTTATTTTCTAGTTTATCAAAACTGCAACACTTTTATGGCTTGTGAGTAAATAAAGTTTCAATTTCATGACTTGTATTATACTTTCCCATAATAGATGAACATTTTATTAGTCACTTTTTCTAGCCGACTTTGATATGTCCTCTTAAATGCTTTTCCAATTTTGAAAGTTATTTATGCTCATTTTTAAGATCTAAGAATCAGAACTATGCATATAATATTGAGTAAAACTTGGTGTAATATATGAAAAGATTTCTGTAGCCAAATTTAATTTTGGGTGTGTATATATGTATGTGTATATACACACACACACATAAATAAATATATATAAACAGTTTTGTAATACAATTTACAGTCATTTTCATCTTTAAAGAAAATGTTAACATTAACACTATAAAAATTTTTTTAAATGTGCACACATTTAAAAATTCTTTTCAACCTGAATTTATCCATATATTTACAAAGTTGTAAATATATGTTATCACAATACCCACAATATATTTTCTATATTCTATATTTTCTCTCAATATAATCACATGCATATTTTAATACTTGTCCATGGTCTCATAGTTGTAATTTTCAAAGTGAGCATCATTTCCTAACCAATGCTTGATTATTAGTATCACCTGAGATGATTGTTAAACATGTGGATTCATGTTAACTCCCTAAGAGATTCTGATTCAGTAAATCTAAAATTGGACCAGGCATTTCTACTTTTAACAAGCATCCAAAATAACTAATATTAGGGGTCTTCCTATGGGAAACAATGAATATCCTTTAATTAGATGTTCATCATTGTTGAATAATCATGCTGTATCAAAATATTTTCCCACTATTAAGAAAAGTCACAATGAACATCATTATAAGTAGATTATATTATTTTATAATTATTTCCTTAGGATAAATATCTATAATTTAAATGATTAAATTTAAGATTTGTGATCATGTTAAGGCTCTTGATATATACCGCAAATTTATTTTCCATAAACTCCTAGTTTAAACTGCTTTAAAATTATATTCAATTATTCAGTTTCCCTGAAGCCTTATACCAATATTGAATATCATGTTTTGAAAAATTTATCAAAGTTAAATTATGCCTCTACAACTCCATTTCTTTGATTACTTGCAGTAATTGGAAAAGTATCCATATGCATCTTTCCTACATGACTTCTTTGAAATTTTGTTTTTGTTTACAGTTTGTGGTATTCACATTTTATAGTTTGTTGGTACACTTCAGTTTTCATATAATTTAAAAAACATGTATAAAACAACTGACACAGGTAGGTTGCTTTTAGTATCGGATAATACATATTCACAAATGAAACTGCCTTAAATAATAAAGAAATCATGTGTTTCCCTTGAGAGTCCAGAAGGTCTAAAGCTTCAGAAGTAATGCAGACACTAGATGTGTGAGGTCAAGTCTTTGCCTTGGCCTCGGGTGATAATCCTGAAACTTCTCTCCTAGGCATGTTGGTTCAAGGTGATAGCAGTTCTAGGTATCATATCCAGAGGCAATAACTTCCAGAAGAAAAGGACCAATTCATTCAGTATGTATTTATTGAGAGAGAATAAATGTTGGTCAGAAAATCACTGATAGACTTCCTCTCTGTCATTTAAAAGAATTAGACTACCTTACTTATTTTAATGAGGCATTGGTGAAAGAAATAAGGTAATCATGATGGGTGAATATAAACAGCATCTTCCTTTAAGGAGAAGGATAAAGGTATACAACTTATGGGATCTAGAAAGTAAAAATAAAGAATTAGGCAACAAATAATGTCTAGTATAATAACTATTCATTGGTAAATTTCTCCTTCCATCCTTCCTTCCTTCCTTCCCTTCTCCTTATCCTTCTCCTCATCTCCCTCCTCTTCTTCTTCCTTCTTCTTCTTCTTATTTTTCTTTTTTTGCTAATTCTAAGATTTGATTTTATATTTTTGTGGTTGCTATGAAAGTTGTCACTCAAATCTCCTAGAGAATCTAGCAGGTTAGCAACCCACTGCCACACCTTTGTATCCACTATCAGTTTCCCTCAAGCTGTTCCATATCCATTACTGGGCCAGCAGGCTGGAGTTACTAGTGCTGTACCATTCCTGTCTAAGGCTGGAATTTTCCAGCAGGCAACCTTTGCTAGAGACACTGATGGCTGGTTAAAACTTTTTCAGACTTCACTAGAGCATGAGACTTCCTACCCAATCCTTTTTTCACTCTTTCTTTTCATAAGTATCTAACCTGCATTGGGTTCTTTAGGTTCTTCCTGCCTACTCCTATCCCCAACTTCTTTGTCCTTCCTAGGACTTTTCCTCAGTAAATTTCTTATACTTTTTTAATGTTTATTTATTTTTGAGAGAGAGACAGTATGAGTGGGTGAAGGGACAGAGAGAGAGAGAGGAAGACAGAATCTGAAGCGGCCTCTAGGCTCTGAGCTGTTAGCACAGAGCCCAACGTGGGGTCGGAACTCATGAACTGCGAGATTATGACCTGAGCTGAAGTTGGAAGCTCAACCAACTGAGCCACCCAGGTGCCCCTAAATTTCTTACACTTCTAATTCTGCTTCATGGGGGCACCCAAGCTGGCATGGTATTTAATCATTTGATCCATCCATGTTGTGATATATTAATTAAGGTATTCTCAACTATACTAATATTTATTTATTTATTTGGCAGTTTTATTTAATTGTGTCTACTATGCACCAAGCTCTGTGTTAAGCAACATATACACAAAAATAAGAGAAAAAGCTTACTTCTCCCAAGTACTTACAGGTTTAAAGGAAGACTCAAGCAGATAAATACATTATAATAATACAAAATTGAAGATACTCCAAAAGAGGTGTAAACTGAATTTGAAAATTCAGTGGAGTGAAATATCAATTCTTCCTGTTTCTGGAAGGCAGCATAAATCTCAGAAATGTTCTATTAAATTTGAATTCCTTAGGTGGAACAAGGAGAGATGAGTTTTCACATTGCATTAGTTAGGGCAATGCTAACTATGTGTAATAGTGTAATAGCTCAAGACAAATAGACATTTATTTTTCAATTATGTAATTATTTCATTCTTGTGGTCCTGGTTGTTGGGGGCTTTCACTCAGGAATTCACCTCTGGAGTTAAGGATATAATCTCATAATTCAGGGCATTTAGTAACAAAGGAATAGAAGTAGAAAATGGAAATTGGGTTGGCAACAAATAATGTCCAATGCTCTAATCATGCATGTACAGTTAGATAAATATACTATTCCTTTTTGGATAATTTCAAGATTTGACTTTATATATTTGTGGTGGTGATCAAACTTAATTAAGTCAGAGAAAGACAAATTCACATAATTTCACTTATATGTGGAATCTAAAAAAACCCAAAAGATCAAAAACAGAAACAAACTCATAAATACAGGAAACAAACTGGTGGTTGTCAGAGGAGAAGCGCATGGGGGGATGAGTGAAATAGGTGAAGGGGATTAAGAAGTATTAACTTCTAGTTATAAATAAGTCACAGAGATGAAAAGTACAGCATGGGGTATCTATAATAGACTTATTTCAGACCTAAAGACACATGCCGATTGAAAGTGAAAGGATGGAGAAGCATTTCTCATTCAAATGGAAGTGAAAAGAAATCCAGGCTGGAAACATTTATATCAGAGAAAATAGACTTTAAAACAAAGACTGTTCACAAGAGACAAAGAAGAATACTATATAATCATACAGGGAATAATCTAACAAGAAGATATAACAATTATAAGTACTTATGCACCCAACATGATGGCACCCAAATGCATAAAGCAGTTAATAACAACCATAAAGGAAGTAATTAATAGTAATACAATAATAGTAAGGGACTTTAACATCCACTACATGGAAAGATCATCCAAACAGAAAATCAATAAGGAAACAGTGGCTTTGAATGATACCCTGGACCAGATGACTCTAACAAATATATTCAGAATATTCCATCCTAAAAAGGCAGAATACACATTCTTTTCAAGTCCACATGGAATATGCTCCTGAAGAGATCACATATTAGACAAAAAAATAAGTTTCAACAAATTCAAAAAGAACAGTCATACCACACATATTTTCCAATGACAAAGTTATGAAACTAGAAATCAACCACAAGAAAAATCTGGAAAGAGCACAAATACATGGGGGTACCTGGGTGGCTCAGTCGGTTAGGCATCCGACTTCGGCTCAGGTCATGACCTTATGGTCCATGGGTTGGAGCCCTGCGTCGGTTCTGTGCTGATGGCTCGGAGTCTGGAGACTGCTTCGGATTCTGTGTCTCCTTCTCTCTCTGCCCCTCCACCACTTGTACTGTCTTTCTCATAAGTAAATAAACTTCAAAAAAATTTTTTTTAAAAAGCACAAATGCATAAAGGTTATACAACATGCTACTAAACAATGAACAGGTCAAAAAGGAAATCAAAGAGGAAATAAAAAATACATGGAGACAAATGAAAATGAAAACACAATGGTCCAAAACCTTTGGGATTCAGCAAAAGCTATTCTGAGAGGGAAGTTTCCAGCAATACAAATCTACTTCAAGAAGTAAGAAAAATCTCAAACAACTAACCTTACACCTAAAGGAGCTAGAAAAGATGAACAAACAAAACTTAAAAACAGTAGAATAAAGGAAATAATGAAGATTAAAGCAGAAATAAATAGAATAGAAACAACAACAAAAAATAGAACAGATCAATGAAACAAGAAGCTGGTTCTTTGAAAAGATCAAAAAATTGATAAACCTCTAGCCAGACTAAAAAAAAAAAAAAAAAAAAAAGAAAAAGGAAAGGAAAAAAGAGAGAGAGAGGACTCAAATAAACAAAATCAGAAATGAAAGAGGAGAAATAACAACCTACACGACAGAAATACAGATTACGGGAGAATATTATGAAAAATTATATGCAAACATATTGGACAATCTAGAAGAAATGGATAAATTCCTGGAAACAAAGAAACCTAGTGAAAGTGAATCAAGAAGAAATAGAAAATTTGAACAAACTGATTACTGGTAATGAAATTGAATCAGTAATCTGAAAACTCCCAACAAACAAAAGTCCAGGAATGGATGGTTTCATAGGTCAGTTCTATCAAACATTTAAAGAAGAGATAATACCTATTCTTTTCAAACTATTCCAAAAATAGAAAGGGAAGGACATTTTCCAAATTCATTCTATGAAGCTAGCGTTACTATGATCCCAAAACCAGATAATAAGGACACCACAAAAAAAGGGAACTGTAGGCCACTATCTCTGATAAACACAAATGCAAAAGTGCTCAACAAAACAGTAAACTGAATCCACAAATACATTAAAAAAATCATTCACCACAATCAAGTAGGATTTATTTCTGGGATGCAAAAGTGGTTCAATATTTGCACATCAATCAACATGATGCATCACATTAACAAAACAAAGAATAAAAATCATGTGATCATTTGAATAAATGCAGAAAAAGCATTTGACAAGGTACATCCATTCATGATAAAAACCCTCAACAAAGTAGGTTTAGAGGTAAGACACTTCAACATGAAAAAGGTCATCTCTGAAAAATCCACAGTTAATATCATGCTCAATTTGGAAACACTGAGAGCTTTTTTCCTAAAGTCAGGAACAAGACAAGGATGTGTACTCTCACCACTTTTATTCCATGTGCTACTAGAAGTCCTAGCCACAGCAATGAGAAAAGATAAAGGAATAAAAGGCATCTATCCAAATTGGTAAGGAAGAAGTAAAATTTTCACAATTTGCTGATGACATGATACTATATATAGAAAACTCTAAAGCCACCACCAAAAATTACTAGAATTGATAAATGAATTGAGTAAGGTGGCAGGATACAAAATCAATACACAGAAATCCATTGCATTTCTATACATTAATAATAAAGTTACAGAAAGAGAAATTAAGAAAACAACACCATTTATAATTGTATCCCAAATAATAAAATACCTAGGAATAAATTACCTAGCATAATTCTTTTTAATGTGCCACTTAGATATCTGTCAGGAGAGATCTTAACTTTTCCAATCTTTTATTTTTAATAAGAAAAACCAGAAAGACCCTGTATGTGATGATTTATGGTGAGACCTAGAAACAGCATGTCTCGTTTGTTCACATTCTGTTGTCTGAAATCCAGCGACATGGTCTATACAATTATGCAGGAAGGTGGAAATTAGCATCTATGCGCCAAAGATTTTTAACTCTCAGTAGTTCTTACCACACAGGTAAGAACAATATATGCAATAATAGAGTTACTGAAGTTCTTGGGATGTTTGAAGAAATAAATTGAATAAAATTGGAATGTAGGGTGATGAGGAAAATGAAAGATATAGTGAGGGTAGAGAAGCTAGTAGTTCTTCCAATGCTATTTATTCAATAAATTTTTAAACTTATGCACCTTTAATGCTTATTTTGTTCTATTGAAATTTTATATATAGTGCAATCTACTTTTGGAATCTTATCTTCTCTCTTGATGACTATTGCTATTTTTGTGACATTATTACACTGTTCTAGTTATTCTAGGAGCACTATATCACAAAAAGAGCTTGTTTGATTAGGGCTACCCAAATAGTTATTTTTTAATTATAAGCAACAAATTTGTAAATTTAAACTAACATTTACTCAAGCCTATAGTTAATCTGGCCTTCATTTATTTAGGGTTACTTCAAGTACAAAATCAGCATTATGTGTTTCTAAAATAGCAGAACAGTAGAAGTTCTCTGGCAAAATACAGCTTCCATTCTTCCTAGAATACATCTTTACATAGATCCTGTCTAATATATTCAAATTACTTCATTAACGGATGGGATTTAGAATAATATTTTGATATTTCTTTTGTTTAAAATTATTGAGATATAAATAGACTTACAGAAATACCCTTATTCCATCAGACTGGCAACAAAAATCTGACAATAAAAAGTGCTGGTAAAACTGTGAGGAATGGGAATTTTCATACCCTTCTGGTAAGAATGTAAATTGTTGAAAATAATTAGAGTACAATTTGGCAGTACTTAATGAAACTACAAATGCACATATATCAGTCCAATAATCTAAGTACTCCCTAGAAAACATTTTTTCAAGCATAGACAGAAATTCCTTTTAGCAGAGTTCAGGATGCAGAAAAATATCAAATCAGCCAAAATGCCCTTCATCAGAGGGATGGATAAATAAGATGTGATATATTTATGAGATTCTACACTACAGATAAAATATTGAGCTAAAACCATATATTGAATATAGATAATTTTTTATTTTTTGTTCTTTTTAATTTTTTAAGTGTTTATTTATATTTGAAAGAGAGACAGACAGAATGTGAGTAGGGGAGGGGGAGAGAGAGAGGGAGACATAGAAACCGAAGCAGGCTCCAGGCTCCAAACCATTAGCACAGAGCCTGACATGGGGCTTGAACCCATGAACCATGAAATCATGACCCAAGCTGAAGTTGGATGCTGAACCAACTGACCCACCCAGGTGCCGCTGAATATGGATAGATTTTTAAAAATGAAAACAGTGAGTGGGAAAAGAAAACAAAGTTATGGAGTGATCATTTCTACATCATGTATGTTACAAAAAAATTAAACAAAATACACATCTGGTAGAGTGAAGTGAGTGATAGTCCCAGGGATGGGAATAAAAATAATTCAACTGTGTCTATAATCCTTACACTTGTTAATTTAAAGTATAAATAAAATATGAAACATGTGAGAAACTGCCAGTCATAAGATATGTGTATTTATTTTTTCTTTATAATTTTCTATTTTAAAAATTTCTTAGAATATTTAAAAGGAAACAATAAAAGTACATGATTTTTTCCTAATTAGCATTAAATTAGTAAAATAATAAGTTATTAGGCAAAAATGTTACTAGTCCTCCTTACAGCCTTAGACTTAGAAGGGTTGGCTATAGGATGATAAATGCTATTGCTTAGTTTGAGGTCTGTTCAATATTCTGTATGATAACATCTTGGACAGGCTGATTTAAAACTAATCTACTTGTGTGCAAAATTAACTCATAAATAGAGTGCCCCTCAGTTCCAGGAGGAAAGCAACATTTACCAAACAGGTTCTCCAGAATTTCAGCCAATGAATATTTCAGGAAAGAAATAAGATAAATACGCTAATTTAAATTACATACATACATTCTCATAGGGAAGGACTACTTATTTGTTCCTACAATAAATGATATGAAATTTAGTTCATAATATTTTAACATCCACTTTGGTTGCTCAGAGACCTATCTTACTTATTGATGACCTTCTATATTTACAACTATTGCTTCCAAAATAGATGGATGAGGTTGCTGTGTGCATTAAAAGGAGATGATATACATACAGATCCTCATCCAGAGACTGGCAAATAACAAAACAACTATCACTATTATTAAAGCAGAATATTATCAATGTAAGCTTTTAACTGATGCTAAATTGTCTGTTACTCAATCCTTTTCCATATTTTCCCTTTTGTAAGAATAAATATAACAAAAATTTTTGTAATAAAAAATGAAGGCACAGAATCTCAATTAGAGTGTAAAAGAATAATCTACAGACAGACAAGAACATAGTTGTGTTAAAATTACTGACCATAATGATAATTTCACCTGTAATAGCTGTTTATACTACAATAGCTTGAAGTGTATTAACAAGCTAAGTTTAATCATCTATATACACATTGCTTATGTTTCTTATTCTTTCCCTACCATATCCCATATTTGGGCCTTAATTGGAAATTTGAATATCTCAGTGCCTCTAATGAGAAGCCAGGGCTTTGTGAAACTGAAACCATGGGCAAGTGTCAAAGTTTTCTACTTATTGATTATCATTTATCTGAGCATTCCAAAGGCCATGCAGGGGGGATGCTCTGAAGGCTTCACCTTAGGCCCCTCATTTAATCAGCAGCAAACTGCACCTGCAGGGCTCTGTGCCTCACCTAGGCAGCAAACACACTTGCAGTATCCTTGCCCACCAAAACATAGCAATAAGAAAGGAAGAGAATAAACAGCTTTACTTCAGCAATGGATGTTAACTCCAGAAAATGCTGCCTTGTCAGGTGCCTGTCTTCTGAGCCTCCACAACAGAGAATTTGCCCCAGCTCATTGCTTACAGCACTGATCTGTAATTGTCTGATTTCCTGTTTCTCACATCAGCTACAGATCTCAAGGCAAAATGGTGCCAGATTCATTTCTGTATCCCCAGTACCAAAGATAGGGACTAAAAAAACCCCATTAGACAGTTGACATTTTTTGTTTCAGTGAATAAGTGAGTAAATGTTTAAAGATCTTACTTACTTTTTCCTCAATCTGAATGTTCCCCTTTATTTTCCATGGTCTAAGTCCTTTGTACACTGATTCTTGAGTCAAGTCTGGACTGAGACTGAGATAAAAAGGACATAAATAACTTCATCTTTTGGCTGAGATTTGACACTATTTTGTCCCCAGAGTCAAAACCCTCTGTTTCCCATACTCATGGGTCTACAAGACTCTTTTTTTGGCTAATAAAGATCAGTGCCCTTGTCCATGGTAATTTGGTTTCAGCTAATCTTTCTTACTTTGACCACACTTACCCCCAAGAATTTACAGTGGTCAAAAAAAGAAAAAAAAAAGATTCAAGCAGTATGAGACCTTCACATAAAGTAGAAGACTGGTTAACAAAATACAAGTCATAGTATTACAAAAGGTTTCTAAGAGAGTGGGAAATAAGATAATGAAAAAAAGAAAAGAAAGAAAGCAGCATGACAGTGTAGGAAGCTCTCTGACAACAAAGTGTAATTTACTGAAAAGAAAGATATGTGACTAAAACATCTAAAAAATACAGAATTAGAGGTTTTTCAGAAAATAGATATAACCATTAACATATATTGAAATACTGTACTATTTTACATATATTGATTTAGTAAATCCTTATACCGTAAGAGATACTATTATTATTACACATTTTTACAAATGAAAAACAAAATGAAAAACAAATGAAAAAATAAAAAAATGAGTTACCCAATGATCACACAAACTGGGCATACATTTTGCCAGGATCCAGAAAAGCCAAGATATCAGGGTCCAGGGAATGTGATTTCAATCTCTCTTACCTTGCCTTGTGTAGGATTAATTCTGAAAAGTATACATTGTCAAAGGTAATGGTTTATGGCTTCTAGTCTGACCATACCCTTCCAGTGATACTACCTGCATTCCATTCTCTTCATTCAAATTTGTGTCAAAAAAACACAAATTTGAACAAACATGTACTCACCTATTTCAATGGCTCCTCTAAGGATGCCCGTTAAACACTGTTACACGAGAATGCTACTACCTAAGCATCATCTGCCATTTTACCTTACTCAACTTCTGTTCCAATCACAACACATACTGATTTTGTTAGGCTTATTAACTATTTTGTTCTTTCCCAAAAGATATCTGCCCTGCTTATAATGCCTTTCCTATCTTTTTCGCTCAGGCTAATCTTGATTTAGTAGTTAGGGAGTTTTCTTAAACTACTGACTCATACTCACTTTTATCTTACATCGTTGATATATCCAATGGACTGTATTCCTTGAAAGATTATGTTCATCTTTGCATACCCAGGGTTTATAGTAGGTTTATATTATAGCTGTTAAATATTAAATGAAAGAATGAAAGACTGAGATTTAGATGTTTTTCCTAATGTAAATCTTCCAGAATATCATGAATTTCAGTTAAATAGTTAGGCAATCAAGTTTTGTACAATCAGGTATTGATAATTTCCTTCAAAATGACTCTAATTACTCTTCAATATGCCAATGATATTTTGAAAAATAGAGAGACTGTGCCATTTTTACCTTGTTTTTAGTACCACTTTACACAATGTTATAACCCAGTCATACATTGAATCAGGTAGCCAATGAGTGAAAGGAGCAACTAAATTAACTGGATTTAATTGACCAAAGATTCAAAAAAGTTTAGCTGCTATTAGATAATTGTTTGGGTGAATTATTCAGATGGTCAGCTCCTGGATCCCTGTATGCAGGCAATAAGAATGTTCTGATGATGAATAGGTGCCCATAAACATACTTTACTCTCTAAAATAGGTAATATGTAAAAATAAGATATTACTTAGAGTTGTCAATAGAAGAAGGTACAGAATGAGATATTTTATTGTTCCCATTCTCATGTTATGTCTTTTTTCCCTTCAGACAAACACTAAGGAAACCATAAAAATAAATCTATCCACAAAATGACTGGCTCACAGGATTCATTTTCATTGTAGCCACAGTTTTCCATCTCAATACACTATACAAGGTAAACAAAGCAGTAGAACACAGCAGTACCTGTGTAAATGCATTCTCCTATTTTCTCTACCTTGTGCTTCAATAAATCTGAGATATAATGAAAATTCTTTAAACAACTGAAAGAACTAACAGAACTTACATGTTTCTTATGAAATGGCTTGATGTTCCTTCCAATTACAAAATAAAGCATAATTAAAAAATTCAGCTAATACAGAAATGTCTGAAATTGAAAGTAAGGCTCACCGGTGACCCAATATCTAGAACTATCCACTGTTAATAGCATAATGTATATACTTCCAAATTCCCAATATACACATGTAATAAACACATATATTTAAGAAAAAAAATCACTCTAGACATATCCTCTGCAGTTTGTTTCTTCTTCATATATTGGTACTTCCAATGCCAGTGGTAATGCATCTACCAGGTTCCTTTAACAGTTAAATGTCATTTCATTGTATAGATAAACTTATCTATTATAACCGTTATTTCTGGATTTGAATAATGTTGCTCTATTTGGGTGTGTGTATGTGTGTATGAACCCATAAAAACAATTTCAAAGGATAAATCCCTACAACCAGGTTGCTTAATTTACATTTAAAAAAGTGATGGATTTTATCATATTGCCTTCATAGAATATTGCATGAATTTATACTCTTATCAATAGTCAATATCAATGCAATTTTGCTCATACCCCTTCCACTTCCAGAATTTTCTAGGCTATTTATAACTTTTTCATTCCAAATAAACTTAACATTGTTTCAACTTCAAAATAATTCTGTTTTTTATATTTTTATTGTTATTAAATTCTCAAAAGTAAAATGCAAGGTAGAGTTAATATCCAGAAATCAGGCATATATCTTTTATTCAAGGTTTTATTAGTATGGCACAGTTACAATGTTCTTTATATAAGAATTACACATATCTTGGGGCACCTGGGTGGTCTGAGTCATTTAAGCATCTGACTCTTGGTTTGGCTCAGGTCATGATCTCACAGTTCTGGTTCCTGAGTTCGAGCTGTACATCAGGCTCTGCACTGAACAGTGAGGAACCTGCTTGGGATTCTCTTTCCCCTCTCTCTCTGCCCCTACCTGACTTGCGCTCTCCCTTTCTCTCAAAATAAATAAACAAAAAAAAATTTTAATGAAATGGTTAATGGATAACTAAAAAAAAAGAACTACACATATCTCATAATTTCACTATGTTGTGTTGATGTTTATTGTGTCCATTATGCTGCTATGAAGAAAATAATTTCTTCTATTGTACATTCATATATTGCACAACATAAGAATAATGCATTATATGATACACATTTCCATGATATTCTATTTTTCTATTATATGTACATCACTGTTTCTTTATAGAGAAATGGTTGGGTTGCTAACTGTATATTTATTTGCAACCAACAAGCTTAATGAACTCTTATGTTTTAAAAATATTTTCATATGTTTTTTAATGTTATTTCTAGGTATCTAAACCCCATATGTAACCCATATATAACCCCATCTAAACCTATATATAACAATACGTTATAATAACATAGTATATAACACAGCATATAACCATATTATATATAATATATAACACTGCATTTTTGCTATACTTTGGTCTTCTTTAATGGCATGGACTAATATTCAGAACAGTACATGGTTTCTGTGAAGATTTTTAGTCTTCAGCATGATAGAGTAAACTGATTAGTCTTATGTAATAACTTTTGATTTGCTTAGCTGTGTCAAATATTACTATTTTAACCTATTGTTCCTTTCTAGTAGGCATTGGCCTCATATTTTTGTTTTAGCTTCAATAATTTGTGTAATGATATATATCATTATATGTATATGTATGTATATATGTATATACATATATATATCATTACACAAATTTCATACATATGTGTATGTGTGTGTGTGTGTGTGTGTGTGTGTAGTCCAATGCTTTCCCATTGCCTCTTATCTCCACTCCTTCACAATCTGGAATTGTAGCCTAGTTCTACTAGTGGTTACCTTTATAACATTAAATACATTTTTTTCTCAATATCTCAATTACAGGGGTGAAGAAATAATCAAACCAGTCAGGAATCAGGCAAGAAAAGAGAAGCTGCCATAAATGTTTGTAGTAGGGAAGAGTTTTAACATGGGACATTAGAGGCTTACACTGCACTGGAAGTGTGAGTAGGGTGGACAGTGAGGGCAGCAGGTCATTTGGGCTGCTGGTGCCACCAAAGACTCTTAACACTCTTACTGAAGTCACTCTCCAGCATCCCTGCTGCCTGCAGAACAGAAGTAGTTTACTTGCAACTGTTTGGAATTTCAAGAATAGCAGGAAAACTGCCACCAAGTAGCTTAGCTTCCTGTAGCACCTGATTGGGTGACCACAAGAGCCTGCTGTGTGACTGCCTGTGGCTGCCTGTAACTGCCAATGAAATAAGGGCTTTTGCCTGCCTCTTCAGCAAGTTCCTCTCACTGACAGACACTAAACTAGAAGTAAACATTAAAAATGATACTGGGGCATTTGTTTGTAACCTCCTCCCTTGTGATAAAAAGAATAATATAGAAGAGAGAAGTCATGGATGGAGACACTAAGCAAAACCTAATATCACAAATCCCTTAAAAAACAAAGCAGGTGCCTTTTCTCCCTGTCCACCTGAAACTCCTCTTCTTCCTGGAGGGTTATGGGAGGATTCATACATGCTTTCATTGACAAACTACTTTTACATTAGGTAATTTACATTTCAAAAATTCTGTTTATACTTCCACAACTAACTTCACTTTTTAAAGTTTCAAATTCCATCTTTAACTTCATTAATCCCATAATTACAGCCAGTATTTTATTATTTTCCTTCTCCTTTTCCAAGCTGTTTTTATTAAGGTTTGTTTTGTGTTGACTGAATTATATCTTCAGTCATATCTATTTAATGCATAAATTATTTTGTTAAAGATACTGGTAGTGTTTACCCTAGATTTCTGTTTGCTCTTCATGTCTGTAATATTTCATATTACTATAGCTCAGTCTTTTTCCTTATATTGTGTGATTTGATTTTTTTATTTCTCTTGTGTGATGTTCTCAAACTTTTAATTCAAATTGTTAATTCAGATGTTTAGGATATTTTTGTAAACTGTTGCCTCTATTAGGGCTTTTATGTATTTTTTTCCCATTTTGTTCCTAACTCAATTTCTTCTTTTTAACATTTACTTCTGTTGTATTACCATGTCTTCTTTGATAACATTGCATTTAATTTTTTGTATTATTTTTAATTTTGTTAAATAAAGCATACATAGGTAAAGAGCATGCAACTGAATGTACTGCTTAAAATTATTGTGCTTAGTATGAATATTATTATACTCCAGAAGCTTCTTGCATGTCCTATTTTAATCATGATACTTTCTCTTACCTAAAGTTGAGAACAGCAAAACACTATCCTAATTTTATGGCAAATACTCCCATGCATTTCTTTTTCTTTTTTTTTTTTTATGTTTATTTTTGGGAGAGAGAGAGAGTCGGGGAGGAGCAGAGAGAGAGAGGGAGACAGAGAATCTGAAGCAGCCTCCAGGCTCCAAGCTGTGAGCATAGTCTGATGCAAGGCTCGAACTCATGAACCACAAGATCATGACCTGAGCCAAAGACAGATGACTGAGCCACCCAGGCACCACTCCCTTGCATTCCTTATAGTTTTATGAAGCAGAAGAAAATCTACACACCATACAGTATACTAGTATCTCTTAAAAGTCCTGCTAATATAAATGGAATAATTGTGCATTTTTTTCTTTCAACAGTTGTTCTGTATAATTATCAAACTTTCGTTTTCATTGCTGGGCAATATTCCCTTGTTTGAATACACCACGATTTATCCAATTCATTTTTGATGGGCACTTGTGTTGATTCCAGTTTTCAACTTTTATGGAAATTACAGACATAAATATTTTTAGTGTATTCTTGTACAAAATGTGCCTTATTTTCTGTAGGGCCTTCCAACTCAAAGTGTGATCTGTGTAGAAGTATCAGCATCAACCGTGTGCTTGTTAGAAATGAACTAAGAATTACCCAGAATTCATGTTTGGATCTCACTTGAAACAAGAACCCCGAGTAATTAAGACATACATCAAATATGAGAAACACTGCTTTATGATACACTCATAGCAGTGTCACTATATTAGTGTAATTTTATCATTTTCCATGTTATTTTATTTTCAAAGATATGAATTTAATTTTATTTATTAATTTTTGAACCTTTACTTTGGATGGCCTCTATGTGATGGATGGCCACTTACTTAAAGCACCTGAGTCTACAGATCAAAGCTAAAATATAGAGAAAGGATTATAAAAACATAAAATATTTGCTGAGGCATGATCAGGTAAATATAGCACATCTGTGGACTTATTTTAGAAATATAACTCTTCTAGATTTCACTTTTTCTCATTTCATTTTGTCTAGTTGAGAGGTAGGACAGCTAATGGAGATAGAAAATAAAATTGGCATTAGCTCAGTTACTCATGGTCAATAGGCGACAGCACTGTGCCAGCATTTCACTTAGTGGAGGCCTTAAATCAAGTATTTGTGTTATAGGGAAAGCCATTCTGAGTTCTAATGAACCACTGAAAAACCTTTTGGATCATATTTAAGGTAAAATAGGGTAAGGTAAAAACACTCTCTGCATTTTTAAAACTTAATTATAAGACATAGGTTTTTTGTTTGTTTTTTTTACATTTAAAAATGTTTACTAGCAGAATAAAAGGTCCAAAGATCTGGTTTACTAAAGAGAAAAAACAATGTATTAGTGGAAATGTTTTATTCTTTAATCATCCTTTAGAAAGATATGCTGACTATTATAAAACTATTCACTGTGGCTTCTTTAACTTAAAACATGAAATGGCATCTTAGCTGATAAAACTTAACCAGAAATAGCAGCTTGCTCATCAAAACTACCATTCTCTAACATTAGTAAATGAAATCTAGGGCAAGGACAATCATGTAAATGTTAAATTAGGTTGTGCCAATTATACAGAGACTGGAAGGGCTCTCCCATGAATATTTAAATTGTGAAACAGTTCAATTATCAGGAACTCTCAACCTTCTGTTTTCCAACTGCTACCTATCAAGTACCTTTGTTATATTTGTAGGAGGTAGTAGAATTCTGACTTTTGCTATTCCCACATAAGTACAGAAGGAACTGGCTGTTGGAGGAGATGTGTAACAAAGAAAGCTGAGTGAGGGAAATAGTTAAATAAATTAAACTTCAGAAATTTCAGGAGCACCTTGGTGGCTCAGTCGGTTAAGTGTCCGACTTCAGCTCAGGTCATGATCTCATGGTTTGTGGGTTCGAGCCCCATGTCGGACTCTGTGCTGACAGCTCAGAGCCTGGAGCCTGCTTCGGATTCTGTACCTCCTTTCTCTGAATCTCTCTCTCTCTCTCTCTCTCAAAAATAAAAATAAACATTAAAAAAATTTTTTTAAAGAAATTTAAAAATGTCCCACCTAAAAATGTAGTTAAAAACATTGTGGCTTCATGTATATTTGTGAGGTTAGAGAAAAAAAGTCCAAGTGGATTAGTTTTATAATTTGCATTTGTAAGGTTGCACAGGTAGAATTTTCTCTTTAATAGCATTTAGTGATGAAATCAACAGAAACAGACAATTTTTGTATTTTTGGCAAAAATAAACCTGTAATCCTTGTGTCAACCGCACATCAACAACCCCAATATATAATCTTCAAATGCTGGGATAATAAAGGTAATAAGGTTTTTTCAGTAATTTTCCTTATGCCCATGTCTTAATTGAATCTTAACTTCTTAGTTTTCTTAAGTGTTATTTGATATGTAGGGCATTTCTGTCTTGAGCACTGCTTCTCCATGATGCTTCCAGTGTTTCTTCCTAGCACATCCACGGTGACGTCTGACCTGCACTTGTTTCCAGAATCTCACATTAATGGAGAAAGAGGTTTCACATCTCCCTAAAAGTAGGAGATATTTCCAGTAAAACAGACATCAAAAATGTTTGCCTCATTGGAATCTAAGACCTGAATTTTAATATTCTTGCTCTCGATTCTTACAGATAAAATTCTTGTGGAGTCTTAGATTTTTGTTTTGATTTAAAATAATTTTGGGGCGCCTGGGTGGCGCAGTCGGTTAAGCGTCCGACTTCAGCCAGGTCACGATCTCGCGGTCCGTGAGTTCGAGCCCCGCGTCGGGCTCTGGGCTGATGGCTCAGAGCCTGGAGCCTGTTTCCAATTCTGTGTCTCCCTCTCTCTCTGCCCCTCCCCCGTTCATGCTCTGTCTCTCTCTGTCCCAAAAATAAATAAACGTTGAAAAAAAAAATTAAAAAAAAAAATTTTATACAGTCTTGGCCTGATCCACCTATGATGCTGATGATATTTATGGTGAAAGTTTATTTCCCTTTCTGCAGAGGAGATAAATTAAATTTAGGCATTACCTCTTACCTGCACCTGCAGAGCGAGTCATATTTCTTAAGCCAAGAGCAGAGTCTAAAATTGAAATAGAGTCCAGATACACATGCACTAAGTCCAAACTAAGCAGTAATGTGTAAAAGATTGCCAAAGCCAAGTTGGTGATTCATGTGAAAAGAGAAGTAGATTCCAAGAATAGTTTACTATTCCATTTGTAAAAATTTGTCACTAAATCGGACACAGGTATCCATAAAAGAATGGCTACAGAAGCCAGTGCTATTATAAACAGTATTAATTAACAAGAGTAAATTGGCCAGGGATAATTCAGAAATAACAAAAATGACCAGCTGCTTCTGGTTAATATTTGCTACAAAGAACTAAGGATGGAGGAGGTATGTTGCTGTGCACAGGCAAGGAATGGAAAGCTAGGAACTACTTTCTAAATTTTAATTGAAAGGCAGAGATGCTCTGGTGTAAAGCAAAATCCAATCACTTTATAGCAGTGGTACTTACACTGAAGCTGTATATTGGGAAATATGGGAATAATAAAGATCGTTCTGAGGAATAGGTGCTAATTATGTTAAAGATGTGGCCTGGGAATCAGGGTTTTGTTTTATTTTGTTTTTTAAGTTCCCCATAATTTCATTATACAGCAAGGTTAAAACCACTGCTTTATAGGGAGCTCTTAACTTCCAGTAACAAGAAAATACTTTAAAGATAATTTGGAAATTCTCTTAATGTTGTTTCCCTATTAGATTTGGAAATCTAGTCTTCTGATTATAGATTTAAAAATCAGGTGTTAGCTATTAGACGTACTATTGATCACTGATTTATTTAAGTGAGGGAAGAGTGTGCTAATCAAATTTATATGGAATCTGGAGTCAACCTGAATTTTAAAGGAGGTTCTGTTGCAATATGTTTGTGCAAGTCATTTACAATGTTGTGTTTGTTTCTTAATAGTGAAAGGATTCTTAGAGTAATAGCAAGATCGACTTCCTCATGGGGTTGTTGTGAGGTTCATAAAATATATTGTCCATTGAAGTGCTATATAACCTATAAACTTTGGCAAAACATGTTTTATGATTACTGTTGATATCATCATCTTCATGACTAAACAGCTATTATTTTGCAACTGATATTATTCGGATTTTCACTGAAATATTCATCATTACACTTTAACATTTTAGAAACATCTAGTTTAGTGCATTCTATAAGAATGAAGATATTCATGAGGAACATTCAGACTTTTAAATATCAAATATGATGTTACAATTTACAAAAAAATCTACATATATTGTTTATAGGTTGATTACTTTTGTCAAATGTATAACTTGAGTTATCACAACAGCAATAAATTGTGGAACATTTATATCTCTTCAGAATATTTTTTTCTTTTGCACTCAATTTCCCCTCCTCCAAGCAACCACTGATTTGATTTTGATCACAGTTAACTTTTCTTATTTTAGAATTCCACAAAATAGAAACATCTTTTGTGTATTGTTTTGTGTCTACATTCTTTTACTCGGCAGAATGTCTGTGAGATTCATCCACGTTGTTGCATGTATCAGTCGTTTGCTCTATTTTGTTATTGCATGTTTTTCTCTTGTACTAATAAACCAGAATAACCTTTCAACTTGCCTTGTGATGAGAATTCAGGTTGTTTTCTTTTTTTTTTTTTTTTTTTTTTTTTTTTTTGCTATTTCCAATGAACCTGTTATGAACAATCGCTTCTAAGTCTTTTTGTTAGCATATATTTGTCTTTATCATACATAAATTCCTAGAAATGGAATCTGTGGGTGATACATTATGTGCATGCTCAAACTTTAAACTACCAAACTGTTTGTCAAAGTAGTTGCACCATTCTACATTCCTACCAGCAATGTATTCGAATTCCAGGTGCTCCATCCTCAACAACACTTGATATTCCTGCCATCTTTATTCTTTTCATGATTCTTGTGGGGATGAAATATCACAGTGTCATTTGAATTAGCATTCTTATGACAATAATTTATAGTAAGCATCTTCACTTGTGCTCATTGGCCATTTGTATTTGTTCATTTTTGAAGTGTCTATTAAAGTTTTACCCACATTTCAAGAGTTGTTTTATTATTGAGTTATAAGAATTGTTCATATATTCTGAATACAAATCTTCTATTTAATATATATAATACAAATAATTACTTCCAATCCATGACTTGCCTTTTAACTTTCTTGAAAATGTGTTTTTAACAAGAGAGTATTTTCTTTTTGATGAAATAAACCTCCTTGTGGGAAAGTTCTCAAATATGAATTTAAAGTATTTAATAGATAGGTACAAGGCAAAATACACTTTGTATTTTAACCGTCAGTCAGTTTTGGTAAGCTGTCTCTCAGAGATTTTGTGTGCTACATCTAAGTTATAGAATTTATTGACATACAGTTGTTCATAATGTTTCTTCATATTCTTTTATTGTCTGAAAGAATTATAGTGATAAATGCACTTTCATTTTGGATATTGGTAATTTGTGTCTTTTTTTGTTGTATTATTTTACTACTGTTAGGTATGAGATTATCATTTTACTATGGATTTAAAAACTAGCTTTAGTCTTGGTGATTTCTTTATTGTTCTTGTGTTTTTTATTTCATTGATTTACTATTATCCTTATTGCTTTTCTCTACTTGAATAACTGAATTAAAACTTTTAATCTTTTCTGATAAATGTATATATATAATATATGTATTTATATGTCAGAAATACATATATAATGTGTATATATATTTAGGCTTTAAAGATATAATTTCCACACTAAGCAGTGATTTATCTGCATCCATCCCACAAATTTTTAAATGTTGTAGTTCCATTGTTACATAATTTGATATATTGCACTAATACAATCAATTCAAAGTATTTTTCAATTTCTTTGTGATTTCCTTTTTGATTCAGCAGATATTCATTGTGTTTCAATGTCCAAATGGGACATATTTGTTATTTTCCAGATACATATCTGCTATTGATATCCAATTAAATGTCTTTGAAGTCAAAAGTTCTGCTATGTAAGATTGCAATTGAAAATTCTTTCTTGATGTAATATCTGTGTGCAATGAAAAATAATGTATATTTGGAAGCTTTTAGGTGTTATTAGTCTGTAAATATTAATTATGGTAATTTGTTTGAGAGTATTTTTAATATAAATTTGTATGCTTACTAATTTTCTTTCTACTTGTCTTGTTAATTACTGAGAAAGTTGTATTAAAATGTTTTTTGCATCTAGAATTGAGATCAAGTGAGTTACATATAAATAGCCATAGATGCAATTTTAAAGAATTGGGAACCATTTGAATAGGTATGTACTAAGTTTTAATTATAGGAAAAATTATAGCAATGATTATTAGATTTTTAAATTTGATAAAGATAGCTCCAACTTAATTTGGGAGATAATTCACTAGTGGAGATAAAGTTTGGACAGAAATTGGAACCAGATACATCTCAAGGAGGAAATGTCAACAGTCCAACAAAAGTAATAAATGTTGAATTAAGGTAGAAAATGGATAAAGGAAAACATGTGACATGATATATTTACAAAATAATATTGGACTGGCTTGATGACAAATTACTGAGAGGGATGTGTCTAAAATATTGATATTGATTAATACAGGTTTTAAAACATACTATCGTAACAAGTGGCGAGGCTACTGAGCAGAGAGGAAGAATCAGCTTGTGGGGAATGGGGAGTACAGGGAAGATTATAGGTGTCTGTTGTACCTATTGGATAGATTTAGGACTAGAGAATATTTAATAGTTGAGAGGATCAGAGGCTTAGACCAGAACTCAGTAAGATTTCATATATATAAACACACACACACACACAGATGTATATATGTGCAAAAATACATTCATATATATTGTATATATAACATCCTCAGAGTGTGTTTATAATGTGTGTATCCACTCTGGGGATGCTGAGTTAGTCCAGAAATGGGAGTAAAAAGAGTTTTCAGAAGGAGATATGCAGAATTAGATATGCAGATATGCAGAATTAGAGTTCAATTGTGAAATCTAAGGGAAGAGGACCTTCAAAATGAAGAGGGCTATTAAAAGATACAAATTATTCATTGCCAAGCAAGAAGAAAGGTAAAAATGAGGTTTTTGGTATTGAATTTAAAATCTTACTGGTTATTTCATCAAGCCAGGATCAAATGAGGAAATAAGTCTTCATTACTATGTATTCTATCTTTCTTGATTCATTAGGTCTCTTGTCGATTAACAGGGTATGTTGCTCAGTGTAGAAAGAGGTTCCTTAGCAACTGACTACTTTAGCTACTGAAATGTGTCTAGGCCTTGGAATTCTGTCAGAAGGGGAATGCCTGCAAATCATAGAAAGGAATGAACCATAACCAGGAGAATACTACATTTTGGTACTATGTTTTTTATATGGTGTTCACAAATAGCAGGTAAAATGGGTGCGTGTGTGTGTGTGTTCTATAACCATACAAGTGTACAGCTTGCAGTTTGTAAAAACAGTTGTGATGTTACCTTAGCCTTCCATATGTTTAACTAAATAATAGAATTTTAACACCCAACAATTTGGGAGTATCACCTCCAGAAAATGGTATCTTTAAATAGAAGCCATAAGTTGAATGCTCATTGGTAAAACCCATATTTTTACAAGTAGTTAGAAAACTTCATCAAGATAAGTTAGTTAATGAAATATCAGGGCTAAATACTGGTGTTTTTTCACTTTTATTTCATTGCTTTTTATTTTAATTATGTTAAATAAAGCCTAAGAGGAGGGCAATTGAATCCCTGATGTCCTTCCAAATATTTTCTGATAAACTAAACACTGCTAAGTGGTATTTGAAAACATATTTAAAGTGATATTTATATTTACTAAGTGACATCTGAGATCAGATAATTTGTTGGAAGTGGAGTAGATTAGCCTAGGGGATAGTAGATATTTGTCTCTAAGGAAATATTAGCTATAGGAATGAAGTTAAGGAATCAAACTGTGATTTTAATTGAAAGTGAAACAAGAGCATGCAGCTTTTCAAAAAAAATGAGCTATGTTATTGAGTATATTTGAGCAATCTTGTTAGGGTTTTATCTTAGTCTCATAACTGTATCTTTGTTGTGTGATTTCCAAGGCAATTTAGATTAAGAAAAATTATATGTTAGAGATAACTACCTGGATATTTTAGGATGTTAACATATCTGAACGAAACTTTTTTTTTCTCAAAACATCTAATGTATGCGTTCTTTGGGGCTTTCTGCCTAAATGTAAGCATATATTAAATGATGGTGCTTTTTTGCATTTAACATCATCCTACTTTGCTGCAATTATTAGATTCTAAATAGATTTTGAAAATTGTTCATTCTAAAGAGAGGCCAGTGTTGGATACCTAAATTGTGTTTTGTTTTCTCTACAAAATTGATGGCCTTGTATCTGGTTAATTCACTTAATTTTTGTTGAGCCAAATTTTTCCAGAAGTTACTTAGGGTAGCTTACGTTAGAGGAGATGGAACAGTAACATGAAAAACTGTTTAATCCAGAGAAAACGAAAATAACAAATAGGAAGAGTGAGGTGTCAAATACTGAGGTATAGTAGCTGATGATGGCTATGCAAATACATAAAATCCTAGCAAGGATAAGGGGATTAATGTTTTTAATATAAGTGATTCATTTATGCATCCCCACCACCCTGTTTTACAGACAACAAATGGAGGTACCCTGCGGCAGTGGTGATGGGAAAGGATTTGAATCAGTCAACCTGACACCAGAGTCACTGCTCCTTCCACTGTAATGTGACGAATGCTCCCTCCCCAACTGTTCTCAATAGCTTTAATTTGACTTGCTTTAATATATAATGCCAACTAATAGATTTCCATGGTTGATAAAAACTTCACAGTCGTTGAAGACATTTCTGGAAACTTCTTTCAACCTCTCCATTATCTTGAGAGTGTTGGGGCCTCAGAAAACGGAAACTTGGAGCACTTGAACATGACATGCTAAATGTCACATGTGTAGATAGTGACTGAAGAACAGTTCTTGAGTTTCTGATCCTCAGCAAAGTAGCTTGTTAACAGGAGTGAAAACTGAAATGGAATCAACCTGATAATCAGATGGTATATTCTTCATCAGGTCATTTGATGTTGTACAGCTGTGAGTGTTCAGTGAAAGAACAAGTAGGCATATAGATCACAAAATGACTACTTTTAAATGCCCAGAGCAGATTTTTATTGTGTGAAATGATGGCAGAGGAAACAGGAAGATAAAGAAGAAAGGTAGTTTCTAAAGTTAAATGTAGTAAGTTTAGTTGTATGCAGAATATCTGAAAGTTAATATGAAAAAAAAATCCAGTTATCTAGGACTCTATAGCAATTCTCCACTCCCCCTCAGCACACCTTTTCTTTCTTCCATTGCATAGAAAATCGTCAGACACGGCTCGGAATTTTTTACCAAGTCCTCAGGTTGATAAAAGCCAAAGAAAATTGATTTAGTATTCAGAGGTATAAACTGATTATCTCTTCAAATCCCCTATAAAAGATGAGCTAGATAATTCATGGGGCCCAGGATAAGATGATAATTCAGGATTCTTTCAGTCAAAAATGATTAATAATTTCAAAAGTGACAAAAAAGCATTAAACTGATCACAGGGCCCTGAATGACTGTACAGGTTGTATGCCCATGTAGGTGGCCCTGTTATTTTTTTTTTTTTTAATGCTCATTTTATTTATTTATTTTTGAGAAAGAGAGTGAGAGAGAGAGAGAGAGAGAGAGAGAGAGAGAATGCAGTGGAGGGGCAGAGAGACAGGGAAATAGAATCCCAAGCAGGCTCTGTGCTGCTGACAGCATGGAGCCCCATGTGGGGCTCGATCTCACAAACACTGAGAAATGACCTGAGCTGTCCCTGTAAGTTTTCCTTATTAACTAGATTTTCCATTACACACACACACACACACACACACACACACACCTTTCCCTACATTTTACTCACCCTGTAAAAGAGACATCTTTAGTGTTGAGACATTGTACATTTTACTGATTAAAGAAAGCAAAGCTGCATTCAAATTTATCGTGTAAGGACACAGAATCAAGAAAGTGATTATAAATCTCTGTTCCCCCTTCGTTATAATTCAATATTACATGTAAGTTTCCTTAATTTATCATCTTCTTAGAGCCCAGGCTCTGAAATTTCCTTCATTTGGATCTATCTCTTCCTTTGTCTAAGGTCACTGCTTTATTTGTAGAGCACTTTTCATTCATTGTCAGCAGAAATTACCACTATCTTCAAATCTCCTGTTTCTAGGAATGCACATCTTACTAATATTCTCTTCAAGAGACTCTATTCAGTGACTACATGTTTGTTCATTCTTGAGTTAAAAGGCTTCTTGGGGAAGGAAATTCAAAGGAACATAGAATCTACCATTAATGTTTCGTGAAGTAGGTCACAAAACTACATGAAATCCATGTAATAATCCCTTATAGTTTTCATTTTGAATAGCTAATGATAGGTTCTAATAAACCTAAAAAATAAATAGCATTACCAAAAGCAAATAAGATTCCACTCTCATCTACGGTGAAAAGATTGAAAGTGCTTTGTTCCCATGACAATATCAAGACAAAGTCAAATTAAAACCATCTCTATTTATCATGACAGTGTGTTGTACAGAGAAAAATCTCAAAAAATATATAATAGCATTACTACAATTAATAAGTTTATCAAGTTAGTAGGGTACAAGGTTAATGTACAAAAGTAACTTTTACATTAGTAGCGAAAAATTTGTAATTAAAAAAATTAAAACATGATTTACTCTATCCCTAAAAGACATAAAATACCTATGTACAAATCCAACAAAATGTGTACAGTTTAAGATGCTAAAAACTACAGAACAAATATGAGTCATAGAACACCTAAGCAAATGGAAGTATTTAATCAGTTTATGGATTGCAGAGGATACTAAGATGTCAAATCTTCTAAAATGGAACTATAAATTCAACTTTAATTTTATTAATCTTCTCTATTTTTCTATAGTTTTTTTCAGTTATTTTATCTCTAATACATATAATTTCCTTTTCCCTGCTTATCTTGGGTTCAGTTTGCTCTTTACGTTCTAATTTCTAAGAGTGAAAAACTAGCTTATTAATTTGAAATTCTTCTTTTTTTAAAGTTTATTTATTTATTTTGACGGGGAGGGAAGTGCACACAAGTTGGGGAGGGGCAGAGAGATGGGGAGAGAAAAAATCCCAAGAAGGCTCTTCACTGTCAGCACAGAGCCCGATGCAGAGCTTGAACTCATGAACCACGAGATCATGGCCTGAGCCAAAATCAAACGTCAGACACTTAACTGACTGAGCACCCAGGTGCCCCTGAAATTCTTCTTTTACTATAAGGATTTAGAGCTATAAATGTCAGTATATACTCATGTATATTTATGTACATTTATTTTATAATCCAATACTACTTTATTTTTTCCCTCAAAAAGTTGTATAAGGCATTCAAAGAAACAATACAGTATGGCCCATGTACATGAGGAAAAAGGGAATCAATTGAAATTGTCTTTGTGGAAACCCACAAATTGGATTTACTAAACAAGAACTTTAAATGAGCTATTTTAAATATGTTTAAAGAAGTGAGAAAGTGTAGAAATGATGTCTTATCAAATAGAGAATATCAACAAAGAGATATAAACTATAAAAATAGAAATTCTGGAGCTGAAAATTATAACAACTATAATGAAATATTAACTAGAGAAGCACAGAAATGGTTGAAACAGACAGAAAAATCAGTGAACTTGAAAACAGTCAGTTGTGATCATCCAATTTGAGGAGAATGGAAAAAGGAATAAAGAAAAAAAGAAAAAAACCTCATAGATTTGTGAAACACCATCAAATATCCTATCATATGCATAATAGGAGATTTAAGTAGAGAGAAGAAAGAGAAAAGGAACGAATATTTTAAGAAGCAATGTTTAAAACTTCACAAATTACAATCATCTACACATCCAGATGCTTGAACAAGACAACTCCAAAGAGATCAACACTTAGACACATCATAATCAAATGGTCAAAAACCAAAGACAGAGAGAACCTTGAAAGTAGAGATAAGTGACTCCTCATCTCACACATGCAAATCATCCTGAATAACATTAACAGCTGATTGTCATCAGAAACCTCTGATCATCTGGAGGACTGAGGTCATGGAATAACCCGAGTGATGAAAGAAAAAGATTAACAACAAAGGATTCTATATCTGGCAGAACTCTCCCTCAAAAATGAAGATGTGGTGCTGGAGTGGTTCAATGGGTTAGAATCCGACTCTTGATTTCGGCTCAGGTCATGATCTCACGGTTGGTGAGACTGAGCCTCATGTCAGGCTCTGCGCTGTGCTGACAGTGTAGAGCCTGCTTGAGACTCTCTCTCTTTCCCTCTCTCTCTCTCTCTCTCTGCGTCTCCCTCACTCATGCTCGTTCTTCTTCTCTCTCTCTCTAAATATATATATTTTTAAATGAAGGAGCTATCAAGACATTTATAAATAAGCAAAAACTGAGAGTTCACTGCTATCATACCTGCCATAAAAGAAACAATAAAAGTAGTCCTTCAAGATGAAATAAAAATATACTAGACAGTACCCTGAATCTACATGAAGAAACAAAGAACACCAGTAAAGGTAAAACAGTAAATAGATAATAAATATAAAATATAATTTATTTTTTTATGTGTAAATTTTTTTCCAATCTGATTTAAAGGCAACTTCATGAAGCAATAATTACAAATCTATATTGATGGACACACAATGAATAAAGGTGTAATTTGTGAACATAACAGCATAAAGGAAGGTAGGGTATGGAGCTATACAAGAGCAAAGATTTTATATACTATTGAATTATTAATCCTAAGTTGATTATCATAAATTAAGATGGTAATTGTATTTCCCAGGGAGATGATAAAGCAAATCTCAAAAATATATAATAAAATAAATAAGGGAATTAAAATGGTATATTAAAATTATTTAACACAAAACAAGGCAGAAGTGGAGGAAATGAACAAAAAAAAGACATAAAATATATAGAAAATACAGCAAAATGACAGAACTAAGTCCTCATCAGAAATTACAATAAATAAAATGATTTAAACTCTTCAATTACAAGACAGAGATTGGCAGAATAGAGTTGTTGTTTTTTCAAACATACTGTTTATAGATTTGCTTTATATAGAGACATAAATTAATTGTATGTGATACTTTTCTTTAATGCCTGAATCTTCAGTAAAGTTATTGAATAACTGCCATCAAAAGCTTTCTATGAAAAAGGGAGAGGTTTCCATTGGTGAGTAAGAATCATCAGTTTGCAGACTGTAATAAGCATAGAAAGATATAAAGTTCACTATGTGAATGTAAGTTCAGTCACTTAAATTGTTGTTGTTGTTGTTTTTAAGATTTTCATTTCCCCAGATCGTACCTTAAATTTCCAAGAATCAAGGAAGACCAAGACAGCTATATAAGGTTTTCCCTTCTGTGTCTTAGAGAATTTTGAATATTTTTATTAGGTGAGATGACCATGTCCTAGTATCAGAGAAATACATCTTCAACCATTTGTTTAAATTAATATTGATAAATTTTAAAATGTCCCAACTATTGTGGTTGTGACTGTCTGAGATGTTTTTGAAAAGAATAAGGCACTGGTGTCAGCCCAATCATATTCTATATTAATTAGGCACAAAAAGTGAAAGACAAAGGAGGAAGATATACAGAGAGAGAGAAACTGATTCTATCAGGTGAATGATAAAAAAAAAATCAGCACTGAGAAGGACATGAGGAAGTAAACAATTATTAGAGGAAGTGTTGTCTCTATAACATAGTTTTCTTTATTTCAAGATGTCTGCTTTTTCTCATAAGGTCACACCGGCATTGATCATTTATAAAAATATTAATAGTAGTTTAAACCTAGAGGCTAGATTTGAAAGTGAGAACCTGATAGAAATTTTAAATGGAAGAAGAAACAGGTAGTCTTTCTTCAGAGGGTAAATGCTTGATAAGCAATGTTTGTCAAGTTTCATTACTTCTCATAAATAGCTGAACTGGTTTCAGTGTTGTTGGAAGTTTGGGGCAAACAGTCGAGGATAACAATTAATTGGTCAACTATAAGGAACACACAAGAAAGAGTAGAAATATTTAAGGAAAATAACTGTTAAGATAATTAAGAGTCTATTAATTGTATCTCTATACATATGGTCTACCATGACACATTCATATCATTATGTTGCCTTAGGAATAAAATGAAATCAATATTATTGATTTAGATGAATTCAATTTGAATTGTGGAATTATCAGGCTTCTGGTGAGTTTCTTTCTTCATGGAGCCTTCTTCTCCTGGTTGCAATGAGGTTATTAAATTGTATGAATGAGTAAATGCTCATCTTATTTAAAGTTTGGTACTGAACTAATGCTACTTTATTAACATTTTCCTTCTCAAATCTGAAATATATCTTCAGGTCTCAGATTATCTTGGAATCTAAAGGCTGAAATCCACGACAATTTTGACTTTCCTTTTTTTTTTTTAATTTATTTTTTTATTACATTTCTTTATTTTTGAGAGGCAGAGAGACACAGAGCATGAGTGGGGGAGGGGCACAGAGAGAGTGGGAGACACAGAATCTGAAGCAGGCTCCAGGCTCTGAGCTGTCAGCACTGAGCCTGATTTGGGGTTCAAACCCAGGATCCATAAGATCATGACCTGAGCCGAAGTTGGACCCTCAACTGACTGAGCCACCCAGGTGCCCCTTAACTTTCTAATTCATAGCACTACGTGAATGCAGAACAACAGGATAATCTTCTTACTCAAACCTTTGGATTCATAACTTGTCTTGTACTCGGCTTTATCCTAAGTGTACTTCTCCTAGAACACAATAAATACTATGCATTGTTCCTTTAATTTTTCCTAGTTCATCCACTATGATCTATTTTGACCACAGATATAAGGACCACTTTAAAGACTGACCTTAGCAATAATTTATTAAAGATATTCTATACACAAAGCATGTTACATACTGAAAAGATTGAGCAAATATGACCTCCACAGTTCTTGAGCAATTACAATTTAGATAGAGATACAAATATGTACAGGGGTAAGTTTAATGTTGTCAATAAATGCACCTGATATAGATAATACAGGGAATGGGAGCAGATAGAAAAAACATTTAACTGTAACTACTGGGATGGGGGTTGGGGAAATCTTGGCAATTATGAAAACTTCCTAGTGGAAATGACATCTAAGTTGAAGCCTAAAGTATGAATTGAAATTAGCCAGATGGAATAAGTCATAAAAAACACACGAACACAGGAAATAACATGCCTGAATGCCTGGAAGTAAGAGAAAACATTAGATGTTAGAGGAACTGAATACAACTTTATGTGCTGTAGCATACTATGTGTGTGTGTGTGTGTGTGTGTGTGTGTGTGGGCGCACACATGTGTGTATGTGTGCATATGTGTGCATTTGCGTGTGTGTGTGCATCTATGTTCGTGTGTGTGTGTGTGTGTGTGTGTGTGTGTGTAATGTTTAGTCAGGAAACTATAAAAGTAAACAGAGACCAAGTCAAATTCATTAAAAAAAAAATCACTCTTGAACATTGCAACAAAATGGCTCACAGACTTAGGCCACACATCCCAAATCTTTCTTCCTCAAATTGTAACTACCACATTTAATCTTGTTCCTTAACAACAGGATTCTAAGATGGTCCTATTCTCACCCTCTACAGAAGGCAAAGCTTGAAAAAGGAAAACCCAGATGTTCATGTAAAAAAAAAAAAAAAAAAAAAAAACAAGAAAAGCAGAAAAATGGCAAGTACCCTCTGTTAACACACTATCTTACCTGCTCCTTATGTATTACTAACATGGCTTCTCTGAATAGTGTGTATCAAGAAAAGAAAATGTGTTTTCAGGGTTTACCATCAAATCAAATCACAAATTTAATTTCCAACAAGCTCAAGGAATAGAAAGTTCTGCTTACTAAAAAAAAAGGTAGCAAAAAACATATACTTACATATAGATAATGCATTATGAAATTATATGTAAGGCATGTTTTCTTTATTTATTTAGAAAATCACCTTCAATGAAGTACTATTATTTAATTGTCAGTTGCGTTATGGAACAAAACAAATGTTTCAATACACTTTTCTGGGCCCCTTTATAAAACGTTGTCTAAATATCCCACTTTGCTTTTGGTGGAAAGACCTAGACCAATTTATTTGGATTTCTGTCTTTCTAAAATGACTATGTAATTTTGATATTATATATTCAAATTAATATTTTTTCTTCTTTTTGTAATCCTGAAAAAGTAACATTAAAAATCTTTTATTAATTTGTCAGCACTTTGGGAAATGGTGGAAATCAACACGCAAATGATTTTAAGTGCTTGTTTTGGGTTATTGATGTTTATTAAGGAAAATAAATCATATTTAGTAAATGTCTTAAAAAAGACAACACAGCTCTTGAAAGAAGAGTCCAGCTATTCAGTTTTATAATTTAAGTTATTGTAGAGGAATGTGGTAGGGACTAATAAAGTATATTTCTATTGTTTAATAAGTTCCCCAGACACATTCAAGGTATAGATTTTACAGGTATAAATTTATTTCACTTTGCTCTATGGGATTGTTAGGGTCTTAAATATGGGTTGTTCTATATTTAAACACTCCACTAAATATTTCAATATTATGGGTGGGTAAATTAAAAGATTTTTTTTTGCAAAATTTTTAGCTCCTAAAGTAGAGAACTATATAAAGAATTAAAAACAAAACCAAAGCATAAAACAAATATAAACCCCATCAAAGCCCATAAGGTAATACCTCTCACCTGAACACCTTTAATAATTCATGGCCAATGTGGACCTATCTTTTGTAGTTGCCCTCCCTCCTTTGAATCCCTCATTTCTCATATTCTTTTTAATGCGGTAGCTTTTACACAGGAAAAAAAGTCTATTCTTTAAGACAGTGCTCAGTATTTCAAGTCTTCTCCCTAAAGACTTAGAAATACCCATGATTTCAGAAAAAGAGATCAGAGATCACTTCCCAAAGTATTAACCAGACCAGTAATTTCGGTAGAACACTTTTCTCCCCTAAAATAGCTGGGAGGCAGTGCACTTTAGTAGGAAAACACTAGGCTAGTTGTCAAGGGACATGAGATCTCATTTCAGGTTAAGAATAATAGAATTTGTGTCTTTGTCTCAATACTTTTTTTTTCTATTTTTACCCTCATGGGTTTTATTGGTAGAGTATATTTCCAGCTTGTTAAAATAGATTTGAAAATGGTTTAGTAGAAATATCCGTAAGTAGTACAGCTTGCACATAGATTAATTTGAACACATAGATGCTGAGAGTTTTAATTTTGTCGTGATTAATTTTTGGGCTTTCAGAATAACTATTTTCTACTGCTCTGAGCCATTCATTTCAGGCTTAGACTAATCAGCCATGGACATATGAGGGCTGTGATTGACAACTAAGCATTTTTATTTGCAAAGGATTAAAATGCATTCTTTCTTAATTAAGTAAAAAAAGAATTTATTAATAGGACATTTAGAAAATCACTCAAATGATATAGATATTGAAGAGAAAGTTCAGAAGAGGGGCAATAGTATAGGGATGCAAAAGTCATGCCACGACACCAGTCCACTGAGGAAACCAGTGCCACCAAGGGAGACTAAAACCATAGGTTACTCCATTGTCACTGCTTTTCCTGGAAACTGGATATTTCCTGGGAACTGCTGCTTCCTTCTAAATCCATTCTTTCTGTTTTTCTCATCACTGCCTCCTAATTTAGAGTCTTGAACAGACACAGACAAGTATCTGAGTCTGAGTGATGCTTGAAGGCCTCTTGCTGAAATGATGATACCTGAAACCTAGGAAGCTGACATTTTTTGTCAAAAAAGGAGCATTGCTGTTGCATTATTACCATTTGAAAACCCATTGTGTCTTTAATTATGGGCTGCTAGTGACACGTTAGGGTCCAAACTATTAAGGTATTGGCATGATAGTAGTTTTTAAGGCACTGAATGGCATTTACATGTATAATTTACATGTATAATTTATATAATTAAATTTTTTTTTCAACGTTTATTTATTTTTGGGACAGAGAGAGACAGAGCATGAACGGGGGAGGGGCAGAGAGAGAGGGAGACACAGAATCGGAAACAGGCTCCAGGCTCCGAGCCATCAGCCCAGAGCCCGACGCGGGGCTCGAACTCACGGACCGCGAGATCGGGACCTGGCTGAAGTCGGACGCTTAACCGACTGCGCCACCCAGGCGCCCCTATAATTTATATAATTAACATCAAGAAAATGTATAAATATGTAAGTTCTATAAAGCAATTTATTATAGGATATAAAACAGGAATGATACATTTTTAGCTCAATAAAGGTAACAATTCCATAAGCTATATCATTTTTAGAAGAGAAAATGCTGTTCACCCATTTTCCATTTTTAATAGAAAAGAACGTTATTTGTTATTCTATCTTCCTCCTTCATTAATATTTGTCCTAATAACAAATAATTTTAATTGATACTAGGGTTAAATATTAAAAAAAGATGTCTTACTCTATGCATTCTGAGTATAATTCTACCGTATTCATTTGGTGGTGAAATATATTTTTGTCAAAATTTATTTACCACTGGTGGCTTTTAATCATCAGATCATGACACATGTTGAGCATAAGTAAAACTTGAGTTGTGACATATGGCTAATGGTACTTCTCGAATAAATAACATGGCATCTTTTCTTTCTTTTTTTTTTTTTTTAAATTTTTTTTTTCAATGTTTATTTATTTTTGGGACAGAGAGAGACAGAGCATGAACGGGATAGGGGCAGAGAGAGAGGGAGACACAGAATCGGAAACAGGCTCCAGGCTCTGAGCCATCAGCCCAGAGCCTGATGCGGGGCTCGAACTCACGGATCGCGAGATCGTGACCTGGCTGAAGTCGGACGCTTAACCGACTGCGCCACCCAGGCGCCCCATATGGCATCTTTTCTACAGTAAAGTACTAAGGAAAGAAATGGAGGGCTGAGGAACAGGGAGAGCATTGAAGATTTCAATAAGGATGAAAGGGATTCTTTGTCTTCCCATACACAAGAGAAAAGAAAGAGACACAGAAAGAATTATGGACAAGGATTAAAAAAAAATGACTTTTTCTCTTGAAAAAGATAGTGTGAGTGAGGATGGTGCCCTGGTCAGAAATAGGATAGATGAGTAGTTGTTTGTAATCTTTATTTTCCTGGATATATGTAAGTAAAGAAAACCAGCCAAAGACATAGCACCATTGCTAGAAGGGGAGAAAATGGAAAATAATGATTCCTCAAGTATTGAGGCAAAAAAAAGTCCTGATATTCTGATTTTTATCAAGAGTCCTAGGAAAGATGAGAGACTATAAAGAGGAGTAAGTTCTCACTGAGGTCACTTCTGCCCCACTAGGGAATTAGAGTGCGGATTAGGTAAATGGATTCTGTAGGATGGAGTTACTTAAAATTTTTCACTGTCCAGATACACAGTTGATATTACCTTAGATATTAATTATATAGGTTTTCTGTTACTTAGAATTTTAATATGCTTTTACAACAACAAAAACAAGGCTCACTGCATTAGCAGCCCTTTCCAGAAAGGCTGAGAAAAAGGAAGTAAGAAAACAAAGCAGTGGGAATTCCACAAAATTAATTTACTAGATTGTTTATCAGAACTTTTAAGGATGATGTTGTGACATCACAACATATAATTTTATAGGTTAAGAGGACACCTCAAATTGAAGTTGAAGTTCATTCACAACCTAAGAATAGTGAATGAAAGGTAATAAAACATGCCATGTGTTATCAAAGACCAGGACTTCCCCAGATAGGAAAGCAAAGATAATGAAAGTAGAACAGGTGAACTACTGGAACCAGAATTAGGCCTTAACAATGCACTTTATATGTCACAAGCTGCAGAGGTATGTTTTCTTGTGTTCTGCAGTTGAGTAATACTTTTATTTCCCTGGTATTCTTAGGCAGCCATTATTGGTGGCATTCAAACTGTCATTACCAATGGGTTTTAGTGAAGTTTTTACCTTCAGGAAGCTGTCACTAAAAACCAGACCAGATAAAAGATTTATTAAGTGATGTGAATTTCCTTTTTTTTTTCTATTAGTGTTTATGTTAGACTCAATCCAGTATCATTTGGTTGACTACAGAGCTTAAAACCACTCAGATCTGAACCCTTCAAATTCCCATCATCAGTAGCTTTTTATTGCTCTATTGAAAGATGTTGTTGTTAACAGGTTTTGCCCTTGACCAAAGTGATACACCAATTCAGCATTTCGAGTCCGTAGACTGTATTTGAAATCTTCTTCAACCAATTAACAAAACAGAGAATTTCATTCTATCTAATATTGTTTGACATTGTTCCTTTTTCTCACTCTGAAAAAAAAATTTAAAACAAGAACAAATTTAAACCCCAAACAAAATTAGATGGCCAAGTTGAATTACTGCATTTTAGAGGGGACCACAATTGTACTGAAGTATGACATGTAAAAGACAGTTTAGAGTTCAAGTAATGTGTTTCAAAATGACCAAAGCTATGTAATCCCCACTCAGGTCAAAATACAGACCATGTAGATTAATTTGATTTCTACCATCATAAGATTAATCTTGAACTTAATTTAAGTGCAATTATACCAAATGTTCACTTTGATGTCTGGTTTCTTTTACTTAAAATTATGTTTGTGAGATTTGTTTATGTTTTATTTGTTGTAACAATTTGTTTTTGTCACTGTACAGTATTCCAATGAATGAATATGTGAATAAGCCACATTTTAATTATTAATTTTACCAGTGAGGAACATTTGGGTAGTTTACATTTTGAAATCATTGGAGAAAAATTTTCAATTAACATTCTTGTATATGTCTTTTGCTACACATATGTAATGCACACAGAGAATGCATATGTCAGTTTTTATTGGCATTAATAGACAGTTTTCCAAAGTAATTATGCATTGATCATTCCAGAATGATATGAGAGATCAGTTGCTTTTCATTGTTATGTATGCTCTTATATTTCAATATTTCTTGTGCTGCACACCTTTGCAAACTTTATTTTTTGATAAAAATACATTTAAAATTTGTTAATGTTTCTTTATTTTTGAGAGATAGAGACAGAGTTCGAGCAGAGGAGGGACAGAGAGAGAGGGAGACACGGAATCTGAAGCAGGCTCCAGGCTCTGAGTTGTCAGCACAGAGCCCAACATGGGGCTTGAACTCACAAACCGTGAGATCGTGACCTGAGCCGAAGTTGGTCGCTTAACTAACTGAGCCACCCAGCAGCCCCAGATAAAAAATATTTTTGATAAAAAACATTCCTAAACTGTAAGATTTGAATGTGCATATGTGGGCTACTAAAGGAAAAGATTCTTAAATGTGACTGAACAAAAATAGAGTCATGGTTGAATAGTAAAGAAGTATTATCTATCCTTTAATGAACTTTGTAACCAGAAATAGCCCTAGCTAAAAAGCAGAAAAAAACCCAGAGAGTATAAGACTGCCCTCAGATAAGTCAGAGTGTATCCTTGTCTTATAGCAAACAAGGGCCAGTAAAGGGGTTAACATTTCTCCACATAAAACTTAAGACAGTAATTATGGTCTTTATCGATGTTTTAGTATAATGAGATGCACAGAAATATTATTTATAATTTTACATTTCAGTCTATAACTTAGATATAAAAAGCAGTTTCATGGTACATTTTTTCATGAAAGGAAAATAATGCCTGTTATATTTTAACAGTGAACATCCTGAGGTTTTTTTTTTTTTTTTAGTCTCAAAATGAGAAATATTTGAGAAAAGAGAAAATTTGATTTTATCTCAAATTTATAGAAGATGAGATATTAGAATGAAACCAGAATAACAGAAAAAAACCCTGACATATTAAGAAATATTAGAGTTTAATATCATATTTCACCTTAGCAATATATAACTAGTATTTACAAAAAAATCAACTATTGGTTTATTTAAAAAGTGGCACTATTTACTTTTCTACATACAAGATTGTGATATCATATAGTTCATTTCCTATTTGAGATAAGACTGACAAAGCTGAGAAAAAGGGAAACATCCTGCAATTTAAACAGAATATATTTCTGTTCTACTTAAGGATATTATAGATGTAACATAATAGCATAAAGAGAATCTCCTTTGAGAGAACAGCAGTTATAAATAGTGAAAATAGTTAATGGTTACAGTTATATATTACAGAGGGTGCAGATTAAGTAGACAAGGCTCTGGGCTGGGCTTTGAAGGATGGAATCCTATTTGTATGTCAGAAATTATTTTATTTTGTGACCTTGAACAAGCTGCTTAAATTCACTGCCTCATAATTTTCCATAAGCATAATGAGTTTAGCAGTACTTGTTCTTCCATTCTAAAGATTGATTGGAATGCTCTTTCAGAAGAGTGATTGTATATTAATCTCATTAGTGTTATTTTTAGTATTTCATGTCTTCTCCATAGTATACTTGTATGAAAATACTTCAACAAGACTTTCCAGGAAAGATCTAACACTAATAGTCTGTGGTATCATAAATGATAAGAGTTGATGTTCACCTTAATACTTGTAGAACTAATAATAGAATCAGCCATGAATGATTTAAACAGTAATTCTGTTCATTAAATTAAACAGTTCATTTCCCAAATTTTATGCTTCATAGAAATTGTTTTTCTGCCTAATCAATCCTGTCATCAACTGAGCAATTAACTTGCCCATGGATATTCTGGGTGTTGATCTGTCATGAGCATTAGGTTTCCTTCCAAAAGATTAAATAGTATAGTTAAAAAAATCTATATCTCTGCAATTATGTTTCCTCACAAGGAATCAATAACAGCAATGACTTGACCACTTATTTGGAGATATTTCCATAAAGTATCTCATTTAATGTTATTTTCTTGTATAAAAGAATAAAACATTGCCTCATTAATAATAGGTATACGTCTTAGAATATGCTTTTTTTTTAATAATGTTATAGTCCATATTCTTTTTAAACATTTTTAAAAATATTTATTTATTCTTGAGACAGAGAGAGACAGAGCACGAGTGGGGGAGGGCAGAGAGAGAGAGATACACAGAATCTGAAACAGGCTCCACACTCTGAGCTGTCAGCACAGAACCTGACACGGGGCTCAAACCCACGAACCGTGAGATCATGACCTGAGCTGAAGTTGGATGCCCAGCTGACTGAGCTACCCAGGCGCCCCTAGGTCTTAGAATATTCTTAACACAAACTTAAATATTTTGAAAGATATATGTATCGCTGAAAAATAGTGTGAGGCTGAAAGATAGCAACCCTGAAGCTCAGTTGGCTATGGGTTCAGCTCCAATCTTATTCCTATTGCTTAAATTTGAGACATCAATAGAAACATTTTAGACTAATAATGCTTATTTCTCAGGACTCTACAATGTTTATATGTAAACTGTCCAATTTGTTCTAAGTAGAGGAAAATGTTTTCTTTACAATTCTAGTTTCAAAATTTGAAGATTTGATAGAGTCTAAAATGAAATTCAGGTCCATGTTTTAAAAATTTTTAATGTTTATTATTTTTGAGAGAGGCAGAGATAGAATGCTAGTGGGTTAGGGGCAGAGAGAGAGGGAGACACAGAATCAGAAACAGGCTCCAGGCTCTGACCTGTCAGCACACAGCCCGATGCGGGGCTCGAACTCATGAGCTGCGAGATCATGACCTGAGTTGAAGTCGGACTCTCAACCCACTGAGCCACCCAGTTACCCCCATTTTTTTTTAACAAACAGTTTATTTTCCATCAACCTTCTTTCCATTTTGTATGCCTTTGTGGAAGAACAGCTTAAGACCACTCAGTGGTTGTTCCTGCCCATTCAGTGGCTAGTGGCTAGAGGAGTGGGAGTTGCAGACCATTCCTCAGTGGCAGGCTGAGCACTCCTGTCTTCAGTAGGGAACTGCTGAATAGGCACAGAGGGCACCTGGATGCCTTCAGACCAGTCTGGGACTTAAGGTTGAGTGGCCGTGAACTCAGGAGCTGGAGCAGTACATTCATCCTGAAATTCCTCTTTGATCACAGCCTTTCCAGCAGTGGCCTGCTCTTCCTTTTCAATCTCTTCAGGATGTCTGTAGAAGTAGAGATCAGGCATGACCTCCCTTGGGTGTTCACGGGCAATAGTGCCATGCATGCGCTGAACTTCCCAGGCTAGCATCCACATCAGACAGACCCACTAAGTGAGCTCCCTTGCTGTTGCAAGTGATGGCGATGTCCACAGAGTACAGACGAGAGTCTGTGTTACACAGAGCGATGGTAGGCAGGTTAACATAAGACACCTCTGTGAGAGGCTGGTGGTCAGCCTTGGGATCAGTAACCACCAGAAGTCTCAGCTTCCAGAAAGCTGCCTGGATATGGTTAGTGTAGGTTCCAGAAATGAAGCAGCCAGCAATCAGAGTGGCTCCAGTAGTAGCAGCAAACTTGAGCACAGCTTGCTGGCCAGTATTCCTGGATAATATGACACTGACATCAGGCAGGTTTTCATTGGCAATAGTGGCATGAGCTACCAACAGAAGCCTTTCCCAGGTTCTCTTCAGATGTATGATGCAGGCACCATCACTTTTCCTTTTGTAGATGTGCTGTTCCATTTGGAAGTCAAGGTTGTTGCCACCTAAGTGGGTTCCTGCTACAAGTAATTTAAGGACATCCTCCTCCTTCATTGTGAAAGTTTCCCTTTGAGTTAACCAGGGGATGAAGAACAATGCCGTATGGACACCTCCTTGGGTAGCACAGAAAGGTTAGGTCTATTCTCAACTTCTGTGCATTGTTAATGGTATTTAATCACATTCGTTTTACTTTTTTTGAAGGGGACAGTTTATTTCTCTAACGTGTAGCACACAATGTGAGAATAGATAACTAAGAACTCTGAGTGGAGAATGAATAGATGGATGTGTTTCCAGGTTTGCTTACAACAGATATGTTCTAGAGTCACAAAGAACCATCTTTCTTTCTTTACAATTTATTTGATATTACTTTCATATTTTAAAACCCCTGGGGTGCCTGGGTGGCTCAGTCGGTTAAGCATCTGACTTTGGCTCAGGTCATGATCTCATGGTTTGTGAGTTTGATCCCCACATGGGGCTCTCTGCTATCGGTGCAGAGTCCACTTCAGATCCTCTCTCTCCCTCTCTCTCTGCCCTTCCCCCATCTCAAAATTAAATTAACATTAAAAAGTAAAATAAAATAAAATTCCTAACATGGCTGGCTCCCAATGGCATGTTATCATAAAGAAGATGAGTCACAATCTTTAAAAAATTTTCTAGATAAGAGAATTCTCAATTTTCATCCCTCTCCCAATTCCAGGTACTCCTCCTATTTCATGAGCACTAACTATATCCCAGATATTTTATAAAAGTCATTTCATTTAATCCTCAAAGCAACTGAATATACTGTACAAAAGCATTTTGTGTGTGTATGTGAGAAGAAAGAGGGAATTTGGCCAAATCATAAATCACATGACAGGCAAGTGGCATAGACCTAATTAAACTTCACATTTTATTATGAACTATGTAAAGCTATCTTCATTTTCCTCAACTGTCTTTCTTTTTCTTCCCTCTATTTTTAGGATTGTGAAATAACCTCCAACTTTGGGTTGGTAATCTCTGCTAATTTGCTAAATTATCTGTCTTTTAAAATCAGTAGAAAGACAAAAAAGAGAAATTAAGACTTCAAATATATATGGATAGACCTAAATTGGATTATAGTAAGTTTGCACATCAATCTTAGCACATTGACAAAGGACATGTCTCCTTGTCATTATTCAGGTCTCTGGTTAAATGTCACCTTCCCTAGAGTCTTTTCTGGATTATTCTAATCTATTCTGGATTATTCTAGGTCTTGGTATTTGTTCCTTTTGTTCACCACTGTCTCTCCAGTGCCTTGGACAATATTTGATAGAATTAAGTTGAACCAGTAATATCTGTTGACTTAATCATTAAATGAATGATTACTTACTTTCAGAAACAATCTATGTGTTTTAGGGAAGCTGCATAATGTTTGTAAGGTGGTTTTTCCATTTATTAGAAAAATAGCAACTACTTCACAGTGAGTTATAGGCATCACATAAAATTAAATGAAGTAATGTGAATTGCAATATTTATCCCTTACAAGACCCTCAAAAAGTGTTGCTATGGGGCGCCTGGATGGCTCAGTCAGTTAAGCATCCAACTTCAGCTCAGGTCATGATCTCACAGTCTGTGAGTTCAAGCCCTGCGTTGGGCTCTGTGCTGACAGCCCAGAACCTGGAGCCTGCTTCGGGTTCTGTGTCTCCCTCTCTCTCTGCCCTTCCCCTGCTCATGCTCTGTCTCTCTCTGTCTCAAAAGGAAATAAAAACATTAAAAAAATTTTTAAAGTGTTGCTATGGTCACATAAAGTATTTATTTGATAAAACAATTCAGTGAAGTAGATGATTTATTTGTGAAATACACCCGCATTTAGACACAAATGTAAAAAATGGAGAAATTAAGGCTAAAAGAAGGCAAGCTAGTTGTTGACAATTATATGGTCAAAAAAGTGATTGCATCTCAATTTTGATCCATATTTCTAACTTGAATCTCTCAACTTGCTGTTGAGGCACAGGGGTGACTAGAGACTCTATATACAAACTTTTTGTAAAAGGTAGTAGATAATACAAATGACTATGGGACTCTGCTAAACTCACCAGTTCATTTCACTTTAAACAGCCAATAGTCATTAAGCAGAATGGATTTAAAGCAATGACCTAGAAATCAAAGGCAGTGTATAACCTATTACAAATCTCTTGAGCCATCCAGCCTGCCAACAATTTTTAAACACTCTTTTGGTTTTGAAGTTATGTCATAAAATAACATTTTGAAAATTGCAGAGGAAAATAATGTAGAGTATATATATATATGCTCTGAAACTTTAAATTTCAATATGTCACTGTAATTACCAAGGAGGCAGTGGTAATTTAGTAAAATCCAATTACATTTTTTTTTTTTTCAGCCAGGGGATCAGAGAGAAAGTTGTAGAGAGAAAAATGGCTTATGTTTTCCCTGAAACTAAAATTTTGCTCTTTCCATATCCTATTCAGATCCTTCTCTTTCCCTATTTTTCAGTGCTATGTATATCATCACAGTTGATTACCAATTAACATGTAAGTAATTGTATGATGGTGATAATGATACTGTGGCTTTCCCTTTCTTTTCTCAGTCAGCCCTGCAGATAAATTATAAGCTATCGATTCCTGCTGAAGTGAATAGATGGCCTAGTTTTGCTGCAATATTCAAGTTTTTCCCCCACAGTCAATTCCCAGTGTCCTAGTGATTTATCTACCTTTGCTAAATTTCGTGTTCATGTTCTTTTTACCAGTGGCATGGAATTTTAATTGGCTTTTGATAAAATGTATAAGAATACTTTCTAAACTAGAAATGGAGAAAAATTGCATTTTTTGTACCTCTACATGTCAAGATTTCTGCAAGCTAGTAGAAGCTAAAAGGCATTAATAGTTTGTGCATTTTTAACTAACGATGTATAGGGCTCAATGTGTGACAGTCTCTTGGTTGTATCCTGAGAAATCCTAAGTTCTGTTAGGTTTCTCAGTGTAATACAATGTATTCGGGAACAATTGAATGTCTGTTTATCATTATTTCTACCATTTTATTGTAAGATAATTTTAAACTGAGAGAACATTACAAAAATTATACAAAATAACAATTTTTGCAGGGTTATTAATTTTTAACACTTTCCCACATTTGCTTTATCTTCTCTATATGAAATCATATAATAGTTTTATAAACCCATTATACTTCAGCATGCATTTCCTAAGACCAAAATTATTTAATCACATATCTATAATCCATAATACAAAAATCAAATTCAAGAAATGTAACATCAATATAACTTTTATATACTTTACATTGAATATTCCAGTTTCATCACTTGTCACAGTGATATGCTTTATTGTTTTTTATTTTCTAGTATAAGATTTGGTCTTCAGTCAGAAATTGTATTTAGCTGTCATGTCTATTTAGTTTCCTTCAACCTAGACCAGTTTCTTGTATTTTCTTTCTTTCATGCCATTAAAGAATATAACCAGTAATTTTATAGAATATTCCTCAACTTAGGATTTGCTGATGTCTCCACAGGAATAGCTTCAAGTATGCATTATAGACTAGGACACTACATAAGCAATGTACCTTTTTCAGAGTACCACATCCAGTAGCATATATTCCAGTAGGATTATAATTCCTATTTATCTCATTTTAATAATGTTAATTTTGACAGCTTGGTGTCTTAATTATCTACTGTTGCCTAGCTGTGGGGCCACAAAATTAGCAGCTTAAAGAATACACAACTTTATTGTATGGCAGTTTCACTAGGTCAGAAAAGTGGTGTGGCTCAACTGGCTTCAGAATCATATGTTGCTATAATCAGTGTCAGTTGAGCTGTGGTCTTTCAAGGCTCAACTGCAAAAGGATCTACTTTAAATCACACATGGTTATAGGCAGAATTCAAACCCTTGCATGCCATAGGACTGAAGCCCTTAGTTTCTTGCTGGCTATTGGTCTGAAGCTTCCCTGAATTCCATGAGCCTCTCAACAGGACAGCTCAGAATATAGCAGCTTGCTTCATCAAAAGCATCAAGGGAGAGAGTCTACTTGCAACATGGGTTACAAACTTATGTAGTGTTGTCTTGTAAATGGCATCTCATTATCTTTGCTGTATTATTGATTTAAGTAGCAGGTCCTGCCCATATTCAATGAAATGAGTTTATAATAGTCATGGCTACCAGGAAGAGAGTATAATTGGGAGCCATCTAAAAGTCTGCCCACCACACTGTAAGACCTGCTATGGTATTTTCTTATTCCTTCACCACTTAGCTACCATTTTTCATTTTGTCATTACTACATTTATAAGGGGGCTATTTGAGATTATGTAATATACCATTCCACAATACTCCCTCCACTCCATGGTTTTATTCCTCATCAATAGTACTTACCAGAATGTAATTTACTACATTAATTTTAAAATAGTAACTTTCTAAGTCATAATCCATTCTAAAGTAATTAGAATTCTATTATCAGGAAAGGATTTATTCTATCACACATTTATCTGTTTGTCTATTTATCTGCAATCAATGTGTCATTTTTCTTTGACTGCCTTTAATATTTTCCCTTTATGTGATTTTCATTTATTTAATTATGATGTCTCTTTAAATGATTTTCTTTATTCTAAATTTTTTGTGGTCTCTTAAACTGCTTGAATTTTCCCATGTATAATTTTCTTCAAATTTGGAACACTCTGGCTATCATTTTTCTTCAATGTTTTTTCAGTCCCTCACCTCCAGCTTCAGTGGCTCTAATTAAATTTATGTTAGGCTATTTGAATACAAGGATATAAAATATAACAGTATATGCCCAAAACATGGGAAGGAGAGGAGTAATAAATGGATTCAAACTTAAATGACCATCAACTTAATGTAGACTGCTATATGCAGAAGAGAGTATATACAAACCTAATGATAACCATATATCAAAAACCAGTAATAAATATGCAAAGAATAAAGACACATATATCACTAAAGAAAATAAGCAAACCAAAAAAGAGAGAAAGAGAAGAAAGGGTCAGAAAAAAATCCTCAGAAACAACCCACAAATAATAAAATTACAATAAATACATATATATCAATAATTACTTTGAATGTAAATGGAACAAATGTTCCAATAAAAAGACATAGATTGATAGAAAAACAAGACCCTTCTACATGCTGGCTTAAGAGACTCACTTTAGACCCAAAGACACCTGCAGATTGAAAGTGAGAGGATGGAGAAACATCTATCATGCAAATGAACATCAAAGGTAAGCCGGAGTAGCAATACTTCTATCAGAAAACGTAGATTTTAAAATAAAAACTGTGAGAAAATAATAAAAAAAATAAAGAAAGAAGTAAAGACTGTAACAGGAGACAAAGAATCATACAATATAATCATAAAGGGAACAATCCAATGAGAAGATATATCAATTGTAAATATATATATGCTCTCAACATGAAAGCGCCAAAATACATAAAACAGTTAATAACAAACATACAAGATCTAATTAATAATAATACAATAATAATAGGGTACTTCTATACCCCACTTACATCAATGGACAGAAACAAAATCAACGGGGGAAAAAAACCTTTGAATGACACACTGTAACAGACAGACTTAACAGATTTGTTCAGAATGTTCCATCTTAAAACACCAGAATATACATTCTTTTCAAGTGCACACAGAACATTCTCCAGAGTAGATCACATATTAGTCCATAAAATAAGCCTCAACAAATTCAAGAAGATCATAATCATTCTATGCATATTTTCTGACCGCAGCACTATGAAATTACAAGTCAACTAGAAGAAAAAAAAACTGGAAAGACCACAAATACATGGAGTTTAAATAACATGCTACTAAATAATGAATGGGTCAACCAGAAAACAAAAGAAGAAAATAAAAAGTACGTGGAAACAAATGAAAATGAAAACAAAACGGTCCAAAACCGCTGGGATGCAGGAAAAGTGGTACTAAGAGGGAAGTTTTCAGTAATACCTTAAGAAGCAGGAAAAAAACCAAGAAACAATCTAACCTTATATCTGAAGTAGTTAGAAAAAGAACAACAAACAAAACCTAAAACCAACAGAAGGAAGGAAATTATAATAAAGATTAGATCAGAAATAAGTTATACAGAAACTAAAACAACAACAACAACAACAACAAACAACAGAACAGATCAATGAAACTAGAAGCTGATTCTTTGAAAAAAAATTAATAAAATTGATACACCTCTAGCCAGGCTTATAAAAAAAATAGAGGACTCAAATAAATAAAATCACAAGTGAGAGAGGAGAAATAACCAACACCACAGAAATACAATTATAAGAGAATATTATGAAAAACTATATGCCAACAACTTGAACACCCTAGAAGAAATGGATAAAATACTACAAACATATAAACTACCAAAAGTGAAACAAAAAGAAACAAAAAAGTTGAACAAATAACCAGCAAATAAACTGAATTAGTAATAAAAAAACTCCCAACAAACAAAAGTCCAGGACTAGATGGCTTCACAGGTGAATTCTACCAAACATTTAGAGGGGTTAATACTTACTCTTCTCAAGCTATTCCAAATAATATAAAAGGAGGGAAAACTTCCAACTCATTCTATGAGGCCAACATTACCCTGTACCAAAACCAGATAGAGCCTCTACTAAAAAAGGAACTATAGGCCAATATCCCTGAACATGGACTCAAAAATTCCCAATTAAATATTAGCAAACCGAATCCAACAATACATTAAAAAATAATTGACTACAATCAAGTGTGATTTATTTTTGAGATGCTAACTATCAAACAGTGATGAAAGAAACTGAAGAAAGCAGAAAGAAATGGAAAAACATTCCATGCTCATGGTTTGGAAAAACAAACATTGTTAAAATATTTTTACTATCCAAAGCAATCTACACATTTCATACAATCCTTATCAAAATACCAACAATATTTTTCACAAAACTAGAACAAACATTACTAAAATTTGTAAGCAACCACAAAAGACACTGAATAGCCAAAGTAATCTTGAAAAAGAAAAACAAAGCTGAAGGCATCACATTTATGGACTTCAAGTTAAATTACAAAGCTGTAGTCATCAAAACAGTATTGTACTGGCACAAAAATGGACACATAGATCAATAGAACAGAATAGAGAGCCCAGAAATAAAGCTATGTTTATGTGGTTAACTAATCAACAAAGCAGGAAAGAATATCTACTTGGTGCCTGGGCGGTTCAGTTGGTTAAGCATCCAACTCTTGATTTCAGCTCAGGTCATGATCTCATGGTTAGTGAGATTGAGCCCTGTGTTGGGCTCTGTACTGACAGTGGTGAGTTTGCTTCGGATTCTCTCTCTCTCTTACTCTTTCCACCCCTACCCAACTTGTGGGTGCTCTCTCTCTCAAAATAAATAAATAAACACTTTTTTAAAATATATAGTTTCTTCAACAGATGGTGTTGGGAAAACTGGGCAGCAACATGCAAAAAACAAATGAAACTGGGCAAGTTTTTTACATCATACACAAATATAAATTCAAAATGGATTTAAAACCTAAATGTGGGACCATACAAACTCGAGAAGAGAACACAGATAGTAACTTCTGTGACATCAGCCGTAACAACTTTTTTTCTAGATATGTCTCACAGGTGAGGGAAACAAAAGCAAAATTAAACTATTGAGAGTACACCAAAGTAAAATCTTCCGCACAGTGAAGGAAACCATCAACAAAACTAAAAGGCAATCTATGGAATGGGAGAAGATATTTGCAAATGACATATCTGATAAAGGGCTAGTATCCAAAATATATAAAACATGTCTAAAACTCAACATCCCAAAATGAATAATACAATTAAAAATGGGCATATTGACATGAGTAAACATTTTTCCAAAGAAGACATACAGATAGCCAATAGACACATAAAAAGATGCTGAACATCATTTATCATCAGGGAAATACAAATCAAAACTACAATGAGCTGTCACTTCGCCTGTTAGAATGGCCAAAATCAACAACACAAGAAACTAAAAGCGTTGGCGAGGATGTGGAGAAAAAGGAACACTTGTGAACTATTGGTAGAAATGCAAATTGGTACAGCCACTGTGGAAAACAGTATGGAGTTTCCTCAAAAGATAAAAATAGAACTACCTTTTGATCCAGCAATCACACTACTGGGTGTTTACCCAAAATATACAAAAACACTAATTCAAAGGGATACATACACTCCTGTTTATAATAGCACTATATACAATAGGCAAACTATGGAAACAGCCCAAATACCCATCAACTGATGAATGGATTAAGAAGAAGTGGTATATGTATACAATGGAATATTACTCAGCCATAGAAAAGAATGAAATCTTGCTATTTGCAATGACATGGATGGAGAGAGAGAATATAATGCTAAGTGAAATAAGGCAGAGAAAGACAAATACCATATTATTTCATTCAAACATAGAATTTAAGAAATAAAACAAATGATCATAGGAGGAAAAAAGAGAGGCAAACCGAGAAACAGATTCTTAACTATAAAAAACAAACGAATGGTTACCAGAGGGGAGGTGAGCAGGGGGATGGGTTAAATTGGTGATGGAGATTAAGAAGGGCATTTGGGATGAGCACAGTGTGATGTGTGGAAGTTTTAAATCACTGTATTGTACACTGAAACTATCACACTGTATGTTAACTAATTGGAATTAAAATGAAAACAAAAAAAAATGTTAGGCTGTTTGATATTGATCTACAGCTTACTGAATCTTTGTCTATTATTTTTAATTCTTTTTTTGTCTTATTGCATTTTGTATATTTTTGAAGTATACTGATATTTTCTTCTGCTGTTTCAAATATACTGCTTATCCTATCCAGTATGTTTGTGTTTTCTTTTTCATTTTTGATCTCCAGGATTCCATTTGAGGTTTTGATATATTTTTTCTTGTTATATTTAATGTGTTACTGTTTTTCTCAAACAAGGAAAATATATTTAGAGTAGATCTGAAGACTCTATTCCATTACTCATGCACTATGAAGTTTTTTCATTCTCACAGGTGAAAACACAAACTAATCTCTGTGAATAATGTATGTCAATATATTGCCCTCAAGTGATTATTTCCTTTTTCTCACATAATTTCCTCTCCCACATATGCAGATTAGTTTTCAGTCAAAAAGTTGAGGCGAATCTTTTTAGATCTCCCAAATTCTCCATGAAAATATCTCTCATAAGAGAGACTCCTTCTCAAATTCTAGCTACCATGGCTTTTCCAACAATAATCTTTATCATGTATATCAGTAAGATTCTTGGTTCTCTTTGGATTACCACTCCCTGCCCTGAACCTGAAAACTCTTCAAGTAGTATGCTAGGACATTCACGATACTCAGATAATTTTTCTTCTCTTGGTTATCACAGTGCTATTGTCTAAGACCAGAAGAAAGTGAGTACATATCTTCTGACAAAATCATACCCATATGTATAAATCCTGGTATAATCTCTGTGTATATGTGTGTGTTATACTTACCTAATGTTTTAATTTATTCAATAATAATGATCAATATTTTTTGAGCCAAGCACTTTTCTGACACTTCATACATAGAAACACTTTTGGTCCTTCCAATATCCCCATGAAATAAACACAATTTTTCTTTCTTTCTCTTCCTTCCTTCTTTTTTTCTTTCTATTGAGACACAATTGACATAACATTATTTTATTATTTTTTTGAATTTTTTTATTTTTATTTTTATTTTTGAGAGAGAGAGACAGAGCATGAGTGGGGGAGGGGCAGAGAGAGAGGGAGACACAGAATCCAAAGCAGGCTCCAGGCTCCGAGCTGTAAGCATAGAGCCCTATTTGGGGCTCAAACTCACGGACTGTGAGATGATGACCTGAGCCAAAGTCGGACACTTAACCGACTGAGCCACCCATATAGCATTATTATAGCACCCATTATAGCGCCCCGACATATAGCATTATTTTAGTATCATCTCATGGTAACATCTCTTAATGTGATTTATCTGCAATATTTTTATTTTTGGAATATTACATCAACACTCACGATACCAATCTGTTGTTCTTGTACTATTTGTCAGGTATTCATCAATTTAATACTTGATTCATTAAATGAATTAGGAGATTTTCGTTCAGTTTTTTAATGCTCTGAAGTTATGTAGAATTAATGCCCTCTATTTTCCAAATATTTGTTGAATTTCCTTGTACAGCTGTTAACCAGTGCATTTTAAATGGGATGTTCTCTTGATAACTTCCTGTATATCCATATATGTAAATTGGTCTCTTTAATCCTTTAATCTTCACTGGGATTCATTTTGGTAAACTGTATTTGGCTAAGAAATGATCTGGTTCATTTGTTTTTCATATTTACGTGTATAGAGATGTACCAAGTAATAACTTCAGATTTTTAAAAAATTTCTTATGTGTAGATATTTATTTCCCATTTGTCATTTCTTGTTTTCTATGCTGGTGCTGCCTCCCTTTTTAATTAATCAAATTTGTCAACTGATTTTTCAACTCTGTTCAAAAACCCAAAATTTCATTTATTAATATGATCTGCTATTTTTTCTGTTATCTACTATGTATTATTTTTTCATTATGCTTTTTCTGGATCACACTGTTGGGCTTTTTCTTGTATTTTTAGTCAGGGACTAATGATCACTGCTTAACATAACATGCCATGGATTTGATATGTTTTGTTTTCATCATCATTTTTTTTAAAGTTTATTTTTATTTATTTTGAGAGACAGAGAAAGAGAGAGAGAGCAAGTGGGGGAGGGGCAGAGAGAGAGGAGAGACAGAATCCCAAGTAGGCTTGGTGCTGTCATTGCAGAGCCTGACATGGGGCTCAAACTCACTAACTGTGAGATCATGACCTGAGCCAAAATCAAGAGTCAGTGCTTAACCAACTGAGCCACCCAGGTGCCCCTCATCATCATTATTTTTCAGAAATTCTTCATTTATTGTTTTATCTCCACTCAGTGCTGTTTAATAAAAGGTTTTATTTATATATTTTATAATTAACTTAGATATTGGTAACTTACATAACTTAGATACAAAATAATTTTATTTTTAAATTTAAATTTAAGTTTTAGTTTATCCCATTATGATCAAAGTATGTTGTTTGCAATTGTTATATTTTATGGAATTTGTTCTTTTTTTTTTTTTGGCAACCTAATATATGATCAGTATTTTATAACTGTGACAGGTCCTTGAGAAGAACACATATATTTGCTATTATCATGATATACTATGTAATATGTAGCCATAAGATCTTCCTTAGATCTTATTCTTACTGACTTTTTATTTTTATTTTTTATATTTATTCACTTAATGTTTATTTACTATTTTCAGAAAGAAAGACAGACAGAGAGAGAGAGCGAGAGCGAGAGTGAGAGCGAGAGAGAGAGAGGCAGAGAGAGAATCCCAAGCAGGCTTTTTGCTGTCAGTGCAGAGCCTGATGGGGGGCTCAATCCCATGAACTGTGATCATGACCTGAGCCAAAATCAAGAGCTGGACACTCAACCAACTGAGCACCCAGACACCCCGTTACTGACTTTTTAATCTCTTGACATATCTTGCACTAAAAATGTTACATCACAGTATTCAATCATCAGAGTATTTCTTTTTCTTCTTTCACCCTCTGTAGTTTCTGCTTCAATATGTGGTTGCTGGGCACAGCAAAATTTAAAATGTTATATCTATATTGTGAATTTTGGCTCAACAATTTTACTAAATTATGTGTCATAGTGGATTTTTCTGTGTCAATTTTCCCAAGTTCATGTGAGTTTTTTTTTGAAAAAAGAACATTTTTCTTGTATGATAATTTTAAACATTTCTGGTTTTTTATTTTATTTTTCTTCTTCATATTTTCAAATTATATATACAGTGTGTTTAATAGGTTACTTGTTTGTTTTTTGGTTGGTTGGTTAGTTTTTTGCCTGTCTTCCATTTCAGTCACTTCTAATCTGATCCTTTTTAGAATGTAATTTTTATTCTCTTGACTATTTTTCCTATCATTATTCAAAGGCCTTTACTAGATTATTTCAATCTATATTCTCTTGGGTATTTTGTAATTATTTTTCATTTTAATAGTGAGATTGACTGTATTAAAATCAATTTTTTAAGTTAAATCAACTTTCATTATATTTCATGCCACAATTTTTAAAATCAAATTCATTCTAAATTCATTCTTAATTTTTGAATTTCATATTCCACTCTAGTTTAATATTTATTCATTCTTGACTGAGGATTTTCAGTGTTTTAGCACAGTTGCCTTTCATTTTGAAGTTCTTTTGTTGTGAGAAATTTTAATCAGCTGGTTTAAATTCTCTGTTTAATATAGTAGCTTCATAGACAGTTGGTCTGACTTTCTCCTATTTCTGGATATCCCATCGCGTCTTCTATCCCATTCTTGACATGTCTCTAAGAAGGACTGTTTGTCTCTATATATCTGCTTTCTTCCTAGGAAAAAAAAAAATGCTTCTTTGAAGTTGTCACTTCTGGTCCATTTCTCCCTGAACCCCTTTTATGGTAGGTTTTATGGTAGGTTTTAACTTGTGACCCGTTAAGTCCTAGATGTGTGATGAGTATTTCAAATTTAGTGTTAGCCTTTCTCTTCCTGTAGGTGATTTTATCTGTTTGTATAAGACCTCCCACTCCCTTCTCTTTTTCAGAGTCTTTTACTTCTCCTCTCCCTCATTCCTTTCATGTACAGTATGCACTAGTGAAATTTGGTGTATGTTTCTCTATAAATAGTTTCACCTGTGAAAATCTCTGCCTCCTAGTATTGCTAAGTTGTGAAGCATGTGCTTTTATTTCATATTTCTTTGTTGTATTTTGTTTGTTCATATTATGCTTATCTGGGACGATGTGTTGAGAAATTTAGATGTAGGCAGCTGCTATTATCCTAGAGCAACCCTATTTATTCTTCAAGTAATTCAGCAGTGCTAAATGGTGGGATAATAGTGCAATCATAAAATAACATAACCTAACATGATTGATGATATACTTAGTTCAAAATAATGTTATAAGACTTTCCATGTTTTTTTACGCTTAATTCCTGTGATACTCTAAGATAAACATCATTTATCTTTTCATTTTAAAGATAAGAAAACTAAGGTTTCATTGGTAATTGGCAGAGCTAATATTTCAAAGAGCTCTATTTTCCTACAACAGCTATGCTCTTTTCACAACATATCCAATGTATAGATTTTGCTCTCAGTTCTGCTATGCATATATCTTAAGCAAACTTCTTAAATTATCTCAATCTGTCAGCTTTCTGAAAGTAATAGTTAAATCATAAATAATAAATTCTACCTCATTGGGTTGTTGAGAAGATTAAATTTATATAAATCACCTAGTTTGTTGCCTGGTAAACCATAAGCACTTAAAGAATAGCAGCTTCCTATTAACTCAGCCATTGCATGTAACTTAGAATGCAGTGACTTGTGCCATACACTGAGCACTGAGATGAAGTGCCCACTGAGTATGGTGGTTCAGCTAAAAGCTTTGGAAAAAGCTTAGAGTCAAAGACAAAGAAAGGCAGATTGTTAAAACAAATAACTTAACTGAAAACCAAACAAGAATAAGGATCACAAGCAGAAGACAGAAACTGGGGCTAGTTGCTTCTGCCTTTGTGGGACATGTGAGCACATGACAAAAGCTAGGAGGTCAATTTTCATGAGACATACCTGGTTCCAATATTGAAGAATGGCTAAAAATTATTCCTCCTTTTTTGTATTTTTTGACTGAAGCTGATGGAATTGTTTCAGTTAAGGTACCTCATACATTTCTGAAATTCCATTTAATACATTCACAATTATAATAACTCAATGGCTAGTGCACATAACATATTAAATAATCTGTGGGTAACTTTTGTAACTTTTGTATACAATGTAATTTGTATTCTCTTTAGATTACTTGGTCTAAATCGTAGCTTATAATTTTTAAAGATAGAAGGTTATTTTTGACAATTCAATTTTAAAACTACATTATGTCCATCTTTCACAATAAACACTACATTAGAATAGGGTACACAGTTTACATTTGTAGAAATTGTTTTATAATCAAATCTCTAATAAAAAAAACTTCTAAGAAATTTGTAAGAAATTAAGATTTTAAAAGACAATTTAATGGACTGTCTATTCAATCTCACATTAATAAACCTAGTGTGTTTTCAAATACACATTATCTATGTTCCTGCACATACCCATTTTGATCATTCTAATTAAATATAATTAAACTGAATTATGTGTATAGCTAGGCACCATCTGCCAATTCCTGATGTTGAGTCACAAATTATTAACACTTCTTGAATAAAATCCAGAGGCAGCTTTATTAGAAAGAGTACTGAAGTCAGCAAAACTAGAATCAGATCCTGACGTTGCACTTTCTTCCTAAATGAAAAAGCACAACTGATTAAATCTTTCTGAGTTTTGCCTTCTTATTTGAAAATAGTAATAATAATATGAACCCATGCTATTGATGTGAGAAATAAAGTATCTATCATGAAATCTGGATAAGGCATAGTTTAGATCATTTTTATATGAATATATTATTTCATCAAGATATTTGCAAAAAAATAAAACAAACCTAACTACATGTATTAGACTTTTATTTATGCCTTTAAAATTTTTTAAATATCGGTTATGAGCTGAATTGTATCCCTCCTAAATTCTATGTTGAAGTCCCAGCTCTCAGTATCCTAGAATGTAACCACATTTAGATATAGGACCTTTAAAGAGGTGACTGAATTAAAATGAGACCAGTAGAGTGGGGCACTAATCCAATATGGCTGGTGTCCTTAGAAGCAGAGGAAGAGACACTGAGGACAAAAGTGCAAAGCAGGAGGACGATGCGAAAATGTTGCAAGAGGAAGGCCATGTACAAGCTATAGAGAGAAGCCTCAGGAGAAACCAAACTTGTTGGCAATTGGATCTTGGATTTCTAGCCTCCACAATTGTGAAAAACAAACACACTACAGCACAGTTTGTAGTGTTTTGTCATGGCAGCCCTGGAAAACTAAATACAATATCCCTTTTCTCCCCATTTATTTCCATACACTGAAACAAAACTGCAGAGAACAGACATTATGGAACAGAGACATAGTTTTAAGACTATAATACTTGTTAATGTATTTTTAGTTACATAAAAATGTTATTCCACTGATAAAGCTTCACTTACCAATATTCCCCAAGTCCCTTTGCTCTGTCTTTCCCAGAAAAATCCCTGTGAGTAATTGCTCATTAAGAATGGTGCAAAGGGCAAATCAAGGCATCATTATTACAAGAAGCTCTTGCTTTAGCTGAGCAATGACCTGATGTAAAGTTCAGATGTGCATCTTAAAAGAATTAATGGGGAGAAAAAAGCTGACAAAAGCAAGCAAACCATTGTATTTTTCTGTTACTCCCACTTGTTTAGAATTACGTGGATGCTTGCAACATACAACAAAGAGTAAAGGGCAGTGCCCTCTTTTGAAATATGTTTGTTCACTGCAATGCTTTTGCAGCATCTGCCTCCACTGTGGCTTTCCTGGGTTTGTTACTTCCTATATCAACTTCTGCTATCTTAGAGTTGCTAGACCTCAAGTTCTAACAGGTTAAAATCATGGCTAGGCAAAATCAATCATTGTCTTTCTTACTCCATTCTGCTCTTCCATCAAGTGTAGTGTTTTTCATATGGCCCCATACCACTCATTTTATAATCACTTCAAGGTACCTATTTTGATACATGAGAATAATTTCATTCCATTTCTATTTTAAATTATTCATAGGATCATAAATTTCAGATAATAACACAAAACTATTTCTCTAAAATTCAAAGCTTAAGATCTAAGTTGTTGGCATGAAGTAAATTCTATATTAAGCTTATATACACTCTCAGTTTCTCTTTAACAAATTACAAAGGCTCAAATTCAAGAATGAATCAAGCAATAAGTTTCTTATTCCATATTCCATATCACACACACACACACACACACGCACACACACGTTGCCATTATCACATAAACCTGTTTATTATCATCTTTTAGGGCTTCATTCTCAAATTCCAACACCTCCTTATCTTCCCATGTTACTTTGCTTTAGGTCCCATACAATATGCTTACCGGATGCATCATCATTTATTGTATCTCTGATTCTATATCTTCCAAGCCTGTCAGCTGAATGGTGAACAACTTTTTCCTTCAAATTTGATAATTCTTTAATGCCTAGAACATAACAACAATAGACGGCTTTTTTTTCCTAAAAGAAATTTTGCTTATGTGAAAAAGGGCAATTAATATTAACAAAAATTGATAACTTGAGCTTGTATAAGTATTGCATTCTTCTCTGTGTTAACCTGGCTAAGCTGCTGTGAACCTGGCTGAACTGATACTACTTCTTATGGTTTCATTGTGATTGTTTAAACTTGGCTCAGCTGAAACTGAATTTTCTGAGAATATCTCCTCTGTTTGATTCTAGGTTAACATTAGTCAAAAAAAAAAAAAAAAAAAAAAAAAGAAAGAAAAGAAAAGAAAACCAAGAAAGTCATGAGCTTTGGGATGTGTTAAGTGAAACAGCAGGCACTCTACACAGAATGTGTCATTGCTGGAGGCAGAGTGAGATATTCCAGCAGTTTCCAGCTTATCCTTGTTTGTATGTACTACTATGTATTTTTCCCAATTTTTGGTCATGATGGACAATAGCAACCCAAAGCACAAATATGTGGCGATGAAATTACAGAAGTTTTCACTATGGCAAGGCAACAATCACCAATAAAAACCAAGTATTGGGTGAACACAAAATTGCTGCAAGAGTGAAAATAATGTCATAATTGAACATAAATAATATAATGAGTTTAATCTGTTACTTTTAATTGCGTTGAATAACTTGGAGAAATAAAATAATAAGCTTAGGCTTTTAATTCTCTACTCAGGTTTTGGCAATGATCCACACTTTGATAACTGCCCTAAAAGAAGCCATTTTCTCCTATAACTATAGGACTTTCTCAAAAATAAACACAAACTCTAATCCTACAGGTCACTGCATTACTCCACAAAATATAGTTACAATCTTGCAGAATCTAATGTTAAACTTAAGGCTTTATTACAAAGAAACCCCTTAAACTTGATATGCATTCATTTGGGCAATTTCCAGGAGAGCCAAGGATTTTGAAGACCTGCATCACCTGATCCTCCTTTGACAGTACAAGCAACCCTCTTTCCACATTGGAGGGGGTGAATCTCTCCCTGAATAAAGAACCTGTGATGACATCCACTCTGCATGGGTTGCTGATCCCCCTCATATGTACTACCCCTATCACTTTTCATCGCTTCTAAGCTGGGGAAAAAAGTGACTAGTCTTACGTGGTGATGAAAAGTTAAGCCACCAATGATACTTAAGCAAATTGGAGAATGAATAATATACCCAATGGAATTCAGTATTTGGGTAAGAAGATTTCTGGGCAGAAGCTTGAAAGTGCCAACTGGTTTTAGTAAGGCTATCTATTTATCTATCTGCCATCTGATACAGAGAAATGAACAAAAATGAAATATAAATTTCTAATAGAATCTAGAGAATACATTTCCATTTAAGGAACTGCTGGGTTTGAAACTTCGTTTTCATATAGGTTTCAAAATAAGGAATAACCAGGGGCGCCTGGGTGGCGTAGTCGGTTAAGCTTCCGACTTCAGCCAGTTCACGATCTCGCGGCCCGTGAGTTCGAGCCCCGCGTCGGGCTCTGGGCTGATGGCTCAGAGCCTGGAGCCTGTTTCCGATTCTGTGTCTCCCTCTCTCTCTGCCCCTCCCCCGTTCATGCTCTGTCTCTCTCTGTCCCAAAAAAAATAAATAAACGTTGAAAAAAAAATTAAAAAAAAAAAAAAAACAAAATAAGAAATAACCTGAAAGAAAAGATCAAATACAGGGCTCTGTCAGTAAAAGATGGTCTGGGGGTTAATATCCCAAGGGTGTGGCTGTAATGCTTTATTGTACAACCTCTGGAAGGTCTCACCACTTATGATGTACCTCATAAATGCTCTCAGCTAGACACAAAGATTTCTATGAACATTCTTCTTAGAGCCTCTCTTCTAGAGGGTTTGTAAAAGTCTGTTAAAGTTTTCTCACTTAGCATCTTTACTCTCAGCCCAAGGGAGAGAGAAGCTTGTCTCAAGATTTGTAGGTATGGCTTCTATGTAATGGAGTGGATTGTAACTTGATACACAGAAAGTCTGCAAAGATTTCAAAGACGTTACACAGTTTGAAAAGAAAAGTACAAACATAGTTCAAAATGCAAAGTGATCTTTGAGTCTCCAGTTTCTTGCATGAGGAACCAGGGTAGGAAAGCTAAGGCAATATAAAAAATGGACCATTTTTCATGGTAAATGGAAAAGTTAAGACCCCAGTAGGCAGAACTCAGTTGAGTAAAATGAGGGAATAGAAATAGAGCCTAATCAGTGGAGCAAGAGAAACTGTCAACCCACACCTGGCTGGATTTTAGCACTGCTATGGCCAGGGGCTGCTGTGTGCCTCCCATCTTGACATTCGCCTTCTTTTGTTGTTGTTGTTGTTATTTGTGCAGTTCTCCTGAACCTGTTTCACAATTTTATGCTGTGTAAGTGGAGTACAGATAATTTGCCATTTTAATTCATAAGTTTTCAGAATAAGAGAAACTCAAGAAACCACATCTATTTGGTTAAATGACCTCATTTAAAGGAAGATTTATTAAGCCTTAAGATTGAGCCTGGTGCCACAGTAGGGTAAGGCTTTTAGGAGTCTTGGATTTCAGTGTAGTTTTATGTAATAAGAGTATTACTCTTTAGGGGCCACAAGGTCAACCGTGGTTGCCAATTTTCTAATTTTTTTTTTTTCAACGTTTCTTTATTTTTGGGACACAGAGAGACAGAGCATGAACGGGGGAGGGGCAGAGAGAGAGGGAGACACAGAATCGGAAACAGGCTCCAGGCTCTGAGCCATCAGCCCAGAGCCCGACGTGGGGCTCGAACTCACGGACCGCGAGATCGTGACCTGGCTGAAGTCGGACGCTCAACCGACTGCGCCACCCAGGCGCCCCTGGTTGCCAATTTTCAAAGAAAGTTGGTAGCTTGCAATAACCAATAGTATATGTTAGAACTGGAATTGTGTAATTTCCAATCCTTGTCTTTAAGAGGACTGAGAGCTTCTGTTTCTTCTCCCTTGGAACTCTTGCTTTTGGAAACCCCAATCTTCCATGTAGAAAGTATAACTACTCTGCTGGATAGATAATTTGTAGAGACCTATGTAAAAAGCTATGTGGAAAGGAGAGGCACTGTGATTACATGATAATGAAAAGAAACTCAACCATTCAGCATTTCAGTTGAGACTCAAGAAAACTCCAGCACCAGCTGGGGCCTTCATTCAACCTCACAAAAGATGTCAAGTAAAAGAACTGCCAAGGTGAACCCATCAACCAACAGAGCAGATAATAAAATGAGTGATGTCTTAATTCACTCAGTTTAAGACCAGTTTATTAATACAATATATAACATGTCTTTTTATTTGCTGAGATAATAAACAGAAGCTTCTGTGTTTATATTTTATTTCTGAGGATGCATGAACACTCTTCCCTGACCCTAACTTATCCTACATAAGAGATAACATTTCCCTCATGGTGGTCAAAATTTTCACTATTAAAGTGAAATTCATACATGAATAGTGCCTCTTATCCCCACTTGGTATTCTGAGCCTTTGAGATTCATGAGCCTGGATAAGCCAGTTCATTAGGCTAGAGATTTGCTCCGAGAGCATCACCCATGGATATTAACGTGTAAAAGGGTAATGCTAGGGTTGTGTGGCTTCTTGAACATAAAGAGCTTTTATATTTTTTTTTTCTCCATAAAATCCTATTTTTTTAGCATAAGTTTTGTAAGTGTGAAATATTTGGAACATTTCAAAGCTTTTAATTATTCTAGCTTCAAAATTTCCTCCAAATTGTTTGTCATTACTGCTAAACACTAAAACAGGGATGGCAAATATGTATCATTTTTGTTTCTTTTTTACCTCTATATATAACAGACATTGTTACCTAACCAGGGTATTACTTTCCATTGAGCTCAGACATGACTTTGGAAACTTTCACAATGTATTTCTCAAAGCAACTACTATTAGTAGATTGGATTCAGCATTATAATATAAAACAAATTTGCCATACTTACAATAAAGGTATTTCCAATGATATCAGAAAAATGAAAATTATGTATATTTCAACAGTATTATATCATACTGCTCTTGAAATTCCAGCATATGCAACAGAGTAAAAATTATTAAGAAAGAAATAAGAAAAAGAGAATGCTATAGAATCAATACTTAGAGATAATATGATTGTATACTTTGTGCTCCAATATGTTAATTGAGAAAGAATGAAAATAGAAGGCACTATGCAAATAAATCTTTAGATATATAATCATTGAATATCAATAGTTTCCTACATTCCTTTAATAAAAATAATTATACAAAAATTATTTCAATATCTAAAAACATTAGCAGGAAATGGATAAGAATGAAAGACAAAAAATTTTAAATTTCTTTCTGATACACAGAAGAATAGAAAGAAGTAAAAGCATACAAAATAGCTAGATGGAAAGATATCACAAAAAATAATACTTTCAAATCAATTTGTTAGATTAATGTGATTATAATAAAATAATAATGATAATTATTTTTGGTACCTAAAACATAACCCAAATTATATTCCGGGATAATCAAGAATTCAGAGTATTTTAACAAGCTACATAAATTAAGATAGAGTAATGCAGTCATAATAATGGTCAGGCAGAGAAAAGAGCAGAATAGAAAACCTAAAAACAAACCCAAGGAAAATGAATATGTCAATTCATATTTGTAGGGAAAGTTTGGATTATTTAATAGTTGGTACGGGGATAACCAGTTAAGTTTAAAAAAATAAAGTTATGTTCGTACTTGCATTACATATGAAAACAGTGTCACTTGAAATATATGTAAAACAAACAAAGCCCTGTGAAAAGTAGAAAAGAAAAACATGCGAAAATGTATAGGTCATCTTAAAGTGATATCAACATTTTATAAGTAAAAGCAGGGAAAAAAGATTTAGATCTTTTACTTCTGTAGTAAGCACATTTTGTTAAGTCTACTCAGCTCTCAACAACTCTCTTTTCTCTTGGAAGTACCTTTCTGTGCTGGGCTCACAGAGATGGGAACCTAAACACCATATTTAATCATGATATCTTTTATTGTTGTTTTTGTCAGTTTCTAGAATAGTACTTGGCAAATAGGTACATGATAAATATTTGTTAATTAATGCCTGACTAAGCAGGACTGTGCATATTATCCCTGTCAGGAATCTGGAAATCCAACTTCGAATATGTAAAGAAAATGATGAAAACACAAGAGGCACTTCAACCTCAGAGGTAAAGACAATGCAGAGAGAAAACTTAGAGCCTAGAGGTTTAATATCCAAAAGTGAAGAAATTACAAAAAATGTAGTGAGTTCATAAAATATTTAACTGTGCATTCAATAAATAACACATTCTCGAACATACTTAAGAAAGCAGTGGAAAAATGCATTATATAAAAGCTAAGGACAAAAGAATACAGTAACACTTATTTTTTTTAATGCAAATAAAACTTTTTATTTTTTCATTATTTTACTTCATTTTATTTTTTTGAGGCGGGGAGAGGGGCAGAGGAAGAGAGAGAAAGAGAAAATCCCAAAAATCCCATGCCCGGCCTGGAGCCAGGCACGGAGCCCATAACGCTAGGATCATGACCTGGGCCAAAATCAAGAGTCAGATGCTTAACCAAATGAACCACCCCAGGTGCCCCTAAAATCTTTTCTTTTTACAGCATTATTAATCTACTAGATAACAGTTCAAAATAGCAATAGTAACTATGTACTTCTGATTATAGAATAAGTGAAATGGGTGACAGCAATTTTATAAATGATAGGAGGCAGTAATGGGAATAACTGCACTATCAGTGAAATAATAGTGTGAATTGAAAATGGATTTTTAATGGGTCAATTAGTAACTCCAAATTTTAGGTTTATCATCCTGAAACAATATATGGCTCTACCTCACAGTTTTCATAAAACTTCGTGTAAGAATGTAATATTTTAAACTGTAAAGTGTGTTGTCAATTTAAATTCTTCTTATTAATTGACATAGTAATACACATAGTTGACTTCCAGATTCATTTTTTAAAAAATTTAATACCTCCTTCACCCATTCTCTGCATGCACCCCCCAACACACACACCCTAATCCTTAATTCTGGAAGTATCAGTCTTTTCTCTGTTCTCTATGAGCTTGTTGTTTTTTTTTTTTTAAGAGTCCAATATAAGAGAGATCATATGGTATTTCTCTTTCTCTGATCTATTTCACTTATCATAATGCCCTTGAGGTCTATCCATGGTATTTCAAATGGCAAGATTTCATTCTTTTTCAGAGCTAAATAATATTCCATTTTATACACATGCCAATTTTCTTTATCCATTTATCTATCAATGGACACTTAGGTTGCTTCTATATCTTGGCTATTATAAATAGCACTGTGATGAACATATGGGTACATATATATTTTCGAGTTAGTGTTTTCATTTTCTTTAGGTAAATACCCAGAAGTGGAATTGATGGAACATATGGTAGTTCTATTTTTAATTTTTTGAGGAATCTCCATACAGTTTTCCATGGTGGCTGAACAAATTTACACTCCCACTAACAGTGCATGAGGATTCCCTTTTCTCCACACCATCACTGACACTTATTGTGTGTCTTTTTGATAATAGCCATCCAAACAGGAGTGAAGTGATATCTCATTGGGGTTTTGATTTTTGATGATTAATGATGTTAAGGATCTTTTCGTGTCCCTGCTGGCTATGTATTTTATTTTGAAAAATGTCTATTCGAGTTTTCTTCCCATTTTAAAATCAGATTGGTTTGTTTGCTATTGAGTATTATGAGTTCTTTATATATTTTGGATATTAACCCCTTATGAGATATATGATTTGCAAATATTTTCTCTTATTCAGTATTTGCCTTTTCATTTTGTTGATGGTTTCCAACTGTTTATTTTTATGATTGATAATATATGGGAGGACAGTAAAAATCACTGGGATATTATTCATTCAGAAACAGTCTTTGGTTGATAACTTAAAAAATCACTTATAATTATAAATATAAACTTTAATTTTATACACACATATACACAGATAGACATATATAAGCATATAACTTTAAATTAATTCATTGATTAGGATATGTCATTTTTAACATACCAAACCTTTGCATAGAAAAAAAATAATGGCCATCATTTAATGTAGGGCTAAGTTCTTTTCTTTAAGACTGATGATTAGAGGTCCATAACTGAAATTATAATACATCACCAATGGCACAGAATTTGTTATCCCTTTAAAATATAATATTCTTGTTTTAAGAAGTGTGATAAAAAATAACAGCCACTCTGTAATCCAACTTAACTAATTTTTGTATTCTTTTATAACTCAGCTGGTCTAAAGGAAGCATCTTGGTTAGTGAAGAGTGGCCCACTAGCCATGAGTGCTCAGTGTTTAGCATAGCATAAAAGAAGCCCTTCTGTAGTAACTGATAGAATTAGACCTTTTTCCCAGTTAAGTGTGGATCTTTGAGGAGAACTACACACTGTGAAGCTATTTTCTGTTTATGGCCTATCCAATGTACAGGAATGCAGAGTTTTAAATATGTGTAACACTAACTTACTGAATGAATAAACTCAGAGGAGTACAAACAAGAAGCTGCTTTATTACCAGTTATTTTAAAATTTTATATTGCAAAAATAATGCACACACAAAAAAGGCACAAAACATAATTGCACAATTTCACAAATATTATAAAGTGAAACCCAAATAACCATCACCTGGGTCAAGAAACTGTTAGCACATCTTACCAATCATAATGTTTTCCTTCCCACAAAGGTAACCACTGCCTTGAGTTTCATGATAATCATCTGTTTTCTTTACTTTTACTTTTTTCCAACGTTTTATGACTAGTTTTCTTTTATAAGTTTACTTTTGCTTGTTTTAAAAATTTATAAACATGGAATCTGTCCTCCATTTTTTCTTTAACTACATATATGTAAGATATATCCAGATGGTTTCAGGTAGTGATACAGTCCTATCTTTTCTTGGTGTTCTGTATAGAACATACATATACTTAGTATTATCATCCTCATATTGGGGACTATTGTCAAAAAATGAAATCCCCTTCAATATTTTGTTTCATTTGTCTCTTTAAGTGTATTCAAATACATATAATGAGGCATATTGGTTAAATAAAATAAACCTTAAGATTCTGTGAGTGTGCCAGACATCAAAATCCAGGAACCCACAGAGGACTCCCATTAGATTCAACAAAAACTGACTATCAACAAAGCATATCATAGTCAGATTCACAAAATACTCAGGCAAGGAAAGAATCATGAAAGCAGAAAGGGAAAAAAGTCCTTAACCTACAAGGGAAGACAGATCAGGTTTGCAGCAGACCTATCCATAGAAATGTGGCAGGCCAGAAAGGAGTGGCAGGATATATTCAATGTGCTAAATTGGAAAAATATACAGCCAAGAATTCTTTATCCAGCAAGGCTGTCATTCAAAATAGAAGGAGAGATTAAAAGTTTACCAGACAAACAAAAATTAAAGGAGTTTGTGGTCACTGCACCAGCCCTGCAAGAAATTTGAAGGGGGACTCTCCGAGGAGAGAAAAGACAAAAAAAAAAAAAAAAACAAAAACAAAACAAAACAAAACCCCAAAAGCAACAAAGACTAGAAAGGACCAGAGAATACCGGAACACCAGAAACTCCAACTCTACAAGCAACATAATGGCAATAAATTAATATCTTTCAGTACTCACTCTAAACGTCAATGGACTAAATGCTCCAATCAAAAGACATAGGGTAACAGAATGGATAAGAAAACAAGATTCATCTAATATGCTGATTACGAGAGATCAACTTTAGACCTAAAGACACCTTCGGATTGAAAGTAAGGGGATGGAGAACCATATCATGCTAATGGTCAATAAAAGAAAGCCGGAGTAGCCATACTTATATCAGACAATCTAGACTTTAAATAAAGACTGTGATTTTTGCAGTGCAGAAGTATCCTGGGAAGAAGGCGGTGCTGGAGGACGCTGGGCTCACCGCGCGTCCTGCTGATCACTTAGATTCCACCTACACCTGCCTAAATAACCCAGAAAACTGCAGAAGACTAGCAGAATGGAGTCTCCGGAGCCAAGCGCAGATGAGAGGCCCACGGAAGAGGGTAGGAAGGGCGGAGAGGCTGTGCGCGCTACACGGACTGGTGGGAGGGAGCCGGGGCTGAGGGGCAGCCTGCCGGCCAAGCAGGGCCCCCAAGTCTGGCTTGCAAAAGCAGCGGGGCCAGACGGAGTGTGTTCTGACAGCAAGCAGGACTTGACATCTGGAAGGTTATAAGCTAACAGCTCTGCTCAGAGAACGGGAGGACTAGAGGACAATGGGAGGGAGAGTTGTTGAGCCCTGGGCAAAAGAGCTCAGCTTGGTGGGGAACAAAGGCACTCCCCAGCACAATCTCCTTGCCCATCCCCCAGCCAAAATCCCAAAGGGAACCAGTTCCTTCCAGGGAACTTGCTTGCACCATACAAACACCCAACGTTGTGCTTCTGCGGATCCATCCCTGCTGCGGGGCTGACTCACTCCTGGTGCCGCAAGGCCCCTCCTAAAGCGGATCTCCAAAGGAAAAGCGAGCTGAGCCTGCCTCTCCCGCCCCTGTGCACCTTGCCGATCCACCCCAGTTAATACGTCAGATCCCCAGCACCACAAGCCTGGCAGTGTGCAAGTAGCCCAGATGGGCCACACCACCCCTGAGTGAATCCTGCTCCTAGAAGAGGGGAAGAGAAGGCACACACCAGTCTGACTGTGGCCCTGGCGGTGCGCTGGGAGCAGACATCAGGTCTGACTGCGGCCCTGCCCACCAACTCCAGTTATTCAAGACAGCACAGGGGAAGTGCTCCGCAGTCCTGCACCACTCCAGGAACTATCTAAAACGACGAAACGGAAGAATTCCCCTCAGAAAAACGTCCAGGAAATAACAACAGCTAACGAACTGATCAAAAATGATTTAAACAATAAAACAGAAAGGGAATTTAGAATAATAGTCATAAAATTAACCGCTGGGCTTGAAAACAGTATAAAGGACAGCAGAGAATCTCTTGCTACAGAGATCAAGGGACTAAGGAACAGCCAGGAGGAGCTAAAAAATGCTATCAGTAATCTGCAAAATAAAATGGAGACAACTACGGCTCGGACTGAAGGGGCAGAGGAGAGAATAGGTGAACTAGAAGATAAAATTATGGAAAAAGAAGAAGCTGAGAAAAAGAGAGATAAAAAAATCCAGGAGTGTGAGGGGAAAATTAGAGAACTAAGTGATGCACTAAAGAGAAATAATCTACACATAATTGGTATTCCAGAGGAGGAAGAGAGATGGAAAGGTGTTGAAGGTGTACTTGAAGAAATCAGAGCTGAGAACTTCCCAGATCTGGGGAAGGAAAAAGGCATTGAAATCCAAGAGGCACAAGAACTCCCTTCAGAGGTAACTTGAATCGATCTTCTGCACGACATATCATACTGAAACTGGCAAAATACAAGGATAAAGAGAAAATTCTGAAAGCAGCTAGGGATAAACATGCTCTAACATATAAAGGGAGACCTATAAGACTCATGGCTGATCTCTCTACTGAAACTTGGCAGGCCAGAAAGGAAAGGCAGGAGATCTTCAATGTGATGAACAGAAAAAATATGCAGCCGAGAATCCTTTATCCAGCAAGTCTGTCATTTAGAATAGAAGGAGAGATAAAGGTCTTCCCAAACAAACAAAAACTGAAGGAATTCATCACCATTAAACCAGCCCTACAAGAGATCCTAAGGGGGACCCTGTGAGGCAAAGTACCAGAGACATCGCTACAAGCATGAAACCTACAGACATCACAATGACTCTAAACCCATATCTTTCTATAATAACACTGAATGTAAATGGACTAAATGCACCAACCAAAAGATATAGGGTATCAGAATGGATAAAAAAACAAGACCCATCTATTTGCTGTCTACAAGACTCATTTTACCTGAGGACACCTTCAGATTGAGAGTGAGGGGATGGAGAACTATTTATCATGCCACTGGAAGTCAAAAGAAAGCTGGAGTAGCCATACTTATATCAGACAAACCAGACTTAAAATTAAAGGCTGTAACAAGAGATGAAGAAGGGCATTATATAATAATCACAGGGTCTATCCATCAGGAAGAGCTAACAATTATAAATGTCTATGCGCCGAATATGGGAGCTCCCAAATATATAAAACAACTACTCACAAACATAAGCAACCTTATTGATAAGAATGTGGTAATTGCAGGGGACTTTAATACCCCACTTACAGAAATGGATAGATCATCTAGACACACGGTCAATAAAGAAACAAGGGCCCTGAATGATACATTGGATCAGATGGTCTTGACAGATATATTTAGAACTCTGCAACCCAAAGCAACAGAATATACTTTCTTCTCGAGTGCACATGGAACATTCTCCAAGATAGATCACATACTGGGTCACAAAACAGCCCTTCATAAGTATACAAGAATTGAAATCATACCATGCATACTTTCGGACCACAATGCTATGAAGCTTGAAATCAACCACAGAAAAAAGTCTGGAAAACCTCCAAAAGCATGGAGGTTAAAGAACATCCTACTAATGAATGAATGGGTCAACCAGGCAATTAGAGAAGAAATTAAAAAATATATGGAAACAAACGAAAATGAAAATACAACAATCCAAACGCTTTGGGACGCAGCGAAGGCAGTCCTGAGAGGAAAATACATTGCAATCCAGGCCTATCTCAAGAAACAAGAAAAATCCCAAATACAAAATCTAACAGCACACCTAAAGGAAATAGAGGCAGAACAGCAAAGGCAGCCTAAACCCAGCAGAAGAAGAGAAATAATAAGAGATCAGAACAGAAATAAACAATATAGAATCTAAAACAACTGTAGAGCAGATCAATGAAACCAAGAGTTGGTTTTTTGAAAAAATAAACAAAGTTGAAAACCTCTAGCCAGGCTTGTCAAAAAGAAAAGGGAGATGACCCAAATAGAAAAAATCATGAATGAAAACGGAATTATTAAAGCCAATCCCTCAGAGATACAAGCAATTATCAGGGAATACTATGAAAAATTATATGCCAACAAACTGGACAACCTGGAAGAAATGGACAAATTCCTAAACACCCACACACTTCCAAAACTCAATCAGGAGGAAATAGAAAGCTTGAAGAGACCCATAACCAGCAAAGAAATTGAATCAGTTATCAAAACTCTCCCAACAAATAAGAGCCCAGGACCAGATGTCTTCCCAGGGGAGTTCTACCAGACCTTTAAAGCAGAGATAATACCTATTCTTCTCAAGCTATTCCAAGAAATAGAAAGGGAAGGAAAATTTCCAGACTCATTCTATGAAGCCAGTATTACTTTGATTCCTAAACCAGACAGAGACCCAGTAAAAAAAGAGAACTACCGGTCAATATCCCTGATGAATATGGATGCAAAAATTCTCTACAAGATACTAGTAAATCGAATTCAACAGCATATAAAAAGAATTATTCACCATGATCAAGTGGGATTCATTCCTGGGATGCAGGGCTGGTACAACATTCACAAATCAAACAACGTGATACATCACATGAATAAAAGAAAAGATAAGAACCATATGATCCTGTCAATCGATGCAGAAAAGGCCTTTGACAAAATCCAGCACCCTTTCTTAATAAAAACGCTTGAGAAAGTTGGGATAGAAGGAACATACTTAAACATCATAAAAGCCATTTATGAAAAGCTCACAGCTAACATCATCCTCAATGGGGAAAAACTGAGAGCTTTTTCCCTGAGATCAGGAACACGACAGAGATGTCCACTCTCACCGCTGTTGTTTAACATAGTGTTGGAAGTTCTGGCATCAGCAATCAGACAACAAAAGGAAATCAAAGGCATCAAAATTGGCAAAGATGAAGTCAAGCTTTCAGTTTTTGCAGATGACATGATATTATACATGGAAAATCCGATAGACTCCACCAGAAGTCTACTAGAACTGACACATGAATTCAGCAAAGTTGCAGGATACAAAATCAATGTACTGAAATCAGTTACATTCTTATACACTAATAATGAAGCAACAGAAAGACAAATAAAGAAACTGATCCCATTCACAATTGCACCAAGAAGCATAAAGGACCTAGTAATAAATCTAACCAAAGATGTACAAGATCTCTATGCTGAAAACCATAGAAAGCTTATGAAGGAAATTGAAGAAGATATAAAGATATGGAAAAACATTCCATGCTCATGGGTTGGAAGAATAAATATTGTCAAAATGTCAATACTACCCAAAGCTATCTACACATTCAATGCAATCCCAATCAAAATTGCACCAGCATTCTTCTCGAAGCTAGAACAAGCAATCCTAAAATTCATATGGAACCACAAAAGGCCCCGAATAGCCAAAGGAATTTTGAATAAGAAGACCAAAGCAGGAGGCATCACAATCCCAGACTTTAGCCTCTACTACAAAGCTGTCATCATCAAGACAGCATGGTATTGGCACAAAAACAGACACATGGAATAGAATAAAACCCCAGAACTAGACCCACAAACGTATGGCCAACTAATCTTTGACAAAGCAGGAAAGAACATCCAATGGAAAAAAGACAGTCTCTTTAACAAATGGTGCTGGGAGAACTGGACAGCAACATGCAGAAGATTGAAACTAGACCACTTTCTCACACTATTCACAAAAATAAACTCAAAATGGATAAAGGACCTGAATGTGAGACAGGAAACCATCAAAACTTTAGAGGAGAAAGCAGGAAAAGACCTCTCTGGCCTCAGCCGTAGCAATCTCTTACTGGACACATCCCCAAAGGCAAGGGAATTAAAAGCAAAAATGAACTACTGGGACCTTATGAAGATAAAAAGCTTTTGCACAGCAAAGGAAACAACCAACAAAACTAAAAGGCAACCAATGGAATGGGAAAAGATATTTGCAAATGACATATCAGACAAAGGGCTAGTATCCAAAATCTATAAAGAGCTCACCAAACTCCACGCCTGAAAAATACATAACCCAGTGAAGAAATGGCAGAAAACATGAATAGACACTTCTCTAAAGAAGACATCCGGATGGTCAACAGGCACATGAAAAGATGCTCAACGTCGCTCCTCATCGGGGAAATACAAATCAAAACCACACTCAGATATCACCTCACGCCAGTCAGAGTGGCCAAAATGAACAAATCAGGAGACTATAGATGCTGGAGAGGATGTGGAGAAACAGGAACCCTCTTGCACTGTTGGTGGGAATGCAAATTGGTACAGCCACTCTGGAAAACAGTGTGGAGGTTCCTCAAAAAATTAAAAATAGACCTACCCTATCACCCAGCAGTAGCACTGCTAGGAATTTATCCAAGGGATACAGGAGTACTGATGCATAGGGGCACTTGTACCCCAATGTTTATAGCAGCTCTCTCAACAATAGCCAAATTATGGAAAGAGCCTAAATGTCCATCAACTAATGAATGGATAAAGAAATTGTGGTTTATATACACAATGGAGTACTACATGGCAATGAGAAAGAATGAAATATGGCCCTTTGTAGCAACGTGGATGGAACTGGAGAGTGTGAGGCTAAGTGAAATAAGCCATACAGAGAAAGATAGATACCATATGGTTTCAGTTATGTGGATCCTGAGAAACTTAACAGAAACCCATGGTGGAAGGGAAGGAAAAAAAAAGAGGTTAGAATGTAAGACAGCCAAAGCATAAGAGACTGTTAAAAACTGAGAACAAACTGAGGGTTGATCGGGGGTGGGAGCAAGGGGAGGGTGGGTGATGAGTATTGAGGAGGACACCTTTTCGGATGAGCACTGGGTGTTGTATGGAAACCAATTTGACAATAAACTTCATATATTGAAATAAATAAATAAAATAAAGGAAAATGAATAAAAAGAAAAAAAACAAAAAAAATAAAGACTGCAAGAAGAGATCAATAAGGCCATTATATCATAATTAAGGTGTCTATCTACCAAGAAGGTCTAATAATTTTAAACATTTATGCTTCAAATGTGGAAACACCCAAATGTATAAATCAATTAATCACAAACATAAAGAAACTCATTGATAATAATACCATAATAGGAGGAGACTTCAATACCTTACTCACAGCAATGGACAGATAATCTAAACAGGAAATCAAGAAGGAAGTAAAGACTTTGAATGACACACTGGACCAGATGGACTTAACAGATATACTCAGAACATTTCATTCTAAAGCAGTGGAATATACATTCTTCTCCAGTACACATGGAACATTCTCCAGCATCGATCATATACTGGGACAAATCAGCCCTCAACAAGTACAATAAGATCGAGATCATATGGTGCATGTTTTCAGACCACAACGCTATGAAACTCGAAATCAACCACAAGAAAAAATTTGGAAAGATAACAAATACTTGGAGACTAAAGAACATGTCACTAAAGAATGAATGGGCTAACCAAGAAGTTAAAGAGGAAATTAAAAAGTACATGGAAGCCATTGAAAATGATAACACCACAGCCCCAAACCTCTTGCACGCAGCAAAAGCAGTCATAAGAGAAAAGTATATAGCAATCCAGGCCTTCCTAAAGAAGGAAGAAAGGTCTCAGATACACAATCTAACCTTACACTTTAAAGAGATGGGAAAAAAAAACATCAAATAAAATCCCAAACCAGCAAAAGATAGGAAATAATAAAGATTAGAGTAGAAATAAATGCTATTGAATTAAAAAAAAAAAAAAAACAGTAAAATAGATCAATGAAACCAGAAGCTGGTTTTTTGAAAGAATTAACAAAATTGATAAACCACTAGCCACTTTGATCAAAAAGAAAGAGGAAAGGACCCAAACAAATAAAATCAATAGTGAAAGAGGAGAGATCACAACCAACACAGCAGTAATAAAAACAACAATAAGAGAATATTATGAACAATTATATGCCAATAAAGTGGGCAATCTGGAAGAAATGGACAAATTCCTAGAAACATGTAAACTAGCAAAACTGAAACAGGAAGATATAGAAAATTTGAACAGACCCATAATCAGTAAGGAAATTGAATTAGTAATCAAAAATCTCCCAAAAAATAAGAATCCAGGTCGAGATGGCTTTCCAGGGGAATTCTACCAAACATTTAAGGAATTCTACCAAACATTTAACCCCTATTCTCATGAAGCTATTCCAAAAAAATAGAAATGGAAGGAAAACTTCCAAACTCTTTATATGAAGCCAGTATTACCTTCATTCCAAAACCAGACAAAGACCCCACTGAAAAGGAGAACTATAGACCAATTTCCCTGATGAACATGGATGCAAAAATCCTCAACAAGATATTAGTCAACCGGGTCCAACACTACATTAAAAAAGTTATTCACCACGACAAAGTGGGATTTATACCTGGGATGCAGGGCTGCTTCAATATCTGCAAAATAACCAATGTGATTCATCACATCAATAAAAGGAAGGACAAGAACCACACAATCCTCTCAATAGATTCAGAGAAAGCATTTGACAAATTACAGCATCCTTTCTTGATAAAAACCCTCAAGAAAGTAGGGACAGAAGAATCATATCCTGAGATCATAAGGGCCATATATGAAAGACACAATGCTACTATCATCCTTAAGGGGGAAAAACTGAGAGCTTTCCCCCTAAGGTCAGGAACAAGACAGGGATGTTCACTCTCACCACTGTTATTCAACATAGTACTGGAAGTCTTAGCCTCAGCAATCGGACAACACAAAGAAATAAAAGGTGTCCAAATAGGCCAGGAGGAGGTCAAACTTACAATCTTCACAGATGACATGATACTGTATATGGAAAACCCAAAAGATTCTACCAAAAAACTGCTGGAACTGATCCATGAATTCAGCAAACTTGCAGGATATAAAATCAATGCACAGAAATCTGTTGCATTCCTAGACACCAATAATGAAGCAACAGAAAGAGAAATCAAGGAATGAATTCCATTTATAATTACACCAAAACCCATAAAATACCTAGGAATAAATCTAACCAAAGAGGTGAAAAATCTATACACTGAAAACTATAGAAAGCTTATGAAAGAAATTGAAGAAGACACAGAAAAATGGAAAAATATTCCATGCCCCTGGGTAAGAAGAACAAATATTGTTAAAAATGTCAATGCTGCCCAAAGCAATCTACATATTAATGCAATTCCTATCAAAATAACACCAGTATTCTTCACTGAGCTAGAACAAACAATCCTAAAATTTGTATGGAACCAGAAAAGACCCCGAATAGCCAAAGCAATCTTGAAATAGAAAACTGAAGCAGGAGGCATCACAATCCTGGACTTCAAGCAGTATTACAAAGCTGTAATCATCAAGACAGTATGGTACTGGCACAAAAACAGACACTCAGGTCAGTGGAAGGGAATAGAGAACCCAGAAATGGACCCACAAACGTATAGCCAACTAATCTTTGAGAAAGCAGGAAAGAATATCCGATGGAATAAAGACAGTCTCCTCAGCAAGTGGTGCTGGGAAAACTGGACAGTGACTTGCAGAAGAATGAACCTGGACCACTTTCTTACACCATACACAAAAATAAACTCAAAATGGATGAAAGACCCCAATGTAAGACAGGAAGCCATCAAAATCCTCGAGAAGAAAGCAGACAAAAACCTCTTTGACCTTGGCTGCAGCAACTTCTTACTCAGCATGTCTCTGGAGGCAAGGGAAACAAAAGCAAAAATGGACTATTGGGACCTCATCAAAATAAGAAGCTTCTGCACAGTGAAAGAAACAATCAGCAAAACTAAAAGGCAACTTACAGAATGGTAAAATATATTTGCAAATGACATATCAGATAAAGGGTTAGTATCCAAAACCTACAAAGAACTTATCAAACTCAACACCCAAAAATACAAATAATCCAGTGAAGAAATGGGCAAAAGACATGAATAGACACTTCTCCAAAGAAGACATCCAGATGGCCAATTAACACATGAAAAAATGCTCCACATCACTCATCACCAGGGAAAAAGAAATCAAAAACACAATGAGATACCACCTCATACCTGTCAGAATGGCTAACATTAACAACTCAGGCAACAACAGATGTTGGTGGGGATGCAGAGAAAGAGGATCTCTTTTGCACTGCTGGTGGGAATGCAAACTGATGCAGCCACTTGGAAGACAGTATGGAAGTTCCTCAAAAAATTAAAAATAGAACTATCGTATGACCCAGCAATTGCACCACTAGATGTTTATCCAAGGAATACAGGTATGTTGTTTTGAAGGGGCACAGGCACCCCAGTGTTTATAGCAGCACTATAAACAATAGTCAAAGTGTGGAAAGAGCCAAAATTTCCATCGATGGATGAATAGATAAAGAAGACGTGGTATATATATACAATGGAGTATTACTCGACAATTAAAAAGAATGAAATCTTGCCATTTGCAAATACGTGGATGGAACTATAGGGTATTATGCTAAGTGAAGTTAGTCAGTCAGAGAAAGACAAATATATGACTTCATTCTCCTGAGGACTTTAAGATACAAAACAGATAAATATAAGGGAAGGGAAGCAAAAATAATATAAAAACAGGAAAGGGGAAAACATAAGAGACTCTTAAATATGGAGAACAAACAGAGGGTTACTGGAGGGGTTGTGGGAGGGGGGATGGGCTAAATGGGAAATCATTGCTGTATGCTAAGTTGGATATAAATTTAAAAACATAAATAAAAAGAAGATTCTGTGAGTGTGCTTACCTTCTCATTTCAATTATTTGTAATTAAACTTTTGAAATTTAACTAAAGTTATTTTTTGGTTTTCATAGCAACATCTTAATTCAATAATAAGTACTTGAAGAATAACATTATATGGCTAATAGACAACTATACAATTATTTAAATAAGCAATGTAAGGTCTAGAAGGAAAAAGTACAAGCATTAATATAACCACAGTATTAATGTTATCTATCTTGGCCTTGCAGCTCAGGTATGCTCCTATATCCAACCATTTTGAAGATTTTACTTTCTCACTATTTAAAAATCAATATGCTAAAAGAAAACATTTACTTTTTATTTTTAACTTTAAGGATAAACTATAGATAAAATTATAATCATAAATAATAGTGGTAATTTCAAAAATGTTTATAAACGTTTCTGATTTTTAATTTTTTCACATATTAGAAGCTCTTTTTAAATGTGCACCATTATTGAGAGTTACTTAATAAGGTTATTTGCCTAAAGATTTTATAAGCCAAGCTCAAATTCAACCTTTACTTAATTATAAAATATTTAAATGCACTATCTTTATTGTTATGACAAGCATATAAGATTCTGAGTTTATTTTTTTATTTTTTATTTTTTTCAATGTTTATTTATTTTTTTTGGGACAGAGAGAGACAGAGCATGAACGGGGGAGGGGCAGAGAGAGAGAGGGAGACACAGAATCGGAAACAGGCTCCAGGCTCTGAGCCATCAGCCCAGAGCCTGACGCGAGGCTCGAACTCACGGACCGCGAGATCATGACCTGGCTGAAGTCGGACGCTCAACCGTCTGCGCCACCCAGGTGCCCCAGGATTCTGAGTTTAAAGTGCATCAAATTTCAACATAGATTGCTGACTCTTTAAACTATGTCAGAAAGGAAATTAATATTAATACAAACAACTGAAGATTTTTGTTATAAATGTACTCCTATCAATATTTATTAATTACCTAAATAGAAGGATTATTTCATTAATTGACTATCTCTGTAGCATAAAGCATCACGTTTCGTCTGTTGACTCAAATTGTCCAAACAGAAAAAATATATGTCTTAAGGTCTGTCTCTAAACATCTCTACACTCTAAGTATTTTTTGATAACTAATTATATATTTGTTTTGATGAAATGAGAAGGTCTTGAGATTGGAGCTGGAGCAATTTAACACATTCTGCCTGAATGCCACAATCAAAAATTGATATGAACCTAGAAAGTTAATTTAAAACATGCATTATAATTATTCTCCAAATGCTTAATGAAGTGCAAAAAAAGCAGGTTTAGAGAACCTTTAATTTCAAAACATAAAGTACTTCAGAACTGCAGAATCACTTCACTTTCAGCTCACTTATGGCTCTCATTTTCAAAAATGGTTTAATAAGGCAGCCCCTGTATTTCTCATGAAGATGAAATAGTGCCTAATCGGTTATTTGAAAAAAGTGATTATAATTCCTTCAGAATAAAATGCCTCCCCAGGAAGTAAATTTTGCAATGACTGCAACTGAACACATTTTAAATTATGATTTTTACTAAATCGAAGAAATAGAACTTCTTTGGCATGGGTAAGTCATATAGAACTACTAGATCTAAGATTCAGGATTTCCAAATTAGAGTTTAATTTATCATTCTACAAAGCTAGGTAAGGTGATTATGGTTACTTATTGATGCATAAAAATAAAAATAAAGTGGGAAATAATTACACCCAAGATTAACATGAGTCAGACTTTCAGTCTTTTTTGGTATTGTTCAATTTTACAGCAGATAATATTTTCACTACTTGGTTGTAACTTATTTTTCTAAATATTTTTTTAAATGTTTATTTATATTTTTTGAGAGAGAGTGCTAGTGTGTGTGAGTGGGGGAGGGGCAGAGAGGAGGGAGAGAGAGAATCCCAGCAGGCTCTGCATTGTGCACAGAGCCAGACTCAGAGCTCAAGAGCACCAACCACGAGATCATGACATGAACCAAAATCAAGAGTCAGATGCCTAATCACTGAGCCACCCAGCTGCCCCGTTACAATTTATTTTTTTACATTTGTCAACACCCTCATCTCACATTCTATAAAATTTACAATGAATTTATGTACACATATATATTACCCACCATTCCTCAACACCATGTTTCTTCATCACTTTATACATTCTCACACACTGTATATTACAGTACTGTTTAAGATGGCAAAAAAGTGCAGAAGACCCTACAATCTAATAGTCATAAGACTACCAACACTGACATTAATTCTATTAGGTACTAAAATAGAAACATGTTCATGATGTTTTGCTAATTTAAAAACAGTGGTTAACGTAGCCCAAGGAATGTGCTATTATCTTAATTGGGAAATATGTTAGTTATGTTAGGGTATACATAGAAATTCATCAAAATATACAGACACTACAAGATTAATAATAAGTATTTTTGGAATAAAATTTTATTTTTTGTTTATGATTTTCTGTATTGTTGACTTGTTAATAACATGTTTTAGTTTGAAAATAAAAAAGAAAGCTAATCTAACTTTAAAATTTCTTGGATAGGTATTTTTAATTATTTTGCTAGTATATTGATTGAAACACTGTAAGCCCTGTCACAAAAAAGTTCTTTTTATATAAATGACAATAATATATAACATGTTTTATAAAAACTTTAATTTCATTTGCTTTTAGACTTTATTAAGAAACAAAAATATTTTAAATTTTGTATCTATATTTGTATACCTTGTGTGAAATCTCTTAATTTTCATTTATTTGCCTTTTTATACTGAATTAATTTCATGTTTTCCCTTCATATAACTGATTGATTTCACCGTTCTATTTTTTCTCTCATAGATAAGAGGCAAATTTCCTGCATTCGATTTTAAAAATAATTTTGCTCTAATTTCCCTTTATTTTTTTCTGGCATAAATCTTAGAGATGGATTCACTAACTCTGAAATGTGCTATACGTTATTTAAATAAGTTACATTAATTATAATAAAATCAGGAAATCCATACTTACTGAGTCAAAATTAAAGTTAATAATTATGTGTAAATTTTATAACAAATATACATTAAGTAAACATAATTTCTGACAGCAAACATATAAAAAATTACAGGAAGGATAGCCTTGAAGTAAGCAGTTACAGTTCATAGGAAATAATAGAAAACCATTATAGTTAAATAAAATTCTAAGACACCTTTTGACAAACATACTGTTAGAAAATTCAATTTCATGGTGAAAGTTGCAGATTATACACCTCTCTAAACAGAACTGTACTTCATCTGGATATTGTTTTTATAAGCATTTATAAATAATTGCTTACCTTCTATATTTTTGGCCCAGTATTTTTGTTTGTTGCAAATGCTTTTTTTCTGAAAAAGCATTTGTGAAAAACATCTCTTGATACAAATTCTCAATAAATTCTGTTGAAATGTATGACCTGTAGTTTGAACTACAATTTTGGCAGAGGCTTATGATTTGTGATCTTTTATACCTGCCTTTATAAGTATGGATTTTAATTTTATTGGTACATTCTTAGGTATTTTACAATTCTGTCTTATATAATTTCCTTCATCTTTCCTCCTCTTCCTGTTATTTTTACATTTATCTTGTCATCTTATTCTGTTCTCTTCTCTGAGCTTTCTGCTTCTATTTGATGGAAGTCATATCTTTTTGCATTCTATTGAGGATGGAAACAGTTTCATGGGATCTTCTAGTCGATGCTACAGTGGGTAAGTTTTAAAAGTATGCTTTTTCATTAAGACTAAGATATTTTTCATTTCCCACTGTTGCCATTTTTAATAGCTTGTTTTTATTTTCTATTTGCTTTTTTTTCTTACTTGGTAAAATTCACTCATAGACAGTACATGACAGCAGTCAGGGGTGTGGTTTGACTTCAAGACCCCTGTGAAGCACTAAAATTTCTTTATAGGTGTAGAATTAAGGGCATACTGATGAAACTGCTGACTTTTCAATTTCCACTTTGTAATGGGCTTTTATCAAAGGCAGTTACGTTATTTCCTATTAGCAAGTTCAGAATTTCTATGTTCTGGAGTGATTATTGAAAATTCTCAAATTCTGGTATTCCCTTAGGGTGTTTTATGTCTCTTCCACTATTTAGAAAAAGTAATATATTTCATATAATGCAATTAACTATTAATATTCCAGTTTTGTTTTTGGATAGCTGCATTGCCTAAGTGAATGTGGGATAAAAGATAGTAATGACAAAAAGTACCAGGAAAGGTTGAAGGCAAACATTAGGGTAGGTGGGATGGGGGAGCAGATCTGGTAGAATAAAATGAACACTTTTTTATCAAGGCAGTCTTCTTTCGGGAGGTTCCAAGATTGAGGGCTTTCTATTTGGATATATCAGTACCTTTTTAGCAACTGGTGCAGAATTACGGAAACGAGATTGCCAGATTTTACAACTTGGTGAATCAGAAACTCTATTAGGGACTACTAACTAGTCTTATTTATTATTTATATAACTTTTTTTAATGTTTATTTACTTTTGAGAGAAACACAGAACAAGCCAGGGAGGGGCAGAGGCAGAGGGAGACACAGAAACCCAAGCAGGCTCCAGGCTTCCAGCTCTCAGCACAGAGCCCAAGTTTGTCGGGGTTCGAACCGACAAACTGTGAGATCATGACCTGAGCTGAAGTCAGATGCCTAACTTACTAAGCCACCCAGGCACACTGTAACTAGTTTTAAATAAGCATTTTGGAAGTTTTAGAATTATTGTAGAGAGCACAGAGATTTCCTGTATAACCCATGCACCATAGCCCTATTAGTTACATCTTTCATTAGGATGGTACCTTTGTTACGATTAACCAAAAATTAATACTTTATTATTAACAAAAGTTCATATTTTATTCAGATTTCCTCAGATTTTCATTAATGTTATTTTTATGTTCTAGAATCCCATCCAGAAAATCATAGAAGAGCCAGGTTCTTCCTGGCTATGGCAATTTCTCATATTTTCTTTGTTTTTGATGACCTTGACAGTTTTAAGGAGTACCAGTCAGGTAATTTGTAAAATGTCTTGCTATTGAGTTTTGTCTGATATTCATCTCATGATTATACTGGAGTCATATTTTGGGGAAGAAGAACACAGAGGTCAAGTGCTATTCTCATCATATGTCAAGAATAGGTATATCAATATGACTTACCACTGTTGATAGTAACCTTGATCACCTGGCTAGTAATCACATTTCTCACTTGTCAGATTTAAAGCTAATTCCCGCGCCCACCCCACCCCCCATGTTGTATTCTTTGGAATAAAGTCATTATGGTCAGTTCCCACTTAAAGAGTGGGGAATTACACTCCACATCCTTAAGAATGGAATATCTACGTGAGTTATTTGGAAAGTTTCTCCATGGGAGATTAGTCTAGTCTTCCCCATTTATCTACTTATATCAGAAGGGACTCATAGATATTTATTTTCTATTTGGGGCTGTAATCCAATACTATTTTCCTTATTTAGTTGTTTGGGTTGTTCCAGCTTTGACCTTTGGGAGCTCTTTCAGTTGGCTCCTGGATCCCTCTGACACACTCTCATTATTATTACTGTTATTTTTAGCACATTCTTACTTTCTGTCAATACCTGATGCTGCAAGCTCATCTTGTGTAATCCTGCTCCAGTATCAGTTGTAGGATCAGTGATCTCTAAGGGGCCCTGTTTGCTTTCATTGGAGAATAGTATTTGAATCCAAGATCTAGATGTGGCATATGCTCATTGTTACTGGGTCCTCTCAGCTGACAAAACAAGGACATAGATTTGTGTAGACTAACCCATGTGCAAACATACTAAGCCCCCAGCCTCCACACATATATTTTTATATTTAACCATATATATCTACAGTAAGTTAAATGTGAGTCCATATTGATGTCTCCAACTCTAATCCATTACCACATGAAACATTCTAGCCTACTCCCCTCTCCTATCTGTATCTTCTCACTCCACCAATGAGACACCTGGCTCGCACCACTTGCCTCCATTTACTTAATTGTTCAATTCTAATACACATGAACAGTGATTTCTGAACTATTAATCCACACCCACACAAGAAACAACTTTATCAACAATACTACAATGATTATATAGAATTCCTTTGTCTTTAGTCTTAGAGACGCCACTCATTTCAAAATTTACTTAAGTCAGCACTTTATTTCCCTGTTCCTTTCGGTGATGTTTTATACATTGTACTATATTTAGACTGTTTTGTAACTTCCCCAATTCCATCCTGAGATTCCCCAACCACTTTGTTGATTTTTTAAATGTGCATACATCAAGGTTTAAAGTTGTAAAGTTCTGGGTGACGTAAAGTTCTATGGTTTTTGACAAATGCCTAATGTCTTGTATTCACCACAGAGTATCACATAGTATGGTTTCACTGTTTAAAAATCCCTGTGCTTTACCTCTTAAGCCTCCCCACTATCCCTAACTCCCTGGAAACCATTGATTTGTTTACAATCTTTATTGTTTTGTTTTTTCCAGAATGCCATATAATCGGGATGACATGTAGCTTCTTTAGGCAGGTCTCTTTTACTTAGTAATTTGCATTTATAATTCATCCATGTCTTTTTGTGCTTGATGTTTTTTTCAAATCGCTAATACTATATTGTGTGGATATCCAACAGTATATCCATTTACCTATTGAAAGATATCTTGGTTGCTTCCAGTTTTTGGCAATTATGAATAAAGGTGCTATAAATATGTGTGTGTAGGTTTTTGGGTGAACACACATTTTCAAGTCAGTTGAATTAAACACCTAAGAATGCAACTGCCAGATTATATGGTACAATTGTACTATATTGTTATAAGAAACTTTCAAACTGTCTTTCAAAATGACTGTAGCGTTTTGCATTCCCACCAGCAATGAGAGTTTCTATTGCTCCATGGTCTTTGCCAATAGTTGGTATTGTCAATTTGTGCGGATGTTACCTATTCTAAAGGTATGTAGTGATATCTTATTGTTTCAATTTGCAATTCCATAATGACAAATGCTACTTAGTATCTTTTTGTATGCTTATGTGTCATTTGAAATCTTCGGATAAATGTTTGTTGAGCTCCTTTGTCCTTTTAAAACTATATGTGCATGTGTGTGTACGTGCATGCAACAAATTTTGGTTAAAACCTAAACCCAAATTTCACCAAAACTTCTTTATTGCTTTTTTGATTCTCTATTTAATTTCTTCTCCAATATTTATTATACTCTCCCTTCTGCTTGCTCTAGGTTTAATTTACTCTTCTTCTTTAGTCTTCTGTTAAGTTTATTTTTTTTAATTTTTATTTATATTTGAGAGAGAGAGAGAGAGAAGGGGAGGGGCAGAGACAGATGGAGACAGAATCCAAAGTAGGCTCCAGGCTCTGAGCTGTCAACACAGAGCCTGATGTGGGGCTTGAACTCACAGATCCTGAGATCATGACCTGAGACAAAGTCTGATGCTCAACCAACTGAGTCAGCCAGGAACCTCTTTTTTAGAGTCTTAAAATGGAAGGTGAGGTTATTGATTTGAGACTTTTACTTTTTAATTATAAGCATTTACAGCTTTAAATCGCTAAGCACTGCATTAGCTACATCTCATAAATTTTTGCATGCTGTGCCTTCATTTTCATTCATCCCAAGGTATTTAAATTTGCTTTTGATCCACTGGTTATTTAGGACTGTGTTTTTTTTTTTTTTTCCACAAATCCTTGAGTTTTCCAAATTTCATTCTGCTATTGATTTCTAATTTCATCCCATTGCATTCAATGATCAAATTTTTTTTTTATTATTTCCATTTTGTAAAAATTGTGTTTTTTTTTATGGCCTAACATTGCAGTTTTTGAAGAATGTTCCATGTGCATTTGAGAAGAATGAATAGTCCACTGTCATGGGGGAAGTGGTCTATAGATGTCTGTTAGGTCTAATTGGTTTATAGTTAAAGTCTTCTATTTCACTGTTGATTTTCTATCTTGTTCTATCAATTATTGAAAGTAGGGTTGGGGCACCTAGGTGGCTCAGTCAGTTGAGCGACTTTTGATTTCTGCTCAGGTCATGATCTCGAGGTTTATGGGATTGAGCCCCACAGTGGGCTGTGTGCTGGCAGCACAGTCTGCTTGGGATTCTCTTCCTGTCTCTGCCCCTCCCCGGCTCACACTTTCTCTCCAGATAAATAAATAAACTTAAAAAAAAATAGGAAATTGAAGTCTCCATTTGTTATTGTTGAACTGTTTATTTCTTTTTTCATTTCTGCCAGTTTTTGCTTCATCATATTTTGGGGCTCTGTTGTTAGGCGAATATGTATTTATAATTGTTATATCATTCTATTGGATTTACCCTTATATCATTATAAACTGTATTCCTAGTGACTTTTTAATTTTTGGTTTAAAGTCTATGTTTTCTCATATTAATATAGCCATTTCACCTTTCTTATGGGTGATGGTTGGATGATTTATCTTCTCTCAGTCTTTTGAGGTTTTCTTTAGTTTTCATCTGTTTTTACATTTGAATCTTAATTATTTCTTCAATAAACAGTATATAGCTGGACCTTATTTTTAATCTAGCCTCACAGTTGCTGCCTTTTGGCTGGATTGTTTAATCCATTCACATTTAGTGTTATTGCTGATATAGATGTGTTTACATCTGTAATTTTACTTTTTTAATATGTCTCATGTCTCTTTTATTGATCTGTTTCTTCCTGATTTATTTTGTATTAAATTTGTATATTCTATGTAGCATTATAAATTTGCGTGATTTTTCACTGTATCTTTTTTTTTTAATGTTTATTTTTGAGAGAAAGAGAGAGAGAGAGAGAGAGAGAGAGAGAGAGAATAAGCAGTGAGGGGCAGAGAGAGAGGGAGAAACAGAATCTGGAGCAGGCTCCAGACTGAGCTGTCAGCACAGAGTCCAACATGGGGCTCAAACCCACAGACCACAGATCATAACCTGAGCTAAAGTCAGATGCCCATCTGACTGAGCCACCCAGGCGTCCCTGTATCTTTTCAGTTATTTCCTTATTGGTTGCTATAGGGTTTATCACATATATCTTAACTGATCAGAATCAGGTTCAGTTCTATACAGATATGCTATTCATTTAGTCAGTTGTGGCAGTTTTATCTTTGTAGGAATTTCATCTAAGTTATCTAATTTGTTGGCATATAAATCTTTTTTTTTTTAAATTTTAGTAAGGCCTGCAGTGATATTCTCACATTCCTTGTTTGTAACTATGATTGAAGACAAGTTTGAGTTAATATTGATTATTTTTCTGGAAACGTCTTAAAGATACAAACTAGAACTATTGAATGATGGGGAGAAAAAGCATTGTACTTGTTCAAAGTTGAGGGGCAAGCAATAGTTGCCTGGACCAGGTTTTAAAAACGCTTTTTTTTTTTTTTTTTAAAGAGGTTAGAGTGGAAGAGAGCCAAAGCATGAGAGACTCTTAAAAACTGAGAACAAACTGAGGGTTGATGGGGGGTGGGAGGGAGGGGAGCGTGGGTGATGGGTATTGAGGAGGGCACCTTTTGGGATGAGCCCTGGGTGTTGTATGGAAACCAATTTGACAATAAACTTCATATATTGAAAAAAATTGCTTTTTTAAATGAATTGATACGAAAGACCTCTATTTTGCTATAAAATTAGAGGCAGGTAAAGCAACATTGCTTCATCTCTAAGGCAAATATTGAGACAGATTATTGATACCTAGATAGTGAATTTTTAATAAAACGGCAATAATTGCTTTCTAATGAATTAAACCATTTAAAAACGATTATATCTATGACTTCTCTTGTAATGGATTAAAATGAATTACATCAAAATGTCCAAGTTAGAGATATACACATAAGAAAATGCACACTTCTTCAAAACTACAAGGAAAATTTCAAGTTTCGTGAGGAAGTATATAGGCCTCCTCTAAAAGTACTACCTGTATATACACACACATATACACCCCCTAACTAAGTAGTCTTCTGGGTGGAGGAGCTGGTAGAAGTGGTTGTGACGTGTTATATTTATCTGTGTCTCTCTCTGATTTGCTTGTCTTAGGGTTGCAAAATGGCCTAGAGTGGAATATTAAACAAGTACGTCAAAAAGCACAATGAACTTAAAGGTGGTGGCACAGATAGAGTGACTATGTTATATTAAATGTACAAAACAGGATAACATTAGATTATCAGGATTCCTTTAAAAGCTACCAATTTTATTAGAGACACAAAGAATATTTTTGGAAGATAAAAGTTGTAATGAATATTATGGCCTTCTCACCCATTCCTTAACTGCAATCAGAAACAGTTGGAAACATTACTTAAACTGAAAGTTAATTTAGCTTATATAAGCAATTTTGATACTGTAGAGAATGAACAAAGAGGACATCAATGTCATTGCAAGGTAAGATTTGTTTTAAATCATGTACCAATTGCTTCTATACATAAAAATTCAAAAAAAAAAAAAAAACAATGGTGATATTCCAACCACCAGAGATTCTATCACATAGTATTTAAAATAGTATGTTTAATTGGTCTGAATATGGGAGTAACTAAAAACTTACGTTAAGTCCCAAAAAGCTAAGTAAATCACCTATGATTATACAGTTAGTAAGAAGTAAAGGCAAAATATGAACCCAGGCAGATTGGCACCAAAGAACCTACTTCTAGCTTCTCTTAAGGGGCACAGGATAGAGAATGCTTTACAATAGCCATCATCCTAAAATATAAACTTAAAATATGGTAGTTATATGCATTGTTATATAACATATATGTCACAAAAAATGAAATTTGTGAAATGGGTGAAATTAATCCAATCATACATTTAAACATCTGAAAGGGCCAATTACATCCTCTATGTGTGGTGCAGCAAGCATATTAGCAGCCTAAATCATACTGTTATTTTTTATTTTTTAGCAGAGCTGATATATGTCATTGAGAGAATGCACAGTATTACCCCATCCCCACCTGTTGCCTTGAAAAAATATATATAGGTATTTAAAATGTTTAATAATTTTATAGTATTATATTATTCACATTATTATTATATTATTCAGAGTTTTGCCAAAGTCTTTGGGTATTATGAAATGGAAGTACTATGGGATGACTTTCTAAAAGAGATGTTCAGTTGATTTGGATTACCACCAATTATTATATTTAGTGTAAACTCGTTCTTTTTTTATGTTATCTTGGCAGCTCCATGATACAATTAAAATGCCCTTAAAGAAAAAGAAATTATTGCATTAATAAAATGTAGCCCACTTGATATCCTGCTTTAGGACAAAAAACTACAATGATATTAGTAGCCATACACGGAGCTCCTGTGGTATGTCAGTCATATTATTGTGTATTTGACAGATTGTTCAGTCTATGTCCTCCTCTTCGTGTGAATATGAAAACTATTTGGGGCTTATGGTCTCCAGCACTACTTTCTAACCTGTCTCTATTGCTGCCACTTGATGTCCTACAATTTGCTCTCATTTCTGGCTCTCGGTTTACCTTTGACATTAATTATTTTTATGTGTCTTCAATGACCTCAAGGTTAGCCTATCCATACCTGAATCTCTGGCTTCCTTTCTCTCAAGTCTATTGAACTTCACCTCCAATCCACTTCAGTCATCTACACTTATAGCTTCCTTGGTGATTCATCACTACCTGGAAGTGTTCTATGTATTAATTCTTGAGTTTTTCCATAAAATATCCCACTATCTTACATCTTAACCTTTCAACTTGATTTCTGTTATTCCCTTCACTGCCAATGATTCCTCAAATCCATTGAGAAACTGCTCATTTTTTTTTTCTACTACAGTAATTTTTAAACATGATTTCTACTTACTGAATCTTTAACACATTTTCTGGATTTTACGATGGACAATTTTTTAAGAGCTCCAGGCACTTTGTTGTTTTTTGTTCTAAAATCTACTCTTCCTTAAATAAACAGAGCTTTTTATGACTTTGATATCTTCCCAAAAGCAAGAGAAATGAGATTCTTTGCCAACATCCAGTGCACCTGGTTACCATCAGACCCTACCCAATGTACGTTAGATTAAATGCTTAGTTGATATAAACGTACATTACTATCTCAGCATTGTACCACTTCCAACAGAGTTGGAGCCATAGGCAGTCTCAGCACAAGATGTTTGACAAGAGTTATATGTGTGATGAAGGTTTTGTGTACACTCTGTAAGGAGCCAATTTTGCACATCCTGGAAGTTTTGGCCCAGGCATTACATCTGTTACAAATTGTGTCTATGCCTAGCTTTGTTTCCATTGTTATAGGATAGTGGTACTGCCAAATTAAAGATAATCTCATTACTGCTGTTTGCCTTAGATTAGCTGTTGCTGTATTACTTTTAGCTTCCTAAGGAAAACTGTTTTCAAATGCTGGTGATCCAAGCAGGTAAACAAAGAGCTCCTATTGGCTTACTTTCTCCTTCAGTCCTTACTCCTTACAATCTGGGGACATTAATGATGTGTTGTATATGTGCCATTTTCTTTCCTTTGTCTTCAGGAGAAGTAACTACAAATCAACACATTTCCTACTTTTATTCTCTCTAAGCAAAAGATTCTGGCATATGGATGAATAGTTTTTCAAGTTTCAAAGCTATCTGTGATCCTCCTTGAATCTTATATTTCTGATATTAATGTCAACAGTGATCAGGATATGGGAGGAGTGAATTAGTTTCCTATCAATATTGTATGCAGATGTCTCTTAAATATTTTGATAAAGATAATTTTATAATTATTTATAATTTCTATAATTATCTTTGCTTCTGATTCTACAAAAGAAGACAAATCCTTAAATAATCTACTATTTATCAAGTTTAATTAAATGAAAACATTTATTATGATAATATATAGATTAAAAAGAAAATTAAAGTGCTTGTTCAATAAATAGTGTTTTTAATTTTTCAAAGTGTCATTCATTCAAGTAGTGTTGTTCTAATAGCCTTTCATGTCTAAAATTTTCATGCTGAATTTAGTCTGATAGTAAATAAAAATTGACAGGAAAGCCCTGTAGCAATAAATTTTAAGAATCTAAATAAAACTTGTTCTAATTTGAAAAAATAACACTCATCTAAGCTATAATTTTCTTATAAAGATTTATATATATATATGATTTTATACACATGGTTGATCTTTTATATCATCTATTAATATCATTTTTGACCTAAGTACTAAACTTCCAAGATGATTTCCCTTGAAAATTAAGAAAATATTCTTATTTCTATAACTAAATTCATAACTTATAAATTATAAATTTATAACTTATAAATTCACAAATTTATAAATGCCTATTTTTATATATTTGAAGACAGATAACCTGAAAACACAGAGCTTTAGGGTTATGAATCATATCTTTATTGGATCTGGAATAGTTTACACTTGTTCTCTCTATTAAACTCATTTATAAATGTCACTTATGAAACTGTATGGCACTGCTTTCACAGTTATTTATATCTAGGTATATTTTCTGTTCTTAGCAGCCAACATTATTGATTTCTCACATAATCCATGCTAGGATTATATGTTTCTGTATCTTTTATAGATTGTCAGCGATCCAATGAGGAATTTAAATAAATGAATGACACTAGGATTCTAAAAGTAAAAAAACAAAAACAAAACTACCATAGCTTTAACAGTTCTACTTGTGTATGCTTTAAAATAGATTGATTATAAATATGTTGACTATTTTACCAAATTAATGTCAAATAAGATGTATTAGATTAATGTTGATTATCACATGTATCCACCACAAAATGAATGTCAGAATAGGATTGAATAATTTGCAGAGCATAATAAAACATTTCTGTACGGTGTAGAGAAATCACAGGGATATTGCAGCAATTTGGGCTAGCAGTAGTGAGGCTATGTATCCTCCCAGGCATAAAAAGACATGGGATAGAGTGGAAGGTGAGACAGCCCCTAACTGGAATGCAGCCAATCCTAGATGACCTGCAGAACAAGTGCCAGAGGCACATGAACTGTGATCTTATCCCCTTCTCCTTACTGACAATTTTTAATGGTGCTCCCATTTGCCTGAAGCCAATAGGAAGCCAGAAGGCAAAAGAACCAGCCAATTTAATCAATGGAGGTCAGTTTTCTGGGGCAATCCGATGAGATGAAGAATGAATCTTAAAAGGCAAATGAAAGACTGCATAGCATGTTTGGTATCTAAGAAAATAGCAACATCCTACTCTTTAGAGTTCTATAGCCATTTGATAATGACCATTTTAAACTTATGTGCTATAATTACAGCAAAACAAAACAAAACAAAAACTGTACTAACCAGGTTGGACAAATCCAATTGCACTAAGCTTGTGGTACCTACTCTCCCTATCTTTCCCCTCCTCTTCATCACAACAATAAAAATAATGCAATCATAGTATATGGTTGAGGTTCATTCAGTATGCTAAAGAACATTCCCAATTCATTGATTCAGTGAACCTTTGCTAAGTACCTTCTATGTGCCTGGAATTATGTCAGGTATTGAAATACAAAGATGAATAATCCTAGGTCTCTGAGTCCACATATCTCCACCATCACAGCATTTCTCGTTCTTTCAGTTTCTGTATCTTCCCGTTCCCATGACAGTCAATCTATTTTTATAAGGATACAAGTTTACACCCTTGATCCTTATATTGCACTTGTAATCTCCTCCCTTTTTAAAAAAGTTTATTTATTTATTTTGAGAGAGAGAGAGAGAGAGAGAGAGAGAGAATGAGTGGGGGAGTGGCAGAGAGAGGGAGAGAGAGAGGATAACAAGCAGGTTCCACTGATAACACAGAGCCTGAAATGGGGCTTAATCTCATGGACTGTGAGATCATGACCTGAGCTGAAATCAAGAGTTGGACCCTTAACTGAGCCACCCAGGTGCCCTAATATATTCTTTTTCTAAAGAACATTTGTATTGAGTACCCTCCTCATGGCTATTTCTGAGAATTAGATTGACAGTGGAACAGGTAGAAACAAATTCATGTGGTAGACCAGTGAATTCCAGGTAAACCTGAGTATATTGTCTTTGGAGTCTAAAATTACGTTTTCACTCTTATGTGGATCCTGAGAAACTTAACAGAAACCCATGGGGGAGGGGAAGGGAAAAAAAAGAGGTTAGAGTGGGAGAGAGCCAAAGCATAAGAGACTCTTAAAAACTGAGAACAAACTGAGGGTTGATGGGGGGTGGGAGGGAGAGGGGGGTGGGTGATGGGTATTGAGGAGGGCACCTTTTGGGATGAGCACTGGGTGTTGTATGGAAACCAATTTGACAATAAACTTCATACATTGAAAAAAAAAAAGAAAAGAAAATAAAGAGGGAAGTAAAAGTCTAGGATCTTATTGATTTTGTTAATATAAGCTTCCCTCTGTCCTCCCTTCTTCCACTTCTTTAAATTTTTCCTTCTCAGACTGTGGTCATTGCTTTTGGTCATCCTGTTAGCATCCCCCTTACTCTATGTTTGTCCTTGTTATTTCTGTTATTTTGATGTAATTTTGTTAGTTTTAAAGTCCATTACTCCTGCATGTGGCATTTGTTCAAGTACCCACATATAGTGATCCTCAGAAAAAACAGCATGGACTGATGGAAATAGTTTCTAGAGACCAGCAATTAGGTGGGGGTGTTGGCATCTAGTAGTATTACTTCCTATGAACCTGTCTGTTGTGTGCAGGGATACATAAACTGTTTTAATGGCAACGTCAGCAGGATAGTTTCAGATGACAGAGTTGATCATTCTGCTACTTGTAAAGCCTAGGACATGAATTGAGAAGATGAAATCTAAATTTCAGCTTCTGTGGTAATTTACCAGTCTATTTATTATGCCTGCTATCTTCACCACCCACTGGCTATAGCGATCTAACTCAAATTCCAAATAAACACATTATACTTCTGCATAATGATATCCCCATCCTCTTCAGGATAAAATCCAGATTGGCCACAGGCAATCCTACTCATTCTTTGTCCCCAAACTTATGTATCAGGATATACGAAATTAACTGTAAGATCCTAAGATTTCTATCCCTGTTCATAATCTTATGACTTTTCACATGTCCTCTGCCTTAGCTAGAGTATCTTCTCTAAGACCAATTGCCTGAAACCAACATAAATTTCAAGAACGAGTTAAGCCTTCCCTCTTAAGCATTCCCTCTATTTTCTAAACATGTCACAATGGCTCTTCCTCTTTTTAGTGTCCTCCTTGTAATCTGTGCATTTATCTTCTTGCATCACTTCAACTTTTTGCATGAACATTGTATCCCTTATACCACCCTCTATAGTATAACTTGTACAACCTTCTTCTTTTAGCTTGGTATTATTTTTTCCCCTTTAGATGGGGAATATCTTTTTATCTTTCTGGCTCTCATAGGACCTTGAAATTACTAGGCACTAAATAAATATTTGCTGAATGATTATATTTGCTAGGAAGTTTCTGGAACATCCAGAAAAATGGTATTGCTAAAAAATATAATAACTCTGCCTTCCAATCACTATTCACAGGGAAATTATGTGCATAGTTTATATATTCCAGTTATTTTATTGAAAAATTAGCTGAGGTAGAAAAAGCATGAATAATTTAGATTCAATTATTCTAGTATATTATGACTTTTCAAGAAAGGAAATGAAAGAGAATGTAACAGAAAACAAAGCAAACCTCATTGGGAATTTTTTATTGATTCTTCTTTTTGTGTAAGATTATTAACATGACTATTTCATGGAGTTTATCTAAAACTAAATCTGCTCATAGAAAAAATAATAATTTAAGCACAAAGTTTCACACTCTTTTTCTAATTGTAAAAGCATAATGAAAGTCATAAATCAGTAGTTTGCCAGCTATGAGATAGATATGCCCTTATTTCCCCCGTTAATACTTTTTAAACATTTTCTGCCTCTTGCTTAAATTAATAACACCTGCTTTCAAAGCTCACAGAACTTCCATTTCAGAGATATCTCCAGTTTACTCTTAGGAGATATAGTGAATGGAAAAATGGATGTATAGCCATCATATCAAGGAGCACAGTTCTGGAAGTAAAGTAAAAGAGGCTATTTTTTATGAATAATTTTCCTGCTGTTGATTCTTAGACAAATCACATACTGTTGAGCTAAAATAGATAAAGATGAAAAGAAATGATGTACAACTTTCTATGTTGGTTGGATTATCTATATAATTGTGGAATTATAAAAAAATGTTACAAGTCATATTATCTACTCCCCACTATTGAAAGCTAAATAATGCACTAATTCAATAAAATATGAACAGTGTATATAAAATATTAAGGAATGAAATAAAAATAAATTATTTTTTACACTATGTTGGTAATGGAAACATGAAAAGGCAAGTGACAGAGTGTGAGAGAATATCTGAAAATTCTTATTTATAATATAGAAATAACAAGTATAAATCAATAAGAAAAGATTAAATTGACATGAAATTTTATAATTGGTTAAAAAAACTTGATTTGATACTTCACAGATGAGAACATTCCCATGGACAATAAGTATATATAAAAATGCTTAAAGTAATTATGCATATGAGAAATATAATTTAAAAACATAATGACATAAAACTACATACCCACACACTGGTTTATATATCTAATCTTCAGTATATATATATAATCATGACTATATACATTAGTAAAATTAATTCAGGTATATCTTTAAAATATGGGCATTTTAATAGTTAAAATTATACCTCAATATAAAAAAGGCAAAAGAATTCAAATCAGAAGGATCTGGATCATCAGACAAATAATTGTATACTATGGATTTGGGACTCATTCTGGAAGGTTTTTTTTAATAATTCATAGAGGGGGCAAGCCATATGTATTAAAATTCACCTTATTCATATGCCTTTCAATGCTTCCCTTGTATTTTTCAGTTTTAAACAAAAGTCTTCCTTTTGATGTCCAGGAAATGTGCTTGGGTACAGGTTGGGCATGGAATTAAAGGAAACAGAATGACAGTTTAGCAGATTTCCTTGAACAAAGCAGGAAGAAGGCAAGTAGGAAGGTAGGAAGGGAGGAAGGGACAAGGAGGAAATGGAGAGAAAGAAAGGTGGAAAAGAAAACAGAAAAGATTAATTTATGAATTCTTTCTACTTTGACAATTTGTGTTAATGAGTGCTTTGAGTTGGGAATTATCTGTAATACATAGTTTGGATACAAAATCAAATTTAGTTATTATTTGTTTGGAACCATGGAATATTCTAAATAATTTATTCTCTATTTAAATACTAATATATCAATTTTATAGTGTCCATGTTAACTCTAAGATCTGTTCATTAATGTAAGATTTGGGGCTAAGAAATTTATCCATATTTCATCAAAGACAATAGAGCAAACTGTTTTAATGTCTAAAGGCTTTGTATTTCATGTTTAGATATATATTTAACAACAAAGTGAATGTATTTTAATAATTTTTATACAAATAAAAATAAAAAGCAATTTTGGAAAGTAAAAATATTACCAAAATACCACATTCTACATTTTTATTCCTGTCCTTTCTGATAATTCATTATTCAGACACTAAAATAAGGATTAAAAACACATTGGGCCACAAAAGAACACACACTTACACCATGTTTAGTTTCTGTGGTGACTGTGTTGTTTAATAATTACAACAACAAAAACCAGAAATCAAGAGCCAAAATATACACATGAAAACCAGCATTATGGTACAAAATAAGCACATGCTTTTGAACTACTAAAAGTTCTCTGTGACTATGCAAAATATCATCAGTATTATCCATAGTCAGTATCACCAGTAACTTCATCCACTGTATTATCAATTAAAAAAATAAGATTTAGGGGGCACCTAGGTGGCTCAGTCGGTTAAGTGTCTGACTTCAGCTCAGGTCATGATCTCAGGGTTTGTGTTTTCGAGTCCTGTGTCGGGGTCTGTGCTGACAGCTCAGAGTCTGAAGCCTGCTTCAGATTCTGTGTCTCCCTCTCTGTCCCCTTCCCCACTGAGTCCTGTCTTTCTCTCTCATTCAAAAGTAAATGGACTAAGATTTAGATGTGTTAACTGTTTCATTAGATTATGGATGCAAATATTGAGATTGCCTTCCTTTCAAAGTGTTCTAATCATCCTCAATCTTTTATTAACATCATACCATCTGTTCCAAGTGCCTAGCTTTTATTTTCCTTCATCTTCTTGCTCTAACACTAATGAGAAAGCAGTCTTCCCTGGGTTTTCCTAATATATTGCAATCCTCTGGTGTGAGCCCTTATCCTTCCAGACACCATTCTCATAAACTGGTGGCATCTTATGCTGTTTGTTATGGGAAGAGGGCTGTTTAGAGATTTTTGAGAACATCCAAAATTCTCCTTTTAACTATACCCCACCCACTTGTTTTCACATTCGGATCAGTTATGGTTGCAGCCAACATCACTGTTTAAAGCCTCTCTCGTCTCTTGGGAGCTGTCATCTTTCAAGTCTTTGGATCTCTTCCTGAAACTACCGACCTCAGCTCTTTTCAGGTGACCCATTTGACCCAGGCTCTTCCTGTATCATAAGCACAAAGCTGATTTGTCAATTTCTCTGAGGATTCCTGTCATTTCTGTTTAACCTATCTTGATTTCAATTAAGACACAAGGTATGAACACCTCTCCTGGGTTCCTGTATCATCTGGGAAAGATCTTTATGTTAACAAATGTTTTCAGCCAGTTTTTTTTTCTTCCCCATATCTGGGCAATATATTCCAATTTATACACTACTCACACTAATTTTCCAACACAGGATTCCCTTTCCTTTATTCTTCTACTTCATTTGTAACACTCAGCCTCTACTAGCATCTCATCAAAATTACTATTGAAATGTTCCTACTAGTTTATGGCTCTAATGATTTCTGTTCCAGATAAACAGATCTTGGTTCCCATCTCTATAAATGCATATGGGCATCCAGATCTCAGGGTACAGTTTTCTATGAACCTTAAGTCTCTGATGAGTCCAAGAGAGCTCTGTGATTTCAGTTTGTTCAGCTTTGTCTTGTAAAAATGGGAGTGACATTTTCTAAGCTCTTTACATTTCAATTTAAACCAGAGATCTTTGCTTTGATTTTTAATCTGCCTTGTGAATTTTGAAACCTTCCGTATCTCATTTATGTATGCAGTCACTCTTTTGCTTACACATTTAACACAGTTAATTTTTATGTGAATATTTGGATTCCTTGGTGTCTAAATATGTTTTTGTGGTATTTAATTTTTGAGAATTAAGTACAGAGTTATGCTAGATTTGCTTTCCTCTGGAGGCAATCTGAGTTTGATTCTGCTGGGTTTCATTAGGTAATACTAATCTGTAGCCACTGTCATTTAATATCTTGGCTTGAGGTTTCTCTGACCTTAAGGTTACTAAATACCCTATCCTCAGGACCACTGAGAGAAGACTATCATTACTTATTCTCAGATAGGACTTTTATTTCCATTTTCTAGTTAGAGTAAACCAGACATGTTCCTTCTTTTGTTTTCTTTTCTTTTCTCTACTTTTTTTTTCTCACTTTCACTGCAGTTGTAGCCACTGCAGTTGTAGCAAGGGACCATATTCAGGTTCAGCTGTTAATTAAGACTGTCCATCCCTAAAGATCTATGTTCCGAGGACTGGTATTTTTCCCAGGACACTCTTGGTGTCTGAATTTGCTTTATATTTTTGTTTCTGAAATTGTTTTTTTTTTTTAATGAGTCCTTTCGTGATTTCCCTCAGTTTTGTTAGTTCAACAATACATTTTAAATGTTTAACAAAATTTTTTTGGTAAAAATCTATGTAGTTTGCATCATGAGGGCTTTTCTTGATATCTAATCTTGATAACTCTGCTGGAAGCTAAATAACACATTCACTCTTCAACCCTCTCTAATTGCCTTTTATTTTCTCAATTACAATGAAAATGTCCTCTCAAGGTCACCAGTGATCTCTATGATGACAATTCCTCTGGCTACTTGACTTTTCTTTCTATGATTATATCATCCTCTCAAAGCATTCTGCACAGTTGACTTTGCTTCTCCTTTTGAAATGCTCACATTTTGGTTTCCTGGCTAATAATTATCCACTTATTCTAGGCAAACTTCCTGTCAGTATACCATTTATAAGGAAAGAAACAAAAAAAAGACGAAGAAGGAAGGGGTGCCTAGGTGGCTCAGTCAGTTAAGAGTCTGACTCTTGATTTCAGCTCAGGTCATGATCTCATGGTTCTCTGTGCTGGCGGTGTGGAGCCTGCTTAGGATTCTCTCTTTCCCTCTGTCTCTGTCCTTCATCTGCTTGTGCCTACATGTAGTCTCTCTCTCTCTAAAATTAAATAAATAAACTTTAAAAAAAAAAAGAAGGAAAGAAGGAAGAAAAAAAGGGAGGCAGGAAGGCAGGAGAGAGAAAAAGACATTGCTGAAAATTTAGGAAATTTTATTTGCCTTTTCTCCTTTATCTAAAGCCATTTTCTAACCTTCCTCCTTTGTAAAATACTCCATAACTTTCCCATTCCATACTATGTCAATTCTCTCAACTTTTATTGTACATTTTAACAGTCCCATGTAGTTTAACACTAAATTATTGCTCAAATTTTCATATGTATTATTCTTGAATCAAACACATTGTAAAGGCTCTAAAAGCAGGAATTACTGGCTCATAAGTAATCTATCTCTCAACTATAAAACTTAGCACAGTGCACAGTCACGAAGACATCGTACTTGTATTCTAAGTTAATGGTTCAGTGCCTGCACATGATTGTCAGACTGCACAGTGGCTTCCTGTCTTGTTCTGACATTCTTAAAAAGTACCACAAGATCCCTGCCCCTGTTCCCTTAATCTCTCTGACGTCGTCCATTGATTTCCTCACTCTACACCAGCTACTTTGGCCACACTGCTGTTCCTTGAACATGCTAGGCAAACTTGTACTCAGAGATTTTTGCAGTTGCTGATTTCTTTACCTTCTAATTTTTCTTCACATATTAAAATGGCCTTCTCCTCTACCATCTTTTCTGGCCTTTATTCCAATGTTAACTTACTTCTCAATAACTATACTTTTTTAAACTGCATCTTTACCAAAAAAAAAACACAAAAAACCCAAAAACCAAAAAACAAAACAAAAAACAAACAAACAAGCAAAAAACCCCTGCACTCAAGAATACTCTATCCAGCAAGGCTATCAATGAGACTAAAAGAAGTGATAAAGAGTTTCTCAGACAAACAAAAGTTAAAGGAATTCATGACCACTAAACCAGCTCTACAAGAGATGTTAAAGAGGACTTTTTGAGTGGAAAGAAAAGACCATAAGCAGGAATAAGAAAAGTAGGAAGCACAAAAATGGTAAAATGAAGTATATCTATAAAAATCAGTGAAGGGATTTACAAAATAAAAGGATGTAAAGTATGACACCATATACCTAAAATGTGGAGGGGAGAAAAATAATGGATTCAAATTTAAGCAACCATCAACGAATATAGACTGCTATATGCATAAGATGTAATGTAAACCTAATGGTAACCACAAATCAAAAACCAGTAACAGATAAGCAAAAACTAAAGAACAAGGAATCCAAATATATCTCAAAAGAAAGCCATGAGAGAAGAGAGTGAGAGTAGCAAGGAACAGAAAAGACCTATAAAAACAACCATAAAACAAGTAACAGGATAGCAATAAGTACATACCTATTAATAATTACTTGAATGTAAATGGACTAAACACTTGAATCAAAAAACACAGGGTGACAGAGTAGATAAAAAAGCAAGACCTACCTATATGCTGCCTACAAGAGATTCATTTCAGACCAAAAGACACATGCAAATTGAAAGTGAAGGAATATGGAGGGGCACCTGGGTGGCTCAGTTAGTTAGGCATCTGACTTCAGCTCAGATCATGATCTCACGGTTCATGGGTTCGAGCCCCACATTAGGCTCTGAGCTGACATCTCGGAGCCTGGAGCCTCCTCCTTCAGATTCTGTGTCTCCCCACCTCTCTCTGCCCCTCCCTTGTTTGTGCTCTCTCTCTCAAAAATACATAAACATTAAAATTAAAAAAAAAAAAGAAAGTGAAGGAATGGAGAACTATTTATCATGCAAATGGAAGTGAAAAGAAAATCAGGGTAGCAATACTTATATCAGACAAAATACACTTTAAAACAAAGACTGTAACAAGAGATAAATAAGGACACTATATAATCATAAAGGGAACAATCCAGCAAGAAGATATAACAATTATAAATATTTATGCACCCAATATCAGAACACTCAAATACATAAAGCAGCTGTTAGCAAACATATAGGAAGTAATCAATAGTAGTATAATAATGGCAGGGGACTTTAACACCCCACTTACATCAATGGAAAACTTACCCAAATAGAAAATCTATAAGGACACAGTTTCTACAAGGAAATCAGGAGAAATCACAAAGTACATGGAGACAAACAAAAATAAAAATGCAATGGTCCCAAATCTTTGAAATGCAGCAAGAGCTGTTCTAAGGGGGAAGTTTATAGCAAAACAGGCCAATATCAAGAAGCAAGAAAAATCTCATATGAACAACCAAACCTTACACCTAAAGGAGCTAGAAAAGGAACAAACAAAACTCAAAATCAGTAGAAGGGAGAAAATACTAAAGATTAGAGCAGTTATGAATGAAATACAAACTAAAAAAAAGAAAAAAAACAATAGAATAGATCAATGAAAATAGGAATTGGTTCTTTGGAGTTTTTTGTTGTTGTTGTTTTTGTTTCATTTTTTGTTACTTTTTTTAATGTTTTATTTACAGAGTGTGAGTTGGCGAGGACCAGAAAGAGAAGGAGACACAGTATCTGAAGCAGGCTCCAGGCTCTGAGCTGTCAGCACAGAGCCTGATACGGGGCTCGAACCCACAAACCATGAGAACATGACCTGAGCTGAAGTCAGATGGTTAAGTGATTGAGACACTCAGGTGCCCCAGGAACTGGTTCTTTGAAAAGATCAACAAAATTGATAAACATTTAGCCAGGCTCATCAATCAATAAATAAACAGAGAGATAGAAAGGACTCAGTGTTTATAAACATTTATTAATAAATAAAATCAAAACTGAAAGAGGAGAAATGGCAACTGACACTAGAGATATACAAGGGAGTATAAAGAGAATACTAAGAAAATTATATGCCGAGAAACTAGAAGAAATAGACAAATTCGTAGAAACATATAACCTCCCAAAACTGAATCAGGAAAAAATAGAAAATTTGAGTAGACTGATTACGAGCAAGGAAATGAAAGCATTAATTTAAAAACTCCCAACAGGGGCGCCTGGGTGGCGCAGTCGGTTAAGCGTCCGACTTCAGCCAGGTCACGATCTCGCGGTCCGTGAGTTCGAGCCCCGCGTCGGGCTCTGGGCTGATGGCTCAGAGCCTGGAGCCTGTTTCCGATTCTGTGTCTCCCTCTCTCTCTGCCCCTCCCCCGTTCATGCTCTGTCTCTCTCTGTCCCAAAAATGAATAAATGTTGAAAAAAAAAATTTAAAAACTCCCAACAAACAAAAGTCCTGGATCAGATGGCTTCATAGGAGTATTCTATCAAACATTTAAAGAAGACTTAACACCTGTACTTCTCAAACTATCCAAAAAATAAAAGAGGAAGAAAAACTTCCAAATTCATTCTATGAGGCCAGAATACCCCAATGCAAAAACCAGATAAGGACACCACAAAAAAAGAGAACTATAGGCCAATATCTCTGATGAACACAGATGCAAACATCCTCAACCAAATATTAGCAAATCAAATCCAACAATACATTAAAAAAAATCATTCACCATGATCAAGTGTAACTTATTCCTGAGATGCAAGTGTGGCTCAGTATTCACATCACATCAACAAGAGAAAAAATAAAAGCCGTATGATCATTTCAATAGAAGCAGAAAAAGCATTTGACAAAGTACAACATTCATTCATGATAAAAATCCTCAACAAAGTAGGGTTAGAGGGAACATACCTCAAAGTAATAAAAGCCATGTATGAAAAACCCACAGGTATCGTTATACTCATTGGTGAAAATATAAGAGCTTTTTCCCTTAGATCAGGAACAAGACAAGGAGGTCCACTCTTACCACTTTTATTCAACACAGTACTGGAAATCCTAGCCCAGAGTTTACATTAGGGTATACACATGGTGTTTATATTTTATGGGTTTGGCAGATATATAATGACATGTATCCCCCATTATAGTATCATACAAAATAATTTCACTGCCCCAAAATTCTATGTTCTGTCTAATCATTCCGTTAATTACATTTAACTTTTAACTTTTTCTCTTGACTCACAATGTTATAACTGTTTTGCAGTACTGAGCTGCAGATGTAAAACAAGGTTCAAATTCAGCCTCTACTCCCCTACCTTACTTGAGCACCCTGGCACCAGCCTATATCTATGAAGAGAATACCTTTTTCATGATTGAAAGATAGTATTTTCCTGATAAACTTGAGTTCTCAGGAAGGGGTAATTTTACGAAAAGCACTCACAATGTGCTTTACCATAAAAGGATAAACCTGTGTCACAGGACAGCAGAATTACCTAAAATGCAATATTGTTGAATTTGTGTTGCAAAATATCCTTTGTCATCAAATAATTGGAGTATATTTGATATGGAACATTTAATTCTACCTTTATCAGCAAAGAAAGAATTATGAAAACTAATCAGTTATATTTTGACACAATAATACTTAATAAAAAAAAAACATGAAACTTCTGTGGTACATAATTTGTATATATACACTCCTCACGTATGTGGAGACCTAGACTGGGCTAATTCAAACTGGTCCTGCAACATGTGTCTCTCCTCCTTCCTCTGGGGCTAGTAAAAATCTAGGTGTTTTCTTTTTAATTTTTTTTAATGTTTATTTTTTTATTTTTGAGAAAGAGAGAGAGAGGGAGGGAGAGTGTTAAAGTGTAAGCAGGGGAGGGGCAGAGAAAGGGAGACACAGAATCCGAAAGTCTCCAGGCTCTGAGCTATCAGGACAGAGCCCAACATGGGGCTCAAACTCAGGAACCAGGAGGTTATGACCTGAACCAAATCGAAGGCTTAACCTAGTGAGCCACCCAGGCACCTCTCTAGGTATTTTCTTATTAAAGAGATTGCAAAGGTGTAAAAAGGCATATAAGAATAGCCTAGTGATCTTCAAACCTATATTGTATTACATCTAACAGAACCCCATTGGCCAAAGCAAGTCATGACAAAGCCCAATGGGAGGGCACTGCAAAGTTGTATGACAATTGGCACAGGTATGGGAAGAGGTAAGGGACTGAGGACAATATGTACTAGTATGAATCTGGCATACATGATACCTGCATATTTAAATGACATAAGTATATGTCAAAAGATTTAAGTAGTGTATCTAAGTGTTTGAAGAATTCAGCCTATAGATGCATTTACAAGGCTTTTAACTAAAGATAGCCTATAGAAATGCTTTTCCCAGTACTGGGAAGTTTGTCTAATTGTCTGCTTCATTTCCTTCTTGTTGAGGGACAATCTGACCAAAAAAAAAAAAAAAAAAAAAAAAAAAAATCAAAAGTAGCCATAATGGTAACAAAAAGACATTGATTTTTTTTTTAATTTTTAATGTTTATTTATTTTTGACAGAGACAGAGAGAGAGCATGAGCAGGGGAGGAGCAGAGAGAGGGAGACACAGAATCCGAAACAGTCCTCAGGCTCTGAGCTGTCAGCACAGAGCCTGAGGCAGGGCTCGAACTCACAGACTGGGAGATCATGACCTAAGCCAAAGTCAGATGCTTAACTGACTGAACCACCCAGGTACCCCTGATTTTTTTTTTAATGTTTATTTATTTTTGAGAGAGACAGAGTGTGAGCAGGGGAGGGGCAGAAAGAGAGGGAGACACAGAATTCGAAGCAGGCTTCAGGCTCCGAGCTGTCAGCACAGAGCCCAAGGCGGGGCTTGAACCCCTGGACCACGAGATCATGACCTGAGCCGAAGTCGGCCACCCAACCTACTGAGCCATCCAGGTGCCCCAAAAAGACTGATTTTAAGGCATAATTTTATTCCCTTGAATAAAGTAGGCCAAGCCATGCAAAAACTAATCTTTTTCTGAAAGTGAGTTTTCATTTTCTCTCAAACAAAAGAAAACAGAACAACCATTCTAAATCCAATCAAGTATTTAAAGATGTAGTTTCTGGAAAGAAAGAAAGAATTTGTTTAGTAGAGGACAAGTGTATATTCTCTTTTCATTTCTTTAAAAAACTTCTTTAAAATGCCTATGCTCTGATGGTAATGATTTTCATTTCAATAAATAAGATGGTTTGAGGATCTCTAAGCCAACACTTGCCAATATCAAAGCATAAAATTTACAGAGACATCTGTGCTTATTTCTGTATAAAAACAGCAAAATCACATGTATTGAAAAGCATCCCTGGGGCTACATCTGTGGTCAGAGAACCAAGATTTTCATTCCAGGCTGTTTTTCTAGGAAAGGATATATTTACCTCTTTAAAGAGGCACTGCCCATTAACATTTCACAAGTGGTTCAACAGTTAGGAAATCTACTTTGCTGGTATCAGCAAGAGTATACAGCAGTTGAAAATCAGCTGCTGTCTGAACTGAAAACTAACGGTAAAATTATTCAATTGCATGGTAAAAGTAAAGGACAGTCGTACACTTTTTTTTTTCTCTTTTCCCATAGGATACTTCAAATTACGGAATATAAAGCAGATTTGGTATAGGGTTGATAGAATCATTGTTAAAAGAATCTGTTTCAACATTCTTCCACTGCTTCAAGTCATAAAACAGCTCCGTCTTTCCCAGAAAACTTGTCTCATAAATATGGCACCAAATGTGTCTGATTTCTTTGGCTTGGCAATACAGTTCTAAACTTTCAAGCAGCTATGGAGGCAATACTTTTAGATTTATGTTTTTGCTTGATCAGTTTCATATGATTCCAGCCTTTTACATTTCAGTATTCTTCATGCTAAAACACTCAGCAGGGGAAGAAAAGGATAAAGATGGACACACTTAAAGTAGTTCTATAGTCTTGTTAGCTTCTTGCTTTCATTAGCAAGAGATCTGAGCTCACAAACTCAAAACTGTGAGTTCTGTGACATAGTAACATTGGTAATAAAAATAAAACCAAATTTTTGTAAATTACAGTGTTCATAGATTTTCTTAGATGCTTTCCACTAAAGTTAGGCCTGTTGTAAAAGTAAATAAAGACATTCATAGTCTTCATAGCAAGGCACAGTCCCTTTTATTTCATTTAAAGGAAGTTCATAGGATTCATACATGGCACTGATAATGGTAATTTGTTACTTGAGAACATGATCATAAATCGTTACTTGATTTATGATACAAATCATCCATCATTTTATTTAGAGTGAAACTATGGCATATTAATGTGCCTTTATAAAAATTGATGATATTTTTCTAGAATGAAAGAAAATTACAAATCTAAAAATCTTGTGTATTCACTTGCTTTGGGCTGTGGGAGACTAGAAGCCTTAACCTAATAGTTATCTACTTCTCCAACCTTATTTCTGACCTCATGTTATGAGTCTGATTTGAATCCTGGCTCAACAACTTACTGAGTGGGACATCTTTAGGCTATTAGTTAACTTCTTGGAAAATCAATTTTCTCATGTTTAAAATGGGAATAAATTCTATATTACTATTTGTTACATGAATTAAATGATATATGTTTCACATATAAAATATATATAAATCTTAAGCATTTGTTCCATTAAACAGCATGATATATATACATAGTATGTATAACATATATATATTATGTTCTATAGTATGTATGTAATATATACATATAGTATATATACTATTTAAAGTCACATATAAACATAAGCACACACACTGCTTTAAATGGTATCAGATACCTAGAAAAGATGCAATAAATTATATTTAGCTTCTACATCAAGGGTATTACATATTAAAGACATTCTAGAAAGATTTTTGTATGAATTAATATTATTATCATTATCATTGTTTTATTATGTCTTTCAGCGATACGAATCTACTTTCAATTTTATGAGCACATGGTGCTCATTTTGGTTTCCGACAGTTTCCATAGCTTTTTCTTTTCTTTTTTCTTTTTGGAATGTCTCCTATTTTTTTTCTACCTAGCAATTACCTCTTTCATTGCTATAACTCATATCTAGTGTCATCTAATCTTTAACTTTCCTTGACTAAAACCCTGATATCTGAGTTGTTTCTAAAATGCTGACTTTATTTTTAATGGAAAGTGTTTGACCACTAATATAAGGTGCTTTAAATGTTGTCTACTGTTGATATCCCTCACTAGAATATTATCTCACTGAAGGAAAGGGTTATGCATTGTTCATCCATTTTTCTCAAAGAAATAGCATGCTGTATTAAGATGAAAAATGGCTGGTTTCATTACTTCTTTTTGCAAATCAAAACTATTTTCTCTAATGCATTCAATATTCTCTGTCCAGTATCTAGTGTTTATCTTGAAGCCATACTGGAATTAATGAGATGCAGAGACAGGAGAGAATGGTCTCTGACCCTACATTTCAAGCTTCGTTTCACAGTATCTATGATATTTAATGGTAGATGAGGAACTAATTTGACTGAATATCACTGCAGTAGCAATTCAAGCTATTGTTCATTGTATGTTTCTCTGAAAGGAAAAGACACATTATATTCCATTTAGGACAATTAGGATGATTGTCTCTCTTTGGAGAGATTATAAATGTTCTGTCATACATATAATTTGAATAGCTTAAAATGCAATTTGTTTTCAGGCTGGGATTCAGTACTATGGTGATCCTTAGAAAACCAACTGATGTTCCTGAACAATTTTCGGTTGTAAAGCACACATTTCTATTAAATTGCTAATTATATGCCTACTGTACATTTTCAGAGCCAATATACAGATAAATTCCTTTTCATCCTGAATAAGATTCTTGAAAACAAATCACTTAACTGACGAGTTTGGTCAAAATGTGAATAATGTGGAGAGACAAACATTCATTCTATTTTCAAAGATCTCCTATTTTTTGCTTTGCTCTCTCATTGCTCAGTGTAGCTAACTGTATCTCATATAAGCCCATGAAATTATAATTCTTCATGTCCCTCATACTGAGGCCAGGATTTTTCAGGTCATCTTCACTCATCTTCTACTACTAAATCTATTCTTCCACCTGTGGGTCATGAGAGTCTTCACACTGGTTTCACAATACCTTTGTACAAAGATGGATTGCAAAAACCCCAAAGATCCTAATTGTCTTAAAGACATATATTGATTTGTTTGAACTTGTTCTTCCAGATTCGAGGCGAATCATTGGATATAACTTCTGAGCTTGATTTTACCCTAAGCTGTATGGAGAAATCAGTATTGGCATTTTTAGTAAGTGAAGAATTTTCTGAAATGTACCCCCCCAGGAGTCATATTCTTTCTTGTAATGTGACTGATTAAGATCCACAATGGAAAGATACACATTGTTAGCTTTTCTTATGTGTTTCTAAATTGTATTTATTTTTTTAGTTACATTAAAATACTACATAAAATGTACCATTGCAACCATTTCTAAGTGCAAGATTTAGGGACATTAAATTCAACATTGTTGAGCAACCATCACCATCATCCATCTCCAGAACTCTTTTCATCTTGCAGAAGTGAAGCCCTACGATCAGTAAGCAATAATTGCCATTTATCCCTCCCTACAGCCCCTGGTAATCACCATTCTGTTTTCTGCCTCTATAAATTTGACTATTCTTGCTGCCTCATGTAAGTGGGATCATATAGTCTTTGTTCTTTGTGACTGGCTCCTTTCACTTAGCATAATGTCCTTAAGGTTCATCCATGTTATAGCACGTGTGATTCTGATTATAGATATATTCTATATTTGCACTAATATGATAGTCATTGGTCACGTGTGACTATTGAACACGTGAAATATGGCTAGTGTGACTTAGGACTTGAAATTTAAATGTAGTTTTTAAAAATTAAGTTTGAATTGCCACATAAACTAATGGCTAGTCTATTAGACGGCATAGCTGCATTTAATCTGCACCAATTATTTTCCTGGTTCATCAATTTTAGATATGATTTTTATTGCTATATTATGGTTTAGCTCATATATATCCATCCATTCAACTACTAACACTTTAAAAAAATTAAGTTTATTTATTTATTTTGAAAGAGAGAGTGTGTGTTTGAGCTGGGAGGGGCAGAAAGAGTGAGAGAGAGAGAATCCCAAGCAGTCTCGAACCCATGGACCATGAGATCATGACCTGAGCCAAAACCAAGAGTCAGGCGTTTAACTGACTGAGCCACCCAGGCATCTCCAACCCCTATCACTTTTTAAAATAATTTTTTCTCTCAGTTATCTTTGTAACTTTTAAATAATTCACCAATGCTTTATGTCCTTCTTTTAACAATTATAAACAAACCTGTGAAATAGTATCACCACTCTCCCTTTTCTTATAGCTTTCTGCACTTTTATTTTTAATGTCATCAAAGTTTATGACAATTATGCTTTCTTCTGTAACCATAATTTGTACTTCATTGTTTTGAGCTACCAAATATTATTTACTGTAAATCCTAATGATCATTTTGTCTCTTTTGTCTTGTACTTTTTCTAAATCAATATTTTTTTCTGTCACTAGGTAAACTTATTATTTTTTTTTTCCAACTTCATTTAATCAAATATCCTATAGGGTTTTTGTTTCAGAGACCTTCATGTGATAGCTTCAATTTAGACTTACTGGTCTTTAGATATGCTAAACAGTATTGAACTAGCCTTTCCATTCTCCACTTTCCAGAATTCTTTACATTGGTTTCTACATCCCATGTTTCTACTTTTTTTCTTTTTAATTTTTAAGTGGTTTATCAAGTAACTTTCCAAGAAAGAATGGGTATGCCATAGGTAAAGTTGCTAAGTTACTGTCTATTTTAATATGTCTCCTTTTTATGCTAAAACACATATGATTGGTTGCAAAGTTGCCTTCACATAGAATTCTGGGCTGAAATAGTTTTCCCACAGAACACTGAAGCCGTTGACTGCTGGGAGTCTTGTCTATCACTTTTGAGAAGCTATGTGCCATGTGTGTACTCTCTTTTTAGGTGACCATCAGTTTTTCCTGAAAGATTTTAGTATCTACTTTTTTATACTTGGTGTTGTTCTAAATGATGGTAGACTTCATATTAGAAACTCATCATACTTTGGTATATATATTTGGGAAGAAATGAAAACTTATTTGGGATATATATTTCTTGTTTTTGTTTGGGAGGCTTTGTTCTATTTTTTTTTTAATCCCTTTCATACTCAACTAGAGGCCTCATTTCTTCTTATAAGCTATGCTACACCAAAAACATCTGTTAAGAAGCTATGGTACTTTTTGGGCATTTCATGCAGATTAGGGTAGATCTCACTATGTGATGTATTTATTTCTGAAAAGTTCAGCCCCTTTAAAACTCTGCTTCCAATAATGAAATGATGATATTTTGAGATAATTTCACTAAATATGCATACTAAATGAAGTTAAGTTGAATCCAACATTACTGTATACTTTAACCACCTTGTTAATTACATAGTCCACACTCGTTATTTTTTTCCTTAGAAGTAGCACCCCTTGGGGTATGGCAATGTCTCATATTCAAAAAGGAGGATAGAAATGAAAATTATTTAAATTTTGGATGGTAGAATAATGGAATTTAGGACTTACAGGCCATACCAAGCCCCAAGCAATATTTCTCCTATACATTAAAATGAAATTCCCATCAGTTACTGAAAATATTTTATGGAAATCCCCAGAGGGATATTCGGATTAGTTATCTTGACTACTTTATGGTAACCAATAGCTCCCTTCTCCCATGCTTCAGCTCAGTGAGGAGCTATCTCCTGTTAATACCAACTCTTAATGTGGCAATGCACTGTTAATATTAATCTGTGATTATTTGAAAGATATATACAGTTATTTAATTAACTCTTTTCTTAAGTCACAATGTCCTCACCTTTGGACACAGGCATATTTTCTTGAGGTGAGGCTTGTAAGAATCCATGATTAATAAATGTCTTTATGATTAGAATAACCTCAGAGAATAACCTAATTATCCTACTTAGTATTTTACTAAATAATTAGGAAACCTGCCCAAAGAATAGAATCTAGGGCTACAAAGTCCCAAATTTTATTTTCCTCCCTCCACTAAAATGTCCTATAACAAAGATAGGTTCTTTCATAAACTAAGTGAGCAAAGGATCCTAGAGAGATAAGGAAACTGAGGTATTTTTCTTATATTAGAAGATTAATCAAGTCTCAGCTTAGAAAAGGAAGGTCAATAAAGAGCAACCACATCATCATTCTCCTTAAGGTATAATGTCAAAATCTTAGAACAGTGAGTTTAAAGTTTCTTGGGTAATTTCAAACTTCTAATGTAATATTTTTCTTCACTTATGGTAATTTATTCCAGTTATTTCTATCTCATCTCATCAGCAGCTCAAACTGATTCAAAACTGAAAAGCTCTTCTAGATGTGTCTCTTTTGATTTTAGTGTCTGTCAATAGAATTTTCATAAGGCAAAAATCCTGATGAGAAGGGAAGTACACACGACAATAACCTGATAATCCGGCTAAATTTGAAGTTGCTCAAAACAAAATTGGTGTCAACTAATTCTTCACTTGTACCTGGAGGATTCTAACAATTTATTTTTCCCTTGGGTCCAGGTTTTACTAAGGTTCCACATATCAAATATCACCTAAAGTTTCTTTAACTTTTATCTTGAAATTTCTCATATATGGCATAAAATTAGTTACTCATCAGAAAAGCTATATTTTCCTGAAACTCTTGGTTTCAAGTTCCCATTGAAAGGACAGATTTTTAAAAATTGAAAAACCTAACTTGTATTTGAGAATGTGTTCTGAATTTTTTAAACGTGTAGCCTAACAACTTCCTTCCCGTCCACCCATATGTCACTAAAAATCACCATGTTTTTCTTCTTTATATTGATTAGGTTTCTTTCTGTTTCATTCTGATGGCAAATAGGGCCTGAGTTTTTCGACCTTTCATTATTTTTTTCAGCACTTATTCCCTTGTGATTAATTAGCTCTGAATTATGTTTGAACCTCTCTCCATGTGCATCAGACTGATGGAATTTCTTTCCTGTAGGAAGCTTCTGTTGGGAAACAAGAACTGAGCTCAGAATAAAACTTCAAAATTAATTAAAGGGTATGGCTGGTCTCGGGGGCAATAGCAGCATGGTATACCCAAGAAGATTTCCCTATTATATTTTCTACTTTTCTTTTTTAGACTGCTGGTGGTCAAAAGGATTAAGGAAGATACAAATAACTCTGCCAGTTTTTAATATACTAAAATATATTTATTGTCATTATAAAAAGAAATAAAGAATGGCATGTTTTCCCACTTGTTTTGGAAGATAAGATTTTGCTATCCATTTAGCTGTTGTCACTTTTGTTTCTAAAACTAAGGAAAAACATCATGATAAAAGTTAGCTGATGACAAACAGTTAACTAACAAGTATCTCCAGAGAACTATCAAAAAAGTGAATATTTCTCACTGGGTCTTGGAAAGCAAAGCCAATGCTACCTGTGAATGTGCAGATGTGAGTGCAAATGCATGTCTGTCCATGTGCTTAAAGGACAAAACTTAACCCCATGTGTATCCTAATCATTCACTGCCACCCAACATATGCTGCTTTCCAGAGTAGAACGATCAAGTCTCTGCTGTAGTGATTTATGGATGGAAGTGTGTCAGGTGTATTGTGGATGTGGTTCATGTGTGTTGTGGCAGCAAGAATGTTGGGAAATACCCTTCAAGTGGATGAACAGCTTTTAAGCATTGGGCAACAGCGATAGGGGAGAAAACAATCCTCAAAAGTGCTGAGGCATCAAGGTGATTTTCCTGAATTAAGACTATCAGAATATCAACTCATAGGATAGGTCCATAATCGCTGAAAAGGTGAAGCCTGAGAAATCTATTGTCTGAACAACAGAGATGTGTTAATTATTGGGATTTAAAGAATATCCCTGGATTCTTGTGCAGAGATTATGGTGCTACTGAAAAATTACATAAGCAGGATTTCTCTATCCATAGGCACTAACTGCATTTCTATTCGTTTTGGAATAAATCTGAATGACTTTCTATCTCTCCTTTTTCTATTGACCAGCTCCATGAGTTAAACTCTGTAATATACTCTAGGCCCTAATCAAATTGGTCCATTACATATCAAGAAGCTGAAAAATGTGTCTCCTCATTGTTGCTTTTTTTCCCCCAAATCACCAATACAAAATGTCTCTGAGCCCAACTATATGACTTTTTATAAAATATATTTTGTTTTTGTTTAAAGAAATCAACTCAAAGCTATGTATACCTCAAAACAAACAAACAAAAAAACAAATGCACATACACAATAAAATGAAGGTCAAAATGGAACAATTCTACTTCATTTAACATTATGTAAAAAGCTATATGGTGAAGTCTTGAGGCATATATGTTGGGAATGCTTTGTGAATAACAAGAGGGTATTTGTCAGCCCACTAACCCCCTACATTCTGGTTATGTGACTTGAAGACATTTACTGAGCATGTGCTTGTGCTTTACCATCACTGATAATACTGAGTCCTACACCAGACAAAGGAAGAAGGCAATTCGCATTTCTGTTTGATGTTTTTCTCAAAATGTAAATGTTATGTGAGCCTCAGAGACACTGAGATAAATGTAGTGGAATGTGATTTATTTTTTATTTATTTTTAAAAAAAATTTTTTTTTTAAACGTTTATTTATTTTTGGGACAGAGAGAGACAGAGCATGAATGGGGGAGGGGCAGAGAGAGAGGGAGACACAGAATCGGAAACAGGCTCCAGGCTCTGAGCCATCAGCCCAGAGCCCGACGCGGGGCTCGAACTCACAGACCGCGAGATCGTGACCTGGCTGAAGTCGGACGCCTAACCGACTGTGCCACCCAGGCGCCCCTGGAATGTGATTTAAACGTCCCTCATTAAGGCTACCATTTACAAAATAAGAGTAAATTGAAAAGTAAAAGTTAAAAATTGCATAGAAAAAAATTGGAAATGTAGCACAGTGAAATGTTAAGTGACGTGTTTAGATAGTGACACTCTTGCTTACTACTTTTGGTTCCATTTTAAAATTTTATTAATACCCATGTGCCATTTTGAATATAAAAATTATTTTTAAAGCAATATTCCTTGTTGATAATCACAGAAAATATGTATTTTTTTTCCAAAGACAACACATCAAGGAAGGTGCAGCCTCAGAGGAAAAATATTCCATGTTTCAGAGTTTTGAAGTGTTGAATTCTTTTTATAATAGGTTTCATTCATTTACTTGTCAAAAGTCAGTTGGAGCTAAGTTCTGAAAGGAACATGATACTGCATGGAGTCATTCTTTTAGAGATAGCTATTAAATATTTAACAGCATATAAAAATTGCCTTTGCAATAGGATTCTCACAGCAAGATTAATCTGAGGGTTAGAGTACAATATGCCTGAGCACAGTTCTTCAATAATGAAAAATTTTTTTTCATATTCTGGTCAGAAAATCGTCCTGCTTAGTTAAATTTGCAATGCAGGAGCTAATAGGTTGTTTTGTTGTTTAGCTAAACTGCAAATGCTTTCTCTTTGAAAGTAACTTTTCTGAATTTTTGAAACTCACTATGTCAAAATCCTGAGTTCTGTTTAAGAATATATTCTCATGTAGCATGAGTCCTAGGGACCTAAAATTATAGAATTTAAGAGATTTTATTGACTTTGTCTTGTTCCTAATAACCAATGATATTATGAATTTTTTCAAGTTCACTCCTGACTTAGTGATTCTATAGGCCAGTCTTCACTTCTCTAGTTCTCTATCATACTCCCCTGACCAAATACAAGTTATAAGGCTTGGGAGGTGAATAACAAGATGAGGGTACATGGAGAGAATGTTACCAGCAAAGGAAAAATAAATCAACTGCTAAAATTCTACCTTTTGTTCTGAGAATGATCCCTTGAAAGTCTCCTTAAAATTCTAGGCATTTTTTTTATCACTTTTGACACCCACTTAAAAATCCTTAAATGACTAAACGTTATTATATATCTTATACCTTGCAAACTTTATCTTTGCTCAGTATTATTAGTTCAGAAAGCAAATACGGAATTGTATAAGTCAAACACATGGCCTGTGGACATTGATAAATCAGAGGTTTTTCCAAGCAGTTCAGTTCTCTTGGTAAGGAAATGCAAGGTGAAGACTACACATTCCCTAACTCTGTATCATGTATGACTTCCATTCCCAATTTACATGAGAAACCCTAAATATTTTCCCAAATCCAACAAATCTATGTAAAATCTCTCCTCTTATAAAAACTTGCACGGAGATGCCTTAAACAAATCCCAATCAACTCTAAATTTACCATTTCCCTGTTTAAGGCAGAATACCCAGGATTTTAGAGGAAGAAGAAAAAAAAAGGATAAAAATTGAGGACGGCAAGTGCTGGTTATTTTCATTACCTCTTTCCCAGGAATACATTACTCACTTTCTCTTCTCTGATTTGTGAAATGAAGACTAAGCCCTATGGAATATTATTTCACTCAGACTTCTCTTACCATGAGTGTCTGAATCCACCCTGATAGATCTGTGATGTTCACTCTTGAAATAAACTTCCCCCTTACTATTTATAAAGTTGCATCTGTTCAATAAACTAACATGCTGTCTTGTTTTCTTAGTTTTCAGTATTATGAATTGTCCTAGCTTTCTGTACCTTCGTGGGTACTTATATTATTGAAGTTGTTTTAGGAGATGTTGGCCAGGTGCCAATTTTAATCTTATGTATTTAATTTGAAAAGAGTCTTTTTTCCCAAAATGTAAAACCAGTGTCTGAAATATAATTATGCCCACATCATTCCTCTGCTTAAGATATTTCAATGGCCATGGGATAAAGTTGAATTTCCTTTACAACTTTGGTTTTCAAAGTATGGTTCACAGACTTTTGGATATCTCAAAGATCCTTTCAAGGGATCTGAGGGATTAAAACTATTTTCATAATAATGCAAAAATAGTATTCACCTTTTTCACTACCCCAATATTTACACTGAAGGTTCAACAACATGGATGCAGAAACTGCTGCTGCCTTCTCATGAGTCACAACAGTTGTGACAGACTGAAGTAAGTTGTCACTGTATTCTTCACTACATGAACTTGCCAAAAAAAAGAGCAAATTTCACTTAACAATGTATTTATGTAGTAAAAATTATTAACTTTATTAAATCTCACCCCTTGAGTGTGTATCATTTTTCTGTGTGAAGACATGGGAAGCATATATAAAGCAGGTCTGCTACATATGTTAAGTGTGATGGTTGTTCAAGAAAAGAAAATCACCTGTGTAATTGTATAGGTTATATAGTCAGCTAATGACTCTTTTATGGAACACTATTTTTATGTGACTTTTTAATGGAACACTATTTTATTTGGATGAAAGAACAGCAGAAAAACTATCATTATTCAATCCTGAGTAGGATTCTCAAAAATGGCAGACATATTCTCATAAAAGAAGGAAAGGAAAACAAGTGACAATCTATGTTTCCAATGATAAAATTTGAGCTTTCAAGAAAAAAAAAAAGAATTTTGCAAAACTTCCATCCACTATAAACTCCACACTTTTCCTAATAATAAAGGCTTTTCTGATGAGATTATATTCCTATTAACATCATATTTTTGATACTGCGTAGTAAAATGTGTCACCATTTGAAAGATCTGCATAATGACTCAGTGAATGACTTCCAAATAATCAACGCATAATGTTATGAAATCATGCATGGGTGAAAGGTTCACTCAAGATTCAAGACAGACAAATGTATTTTAATGTAGCTGCAAAATTTACATCGTATTATATTTCACATTTCAACTAAACTTTATAAAACTACTTGTCAAATTTTGTTGTCTTATCAAAGAATATCCACAATTATGTGAAATGTCTCTTAAAATATTCCTCTCCTTCCCAACTACAAATTTGTGTGAGATCAAATTTTCTTCAAGTACTTCAACCAAAAATTGTTGCAACAAAATGCAGAAGCTAATGTAGTTATTTTCTATTAAGTCAGTAATTTTAAAGAGATTTTTAAAAGGTAAAACAATGTCATTCCTTACATTGAGTTATAGCTCTGGGAAACACAGCCACTTTTTCATAAATATATATTATTTATGCTAACTTTACTTACTATGTAAAAGTTACATATAGTAATTAGCCCATTTAAAAATAATAAATAAATTTTATATATTATATATTATTTAAATATATATTTAAATTATATATCATTTAAATATATTATAATAATAAATATAATAAGAAACATTATTTTTAAATGAACTAATTACTATATGTAACTTTTGTTTTTATTTCTAGCATGGTAATACTTAAAGATATAATCCACATAATCAAAAGTTGTTGGGATTCTCAATGATTTTTAAAATCGTAAGATCCTAGAATTAACATGTTTGAGAATTAAAAAAAAACAGTTAAGATTTCATCCAGGTCTATTTCTCCAGCCTCATCTGCCACCCATACCAACCTCTCTAACTTCCAAAGTATCAGTTTTCATAATGCCTGAACATGCAAAGTTTCCCTTCACTGCAACTGCTTTAACAGATCTTCTTCCCTTTAAGTGAAATGTGGGGCTGAGTATGCCAAGATTAATGTCCCTGTCCGTTGCTGAATTTGGTTGTTAATTTGTTACAGTATAATTTTAATAGGCATATTTATGTAAAATCTATGAAGACTGCAAATATCTACTTCTCTTATTTCCTCTTAAGTAAAAATTATGGGTTTGGGGTGGGGGAGGGTGCTGGAAAGGAATAGATGGCTTAATTTTAAAAATTCAAGTGTGATTTGATTTATCTACACGAGAACTTACTTATATGACATAAGGTAAGTAAGGCTTATCCACAGGAAATGGAGAAAGGATGGAAGATAGCAATGGTAAACCAGGAAAAAAATCCATCTGTATGAAAATTTACAAAGCTGACAAAGGAAAATGATGAAAAATTTCAGGGTGAGAATAAATTAGAGAGACATAGATAATGGTATTTCAGTAGAGAATTTGGAATATTGGAAAATTCTGTTTTTAAAATTTTATTTTGGAGTGAGCGTCAGCAGGGGAGGGGCAGAGGGAGGAAGAGAGGGAGGGAGAGACAGAGAGAGAGAGGGAGAGAATCTTAGGCAGGCTCCACACTCAGACATGGAGTTTGATTCCACAACTCTGGGATCATGACCTGAGCCAAAATCAAGAGTGGGACACTCAACTGAGCCTGTGCCACCCAGGTGCCCCTGTTGATAAAGTCTTAAAAGGGGTAAATAAGCTAAGAGAGACCCAACAGGGTAACGTTATTTAATCGCAACAACTTTGAATACACTAAAAGTTTGTAAAAAACAAATGAAAAAGCATTTATAAATAGATCCACCATAATGCAATTAGAATGTCACATGATATAGTCCCTTCTGTATGTCTCCGGTTCTCAATTACAAGACAGGTTTTTACAAGCTACTTAATATCACTTTCCTCAGTTTGTCCATATGTAAAATGGAGATGATAATAGTATCCTATTACAAAGAGTTGCTATGAGGATTAGATGAACTAATATATATATAATATATAATATATATATTATATATATTATGTCATATATTATATTATATATATTATATATATGTATATATATGTATATATATATATCATATACGACATCCTTAGACCAACACTTGGTTCTGTGCAAGTACTCTACAAATAGAAGATGTTATCATTGGCATTAGTGTTGGTTTAAGTGCTTAAAAAGAGACTGGTAGGGATTGAATGTTTGTGTCCCACCACCTCAATTCATATATCGAAGCCCTAATCCTCAATGTAATGGTATTTAGTAGTGGGGCCTTTGGGAAGTAATTTGATTTAGATGAGCTCATGAAGGAGGGCCCCTATGATGGGATTAATGCCCTTATAAGAAGTGACCAAAGAGCCCTCACTCTAAATCATGTAAAAATATAGCAAGCAAAAGGGTGGCTTGTCTGCAAACCAGGAAGAGTATCCTACTGGACACAGAATGCTAGCACCTTGATCTTGGACTTTCCAGCTTCCAGAATTATGAGAAATTAATGTGTGCTGCTTTAAAAATAAAATAAAATAAAATAAAATAAAATAAAATAAAATAAAATAATAAAATAAAATAGAATAAAATATAAATAAAAAATAATAAACAAATAAACAAATAACTACATAAATAAAAAGAGGCTTTCAAGCCGACTGGCCAGGTCTCTTCAACAGTCCACTATTGAATAGTCCATATAAAGGACATTGCAAGAGTAAAAAAAAAAAAAAAAAATCAAGCACCATAACAACTAATATAATGTATGCTAGATAGGATAAAGATACTACTAGATGGGTTACACCCAATGTTTTCTAATGGAAATGAGGACATGAGGGTCGTGAGTGCAGCATTAGTTTGCTCATAACACTTTGTATTTTGATTTTTGCCCATTTATATATCTTTATAATTTAACTGATACAAATTAATATTTGAAAGTATAGAAAGTATAAATACGTAAAGAAAATTTCTTCAATTCTAACATCTATTACATAATAACTAACATAAAACATTTACCTGGAGTCTTCTTTATATGTTTTTAAACTTACTAAACTATCAAATATTCATTTGGCTTATTATTTTGACATAAGTTTACACATAAAGAAGAGTTTCAAAAATACTACAGAGAATTTCTGTATATATTTCACTCAGATTCCCTTAATGTTGACATCTTACATAAGTATGATACAATGATCAAAACCGTGAAATTAATGCTGTTATTATGCTATTAAGTAAACTACAGACTATTCAGAAGTCATCAGTTTTTCCACTAATGTCTTATTTTGGTTCTGGGAAAATAAGATACACTGTATTTAGTTGTTATTTCTCCTTACTCTTCTGCAGTTTGTAACAGGCTTCAGTTCTGTCTTTTATGATCCTGACACATTTGAAAATGATTGACAAATATTTTGATGAATGGCCCTCTATTTGTTTTTTATCTGATATTTTGTCATAATTAGATTGAGGCTATTAATTATTAAGAACACTATCACAGATATAGTTAACATTATTTAAAGTATTCCCTTTAAACAATGGGAAACTATTTTCTCAAGATACTATGTCATACATTTTCCCACAAATCAATGACAATTTTTGTGGGTATTATTTTTTCATCTGAGATAATTAAAGGGAAGTATTAAATAGATTATATATACACTAATAATAAACTAGTACAACAATATGACATGATTTAGATAATGTATAAAAAACCACCTGGGTGGTTCAGTCAGTTAAGCGTCGGACTTCAGCTCAGGTCATGATCTCACAGTCCATGAGTTCAAGCCCCACGTCAGGTTCTGTGCTGACAGCTCAGAGCCTGGAGCCTGCTTCAGATTCTGTGTCTCCTCTCTTTGCCCCTCCCCTGCTTATACTCTGTCTCTGTCTCTGTCTCTGTCTCTCTCTCAGAAATAAACATTAAAAAAATGTTTTAAAAATCATCAACGTCTAATACCATGAGAAATAATTACTTACATGACAGAATTTGAGATGGACTTTGCAAAGTAGGGGAAATTGCTAACTAGGGAGACTGAAACTTTATATATCAGGCAAAGAAAGTAAATTAGAAATACCAACAACATAGTACATAGGATAGCATGAAGATGCTATAAAGAGATTATCCAGCTGATTTTCAAATCCTTTCACAAATATCTTACTATATTCTAAAAATATACCTATGAAGTATCTGCCATTATCTATTTTCATTAATGAAATTAATTGAGGCACAAAGAAATGGAAAGATCTCTTACTAGATCAGCCTCTGTAAACATGACACAAAGAATCAAATCCAGATGATTTGGATTTTTAGTTTTATTGTCTTCCCATCACTTATTTTGGGTTCTTTAGCATTACCTTGGTATAAATTGGTGTTGTAATAAAAAAAATCATTTCATCTAAATCATGTCTTCTCTCTTTTTGAATTATTTGTTGAATCTTGTAGATAGCTGAGACACTTAAACTTTTTTCTTTTTTCAGAAATCAAATTTTAAGCCTTGAATATCTACAAATATTTCCTTCATATTGCCTTCATATGTAAGAGAACATTTGAATCAGGAAGAATTTTTGGATTAATTATTTTTCATCAAAATGCTATAGAAGTAGATCTTATGGATTCAGTATAACTAAGAAGCCTGAATTAAGCCTGATAGTTCCTATTTTTAGAAAATCCAGTAAGAAAACATAAAACAGATTTAAAAAAATAGGTGTGATATATATTGTTTTCACCTAATTTTAATAGGTAATGCAGGCAAATTTTTCATAAAACTATATACACACATTTATTTGTTTTTTTCTTATTTATTATTCTCCTATGCTGTCATCCATTTGTCTAGTTCCCTCTCATGCCTATCCATAAATAACCCGTTATTAATTTCTTCTTTATCTTTCCAGCATTTCTTTATATACATATATGCATATGTGCATATTGTATATATAAACAAATACATTTTTATTTAACACAAATGGAGTCTGGTATTTATACTGTTCTATAAATAGCTTTTTTCATAAAAATTAAATATTGGAGACCTTTTCACATAGAGTTTCTTTATTATTTTTACAACTAAATAGCAATCTATTGTACTGCATGCTGAATTTAGTGTATATTGACCCATGGAAAAACAGTTTGTGATTACATCTGTTAGGATAGGGCTCAGATAACTATTACGGTTTGTGTTCATCTAAGTGAATGTTCAGTGGCACAATGAAAACTTGGTGGAACATGAGCCCATTTTTCACTTACGGGAATGTTCTGTCTTTTGCGTCTGTCTGACATCCTTGGCCTCTGATCACAAAATATCATTAATGCACCACAACCACTGTGACAAATAACATGTCCCCTACAGATTTACAAAATAATTCTATAGGAAGTTGTTATCCCGGTTAAGAACCATTCTATTATAAGATAACTACTGTTGAGATTTCTATCTCATAAACACTTGACAACAGTTGACAACTGTATCTACTTTTTGATGGCTAGTCTTGTCCACCAGTGAATGGCCTTTTGCCAAGGCCATAGTCCATGGAGAGAGACAATGCTAGAGAAGAATGTTGTGGGTCAGCTAGAACTCTTCGAGATAGCACTTTTGTAGTAGAAGCAGTGTTTAAGGCTGGATGAAAAATGTGCCATCTGGATTACATTCTGAGATTGATTTAGATGAGTCAAAAGTTATAGTAGATGACCTACTGACACTCCTATGATATTTCCTAAATCTCTGTAAAAAATCCTGGCTATGACTGAAAAAAAAAATTCCAATTACAATGTACTTCCCATGCTGCTATTTCAAGTAATCATTCGCTTTTATACATACATTTTTGTGGGAACTAAAAGGCTTGAAGATGTGGGGTTGTCATTCTTTCACTCACATTCTACTACTGATTTTAGGAATAAAAAGATGTGTTATTTTAACTTTACTTGTGTTGAGTGATGTAGTTTCTAACTAAGCACAGCCCAATTAAATCATGTGTTCAGTGCTAAAATGTGACATTAAATCAAACATTAGACATTTTAATTCATGTTTTAGTACTTTCAGGTGGTTGTATAAAAACATTAGTCATTGTAACTGTTCACTGTGCTCAATAATATAAGATCACATGTCATTGTACTTACCTCTGGAATAACATTCATTCTGCCTATTGCTCTCAGTACAGTTCTGAAAAACAAATACAGGATCATAAGTTAATTTCACATCACCTCCTCATCTCCTAAAATATATCATCTTTTAAGATACAGATATATAAGTAAATGCATTCTCTTTATGAAATCAGGAATTTTAAAAAGTTCAATGAACTTTAATTAAAATTTAATATAAAGTTTAATGAACTTTCAATAATCATTCAGTTATTTTATAAGCTAGTCATCCTTTAATTATAAATATATACATGTGTTACAAACCATGCTTTTAAAGGATATTGGTATTTTATATTGGATTCATTTGCCAGCTCCCTGATGCACATGTTAATTCATTATATATTATAAACCTTAAAATGTTTAACTTTGAAAGAAAAATATTTGGGAAATATTCTGTCTCTGCTAATTATTATTATTATTATTTTATTTTTTGAGAGAGAGAGAGAGAGAGAGAAAGAGAGAGAGAGGGCATGCATGCAAGCGGAGGAGGGGCAGAGAGCGAGGGAGAGAGTGAATACCAAGCAGGGTTTACACTGACAGCAGGGCTGGATTTCACGAACCATGAGATCATGACCTGAGCCAAAATCGAGTTGGACACTTAACTGACTGAGCCACCCAGGTGCAGTCTGTGCTAATTGTTAACTGAGGAAGTTTGTTCATATTAAATTTTTTATACTTCTATTTCCTCATCTGTGAGGTAAAAATATCAGCATCTTTTGTTCATGGCTAGTGAGAGGAATCATTATGATACATGTATTTTTCTTTTTGGTACATATAAGCCATTGGTAAATGATGTCTCTTATAATCAACCACTTTTCTTCTAGAAGATAGTATTTTTAAAAAGTTTTATTTAATTTTGAGAGAGGGAGAGAGATCACAAGCAGGGGAGGGGCAGAGAGAATGGGAGATAGAAGATCCGAAGTAGGGCGCTGTGATAGATACAGCAGAGAGCCCCGATGTGGGGCTCAAACTGACAAACTGTGAGATCATGACTTAAGCCAAAGTCAGACACTTAACTGACTGGGCCACCCAGGTGCCCCAAGAAGGTATTTTTCTTTTTAATACCAGCCATAATGATTCCTCTCTTCTCACTTTATCCAGTGATTGTCAGTTGATGTCTTTCTACCTTCAGGCAGAAAATGAAATTATTAAAATAAAATTCATGGATCAGGGGTCTGAATGCAGCATACTGTAATTAGGTACTTTAGTCCAAATTTCTGAATTGTTTCATGTAGGATCACTACTTTTATCAGTAAATACTGAGAAGAAAAAATAGTAAATATTCTATATACTTAAAATATCAGAGAGACTTACATATCCTGAGGAGATGATGAAAATCTTCTAGATACCTAAGGTCTGTGACATGAACTCTAACTTGGCCACCATTTGAGAAGAAAATCTAAAACAGACATGTGAATAAACACTGGAGAATATGAAAAATCAAAAAGAACTGTTTGAATGAAAATGCTGAATCCACTTAGATATTTCTTTGTTGAATGGCCAGTAATGAGAAGAAAATAGTGTTTCCTGAAGTGAATAAAATAATATTTCAGATGAAGTAAAGAGACCTTTAACCTTGAAGATTCAAAGAAAGAACCCATGTCCCAAAACTAGAGGATGCATAAGAATATAGGAATGTTTGGCATAATAAATACTGCAATATTAATATATTATAGTTTTCATACTATTTCCTCAGTCACATCATAAGGAAGACTGTGTGCAGGGATGGGAAAATTGCTGCAGCCCTTTTTTCAAACAGACTCCCATAACGGAATACCACACATATCCAGCAAATTCTCCACTAAAATGGAAAAAAAAAAATAAAGAAAAATGCCAAGTATTGGTAAGGATGAAGGACAATAGGAACTCTTACATACTACTAGTGAGACTATAAGCTGGCACAACTATTTTGGTAAAACGACATTATGTACTAAACCTGGATGCATACATACTCCATTATCTAAAATCCCATTTCCAAGTATATATCCAATATAAATTGTACATAGAAATAATTTTATCTTAAAGAAAGTAATTAAAATATTCATAGCGGCATCATTCACAGTATAAAAAAACTGAAAACATCACACGTTTTTATTAATAGATTTTTTTTTAAATTGTAGTATGTTCACACAGTGAAATACTGTATGTACAGTGAGGGCCAGTGTCCCATGAGTGCTGTGTGGGAAGCCATTCAGAGCCCTTTAGTCAAAGGGGCCCTGCGCTTACTTGGTTTAATATTCTGCCGTCATGATCTAAAATTCTTAATAATTTTTCAATGAGGGTCTCTGTAAGTTATGTAGCTAGCTATTTGTATGGCAATGACAATAAATAATAATTAGCAAGTGTAGGAAAAGATATGCATGAATATCCCTAGCAAAACATGACACAAAAGGGTATATATTTTATTATTTCAATCCTGTCAAGTAAAACAGACAAAATGAATTAATTGTTAGAATTCAGAAGAGGGTTTAGTAGGTAGGGAGGGGCCCCTGGGTGGCTCAGTCAGTTAAGCATCCAACTCTTGATTTTGGCTCAGTCCATGAGCTCATGGTTTGTGAAACTGAGCCCTGCTGTCAGCACAGAGCTTGCTTGAGATTCTCTTCCTCTCTCTCTGCCCCTCACCTGCTTGCACTCTCGCTCTTTCTCTCTGTTTCTCTCTCTCTCTCTCTCAAAATAAACAAATACAAAAAGAAGAAGGAGGAGGAGGAGGAGGAGGAGGAGGAGGAGGAGGAGGAGGAGAGGGTTTAGTAGTTAGAAGTGGATCATAAAGGAGATTCTTGGGAACTGATTCCTGGGTAAATCACATTTCATAATGTGTGTCTCAGTTACACATGTGTGTTCCCTTTGTGCAAATGTATTGAGCCATACTCTTAATATTTGTTCACACTGTTTTATGTACATTATACTTCAATAGAAAAAATTAAGCAAATATCCTTGAAATCTTGATGTGTGAAAATAAGTAAAATTGAAGGAGGAAAAGGAGGAGAAGAAGGAAAAGAAATGAAAAATGATCTATAAAATTTAAATACAACATAATTATAAACCAGTCATTTTTTTATATTCCTCTCTCATTATGGTATAGTGCTCTCAGACTACAATCTGTGGTTTACCTCCCTTAGCTTATATCTCATAATGATACTCAGGATTGGGTCCTTATGACAACACAGCCCTCTTCATTGTTTTCTATTTTATAAATATTTAACCATAATTAACTTACATATAATAAAATTCACTCATTTTATTTGTAAAATTCAATAAGTTTTGAAAAATGTACACAACTGTGTAACCATTATCATAATCAGAGTATTGAACATGCCCACCACCCCCAAAGAATTCCTCCAAGCTCCTTTGAAGGCAATCCTCATCTACCACCATGAGCCCAAAACAACCACTAATCTGTTTTCTATTACCATATTTTTGCCTTTTGAGAACATACAATAAGTGAAACAATCGTGTGTGTTGCCTTCTGAGTCTAGCTTCTTCAACACAAAATAAAGCTTCTGGGATTCACCCATGCTGTTATGTGCATCAGGACTTTCTTTCCTCTTTTAATTGCTGAGTAGTATTTCATTTTAAGGATGTACCACAATTTGTTTATCTATTCACTAGTTTGTGGGCGTTCTGGTTGTTACCGCTTTTTGGTGATTATGAATAAAGCTGATATGAATATTAGTGTACAGATTGTGTGCGAATATGTATTTTCATTTCCTTTTGGTAACTATCTAGGAGTGTGATTTCTCAGTTACATAGTAAGCATACACTTAACTAAACTGCCTAAGTGTGATTCAAAGTGGTCATACCATTTTGTATTCACACAAGCAACAGGAGAATGACGTTGTTACACATTCTCTATTATATCTGTTATTGTCAATGTGTTTGATTTTAGCCAATTTAGCTGGTGTGGTAGCAGTAGCTTCTTATGATTTTAATTTGTGTTTATCTAATTATGGACACATATAGACATCTTTTAATGTGTTTGTTATTCATATACCTTCATTGACAAAGTTTCTTTTCAAGATTTTTCCTATTTTTAAACATTCAGATGGTTTGTCTTCTCGTTTTTATGCGCAAGAATTCTTTATATACTCTGGATATAAGACCTCTATCAAATACATGTTTTGCAAATATTGTCTCCCTGTTTGTGGTTCACCTTTTCATTGCTTAAGCATCTTTCAAATGGGGGGGGGAGTTTATACTATTGATGATGATTCATCACTTTCTTCTTTTATGACCTCATTTAAAAAAATTTTTTTAACATGTATTTATATTTTGAGAGAGAGAGAGAGACAGAGAGAGACAGAGCATGAGCAGGGGAGGGGCAGAGAGAGAGGGAGACACAGAATCTGAAGCAGGCTTGAGGCTCTGAGCTGTCAGCACAGAGACTGATGTGGGGCTCGAATTCACAGACTGCGAGATCATGACTTGAGCCGAAGTTGGACACTTAACCAACCGAGCCACTCAGGTGCCACTAACTTATTTTTTAAGAGTGTCTAAGAAATCCTTCTCTAACACAAGGACACACAGATTTTTTTTCCTATATGTTCTTTGAAAAGTTTTATAGTTTTAAGTTCTTATATGAGGTCTATAATCCATGCCAAGTTTTTGTTTTTTGTTTTTGTATATTGGTGAGAGAAGTTTTGAGTTTCATTTATTTATTTTCAACTGAACGTACAGGTATTTTAGCACCATTTCTTGGGAAGAGGATCACCGGCATGTTTGAGGAAGATCAGTTTACCATCCAGCCTCTGGCCCTGGCCCTTTCACCCCATACAATCCCATGTCTCCTGCATTCTTCCATCATGGACCTAGACATGTCAAGAGCTCCCTCTTCTTCAGTACTCTGCCCCACAAATTCTAACTACCCCTGCCTTCTTAAATCCCAGTCTCTGTCTTCTCAAATTAATGTGACTGACATACTCTTTTTGGATTCTTCCTCCCTGCTTTATTGCCTCTAGCCAGTAACCCGGAGATGATCATCAGACCCGCCTCATTTGTTTCCCTTTTTTTCTGAGATCACAATCTTGTGCTACCTGTTTTCCAGGGTCTGAAAAAATGTGGTCTCATATATTTTTCCATTTTTCCTGTTGTTTAAAGTGGAATGGCAATTATCACTGCAGTTAATTTATAGGTAAAACTACAAGTCCAACAATCCTGTCTTTTAAAAGAAGAAATGAATTTACAACTTATTTTATATATTTTCAATTGGTCTATATATACTAAATAGAGTCTATATATTTTCAAGGTCTAGAGGACCTTGAGTCCTTCATATTAGAGATTAGTATGCTTTGTTTTAAATTAAAATAAATTGTTTCAGTGTATTTTTTGCTTTTAATTATGGTTGCAGGTGTCTAAGTGGCACTAGTCAATCTTTAAACCAGGTCTCTAAAATATGAGTAGTTAGTTGATAGCATGTATCTGAGGTAGGAAGTAATGCACACTGTTGAATGAATTCTGAGGAACAGAATCTTAATGAGAGGGATAAAACAATGTTCTATTTCTTGTTTTTACTGATTTGCATAAATTTTAGGCCCAATATGGTTCCATTTCCCTTCAATTCAAGAAAGATAATTTAATACCCAGTTAATATGTTTCCTGTATAATGAGGTCTCTTATAAATCAAAGGATACATGTATGGAATGAAGTAATTTCTCTTCGTAGCTCTGTGAGTCTTAATTGTAACAATCAATTCCACCATTTGTCACTGACAAGCTTCTTTTATTAAAGGGAGTAAAATGTTCCCTCTTTCAGAAAATATTCAATGTACATGGTCTCGAAATTTCATACATTCTGGGGGTGCCTGGGTGGCTCAGTCGGTTAAGCGTCCAACTTCGATCCAGGTCATGACCTCACGGCTTGTGAATTTGAGCCCCACGTCAACAGTCTGTGGTGACATCTCAGAGTCTGAAACCCACTTTGGATTCTGTGTCTCCCTCTCTCTCTTCCCCTCCCCCATTCACACTCTCTCTTTCCTTCAAAAATAAATAAACACTAAAAAATTTATTAAAAAGAATTTTCATACATTCTAAATAAGTCTGAAAGGCTGTTTTGTCACGGCTCTCCTTGTTTCCCCTTCAGAATGTATCATTCATGAGTACTGGGTAGACTCATTTTATTTAAGACTTAAAAGTGTTAGGCTTACCTGAACATTTAAACAACAGATTAGAAACACAGGTAACTGTGTATGATGCATGTATAAAGACATATCTGAAAGCAGTATTTATACATATATAAATAAATTCTAGTCAGTCATTAAATGTGTGAAGGTATAAGACACAGATAACTGATTTAGGAGTAACTCCAAAAAGGCTCATTTGATTAACTCCAGTTCTTCTCCCTCCAAATCTTGCAAGTACTATCCCTGGATCCCCCCTGCCTCCTTTTGTTTTTTGAGAGAGAGAGAGGGAGAGAGCATGAGTGCAAGCAGGGGAGGGGGGCAGAGAGAGTGGGGATTGAGAGAGAGAATCTCAATCAGACTCCACGCTCAGCACAGAGCCCGATGTGGGGCTCCTGTGGGGCTTGATCCCACGACCCCACAACCATGGGATCATGACCTGAGCCGAAATCAAGAGTCCGATGCTCAACCACTAAGCCAATCAGGCACCTCAACCCCCCCTGCTCCTTTTGAAACATTATGGGGGTCTTCTGCTATTATTTGTCCCTTCCTAAGCACACTAATAAAACTTAGTTTGTTTGACTACAACTATGTTGCTCGTTATCTCTGGCTAACAGGATTTAGAAATAACTTACTCCAAGGTAGTCCCTAAGTTTGTTTCAGAGCAAAAAAGTCCTACTTTGGTATACATATTTTGGTATATAAATTGTACTCATATTTAGTTTCTAAACAATGCAAGGTCTGAGGTATAAAATAGTATATGGTATCTCCTGACATCTGAAGTTTTCTATAATGACTTCAAAATTAATAATTCAACTTGGAATATTCTCCATCAGCTAAAATGTCTGTTATGCACTAAATATTTTGCCCCCCCCCCCAATTCATATTTTGAAGCCCTAATGCAGTGTGATGGTAATCAAAGTGAGACCATGAAGGGTGGTTAGGGTTAGATAAGGTCATTAGGGTAGACCCTCATGATGGAATTAGTTCTCTTATAAGAAGAGATACCTGAGAGCTTGCCCTCTCTCTTGCTCACTCATGCTCTTTCTCCTTTCTCTCTCCCCTCCACACTGCTTGCTCCCTACCTTCTCTCTCCAGCATGTGTGGACACAGTGAGAAGATAGCCAACTGCAAGTCAGGAATAAAGCTCTCACCATAAGCTGACCATTATGACACTCTGATCTAGACTTAACAGTCTTTAGAACTGTGAGAAAATGAATTTCTGTTAAGTCACCCAGTCTATGGTATTTGTTATGGCAGCCCAAGCATACTAATACAATGTTCATAATATCATTTAAATGAAAAGAGCAATTTATAAGGCTATCTATACAGCATGATCACAATTTTATCTAATATATATATATGTTTTTATATGAATTCATCTACATGAAAAATATAGTGAGATTTATGTGTGGTTTTTATTTTTTATTTTTACTTTAACTATTGTTCATTGTCTACGATGCAGAACACTTTGCAAACATTTTGAAATAACTACTTTATCATCTACCCCATAAACCCTCTTCCTCTATGTTCTCTTGCTCACAAGTAAACAATAAGCAGAGTCAGGGGCTTTCACTTCCTCTTTTACCGCCGAGGCATTCTCAAATCCATTTCATTCTTTCTATTCCAAATATTACAGCCTCCGACTGGTGCTCACTTTCATTTTCTTCTTCTCATGATTGGCCTCCTAACATGGTATCTTACACCTCCCATATTCATTCTCCACAAGGCAGCCATGGTGACTAACATCTCTAAAACATAAATCTGAGCTTTTTTATTATCTTGCTTCACTTTCCTTTAAAGTCTTCCCACTTGTCTACAAATTAAAAACCAAGAATTTAGTTAGTCACAGTATATATACTACATTCAAACAAATTTCTGAGGAGGAAGTGTCTGTTTGCTGTGATTTCTCCACTGGAATGACAGCAAGTTCATTCCTGTGACTTAGGGTTGAAGACATGGGTATGGGTGACTGTCAGCCTTAGGCAATGAGCTCATTGCAGAGTCCATTTTGGAATACTAATGATCTTTATCTTCCCCCATAATTTCAAAGAAGTTAGAAAGTGTTTAATGACTGACTGATTATCTGTATAGGATAACTATGTAGGATTTGATCAATATATGCTCCAGGGCTCTTTAAGAATTTTAGCTGAAAAGCACAGACATAATGAATAGAAGATGGATATTTTAAGAAATAACCTAATATGATTTTTCTAAAATTTCTAAAAGTTTACCTTTTTTATTAAAAATTATGTATTGAGTACTTTCTATTTATTAGGGACTCAGGTCATAGGGACAAGAATATTAGAAAAAGCACGAGGTAGACATTTTAATATGTATAGCTTCAAATAATTAATACCAATGTGTACAATAAACTGTTATGTGATAATACCAAGTTTAGCAAATGCAAATTATCTCAAGTTGCTGAGTTAGGAAAAAAGCTTCTCTGCACACCATTTATCATATTTGCCTACCTGGTCTATAAGTAAGCACTTTGCAACTTACTGTTCAGGTTGCAAATGCTCCTGATTTCACAGAGTGCAGTAGGGGAAATAATTGCTTCACCAATGATAATTGAAAAGATAGCACACAAGTAAACCTTGAAGGTGGGGTGGGGGTTGCACTCTGTAATTTTTTTATTCAGTAAGCTTTAGTTGTTTTCTAAGGAAGGAGGCTTTCCCCAGCTACCTTAGATGTTAACTAGGCTCTTGGGGGATTTCCAGGGGGAGTATAAACACTGGGAAAGAGGGGGAAAAAAAGATGGAAACAATAGTTTTGCAAAATCAACTTTGTCAAGAGGTTTTATATGCAATAAAGGATAGAAGTCATATATAAACAGCATTGTCTAGGAAACTGAAATAAGCAGTTTAAAAAATACACTACCTCTTTATTATTTCAGGATCATATTAATAATACAAAGTGAACCTTTCTTGAAACATTGGCTAATTTTACATGTATTTGTCAAAAGAGTTGCAAATGACTTATTTTAACTAATGCATCAATATTAACAAAAGGTTGAAATTATTTATTTTGAGATTAGTATGTGAAAGTTACTTAAGGATAATTTTTTTTAAGAACAAATTTTTAAGGTGTAATTTCATGGCTAATGTATTTGGACAATGTATTTTTTTATTTTTAATTAAATTCAACCTATACCCACTATGACTTGTACTTTGCCCATCAATAACAAAGGTGGTAAATAAATACAGGGTAAGATATCAACAGAGAAATATGCTGAATGCAAAATCACCCACATAATTTATTGAGTTTTCACCCTGTATTTATTTTTCAGGCTTATTATTTTGAGAGAGAGAGAAAGAGAGTGAGAGAGAGAAAGCATGAGCTGGGGAGGGGTAGAGATAGAGGGAGGAGACAAAACACCAAGCAGGCTCTGCACTGTCAGCACAGGACAAGATCATGACCTGAGCGGAAATCAAGAGTCACTTAACCGACTGAGCCACTAGGTGCCCCATGAGTCTTCTCCCTTTAGAAGAAGCATTACATGTAGAAAAGGAAAAGAACAGACAGATGAAACTGTTTAAATAGGATAAAACCACTAACCTGGGTTATATGTACAAGGGCATATTTCAACAGGACAAGAAAAATAAACCTTGCTATAAATGCCTGATCTTCATTTTCATTATTCTACAACTTTTCTATTTGATCTGATTATAGAAAGGGAATTATAATTAATGCAGTAACATGCAGGCATTCATTACTAGTGATATGAGAAGAAAAAAAAGACTAGTAGCATCAATAATAATAGCTTACATTTAAAGAGTGCTTTGAAATTTACAAAGCACTTTTTACATACATTGTTTCTTTAGTTATCTAATTAACCTTTAATTAATGGTTTTCTTCAAAAAACTTTTCCAACTAATCACCCACCCCCTGTTCTCCCCTTGTAATATTATGAAAGTAACATGAAAAAAAGAGAGCCTACTGCAGCTATTATTAAGACAATGAAAATATAAAATAAATTAATTAAAATGTAAGAATTATATAAAAATAAAACCTGAAAACACTGAAATCTAATACATAAGAAAGGCATGATGTCTTTGGCATTCATTTAGGATATACTTTTCCATATATACAATCAAAGGAAGAAATCTTTTAAAAATTATACACAATGTTAGTCATAGCTATATATAAAAAAGGAACTTTATACCAGTTAACACGTCAAACAGAACTGAAGGCAAATAATGGACTAAGAGTAGCTGTAACACATGTAAAGACAAAGAATACTGCTAAGTTTGCAATATTAGCTTTCACTTGTATCATGCTTTAATTTATGCCTGATTTTCTGCACCCAAAATAGGGGTGCAGTGCCTTAATGTATAAGTAACCTCAACAAAAAACTAATGTTCCAGGGAAGAAACGTATTGGAAATGAATAGGAAATATAATGAAAATAATAGAAATGGCTGATAATATATTTAAAAAACTGTTAAGTCACAGCAAAAATTAAATACATGCAAATAAACCATTAATGATACATATATTTCTATTATCATGATGGCAAAATACTTACTTAACATTATTTTTTAACAGCAAAGTATGGGAGAAATCAAAATGCCCTTACAATGCCATTATTAGTTTAAAAAATAAGGAAATAAATCAGGATTTGAAATGTTTAGTAACTTATGACATTCAAATGACAAAGTGGAAAATAGCATTAAATAAAATGTCATTCATATGCATATTCATATGTATATGTAGTAATTTTAATAGGCAGTATCTCATACATATATATATCAAATATAGAAAAAATAATAAATTTTGTGTTAAACTTAAAAGACTGCACTTGAAAATTTGGATAGCTCATTATGAAAATATTCATTTTTATAGTAAGTTTTGGATGGTTTCTATAACTACAGAGGCAAATAAAATTTATTAATTTTAATCACAAAAGTATAAAAATACTTTTAATAAGGATTTGATTAAGATAATTCTTTGAAACCTTTCATCTCTTATTTGTTGTTTAAAAAAAGAAAACAAGACTGGAACAAAAATGTCATGAGGTTAGCAATTATCCTTTCAAAACACGGGGCAGAACCTCAAATATGTGAGCAGCTTTTTCTCATGTTTTATGTTAATCTTCCAAAAGTGAAGGCAGGGAAAATGCTAAGTAGGCTGCTCTATAGAAAAATTGACAAGGTAAATAGAAGAACAGATTAGAGAATTTAATTTATACATCTGCAGGTGCTTTAACTGCTATCTGACAGATATCGCATTTAAATCTGTTGGAAAGAACTGGCTGATTATCCAAAAGAGAAATATATATAGATATTTGTATATATATATTTGTATATATATACACATATATATGTATATATATACATATATATGTGTATATATATGCATATATATGTGTATATATATTTCTGATAAATGGAATAGCTATAGTGTATTTGTGGTTTAGAGCTGAAATGTTTAAATCCTCCATGTCATTATGTTACCTTCAAAGATATTCTTAGAAAACTATATTCATTTTTCCTGTACCAAGCTCCAACAGCAAAATGCTGCCACAATTCAAAGGGTGTATTTTAAATATAATTCCACAAATAAGCCCACGTGAGCTGCTCATAAAAAGTTTTTTCTTGGCTGCAGAGCTAAATCCACTGAGCTAAAGTCTTTTTCAAACACAATTTATCCACGCTGATTATTCAGAAATGGATTACCCAGTTTATGGATTTTCCAGGTGTTTGACTTCCTTTCTTTTTACAGTTTTTGTTTGGTTGTTTGTTTCGTTTTGTTTTGCTTTTCAGGTTGGTCAACAAGACCTATGCTACTACCCAGCTCAAACCAAGCATAAATTCTGAAGTTCAAATAGATCTTATTGAAAATGTTATCTAGGTCACATGTTAGACTTGAAACCTTCAATGAATAATTTTGTGGAGTTTTATTTGTAACAGGGAAGTATCTAAGAGATAAAATATGTATTGAGTACTTGCTATGTGTTGGTCATTTCTGTAAGCATGCGACATTAATTAATTAGTCTTCACAACAAATTGCACTGCCCTCTTTTGAGAGAGAGACTGTCTTTTTCCAAAAGATACTCTTTCCTGCTTTGTTAAAGATTAGTTGGCCATACATTTTGGGTAAATTTCTGGGTTCTGTATTCTATTCCATTGATCTATGTGTCTGACTTAATGCCTGTCCCCTACTGTCTTGGTGATTAGTCTTGTAATACAGCCTAAAGTGAGGAAATTTAATGCCTCCAGCTTTGGTTTTCTGTTTTCAACATTATTTTGGCTATTTGGGGTCTTTAGTGGTTCCATACAAATTTTAGAATTGTTTGTTTTAGCTCTGTGAGGAATGCTGGTGTTATTTTGATAGGGATTGCATTGAATGGGTTGATTGCTTTGGATAGCATCAACATTTTAACAATATTTGTTCTTCCAATCTATGAGCATGGAATGCTTTTCCATTTCTTTGTGGCTTCTTCAATTTCTTTCATAAATTTTTTACACTTTTCAGTGTACAGATCTTTTAATTTTGTTAGGTTTATTTTAGGTATTTTATGTTTTTTGGTGCAAATGTAAATTGGATTAATGCAACCGATTTCTGTATGTTGATTTTATATCCTGTGACTTTGATGAATTCATGGATCAGCTCTAGCAGTTTTTTGGAATCTTTTAGGTTTTCCATGTAGAGCATCATGTTATCTGCAAAGACTGGAGTTTGACTTCTTCTTTACCAATTTGGATGCCTTTTATTTTTTGGTTGTCTGTTGGTGAGGTCAAGACTTGCAGTACTATGTTGAATAACAGTGGTGAGAGTGGATATTCTTTCTGTTCCTGATCTTAGGGAGAAAGCTCTCAGTTTTTACCTATTGAGGATGATATTCACTATGGGCTTTTCATATATGGCTTTTATGATGTTAAAGTTCCTTCTATCCCTACTTTCTTGAGGGATTTTAATCAAGAAAGGATGTTGTATTTTGTCAAATGCTTTTTCTGCATCTATTGACAGGATCATATGGTTCTTATCCTTTCTTCTGTGGTGTATCATGTTGATTGATTTGCGAATACTGAACCAGCCCTGCAGCAGCCCAGGAATGAATCCCATTTGATCATGGTAATTCTTTTAATATACTGTTGAATTCAATTTGCTAGTATCTTGTTGAAAATTTTTGTATTTAGGTTCATCAGGGATATTGGCCTATAATTCTCCTTTTTAGTGGGGTCTTTGTCTGGCTTTGGAATCAAGGTAATGCTGGCTTCATAAAATGAGTTTGGAAGCTTTCCTTCCATTTCTATTTTTTTGGAACAATTTGAGAAGAATAGGTATCACCTCTGCTTTACATGTCTGGTAGAATTCCCCAGGGAAGTCTTCTGGTCTAGGACTCTTATTTGTTGGGAGATTGTTGATAACTGATTCCATTTCTTTGCTGGTTATGGGTCTGTTCAAATTTTCTATTTCTTCCTGTTTGAGTTTTGGTGGTAAATAAGTGTCCAGGAATTTGTCCATTTCTTCCAGATGGCCCAGTTTTCTTCTTCACTCAGAGTCCCCCTTCAAATTTCTTGCATGGCTGGTTTAGTGGTCACAAGCTCCTTTAGTTTTTGTTTATCTGGGAAACTCTTTATCTCTCCTTCTATTCTGAATGATAGCCTTGCTGGATAAAGAATTCTTGGCTGCATATTTTTTCCCATTCTGTATGTTGAATATATCCTGCCACTCCTTCCTGGCCTTCCAGGCTTCTGTGAAAAGATCTGCTGTGATCCCGTCTTCCCTTTTAGATTAAGAAATTTTTTTTTTCCTCTTGTTGCTTTCATGATTCTTTCCTTGCTTGAGTATTTTGTGAATTTGACTATGCTATGCCTTGGTGATGATTGGTTTCTGTTGAGTCTAATGGGAGATCTCTGTGATTCTTGGATTTTGATATCTGTGTCCATCCCCAGATTAGGGAAGATTTCAGCTATAATTTACTATCATCAACTTTCTGCCACTTTTTCTTTATCATCATCTTCTGGGACTGTTATTATACAAATGTTATTCCTCTTTAATAGATCGTTGACTTCTCTAAATTTTGTATCTTATGCCTTTCTTTCCCTCATTTTTTCTGTTTTATTTTCCATAATTTTATCTTCTATATCACTGATTTTCTGCTCTGCTTAGTCCATCCTTGTGATCATGGGATCCTTTTGAAACTGCATCTCAGTTACAGCATTTTTAAATTTCAGACGGACTATATTTTAGTTCTTTTATCTCTGCAGAAACGGATTCCATGGTGTCTTTGATATTTTTTTAACTCCAGCTAGTATTCTTATAATCGTGGTTTTATATTTTAATTATTTTTAATGTTTATTTATTTTTTGAGAGAGAGGGAGTGAGAGATAGTGCTTAATTAGTGGAAGGGCAGAGAGAGAGGGAGACACAGAATCTGAAATAGGCTCCAGGCTCTGAGCTGTCAGCACAGAGCCCAATGAAGCACTTGAATTCACGGACTGCAAGGTCATAACCTTAACCAAAGTTGGACGCTTAACCAACTGAGCCACCCAGGTGCCCCATAGTCATGGTTTTAAATTCTAGTTCAGACATCTTACTTATACCTGTGTTGATTAAATCCCTGGCCATCATTTCTTCCTGCTCTTTCTTTTATGGTGAAATAAAGTAAATTAATAAAATAAAATAAAAAAAATAAAAACAAAACAATCAAGAAAACTAGATCCTAGGTGTATTTTACCGTGCTTGTTGAGAGAAGCTTGACAGAAAAGGAAAAAAAGAGAAAGGAAAAAAATGTTAAAAGTTAAAAGTTAAAAAAATAACAGAATAAAATAAAAGAGAATTTTAAAATGTTCATTCTGTATCCAAGAAACAAGAAAAAGGAAAACATAAGCAAAACAGAAGCAAAGAAAACAAACAAATGAACAAAGAGAATGAAACGAAGTTAGATCCAGTTTCCCCTAGAAATGAAACTTTGCAATACACTATGGTCAATAGACTAAGCGAGTGGAAGGGATTTGCGCTGATCTTCTGGGGGATATGCCTGGAGTGCCCAGATGGGCACGGCATGGTGTAACGGTTCCACTCTCCACTTGGTGGCACTACTTTGTTCACTGGGGGGCCGGTCCTTGCACATGAACCATAGGTGAAAATGGCTTCACCCTGCTCTCTATTCTCTGGCGTGGGAAATTTGTGCACTCACAGTGAGCAGCACGGTCAGTCACCCCTACTTTGTTTTAGGCCTCCATCCACTCCCGTCTCTCCCCTGTCTGTGTCCAAGCTGTCTGCCCGCCAGGCGGCACCTCTCTCCAAAGTTTTATCTCAGATGAGGCTGTGTTTCAAAACCCCATACTTCAGAGAGCCCCATGGCCTGGATCCATGCTGATTTTCTGGGGGAGGGTCTGCCAAGCAATAGCCAGGTACTGACTTGTCCTAGAAAACACTCATGTGATCATGCATCAGCAGAGGCTCAGAGTTTATGGTAAAGCACAACACACAGCCTATATCAGGTTTTGCCGTACTCAGCTGGCATCTTTGTCCCAATACTGGTAAACAGGGCAGCTGTCCCAGTTCCGCTAGGACTTTTGCCTGCGGGGAGGCTATATGACCTCTACCAAATGCTCTCCAAGCAGGGAAACTGCTTCTCCCTATGTAGCACAGGGACTCAGCTTCTGCTGCCTGTTCCTGGGGATTCACACTACTTTCTCATTGGAGCTCTACACAGGCAATGATTTCTGAATCTTCAGAGTCTGCATTCCATTCTTTATAGAAAACTGGTGATATTGAAACCCTCTTCTTTTTCCCTGTTAATGTTTTTTGGGGAACAAATTTCTTGTCCAGTCCCCTACAAGTGTTTTCACGGTTTCTCTCTTTCTCTCCACCTACTTTTAGGAGGAGTGTTTTTCTTGCACGATCCTGACAGGCTGCACTTTCTCCTTTATCTCTGTCTTCTCTCCACGAAAAGGGCTCTTTACCCTCTGTGGTTCTGTGGCTTTTCTCTCCTCCAGTACACTTCACCCCACTACATACCTGTCAAGTTCTCTGGCTTAAATTATGCACATTGCTGCGTTAATCTTCAGATCAATTTCTTAGGTGTTCAAAAAGGTTTGATGCTGATCTAGCTGTGTTTCAGGGGTGAAACAAGCACAGGTTCTCCATATCACTCTGCCATCTTAATTCTCCCCAACATGAATGTGTCTTGACAATATGCTAATTAAAATAAACCAGATGCAAAAAGATAAATGTTGTATGGTTGTACAATACACAAATTTACAGAGATAGGTAGTAGAGTTGAGATTACCAGAGGCTGGTCAGGGGGATGGGAATTATTGTTTAATGATTATAAAACTTTTGTTTTGGGCACCTGGGTGGCTCAGTTGGTTAAGCCTCTGACTTCATCTCAGGTCATGATCTCACAGTTGGCAAGTTCGAGCCCTGCATCAGGCCCTGTGCTGACAGCTCAGAGCCTGGAGCCTGTTTCGGATTCTGTGTCTCCCTCTCTCTCGCTGCCCCTTCCCTGCTCTCTCTCTCTCTCTCTCTCTCTCAAAAATAAACATTAAAAAAAATTAAAAGAAAACTTTTGTTTGATGATGAAAAAGTTCTGAAAATGGACAGTGGTCATAATTCTACAACATTGGGAATGTACTTACTGGTAATGGATTATACACTTAAAAACAGTTAAAATGGTAAATTTTATGTCTATCTTACCACAATAAAACATAGCCCCCTGAAAATTATAATTTTCAAAATAGATCTAAAAACATCACTTCTCTCTGTCTCATCATTTGCTGTTATACATCAAGCCAATATCATCTTTAATCTAGATTTTTGCATTTGCCTCTAATTGATCTATTTCTGTCCCTGGCCATTTCATTCTATTTCCACACAGTATCTAGATCCAGCCTTTAAAATACAAGACAGATCAAGTTACTCTTTTTATTCAAATCCTCCAGTGACTATTTAATGCAGATTAACCACCAAAGTCCTTTAAATAATTTTAAGGACTTATATGATCTGATTTCCCCATTAACTTTTGATCTCACATTTCATCAGGGTCATACCAAAGTAAATGTGATGGACGTGGTCTGCCCTGGGGGAGAGGAAAGTGTTATCACTGACATTGTGTATCACCAGGTACATGGTAACAATGAAAAGCAATACTACTTTTGGTTAGTTTTATCATAATTTATATATTTTCTACAGAAAATACATCTCTTTCTGCTTTTGGCTGGGATTGGGCATCTGCCATGAACTCCTTGACTCCACTCTTCCTTTCTTCATTCCACTCTCTCCATTTTGATCTCCTGTTAATTAAATTCACTAAGCAAATGTATGACTCAGGGCCTTTGCATTTACTATTCTCTCAGGCTGAAACACCAGGTATCTATCTGAGTGGTCAGCTCCCTCATCTACATCAGTCATTAACTCATAAATCACTTTCTCTATGTGGCCTTCCTTGACTTCCCTATTGCAAGGTAGAATTACACTGTTACCACCATATACCACACTCCTTCCATCTTCATTTCTTGTCACTTTTTACTATCTAACATGTATTTTTCACTAATTTATTACATTTATTGTTCATTTCTTCCACAGGAGTAAAAGCTTCCTGACTTCAAAGATTTTTAATCCAATAGTTTAATGTTGTAAATCCAGCAGAAAGCACTGCCTGGTTCACAGTAAACATTTAATAAATTCTTGTCCAATGAATGTATGAATGAATGGAAAAAATCATTGGTGCTTAAATATATACTCAGTACGTGCAGATGCCACTATCTGCCTAGCCAGAACACATATAAAAATGTTTAACATCACTAGTAATTGGAACAAAGCAAAGTTAAATATGCCTCCATTTTATCAATTATCAAATAGAGAAACATTCAGGCGGTCCCTGAACAATACGGAGGCTAGAGAGGTTGACTCCTGCACAGTTGAAAACCTACATGTAACTTTTGACTCTCCCAAAACTGAACTACAAAAGCACTACAGTTGACTGGAAGCCTTACCAAAACATTAAGTTGATTAACACATATTTTGTGTGTTACATGTATCATATACCATATTCTTACAATAAAGTAAGCCAGAGAAAAGAAAATGTTATTAAGATAATCATAAGGAAGAGAAAATACATTTAGAGTACTATACTGTAAAAATTCCAGAGGGTAGAACCACATAGTTCAAGGGTCAACTGTATATTATTGCAAAAAGGTTAGAAAAGGAAAATGAAACAGGTCTCTTTATACTATTTGTGACAATGATAAATGATAAATTTTGAGGAAGAGTAAAAACAGTTTTAATATGGTTAAAATTATGACTCAACACTTAATAATACTTCTTTTAAAATTAAAAACCCATGAACACTATACATATTTATTAATAGATTTGTATATACCTATATATTTGTGTGTATGTGTGTGTGCCTGTGGGCTATGAAGATATATCCTTTTTAAGAGACACTCCAGAAGTACTCTTTTCATCTTTTAATATATTTCTGTGCACTAATTATGGAGGTCACCACTAGTTCCTATGAAAAATAGATGCTGTATTCAAGAGTAATTTGATTATCTACAAAGGACTCTATGTCAGACTAAATTAGACCTCTAAGGAACCAACTATTTGGTTGATTTGCAAAAGGAATCTATGAATAATGACATCAAGAGACGTTGGAAATTTGGATTTTGCAGTATATTATTTACCTAGTGCAATACCCTAGCCACCACCAAGGCCTGATTTATACATACCTTAGAATCAAACTGTGTGAGAGGTGCACATCATACTGAAATGTTTCCCCATATTATTATTTTTTTTTTAATTTTTTTTTTCAACGTTTATTTTTGGGGCAGAGAGAGACAGAGTATGAACGGGGGAGGGGCAGAGAGAGAGGGAGACACAGAATCGGAAACAGGCTCCAGGCTCTGAGCCATCAGCCCAGAGCCTGACGTGGGGCTCAAACTCACGGACCGCGAGATCGTGACCTGGTTGAAGTCGGACGCCTAACCGACTGCGCCACCCAGGCGCCCCCCCCATATTATTAATGTATGCAAAATTTTTAGACACTTGATAGTGCTTTCTAAAAGCACTGCTATTGTTTACCTGAGAAATTATTGAAATATTTTTAAGCAAGGAGTAAACATCTGAAATTATTTATAAATTCAAATAAGATATATGAATGAACTTTGGGACTAGAAAGCTTATATAAAAATGAGAATCATCATTCAAGAAATAAGAGCAAAAATTCAAAGTGTCAACCACAGAATTAAGTAAAATACTTATTACATATGTATTAATTCCAGTGAAAGACCTCCTTCCAATTAAATACCCTCAGCGTAATAGTTTTTGGCAGCAGTAGAGGTCCCTGATCTATGATTTCATCTGCACATACTAAGCCTGAGTCTAACTCAGTAAGGCACCATACAGAAGAGGAATATCCTACAAATAAGCACAAAAATACTCTGATTTATAACTACCAGTATATACCAACAGTAACTACATAATTATAAATGATGCCCGCATACCATTATAAGGACCAAAGGATGAGATCAGGCCCTTTAAGTTTTCAAATAATTATTAGATGGTCTTTTGTGGCTTTTTAAAACTTACAATACTGACAGGTCACTAAGTGTGACTTAATTTTGCAAAACTTCCACTGAGAAGCAAATGGTGGACTCAAGCTGAATAAGTGAATTGTTGAATGAATGAATGAACTCATTAATATTCAAATAACACATGTTGTAGCCATTTGGGCTGCTATAACAAAAATATCATAGATCAGGTGGTTTATAAACAACAGATTTTATTTCTCACTGTTTTGGATTAAGGAAGTCCAAGATCACATCACCAATATGGTCGGATGAGGGCCTTCATTGGGGTTGCAGACTTATTATATCCTCAATTGGCAAAAAGGACAAGCCAGCAATCTGGGGTCTCTTTGATAATGGCACTAATCCCAATCATCAGGATCCCACACTCATGACCTAGTCACCTCCCAAAGGCCCCACCTCTTAACACTGTCACCTATGGGGGTTAGGATTTCAACATACGAATTTTGGGGAAATAGATTCAGACTACGGCAATACTTTTTTTTTTTAACAAAGTACTTTTTTCTTGTTTCATAACATAAAATGTCACCAATAAGCCTATTAGAAAAGATTGTTCCTCTTCTCTGTTAAATAGAAGCTTAGAAATGCATCTCAGAAAAACTCCCAGATATTTAAAGATCTTTTATTGTTTTTATTATTTAAAATTATGATTATATTTCATACTCTATCCTTGCCTCTATAATAATATTTATTCCACCACTTATATAACCTTTTCAATTGTTCAAAATTATTTCTAGTCTAAAATATCATCTTCCTAGGAAATACTGGTGCTGCCTCTCCAATTCCTACTAAATTATTTGAAAATGAGAAACAAATTAAAATAAATAACTCTGGAAGAGATGTCTGAAAACCAAGATAATGCTTGAATGTTAGTGAAATTATTAATAACTACAAGACAATGGCATTGAAGTTGGAATTCTTTTCAGTGATGAATGCCGGTTTTACTACCTAAAAAGAACAAGTTTGTTAGGCTAAAAGAAAAAAAGGGTACTGATTCATCTTTCTGTTTCTCCCTGATATCTGGTACAGGCACTCTGAGTCTGTATCAAAGAGATAACTGGGAAGTTAGCCATCAACTTTACAGCTATCAGTTCCTCTGGTAGCTAGAGTTTGTCCCTCCACTCTAACAAGTACCGATCTTTCTACATGGATTTATTGCCTGAAGTTCTTAAGGAAACAACTGTATAGAAGTGAATAAAAGGATCAAAAGGAGCAAAGTGGATCCTAAGTTCCTTATGTACAACAAAGTGTAGTTCTTTTTTTTTTTTTATGTCTATTTTTGAGAGAGAGACAGGGGGTACAAGCAAGGGAGGGGCTGAGATAGAGGGAGACACAGAATCTGAAACTGGCTCCAGGCTCTGGGCTGTCAGCACAGAGCCCAACGTGGGGCTCAAACCCATGAACAGTGAGATCATGACCTAAGCCCAAGTCAGACGGGTTAACAGACTGAGCCACCTGGGCGCCAAATGATAGGTAATTCTAACAAGAATATCATTTAGGTAGAGTTGAAATTAGGAACATGCCTATAGCCCTGCGGGCATCTTAAAAATTTTCAAGCATCAGTCACACTTTCTGTAAAGAATATTTCTTGTATTTTATTTTATTAAAAATTCTATACATTATTCAGTGTCCATCACTGTGAGTGTACCCTTAATCTTTTTTCTTATTTTACTCATCCGCCCACTCAACTCTCCTCTGGTAACCACCAGTTTGTTCTCTTATTTAAGAGTTAGTTTTTTTGTATTTGTCCTTTTTCCTTGTTCATTTGTTTTGTTTCCTGAATTCCACACGTGAGTGAAATCATATGGTATTTGTCTTACTCTGTCTGCATTATTTCACTTAGCATAATACCCTCTAGTTTCAACAATGTTGTTGCAAATGACAAAATCTCCTTTTTTATGGCTAATTTTCCTTTGTATATATCTACCACATCTTCTTTATCCATTCATTTATGAACACGTGGGTTGCTTCCATATTTTGGCTACTGTAAATGTCACAATAAACATAGGGGTGCACATATCTTTTTAAATTAATGTTTTCATTTTCTTTGGGCAAATACCCATTAGAATTACTAGATCATATGGTAATTCTATTTTTAATTCTTTGTGAAACCTCCATACTGTTTTCCACTGTGGCTGCACCAGCTTGCATTCCCCCGGACAGGACACAAAGGTTCTTTTTTCTTCACACTCTCACCAACACTTGTTATTTCTTGTGTTTCTATTTTAGCCATTCGGAAAGGTATGAGGTGATATCTCACTTGTTTTGATTTGCATTTCTCTGATTAGTGATATTGAACATCTTTTCATGTATCTGTTAGCCCTCTATATCTCTTCTTCGGAAAAAAATGTTTATTCAGGCCCTCTGCCCATTTTTAAATCTGATTTTTTTTGGTGTTGAGTTGTATAGATTCTTTATATATTTTGGATATTAACCCCTTATCAGATATATCATTTACAAATACTTCTCCAATTCCGGTTTTTGTTTTGTTGATGGTCTCCTTCACTAAGCAGAAGCTTTTTATTTTGGTGTAGTCTCAATAGTTTAATTTTACTTTTGTTTCCCTCGCCAAAGGAAACATATCTAGAAAAATGTTTTTATAGCTAATGTCAAAGAGATTATTGCCTATGTTTTCTTCTAGGAGTTTTATGGTTTCAGGTCTCACATTTAGGTCTTTCATCCACTTTGAGTTTATTTTTGTATATGGTATAAGACAGTTTCATTCTTTTACATGTAGCTGACCAGTTTTCCCAACACCCTTTGTTGAAGAGATTGTCCTTTCCCATTGTATATTCTTACCTACTTTTTCATAGATTAATTGACCATAAGAGCATGGGTCTGTTTCTGGACTCCCTGTTCCATTCCATTGATCTATCTATTTCTGTGCCAGCAACATACTGTTTTGATTAGTACAGAATACATACTCTTTTCAGCTGTACATGGGGCATTCTTCAGAAATGATCACATAAGGCCACAAAACAAATCTCACCAAATTCAAAAATACTGAGATCATATCATGTGTCTTTTCCAATGACAATGGCATTAAACTAGAAATAAATCATAAGAAAAAATCCCAAAGAACATAAATACATGGAGCTTAAAAAAATTCTACTAAACAGTGAATGAGTCAACCAAGAAATCAAAGAGGAAATTAAAAAAAAATACATGGATGTGAATGAAAATGAAAACACAATAGTACAAAATCTTTGGGATGCAGCAAAAGCTTTTCTAAGAGGGAAGTTTTTAGCAATACAGGCCTATCTCAAGAAGCGAGAAAAATGTCAAACAACCTAACCTTACACTTAAAGCAGCTAGAAAAAGAATAAACAAAACCTAAAACCAGTAGAAGGAAGTAAATAATAAAGATAAGAGCAGAAATAAATTAAACAGAGACAAAAAAACAAAAGCAAAACAAAAACAAAAACAAAACAATAAAAAAGATCAATGAAACCAGGAGCTGGTTCTTTGAAAAGATCAACAAATTGATAAACCTTAACCCAGACTCATTATGAAAAAAAAAGCTCAAAAATAAATCAGAAATGAAAGAAAATAACACCAGAGAAATACAGAGGATTATAAAATAATATTATGAAAATTAAATGCCAACAAACTGGACAACCTAGAAGAAATGGATGAATTCCTAGAAACATAAAATCTTGCAACTCTGAGTCAGGAAATAATAGAAAATTTGAACAGACTAATTAACAGCAATAAAATTGAATCCATAATTCAAAACTTGTCAACAAACAAAAGTCCAGGACCAGATGGTTTCACAGGTAAATTGCACCAAACATTTAAAAGGAGTTAAAGATTTTTTTAAGGTTTTTATTTATATTCCAGTTAACATAGAGTGTAATATTAGTTTCAGGTGTACAATTTATTGATTCAACAATTACATAAAACACCAGGTGCTTCTTACAACAAGGGCACTCCCTAATCCCCATCACCTACTTAACCCATTATATCACCCACTGGTAACCATCAGTTTGTTCTTATTAAGAGCCTGTTTCTTGGTTTGCCTCTCTCTTTTTTCCCCCTATGATCATTTGTTTTGTTGCTTAAATTCCACATGAGTGAAATTATATGGTGTTTGTCTTTCTCTGACTTATTTCACTTAGCATTATACTCTCTAGCTCCATCCATTTCATTGCAAATGGCAAGATTTCATTCTTTTTGGTGGCTAAGTAACATTCCATTATATAAATATCACTTCTTCTTTATCCATTTATCAGTCAATGAACATTTTGGCTCTTTCCATATTTTGGCTATTGCTGATAATGTTGTGTCAACATGGAGATGAGATGTATGTATCCCTTAGAATTAGTATTTTTGTATTCTCTGCATAAATACCTAGTAGCGCGATTGCCGGATCATAGGGTAGTTTTGTTTTTAACTTTTGAGTAATGTCTACACTGTTTTCCAGAGCGACTACACCAATTTGCATTCCTACCAACAGTGTAAGAGTGTTCCCCTTTCTCTGCATCCTCACCAACACATGTTGTTTCTTATGTTGTTAATTTTAGCTTATTCTGTGAGGTGATATCTCATTGCAGTTTTGCTTAGATTTTATAAAATAGTTTCTACACCCAATGTGGGGCTTGAACTTAAAACTCCAAGATCAAGAGTTGCATATAAGTGACATTATATCATATCTGTCTTTGTCAGGCATATCTCATGAAGCATAATTTCCTCAAGTTCCATTCAGGTTGTCACAAATGGCAGGGTTTTCTTCTTCCTGGATGAATACAATTGACTTTTGAATAATATGTATTTGAACAGTGAAGGTTCACTTACTTGTGGATTTTTTTGTCAATAAATACAGCAGAGTACCGTAAATATATTTCTCTTCCTCATGATTTTTTAAATCACATTGTCTTTTTTCTTGTTTACTTTATTGTAGGAATATAGTATATAACACATGTAAAATACAAAACATGTTAATCAACTGCTTATGTTATCAATTAGTTTTCTGGCAACAGTAGGCTATTAGTTGTTAAGTTTGGGGTGAATTAATAGTTAATACACAGATTTTCAATTGCATGAGAGTTGATGCCCCTTACCACTGCATTGTTCAAGGGTCAACTGAACACTTAAGTTGTTTCTATGTCTTGGATGGTGTGAATACTGGTACAGTAAATATGAAAATTCAGGGGAACAAAAACAAGAATTAATACTTATTCTTCTCCAACTATTCCAGAAACATAGAAGAAGAATAAAAGATTCATTCTACAAGGCCAAAATGTCCCTGATACCAAAACCAGATACAGAAGATACAGATACTAAGAAAAAAGAGAAATACAGACCAATATCTCTGATGAACATGGATGCAAAAATCTTCAACAAAATATTAGCAAGCCAAATCCAATGATACATTAAAAAATTATTCACCACAATCAAGTATGATTTATTCCCGAGATGCGAGGTGGTTCAATATTTGTAAATCAATAAGATACCTCACATAAAAAGAGAAATGCTAAAAATTATATGATAATTTCAATAGATGCAGAAAAAGCATTTGACAAAGCACAACATCCATTCATGATAAAAACCTTCAAAAAGTAGGTGTAGAGGGAACATACCTCAACATAATAAAGGCCATATATGAAAAACCCACAGCTAACATCATACTCAATGGGGAAAAACTTAGAGCTTTTCCTATTGGGTCAGGAACAAGAAAAAGATGTCTACTCGCTACTTTTACTCAACATGGTATTGAAAGACCTAGCCACAGCAATCAGACAACGAAAAGAAATAAAAGTCATCCAAATTGGTAAAGAAGAAGTAAAACTTCTACTATTTGCAGATTACATGATACTGTATAAAACCCTAAGACTCTACCAAAAAACTTCTAGAACTCAAAAATGAATTCAGTAAAGTTGCAAGATACAAAATCAATTAACAGAAATCAGTTGTATTTCTACGCACTAATAATGAAGTAGCAGAAAAAGAAATCAAGAAAACAATCCCATTTATAAATGCACAAACTTAACCAAGGAGGTGAAAAGAGCTGTATGCCAAAAACTGTAAAATACTGATGAAAGAAACTGAAGATGATACAAACAAATGGAAAGACATTCCATGCTCATGGATTGAGAGAACCAACATTGTTAAAATGTCCATACCACCCAAAGAAATCTACAGATTTAATGCAATCCCTATCAAAATACCAACAGCATTTTTTTTTCTAAATTTTTTTTTTAACGTTTATTTAATTTTGAGACAGAGAGAGACAGAGCATGAACGGGGGAGGGGCAGAGAGAGAGGGAGACACAGAATCGGAAACAGGCTCCAGGCTCTGAGCCATCAGCCCAGAGCCCGACGCGGGGCTCAAACTCGCGGACCGCGAGATCGTGACCTGGCTGAAGTCGGACGCTTAACCGACTGCGCCACCCAGGCGCCCCATCAAAATACCAACAGCATTTTTAACAGAACTAGAATAATCCTAAAGTTTGTATGGAACCATAAAAAAAACCCGAAATCGCCAAAGCAATCTCCAAAAAGAAGAACAAAACTAGAGGTATCACAATCCCAAATTTCAAGAGTGTTTATTAGTTTAATAATTATTATTAAATTATAGTTGCTTTCTTGTAAAACATGCTCCATGGTGCTGGTTCCAGCAGAGAAGAACTTTTAAAAATTCCACTATATTCCCTTCCCTCAGCACAAAGAGTAAAGTATGTATTAATCACCTATCTACTTCTTGTGTACAAAAATTGTTTCTAGTTTGAAACTGACAATCTATCTTCCATGCCAGCATGGTGCTTGGCATTTATGCAGTATAGGTGAAAAGTGTGAACATTTAAAGCTGGCAGCAGACTTCTTTAATGGATTGAAGGTAGGGAAAGGAAACCAGGAGGCACGGGCTGGGAGAAACAGTCATAACTCTCAGCAAGATAAAGTGAGAGATTCAGTTTCATCATGAAAAACTAAAAACGAGAAAAGAGAGAAGCATGAAATAATCCAGTCAGATTCAGGCCACCGAAGTTTAAATAGGTATTAAAAGTCTCCAGTGGCCAAAGGCTCTTTGTGAAACAGCGTTGCTAATATTCAATTTGAAGATACTTATTTTGATGTGATATGACATTCACCTTCCCAACTTTTCCCAAATCCTCAATAACATCTAGCAAACAACTCCATTTCTTGAGTCAAAGGCGTATGCATGTATGTATGTGTGTGTGTGTGTGTGTGTGCGCGTGTGTGTGTGTGTGTGTGTGTGTGTGCGCGCGCGCGCGCGCACTGCTTCATATGTGGTAGTGATAATGGGTGTTTTGTTTTGCTTTGTTTTTCTTCAAAAGCAAAAGGTAGGGTCATTTTGCAGTTTAGGTTGACATTATGCAGGTCAGATGGTGCATATATAGGATGGCAAGAAAGCATATCAACTAAAGAAGTAATGTTTGCACCATGAGAATATGAACATTTTTACCATCCTCTAACACATTTCAAAATACTTGGGGACGATTTCAGAGCATGAAAATTTCAATTTAAGCTATCATATCTAGCTTTCAAGTAGCCAGAGAGATCTAGGACACCAATATCTTATGAGTTACAATGAAAGAATTGATAATATTTATAGCATTGTAGAGACCAGTCAAATCATATAGACCATTCGTGTATTTTACACATAGTAAGAAGCAAAGAAGAAGTGATCTGATTAAATACATTAGCAAGATGGTGGGAACACCTAGAATATAACCCAGGATCACTCCTTTAAAGCAATTGACAAGACCAGAGCTCTTTGTAATATTTCATGATTCAAATCTCTCTGGTTTAATAAGGCTATACGCCCTGAATTTACTTTAGATAAGAGACATTCCTCAGATTTCCTATCTGATTGCATTTAAATGTATAAATGTACTGGAATGTAAAAGTTCATGTAAAAACTCATGATCAGAGTCCAGTGTTTTTTATATCCATTCATCCTGGTTTATATGAATCATGCTTAATTAGCATATCAACTTGGATAGAAATGTTCTTCCCTGGGTCTCTTAATATCAGCAGATATTTTTTGGCATATTGTTAAATAAAATATATAAATCCAAAATAGCTTTTCTAATCTATTGCTTCCTAAGTTTTAACTTAATGCCTTCCTTAGATAATACAGTTATAAGTAGTTGAAAAAGGGAACTACAGTACAAATTCTATTATTGGAAGTGCTGAAATACAGATAGGACTATGTTTGATTCTTTCAGAATTACTCATTTTATATTTTCTGCTTCCATTCTTTTCCCAAGCATTAGAATCAGTAATGCTAAGAATAGCATTAGTTATAGCATTTTCCATGACTGAAAGCAGAACAGGTTTCTATAAATAATGCATTTTAAATTAACTAGAAGCAACATCCTTGACTTGCAAAATACTTCCTAGTTATCAGTTCCAGATATGAAATGTGTGTACAAAATATAATCACCATCATGCATTACTACGACAGACCTTTATTCTCTCCCAATTGATTGCTACCCACCTTATACTAGGAAGTTGTTCAGTTACGGAGTTTGCAGTGTGTTCTTATTTATATTTCCCATCTTCATACATTGTATAGAATATTAAGAATTCTTCCCTTGAGAAAAAAATATGGTACCTATTTCTGAAATCATTATACAATCCATTTGAACATTTTTGATACTCTGGAAAAGTAAAATAAGAGTAGTGGATATAACCGTGTCTATATCTCACATTTAATAAATTCAGGGATTTATAGATGATAGATATTTTGAATATTTTTACTAGAAACTGAATTCTCTACACAAGAGCCCAGATGACTTAGCTATCTATTAACTGATTCTCTCCTAAAGCCTCCAACCATTTTCTTCGTACTTCCTACTGTTGTAGGATTCTTGACCTCAATGCCCTGGATTAGTTGTCTTGCTGCTTTGAAGAATGAAGAGGTGGACACAGAATAAAATGAGCAGCAGGCAAAAGTTTATTAGAGTAGAAGATTAGAAAGTAAGAATAGTATGAAAGCTCTTTTTACAAAGAGAAGGCATCAAAAGTGAATAGAAAGTGAATAATTGTGGACTTAGGGTTGTTTTACAAGGTTTTGGTCTGCCCCTTTCATTCCCCCTTGTTCCTTCTCAGGTTCTACCCTTATTAGCTAGGTAATACTAAATGCCTAGTCATTCCTTTTTGATCTGTTCCATTGCATGAGGAGTCGTCTATGGCCATACTGTACCTTGTGGGCCATATGTTTAAAGGTCTATTTATTTTTAGTCAGGTCTTTTGTCAAATTCCTGAGAGGAACCTGAGGGGGAGTAGGTCATGTCTGTCACATTCTCAAGAGGAAATTTACACCTGTAAACTAGGAGTTTGTTAAAGTCCAGACTTTCTCAGAAGAAATGCTTTAAAATATGTTTTTCCCTACCCAGGGACCTTCAAGCCCTAGCCTCTCCCTTTCTGCCTACTGAATTCTGTCTTTCCTCACACTATCTATATTAAGATTATAAATTATTTGTAATTCTGATTGAGTCTCACATTTCTTCTGTAAAGTACTACTTGAAAAGCTAAATTCTGCAAAAACTTGTGTTTTAAGTGTCTTCATGAGCAATATCTAATTTAATTATAATATATGCAGGTATGATATTTTGATTTATAACAAGAACTATATATTTGGTCTTTGTTCTCTTTCCTGGATCAGAGCTCTCAAAACCCTTAAAATATCCTAAGTGACTAGAGCCATGAAGGCCTTTTGTTGTATTAATGAGGTAACTTTTGGAACCCACCTAGGGAGGGGGACCAGTTGCCAGGAGAACCAATCTTGTGATCAGAGGGTTGGAACTTTCAGTCCTCCCTATGACATCCCTAGAGGGGAGAGGAGCTGAAGGCTGAATCAGTTTCTAATGGTGAATGATTTAAGCAATTGTGCTTATGTAATGAAGCCTTCATAAAAACCCAAAAGGACTGGGTTTGGAGAACTTCTGGTTGGTGAACACATGGGGAATTGGGGGAAGGTGTGCTCACAAAGGGCTTGGAAACTCTGCACCCTTTCTGTGCCTTGCCCTCTGCATCTCTTCCATCTGGCTGTTTCTGAGTTTTATCCTTTTACATTGAACCAGTTATCTACTAAGTAAAATGTTCCCGTGAGTTTTATGAGTCACTCTAGCAAATAAATTGAACCAAGGATATGGTTGTCTTAACTTATGATCTATAGCCAGTCAGAAGCACGGGTGACAACTTGGACTTGTCACTGGCCATCTGAAGTCCAAGGAAGGGGTTGTAGGAACCTCTAATCTGTAGCTGGTTGGCCAGAACCTGGGCTTGCAACTGGTGTCCTAAAAGGATGGGGAAATAATCTTGTAGGATGGAATGCTTCACCTGTGGAATTGGATGCTGTCTCTGGGTATAAAGTGCTAGAATTGATTTGAATGGTAGGACACCAACTGGTGTTAGTGAGAATTGCTTTTTGGTGGAATTACTCCCCCAACACACATTCATTGGAATTAGTTCCAGGAATCCCAAAAGGGCAAGACACTTACTTCATAAATGAGAAAATAGTTTTTTCAGTTTGTCAGTGAAAATTTTCATGGCTATAGAGTCTTCTGTTCTTACTTTTCTACAGAAAGACAGAGATTTCTGTGACTCTGAATCATCAAATCCCAACCAGTTTGTCCAGACTCCTTGGGACCCTAAGGAGATCATGGTAAAGGGTCAACTTACTTCTATAGGTATTTTGGGAACTCATAACCTAGGGCTGTCTGGACCTAGTTTGTGTTCTTCTACCAGGCCATTGCCAGATGAAACATATCTCATCATACTTCCAATTTTCTTCATGATGACACCTAAGCTCCTTTGTAAGACACATAAGGCCTACTAGCATTGCCCTGCTTTCTTCTGCCTCACTTCATATACCTCCTTGCTCCAGTTTCTGGGCTTCAGAAACACTCTTTTAAGATGAAAACACACATGTATTGAATTTGTGTCTTTGCTGATTTTTCTCTTTATACTTGGAACATTTTCTCTTGTCTCTTTAGTTAGCTCATTCCTATTCATCTTTAAAATTTAGAAGTCAACCTTTCTTTTTTCTTAAGTTTATTTATTTTGAGAGAAAGACAGCACAAGCAGAGGAGGGTGGGGAGAAAAAGGGAGAGAGAAAATTCCAAGCCGACTCCATCCTGTCAGTGCAGAGACCAATGCAGGCCTCAATACCACAAACTGCGAGGTCATGACCTGAGCTGAAGTCAAGAGTCAAATGCTTAACTGACTGAGCCACCTAGGCTCCCCAGAGGTCATACTTCTTAAGAAATGTTCTCTGTACCCACTTGAATATACACATACAAAGATGTGAGATGAGTGTTGAGATGGGTGTTCCTCTCCTAGGTCTCCAATAATATTCTGCTACCAAATCTTCATCATGATTTTTAAATTATCTATAATCTTCCGCTTGCTGGGCCAGCTTCACAGGCATATGATTAGTGCAATTGCATAGAACCCAACTCTCAGAAGGTCTCCACATTTGGGTTCCCATGATCTGTAGTCATGGCCTTGAAATGTTTGATAATCTTACCTTGAATTCATGTTTTGTAAGTGAAGTCTGATAGTACAATAGAGGTTATACTGTGTGTGTGTGTGTGTGTGTGTGTGTGTATGATGGGGAGGAGGCTTACAGCCCTAGCTCATAGATATCTGGCCTCCTATTGTCTCCCACTTCCCTTGAATGGATTGTCAGCTGCGCAATCCTCTAACACGTGGTACTCTGAGTCCAAATACCATTCCCCTATCCCTCCTCTCACATATAAGGCACACCAAAGAGTTGTGTCATGGCCAAGTGTATGCTCTAGGGTCTCTCAGTGAGGGGCAAATGGCTGTTTCCACCCCAGGACTAGTACATTACTATGTATTCAGAGGGTGACCACCTATCTCTGATTCAGGAATCAAAGGCTGCATGATTAGAGATTGTAACCTGAGCATAGACTATGTGTGAGGGGTTAGGCTCTGAGCCAGTAGAAACAGAGCAAAATTATTCCCAATGCCACATTAAATACTAAATTAAAAAAAAAATCCCAGGTCAAAGAAAGGTACTGTGAAAAACAAAAACCATTGATATTGTTACTTCTAAGGGCACCTCTTTCCCTTTTTTTGAACAAGGGTCCCAGAATTTTGTTTGCCCTGAGCCCTGCAGGTTATATATCCATCCAACCCTGCCTGTGTGAGTCTATGAAATCCTGAAGTTTGGGACTATCCTATTCAGCTCTGCAACTGTAGCATTGGCATTGTGCCTATTACATAATAAGAACCCATTATTTATATGTTAAATGAATAAATAAATGAATAATTATTACATAATATCATTTACCACCTTCCATAAGAAGGTATGCTTGAATAGTAAGCTCTGTGATAAAGGGATATTTGTGAAAAACTTTTGACTTGTTCGTCACAATACATAATAAATAGCATATAAAAGCTGTAAAAACCTGAAATAACATTTTCTGCACACTAATAAAATTGACTTCATGTCCTGCCTCTTTTCAAAATATTTTTTTTCCAAAACAATTTTGTTGTCTGCCATATTTTAGTAAAAAAAAAAGCTATAAATGTCTTCTCTTTGATTTGGTACTGTGATTAAGGAAGTGATTTTCATTTGTTTTTATCAGTAAAGGGTTTTGAAATTACACCAAGCAACAGTACACCAAGTACTTGGAAGAAAAATGCATTCAGAAGAGAAAAGAAATACACATGGAGAGTGGTGATTAAATAAATCAAGAGATGAACTATTCTATGTTCTATACTACCTAAGCCATTTGGCAATCTACTGTGCTTATGATGTCTATTTTAACATTATGTATGTTGATTTCAGTGCTGTAGAAAGGGGAAGAAAAAACTCGAGGGTGGAATGCTTTTGTAAGTAAAGAATGTGCTATTTGTCTAGATAAACCTAGGTGAATGTTAATTTGCATTCATTCAATTTTCTACTACTAGTTGCTGGCAATATGATAAAGAAAGATATTATACTTTTGTCTTATATGGGAAAACTCAAGAGTATTACAGAAGCAGATATTTGGATAAAATGATTTAAATGTAGAGATCTCTTTTAGAGAGGATAATCTTTATTCAGTAGATCAACTATTGTTTTTTTTAATTTTAGAAAGAGAGAGAGAGAGAGAGAGCACAAGATGGGGAAAGGGACAGAAGGAGACAGAGAGAGATCCCCAGCAGGCTCCACGCTTAGCATGTAGCTCAATATGGGGCTCAATCCCATAACCCTGGGATCACAACCTGAGCCAAAATCAAGAGTCGGACATTTAACCACTGAGCCACCAAGTCACCCCAAGTCAACTATTTTTGACTTGAGGCACCCCAAGTCAACTATTTTTTTTAAACATTTTTATATGCAAGGAAGTGAATGAGGCACTTGAGATAGGTCCGTTAGCAAAGCAGTATAGACTCTGCCCTTACAGAACTTCTGGCCTGCTGAAGATGAAAGTTTTAAGCAATTAGTTAGAAATATTTTTAATAAACATCTACATACGTAATAATGGAATCTATCCTAATATGGAGAGTGAGTGGTATCAGAAAAGTCTTCTCTAAGGAAATTGTGTCTAACTTGAGACCTGAAGGATATGGATGAATTAGGCAGGCTAAAAGGGAAGATTTCCATTTTTGCCAACAGATTAAAAAATCTATTTTTACAGTTATTTACATATTTTTAAAAAGGAACTATACAAAATTTAAAAAGCACAACTAATTTGGAATGTGTGATAACTTAAAGAAATTATCCAATTGCATTTGTACTCACAGAGATGAATTACTTAACAAAGTAATAAGGGAAAAAAAAAAAACACTTGTAATGGACTTTATTTAAGAATAAAGAAGAGGGGCGCCTGGGTGGCGCAGTCGGTTAAGCGTCCGACTTCAGCCAGGTCACGATCTCGCGGTCCGTGAGTTCGAGCCCCGCGTCGGGCTCTGGGCTGATGGCTCAGAGCCTGGAGCCTGTTTCCGATTCTGTGTCTCCCTCTCTCTCTGCCCCTGCCCCGTTCATGCTGTGTCTCTCTCTGTCCCAAAAATAAATAAACGTTGGAAAAAAAAAAAAAAAAAAAAAGAAGAGTGAAATCTCAGTATTTAAGCCTGGTCTGCACAAAATTTATTACAAATTAGTGAGATATTACATGACATTTAAAAGGGTTCTATGTACTGTCTGCAAGGAGCTCAGCCAAGAACCCTTTCAAACTATATACCAACTGTCCTTTGTTGGACAATTTAATCTCTCTGACCATCTGTCCCTTCATCTATACTATAAGGAAAAAAATATTACCCCAGGACACATGTGAGAAATAATTAAATGTAAACAGAATGTTAAAGATTCTATTCTAAAATACATAGTAGGTAATCAACAAATTTTATTTTCTTTTTTATCAAATTATTTATTCTCTTATTCTTCCACCAAACATATTTGGAGTATCTACTATTTGAAGAGCATAAAATATATACTGTAGAGGAAAAATTTTAGTGCCAAACTAGGTTGTAAGTAGCAACTGTATCTGAGTAGTTGTGTTATCATGCATAACTACCTAAATTCTCTGATCATTAGTCTCTGAATATATGAAATAGAAATAATAACTATATTTCAAAAACATTTAAAGGCAAATGGCATTATATATATGTATATATGATGCCCATTAGGTGAAAAACAGTAGACCTTCAAAAAATTTTTGTATTCTTTCTTCTGTTACTTATTGGACACTGTGATAGGTGTAATGGAGAAAAAATATAAATCAATTATAATCTTCTCCTCATGGAACTGATGTTCTTATATGGGGAAATGACATACACAGATAATATGAATATATCCTAATATCTGCATTCTCTACTAAGGAAAACATGAGAAAGATGAAAATAAGATATAAGAATTCAAAAGATAGAATAACTAAAAGTAAGAAATAAGTAAAACTAGTACCATCTTCCAGAAATATATATAAATAATTCTTTCAATATTTCCATTTATCTTATTTGTATTAATGTTTATTCTATATTATCTTTTAAATGACATGAGTTATGCTTCATGAAACTATGTTTGATTCAAAGTAGAGCTGTTCATTTAAAATGATTAATGATGTTTTGCTGCAAATAAATTGGTGAATTTAAATTTTAATTGCAGAGGGGCGCCTGGGTGGCTCAGTCAGTTAAGCGTCCGACTTCGGCTCATGGTCCGTGAGTTCAAGCCCCGCGTCAGGATCTGTGCTGACAGCTCAAAGCCTGGAGCCTGCTTCGGATTCTGTGTTTCCCTCTTTCTGACCCTCCCCCATTCATGCTCTGTCTTTCTCTGTCTCAAAAATAAATAAACATTAAAAACATTTTAATTTTAATTTTAATTGCAGAAACATGTATCTATATATTTTACATTTCACTTGTCAACTTATTTTTCATGTTATTGTCAAATAAAAGGAATCTTCATTTCAAGTCTACCAAAGGCATTGATTTTTTTCTTTATTAAAAATGAACTCCAGGGGCGCCTGGGTGGCGCAGTCGGTTAAGCGTCCGACTTCAGCCAGGTCACGATCTCGCGGTCCGTGAGTTCGAGCCCCGCGTCGGGCTCTGGGCTGATGGCTCAGAGCCTGGAGCCTGCTTCCGATTCTGTGTCTCCCTCTCTCTCTGCCCCTCCCCCGTTCATGCTCTGTCTCTCTCTGTCCCAAAAATAAATAAACGTTGAAAAAAAAAAAAAAAAATGAACTCCAATTTCTACTTCCAGCTGTGATGTAATAAAATATGGAAGGTCAATGCAATTAAAAAGACCTGAAAAATAGTGAAGAAATTACAAAATCACATTTTTAAAAGCCTAAGAAAACTATGTAAGCAACAAAGAATTTCATAGTGGAAAGCAGGCTTTAGAAATGAACTCATGATTTCTTTTTTTTTTTTTTTTTCAACGTTTATTTATTTTTGGGACAGAGAGAGACAGAGCATGAACGGGGGAGGGGCAGAGAGAGAGGGAGACACAGAATCGGAAACAGGCTCCAGGCTCTGAGCCAGCAGCCCAGAGCCTGACGCGGGGCTCGAACTCACGGACCGCGAGATCGTGACCTGGCTGAAGTCGGACGCCTAACCGACTGCGCCACGCAGGCGCCCCGAACTCATGATTTCTAATCCCTCTTTTTCTTGGGAGGAATTTATGGATTCTTATTGCAAGGTATAGATTTGACTTAGCTTTCCTGGAGAATAGAGAAATCAGGAAAATTTTTGGTAATCAGGAAGTTATGAAGTAACAAGTTCAACACTTACAGGACATAGAAGGTATTGCCACCTTTCTCCATAACTTTTTCGATGAACCTTGGGAATGAATGAATGAGAACATAGAGAGCTAAAAAGAAACCCTTAGAAGAAATAGTGAAATCTCCTCAGCCTTGTGTTGTACATATATCTAATGAGATTGGACTTCATGCATAAAAAGTAAATACATGCATACATGCATACAAACACAAAATATTATTTTCTATAAGATTTAAACAAAACCAAAAATCTTATAGCATAATATTCCAAATATCCAGAATACAAAACTACTCAGCATATGAACACCACCTACACTTCTGCTCACAAAGGTAATCAACAGATACCAACACAGACCTGACACTTTATTTTTTTTATTTATTTGTTTTTTGTTTATTTATTTATTTTGGAGAGAGAGAGAGAGAGAGAGAGAGGGAGTGAAAGAACCCCACATGGGGCTCAAACCCATGAACTGTGAGATCATGACCTGAACAGAAATCAAGATTTGGATGTTTAACTGAGCCACTCAAGTGCCCCGTGACAAACACTTTAAAGCAGCTACTATAAAAATGCTCAAATGAGCAACCTGGAACACTCATACAACAACTATTAGAATGTTTCAGCAAAGAAATTTAAGATATAAGGAAGAATCAAGTGGAAATCTAGAACTTAAAAATGCAATAATGAGAGTTTTAAAAATCACTGGATAGACTTAATAGCAGAATAGACATGGTGGAAGAGTCCATGAAAAATCAACAGAAATTATCTTATCTGAGCAACAGAGAGAGGGGAAAAAAGATAAGGAAAAAAAGAAAAAGAGAAAAAGGCTAATTTTCCTGTGAAATTATGACAGAAGTTCTTATAATTGGAATCTCAGAATAGGGAAGAAAGAGTGCTATTCTAAAGAATTATTTTAAGAAATAATGGCCCAAACTTCCCTAGGTTGGAAAAAGACACAAACTTTGAAATTCAAGAGATTGACTGAACTTCAAAGTAAATATATTTAAAAGTACAAGTATAGACATATTATAATCAACAAGGAGAAAGCTAAAGACAAAGACAAAATCTTGAAAGAAGCCACAAGAAAAAAATAATTCACACCGTATAGGAGAACAATGATTTGAGTGATTGCATATTTCTCATCTGAAATTGTGGAGTCCAGAAGCATACAGCAAAACATTTTAATGGACTAAAAGGAGAAACAAATATAAACCTACAATTCTGTATTCAGTACTAATATCCTTTAGAAATAAAAATGAAATAATGACATTCTGAGATGAAGGACAACAGATTGGTTTGAAAAATATCTTCTACAGGTTCTTGGGTGGTACAGTCAGTTAAGCGTCCAACTCTTGATTTCGGCCCAGGTCATTACCTCACAGTCCTGGATAGAGCCCCACATCAGGCTCTGCATGGAATGTCTTGGGATTCTCTCTGCCCCTCCCCTATGCGCTCGCTCTCTCTCTCAAAAATAAATAAGCATTAAGAAAAACTTCTTTCCTTTTCTGAGTTTTTAAAGTTTTTTCTGATGATTAAAAGCAAAAATTACAATTTCTGCTGGAGTTTTCGATGCAAATAGATATAATACGTAAGAAAATTATATATATATATATATTTTTTTAATTTTTTTTTCCACGTTTTTATTTATTTTTGGGACAGAGAGAGACAGAGCATGAACGGGGGAGGTGCAGAGAGAGAGGGAGACACAGAATCGGAAACAGGCTCCAGGCTCCGAGCCATCAGCCCAGAGCCCGACGCGGGGCTCGAACTCACGGACCGCGAGATCGTGACCTGGCTGAAGTCGGACGCTTAACCGACTGCGCCACCCAGGCGCCCCAAATTATAGATTGAATGACCTCATATGGTGGCAACATTTCTACATTATAATAGACATGGTAAAATACTGATACTTAGTAAACTGTGACAGGTTATGTCTTTTGTAATTCCTAAAGCAATTTAAAAAAAAAAACACTAGATATAGTCAAAATTGTGACAGATAAGATGGTAAGTTAATACTAAAAACTATTAAATAACATTTTTCCTCCAAAAAGGGAGAATATGGTAGATCTAAATCCACAAATATCAGTAATTAAATTAAATGTAAATCACACTAATTAAGAGACAGATTATCATAAGGGAAAAATATGCCCCACTTATATGATATTTTAAAAATTCACTTCGAATATAACAATAGATCCAAAAACCCTAAAACTAGAATTTAGCATGTTGAATGATATGTTAAATGTTTATGACTATGTGTAAGAAACCAGAGTTTATACATGAACATTTTAAAGATAACTAATTCCAACTTACGGGATTGGAGACCATTTTTATTTTGCTGAGACCTATTTGTAATTTTTACATTTTCTAAAATGAGCATTACTAAATTATTCCTGAAATAGGTTCTAATAAATGCATTTGGAGATGAAATGAAAAACAAATGCTATTTGTGGCTGCAGTAAATAGATTCTAGGGAAGAACTAAAAAACTTAGGGGGCGGCAGGATATGGGGATAGATAAAATTTGTGTTTTACAAGATGGTAACACTCTACATGTAAATTGAGAATTCATGAGAAAGAGAAGTTATATTGGAGGCTCAAAGCTCAATTTAAAAAGTGGTGGACGTTTCTTAGAAATTAGCAATAATTACTTGGAAGTTGGAAGTTTAGGTATAAATTTCAAAAAAAGTTAGAGCTAGAATATAGAATGGGGAATAGCTGCAGATAAATGCAGATAAATGGAGTACAGCTTTAAAGAGCATAGATTAAAAATCTGTTTATGGAAAGCTTATTTGTTTAAATGACTGAGTACACATCACGTAGTTTTGCATTCTGAAGGAGTGGCAAGTGGAGATTTATTACTAGCATTAAGTAAGGAGGGCTGATGTTATATTCTAAGGGCAGTGGTGTTAATATGCATATTTATAAGAACAAGTCAGACTTTCTCTGTATTTTACCACTTAAATACACCTCTGATTGCTACAGTAATTTAACCTTTACCTAATTTCACTAAATTACTTGTAAACACTAGCTAGTGAAAGTTAATTGAAGAAAATGTAATTGGATATTTGAGTATGGCCCTACTACACAATTAGGCAATTCTTTGTGACTGATAGTTTTAATGAGACATCAGTTCAAAGTAAAAGCTTGGAAAATATATATTATAGACTTTCATTGGACTTCAAATGAAGCAAATCCTAATGGGTAAATAGCTTTTTGTTTTTTAGTCAAGAAATATTTGCTAAATAACTGCAAGGAAGACAGATATCATTCATTCATTGGTGACCTCATTTAAAAATATTCATTCAATTGTCATTGATAGTTCAAAGTAAACAGCAATATTTTAAAAAGTTAATTAAATATGGAGGGGCTAAATACTTGCTTAGATCAGGAACTACTGTTTTTACTTGGTGTTAAACCCCAAACACAGGGAAACAGCCATTCTAATTCATACCTCTTAGCTCTAAACTGGGTGGTATTCACAGCAGGATCTTGAAAAGATATCTTTTGACACTAAGCTCTCTGGTTGCAATTCCTTAAATGTAAGACTTTAAATATAGCAAATGCATTGATTGCATTTTTCTGTCTGGGCTATATATTCCTTCCATTGCTGGCCTTTAATCTTGTCTTACTCCTTCACTTATCCTTTCTACTCCAAAATCACACAATTAAGCAATTCTTTGTAACTGATACTTTTAAAGAGACGTCAGTTCTTTTAAGAATTGGTGCTGAGATGGGGTGCCTGGGTGACTTAGTCGGTTAAGCATTTGACTCTGGCTCAGGTCATGATCTTATGGTTTGTGAGTTGGAGCCCTGCATCGGGCTCTGTGCTGACTGCTCAGAGCTTTGGATTCTGTGTCTCCCTCTTTCTTGTCCCCTCCCCGACTCATACTCTGTCTCTCTCCGTCTAGAAAATAAACATTAAAATAAAAAAATTGGTGCTGAGCTGAACCAAACATTTAGTTTTGGTCGTATGTGAAAGACAGTTTTACGAATTCTCAGTGAGGGAGGAATAAAATCACACTATTATTTGCTTTTAGATATGTTAATATTTTTGCTAAACAAATATGGCTTTCATTACTACAAATGGATTATGATGTAATTCATTATAAATTTCAGTATTTGTTTTTATTTTCTGATTTAAATATTTCTGTATTTATTAAAATTATCCACATTAAACATTTACAAATTCATAATTAAACATACTGATTAATATTAAAAAAAGTTTTTAAATTTGAAGTTTCAACTGGTTTGTAATCACAGTCTGCATTTATTAAATTTGCCTCAAATTATTACTGAAGACAAAAAAAAGGTAGTGAACTTATTAACATAACAGAAAAATTGATGGAATAAAAATCACACTTTATACATGTGGAAAAATTTTTCAGTAGAAATTTAAACAAAGTATCTTTGAAGAACTTGGGCTGCAAACTTTATAAACAAAAGCTAGGCTCAGACTTTTCTTCTGTAGTTCTAAATAACTGAATAAAGGGGAGATTTGCAATGGATTATGAAGGAAAATATTTCATATCTAGAATTTTATTTATTTGTTTATTTTAATGTCAATTTATTTTGAGAGAGACAGAGAGAGAGCACAAGCAGGGGAGGGGCAGAGAGAGAGAGAGGGAGAGAATCCCAAGCAGGTTATGCACTGTCAGCACAGAGCCTGATGTGGGGCTTGATCTAATGAACCATGAGGTCAGGACCTGAGCCGAAATCAAGAGTCGATGCTTAACCAGCTGAGTCATCCAGGTGCCCCGTGTATCTAGAATTTTCTATCAGCCAATTGTCTTTTCCATGAGAGTAGCCAATTGATAGTCTTAGATATAAACCAGCTTTTTATCCCTCTTTAGTAGTTGTCATTTAGCACTGAGTGATAATTGAAAAAGAAATTATAGCCTGAGAGAGTCTTTATGTAAAATATCTGATATTCTTTCAAAGCATCATCAAATGCTGCCAAGTGGAAACAGTTTATCATGGATAACACAAGTCTAGGAATTGAATTTCAACTCCATAATTTTGAACAGATTACTTATTTTCATGATTTTTGCAATCATGTATCAGTGTCACATTCTAAATCTTATTTCAATGTGAAAGAGACTTTTAAAACTATAAAGATAATAATTATAATATTTATGTTACTTAGTAAGTTACAACTAGTGTTCTAATAATTTATATAATTAACTCAATTAGTTCTCGCAACAGTACTAGAAGATAGGTATTATTATTATTATTGACTATTTTGCAGGTAATAAATCTCTAGTATAGAAAGGTTAAGTTTTTTGGCCAAAGTCACAGGGCAGGAAAAATAGCAGAGCCAGTATTCAGTCCCAGGCATTTTGGACCTGGAGTCTGTGTTTTGAACTTTTATCTATTAAGAGATTACTAACACTGACATAGGAATTTGCAAAAAACAAACAAACAAACAAAAAAAAAAAACAAAAAAAACAAAAAACTTTAAGCAATTTCTGCAGGCTTCTTAATATAGATTTTACATTTTCTTCTTTATGAATGTAGTTAACATAGCATAAACTCTACCAATGAAACTACTATATCTAGGTTAAATAAAACAACTATATCTCACATTTATGAAAAAGTAAACTTTGTTCTTTCTCTTAAATTTTGACACCTTTCAGAATCTAGTGATTAAAGACTTCAAATTTCCTTCTCTCTATAATATAGATGTGGGCTTCTCTTCCTATGCTTTCCCTATGTGGTAGATAGAATTCTAAATTGAACACTAACAGTCCCATTCCCTGATGTGGAAACTCTGCATAATCTCATTTCCTTGAGTTTAGGAGGAAGTTGTGAATATGAATAGGATATTGCTCCTGTAATTTGGTAACTTCATATAGCAAAGTTGTAAGGATTTTTCAGATATTATTAAGGTTCCTAATATACTGACTTTAGGTGAGTCAAAAGGGACATTATCCTGTGTGGGCCTGACCTAATCAGGTGAGCTAATAGTAGTCATATTACCTATTTTTTCCCATCGCAAAATTGAGAAGTTTTCTTTTTTGTAGGAATGGTATTGCCAACTACTCTCAATGTGGGAAAAGTCGATGTTAATTTAGCATTGTAACAACATAGACATTTTTATTATATAATGTTTTAGTGTGATCCTCACTGTCTAAACATAAATAATACAATATTTAGTTTATTTATTTATTTTTGAGAGACAGAGTATGCTCAATTAGGGGAGGGGTAGAGAGAGAGGCAGAGAGAGTATCTCAAGCAGGGTCCATGCTGTCAGTGCAGAGCCCAACGCAAGGCTTGACCTCACAAACAGTGAGATCATGACCTGAGCAGAGAACAAGAGTTGGGCGCTTAATCAACTGAGCCACACAGGTACCCCTAAGCATAAATGCATTAAAGAAAAAAGAGGTACCTATTAAAAATTACCATTTAACACATAATTCAATACATTAAAAATTATATATGAGTATGTATGTGTATACACGTGAACAAAAGAGATGTCTGAATAGTCACCAAACTGTGGCTGTGGCTGATGGTTATCAGTATAATGAGATTTTAGGCAATTTTTATTTTCTTCCTAATAGTCATATGTATGTACACTTCAAATTATTTACAGTAAACCATTTATTTTATAATTGAGACAGTTCCCTTGTGAAAAATAGAAGGAAAATTGTGAGAACACTTATACTAAAATATTGACAGTGATTATCCTAGATTGATGGGAAAATGAATAGTGTTGTTTTCTATTTTTATTACTGTAATTTTAAATTGTAATTTGAATATATGCTTTATGGCAATAATTTAAACAACAGATACTGCACAGTTTAGAAATTAAAAATATACTACCACTAGTATCTCTGGACTCAATCCTAATGTGACTCTTTTTTTTCCTAAATAAAATCTACTTTTTAACAGTTTGACCTATACCTTCACATACACAGTGGTAGGGAAAAGAATGATAAGCCATCTGCTCCTTGAGTGGTAGAGAAATAATTTAACACTATCCTGAATGGTATGCCTGGGTGGATCAGTGGGTTAAGCGTCTGACTCTTGATTCTGGAAAGGTCATGATGTCAAGGTTCATGAGATCCAGCTCTGTCTCATGTCTGGCTTTGCACTGATAATGTGTGAAGGCTACTTGGGATTCTCTCTCTTCCTCTCTCCTTGCCCTCTCTCTCAAAATAACTAAACATTTAAAAAAATCCTATCTTGATCTATTTGATATAAAATTGGTTTCTTCTTTATTCATCTAGGTTCCATGAAGACAGAGGAAAGAGACTCTTAACTAAAGTATATAACTTGATACATTTTTACACGTGTATACATTTGTAAAATCACTGTTACAATTAGGTACAGAGTATTTCCATCACCAACTGTTTTTTGTACCACTTTGCAATCTTTCCCACACTATTTGTTGTCACTATAGATTGGTTTACTTTTTCTAAAGTATATATTCTGACTTTTTTCACTCAGCATAATGATTTTAAGATTCATCATGTTGAGTTTTTTTGTATCAGTGACATGGTCATCTTTATTGCTAAGTAGCATTCTTTTGCATGAATATTCCAAATTTTACTTAGCCATTTACCAGTATTTTCAGTTTTCACTAGTACAAATAAGCTACTATGAATATTTTTTCACAGTTCTTTATGTGAAGATATGTTTTCATTTCTTTGGAGTAAATACCTGGGAGTGGAATGGATGAGTTTCATGATGGGTGAATATTTAACTTTTAAAGAAACTGCTGGACAGATTCCCAAAGCGGTTGTATCATTTCACATTCCCAGCAGGGCATGAGAGTGCAAGTTCTTCCACATCTTCACCAATAATTGTGAACTTAAGTCTCTTTAATTTCTGCCATTCTAAGAGTTGTACATTAATATCACAAAATGTCCTTAGTTTGTAATACCCTCATGATTAATGATGTTGATAATGTATGCTTATTAGCTCTTTTGTTAATCATCTGTTTAAATCATCTGTCATTTTTTCCTGTTGGGTTGATTTTTTTTTTTTTTTTTTTTACTATTTTACTATTGTAAGAGTTCCGTATACATTATGGTACAAATCTTTTCTCGGATTAAGAATATTTTATTCTGATCTATGCCTTGCTATTTAGTTTCATTATGGTGTCCTTCAAAGATCAAATGTTTCTCACTATGATAAATTCGAATTCATTACTTATTGTTTTAACTTTATGGTTCTTGCTCTGTATTACTATCTAAAAATATTTAATAATATCAAAATCATAAACATCTTATAGAAATTTATATTTTAGCTTTTATATTTAGATCCATGACTCATTTTATGCCTAATTTTGTGTATGGTATGAGGTAAAGCTAAAGGTTCTTTTTTCTTTCCTTTTTTTTTTTTTTTTTTTAAATTAAGCTCTATACCCAGTTTGGGTGTTGAACTCATGACCCAGAGATCAAGAGTCACATGCTCTATCAAGGGAGCTAGCCAGGTGCTCCAAGCCCCTGAATGAATATCTAGTTCTTTAAGCATCAGTAGTTTACAATCTTTGCATTCTGCATTTAACTGCTTTGGAAACTTCAGGGAAAATCAATTAACAGTATGTAGCGATTCTATTTCTATACTTTCTAATTGTTCTCTTGATCCAGTGACTATGCTCTTTTCGATACCACACTCTCTTGATTACTGTAGCTTTATAATAAGACTTGAAGTCAGGTAATGTAAGTTCTCCGACTTCTTCTTTTTAAAAATTTCTCTCAGAGCCTTCCAGTGGGGAGGATGGTATAAATCCATTCCCCGCCCCCCTTTGCTCACCATTAAGCACACGTATATACCCTAGAAATGGTACAAGAGACAAACAAAGAATTCTGAAGGTAGTAAGAGAAGACTGAGTAATGAAAGAATATCATAGTGGAAAGGTGTCTGGGTCCTCCCAGCCAACAGAGAAAGGATGTAGATTGAATGTTTCTCACCTCCAATACAGCAACAGAAGGTAGCCCAGGTAGGCTCATCCTTCCACAATGAAATGGGAGTCCCTAGGGGAACATCAACCAACCTAAACACCACTGGCAAGGAGTATCAATCAGGAACCCCCCAAAATAAGTGGCCAGGTAAAGCACTCTCTATCCCATTGGGGCTAACACACCCCTTTTCTGTCAAGAGATTAAAAAGTGGGAGAGCATAACTTGGAAGAGAAACTCAGCTACAGTAGGTTTATCAATCTGGGGAGCTTCTGATCTCACAAGCCTGAGAATCTCCTCTCCTGCCAAGGAACACAGAAGAAAAACGCATGCAGTCTCTGCAAGTGCCTTAGTCTGGGAAGCCCATCTCTTTACATAGGCTGAGGCTTTTCTGTCTGAGCAGGGGCTATCAGGGCAACATGGGGGGGGGGCACTGATAAAACCACCCAAACACAAGATTTCCCCAGGGAGAGGCATTCCTGGCTGGTCTGGGAAAACCTGTTCTGCCCAATTAGGCAACATCAACAGAGACCAGTAGGAGTCCAAGCAGTACAAGGTAAACCAAGCAGACCAACGTAATAAGATTGCAAAGTCCCTAAAAATTAAACTGCCATTGGAAACACTCCTCCATTCCTCAAATACATAAAGATAAAAGATCCAAAAGAAAAAGAAAATGATTCTTAATATGTACCCATCAAACAACAAAGACTCAAACCGCATGAAGCAAAACCTGATAGTGCTTTAAGGAGAAACACAAATCTGAAATCGTAGTTGGGGATTTCAACCCACCTCTTAAAAATTGAAGGAACTCTTAGAAAATCAACAAAGACATAAAAGACCTGAACAATGCCATCAACTAAAAGACTGTATTTTACATAATGTAATATTCCACTTAACATAAAAAATGTATATTTTTTCTTTTCAAGGGCCCTTGGAGCATTCAACAAGATAGGCCATGTCCTAGGCCACAAAACAAAATTTGGCACATTTAAAATAATTGCAATCACACAGAATGCGTTCTCTGGCCATAATAAAATCAAATTAGAAATCAATAAAACAAGGACAACTCTAGGATGGTTTTCCATCTTGATTATAGTGGTGGACATGTGAATTCACACAATAAACTTGTTTAGTTTTTAGGCACATGAATCAAGTAGAAGTACTTAAGCAGAATGTTAAATAAGTGAGAGCAGGCATTACTGTCCCCTTCCTAATGTTAGAGGAAAAGCATTAAATATTTGAACATTAAACATGATATTACCTTTATGTTTATCCTGGATATCAAATTGAAGAAATTTCTTTCTCTTCTTTGTTGAATTTTCTTGATGAATAAGGAGTGTCGAATTTTGTCAAATTCTTTTTCTCAGTCTGTTGAAATAATATGTTTTGTGTCCTTTATTCTGTTAATATGACGACTTACATTGATTAATTTAAGCAAGTTCAAATAACCTTCCATTCCTGGAATTGAACCTATTTGTTCATAATGTATTTCCCTCACATATGGATCCATTTTAATAATACTGTTAAAGGCTTCTGTTCCTATATTCATGATGAATATTTGTCAGGAATTTTTCTAATTTTATTGTCAGGATACATCTTTAGAGGTAGCTAGTGTCAAAAGACGTCAGGGAAAGTTCCATCTCCTCTGCCTTGTCCAAAAAACTTCCAGGATTGAATGTTTGATAGAATTCTTGGTGAAAATATATGATCACAAGGTTGTTGTTGTTTTTTGGTGGGAGTTCTTTTGATAATTCCATTTCTATTTCTATTCCTTTTTTAGATTAGATAGAGGGCAAGAGAAGGGGCAGGAGCAACAGAGTGAGAATGAAACGGAAATCAAAGATCTGCGGTTGGAGTGTGAGCTAGGGCAGATCAATTACTCGACCACCATCTGTCGGCAATCACAAGCCTTCATGCTCTTCCAGCAGCTCCAGGAGCAGGTGCCGCCACTGACTGGCCTGGACTCTTAACTACAGCAACCTGGAGACCTGGCGCTAGTCCTGCTGGGATGGGGTTTCGGGAACATCCCCAGCCCATCATCATAAAAACCACTCTCCGAGTAGTTTTGATAGGGTTAGAGAATAAATCAGCCACAAGTTTCTGCAGCAGAGGACGGCGAATCGAGTACGCCTGAAGACCGCTTAAGCTGAAGCCTCAGTGGGAGCTAACGCAAAAATACTGCCAGCGCCCACTTCCGGTCGGAGCAGCCAGCCACATCCTTCCCCCTGAAGAACCTCAAGGCTCGCAGCTTGCTACCTCACCTCAGCAACAGCTCTGGCATTCTGCACACCCAGGCCGCTGAAAGACCCCAGCCCGCGTTCCTTAGGCCTCGAATCCCTTGACGCCCCCTTCGCTGAGACCAAGCATAAGACGAACCGAAAGCAACTTGGCGGTGAGCCTCTCCGAACATGGCTGCCCGCTGCTGCCTGGTGGGCTCCTGCGAGCCTGTTGGGCCTCCTCCCAGCGGCCCTCCACACCGACGGGGAAGACACCGTCCGTTCCCTGCTCCCCAGAGAGCCCACCTGTGCCCGCAGTGTGGCACCTCGGACAGGCCCGCTCCAGCGGCTCTCCAGGCCTCGGCGGCGTTTGCATCTACTCACGGGCCTCTCCTGCCCGCTAGTGTGGGGCTGTGTCTCCTCGAAGGGTCCAGAAGCTACACTCTGCCTCGAGGCGTTCACCAGCAGATCCCGCCGAGCGGAAGCCACTTCTGTGTGGCTCTCATTCAGCATCCTGGCGACTGCCACTGGTGTCCCGACAGACAGGCTCCATTTTTTAGGTAAGCCTTGCGGTCGGTTCCGCGGAGGGTTGTGGGCCACAGGTGTCAAATCTCCTGGTACCAGCTGGTGTGCCGCCCTGATGAGGTCACTGCGGGGCCAGAAGCCACAGGTGCCTGCGTTTTTCGGGGGTGGGGGAGAAGGCTTCTTCTGCAACCCGATTACTAGATTTTCTGAGTCAAAATGCAGCTTTGTGCTGTTAATGTTCTACTTTGCTGGATTTTTATTTCGTTGATTTCTACTTCTCTCAACTTTCCAGTTTCGACTTTTAGTTTGCTCTGTTTTAAATTCTGTTCAAATGCAGGTTCTTGGTCATTAAAATCTTTAAAATTTAGACCTTTAAAATTTGTTTACGTATGAACACTTAAAGGTAAAAATTTCCCTCTGATAATTGTGTCTCCAAATTTTTGTATGCTGTATTTTGTATATTCAAACTACTGTGATTTCTCCTTTTGATTCCCTTCTCTCACCTCTGGATTCTAAGCGTGGTTTAATTGAAAATATATGTAGTTCTCCTGAGATGCGTTGTAGTTGTTGATATCTTATTTAACTGGGATCAGAATTTATTTCCTCTGATTTCAATTCTGATAAGTTGATACAGACTTTATGGCCCAGTTCATGGTCCATTTTGGTAAATAAAATACGAACACTCAAAGAGAATGTGTTTTCTGACATTATATGTAGTGTCCTATAATTATTAGACCAAGATTTTTGTCTTAGGGTTTTTTTTTTTTTTTTTTTTATTTTCCTAGTGGTTTACTCAGTTCAGGGGAACTATTAAAATATCCTATAATCATGCAATTAACTAGCTTTCTTTTAAATTCTGTAGTCTTCATACCATGTTTTAAAGGTTGGCTGTCAGGTAATACACATTTGGTTGTTCTGTCTCCCTGATGAACTGGGCATTGTATCCTTGTTAAATAGCCTGCTTTATCTCTGACAATAAATTTTTCATGATGTCTACTTTATCTTATTAAAATGGCTAATCCAGCCTTCTGCTTAGGGTTTGTATTCTATATCCTTTATATCTGTTTGCCCTCAACCTGTGTGAGCTTTAAATTTCATGGCGTCTATATAGCATAGAGTTAGATCATGCTTTCGTTGATCCTTATAATCTTTGCCTTTTAATTAGAATTGTTTTATCCATAAACACCCTGTGTAGTTATCGATACTTGATTTAGGTTTGCCATTTTATTAGATAATTTCTGTACATCCCCTCTACTTGTTGCCATATTTTCTAGCTTTCTTACTATTTGAATTTTAGAATTCCATTTTAAGTTACCTATTGACCTTTTTCAGTAGTTCTTTAGGATTGTTCTTTGCAGTCTGTAGAATCAATGTTCTAGTACTTCATATGCTACATAAAAAACATGCAGCCACTGGACCCATTTACTGTAACCTCCTCGTTCTTCATATGTTACCTTATGCTATGGATGTTATGAACCCAAAAGACAGCATTATAATTTTTGCTTCAAAAAGTCATGTGCATTTTAGCTCAACTAAGGGAAAAACTTATTTTATGTTACTATATATTGCTATTCTTCATTTCTTCTTGATGGTCCATCTTTCTCCTCTGATAGATAGATAGATAGATAGATATATCTAAAATTTTTTTTTTTCTCCAGTTAGAAGGAATTCCTTTAGCATTTACACATGCAGTACTCCGGCAAAATTCCTTATTTTTGTATGTGAACATAATTCTGTGTTTACCTTCTTTTTTCTTTTATCTTCTTAATGATATTCTTCCACCTTCTTGCTTCCATGGATGCTCATATGAAATCTCTGGTAATATGAGTTACTCTTGCCCATGTTCCCTAGATAATTAAAATTTTTTCTCTTTAATTTTCAACAGTTTTTTCTGTGTTGCTGTTTAGTTTTAAATTTTTTTCTACTTGGGTTTACTAAGCCTCTTGTTTGTATAAAACTAGGTCTTCCACACATTTGGGAAGTTTTTGATGGTTATTTCTTAAATGGTTTTTTCCCTGCTCTGCTTTGAATCCTTTTTGAGCTCAAATTACGTTCAGTTTATAATTTTGATATGTCCCACAGATCCTTGAAGCTCTTCTTTTTCTTCAGACTGTTTTTTTTTTTCTATTGCTAGATCTTGAAGATCACTGATTTTCTTTACTGTCATCCGTATTTTTTTTCCAAAAACTGTTTTATTTTGACTTTATCTGGAATATTATCAAGCTTTTTCTTTTTAAAATTTTTTTAATTTTAATTTTTTATTTTCGAGAGTGAGAGAGAGACCCTGAGCACGAGCTGGGGAGAGGCAGAGAGAGGGAGGTACAGATTCTGAAATAGGCTCAGTGCTGTCAGCAAGGAGCCCGACAAGGGGCTCAAACTCATGAATGGCGAGATCATGATCTGAGCTAAAGTCGGTGCTTTACTGACTGAGCCTCCCAGGTGCCCCATCTTTATTTTTTTCTGCCTAGATTTCCTAGGTTTTTATACGTGGAGTGTTTCTCTGTCATCACATAGTGTGTGTTATACATAACACCATGCAAACACACACACACACACACACACACACACACACAAGCTCTTTTAAAGTCTGTGCTGATTTCAACATCTGGATAATGTAAGGTTAAAATCTGTTAATTTTTCCTGTAAGAATGACTAGCATTTTTTTCTGGTTTCTCATACCTTATTTTTAATTATATTCCTCTCATTGTGAAGGGGATATTATGTAGGTAATTTGCATTTGATTATATAATGGTGGGATTTTTTTTAATAGACAATTGGGTTAGGTTCAGATTTCAAACATTTTATTACATCTCAAATCTCAGTGTACTTATTTTGACCTTCATTGCAAGCTACTTTGAGGCTGCACTGTGCCCGTATGCTTCAGAAACCGTTCTGAGATTCAGGTAGGTTTTATTTATTTTTTTTAATTTTTTTTAATATTTGTTTATTTTTGAGACAGAGAGCACGAATGGGGGAGGGTCAGAGAGAGAGGGAGACACAGAATCTGAAGCAGGCTCCAGGCTCTGAGCTGTCAGCAGAGACTGACGCGGGCTCGAACTCACCTACTGTGAGATCATGACCTAGGCCGAAGTCGGATGCTTAACCGACTGAGCCACACAGGAGCCCCTCAGGTAGGTTTTATACTCCAGATTTAGGGCTCTTTTTCTGTGGCTTTCTCCTTACCAGGAATCTTGCATAAATTTTTAAGAAGTATAGTCATTTTGAAATACGTTTTTGGTTTTCTGTTGTTGTTTTGAGAGAGGGAGAGAATGTGGGGGGGGGGGGGCGGGGAGAAACGTAAGCAGGCTTCATGCCCAGTGTGGAGCCTGACACGGGGCTCCATCTCATGACCATGAGATCATGACCTCAGCCAAAATCAAGGGTTGGATGCTTAACTGAGCCACCCAGGTGCCCCATGTTTTCTGGTTTTTAAAGTCAAAGTCTGTAGGTTCTAAGTGTTATAGCCATTTTATGCATTGAAAATGTTGGCTTAACTTTAAACAAAAAGCCAGGGAAAAACCACATAACTAACACAGTAGTATTCTTTAACAAGTGCCAACTCCTGCTCTAGAATGTACTTGAATTTGATCACTATTCATTGCTTTGAAGTCCTTTTGTTGTTTGGACTTTATAGTAATGTGCAAGAGAGCTTGGTATAGTAGGAGCTATTTGACCATGGTAGAAGTGACAGTCCTTGTCTTTTTTTTTTTTTTTTTTTTTTTTTTTTTTTTTTTTAACTCCATTGAGGGATACAGGACATGAAGAGCCAGAAACAAGTACTGGGGCTGGCCTGGGTCTCCTTCTCTTCCGTGAAGGATGTAAGACCTCAGTTTCTGGCAGTACTAAGATGTATACAGAATTTAGCAATTTGCGTGGTTTTGATACAACATAGAACTCCTTTCCCATATGTGTATCTAACAACATCCCTTTATAGGCTTCTGTGATTCATAAAAAAGTTGTAACTTTGAACATCTTTAAATGCTCTGGAAAAAGTAAGGCTTCAAGTCAGTCATGTCCTTTTGTCTCCTATTTTGATTACATACAACTAATGTTAATAAGTGGTTAACTTTATTGAATTATGTTGCATTGTATAATTTTCAAATTTCACTAAGCTCTTGGAAATGTATTTAGTAACAGTATATTGTGGAAATGTTCAGAAATCATCTCTCGGATTAATTTAGATCTGTAGAATCAACAGAAAATTCGAAATTTAATAAAAAATTGAAAGGGGGGGCGCCTGGGTGGCACAGTCGGTTAAGCGTCTGACTTCAGCCAGGTCACAATCTCGCGGTCCGTGAGTTCGAGCCCCGCGTCTGGCTCTGGGCTGCTGGCTCAGAGCCTGGAGCCTATTTCCGATTCTGTGTCTCCCTCTCTCTCTGCCCCTCCCCCATTCATGCTCTGTCTCTCTCTGTCCCAAAAAAAATAAACGTTGAAAAAAAAATTAAAAAAAAAATTTGAAAGGGAATTTCAGATTTTACGTGTAATCTTTGTATTGCCATTTTATTCAGAAATACATGTGTTTGCTAATATAAAGTGGACACCTCAGACTTGCTTGTGAGGGAAATCTAATCTGGGTGTTCGTTCCCATGGAGATTGAATAATAAAAACTCAAGCACGTGTCTGTCTTAATTACTTGAATCAAAGATGAATAGATAAACCAAATAAACTTTGCTAAATCTGCCATGGGTATATAATGAGCAAAAAATGTGTAGCTATCATTAAAATACTAGTTGAGATTGCATCATGTTTATGGGGCATTTAATCTATAAAAATACCTCTTTTCAGGGTGCCTGGGTGGCTCAGTTGATGAAGTGTCCGATTCGTGATTTTAGCTCAGGTGGTGATCTCAAGGTTTCGAAATGGAGTCCTGCCCTGCTCAGGCTTCATGATGAATGTGGAGAATGCTTGAGATTCTGTCCCTCCCTCCCCTTCCACCCCTTCCCTCCTCGGCTTATATGCACTCTCAGGCATAGGCTCTCGCCAGCGCACGCTCTTTCTCTTTCTCTCTCAAAAATCTAAAAAATTACCTGTTTTCAATTCCTGAGTGAAACAGTGAAGCAACTCCCTAAAACTTAAAAATTAAGGAAATAAACTAGGGAACAAATATTTACCAGGGGAATTTGGTAAATTCTGAACTCAAAACCTTTTAGAGCTAGTTGTAGGAAAAGCTTATGGATCTCTCCTAATCCAGTTATGAGAATCTAGCTTAAGACCAAGTAAATCTGTAGAAGCAAGACAAAATTAGGCCACAGAAAATAGTAGTACAGAGGGGAAAATTAAAGTTATCCAGAGAAAAGATAGCTCCAAAGAAGTCTATTTGGTAAATATTGAAATATTCCAGGAAATATTGAAAACCTACTCAGTTGCATTGAAATTGCAGTATTCAACACGTACTGAACATAGTTAATGTGCAATGAGAAATTCAAAGAAACTGTGTTAAGATTTTTCATGTAAGAAGACAGAAAAAATAACTAAGTTTTCATTATATTTTGGGCTTCACTAAACTCCCAATACTAAGGGCATGACCTTAAGTATTCCTGTTTCTGTGACTGTTCAGTAGTTAAGTGTGAACTATTGAGTGTCCGTTGTCTACTCTGGTATTGTATACATTTTTTATTCAGATTATATTTTTTGGTTAAGACTTTAAGGACAGATTCTGAGAATTAGCAGAAAACCTATACTTTCAGACTCCTTTATATTACTGAACATGTCTAGCTAGTTGAGATAATTTTTCTACTTAAATTCATCATTCCATTCCTTGCTCTTTAACTCAGTGACCATGAAGGTTTTTTAGAAGATCTATTTTAGACTTTATATCTTTAATACATTACACCCATAAATCTAGAAAAATGACTATACTAGGATTTGCCATTTAGAATAAACTAAATGGTGAGTTACAGGACACCAATAATGGTTACAGTAATCAGTACTGTATAGAATAGGCAAATTGAAATCAGTGGAAGACAGAGAATGTTAATACTGTTGAAATGGACTACAATGTGAGAAGAAAATATAAGAGAAAACTGAATGTTTTCTGAGGAGTTAGCCCATGGAGGGGATGATACACTAAGAGGGCAAGCTGACTGGATTCATGATGGGAGATTGAGGGGAAAACTTGAATAGAAGAAAAGGCCAGGTTCTGGGCACCGCATTTAGGTAAAAGAATTATCTCCTTTAGCAAGGGCCAATTAAATTTGCATTAAATAGGTTTAGTCTTTGTCATAAAGAATGAAATTTTTTCAACTAATGTTCTATATCAAACAGTAGTCATGAAAAAGGAAGAGCTTAACTATATCTTAATGTATATCCGGCCAGAAAGAGAAGCACAAACTTATGTTACTGCTGCTGGGTAAGTTTTCATCACTAAGGAATGATCATTAATTTTTAAAATTCTATATATGCATATGTATTTATGCAATCTGAAAGCAATTGATTTGTTCCAAATCACCTAGTTATCCAGGATTCATAATGAAAGCTTCTGAATTTCTTTAAATGTTTATTTTTTGAGGGGGGGGGTGCATAAGTGTGAGTGGGTGAGGGGCAGAGAGTGAACAAGAATCCCAAGTAGGCTCTGTGCTCTCAGCGCAGAGCCCAATGCAGGGCTCAAACTCAGGAACCATGAGATCATGATCTGAGCCAAAATCAGGCATCAGATGGGTTCCCCGAGAGCTTCTGATTTTCAATTCTTTATGCAATTGCAGTGTTAAGCTGGATGGTTCTTGCTAAAGTATGCTGTTACCTACCATGCTTTGATTCTTAATTTTTATTTAGGTCTTGTCAGTTGGCTACAGAATATAAATGATCGTTTTGTCCTATGCAAGAAACAGGTGTCACTATTTCTAATCCTTTGTATATTTGAGAAATTTGCTGTTGTTTATGCAGGAGAAAATAGCTGGGTTTAAGTTCATCATGTTTTTTTGTAAATTCACAACTTATTTTATCATTGAATTTAATATTGCAGAGGCAAAGTCTGCAGCCAATTTAATACCGGTTTTTTTGCATGTGACTTATGGTTATGTCATTAGTGTTACTTTTCATTTTTTACCATGTTCTGGTTTTGGGGGGGTTTGCTTGTTTTTTGGGGGGGTCTTATTTTTGTTTGCTTACTTTTGCCTCTCTTCCTCAATATTCTACTATTTGTATTAAGCCCTCATAAATTTCAGAACAAGTTTCAGTTGGTGTTCAAATATACTTAAACATTTTTTCTTCTACTTTAAAAGTTGGGTTGTAAAATGGTCCCTGTAAACAAAAGTCCACAATTAAGTTTTAAAGTTTCTGGATACATATTTGTTTCCTTCCTATAAATACATTTTTATTCAATCTTGATAGCTGAAACTGAAGTTTTTCTGTCAAGCCCAGGTTAATCTCCTATTTATCTGTGAGGATTCTGTCACAATTTGTGCATACTGATGGAGGTATATATCATATGCCCATTAAATAAATCCAGTTTCCCCCTGAAATTAATTTGCGTCTAACTTCTGGATTTCTTGTACTTTGTCCCAGATAGAAGCCTTTGATAATCAGGAATTAAACTAAATCATTCTAAGCACCTCTAGAGTATTGTGCTTAATTAATCTTCTTGTGTACATATGTATGCATACATCATATAAAGTGGTTGAAAATCTAAAAATATTTTTAAATACACCAGGACCCAGGGTATTGAAAGACATTAGCTAAATCTCCAGTGACTCACAGATGGAAGAGGAATAGAAGGTGAACAGAGATTTAACTGTAAGGTTTTAACAGAGGTGCAGATAGAGAATTATGGAATTATAGAGGAGGAATTGTCATTTACTTGAAATGAGCAGTTGTTTTCATGTCTTAAGTAAATTTTTTCAGTTTTATTACTAGAGCAAAAGATTTCTCCTGGGAAATCCTGTAATCCAGTTACCTACCACAGAACTTAGTAGACATTCTTTATTTATATGCCTCAAGTATTGAATTAAATTTCTATAATGTAAGTGATCTCTATTTTTGGTTGAGAATAAAGTAAAATGCCAGTTTAAAAAATAAAATAAATTTTTAATTAACGCTAAAGAGAAGGAATGCATATATTCAAGTTTCTTCCTTGAAAATCAAGACTGATGTAATGAGAGGAGATGGAAGGAAAGGATTTAAGATCTGCAGTCTAGTCATCCTACCCTGAGCTCCTTACAAGACCCTATTGCCCATATGCAAGCAAAAGCATTTTGGTAGTAATAACTCTGAATCTAACATAAAGTTCGTTTATTCGTGTACTTTCATCATTAATAACGATCTTAGGATACAAGTTATATTAAATTCTATGAATATGAAATCGAGATGTCTTCCTTATCCCTATTAAAAGAAGCTAAAGAGGCAAGATTGTGTGTATATTAACTATATAGCTCAATGTAAAACAAGTTATTGAAATGTATTTAGCATTGTTTGAGCATTTTGAGTACAGTTGTAGTAAAAGCATGTGATAAGACTCAGGCAAACCTGGATTCGAATTCAAACTTTAATTCTGTGACCTTCATTCAGCATTCTCATTTGTGAAGAGTGTCTGGGTATGTTGTATTAACAATATTAAAGATGCAGTGCTTAGGAAAATGAATTAGTATTACTGATGCTTCAATTATAGAGCCAGGCAAAATCCACTGAGAAAAATGTAAGGTTGTTTAGATTAAATTTTTCATAGATAATTGACTACCAATTATTTGTCCCCTTCGGGAGCATTGTAAAAGCAGATGTTGAGAGTCAATTAATTTGTATTTGTTTAGGTGGGACTCTATCAAAAGAGCAAAATCTGTAAATAGTATAACTTTTCATTCCTGTTGAAAAATCTGAGCCAAATCTGTCACTTAAGGCAGATACACAAGTTATTATGGCATGGCATATGCCAGAAGCTTTATCCGCGCTTCATCTGTTAATCTTCTCTCATGGTAGTAGGATTTTAAACCACATAGATTCTGCTATAATTCACTTCTGTCAGGTGGCAGCTGTGTGAACTTCAGTTACTTCAAATCCCCAGGTCTGAATTTTCCATGTGGTAAAATAATGTTAATAACATCTATCTGAAGAGAACTTTGAGGATTACTATGTATTCTACATGCATATTTTAAAGTATATTCTGGTATTGAACAGTAGAAAGTGTTCAATAAATTGTTACCATATTTTAGCCACCTATTACATTATATCATATTTATGAAACCTTTTTTTAAAAAAACTAGATAGGGCATAGATGAACAATAAAACTCAATGTTATAATGACTTTATTTCCTTAATTTGATGTCATTCATAATTTTAAGTAAAGCTAACTCCTTTGTCTTTGACCCTCTCTATATTAATATTCCTAGTTTCACACAAAAATGTTGGAGGTCAATTATTGAGCTCAATATCTGAGGCTTCCTTGATCCCTCCACTTTGTGAACTTGAATAAGGCAAAAATTTCTATTCCTCCCAATCATTGAAAACTAAATATCTGAGTGAAAGGAAGTAGAAACTAAATGAGAAGCCAAACTAATTTTACTTAAGCAGTTAAAGCTTTCACAGTAAATGATTTGGAGCTCTTCAGTGTTACTTAGTGAATGTAATCATACATATTTGTCTTGTTGAGAATTATATTGTGACACATGCATGGTAAGCAGGACTGCTATTATATAAATTACTCAAGATTTGTTGTTTGAAGTTGTTGAGTACAAAAAGAAATCATGCATGAAGTTTTCTCAACAAAAATATTTCCATTTAAAGAGAATTTACATAAGTTATTAACTAACCAGTAAGACTAACCATAATCTCATTAACTTCTATACATTGAGTTCAGTAACAGAAATGTAAAATGTTTGATAAGTAGGAGAGAAGAACTTGCTGGTATTCTGAAGAACAAGATTCAAAGGATTCAGGATTCAGGACAGGATTCAAAGTTCTTAGACAAGTAGATGAAATACTAGACTTCATGCACATAACAAAAGGTTTCCTCTAAATAATCAATTGTTCAATTTCTTCCCACTTTCAACATATGAATGTGTGTGTGTTTAAATAGTACATACATTCCTTTCAGAGTTTACATATGAGTGGGGGAGATAGGTAATATTCAGCTAAAACCATTAAAATTTTATAAGGGGGCTGTAAGAGCATATGAAAGGAAGACCGATCTAGTCTGGATACATTAAGGAAAGCTTAACCAAGGATATAGTTGAACTGCTATCTCAAGGGTAACCAGATTGTATTTGGATAAATGAATGGGAAGATGATATTGAAGGTAGAGGAACACTTTATTAGAAGTCCTAATGGGGAAATTAGCATGATACCTTTTTGAAGATCTGGAAAATCTTCAGATTTCAGGCTAGTGTAGCCAGAGTGCAGAGTGAGTGGTAGGATATGAATCCTCATAAAATACTTGTGAAATTTTAATCCAAAATGACACAAAGTATTGTGGGAAGAAGAAAATACTCATCAAATAGTATAGTCAGCATCTTTACCATTCTATAAAATATTTATTTCTGGAATAAATATTTGTATAATGGAGAATTTATATAGAAAAGCTCGAAAGGGGCACCTGGGTGGGTCAGTCCATTAAGTGACTAACTCTAGATCTCAGCTCAGGTCTTGCTCTCTAGGTCGTGATTTCAAGCCCCGGGTTGGGCTCCTTGCTGGGTATGAAGCCTACTTAATTTTTTTTTTTTTTAACTCAAGAAAGAAGAAAACATGACTCTAATCCTAACAGTCCTATATGTCCTGAAAGTATGTTTCTTAGAATGGAATTCATTGTCAAGTCAAATGATGAGAACATTACAACCAAATGGTGCAACTGTAGCAACTTTCATCAATCAAGTAGATTGTATTGTTTTCAAACAAATCTCAATAGTTTGTAGCAACAAGTATGCTGGTTTTTCATGTTCACCAAAACGTGCAAGTCAATTTTGGCTTGGCTGATCAAGGCAGAGAAACTTTTTCAGAATGCCTATGAGCTGGGCTTGGTTCCAGCTACAGTTTGGATTCAGGGCTGTTTGAAGTGTCTCTATATTATTTTTGGGTAAGCAACAACCTGAGACAAGTTCTTCTTATGGCATATGGCAGGAGCATGAGTGTAAACATCTGACACCTCTTTCGACTTTGATCTTGAGCTGTCATTCTGTCACTTCCGCCTGTATTCTGTTGACTAGAAGAAAATCACATGGCCAAACCCACCTTCAATAGGGGTGAAGAATTCTTCCATATTGGTGACAGGTACTATAAAGATACAAAACATGAAAATCAGGGAGCAGAAACTAACTTTTGTAGCTGCTGAAACCCCACATTAGGCAGCCTGCAGTTCTAGTAGCCATTGCCATTACCTCTTTAGAATTTGTAAACTTGTGACAGAACCAAGGAGACCATGTTGCTTAGATACCATGTTATTGATGCTGAAACCATCAGTCAAAACCAGACCTTCATCTATCAACTTTATTATTGAAATGACAGAACCATCAAGAAGCACTTAGACACATGCACTGTGGGGAGGGGAGAAATGTTGCCATGGAACATCTTGTTTCCTTAAAGTTTACTGGTGGAAAGAATCTAATCTTGTGATAGCTTTTCTCTCATTTTCTCTAAGCATTCAGATCCCTTATTTTTTCCATTGTATATTTTTATATTTCCTCTTGTATTTTCTTCTTGTCAGGGTTATGTTTTCCTTCAGGTGATGGTCCAGTGTTATTCCTTCTTACTCTCTTGAAATGGCAGCTTTGGATGCAAGCAGAATGAGAAGAATTTCATGGAGTAGTGGCAGATTGAGAAAAATGATTTGGGTTACATTAGATACATAGAAGTGCTGCTCAGTTCCATGTTTGGTAGAAACCCTCACATACCTAAATCAGGAAAAAGGCAGCAGTGAAAGTCAGTAAATATGAAGAATATATTGCTGTATTTTCATGTTTTCTTTAGTCATTCAACTGACTTTTTTTCCCCCTTCAGTAGTTAAATATATGCTGTTAATATTCATCAATGGTGATTCATATTTTAGTGCAGTTTTTGCAATATTTGAAAAGTATCCAGGGTTTGGGTAATAAGCAGTGAGCAGTAATTTTGGATTTTTCAAGACTAGTATTATGATTTAAAGAAACACAAACTTTTTACTCCCAAGGAATTGGAGTAATTAAGAGGCAAATAAGTATTTAGCAGTAAGATATCAGAGAATGGAGCTCGCTTATCAATTTCAACTAGTAAAAGTTGGGTTCATTGGTCGCATATAAACTCAGTTAATATTTTATCTGCATATTTTAATAAATGGGTGTGGAGGGGAAGCAGTTTGATTCTCAAAATTATGTTAGTATATTCTACCTGTATATAGGGAACAGTCAATTCCTAGAAAATCCTCTGGAATAGCGTCATCTGACATTTCCAAAGTTAAAAGTTTAATTATTGCTGCATTTTACCTGTTCTCTTAAACTCAATTACATAATAGTTTAATGATTGTAACTGTTAAAATTTCTTTTATATTCATAGGGCTCTATGAGCCAGGCCAGTAATATTATTTCCACTTATCATATGAGTGAAGTGTATCTTAGCACACTAGCATGAATCTAAAATATTGGTGGGGTGTAAATAAAATCTAGGTTTTATGATCAGTGATATGGATGCTGTTCACAGTAAAACACACTTTTATGTGCTAATAGAAATGTCTTTTATTGTAGAAGACCAATATCTCAGCACTGTGCTCAAGCAGTAAACCCATGGTTGATTTTGTACACGTTCTGCAGATCACTTGGAATCCTATCAAATGGCTACTTATAAATGTGACATTACTTACAAAAGGGTACAGTTTTTAAATTTGCCATTTACTAGCTATGTGACCTTGAACATGTTACTTAACAGCTCAGTATCTGTTTCCCATCCATAAAATGGAGATCATTTTACCAAGTTTAAACAGCTGCTATGTAGGTTATATGAATCAAATACATATAAAATATTTAGCACAGGGCCTGGCATATACTAAGTGCTATAAAAATGTTAGCTATTATTAATATCAAGTTGTTATTTTAAGGCACAGTGTCAATACTTCAATGAGGAATAAAGGTTGTCCTGGTCTTTGAAGACCAAGGATAATGAAGTCATGTTGGAAGTGAAGAAAACTGATTTCAGGAAAAGAGTAAGAAATTTATTAAGGATTCTAGGCCTTAGCTTTCTGTCAGTAAATCAAAGTTAGGAAACATAAATTATGTTTATTAATGTCTGAGAAGTAGAACCAAGTCTAGATTGAGAGTATAGGTATAAAAGAAACTGAGGACAATTAAACAGTAAATAATAAAGATTTTCATGTGTATACTTAATCTGTATAGTCTCCAAATTGTACCCAAAGAAAAGATATTAATATAGTAATAATAGGGAAATGGAACAGACATACAAACACTGATCCTCATTCTCATTTTGATGTAGCTAGAGAAATCGCAACTCCTATAGGTTGCTGCCAGTCTTTACAACAGATGAAAGATAGGTACCGTTAGCTGAACTTTAACATGAATGGGGGGCAGGGACTTCAAACTACACGGCTTATAGTTAGAACAGTCATATAGATCTTGAAGGCTTCTTGAGTGCTTTGCATTGATAACAAAAATTTTCAATAAATTTCATGGCAATATCTGGGTTAGGAGTAAACCTATGCAGTTTTGGTAGTTTTAGGAAAGACTGTAGAGTCATTGTAACTGTTCAAGAAAAAATTTCCAGCCTGAGAAATATCAACCCAAGTGAATAAAGAAGAGTTACAATAAAGAAAATAAAGCTGAACAGAACTCTGGAAAGAATCTTAAAAATTATACATGAAGAATTACTAAACTTTACCTTCCAGAAAACATCTTGGTTCTAAATGTGGGTTAACAGTTGATTTATTTTTCAGATTTATTTTTCCCTCTAAATAGTCCATAGGGGTATCTAGGGACATAAGTTATTTTTTCCGTGTGAGTTCAAGAATGTATCTTGTGCTCTTAGCTTTTGATCTATGGTCTTCACAATTTTGATCACTTCTCTAGGGAACAGATCAATGGTTTTAGTGATGTTATCCATGGTTTTGGTAATTAATTGTTTTCATTATGGCATATGAAACTCTATGAACTTTGCATGTTCCCCTTGTGAATAATAGAGACTGAAGTAGGGCAGAGAAGAGCATTTTAGTATTTTCTGGGGATGGCTAGGTTGTCTAAGTTTATATCTAATACCTAATCTTTTCCAAAGTATGGTAGTTTTTATTAAAGAGAAAATTTTCTACCTTGCCATAATCTGAACTCTGACACTGACCATATAGCCAGAGGACTGTAAATCTTTAAGAAAACTTTGAGAAATACTGAGAGTATAATATGGGTTGGGATGAACAAGAAGGAAACAAAACAAAACTTCTTGCAGTTTCCCTTGAGAAACTAAGTAGTAATTTCTTTAACTCCTGGCCAACTGGAATTTTCCAGCTATTGTAAATGTGCCCTGGAAATATGTGTATTTAAGAAATGATTTAAGATAGCTTAAGAAAATGTAATCTTTTATATTCAAGCAGTTAATATTTTTTGGAAATATTTGCCTCTATTACACATTATTTCTTCAGATATATAACCAAAAGTGAAAAAATTTTGATTCTTATTCTCCATCTACAAATGGCCTTGCTAACATTTTAGTAATTAATGTTTCCCTTAGCAGTGAGTAAGGTTGAATACAATACCTTTTACTGTTTTTTAGTTTGGGATTTTCACATCATTTCAGTTGATCAATTTATTTACAAAGTTGGCATGTCTCCAAACAAATGGATTTTTTTCTAGAGATATGTATTGTGTCAATTTCCTAGCCAATTTCAGCCATAGAAAATACACAAAGCATCTATAGAAATCAGCGCACACACAGATAACCATGTATTTGTTATATATATTCTGCATATATTTGTTATATAATGCATAAAATATATATTTACATAATTCAATACAGTAAATTTTACTGCATAGGTATTTTCTCTATAAATCTGACTAAACACACTTAGTTACATTCAAAATCAGTTATAACTGTCCCTTCACTTGTGTTGTTGGTCTGTAGAAAGGCATGTGTATTTTATGCATATAGTGTAGATTTCTCTTTATTCATCAGTAACATACACAATAGATATAAACTCAACCATATGAATAGTACAAAATCCATTCAAGTAATTCTTCATTCATCATATATTGTCTATTCACTACCGGAAAGGAAAGAGTTAGCGTTAGGCCTGTAACCTATTCCTCTTCTATTTGGAACACTCAGGAAAGAAATACAAGCTGTAAAATCAACCATAAACATGCTGATTATGGAAATTCTGGAAAATACGCTATAGGGCTTACTAGAAGGAATGGCCTTTTCTATGAAATGCTCTTAGCAGTATGCACTTGTCTGCATATTTGTTACTTGTCAAAAATTTGAAATCCTTCTGGTCTGGAGAAGATAAGAAGCATTAGCATGCATGCTGTTATTGTGTACCCTATAGAGGACTATACATCTGAGCTAGAAAAACCTCACCATGGTGGGAAATATGTAGACCAGTGAATGGTAAATGGAAACAGGGGAAGTTGTGGCAAATGAAGGATGTTCATAAGTGAGTTAGAATCTCTGGTAAGAAAGCAATCACACTGTTTCCACAGGAGTGCTTTAGAACAATAGAATAAGACTGTTAGCTATCTTCATCAAATCTAACATTTACTAGCAGCAGATTCTAGGAGAAACCTCTACATCTATTTTCTCCACAAAGAGGAATTGGATTCTTTTCTTTCTTTTTTTTTTTTTTTTTTTTTAGGTTTATTTTTGAGAGACCGAGAGAGAGTGAAAGTGGGGGAAGGGCAGAGAGAGAGAGAGAGAGGGAGACACAGAAACCAAAGCAGGCTCCAGGCTCTGAGCTGTCAGCACAGAGCCCAACGCGGGGCTAGAACTCACGAACTGTGAGATCATGACCTGAGCTGAAGTCAGGTGCTTAACCTACTGAGCCATCCAGGTGCCCCAAGAGGAATTGGATTCTTGATGATTTATGAACTCTGCTTCAAAATTCCACCTAGATAATTTGGTGAAAAGATGTGACACAGTACCCATGATAACTCAACTTATCAGTAACCACCTACTACCATTTGATTCATGGTTTATAGTCTATATTTACCATTCTTGTTATTTTTCTGATGACTTGAGAAAAATACTACCAATGAATCATAGAAGGTGGAGAATGCTGAACAGAGCTTCTGTCATTCTCTGTGGCTATTAATCAATGTGATGCATTGCTAAGACAGCTGCCTGGGTGTGACAAAGGAGATTGCTGCTGCCTTCCCAGCATGTCAGAAGTTTATTTGCTACTTTGAATATATGGAATGTGAATTTCAATGGAATGCATTTAAAGGAGGTGCAAATGGGACCTGAAGAGCCTCAAGGGAGGTCAGTTTGGATGTGATTTGATGTCTTGATATTAGCAGTAATATCCCTCAGGTGATAAATAAGGGACATTTATGTGATACTTTATATTACACCCAGATGGGGTTATCGTATGACCTTGACAGTACCTAAGTGACAGTTTCATGGGACATAATGTTTCTGGGTACATATAGTTTCCAAAATTGCACATAAACAGTGGATATTCAATGGCAGTAATATATATTGTGGCTTTATCAGATAAGTCCACTCAGCCTAAGATATTCTGAAGACTTAAGGAGTTGGTCTTGAAATTAGTGAGTATGACTAAAATTTCTAGAGCTTTGTCAACAGGAGTAAAAGATGTGCTTAACTCAAATAGGAACACTAGAGGGACCTCTGTTTCAAGAGCATAACCATGGCTGGAATCAATCTGGAATATTTAATTTGCTATAAACAAATGAATTAATTGGGCAATAATTCTCATGGAAAACCACTATCAACGTTGAGAGAAGTCTTGTATTCTCATATAAAGAAAGGACTAGTGAATATTCTAGTATTTATGGAATCTATTTTTAACATTTGTATTTATTTTGAGAGAGAGCACAAATGAGGGGCAGAGAGAGGAGGAGAGAAAGAGAATCCCAAGCAGGCTCCACACTGTCAGCACGGAGCCCCCCATGTGGGGCTCGAACTACATGACATGTCACATCATGATCTGAACCGAAATCAAGAGTCAGACACTTAACTGACTGAGCCACCCAGGTGCCCTGGAATCTACTATTTTTAAAGGTCAGTGGTTGAGAGTGCTAGAAGGGAATAGAAAGTTGTGTTAATGGGGTTTGTTACAATTTTAAGGCAGGTTATCACTGGACAGTTGAGCGAATATCTGAGTTTTCTAATGGCTTGGTATAGAAAATAACATGGATCTTCTCTATGATGCAGTTGGTTGGGATTGGATAGATCAAAGAATGACACAGTGTTTTTACTGTCTCAATATTACATACTGGCATCTGTACCTGTAAAACCTATACTAGGATATGTGGAATATGGTTATAACTGGAAAGCAGAGGCCAGAATTTACTAAAACTAAAATATGGCTTCTGTCACACAACTGTCAATGAGAATATGTGATACATAGGAAGAGGTGATTTCTATTGGAAAACAATTACACTTTTTTTCTGTTACATGATCAACATTAATCTGTCACAAATCTGATGTAAGAAAAGGCCTGGTAAGTTGATTGATAGAATGGAATGAAAACCAATTTAAGTAGACGGTGATGTTAAGAATAAGAACACAGTTTTGGGAGATAGCTATTACATCAGTTTTATGCTTTAAATCTATGAATTGAACCAAAAAGTGACTTTGCTTTTAGAAATGAAGACACAAGTAAATACTTCGATCAAAATATAAGCTTCTATTTCTGCATAGGGTGTAGAAGGAGTGGCTGGAAAGAGCATCACTTCCAAACTAACAGAAAGAGCTAGGTAATCTAGAAAATCATAATCTTCCATGAACCCATGAGACAGCTGAAATAACAGGGAAAATGTTTTAAATCCAGAGAAACAAGATGGAAACACATGGTCTTCTCTTACAGCGTATGAGAAGAAGACCTACTGTGCACTATACAAAAGAGATAGAAATATGGAAAAAGTAACAGCTGAGTCTGGTCTAGTGTACTGATGTAGAACCCATGAGAGTCAAAGAAACATGCATAGTTTGGGCCCACAGGTAGGCTCTTCTCTGTAGACCTCAAGAAGGCATTAAGGAGAAAGATTGGGGTTAGGATGGAGGAGTGAATCAGTCATCTGTCAGTCATGTGTACAGGAAGAGGGGTAACAAAGATATGTTGAATCTTTGTTAAAGGATAACAAAGCCCTACCCAGATGCTTCTCAGCTATGGAAGCTTTAAGCCATTGGAAGAAGGGCAGTAAGACCTGTAGCTTCCAACATAGGTGGAGACACATTGTGCCTGGAGGAAGGATTAAAAATCATCCCTTGATTTATTAGAGAAAGGAAACCATCTTGTGTTTATATTAGCAACTCTGTTACCACCGGAGGAAGTTTAGAATCTCTGAAATAGTACAACCTTGAAACTCAGGGAGATGATATTTTTTAAAGCTTGTTTCCCACCACCAGCTTAGCACATATGGAAGCAACTCTTAAGAACTTAGCTAAGTCCTATGGAGCTGAGCTGCCAGGAGTCAAAGTATACAACTGAGACAAGAACCCAGAGTAAAAGTAATAATCAAGGCTTTAATCGCCTATTTTGATAGTTAAGGCAAGAGATAAACCGGAGAAAATGCCAACTCCTCCTGGTTCCATTTCTCCACATCGAATGGCTCACCTGCTGATAAGGTGAGTTGGCACACACATGGGGGGTCATCTCATTGTTGGGGGAGCCGTGAACAAACAGTGCTTGCCATTGCATGGACCTAAGGGCTGGAGGGGAGCAAGGGAGAAGGGCTAGAAGTGCAAAATACTGAGTAAAAAGTATATTTAAGGTTCTTCTCCTTTCTCCATGCCCCAATAAAGAAGTCTTCACAGAGGAAACTGAGGAAGGCTTTTGCCAAATGGCCCAGAATAGAGAGTTCTGAATGGAGGCTTCTGGATGAGGAATGCAGATTTGTATAAGAGCCTTGCTGGCTAGGGGAGCCTGAATCCTTGACCATAACTCCCTTCACGATCTGCGACGTATTGGCTATGCCTCCAGTCTTGTATGGGGGAAGGCAGCTTTCCCCTATAAGCCTGCTGGGTAAAACCTTTGTAAATGCCTATGGTTGAGCCTAAAAGCACTCATAGGCTTTTTAGTCAGGAGCCAAACTCCTCAGTAACAAGCAATAGCAGTCTGTAGTTGGTAGAAGGGCAGTAGTGTGAAGAGAGACCTCTGAGTAAAAGTTCCATGTGCAGGAAAATTCTAGGAATCTAGCTTTTGTCTTAAGTGCAAGTTAACATTTGAAGAATTTGAAAACGGTGGTGCAATAAGAACAAACCCCAGCAACCATTAATAAGGATGCCACCCCACCTACACCGAAATGTAGCCCAGCTTGTGATTAGTTTCACTCAGCCCACGTACTAAGAAAGGGTTAGCAAAAGAACAGGATGTCCATTTTTGGAGATAATTACTATTTACGTTTTTTAAAATTTTTATTTAAATGTAAGTTAACACTCTCTAGTTCCATCCATGTCGCTACAAAGGGCCAATGTCACCCTTCTAAGGGAGAACAGAAATGGTCTAGATTTCTTAGTGTTAACCAGGAAATCCCATGTTGACTGGTTAAAAGGTTATATTTCTGGAGGGTTCAAACTGCAGTGAGGTTAGGTATTAAGTTTTGGTTTGCTGACTTGGGGCCTTAACCAAAGCAACACCATTTTGGGCCTGTGGCTTTCTTTGTAACACCCATCTATATGCTGTCCACAGCTAACTCACTTTTAATATAAAGACATATATAGGTTAAGACTAAAGTTATAGACAAACATATATTACACAAATATTACTCAAAAGAAACCTGGCATTGTTAATATCAGATAAAGTAGATTTCAGAGAAAGCAATGTTACTAAAGATTAATAAGGACATTTGATACATAAGACCTAAAAATCATAAGCCTGTACATGTCTAATAGTAGAGTTTCAAAATGCATAAAACCAAATCTGATGGTATTAAGAAAAGAAAGCAATTCCATGTTTTTTTTTTTTTGAGATTTCAACACCTCTCTAAAACAAAAGTAGACAAAATTTGTAACAATATAAAACTGAATCACACAAATCAAGTACTTTAATATACATGCATAGAACATTCCATCACAGACAGCAGAACATTTTTTTTAAATGCATAGTACTTCTCAGCATAGATCACTTTTGGAATATTAAACTTCTAAAATGTGAGAATTTAAATCATATGAAGAAATTGTTTAGACCAAATCATAATTAAACCATAAAATGTAATCAAAAGATACCTGGAAAATTCTTAATTGGATATAAAACTGAGCATTTCTAAAACTCCAGAGTTAAATAAAAAGTCCAAAGTAAGTAAGACTAACAATAGTCCTGAAATGTCGATAATGCTGAGATTGAGAAACCTTCTTTTAGGAAATAAGAGTAGGAAATAATGTAAAATTAGTATTTTATATTATAAAAAATTCCATCAGTATCAAAACTTAAAGGGGAAAATCAGAAGAAAACCAATAACTTTAAGAACATAGACAAAAGTTTCCTTGATAAAATTATAAGAAATTTAATCCCACAGTATGAAAAATTATGTCGTTGAAGGGTTTATGACAGGAATGCAAGATTAATTCACTGTTTACAAATCCATCTAATGGTCCATATACACTAAATTAAAAAAACCTGAGAATTTTGGATATTGAGAATATGTTTGATTGGATACCTTTTGAACTAAGGCATAAGACATTCTAGTTTCCTAATGAACATTTCGAGCAAGACTTAACAAAAAGAGGACAAAATGGCCTTGACTGTTTTAAAACTTGAGCGTTGAGCTTCAACAGGAGTCTAGACTCAATTTTTTAGGTAATTTTATTTCACGCAACTTGTTCTTCCCTATCTGTGTGCTTTTGTCAGAGACCCTTCAGCCTGCCATGATAGGCCTCCCTAACCTTAAATCTAGAGGGCAGATTCTGGAGTTCTTGTTCCTTACCTCTAAAAACCTGTGTCTGTGAAAGATGTTGGTGACATTACACTCTGGTCCTGAGGCCCCACAGCCAACTCTGAAATTATGAAATATTTTTGGATCTCAGTAATGTCCTTGATGAAGTCACCAAAGTTTCTTTTACATTTTTCTCTAAGTCAGTGGATGCTGACTAGCTCAACATTTACATAATTAGGGGGATCATTTAAGTGAATATTTGCAAAACATGTACGATCTGCTTCAAAGTGATTTCTATCCTTGCTAAAAGATAAAAGCTCCTGACAGCATATAGCCAGTGGTTCCATTATTATTCTCCTTTGTCAAACAGGATACTCTGTTATAGATTGTAGAGTTTAGAAGACAAAGTGAATGGTCTGATTCAGTATATATTTGTGGAGCCACTAGTATGTACCAGGCACTGGTGATATGAAATATATCAGATCCATATTTTAGAAACCTTCTCTTGGAGGAAGTATGGAAAATCAGTGAAATAAAAAGTCTGAAAACCTTTGCAGGTATCCAAGTAAGACATAACAGCATACACTAAGTTTTATGCTTAGTTTAGCCTTTCTTAATGAGTCTTGACAACGTAAGAAAATATAGTTTGACTCAGTTTTGGGAGTTAGAATCAACATGATATATGAATTGATGTGATTGTTGTGGTAAACAGTCAATATAACCATATATTATTCAATTATAGATACATAATATAGAAGAGAGGACAAATTTGGTGAGAGAAGAGAGAAATTGTATTTTAAACTGAATTTTACATGTCCAGTAAGTATGGAGCAAGTGCTAAGATTTTACAGATACAGAAATGAGAGTAAGAATTCAGACTATAGATTATTGCAGTCAGGTCATAAGAATGTAGAACATTTCAAGGCAGAGATTATAGAAAGGATGGAAGGCTCAAGTACAGACTTCTTGAGGAATACAAACCTTCACAGGACAAGATAGATGAGGGGGCATCCACAGAAATAGTAACAAATGAGCTTTAATGTGAGGCGAATCATCAAATGCAAAAGAGGAGTTTTTGTTTTTGTTAAGTAATCTAGCACTGTTGAGAAGTCAAAAAGGATGAGAAATAAAAGTAGAAAATGTCTTTGAAAATCAGGAAACCTAGAATAAGGGCGTGGTAAGGGCAGTTTTGGTTTTTTGTTTTTGTTTTTGTTTTTCAATTTGAGGGTAGCAACAGTGAACATCTGGTTACATAATTAAACAGCAGAAATTTCTTTTTCTTTCTGTTGGCTCTGGAATTTTCAAAGTTTGCCTTTATTTTAGAAATAAAATCACTTTTGGATGACCAAAAGATGAAGAATAATATAAGTAATCTAAATCACTAAAATTAAAGAAAATTCAAAACAAAAATATATTTTAAACTTATATGAATTCTGTGTATAAATAAACTATAGTGCTGAAAGGAATAGTACTGACCATCTTGAAAATACACGAGAGATCTGTTTTGCTATTGTAGCAACTATAATCTTCAACTTGTAAAAATTAGCAAAAATACTTCATGTATTTAAAATCATAGTCCTAGACAATCGCCTCTGATATCTTAAGCTACAATTTTAAGAGTATTAAACACTCAAAGAACACTTTCTTTTATTTATGACACGTAAAAAGCAATTTTTGTAAAGCAGCTTATTTTCCTGTGAAGATAATTATATGAGCAGATCACTCCAGCCCTTTCTATAAGCAACGTTCTGAAGTTGGTATACATAATGTCACCCTACTGGTTTTAGAATGGGAGTAGAATTGCTTTACCTTGAAAATACTGATCAATTTGGTCTTAATAATTTATAAAATTTTAATATTTAACAAGAAGAATGGAATTTAGTCACATATATACATTCACTCAATCTTGTATACCATTGACAGTCGAGCATATTCACTGACCTGTATCCTAGAGGAAGAGAAAATCTAAATTTGTGTATGAGTTGTTGGATGTGGAGATTTTTAAGAAGGATGGTAGGGGAAGGGGAGAAGGGATATAATAATTTGAATACCACTATGCATGCTCTTTGATTTCTTTGGGAGAATCGTTGACGGAATTCTGAAGGGAGGGGGATACAAAGCTGAGAATATGCTCTAAATGAGAGAATTCTAAAATCTATTAGAAATGAGAGAATGGATCACAAGAACATGTAGCTGGCCATCATACAGGCTCCAGAATATTTTCTTTCCCTAAAAACATGGATTGTAAATAAGGTATCCCATATTTCCATGATGGACCTTCAGCATAAGTATACCATCTTGCATCTAAATTTTGCCCTAAAATGTTATTTTCCCTAAACTACTGTCAATATTCTAACAATTGCTATTTGTGGAGTAGGTGTCTATGGCTTTCCAGGTTATTGTGGGCCTCTCAGAATATTTAAATTGAAATAGGAAATAATTTGCAGATATTTTCTATAATCCCATACATTGCATTTTCTGTGTGTTGATAATCATTTGCTATATAGGAGCATTGTAGTTTGATGTAATCCCACTTGTCCATGAGGTAACTCTCAAATTCATAGAAATGGAATAAAATTGTGGTTTCCAAGGGCTTGAGGAAGAGGGACATGAGTAATTGCTATCCAATGGATATAAAGTTTTGGTTACACGAGATGAGTAAGTTCCAGAGATCTGCTGTACAATATTGTGCCTATAGTTAACAATATTATATTGTGCACTTAAATTTTAAGAGGGTAGATCTCATGGGAAATAGTCTTATCACAATGTATATAAATAAAATAATAAACCTTTAAAGAGAAATCTAGACACCAGCAACAAAAAGATTTTTTGCAAGGAAATCATTAGACATGAAGAGCTTACAACCTTTGTTCAAATATACTGCAGGCTAAAACTCAGGGCTCTGTGAAAAAATATGAGTAGTATGTATTAGGGTGGCTAGTGACACAGGTGGCCAAGAATTGCACCAAGAGTAGAGCAACAAGCAGGATAGTTTATTCTTTTCCAAGGGAAGAGAGGGGCCAGACATCAAGAGTTGTTGCACTAGCTTCTGTTGGATTGGGCCTTTTGAATTCCTTCCTACCGACCTACCTACCTACCTACCTAAAGGGTTGTAGCTGTGCCTATTGGGAAGTTTGGAGAGGTTTTGATTCTTGGCCATCTAGAACAGGAGGTGGCAAGTTTCTTGAGGGGCTCTGCCTGGGGCTTCTCTGGGAAGTGGATGTGGTCAGGCTAGACAAGAATATGTTTTGTAGTTGTGGTTTATTTTTTCAAGAATGTAAGGCCCTGTGACCTAGAAAAACAAAAAGTTCAGGCCAAGTACAGACAACTGTGAGTTTTGTCTGTAAGCGTGGCTGGGGAGGGGGCTTTGAATAGTACCCTTTCAGTATGGTGAAGGTAAATGAAGAGGGGCAAATTTGAGAGAGGGAGACTAGTAGAACAAAGTCTTTGAACTCTGTAGGTAGAAAGGGAATTTGGTGTATGTGTATCTGAGCCGAAATCTGGGCTTTTGAGTTTCTTTGGCTTTTGAGTAGTTTCTGTAGCTCTTGGGTAGGCAACTCTTGCTGGATTCTAGACTTTGCATGCACTGTTTTTTGGGAGACTCTTTTTCTTTCATTGCTTCCCCTGCATTTCAGTAACTCCTTCTTATCCTTTGTCTTTTCCAAAGAGGTCTTAAATCTCAGATCGTTATAAATATTCCTGTGACAACATAAACTTTTCATTTTAACCTTATAATACCTCACTGTAATTATATCCTTTTAAAATGCTAATCCTAAAACTTTAATATTTTTGAGGGCTGAAAATCATCTTTATTCTTATCCTAGTAGTAGCAAATTAGTGCTAAAGAAGTGTAATTGAGGGGCACCTGGGTGCTTCAGTTGGCTGAGTGTCCCAACTTTGACTCAGGTCATGATCTCACAGTTAGTGAGTTTGAGCCTTGTGTAGGGCTCTGTGCTGACAGCTCAGAGCCTGGAGCCTGCTTCAGATTCATATTCTCTCTCTCTCTCTCTCTTTCTCTCTCTCTCTCTCTCTCTCTCTCTCCCCCCCCCTCTCCTGCTCACTCTCTCTGTCTCTCTCAAAAATAAAGACATTTAAAAAAAATAATTGAATAAATGAATTAAATTATAATCTACCATTTTTTGACATGGAACATCAGACAGAACAGCTGTCTTTATACCAATGCAGGGGTGATTCGATTATCTAAGATTATTTTAGTTCTGCAACAATCTATTAAAATACAGTATCAAAATTTGAGCAGATAGTAGGATGTCTCAAGGAATAATTGAAAATTTAATCTTAGAATCTTCAGCTCTATGATGATTGTTCATGGATTATTCAATTGTTTGACAATTTGTTGAATATGGGACAGTTTTGGTTTTCAGATATTTCCTGGATAGGAAATCACAGCTGTTGAAAAGTAAGTTATTGGAAAATCAATATTAAATTATATTTATAACTAGAATATTCTTTGTCAAGGCCAATTTTTGGCCTCTTAAAAGATGACATTGTCATGTTTAAACTATCGATTGCTTTCTGCCATTATCAAATGTTTGGATGAGATGTTAAAACTTTCATATCTGTACAAGAGTTAGACTTTTAGGTACTCACTTTAAACCTGTAGAATAAATCATGTTTGTGCTGACAGAAGAGAAGGATGAGGGAGGAAATTTAATGGAGTCATCAAAGACCATTTCACATTCATCTTTTCAAATTCCGTGAAGTGAAAGTTGGGGAAACAAAAATTGGGAATGAGAAGACCTTATGTATTTATTTTAGCAATGCAAACAAAAGTAGCTAGAAAATATCCTGCTACTCTATTTTGCTAAATTACTAGAGCATGCTGTAATAGATGTTACAAAAGTGAATCTATCAGTGTCTGCTTACTAGGAAATTCAGCTTAAGACAATTCATATGGGAAGAGGGGTCCAGGAAAGCAGACAATAGGGTGATGTGTTGTAGCTGGATTACTTGCTGCCAGACTGGCAATAGGACTTCACACTGATTCTTCCTATCAGTGGAACATAGACCCTCACACAAGATAATAGTACAGTTGTTTGCACTTTTGGTAAACTGGGATGGTATACTGCTGGGAAGAAATGAATTAGTTGATAGGAAATATATTGCATTTGAAAAATGTGGGGAAAATAATAAATGTGTGGATAGTGAAATTGGATAGCTGTGATGAGAATAACTAATAGGTAAGTGAAATCTAAGTGCTAAAGCCAAATAGTCTCTAGTTTCACATAAAAAAGCCCTCCTCTCTTTAAAGGGAGAGCAGAGCAAACTGAGGGCTTGCCCCAGGAATCAACTATCAAATTAGTTGAGCTCCCAAAAAGGTATGTCTGATATGCCAAGGTCACAGTTCTGTTTGGGAAAGAATGAGAACTTGCTCCATGAGATGAGAAATTTTGACTGATAACACTGAAAAGTCTTGGAAGTGCATATTTTAAGGATCACCTGAACCTGTTCAAATGGCCCAATATTTTCTATTAAATACTGTCACTATGCCTTGGTTGAAGATTAAGAGACTTGTCCTAAGACAACATGTGTGCCTCTCACAATATGTATTCATTTTCTCTTCTTGACCAAATCCCAGTTGATACGATTAAGTTACAGCATGCATTTAAGGATAAGTGGGATCTGATAAGTAAAAAAGTAATCAGACTTTCCTAGTGCAAACCAGCCGAGTCTGGTAACATGTGCAAGGGATATCAGCAGCTCTTGAAACTAAAGTTGGATAAATGAAAGGTTATCAATTTGTGGGTGTTTCCTGGAATCCAGAATTTAATGTGCTGAAAGAACACAAGGAGATGAGATATAAACAAGATGCTAAGGTGGCTTTTAAAAGCATGAGAAAAATGGCCCTTCATAATTCAATAATTAGTTTAATTGGTTATTTTATGGATTACCTTGGACTTTGGGCTTCCTAATTGTGTTAAAAAAATGATAATAAAATTCTCCTTTGATACCCTGACTTCGTTATTTATCAAATTGTGATTTTTGTCAAGACTAAATTCTCTTTATTCTCATTCTAAATTGTTTATCTTAACCATTTTCTTTGAATTGGGGATTTCTAATGTCTTTATTCTTTTGTATCTGACTTTTATCTTTCTTTCTCATTTAACTCATTAACTAGGCTAAATCATACCTAATGTGCTTTGGAACATACTTCCTCCTGCATGGAGGTCACTCCTTCAGTCTTCTGAATATTCAATTACTCTTTCTAAGATGAAATTTCCCACTGGATTTTAAGTACATTTAACATTGCCCTTTGAAAAGAAAATAAGAGTAAGAAAATCCCCTCATTCCACCATCCTTTTACACCTACTCTATTTTTATCCTTTTCTAGCAAAACTTGTGAAAATTCTAAGCCTTTCCTTCATTTATTTCCTATTCACTCCCTCTTAAAAACTGTAATTCTAATTCCAAACCCTATCACTCCACCCAAATTGTTCATTCTAAATTGGCAGTAAACCCTCATGTAACTAAGTACAATGAACATGCTTTATTCCTTATCTTGATGCAGTCTTGATAGGTGAAACTTTCTTCCTAGGCTTAAATGAAATAATCTACCTTTTCTCCTCCCTCTCTAGCAAATCCTTTTGCTATCTTCTGAGAACTGTGTAACTCTTTATCCAAATATAAAATATTTGAGTTCCTCAGTATCAGCTTTCTGTTCTACTCTTTTCTCATTTTGTGGTTCCTCTGGGAAACTTTTATCAGATCTAAGATGAAATTGCCACTTATACAAAGAAGCCATCCATAATTTTCATTCCCAGCATCTATCTATTTCTCTGAGTTTATAGTAGTTTCCTTGAGTTCTCCTCTTAGATCCTTAAAGGGCAACTAAGTTTCAATATGTTCAAAACTGAGTTCTGGTTTTTCATTCACATAATAGAGGTTTTGTTTTTTGTTTTGCTCCTTATAGTCATTAATGGCACTACCATCCAGCCAATAATACATAGAAGTTATGCAAATGCAGAGATCATTCTGGACTCCTAATGCTTCCATAACGACCATATTACATGCATAAATTTGGTGTATTGAATTATGTTTCAAATTCTTGACTCCTGTATAGTAGGATTATATATCTGCACCATTTCTTAGGTTATTTTTACAGTATTTCCCCTTATACTCCTGATGTGATTAAGCTTGCTTTCTTGCACTGTTGCAAACCACCATGACAACATCATCTCCCAGAATATCCGCACACTCTTTGTCCTAGGCCTCAGAATAATAACACACTGACTGAGCAGACCTTAAACCAGCCAGTAGCTTGGCGTATCTTAAGGCTCAGACAAGTCCAGTTTAGATAAAATAAATGGTAGTTTATTTCCACATCTGCAAACCTGTGGACTTATAAGCATGAAAATATGTATTTATTGTAATCCAGAAAGATTGTCAAGTTTTTTAATAGGCTGCAGAACCTGATGATTAAGATCATTAGTCCTATTACTTTTACCCCCTAAATATCTTTTTTTTTTTAATTTTTTAATATTTATTTTTGAGAGAGTGAGACAAAGTAAGAATGGGGGAGGGGCAGCGAGAGAGGGAGACACAGGATTGGAAACAGGCTCCAGGCTCTGAGCTGTCAGCACAGAGCCTGACACGGGGCTCGAACCCACAGACTTTGAGATCATGACCTGAGCCAAAGTCGGACGCTCAACCGACTGAGCCAGCCAGGCACCCCAATATCTCTTGACTTGATTTACTTTTCTGCATCTCTTCCCTCTAATCAAGTTATTACTCTTATATCTTAAATACTTAAATAATTGCCTAATGACTCTACCTGTGTCTATTCTTGTCTCTTTGTGTTTTGTCTCAATGTTGCTTCCAGAGCCATGGTTTAGAAATACGAATTTGATCAAAATACCTTCATTTTCTTCCATTTCTCATATATACTTATGCACTTTAAACGCTGTTCTTTCCTTTTAAAAAGAGACACAATTTTCAAAAGGCTTTTGTAAATGAGCTTATTGGTCTTTCCTGCTGCCCTATCCCCTCTGCTTCAATCAAACGGACTTTGGTTCCTTCACACTTCTGTTTTCCTGGCATCAAAACCGTACTCCCATTGTTTCTTTTGACTGGCACACTCACCTAGTTTCGTTTTTTTTTCTGGCTAACTCCTTGCTACCATTCAGATCTCGGTTGATTTATCCCTTCCTCAAAAAATACTTCACATGTTTCCTGACCAGGTCAAAACTCTATCTTCCCTTTCTTTATCCTTTGGTTTTGTAGTACTTACACCACTTGAAAGTATACATCTATTTCATTGTTACTTCTAACCTTACATGAAAATGTAAGTTCTTAAGAATGTGACAGGTCAATAGGACAATGCCTGGTATATAGAAGTTGCTCATTATATAGAAATAAATTTTATTTTAACCATTGCTTCCAGCAGCTGTCATACTGAAACTTACTACTGTCAAAAATTTTTGCTTTGATGTATCACTTAGCCACATCTCACTTACTTTGAACTGAAATAACATATTTGTTGAAATTACTGCTTGGTTTGCAGGCATATGGATTTGCTACATCTCATCTTGCATATATGCAATCAAAAGTTTTTCCACTTTGCAGATCAGCCAATTATGTTTTATTGTTGCCATTGATTGCATTGGATTACTGTTATTCATTTTTAAAAGAATATTTTTTCACATCTCTTAAAATATGGCTCAGAGTGGAATGCTAAAACTTGAAGGCTAGCTCATTCTATTTTATTTTCATACTTGTTGACTCTAAAGAATATTCAGTAGGCATATGCATATATATAATATTTTTATAAAATAAGCTTAGTTTTAATTTTACTGTGTAAAAATTTTTTCTTTTTGTTTTTATACTTGTTAAAAAATGATTAATCTTTCAGAAGGATTGATATATGCCAGAATAAAAATGTAACTGCTTAAACTTTGTCATTTGAAATTATTTTTTAGTTCCCAGCAGAAAATAAATGTCCTTTATTTGAGATAAGACGTTTTAAAATTACTTCAGCTCACTTGAGCATAAGAGTCCATCTTCTCATTCTAGCCTTCATACTTGAAAAATTACTATCCTACATGATAGGGTAACAAAAACTCAAATATGACCTAAAATGTCCCATTCAAATCAAAAGAAGAAGGACAAAGTCCTTGATTCTTTTTTCTCCGGGTCCATTAGGAGTGGACAAGAAAGAAAGTAAACAGAGCTGGGGCAACAGAAGTAGGGCATGGATATAACCACCTACTTAAGCTTTTAGGGATGGAGTCAGACCTGCTAGGTTTGTAATCAAAGGCCCTGGAAGGACATATTCCAGGAACAAAGGTGATATCATGGAAGTGTATTTAATGTTTGTGAGACTGAAGTCCAATCCCAAATAAGCTATATATATATGTGTGTGTGTGTGTGTGTGTGTGTGTGTATACATATATATATGTATGTGTGTATATATACATATGTGTGTATACATATATACACACACATATATGTATATACATATATATGTATACACACATGTATATACATATATATGTGTGTGTATATATATGTTACTAGATTAACTTAATCTGTTCATCTCCTTGCTAGACTAAAGGTCTAGAAATACTCTGGTGAAAGATGAAATGAATTAATACAATGCTCAGCATAAACATATATTTAAAAATAACTTAGAAATATGGCTGATGGGGCGCCTGGGTGGCTCAGTTGGTTAAGCGGCCGACTTCGGCTCATGTCATGATCTCGTGGTCCGTGAGTTCGAGCCCCGTGTCGGGCTCTGTGCTGACAGCTCAGAGCCTGGAGCCTGTTTCAGATTCTGTGTCTCCCTCTCTCTGACCCTCCCCTGTTATGCTCGCTCTCTGTCTCAAAAGTAAATAAACGTTAAAAAAAAAAAAAAGAAATATGACTGATAATCTCAAGGAGAGTCAACAATAAATGAAGATGCACATATGATCCAGATGTTTCAACTAGCAAAGAAGGATTTTAAAATAACTATGATTTAATATGTGAAATCAAAAGAGAAATAAGATAACGGTAGAAAAACACTTTTCAATACAGAATTACAATTTAGAAATGAACTAAATCAGTGTTCATGAATTGGAAGAATCAGTATTGTAAAGATAATTTTTCCCAAATTGATAACATAAATTCATTGCATTTCCACGAAACTCCAAGTAAATTTTCTCTGCACATTTTCTCTGGTCGCTGATAGATTTTGATATCTATCTATATGTATATAGTTTTTTTTTTTTTTTTTTTTTTTTTTTTTTGATAACGTGTGCTTAAGTCTGCTGGGGAAATAACTGTTAAAACCAAAATCTCCCAACCCAGAAGATCTCTCTATAAGGGTAAGATAGAAGAGAAAGAAAACAATTTTATTACTGAATAAACATTATTCAGGATGTAGTATGTATGCATCACATTTACTAAGCTATTGTAAAGACAGAAGAGTCACCCTTTTATGTAACCAAACAGATACAATTCATTATATACATGTTCTCAAGATAAATGACTAGTCCTCAAGTAAGAAAGAGTACTGAACAGCACAATTTGTTAGGTGTAATTCATACTAAGTTTACTTAGTATTTGGGATGACTATACATATTAGTAAATTTTCTTTATAAAAAAGAAGTCATTTTGTAATGTGGAATGAGGCCTTCTGAAGTTAGACTCCTATACCTGAAGAAAGTGGGAGATAGGGACACTATCTTGTTTACATTTCAAAGAAACACTTTCTAGATCCTTAAGAAAGACAATTTTGGTCTTATAGCTGGCAAGAGGCTTGTTTTTTTAAAAAGACTTATGTACATTTAAGAGACAGAGGAAGAACTGACAAGTTTTCTAAGATCTATTTTCTAAGAAAAGTGAGGATGAATGGGAGATGTAGGGGTTAAGTCTTTTCCCTTATTACCAACAGGGAGAATGAAGCCTTTTTTTTTTTTTTTTTCTTTAGGTTGTATTTGTCTTTAAAATTTCCTTCCCACTTTAACATAAAATAGTAACATTACAATTTTTTAGCTATCTCCATTGCTGTTTCTATCTTTTTCTTGTCAGGCTGCAGCCATCTAAATATCCAGCAAGTCCATGGTAAAGAAAAGCAAGTATCAGAATTACCATAGAATAACAACCTTACTAAAATTTTATTTTTTTAATTTTTAAAAAATGTTTGTTTTTGAGAGAGAATGAGAATGAGGGGGGAGAGGCAGAGGGAGAGGGATACACAGAATCCGAAGCAGGTTCCAGGCTCTGAGCTGTCAGCACAGAGTTGTGCTGACAGCTCAGAGCCTGACACGGGACTTGAACCCATGAACCATGAGATCATGACCTGAAGTGAAGTCAGACGCTTAACTGACTGAGCCACCGCAGTGCCCCATCTGTTGTGTTTCTTAAATTCCATATTTGAGTGAAATCAGGTATTTGTCTTTTTCTGACTTACTTTGCTTAGCATAATACATTCTGGTTACATCCACATTGTTGCAAGTGGGCACATCTTATTCTATTTGATCACCAAGTAATATTCCATTTGTGTGTGTGTGTGTGTATGTGTATGTGTGTGTGTGTGTGTGTGTTTGTATACACCACATCTTTGTCTAATCATCAGTCGATGGACATTTGGGTTCTTTGAATACCTTGGCTATTGTTAGTAGTGCTGCTATAAACGATGGGGTGCACGTGCCCCTTCTAATCAGCATTTTTGCTTTGGATAAATACCTAGTAGTGCAATTGCTAGAACTATTTTTAATTTTGAGTAACTATTTTTAATTTTGAGAACTCTGTTCTCCAGAGTGGCTGCCCCAGTTTTCATTCCAACCAACAGTGTAAGAGGGTTCCCATTTTTCTGCATCCTCACCAAAACCTATTGTTTCTTGTGTTGTTGATTTTAGCCATTATGACAGGTGTAAGATGGTATCTTACTGGGGTTTTTATATTTATTTACCTGATAGTGATATTGAGCATCTTTCCATGTGTCTTTTAGCCATCTGGATGTCTTCTTTGGAAAAGTGCCTGTTCATGTCTTTTGCCTGTTTCTTCACTGGATTATTTGGTTTTGGGTGTTGAGTATAATAACTTCCATATAGATTTTGAATACTAACTCTTTATCAGATAGGTCATTTGAAAATATCTTCTCCCATTTTGTCACTTGCCTTTTGGTTTTGTTGATTGTTTCCTTTGCTGTGCAGAAGTTTTTTGTCTTGATGAGGTCCCAATAGTTCATTTTTGCTTTTGTTTCCATTTCCTTTGGAGACCTGTCTAGTATGAGGTTGCTGTGGCTGAGGTCAAAGAGGTTGTTGCCTGTTTTCTCCACTAGGATTTTGACGGTTTCCTGTCTTACAGTTAGGTCCTTCATCCATTTTGAGTTTATATTTGTATATGGTGTAAGAAAATGGTCCAATTTTATTCTGGATGTCCACAATCTGCATGTCCAGTTATCACAACACAATTTGCTGACAAACTGTCTTTTTTTTCCATTGGACATTCTTTCCTGCTTTGTTGATGATTAGTTGGCCATACATTTGTGGGTCAATTTCTAGGTTCTCTATTCTGTTCCATTGATCTATGTGTCTTTTTTTTTTCTCTAGTACCATACTGTCTTGATGATTACAGCTTTGTAATACAGCTTGAAGTCCAGAATTGTGATGCCTTCAGCTTTGGTTTTCTTTTTTCAATAATACTTTGCCTTTTTGGGGTCTCCTCTGGTTCCATACAAATTTTACAAAATGGTTTGTTCCAGCTCTGTGAAGAATGCTGTTATTTTGAAAGAGATTGCATTGAATAGGTAGATTGTTTTGAGTAGTATATACATGTTAGCAATATTCTTCCAATCCATGAGCATGGAAGGTTTTTCCATTTCATTGTGTCTTCTTCAATTTCTTTTATAAGCTATCTGTAGTTTTCAGCATAGAGATCTTTTATCTCTTTGGTTAGGTCTATTCCTAGGTATTTTATGTTTTTTGTGCAGTGGTAAATGGGATAGATTACTTCATTTCTTTTTCTGCTGCTTCATTATTGGTGTATAGAAATGCAAACAATTTCGATAGATTGACTTTATATCATGCAACTGCTGAATTCATGGATCAGTTCTAGCAGTTTTTTTTTTTGTGGAATCTTTTGGGTTTTCCATATAGAGTATTATGTCATCTGCGAAGAGTGAAAGTTTGACCTCCTCTTGGCCTATTTGGATGCCTTTTCTTGTCTTTCCTGTCTTTCCTGTCTTTCCTGTCTTTCCTGTCTTTCCTGTCTTTCCTGTCTTTCCTGTCTTTCCTGTCTTTCCTGTCTTTCCTGTCTTTCTTTCCTTTTTTTTTTTGTCTGATTCCTGAGACTATGTCTTCCAGCTCTATGTTGAACAACAGTGATGAGAGTGGACATCCCTGTCATATTTCTGACAGGAGAGGAAAAGCTCTATTTCTCCCCATTGAAGAGGATACTAGCTGTGGGTCTTTAGTATATGGCCTTCATGATGTTGAGGTATGTTCCTTCTATCCCTACTTCCTTGCGGATTTTTATCAAGAAAGGATGCTGTATTTTGTCAAATGCATTCTCTGCATCTATTGAGAGGATCATATTCCTATCCTGTTATTAATATGATGTATCATGTTGATTTATTTGTGGGTATTGAACCACTCCTGCAGCCCAGGAATAAATGCCATTTGATTGTACTGAATAATTCTTTTAATATATTGTTGGATTCGATTTGCTAGTATCTTGTTGAGAATTTTTGCATCTATGTTCATCAGGGAATTTAGGCTGTAATTCTCCTTTTTAGCATCATCAAGAAAAGTTTGGAAAGACCACAAGTACTTGGAGATTAAAGAACATCCTACTAAAGAATCAATGGGTTAAATAAAGAAATTAAAGAGGAAATGAAAAAGTACCTGGAAGCCAATGAAAATGGAAACATGACCAACAGTCCAAAACCTTTGAGAAACAAGGGTGGTCATAAGAGGGAAGTGTATAACAATCCTGGCCTTCCTAAAGAGGGAAGAAAGTTCTCAAATACACAACCTAATCTTACATCTAAAGGAGCTGGAGAAAGAACAGCAAATAAAGCCCAAAACCAGCAGAAGATAGGAAATAGTAAAGATTAGAGTAGAAATTAATGATCTTGAAATAAAAAGAACAAAACAGGACAGATCAGTGAAAATAGGAGCTGGTTCTTTGAAATAATTATCAAAATTGATAAACCCCTAACCAGACTGATCAAAAAGAAAAAGGAAAGGACCCAAATAAATAAAATCACAAATGAAAGAGAATACAACCCACACCACGGAAATACAAACAATAATAAGAGAATATTATGAGCAATTATATGTCAACAAATTGGGCAATTTGGAAGAAAAGGATAAATTCCTAGAAACAGATAAACTATGAAAACTAAAACTCAAGGAATAGAAAATTTGAACAGACCCATAATAGGTAAAGAAATGGAATCAGTAATCAAAAATCTCCCAAGAAACATGAGTCCGGGGCCAGATGGCTTCCCAGGGGAATTCTACCAAACATTTAAAGAAGAATTAATACCTATTCTTTTGAATTTGATTCAAAAAAATAGAAATGGAAAGAAAACTTCCAAACTCATTCTGTGAGGCCAGCATTACCTTGATTCTAAATCCAATAACTGTTACTAACCAATCAGTTTAATTCCAGACAAGGGCTAAGTTCCTCAGGTTTTATGGTAAGTCACCACAGCATAGCCTTATGTTGCTGGGCCACTTTTACCCCAAGTACATGACTATCAATAAACATTATCAAATCTGTAATATGAATAGATATATCAGATTAATCATGTTGGGTTTTTCAAAATTGGAATCTCTAAAATTGGGAGAGAAGTTGTAGCCAATTTTAGTTGTTGAAAGGCTCTCAGTTTCTGAGGTCCACGGTCATCATGCAGTTCCATCAGAGGTTGTGATAACTTTGCAAAAGCTGGAATCTACTGTCTTTACTGGTGTCATAAATGGCCTAAGATTTTTTAATAGACCACTTTACCTACAAAATGAGTCGACTCCTAGATTTTAACACTCTGTAGCCTGTAGCTGACAGAAGATGCCCTAAATATTTTACTTCAGTTTGCCAATATTGAAATTTGTGTGGTGCGGCTTTATACCCCTGTGAAGCAAAAGGGTGTGTGTGTGTGTTACCTAAAGTGATTGCTTTAAGAAAAGCAGGAGGAAGTCTCTTCCCTGTTTTCAATGGGGAACTGGAAACTATATGAAGAAAACATTAAATGTAAATGGCTTAAATCTCCAATAAAAGTCAGATGTTGGCAGAATGGGTAAAAACACAGGAACCAGTTTTATGCTACCTATAGGAGACTCACATTAGATCCAAAGACACAGATTGAAAGGATGGAAAAGGATACTGAAATAGTAACCAAAAGAAAAAAGGGTAGCTATACTAATATTAGAGTTTAAATTTAAACAAATTTTCAAGAGACAAGGGGCATTATATATTAATAACACATTTAATACAACATGAAGATATAATTATAAAAACTTTTATATACCTAATTACAGAATATCAAAAAAAAAACCAAACTGATAGAATTGAAAGAAGAACTTGAGGGACGCCTGGGTGGCTCAGTCGGTTGAGCCTCTGACTTCGACTCAGGCCATTATCTCACGGTTCGTGAGTTCGAGCCTCGCGTCAGGCTCTGTGCGGACAGCTCGGAGCCTGGAGCCTGCTTTGGATTCTGTGTCTCCCTCTCTGCCCCTCCCCACTTGTTGTGTGTGTGTGTGTGTCTCAAAGATAAATATACATTAAAAAAAGACTTGATAGTTCTACAATAATAGCTAGAAACTTTAGTGCTCCACTCTAATAATGGATAGAGAATGTACATAAGGAAGAAATGACTTAAAATAACAAACCAGTTAGATCTAACATATATCCACTTCAGTCAACAACAGCTACTCATTCTTCTTAAGTACACATGGGAAATTTTCCAGGGTAGGCCATATCTTAGACCACATATTAAGTCTCAATAGATTGAAAAGATACCATACAAGGTATCTTTTTTTATGCACAACAGAAAGAAGAAATCAGTAACAGAAGCTGAAAAATGCCAAAACAGTAGAAACTAACAAACTTTGAAAACTATTTGAACAGGGGTGCCTATGTGACTCAGTTGGTTAAGTGTGTGACTCTTGATTTCAACTCAGGTCATGATATCACCATTTGTGAGATCCAGCCCCTTGTTGGGCTCTGTGTTGACAGCATGGAGGCTGCTTGGGATTCTCTTTGTCTGTCTGTCTGTCTTTCTGTCTGTCTCTTTCTCTCTCTTTCTGTCCCTCCCCTGCTTTCTCTCTCTTTCTCTAAATAAATAAACAATTGAACAAAGAAGATGTCACAGGGAAATTAGAAAATAATGAATGAAAACGAAGGCACAATATACCACAACCAACAAGACACAGCAAAAGCAGTGGTAAGGGGGAAATTTACTTACAGATATACTTATGTTAAAAAACATTAACAATGAAATCAACAACCTAACTTTACAACTTAAACTAGAAAAAGAACAAACTAAACCTTAAGCCAGCAGAAAGAAGGAAATAGTAAATGTTAAGACAGACATAAATGAAACAGAGAAAATGATAGGAAAAATTAATGAAACCAAAAGTTTTTTTTTTTTTTTTTAAAGATCAGCATAGACCTGCCAATGGAGCCAAGAAAAAGATGTCCAACATCTCTAGTCATTAGAGAAATGCAAATCAAAACTATAGCGAAATACTAGCTCACCCCCATTAGGATAAGTACTGTCAAAAAGACAAAAATTAACGGTTATTGGCAAGAGTGTATAGAATTTAGAACCCTTGTGCATTGTAGGTGGGAATGTGAAATGGTACACCCACTATAGAAAATAATATGATCTTCCCTCAGAAATTAAAAATAGAATCATCACATGATCCAGGAATTCCACTTCTGGGTATATGCCCAAATGATTAAAAGTAAGGTCTTGAAGGGATATTCGTATCCCCATGCTCATAGCAGCATTATTCACATTTGCTAAAATGTGGAAGCAACCCAAGTGTCTATTGATGGATGAATGGATAACCAAAATGTGGTATAGGCATAAAATGGAATATTATTCAGCCTTTAAAAGTTGGGGATTTCTGACTTGCTAAAAATTAAGAGTTTTGAAGACTTTATGCTAAAGAAATAAGCCAGTCAAAAAAAAATAAATGTAGTATTATTCTACTTATATTGAGATAGAGTGAACAAAACCCTAAAGATAGAAAATAGAATGGTGGTTGCTAGGGGGAGGGGGAAATGGGGACTTACTGTTTAATGGGAATAGAGTTTTAGTTTTCCAACATGAAAAGGGTTATAGAGAGAGTGGTGATGGTTGCATACCATTATGAATGTATCTAATACCACTGAACTGTACATTTTAAGTGTTTAAAATGGTGAATTTTATGTTGTATGTATTTTACTACATTTAAAAAATTTTGGAAAGACTGAGTCTGAATGATCAAGACTTTGATAGGTAGAAATGGAAAGAAAAGGGCATTTCATAAGAAATGCAAAATCTGAGTCATGAAAGGTCTTAGGCTTGCTAGTTGTCGTAAGGCATTGTTTGACCCATGTTGACCCATGCAAGGTGTTGAAATTTAGGCTGTGGTTTGTATACCTCATTTCCTGGCAAAAGAGAGGAAACATGGCTGTTCAGACTGTGGAGGAACTCGGCATTAATTGTACCTGGAGGTACAATCTAGAGAGCTGTTGGGAAGAGAGATGAAAAAATTCAATGATATTTTTATATATTGACATGTTAATTCTTTTGTTGCCATTGCTTCTTGTAGCCTCAGTTTTGTTTATGGATTCATTTATCTTTTTCCCTAAAATATGTTTTCTCAAAATTTCTTGATACTTAATGCTTTTCAATGAGAGAGTTCAGCTGAATATACAGTTAATTTGACAGTTACTTTTTCTTGGAATTTGAAGGTAACAGTTCCTGTTTTTATGGTCTCTATTGGGCTCATAAAAGTGTTGTCAGTCGGGGCGCCTGGGTGGCGCAGTCGGTTGAGCGTCCGACTTCAGCCAGGTCACGATCTCGCGGTCCGTGAGTTCGAGCCCCGCGTCGGGCTCTGGGCTGACGGCTCGGAGCCTGGAGCCTGTTTCCGATTCTGTGTCTCCCTCTCTCTCTGCCCCTCCCCTGTTCATGCTCTGTCTCTCTCTGTCCCAAAAAAAATAAATAAACGTTGAAAAAAAAAAAAAAAGTGTTGTCAGTCAAGAGGTATCTGGGTGGCTCAGCTGGTCATCGGACTTTGGCTCAGGTCATGATCTCACGGGTTTGTGAGTTTGAGCCCCATATCTGGCTCACTGCTATCAGCCTGTCAGTGCAGAGCCTGCTTCAGATTCTCTGTCCTCCTCCTGCTGTCCCTCCTTCACTTGCACTCTCCCAAAAATAAAAATTAAAAACAAAAAGTGTTATCGGTCAAGTTGCAGTTATTTGAAATTAATGAACTTTTTCTTGACTCTTATTTCTTTTTCTGATTAGGGTTTTGTCATAGAGTTTCAATATTTATAATGAGAAAGATACAGTATACTTCTTTAAAAATTTTACCTAAGTCTTTATTTAATATGGGAAAATGATAGCAATTACTTTTTGGAAAACGATTTCTCCCATTTTCTTCTACAAATACTGTTAGATACAGATTGGACCTTCTCATTCTATGTCCTATGCCTCTAACTCCTTCTTTAGTAACTTTTTTTTTATTTCTCTGTGATTTATTCTGAAAATTTCCTATGCCGTGTACATCATTTCACTAATCATTTCTTTTGGTTATACATTTCTGATATGCTTTTTAAGCTTTACATTCAGGATTTTTTAGTTCTAGTGACTCCTTTTCTATTTCATTTTTTCCATTCCAGTTTTTAAAATGTTAGTTTATCTCTTATTTTGTAATAACTTAAAACATTTGGTAATTTTTCCTCATTTGAATAATTTTCTTTGTGTACAAATTTTAGTTCTCTAATGTCAATTTTTCCCCCGTTGTATGAAGTATAAATTTTATTTGAAAGTTTCTCATTTAAAGAGTTGCTTTCATCCCTCTATCCTCAACCCCCATGAGTGGAGAAAAATACAGTCACGAAATGTTTTTTTCTGTTGTTGTAACTCCTCTTATGTTCCCAGAGTTTTAGTTGTCTCCAGAACAATTTGTAAATGAGTTTTATTTTTCTGGGTCTCTTAGTTTATCAGAAATATAAATTCATATTTTAGGTTTACAGTCCTTGCTGAATGTACTTTTTTTTTAATCTAGATTTCTGAGCTGTGACCAGTTTCCCTGACATTTGCTTACTCAGTGGAGTTCTTTTTTATCATTCTTATCCAAAGTCAGGTCAGCCATTTTGAAAAGCTGCGAGTCCTTAGTTCCAGCACTATACTTGATAGAAGCTTAATTTCACCTTTGCTATCTTCTGATGGGTATTATAGTCTAATTCTTAGGGTCATTATCTGAGTTTCCTGGCCACCATAGAATCAGCTGATATGTTTACCACTGACCTTCCACTTTCTTCATCTATGGTAGCTGTAGATGTCCTTTTTCTTTTTATTTCTAAACCTAATTGTGGTTTAAAAATTTTTACCTTTTAACTTATAATTTCAGTATACATGTATTTACAGTGAGGAGAGTAAGAGAAAAGGTGGAGAGATGGCTGTAACATCTCGATAGATCATGGAATCAGAAAAAATTGTAATATGAGGTAAAACCTTTAAATCCCTGTGGAGTGGACTCTCTCAATACTTGAGGGCCAAGGAAAGGACTGCTTAGTTACATTTTAGGCTAACATAAAACTATAATTGAGACTAAAATTGAAATTGAAAAGAGATGTGGAACTGTGATTATAAGGAGTGCAAATACTTTGTGTAGTAATGAAAACAGTTGAATACATTGTGGTGGTGTTCTGTCTTTCCTCAGAAAAAAATGCTTCTTTCTTAGAGTGGATTTAGTCTGTGCTGTGTTGGTAAACACACATTTATTCTTCTGGACAAGTGTATGGATTTTTGTTGGTTTGTTTTTGAGCACGTGGAAAAGACTGCAGGAGAGGTATGCAAGTCTTATTTCCACCTGAATCAAGATGAGAGATTGTTTGAAGTATCTGGATGGGATGTAAGAAGTGCTGTCTTGGACTGAACAGATATTGCCCTTAATCTGATAGAAGTTTTTGAGGAATGGGAAATATTCCTGGAGTTTCCCATTTAACTTGGCAAGGGTTTTAAATTTTTTTTTTCAACGTTTATTTATTTTTGGGACAGAGAGAGACAGAGCATGAACGAGGGAGGGAGACACAGAATCGGAAACAGGCTCCAGGCTCTGAGCCAGCAGCCCAGAGCCCGACGCGGGGCTCAAACTCACGGACCGCGAGATCGTGACCTGGCTGAAGTCGGACGCTTAACCGACTGCGCCACCCAGGCGCCCCTTGGCAAGGGTTTTAAATAAAAACTACCAATTTCCTTTTTTTTAAACTGATTACAAATATTTATCCCCTTGAATTTTCTGGTTAAGTTAGGAATTGGGTAATTACAGGGGAAAAACATTGTGTCAAACATTTTTGAGATCGGAAATATGGCCTGTGAAGTTAGTCAGTATTTTGGGTTGAGAAGTAAATCTCTTCCCTTCTAAGTGCCTCAGTCACTCTGAACTGGATTCTGAGCAGATCATGTGTGCTTAAGGGCACCCTGAGGTGAATCTGGATTTTGACACAGAACAAGTGACAGAGAGGAAGCCCTTTAGCTTATTAGAAAGGCATCTGGAAGAACCTTGCCACTCACAGTGTGGTGAGCAGGGCGGTGGCGGTGGCAGCATCACCTGGGCATTTGGGCTCCACCTGAGACCTCCTGCAAACTCTGCATGTTAATAAGATCCCCGGCAATGTGTAATGGACATTCAAGTCTGAGAAGTTCTGCTGTAAAGAATTGAGCAAGATGTGCCATGGCTGTGGCTCTTAATTTCTGTCCTGTTTAATTTTAGTTTGTTGCATAATCCAATTACTACCATATTTTGTTGTCTTTGAACCTTTAGTAAAGAGCTGTTATCCCAACTTAGTCTCATAAAGACAAAAGAAAGTTAAGTCATGCATGTGCATCTGCCATGGGGCAGAGTGACAAAACAGAGGTAAATGACTTCAGAGGCCACTGTGGTAAGAAACAGGAGATTCAATATTAGGTGTTAACTGTTTCAAACTGTAGAAGATAATGAGAAGCTGCATGGTCAGGGGTCTGTAGAAAAAAGTTTCTTGAGACCATAGTTAGTGGCACAGAGATCTGAATTGAGTGAACACTGTGCTGTATTTTTCTTTATATGTTAGTGCCCTGTATAGTGCAATAGTGTCTATGGCTGGAACTGGATAATTGCTCATTGAATTAAATTAACACGCAGTGAATAAAAACTTCTTGACATGTGGATTATTTCATATTTTATTCTATGTAATTATAGTAAGTCCAACTCTTGGGATCTTCTACAAAGTAATCTTCATTCTGTTCTCTGAAATTTTACATAACAAGTCTGTGTTCTTATATATAAAGCAGCCCTTAAATATTTGAAGCTTTCCATGTTGATATCCCAAGCTCTAATGCCCAACATTTTACCTCCTCTACAGACTGACAGAACTCACATTTTTCAGATATTTCCTCAGGGAGTCATTTATTCAGACCCTTCATCGTTATGACCATAGTACTCATATCAAGCATAAATGTATTCGAGTCTCTTTTGAAGAGGAGAGATGAGAATTAAAGAGCGAGGCATGGGAGAGACTGTTTTCCTTTTCATATCTCAGGATATTCTGAGGATTTTGGAGCTACTAAAACTTGAGAGAATTAAGCTGAAGAAAACTCATCTGAAGTGTTTGAATAGACAAAATCAATGACTGCTGGTTAAATGAGAGGCACATAGCAAATACACTGTAAAATGGATTAAATGGTAATGAAAATACCTGGAGAAAATTTGATTAGAATTGGGGGAATCTACAAAGGTATCCAGATAATACGAAATGAATTTCCAAAGCCCATTTAATTCTGTCAGTGTAACTTAGTAAATTGGCAGTTAGTCTCATTAAAAGAATTAAGTACATCAAAGTTTTCATATTAAGGGTACTGTTGTGGAAAACTTTGGGTGTAACTGAAGTTATTTGTGGATCCACAGGGGTGGGTCCTTTAACCTATCTTTAAGAAATTTTACATTTTTTAAAAATTAAACTCAGTACGCCATACTTGGTAAAACTGATAAAGTTAGAATGCCACTTATCATACACGAATGCAAATAAACAAAAACTTAACGTGTGTTTCAGGTGGCTGTGCTCTGTGGAGAATATTCCAAAATATTATCTTGAAGCCTATAGTTATTGAGGATTAGATCATTGAGCTCTGTCAAAATGAAGGAACTGATGCTTGGTAAACTTAAAATCAAATATAGAAAAATCTAGACATGATTAAGGACATCAAGGATTGGGGAAGTAGTTGAAAACTTCAAATATACTTGGGTATAAGGTTCAATCAGCTAATGAGTACATGATAGTCAAGACCGTAACATACCCAATGAGAAAGTCTCAATACAATGAAGGTCTCAGATGGCCACAAAATGAGACCAATTGTTTACAATTTAATGAAATTATAGCCTGTAATGTAGATCCTCAGGGATATGAACAAAAAGCAGAAAAAAACATCAGAGACCCAGGAAGATGAATGGATATTATAGTCTTCAAAGATAACAAAAATAAAGCTAATGAAGGAGTAATATGGAAGTTTCAGGTAGACAGTTTTTATCAGTGGTCATTTTAGATAGACTTGGAGACCTGTAAATTTGTTAGCAAAGACTCAAATGAAAAAAGGCTTCAAGAGACTGACGTGGATTAAAATCCATAAATTAATTAGGTTGGGGTGTTAATAGCCAGGAAAGCAGACTTTGAGGAACAGTATATAGAGGTCAAAATTTGTGTTTTAAGTATGGGCGGAATTGATTGTTGTGACCTATTTCTTTACAGAATACAGAAATAAAGAATAAATAGCTAATTTGCTTATGTAGCATCACATGGTTCCTGTCTTTGTGTCGAGAAAGAGGGTATGGCATACAGAACGGTGAAAATGCATTGTGTGTTAAATAATTTGACTCAGATTTTAATTGCAACAGATCTAGAGAGGAGAGAACAAAATAACTATCGACATTATTTGTTTTACAAAACTAGGCTAATGGTTTATTTTATATATTTAACCAACTGACAAGTGTTTCTAGGGTAGAAACCACCTCTTGGAAATAGATCTAAGCAGGCAGAGTATTAATTTTTGTGTTATTTGGACAAATCATTTGTTAATGCTGATCAAATTCTGTGTCCTTCTATGAACAATTAGAAGTTCTAGGAAAAAAATGTATAAAATATGTTTCCAGCTTGTCACATTATAGTTTCCTTTTTGGCTCCTATATTTAAGAGTTGGAGTTAAATTCTGTTGAAATTCCAGTTCCTGATAGCCATGTGACCTTAACTAAATGAGTCTCTTTATGCCTCTGTTTCCTAATCTGTAAAGTGGGTATCCACTTGAAATAGTTCTTAAGAGGATTAAATGAGATGTTATATGTGAACTGATGAGAAGATTGCCTGGCACATAATATGCACACAATAAATGTTGGATATTATCATGCTAGCAATCAAAAGTATGAAATTCTCTCGAAATGACATTCATTTATATTTCACATTTATCTTATTGCCTTGTAATACACTTTAAGAGCTGTAATACCCTGAACCCATGGCTTATCAAGATGTTCCCTAATTGTTATTATTCTCTAAAATTTTATACTGTATCATTGCTGTTACCATGTTACTGACTATCCATAAATTGTTTCTCACTTTTATATCTCAGTGTAATCCATTTATAAACAGTGAAAGGATCATTCCACAAGTGAAGCAAAAATAAAACAAAATTTAGATAATGTTTAATAAGTTAACTTAATTAAAAAAGAGCTGGGACTTAATATCTTTAGTGCCCTAAAACTCCAATGAGACCATTTAAAATAGCAGTAGCTAGGAATACAATTAAGGAAAACTATTTCACTTACTCATATTTTCCCCTCTCCCTGTATACACATACGTGCGCACACACACATACACTTCATACATCTTTCTCTTCCTACCTAATCTAAATTTATTAAGGGAAGTAAATACTGATATCATTAAGCATTTTTGTCAAATGATTTTGTAGTTTCTTACCACAGCTATAGTTTGTTGGCATAGAGTTGTTCAGTGACTAATGAAATACTTCCCTCAGATATCTGTGTTCGTGTGTAAGCAGCATTACATATAATTTTCCTTTCTTTCTGGATTTAACTGAATATTTTGAGTTCTATAGTATTGAGTACAAAACAAAAATTTAGGACTATTAAGGATATATTACAGGTAAGCCTGATTTAATTCTGATACAACTAATTTACATTTAAAATTGAATCTGTTTATATGATAAAAAGGAATCATCAAACACAATTAGTAAGTTTTATTTTTTAGAGGAGTTTTAGGTTCACAGCAAAATTAAGCAGAAAGTACAGAGTTCCCAAATGCATAAACACACCTATGATTGACATCCTGTATTATAGTGGTGCATTTGTTACTATCAATAAACATGCACTGACTCATCATCACCCAAAGTCCATAGTTTACATTAGGGTTTACTCTTGGTATCCTATGTTGTATGGGTTTTGTCAAATGTATAATACGTATCTACCTTTGTGGTATTTTAGTTCTGATCCATAAAAATAATTTAAGCTTATACTTAAAGTCCTGATAAGATGGATAAAAATTTAACTAGACATTTCTTTACCCATTGAAAATTCATTCACCCTAGCGCCACTACTTAAGACCTATAATAGGGAATGAAAATCCAAGCCGCCTTTAAGAAATTAACCTCTGAAGCTCGTAAGTAGCTGAGCCACCTAGGTGCCCTGCCACAATTTAATGTCTTAAAACCATGTTGGCTTATTATTTCTAGGATGCTGTGAGTTCAGTAGGTGGTGGTTCTTTTGGTTTCACCCGAGCTTCAAGGACTGAATTTGGCTACAGTGTTTGGGTTGGAAGGTCGGAAGTCACCACTCACACATCTCACAGTTGTTACTTGGCTGTCACCTGCGGCAACTCCATTTTCTTTTACATGGCTACTAATACTCCAATAAGCTCAGTCATTTGTTTACAGGGCACTCTGAAAGCACTATTTCAAGAGAGCAAAGGCAAAGCCACAAGGAATCTTGAAGCTTAGGTTCAAAAACTCCTGCTGCATCATGTCTGGTACATTCTATTAGTGAAAGAAAGATTTGGGCCCATCCAAATTTAACAGGTAGGAAAATAGACTCCAACAGTTGATGAGAGGAACTCCAAAGATTTGTGGCCATATTTAATCTGCCACACTGTCCTATTACTGATATTAAAATCTTTGTAATGACCTTAGAAATTTTTATGAAAAAAAATAGGGCAAATTTTTCAATGAATTTGTCAAGAATAAATCCTCCATTGTCAAGTGTGTAAATCTCTTGCTGGTTGTAAGCTCCTTAATAGATGAGTGATTCTTATTCTTATTTCTATCCCTTCTATTTAGTATAGGTTTTGAGGTAGAGTATGCATTGGAAAGCACTTGTTTCATGAATGACTTATTAAACAATAAAATTATTTCTACAAAAGTCATACAATATCTGAAGAGCACATGCTGAAACTTTAAACTTTTCAGGCCAAAGGGACTCCAGAAGGCTTAGTCATAATTAACCTCAGAGCATTAATAAAAGTAGCAATTCAAAGGGTTTTATAAATTCAGTAAAGTATGTTTTAGATATTTAGTGAGTACTTCAAGTAGGAAGTTCTCAATTTAGTTGTCTTCCTCAAGGTGGACTAAATGTGCACTTTGGGGCCCATCGTGGAGATGCTTTTCAAAATAAAACACTTCATTTAATATAAGATGCCATCAAAAATGACTTAAAGTATATTATTAGGATGATCTAAAATCTTATATCCTTTTGCAAGGTTAATATATGTGCAGTTTAAAATTCAAATTAACATTACTTTGCTTTCTTGAATCATTAGTGAATGTGTTGGTAGATCTGTAGAGAAATCACTATATTTATAACTGTTAATGACTTTAAAAGTACATATTTATTAGGAGTACAAGGTCTAGAGTGAGGCTGTTTGAAATCTCAGGCAAACATTTTTTTTAAATGTTTATTTTGAGAGGGGGAAGGGGGGAAAGGGGGAGGAGGAGAGAGAGAAGTGTGAGTCAAGGGAGGGGCAGAGACAGAGAATCCCACTCAGACTTCTTGCTGTCAGTGCAGAGCCAGATGCAGATGATCTCATGAACCGTGATGTGAGATCATGACCTGAGCTGAAATAAAGAGTCAGTCGCTTAACCACTGAGCCACCCAGGCACCCTTCTCAGGCATTTTATATTTGTATGATTTGAAACAAGTTATATCATTAAGCTTACATTGCTCATCGGGAAAACTGGGATAACAGTAGCTACTACAACATAAAAAGTAGGCTCAAGGTATAAATCAGATGATTGATGTAAAGATCAAGTAGATCTAAAGATCATAGTGACCAGAACATAAGTCATCAGTAATACTTACCTGATTTTTATTGTTATATTTGTATTAACTCTTAAAGACAATTGGTAAATTCTTTTATCTAAAGTGATGACAGGAATCTCTAAAACTAGGTAAAAATTTTAAATGTATATGTAATTTTTTTCTTCCATATCCTATTTGGAAAACAGTTCAGTGATTATAGTGCTGAACTAATTATGTGAATTGAAAAGTAGTACTTGGCAGGCAGTGCATTTCTGAATGATAACAGTATGCCTCAGGTGGCATTAAAGCATACCAAGCTGAAGGCTATCAATTTTACCACCTGAGAAGTGTTCTAATTAACCCAAAATGCAGAGCCTAAAGTGGCTGCTCCATTACTGCCAATGAGAGAAACAGTTGGGTCCTTAGATTTATTAGCCTGAAAATTGTTGACTGTCAGTTCCAAAACACCAACTGTGCTTTCTATTTGCAAGTGTTCTCTCGTATTCAGTTTAAGTGTAAGGTCAGTTAGTTATAGAAGGAAATATATTAAGTGGTAATAGAAGTGGGGGGGGGGGCATCGAGGACAAACTTATCCTGCCTGGAAACCCAGCTCCATTACTTTTTTCCTATGTGACCTTGGAGAATTATTTAATTAAAGCATATTTCCTTATCTATGAGTTGAAGATAAATAATCTCTTTATATATTGTAGTGAAGATTAGTGAAGATACACTTAATATGCCTAGAATAGTTTTGATGTATAATTATCATGGATTTTTTTTTTTTTCTGCTTCTGCCTCTCATCCTTCATAACATACAGAACAGTCAAATGAGTGAACCTGAGTGAGGCAGCTTAGTGTGTTAACCTTATTTTATGTATTTATTAAGGAATACAATTACCTGCAACAGTACAAAGTTATTTATATAAATAATAACTATATTCTCATGTTCATTTTTTTTTTCTCTTAAGCCGTTAACCTCTTAATACATTGATCTATTCAGGGCTAAAAAAATTACAGCGTTTAGCAGACAACCTTTTTCTTCTATAATAAAACTTTCATTTTATTGGGCAGACCAGATGAATAAGTGTGATGTCATCCCTACTATTGCATCTAAAATGTTTACAGTGATGCAGTGACACTTACTTCATTGCTGTTTTCAATGATCCATATTAGGGAACTGTTTCATAAAAGAATATGCTTTAAAATGTTTCCAAGTCAGTAACTAAATCCTTTCCTTTGAATGGAAAGCCATGTGCAATCTACTTCTTGATTATTCAGTATAATGAAGTCATTTTATGAAGTGTTTTAAGTTTATGTTCAAGAAAACCTGAAAATGGTAGTATTGAGGGCAATCCTGAGGTAAGTAAAAACGTGATCTTCTATACATGGCTACCATAGTCTTAGGATAAAATAATCAAAATTACAAGGAGTTATATCAACTCTTTGTTGTAATGACAGTGTATAACTTTAATTCTGCATTGTTAGTTCCAAATTATATACATAATTTTCTTCCAGATGCAGCTTGAAGTTATGCATGGATAACCATGTGAAAGCTACCCATTCTAAATTCTGGGCAGAATATAGATCCTTTCCTTCCCCACTCTGTCCTATCTTAAGGAGGATGTAGTTCAGCAGGTCAAATGAAAAGATCAGTAGTTCTCCTGGAGGGTAAAGTATAGTATTTGTTTTCGTTTTGTTTGTATGTATGTGTATGTGTGCTTTAGCAAATCTGTTAAAATTCTACTCCAAGGTAGTATGGTAGTGAAGAAGGAAATTACTGCCTCAAGGTAGTACAAAATGCATGCTTATTGTAGATTTCACTGTGATGTAAAATATGGTCACCACTAGCAATATCTGACCTTAGTTTATTAGCTTTTGTTGCCATAATATTTTGGGTTAACTAAAAATAAGTTTTTAAAATGAATTTTATCTATTTTTATTGTTTAAAATGTGGCTTCCAGAAAAAATTATATGTGGCTCACATCATATTTCTATTAAATACTGTCTATTCATATATTCACTGTATATCTATATCTTATTTACAAAGCCTGCCTTGTACATTTTTCTATAGGAATTTAGGGCTAATATCCTAAGTATGTGTTCTCTTTCAACTTTTTTCTTTGTTTTTGTTTTAGAGGTTTAGTTTATAATCTGTGGGATACCAAATAAAGAATTAAATATTTAAAATATGTAAGATATAGGAATAAAGTATGCTTCGTATGTATAGAATTCTGCAGGTCATGTGCTTAATTTGAATAGCATATTTAAATGATCATAAATGGCCCAAGGGTATGTTTCTTTACTGAGTGAATCATTCTTGTGGCAGATGAAAAGGACAGGTCTGGAATCCAGCCTTGTGGACTACATAAAGCATTTGTATATTAACATATAAAATGTCTGAACAAGCTCTGAGGAATGTATAATAAAAGGAGAGTACTATACCTCAGTAATCACCTACAAAAACATACCCTTAAAAAAGACCCTGCTGTGAGTGGAATCTTCAGCAATGGCTCTGACAAAAACTGTGAATATAGGAGAAGGCTAAGGAATCACTGTCAACACTGGTGATGGCTGTGGTACCAATACATTATTTTTGAAATTGATTTACCAAAAAAATAAATAAATAAACACGCACAGACACATAGAATTAGACATTTGTCCTTTCTGCTTTGATCTGTATGTCAGGGTGACCACAAATTGTTAAAGGAAAGAATACAAGAATTCCAAGTAAGAAATTCAGAAGAAATGACAGAAAATGAATAATAACCATGTGGGCTGCAACAGTATCCACAGTTATCCACTATGTTTTTTTCCCAATGATACCTAACAGACTTTTACCTCCGGAAGTAAAGTCTTGTTTCTTCACTTTATGAATAGGGCTTTGTGACTTGCTTTGACCAATAAGAATACAGTGGGTTAAATAGGTGATTGGGGATTAAGGAGGGCACTTTTTGTGATGGGTACCAGGTATTGTATATAAGTGTAGCATCACTAAATTGTGTATCCTGGGAACTAATATTACATTGCTTGTTAACTAGTTGGAATTTAAATCAAAAACTTAAGAGTACAGTGAATAAGATGCCAGTTCTAAGCCTAAACCTCAAGAAATTTTGCATGCTTTTCATTTCACTGTTTGAACCCTGGTACACTATGTAAACGAGCCCAGGCTAGCCTGCTGGATGATAAAAGATATCTTAGAGCAGCCAGCTCTAGCCAGTGGGCCAGTTGAGCTCAAATACACAAGTTAGCCCAGCTGAGATGAATTGCACCTATCCTAGCAGAACCACACAGCTGGCCAGAGGCTCATGAGCAATGATACATGGTTATTATTGTAAGTCACTTAGTTTTGGTGTAGCTTGTTATGCAGCAATAGATAACTGGTTGAACAACCATTTTTAAACTCCCAATGAGATAAAGGGTCTAGGCAATAATTATTTTAAAGCTATAGATGTAAAATGAAAATGATACCAGAAATAACTCTGGAGATATAGGTAGAAAAATGATTTCTGTAATAAAAAAAATAGTTATGCTATAGAAATTTGGAAAGGTGACAGTTATTTGATACAATGTGATTTAAGTGTTTTTGTATTTCAGAAAGAGAATGAATATCTTTAATGACTTTAGACTTTAATGTCTTAATTCAGGTAGAATTCCCAGAGTAAATAAATGTAAAGCACCTCACAATAAATATACTAAATATAAATTCACATTATGGGAAAAATATAAAGCTTTACTGAAGCACCTAAAAGAATTCTGAAGGAATAATTGTATTATATTCATGAACAGAGGGTTACAGAATCATAAATTCTAATTCCAAATTCACTTACAGATTGACAAGCTAACTTGTTTATAAGTAAAAAATTTTTTTTTGGTAGGTAAAGGAGTAAGGTTAGCCATCCTATACCTTAAACAAAAAGAAAATGAGACCTTTCCCTTTGAAACTTTAAGACTTTTATAAAGCAACAGTAATTAAGAGTCTGGTATTGGTCAAAGATTAGCTTAGACCATTGAACTATATATTTCACATACATAGGGATACTTTGCAAATATTAGATATATCCTTGCCTATAAGAAGGAATAAATTGTTTAAAACTGATGTAGTGGTATAGTGAAAATATTTTTTTTACAAGGAGTAGTGAAAGTAAATCTGTGTTTATGACAAATTGGTGTCAATTCCACATAAATATGGGAGGGTTTTTAGTATGAAAGACAAGACTTTAAAATAATAGAAAATATAAGTAGCATTTATAAAACTGGAGCAGGAAAATATTTTTAAACAAAACATACAGTGCACAAACATAAATGTTGATCAATTTTACTCCTTTAAAGTTCTATTAAAAGAGCCATAAAGAAAATTAAATGACATAAACATAAAATGCGTTATTCAATCTAACAAAGGATTAATATCTAGAATATAAAAGATTCCTAATACTCAAGAAATACCAAAAGCAAGATAAAAACACATAAAAATGATACTTGTATAAAAGGCATATCTAGGCATTTCACTGAAGGGATAGCATGACTAATAAACTATGTGAAATGATGCCTATACCCGTTTTCAATCAGGACAATGCTAACATCATGATTTACTATCCATACCACCTCCCCTACCACCAAAAACAATTTGAAAAGGCTTGGCACTGATATTAAACTATGGTGTTGTATTCTGTTTTTAGGCTTTCTGATATGAAAAACAAGACACACATAATCTAGAACATAGTGAGTTTTTTCCCTAGAATTAATTTATATGTGAACCCAAAGACTTGTATAGGGCTATGAATAGTATTCTAGTATTTAATAGAATAAAAACTGGAAAAAATCCAAGTATTCATTTACCAGATGAATAAAAAGCAAAATTACGGTGTTTTTACACAGAGAACTATTAGTAATGGAGATAAATTAACTACATTTTTATACATCAGTATAGTTGAATGGTCCAGGCATAATAATGAGGAACAAAGCAAGTTACAAAGTAATTTTATGCAGTGTGTGTGTGTATAAATATATATAATCCATTTATATATAATCTCAAAACATGAAAAAGTCAGCAGTACTAAACAAATTGCAATTTGCACATACACGGAGTACTATTTAGCAACAAAAAGGAATAAACTATTATGTGCTACTAGGTGGACACATTGAAAACATTATGCTCCTTGGAAGAAATCACACAAAAGACTAGACACTGCATTGTATACAAACTGTATTCTGGAAGAAGCAGAATTACAAGGACTGAAATAAGAGTAGTGGTTGCGGGAGACTCTAGGGGAGAGAGTTGACCTCAAAAAGAACTAAAGGAACTTTTTATGGGGATGGAAATGTTCATTACCTTGTTTGCTGATACTGGATGCCTGAAAAATATGATATTAAAACTTGTCAGGCTTGGGGCGCCTGGGTGGCGCAGTCGGTTAAGTGTCCGACTTCAGCCAGGTCACGATCTCGCGGTCCGCGAGTTCGAGCCCCGCATCGGGCTCTGGGCTGATGGCTCAGAGCCTGGAGCCTGTTTCGGATTCTGTGTCTCCCTCTCTCTCTGCCCCTCCCCCGTTCATGCTCTGTCTCTCTCTGTCCCAAAAATAAATTAAAAAACGTTGAAAAAAAAATTAAAAAAAAAAAACAACTTGTCAGGCTTATTTAAATGTATAACTTGATCTTAAAATAAAAAAAAACTAAACATTTGAGGAAATATGTGATTGTAATAAAACTATAAAGACAAGAGAATGATGAGCATATGTTTCTCCTAATAGTCACCAATATGATCAGAAGAAGGAAGATGGGATCAGGAATAGTGATTTTAAAGTTTTGATTTACTTTGCTTAAGCTTGATGTTGGTAAGCAGTTGTATTATTAAAATTATATGTATGATACATACGAACTAGTTCATGAAAACATACAAATAATACCTAGGATGGGGTAAAAAATAGCACCAAGAAATACTGTATTTAGCTATTAGTCGAGATAGCAAGATCAAAAAAATTAAAATCAAGGGGTGCCTAGGTGTCTCAGTCGGTTGAGCATCTAACTTTCAGCCCAGGTCTTGATCTTGTGTCGTGGGTTGGAGCCCCACATCAGACTTGGTGCTGTCAGCCTGGAGCCCACTTCAGATCGTCAGTCTTTCTCTCTGCTGCTCCCCCATTTTCTCAAAAAATTAAAATAATCATACACATGTATGAGAATGACTTTAAAAAATAACAGGTGTTACCAAGGATAAGGAAAAAAGGAACTCTGTTTTTTATTTATAACATAAGTCATTCGATGTAACATTTGCAACCCAAGTCAGTTTATAAATTCTAATTTCACATGGATTAAAAATTTCAGATAAATCACAGTAATGCCTCATTACCTGCATTAAGGCTGGTGACTGCTGAAGTCTTGGGTATCTACAAACAGGAAATCACACCCAGATTATGGGTGAAGAGTGTCTACGTTATTTAAACCAAACAAACAAAAGCCAGTAAAAAATATCTTGCTTTTTTTTATTGTGACACTATTAAGTCGGGAAAATTGTGAAAGTTATTTAAAAATACGTATGTATAAACTGCACAGTTGTCAAGCTGATTTATAAATGTTGGTTACACTGATTATAATTACCGTAGTTCCAAGGTGATGCAAACACAAAGTGAGTTATACTCAATATTAGATACTAGTAATATCCTTTAGGTATACTACAGTTTTATGTTAGCTGTATTGTACATATGTTTTTAAATACATGCATTCATACAAACTGTATATTACATGTGGGATATCAGATACATCACTGTTATATAATATACACATCATTGTTTTGCATGCTAAGATAAGTTTTAGTGCAGGAAATGTCATTGCATTCCATGTTGTTTAGTACACAGTTTGTCAACTCTTCAGATTAGTTTTCCAGTACATTCTTTAGATAGTGGGTCTGGGTTTGCACTTGTAATTGTAAAGTTTCCAGAAATCTGTTTTAACCACATCTCTCTTATGCCTGGAAAGTTTGATCTGTGTAGGGTAGTAACAAATCTCAAATTTTGATGAGGAATATATGAGTGCGTTTCTGGGGTGACTCTGACATTGTGATGGAGGATGGTATCCACTCAGGTCATGGAAAAATAAGTTGAACTTGTGTTGAACTTCTGAGAAAATACAACAAAAATGAATGACTTGAGAAAATGAGTACCAAGTGTTAGCAAGGATAAGGAATAAGAAACTTTATTGTGGTATAACACACATAACATGTATGCCATTCATAAATTTCAGGTGTACAGCGCAGTATTACTCCACATGTACATTGTTGTGAAATCTTTTCATCCTGTATCACTGAAACTCTGTACCCATTGCAGGGAACATCCCATTTTCCTTTACTGTCAAGCCCTGGGAACCATCATTCTGTTTTCTGTCTCTGTGAATTTGACTACTTTAAGTATCTTATGTAAGTGGATTAATACAATATTAGCTTTCCTGTGCCTGATTTCTTTCACTTAGCATGTGTCTTCAAGGTTCATGCATATTGTAGTGTATAGCAGGATATCATTTTTTATTATTTTTAGAGAGCGAGACAGAAAACTCATGCACTGAAGTGGGGGGGAGGGGCAGAGGGAGGGAGAAGAATCTTAAACAGGCTCCAGGCCTAGCGTAGAGCCCAGTGCAGGGCTTAATCTTCCAACTGTGAGATCATGACCTGAGCCAAAATCCAGAGTCTGATGCTTTTAATTGACTGAGCCACCCAGGCACCCCAAGGATCTCCTTTTTAAAAGCTGAGTAATATTCCTTTGTACCACATCTTATTTATTAATTCATCAATCAATCGACACTTAGATTTTTTTCACCTCTTGGCTATTGTGAATATTGCTGTAGTGAACATGAGTGCAAATATCTCTTTGAGATCACTTTTCAGTTGTTGTGGGTAAATATTCAAAAGTGGGATTACTGGATCATAATCAAGGTTCCTTTTTTAAGGAAACTCCATCTTATTTTTATAGCAGCTGTACCAGTTTGCATTCTCACCAACAGAGCACAAGGGTTGTAATTTCTCCATACTTTTGCCAACACTTTTTTTAAATTATATATATATATACACACATATATATGTGTATATATATACACATCGAATATATATATATATGTATATATATATATAATCATGCTAATAAGTGTGAGGTGATAATTCATCGCAGTTTTTTTTTTTAATTTTTTCATTTCCATGATGATTAGTGATGTTGAACATCTTTTCATATGCCTATTGGTCTGTTTCCTTTGGAGAAGTTCCTGTGCAATCCTTTGCCTGTTTAAAAGTTAGGTTATTGTTGTTACTGAGGTGTATAGTTTCTTTATATCTTTTGGAAATTAACCCCTTATTAGTAATATGGCCTGCACATACTTTTTTCTCACTATGTTGGTGGCTTTGATCTATTGAGTATTTCATGCTGCACAGGATAAAAACCTGTACAGATAAGCAGTTTGATATAATCCCATTTGTCTATTTTTGCTTCTGTTGCCTGTTATTTAGAGGAAATTATTATATACATATAGTGGAATATGATGAGAATTTTTTGCTTCCATTCATTCAGGATATTGTTCAGTTTTCATATAGTGTCTTTGACTAGCTTTGGTAGAAAGTAATGCTGGACTTATAAAATGAGTTTGAAATTTCTTCAAATTTTTGGAAGAGTCTGGGAAAGGGTTGGTGGTAATTCTTCAAATGTTGGGTAGAATTCTCCAGTGAAGCCATGTGTTCCTAGACTTTTCTTTGTTGGGAGGCTTTTGATTACTGATTGAGTCTCCTTACCACTTATGTCTGTCACACTGTGGAAGGGGGGTTCTGGTGAGTGAGTATCACAGATTTTTATGCTCGCTTAGATGTGGCTGGATCTGTGTTTACTTGCAGTGCAAGAGCCTCTTAACTGGCTTCTAGATTTTTCGTGGAATTTCTTCATGTATTGTTGAATCAGTGTCTCCATGGGGGAAGGAAGGTCTGGGGTATTCTGTTTCACCATCTTAATTCACCTCACCCCTGGAATACAGTGTTGGAAATAGTTTGAATTGGGACAGCTCATAATTAAAAACAAATCTGTTGGTATTTACTAATGATGAAAATTTGTTCAACTTGTGATCCTGCAGTTTCCTTTTAGGTATATATTCAAAATAAGTGTCCCATTCATTCATAAGTGTCCCAAACTAAAAGTAGCCCATAAAAATTGGATACATAAATCCTGGTGTTGTCATACAATGGAATTATGGGGATTGTTCTATAAAACAGCTCTTTCTTACAGGCATGATATTGCATACAAATAAGCTTGATGTTACATGGATCCATTAATATGAACCACAGAGGAAATAAGTCTCTGGTAATAGACCAGAATATTGGTTTCTTTTGGGGGATAGTATTGTGTAGGAGGGAACACAAAGAGGGCTCTGATTCTGGCAGTGTTCTTGTTGATCGAGATACCATTATACTGACATGTTTTCTAGGTGTGTAATTTCAAGATGGATATTTAGGATTTATGCATTTTGTTATATGTACACAATACTTAAATTAAAAAATAAATTTTAGCCAACAAATTAGACAACCTAGAAGAAATGGATAAATTCCTAGAAGCACATAACCTGGCAAGACTGAGACAGGAAGAAATGGAAAATTCAAGAGACTGATTACCAGCCATGAACTTGAATCAGTAATTTAAAAACTCCCAACGGACAAAAGTCCAGGACAAGACTTTCACAGGCGAATTCTACCAAATATTAAAAAAAAATAATTTTGAGAGAGAGCACAAGAAAGCACATGAGAGAGAGAGAGGCTGAGCACATGCAGGGGAGGGGCAGAGAGAGAGAGAGGTAGACACAGAATCCAAAACAGGTTCCAGGGTCTCAGCTATCAGCCCAGAGCCCGATGCTGGGCTTGAACTCACAAACCATAAGATCATGACCTAAGCTGAAGTCAGATGCTTAATCGACTGAGCCACCCAGGTGCCTCAAATTCTACCAAACATTTAAAGAAGAGTTAATACCTATTCTTTTCAAACTATTCCAAAAAACATAAATGGAAGGAAAACTTCCAAATTCATTCTGTGGGGCTAGGACTACCCTGATACCAAAGCCAGATAAAGACAATACAAAAAAAGAGAACTACAAGGGCAATATCTCAGATGAACATAGGTGCAAAAATCCTAAACAAAATATTAGTAAACCAAATCCAACAATAAATTATTCACCATGGTTGAGTGGAATTTATTCTTGGAATGTAATGGTGGTTCACTTTTCACAAATCAATTAATGTGATATATCATTAAGAGAAAGGGTAAATACCATATGATCATTTCCAATAGTTGCATAAAAAATTTTGACAAAGTATAGCATCCATTCAGAAGAGCCCTAGTCTAGGGAGGTCTACAGGGAACATCCCTCAACATAATGAAGGCCTTCTATGAGAAAGCCTACAGCTAACATCATTCTCAGTGGGGGAGAAACTGAGAGTTTTCCCCTGAGGGCAGGAATAAGACCAGGGTATCCTCTGTCACCACTTCTATTCAACATGGTACCCACAAGCAATCAGACAACAAAAAGAAATAAGGCATCCAAATTGGTACAGAAGAGGTGTTGATACTATAAATAGAAAACCCTAAAGACTCCTCCAAAAGCGTACTGGAACTGATAAATGAATTCAGTGAATTCAAGAAATTGAAGACAAAGAAATGGAATGATCTTCCATGCTCAGACTGGAAGACCAAATATTGTTAAAATATCTCTATTAAACAATCTACAAAGCAATCTACACATTAATGCAATCCCTATCAAAATATGAACAGCATTTTTCATGGAACGAGAAAAAATAATTCTAAAATTTGTTTGGAACCACAAAAGACCCCATATAGCCAAAGCAGTCTTGCAGAAGAAAAATGAAGGAAGCAAGCATCACAATCACCACAGACTTTTAAGTTATATTACCAAGCTGTAGTAATCAAAACAGTATGCTACTAGCACAAAGACACATAGATCAATGACACATAATAGAAAACCCAGAAATCCACAATGATACAGTCAATTAATCTTTGACAAAGCAGGAAAGAATATGCAACAGGAAAAAAAATCTCTTCCACAAATCGTAATGGGAAAACTGGACCACTTCCTTATATCATATACAAAAACAAATTTGAAATGGATTAAAGACCTCAATGTGAGACCTGAAACCATAAAAATCCTAGAAGAGAGCACAGATCATAATTTCTCTGACATTGGCCATAGCAATATTTTTCTAGGTAGGTCTCTTGAGGCAAGGGAAAAAAAGTAAACTGTGGGGACTGTATCAAAATAAGCTTATTCACAGTGAAGAAAACAATCAAAAATAAAAGGCAGCCTAGTGAATGGGGGAAGACTTGTAAAAGGTTAGTATCCAAAACGTATAAAAAAAACCCACATAACTTCTATATCCCAACACCCCCCCAAAAATAATCCAAATAAAACTGGACAGAAGACATGAATAGACATTTCTCCAAAGAATACATCTAGATGGCCAAAAGACACATGAAAAGATGTTCAGCAACAACAGTCATCAAAGGAATGCAAATTAAAACTACAATGAGCTGCCACTTCACACCTGTTGGAATGGCTAAATAAACACAAGATACAACAAGTGTTGGGGGAGATGTAGAGGAAAAGGAACCCTTGTGCACTGGTGATGGAAATGCAAGTTGTGCAGCCACGGTAGAAGACAGTATTAAGGTTCCTCAAAAAGTTAAAAATAGAACTACCCAATGATGCATTACTCCTGCTACTAGGTATTTACCCCCAAAATACAAGAGCACTAATTCAGAGGGATACATGCACCCCTATGCTTATTGTAGCATTAATTATAGCCAAGATATAGAAGCAGCCCAAGTAAGCATTTATTTATGAATGGATAAAGAAGATGTGGTAAATGTATATACACAATGGAATCTTGCCATTTGCAATAATATGGACAGAGCTAGAAAATAGTGAGATAAGTCAGAAAAAGACAAATATCATACGATTTGACTCTCATTTGGAATTTAATAAAACAGATGAATGTATACGAAGGGTGGTGTTGGGGAGAGGAGAGATACACATAAGCCACAAGAGACTCTTAACAACAGACCATAAATTCAGGGTTGATGGAGGGAGGTGGGTGACTAAATGGGTGATGAGTATTAAGGAGGGCACCTGTTGGGTTGAGTACTGGGTATTGTATGTATATTATGAATCACTGAATTTTCCTGAAACCACTATTGCATTGTATGTTAACTAAAATTTAAATGAAATAGGGGCGCCTGGGTGGTGCAGTCGGTCAAGCGTCCGACTTCAGCCAGGTCACGATCTCGCGGTCCGTGAGTTCGAGCCCCGCATTGGGCTCTGGGCTGATGGCTCAGAGCCTGGAGCCTGTTTCCGATTCTGTGTCTCCCTCTCTCTCTGCCCCTCCCCCGTTCATGCTCTGTCTCTCTCTGTCCCAAAAATAAATAAACGTTGAAAAAAATAAAATAAAATAAAATAAAAAAAAATAAATACATACAAATTGGTATATACATGTATATATTTTATTTTTTTTATTTTTTTTTATTTTTTTTTTAATTTTTTTTTCAACGTTTATTTATTTTTGGGACAGAGAGAGACAGAGCATGAACGGGGGAGGGGCAGAGAGAGAGGGAGACACAGAATCGGAAACAGGCTCCAGGCTCTGAGCCATCAGCCCAGAGCCCGACGCGGGGCTCGAACTCACGGACCGCGAGATCGTGACCTGGCTGAAGTCGGACGCTTAACCGACTGCGCCACCCAGGCGCCCCTCAATTTGTATGTATTTAAATAACAAGAAAAAATAACAGTTTGTACATTTGGTAGATTTATTTTAAAAGAGTCTATGTCTTTAAATTTCTTTATTTTAGATGGTTGGGTAGAATGTCCTGTATATCTCTGAATTGAGAGGGAAAAACAACTTTGTAACAATATGTCAGATTATAAAAAGAGAATACTTGTAATCATCAGTATTTAACACACAAATACTGTTTAATGATTCAATACAAAATTCTTAGAACATCTTTGCACCTAGATTTTCAAAAGTGTTTCTGAAATAAAAGACATTACTTTGTTTGCTCTCCCACAGGAAATCAGTCTTTACATGTTTTGCTTTCTTGGTATTTCTCTGTTAATTTTCTTTGTGCTAAATTTCAACATTTGCTCCAAGACTTTGCTCAAATATAATCTATTCTCTGAACCTTTTCTTAACTTCATCAGATGAATGAATCATTTTCTCCTTTTTTACTCCTGAAGCCTTTGGATTTACCTCCGTTGACTGTAACGGGATATGTGCAATGTCTAGCAAATAGCAAGTCCTCAAGAATAACTTCTGTATTCTCTACTATGGTACTTGTTCCCATTACTACATTGTTAAAGGGAATTCCTGCTCCACTGTGATCACATGTCAGTCTTTTTATTTCCAGTGTTTGGCCTAGCATCTAGCACTTAGCTGATTATTCAATAAATGGTTGCTCAAAAGATAAAGGAACTAATAAAGCACTTACATAGTGATGAAAGAAGAAATATACAGAAAATGGATCACTTATGTTAAATGATTCTCTAGTTTGGGAATAAATCTGATGGAGAAAAACTTTGTTAAAGATGAGCTTTTTATAAGGATGTGAGTAACTACTTCAGGAAGAATGCTTTCACAAGTAAAAAAAAAAACAAAAAAACCCCCCAAAAAAACCCACAAATAACCCCCCCCAAAACAGAAGGTCACATTCTCTAAGAACATGAGGTAAACAATCTGCTGTTACTTAAACTTCATTGTATAAAATTTGATATTCATATATATGTGTTAAAATTTCTTCTAGAGAAAACATATAAATGTGGAAAAGATTAAAGAAAACAATAAAAGCAAAGTACATTCTTTCTATCAATATCTTCTGTTTCTTGGAACAGCAAAATTGATGATCAGGGAATACAAAGAAAATCAGGCATAGGCGTTTCCCTTAAGTGGCATTTTGCTTTATCCTTTGCCAGTTCCTTAAGGGAATTGGGTTCAAAGGGATTATATTATCACGTGTGTGTTCACATATGTATATTAGTTACGCATGTTTGTATGTGTATGCATGTATTTATGTATAATAATTTGCTCGAGATAAATATTTGATATAAACTGTGGATATGGATGCAGATTTTTTCAAGCTAACTTTTTTTTAGCAAATTACACACATTGTTAGATGAAATGAATTTATTATTTGCAGTTAAATGTCGTTTTCCCTCTATAGACAACTCTTTCAAGTATTGTTACATTGATTAAAAGACTCAAGTTGAATCTAGAAGACACCCTGATGTCAAGATTGAGCTGTCCAGAGGGCAGATTAGGTAAATACTGTTTTCCTCCCTCAAAAGGCCATGTATACCCCCAAAAGGCCATGTATTACTGAAGTAGCAATATGAATCCAGGCTCACAGTAAGTATGTAATTGGGTCTGCTGCTTAAAAGTTTACATCCCGAGGAAACAATTTTTCCTACATTGTTGCTGCTGCAAATGAAAAGGACTTATGCTTATTTATTTGAATAAACAATATCTACTCAGGTAAGAAAGAAATAGCATAGTTTCCATCCCAGATAGTTCCATTAAAGATGAGAAGGACTCAATACTAAGTGAAATAAGTCAGTCACAGAAAGACAGATACCACATTATTTTACTTATGTGTGGAATTTAAGAAATAAGTGAACAAGAAAAAAAAAAGACAAACCAAGAAACAGACTCTTAACTATAGAGAACTGATAGTTACCAGAGGGGAGCTGGGGGGGGGGGGGATGGGTGAAATAGGTGATGGGGATTAAAGAGTACACTTACCATGTTGAGCACTGAGTAATGTACAGAATTGTTGAATCACTATATTGTACACCTGAAACTAAATAATGCTATATGTTAACTGTACTGGAATTAAACTTAAATGGGGCAGATGGCTTTACACATGTTTGTGAGTAGTTTTGTTATCATTCAAAAGCAAATCAAGTGAAGTTGCAGTGGAAATCTCCTACTGGCAAGAAATATCTTTGTGTGCAAAAAATGGAAGGACTCTCACATAGGAATTCATTAGAGTGTGCTGGCTCTGTAGCCATCTTACTAGAGCAGCTGAAGCAATTTCTCTAATACCACTGCTTTCAGACTATTTGTTTTATGCCTAGAAGTCACTCTGCAAAATGTTACAAGTTAATATATCCACAGGCTTCTCATTGACCCTTCAACAAGTCATTGACCCTTCAACAAGTAAAAAAAAAAAAAAAAAAAAAAAAAAAAAATTCTCCAAAGTATCTCAGTTTGGACAATAAATTATATGGTCACTGTATTTATAGGCCTATTAGCCACTTCACTTCTGAAACATGTTTTAAGAGGTTAGTGATGCTTTCTCATATCATAACGTGACTTATTCCAAGGCATCCTGTTTGATCTAGCTCCAAAAATTCCTCCTTAAAAAATTTTTACGTTACAAAATTATTATTTCCAAATTAAAATCTGATAATGCCACTCTAAAGAATGTAAATGGCTCTACGAAACTTAAAGGATAAAAGTTTAATTCCATTCTTGTCATAAAGATAGAAATGATATCATAATATCCAAATGTTTCCTGATCAATTCCTAATACTTCCTTAAGTGTATACTTTATGTTAGTTATGTTAAATTTCTTGTGATTTCTCATGCCTCTGTGTTTTTACTCTTGCTGATCCCTCTATGTAGAATAGACTTTAGTCCTTATTTGTCTAAATTATTTCTTATTCTCACCTTTTTAAAGGAGAAAAAAGGTGATCTTAACAGCTAAGTCAAGCATCTCCTCAATATAGTGGCATCATATGCATACTTCTCATTCTAGGACTTATAATATTAGTTAATTTAAGATTTACACTTTGTTTTTCATTCTAAACTCAGCAACTTGAAGGATTATATATTAATATTTTGCTGTTCTAGAAGTCACCATTATGTCTGACATATCAACTGTTTAATAAATAGTTCCAAAAATGAATAATTTTATTTCGGTATTCGGTATTATTTGTCATAATGAACTTACATGGACAAACATACAAATGGAGACGATTTATGTATAACCTGCGAATTGTTTGTTTCAATGACTTTAGTTAACAACGAAACAACATAAACTAAGGAAATTTATTTTTTTGCCGATTTAATGATGCTAATTGTCGTCTGTGTATGTTTTTGTCACAAATTCTTGCATAAATTATTTTGGACAATAAATATGGATGAATAAGCAATGATATGTTATGAATAATAATGTATGAAAGAAATGAATTTTTCCTTTTAATATCCTCTCTGTAATTGGAGAGTGGAGAATGGACCATTACTCACAAAAATTGCAAATAATGCAAATATCCTTGAAGTTAATCCTCAAGGAGAAAATACAAGCAGTTTGAAAATGAGCACAGAACACCAATAGGAAACTTGGAAAAGAACTGTTAAGTCCATAAAAAATTATATGAAAATATGAACAACTTCACTAGTTATTATACAAAAGTAAATTATCAGAATTTCAAAAAAGTGCCATTTTAGGTCAACTAAATTTGCAAAATTAAAAATCAATGGTGATAATATACCATCAAGTGTGTAGTAAAACTGATAAGAATGCTAGTGGTAGGAAAAATTGTTACAGCCTTCTTTAAAAATATTATGGTAAGGTACTTCAAATATCATAGAAATTTGTATAGTTTTCCAATAATCTGCATTTGTAAATGTATTTAAGAATACAACACCAAATGAAGCTTTTTTTACAACACCAAATGAAGAATTATGAATAAAGGTATTCTTTAGGGTATTATTTATAAAGTCTACTGTATTACAATATCCCTGAAGAGGCTATTAATTATGGAAAGCCAGTTTTTATTGAGGTATAATTGACATACAGTATCAGTTTTAGGTGTACAACATAGTGATTTGACATTTGTATACTTTGCAATCTATTACTATCTGTTACTTACATAGTTAATACGGCATTATTGACTATATTCCCCATGCTGTACATAACATCCCCATGACTTTTATTTATTTTATAATGGAGGTTTGTACGTTTTAACACCCTTCACCCATTTTGCTCTCCCTCCAACCCTTCTACCTCTTCTCCCCTCTGGCAACCACAAATCTGTTTTCTGCATCTATGGGTCTGGGGTTTTGTTTCGTGTTTTAGATTCCACATTTGGGGGAAATTGTGTATTTGTCATTCTCTGACATTTAGCATTAAACTTTCAGGGTTCATCCATGTTGTTGCAAATGATAAGTTTTTTTTTTTTTTTTTTTTTTTTAATGCCCGAGTGGCATTCCATTTTGTATATATACCACATCTTTATCCATTCATCCATTGGTGGACATGTAGGTTGCTTTCATATCTTGGCTATTGAAATAATGCTGCAGTGAACATAGAGATACATGTATCTTTTTGTATTCATGTTTTTGATTTCTTTGGATATATACCCAGTAACGGAATTGCTGGATCATACGGTGTCTCTATTTTTAATTTTTTGAGGAACATCTATTCACTTGTCTACAGTGGCTGCATGAATTTATATTCCCACCAACTGTGTACAAGGGTTCCACTTTTCCATATCCTTGCTAATACTTATTTCTTCTTTATTAGTATAGCCATTCTGACTTGTGTGAGGTGATAACTCATTTTGGTTAGCACTTGTGGCCTCTGATGATTAGTGATGTTGAGAATTTTTTCATGTGCCTGCAGGCTATTTGTGTGTCTTCGTTGAACAAAAAAATGCCTGTTTAGATTCTCTACCCGTTTTTTAATTGATTTGGTTTTTTGTTACTGAGTTTTAGGAGTTCTTAATATTTTTTTGGATATTAACCACTTACTGAGATATGATTTGCAAATATCTTCTCCCATTCATTAGGTTGCCTTTTTCTTTTGTTGATGGTTTCCTTTGCTGTACAGAACCTTTTAGCTTGATATAGTCCCATTATAATATTTTTGCTTTGGTTTACCTTTACCTTTGAAGTCAGCTCCAAAAAACCATCACTAAGACTGATGTCAAGGAGCTTACTGCCTATTTTTTCTTCTAGGATTAGTGAGTTAAAGAGCCATTGCATTAGCATCTATGTATGGACCATGATCGTTCTTCAGAGAGAAACCTGAACCATCTCATAGTGTCCTTTGTGGAACTGATTGGCTTAGCCTTTTGTGCATTTAAGGGATATATTTAGAAGCAGCCTAATAGATATTATCACCCCATATAATACCCTTTTTAATACACAGTGAGGATATTATCTTTATATTAAAACCTAAATGAGAAATGCATATCTGGTGTAGGAGATAATTGTTGTATTTCTGAGTAATCTTGAATTAACATTATGGTTAGTAAAACATTCCTTTTTACCCTGTTGGCTTCTAGGAATATTAAGGACAAAGATAAATTATATTGCAGTATAGGATATTGTGTTACTTTGTCTTCTAAATTTATTTTTGAGATCTACCTAATTTTTGTGTTGGCATAAAAATAATTTTTAAACTAACATAGTTTTTGACATAAACTAGGCATAAAGATAAATATTAAATAAGGGAAATACCTGCTTTCAGTGGTTTTCTTCATCTATAATGATACTCAGTAGAGGCTGAAAGATTTTATCAAAGTAAGATGCCTTCATATTACAAGTTGTTAATAAAAGTATTTGGTCTTGTAATTGAGTAAAATATATTTTTTGAGTAAATAAATGATTTGCCCAAGGTATTGTAGCTAGTGAATATCTGAAACTACACTTAAACCAAGCTAGTTTTATTTCAGGTATGGGAATTTGTTGTGGTTTTTCAGTGTGTGTGTGTGTGTGTGTGTGTGTGTGTGTGTGTGTGTGTGTACTTCTAAGCTACTGGTACTACCCTGCTCCAAGTTTCTTTCATATTAGAACCTTTGTATATATGTAGTGTATATAAATACTGCATATAAAAGTATATCATACATATGATAATATACGTTGTTATGTATATTGTATATAGCATCTATATGCATATATGCATGCTTCTATCAAACATTATCAAATATTTAAAAAAATGTTTTTTAACGTTTATTTATTATTGAGAGACAGAGACAGAGGGTGAGCATGGGAGGGGCAGGGGTGGGGGGAGACACAGAATCTGAAGCAGGCTCCAGGCTCTGAGCTGTCAGCACAGAGCCCGATGTGGGGCTTAAACTCATGAACTGTGAGATCATGAGCTGAGCCAAAGTCGGTCGCTTAACCGACTGAGCCACCCAGGCACCCCGTTATCAAATATTATTGAATAGACATTTATTTTTTGTACCTTTAAGTCAAAATTGTATTTGAAATGTTTATCCTTGCTAACTAAATACATACATCTTTTGAAATCTTTCTGACTAATCTCTGCTTCATTATCAAGCAGAGGAGGTTCTGGCTTCTGCCTTTTTTCTAATATCTCCAGCAAACCATAGATCTAACAGTAGTATTTTGTTTCTTATTAGAAGTTCTTAAATTTCATTAAATTTTGACATTGTGGCCCTTGATTATTCCATTACAGTTTCTATCACTGCTTGATTCAGTAACACAAGCTGCTGGATACCTCTTTTGATAACCTTTTTTTATTTCAAAGTGCATTTTCATGATTAGTGTATATGACAGCAGAACACATATATAGAGTTAAATTCTGCTCAGAGCATAGGTTGACACTGAAAAGTATCATCATTTTTTTTTTACTGACAGCTATATGTTCTTAATTTTATACTGCATATGCATATTTTATTCTGTGCTTCAAATATATTTTGTGTAGAAGGGCAGTAGAAACTGATAAAAATTATGCCATTCGAGTTTCATTTCAATATAATTAATATGTCCTAGTAGTAGAACTTTCCAAATATGGCAAATACTGACCTGAGGCAAGAGGGGTTTCTGCTCAGATACTTCTTAGAGACTTGGTTTGATGAATTTCTGAGTTATTAATCAGGTAGAGTTTGTGGGATGGAGCAGTATTGAGTAATATTGCTTCATGAATTGACTGAGGGCTAAGACTAGTTTATTGCTAAAATTTTGTCTGTAAGAGAATATTTTGACTTATTTACAACATTTGCTGGATTACCATCCTATTAAAAAAAAAAAGAAATATCTGTTAGATTTTAGAATGTTGCAAGTGCTAGTGTTCAAATGAGGGCAACACCAAGTAAATAGAGTTGTGTACCTTAAAACAGCAGACTAGGCTTTGTAAAAAAATAGATAGTTCAAGGTAGTTATCAAGTATTTTAGAATGCCCTGTTACCCATTAATTTATTTTGTGTATCTATAACCAAACTTAGAGATTTCTTTTAAATGAGGAACTTCTGTTCATTTTTTTTAACATTATAATTTATTTTTGAGAGCCAGAGCGCAAGCAGAGGAGGTTCAGAGAGAGGGAGATATAGAATCCTAAGCAGACTCCACGTTCTGAGCTGTCAACAAAGAACCTGACATGGGGCTTGAACCCGTGAACCATAGGATCCTGACTGAGCCAAAATTGGATGCATAACCAACTGAGCCACCAAGATGCCCTGAGAATTTTTGTTTATAGTTACCTTAGAAGAGGTTTTTTAAGACAAAAAGATCAATTGATTGCTTAAGGGTTGCACATTTCTTACGTTTATGTCAGTTATATCTACTATAGGTCTTATGCTCACATTTAGCCTTAGGAGGGATTTACCACCTACTTTGGGTTGCACTTCAAAGCAATACAGCTTCAGAAAGATGAGGGCGAGTGTGCCAGGGGGCTACTGGTCTCATACCCCTCAGGGGCTGGACCTCCATCAGAAGTTGGGTTCCTCAGCAGCCACACCAGACAGTGAATCTTCCCTATGCCACATTTTCAGAGCTTTTCCACCCTGCAGGGATTCTGTGCTGGGCTCTGTCCTGTTCACTCAGTGTTACTGAGGGAATCCTTCCTTGTTGGTATGTTTTTCTCTGCTGAATGATATCATTAAATTCAGCAGTTGCCATGTCCATTCTAAGATTGTGAGACAATTATGTCTACAATAATCAAAAGATAAATATTGTCATTTAAGAAATATATGAATTATATTACAAAATTATATTGTAATCCATTCTCTTCAATATGAACTGAAATGTAGTAGTATAAATATAGTTCACAAACAGAAATAATAAATAGTAAGATTCTTGCAAAAAATTGTGGGGAAAGACTCCTTATTGATTTTGAAGTTTTAAAATCGTTTTTTAAAAAACAAATTACTAAGCTTTGTGATACTTCTGAATATTATTGAGGGATAAAGGACCTTTGAAAGACTTTTCAGTAGGTTTACGTCAGACTTTCTCTTCTCTGATATTGATTTATTTTTTTTGGTGGACTTGGTAGGGCCAACTTGAATTGTGTTTTACTCACTCTGATTTAGAGTTTGAAAATAGTCTTCAGGAATCCTAAAGTTGTGACATATCATTGGTTAGAAGGTAAGTTTTGAGGTGGGTTGGGGAGTATATATAGTAGTATATGCATAATTCCTAGCTTCTTAGCCATTGAGATTACACTTAAATGAAGAATCTTCTCTGATGTTTCAGTGAATTCTACACCTGAAACTCTATTAAATAACTGGAATTTAAATAAAAACATGAAAAAGAAGGACAAAAAATCTCTCATGGTTAAAAATGTTTTTATCTGCAAAAAAAATTATCTGCAATAGAAAACTTACAAATAGAAAGTTGCCGTGACCCTGTAAACATGTCAGAGAGGAAAACTAACCCTTATCAGAGTAAGATCTACAGTCCACTGCCTTGCTATATGTTAGTGTTAGCTTACCCTCTCTATTGCTGTAGCATTGGAATATTGGCATGCCCAAAGAAGAAAACGTTTTCACGATTAAAGTCTGTAGCCATTTAAATGTAGAAATGATTAAAAAACCACCTTGCACACTGCCAAATACAAAGTCACTTCAGAAATTATTAGCTCTCGTTTAACCCCCTTACGAGTCCTTTTCTTCATGGAAGTCACCTATTTGCTTCAATATTTGTTCTCCTCCCTCTCCCCCCTTTCCTCTCCCCCTTTTCCTTTCCCATCTGTTTTGTTTTCCTAAATTCCACATATGACTGAAATATAATGGTATTTGTCTTTCTCTGACTTATTTCACTTAGTAAAATACAGTCTACTTCCATCCACGTTGTTGCAAATGGCAAGATTTCATTCTTTTTGGTTTTTCTACAGAGTATCTCCAAATAGTGAAACTTTGACTTGACTTGGTTTTTCTACAGAGTATCTCCAAATAGTGAAAGTTGGATGCCTTTTATTTCTTTTGGTTGTCTGATTGCTGCGCCTAAGACTTCCAGTATTATGTTAAATAGTAATGGTAAGAGTGAACACCCATGTCTTGTTCCTGACTATAGAGGAAAAGTTCCTAGTTTTCCCCCATTGAGGATGATATTAGCTGTGGGTCTTTTGTGTATAGCTTTTATGATGGTGAAGTATGTTGCATCTATGTCTACTTTGTTGAGGGTGTTTATCAACAAAAGATGCTGTGTTTTATCAAATGCTTTTTCTGCATCTATTGAGAGGATCATATGGTTCTTTTCACTTCCTTTATTAATGTGGTATATCACATTGATCGATCTGTGAATATTAACCAGCCCTGCAGCCCAAGAATAAATCCCACTTGATCGTGGTGAATAATTTTTTAATGTATTATTATATTTAATTTGCTAGTATCTTATTGAAAATTTTTGTATTCATGTTCATCAGGGATATTGGTCTGTAATTCTCCTTTTTAGTGGGGTCTTTGTTTGGTTTTGGAATCAGGGTAATGCTGTCCTAGTAGAATGAGTTTGGAAGTTTTTCTTCGATTTCTATTTTTTTGGAATAGTTTGAGAAAAATAGATAATAACTCTTGTTTAAATATCTTGTTTAATTCTACTGGGAAGTCAAACTGGACTTTTGATTGTTGGAAGATTTTTGATTATTGATTCAATTTCTATGCTGGTTATGGGTCTGTTAAAATTTTCTATTTCTTCCTGTCACAGAGTTGATAGTTTGTATGTTTCTGGGAATTTGTCCATTTCTTCTAGATTGCCCAGTTTGTTGGCATATAGTTGTTTATAATATTCTCTTATTCTTGCTTGTGTTTTTGCAGTGTTGGTTGTGATCTCTCCTCTTTCATTTGTGATTTTATTTATTTGGGTACTTTTCTCTTTTGTTTTTGATTAGTCTAGCCTAGGGGTTTATCTGTTTTATTCTTTTAAAGAATTAGCTCTTACTTTCATTGATTTGTTCTTCTGGTTTTTTGTTGTTGTTTCTATATAATTGATTACTTCTCTAATATTTTTATTTGCTTGCTTCTGCTGGCTTTAGGCTTCATTTTCTGTTCCTTTTCTAGCTCCTTAATGTGTAAGGTTAGGTTGTATATTTGAGACTTTTCCTGCTTCCTTAGGTAGGCCTGCATTGCCCTCTTAGGTCCCTCAAAGTCTCTCTTAGGACCACCTTTGCTGCATCCCAAAGGTTGTGGACTGTCGTGTTTTCATTTCAATTTGATTTTATGTATTTTGTAAATATCTTCTTTAATTTCCTGGTTAACCCATTCATTATTTTTTAAGTTTACTTATTTATTTTGATAAATGGGGGAGAGATCACAAGTGTGGAAGGGGCCAAGAGAGAGGGAGAGAGAAAATTCCAAGCAGGCTTCATGCTGTCAGTTCAGACCACAATGTGGGGCTAAATATTAAAAACCATGAGATCATGACCTGAGCCAAGATCAAGAGCTGGGCACTCAACTCACTGAGATGCCCTAACCCATTCATTCTTTAGTAGGATGTTCTTTAATCTCCATGTATTTGTGGTCTTTCCAATTTTTTTTCTTTTAATTGACTTAAAGTTTCATTCCATTGAGGTTGGAAAATATGCATGGTTTGATCTCAGTCTTTTTGTACTTGTTGAGAGCTGATTTGTGACCCAGTATGTGATCTATTCTGGAGAATATTCCATGTGTACTCAAAAAGAATGTATATTCTACTGCTTTAGGATGAAATGTTCTGAATATATCTGTTAAGTGAATCTGGTCCAGTGTGTCATTCAAAACCATTGTTTTCTTGTTGATTTTCTGCCAATTGCCATAAATGGGGTGCTAAAGTCCCTTACTATTATTGCATTATTATCAATGAGTCTCCTTATGTTTCTTATTGTTGTATATATATAGATAGATATCTATATCTATATCTATATGGATGCTCTCAAGTTGAGAGCATGAATATCTACAATTGTTAGATCTTCTTGATGGATAGACCACTTAATTATATATAATTCCCTTCTTCATCTTTTGTTACAGTCTTTGGTTTAAAATCTAGTTTGTCTGATATATGTATGGCTTCCCAAGCTTTCTTTTGAAGTCCATTGTCATGATAAGATACTTCTGCATCCTTTCACTTTCAATCTGCAGATGTCCTTTAGGTCTAAAATGAGTCTTTTGTAGGCAGCATATAGGTGGGTCTTGTTTTTTAATCCATTCTGATACCCTGTGTCTTTTGATTGGAACATTTGGTACATTTAAATAAAGAGTGATTTCAAAAGATATGAATTTAGTGCTATTGTGTTACCTGTAAAGTTGGTGTTTCTGGTGATGTTCTCTGTTACTTTTTAGTCTTTGTTGCTTTTGGTCTTTTTTATTCCCACCTAAAGAATCCCTTCTGATATTTCTTGCAGGGTTGGTTTAGTGGTCACAAACTCCTTTAGTTTGTATTGTTTAGGAAACCCTTTATCTCTCCATCTATTCTAAATGACAGCCTTTCTGGATAAATTATTATTGATTGCATGTCTTTCCTGTTCATCATATCGAATATATCATGCTACTCCCCTTCTGGCCTGCTAAGGTTCTGTGGACCAATCTGCTGCAAACCTGATCTGTCTTCTCTTGTTGGTTAAGGCCATTTATCCCCTTGATGCTTACAGGATTCTTTCTTTGTCTATGTATTATGTGAATTTGACTCTGATATGTCTTGGTGATAGCTGGCTTTTCTTGAATTTGTGGATGTTCTCCGTGCCTCCTGAATTTTGATTATCTGTTTCTATCCCTAGATTAGGGATGTTTTTACCCATAATTTGCTCAAACAAACCTGCTGCTTTTTCTTTCTCTTCTCCTATGAAACAAATGTTATTATAAGTCTGCATTTATTATGCAATACCTTTCTTTTCCTCTTGTTTTCAGTTCCATTATTTTCCATAAATTTATCTTCTGTATCACATAATTCATTCCTCTCCTTTAGACATCCTCATTAGCATTGCATCAATTCAGTTTTCCATCTCAGTTATAGGATTTTTTTGGCCCGACTACTATTTAGTTCTTTTATCTTTGTAGTAAGGGATTCTTAAGTGTCTTCTATGCTTTTATCAAGCCCAGCTTGTCTCCTTAGGATTATTGTTTTAAATTCTTGTTTTAGACATCTTACAAGTATCTATTGTAATTAAATCCCTGGCTGTGACTTCTTGTTTTTCATATGGAGTGAATTTCTATGTATTATTGTTTTGTCAGGGTCATTGTTTTTATTTGTGTGTGCATGATTGTTAGTATGTTGTATTCCTGCTCTTGAGAATAATGACTATAATTAAGAGATAAAAAAAAAAAAAGTGAGATCCTATTTCTCCTAGTGCTGAGGCTTTGTAGCAATATAATATGATGCATTTGAGCGGTTTGTGCTGTTCTAATAAGGGTGGGGCCTAACATTTTGATTCTTGGGTGGATTTGCCCTGGCGGAGATGGCACCTTCAGGGCACAGGGGTGTGGGACTTGGTTTAAGCTGCTCCAGGGTGCTGTTTTGCTTCCTAAAGTCAGTCAGTAGTTTTGGGGTTGGGAGGGTGGGGGAGTGAATGGAGTTGGCCTGCTCTCTTGTCCTCAAAATAGGGAGTTTGCCCCTACCACTCTTCAAAAAACCCTAACAGAAGAACGAACAATCACCTTTTTTGTGTCCTCAGCTTCTGCCAGATCCCTACCTTAATCCTATCTTAGTCCAAGTTGTCTGCCTGCTGGGAAGCCCAGTACTCCTCTATGTTTTATCTCAGACATGTGGCTGGGTATGAAAATACTAAACTCCAAATTTTAGGGACTTGCATGACATGGACACGTACTGATCCTCTGGGGGACGGTCTTACCATGATTTTGCCATTTTCCTTTTTGTCCCAGAAAAGCAGTTGGACAACTGCACAGCAGTTTGGAGTTGATGGTAACGTTCAGCACAAAGCGAGCACCAAGGTTTGCTGTCCTCAGACTGTGTCTTTGTTTCTATATTAGGGGACAAGGCAGCACATTGGTGCTGCTGGTTCTTTGTCCCACCCCCGGGAGAGGCTGTGCTGCTACTCCAAATGCACTCCAAGCAGGGTAACTGTTTCTCTCTTTGAGACCCAGGAGATCCTCAGACCACACTGCCTGCTCCTGTGTCTCCACTCTCCTTCCCCACAGGAGCATCCCACCTGGCCAGACACAACTCTAGTAATGGTGCCGACTTTTAAAACTTCCAACTTTGCAGTCTGCTGCTTATAATAACTTGTGGTCAGACTCTTTTTCCCAGTCAGTAGTTTTGGGGAAGTGTTTTTCTTGCACAATCCCCTCCATGTCCTTTTAGTTTTTCCCACTTTATCTCTAGATCCTCTTTCTGTGATCAAGGTTTCCTCCCCTTCACAGCACCCACAGTTCTTTTCTCCCCCAAATTAACAACTCCTACATTCCATGATTTGGCCACTTTTCTACGTCTAGTTGTGCAGTTCTGCTCTCTCAGTCCTCAGATCGATTTCTTTGGTGCTCAGAATAATTTGATATTTATCTAGCTGTGTTTGAGGGATGAGGCTAGCTTAGAGTCCCCCAATTCCTCTGCCATTTTAACTCCTCTCCGAAAAGATTATGTTTAACTTTTGAGAATTCATTCTAATACTACAGGCCTCTACTTCCATTCCTCTTTAGATCTCATGCTCAATATCTCCACTGGAACCTTAAAATTACCGTTCAGTCAAGTTCTTCAGTCTTTACATACCATCGACATTAGAGTAACTCAGTTACTTTTCTACTCTTGACCAAACCAGCAAAATGGCTTTGAACTAATGTAAAACTGGAGTATGTGACTATGTATGGACATCTATTAGTATTTATTCTGGTGTTTATTAAATTAATATTATTTTTCTAACTTGATGGAAATTTCCAATTTTCCCCTTCTTGAACAAATGAAGTAATGATACATTGTTGTAAGTTATTATGACTGTGGAGTTGTATGTTTTGATCCTCTTTAAATTCCTCATTCTATAGGATAATATCTAAGTTGTTACCAATATACAATAATTCTCTAGCACCTTAAAATTTTTCGTGTTTGACAAGTTATTCTTGTTGACAGGATTTTTATTTCAACGGTAGGAAAAATGTATCATGAATCATAATTTTATTTTTTAAATGAAGCTCTTTCTGGGCAGAAGTATTGCCTGAAGGGAGCCTGGGTGGCTCTGTTAGTTGAGCCTCTGGCTCTTGATTTCAGCTTAGGTCATGCTCCCAGGGTTGTGGGATGAGACCTGCATCAGACCGAATGCTGAGTGGGGACCCTACTTGAGATTCTATCTCTCCCCCTCTCTCTGTTCCTCTCCCCTACTCAGGCTCTCTCTCTCTGTCTCTGTCTCTCTCTCAATAACTAAATAATTATTTAAAACATGTGCTTTGGAACTTCATTTTATATATTTAGTAAATGCAATGTAACAACCTTTTTGACATTATGACACAATAGAAGGAGTAATTGATCACATCCAGACATGGATTAGATCATAATTCTCTTTGGTTGCTCTACACGAGTCTTTTGGACATACTTTAAGTTTTAAAGAGAAAATATATTTTCACATATTTGCAAATTGTGCCAACTTATTTATCAAGGCTATCATGTGGTATATTATGAGTTAGCTACAGAGAGACATCCTTGAATATCTTATTCATCTCTGGGACTGTATCACATAGGATTATTCTTTCCATATTGTAGATGCTTGATAACAGTTTGTTAAATATGTGATGGTATAACAACACATGAATTTAATTTGTATATGGTAGAGAATCACAACAATTAAATAGTATGATAACAGTTTCTAGGTGGAACTTTATAGAATAGAATTGTAGGGGAAAATCAATGGGAGAAAGACATCAAGGAGGCTCTTGAAATAATGTAAATTCTATATGAAGAGCATTTAGAATAGAGAGTCTGTCCAGAAGTGAATATGGATTCCAAAATATAATAAAGAAGGAACTGTGAGTTGAATATGAAAACCAAAGAGAAGTCATTATATATGAATTTAAATTGAATGTAATAAAAATTTCTAAGCAGTATTCAAACTTGCTACTCTATAGTAACTGAGAATATGGAATTTCCCATTACCAAAATCATAAACTATTTGATTGTAAAGACTGTTTTTCCATTATCCATTATAATATATATCTTATAATAGTTGCTCAATGATTTTTCAATAAATGCATGAATAAAATAAAAAATCACAATGTTTTAGGGTCAAAAGAAGAATTCAGAACAATTATGTTTTAATGTTTTGAGAAGATCTTTGGAAAAGTATAAAGCATCACTTATACAGGTATAAGACTTCTGTTCCAAGATTATTAAAAATAGCATCGTTTACATCCTTAAAAATGTTCGGCAATCAGTATCCAGCAATAGTGGAGCTATTTTTCCTTATTCATTCTTGGCACATGCCTTCTATCTGTGGAGTTAGAGAAAAACAACATTCTAGTTCAGTTAGCTGAATATAATTGTCTTAAGGCAACTCGGAATGTCACACTGTTTCTACATTTTGAAAAGTTCCTATACCTAAAAAACAGTAAGTACTCCTGAGAGGCCCTTACACAATCCTTAGCTGATTAGCCCACTTGGAGTTTGAGGCAGCTGTGCAGGCAAATTGTTTTGCATCTGAATATGGATTTTTATGAAGCTACATAGTTTTTGTAAATAAACCTGAAGAAAGACTACACCTGTGCTTCCAGAATGTTGTGAAAATTCTCAGATGGCTGTTCTTTTTTGATCAAAATGTATCATTATAAACTCGTTTTGAGACCGTTTCTTGGTTTGGCATTGTCCCATGTGTTTGAGAAGCATAAACTCTCCAATGAAGTGTTCAGCAAATCTTGAAACTGACAACGATAGGAAAACCACAACATTTTGGGGGCAGGGTAGGAACATACTATGTTGGGAAAATATTTTTCAGTACAGAGTAAAAATGCAGCTATTGTAGTGTTGTGACTGTTAAATTTACATTTGTTATGTGGTACCCAGGGTGTTGGTTGGTTAGCTAAGTTTTCAACAAAAGAGCACCAGAGAATTGAAATAAGAGTTTTATTACTCACAGGCCCCGGAGGAGGTACACACAGCATGCTTGGAGGGGCCATGTGAGGAGGTCAAGGCAGAATCAGGTAGAGAATGTGGCAGGACCTGAGATGTTATTAGGTTCCATGGGTAGAGTGCTTTGGGGTTTCCAGGCTAAGGACAGATTGGTCAGTGTAACCGAAGAGCAGGACTTCAGTAAACTCCAGAAGGGCACCCAAGGGGAAGGTCCTGGGAAGTGGGGGAGACCGTTAGTCACAAAGACTATTGAGGGATTCATATCAATCACATATTTATTTATAACTCTTTGGATAGTTATTTAAGGCATATGATTGTGAGAAGGGATAGCAGTTAGTCAAGGGCCCTGTCTGTCACTTGGCCACACAAAATTGATGCTGAGTAGCAATATTACAGAGTAGTTTAGGTAGAATCTTTTTTTTTTAGTTTATTTATTTATTTTTGAGGGGGGAGAGTGTGCATACAATTTGGGGAGGGACAGAGAGAATCCCAAACAGGCTCTGTACCGACAGTGCAAAGCCTGACGCAGAGCTCAAACTCAGATGATCTCGCAAGATCATGAGCCGAACCAAAGCTGGATGCTTAACTGAGACACCCAGGCACCCCTGGGTAAACTCCTGACAAGTAGCATTAAACACGTAGATTGAAAGTGGGCAAAGTGGTGTGGCCCTGGGAAAATTGCCAGGTTGAGGAGTTAACTAGGTTTAAACAGCCATCATGTACTAACTACCTTTGTGACCTTGACCAAATTAATTTATTTTTCTAAACTTTAATTTTTTATCACTACCATAAATATAATGGCTGTGGTGATTTTATCTTCTATTAAAACAATGTGTATTGAGTCTCTAATTCACTGTGGTCTAGGTATGCCTAACATAATCATTAAAGTCCCTTAAAACCAGAGATTTCTTCAACTGGTTGCCAAGGGGAACTCAAATTCAAAATGGGAGATGGATTTGATGTGAGGGAGGTTCTCCATTGGTGGCTTTGAGCTTGAGGAGGCCACAGAGCAAAGACCTAGAGGCTGAGAGTAGTCTGACCAGCAGAAAGCTGTTAACAATAGGAATGAGCATGAAAGTGGATTTTTTGATACGGTCTTGAGACCTTGATTTCAGCCTAATGAGAACTTGGGCAGAGAACCCAGTCAAGCCTGCCTATATATCTGACCTGCTGTACCATGAGATAATAGATGTAATTTTTTTAAACACCTAAGTTGTGGTGATTTGACATGAATCAGTAGACAACATATCTTTAGTCAGGTTCTTTCAGTGTTAAATTCTCTCTTTTATCATATTTATTTTTAGATGTTTATTGTCTCCCAAGCTTTGAAGATATTATCTTAATTGCTTTTTGTTTTTTTTTTTTTTTTGGATTTTTATTGTAGTTATCGTCTGAATTCTGTTTTAAGAAGTCAGTTTGAATTTAATTTTGGCTTGTTTTAAATAATCTCTTAGCTACTTTGGTAGTCTTTTTTAAAAAAATTGATTATACAACAGTATGCTTAGATATAGATTAATTTTTTTATCTGTCTTCTGTATTTTTATACTTTTAGCATGAGATTTTTTGTGCCACAGCATTACTAAAGAAAGTGAACTGTATTTAAAAATTTTCATTTAAAAAAAGGGGAATTTTCAAATTGAAATTAGTTTCATGGTCATTTAAAAGGTTTTGCTTATTGTTCATTCTATAGACAAAATAAATGAAGAATTAGATCAATAAGGATTTGTACATTTCAGTTAGGCAGCTTCACCTTTGTACTCTATATACCTATACAAATATGTGTCTTTGTATTTAATTTTGATCTCTGAAGATATCCCTTACTATCTTGGTAGTTCTATGATTGTTTTATAAAAGTGGTTTTATAAAATATTATTTCATGTTTTCAGAGATTTTTTTCAAGGTATCCAGTTATCTATAACAGCAGATATATAAGTAGAAAAGGCCTAGTTTGTAACGTAGGTGATGCAGAGATAAGGGTGTAAGAAAAAGGAATAACATAGTCATGTTTGCATTTTTTAAAGTTACCCTGTCAGTAATATGAGGAGTATATTGTAGGATGTAATGAACTGAGGAAGGGAATGAAAATCTTATTCAGAAACATAGTGGTATGGATGGAAAATAAAGGAAGATGTAAGAGGATCTTGGGTGGTAAACTCAACAAGAATTTGTCAATTGTTGGAATTAAAGGGTAAGAAGAAGGAATGTGGCCATGAGTTTTTATCGAGTGGTTTCTAACCAACCCACAAAGGGATCAGAAAAGGAGATAGATTGGGAGATAGTAGTGGCCCAAAAAGCTTTTTTTTGTTTTTGTTTTTGTTTTTTTTTTTTAGAGAGAGCACATGAGAGGAAGGAGTGGATGGAGAGGGGGAGGGAGAATCTTAAGCAGGCTCCACACCCAGCATGGAGCCCCATGGGTGGCTCGATCTCACAACTGTGAGATCATGACCTGAGCCGGAATCTAGAGTTGGATGCTTAACTGTGACTGAGCCACCAAGGTGCCCCGTGGCCCAAAAGTATTTTATTATGAGTGTTTTGGGATTGTTTATGTGGAGACAGAGCTGTCCCAGTAGACATATGGAGTTACTGATTTGAAATTCAAAAGAGAGATGGCAACACATACATACACTTTAAGAGAAACATGAACAAATAGAATAACTTGAAGCTTTGTTACTTTGTACCATGATAATGGACAGGCAGAGTTTATAGTAAACAGAGAAACAGTGTACTAGGGGTCAGCAAAGTTAGTTTTAGTATTTAGAACAGGAATTTGACCTGGGAAAAATGAGAACTTTCGCTATATGTTCATTTCATTTCTGCCTACTGGTTTTTCTTTTCTAAATGCCCTTGATGATGGAGAATAGACTGTATTAATTTCCTGCATTGTCATGCTATTATTCAGTGAATGAAAACACATTCCAAAAGTTAGTTTTAAAAACATTACTGTTCTGAGGCATCTGTGTGGCTCAGTCAGTTAAGTGCTCAGGTCATGATCTCAGATCAAGCCCTGCCTCAGGCTCTGTGTTGACAGTGTGGAGCCTGCTTGGGATTCTCTTTCTCCCTCTAACTCTGCCCCTTTCCTGCTTGCACACACTCTCACAATAAACTTAAAAAAAACCAAACCAAAAAAACAAAAAACAGACACTTAGGATATCTTCCACGTATCTTCCATATGATAGTGGAAAAACATGCGGTGGTAGGTTCTTAAAAGTTGCAACCCAGTCTCCCTCAAGAATGTTTTATTCCTAAACAATCTTTTGTAAATGTATTGTACCTTGTTACTCAAAGGTTCAGTTTTTTTTTTTTCTTTCTCACAGTCAAATCTATAATCAAATTGCATATTTTATGGACAGGTAGATTCAACATGCATCTCCAAAGAAATAACACACCAAATGTGGGATGTTTTGCATGGAAGCAGTTTGATTCCATGCTTATTATGAATTATTTGGTGCAGAATTACTGGAGATTGCTCACAAGAAGCAGAATAATTTATGCTAAAAATATGTTGAAAGTATTTTCCCCATCCATAATTCATTAGAAATAGTGTTCAGGGAACATCAAAGCTATGAAATGAAATAAACCTTATAAAGTAATGATAAAATAACAGATGATAGCAACCTAATTCAGAGAGAAATATCAACGGTTTCATTTGTTACCATATGTGAATTCAAATAGCATAAGTTCTTTTGGTACAACTTACTTGCAATATTACCAGGAGGATACTTTTAGGGTAAAAGTGTAAATTGCCTGTTGATGTCATCATTCAAAATTTCACGTTTACAGCATTGTAGTGAAGTGCAGTGAATGTAACTTAATTTACTGTAATATCCTTCAAACTTTTCCTTAAAATTTTCAAAATAAACATTGTTAGAAATAAATACCAAATGAAAGCAAGCTTATCTATCTATTCTTTTCAAACAGAATACCATGTGTTTGTACAAAACTTTAATGTTCATAAATTAGTCAAAGTTAAAAAATAGCAAGTGGAAAAAAAGCAATGAAAAATTGTGTTTACAATATTAATTCCTAGCTTACTAAGGTTTTAAGTTGTAAATGAACGTTATATCACAGAAACTGCTATTTTATATATTCAGATTTTCTGAAAATTTTCATGTGTAATTTTTACTTTATGAAGCTAATATAGTGGCTTGCATTGATTGGTTTTCTAAGGTTAAAAAAATCTATGTTCTTGTTATAAACCAAGCTTACACATGATTAGCTTTTTAAAATATACTTTAGACTTTGTGTGATAATATTTTAGTTTTTATTTTTACAACTGTATTTAAGGTTATTTGCCTTAGGATTTTCCTTGTACTGCTCTTACTGATTTCATATCAAGGCTTAAACTAATTCTCTGGCATATTTTGTTCAAATTTAGAATTTTTTGGTGTAACTTAGTAGCAAAGTCCTCTGAATTCAGAATTTTGTTTATGAAAGCTTTTGTTCAACAATTAAACTTTATTGTTATAGGTGTTTTCAGGCACTCTAACTACTCTTCAGTTTCTTTTAATATTTTCCCTAGAAATTTATGTATTTAATGCATACTTTGAGTTTATTAGCATACAGTTGTTTACAGTCTACTCCAGAAACATTTTAATATTTGCAGAATATGAATTGATGCCCTACATTTCATTACACATACTTGTTTTTTTAATTTTTGGTCTTTTTCCTTGTTTTTCTATCAGTTTTGCTAGAGATTTATTTGTTTTATTTGTATTTTTAAAGAATTAACTTTTGACCATATTGAACTTTTGTGTTTTTTCTCTTTTATGCAGCTTCTTTTATATTTCATACCTTCTAATTTATTTTGTTGTATGTTTCCTTTATTTTTCTAATACACATTTTCTTTTCTCTGTCTCTTTTTCTTTTGGTCAAAAAGAGTTTATTTACAATGTAAGTTTCTTTTTTTTTATTGTTTATTTTGAGAGACAGAGTGCTTTCAAGTGCAGGAGGGGCTGAGAGAGAGGGAGGGAGAGAATCCCCAGCAGGTTCCATGCTTTTAGCACAGAGCCCAACATACAGCTTGATTACATGAACTGTGAGATCATGACCTGAACTGATACTAAGACTTGGATGCTTAACCAACTGAGCCACTGAGGCATCCCAAACTTATTTACAATTTAAATCCTGGGAAGTTTGTTTAAAAAGCCTCAACGTTGTAAGGCACATGCCTAAATAGGATTGCAGATCATTACAAAACTTAACTTACTTATTTAACCAAAGTGACAATAAGAGTTTCCAAAGGCAAATATGTAGAGTTACATAGTTGTTAGCAAAAGTTAATTCCTATAACACTGAGAACTTTGAACTTTAATCAAAGACCTGATAAAGACAAAACATAGAAGTTTTGGGTTTTTTTTAAGCTGTATTAAAAGTCTGAGTATGCCATATTTTTATTTAAAATATTTTCCTAAAATCCTATGTTTTGTCAGCCTATAGGTTACTTAGGATAATTTTTGAGTTTTCTAAACATATGAAAACTTCCTAGTTATTTTTTGGATGTTGATCCCTAACATATTTGTACTGAAGGTAGAGAATACACTGGCATTTCATACTTTGTTGAGGCATGTTTATCTTTTTTATTTTTGTATTTTTTATTAAATTTTTTTAAGTTTTTATTTATTTTTGAGACAGAGAGAGCATGAGCAGGGAAGGGGCAGAGAGAGAGGGAGTCACAGAATCTGAAGCAAGCTCCAGGCTCTGAACTGTCAGCACAGAGTCCGACGCGGGGCTTGAACTCACAGACTGCGAGATCATGACCTGAGCCGAAGTTGGACGCTCAACTGACTGAGCCACCCAGGCGCCCCAAGACATGTTTATCTTTTTGTGTGAGTTCCTTCCAAGACAGTTTCTTCATCAACATACTTGGCCTCAAGCAACTACGGATCTACCATTGCAGATTAGTCTTTGGCTAGAGTTTCACAAGAATGGAATCACAAGATACATACTTTGGTGTGTCTGACTTTTCTAGTTATTTAGTGGGAATGTTAGTCTGCCATAGTCAATGATAGCCAGAAGAAAAGGTCCTCCCTGATAATTGTGAAAATCAACTTCATTAAAGTTTAAATTACATAGAATAAAATACATCCATTTTAAGGGTACACTGTGATGAGTATTGACAATTTTAACACTCATGCAACCAACTCACTATTCAAGTTGTAAAAATTGTCATCAGTTCAAAAAAATTCCCTCATGCCCTTTTGTAGTAAAAAACTTCTTCCATCCCATGTATGTACATACATACATACTTGATCCATTCATCAGTTGGGCTGTTGAATAGATGATGGGAATTAGAGAGTGCAGTTGTTGTGATGGGCCCCAAGTGTTACATGAAAATGTTGAAATCATTGAATTGTACACCTGAAACTATTATTACGGTGTATGTTAAAAAAAAAAAAAATCCCCCTCCACCTCTGGAAAAAAGATACCATGAACCATCTGACTGTCATGTTAGACAATTTTTAATTGTTTTAAATTTCATATATGTTTCAAGGTAATTTGTTTTTGGAGTGAGATAAACATTACCTTTGATTTTTTTTAAAAAATGGAGGCATCCATTCATTTCTGTGCATTTGCTGAGAGACTATGTTTTTCTATTGGATTAACTTAGTGTTTTGTCAAAAACACCAAAAAAATCTATTCTGAAGCAATTATTTTGTTTCATTGATCTATAAATATATATTTACACTAATATCAAACTCTCTTAAATATTTTCTTTATCACTAACATTGAAAAACCATTCCTCTATAATTTCTTATGATTATGGCTGCAGAATTTTCATAGTTGCCTTTTACCAGGTTGAGTGAGTTTCCTTTTACTGAGTGATAAGCTGGTAAATGTTTGACAACCAGTTTTCTGGGGTTAAAGAGGGGGCCTGGTTGGTCGTATTAGCCAGTTTTCATGGTATAAAAACTCTCACTGTAGCCACTTAAATTATCAATATGATATTAATTAAAACACACAATTTTTGAAAATTTAAGTTTCCTTTGGCTAGCTCCAGCATATCATGCTTCTATTTCTAGATTGCTGAGAATTTTTATAACTCTCAATAAAAAACACCTATATTTAGAAGTAACTTATCTTTTTAAAAATGACCTCTTTTTATTATGCATCATTCCTCTTTATCACTTCCTTTTGTGCTTGATTACTTCTGTCAATTTTCTGTAGTACATTTTTTTATTTTCTATGGATGTCCCTTGATTTCCTTTTAAATACTCTTTGCTAAACATTTATAAAGCTTAAAGATACTGGGAGTATTTATTAGATCACTTAAAAATTATCTTTAAAACAGGTATGATCCTTGTTCAGTATATTTTTGGTATATACTTTTTAATAATAAAAGTGTTATGGCTATACATTTTCCTCTAAGTCTAGCTTTTACTTGCTCTCCCAGATTTTGTTATGTTTTCTTTTAGTAGTTTGTGGTGTTTAGCTTTTGTTTCCTTTTTTGATTGAAGAGTTATAAAGGAAAAAAATTATAAGCAAAGAATGTTCCCTGAATATGTATCCTTTTATTTTTTATTCTTTTTGACCAAGAGGCAAAATATTAGAGTATAAGATTCGGAATAATAGTATCAAAGCTTGCTTTACAGAGAGGGGGCATTCAAAAGTGAAAGCCTGCAGAATGTATATCCTTTTAAAATGTGTTTATATTTTCCTTATATCTGCTTTGAATACTTTCTGTATATTTTCCATAGGCTTGATAAAGACTGCTTACTTTCTAGTATAGGAGGATGTAAATAGTTTGTATAGAGAGATGAATGTATGATTGATTCTTTGGTTACATTGTTAAATTTCCTTCATCCAGTTTTTTCTTCATTTTCTATATTTGATTGATTCTAATCAAGTTGATGTATTCGGTTTAAGAATTTTTATTTATTAATATTTACCTAATACATTTGCTATATTTTAATACTTTGAGTAGCTTCATTTTCATCTGAACAAAAACAAATGTACCTGGTACACATTCAACATCCATATAAGTTAGAAAAAACATTCTTTACTTTACAAATGTTTGTTAAATAGCAGTTGTATTATAATTTTGACTACAACCTAGAGGGCCTCATACCTTGATAGTTTATTTCAATCTTATAGGGAAAGGGTAATAGCCAGCTATATTGTGGATTTGGCATATGATTACTGCTATAAAATATTGTGCTAAGGTGGAGGAAAGTATAAAGATATATTATTATAATCTTTTTTAAAAGGAACTGCTGAATCTGAAATATGCCTGATATATAATTTTATCTTTGTCTTTAAAGTATTTGCTAGTGTTTTATATTTCTCTAGTTCTTCCTTCTGAATAAATTTATTTTTTCCTTATTTCCTTTACTTATATCAGCCTACCTGTAGTCAGAAAAGGTATTTTGAACACAAGTAACTCTAAGCCAAATATTAGTATGGCATCTTGTTTTAAACATTTTATGAAAAAATGTGGAAACTTCAACTTATGATTACTTAATGGATATCATCAATGATAGAGCCCCGTATTAGCCAGGATTTTAGGATAAAAAGGAATTTTTTTCTGTTTATATCTTATTTTTTCAGATGAGAAATATTTGGCTATCTTTTCTTAGTAAATTACTCCTTTCCTCATATTTCAAGATCATTTTGAAACATAGAGGAGCAAGTACTGTTTATCTTAACATACCCAATTCCTTGCAGGGGTAACAAATAGAGCTAAAACAGGGCATTGCAGAGAATATTGAAACAATTACATTCCAAATCGTTTATAATATTTAAGTTATATTGTTAAGCAAGTGTTATAGTGATTATTCTTGGTGGTGGTCAGAGAAAAGACTCAATTTGATGGGAAGAAGAGGTGTAAAAAATCCAATCTTCCACAGTTATGATACTTTTATTTACTAAGTTTACTTAGTTTGCTTTCACAGCTTTCACTGAGGGGGTTTTACAGTGCATTTGGTACTGGCAAATGCTTGATAATTCCCTAGCATGTATGGAAGTATAAAATAACACTTCCAACCTTTAAGACCAAACACTTTGGTAAATACCACAGATGCCAAATTGCTCTAGCAGGTGCTAAATTGCTACTAGTATATCACCTTGGGATATGATGAAGATAAATGGAGCACTGTGTATTTTCCCAGTATTCCACAATTACTGGAACACCTGTGCTAAACGATGTGGGGCTAATGCGCCATAAACATCTCACAGTGCTCAAAGGACCTTCTAGTTTCACGTTTCAACTTGCTTAGCAGAGCCTTAATGTAGGTGTTGGAAATGTTTGACCTATCCTTGACACAGCACCACATAGTGACATATCCGTGCCATACCAATGGAAGCTGACTTTTTTCTTTCTCTGTCCAGTTTTTATTTATCTCCTTACCTTATCTATTTTAATATTCTATCCATTCTTCATTGTTGTTATAGGACTATGTGTGTCTCCCATTGCTTCACGAGTTGTCTTCACTCTTTGCTTTAATATCAAAGACAGGTGTCATTGTAGTGATGTTGGATGCTGTTACCACTGTAGTTCCAGCTCTTCTGTTTTTCAGCAAATCACCTTTAGCATATGTAAACGCTGATAGGCAATACGGAGGTTTTAAAGATGACAATAATATGTTAAATGGAAATGCTTGTAAATATATTTGTGTTGTGAATCTGGCAAATGTTTTTGATATTTGTGTCCGTTTTTAACAACTTTAAGCATTAAAAAATAAGTGTGTGTGTTTATTAGTGTGTTTACAAGAACAATATACGTAGTTTTTGTGAATTAAGTTGCTATTTCTGTTACAGACTATTTTTTTCTTTTAAGCTACTAAGTTTTTGAGTGATATCTATTTTTTTTACATACACTAGTATGTTATTTTTATTTAGGCATAATTGATATATGTTAGCTTCAGGTGTACAGTGATTCAACATTTATATACACTGTGAAATGATCACCACAGTAAGTCTAGACACTGCCTGGCACCATAAAATGTTATAAAACATTTTTGTGTGTGTGTGTGATGAGAACCTTCAAGATCCACTCCTAGTAACCTTCAAATATGCACACAATACCACTGACTATAGTCACCATGCTGCACACGGTATCCCCATGACCTGTTCATTTCACAGCTGGAAGTCTGTTACAGATTATTTTTAACAGCCTTATTGTGATACAGTTCACATATCATACAGTTCAACATTTGAAAGTGTATAATACGGTGTTTTTAGTATGTTCATAGGGTTGTGTGACTATTACTACAACTTAGTTTTGGAGCATTTTTGTCCCCTGGGAAGGAAATTCATGTACTCACTAACAGTTGCTCCTTATCCCCCCACACTGTACCTCCTTCTGCCTTAGGCAACCACTGATCTAATTTGTGTCTTATAAATGTATCTTTTTCTTTTTATTATTTTAAAGATAATCTTTTACTTGTCATCAGTTTTAATTTTATGAACTGAAATGTGGATTTCTCCCTCTCCATGGGGTTCATAGAATTTTGTAATTTATGGCTTCATATTTTTTTTGTCATTTTGTGAAATCTATCTTCAATTAGTGTCTGCCCCACCTGTCCTCCCTCTCTTAGGCTACGTTGCCTTGCCACCAGTGTGTGTATACCTTTATATAGCTCATCTTATAGATTGAGGTCTCTCTGTAGTATATCTCCTGTAGATCGTGTAATTGTATTTTATATTTCACATTTTAGGTGTGAGACCTATTTTATTTCTAATGTTCCATTACTATCAGAATTAGAAGCGGTAGTGGGGAAAGCAAGGGAAATTCTGAAAAAGTGTACTTTTTATGTATTTCAGAGCCCAAACCATTTTCATGGATTTATTTGAGTAACATTCACAGTTTGCAGCTGTTTCTGAAATAAACACGGAAGGATCTCTATGAATCTAGAGCATACTGAGCTTTCACCTCTACAACTGTGTAGTTGCTTGTTTTAGCTTTTTTTTTTTAAATATCTTAATTAGAAAATAAGAAACCCTGTGACTTTTCATAAAAAAGTAAGCATGCAGAGAGGCATGAACTACTTTATCACAATGGCTTTCAGTGTCTTTGAAATATGAATTAGTATTTAATTATTAGGTCAGAAGTCACCATCCAGGCTTATCCAGGAAGTGATTCTTCTTCAAAAATGATGACCTAGAGTAGAGGAAAGATACAGATTTGATAATCCCTGAATGTACAGTACTACTCCAACCCCAACAATTTTAAACTCCAAAAATATCATCTTGAATCCATAGGAATAGACAAAACAGACCTTAATATGTGGAACAGTAAAAAATCAACTTTTTTTTTGTATTATTTAACAGCACTTATGACCTACAGTATCTGAAACTTGCTCTGTGAATTTGTTTGGAATGAATAATGTGGAGATCAGTTTTTTAGTAAAAGAAAATATTTTTCTTCATATACCCATGCAAACATAAAATAGTATGACATATTCATAAAGTTTAATGAAATTTTGTTTGAATAAGGTATTTATTGATGTTTGCTTGAAGATACTCTCCTCTTTAAAAAATAAGGTCAAGTGTCATCTCCTCGAATTTAAAACATTAGATAAATAAAGGCAAACTAGAGTCCATTTCCATTACCAGCATTCACTCTTGAAATATTTATAGCAAACCCTTATGACTCACATTTTAGCAGCCGATCTATTATGCCAAATTATTGTTTTTTAGGTCATATAAAGGACTATGAGCAGGTAAGTGAGAGACTATAAGCTAAATTGTCAGAGAAAAATTGACAGAACTATCTTTTATTTTGTCGTCATAGTGCTGTTTTTTATCTGAATAAAAGTCCATTTCCTGAATTAATTTTAATAGATTAATCATGTTAAAAAATGAGTCAAAATAACCACCTTAAAAAGTTAAACATATTCAACTAAAAAGGTGATGATGTGAAAAGTGGAGGATTCAATTCTAGTTTGGGAAGTATGCCCAAGTTTCCAATAAATGAATAATGGAAGTGTTTGTATAATAATCCCTCCAATAATGAGTTTCTGTCGGTGTATAATCATATTGAGTAATTATTCCAATGAATTCAGTTGCTAAGTCAGGCATATGCTTTGAGTTATCAGTATGGCCAGGGACCTCAGTCCCAGGTGCCTGCTTTGAGCAACTTGCCTGGGTCAGGTTAGAACAGTTTTTCTACTAATAGCTACAGTTCCCTTCTGTAGAGGCTTTGCTAGGGAAATCAGCTATTAACGAGTACCTGTTATAGGAAGACAGGTATGAACCAAAGACAGAATCTGTTAGTCTGGCTACAAATGCCATCCTGCCAGCACACAGATCTCTGCCCAAATCTGGATTCCTAGTTCTGTGACATGGCTCAGAATGAAATAAACACTGTCCTCTTGCCATCTTCCTCTTCTGCCTACCAAGATTGCAAATACTTACTTATGGAGTAATTTAGTGTTCTCTTGCTTCCTCCTTTCCTCTCTCCCTCCTTTTCTTCTCTCCTTTCATTCTGTCTGTCTGTCTGTCTCTCTCTCACACACACACATCACTTTTTCTCTTGTTATAGTATTATAATTTAGTTCATACTTTCATGTTTTCACTCTAGAATTTCTGTGCAATAGCGTAATCAAAATATATTCCTAGACCAAATGGATCCTACCTAAGGAGGAATGCTGATAGAACTTATTGAGGGTTCATCTCTGTTTGTATATAACTTTAATATAAACATGTAAAGGCATATTGAGAAAGACAAATAGCATATAATTTCACTCATATATGGAATCTTATAAAAACAAATCAATAAAAATCAGACCTATTAATACAGAGCAAAAACTGATGCTTGCCAGAGGGAGGGAGGGTGAGGGGATGGGAAAAATGGGAGAAGGGGAGTGGGAGATCTAGGCTTCCAGTCATGGAATGAATAAGTCACAGGAATAAAAGGCCAGCATAGGTAAGATAGTCAATGATATTGTAATAGCATGGTATGGTGGACAGATTGTAACTACACTTGCGGTGAGCATACCATAATATATAGAGAAGCTGAATCACTATGTTGTACACCTACCTGAACTAGTATAACATTGTGGGTCAACTACTCAAAAAATGGAAAGTAAAAGAAATAATCTAAGAAAAAAATTCCTGAAAAGTCTTAACAGTCAATAGTATGGACTTAGATGTCAGACCTGAGTTGAATTCACTGTCCTGCAATTACTAGGTGAGAGATTTGAAAAAGTTGTTTCATGGCTGAGTAATATTCCACTGTGTATATATACCACATATTCTTTTTTTTTTTTTTTTTTTATATACCACATATTCTTAATCCATTCATTAGTCGAAGGACACTTGGTCTATTAATAGGTGATGGGGATTAAAGAGAGCACTTGTTGGGTGAGCACCAGGTGTTTTGGTTGTATTGAGGTGTTGAGTCACTATATTGTACACCTGAAACTAATATTACACTGTATGTTAACTTTTAAAGTTTTTATTTAAGTTCTAGTTATTTCACAGACCCCCTCAAATTCATTAAATGCATTATTGGTATGGTAAACCACACCATCGATCTTGTGTAATCATTTTGAGAGTTAACAGTCATTATACATGAAAGTGCCTAGCACATGGAGCCAGGTGAACACTCAGGTAGCTAATACACTTACTTAGCTGTCTCCAGGTATTTGTTGGTAATATGAACATGAAAGTCACTCATTGAAAACGTAATCAAATTTTATTTGGTGTTTTTTCTTAGTGCATAGTTGATATTTTCTAATTGGAAAATCACCATTAAAATATGATAGTCTGTTTCTCTTGTCTGACCCAGACAACCATTGATTGGCCTTTTCTCATACTTTATTATGATTTGACTTCCCTGGAATTTCAATAAAAGTGATTTTACAGTATGTATTCTTTTACATCTGGCTTTTTTTGCTCATCATATGGAAAGGGATGTGGAAGGACATTTTTGGGCTGAAATGTGTATTTTCTGTTAATTTTAGGTGGTGGTGAAATAGGTGTATACATTTATAAAAGTCATCAAAATGCATAATCAAAATGGGTTCATTTTATTATATGGAAAATATATATCAATAAAGTTGATGTAAAGAAAGCCAAGCAAAGAAAACTCCAGGCCAAAATGCTTTTAGCAATAATTTAAAATTATATGAAGAAATACTACAAAACGCTTTCAAATATAGAAAAAGAAGAAAGAAATATTCCCAAAGTAATTCTCTAAAAGCCAACAAAAAAGAAATTTGCAGGCAAATATCCTTCATGAATGCAGGTATAAAAATCCAAAACATGTTACTAAATCAAATTCAGCCAACAATAACATCATATAACAAAAATTTATGTGTGTATATATGTATATGTGTATGTGTGTGTGTGTGTGTATATATATATATATATATATATATATATGTATATGTGTGTATATATGTAATGTGGTATATATGTATAATGAACTTAAAGGTTTCATTCCAGAAATGCAAATCTGTTATAACAATAGAATATGTAACACTGTATCTCAGCACATTAAGAAAAAATAGAAAAATGTGACCATATTGTTAGAGTCAGAAAAAGGGTTTGATAAAATACAGCACATTCATTTTCATCTTCTAGCCAATTAGAAATAAAAAGTACCTAACTTAATTTGATAAGGAGTATCTGCTAGTAACTTAGAACAAACATTATGCTTAATGATTAATTATTAAAACTCTTCCATTAATATCTGAAAAACAAAAATTATGCCTGCAGTACGACTCATGTTCAACATTATACTGATCATTCTAGACAGTAGGATTATAAAAAAAGGAAGTAAGATATAAGGATGGGAAGTTAAGTTTTAAAACTGTCTTTTATAGGTAATTATGATGTATATGCAAAAATATCTAGTGAATCAGAATTAAATTTTATTTTATATTCATTTATTTTTGAGAGAGACAGCACTAGTGGGGAAGGGGCAGAGAGAGGGAGAAACAGAATCCAAAGCAGACTCCAGCCTGTGAGCCATCAGCACAGAACCCAATGCAGGGCTTGTACTCACAGTGAATCATGACCTGAGCTGAAGTCGGACGCTTAACTGACTGAGCCACCCAGATGCCCCATCAAATCAGAATTTTTTTGAATTAAATATAACAAGTTCATTATCTGTTACTTCCTTTATGTTTCATACCTGTCAGAATGGCTAAAATCAATAACACAGGAAACAACAAGTATTGGCAAGGATGTGGAGAAAGGGGAACCTTCTTACCCTGTTGGTGGGAATGCAAACTGGTGCAGCCACTCTGGAAAACAGTATGGAAGTTTCTCAGAAAGTTCAAAATAGAACTACCCTACTATTCAGCAATTGTACTACTAGGTATTTAACCAAAGAATACAAAAGTATTAATTTGAAGGGATATATGCACCCTGATGTTTATAGTAGCATTATTTACAATAGCCAAAATATGGAAACAGACCATGTGTCCATAATTGATGGATGGATGGATGGATGAAGAAAATGTGGTATATATATTATATATACATAGTAAAATATTACTCCACCATAAAAATGAGTGAAATCTTGCCATTTGCAACAACGTGGATGGAGCTGGAGAGTACAATGCTAAGTGAAATAAGTCAGAGAAAGACAAATACCATATGATTTCACCCATATGTAGAATTTAAGAAACAAAGCAAATGAGCAAAGGGAAGTAAAAAGGAGGAGGCAAGCCAAGAAATAGACTCTGAAGTATAGAGAACAAACTAATGGTTACCAGAGGGGGAGGTGGGTGTTTGGATGGGTAAAATAAGTGATACAGGTTAAGGAGTGCCCTTGTTGTGATGAGTACCAGGTATTGTAGGGAAGTGTTGAATCACTATTGTACACCTAAAACTAGTATTACATTGTATGTTAGCTGACAAATTTAATTAAAAATTTAAATACATAACAAGTTCGCTGTATACAAAGTCAAGACAGAAAAAAAAGTATATTTCTTTGTATCAGAAACAAATAATATGAAAATTACTGTTTCTTTGTATTCTGGTAATGTTTTGTTTTCCTGTTTGAGTTCTAGTGGTTTTGGATTGTATTGTGGGCATTGTAAATTATATTTTGTAGAGATTTCCAATTCTGTTATACTCTTCATATTAGTGTGGATTTCTTTTTGCTTTAGCATGAAATTAACTTGGTGAGCTTTAAACTCCACACTGTATCTCTTTTGTGGGAGGTCACAGCTGAAATATTTTTTTTAGTTCTTGTGTTCTTATATGGACTGCTTGGGTATACTCTGGACATGCATGGTTCTGTGATCAACCAGAGAATTAAGGATATATGCTGAATTAAAAAAAATTGAGATATAATTGACATTATGGTAGTTTCAGGTATACAATATAATGATTTAATATATGTGTATATTGTGAAATGATCACCACAATAAGTTTAGTTAATATTTACCACCATCCATAGTTAATTTTTTTCTTGTGAGAACTTTTAAGATCTGTTAGCAACTTCCAAGTATACAATACAATATTATTAACTATAGTCCCCATGCTCCATATGTATCTATGTATACATATTCTGTATATACTGTATATATGTAGCCTCCATGCTTATAAGTCCCCCAGGACTTATTAATTTTATAACTAGAAATTTGGACCTTTTGATGCCCTATACCCATTTTGACGCTCTATCTGCTACCTCTCACCTGTGGCAATCACCAGGGGTGATTCTCTATATCTATGAGTTTGTTTGTTTTTAGATTCCACATAAAAGTGAAATTTTACAGTATTTGCCTTTCTATGACTTCTTTCACTTAATGTCCTCAGGGTCTATTCATTATATCCATGTTGTCACAAATGACAGTATTTCCTTTTTTTTTTTTTTTTATGGTTGTCCATTACACACAGACAGACATATACATCTATACCCCATTTTATTTATTTGTCAGTGGATAGTTTGTTTCTATCTTGGCTATTGTAAATAAAGCCACAGTGAACGTGGAGGTATGGATATCTTTTTGAATTAGTGTTTTTGTTTCCTTTGGATCAATAACCAGAAATGGAATAGCTGAATTTTATAGTTTTCTTTTTTTTGGGGGGGGGGTACCTCCATACAGTTTTCTACCAATTTACATTTTCATATGTGCAGAATTTGATGCTCACTCTTTTTGACTTTGCCTCCCCAGTATCTTTCTCCTCATTTTCTAGCTGTGGTCTTACCCTAACTTAGGCTGTCTAGTAACTCAATGCAGTGTACTTCTATGTAATTGTTGAAGGCCATATGTGACGCTGACTGAAGTCTTCCCTCATTTTAAAAATCATAAAAGTGTGAATCTCATTTAATGCCTATTTCTTCCTTTGAGAAAATATTTCTTGATTTTATTCACTAGACATTTCATGGATGTATAGTACTGTTATTGGTGTTTTTATGTATGTATTTTTAAAGTTTATTTATTTTTTTTTTGAGAGAGAGGGAGAGCATGTGGGAGAGGGGCAGAGAGAGAGAGGGAAACAGAATCCTCAGCAGGCTTCGCATTGTCAGCTCAGAGCCTGCTGATGCAGGTCCTGACTCACCAACTGTGAGATCATGACCTGAACCGAAATCAAGAGTCAGAGGCTTAACCTACTGAGCCACCCAGGCACCTAGTTGTTGTTTTTAATACATAATTAGTTGTTATTTGTGGAGAGGCTGGTCTTATTTGAGCCTCACTCCTATCAGTGAAAATAAAAGCACTTTCTGTTAAATTTAAACATATTTGTAACTTATGACTGAATAATTTTATTCTTAGTTACATAGTCAATTAAAGTCTGTGTATATGTACTGAGAGAAAAGAATAGAAATGTTCATAGGAGCTTTATCTTATAATTAAAACTTTAAGTCATTCAGATTCAATCAGTGATGTAATAGGTGAATACATTTTGTTATATTCACACATAGAATACTGTAGAGTAAGAACAATGTAATGATTACAGGTACAAATGACAATGTAATTGATTTTTAAGAGACATTTTAATAAATAAATGCAAGAATGTATACTGCATGATTCCATTTATAGAAATTCAAAAATAGAAAAAATGTAAATGCATTTTTTAATGTTTACTTATTTTTGAGAGAGTGTGAGTGGGGGAGGGACAGAGAGAGAGAGGGAGACACAGACTCCCAAGCAGGCCCCACGCTCTGAGCTGTTAGCACAGGGCCTGATGCCGGGCTTGAACCCATGAACAATGAGCTCATGACCTGAGCCGAAGTTGGGTGCTTAACCGACTAACCCATACAGATGCCCCAAAACTGTATTTTTTCAAGCTAGGATTTAGGGCCCTTTGGAGAAGTAGCATGGCCATTGTGATTTTGAGTGCCTACTGATACGATGACTGAGCTCTGAATTATCTCTGTGCACATTTCTTATGTATACCATATAAAATTTAGAAGTTAATGAAAAATTTCAGAAATACAAAGAGGCCACAATATAACTAGAAAATAGAAATAAAATATTAAATATAAATAAATCTTCCAAACATATCGTTGGTTAAAAAAAAATCAAGCAGAAAAATGAGTATGTATTATCTCGTTGTTTAAGTAACTGTGTGATGTGTCTGTAAATGGGTAAGAAAAAACTTAAGTGATACAAAAATGTAAGATAGATTTTTATTTTTCTCCATTTACCTGCCTCTTAGATATTGTATAATGTTGAAAAAGTAAATGATTAATGTGTATCAGAGAATGAGGATGGGATGGGGATGTGAGTCTATAGGGGAGTAGCGTTAGGAAGTTCCTTTGTGTTGATGGAATAGTTCTATATGTTGATTCTATGGATGCATGGCATGAAATTGCATGCAACTATACCCCTCCACGCACGCGCGTGCGCGCGCACACACGAATGTATGCAAAAATGAGTGAAAACTATATGAGGTCTATAGTCTAGTTAAAAATACTGATCAATTTTAGTTTCATACTTTTGATATTGTACTACTGTCATTTAAGATGTCACCATTGGCAAACACTGAAGGTTCACAGAACTCTATGTATTCTTTTTGCAACTTCCTTGTCTATAGGTATTTCAACGTTTATTTATTTTTGGGACAGAGAGAGACAAAGCATGAACGGGGGAGGGGCAGAGAGAGAGGGAGACACAGAATCGGAAACAGGCTCCAGGCTCTGAGCCATCAGCCCATAGCCTGACGCGGGGCTCGAACTCACGGACCGCGAGATCGTGACCTGGCTGAAGTCAGACACTTAACCGACTGCGCCACCCAGGCGCCCCGTCTATAGGTATTTCAAAATAAACATTAAAAACAAAAACTTAACGATATTCATACTTTTAAGTTGTATTTTTTCTGTGCATGATAGAGAATATATGACATCATTGAATTATAATAAGCCTCGGCATAAGTAAATGACAGTATTGATTTGATGGAATAAGAAATAAGTGATGTGGAAAATTAAAGTAGATTAACAAATAATCATAAGCTATTTTTATTCAAAGGAAAAAATATATTGAATTAGAAGCCCAACAGAGATATTTAATCTGTTATACAAAACTTTTCCCTTCTACCCCACCACACGTACCTAGAAAGACATTTTATTTTTGTGATTTCAAACTATTTTCATGTCTCACAATTAATGGGGCTTGACCACCCAATTGTTTTACTGTTTTATGATCTCCTATGCTTATGTTTGAGTGCTATTCCTTTTATTTTTTATCATTTTAAGCACAATTATTTAAACTTTTGAAACATTGATGTTTCAGATACTTAACGTACAAATCTGCATTTATTGAGTTTGGTGTATGTCTTTTACATCATGGCATTGTCTCTGATATTTTGTAACTTTTTTTCAGTCATGTTTCCCAGGATTTATCTATTCTTCTCTCTTCATCGACATCATAGGTTCTTCAGTGTATACAGTCAGTGATTTTACATTAATGACTTGGAGCTCCAGGCTCCAGGCATCTAGAAGGCCGTTAGGTCTTTAGCCCTTAGGTTTTGCTCTGGTTTTCCCTTTTTTTTTTTTTTTTTTTTTTTAACCTTTATTTTTTGAGAGAGAGACAGAGTGCAAGCGGTGGGGGGTGGGGGGGGGGGCGAGGAGCAGAGAGAGAAGGAGACATAGACTCTGAAGCAGGCTCCAGGCTCTGAGCTGTTAGCACAGAGCACGATGTGGGGCTCAAACTCAGGAACTGTGAGATCATGGCCTGAGCCGAAGCCGGACACTTAACCAACTGAGCCACCTAGGTGCCCCTCTGGTTTTCTCTTCCATTTCTTGCCCTGAACATTATTATTTCAGTCATGTTTGTGCATTTTATAATATACCGTATACATTTTCATAGGGAAAGCTTTGTATTTTTCGTTCTACTAAAATACCAAATCTTAGTGCTCTGACACCAGGAAGCTATTTTCCTTGCAGAATATGATGGAGCACATTGAGATTTATTTGAGGGTAGTTATGATACCTTATAAAATGTTAAATAATGTTTTAAAATAAGAATTACATATAGGAATAAATTGAAATGAGGTAACAGAAATCTCTAAATATATATATTTAAAACCCTTAATTATTTAATGATAAAATTAAGTTATTATCATACAGATAATTTAAATCATTATATTGAAGAGAAAGAATCTATTGGCTACAACTTTCTGGATCCTCTATTGGAAAACATTTTACACTTAAATGTCTGTAAAATGTAATTGTCACTTCGTCTTTGTTTTATAGAGTAATTTTAATATCCATAGGGTGTATATGAAAATGTTTTGACAATTTCATGCATTGAAAATGTGATATTTATTATAATTTTAATTCTTCTAAAAAGTATGTAATTTAAGGATGGAGAGACCTTGGGGCGCCTGGGTGGCTTAGTTGGTTAAGTGTCCAACTTCAGCTGAGGTCATGATCTTACAGTCCTTGAGTTCGAGCCCCATGTTGGGCTCTGTGCTGACAGCTCAGAACCGGCAGCCTGCTTCAGATTCTGTGTCTCCCTCTTTGTCTGCCTCTTCCCCAATTGCACTCTGTCTCTGTCTCTCTCTATATGGTAATATAATCACCATAGATAACAGCTTTTTTCCCAACTTTTTTCCTAAGTAATACATACATTCTTAGCTATGTGTGATATAAATATAATATTTACTGATTCAAACATGGGCTCTTTGAATATGTAAAACAATGTATTTTCACAATTTTACATAAATATAGGTTGTTACATAAAAATAGGTTGTATGGTAGGCTAAATGCAACCTTTTTTTTTACAAGGTTCATATGCAGTTTAATATGTAGAAGGAAATTAGATATATTTAGTATAGTTTTTTTTTAAAGTTTTAATTTATTAGTATTCAGTCCAGATTTTTCCCATAACTCATATTCATTACCATAAAACCCAACTACTACAATTATGTACAAAGATTTGTAATTAATATTCTATTATAATACTTCTTAATATAGCTTTTTTTTTTTTTACCCCCTACACATGTTTTTAGGAAACCATCTGCTAAATATGATGAGATAATGAGGTTGCTTGCTTTAAAACATTTTCAGTGTGTGACGTTTCCATATATTGTAGACACTCACAAGAATCTGTAATCTTTTTGGTAAATCTGATACTGTCAGCTCTATGGATCTTATTTTATTGTCCTTTGATATTTACTGGTAACAGCATTAGTTTTTAATTTAGAAGAATTAAAAGTTAATTTCTCTACTCTTCAACTTCCCTCCTGTACCTCCTATTAAGTATACTTAAAAATCTTGAATATTATATACAAAACAAACAAGACTGTGAAGTGTGGAGAAAAGGCAGACTTGGCTAGGCACTTAAGGACATGGGGATCAACATGATACAATTTCTCTGGGCTTTTGGCCTTATATATCACAGATATGAAGCTAAAGAAGCCAGAAATCTGGAAATGCCAGTGAGGTACAGTCCTACGTTCCTCCTAAAAAAGCCCCAATAATTATCTCAGTTACCCCCAAATTTAATTTAAAAAATGAACTAGGCTTATTAAAGTATTTAGCTGAAAAGATAAATTTCTCATTTTGCTTGTTTTGTTTCCATAGGTTTTATTAAACAAAATATTTGTTGCAAACAAAAACAATGCATTTGTTCAACTAATGTATTTTATTGACAATTATATTGAGGTAATTATAGATTCACATCCAGTTGTAAGAATAAAGATACCATATACCCTTTATTTTTATTTTTTATTTAAAAATTAAAAAAAAATTTTAATGTTTATTTACTTTTGAGAGAGAGAGAGAGACAGAGCATGAGCAGGGGAGCGGCAGAGAGAGGAGACACAGAATCGGAAGCAGGCTTCAAGCTGTCAGCACAGGGCCCCCATGCGGGGCTCAAACTCAAGAGCCGTGAGATCATGACCTGAGCCGAAGTTGGATGCTCAACCGACTGAGCCACCCAGGCGCCCCCCATATACCCTTTATCAATTCCCTCCAATGTTTTAGCATTTTGTAAAACTGTAGTACAATGAGGATATTGATACTGATAACATCCACTGATTTTACTCAGATTTCCTCAATTGTACTCCTGTGTGTGTAATTCTGTACAATTGTGTCGTGACTATGTTCTTTTGTCTAATCTTGTAGATTGTATCCACAATCAAGATACTGAACAGTTCAGTGGTCACAAGAATCCCTCATATTGCCCCTTTGTAATCATAATTATCTCCCTCTTTTACTTATCCAGACCCTAGCACCTGGCAATCACTAATCTCATATGCATCTCTAAAATTTTATTATTTCATGGTGTTCTATGTTTTACGGAACCAGGCTGGAACACTGGCAGAAAAACCAAGTGGCACTCGGAGATCTTGGTGGATTGGAGATTTATTTAACACCAGCGGGCTCAGAGGAGACACTTTTCTCCAAAGATCTGAGCGCCGAATGCAAGTGGGCAGGGTAATTTATAGTGGACAGCTTTCCTATTTGTGGGGGTTTTTGCATGCACAGCAAACAAAGGAAGAGGAACCCAGAGGAGGGGGTTTCTAAGCTAGAGACCAGAGTTTGTTTTAGCCCCATTGGCCATCTTTGGCATACTTATTCGCTTCTCCAGCATATGAACGGAATGATACAATGTAACCTTTTGATATTGGCTTTTTTTTTTTCACCTCAAAATACCTGAAGATTTCCTCAAGTGATCATAAGTATCAATAGCTCATTCTTTTTTATCTCTGTTGTAATATTCCATGTTTTTGTATATTCCTGTTGAAGGTGTGGGTTCTTTTCAGTGTTGGATTATTAAAAATAAAGCTGCTGTGAAAATAAAGCTGCTGCAAACATTTGCAGCAGAATGGCCAAGAATACAATTGCCAAGACATATGATAGGTTCATATTTATTTTTGTGAGAAACTGCTCAGTTGTCTTCTACAGTGTCTCTGATGAAGTTTTGGGGTGATGTGGGGTTCATGGGGTCTACATCTGATGGCCAAGAAAGAATTCTTGAAGACGCCTTTGGTGCAAATAAAAAAGATGATTTTATTAAAGCATGGGGACAGGACCCATAGTCAGGAGCTACACTGGAGTCATGATGGTAACTCATTATATACCCTCAGGTTGGGAGGGGGTCAGGGATTGAGTAAGTCTCTAAGGTATTTTGGAAGCAAGGTTTCCAGGACCTTTAGGGGCTAGCTGTTGCTAGGGAAACACCATTTATCACCATTTATTTATTAAAAAAATTTTTATGTTTTTATTTATTTTTGAAGGAGAGAGAGACAGAGCATGAGCAGGGGAGGAGCAGAGAGAGAGGGAGACACAGAATTCGAAGCAGGCTCCAGGCTCTAAGCTGTCAGCACAGAGCCCCATGCGGGGCTCAAACCCACAAACTGTGAGATCATGACCTGAGCCAAAGCCAGACGCTCAACTGACTGAGCCACCCAGGCGCCCCTATCACCGTTTATTAAAACCTCAGTCGTGAGAGTCCTCAGATACATATCTATGGGGGGCCATAAGCTTGGAGCTTGATTGCCAGCATATATCCTGGGGCAGTTGAAATGAAGGAAGTAGACCTACAGGATCCTTGAGGTTGGGACAGTGTTAAGCCAAGGTTCTCTTTGGCCCCTTGCAAAGTGTCATCATCAAGGCAGCTGAACTAGAGGGAGGTCACTCTGCTGGTTTCAAGGACTTGTCAATGGGCTGTAGGCAGTAAGGGAATTTAGTTTTTCATTTGCCTTAGTTTCCCACATAACCATGGCAAGCACTTAAACCCCTTTCTTTTGTTCTTGGGTAGCTGGGAGTGTTCCAGGAATATCACACATATTCTGTGGGTGGGGGAAAGAGGGTGCCAACCTGTATTTGGCCCTCAGGCTGTCTCATGCTCCCTCATCAACTGTACAATTACTGTACATTCTCATCAGCAATGGATAAGTGATTCAATTTGTCTGCATTCCTGCCATAGTGATATTGTCACTGTTTTTTCCTTTTTATTCTAGGCATTATGATAGGTGTGTAGTAACACTTTGTTGTAGTTTTAATTGGCATTTCCCTGATGGTGTTTGTTTTTTGTTTAAATCTGTGACCTATTTTGAGTTAAATTTTATGTAATTCTGTGGGGTTTAGGTCAAGATTGTTGTTTTTCACTATCCGTGTTCAATTGCCCCAGTAGTACTTGTTGAACAGACTGTATTACCTTCATTAAATTGCTTTGTGTCTTTGTCAGAAATCATTTGAGCATATTTATTTGGGTCTATTGCTGGATTCCTTATTTCATAGATAGTTTTTTAATGGTATTCAGAATTAAGGTTTGCAGAGGATACTGAGGTGAGTGAATCATAATCTTCAAAGTGCTTAAGGTGTTAGAAGAGCAGGGGATTTTAGCAGAGGTCATAGAACATAAAAAAGAGACTGGGCTTGAGACGTGTCAGTTACAGTGGAGGGAGGCCGAGTGTAAGGAGGGAGTTACCAAGGAGGATACTAAAGAATAGGTTAGAAAGAATAACAGGTAAGAGGATAAAGAGAGAAACCATTTCAGGTGTAAGAAGGAGCTAATATTGTAGATGCTTTAAGTATGGAAATTTATAGAGGTTTGAAGTGGTCTGGGGCATTTGGAAAACTGCTCTTTGGTATGGCCTAAGCATAGAGTCCATGAGGGCCTGAGGAAAGAGATTAGGTTGGAAGCATTAAGAAGACAGGTTGTGGAAGACCAGTTTATAGTTCTAAGGGCCTTGGCAAAAGGGAGGTATTAAAATATTTTAAGCTGGAGAGTAATGTAATCAGTATAAAAGAAACTACTGTGGGCTTCATATTTGTTTCCTAAAAGTCAGTTATACTATATATTTGTATGAGCCCTTCTACTTTCTCTCTGTTTTTACAACAGGATTTCTTTCGCCCCTTACTTTCTGATTCACTTTATACAAACAGAATTCTGCCCATAGTCATGAAAATAAAGGCCTTACAAATGACAGATAAGGGGAGAAAGGGCTATTGATTCAGGTACAAAAGAACAAGGGATTTTAGAATTGTATCCATTTGAAAGAATATTTTACATAAAATCAGAATCCAAAAAGCATTTACACAATTGATCCTATAATTAGCAATGATGAAACCATTCTTGTAAAATTTCTTCATGGTTCCATTTTATGGTCGGTGGATTAAAGTATCTCCTTGGTAATTTTGCTTTTTTTCTTGCCTAGTATATTAATGGATCTTATTGAATATAACTAATCAAATCAATGCATATAACTTTGGAAAGTTTATTTTGGAAGACTGTTTTTACCCTCACTGTGTAAATGAACTTACCTTTACTTATTTGTGTTAGATCATTTACTGTAAAATGCTCACAAAGGAGTTTATAATTAAATAAATTTCAATAACATATTCAATTTGCATAATTTAATATATATACTTTGACTTTGTGAGGCGTAAACACAAGTAAATATAATAGGGGTACCAATCATGGCCAAATTTATTTTTAAAAATCTATACCAACACATATAAAAAATTACAGTATTATAAAAATATCATGTTATACTTTAGACCTGAGTAAAATTAAAAGATTCTTGGAAAAATTCTGTAATTAACAGGAGAGAAATTAGCATACAGTGATAGTATAGTCGATGTATGAATAACTACACAGCACTTGCTAATTACTCTAAGGATGATATTTTGGTAAAGTTAGCAGTAAAGCAGTGATTAATTAACTTCTTGGGGTATTGAGTAAAATTCACACTAGACAAGATGACTAAAATGTTTAGCATTTAGTAGCTATTGAATAAGTCTTAACTCTGATTAGAGTGAATTTCTCATACCTGGATTTTGGATTTCCATTCTCTTGTATATTAACTTTCTTATTACTACCTTCTTTCTTTTAGATTTTAGACCTGCCCAAGGGCAGTAACTTTAAATGTTGACTCTACCTTTGCCTCATTTTGTGTGCTTGATCTTCCCTCTGTTTTGACCCATCATCACTGGATTCTGATAACACATAGCTACACTTTAGCTATTCAGGTAGCTGGTCCTGTTTTATACTGGATCATCTTCCCCTTTCTTCCCTTTTAATCTTGGTATCTCTCACATTTGTATTCCTGGTCATTTTTTTCTCGTTCTGTGTTCTCTCTCTCTCAGCATTTTCATCCATTTTCGTTGAATTAACTGTCATAAATAGTCTGTTGGTTATATTCCAGACCTTGAGCTTCAAGGCCATATATGTAACTGTTAATGAACAAATAAGAGATGATAATTTAAAATGCTATATTGATGGCTTAAATAGAATTTTTCATTCATGAGTTGCTGCGGTATTTTATGAGTAAAATGGGTAAGAACAACAAAAGAATCCATTTCTTCAAACAAGGACTTAAAATTTAACAGTGTTCTCATGATCTCATTCTACGCTCCCAAATGAGTTAAGCTATGTTTGTAACTGTTTAACCAAGAGAAGTTTGAGATGCTGACATGATGGTAGCAGTTAAGAAATCCTCTGATGTTGGTTTCAACTTCTTGAAACTATTATACAGACTGTCATTTTAAAAAATTCCAGTATAATTAACATAGCTTATTATTACTTCAGGTGTACAATATAGAGATTCAACAATTCTATATATTACTCAGTGATCATTATGATAAGTGTACTCTGAATCCCCATCACCTATTTCACCCATCTCTCAACCCGTTTCCACTCTGTAAACCAGCAGCTTGTTCTGTATAGTTTGGTTTGTCTCTTTTTTTCCTCATTGTTCTTTTGTTTCTTAAATTCTGCATGAGTGAAGCCATATGGTGTTTGTTTTTCTCTTTTTTCACTTAGCATTATACTCTCTAGATCCATCCACGTTGTTGTAAAAGGCTAGATTTCATTCCTTTTTTATGGCAGAATAGTATTCCAGTGTGTATATATACTTCTTTATTCATTCATCTATTCTATTGATGGACACTTAGGTTACTTTCACATCTTGACTATTATAAACAGTGCTGCAAAAAACATAGGGATGCATATTATTTTCAAATTAGTGTTTTTATTTTCTGTGGGTGAATACCTAGTAGTGGAATTACTGGATCATATGGTAATTCTACTTTTAATTTTTTGATGTACCTCCATATTGTTTTCCACAGTGGCTATACCAATTTACTTTCCTGCCAATAGTGCATGAGGGCTCCTTTTTCTCCACATCTTCCTCAACACTTGTTGTTTCTTGAGTGGTTGATTTTAGCCATTCTGATGGGTGTGAGGTAGTATTTCATTGTGGTTTGACTTATGTTTCCCTGATGATGAATGATGTTGAGAATCTTTTCATGTATTTGTTGGTCATCTTTATGTCTTCTCTGAAGAATTATCTCTTCATGTCTTCTGCCAACTTTTTAAATTAGATTGTTTTGTGCATGCATGTGTGTGCACGCGTGTGTGTGTGTGTTGAGTTGTATAAGTTCTTTATACATTTTGGATACTGACCCTTTCCCATAAAATGTCATTTTCAAATATTTTCTACCGTTATGTAGGTTGTTTTTTAGGTTTTTTGATAGTTTTCTTTGCTGTTCAGAACTTCTGATTTTGTTGTAGTCTCAATAGTTTACTTTTGCTTTTATTTTCCTTGCCTCAGGAGACCTATCTAGAAAAGTGTTTCTGTGGCCAATGTCAGAGAAATTACTACCTGTGCTTTCTTCTAGGATATTTCTTCTAGGTCTCACATTTAGGTGTTTAACCCATTTTGAGTTTACTTTTGTGTAATGGTGTAAGAAAGTTTCATTTGTTTGCTTGTAGCTCTGCAGTCTTCCAAACACCATTTGTAGAAGAGACTGTCTTCCTATTGTATATTCTTGCTGCCTTTGTTGAACGTTAATTGACCATACAATTGTGTGTGTGTGTGTGTCTGTCTGTCTGTCTTTCTGGGCTCTCTATCCTATTCTGTTGACCTATGCATCTATTTTTGTGTCGGCATACTGCTTTGATTACTACAGCTTTGTAGTGTATCTTGAAATTTTGGATTATTATACCTCCAGCTTTGTACTTCTTTTTTAAGATTGCTCTGTCCATTTTGGGTCTTTGGTGGTTTCATACAAATTTTAGGGTTATTTGTTCTAGTTCCATGAAAAAAACTGATAGGTATTGCATTATATCTGTAGACTTCTTTGGGTAGTATGGATGTTTTAACAATATTTATTCTTCTAATCTATGAGCAAGAAATATCTTTGTTCATGTCATCTTCAGTGTATTTCATTCGTCAGTGTTTTATAATTATCAGAGTACAGGTCTTATACCTCCTTGGTTAAGTTTATTTCTAGGTATTTTATTATTTTTAGTGCAATTGAAAATGGGATTTTGTTCCTAATTTCTCTGTCTGCTACTTCATTATTAGTATATAGAAATGCAGTGGGTTTCTGTATATGATTGTGTATCCTGTGACCTTACTGAATTCATTGATGAGTTCTAATAGTTTTTTGGTAGAGTCTTTAGGGTTTTCTATATATAGTATCACGTCATCTGCAAATAATTAAAATTTTACTTTTTCCCTTTTTTAATATGAAATTTATTGTCAAATTGGTTTCCATACAACAGCCAGTGCTCATCCCCACAGGTGCCCTCCTCAATGCCCATCACGCACTTTCCCCTCCCTCTCACCCCCCATCAACCCTCAGTTTATTCTCAGTTTTTAAGAGTCTCTTATGGTTTGCCTCCTTCCCTGTCTGTAACTTTTTTTTCCCCCTTCCCCTCCTCCATGGCCCTCTGTTAAGTTTCTCAGGATCCACATAAGAGTGAAAACGTATGGTATCCGTCTTTCTCTGTATGACTTATTTCACTTAGCATAACAATCTCCAGTTCCATCCACGTTGCTACAAAAGGCCGTATTTCATTTTTTCTCATTGCCAAGTAGTATTCCATTGTGTATATAAACCACATTTCCATAAATTGGCTATTGTTGAAAGTGCTGCTATAAACATTGGGGTACAAGTGCCCCTATGCATCAGCACTCCTGTATCCCTTGGGTAAATTCCTAGCTGTGCTATTGCTGGGTCATAGGGTAGATCTATTTTTAATTTTTTGAGGATCCTCCACACTGTTTTCCACAGTGGCTGCACAAGTTTGCATTCCCACCAACAGTGCAAGAGGGTTCCCATTTCTCCACATCCTCGCCAGCATCTATAGTCTCCTAATTTGTTCATTTTAGCCACTCTGGCTGGCGTGGGGGGATATCTGAGTGTGGTTTTGATTTGTATTTCCCAGATGAGGAGTGACGTTGAGCATCTTTTCATGTGCTGGTTGTGGGTCTGTTCAAATTTTCTATTTCTTCTATTTCTATTTCTTCCTGTTTGAGTTTTGGAAATGTGTGGGTGCTTACGGATTTGTCCATTTCTTCCAGGTTGTCCAGTTTGTTGGCATATAGTTTTTCATAGTATTCCCTGGTAATTGCTTGTATCTCTGAGGGATTGGTTGTCATAATTCCATTTTCATTCATGATTTTATCTATTTGGGTCCTCTCCCTTTTCTTTTTGAGAAGCCTGGCTAGAGGTTTATGAATTTTGTTTACTTTTTCAAAAAACCAACTCTTGGTTTCACTGATCTGCTCTACTGTTTTTTTTTTTTTTTTTTTTTTTTAGATTCTATATTGTTTATTTCTTCTCTGATCTTTATTATTTCTCTTCTTCGACTGGGTTTGGGGTGTCCTTGCTGTTCTGCTTCTATTTCCATTAGGTGTGCTGTTAGATTTTGTATTTGGGTTTTTCTTGTTTCTTGAAATGGGCCTGGATTACAATATATTTTCCTCTCAGGACTGCCTTTGCTGCATCCCAAAGTGTTTGGATTGTTGTATTTTCATTTTCATTTGTTTCCATATATTTTTTAATTTCTTCTTTAATTGCCTCATTGACCCATTCATTCTTTAGTAGGGTGTTCTTTAACCTCCATGCTTTTGGAGGTTTTCCAGTCTTTTTGCTGTGGTTGATTTCAAGTTTCATAGCATTGTGATCTGAAAGTGTGCATGGTATGATCTCCATTCTTTTATACTTACGAAGGGCTGTTTTGTGACCCAGTATGTGATCAGTCTTGGAGAATGTTCCATGTACACTCGAGAAGAAAGTATATTCTGTTGCTTTGGGATGCAGAGTTCTAAATATATCTGTCAGGTCCATCTGATCCAATGTATCATTCAGGGCCCTTGTTTCTTTATTGATCCTCTGTCTAGATGACCTATCCATTGTTGTAAGTGGAGTATTAAAGTCCCCTGCAATTACCACATTCTTATCAATAAGGTTGCTTATGTTTGTGATTGTTTTATATATTTGGGGGCTCCCTTATTCGGCACATAGACATTTATAATTGTTAGTTCTTCTTGATGGATAGACCCTGTAATTATTATATAATGCCCTTCTTCATCTCTTGTTACAGCTTTTAATTTAAAGTCTAGTTTGTCTGATATAAGTATAGCTACTCCAGCTTTCTTTTGACTTCTAGTAGCATGATAGATAGTTCTCCATCCCCTCACTTTCAATCTGAAGGTGTCCTCAGATCTAATTTGAGTCTCTTGTAGGCAGCAGATAGATGGGTCTTTTTTTTTTTTTTTTTAATCCATTCTGATACCCTGTGTCTTTTGGTTGGAGCATTTAGTCCATATACATGTTATCAGTGTTATTATTGAAAGATATGGGTTTAGAGTCATTGTGATGTCTGTAGGTTTCATGCTTGAAGTGGTGTCTCTGGTACTCTGTGGTGCTTGTAACATTTCACTCAGAGTCCCCCTTAGGCTCTCTTGTAGGGCTGGTTTAGTGGTAATGAATTCCTTCAGTTTTTGTTTGTTTAGGAAAACCTTTATCTCTCCTTCTGTTCTGAATGACAGACTTGCTGGATAAAGAATTCTCGGCTGCATATTTTTTCTGTTCATCACATTGAAGATTTCCTGCCATTCCTTTCTGGCCTGCCAAGTTTCAGTAGCTAGGTCTGCCACTACACTTATGGGTCTCCCTTTGTAAGTTAGAGCCTGTCTATCCCTAGCTGCTTTCAGAATTCTCTCTTTATCCTTGTATTTTGCCAGTTTCACTATATGTCGTACAGAAGATCGATTCAAGTTAGGTCTGAAGGGAGTTCTCTGTGCCTCTTGGATATCAATGCCTGTTTCCTTCCCCAGATCAGGGAAGTTCTCAGCTATGATTTAAGTACACCTTCAGCCCTTTCTCTTTCTTCTTCTCCTGGAATTCCTGTGATACAGATATTGTTCTGTTTGATTGCATCACTTAGTTCTCTACTTCTCCCCTCATACTCCTGGATTTTTTTTATCTCTCTTTTCCTCAGCTTCCTCTTTTCCATAATTTTTTCTTCTAATTCACCTGTTCTCTCCCTCTTCAATCCTTGCTATGGCCACCTCCATTTTATTTTGCACCTCATTTATAGCATTTTTTAGTTCCTCATGACTATTTTTTAGTCCCTTGATCTCTGGAGCAATAGATTCTCTGCAGTCCTCTATGCTTTTTTCAAGCCCAGAAATTAATTTTATGACTATTCTAAATTCTTGTTCCGTTATATTGCGTAAGTCGGTTTTGATAATTTCATTAGCTTCTTGGAGTTTATTTTGAGGAGAATTCTTCCATTTCATCGTTTTGGGTAGTCCCTGTGGTAGCTCTAAACTGAAGGGCGCTTCCCCTGTCCTGTCCGGAGAATCTTGTGTTGGTGGGCGGGGCAGCAGTCAGACCAGATGTCTGCCCCCAGCCGACCACTGGGGCCACAATCAGACTGGTGGCCTACCTTATCTTCTCCTCTCCCAGGGACAGGACTCACTGTGGAGTGGTGTGGCCCCTGTCTGGACTGCTTGCACACTGCTTGTGGTGCTGCTTCCATGGGATCTTGCCAAGGGCATATTAGCAGGGGTGGATCTGCAAGGTGCACAGGGGTGGGAGGGGCAGGCTTAGCTAGCTTTGCCAGTGGTCCTCTGCAGGAGTGGCCCTGCAGCACCAGGAGGGAGGCAGGCCCATCGGAGGGATGGATCCACAGAAGCACAGTGTTGGGCATTTGCACAGTGCAAGCAAGTTCGGTGCTGGGAACTGGCTCCCTTTGGAATTCTGGCTGGGGATGGGAGAGGGAGATGGTACTTGCCAGCGCCTTTGTTCCCCGCTAAGCTGAGCTCTGTCTTCCAGGGTTCAACACTCTCCCACCCGGTGTCCTCTCGCCCTCCCCATTCTCTGAGAACAGAGCTGTTGACTTTTACCATTGCAGATGTTAAGTCCCACTGGCTGTCAGAACTCACACAGTCCGGCCCCTCGGCTTTTGCAAGCTAGAATTCAGGGGCTCTGCCTTGCTGGGCGAGCTGCTCTTTTACCACCCTGGCTCCCTCCCGCCAGTCTGTGTAGCACGCACCGCCTCTCTGCCCTTCCTACCCTCTTCTGTGGGCCTCTTGTCGATGCTTGCCTCCAGAGAGTCCATTCTTCTAGTCTTCCGGCAGTTTTCTGGGTTATTTAGGCCACTGTGGGTGGAATCTAAGCGATCAGCAGGGCAAGGTGAGCTCAGTATCCTCCTATGCTGCCATCTTCCCTCATCTCCTACTTCTTCCTTATCAATTTGGATGTCTTCTGTTTTTTTAATTTTTTTTTCATTTATTTATTATTTAGAGACAGAGACAGAGTATGAGCATGGGAAGGGCAGAGAGAGGGGGAGACATAGAATCTGAAGCAGGCTCTAGGCTCTGAGCTGTCAGGACAGAGCCCCACACAGGGCTCAAACTCAAAAACTGCAAGATCATGACCTGAGCCAAAGTCAGACACTTAACCGACTAAGTCATCTAGGTGCCCCAGGATGTCTTCTATTTCTTATTGTTGTTTGAATGCTGTGGCTAAGACTTCCAGTACTCTATTAAGTAAAGTAGTTGGAGTGGACATTTTTGTCTTGTTCTTGATTTTAGGGGAAAAGCTCTCAGTTTTTACCCATTATGATATTAGCTATGGCTTTTTCCTACATGGGCTTAGTAATGTTGATGTATGTTCCCTCTAAACCCTTAGTTGAGGATTTTTTCATGAATGGATATTGTACTTTGTCAAATGACTTTTTTTCATCTGTTGAAATGAACATATGGTTTCTAATCCTTTGTCTTGTTGATGTGACATACCATGTTGATTGCTTGATTTGCAGATGTTGAACCACCCTTGCATCCCAGAAATACATACAACTTGATTGTGGTGAATGATTTTTTTTTTCTTAATGGATTCTATTGGATTCTGTTTCCTAGTATTTTGTTTAGGATTTTTGCATCTACATACATCAGAGATATTGGCCTATATTTATTTTTTTAAATAGTGCCTTTATCTTGTTTTATGCTGGCCTTTTAGAATGAGTTTGGCAATTTGGACTAGATTGAGAAGAATTGGTTTAACTCTTCTTTGAATACTTGGTAGAAATCAATAATCTTTTTCTGGATTTTGTTGGGACTTTTTGGATTACTGATCCGGTTTCATTGCTAGTAATCAGTTCAAATTTTCTGTTTCTCTCTGATTCAGTTTTGGTAGATTTATGTTTTAGAAATGTATCCATTTCTTTTAGATTGTCCAATTTGTTGACATATAATTTTTTTCATAATATTTTCTTATAATTCTTTGTATTTCTGTGGTGTCAGTTGTCATTTCTTCTTCTTAACTTCGGATTTTGTTTACTTGAGTCTTATTTATTTTTGTTGAGTCTGGCTAAAAGTTTATCAATTTTTTTGATCTTTTCAAAGAACCAGAACCAGCTCCTGGTTTTGTTTTTTTGTTTGTTTTTTACTTTCTATTTCATTTGTTTCTGCTCTAATCTCTATTATTTCCTTCCTTCTACTAGTTTTGCATTTTGTTGTTTTTTTAAGCTTTAGCTATAAAGTTAGGTTGTTTGGGAAATATTTCTTGCCTCTTGGGGTAGGCTTGTATTGCTATAATCTTCTTAGAACAGCTTCTGCTGAATCCTAAAGATTTTGTACTATTGTGTTTTCATTTTTATTAGTCTCCATGTAATTTTTGATTTCCTCTTTTATTTTCTGGTTGACCCATTCATTGTTTGGTAGCATCTTATTTTGCCTCCATGTATTTATGTTTTTTTCCATATTTTTTCTTGTGATTGATTTCTGGTTTTATTGATTGATTGATTGATTGATTTTTTTATTGATTGATTGATTATGGTTGGAAAATATGTTTGGTATGAATTTATTATTTTTTAATTTCTTAAGACTCATTTTGCAGCCTAATATGTGATCTAATCTGGACGGTGTTCTATGGGCACTTTTAAAGAATGTGAATTCTGATCTTTTAGGGTGAAATGTTCTGAATATATCTGTTAGATTCGTCTGGTTCAACGTACCTTTCAAAACCACTGTTTCCTTGTGGATTTTCTGTTTGGGTGGTATATCCATTGAAGTAGGTGGGGGGTATTAAAGTCTCCCATTATTGCATTAATAGGTGCTTTATATATTTCGGTATTTCCATTTTGGGTGCATAATTATTTATAATTGTTGTCTTTTCTGATGGATTAGTTCCTTTATGGTAGCATCTGTCTTTGTCTCTTGTTACAGTCTACATTTTAAAGTGTATTTTGTCTGATATAAGTATTGCTACCCTGGCTTTCTTTTCACTTCCATTTGCCTGATAAATGTCTTCCATCCCTTCCTTTAAATCTGCATGTATCTTTATATCTGAAATAAATCTCTTATAGGTAGCAGATAGACTGGTCTTGTTTTTTATCTATTCTGTCACCCTGTGTCTTTTGACTGGAGCATTTATTGCATTTGTATTTGAAATAATTACTATGTAGGTATGTACTTATTGCCATCTTGTTATTTTGTGTTTGTTTATGTAGCTCTCTGTTCCTTTCTTGTTCTTTTCTCTCATGGTTACTGGCTTCCTTTGTGATATACTTGGATTCCTCTCTCTTTAGTTTTTGAATATCTCTTGCTGGATTTTGATTTGTGTTTACCATTAGGTTTGTATATAACATCTTATGCCTACAGTAGTGTATGTTAAGTTGATGGTTGCTTAAGTTTGAACCTAATTTTTCCTTCTTTTTCCTCCATGTTTCAGGTATATGGTGTCATACTTATATGCTTTTATTTGTTGAATTCTTTGAGCGACTTCTTTTTTAAAAAATTTTTTTTTTTCCAACGTTTATTTATTTTTGGGACAGAGAGAGACAGAGCATGAACAGGGGAGGGGCAGAGAGAGAGGAGACAGAATCGGAAACAGGCTCCAGGCTCTGAGCCATCAGCCCAGAGCCTGACGCGGGGCTCGAACTCACGGACCGCGAGATCGTGACCTGGCTGAAGTCGGACGCCTAACCGACTGCGCCACCCAGGCGCCCCTCTTTGAGCGACTTCTATAGATATACTTAATTTTATTGCTTTTGTGCTTCCTCCTTTTTTTACTCCTACTTGGGGGCAGGGCATGCTCTTAGCAAATTAGGTATATAGTATTGGTGCTGCACAGGTTCCATGCAGGTGTCCCTGTGTTGAGGCTGGGGTGCATGGGAGGAAAATGTCGCCCATCAGTTCCTCTTTTCCCAGAAAAGTCTTCCCATGATCTCTATTCCTCCAGCACAGACTCTGAGATTAGTGAATAGATCTCTTGTATACTCCAGGCATTTTTTAAACTGCTGCTTCTATGCTGTATCTCCATGGGACTGTTGTACTGTTTCTTTAATTGTGGGAACTCAGTTTCTTATCACCCTCCTGGCTCTTCTTGAGCCTAACCTGCTGATTTTTAAGGTTCCAGGTGTTAAGGCCTGCTGATTGTAAGAACTCATGAAATTATGCCTTTCTGGTTTTCAAAGCCAAATGTTATAGGGATCCATCTTTCTGTGTAGTTTCTTTGTGCCTAGGGTGCCTAGTGTGAGGGTATGTTTTTGTTGTTGTTGTTGTTTTCCTCCTCTGCACCCTTGGCATCCCTTCCTTCTGTAGCTAGTTCTTTGCATCTGTTTAGCTCCTTCTCTCGTCTCTGATTTGCTACTCTCTTCGATGTGGCCTCTTCTCTATATTTAGCTGTGGAGATTCTGTTCTGCCAGTCTTTGGGCCAATTTCTGGGTTATTTACACTGATGTGAGTGGTATCTGGTTGTATCTGTGGGAAGAGATGAGCTTAGAATCCTTCTGCGTTGCCATCTTCCCAGATGGTCATTTAAAAAAACAAAACAAAACCTTTTTTTTAATTGGTTATAGCATATATACAAAAAAAAATGCACAGCTCCTAAGCCAACATGTGGACATCTATGTATAATCTTTTCTCAGGTAAAGAAATACCATATTTTCAGTATTTCATAAGCTTCCCTTTGCCTTCTCACAATTATTACCCTTTTCTTCCTATTACTGTTTTTTTTTTAAGTAGAAAAGAAATATGTAGACTTGTGGCAGCAGTTAGAAAATCCTCAGGTAGTCGGTTTCAACTTTTTTGTGCCCTGAACATAGGCCATCATTAGTTTTGATGTGCTGATTGCATAACACCCTTGTAGGTTCACGTTCAGTGGAGACAAACATAACTTGGGAAACAGAGTTATAATTTGCCCTCATCAAAATATATGGGCCTTTTTTCTTGAGAGGATATATGTAGCAGCAAGGAAATCTAAAATATATTACTAGGTCTGCATTAGATTTCTGTGTCAGCTAAGGAGCCTGAAGGGAGAGTCATGATTTTGGACATGCTGTTTCTAATGAAAATGCTGAAGTTGTCTCATGATTTCTTATGCTGTAAGTACACAGTGTAGTCTGCAAAGGCCTCAAATAGGTAACTGACTAGAACACTTAAATTAAAATTTGGTTCTGGGGAATGATGTGTATTAAAACCAAATTTTGTAAGTTGTAATTGATGTTCAAATGGTTCTGCTGTTGAAAGTATATGCTCAAAAGAAAAGGACAGTATAGGTGGTCTGGTTACCTGATTGGTCTATGTGATACTTGTTTCATCAAGATGATAAAATATATTTTTATATTTTCTAATGGGGAAAAAAGTAAACATTGTGATAAGCTCCACAAGCCATTCCTTCCTACTATATACTTGATAACACATCATGTTTGACATTCAAGCACAAGACAAAATCTGATTATGAAGCTCTGAAGGTGGCAAATCTAACATCGTACCTCAGTGGCATTTGAAGGTCTAGAGATCTGAGAGATTGTACATGTTCCCAAGTGCAATCAGGAAAGTCTGGCTTGAAAATGTCTACATAGAGAACTGTGGGTGACAATACCATGTGTAGGAGAAAGGTATACAAATGGAGGGCAAATTTCAGGTTTATAGCTGTTCAGACTCCGCAATGTCTGAATAACACAAATCTTCATCATGGTAACAAAAGCCTTTTCAAATTTTGAATGAAACCTTCTTCCTATTGTAACTGCCATTGCATCCCTATGTCCACATAACACACTAATCAGGAAGTACTAAGCTCTACTTTGTGTACTCTGTATTTATTTAGTGTTTATAGTATTTATATTACGTATATATTATATATATATGTAGTATTTAAATACTATTTATGTTATATATATTTATTTAGAGTATTTATTCCTTGGATGATTCTGAATAGTAGCTATGGTGGTTAAACTTTATTCTAAATGCATTAGAAAGTACTAACAAATTCAGATTTCTGAAACTGCAATCAGTTGTGTGTTTACACTTGGAACTATTGAAAATTAACCATATATTACTATCTATTTGACCTTTAATGAGAAAAAAATTTTAATGATAAAATTGAGGGGTGTATAGTGTGTGCTTTGGTGATACATATATAATTTCTACAAGAGAAGCACATAAATTTGTGAACCAAATAAAAGAAAATTTCTGGCCCTTATAATACATAAGTATGTATGTACTATACATACATAAGTATACATAAGTATAATATTTAAGTATATAAATACTATAAATGCTTGTGTTTCTATGAGTACTATGTTTCTGGAGAATATAATTCTGGCGTGGAGGAGGCCAGGATAAAGCTTTTGTCACATGGCACAAACTGTGCAACCTATCTACCACAATCTGTATATTCCTTCCAGACTTGAAAAACACATTTTGAAAAATACAGATTCCATAATGCGCAGCAGCAATGGATAGAGCGTTAACACATTTTTAAAAAGCTTCGTTTTGGGGAATAGTTGCATACACTTCCAAAACTCATTTAGCTCATTCATTACAACACCAAGATACTAGGATTTAATATCACACATTTTACTTGCACAGTTTTCCTGCATGTTTGTCAGAGAAGAGAAGGTGACAGTGACTTGAACTATGAAAATATGCAGTAAGCTCTTTTATCTTGATGTAAATAGTTTGGAAAAGACTAATTTGATAGCTAAGAACAGAAAAGGATTAGGAGAGGTAAAGTATGTAAACTTTCTTTATTAAAATGAACACTTTGCAAATATTCCATTTGTCTTTTGTTTTAGCTGAATTAGCCAACGATTGATTGCTTTCTTTTCCAGCATCTTAATGAACAATATATCTTTGCTTTATAATTCTCCATAGTTCTCAGTATTTAAGGAAGAATTATGTTTCAAAATCACATTATGGAGACATAAATTGCAGCTCTACCATAAACTGAAAAAAGAGCATCATTTGTGGAAAAATAATTTATGTATTTAATCTTTTTTTTATCTTCACTTTCCCATCTTTTATGTCTCACAAAGCAGTTGTCTAGTACGTGACTTTCAGTCATCTATTCAGTCAATCTGTTATTAATTATCAAACATTAACTGTTCAGTTAGTCTTTGGCAGACTTCACAATGCTGTCTGCGTTAAGTCTATGGCATTTTTTTGGAAATCATCTTTTGGCACCTCCTCACTTGTGATTGGCACCTGCATTGTCTAAGTGCTGCTTTTCTCTCATACTGCATCCTGAACCTCCAAGTCATATGCTTTGAGGACACTAGGCCTTCCTTTTTGCTATCTGGCCAAACAGCTCATAGTCGGTTGAAGCTTTTCCCACATTTTCTGGATTTAGATGAAGCAGCACACCACAGAATATTAGATCTGACATTCTGAGCGCCTCCAAATGGCCCAGAAGATGGAATTCAGAATAGAAAGGGACGCATCACCCTGTGGGTTGAATTTTGACCAGTAGGAATTAAGAGATTTCCCCTCTCTTCACTCTCTCATAGACTACACCAAAGACTAGCTCACCCTCCTGTTCTAATCAGATAAATCCTGTGTAGAAAGTGTGTAAGTCTCATGAGCAACCATATCTCTCATTACTTGTAGTCATTTAGTGGTAGCAGGACTGATAGTGCATCAGTTTGTAATCTTCCTGTCTTTCTTTCCTTATATCCTATGCCTGTTTTTTTACCACTATATTTTGAGTACTTAAAACATGGCCTGGCACACACTAAATACCTATCACTGACAATATTCTCAATATTGCCATATCATGTTAATTATTTTGTATCCATGTTTGGTCTTTCTTGGTATTAAAATTCCATTGTTGTTATCCATATAGATATCAGTGTTGCTAGAAAAAATAAAAATAAAAACAACACACACTGAGTCGTAGTGAACATCTCTTGATGTGAAACAGTGATGGTCAAAATAATTTTGAAAAAAAAATCCCTGCAACTTGAAACTATTGGGAGACATTTATTGATTTGATTTACAAAGGGTGTACTAAATCAAAGCTTAGAGACAAAGTTTTTTTTTTTTTTTTTTTTTTTTTAACTTTCCCACCTCATGCTGCCCCATTCCACTGGGCAAAGCTCACAGAGGTAGCTGACCCATAAAGAGGCCAACGAATTTCATCTTCTGAATTATCAGCATCCCTCATTCTTTTAATGAACTGTAACAACTGTGCAATGAATCATTTGGCTATGGGTAGAGGATGCCCTGGGGGTGAGCAGTGGAGCCTGTGAAAGTGAAATTTCTTAAATGAAATGAAATCTGTCTCAAAGCCTATTAATAATTTGAAGAAATAGCAGTGCAAAAGAATCAGAAAATACCTTCATGACTTAGGAAAGCTTTTTATAGGTAGTTCACAGCTGTATTTGAGATTTAAATGAAGGGTAGGTTTTGAAAATTTGTATGCTTGTATATATATTTATCAATGCAGTATTTAGGAAGTATGACTTGGAAAAATAAGTTCTTTACAAAATATTATGAAAAGAAAGAAAACTAACATGTTTTGAGTACTATGCAAGATACTTTCCCTGTTCTGTAATCTACAGAACAGATTACATGAAGTTGATATATTTTGTCATTTAGGATAATTTCTAGGTTCCATACTTTAGAAGTGCTGAAGCCTAGATTCAATAGATTCAATACTGTATTTGTGTGAATCCAGTATTTTATTTTTTCCCCATTATGTCCCATAGCTTTAGCTTCCAGGTTTTTAAAAATTTCTTTTTAAACTTTTATTTATTTTTGAGAGACAGAGAACATGAATGGTGGAGGAGCAGAGAGAGAGGGAGACACAGAATCTGAAGCAGGCTCCAGGCTCTGAGCTGTCAGCACAGAGACTGATGCAGGGCTCAAACCCATGAAATGTGAGATCCTGACCTGAGCCCAAGTCAGATGCTTAACCAACTGAGCCACCCAGGCACCCCTAGCTTCCAGTTTTCTCCTTCCTTATGATACTGTACATATTTGCTATTAGAGGGAATTTAAGTGAGATTTAATGTTTTCAAATATATTTAATGATCTTTTTGATTATTGCTAAATAATTCTATTTCCATTGAAATAATTATTTCCTCTAAATAGAAGTTTAACAAAATTTAAAGAAAAATACTGCAGATCTAGACGTTTGCTGGATACCTGACATTTTTGCAATTAGAAAATATAGTCCTAAATGACATCATTCTTTACTGTTTCATCCTTTACTGAGATACACACATGGCTCTTCAGAACCACAGAGGTAAGAACAGCATGCGTTTACCTCTGAGTCTCGGCCCCTATGAGTTAACTCATTCACTTTTATGCCTTTAAATGCCAAATATATCTTTTGGCTTCCAGTTTGTATCTCACTTCACACTTCCCTTTCAAATGGATGAGTGCTTGTGAGGCCACATACTTTTCCTAGTCATTCATGGGTACCAGAAAGTTGTATGATCATTATAAATTGCCAACATGACCTTTTAGTAATAAACATGTTTTACTTATGTAATAAAATCTCTGAAATTCTTCTTAGGAAAGTCCTACTGTGGGCTAGATCCTAATTGACAGTATATGCTGTCAATTAGTAAGGGTATAATTCATACCCTTACTAGTTAAGTATATAGTTATAGAGTAGTAAGTACATAATATAATTCTCTCCTTCATTATTGTTTATGGGAAAATAAGAAGCAAGTAGAGGTTAGGAAGGCAGGGGATTTCCTTATCAATATTGTCAAACAATGCTGTTAACCATGTCTGGGTTTATAAGTTGTTTAAATCTCACTGCTTCCTAAATAGATAATTTTGTTGGCAGTTTTGTTGTTGGCAAATCCTGTCCAGTCCTGCAGTTGCTTCATCCTTTCTCATAGTCATATACTCAATAGACATCTTTTCCTTCTAATTTCCATATCAGCCTTTAGGTAGCTTGCATGGCATGAGTAGGTAGCTCTCTGTCCTATATGCCCCACAGATGTTCCACAAGATCCACTCAAGCATTCTCCTGAAGCATCTCTGGGAGTAGAGATGAATCCCAAGGCAGGAGCCACTCCCTTTTGTTCTGCCCCCAAAGCAGGGAGCCCATCTCTCATCCTGTAGATTTCCCAAGAAGACTTAAAAAAATACCTGTTTGGTGTGTATTTCCCAACTGCCAGGCAATTTATGAAGCTCTCCAAAGAATCCCATTAAATCTCCTTTGAGGAAGGGTGGGACTTACTGTACGAGGCTTTTTTTTCCAAATAGCTTTCCTTCAACAACTTTCTCATTTTCTAGCCACACAACAGTGTCAATGCTTATGAAAGTAAATGTAAATAAATCCTCCAATACTTTCTTTTTGTAGCCACCAGGAAAGTCTATCTCAGTAATTGCTTTGGAATTTGATATCTGCTGAATATTTGTTTCAAATTTCAAATTTTCAAATTTTAACATTCTATTGTGATACCATAGATCTACCTAATGTCTGCATTTGGGTGATGTTAGGCATATCCAAATTAATATCAAAACAGGTAATTTGCACTTCCTCTTTCTTCCTTGTATCAATAAATGTTTACATGTCCATTTATCTAATTGAGAAGCAAATGACTTCAGATACAGTCTGTATTCTCCCTTCCTGTAACCTACCCCCTATGTAATCTGTCAGCAGTTCTTATTCAGACTATCTTAAAAAGATGTAATGAAATCTCTCCACTTCCTCTCTAGTACCTTCACACTACCCCCTTCCAGTGCTTCACTAGATGACTACAGTAGCTTTTTTATTGGTCTCCCTGCCTCCACTCTTGGTACAATCCATCTGTCCTCTTAGAATTGAGTTACATTATCCAGAATGGCTTTTAAAAATAGCTCAGATTATATCACTTATCTGTTTAAAATCTTTTGAGGTTTTTCCATTGTTGTGTGAAAGCATAATAAAATCGAAGTCAAGAATGCCTTTTATGACTAAACACATGAACAGACATCTCCTCAGCCTCATTTTATACTTTCTAATCACATTGTCTCCTTTTCATTTCCATAAAAATGCCAAAAATTTCCTATTTAAGGGCCTTTCACTTGCCTTTCTATCATCCTGTGCCTTTCTGTCCTGGAGTACCATTAAGCTGACCCCCATTTATTATTCAAGTTGGAATTAAAATAACACCATTTCTAAAAGGTCTCTGATTATCTGAAACAAAACACCTTCCTAAAAAGTAATTGCTCCCTATCATGTAGCTCTAATTTATCTTTCTTAAAACCTACCACACTTACAATAAATTTTGTGTATTTTGGGGGTCCATTTTATTATTTTCTTTCCCTGTAAGTCAGTGTTAGATCTTCAGAGAAAAGACCATAGCTCTCTTACCTATAACTGCATTTCTAGTTGTAAACATTTCCAACTACAAACACATAAAATTCATTAATATTGTAAAGCTTTTTTTCACCTCCCACAAATATTTTCTATGGATACATTTAAATACTTGTTTTTTAAAATTTGGTTTAGTAAATTATGCATTCACATATTTGTAATGATCATGTACTGTTTAATAGATAAACTATTTTACATAATGCTTATATAATATAAGCATTTTATGTAGAAAATAACTTCATAAGTGCAACGATAAAGATACACAGATGATATGACAATGGTAAGTACATATATAATGGTAGTAGTGTTGCGGAGAGAATAAAGCTTCTAGGAGGTACTTAGCCAGAACTAATTTCTTTAGAATAAGCATCAAAACAAGGATTGGTTAGTAGCAATCAAGGTAAAAGGAACACAATAATCAAAGACTTAGGGCTGAATAAAGGGATGTGGATCTATAAATATGAAAGGAGTTAATATGATGATGGAAAGCTATGGCAGAAAATCTGTTTTAAGAATATTGAACTTAAAATGACAAATATAATAAATTATGAAATGTTTACGCATTATATCTGATCACATTTACCATTTGAAAATATCTAATATGAGGCATACAGAAACTCATAGATAGGTCTACAATTAAAGAATGTTTCAGTAATCTAAAATTATGAAGACACCATCTAAGGTGTGAACGTGGCTATGGATAGATTCAAGATAGAATTCTAACAATAGAAATTTTTAAATGCGGTGAGTGATAGGCTGCAAGAGTGAGGGAGAGGTCAAGGATGACTTACTGGTTTCTGATTGAAAGGTAGAAAGATTCACTTTGAGAAGGGGAACGTGTTTAAAATTTAAGTTTGATCAGGTTAAATTATTTAAAATTGTAGTATAGTTGAAACATTAATTTTGAAATGTCTGGAAGATTTCCAGATTGAGATGTGCACCAGGTGAGGGATATCTGTTGGAGGTAGAGATTTGGGAGTCATTGTTAATGGTTATTTTGAAGCCTTAGATAACTTGTATTAGATAATCAAAGGCAGTGTGTTTGTCTTCTGTGTGGTAAATAACCAGTTTGAAAATCTGATGTTGAGTTCTTTTTGAGGGGGGGGAGAGAGAGGGAGAGGGAGAGAGAGAGAGAGACAGAGAAAAAGAGAGAGCATGAACATGAGCATGAACAGGGGAGGGGCAAAGGGAGAGAGAGAATCTTAAGCAGGCTCCATGACCAGTGCAAGGATCGATCTCATGACTGTGAGATGATGACCCCAAATCAAGAGTCACATGCTTAACTAACTGAGCCACCCAGGTGCTCCTTGATGTTGAACTTTTAAGTCCCCAAAGATGATGATAGAAGCTGAATTGGATGGGAAAACTGTGAGTAATTTGACAAACTCTTTGATTAATTAGGAATAGCTGCAAGTCCTAAATCAATAGATGACACAGATGAGAACGTTATAGAATAGATTGGATAATTTTCAAAGAAAAAGCAGTGCTGTTAGAAATAATTTGAAGATTAATAGTCTGAAATAAACTCTGTCTTAAGCATTTTATCTCTAATTTAAAAACTTGAAATAATACAGGGTCAAATTAATGAGAAATTTATTATTATTTTTTTAATTCAAATCCAAATTAGTTAACATATAGTGTAATAATGATGTCAGGGATAGAATGTAGGATTATATATATATGTTGTGTATGTAAGAATCATATAAAACACTGAGTGCTCATCTCAACAAGTGTGTTCCTTACTGCTCCTTGCCCATTTAGCCCATCCTCCTACCCAACACCCCTCCAGCAACCTTCAGTATGTTCTCTGCATTTAAGAATCTCTTAGGGGCGCCTGGGTGGCGCAGTCGGTTAAGCGTCCGACTTCAGCCAGGTCACGATCTCGCGGTCTGTGAGTTCGAGCCCCACGTCAGGCTCTGGGCTGATGGCTCAGAGCCTGGAGCCTGTTTCCGATTCTGTGTCTCCCTCTCTCTCTGCCCCTCCCCTGTTCATGCTCTGTCTCTCTCTGTCCCAAAAATAAATAAACGTTGAAAAAAAAATTAAAAAAAAAAAAAAAAGAATCTCTTATGGTTTATCTCCATTTCTGTTTTTATATTTTTGTTTCTCTTCCCTTATGTTCATCTGTTTTGTATCTTAAATTCCACAAATGAGTGAAATCATATGATATGTGTCTTTCTCTGATTTATTTTGCTTAGCTTGATACACTCTAGTTCCATCCACTTTGTTGCAAATGGCAACATTTCATTCTTTTTGACTGCTGAGTAGTATTCCATCACACACACACACCACATCTTTATCCATACATCAGTCAATAAACATTTGGGCTCTGAGAAATTTCTTTTTGAGAGGACTGTAGAAGTAGAGCTTTCAGGAGAGGACACTAGCTTTCTTATGACAAATTAGTTTTTTGTTTTTGTTTTTTTAGGAACAGTTTGGGGTTTAAGGTGTGTTATTTATAATAAAGAGAGAGCAGTGTAACATAGCGTTAAGAATATGGGATGATTAAGTAACTGGCTCCAAGTTTTCAAGTGGACTGTTTTCATAAAGTTGAATTCAAGTAAATAACAAGGGGAATCTTGTGGTGGAATGATGATGAAGCTAGCAGCTCCACCCACATTTTAAAGCACAAAGATGTATAAATCTAATCTATAGATTTAGAATCTTAGGAAACCCTCCTTCATAGATTTATTGTATATTCTGTGCACAGAAATGTATTTGGTGTCATGCAGTATAAAACAAAATTATCTATTAATAAGAATCATAAGGGTCCCTGCATGGTTCAGTCATTTGGGTGACTGACTCCTGATTTCAGCTCAGGTCATGATCTCATGGTTATGGGATTAAGCCCCGTGTTGGGCTCCATGCTGACCGAGGAGCCTGCTTGGGATTCATCCTCTCCCTCTCTCTCTGCCCCTAACCCACTCTTGTTTTCTCTCTCTCTCAAAATAAATAAGAATTATAGAAATAATTATAATGCCAATAAACATTATCACCATCATAACTTTCATTGTAATGGAAAATGGTTAACATTTCTGTACAAATTCATCTCTCATGTAACAAAGTCTCAAATAAAAGACTATTTGTCCAAGCGTTGTCATGTGGTTATCCCCTTGGGCAGAGGAAAAGAGGACATCTTTTTGTGTAATATTTTTGTTTTTTAATTGTGGTGAAATTCACATGATGTAAAATCAACCCAACAATTCAGTGACATTTAGTACATTCACAATATTGGGCAACCACCATTTTTGTCTGTTTATAAAACATTTTCATTGCCCCCAGATTAATACCTCATACTTACTAAGCTATTACTCCTCATTCTTCCTTTCCCCTGGACCCTCAAAACCACCAATTTGCTTTTTGCCTATAAATCTATAGAGATATCCTTGTTATAACGTGTATCAGTACTCCACTCCTTTTTATGGAATAATATTTCAATATGGAATAATATTTCATTGAATGCATATACTATAATTTGTTCATTCATACACTGATGAACATTAGGATTTTTCCCACCTTTGGTTATTTTAAATAGTGCTGTTGTGAATATCCATGTACAATTGTTTAAATTTTCAAATCTTAGGGTAGCATATCTAGGAGTGGGATTTCTGTGTTATATAGTGATCCTATGCTTAATTTTTTGAGGAATCACCAAACTGGTTTCCACAGTGACTGTACCATTATGCATTCCCATCAGTAGTATTCAGTGATTTCAATTTATCCTTGTACTTGCCAAGTCTTGTTATTTTCTGTTTGTTACTGTTGTTGTTATAGTTGTTGTTAAAGCTGTGAAATAGTGTCTAATGATTTTAATTTGCACATTCCTAATGGCTAATGAAGTTAAGAATTTTATCATGTGCTTGTTGACCATTTATTTCTATATCTTCTTTGGAGAAATGTCTATTCAAGTCTTTTGCCCATATTTTAATTGTTTTTTGTTGTTAGGAATAAGACCTCTTACATGCTGCCAACAAAGGGACACATACAAAGGAGATGTTCCTTTGTGTCCAAAAGGATACATACAAATGTGAAATATTCTTACCTAAATAAAAATCATAAGTCAGAGAAAGACAATTACATGATTTCACTAATAAGTGGAATTTAAGAAACAAAACAGATGAACATAGGGGAAGGGAAGCAAAAATAAGATAAAAACAGAGAGTAAGGCAAACCATGAGACTCTTAAATACAGAGAACAAACTGAGGGTTGCTGGAGGGGAGGTGGGTGGGGGGATGGGCTAAATGGGTAATGGGCATTAAGGGGGGCAGTTGTTGGGATGAGTGCTAGGTGTTGTATGTAAGTGATGTATCACTGGGTTCTAATCCTGAAACAAATGCTATACTGTATGTCAACTAACTTGAATTTAAATACATAAATTTATAAAAAGATCATTGGATTTTGAACAACCAAATAAATGTATGCCATAATATTTTTAGGTCTCCTGCCTTACTCAAGAGAGAATCTATTTTGACATTTATTGCATTGAATTTCTTTTCTTTGAATTTAAGGAGTGTTAAAGGGGAGGGCCAGATCTCCTTCATGGTTAATACTACATATTACACAATATTTGTTGACTTATTTGTTAATTTAACAGTGACTTGTTAACTTAATTTGAGGATCACTGAGTATAACTTCCATAATATTGTTTATCAAGTTGCTGAAAATCAGAACATATGTGTTCTCTTCTATGTCTTTTTCTATTTTCAAGTAGTGGTTATGTACTAAATTGGAAGTAACATTTTCAGCAGATTATTGGTTACACTTTAAACGTTAGTTATTGGCTGTTAATAGTATGCACTTATTTGGAAGAGACTTGTTGGGGAAAAACTGAAGTATTAGGGCATGATTTTTGAATAGTCAGCATAAATAAAATTCAGATGGACAGAACATTGAGCTAGGACTGTAACCACATCACTCACTGAGTTGTTCTTATAGCACCTAAAAGTGCATTATGAAGGCCTATTTGGAATGAAGAATGTTTTAATAATACACATTTATATTCAATCAGTAGGAAAGGCTTTGAAAGTCTATCTGTGACAAGCACAGGAAATATAACATTTAAATGGACTCAAACATTTCCCACTAAGTAATTTGCAGAGTTTGTGAAACTGTTATATTTTAGTCACCCAGGAAGAAAATCCCTAATCCATTTATTAGGCTTGTCTTTTTATTTACACACATCTTTGTTCTCTCAGTGTAGGTAAGTGAATGAGATAGACTTGCATGTTCCTTCTGTGGCTGTCATTATGAGTCCGAATATAACCAAGATAATGAAAGCAATTTCTTTTTTATTGTCAAAGAAAATGCAACTGATGATATAGTTTTGATATACTTGTGGTATTTAAAAACAAAACACCTCTCAATGAGTCTTAAGATTCCAGCTTATGATTGGATAGAAATCATTATTTTATTCCTAAATCCATGTTGGACCTTAAATATGTTACAAATAATCCCAGCAACTGGATAATGCCTATGAACAAGTGGCTAATGTCCCTTACCAGTTGGTAAATTAGTATAGTGTGCTTGTGTGAAAATTCTTGTTCTCCACCCATGCATTTGTTTGTTCAAACAATTGTTTCTTAGTGATTATTAAGTGAAAAATATCTTACTCCCTAAATGGAAAGGCAGCAATAGAAGAGCATGATTTTGAGTGTGAGAGGTCCACATTTGAATTCCTCCTATTACATTTTTGTAGCTTTGTAACTTTGACAAATTATGTAATTTCCTGTCCTCTGTTTTTATTTCTTTGACTAGTAACTTAGCTTCCTATCTAAAAGATAGTAGTAACTTTACTATTATTCATTTTTCCTCTGTGGACAACTACATTGACTGTAAAGGCAACTCTTTTAAAAGTGGCTCATGCCATTAGATTGCTAGCCACCATGTTAGTGACAAGTTTTATTTTTCTGAGTAGTTTTTACTCAAAATGTAGTTAATTCCTAGTTAATTAATAGCTGAGCACAATAAATAAAAAAACACCTCAAAATGTAAATAACAAAAACCTAAAAGAATTTCATGCACATGGTTTATGGGAAAATTAGGAAAAAAGTCTATAGGCAGCTAAGGCAAGTTGATGAAGAGTTATATACAAAAATAAGAAATACTTGGCATTCTAATCATTTTTATTTAGTTCATTTTAGATAAACTAGGGAATATAGGTAACATCTGGAGGCACTTAAAACAGCACATATTCATAGTTTGGATACTGGTATATAGTCCTTACTGAACTGAATTGAGCTTTGCATTTTCTAGCTTTTTACTACTATAGAATCAAACTCTTAGTTTCCTTTATTTTCAGGTGGTATGTTTCTGTCAATATCTGCTTAAATATTCTAATACCTAGGAATTCTTTGCCTACTGCCAAGCCTAGTCTGAATACCAGTATTGTTTAGCCTAAAATGTTCTCTTTTACATAGTTTTTAAGTACTTTTATTAAAGTAGGCCAACATTTTAAAAATCAGTATCTTCCCATTGAAAATCTGATTTTCTTTATTTCTTGGGGAAAATGACCAAAAGATTTGGAAACATTGACTATCATTCTACTGGAGCTAAATTGCTCTTACACAGTTTAGACAAGATAACACTTTCCAGTTCAACAAAATACCATCAATTTATTGTTTCTTTGACAGAAAAGCTGAATGTCAACTATAATTCATCATCACATTTGTTGTTTCTCTTAGAATAAGCAAATATTTCCCTGTTTCTAGGACTCTAACAAAAATGTGTAAGTGAAAAGTAAATCTGGACAAGGTAATGATTTTAAAAAGTGGGAGAGACTATTTCCTTAGGAAATAAACATTTTTCTGAAAATGGACTATGAAAGCAAAATATTTAGCATTAAATATGTATCTTTTGCCTTATACCCACCTTTACTTCTATAGGTAGGTAGTGGAGTTTGTGAACCCTGGTTTGAGATAGTCAACAATAGAAATACTTATGAATCTTGATTCCTGTATTTCAATCAGTTGTATGCTATTTACCAACAGAAGTGGGGTTTTTTAGTTTTACCCAATTTTCAAGTTAGGAATATCAGAGGAATGCATCTGCAATAGAAAATTAAGAAGTAGCCATACAGTACCTAATAGCCTAAGAAACTTAATCTGTTTTCCAAATCACTTGACTTATTGTCTAGGTTTTTTTTTTTCTTTTTTCCTTTTTTCCACTGAGGAATATCAAGTTCAATATCTTATTCGTGCAGACTTCAAATGAAATCAGATTGTCTTTTCTTTCAAACATAAATCCAGTAATTAGTATCTAGTCATCGGTCTCGTATAATATGGATTGTTTCTTGGAAACCAAAGACAATAATTGAGTTTAAAATGCTGTGCCTAACATTTCAGGGTGATACACAGCAAATGCAGTGGAGAATATTTTTCTGTCACTGTGGATTTCTTAATGTAAATTCACTTAAGTGAAGGGGCTATCAATTTGTAGTGTATTATCGCACTCTAGTTAAGACCAAGCTTCATTGAACACATGCCCACCCCCTACACAGAATAAATTGCATCTTGGCGGTTCAATTCTTTTAAATAAATATTTTCTCTCTTTTAATTTTAAATAAGCCTTTACCATCTGTTCTGTCCTTTAGTTACGAAAATGCCAAAGAACATAACTTACTACTGTGCCATTTACAAACTGTAGGCAGAGAAGCGACTTAGTACTTGGCATGTCTTTGTTCTCAATTCTACCCAATATTTGTTTTTCCTTTTCTCATGCTTCAAATATAATGGAAGATATTATTCTGACATACAGAAGTCTTTTCCAGCAAAAATGGAACACAGGAAAAATGATTAATTTGAAAGACTTAACCAAAGCCGAATCTGCAGAAATGTGAAATACCTGAAGGATTGTAATCATATAGGCAGTATGTTAAGCCTAACTTTATCAGGCAGATGCTATGCAGATTGCATTATAGCCAAGATCCTTGGTTAAGGAAACTCATTTTGTCTTCTCAGAGGGACAAGAGACATTTCCAAGGAAACCAAGAATTAATGCTTGCATTCATCCTGTATACACGTTTGTTACATCCTGCATATTCCAGGCATATAGCAAAAATTACCTGGACATTAATATGACATCACAACATTGAATAGAAGAGTGGTATAAGAAGTCTGTGTAAAATATAAAAGTTACATTCAATTTAATTCCTTGAACAAAGAACATGGTGAGGAACTTAGCTGAATATATTCATATTGAAAATAAAAGCTGCTGATTAAGAAATGACAACAAAACCCCTAAACCTTTGTAATGTATTTATATTGAGAATTCATAATAGGAGGGGCCACCATGGCGGAGAAGTAGGGGGATCCATACTTCCCACGTCTCTCAAACAAAGAAGTGCAGAAGCCAAAGGACTTTGAACACCAGAGCCTGGGAGGAAAAGAGACTGAATGTACCAGGAAGAAAATGGGAAAGCTGGAGAAAAGATAGGTGGGTGACTGAGAACTGGGGGAGATGAAAAAAGGCCACATGGTCACGGAGGAGAGGAACCCCCTTCTGCGGAGAGACAAAGGGAAGAGAAAGAGCAGCTAGGAAAGTGTAGGACGCTATCTAGACAGGAGAAAGACCTTGGACCGAGACTGAGAGGGATCCGATCTCCAACTGCGTGGCTTTCTTCGGACTGGGGCCAGCTCCCTGTTTGTGCACCTGGGAAGGAGGGGAGCCAGGCCTGGGTGCAGTGGTAATTCAGGGGATCAGTCCGCAGTTGGAGAAAGTGGTTACCTCTCTGGAGGGGTGCGCGATAATACATAGCCTGCCTGTGTCCGCCACCCCTGGGCTCTGTGGCTGGGCTGAGGGTGTAGTCTGCAGTAGGAAAAGGTGGCTGTCTTCCTGGAGTGCCGTGGGAATGGACAAAGCCTGTGTCTGCCTGCGTCCCTGAGGCTGCGGCTCAGTCCGCAGTAGGGGAAGGTTGTCCTCCCTGAAGTGAGGAGGCAAACATAAAGCCAGCCAGGACCACAGATCCCGCGCACTGAGAGGCGCTTCCCCAGTGCCAGAGCGCATGGAGCAGGACTTTGAATCCTAGCCAAGCACAGGATCAGGGGAGTTGTGGGAGCAGGAAGGAACCCCCCGCCGGCTGCACCCGTGGCACCGTGAGGACGATTCAAACAGAGTCCACCGGATCCGGCTCTGTGGAGAAGAGACTGGGGGATCACCATTTCACCTCCCCCCACTCCACCACCACCGAGGCGGGGCCTCAGGGATCACTCCTGGGGCCCATAGTGGAGGTGGGTCCAGATTACGCCAAAGTGCACTTCTTAAAAAAAAAAAAAAAAAAAAAAAAAAAAAAAAGTGCACTTCTTGCCCTGGGTAACTGTGTATCCACCAGGGCGGCGCAGACCCTGCCCACAGCTACTCCAGATAAGCACTGCAGCATTGCCTGGATTAACTCTAGGTCAATTCTGGATATTCTATACTTTCTATTACCCCATCTTTTAATTTTTAACCTGGTGTTTTCTATACTTTACATCTGAAACTACTCACTGAACATTAGGATATTTCTCATTAAATCCTCCTTCATTGATGGGTGTTAAAAATATCACGCACCAAACTCCTCTGTTCTTTTACTGTCAATAGTAAAATTTTAAATATCAGAGTTTATTATTTCTTCTTAAAACTTAAAATGTTGATTGCATTTGCAACACAGGATACGTCCTTGGAATAATGGGTACATTTTATGTTCATCTTTCCATCTTCCAATTGACCTTACTTGAATATTATTTCATTTCAAATTGAAGATCCTGTGAAAAGTCACAAAAGCATTCCTTTTCATTTTCATCAAAATGTGTCACCTGCCATATTTCTAACAGCCAGATTATTTTATCGGTTGTTTTAATAAGTTCTTCAGATGGACCAACTCTGTACTGGGATCACTTTTAATCTGTTAAAGAATTGTAGAAATATGTAGCAACATATTAATTTAAAATAATGAAGTACTTGGACAACATACATTCCTAATGGAAATCAAGTTTTGACTTTACCTGCATGCTTCATTCTAGCTTACAAAATAAAAGTAGCAGAGTAATATTTTGAATGATTTTTCACAAAGAAGGAAAGAAATAAGTAGCAAGGAAGGAATTAGGAAGGAAGGGATGTAAAATATTGCTATTTGCTTAACCTCAACTCCATACTTTCTGATATATTCTATTTTTTATTGCCTTTGATTTTTAATGTTTATTTATTTTTGAGAGAGAGAGCACGCGCGAGAGAGGGAGGCACAGAATCTGAAGCAGGCTCCAGGCTCCAAGCTGTCAGCACAGAGCCTGATGCGGGGCTCGAACTCAAACCATGAGATCATGACCTGAGCTGAATTTGGACACTTAACCAACTGAGCCACCCAGGTGCCACAGTTGCCTTTGATTTTTAGATAGGTGTTGAGATTTATTGTCTGTGTTTTTATGTCATTATTGTTTAAATTACTTTTGGGAGAGAAATTTTGGCAATGTTACAAGAACATCTATAAAGTGAATGAAGAAATTCTGAAATAAGATTTAAGGAAAGAAAAACTGTGGTGACCTCCAATAAGTAAAATGCAGTTTCCTCCCTATTAATAGAATCAGCAAATGATGGTCTGAAATCATGTAGAGAAAGAGCATGATAGACAACTAGGCACAATGGCAAGGTTGTATGATTCCAAAAAAATGGCAAGGAGATAATTGTGTTGAAGAAGATCAGAAACAGGTTTTGAAGTAACCTTAAATCATGAATATTGTGTTCCAGGTTAATCCCATGAAAATGGAAACTTCTTTTTATTAGTAGGGCTGTGGATCAGCACAATCAAATGAAATTTTAGGCATCTTCGAATTGAAAAAAAATCACAAAATTGCACTATTTATTCTAGACAACACGTTTACCTGTTAGTGAATAAATTCTGAGTACTAAGGTGTCTCAGGAATTTCTAGTATGTTCGTTCATTCTACACATTTCTTGGCTTTATGGATAACATTTGATGTTGATTAAACTCGACGTAACTTGAACTGAATACTGATCCAATATTTCAGACATTCTCAAGAGCTCTGATGAGTGGGAATATGACATCCAGAAATATTTCACACTACTGACTACATTGTAAACAATGCAATAAATTCCCATATTAATATGAAATAACATGTATAATTATTTCAATATTAAAAATGTCTTCTCATATGAATTTTACTAATGTGAAATTAATGGTTATTTTTAGTTACAAACATTTATTATCACTTCATTGTAAATATGCTTAGTTTTGTTTTCTTTGTAAATTTTCAATTTTGTAATGAAGTTTAAGTTTACATTATTTTCACAAACAAAATTAGATATTGTTTGTAATTTAGAAAATCCTGAATTTACTCTTCTCCTCTAAAACATTTTCTTCTCTCTGAAAATATAAAGAAATCTTACCTATATTATAAGTCTATAGGTCTATATTATAAGATCCTGTCATTTTGTCTCTAGCTAATTGTCCCGGAGATTTAACCATAGAAGGCCCACTAGGAATACTACTCCTTCCCTCTGTCAATAGTGACTAGCTTCTGTTTGGTCCCTTGGACCAACCCAGGTCTGTTAGAATTCTTTCTCAAGATGTTTAAACCAGGAATTGGGAAAATAGTCCATTCTCTCCAGGTAGGTAGCCACATATGTGAAACTAAGGAGCCCATGGTGACCATGTGGAAAAGTGTGCAGTGACTCTCAGATGTTAAGTGCTTTACCATGTTTCTTTGTATTAAATCATTATTTGCATCATGAAAGTCTAATTCACAATTATCCTTTTTAATCCCAAACACAAAACTTTCCTCTGTCCTCTAAAAGAGATTATCATATTGTATTTAAGATCTTGATTGAAGACATTAGACAAACATTGTCTTTGGGAATACAAATGGTAAGTAACCCTGTTTACACAAATGACATTGCATGTTGTGAATTGAAGGTATGGTCAGGATACTTACTTGCTCAAAAATATTCCTTTAATGGTATATTTGGGACTTTGGGTCCTGGTTTCATTCTTAGATGGCTAAATAGATTTGTCTGAAAAGCACATTACTGTTTGTCAATCCTGCCAACTTCATCCTGCCATTGCCAAGGTAAAGAATTTTTATTCAACCAGATTAGGTCTTCTTCAATGCAAAAGCTTATTTGGGAGTATATAGCACTAATACAAAAGGTAGAACTGTAAGAAAAGGCATGCTACTTAAACATAATGAAGATAGATACGTAATGTAAAAAAATTTTCCCCCTATTTTTTCCCAAATTCATTATTATTTTTTGTTCTGTTAAAAGCTGTGGAAATTATAAGGACACATGAATGATAGGTTCTGAACTGGAGGATGAGATATGTGGCTTTATTTATTTATTTTTTTATATTAACCTAGTTACATAACATCTTTGAGCGTCAGGTAAATGGAAACAATAATCTGCTCTACCAATAACATAGGTCTGTTGTTAAAATGTAGTGAGAATACATTTGGTGAAAGAATTTGGTAAGCTCTAAAATATTGTAGTGGAATCTAATTTTATATGTTTTGTTGTAATATGAATTGGAATATATTATAAAATAAAACCATATCTCCCTTAACATATTTAATTCATACCAAAATGTTATACAACCAAGCCTGAAAATCATGAGTAGACATAGTTGACTAATATAGTAGTTGTTAGTATAGTCCTCATCGGGAAGATTATGCATATTCAGAATGTATTTTTATTCTGTTTAAAAAATGATTTACAATGCCCATATTCTTTTATTTGCTTTGCTATAAAAATTTCAAAGTCAACTGTTTAGCTTTTTATTAAAGGAGCTAACTGTTCTTTCAGTCCTTCATCTCTTATTTCTGCTACCATGTAGCAATTCTTAGGCTTTTATAATTATATTTATGGTCTCTCAGTAGCAATTGGGAGGGTTTCCAAAGATTACCTGAACCATGGCATGTAAGTGTATTTTAAGCATTTATATTTTCCAGGAATTTTTGAGATTTTCCATTTATTATAGATAATGTGAAGTGCAATTCAACAAAATTATGAGTCCATTTTATTTTATATTTTTCAGAAGTTTTTGGACTGTGAGTCATGCAGGAAATCAAAACAACTCAAAATCTTGCCTTAAGTGTTAATTATTTCTCACATTTGTCCTTTGAAAGTGCAAAGCACTGCTGAATATTTGAAGCCAACCAGGGAGTAAAGTCCTTGGTTCTGAAGAATTATCATTTTTGTTTTATTTTGTTTTGTTTTTTCCCTGATAGCAGAAGTTCAGTTCTTCAGTTCCTACGATTTGTCATGCTGGCTCTGGGATGCACTGTCTAGAAACTATTCACTTCCACCACTACTTCTTAGTGCTTCTAGGATTTATTCATCTTTTTTTCAGTTGCTAGGTGACTGGGCAGTGTGAATACTGATTGTATCTCTTTGTATATTGCTGACCAAAGTGACTCCCTAGCGCTTATCCCAATCCATAGTTCAAAGAAGGCCCTCGAATATTTGTCAGATCTACATGAACCCAATTCTGATTAAATGGGGGAAAAAAAGGAAATAAAATATAATCTTAGAAGAAAATTGTCAGAAGTGATCAAAGGAAAATATAGTGTCTGGAAAACCATAAATAATATTTTTAAAACCTATAGAATGAGCAAAAGAATAAATGAATACATAGTAGGCTTAATATTAAGCACCCACTTTAGGTTTTAAAGTGGAAACTGACAAACTAGATTTCAAGTGAATTTGGTAATGTGGGTATCAGGAAAGTTGGAAGTTTTGTCAGAGTTTATTTTCTGTCTCCTGCAGAAGAAACCAATGTTTTTCCAGTAGTGTAAGGCTAACCAAAAACAGTAACTTCAAACAGATGTCTTGACATATCAGTGTGGTGGTGATCACGTGGAAAAACAGTACCTCTCCAGAAATACCACATAAGCTTGAAGCCTGACTGATTTTTGCAGGAGTACATGAGGAACAGCTGTTACAGATCGGAGTACATTACACAAATAAGTGTAATATCCAGGAATTGCAAGGAGGTACAAAGGATTTTTTCAAAAGAAGGCTAAAAACGTGACCCCCAAACTGCCTAAAATCTAGCTTAATTCTCTTGAGTAATATAGCCTAAGTAGCAGAATTTAGGAATATTATGTTTATCTTGCAGGATGCTAGGAGTTTTATGCAAATGCAATGAATGTGGTCAGAGAAACTTCTGTAGAGACTGAGAATGATTCAATGGGTATACATAAACAGAGTGATCTTTACAATGAACTCAATAAGCAAGAAAATAGAGATTTGAGAATGAATACCTAATTGATCATATGTCTTCAGAAATACTGATCAAAACCCAGCTACTGTGGATTCAAGGCCTTTTAATTTGTATTTTTAGATAAAGAAAAGTCATTGTCTTGTTCACTAATCAATGTGGGAAATCATTATCAGGAACACGTAGGATTTTAGAGAGGGCAGGGAAAACATGAGATACTGCGTGCAAAGCCTTTAGAACCAGGTATGGCATACTAAGCCTGAGGACATATTAGGTAGTAGTAGATGTGGTAGTAATTTTAAAGCTTAGGCCTAGCTAAAAATTTATGCAATTTATATCATAAATCTAAGACTCTCCAATGAAAAAAGCAGGAAAAAACCAGGGATATATAAAAATAACTATTAGAGAAAAAAGAAAGCCTAATTAATAGAAATAGTTTTCTTATAGAAAAGAAGTGTTAGCAAATACACCATCATTAAATATATGCTTTGTATACCATTTCTGATAATATATTATCCTTACTTCAACAGGTTGCTGAAGTATCTTTATATTTGGGTCTCTTTTCATTTGTATCCAAAAAAGTAATCTCAAATAATCTGTGCATTATGGGAAACTTTTTGCCATTAAGCCAAAACCAATAATGCAAATCTGATTCACTTCTATACTGTATTAACTAAGTATAGGTATCATTTGTAATCTTTAGTATTCTGTTTCTAAAGTGTGATACAACCTGAAACCATAGGAAGTTAGTTATTTAAATTTCTAAAGTTGAAGGAAGGAAAGCTTATAAACTGCATGTAATAATGGAATTCAGATGACAATAGTATGTTTTGGGAATCCCATCATAGAATGAGCCCTTCCATAAGGCAGGGATCTTCCACAATCCTAGAACACTCTATTGCTAAAGCTAAAAAGGCCAGATACAGCATGCATGTGAGCAGGTAACCTAAGCTTGACAAATCTAATCCCCCCAAATTATTTTAATAAATTGGTGTAAGACAGAAACATCTTAAAATTCATTCTTTTGCTGGTAACAGTGATATTTTAGTAAGTGTGCCATAGTGTGCCAGTGGTGGGACCATGGAACCAAGTTGTTCCTGAGTTATGCCCTTGGTCATGAATTCAGTTGCCTACATATTCTTGATTCTTGGCTAGTTTTCTCAGATAAATTTTCTAGCATCTTCTTGTTTATATGGGCCCCTCCATAGCTTTCCAGTAAATTCTATTTCAGAGTCTGTTATTACTGGGATCTAAAAAGTTTGTTACAGATAATGACACCTAGATAGAGGGACTTTGAGTGGGTTGGTGTCTTGCACATTTGAAATTAGAGGCAGCACAAATTTAATAATCAGAGTTTGGGTAAAAGCACACAATGCATAGTAGAGAAATAGCCACATAATCATGTATATTTATTTGAAAATAATTTCCAGATAAAAATAAGTGGTTGGGGAGAGAATTACCAATTCCATACAACATTATGACAGGCATAAGGAATATCAGAGTGAAAAAGCCACAAATATTGCACTTGGATAGCTTAAAGAAAAACTGTTCAGACAACTAATAACCTGAGGCACCAAATGAATGTTTCAGGCTTTCTATTTCTATCCAGAATTGATCTCTTATACTCTGATGTTGCAAGCTGAAGTAACTGAAAACCTAATGTGAAGTTTTACCTTTAAGGTTACTAAATTAAAATGTTACTTGTTTTGCAACCTTGCTTGGCCTCTTTTGTAAAATTTGGGGCATTTATTGTTTTAAGTGTGGGAGACCAAGAATTGGAAATGTTAGAGTTTAGAGACTTTTATCTCTCTCGAAATCTCAAGAATGATAGTGAAATTTTTTAAAAAAGAAAAATAAAAAAACATTTTACTGAAAGAACTTACTAAAGTGCCCTTTCCCCTTGGCAATGAAACTGATTTTTCCTCTCTGTTAAATCATTGTTAAGTCATGAATGTAGGGAATTATGTGGGAAATTTGGCAAGTTCTCATTGTGGCATTACATTTGCTCTTCTCTGTGTCTACCACCATATCTAGAATTAAGTTCAGATGTGTTATTGGGAGTGGAGGAACAATTCTAAAATACAAAAGTAGCTGGAAAATTTTTCTAATTTATGTATATAAAATATATTGAGGATATGCGTGAAGACATTTTGATTATGCTTGACTGAGAAGAGAAGAATAACATGTTGAATCAATCTGGATTTATTAATAGAAGTACATTTACCAGAATTTCTGGATTAGTTTTGTTAATTCTAGCAGTGGGGCATTGTTCAAAGTTTTGTGCACCTGTTGACAATTGGATGCAGTGGCAAATAAAGTTGAGGTACCAGAATTTCCTTTATTTTCTGTTGGGGAATGAATCCAATGATTTAGGGAAATAAAAATGATGTACTGGACTTTATGTAAACTCACCTATTACCCCTCTCATCCTAGAGGACTCCATAAACAAATCCTCTACCAAAGTCTGAAAAAATATATTGGTGTGTAGGGAGTTCCCAAAATTCCCAGATTCAGTGATTCACTATGAGGACTCACAGGATTCATGATGTAGTTGTATTCATGGCTATGATTTATTACAGTGAAGGGGTACAAAACAAAATCAGAAAAGGCAAAATGTGCATGAGGGGAAAGTCCAGAGGAAACCAAGCTCAAGCTTTGAACAATCTTCTCTTGGTGGAGGCCTATATGACATGTTTAATTCCTCTAGCAAGGAGTTAGGACAGCGTGTGAGAAATGTCGTCTACCAGGGAAGCTCATTAGAGATTCACTACTCAATGTTTTTTTGTTTTTTTTTTAAATTTTTTTTTTCAACGTTTTATTTATTTTTGGGACAGAGAGAGAGAGAGAGAGACAGAGCATGAACGGGGGAGGGGCAGAGAGAGAGGGAGACACAGAATCGGAAACAGGCTCCAGGCTCTGAGCGTCAGCCCAGAGCCTGACGCGGGGCTCGAACTCACGGACCGCGAGATCGTGACCTGGCTGAAGTCGGACGCTTAACCGACTGCGCCACCCAGGCGCCCCACTACTCAATGTTTTTATTGAGACCTGGTCACATAGGCACCTTCTTCTTAGCACATGCCAAAATTTCAGACTTCAGAAGTAAAGCGGGTGTTCAGCATAAACCATGTTTATACAAACCATCTAGGCATGGTGAGCCATTTTTATCAGTTCTAGGAATTGTGAGAACCCTTGTAAAATCCCAAGTTTCCAGAATCTAGCCAAGTTCCAACTTTACGTGTAGGCCTTTCTAAGCTGTGTTAGCTCTTAGCTGGCCAATTGATGAGGGAGCAGAATTTTTGAAAAATGCCTGAATGTCTCTGTTCTGTAGTCTTGCTTTCTGATGTGAGATTGTATAGTTGAAAAAGGACCCTTGATTTGAAAGAGGGTGAGAGGATAGCAGGGTGCCAGATGGTAAGTAGAGGCACTTAGTTTCTACTTGTTCAGGGGCCAAATGGATATGGTTTACCTCAATAAACAAGAGAATCAACATGGCAAACAAAACAGTCTAACCCTAAAGGATCTTTCTTCATTATAATTGTTCATGATGGCCTTAGGAATAAATGACTCATCTGTTCATACAGATAAGGTGCTACTTGGAATTCATAATCAAAACAGACAAAAAATTTTAGGTTTCAGTGAATCTGGTTATTTAGCCATAAAAACTGCAAGTTTTAAATGTTCACTAGTTATTAATTTGTAAATTTATAAATTATAAACTAGGTATTTATTTGTAAATAAAGGGAGACTAGGTTCACCTAAGGAAGCATATGGTAGTCAAATCATAGATATTCTCACTCTCCTTCTTACTATACCCTAGGGTGATCTGCACCTATTTATTCAAGTAACAGTATACAGTGTAAAGGAGAATACAGAATTTATTTCAGGGAATACTCGACAGTTGCTATGGTAGATTGTAACCTGCACATCTGACCACTTACTGTGCATATATATATTTTAAATTCCATGTTAAAGACCTTATTCTTACAATCCTTCTAGTGATGTGTGTGTGTGTTGTTTTAAATTAATAAATTTGTTCAGAGATAATTTTCCTTTGGTACAAATTTGTCACTGAAACCTACAAGAAAATGTGGAAGAGGCTTATGATAGGTAAAGTAATATACTTAAAAAAATTTTTTTTTCAACGTTTATTTATTTTTGGGACAGAGAGAGACAGAGCATGAACGGGGGAGGGGCAGAGAGAGAAGGAGACACAGAATCGGAAACAGGCTCCAGGCTCTGAGCCCTCAGCCCAGAGCCTGACGCGGGGCTCGAACTCACGGACCGCGAGATCGTGACCTGGCTGAAGTCGGACGCTCAACCGACTGCGCCACCCAGGCGCCCCAGTAATATACTTTTTAAACTAGTCAGTTGTGTGTTAAGTCCAATGGAATCCATGCATTGAAATGTCTCCCATTTATAAGTGAATAGTAAGGATACATCTCAACTAACATCCTCTCATACTTGTTTTTCTTACCTTTGGGAAATTCATGACTTTAAGAAAGATGAAATGGAAGTTCCTGGAATAGTTCTGTGTGTCAGTAGTCAAAAGCAATAGTGCACTTCTGTGTGAATCACACATCATAAAAATAGCAAATTTCAGAAGTGATAATCCCTATTACATTACCATTTAACTCTTCAGTTTGGCTGAGACAAAAGATAAATTTATCCTTAAGAGTTACAGAGCTTTATCATGAATTTAATTAGGTGGTTTCCAATTGCAACTACTATCCCAAATGTGCTTTCCTTACTAAAGCAAATCAATACAGCCCTTGGCATCTGGTATGCTGTTATTGATCCAGAGATAACTTTTTTTCCCACTCTAAACCAGTAAACAGTAAACATAAAAAGCTTTCTGCTTTCACCTGGCAGGGGCAGCAGCTTAGTAGGGTACTTAAAAATCTTAAGCCATCATCTAGTTTTCTTTAAAAATCTTGGAAAACAGGAAGTAGAGTTTTCTTCATTAAATGTCTAGGTAAGAAAAACCATCTTACTCAAAAATGTGTAACAAAGGCAATGAAAAAACAGATTTTCATCCTCCCTAAACTTTCTACATGTACAGTGACTTGCAGCATACTGCAAAATCTCCTTCAAAGGAACAGATAAATCCATCATAGAACCAGTTTCACCAGGAAAGAGTTAAAACACCTAGTGAGTTTAATAAAAATTGAGTTGTAATGGGGATGCAAGGTACAGCATGGCCGCTATAGTTAATAATACTCTATTAATAATACTATATTGTACATTTGAAAGTTGTTAGTGAATCTTAAAAGTTCTCAAAAAAAATTGGTGACTACATATGGTGAGGGATATTAACTAGACTTATTGGTTTGCTCATCTTACAATACATACAAATATCAAATTGTGCTATTCACCCAAAACTAATGTGACATTGCACTGTCCATTATGCCTCAATTAAAAAATGAAAAGTGAGAAACATTTAGATGCAATTCAAATTACTTTTGAGGCTACTACTCCAATTGATGTAGTTGTCATTGAAAGGCTTTTACATTTAAACCGTTTACCTGTTAGACTTCAGTTGGAGCAATTACGTATTCACCTTTATAACTCAGCAAGTCCACTGATGGCTCACAATTCTTGTAGTAGAAAAGGGTGCTTTATTTAAACCAAGGCAAAACCTATCTCAAACCAACTCATCTTCCAATCTTGTGAGAAACACAAGGCCCTGATTTGTTTCTTTCTTCCTTCCTTCCTTTCCTTTCCTTTCCTTTCCTTTCCTTTCCTTTCCTTTCCTTTCCTTTCCTTTCCTTTCCTTTCCTTTCCTTTCCTTTCCTTTCCTTTCCTTCTTTCATTAAAGTCATTCTCTCTTTAATAAGTAGTGATTCTCCTTTAAAATAAAAGGCCTTTCATCTGCTACTAAACCCTTATGAAGTTTGAACGTCTGGCCATGCATGGGACAAGTGAACATGCTTCCTAGAAAGTTGTCTTTTATCAACTAGATGGTGTCTATCTGCTTAGCATTAAGGCAGTTGTGCCCTGAAACACTCTTTTCTTCTTGTGAATGTACTTTTTATGACACCAGACCCAAGGATATTCTGAAGGCGTACATTAGTTGTGGGTAAAAGCTTCTTCTATCCCCAACACTTCGGTTTCACTTCTCCTCTGTCCTTAACGCACACTCAAGGATTCATGTGGAATGCCTTATAAATAACTGAATGAGTTGGAAAACATGAGCTTGATTTATAAATGACTTTATTGATTGTAACGGCCAAATATTTACTGCTGTGCCGTTAGAACCTCATACAGAAGTGCCCTCAACATCTACAGGGAAGTTCTTTTATTGTAAAAAAACAAAAAACAAAAAACAAAAAACAAAAAAAACAAAAAACTCTAAGCAGGAAACATCATTGCCTCTGCCAGGAAGATGAGTTGGTTTGAGATAATCTTCAGGGATTCATGGGAAGTGACCAGTTTTTTTGGCTGATGATCAGAGATTTGGGAGGAATAAAATTGTAGAATTAGTGATAACGGTGTTTCAAGAAGAAGTATATGACTGGACCTCACAAAACTTGTAAAATAGTTGCTTTAAATACATATTAAATGTCCCACTCTGGAGGTGGTTCCTTTTTTTAAGTTTTTTTTTTAATTTTATTTTTACTTATTTTATTTTGAGAGAGAGCGAGCGAGCGAGAGCGCACACAAGCAGGGAAAGAGAAAGGGAGAGCTAGAGCCCAAGCAGGCTAGGTACTGTCAGCACAGAGCCCAATGTGGGGCTCAATCTCACAAACTGTGAGATTGTTACCTGAGCCAAGATCAAGAGTTGGTCGCTCAACTGACTGAGTTACCCAGGCACCCCCAAGGAGGTGGTTCTTCATGTTAGTTAAGAACATCTACTTGTATAAATATCAGTGATCTCTAAATAATTTAAAATCAGGCATTACTATATATAACAGGAAAAATAAAAAGCCAGCAATTTTAAAAACTTAGAAGTATATTTTTCTCTAATAGAAAACACCTTGAGCTATGCAGTCCATGGCTGTTATGGGAGTTTCATTTTCGTGAGTGAACTATTTTCTTTTTATTTTCTGCCTCACTCTTACTAACGTTCCTTCCACTTTCAAGTTCAGCTCATGGCAAAGAATTGTTACTGGAGACTCCAGCCCTCAATTTTGCATGCCAAGGGACAGGAATGAGGGAGGGCTGGACTACAAAATGACCCAAATATCAGCTAAGCCATGTTTTGGAAATCTTTCACAATAGTTTTTTATCACTGATCAGAACTTAACCATGTGCTTTCACCTGGATGGGGGACAAAAAAAAAGTCTTTTAGGTAGACACATTGCAGCTCTTCATAAAATTTGCACTCTTATTTTAAGGGTGAAAAAGCAAAGAATAGTGGGAAACAATCATGTGAACTTGTTTTATTTGCCACCCCTTAGCTTGATCAATATCTTGATAAAAGCTATTTAGGTAGAGACAGATACATAGACATATACATATACACATATGCATATATGTAATCAACAACATAGATATATCTAGTGCAAAGACTTGCTTATTCTACATCATAGCTGCGTCTTGCACTTTGCAAGAATAAGGTGATTTGGGTGATATCAGTAATAAGATACATACTCATTCATCTGTTAATATATGATTTATTTCTTCCTTAACCAAAGTCCTCAGATCTGGGAACCGTGAGGTGGAAGACTTGATGACTTCTGTTACCGTCATATCTAATTACTTATATGTAAGTTTCTAACCCATAGTTCCTGGAGTCTATTGATTTAACTTAAGAGAAGAAATGATTCCGAGGGGAGGGAAGATGGCGGCGTAGGAGGACGCTGGGCTCACCGCGCATCCTGCTGATCAATTAGATTCCACCTACACCTGCCTAAATAACCCAGAAAACCACCAGAGGATTAGCAGAACAGAGTCGCCGGAACCAGCGCAGACGAGAGGCCCACGGAAGAGGGTAGGAAGGGCGGCGAGGCGGTGCGTGCTCCACGGACTGGCGGGAGGGAGCCGGGGCGGAGGGGCAGCTCGCCGGCCAAGCAGAGCCCCGGAATCTGGCTTGCAAAAGCGGAGGGGCCTGACAGACTGTGTTCCCACAGCAAGCGCTACTTAGCATCTGGGAGGTCATAAGTTAACAGCTCTGCTCGGAAAGCAGGAAGGCTGGAGGACAAAGGGAGGGAGAGCTGCTGAGCCCCCGGACTACAGAGCTCAGCTTGTAGGGAACAAAGGCGCTCACCAGCGCCATCTCCCCCGCCCATCCGCCAGCCAAAATCCCAAAGGGAACCAGTTCCTGCCAGGGAACTTGCTCACTCCGCACAAACACCCAACTCTGTGCTTCTGCGGAGCCAAACCTCCGGCAGTGGATCTGACTCCCTCCCGCTGCCACAGGGCCCCTCCTGAAGTGGATCACCTAAGGAGAAGCGAGCTAAGCCTGCCCCTCCTGCCCCTGTGCACCTTGCCTACCCACCCCAGCTAATACGCCAGATCCCCAGCATCACAAGCCTGGCAGTGTGCAAGTAGCCCAGACGGGCCACGCCACCCCACAGTGAATCCCGCCCCTAGGAGAGGGGAAGAGAAGGCACACACCAGTTTGACTGTGGCCCTAGCGGTGGGCTGGGGGCAGACATCAGGTCTGAGTGCGGCCCCGCCCACCAACTCCAGTTATACACCACAGCACAGGGGAAGTGCCCTGCAGGTCCTCACCACGCCAGGGACTATCCAAAATGACCAAGCAGAAGAATTCCCCTCAGAAGAATCTCCAGGAAATAACAACAGCTAATGAGCTGATCAAAAAGGATTTAAATAATATAACAGAAAGTGAATTTAGAATAATAGTCATAAAATTAATCGCCGGGCTTGAAAACAGTATACAGGACAGCAGAGAATCCCTTGCTACAGAGATCAAGGGACTAAGGAACAGTCACGAGGAGCTGAAAAACGCTTTAAATGAAATGCAAAACAAAATGGAAACCACCACAGCTCGGATTGAAGAGGCAGAGGAGAGAATAGGTGAACTAGAAGATAAAGTTATGGAAAAAGAGGAAGCTGAGAGAAAGAGAGATAAAAAAATCCAGAGTATGAGGGGAAAATTAGAGAACTAAGTGATACACTAAAAAGAAATAATATGTGCATAATTGGTATCCCAGAGGAGGAAGAGAGAGGGAAGGGTGCTGAAGGGGTACTTGAAGAAATAATAGCTGAGAACTTCCCTGAACTGGGGAAGGAAAAAGGCATTGAAATCCAAGAGGCACAGAGAACTCCCTTCAGACGGAACTTGAATCGATCTTCTGCACGACATATCATACTGAAACTGGCAAAATACAAGGATAAAGAGAAAATTCTGAAAGCAGCAAGGGGTAAACGTGCCCTCACATATAAAGGGAGACCAATAAGACTCGTGACTGATCTCTCTTTTGAAACTTGGCAGGCCAGAAAGAATTGGCACGAGATTTTCAGTGTGCTAGACAGAAAAAATATGCAGCCGAGAATCCTTTATCCAGCAAGTCTGTCATTTAGAATAGAAGGAGAGATAAAGGTCTTCCCAAACAAACAAAAACTGAAGGAATTTGTTACCACTAAACCAGCCCTACAAGAGATCCTAAGGGGGACCCTGTGAGACAAAATACCAGAGACATCACTACAAGCATAAAACATACAGACATCACAATGACTCTACACCCGTATCTTTCTATAATAACACTGAATGTAAATGGATTAAATGCGCCAACCAAAAGACATAGGGTATCAGAATGGATAAAAAAACAAGACCCATCTATTTGCTGTCTACAAGAGACTCATTTTAGACCTGAGGACACCTTTAGATTGAGAGTGAGGGGATGGAGAACTATTTATCATGCTACTGGAAGCCAAAAGAAAGCTGGAGTAGCCATACTTATATCAGACAAACTAGACTTTAAATTAAAGGCTGTAACAAGAGATGAAGAAGGACATTATATAATAGTTACAGGGTCTATCCATCAGGAAGAGCTAACAATTATAAATGTCTCTGCACCGAATACCGGAGCCCCCAAATATATAAAACAACTACTCATAAACATAAGCAACCTTATTGATAAGAATGTGGTAATTGCAGGGGACTTTAACACCCCACTTACAGAAATGGATAGATCATCTAGACACACGATCAATAAAGAAACAAGGGCCCTGAATGAGACATTGGATCAGATGGACTTGACAGATATATTTAGAACTCTGCATCCCAAAGCAACAGAGTATACTTTCTTCTCGAGTGCACATGGAACATTCTCCAAGATAGATCATATACTGGGTCACCAAACAGCCCTCCATAAGTTTACCAGAATTGAAATTATACCATGCATACTTTCAGACCACAATGCTATGAAGCTTGAAATCAACCACAGAAAAAAGTCTGGAAAACCTCCAAAAGCATGGAGGTTAAAGAACACCCTACTAACGAATGAGTGGGTCAACCAGGCAATTAGAGAAGAAATTAAAAAATATATGGAAACAAACGAAAATGAAAATACAACAATCCAAACGCTTTGGGACGCAGCGAAGGCAGTCCTGAGAGGAAAATACATTGCAATCCAGGCCTATCTCAAGAAACAAGAAAAATCCCAGATACAAAATCTAACAGCACACCTGAAGGAAATAGAAGCAGAGCAGCAAAGGCAGCCTAAACCCAGCAGAAGAAGAGAAATAATAAAGATCAGAGCAAAAATAAACAATATAGAGTCTAAATAAACTGTAGAGCAGATCAACGAAACCAAGAGTTGGTTTTTTGAAAAAATAAACAAAATTGACAAACCTCTAGCCAGGCTTCTCAAAAAGAAAAGGGAGATGACCCAAATAGATAAAATCATGAATGAAAATGGAATGATTACAACCAATCCCTCAGAGATACAAACAATTATCAGGGAATACTATGAAAAATTATATGCCAACAAATTGGACAACCTGGAAGAAATGGACAAATTCCTGAACACCCACACTCTTCCAAAACTCAATCAGGAGGAAATAGAAAGCTTGAACAGACCCATAACCAGCGAAGAAATTGAAACGGTTATCAAAAATCTCCCAACAAATAAGAGTCCAGGACCAGATGGCTTCCCAGGGGAGTTCTACCAGACGTTTAAAGCAGAGATAATACCTATCCTTCTCAAGCTATTCCAAGAAATAGAAAGGGAAGGAAAACTTCCAGACTCATTCTATGAAGCCAGTATTACTTTGATTCCTAAACCAGACAGAGACCCAGTAAAGAAAGAGAACTACCGGCCAATATCCCTGATGAATATGGATGCAAAAATTCTCAATAAGATACTAGCAAACCGAATTCAACAGCATATAAAAACAATTATTCACCATGATCAAGTGGGATTCATTCCTGGGATGCAGGGCTGGTTCAACATTCGCAAATCAATCAACGTGATACATCACATTAACAAAAAAAAAGAGAAGAACCATATGATCCTGTCAATCGATGCAGAAAAGGCCTTTGACAAAATCCAGCACCCTTTCTTAATAAAAACCCTTGAGAAAGTCGGGATAGAAGGAACATACTTAAAGATCATAAAAGCCATTTATGAAAAGCCCACAGCTAACATCATCCTCAATGGGGAAAAACTGAGAGCTTTTTCCCTGAGATCAGGAACACGACAGGGATGCCCACTCTCACCGCTGTTGTTTAACATAGTGCTGGAAGTTCTAGCATCAGCAATCAGACAACAAAAGGAAATCAAAGGCATCAAAATTGGCAAAGATGAAGTCAAGCTTTCGCTTTTTGCAGATGACATGATATTATACATGGAAAACCCGATAGACTCCACCAAAAGTCTGCTAGAATTGATACATGAATTCAGCAAAGTTGCAGGATACAAAATCAATGTACAGAAATCAGTTGCATTCTTATACACTAACAATGAAGCAACAGAAAGACAAATAAAGAAACTGATCCCATTCACAATTGCACCAAGAAGCATAAAATACCTAGGAATAAATCTAACCAAAGATGTAAAGGATCTGTATGCTGAAAACTATAGAAAGCTTACGAAGGAAATTGAAGAAGATTTAAAGAAATGGAAAGACATTCCCTGCTCATGGATTGCAAAAATAAATATTGTCAAAATGTCAATACTACCCAAAGCTATCTACACATTCAATGCAATCCCAATCAAAATTGCACCAGCATTCTTCTCGAAACTAGAACAAGCAATCTTAAAATTCATATGGAACCACAAAAGGCCCCGAATAGCCAAAGGAATATTGAAGAAGAAGACCAAAGCAGGAGGCATCACAATCCCAGACTTTAGCCTCTACTACAAAGCTGTCATCATCAAGACAGCATGGTATTGGCACAAAAACAGACACATAGACCAATGGAATAGAATAGAAACCCCAGAACTAGACCCACAAACGTATGGCCAACTCATCTTTGACAAAGCAGGAAAGAACATCCAATGGAAAAAAGACAGCCTCTTTAACAAATGGTGCTGGGAGAACTGGACAGCAACATGCAGAAGGTTGAAACTAGACCACTTTCTCACACCACTCTCAAAATTAAACTCAAAATGGATAAAGGACCTGAATGTGAGACAGGAAACCATCATAGCCTTAGAGGAGAAAGCAGGAAAAGACCTCTCTGACCTCAGCCGTAGCAATCTCTTACTCGACACATCCCCAAAGGCAAGGGAATTAAAAGCAAAAGTGAATTACTGGGACCTTATGAAGATAAAAAGCTTCTGCACAGCAAAGGAAACAACCAACAAAACTAAAAGGCAACCAACGGAATGGGAAAAGATATTTGCAAATGACATATCGGACAAAGGGCTAGTATCCAAAATCTATAAAGAGCTCACCAAACTCCACACCCGAAAAACAAATAACCCAGTGAAGAAATGGGCAGAAAACATGAATAGACACTTCTCTAAAGAAGACATCCGGATGGCCAACAGGCACATGAAAAGATGTTCAGCGTCGCTCCTTATCAGGGAAATACAAATCAAAACCACACTCAGGTATCACCTCACGCCAGTCAGAGTGGCAAAAATGAACAAATCAGGAGACTATAGATGCTGGAGAGGATGTGGAGAAACGGGAACCCTCTTGTACTGTTGGTGGGAATGCAAATTGGTGCAGCCGCTCTGGAAAGCAGTGTGGAGGTTCCTCAGAAAATTAAAAATAGACCTACCCTATGACCCAGCAATAGCACTGCTAGGAATTTATCCAAGGGATACAGGAGTACTGATGCATAGGGGCACTTGTACCCCAATATTTATAGCAGCACTCTCAACAATAGCCAAATTATGGAAAGAGCTTAAATGTCCATCAACTGATGAATGGATAAAGAAATTGTGGTTTATATACACAATGGAGTACTACGTGGCAATGAGAAAGAATGAAATATGGCCTTTTGTAGCAACGTGGATGGAACTGGAGAGTGTGATGCTAAGTGAAATAAGCCCTACAGAGAAAGACAGATACCATATGGTTTCACTCTTATGTGGATCCTGAGAAACGTAACAGGAACCCATGGGGGAGGGGGAGGAAAAAAGAAAAAAAAAAAAAAGAGGTTAGAGTGGGAGAGAGCCAAAGCATAAGAGACTGTTAAAAACTGAGAACAAACTGAGGGTTGATGGGGGGTGGGAGGGAGGAGAGGGTGGGTGATGGGTATTGAGGAGTGCACCTTTTGGGATGAGCACTGGGTGTTTTATGGAAACCAACTTGGACAATAAATTTCATATAGTATAAAAAAAAAAAAAGAAATGATTCTACAAAAGGACACAAAACAAGTTTCCAATAAATGGGAGGTTATTACCTCTGTATATCAAACTGTGACAAGGCTTTACAATGGGTTAAGGGAGGTGTATAGATGGAACTAGTACTACCATGGCCAGGGTAAATATTAATAGAAACTACTACAACTATTTACAATACAGGGATAAGAAAAATTCTTCGGTGACACAGGAATGAAGATTTGGTTTAACCACATGGTAGGCAGAATAATGGTTCCCCAAAGATGTCAACATCTTAATTCCCAAACTCTGTTTTATCTCTAAAAAGTACATTGTAGGTGCTATTAAGGTAAGGAATGCCCAGTTGGTCCTAAGATGATCACAGGTGGGCTTTAAGAGGGAGGCAGGGGAATAAGAGATTTTGAAAGTGTTATACACCTGGTTTTAAGGGAACACAAGAATCCTCTAGAAGACAGAAAAACAGAGCTAGGTTCTTCCCTAAAGCCTACAGAAGAAATGCAGCCCTGCCAGAATCTTGATTTTATTCAGTAAGACATGTTTCAGAACTCTAAAATAATACACGTTTGTGTTGTTTTAAGTCACAAAGTTATAGCAACAATAGGAAATTAAAGTACACTACTTGGTCAAAAATTTTAAAACCGGTGTTGCTTGAGGGGAAAGGACACATGGAATTTTAACACCAGAAAACAAGCTTTTGGAGGTGATGGATTTGTTATGGCATAGATTGTGGTGTTAGTTTCACGGGTGTATCTTTATCTCCAAACTCAACAAGTTGTATACATTAAATACGTACAGCTTTTTATGTTTCAAAAAAGACCATTCGAAAAGGTGGGGAAAAATTAAAATACTGATTACAACCACATGGGTAGTTGTAGAAATGAATACTGCACCCTCTATTTAGTTTTTATTCTTGGCTGAATTATACATATATTTATTTTACCTGATTTTGTGTCTGGTTTCCTATTTTTGCTTTTTTTTAAATAAGGGACTTTCGTGGTGGTGAAGTGTGTGTGTGTGTGTGTGTGTGTGTGTGTGTGTGTGTGTGTGTGTGTAGGTGGGTGTAGGTATATGGGATATGGAAGCAGAAGGGTGCCTGAACTAGAGGAGGTTTTTATTTCCCCTGGAGATCTTGGCTTGGAACTGGTTAATGTAGTTAACTAATGAGATTTTGGTGAGGTCTCTGGGAATGTGGATGATTCCAATTTCTGTGGTTTGAAAAATGGTTGCATTATTCTGATTAAATCAATGGAGCCAAACACCAAAATGGGGCAAGGACATATAAACTTGACCAATCTGAAGCTCCCATTTGGAATTTTTAATTTGGAGTGAATGAGCAAGGATATTTTGGGACTCATTCATGTTAGAAAAGAAAGACAACACTACTCGAGGCAGTATCCAGTCTTTTGTGGCAATAGTATCTTATATATCTAATATTTGTAGATATTATACTACAAATTATATTATACTGTAGATAAGATATAATAGTATCTTACATATCAAATATTTGTGTTCATGATATTGACTCTATTTTTTGGCACCACACCTTTTGTTTTGGAGTTTACACTTATGGCACTATTGTTTCTCCAGTCTTCCCATAGATGCTGTGAATTATCTGGTATTCTTTTAATATAATCCTTTTTGTCTTTTTTTAAATATTGGGGTTGACTTTTATTTGGAGGGAGATAAGTTTAACTTAAATATCATGACAAATATTAGGTTATATATTGGCCTGGGTCAAGATATTTCCAAAGTTTTACATGGATTGAGCAAACCATGTCATAATATATCTCAGATCACTTTGCTCTAACCCTGTACATTTTGGATGAGTGATATGGCTAAGATCATACTTCCAGGTTCCTGAAAGTGGAAAAAGAAACTCCGTAGATAAATGGCACAGGGATAGCTGTCATAGTTTACATAAAAATTGACATTTAGATTTATTTTTGATGCACATTTATACATAGGTACATTTGTGTAGCAAATACTGTTCAGCTCTGGATCTATTGAAAGCAGTCAGTTTCTATAAAAATAAGACTGAGGACTGGATTTTGACTGTGTTAGTTCAACCTGATAACACATTCCTGGAAGTTTTTTAGACAGTTTTGTCTTGTCTAAATATTTTCAAGCTATAAGGGTAGGAAGATTGAAATTATCTAGCATTTTTTTTTCTATGATCATTATGCTCTAAAATACTGTGGCAGTCAAAATATCTCTAGGCCAACAGTTCTCAAATTTTTGATCTCAGGACACTTATAAATTATTGAAGAACACATGAACTTTTGTATGTGTGGTATATATCTATTAGTATTTATCATGTTAGTTAATCTGATAGTCAAAATATAATATGGAAATAAACATTCATTCCATTAGTTTCCAGAGTCATATTATCACATGTCTTGTAACCTCTGGAAATCTCTTTTGCACATGCATTAGAGAAAAAGAAAAGGCAAACCATGCCTTAGTATGAAAAGTTTTAATTTCATGAACTCACTTGTTTTAGAGACTCCCAACAGTCTATAGACAACATTTTGAGAAATGTTTTGTAGGCATCTGTAAATACAAGTTCTCATATTTCCAAGATTTTACAACAGCTCAAATATTTTATTTAAGCATTGATACATGTCTAAGTATACTTGTTTCAATTTTGTAATACGTGCTTCTTGTTTAATATTTATACTTATTTTGTAGATAAAGCAATTGAAGCTCAGAGAGGCAAATAATTCATCTGTAGTGATAGTATTGGTGGATTTCAAAGTTAGTCTCCCTAATTCATTCAAACAGAGGTGTTGCTGTTTTTACTATATCATCCTTTAACATTCCAGAAGGAATAGGTGACATCTACAGTTAAGGTTCAATGTATACTGGATTATAGTTTTCAAGGAATTAATATTAATTTGAAAATATTATATGTTAACTTGGAATGTAGATTATTTTTGTTACCAACTCACTGTAGCATCATGGGCATTTTTTTCTATTTGTCTTTGAAAATTGTGACTAATGCCCTAAAATTTCCAATGGCTAATTTTTGAATTTGTATTGTATAGAATGATCTCTCCATGAATAAAATGAAGCGAGCTGTCCAGTTTTTTATTTTCATTTTCTTATTCTATGATGAAATATGAAGTTTACCTTTTTAAAAGGATCATCTTTGGTAAAAAGAAGAGGAAAGCTATTTTGTCCTTTAGTTTTTTTTTTTTTTTTTTTTTTTTTTTTTTTTTGAGTTAGAGTTACGTAATTGCCAAGGGTTTCTGTCAGGAGAGAAAATTTCATTCAATTGTCCATTTAGAGAAAAAATTTCTGTTTTCTCTGAAATTTTGAAGTGGCTATAACTCTCCAAGAAAATGGGAACATTGTTGACACCTGATATTTCCACTGTTAGGGATCAAATCACTAAACATTTGATTTGTCACATCGTATGCTCGCAGTGTGGGGGGGCTTCTTGCTAAAAATGTTACTTTGAAAAAATGTTACTTTAATTGCACCTCTCTCTCTCTCTCTCTCTCTCTCTCTTGGCAGGGGGGGGGTGGCTAGTCTCACTTTGGAAATATCTTGAACTCAATCAGAGCTGAAGTCAGAATTCCACTTCTTTAAAAAAAATTTTTTTTAATGTTGATTTATTTTTGAGACAGAGGGAGACAAAGCGTGAGTGGGGGGTGGGGTGCAGAGCAGGAGACACAGAATCTGAAACAGGCTCCAGTCTCTGAGCTGTCAGCACAGAGCCCAATGCAGGGCTTGAACCCACAAACCATGAGATCACGACCTGAGCTGAAGTCGGATGCTTATCCGACCTAGCCACCCAGGTGCCCCAGAATTCCACTTCTATTGCTTAATGTCTAGGTTATCTGGGTTGCATTATTCTTTGTAAAATATAAGTCAATTCACCAAACTCCTTTTGGGGTATTATGTACATTATGATGGCATTATTGTGAGCACTGGAATTAGAGACATGGGCTGGGACAGTCTCTTTGCTATTTTTGTTTTAGTATTGCTATATTGAATTGAAAGAAAGGACACATACAGAAAGCTTTGCACCATAATTGCCTCATATTTTTAATTAACCATCTGTAAAAGTTAATTACATTTTCCTGTAGGGGCTAACACATTTTTCAGTGGTTAAAACATTTGTTTTTCAGCATGTCATTTAAGAAATTGGATATGATTACCACTGAAGTTCACTTTAATTTTACTATCTTATCTTGAAAAATGTGTGAAAATTCAAGATTAAAATGGGTACTTTGTGCATATAACATACCACTATGATTCTATACAGCAGTTTATTAGCAAAGTTTTAAATGTGTAGGAAACATGACTGACTCATTCTAGGTAGACCAATTGGAAATATTTGCCTTTTTGTATTTTGTTTTGTGATAATTGTAAACATCTCATACAAGTTTGTCTTTAATGTGGTATGATGTTTTTTAACTCCTAGGATGACATAGTGGTTTTAGAAAAAAAAAATACAATCTGCTTTATTGTTTTGCATGATGCCCATAGAACGATAGTAATGATTCCAATATAGGAAATATAGTAACTCAGAGACCATAGGTAAAAATTACATATTACACTTACATATCATAAATACTTATGCCTATCCATCATCTGTTAATCTATATACCTAGAAAAAAACCCACACACTTACATTTAAATGTTCTGCTATTACTGTGTTTTCGATCTGGGAACCATGTGTGCTTTTTCTTTTTATCAATGTACATCCAATTCTTAGAACTAACACATAGTTAGTTCTACATATACATAGTTCAACATATATATTTGTTGAAAAATGGATAAATGGGCTAATGAATGAGTGTAGAGAAAAAGAGTGTTATAGAGAGTACAGGAAAGAGAGCAATTAATTCTTGCTGGGGAATTCTTTTAGAATAGGTGTTACTTTAACTGGTTCTTAAAGAAGGAATGGAAATGCATGTATTAGGAAAAGAAAAATGAGAAATTTTTCTAGGTAGGGGAAACAGAGTAAACAGACTTAAAGTAGAACACATGTATTTTGGGGGATAGATAGCATAGAGGCTAGTTGGTAAAGACAGAGAAAACATAAAAGGAAGACTGGCAGATATGTTCATAAAATTATGATTGGGACATCTATTTGCTTATTTTTGAATGTTTTCACAAGAATTAGATATTTTTTTTCCATACATGATGAAAAAGTAATCAGCTGAAGACCAACATGGTGCTTAGTATTCTTTTTCTTCTCATTAAACTTTTGTTTTAATGGATCTCAAAATTCTGTGATGGATTTTTGGTCAAGTTTTGACTAAAATCAGTACTTTTAAATGGAAACAACTGGACCAAAATTTCATTCATATGTGGAATTTAAGAAATGAAACAGATGAATATAGGGGGAAAACAAGAAAGGCAAACCGTATGATGGACTTTTATCTATAGAGAGCAAACTGAAGATTGCTGGAGGGGTGGTGGGGGGATGGTTTAAAGGAGTGATGTGTATTAAGGAGGGCATTTGTTGTGAGGTGTTGTATGTAAGCAATGAATTAACAAATTCTACTTCTGAAACTAAATTACAATATATATGTTAACTGGAATTTAAATAACTTGAAACTACAAAAAAAAGTACTTATTTTATCTCCTTTACTTCTGAATGTTTTATTGTTATCATTAACCAGTCTTTTACTATTAAACTTAAATGGTCAAGTAACACAAACAGTTCTGAGACCATTCTTCCACCAGTGATGAAGACTGGTGGGGAGCCTGGGTGGCTTACTCAGTTGAGTGTCTGACTCTTGATTTTGGTTTGGGTAGTGATCCCAAGGTTGTGGAATCAAACCCCTCGTCTGGCTCTGCAGTGAGCAGGGAGCCTGCTTGGGATTCTTTCTCTGTCTCTCTGCCCCTCTTCCCTGCTTGCTCTTTCTCAAAAAGAGAAATAAAAAAAAATGATGAGTGACAGATATTGGGGATAGTATTCATTTAACATTCCGAGCTTTTTGGGAAGACTTGGTGACCTCGCCAGCTCCAGTTGCCTTCTCTTTCAATGCTTTTATGACACCCTCAGCAACCATCTGTCTCATGTCACAAACAGCAAAATACCCAGAGGAGGATAGAGAAGCTCTCAACACACATAAGCTTGCCAGGAACCATATCAATTATGGCAGTATCAACAGATTTCAAGAAGTTGGGGGGCCATTTTCCAGCTTTTTTCTAGAACAATGATCAATCCAATGTGAGCTGTGCAACAGTTCAGCATAGGTGGGTATCCAGTACTGAGTTGGCCTGGATGGTTCAGGATAATCACCTGAGCTGTAATGCCAGCTCCTTGCATTGGTGGTGGCTCATTTTTGCTGTCACCAGCCACATTGCCATGACAAACATCCTTGACAGTTATGTCCTTGATGTTGAAGCCCACATTGTTCCTGGGAAGAGCCTCCCTCAGAGCTTCATGTGCATTTCAACAGACTTTACTTCAGTTGTAACATTGGAACAAAGATGACCACCATGCTGGGTTTAAGAACAACAGTCTCCACTCTGCCCACAGAGACAGTATCAATACCAACAATTTTGTAGACATCCTGGAGGGGCAGACACAAGGGCTTTTCAGTGGGATGAGTTGGAGGTAGAATGCAATTCAGAGCTTCAAGCAGTGTGGTTCCACTGGTATTACCATCTTCATGGATGGATAAATATACCTTTAACCAAGGTATATTAGCACTTGGCTCCAGCATGTTGTCTCCATTCCAACCAGACATTGACAAAAATGCTGCTGTGTCATGGTTGTAGCCAAATTTCTTTCTTTTTTTAAAAAAATGTTTATTTATATTAGAAGAGGAGGGGCAGAGAGAGAGGGAAATAGAGAGTCCCAAGCAGACTCCTTGTTGCCAGTGCAGAGCCTGACATGGGACTCGATTCCATGAATCACGATAGCATGACCTGAGCAGAAATCCAGAGTCAGACGCTTAACTGACTGACCCACCAGGCACCCCACCAGTTATTTTGATGTAGGTGTTGGCTTCCTTAATGATTTCCTTGTATCTCTTCTGGCTATAGAATAGCCCAGTAGAAGCCATTTTGTTAACACCAACAATTAGTTGTTTCCGACCCAGTGCGTAAGGCAAAAGGGCATGTTCACAGATCTGACCTGCTTTAGATTTGCCAACACGATCAGCAACAATCAGAATAGCAGAGCCAGCCTGAGATGTGTCTATAATCATGCTTTTGATAAAGTCTTTGTGTTCTGGGGCATCAGTGATATTTGCTGATCTCAAATTTCCACAGGAAAATATCAATGGTGATACCACGGTCATGTTCAGCTTTCAGTTTATCCAAGACCCAGGCATACCTAAAGGAGCCCTTCCCCATCTCAGCAGCCTCCTTCTCAAATTTTTTGATAGTTTGTTGATTCTACCACATTTGTAGATCACATGACCTGTGGTAGTAGAGTTGGAGAATCAATGTGTCCAATGACGATGATGTTGACACGAGTCTTTTCCCATTTTGGTTTAGGTTTAGGTTTAGTGGTGGTTTTCACAACACCTGAATTCTGGCAGCAAATCTGTTGTGCAAAAGTGAAGTTCAGTATTCTAATAGAGAACCCATAAATGGCTTTAGTTTCTTCACTCAAAGAGTGAAATGATGGGGGGCACCTGGGTGGCTCAGTTGAGCATCCAACTTTGGCTCAGGTCATGATCTCGTGGTCGGTGAGTTCGAGCCCTGTGTGGGGCTCTTTGCTGACAGCTTGGAGCCTGGAACCTGATTTGAATTCTGTCTCCCTCTCTCTGCCCCTCCCCCACTCATGTGTGTGTGGTCGCTCGCTCTTCCTGTCAAAAATAAAACATTAAAAAAATTTATTTAAAAAGTGAAATGATTGGTCTGGCTATGGTCTTCTCAGGTTTTATATAGTACTAATATATCAGTATAATTGGAATCAAAACCATCTGATCTAAAATGATAAATTCATTCTTTTGCAAAATTTAAATGATTTCCTGTAATATTCCTTACAATTGTTAGCTTATGACCCAAATTAGCTGATTTGTCAGTTATTAATACCTCTATAGATAGTTCAATTTTGCCTCTCCCTTATCTAAGAAGTTTTCCCAGATCTATGGGAAAATTATGAAAAATAATTTTTCTGGCCCATTATTACTAACAGGTTTATTAGGGCATATCTACTTTAAGTCCTGATAGAACAAGGTAGATCATAAATGAAAGCATAACATTAGATTCATACTTATATTTTAATACATAGTTTTTGGGTAATATTTATAAATAAATGGTTCTGAAGACCACATGTAATTTGTGTAATGTTAATAGCTTAAAACTGCTTTAATATTTGAAAAAAATTGTATATTCTAATAGTGTTAACTCTTTCTGACTGAATCATTTATATGCTCAATGATAGCTGCATGACTGAGTACAGCACAGTGTGAGGATCAGATTCCACATAATTTTTTTTTTTTAATTTTTTTTTCAACCTTTATTTATTTTTGGGACAGAGAGAGACAGAGCATGAACGGGGGAGGGGCAGAGAGAGAGGGAGACACAGAATCGGAAACAGGCCCCAGGCTCTGAGCCATCAGCCCAGAGCCCGACGCGGGGCTCGAACTCCCGGACCGCGAGATGGTGACCTGGCTGAAGTCGGACGCTTAACCAACTGCGCCACCCAGGCGCCCCAGATTCCACATAATTTTTAGAAGCACTTTTGTTATTCTGTTTTTTTAAAATATTTATTTATTTTTGAGAGAGAGACAGCGTGATCATGGGAGACACAGAATCTGAAGCAGGTTCCAGGCTCTGAGCTGTCAGCACAGAGCCCGACATGAGGCTTGAACTCCCAAACCACGATATCATGACCTCAGCTGAAGTCAGACTCTTAACCGACTGAGCTGCCCAGGCTCCCTTGTTGTTCTGATTTCTAATCAAGACTGAAGACAGCTTGAAAATTCAACACCTCATTTTACCAAATATCAATGCCAGCATCAGCGCCAGTGTTTTCTTAACCTCATATCAATTCTGCCCTAAAATAAATTAAAGTTCTTGGATACCCGTTACCCACCTTCAGAGTTAACATCATAGTCATGGTACTGTTCTCAAAATTAAGATAAGTGGGGTGATACTATAAACACAGGTAAAATACTATTAACTAAAATACAAAATTTATTTGGATTTTGCTATCTTTCCTCTGTTTTTTTTTATTCCAAGATCTAATCCAGAACCCTACCTTGCAGTTAGTTGTCCTCTCTTCTTAGTTGCCTCTGGTTTGTGACAGTTTCTGTCTTTTGTCTTTCATGACATTGACATTTCCGAAGAGCATTTGACACTTTTGAAAGTATTTTATAGAATGTCATTCAGTTTGAGTCTGATGTCTGGCTGATGATTTCTCATGATTATGTTGAAGTTTTGAATTTTGGTAAAAAAATAGAAGAGATGGGCCCTGCTAATATGAATGGATCACATCAACAGTTGCATGATGTCAGTATGCTTGTTATGCTGATATTAACTTTGATCTTTTGGCTAAGGTGATGTCTACCTAGTTTCTCCAACTGTATAGTTACAATTTTACCTCAGGTAATTAGGCAGTATCAGAGGGAAAATCATTTGAGGTTATACAAAATTCTATTTCTCTTTGTAATTTTATTCACTAATGTTGAGCTACAACAATTATTACTATGGGGTTCTGGTCTTCCTTCATTACATTTATAAAATTTAAAATTTAATGAAGAGTTTTATTTATACTGCCATGGACCCATGGATATTTGCTTTGATCTCTCGGTTATTATACAAAACTATCAATACTTGTTTCTCAAATTGTTTTAGATTTGGCCACTGAGAGCTCTTTCATATTGGCTTCTGTGTCCCTTTGACATGCTGTCATCATTGTCCTCTTCTTTCATCAGTTCTTGATCTCTTGGCAATATTAAGATACTCCTGGTTTATGTTTATTTTCTTTATCTTTGCCTTAGAATCAACTACTTCCAAGAGTCCCTGGTCCCTTTTATTGGGGGATGGTATTTAGAAACTAAGGTCTGTGCACTGGTTCACTAGTTGTACTAGCTGCTACCTCAGTATCACTGCTCTAGGTTCTCTCGTTGGATACAGACAGGAAATGCTTCACACTCCTATATTTCTTTTATATACACACACATTTCTAAAACGTGTGAAATGATACCAAACTCAAAATACCTAATAACTCCAAATAACTGATAACTCCAAATCTAATCCAACACTTTGGGATTTATTATATCATTCTCTATTTGGTGATTTCTGACTTCTTCCATCAGTGGGAAACCTGTCTTTCATTTTCTAAAGTATATGTATTTATTTGTTATACATGTAATGTACAGTTGACCATGAAAAATACAGGGGTTAGGGGCACTGACATCACTCTAAGTCTAAAATCTGTGTGTAACTTAACCCACTTCCCCCACAGAATTTAACTGCTGGTAGCCTACTTTCGGCCAGCTTACCAATAACAGTTGATGGACACATATTTTGTATGTTACACGTATTATATAGTGTGTTCTTACAATAAAGTAAGCTAGAGAAAGGAAGATGTTAAGAAATTCATAAGGTAAATGTATTTAGAGCGCTTTACTTTAGTGAAAAAAAATCTGTGTAAAAGTGGACCCACACAGTTCAAACTCATGCTGTTCAAGGGTCAACTGTGTATCTCTATCTCTATATGTTCATTGTGTTCAATTATGGCAGAAATGAGGGCAGTAGCTGGTAGCTGTATAACAGATGTCAACAGTAAAAGGGACTAAGTACATTGAGATTCTGTGTTGAACCAGTGGGTTCAATTAAAAGATTGTTTGACTTCTTGACTTTTTCAGCTGTTTCTTAGCTCAGTAATTAAACAACCTAATGCCTTTGAGAGGATTTCAAGGTCCAATAAAAATGGAAACCTGTATCATCTGTAACCAAATTTTAGCATTTAGTATTAGTATACCTCTAATAAAGTTTGTATTTGAAAGCATGCTTTGCCTATTCAGCAGGCAAAATTTAATAATAATGTTGATACTAGTAATAGCAATAAACAACTAAATTTGTATAATACCTCACAACTTCTCAAAGTACTTTAATATATTAAGTCACTATGTTGGCAGCGAATAGAGATGGAATAGTTGTGTTACAAAACACCAGGTTCAAACATTGGCCAAATCCTGAGCTTATATTCACCAAGTAAGCACCATTGTGGCACAGGGATTGTCATCTACTCTTTGATCATTTTGTACTTGTATTAGTCAGGATTCTATCAGAGAGGTAGAACTAGAAGAATCTGGACCTCCAAACACAAGCCAGAGTCCATGACTATGAGTGAAAATCCATACGGATTCTTGTTGCCTCTGACCTTGATGGTATGGCTGTCTTGTAGGAACCAGGACCTTCCTCTTGGAGCTGAATCTATAGCTGGGGTCAGAGAACAGAAGGAGAATCCAGAGGAAGACTTTGCGAATACCTCCAGCCAAAATGATGAGCCAGCAGGTAAGTGACAATGTGTGTGAGCTACTAAATAGCTGCCACTTCACTTCTGTCTTCACAAAAACCTCCCATAGATGGAAACATACAAGAAAAGGCATTTTGGGAAATGCAGTTCAGCCTAGTAAAGCTGACGCTTTACAAAGCCACCATACAGTGCCTAATTGTTCTTTAGCAACCTTTGAGATTTTTTTTTTAGTTTAGTTTAGTTTTTTTAGTTTAAAGCTAATAAAATTATAATGGTGTTATGAGGATTAAACTTATAAAAATATGCAAAGCATATATTTAAGTATTTCACATATTTGATTTAGTAAAAATAAATCTTTTCTTCATATATGTAATTAGTATCAATGATTTCATTCACTGCCTTTTGAAAGAGTCAAGAAAAACTACAGCAATCAAAAGCTTTGAATTACTATCAAAAATAAATGTACACAATGAGTATATTTTAAAGATGAAGTCAAGAAAGACCTCTGTGGAAATTATTAAGAAAGAGAAAAGTTGATACTTCAGTTTTGTATACATAAGTACATAATTTCTAAAACAATTCTTTGTGAATGTATAAATATACATTTGCAAATATTTAATTCTTTAGGTTCTGTACTTGTGAGATTAAATGTTAAAAATATGTGATGTCTATCCTGAATACTAGTTGGCAATCAGGTAACTCCATTTCCCCCCTCCACCACCTTTCTTCCTTATCCCACAGAATCTTGATGTACTTCTGGATGTGACTGGATATAGTAAATGAAGTTACTAGTTCAGTTACTTCAATTTTGCACCAGAGTTATTTTAAGTTAAGATAATGCTAAAGAATAATAAGTGTATGGGGGTGCCTGTGTGGCCCAGTCGGTTGAGTAACCGACTTTGGCTCAGGTCATGATCTTGCAGTTTGTGAATTTGAGCCCCATATCGGGGTCTGTGCTGACTGCTCAGAGCCTGGAGTCTGCTTCTGATTCTGTGTCTTCCTCTCTCTGCCCTTTCCCCGCTCATACTCTGTTTCTCTCTGTCTCTCAAAAATGAATAAACGTTCGGGGCGCCTGGGTGGCTCAGTCGGTTGGGCGTCCGACTTCAGCTCGGGTCACGATCTCACGGTCCGTGAGTTCGAGCCCCGCGTCGGGCTCTGGGCTGATGGCTCAGAGCCTGGAGCCTGCTTCAGATTCTGTGTCTCCCTCTCTCTCTGCCCCTCCTCCACTCGTGCTTTGTCTCTCTCAATCTCAGAAATAAATAAACATTAAAAAAAATTAAAAAAAATGAATAAACGTTAAAAAAAATTAAAAAAAGAATAATAAATGTAGGTACTTTTGCTTTCCATATGCACCTGTTTTATTTAAGTGGTATTTTTGTTTAAAATGCAAAATTATCAGTTATCTCTGTTTACCTTAATAATATTTAAATATCTGTGAGTTTTGGGTTTTTGTCTCTAGATAATATCAAAATTACCCTACAACATTAATCTTTTATATTGGAATATTGAGCATTATCTGGTTATGTTTTAATACCCTCGTTTATTCATCAGGTTACTAGATCAAAAAGTTAATGTTGTATGTGCAAAGCTCATACAAATTTATAAGAAAAATACTTTGGCAATGTAAGAAAAAGCAAGTGTGATAGAAAATTCACAAGAGATTTTGAAATATTAAAAATGGAAAAAATATTTCAACCTCATTTATAATTACTTGAACCGTATTAAATTGTCATTCTTGTGTATCAAAATCAGTCTATATTGGTAATTTAGTGTTTTTTAAACTAGTAATGTAAGAAGTTAAAATGAAATAGAAATTTTATTTGGTGTTTTAAATTACCAAATATAAAAAATAACGTAACTAATGCTGATAAGGACAGGTAGTGTATTGTACTGAACAATATAATCATAGTAAATACAAACAACATTATTTTCCTCAAAGGAAATTTGTTACCTTATACCAGCAAATCAAAAATAATTATTTAGACAGAGAACAAGACCGAATATGGTATGTATATGAACATGGTTTGTATAGGATGATAGCCTGGATTCAAATCTTCGGTTGGCCATTTATTTTCTGTTTATCTTGTATAGGTTTCTTAACCTCTATATGCTTCCATTTTCTCATCTGTAAAGAAGAAATAATTGTGGAATTAAATATGATGAATATGAAAAAAGCAGTGTCTAACATATAATAAGTGATAAATTATGGCAACATTCTAAATGAGTAGCAAGAAAAGAATAAATCAGAGTTCTTACACTAAATGAAGTAATAAACAGCCCTCTGTACTTAAATCATGACATATTTCTAAAGAAACAGAATAATCCTTTATATGAAGTGCAGTTAAAGCATGATATAATATAGCATATATAATATGATTTCAATATGGAAATCTTCTAAAAATTAATAGTGGTTTAAAAAGGCTCAAAAATTTCAACTTGATTCAGATCACTTTGAAATGCTACAAAAATATTCATATACCAAAAATTCTTTAGATGTACTAGAAAGACAAAAAAAGTTGAAGTCATAACTAGAAGAAACTCTAGTAAATGTTTGTAACGTAGTGATATATTAGTCTGGGTTCTCCAGAGAAACAAAACCAACAGGAGCTATATATACCTGTTACATTTGTTGAATTATTATAAGGAATTGACTCACATGATTATGGAAGCCCAAAAGTCCTAAGATCTGAAGTCAGCAAGCTGAAGAACCAATGATAGTGATACCAGTCTGGGTCTGAAGGCCTGAGAACCAGGAAAACTGATGGTAAAAGACTTGGTCCAGGTTGTTGTCAGAGACTGACAAGGCTGTAAGAGAAAAGGAAAAGCTGTGCTCTTGGTATGTAATGTACATATTTTCCATAGGAATAGCATGGACTAAAATATTTTTAAAACCTTAGATCTTGAATCCTATTAATTAGTGTATATGTTTCACTTAGGAAAATTACCTAACAGTGTTGTGAAGTGTTAGATTTTGAAGGAAACAAGCCATGATTTATAGGAAAACATCACCTAAAGTCTGCTGAATTTAGATTATCTGGCATTTCAATTTGTTTTTTACCCTGTTCTCAAGGTTACCATATTTAGTTAGTGGTCATAAATCAGATTCATAAGGCAATCTGTTATTCTTATTACATAGTGGGTGAGGTTTTTCTACCATTTTTTTCTTACATTGTTTCAATAAAGAAGTACACACTGAAATAATTTATTAACAATACAGCTTCCGTTATGCAGGGTTAGTTTATATGAACAAGTTTAACACTGTTGATTAGTATAATTGCTTATTTTAGAGGCAAATGAGCAATTAGTATTAATGTATTAACAGTAGTGTCTTAGGGAGATTAGGGCTGCTATACCAAAATACTATAGACTGGGTGGCTTATACATAGCAGAAATTTATTGCTTACCATTCTGGAGGTGGAAAGTCTAAGATCAAGGTGCTGGCATGGTCAGATTCTAGGGAGGACTTTCTTACAGGTTGCAGATTGCTGACTTCTCTTTGTATCTTTACATGGTGGAAGTTGGTGAGAGAATTCTCTCAGACCTCTTTTATAAGGCCATGGTTCTCATTTATGAGGTTTCTAACTTCATGATTTAATCACCTCCTAAAGGCTCCATCCCCCAGTGCCATCATCTTGGGAATTAGGATTTCAACATATAAATTTGGGAGAAACAAATACTCAATATAAAGTTTGTTGATGTGTTCTTACATAATTATCTAAATGAATTGTTCTTGAATGTACAGCCATACATATAGGTATATACAGAATCATCTGTTGTGGTAGGCAAGTGTGAAAAATTAAAAAAAAAAACTAATACTTATTGTAGATACATTTTTTAACATTTAAAGCATTTTTCATTTACAACAATGAAATCTTTGGCTTACTACTAAAGCTAAGGCTACCTTAGAAAACACAACTTGTGGATATTTAACTTGTGGTAAAGTCTCTAATTTGTGGTAAAAATGTATAAAATAAACGAGATGCCTGGGTGGCTCAGTCGGTTAAGTCTCTGACTTTGGCCCAGGTCATGATCTCATGATTCACAAGTTCAAGCCCTGATCTGTGTTGACAGCTCTGAGTCTGGAGCCTGCTTCACATTCTGTGTCTCCCGTTTTCTCTACCCTCCCCTCCTCAAAAATAAGTAAACATTAGAAAAAAAATTTTAAACATATTTTTGAGGTGTCAGTTTATTTTACAATTCAGAATATACTAGTCTGTAGAAACCAACAGTATATAAATGAATTTAGTGGGGTTATTTAACCATTTTAAAGTCAATTTCGAGTAGTATGGAACTAGGCACTGTGGAAGAATATAATATGGAGTTATTTGTACTTTTTCATCATTTCTACATCATCATATGCATTTAAACGTATAGAATGCATAAGACACCTTGACTTAATGCATAGTAGTGCTTCAAATAAAATAATTGAGCAGAATTTGGACCTTACTTAGCTCCAACCTTTACCCAGGAATACGTGATTGATCATATGATAGGGCTGACTGTCCACCAGAAGTCTGTCCACCCTGCCATCATACAGTGCTGTTACTGGATAGCTGTTCATGTTCTATCTCTCTTGTACTTAGAAATTTTCATGTGCCTGAGTTATAGTGAATGGAATAGAAACAGTGGTAATGTGCATCAGTTATGGTTCTGGAAAAATAAAATCATTTTCATTCTGCAATGGTCTTTTTCTTTCTGGCCAACTTCAGTGTACCCTGTAGGTTAATCTTGAAATCTGTGCATTGAAGATGGCAGTCTGTCAACATAGATGCCTGAATTAAAGCATGGATGTGGGTAGTCCAAAACCTGGTTATTTTCCCAGTAAGGTTTTGTTAGAAATAATGAATTTGTGTGCACATGTGTGGGATGTTAAGCCACTGAAATTCAGTGACTACACAGATTCTGCTTATATTTTGCAAGACTCAATTAGACAACATTTACTGCTGTTAATTATTTAAAATGTTGAAAGGATTGAGCAAAAGATTTATGCATTATAACTACTTCTAATGGAGTGTGTATGTACATGTGCACATGTCTGCACACGAACACTTGATACGGAGTTATTTCAATTACCACCAAATCTGATTAAGAAAAAAAGTTAATTCTAATCCCTGGGTACATCTACTATAGAAGATCTCAGGTCTTTAGGGAGAGCCAGGCTGTGGCCAGATAATTAAACAGATAACTACTTAGAATTTTAATTGCTATGTTATAATATACCATAATAAGTGCTAGAGATACAAGTGAGATCTCATCTCTGCTCTAAATATGGGAAAAATGAATACTATGTGGGAAAGTGTAAATGACATGGGAACTAAAATATGGTGAATAGTATTGTGGATAGTAAAGTGAAAGTTTTTTTCGTAAAGGGAGATTAGAACAAGGAGAGTTAAGGAGACAAGTTTGCCTTATGTTTAGAGAACACTACTTAAATGCATTTGCAAACATAAGGAAGTCAGACAAGGCCAAGTTTGAAAGAATAATCCAGTGAAGTATGGAGAACTTTCTCAAAAAAAAAAGAAAGAAAGAAAGAAAGAAAGAAAGAAAGAAAGAAAGAAAGAAAGAAAGAAAGAGGAAATCTTTGATTAGGTTTCAGATTTAAATGTTTTTTAACGTTTATTTATTTTTGAGACAGAGAGAGACAGATCATGAACGGGGGAGGGTCAGAGAGAGAAGGAGACACAGAATCCGTAGCAGGCTCCAGGCTCCAAGCTTTCAGCACGAGACTGACATGGGGCTCGAACCCACGGACCGCGTAATCATGACCTGAGCCAAAGTCGGACGCTTAACCGACTGAGCCACCCATGCGTCCCGGTTTCAGATTTTAAACATCAAATTATCCTTTGGGAAACAGCTTTTAAAGTAAGGTATATCAATTCTTGAGAGCTAAAGATAACTGTAGCTTAGGAGCATAAATTTCTGGGAAGCCATAATGAATTTATAAAGGAAACAGCAGACAAGAGAGTCCCTGTAATTCATAAGGATTTGAAGGTACCTGGTTTAAAGATACATATATTTTTGCAGATTATTTCCTAAATTGAAAATATGCAGAACAGCTAAAATTAACATTTTAATGAATTGTGTAACATATAAGACTGTAACCCCTTCTTATTTGTCAAATAAATCTAGATCCAAGTATAAATTAGAGGGAATAGGAAATACACAGGTGAGAGATTATATTTTTCAAAAATCGCTGTAGAAATATTTATGTTCCTACTTACCCTTATGGAGCAATGCCAGTCCTCCCTCAATAGATTGGGTCTACTTTTCCTTCCCTATGTATTGGGTAGGCTTGTGATTCTTCCTCACAATGGAGTATGGTGGACATTATGTTACATGATTTATAAGGCTACGTTTTATAAAGAAAACCACATATGGCTTCTTCCTGGCAAGGTTGTGTATTCTTGCTTGCCCTCTGCACTCATAGTTTCTTGATACACTTGGAACTCACTCGGCCATCAGATCCTTAAGAAGCCCATGCTGTATCATGTGGAAAGACAACATGGAAAAACCCATATTTAGAAGAACCGAGGTACCCATCTCATATCTAACATCATCCTCCAGTCATTTAAGGGAATTCTCCTCACATTATTCTAGCTCCTACTCTGCGTCTTTTGTTGGAATCTCCAGACATTCTGAAGCAGAATCAAGTCATTTCCCCTGCACCCAGCTGAAACTGTAGACCCGTAGTATTCATAAATACAACAAATGGTTGTTTTACTGCACTAAGGTTCAGTAAAGGTGCTACTGTCTCACTTTCTTCACTTCTTATGTGACTTGGAAATCAGAAGTGAAACTTTCCTCTCTTTTTTTTTTACATCTGAATTTTAAATGAGAGGATTTGGGGATGTTAACAAAATAAAGCTTACATTGTTTAACTTAGCATATTCATCTATACATTTTATAAACATAAAACTTATAATTTAGCATCCTTAAAATTACTAAAATCTTCTTTCTGTCTTGCCTTTTTCTTCATTATTATTTATTCACTAGGTGCATTCATTGTCTATGACTATGTAAAAAAAATTATCACAAATTTAGGAGCTTGAAATGATACCCATTTATTATTTCACAATTTGTGTGGGTTAGAAGTCTGGGTACAGACTTACACGGGTTCTCTGCTAAGGATATCATGAGGCCGAAACCAGGCTACATACTCATCTGGAAACTTGGGCAGGAAATGATCTACTTCTAGGCATCCTAAGATTACAGGCAGAACCCATTTCTTTTCAATTGTCTGATGCATTGACACTTATGTATTCTAAGCCAGCAACAAATAAAAAGAGTGTTTATCTCTGCTTATTTGAGTGTCTGATCTCTACAAGATGTTTTGAAGGGTTTCTCTAATTAGGTCAGGCTTACAAAGGACAATCTCCATTTTAAATAACTTAAAGTTAGATGTCCTACCCAAACTCAAGGAGAGTTTGGCATGGGTACTAGGGTGTAAGAATCATGGGGACCACTATAGTGTGTGCTTTCCATAATAGGTAAGTGAATTCTTACTTACTCAATAATTCATTCTCAGTCAAGACATAAAATCTTGATTTCTTTGGCAAATATTTGTAAAACTTTACTATGACCAAAGGTCCAATATTTGTTAACATACTATCATCATGATGAAAAGTACTGCTCTAAATTTCATGAATGTCAAACCGTTTTCCATTCAAATTTTATAAAACTCAATAATTTAATAAATACAATTGAAAATAGAAACTTCTGTGGCACTAGGGACAAAAGAATCTGAATTCAAAGTCTAGCTTTGGGGGGCTGCCTGAGTGGCTCAGTCAGTTAAGTGTCTGACTTCAGCTTAGGTCATGATCTCATAGTTCGTGAGTTTGAGCCGCATTCGAGCTCTGTGCTGACAGCTCAGAGCTTGGAGCCTGCTAAGGATTCTGTGTCTCCCTCTCTCTCTCTGCCCTTCTCCTGCTCATGCTCTGTCTCAAAACTAAAGAAACATTAAAAAAAAATTTTTTTTTAAGTCTAGCTTTGGGTCTACCCATTGTGTGTCTTTGTACAAAATGTCTTATCTCTCAGAACCTCAGATTTCTTATCTGCAATTAGCATATTTTATTTCTGTGTTAGTATGGGTGGATTCAAAGCAATCTAAATGATAAGTTTTGCTTCTGGCTACTAAAAACTAGTATGTGAAATATAGTTGCATGTATATATAGTGTATGTATATTATGCATATATATGTAAAAATATACTATGTATTATGAGACCTATACATATATATAACTGGAAAGTAAGAAAAAGTTTCCAACCCAATATTATATCTTTATTTCATTGGGTAATTTTTCATTTATTATACTGTGCCAAAATGACATCACATTCTGTTTTCTATTTTTATCACCATTTCATACTGAAAAGTACAAATATAAACAATAAATCTTGTCTTTTCAGGTAGAACAAAGTTACCTTCCTTTTAAAAAATTCCTTCTCTTTTTTTAATGTTTCTTTTTTTATTTTGAGAGAGAGAGAGAAAGAGGGAGAATGAATAAATATGGGCATTGGAAGGGCAGAGAGATACGGAGAGAGAATTCCAAGCCGGCTTAACACTGTCACCGCTGAATCCTATGCAGGGCTTGATCTCACAAACTGTGAAATCAAGAGTCAGACACTTAACTGACTGATCCACGTATGGAGAAATAGTAAGAAGGAGACAGATTTCAAGTTAAAGGGAAGAAGAGCATTCTAATAGTGAAATCTGCCTCACTATACCAATCTAGAAAAGTTTCAGATTAACCAACCTGATATTACGATAAAAATTGTATCTTTGGAATCTTGAGGAAACTACTGTTTCCATCTGGGAATTCCTGGTGGTTTCTAAGATCTTTCATGAATTATAAAGCCAAGTTTCTTTTAGCCTTTTTGGTGAATAAATTTTGCACTACCGTTCAAAAGGGCAGTCAGCATAATCCAGAAGTCCTCCCTTAGGGTGTATTTTGTTTATCCCTGATAACTGTGAGTTACATTCAGCCCATCACGGATGGTTTTAAAGAAACACACTAAGAACAACATATGAAAGTATGTTCCATATGCTTTTTATTGCTAACGTCCTCTCTTTTATGGTGTAGTTGGTAGTGTTTTATTATTTTATTCCATGCTCTCAGTATTGATGATTCTGAAGTCAGAAGTGGCTCTAGAGATTTCAACTGTAGTTTGAGTATCTTCATTCTTGTGTTCTGCTATTGACATCATTCAGCTACACTTTGTGTGCTTCTGTCTGGCATGCTGTCAACAATCAAGTCCTAGCTATACTCCAATTCAAATACCAGAGAACGTATTTCATTTGTAAGTATCAGCTGGGCATTGCGTTTTATTCTAAGCTGCATATTAGGTCATTGATCATCATTCAGTCACCCTTGGTCCACTCTGCTGATGTGGTCTAAAGTCAGTGTCCCCTTCTTTACACTGATTTCTTCAGTGGATGTCTGTTATTGAAAAGTTTTACATAAGAAGCTGTGTAAGAAATAATTGCATATGTTCAGTTGAGTGAACTATTGTTTACCATATGTGATAATCATTCATTTAATAAGCAATGACTTCTACTAGGGCCAAGATCTATGTAGGTGTCTCCAAAAATCTTTTGCCCTTTAATATCAAAGTAGTAGAAATTGTATCCAATAATCATATGACACAGATGCTACAGAGATGGAAGAATTTTCTACAGTATGTCTCAGTCCTTCGTTGTATCCCAAAAGTGTGTCTCAATGTAGTGACCAGAATTCCAGCAAGTAAAACAGCATGTCACCCCCATAGTTGGACTCAGTAAATCAACATGATTTGGCCCAACAGTGGAAGGGGAAATGTCTTAATTACATGATAGAAGGGTAGTATTTTGAAGTCCTTTACTGTGCATTCTTAAGGAATTTTTAATAACAGATTTGACAGTAAGTGGTTATTGCTTTGTGTGTTTATTTTAGAATCTAGTCTTAATGTAAGATTTGCTTTTGACTAACCCAGTAATAAGATGTTCCAGTATTTTCTTTATCCGGGCACCTAGTACATGGCAGAATTTTATTTAGTGAGAAAGCTTCCAGTTTCTTCTTTAACCAGGTGGATATTGAAATTCACCCTAATTTTCCAACTGGTTAAAGACCTAAATGTAAAATAATACTTTATTGTAAAACTGTAAGAGAATATAAATACCTTAAAGTGGAAAACTTAATTTTAGAGATATTTTATGAAAAAGCATGATTCAAAAAATAAAATATTGATATGTTTTACTGTGTCGAAAACAATTTCTGTTGGGTGAAAGATACAATATGTAATATTGTAATATATACAATATATTATATATTGTGTATAATATATATATTGTATATATTGTAACATTGTATATATTGTACATGTATACAATATATGTATATATATACAATATGTACATATTTATATGTATATATATACATATATATTGTGTATATATTGTAATATATTTTATATATATCATATATAATATTGTAATATAACAATGTTAAAGGACAAGTCATAGAGTGGAGAAATGATAATATATCTACATTATCATATGTATGACTGGAGAGGATATATATTCAAAATAGTTTTTTGAAACTACATGATAAATAATAAGCTAACAGAAAAGGGAAACTTACAAGAATTACTGAGAAACAGGAAATCAGAAAAGTAAATAAACATTTCAAAAATACTCAACTTTGCATGAAATAAGTAGAAGAAAAACTCTACAATAAGCTACTCTTTCAAATTTATCAGAGGGCAACAATCAGAAAGTTTGGCAAATATCAAAGAAGGAAAAAAACAATTCCTTTGAGTGTCTACGTTGGAAATATCATGCTGAAGAGCATTTAACAATGTGTTGTGAAGGTGAAGGTGTAAATTACTTATGACTCAATAAACCGACTTCTAGTTAGATACCCTAAAGAAAGTGTTATGCACATGCAGCAGGATTCATTCCAGAACTGAATTCGCCTATATATGCCATCAATAGGTAATTGAATAAAGATATTGTGGAATTTTTACAAATGGAACATTGCATGAAGTTAGAATGTATTACATAATATGTAGCAAGTGACTAAAGCATGTTGGAAAATGATATATCAATATCCTTAAAATGTTACAGTATATGTATACATTTTCATTAATACATATTTCATGGAAAAATAGAAATATGTGCAAGAAAATTACTCAAAGAGATGGAAATAAAGTAGAACGCAAGAGGTTTTAATTATATCTGTGCCGGGGGGGGTGTGGTATGAAGCACATGTGATAACACCCCAACATTTGTTAATTATTAGTGGCCAAAACATAGGTGATTTGGGATTTCTATCCACTTTATTTTTTTGATTTTTCAAAAGCTTTTATTTAAATTCCAGTTAGATTACATACTGCACATTAGTTTCAGGTGTATAATTTAGTGATTCAACACTTTTATACAACTCTGGTACTCATCACAAATGCCCTCTATAACCTCCATCACCTATTTACCCCATTCCCCCACCTGCCTCCCTTCTGGTAACTATCAGTTCTCTATAGTTAAGAGTTTATTTCTTGCTTTGCCTCTCTCTCTCTCTCTCTCTCTCTCTCTCTCTCTCTCTCTCCCTCTGCTTATTCTGTTTCTTTAAAAAAAATTTTAATATTCATTTTTGAGAGAGAGAGCGCAAGTGAGTGAGCACGAGATGGGGAGGGGCAGAGAGTGAGGGAGACACATAATCGGAAGCAGGCTCCAGGCTCTGAACTGTCAGCACAGTGCCGAGCCTACGAGCCTACGTGAGGCTCGAACTCACAGACTGCGAGATCGTGACCTGAGCTGAAATCCAGTCAGATACTTATCTGACTGAGCCACCCAGGCACCTCTCTTTTCTTCTCTTTCTTAAATTCCACTATATTGTCTCTAACTCTGTATATTCAGTTTAAAAAATTACCTTTCAAGGAAACATTTTTGTTCCAGGAAGAGTTAAGTGCCTCTGCTTAGTTATGAAATGTAGGAGAGATAGGCATTCTCTCTTCTTGAGTAAGTGTATATGAATAAGTACTTATTTCATAAAGATAGGCCAGTAGTGTACAGAGAAGTTGCTTAGGGAACATGTAGTCAAAATTATTTTGGGGTCCAGAAACTTAAAAGGAAAAGATACAAGCAGTTACTTTTTCCATTTCTCAAGTGGTTTATGCTCTTTTTGAAAGAATTTCCACTGGTTTAAAAAAGAAGGAGAAGGAGACGGAAGGCCCCTTTGTTCATCAGTAGTAATTACAATGTGGGGTTTGGGAGTCCAGACTGATCTGTTTACTCCACATTAGAGACTGAGAACTGTTGGAGTGGAGTGTTCTGACCAGCCTGTGACTAAGGCTCAAAGTTGCTCCACAAAATCATTTTTGTGTGTGCTCATATGTCTGGAAAACTCGCCAGTTTATTAGGGTAAAATGATAGAGCTCAAACTAAAACAAAAAGCACAAATATGAGGTACTTCTGCAACAAGTGTGAAAAGATCGGGAGTGATCTAACCATTTTCCTATAAGGATATTCATTTTGCTGGAGTTCTATTGCTCTTCAGTTTATAGAAGAAATCTGCTAATGTGAAATAATTTTAAATTCTTCACTGCCATGATTTTTAGAGAGGAGTATGCTGTTTCTTATCTGAAATTTAGACATTTGATCACATGTTTAAAGAGAAGCAGGGATCATATATTCACTTTGTTTGCCCTTTTACTAAGTATTAATATAGGCTTCACAGTTATTGTGAAGATACATAATGTTAACCATATTAATTAATGAAACAAAGCTTACAGAAGTGAAGCCATCTGCCTTTAGTTTTGCGGCAAAGTGCTTATAGGTAGGACATATTTGTTGAATGAGTAAACAAATATTTATGACCCAAAGTTGTGGTTTAAAGCAAGGGCTGGCTTTGTGATTCATGCTCTTCAACGATAACTCACAGTTGACATATATATATATATATATATATATATATATATATATATATATATATATATATATTCTAAAATTCTGATTGTATTCCCTTAAGATCAATAGCTACCATTAGAAATATTCTTCCATTTAATTCACAGGATGTTCAGATGTTGGGTGCTGTATAGGGAATTTTGTATGCCTGAATAAAGCCATGAATTTCATTTCAAAAGTCACCTAAGATTCTCAAGAATGTCTGAGATCTGAAACATGCCAGTGAACATTGAGGATGGTTTTAAAAGTATATATTCAGTCAGACTTTTGGAGCAAAACTTCTTGAGGATAGAAAATATTAAAAATCTTACTCTCTAATTTATGAGTTTTTAGGAATTATTGTATGCTTCCAGAACTTGTTTTGTGCATTATGTAGTTATTTGAGTAGAGCATCAATCACGTCAAACAATTTGGGATCATTGTAGTAATAATTTGCTTTCGATTCCCACTTATTAATCTTTAGAGCTTATCTGCTGAATCAATAATTTTGAAATCACCTTTTGCAGTAATTAGAACATGCAATAGAGATTTGTGCAAATGAATGCACTGAAAGTTTTATGTGGTGGTCATTATAGCCATACATCATCTCACTTTTCTTGGCTGTACTTGAAGGTGGGATTCCAGACTCATGTCTGTGCACTAGTGAAAGAGACATTTCTGAGAGAGGTCTTCTGGCAGGAATCTGAAAATCTTTTGAGACGACCAAACAATACTGTTTTTGTTCTGTTCTGTTTTGTTTTGTTTTTTGAAGGGAAAGATTCAAGGTTGAAAAGTAGCTCAGGTAGGACATCACTGATATTTTTTTTCCCCTTTTAATTGAGGTATACGTGACACACACTGTTAGATTAATTTCAGGTGTAAAACATACCGATTTGACAACTCTGTAGTTATACTATGCTCACCACAACTGTAGCTACCGTACAATGTTATTACAGGACCATTGACTACATTTCTTATGCTGTGCCTTTCAACATTGTGGCTTATTCATTTTATAACTGGAAGTCTATAATTCTCACCCCCTTCACACTTTTTTCCCATCCCCCTATTTCCCCTCTCTCTGGTAACCAGCAGTTTGTCCCTCTATTTATGCGTCTGTTTCTGCGTTTGTTTGTCTGTTTTGTTTTTGAGATTCTACATATAAGTGAAATTATACGGTATTTGTCTTTCTCTGTCTGACTTGTTTTATGTTGTATAATGCCCTCCAGGCATTTATGTCACAAATGGGAAGAGCTCATCCTTTCTTATGGCTGTACAGTATTTGTGTGTGTGTGTGTACCATATCTTCTTTATCCATTCATCTGTGGATGGACATTAGATTGCTATGATATCTTCGCTATGGTGATTAATGCTGCATTAAACATAGAGGTGCGTGTATCTCTTCAAATTAGTGTTTTCATTTGCTTTGGGTAAATACCCAGTAATGGAATTATTGGATTGCATGGTATTAAAAAAAAAAAATTAAGAGCCTTCATAATGTTTTCCACAGTGGCTGCACCAGTTTGCATTCCCACCAACAGTGCACAAAGGTTCCTTTTTCTCTACATCCTTTGTTGACACTTGCTATTTCTTGTCTTTTTGTCCTAGCCATTCTGACAAGTGTAAGATGATATCTCACTGTGATTTTGATATTCATTTCCCTGATGATAAGTAATATTATTGAGCATCTTCATGTGTCTGTTGGCCATCTGTATGTCTTCTTTGCAAAAAAGGTCTTTTCAGGTCCATTTTTTTAAGTTGGATTATTTGTGTTTTGTTTTTTTATATATATATATATTGAGTTGTATAAGTTCTTTATATTTTTGGACCACTTGTTGGGTATATCATTTGCAAATGTCTTCTCCTATTCATTAGTTTGTTTTTTTTTTTTTTCACTTTGTTGATGGCTTCTTTCACTGTGCAAATGCTTTTTATTTTGTTGTACTCCCAATAGTTAATTTTTGCTTTTTCTTTTCTTTGTCCTAGAAGACGTATCTAGAAAAGTGTTACTAAGACTGATGTCAAACGGATTATTACCTGTGTTCTGTTCTTGGAGTTTTATGGTTTCAGGTCTCATACTTGGGTCTTTAATTCATTTTGAATTTATTTTGTGTATGGTGTAAAAAGCCCAGAAAGCAGGAAAAAATCCCAGAAAAAAGAAATTACTACTACTAGCAGTAGTTGTAGTAGCAGCAGCAATAGCAGCAACACTGATAGAAAAATAATAGCTTACTTTCATTGGAGGTGTTTTTTTTTATATATATATTCCAAGAACTTGGCTATGTATTTGTTTTTAAAAATGTAATTTACCTTCATGACAACCTTACTATATAGATGGTATTATATTATATTATATAGATGGTATTAAAAGATATCAATTTTTTTGCCCAAGTAGCAGGAAGAATGCAACATAATCAATTCCAGACAGGATTAACTGAGAGTGAGTATACATTCAGGTTGTAGACACCTGCATGAGTCACCAGTTAGGAGATAATTGGAGAGTGAAGGAAAGATAGAAGAATGTAATACCAAACACTTTGTTTGTTTCACACTTAGATAACTTGACTGTGTTACTCATATAAGCATGGAACTGATATGAAATAGACTAAATAATTAATACACTCAGTATTAACAAACCTATATCTAAAACTTTGGGATGTCTTGGCTTGTTAAGATGGGATATCTAATGGGAGGGATGGATCAAGTAAAAGGTTGGTATCAGAAAATTAGTGCAATAAAATCCTTGCTACTCCTGTAACTATCACTCCTCTATGTCTATCAAAGTGTCTTATCAAATTTCATGTATTTCTTTAGAAGTTTTTTAGTGCCTGTTCCATTCCATATACTGCTGTGCTCTTTATGGGTTATGCTGAGAGGATGGTGCCTCATCGTATGAAATGAGGTCCCTATATTCACTGATGCATTGAAGGATACAAACTCAGACACAGCTGACTAGTATACAAACACAGAGGCACCATAAATTTGAATAGTGCAACATAAGAATTTTAAAAATTATGAATTGTATCCTTGAAACTATAAGGATTGTCAGATAATTCTTTCAGGGTAATGTGATATTTACTCTGTTCAAGATGTACAGCTGTACTTTATGCAGAAGGCAGGTACTATGTGGACAGGGAATAATAACAAACTTGCATGCCCTCTGCTTTTAATAAGTATATTTTCACACCCTCTAAACATACTTCTCATTTAAATATCTCTGGGACATTGATGTGGGGCTATGTTATTACAAGATTTAATTACAGGATTTAATTCTCTGCAAGAATGAGAAAACTGACCTCCTATTTCAACACAAACGTCCTCATCTACCTTCCCTGGTTTCTCTTTTGTCAGTGCCCTGATTTTCAATCCCTTGTAGTTTCTCCCCTACTGTCAGCACCACCACTCCAAAAATAAGTAAATGAACAATATATAGAAGTCACCCATGGGAGCAACCTGTGTAACATAGATATTCTCTGAGGTTTTCAAATCATTCCCTCTTACTTGGGTGGCGGCTGCTTCTCAAGGATTTTTGGCTTTCTCTTTTTATCATTTCCATATCTGTGTACCAACATCTGTCTGTAGTTTTAAGTGTGAGAGGAATGCTGTAGTCCTGTCCTGGCCTCCACAGATTAACAGTTTTTGAGAAAGTTTCTCTACTTTTTTTTTTTTTTTTTTTTTTTTAAATTTTTTTTTTTTCAACTTTTATTTATTTTTGGGACAGAGAGAGACAGAGCATGAACGGGGGAGGGGCAGAGAGAGAGGGAGACACAGAATGGGAAACAGGCTCCAGGCTCTGAGCCATCAGCCCAGAGCCCGACGTGGGGCTCGAACTCACGGACCGCGAGATCGTGACCTGGCTGAAGTCGGACGCTTAACCGACTGCGCCACCCAGGCGCCCCTAGTTTCTCTACTTTTATTGTTGTATACAGGACATATCCTAGAGCCTTAACTATTTCTCCATGAAATTACATTCACTACGATTGTCACACCTTACAATCACGTATCCAATTCATGCTTCAGAAAGGTGGTTTAAGTGGGTAACCTCTAAAGCTCCTTACAACTCCAGCGTTATTTAATTCTATATGATTTTCTCTGAAAAGGAGGAACTCCAGGGGATGGGGCAGTCAGTGGGTGGACAGGAAAGCTTTTACATTTAATTCCCCATAATTTTCTCAGGGTAAGTGCAATGTCATAAAAGGATGACTGAACTAATAGGTATCTTAAAGGAAGGGAAAAGAAGTAATGCTTTTATGTCTTCGTGAAAAACTATGACCCAGTTTTAAAATGGATATAATAGAATGCTATGAAGATAATTACAGTATTTATAATCAATGTTCTCTCTAAATATCTTATTTGCATTTTACAGTTCTTTTTTCTAAGATAGTTCACTAATGTTAACTATTTACACACTTTTTTGAATGCCATCTACATAAGTAGTTTGTTACTTGGGGAAAGTGCAACAATTTAGGATTTGACCTGCTTTTAATATAAAAAAAGTATTTGTAGTAGTGGTATTGGTTCATTTGCTTCTGAGATCTGAGGAAAGCTGTTTCTTCCCACCCTTACCTTCTTCAATTTCTGAATCTTAAAAAAAAAACAAAAAGAATAATAATTGGAATCTTTAAAATTCTTAGAAATGTTTGAAGGTTAGAGAGCGAGGTGTTCTTTTATACTCCATATAGCCAGGCGCACACACACCCAAAATAGAGGGGGTTTTTTGTACAATTTTAAAAATTGCCTAAGAACAAAAACAGGTACATTAAAATCTGAAATTCTGTTTGCTTGTTTTTTGTGTTTTTGTTTTTTGAGAGAGAGAGGAAAGAAAGGAAGGAAGGAAGGAGGGAGGGAGTGAGGAAGGAAGGAAGGAAGAGAGAGAGAGAGAGAAAGAGACAGAGAAAGAGGCAGGGGCAGAGGGTTGGGGAGAGAGAATCTTAAGCAGGCACCACGCAGAGCCTGACATGGAACTTGATCTCACAACCATGAGCTCTAGACCTGAGCTAAAATCAAGAGTCAAGTGCTTAAACTGCTGAGCCATCCAGAGCCCTTGCAGTTCTATTCTTAAATTCTTTGCAGTTGAGAAAATTTTGAGGAACAAGGTGTGTTTCAGGGTGTCTTGATAGTTCTTAATAGGCCCTGTGTCTTCTGGGGCCTTGCTACTGGAAACAAGTAGCCTAGGAATAACTAGTTAAAGATGCAGGTCATATATTTATTGTGCATATTTATATCCATCTCTCCGCTGCTAATACAAATTCTGATCAGGTTCTAAGAAATAACCCTTCATAGTGTTGTTAAGAATTACTGCTGTGATGTACTCTTTTTGGCTTCACAGGCTCTGCCCTCAGAAGTTTAAAGAAGTCTTATCAGTATGTTTTTCTATGGACTATAACTTTTTGAGATTCTCAAGTCATCTTGAAAATGCCTACATATTTAAAAATCATTTTTCTAGTGAAAACTATATGGACTTGGAGATCAAATGTAGCTAGATTTGTTTCCTGGACCTCGCATTTACTACCTGTGTGAGTTTAGGAAATCTATTGAATCTACCTAGGACTCTTTTTCATAAGACTGTGGTGTAAATTAGATGACAGAGTCTATGTAAAACCCATGTATAGCAACTTGCTTGTTGGCCAATTATCCCATTTCAATTCTTATGCTCTAGTTACAGAATTACACAAATTCATAATTTGAATTCAATTATGAATTTGTGTAATTCAGTAACTAGACATATACTTACCTTCAGTAAAGACTTTATTCCCCAGCTTTCTTGGTTGTGGTCATGACAAAATGGAAGTGTTACATGTAGGATATGGGAGGTTTCATAAATTATATTAGTGAATAAACTTATTTGATCAAACAGTAACAGTGTGTCTCAAGCCCTCAAGCATATAGAAACAATTATCAAGCAGAATAATTCAAGACCTCAAAGATCATCTCCTATGACTGGCCAAAGGATAGTCTAGGTTTTGAATGTTCAAATATTGAGTAACCCAGGCCTCCTGAGTCCACTCTCCTGTTCATCTGAGTCATCTTCCTTATGGTATAGTGGAAGTGATGCTGGAGTTGTGACCTAATTCTCCATCTGTATTCTCTCTTCTTTTTATCTCATCACAGATGAGATATTCATTCATCCATGATATCTCTGTTTCTTTAACAACTTTCTCTTTTTTTTTTGATTTTAAAAATGTCTTTTTTTATTGTTATTGTTATTGCTATTATTATTGCCATATAAAGAACACTTTATATGGCATCTGTACCCTTAACAAAGTCTTCAGTGTACGATACAGTGTTACTAACTGTGGACACAATGTTGCACAGCACATTTGTAGAACTCACTCATCTGGCATAACCAAAAGTTGATACCTGTTGAACAATAACATCATACTACCCCTTCCCCCCCAGTCCTTGGAAACCAACATTCTGTTCTGTTTCCATGCAGTCTGATTATTTTAGATACTCCATTCAAGTGTAATCATGCAGTATTTGTCCTTCTGTGGCTGGTTTATTCATAATGTCCTCCAGATGCGTCCATGTTACATATGGCAGGGTGTCCTTTTTTTTATTATTTACATTTTTACACTGTATATTAACTAAAATTTAACTTTCTTTGCTACCTCTTCCCAAATCCAATTTGGAAAAAAAAACAAAATTCTCTATCCCTTCCTTCAACCACAGTCCTATTTCCATCCTCCTTATTTATGGTAATTGCTTGAAAAATGTTTTTATACTGGTCTCTATATTTCTTAATTTATCATTAATTCCTACTCACCTATTGCTGAATTGATAATAGAAATTACTAGTGACTTCTTTGCTTCATAACTGAAGAAAATAATATTTCATGGTTGTTCTTATGTGGGTGCAATTAAGTCTTAGCCTACCTCTGTACCAAAAGCTTATCCTTCGGATTCTGTGATAATTCAATGTTGATGCATTCAGGAACCTAAATTAGTACCTTATTATGTGTCAGGTACTGTTCTAAGAACTAACTAGGTATCTCATAACAACCACCACCATTTTTACTCATCTAGCACTTACTCTGGAAAGAAGCTGAGCATAAATTATGTAATTCCCTATAATTCCTGCAGTGCCCCACGAGAAAGCCACTATTATTTTCTACATTTTACAGAGGAAAAAACTTTACTTAAGAGAAGTCTATTAACTAAGGCTTAACAATTAATTTTTAAGTCTTTGGACTGGAACCATGATCTATTAAATCTCAAAGTCCATGAACTTAATTTTCTTTGAAAAAAAAAAGTTCTATAGTCCTTATTTTCAGTTGTCTGGGCACGTAGAAGGACTTGACTGTAGCATGATGGTTGTTAGTTTCTGTGTTTTGCAACTGCTCTTTCTGCTCTTTTGAATACTGTTTCCCCAGTTATTTGTGACCTTAGTCTTAACTTACTTAACTTCTGGGTACCTTACAGTGGTGACTCTCCTTTGTGTTCCTGTGTCCTCCCAAATAACTTACCCTTAATATAGGATTTACCAGAGTGTAATTTAATGGTCTGTTTATTAGTGTACATTTCCCAATAGACTGTAATTTGCTTGATAACTTCAATGGCTGGCACTTACTGAAACATCTATTTTTTTTTCAATGAAGGAATGAATGATTATAATTTTGTGTTATTTTTTTCCCAAAGAATACCAGCCTTTCATGTTTTGAAAATAACTTCTTAGTTGTCTTTCTTTCTAACCATTTCTTCAGTAATGTTCAAGTACTCCTATGCTCCTGCATATATACACAATGCTTTTTTTTTTTCTTATCCACAGAGTGTTCTTGCCATATTCCCAAATTCTTATCTGTCAAGACTTCTCCCAGACATGAACTCTGCTATGAATCCTTCAGTGACTCTGCATTGTTTATGTAGGCAATAACATGTTGTTATATCTTACATTTTATTTTCTCAGGTTCTCTTTCTAAAGAGTGAGGATTTACATTATTCATTCTTAAGTAGCCAAAGTCCTTAGTGGTATAAACACTGAAATATCTTCTTAATAAATAATAGCCACTGTTATGTCTCAGAGCCTTTAAGATATAGATTGGTGTAATCTACAAATTATTTACTTATCTATTAAAATTTTTTTTTAAAATATGTTTGGAATTATTTCAAGGACTATTTTTTTTTTAAATTAAATACCAAACTGTAGAACTGAAACTGAGATGCTTTTATGAATGCAGTTGCCCTCTACCATGTGTTCCATATGTTTGTGTACATCATTTTTTAAAAGTTTTATTTATTTGTTTTGAGAGAGAGAGTGAGTGAGCACATGGGAGGGGCAGAAAGAGAGAGAGAGAGAATATCCAGTCAGGTTCCGCACTGACAGTGCAGAGTTCAAACCTAAGAATCATGAGATCGTGACCTGAGCCAAAATCAAGAGTCAGACTCTTAACCGACTGAGCCACCCAGGCGCCCCTGTACCTTATTGAAGAATCAACAACATTTCATTTATATACCTGAGATGTTTCTTTTGACAATTACATTCATATTATCTCCTAATGAAGCTGTTTTTTTTTTTATTTTATCAATTACAGGAATTGTTTTTATTAGATAAAGATTTGAAAATCTTACATATTCTTATTTTTGTGACTGAAAAAGTTTTCCCTAAAGTATTTTTTAATGCTCTCCAGACTCTAGTTTGCTAACCTACAAATTAAAAAAAATTATTTTTCTCCTTATGTTGTTAAAGGATGGTTTTAATTATTTATAGACACATGGTAAGAAAAGGCGATTTATCATGTTGCAGAAACCCATCACTGCTTAGTAAAGATTATCCACTTTTTCTCAGATTGATGAATTATTTCCAGTTGTTTACAGAGAAACAGTACAAGCAGAAATGTCTGGGCACCTGGAAAAAATGACCTGTATGTAAATAAATGTTGTTTTCAGTTGTGGAAGATTTCATCCTTTCTAGCACAGGTACACATCCACTATAATTTTATAAACAGTTTTAAGTGCATTAAAAAAATAAAAAAGATAAATTCACAGTAAACTGGGACTAGGGATTACCTGCTTGAACTACTCTGTCTCTTAAATTCCATTAATATAGAATTATCATGCAGTATTTAGTAGTCACTGGATCATATTCGGAATTCATTTTGCTCTTTTAAAGCCTTTATTACTCAGTATCCTATTACTTTTACAGGCTATAAAAAGTAAACTTTTGGTTAACTTTGTTTCTTTTTAAAAGTCTAATTTGGAAAGTTTTTAGGGAGTTGGCACCAGGGAAATAGCAACTGTAAATTTGTAGCTATGGTATAATGGTCTTCAGATTGGGTTTTGTTTCAAATCCCACTTCTGCAGTATACTAGCTACATGATGCTCAAGCTATTTATTTAATCCCTGTAAGTATCACTTTCTTTATAAAATACAGTAACAAATACTAGATCTTTATGATATTAAGAGATTCAAATGAAGCAATGCATATAAAGCACGAGCATTTGATAAGTAAGTTCTCGAAAAAGTTAAGCATAGTTATTATTAGCTCTATTGTTATTTTTTAAATTACCATTATTACAAATGCTGTGGTTTGCATCTATGCTTTAATGAATGGCCACTGATTGTATTATGAATATCTTAAGAATGAGATTATTGTTCCATGTCAGAGTGAGCCTAAAATACATCCCTGCATAGGTAGATATACAACCAAAGCTGTATCTGTAGATTTTTTTTGCTTATTTTCAAACATTATAATCAATATATCAATAATAGAAATGAGCTGTAGTTAGTAAGATTAAAATAATAGTTGTTCATTAATTGTATCAAATATATAAGATGTTAATACAAGGTGGGCTAATCGAGTGCAAGATGTTATTACTAGATGAAAGGTGTATGAAGGCAGGACAGTATATGGCAATCTCTGTATTATCTGCTCAACTTTTCTGTAAGTTTAAAACGGTTCTACATATAAAGTCTATTAATTATTTTGAAAATGATTGTTTAAAATATGTATGTTTAAATTTGGTGACACATGTGAAGAGCATTGAATTTATCCATATACTTCAAGACAAATAGATTTTTAATGAATTCCTCTTTTTTAGAAAATACTCAAAAATATGAAGAGAAATTCAGAAATATTTGTTATGTAATAATTTTGAGGGCTATAATTTAAGAGCATACCATCATTTATATATTTAAGTAAATTATTTTCCAAATAGAGAATGTTATACAGACAAACTAAATTGTGTTTAAGGAAGTTTAAGGTTGCCTGTCAATTTGATGAGCATATTTTCCAAAACCAAAGATAATTTGAGAAAAATCTATTTTTTTCAATGAGTAAAAATTATAGAGTCTAAGCACTATCAAAACATTTATGACATATTTTCATGACACTTCAAGGATTTCAGAAATAACCATACACATAGAAGAAATGAAAATCAGTTATACATTTTTTCATGATCCCTTTATCTCTATTAACTATCACTTCACTATAGAAATTTCACAGTATCTTCTTTCAAAATGTTAACATTTCTCTTAATAGCACGACCTAGAGGTAGATATAATTGTTTTATTTAATACTTTTAAGAACATGGACATTGGAATCAAAGAACATTAAATCCTAGCTCTGGCACTTAAAAGCTATGATTTGGATGTTAATGTATTTTTATTTAATATCCAGTTTGTAAATAGCGGCCCAGTTTGTAAATAGGGCGTATTACACTTTACATCCAAATGACTACTTGAAGAAAAAAAAGAAATATTGGATATAACATGAGCTTTAGAACAAAAGCTTGTAGCAAACATCCAGTCATCATGCATCATGGCTACTTTTACCAACTACCCATTTATCTAGAAAGGTTTTATTTATACTTATTTCAAAATGTATTATATTTTTAATATTGTAGCAAAAAAATATTCTTTAAGGTTTCATCATAGAGGAACCCCAGGGTTCCTCTTTGGGGTGATGAAAGTGTTTTGGAATGAGTGGTGATGATTATGCAACAGTGTAAATATACTAAAAAACAAAACAAAACAAAAAACTGTACTTACTAACATGCATTAACATGTTTACATGATTTGATGATATACTAATTGTATCTCAATTATAATGTTTAAAATCTACACATAGTACTAGTTTAGGGGGTGTATACATTGTAATTTTTCAAGAATGTGAATTTGAAACTATTTGTATGTTCTCTAACATAAACCGGATTGTTAGAGTTGAGCATAAACAGCAGAAACACCATTCTAGATATTTTAAAATCATTGGAATGATTATAGAATCAAATTATACTCTAGGCTTTCCATATGATTCCCATAACAAACAGATTCTGAGATTTAAGGACGCTACTAACTCTGGGGAATAGATCCAAGGCTGTTTTTTTCTTATTTCTTTGTAAGTCTCAAAAGAGTTCTTCTATTAGGAAATATTCAGATTTGTAGTTGCAAGGGAATCTGGGAAATGTGGTTTTTAATTTTCTAAAGTCCCAACTAGATGCTATACTAGAATTTGAAAGAGATCATTTAAATGTCTAAAATTAGCTACTAAAAGTATTTTGAACCGTTGGGGCACCTGGATGAGTCAATCAGTTAAGCGTCTGACTTTGGCTCAGGTCATGATCTCATGGTTCCTGAGTTCGAGCCCTGTGTTGGGCTCTGTGCTGACAGCTCAGATCCTGGAGCCTGCTTCAGATTCTGTGTCTCCCTCTCTCTTGACCCCTTCTCTGCTCACGCTCTGTCTGTCTCTCCCTCTGTCTCTCTCTCTCTCAGAAATAAACAAACATTAAAAAAAATTAAAGACTTTTTGAACTTTCAAAATAGAAAGGTTGAAATTATTCTTAAAATAGTCTTGTCTATCACAGTACTAAATTATTATTATTATTATTATTATTATTATTATTGTTATTAGTGTTGGAATTAAAATATTTTAATGTTATGCTTAATAAAATAATATTAAAATCAGGACCCAACCTTTGGAAAATTATTCTCCCCATTTCACTCTAAAAATTCCATCTGTGGGGGCGCCTGGGTGGCGCAGTCGGTTAAGCGTCCGACTTCAGCCAGGTCACGATCTCGCGGTCCGTGAGTTCGAGCCCCGCGTCGGGCTCTGGGCTGATGGCTCAGAGCCTGGAGCCTGTTTCCGATTCTGTGTCTCTCTCTCTCTCTGCCCCTCCCCCGTTCATGCTCTGTCTCTCTCTGTCCCAAAAATAAATAAACGTTGAAAAAAAATTAAAAAAAAAAAAAATTCCATCTGTGAAGGTTCTTTGAGCCATCTGGTCATCTTAATTCTAACTACTGCAATTTTTATCAAGATTATTATAAGAGCCTCCTAATTGTGATCTACGTGCTTCGGTTTCTCCTTGTACTCAGTCCTGCAAATATAATTATTTCCTTGAACATTCTAAAATTCCCCAATTTGAAAAGGTCAAAATACTATATTATCTACACGAATCTTGCATTATTTAAGTATAACCTAATTCCCCTACATAAATTCTATCACCTTTACCTTTATGTCTCCACAAAACTCATATAAACTGTGCCTGGAATTCTTCTCTAACCATAGGGTAAATTTTTCCACTTGTGCATGTTTCTTGTGCCTGGCATTTATTCTGTCACTTCAGAAATACTAATCTACCCATGGTTTAGGCTAAAATATATGCTTACATACAAATCTTCCTCTGATGCTTCCAGAGTGTTGGATTGCCCCATCCCCCCGCAATTTTCTGATTTTGTGGGACCTTTTTACACAGCATTTCTAACATGTCTTCAATGCAGGGACAAAATAGCACTTTTATTTTTATTTCCACATACCAATATTTAGCCTGACACAAAACAGATACCCAATAATTGTTTAGATAAGAATATATAAATAAAAGAATAAACAAATGGATGTATAATTTAACTGTCCCTTCACAAGGTTATAAGTACAGTAATTTATTTTTGAGCATTAGAGGACAATCCAGTGTTATGCTTCCCAATTGTAAATTTTGGTAAAGTTCAAGGACCAGTTTTTAAAGTTTATATTAAGATCCCGGATTGTCAATTCTGCTTGACTTGATTTGGATTTCAGTCTAATAAGAAATAACAGTACTGCAATCATGAGGCTTCAATTAGACCTAGACACATTGGTAGGAATATCAGTTAAGGTACAGTTAAAATATTGTGAGAAGGAATTAGGTTCTGAATTCTATTATTTCACATCAGTAGGCGATGGCTGTGAAATCAAAGTCACTGAAGATAATTTTTTCTCATGAACTTCTCTGACCTACTATTAGGAATAAAAGTTAAAGAATTGTTTCTTATTTAAAGAAGCATTACCAAATGAAAAATGCACACACACTCAAACATATATGCACAGGAACTCTCTTGGCAGTACTTACTATTTATTTTTAACCTCAGAAATGAGTCTTTATGCCATACATGCCCTTGGTGACTTTACATCATCTTAAATGAGGCCATAAAGAAAGAAAGTGGCTGCAGCAGGAAACTATAAATTAGTGCTAGTAGGGTCTACAGAAGCCCCAACTGTAAACATATTAAACTAGGAAACTTGAACTTCATTCTTGTACTTACTATCAGCTTTTATTAACAAAAATATAATTAAAATCCCACTGTGCATCTTCAAGTTTTATCTCAAAGCCAATAGCAAAGTTATTGAATGCTGAAGCACAATATCTTTACAGCCAAAATTTCTGCAACTAGCAATTTAATTAGATATGGGCAGGCATACCTGTAGGTGAGTAGTCAGAACTAATGTCCCAATTAAGCAATCTGTGCCATGGTCTTTAAAAATGATAGTCTTCTTGGCATATCTGTGTATACTTTGGATTTTCCCTGAATAAGAGTTTTAAATAGAAAAAAATAAGCCATATATATGGAATGAATTGATAAATTTATAATAGCAAAAATGAAAAATATCCGAATATCCATCAGTTGGGAGTTAAGAAAATTCCACTCATGGAATATTACACCTATACTTTTTAAAAAGATAATTTTAAAATAGGTAGAATTGTTACTTCTCAAATATAAAATGAACAAGTGCTAATTATTTGACCTATAAGTAAAGGATACAGTAAGGTGTTAAAAAATAATTCAGGGGAGAATCCAGGGAACAGACACATGCATGGACAGTGGCAATTACTGAAATAAATTTGTATTAGATACAAATTTGACTTCTTCCAGGGTGGTGAAAGGTATGAAATTGAATTAGTTGTACCTTCACCAGAAAAAAGTGTTTGGGTTTTTTTTTGTTTTTGTTTTTGTTTTGTTTTTTTGTTTTTTTTGCATCTTTAGGGTTGTTCAGGCTTCCAGATTGGAAGGTGTTCCTAAATTACATTATAGAGATAGGAAAATCTGTCAGAATCCAGAACTACTTGAGTTAAGGTAATCATTGGGAATACAGTGACCATGGCAGTTAGAGATTGCAAGCAGAATACCTGAGAGGAGAAACCTCAGAAAGAGAATTCCAGAGACTTGTAAGGTCCCTTAGTTTTTATTTAGGTATCAATGGATGTAAGTTAGAAAACTGTCTGAGGCTGGGAAAAGAAGTAGGCAAAAGAAACAGAGAACAATCCCAAGGCTCAAACAGAGCTGGGAAAACTTCATTTCCCACTAACTAGAGTGGAAAACATCATTATTCATAGGACATCGGATGGAATAATTGGAGAATTTTACCTAAAATTAGCCAAAGACTAATTTCTTATCTAAGAAATTTTAACAATAAAACCAGAAAAGGATTTCCAAGCAATTTAACTTAATTCCAAGGCAAAGTTAAAGAGTAATTATAAAAATACAACATATCTAGCTTCCAACAAGATAAAATTCTTCATATCAGGCATTCAAATAAGAAAAATATCAGGAATACAAAGATGCAGGAAAGTTTGACCCATAATGGGGAAAAATCAATATTAATAATCTTTGTGAGAGCATTCATAATAGAACTAGCAAACAAGGGCACTAAATGTTATATAAATATATTCTCTATACTCACAAAGGCTGAGAGAGGATTGTATATCAAGTAGAGATATGGGAGAAATAAAATGGCCCAAGTAAACTCCTAGATATGAAAACAAAAATATTTGAGATAAAAAATATGCTACATATGGTATCAGAATGGATAAGAAAACATGACCCATCTATATGCCGCCTATAAGAAACTCATTTTAGACCTAAAGACACCTGCAGATTGGAAGTAAGGGGATGGAGAACCATCTATCACGTTAATGATCGTCAAGAGAAAGCTGGGGTAGCCATACTTATATCAGAAAAACTGGATATTTTATTTTATTTTGTCTTATTTATTTATTAATGTTTATTTTTGAGACACAGAGAGAGTGCTTGCATAAGCAGGGGATGGGCAGAGAGAGAGAGAGGGAGACGGAGGATCAAGGATCTGAAGCAGGCGCTATGCTGAGAGTGGAGATCCCAGTGCAGGGCTCAAATTCATAAGGTGCGAGATCATGGCACTTAACCAACTGAGGCACCCAAGCACCCCTATATTTTAAAATAAAGAGTTAAAAATAAATACAAGTAAATAAAGACTGTAATAAGAGACGAAGAAGGGCATTATATCATAATTAGGGGTCTATCCACCAAGAAGATCTATCAATTATAAATATTTATGCCCCTAACTTGAAACACACAAATATATAAATCATTTAATCACAAATATAACGAAACTCTTTGATAATACCATAATAGTAGGGGACTTTAACATCCCACTTATAGCAATCGGCAGATCATGTAAGCAGAAAATCAACAAGGAAACAATGGCTTTGAATGACACCCTGGACCAGATTGACTTACCAGATATATTCAGAACATTTCTTCCTAAAGCATCAGAATAAGCATTCTTGTTGAGTACACATGGAACATTGTCCAGAATGAATCACATACTGGTTCACAAATCAGCCCTCAACAACTGCAAAAAGATTGATTAAACACCATGCATATTTTCAGAACACAATGTTATGAAACTTGAAATCAACCACAAGAAAACATTTGAAAAGACAATGAATACTTGGAGATTAAAGAATGTCTTACTAAAGGATGGATGGGTTAATCAAGAAATTAAAGAGGAAATTAAAAAGTGCATGGAAGCCAATGAAAATGAAAACACCACAGTCCAAAACCTCTGTAAGGCAGTAAAGGCGGTCATAAGACAGAATTATTTATTAATCCAGACCTTCCTAAAGAAGGAAGAAAGGTCTCAAATATACAACCTAACCTTACATGTAAAGGAACTGGAAAAAGAACAGCAAATAAAGCCTAAAGCCAATAGAAGAAGAGAAATAATAAAGATTAAAGCAGAAATCCATGCTATGGGAAAAACGAAAAACAAAAAAAGAACAGATCAGTGAAACTAGGAGCTGGTTCTTGAAAGATTTAACAAAATTGAGAAACCCCTGGCCAGATTGGTCAAAAAGGAAAAGGAAAGGACCCAAATAAATAAAATCACAAAGGGGAGAGATCACAAACAACACCACAGAAATACAAACAATAATAAGAGGATATTATGAGCAATTATGTGCCGATAAATTGGGCAATCTGGAAGAAATGGACAAATTCCTAGAAACATAAACTCCCAAAACTGAAGTAGGAAGAAATAGAAAATTTGAACAGACCCATAATCAGTAAAGATATTGAATCAGTAATCAAAAATCTCCCAACTAACAAGAGTCCAGGGCCAGATGGATACCCAGGGGAATTCTACCAAACATTTAAAGAAGAGTTAACATCTATTTTTTGAAGCTGTGCCAAAAAGTAGAAATGGAAGGAAAACTTCCAAACTCATTCTACAAGGCTAGGGTTACCTTGATTCCAAAACCAAAGACCCCACTAAAAAGGAGAACTATAGACCAATTTCCCTGATGAACATGGATGAAAAATTCTCAACAAGATACTAGCAAACTGTATCCAAGAGTACATTAAAAGAATTATTCACCGGGGCGCCTGGGTGGCGCAGTCGGTTAAGCGTCCGACTTCAGCCAGGTCACGATCTCACGGTCCGTGAGTTCGAGCCCCGCGTCAGGCTCTGGGCTGACGGCTCAGAGCCTGGAGCCTGTTTCCGATTCTGCGTCTCCCTCTCTCTCTGCCCCTCCCCCGTTCATGCTCTGTCTCTCTCTGTCCCAAAAATAAATAAACGTTGAAAAAAAAAAAATTAAAAAAAAAAAAAAAAAAAAAAAAAAAAAAAAGAATTATTCACCTCAATCAGGTGGGATTTATTCCTGAAATACAGGGCTGGTTCAATATTTGCAAATCAATCAATGTGATACATCACATCAATAAAAGGAAGGAAGAGAACCACATGGTCCTGTCAATAGATGCAGAAAAAGCATTTGACAAAATGCATCATCCTTTCTTGATAAAAACCCTCAAGAAAAGTAGGGAGAGAAGGAACATAGCTCGGGATCATAACTGCCATATATAAGGACCCACAGCTAATATTATCCTTAGTGGGGAAAAACTGAGAGCATTCCCCCTAAGGTCAGGAACAAGACAGAGATATCCACTCTCACCATTGCTATTTAACATAATACTGGAAGTATTAGTTTCAGGAATCAGACAACAAAAAGAAAAGGATCCAAATTGGCAAGGATGATGTCAAACTTTTACTGTTTGCAAACAACATGATACTCTAAGTGGGAAACCCAAAAGACTCCACCAAAAACTTCTAGACCTGATACATGAATTCATCAAAGTCACAGGGTATAAAACCAACATACAGAATTTGGTTGCATTTCCTTACGCCAATAATGAAGCAGCAGAAAGAGAAACCAAGGAATTGATCCCAATTACAATTGCACCAAAATCCATAAAATACCTAGGATAAACTTAGCCAAGGAGGTGAAAAATCTATGTACTGAATACTATAGAAAGCTTATAAAAGAAATTGCAGAAGACAGAAAGAAATGGAAAAAACATTCCATGCTCATGGACTGAAAGAACATTGTTAAAATGTCAATACTACCCACAGCAATCTACATATTCACTGTAATCCCTATCAAAATGATACAGCATTCTACACAGAGATAGAACAATTAAAAAATTTGTATGGAACCCGAAAAGACCCTGGATAGCCAAAACAATGTTGAAAAAGAAAACCAAAGCTGGAAACATCAGCGTTCTGGACTTTAAGCTATATTACAAAGCTGTAATTATCAAGACAGTATGGTACTTGTACAAAAACAGACACGTAGATCAATAGAACAGAATAGAGAAGTCAGAAATGGACCCACAAATGTATGCCCGCCTAATCTTTGGCAAAGCTGGAAGGAATATCCAGTGGGGGGAGGGGGGGCGGGGAGACAGTTTATTCAGCATATGGTGTTTGGAAAACTGGATGGCAACATGCAGAAGAATGACCTGGACCATTTTCTTACACGATACACAAAAATAAACTCAAAATGGATGAAAGACCTAAATGTAAGACAGGAAACCATAAATATCCTGGAGGAGAAAACAGGCAACAACCTCTTTGACATCAGTCACAGCAAGCTTGTACTTGATATGTCTCCAGAGGCAAGGGAAACAAAAGCAAAAATGAACTATTGGGACCTCCTCAAGATAAAAAGCTTCAGTGAAGGAAACAATCAGCAAAACTGTAAGGCAACTTAATGGAATGGGAGAAGATATTTGCAAATGACAGATAACGGGTTAGTATCCAAAATCTCTAAAGAACTTATCAGACTCAACACCCGAAAAACAAATAATCCAGTGAGGAAATGGTCAAAAGACATGAATAGACACTTCTCCAAATAAGACATCCAGATGGCTAACAGACACATGAAAAAATGCTCAACAGTACTCATCAGCAGGTAAATACAAATCAAAACCACAATGAGATACCACTTCACTTGGAATGGCTAAAATTAACAACTTAGGGAAAAACAGATGTTGGTGATGATGCAGAGAAAGGGAAACTCTTTTGTACTGCTGGTAGGAATGAAAACTGGTGTAGGCACTCTAGTAAACAGTATGGAGGTTCCTAAAAATTAAAAATAGACCTACCCTATGACACAGCAATTGCACTACTAGTTATTTACCCAGAGATACAAAAATGCTGATTCAAAGGGGGCACATGCGCCCCAGTGTTTCTAGAAGCCCTATCAACAATAGCTAAAGTATGGGAAGAGCCCAAATGCCCATCAACTGATGAATGGATAAAGAAGATGTGGTATAAATATACAATGGAATATTGCTCGGCTATCAAAAAGAATGAAATCATTCCATTTGCAACAACTTGGATGGAACTAGGGCATGTTATGCTAAGTGAAATAAGTCAGAGAAAGACAAATATTATATGATTTCACTCATGTGGAATTTAAGAAACAAAACAGATGAATATAGGGGAAGGGAAGCAAAAATAAGATAAAAACAGAGGAAGCCAAATCATAAGAGGCTTTTAAATAAAGAGAACAAACTGAGGGTTGCTGGAGGGGATGTGGGTGGAGGGATGGGCTAAATGGGCAATGGGCTTTAAGGAGGGCACTTGTTGAGATGGACACTGGGTGTTATATGTAAGTGATGAATCACTAAATTCTATTCCTGAAATCATTATTACACTGTATATTAACTAACCTGGATTTAAGTTAAAAAAATAAAATAAATATGCTAGATGTAATTAACAGCGGATTAGACATTGAAGAAGTAAGTTAATAGAATGCATTGCATTGGAAACTACTGAAAATAAAACACAAAGAAGGAAAAAAGGTCCAACTACAAAAGAATGAACTGAGTATCAGTAAATTATGAGACATTATTGGCTTTTCTAAGTGTTACTGGAATTCCTAATGGAAAGGGATGAAGAGAGAAAAAATATTTGAATAACTGATGAACTTTTCCTAATTTGATTAAAACCATAAAGCTACAGATATGCCAATGTCAAAATACTCCAATCACAAATAAACAAGACTATTTAAATTTGTATTCAAACAACCATTAAATATTAATAAGAATAATACCTCAGGCATAAAAGAGGTAAAAAGATTTTATCACCAGCAACCCCTCACTTATAGGTATGTTAAAATAAGTCTTATAGGCACATAATGTAGGGACATCTGGATCTACACAAAGGAATTAAGAGTAGGGAAAATGATAAATATCTTTGGCAATATGTTTTTACCATCTATTTTTCTAGTTTTAAAAATCTTTTAAAGATAATTAGCTCTTTAAAGAAAAATCAATAATTAGCAAATATCAGTGACCACCCCAGTTGTCAGGGGAAATTAAGATAAACTATGTGTGACAAATAGAGCTATCAAGTCCTCTTGCCTGAGGACTACTTACCATGTGCTTTTTGAACATGTATGTAATCGGTTGTATCTGATTGACTATATATACAATGGTAAGATTTCTTTCTGTCTTTGTAGTCTCTTAGGGGATTGCTTGTGTTGTACATTACATTCTAGTTTAATGCCTAGTCTAAAATAAAACTGAATTTTGACCACACTATGCAGCATATATTAAGATTGGCTCGGGGCGCCTGGGTGGCGCAGTCGGTTAAGCGTCCGACTTCAGCCAGGTCACGATCTCGCGGTCCGTGAGTTCGAGCCCCGCGTCAGGCTCTGGGCTGATGGCTCAGAGCCTGGAGACTGTTTCCGATTCTGTGTCTCCCTCTCTCTCTGCCCCTCTCCCGTTCATGCTCTGTCTCTCTCTGTCCCAAAAATAAATAAACGTTGAAAAAAAAAAAGATTGGCTCAAAATTATTCATAGCTATAAATATTAAAAAGTATACATTGTAAATATTTTGATGTTTAGTTTTGAGAGAGAGAGAGCGAGAGAGAGAGAGCACCAGTGGGGAAGGGGAGAGAGAGAGACTGGGAGACCCATAATCCAAAGCAGGCTCCAGGCTCTGAGCTGTCCACATAGTGTCTGACGCAGGGCTCAAATTCACAAAGCATGAGATCATGACTTGAGCCGAAGTTGGACGTTTAACCAATTGAGCCACCCAAGTGCCCCTAAAATGTATCTATCCTAAAAGAAATCATGGATATAAATATTTGGGACTTTGGATAGGCAAAGACTTCTTAAGTATGATACCAAATGTATGACCCATAAAAGAGGAAGACAGTAACAAATAGAACTTCTTCAAGAGTAAAATCTTCCCCTCTTTGAAAGTTACCGTTAGAGAATGCAAGATAAGCAACAAAGTAGGAGAAAATATTTACAAATTGTGTATCTGACAAATGATTTGTATTCAGAATATGTAAGGACTCTTAGAATACAAAATAGATATCTTTGAGTCCATGCTAATATAAATACATGATTGGCTACTTACTCAAGATAGAGGAAAACAGACAAATGTCCACGCAAATAATCCCCCAAAATTTGTATCAATACCTTTTCCCAGGGAGATAGAACATAACTCCCCACTCCTTACATGTGGGTTGTGCATATTGACTTTGTTCTAAAGAGTGCAGTATGGAAAGGGGGGAAAGTGTAACCTTACAGTCATTATTACCTCAGTCATGTGATTAGGATTAACATTAAGAATGTCAAATCAGAGTGACAGAATGTGCTTCCGATATGTTATTTAAATAGAAGCTTTATTCTCTGGTTTTCCTCCCCAAAATATAAAATGCAGTCTAATCATGAGACAATATCAGAAAAATCCCAGTAGAGAGGCATGCTGCAAAATAACTAACTGATACTCTTCAGTACTCCGAAGGCTATCAAAAACAAAGTTAACAGAATTGTATTGCATATTTGAACTCTGCTAAGATGATGGATTTTAAGTTTTATTACTATAAAACAAAGAGAAACAGTAACTGAGGTGATGTGCTCCATATTTATCAGTATATACATATGTAAAATATTAAGTTGTATACCTTAAATATATATAATTTTTCACTGTCAGGTTACCTCAGTAAAGCTGGGGGAAAAGTTGTCCATCAATAAAAACAAACAAGGAAAGTCTGAGAAACTGTTACAGCCATGAGCATTGTAAATAGATAAGTAAATGTGGAATCCTGGCTAGAGATCTGGAACAGAAAAAGAATATTAGGTTAAAAACTAAAGAAATATGAATAAAGTTTGGACTTTAGTTTCTAATTAATGAATAATATTGGTTCAATATTGGTGGCAAATATACCATACTAATGTAAGATGTTGATAATAGGGGTATTGGGGTGCGAGGTTTATGAGAATTCTTTGTACCATCTTTTCAACTGTTTTGTGTTTCTAAAACTGTTTACTTTTTAAAGGTGTTTATATACCAAAGATTCTCTTGCTAGGTAATTTACCCAATATAAATTAAAGCATATGATCACACCAAGAATTGTACACACATTTTTAGCAGCTTTATTTGAAATAGACATCAACTAAAACCAATACAAGTGTCCATCAACAAATGGATATACAAAATGTGGTTTATCCAAACAATGTAGTACAACTCAGCCGCACAATCAAGTATTGATACATGCAAAAATATGAATGAAAATTAAAACAATTATGCTGAATGAGAGTTCAGAAAAAATATTTTGCATACTGTATGATCCTATTCTGGGAAAATTCTGTAAAATACAAAGTTATCTCTAGTGACAGAGAAGATCAGTAGATGCCAGAGGACTGTGGGTAGGGATAGGAGGGAAGAAGAATGGATTGCAGAAAGTTGTGATTCAGGCAAGCTGGGTCTGAGAATCTGGAGAGGGGTCCCACAGGACCAGCCAAGAGGGTCCTTGGCTTCACACAGGATAGAAATCAAATTGGAGCCAGCGAAAGCGAAAACAATTTATTGAATACTGTAAGTGGCAGGTAGAGAATAATAGATGGAGTGTCTGGGAGGCTCAGAAAGGAAAGGAGGGGTCTCATTGTCACTAGGGTTTAGGGGCTATATTGGAAAAGGTGTCTATGATATGTATTCCTGTAGGAATCCAAGCTAGTGTCCAATCAAAGGCAAGTGACAGGTGAATAATAGGTGTTATTTTAGAAATCATGAGGGTAGGGGGTGTTGATGCCAGAATCAGTTGAGGTTTGTGTGAAGCTAATGTCCTGGAACATGTTTGGGATCTGGCTCTTAGATATTATCAGATATTTGGGGGCCTAGGACAAAACTCAGAATGATTTACTTTATTGCTTCCCCCTTGAAGTAGGAACAAAACTTCTTTGTCTGATTCAGAAGCAAAATATAGAACATGAGCAAATGAGGCCTAGTAGAAAAATAGCAGAGCCTTTTTTTAAAGTTTATTTATTTATTTTGAGAGAGAGAGAGGGAGGGAGGGAGGGAGGGAGGGAGGGAGGGAGTACATGAGCAGGGGAGGGGCAAAGAGAGAATCCCAGGCAGGCTCTGCACTGTCAGTGTGGGGCCTGACTCCAGGCTTGAACTCATGAACCACAAGATCATGACCTGAGCTGAAACCAAGAGTGGGATGCTCAACAGACTGACCCATCCAGGTGCCCTGAGATGGAGCCATTCTAAAAAGGAGTCCCTTCAGCTTTCCTACCTCGGTTGCATGGCGATTTCAGAAGGTAATGAATATGTTGGTTGTGGTAATGGCTTCATAGTTTAATAGATATATCAACCTTATCAACCTGTACACTTTTAATTTATGAAATTGATTATATATTAGTTATACTCAACAAGTCTATTAAATGTAAAACTAAGGAGGCAATAAAACTGAAAGAGCTGAAAATATAATTGCATAAATAACTAATAATTTTATCTCAACTGGTAATTGTTTAAAGTTTTATTCTCCCAAATTTTTACTTACTATATGTCATTTCATCTAGATTAAATAGACAAATTTTGCCTAGTTTTTGGACTAAAATTTTTATTAAAATGACTGTACAAAGGAATTGATTTCCCCAAACATATTTTTGGAACAGTTGTCAGTTACATTTTCCTGTTCAACAAACACAATCCTATCTCCCAGGGAACTTCACTTAAAGTGCATTAATATTCATAATCTATCTGAAAGTCGTCACAGTAGTCATTCTTTCCACTTAGCCATTTTATTTTCCTGTTAAAATGCAAATATATTATCTGGGAGGATGAGCACATTAAATCATTAACAGCCATTGGAAATATGGTTCAATTAGCTCAATAGTCTCTCTCTACTCCTTGAAAGAATTAGGAGGAGTTAATGGTATCAGGGAGTTGGTACTCAGGACAAGTAATTGACTTTGAAGAATCAGCTCTCCTTAAGCATCTTGGTAAACAGCCAAATGAGAGGCATCAGAGAACCTGATTACCTAGGTAGGTTACAAAGAAATGAGGAACTAGTCATAATCTTAACTAAAACATCTTTGTCCTTTGTCTTAAATTGTTTTTGGTATGTGAAGATATTTAGACATTCGAGCAATTCCATGCTTAGTCTTTTTAAAAGTATACATTAAAAACTATAGAATTTTTAAACATTTAAAAACATGGTTGTTATTTCAAATCTGTAAGTTTACATTAGTGACTTTCATTTTTGATATTCTGCCTTTTTATGTAAATATTATAGTTGCCAGGCTGGACATATTCTGGCAGTTTTATGATTTATAATTTTATAGAGCTAAAAAAACTCTCATGACATTTTGGTTATGAGGCATTATCATCATTTTTTGGTCAATATATTTATGGAATGCCTGTTCACTCTAGGACTAGGGTTGTAATGGGGAAATAAACTTGAAACACAAAATTTCTATTTCAACCATATTTAATTGGGGAGTGTACAATATAGGAATTTTCATCACATAACATACCTGAATTACAAATGACCTTAAAATGTATTTGTTATTTACATATGAAATGTGTTATTCTATTGAATTTCAAACCAATATAATATTTGTTAGAGGAAAATATAGTCTCTGACTACAAAAGCCACAAAAAACTGACAGAAGCAGTAAGGAATAAAACCTCTATCAAGGGAAATGTATCATTCCTAAAGGTAAAGATAATTAGATAACTAGTCCTAGTTTCAGTTTTTTCTACCTCAGCCTTTTGCACTTACTCTTGGGTGGAGAATTATGGTTTTAGAAGCCCAAGAACATAGTTTGTATGAATTTATTTGCATCTCATTAATTAATAACACATAATTACATGTACTGCCAAATGTGGATATATTCCCGGTGAGATTTTTAGGACAGAGATCTCAGAAATCAACAAGATCATATGTAAATTTCAGATAATGACAATAGAAGGATTTATTTTATTTTAATTTAATTTTAATTTGATTTGATTTGATTTAATTTAATTTAATTTAATTTTATTTTAATGTTTATTTATTTTTAGAGCGAGCAAGCAGGGAAAAGAATAAGAGAGAGAGGGAGAGGTTCCCAAGCAGGGTCCACACTTAGCATCAACCTTGGCACAGAGTTCAAAGTCACACCATGAGATCATGACCTGAGCCAGTATCAAGAGTTAGATGCTTAACAGACTGAGTCACCCAGATGCCCCAAGAAGGATTTATTTTAAATTGAATTAAGATATTTTTAAAATTCCTAAATATTTACTTATGATTCCATGTACAAGATTTATTCATCAACTTTATTAATTTGTAATTGAATAAGCTGATTCACTTAAGGCAGCATATTTCATTTGAAGAAAAGGAAGAAGGGATTATATATTGATATTGACAATAGAAAATAAGATGTGGGATACAGCAGTGGATACCAGGTACAGAAAATAAAGAGTGGAGGAGGACTAGGAATGACTAAACTGAAGAATATATATGGCATATACATGTTCCTCTACAAATACATACATAATACATATGAATATGAACTTAGATATTGTAAGGGCAAAAGTAAATTAAAAATAAGAGACTTGATTTTCCTTATTGAAGTAAGAAAAGAGATTTCTCTCCTATCCATTCTCTTAGAGCATTTACTTTAGAAAGCTTGTAATTGTAAGTACTTTTTTCTCTTTGAATCTATATAAATCCTTTTGAAAACTAAGTAGGGATTTTGTCAGCTTTATGACCCGACAATATCTTTCTCAAGATGTGGGAACCATTTCTTTGAAATGTAAACATGAAGCTAGATAGCACACCTGACTCCCAGTTTCTACAGCAAGGCCTGAACTTAACCCGTAGACACCTTGCTTCAAGTTGTAAAACTACCTCTTGCAATAACGACATATGAAGTTTTTTTTTTCTTCTGGATAAAGTCAATTCTTTTTTTTTTTTTAATGTTTTTAATGTTTATTTTTGAGAGAGATAGAGACTGTGCATGAGCAGGGGAGGGGCAGGGAAAGAGGGAGACACAGGATCCAAAGCAGCTCCAGCCTCTGAGCTGTCAGCATAGATCTGGGCTCGAACTCATGAATCAGGAGATCAGGACCTGAGCCAAAGTCCAAGGCTAACTACGCCACCACGGCACCCCAGATAAGGTCAATTCTTAACATTTGGTCAGCCCAACTAATAGATACATTTAGGGTGAACTCTGTGTGACAAAAGGTGCTGTCAACCTCTTATGTGAAGACTGGTCATTGTTTATGTTGTTTATGTTGTACCTGCTTGGCTATGTAGGAGTGAGGGTGGGTTGCCTGTGATGTGCATTACATTTCAGCTTAATGCTTATTTAACAGTGAAAGTGTTTTCTTTCTCTAATACCTTTGTGGAAAGGATTTCTGAGTTGACAGAATTTTAGAATTTTGTTTTTAATTATATTTCCTTAATAATATGCATATACATATACAATTACAATATATGTGTACATACATGTGTGTATGTGTGTGTGCTTTTGCCCAAATTTTTGTAGTGATATCACAACTATAGCCATTTATGTATTTTCAAGGTTGAAATGATTCTGATTAAACTCAGAGAGAGTTTTAGAAGAAGTTTACTTTTATGCTTTCAAAACCCTGGTTGAGTACTATATTTTTTTGGTATTCCTGAAGCATTATGAAAATTACTGAAAGCTAAGTATATAAAGTATGTAACATAATTTTAAACATCTGTAATTAGAAGTGTGTATTGCTTTGTATGTATATTGAGAGCTACATAATGTTAGATCTAATACCAGAGTGTTAATAGATAGCAAAAGGAAGACCTGGGGCAGTGGTGTAAAATTATTTGGGACTATTGCTGTCAGGTGATTCTTAGCTTTTATCACATTTTAAGAACTAATAGAGACAAGTGAGATATTTTCCACTGTATTCATGTATAAGAAGAATTATGGAAATACACTATATATTTATAAGAAGTCTAGATATGGTTTATTCTATGGAAGGAGTCACATGCTTCTGAGAAGTTTTCTGTTTTTGAACACAGTCAAACATGAATTTATCCTGAAGGTTCAGATTCACGTGTGTAAATGGAGAGAGAGAGAGAGAGAGAGAGAGAGCGCGCGCGCGTGTGTGTGTGTGTGTGTGTGTGTGTTTTCAAATAATTGCAACCTGGAACCTAGAGAACCCTTTCAATTTTGACACTGAGACCTTTCTTTACCTCAATGAATTTTCATTTTTCGTTTAGAAATTATTTTCAATTATTGTTGATACAGCCATTATCTATAAGCTATTTTTCCTTGGTTTATACTTCATGTTTTGTTATGATTTTTTAAAATTTTGTCTGTACATTCATATATATTTAACCAGATCAGTCTCCTTTCATTGTAAAGTCACACATTTGTCTCCAGAAAGTGTTTCATTTAAAGCTCGCAAAGGATTTTTCGTTATTATTTTTCTTTAATTTTTAATGAGATAATTAAAATGTTTAATATTTGTTTATCTTTTGAGAGAGAGAGCACAAGCAGGGGAGGGGCAGAAAGAGAGAGGGAGACACAGAATCCAAAGCAGACTCCAGCTGTCAGCACAGAGCCAACCTGATGTGGGACTTGAACCCATGAACTGTGAGATCATGATCTGAGGTGAAGTTGAATACTTGGCTGACTGAGCCACCCAGGCACCCCTATTTTAAAAAATTTTCAATTCAGTTTCTTGACCATGTGTTCCAACAGTTAAACTATTTAACCACCTATGGTTTGTATTCATTTTGTTTGATACTCTCTCTGACATGGCCCTCATGGATGATTTGGGACTACCATCATCCCTCCCTCCCTTCCTTCCTTCCTTCCATTCTTCCTACCTCCTTCCTTCTAACTCACTTCATCTCAGTATCTTATGAGGCGAATGGAATCAATTCTTTGGATAGTGAAACACAGTGATACCCACATTTGTGAGCCTACAATGTAATAGTAGACACGATGCCTATCCTTTATAGTTATCTAGAAAAACCCTCTCTGGTCTTGGATTTCTTTCTGATCCTCCTACATGAGTGGCACAGAAATTCGGCCTACCTGATTAATCTCTTGGCTCCTTAGATGATCTGATTTTCATACAAGGCCAATGTGGACTTACTCCCAGTGCACCTACAGGATCCACAGATCTCTAAGTAGCAAGCTGCTACCAGAATTCAGAGATCTCTTGTGTTTTATTGTCTACTTTTCTCAAAGGGAGAGGTAATTCTACAGCAGTTTTATAATTAGGTAATTTTTTTAACTCACTCTACCAGTATCTGAATTTTAATTTTTGTGTGTAGGCCATTTACATCTAATATAGTTATTGATATGTCAGAGATTTAGTGAGCTATTTTATTTTCTGCTTTCTGTTTGTTCTCTCTGCCTTTTATTTCTGTTTTCCTTTTGCTGCCTTCTTTGGGTTATTTTGGAATTGATGTAATTTTTTTGTTGTGAATGCATCTCTTTGCATTATTTTTTAATAGTTGTTCTTGGTGTTACATTATATATATGTAACATCACAGTCTGTTGGTATTGACATTTTACCAGGTTGAACAAAGTATACAATGTATAAAATTAATCTCTCGTTATGTCCCTTTACCTTTTTCATTTATCATATAATTGATTTAAATATTTTATGTATATTAAAAAGTATATCAGCTAGTATTATAATTTTGCTTTAGTCATAAAACATTCTTTAGAAAATTCAAAATGAAAATAATAATGTGTATAATTGCCCAGTTACCCAGTCTTTTATTATTCCTGTTGTTCTTTCTCCATTCCTTGTATTACAGGATTCTGTAGAGATTAGACAATTCCCTTTAGCCATTTTTTTAGGTAGGTCTGCTGACAACAAATTCACTTAGTTTTCTTTTATGCCCGTAGGATATTTTCACTGGAAATAGAATTCTGATTTGACAGTTCTTTTTTTTCAGCATTTAAAACATGGAGATCCATTTTATTCTGGCCTCCATAGTTTCATGTGAGAAATCCACTGTCATTAGATTTGGTTCCAGGTTAAGCGTCAGTCCTCTCTGGCTTCTTGTGAGGTATTTTCTTTGCCTTCATTTCCCAGCTGTAACTATGATGTGCTTTGCAGTGACTGTTATTGTGTTTATCCTAATTAAGGTTTATTTAGCCTCTTAAATCTATAGATTTACATCTTCTGCAAAATTTTGGAAGTTGTATTCCTTTATTCCTTTAAGTACTTTTTCAACCTCACCCTGTTTCTCTTATCTCTGCTGGTCTCCCACAAAATACATGGTAAATCTTTAGCTATACTTGTCACAGGTCCCAAAGGCTGTCTTCATGTTTTCTTTTTTCTGACTCTTGTTCAGATTGGGTAATTCCTTCTTCTATGTTTTAATTCACTGATTTTTTCTTGTTGTATGCTTTATTCTGCTATTAAAACCAATACTGAATTTGTGTGTTGTGGGAAGGAGTTATGTATATTTCAGTCCTAAAATTAGTATTTGGTTCTTCATATCTTATACTTTTATATATTTTTTTCCATTGGTCTTAAATATGTAGATAAATGCTTGTTGAAGCATTTTTATAATGGCTCCTTTAAAACTGTTGTTAGATAATTCTTATGTCTTTGTTACATAGATTGTGTCTTTTTCATTCAAGTTGGAGTTTTCCTTATTTTCAGTAATATGGGTGATTTTTTATCTTGTGGTTATTATAAGACTCTGGAACTTATTCAAAGATTTTATTTGATCTGGCTTTCCCTGATACTGTTGTGGCAAAGAAAAAAAAAAAAAGAACAAGAAAGGAAAAGAAAAAAAGAAAAAGAAGAGAAGAGAAAAAAAAGAAAGTAAAAGAATTGGGTAGGAATCCAGGCTCCCTCCCCTGCCTCTATTGATACTTGTAAGGGTGAGGGCTCCTCATTACTGCTGTGGGAGTTCTGGCTTCTCTCCAGACCTCTACAGATGTTACCTTACTGGTGAGGATAGGAATGCCTTGTTACTGCTTCTCTTATGACTTCTGCTGACACCATAGGGATCTTGTTACTACTTGGTGGTGACGAAAATCCTGACTCTCCAATAGGTCCTGAAACCAACTCCTCAAACATAAAAATATTGTAAACAGACAAAGGTATCAATCATACTTTTACTGCATGGTTTCTTTTGTAATTTTTAAGCTGGTAAATTATTTTCATTATTGAAGTTTCAGCTATTCCTATTTCCATTTTTATAATTGATATACCTTTTATAAAGATATTTTAACTGTTTCATCTATAGTATATTCTAGTGAAAGTTGAGGTGTGAGACTCTTAAATTTTATTTGCAAGCTATTAACTGCTAACTCAATACAGTGTATGGAATAACTTTTTCCAGTTAGCTTATAATACTTTCTAAAAATAAATTTTTTTTTCCAACGTTTTTTTATTTATTTTTGGGACAGAGAGAGACAGAGCATGAACGGGGGAGGGGCAGAGAGAGAGGGAGACACAGAATCGGAAACAGGCTCCAGGCTCTGAGCCATCAGCCCAAAGCCCGACGCGGGGCTCGAACTCACGGACCGCGAGATCGTGACCTGGCTGAAGTCGGACGCTCAACCGACTGCGCCACCCAGGCGCCCCAAAATAAATATTTTTTTAATGTTTATTTATTTTTGAGAGAGAGAGAGACAGAGCGTGAGCATGGGAGGGGTAAAGAGAGAGAGGGAAACACAGAATCTGAAGCAGGCTCCAGGCTCTGAGCTGTCAGCACAGAGCCCTACACGGGGCTCTAACTCACGAGCTCTGAGATCATGACCTGAGCTGAAGTCAGCCGCCCAACCGACTGAGCCACCCAGGTGCCCCTATAATGCTTTTTAATTAGTCCTAAAATCCTTTATATGTCTTAGTTCTGTTTTTATGTTCTGTCTTGCATACTATAGGCATAATTTTTAATCTTTCTGCAACATAATTTATATAGTGATCTTATTCACACTATTATTGTCCAATAATTATTTTCCTTCTGAAAACTATTTTCTTTTTTTTTTTAAGTTTATTTATTTATTTATTTTGAGAAAGACAGCACACGTGAGTGGGTAGGGGCAGAGAGAGAGAATACCAAGCAGGCTCTGTGCTGTCAGTGAGGAGGCCAGTGTGGGACTTGAACCCATGAATGATGAGATCATGACCTAAACCAAAATCAAGAATTGGAAGTTCAACAAACTGAGCCACCCAAGCACCTCCTGAAAAATATTTTCTAATTTGCTTTTTAACTGTATTTGTAAGAATAGAAATACAAGTTCTGCACATGATATGTACTAATATGAGAAGAAGAGGTTGTTAGTACCAAGTGGGAATAAAATCCCAGCTTCATATTGGATCATCTCTGACACTACCCCAGTGGGGTAGTAGGTGACTTTTTATAGCCAAGCAAAGGAGGAAATCCAAACTCCCTAGGTCGCCTTTGCTGGTCATGGTGGAATGGGGCCATATTTATATATAGAAGTTGTAGTCTAAAATTTTTCTGTCTTGCTAGTTTATCCCTTTCCTGGTTTTTTGATTAGAGGGAGAGTTTTTATTGGGGCTTTCTTGATTTGTGTCCATTTATCTCTCTGGTTTGCCAGCTTCTTCATGTCTAAGCCTAGGAAATATGAGGCAAAATGAAACTCCAGGAAACTCACCACTGTGTTGTTTCTTGGCTTCCATGGTCTTTCGTTGTTTTTCCTTCTTTCCAACTTTCAGAGCCTTATTATTATTTGCTTTATATGTAATATGAAGGATATTTAATTGTACTTAGTGCGAAGAGTAGGGAAATAGAAGTCTAATCTACCTTTTTGTCAAAGGAAGTTGATTGTTCTCTTTGAAATAGAATTTCTATCGTGCTTAGTGTTTTTATATATACTGGAAATTATTTCAGTGACCTTGGCATTTATTCCCAATAAAAACCTTTTCATAAATTTTGGACTCGTGTGTGTGTGTGTGCGCACATGTATGTGTAAGTATGTGTGCCGATAAGAAATAGAATCCAAATTTCTGACTGAATGACTTAGCATCATACAACTTTTTGATTCATTTAGAAATTTTTTTTCCTAACTGTAAATATACTACCATTATCTGAACTTTTAATATTATACTGATCTCTGGACAAATGTCTTTTTGATTAATATTTCTTTTGAACTGGGATTGGGATCACTGTGAGTAAATATTTGTTGCTTTACATTCATTTTTACACTTTTTTCTTGTCCTTTATTCTTATTGACACAGTCAGCATACCAATTACAGTGTAGAAACTCCATGAAAGGGACTTGTTTTATTTGCCAGGTAATTTGTATGCCTCAGTTGGTACAAGGTTATTCTCCTTTCTTTTTTAAAGAATCAATATATGGTTTATGGTGCTTTTAATAGGGAACAAATACACTGAATTGTACTGTATATTCTTATAGGCTTATGGTATTTTCCACATTTTATGCCAGATAATTTCATTGGTTATATCTTTGAGTTATAACTCAAGTAAAGTAGATTATTTTAAAAAATAGATGGTTAAAAAAAATAAACATGTGAACAGTAGTTTTCCAAAAGTGACATGCTTGGACAATCACCAAAGGCTTTCTCATTCAAACACTAGTTCATTCAAAGGGCGTTTACTTAGCACCAGGTATTACACTCACTATTAAGTTAAATATGGATAAACTTTTGGAAATTACAAGATCTTTCACTGTTCATAAATGCAAAGGAAGCCATCATATCATAAACAACATTGGGAATAGCATCTATCTAACCACTGGTGTTAGGTTTTATATACCTATTTTAAGGGTATATAAAAATAGCAAGTGTAAGCTTATTTTTCAAGTTTAATTTCAGTTATATTCTGAAAGGTGAAATTAGAACATTTTTCTACCTGCCATACTTATCTAATTGAATTGTTATATTCTTACTATTTGCGTGATTTTATAGTGAAATTTAAAGTCACTGTCATTAACTTTGTATGAAAATGATTTTAAAAATCATTAAATACTTTAATGACTTTTAGGATATAAAATATAAAATATGGTCTCATTTAATAATATATTTATTGATCATTCTTATACATCTGTTCTCTTTATTAATGTCTTAAATGTATTATTCCACTTAATTTTTACAGCAATCCCATAATATAGAACCATGATTGCCTCAGTTTTACATAAAACATATCAAGTCCTTATGTTTCATTTTGAACATATAGAATGTCCAACAGCTAGTAAATATTTAAAAAGCCCAACCGTGTTTGTCTTATGCTAATATTTAAGTTTTTAAAAGTTATAATACACTGTATAAGTACCAATCCAAAGGAATTACCACAGAGCTTTGTTAGGGCAGCTTTAAAATATTTACTTTAAAGTGTGAAAATGAAGTTCTAGGGTATTAGACACAGAGTTTGTCCTTCAGTACAGGTTAGATTCTAATTTACCACAGGTCATGTAAAATATCTAGAAATAAAAACCAACCTAGAGCTATAAAATAAAAAGTGACCTTTAAAATCCAATATTACAGACAAACAACTTTTGCCTCTGGAGGCTGTTGAAGGACAAAATAGGGATAGGAAAATTCACTCTCATTTCCTAGTACACATATCACTTTTTCTAGCTAGAGCAGCAGCCACTACAATTAAGGGCTTAGAGCTGCAGAAATTAGAGTGCCTTTGGAAAACCTCTATACCTTGTAACAAACAAACAGAAACCAGCAGCTTCTAATAGTGGTCTTAAGGTGAAAAGGGTCAGTAGGAGATTCCCTAATATGTTGTTTTGTCCACTCTTTCTGCAGTCCTTTCACCCTCTGAAACAAACAAACAAACAAAAACTTTAGGTTTCAAGAATGAAAACCTTAGCATTACAAGAAACCTAACTGAAATAACTATTGTGAGCAGCATAATTAGAACACACAGAGAAGCTGCTGCCCATATTTTGAATCCTAGTGTAATTAATGCAGTTCATGACATTTCCCATCTAACCACTAAGATGTCTAATAGAGGAACCATTGCACATTTGCTTAAATTACTTCAATGTATTGAGTCAAGATTTTCAAATTTTCTAGCACAGAAACTGTGCTATTAATGAACATTTGAAAATGATCAGACTTGCAAATTTAAGGAGCATATCTTTAAATTTTACTTTCAGAAAGTCTGGGGTGACTCCCAGCACCTTGCTTCCTGGAGCAGGGAATAAATAGGCAGATAACTTTCCTTTGGTTAAGTATAGCTGGATGTATTATCCTCAGTGCTGCATTTGATTTTTGAAAATTAAGGGTTTTTGGCAATTAGATAAAATTTTATGTCATAGTCATAAAACTCCATCTAAAGATCATCATTACTGCTTTCACTATAATGGTTGCCCTATGTACCAAGCTGGTCAGATCATTAAGTTAAATAATCATAGACCTATTTGATAATTCCATCTAATTGCAGATATGTTTACAGAGTGTGGACACTAGAAATTAGAAGTTACCCCACTTAAATCCCATTAAAATGGAATGCCATTATTATAGACATGCTCATCAATGTATTCAGCATGCCTTCTTCTCTGTCATTTGAAGTAAGTGCCAGTGCTAAATCAATATGCTAAAATATTTTGTTGAAAGCTACCACCAGACTGAGAGGAAGCATGAAGGTATAGGACTTGGGTCCAGACAACGTTGCAAAATATTTAAAAAATCTACAGTTGCTCCTGAAATATAGTGAGACTCTGCTCTAAACTGCCTGACCACACACCAGACTTTCATTATAAGACTTATTTGCACTGTTTCCTTCTGAAGTACTATGAGTATTTAACAACCAAAACTATAACCAGTTTTCTCTAGCTATCATAACAATTTTAACCGATTTTGTTGTTGACTTCTTTCACCATTGACAAATGTCAAAATACTTAGCAAAATAGACAAGAAGAATGTATTACAGAAGAATACATATAGTATGAAAAGCTAAATGTAAACATGAAGAGTCAGAACTGAATCTTATAGTGACTTGTGGTTAATATGGACAGTTGATCCTCATTATAGTAAAGTGTCCTGCAAACAATGGATTGATGAATACTGAACCATTGCTCCTAGCAGAAATATAGGGACAGATTCCTGTGAGTCTCTTGTCACAACATTTTATCAGCCAAACAATACATACTTTGTGTTATGTGTGTTTCTGTTTAAAGATACCTTTTTTTAATATACACCATTGATTCATTAACTTTGAACTCACTGGTAACAGCACTATAACTCATATGGAAAGACACTTATCTAACTCACATATTTTGTCCATAAGACATTTCATCACCTTCTCATGCTTAGGAACTCTAAATGGCACTTCAGCACTATGCTTGGGAATCATTTTAAAAGTGAAATCACTACTAAAAAATACAAACCTGAGAAAAATTGACACTAAGTAGACAGTGAAAAAGACACATTTATAGTATGAGAGCTGAAATCCAAAGATGGAACATCACCTTGTTCTATCTCACCTGGGAATGTATGCATCAGGAGACTCCAATTTTTTTTTTACCTGTTTGTGTTTAGCTAAAATTAATCATGAAAGTACTGTGATAGTTGATTTGGGAATCACAAATAAATTTTAGCAAGTATGCAAATTTCAAATGTGGAATCTGAATAGTAAGGGCAGCTATATGTGTAAAATTATTGAGGGATGCAAGGAAATGATTATTGCATATAAGTCTTTCCTCTAAGGAGGCTGTGAAATCAGAAAAGGTATCCAAGGAGTTTTGAGGTTATGGTAATACATTATTTATTAAGCTGTAGAAATTTACACAACTTATTCATTATTACTGCATAAATTGTACAAATATATTTTTTAGTTTAGTGTATACGTAAAAGTTTCATAATGGAAAAGAATAAATCAAGCACAATAAAACATTGTAAATAGACAAATGTATCATATTTATTCTGTGTGATTCTTCAGTAATTTTTAAGCTGGTAAGTTATTTCCATTATTAAAGTCTCAAATACATTGAAATCTTAGATTGCAAGTAAATTGTTCTTCAAGTGTTCTGCAAGACGAGAAAACATTTCTAATCATTTTTAACTTGATAAACGAGTGATGTCTTTCAATACGTGTAGTAAGTGGTACGAATGTCACATGATCACAACTGAACCATTGGTTCTTGAAATTTGCTTTGATATATGAGTGCTTTGTATTACAGCATGTTTCTAGAATGAATGATGCTCGCAAACCAGGGTTTTACTGTATTTCTTTTTTTTTTTTTTAAGTTTATTTTGAGAGAGAGGGAGCATAAGCAAGGGAAAGACAGATAAGGATCATAAGTAGGTTCCATGCTGTCTGCACAGAACTGGACATGGGACTTGAACTCACAAACTGTGAGATCATGACCTGAGCTGAAATCTTGAGTGGGACCTACTGAGCCACCCAGATACCCCTCAACTTTCTAATTCCATTTTCATAGTTGATATACTTTATATAAAGATACTTTAACTGTTTCATCTACAGTATATTTTAATGAAAGTTGAGGTGTCAGGGTGCCTCAGTCAGTTGGGCGTCTGACTTCGGCTCAGATAAGGATCTCGCGCGATTCATGAGTTGGAGCCCCATGTTGGGCTCTGTGCTGACAGCTCAGAGCCTGGAGCCTGCTTTGGATTCTATGTCTCCCGCTCTCTCTGCCTTTCCCCCATTCATGCTCTCTTTTTCTTTCTCTGTCTCTCCCTCTCTTTCTCTCTCTCAAAAATAAACATTATTTTTTTAAATAAGTTGAGGTGTGAGACTCTAAGTTTTATTTGAAAGTACCCCAACACATTTTATGGAATAACCCTTTTCTAGTTAGTTTATAATTCTTTTTTGATTAGGCTTAAATCCTTGTATATGTCTTAGTTCTGTTTTTGTGTTCTTTCTGTCTAGCACTCTGTAGACACGTTTTAATCTTTCTACTTGATATTTTATATAGTGATTTTACTTTCACTATTCTTGTCCAATAATCATTTCCCTTCTGAAAAGTATTTTAACTGTATTTGTATACCTTATCATATATGAGGTACTATAATTTATAATAAAATCCTTTATAGTATATAAAACTAAGAAAAAAAATTCAAATAAAGCAGGACACTCCCTCAATTTTAAAACACACTTTGATTTTAGAGCTGTTAACATGTAACAAAATTGTACATTGTAGAATCAATGAAATACAATATTTTTTATGTGGACTTTAGAATAAATTTGTGAGTTCCAATATACATTCCATTAAATATTGGTAGATGTGTGTTAAACCTATAATTTTATTTTAGAAAATAATTAATAGGCTTTCTATTTTGCATTATAGTATAAAACTCTATACACTCTAGTCCTATCTCCTTAATTTTTATTAAAATAGATCCAGATGTAGCACATTTTTATTATGGCTATTCCTATGTATTTATGACTTTTGTCTGGTACTTTCAAGGTTAAGTGTGTTTTCGTTATATTCTTCAATTTTATTTTCCTGATAAATAAGTATGCTATTGGTATTCTAATTTTATCTTATCATTCTTCAATTCCTTGGGTTGTTTTGTAACTATTTCTCTTTGCTCTTTTGTATATGATGCTATTATTTGTAAATAATGATAAATCTCCTTTCTTCCCTATATTTATAATATTTATGTTGTAGGTTAGTGCATTTATTACCAGATAAACTGATTTAGTTTTATTTAAGCATTTATTATTCATTTATTTCTGACCATGAAACTAACACATGCTTACTGATAATTTGGAAAACATGAAACAATACAAAGAAGAAAATAAAAATCATGTATCACTGTATTATCCAGAAATAGTTCTATACTTTTTATAAAATATAATCATATTGAATATGCTATTTTGTTATGTGCTTTCTTCACCTGATATATTATAAAAATTTACCCATGTAAATGAATAATCTTCTATGACATTATTTAAAATCACAATTTAACCAATCTTGGACATATTTTTTTTTAGTATAGTTGACACTCAATGTTACATTAATTTCAGGTATCCAACATAGTGATTCAACAATTTTATACATTATGCTCTGTTCACCACAAGTGTAGATACCATCTGCCATCTACAATCTTCCCAATACATCACTATAACAATATAGCGATATCATTCACTAATTTGAAAGATACTTGTATCCCTATATTTATTGCAGCATTATTTACAATAGCCAAGGTATGGAAGCAACCTAAATGCTCATCAATAGACAAATGGATAAGGAAGATGTGGCATGTATATACAATGGAATATTATGCAACCTTAAGTTAATTTTAGTTTTGTCCTTCTCAGAATCATTAGTTACTCTCTGATGTTTATAAAGTCAAGTGCTAGCACTTTCCAGCACTTGGTAACACTTGGATTTAAAATTATCAACTAGGAGAGATGGTGTATTTTTCACTGATATATTTGCATTCTCTTTCCGATTCTGTTATGATAAAAGATTCACTGGTGTACTTTTGCAAAATATGGCCTGTCAGTTTCAAAAATTTATTCCCCCAAATTGTTAGAGGCTTGTAAGAATCCCTAAAAAATTTTCAAATTATTTTTTAGCCACTTTTACAAATTCACTGTAAACTCTGATTGTTTAAAATCACTAAAGAAAAAATGAGTACCCGCATAAATTGGATATAAATCAGTAACACAGAATCATAAAGTTTTGGTAGTAGCTTGATATACTCCAGTATTTTTCCTAGGTGACATTGTTATTAGGTAGAAAGAATTTGTGTACAATCGCTGAAAATTTTGCATTAAAGTGGTATTTTAAGTAAGAAAGATCCAGCTATGCAGATGGGCCAAAATTCTGAGTGCACTCCACAACTTCATCTTCAGATTTGTATATACACACCCATACCTTTAAAATGTCAATTCAAAGTCATTATCATGTTTAGTGTTTACTAGGGGAGTTTATTTTTTCAACATTTGAAACTGGAAAATAATTCTGAGCCCAGGATCCAGTAAAGGAAAAATAATGAACGGACCTGCAATAATATGCACCATTATGTGGTTTAGTATCTGTAATAAGGGACAATACATTTAGAAGCTGAAACAAAAAATATTCTTCATACTGAAATGTTCTTTTTGAAATCAAACGAGTATAACTTGGTTTTATATATGAGATTCTTTCTTGTTTGCACTTCTTTCTTTTTTATCCTAAAACAATTAATTTTGATTTTTAATTAACATCTTTCAAAAGTTTGAAATATCCCACAGAATTTCCTTTATATTTGGCTGTTTTATCTTTAGTGTCATGTTTCAGGTTTATATTCAGTTACGCATGTTTATTTAAACCCAGTTTTCCTGAAAATATGGGACCCTAAGTCCTTGATTGTTATTCTCATCTAGTCACCTACCAATCCTTGTGGTTTCATAGAACAAGGGACTATGATTACAATGAGATTACAATGAATACAAGGGACTATTTTACAATGTTGGGGGATTTGATTCCAAACTCTAATGCAATCCCTCATGAACTCCTGGACTACAAGGAATCACTAATGGCTGCACTACAGACAACTCCAGAGCCTGGGTCAAACAGTAGCAAATGACTCTATAGTCCCTTTACTCCAAACTCCACATTGATGCTCAATGTTCTCTGTCTTCAGGACTCTAGTGACAAGAATAGAATTGTCCCAATATACAAATATGTTAGCAAGAAACAAAAACATCAGAGCAAAATATTAATTTGAAATTTTCTTGGCCTTGAATTTACCTAGGCCTTCCCAGGCAGAGCAAAAGCTAATCTTATTTTTTTGGAATCATGGAAAAATGTTTCCAGAGAATACAAAGAGCAGAATCAAGAAAGAGAGTCAAGTGAGAATGGCCTGGAAATTTTCTATTTGGAGAAAGGAATCAAATGGCCATTTGATTTAAAAAAAATAGTTTTTACACTTCTTCTGAGAAATATACTTATTAATGTCTTCATAAACACTTTTTGTTGAGTTCTAGTTGATAGTGCTGTGGAGGAAAGGCCAGCTGTGATATTCTCCTTATTAGCTATTTTCTGGTTTTGTCCTTATTGCTTTTCTTCAAATAGTTAGTTCTCATCTTTACCCAAACAAACCGTTTTATAGCCCATTCACAGTCAACTGTAGATTCTTCTTTTTCTATCAAAGGAAGAAATATGCAAAGAATTAGGGAATCTCTGCCCACACTTTTTCAGGTCATTACTTCTCTCCCCAGTCATGCCCCCTCATCCATATGGGACTACTGTTGAAAGTTGTTGAAAGCTTTTAGAAGGGAATATGATGTTTCCCTCAAAGTTACTGAAATTTGAAAATCTATGCATTAATTAAATGAGGACATATTGTGCCTCAGTTTGGGAATTCCATCTGACTTAAGATACTTATTGATTATGCTCATTTTTGGTGCCTGAACAAATTCAAGTAAGATTATGTAATGTGCATTAGAGACCAACAACTACAACAAAAAGCCCAAAATAGGAGATAGTGAAATAGTCTACTACTCAGTAATAAATGGTAAACAAATATCTTTCTGCTTTTACATAGAGAATTTAAAAGATTTCAGAGTAATTCTTGTGTTCTTCATACATGAAATATCATGGCCTTTAAACACGTACACTATATCCTCTTTATATTGTTCTTTAAATTATTCTGTTTCATTACAATAGAGAAATCTTGGTTTCCTATTTGGAGTTCTAAGTTTCCCCTTTAGCAGTTGTGATTGTCCTCTAGTAGGAATTGTGTCGCTCTTTTAGTGTTTTTCATATGAAAATAGTCTGGAAGAACAACAGGACATATAATATGATCAAAGCACCAGCTAAGTATCCATAAAATTCAGGAAAGGCAAATATATATCTAGAATCAAATATGGCCACAGTAGCTTCCTATACATAAGGGCCAAACTTCTTATAATAAGCAAAAGTGTTCTCCCAGAGAAAAAAATACGAACTATAATCTAGGTTCACATTTTTATTAACAACTAGGATTGATAATAAAGGCTTTATAATATTTGGGGGAAAGATAGGGAAATTGGGAGCTAAAAGATAAGATTTCCTGTTTTGTAATTTTGGCAGAATCCCTGCCAATTGCTGTCAGTTGTCTGGAGTTTATAACCTGTGAAATTAAAAGTAAATTGGGTTTGGGAGTTGGGGAGCTGCACTATTTAAAGTTTTTAAAAATACACATGCATTTTTTTTTCATTTAAAGCTATTCTACCTGTTAGAAGCATTTGTATTAGTACAAATTCGACTTTCTCATTGTTTCTTAACCAGACTGATACTAACCACAACTCTATTAGTTAAGAGACTTGCTTGGTACTTTGGGTGTTCATTCATCATGATACTATCTGCTAGCCTAAAGACAGGGCATTAGCTTGGTGGTTCTCTTGAGAACACTTTAAACTCTAAATCTTATGTGTTAATTGCAGCATTATTTATTCAATAAAAATATCATCACCCAAATGTTTTCAAATAGTAATTGATTCAGTAACTCATGTCAATGCAGTTACCAAAATGAATGAACTTACTGTATATATTTTAACATCAAAAAGGAAAAACAAAATCAAATTGCTGATACTAGTTACCATTTAGGAATGAGATCAGACAGGAATGAGAAGAACTTTTTAAAATATAAATCTGGTACTATATATATATATATATATATATATATATATATATACACACACATTTTAATAAAGTGCATGTTGCAAAATGTATGCTTGTGTAATTAAAACCTACTGTGAAATGATACAATGTAAATGTAAAAGCTCAATTGGAGGAACCTTTAGAGGGATCTCTATTATATGTGTATGGATTTCACTCCTGAGAACTTTATTATAAACCAAATGTTGCATCCATTAGCCTTTCTCTAATTTTATTCTCAAAGAAAAGCCAACAAACAACCTTAAAAACAATAAAAATGTGTTTCCATTCATATCTTGCTTTTCCCTAGTGTTTGCATCTCTTGGCATTTAATTAACCATCACAGTTGCAGAATAAAATGTCTTTGTGTGATTTTTCTGCTGCATTTGGAATTCACTGAGAAATGTTTGTAAAGTATGGTTGAGTAACAGAATAAAGGGAAAAGGAATCTGGGTAGCAAATATTTTCCCACCTACCACAATGGACATCATTAATGGAAAGTCTGTAAGTCAGACTTCCCTGTTAGGAGCAATTCCTACCCCAGTGCCCTGGAAGGGGTGAGCAGGAAGACACTGAAATCTCTCTAACCAGGAAAAAAGAATGATCAAGATCCAAGAGCTTTTCCCTCTACAGATAGGCATTTACTTACCAAAAGTGCAGCTGAATGCATTCTGAGATTTTTCAAGGCAACCTATACTGAGAATTCCTAAAACCCATATGATCAGTTTTGCTTATAGAGATCATTGACCGTGTATATGGCTTTCCTCTTTCTTAAGACTTTGCCCACCTAAATGTAGCTGTTCTAGTAGTTTGATAATCCTTCTGTGTTCCTCGGTATTTATCTTTAATCCCACTAACGGCAGCTGTTCTTGCAGTTAGTTGTAAGTATAGCTTTGTTGTTCTAAGTGACTTTCTTCTCCCTAATTCCTGTTGGGCTTTCCTACAGGTTTGCAGAAGTAAGGAAACTTGAGAGTCACTGGGCGACAGGAAAGAGACAGAGAATGCCAAATAGAGAGATGGATTTGCCCTATTTGGCTCTGGCCTATTTTACCTTACCAAGTTACTAGAAAGAAGTGAAATTTGCTTCAGTACCCTTTATAACATCCCATTCTGTTCTCTCCAAATGCATCCTAACATGTTCTACTTATAAACCTAAGACAGCTCTACTCTTCTTTAAAAGTGGAAGTCCAGGGGTGCCTGGGTGGCTCAGTCGGTTAAGCGTCCCACTTCGGCTCAGGTCACGATCTCGTGGTATGTGGGTTCAAGCCCTGCGTCGGGCTCTGTGCTGACTGCTCAGAGCCTGGAGCCTGTTTCAGAGTCTGTGTCTCCCTCTCTCTCTGACCCTCCCCCATTCATGCTCTGTCTCTCTGTCTCAAAAATAAATAAACGTTAAAAAAAAAATTAAAAAAAACGTGGAAGTCCAAAGTTATTTAATTTATTTTTCCTTCTTAAGTTAGTATTTGTTGAAGACCAAAACAATGTTCCACAGATTCCTTTAGGGGATGGGGAAGAAGAGAGGGGCTGAACCTCTGCTCAAAAGTAACTTAATTTCCAAGAACAAGTCATGATATGCACAGCATTTCTTTGTTGTATTTCCATTGATTTGTTTGACTACCTGGTTTTACTTTCCATCAGATTGTGTGACAAATAGCTCTTGAATTATTGAGAGTTGTAATGTTTCTGGTCTTCTGTAATTTAGATTCTGGGTGAAGAGTTTTAAAACTATTATTTCTAAATGCAAAAGAGGAAGCTTGATATTAGATTTGTACACAATTTCTGAAGATTTAAAAACCCTTATAAAAGTCCTTTAAAATAATGCTTCTCCAAATACTACAGTTCTGGATTAAACGCTTTCCTAAAATGATATTGAATTAGTAGACTGACAAAGTGAGATAGTTTTGAATAAGAACATGTGCCATTTAACGCTAATTTTAAATAAAAGGCACTAAAAAGAGTTGTTTAAAAATACTAATGTAACTACGATTTGACACCTGATTAAATTACCCTTGAATTGTAAGGTCCAGTTTTGACAGGAATGACTTATGATCATGACTTAACATGAGAGATTATCAATCTTTTAATATAATGGTTTTCGCTTTATAGTTTTAGAAACAACCCTGGATTATTTATTTTCTCTGAAGAGATGGATGCAGTTTGAAATTAATGAGTTGTCCAATATCTGACCTATTTGTGGGCCTCAAGGGAGATGTATATTTTTTGTCCCTTAAAAAAGAGCTGATATTAAATGGCTATATTTTAAAATTTGGCATTGGCTGGGTTTGGTTGGCAGATGCAAGAAACTAATCTCTGGTAAAAAAAATTTCTTACATGCAATTGCTTACATAATAACAGAATGGAAATTTATAGTTTACAAGGTACTTCCTTATACATTATATTTTATATTCACTATAATAATAAGTGAAATAAGTGTCATTACTACTATGCAAATTAAGAGATGAAAAAAAATGAGTCTCACAAAGGCTAAATGATTTGCCAAAGCATGGATTGATTGGACTCAAATATGTGATTCAAACTTGGCTGTTCTGATTCCAAATTCCATCTCTCTATCTGTGAATGGGTATCTGAGCTTTATACAACAAATCACATCTTAGTTCCTCTTGTGTACCTATTCCGCAGCAATAAAGATGCATTTTGTGTAAATACAAAGTATGACATTATTCAAATAATTTAATGTGTTAATCTGAATATAAGGTCATTTGAGGAAAATTAATAAGACATCTTAAGATATTTTAAAAATCACATTTGAGAAATAATTAAAGATGTTTTGTTTTCTGAACTACATATAGTGGAAAATATCAAAGCGGCATAGTCCTTGGAACTAGGAAATTGAAAATGTAGTCCAGAATGTTAAACCGAAATGCATGGAAGACTAAAACATTATTTAACAAAATTGTTTAATGTTTTAAGAGAAGGATGAAAAATATAGACTGCAGGAATGAGAGTTTTTGTCTTTTTAGTTTTCTCCCCTTTCTTATTCTATTTCACCATGTTTTGGGATATCTTAAGACTGAAACGAAGGGATATGTAGACATCTCTTTTAAGGATCTGGGATTTATATTTCTTATTGCTTTTGATGGACTCCTATTACAGCTCCCCAGCTTGTGTTTTATTAAAACTACAGTATCATGCAGAAATTCATACAGAAGTTCATTTTCTCTTGATCAATTTTCTCTTGAAACACATCACATAAAATTTGTAAAACTAAGAAAATCAGTCCCTAAAAAGCAATAAGCTAGTTGCAGCTCTAAATCGACAGGGCCACCATGTTTCCCTTTGTATTTGTCATCTTTTTATTTATTTATTTTTTAACGTTTATGTATTTTTGGGAGAGAGAGCACAAGAGCACACGTGAGTGGGGGAGGCGCAGAGAGAGAAGGAGAGAGAGAACCTCAAGCAGGCTCCACACTGTCAGCACAGAGCCTGATGTGGGCCTCAGACTCACAAACTGTGAGATCATGACCTGAGCCAAAATCAAGAGTCAGACACTTAACCACCTGAGCCACTCAGGCACCCCTGTATTTGTCATCTTAAGAACAAGTGTGCAGGAATGGTCAAGGTAAAAAAATTCAGTGTCGTAATGAATTTTTGCATATAAAACTAGATTGGAGATGGTTTACTCCTCCCTGTAAGAGAAATAAAATCAGTTATTCAAGATCGTATTAAATGAGATAACACATGAAAGGAATTTCATACAAGCACTATAAATAGTGATATTATCACAGTCATTATTGAAATAACTCTCAGTGTTGAAACCACCCCTATAGCCTTAAGGTAAAATGTTTGCCAGAAGCAATGCAAAATATTAATAGGATTTTATCTTTTAGTTTCTGTTCCTGCTATCACCTCTCCTAATGCTTATTTTAATGCCTGTTAAACAATTTGTGCTTTCTTTTCTCCCATAAGCCTCAGTACAAGGTAATCTATGTTGCCTCTTAGACTCTCAAAGCAGAACAACTAACTACCCTATCTATGTTCCTGTAACAGTTAAATACCACCTTGAAGATCCCTTATTGTGTCATGTTATTAATATTAATTTATATTTGTCTCTCCATTGTGGCTTCTCGGGGCAAGACCTATCCTGCTTGCTCATTTTTGCATTAGAGAGATAAGAGCCAGTAAAATTGCTGAAAAAGTTGCATGCAGATATACTACTTCAGCATTCATATCCATAAACATTTAAGTGCCTACTGTCCCAGGAATCATGTTAGGTGTTGGGGAGGCAGAGTATTAGCCCTTAAGGAGTTTTGCATTCTACAATGGGAGGCAGATAATGAGCATGCCAAAACATAAGTACATTGGGATTAAAGATATTTTCCAGTCATATAAAAAGAAAATAAGACGGGATAATTCATGACTCCTTTAAATAGGTTGTTAAAGGAGAACAAACTCTGAGGAGGTGAGTCCTCAATAATGAGAAGCCAACCAATCATTTGAAAGATCTGGGGTAACAGGATCTGAGGCAAAGACAACAGCCAGTAAAAAAAATGTAAGAAGTTGGAATTGCTTATGAGGCTTGAAAGAACAAATTTTTGAAAGGCTTTTTGTATTATCTTTTATTCAAAATTAATTACTTCTGTAAATGAAGTCTTCATAAGTGCACATCTTTAATGGGAGACTGTTAGGAGTAAGGGGAGATTTTTATAAGGCTACATTATATATTTCTTTTCATTCTCAAAGGAAATGTTAAGTAGTAATTAATATACAAAGATTTGGTGTCCTTGATCTAAATTGTGGTCAGTGGGTCCAAGGACAGCAGTAAGAAGCAGTGATATAGTGCATTTGCAACAGTTGTTCATTGAAAAATTGGAAATAAGTGATAAGAAACCCTCAATTTATTGTAATCTGTCTAAAGTGGCACTAATAAAGCTCTGAAGAGGATAATGAAGAAAAGGGCATTCTTATTAGGTAATCAGAGATGTGCTTTATAAATGAAGTAAAATTTTAGAGTAAGACACAGAATTAAAACTTTCAGATCACTGCCTCGATAATGTTGTTTGAATATCACCTCTATTTGAACTTGAAAGATAAAAGGTGGCATTCATATTTGAAATTTGAGTTTATTACAGAGGTTAGTTGCCTACTTTTAAATATCATTTTAGATCTCTGCCTTTATATCAAGCTCTCTTAATTTTTTAAATTATTGAGATAATTACTGTGATTTTTCATTCCTCCATATATTCCCTTATAAACTCAAGGAGTACACACTTATGAACACTTCAAGTTTCTGAAAAAGGATGAAGTGAAAAAAAAAGTCTAGTGTCCAGGTGGCTCCTGTAGTGAATAAACATTCCCAGAGTAAGCCAAGGCATTTCATTTGATCCAAATGCATGTATACTTGATCATTGTAAAGAGTAAGAGCATTGATGGAAGATGTTGATTCCACAAATCACCTGTAGTATGAGAAGAGAAAATAATACTGTCGAAAATCTGTCCTGTTTCTTTTGTACTTTCCTTTCTTGAGTCCACTGTTCTGATATATATTTTTCAAATGGGTGTCATTCCTTTTCAAAATACACTATGATTAAATATTCTCCACTTTTCTTAATCAGAAAATAAATTTAAATATTAACTCCATGCTTAAATGACATTTTTGAGTCTATAAAGGACCAGCAAATAGTAATAGCTATGTTTCTATCACCATCTCAAATGTTAAGTCCAAAACCAACTCTGTCCACACTGATTCTACTACTTTAGGAATGACTTCTTAAAAACAGACACCATTCACATTCATTCCAGCATTCTAGCCTCTACATGAGCTAGACTTGAGGAGGGTGTTGAATTCATGGTTATTGAGAAAATGTGTACAGTATTTGAAAACAACAGGGTAAAGGTATAGGGTTGCCTATAGGTCTAAGAATCTGAAGTAGAAACATTTGAAGATTATGAATAAAATATTTTAAAATGTAAATTTATTCAATCATAGTTTTTTGCTTTTGTAATTTTACTGTAACAAAAGGAATATGGTCAATGATATTATAATAGTGTTATGTGGTGTCAGATGATAACTAGACTATGGTGAGCATAGCATAATACATAGAGAAGTTTAATCATTATGTTGTGTACCTGAAACTAATGTAACATTGTGTGTGAAATATTCTGAAATGAAAAAAATTAAAAAGAAAAGCCTTCATAAAAATGTTTTTAACACATGTAATTCTGTAGAGAGTGTTGATGACTTTGTGGATGCCAGTATATACCAAAAGCTTTACAATTTTATATATCCTTTGTCTCAGAAATTCTATTACTAAATATTAAGGGAATAATCAGAGATTATTATGACATTTCACTACGGTAATAATTGCACATACATGGAAGAAAATGAAAAAGCACTGAATTATAAATTTTAAACAAATGAATTGTAAGGTATGTGAATTATATCCCCAAAAAGCTTAAAAATAAGACCTAAAAGATATAAGATCTAAATTTGAACTTCAAGAGATAAAAAAAAAACAATAAAAAAACTATAATTTTTGAGATTAAAAATACACAGGATGTGATTAATAGCAGAAAACACTGTTAAAGAAAATACAGGTTGATTTTGAAGACATAGTGACATATACTATCCAAAATGTAACACAAGAGTTTAAAGACTTTAAGAGAAGTACAGAGTTAGAGTGAGCATTAACACAACTTAAAGTAACTGAAAACATTGGAATCCCCCCCAAATTGTGGGACACAGAAGAACGTATGTGAAAATCATGGCCAGATTTTTTTTCCAAATTTGATATGTCAAACTCACAGATCCAAGATGTAGAACAAATCCCATGTACAAGAAGCACAAAGAAAACTACAAAAAAGGCACATCATATTCAAATTACTTAAAATGAGTGATAAAGAGAATATCTTAAAGGTAGCGAGAGAGAGAGAGAGAGAGAGAGAGAGAGAGATACATTAGCTATAGCAAAATAACAATTAATGACAGCAGATTTCTCATCATAAACAATGCACCTGAGAAGGCAGAGGAACAATATTTCTAAGTATAGAAAGAAAAATTGCTTTGGATTCTATACTTAGTAAAATATTTTTGAAAAATGAAGATGAAATAAAGACCTTTTTAATCATTGGAAATCTGAAATATGTCATAATTAGTAGAAATGCACTGTAAGAAATATTAAAAGAAGTTCTTCTGGCAGAAGGAAAATGATACCTGGTGAAAGTATAGATCTTGGAAATAGCACCATAAATGATGAAGACACAGAGTTAAGATTTTTATTCTTATTCAAATCTCTTTAACATAAGATGACTGAATATAAAAAATGCAATGAGGCAGTATAGTATATACAAAATAAGGTTATGAAAATGATAGTACATGTGCTAGCAGGGGAGAAATAGAAATATACTATTATAATATTCTTACACATTTCATGAAGTACTTTGATATTAAAATAGACTATAAATTAAAGATAGATACAATATATATTTCCTAATACAACTAAAAGAGCTATAGCAGATAAGTAAAAAGGAAGTTAACATTGAAGCATAGAAAAATCAATTAATTCAAAATAAGGCAGAATAAAGAGAAAAGTAAAAGGGAAAAAACCAAATTGGTAAAGAGGAAAAAAATAGCAAGATGGTAGATTTTTAATCCAATGTGTCATTAATCCAAAGTAAAGCAGAAAACCTCTTTTTTTGGATACCCTGAAAAATTGCACATAACATGACTCAATTACATGTTTACAACTAATCAGTTGTTTCTTCTCAGGATGTTTAATCTTGAAGAAATCATGCATATGTTCAGGGTCAGTTGGAGATAAAGTGTGACAGCTGGATTTAGTGTCTAGAGTTCTGTTGACTAGTGTTTGTTGTCAGTGGGTCTCTAGGTAATGACAGAGTGTTGACCTCCCATTGTATCAGATATGCTTGTCCCATGTAAATAGTGTCAGTATGTCTTACCCTGTTGGTTCTCACTAGAACTTGATTTTTAAAATCTGTTTATTTGATTATGGGAGAAACTTGATATTCTTCTAATAATAGGTATATATTGATTGCTAAAATCAATAATTGCTGATTTAAAATCAAATTACACCTATAAAAACCAGTCATTTTTTACTCTCAAAGAGCAGAAACAAACTCTAAGTTTTGCAGTACAATTTGATAAAAGGGTTTGCATTCTGGTGGTAGGAACAAATAAGCAGAAAAACAATCGAATAATTCAGTTAATATATATGAAAATTACCTCAGTTCATAATAAGAAATCTGATGTAAATATATGAATAATGGAACAGAAAATTGGGTTTCAGATGATAACTCCTTTAGCTTGGGTGGTCAAGGATTTAAGCAGTAATGTTGGAGTGAGAATACAACTATTGAACAAGGCTTTGAAGGAATAAGAGACAGGCATTTCCTCTTGGCTACAGATGAGTCTGCCTTTAGATAATTAGACAGTAATGAGTACAAAGTTATAAATGTTTTTCCTGATTATACAATAAAACTACATTTCTTTTTGTTTCCTTGTCAGGTTACCCTGTAAACTAAGTATCTTGCGTTCCAAATTGTGCACCAGAGCAATTATAATGTTACTCATACCAGTTGTGTATAAAAATGCCCATATCCATTAGTGTCCCAGTAATAGGAACTAAATTTTTTGTTGTGGTTTTAATCTTTGTCAGTCTCATGAGTGAAAATTTTTATTTTAAAATATTTTTTTAACTTGGAAGTTCCATTTTCTTATCATTGATCCAGTTTCTTTTTTAAATTAGAATTTTATTTAACTGATGAGTGTTTTATGTGTATACTATGAGAAGAACTTCTTTTCAAACTCTACCTATATGCCCCATCCTCCAGCATTTATTCAGGCTCCCCTCATTTGCACCACCTCCCACATCCTGCATTGTATATAAGCATGCCTTGAAACCTGTAGTTTCAACCCATAGTTGAAATCACTGCCTTAGTGTGCCTCCATCATTGTTGGAGAGTGTCATATCTTTCAAATATTTCCAGGGTACTAATACGGGAGTAATTTCTAATTTTAAACTTGCTTCTAAGCAAGTTTGCAAACTTAAGTTATGCATTCAGGATATATCACCTGTAATATTAGCTAATTCTAATGGTTATGATGAAGTACAGGAGCTATTTTTAAATAAGGTAAAGTCAACTCATAGCCATCATGAAATTATTCATTTTGTGAAAATGATGAATTTATCTGAAGTACTGAAACATAAAGTCTTGATATTTTAATATTATAAATTTTCCTTAATCTGGTTATGGATCATAATTCCTTCTGGAAAGTAAAAAAGTAAGAGTTCCATCATATCCTTCGTAAAATGATAATATCCTAAGATCTGGAGTCCAGGAGAGTTGTAGGTTGCACTTAAACGTTGAGGTTTAAGTTGCTTCTACCTTAGTCTTTCCCAGAAAATGTTAAATTGGAGGTTTATGCTTTTGTGCAATTCTAAATACTTTTCAAATATCATCATGTTCATTATTCCTTACATGTATAGCTTTCCTGGGAATCCCTCAGAAGTGATGATTAACAAAATAGTAATCTGACATTCTTGAGTCCCTGTCAAAATTCCTTCAACTTATTTCCAAAAATATTCAGTTAGAGAATTGTAGGATGATACAGGTTTATAAATACTCCTTTGTCTTAATTTAAACAGGATAAGGCAAGTTGAGACTTCCAGAGACATATAAATGTACCTGTCAGAATCAGATCTGTAGAAGTGTTTCAAATGTTGGACTGGATCATGAAAGAAGTGTACAGACAATAGTGTAACTTGTGGCATTCATATATCTTTGTATTACTCATACTGTTTGATTTGACATCCGTCTTCAAAATGGTTGAAGAAGACCTGGAATGGAAGAAGAACTTAGATATGCTAAGAGAGTCAGGACCTTCTTAATCTATTTATAACTGTGTGAAGACTGGACATCAAGATAGATTTCTGTCAGTCCTTTCTGTTTCAGTAATTGAAGATCTCATGTATCTTATCTTGGAAGTTTCTTTCTTGTTTATATTTTTATTAAATTTGTACCAGTATTTCTTACTTGTCTAAGGTTTGAGTGCCTTACCACACATCTAATTTCAGCTTACATTTGCCATGTTGGTTCTTGCTTCTCATGCCCTGAGTGCCTGATTACGAATTCTAACTGTAGAGTTACCTCCTATGTCCAGAGATTTCTGCATCTGGGAGACATTAATAAGAATGATCTATGGCCACTGGCAGAATCAGTTGATTTCAGAGTATTTAAAGCCCAATTCTGTTGGTGGCAGCATTCACCCAGAATTAAACTATGAAGATCTACTCAATATTGTTTCATCACATCTACTTTCGAACATGAACTTGGAGAATTGGCTGCATTTATTATATGGTTAAGCATATATATAAACTCTTTCTCTGAGTTCCAGTCACAAAATTGAATATACAGACAGCATTATTAGGAATAGAAGGCTAAATTGAGCCTGAATGGTTTCCTCTGGGTATGGTTAGTCACATTGTTTTTCAATATCTTTGTTCCTTATTTATACTATAAACAGAATTACTTTCTTCGCTGGGCTATCATTCAATAGCATTCAGTAACATATCTGACATACTTTTAGACCTTATGCTTGTAAAATAGTGTGTTACAGTACCTGAACCTTGATACATTTTATAAAATCAAGCCAGACATATACTTTTTTGTAATAATTTACTTTCATTTACAGTTTATCTATTGTGTTATGTTCTGGTTTGAAAGTCTGTTGAGCTTATTATTCTTAAGACATTGTCATGATTGATATAAAACCTAATGTCTTTTTTCTTAGAAAATTGTACTTACTACTCCACACATCCTTTACAAGAAGTAATTCTAGCATATTTCTTTAAGAAACAAGAAGTAGGCTATTATACACTGACAGTATTTTAGTGCCTCTCTGTTAAAATAAAATATATTTTATTTACATTATTATATATATGTTATAAAATAATAAACTGCTATGTACATTAGTTAAGGATCAGCTTTTCAATAAATGGTTACAAGTGGCCGTAAAATAATTGATTGACAGATTATTAAGAATATAATAAAAATCCTCCTAAGTAATATCCAGAAGCCTTTAAAGTCTTATGTAAAAAGCCACTGCCCAGGACTAACATCAGAGACTTTTGACCTAGAATGGGGAGACCAACCATTCCAATTAACTATTCCAATTTGCTCAGGCCTTACTATCTAAGCTGTGTACTTCCAGTTTTAAAAACAAGAACATCCTGGGAAACCTAGAATGTGTTGGTTATCCTACCCAGATGCTAAGTATAAATTCAGTGAACAGCATGGTTTTAGGAAAGCCATGCTGTACATGAACAAGATGAAACAAACTAAACCAATTGTAGATTTATTAAACAATCAAAGAAACAAACTAAACCAATTGTAGATTAAACAATCAAAGAAACAAACTAAACCAATTGTAGATTTATTAAACAATCAAAGAATGTTTTTTTTGTGGTGGGGGAGAGCAGAGCACACACACGTGAGCATGAGTGGGGGAAGGGCAGAGAGAGAGAGAGAAAGAAAGAAACTTAAGCAGGTTTCACACCCAGCATGGAGCCCAATGTGGGGCTTAATCCCATAAACTGTGAGATCATGACCTGAGTGAAATCAAGAGTCAGACACTTAGAACTGACTGAGCCACCCAGGCTCTCCCAGAGTAACCCATTTTAAATTGTAAGGAATTAAATAAACAATCATCTTCATTAAATAGAAGAAGAGGCCCTAGGAAAGATAGATATAATTGCTGCTTTTTTAAAAATTAAAAAACAGGCTGAATAGCCGAAAGGACAAAAGTTGAAAGACTAAGTAGTGTTGTTACAGACTAATGTTAAGGGATGTAACTAGAATGTAGCACATAAATAAAAAGTTGGAGGGCATGGGGGGAACAGGCATTGCAAAATTCTCTGTATTTGGATTTTCAAAAATAATAGAATAGAGAAGACAATCTAAGCAAAATATATGTCATCTTCTAAAGCACAGAGTGCACTTACATACAGACATATTTTAAGTGAAAAGCATACCTCTAATACTTTTTAAAGGCAATAGAATATTCTATTTGGGATATATGGGATTAGGATAAAAAAATATGACAAAAGTAAATAAAAGATAGATATAGTTATTATATAAATATTTTAAGACTTTGTATGACAAAATGGAGAAAAAAGGACAAGGTACAGTGGTAGAGATTACAGAGAAATGCATATCAATGACAATTAGTTGGGAAATATTTAAAGAACGCTATCAATAAGAATTGAGCAACCTAGGAGAAAATGGTAAAGTACACTAAATGCAGTTCACAAAGGGGAAAATAGATGACCATCAAATACTAGAGAAGTGACTATACCTTGGACCAGTTAGAATACATTTCTCAGTATTCCCTTGCAGGAAATTTTGTCCAGTTTACTGAATTCTGGCCTGTAGACTGTGGGAAGTCATGATATATGCTAATTCCATTCCTGGTTTATAAAACCTCCCCACTTGAATCCTGCACTTTCTTTCCCCATCGACTAAATACAGAAGACATTTTGTACATAGAGCAGTGTGGAGCCTTAAGGCGAAAGGTATATAGATCCCTCCCCGAATGCCTGCAGCAATCAGAGCCTTCCTATATGCCTGCTCCGTGCTGAGAGGTAAGTTAGAAGGACAGTTTTACTGTGTAAAACAGAAATTTTGGGTTTGTCATAGCACTTAACCTCTCCTGACTCCTGCCAAATATAAAGATACTGTTAAATTTCTCCAATATAGTAAAATACCTTCTACGTGAAGGCTTAGGATATATTGTTTATGGATATAAACTTATGAAGGAAAGTATTCATGAGAAAAATACGCATCTACTTTGGTATAGTTGCTACTTCTGCAGAGAATGTGGGAAAAGATTGCAGAGTGATTTTTAGTAGTATCTATATCACTTATTTGAAAAGATGGTAATGTGGTATGGTAATTGTATATCATATATGGTAAAATGTTACATCTTTTGTCTAATAGATGTAAGGATGTAAAATGTACTTTTAACATTTAACGTGCCTAACTACTTTACTAATAAAAAAAGTAAAAGTGGGACTTGGAGTAAATAAATATAAATAAATTTCTTATAATTTGTTAGATTGAAGAAAAATGTTAATATACAGTTTGAATAATTTCATCTAGTACCAAACAAAATAAATCTTGATGCCTAGATTTCATAAATGTATATTTATTTAGAATTTAGTCTTTTTGTTTTTACTAAGAACAAGAGGTATTTTGGTTATGGTATATTGGTTATATAATGACAAAGACTTAATTATATAAAATTGTAGATATTGAAGCAGTATTTCTCAATCCCATGATTCCTCCACTTCTTTACCATAATGGATACAGGAAGTTAAAATGATATTAAGGTTTAAATTGATAGAAGATCATTTGAAATTTAGGGCTCTTATAGTATTTGTGAAAGCCTTTCCATTTAGGTCTGGTATACCCACATCTCCCCTAGGATATTTCCTTTCTGTATACCAGATGGAATTCTCCTATTCTATTATAGTTTTTGGAAATATTTTGGACTTAGAAATCTTGGGTTGATTTCTGGTAATGTTAAGAGGTTATTAAGCTATTGTTTATTGGATTTTCTGGTATATTATGGATGGAAATATTTCATTATCTTGTCCATTAGCCACAGTGTATAATATAAATAAATATATTACTCTTTGGCGTATATATATTATTCTCTTAGAGTTTAACTCACTGCTTTTGGATAAAGTGATACAAATGTTTTCACATATATCTACCTAAAGAGCGGGCTAGTGGTTACTTACATAATGACCTATTTATTACGTAGCCTTTAAATTCCTGTCTGTCTGTTAGTGGATACCTTCTTAAATGTACCAGGTATATAACATAGTAATAGTAAAGTAAGTATACTGTTGATTTTTAATGTTTGAAGTTAATTTACTCATAATCAAAACACAGCTTAATTTTAAATACCTAAAAGATGGTTAAACTTTTTTTCCCTCAAAGTCTCTATTATTTGTAAGTTAGAAATTCAGTTTTTGTGATCTTTTCTCATCTGATTTTCAGTGCTTCATCTTATTCTCATTGCCTCCTATGTATTTATCCAGAATTATTTTCTTGAAGAGATTCTCATGGAATTTCCATGTAGAAAGGTACACTGCCTGGGTAGTTGCTTTACTGTTAAGAACATTTCTCTAGCTCTGGATCTATTTGAAAGAGGTACAATTTTGAACAGCTATTGTGCTTATTAACGTTTTTTAACTTTCTACACATTTGTTAGCCAGAAAAAGTTTTATGGCATTTAGCATCTAGTGAAAATATTGCTAATTCAGGATAAGGGTCATTTACAGAACCATCTAAGCAATTGCCAGAAATCTTGTTTCAGAGGAAACAATAGGAACCAGTTCCAAAAGAGTTTCAGAAACTGAAAGACACTACAGAATCTGCAATTGGCAGGCAACCAGAACTTAAGCAGTCTTGGGCTTTGGGTAAATATGATGACAGCTGCCTTGCAAAATATGCCCATGCCCGTAACCAAAATATCAGAGCTTTCTTTGATGCTAGTGATAGAGCCCAAAAGTAAATTGTGTATAATATGTGGTTGGGTTATTGCATGGTTGATGGAAAACAATGTTTGTAGTTGGTTTTTATTGTCACATGAAGTTCAAAAGTATAAACTTTAAAACACAACTGAGCAAACACGCATCTAAGAGATTCTGAAATGAGACAGTTACTTCAAAATTCTCATCCCCTGCAAAAGAAAACAGCTTTAGCCCTTACTCTGAAAAACAGGGCTGGGATAGTCACTGATTAAAAACTAGTTTTGCATCACTGCTAAGGAATTTTATTTTAGGATTTTATTGTGTCCATAAAGTTGAATAACATAAAATAGAAAAGCTGGTACCAGTTCTTTCGACAATAGAGGAGAGAAAGTTATATTTCACAATATAGGTTCAAATGTGGTTTAATGTAAAATTGTGCAGCCTCTATGAAAGACAGTATGGAGGTTCCTCAAAAAGTTACAAATAGAATTGCCATTTGATCTAGAAGTATCACTCACTGCTGGAAATACATTCAGAAGAATTGAAAGCAGTGTCTCAAAGAGGGATTTGTACACCCATGTTGATAGCACCAACTTTCACAATAGCCAACAGGTGGAAGCAAACCAAGTATCCCTTCGAAGATGAATGGATAAACAAAATATGGCATATGCATACATGCAGTCTCATTAAGACTTGAAAGGAAACTCTCTCGCATGCTATGACATAGATGAACCCTGCAGACAGTGATGCTAAGTGAAATTAGCCAGTCACAAAAAGACAAACACTGTCTGATTCGATTTATATGAAGTCTCTATAGTAGTCAGATTCATAGAATAAGTTGCCAGGGCTCGGGTGGAGGGAGAAGAAATGGGGAGTTCTTTTATGTGCACAGACTTTCAGGTTTGCAAGATGAAAAAGTTGTGGCAATTGGTTGCACAACAGTGTGAATATATTTAATGGTATTGAACAGTACACTTAAAACTGGTTAAGATGATAAATATTATGTGTATTTTACCACAACTGTAAAAAAATATAGGTTCATTCTACTAATCATATTTGGCAGTAATAAAGAAGAATATCCTTGAACTAAAAATATATGCTACATTTTCTGAAACAATATTTGAGATGTAGCTTCAAATAAGTATAGAAATACTAAGTCCCCATGTGTAGGTAGAACTGTGGGTTATAAAGTCTGCAATGACAAGTAAAGCAGAAATCCATCCCTCTGAAGTATGGTAACAATTTTCTGAGCCAGTCTCTTGGCTCTAGCTTTGTTATTAGTTTCTTTCTCTCTACAGCCATTCTGAGATCACAGACACCCAGTATGTAACACATAGGTAGCATTTAGAGGGGGAAAAATCAAGTGGATTTCTACTTTATATTACACACACAAATTACAATTGGACTAAATATTTTAATATCAAGCCTGGAACAAACATTTCTGATTGTTTTTGAATATTTAGAACATTTCTAATAAAAAGGGAAATGAAAAATCAAATGTTTAATAGATCAGAAAGCCTAGAATATAAGTCCTTCTCTAAATTAAGAAAAAAAATAAGTAAAAGACAAAGATAATACTAGGAAAGATACAGATAATATAACAAAACTTCCATATTCTTAATATACCTAGGATAATAAAAAAAATGAATAAGACAGTATTATTCAATGAGGAAAATAACAGATTATTCACAGAAGAGATAGAAATTTTCAGTAATAAATTATGAATATTTCAACTGAAAAACAAAAATTAAAAGGTAAACAAATGGAAGTAGCAGTGACTTTTGTTTTTGCTTACCAAATATTCAGATATTTAGAAAGAAAATGATAGTAAGTGCTGATACTACATGTTAAAATTGCTATTCTCCTACATTGTTGGAAGGATTTTATGTTGTATTGAGAGCCTCAAAATCACTGTATTTTTTGATGGTGTATTTTTTATACCATACAGAATCTCTGTAAGGAAAAAATTAGAATTCTGGGGAAAAAAAAAGAAATATATATATATATATATATATATATATATATATATATATACATACACACACACACACACACACACACACATATATATATATATACACACACACACACACATATATATACATATATGTATACATTTATATACATTAAATTTCATTATATATATACACACATATATATACATATATATGTGTGTATATATATATGTATATATATGTATATATATATGTATATATATATATAATGAATTTTAATGTATCATAATTTATAATTGCAAAAATGACCAAATAACTTTAAAAAGTGGAGTGGCTAATTTCTGTGCTGGTGAAATGAAATTTTATGCAGGATAAATGAATATTGTTGAATAGCATTTAAGAAAAAAAATGTTATACAAGTGTATATATTAAAAACCATATATAAATATAGAAAAAAATAAACTTATTGTAAAATACTTAGTGGTGTTTTTAGTGGATTGTCAGATTATGGTTGATTTTTTTTCTCTTTGAAATCTTTTATATTTTCTAAAAATATATATATAATTTTATCATAAAATAAATATTTTGAACATTATTAAGTAACTATAGAATTCAGAATTGGAATATGCATTATATACTGAAAGGTTTAAGTTGAGGTTTGTATTCTCATTATATATAACATGGGAATTCTAACAATATGTTCCATTTTCTATTTTGTCTTACGTTGATTGCTATTTCTGAGGTACATAAAAGCCTTTGGTGGTACATTTGATTTTCATGCAGCATTCCATTTTCTCATCTTTCAAGATGAAGAATTGAAAACTTAAAAGTTGATCTGAGAAAAGTAGAAAGGAATTAGGAGGATAATATGCTTGGAATTATCAGCAGTGTGATCAGCTACCATCTATAAGTATTTATGGGGCAGGGCCCCAGGTAGACCTTGAATCAAGGAGATCAGATAGGCCTGGAAGAAGAAAGAGATATAAATATTTGTTTTGTTAAAAATGGGATGTTAAGGTAGGTTCTAGAATTCCTGTGTCTAACGGAAACTGTTCTAAAAATTGGAGCAAGACTGAGACTTCAACTTGATATCAATAGAAATTGATGAAGTATTGAAATCATTTAATTGATCTCCTTTATTTCCATGCAGGGACTTGCTCTTTTTCTCCAGTCTACCGTATGGCCTATTATGTTTTCTTGTCGTTACTGGTTTGCAGTTCTTTCTTTTCCACTGGACTTGAGTCTTCTGTAAAAACAGAATCTACCTCTTGTCTTATGGTTCTATCATTTAGGACAGTGCTTATTCAAAATAGATACCCAATCAATGTGTTCCTTAAGTTCCTTTCCTTCATCTTCCTCCTACCAACTAACATTACTCAGGAATTCTATGTGCCACCCCTTGTAATATATATTTAACATAAGATATCTCATTTAATCCTCATATCATACCTATTAAATTATTAATGCCCTTCTCCATACCAACCTTGTAGAGAAGAAAGCCAAAGATCAGCCTGGGCAAGAAAGTTGCATGGCTCCTTAAACTTGCAAGCAGACATATGATTAGCTAATGTGAACTGTGAGTCAATGGAGTAGATAAAATATGGGAGCAGATAATGACTTGCAGTGTTTTATAGAATATTTTGCCCTATTTTCTAAATTGGTGGTCATAATCCAAAATTTATTTTGAAGGATTTTGGCATCTTATGTGAACGAGAAGTCATTCAAATTTTGGCTAAATTTGTGATAAATGCAGGTAAACTCAAATGCTAAAAGGTCTGTACCCTACCAATGCGGTGGACAATTTACATTAAAAAAATAGACTCCCTTCAGTGAATGAGTCCACGGTTTTTTCTTGATAACTTAGATTATTTTATAATTTGCATGAAGCAATTTAGATGAAAATAACATGCAAATGTTGTTGGTGCATTTGACTTTTAATAGTTCAAACAAAATTAATACCCCATTTTACTTAAAATTTCAAAACATCCGATTTTATGACATCCAGTTAGTAAGATAATATCAAATATTTTTCCCCAAATAATATGATTGGCTCCATTGATCTTAAACTCTAGAATCTGAAATTCACATGGTAATGTTAAAATGCCACAGCTTGCTGTTCTATTCCATCAATAAAATGCTTTCAACACATTTTAGTTTTCATAAATCAAAAACTGCTCTGAGGCACATTTGTAACTTTGGATCAACCTGCACAGCTGAGCAAACATTTTCTAATGAATTTCATTAAGAGTTCAAATCTGCATTAGAGATGAACTAAATGGAGAATGTAGCCCTTGAAGAAATAGGATTAGAGTGCTTCTTCCCTCTCCGTATCTTCTTCACGAAACTTGCTGCATAGAGAGTTTCCTGGGAAAAATGCCTTCTGGCTTATGGGTCAATCCAACTGTGCCCTACATTTATCCTACAACTCAAACTCTTAGAATAATGAGAGGTTTCTAAAAAGGAATTCTAATTCAGAATTCAGAGAGCTATGCATGGCTCATTGCTTATGGGAGAAATGAGAGACAGAAGGTCTAAAGTTATACCTGCCTTGACTATAATTTTACTGAGTAAATAGCTTTCAAATCACATTGTATTTATTCACCTAATAAATAAAGCCACACTTTTAGAATATTTTTCTTTTACCTTCTTTTTGTTGTGTAGTTGTATATAGTTTGTTAGTAAATGTTTTGTTTTAGAATAATTTTAGATGTACAGAATTAGTGTAAATATAGCAGAGTTTCCATATGCACCACACCTGGTTTCTCCTATGATTGACACCTTACCTTAGTATTTGTCACAATTAATGAACTGATGTTGATACATTATTATTAAAGTTTATACTCTTTCAGACCTAAGTTTTTTTTTTCTTAGTATCTTTTTTTGGTTTGAGGATTCTGTCCCGATGATCACACTACATTTAGGAGTCTTCTCTTCTTAGGATCTCCTTGGCTGTGACAGTTTCTTAAATTTTCCTTGTTTTGATGTTTTTTTAGGAGGTCTTGTCAGATATTTTGTAGACAGAGCATTGTACTAATATTGGTTGTTTTCTCTCATGGTAAAACTGGGGTAACCTGCTTTTGGAGAGAAAGACCCCAAGGGTAAATCAGATTCTCACATCCTATCAAGGGTGACAGTATTAATATGTTATCACTAGTGATGTAAATATTGGTCATCTACCTTGAGATAGTACTTTTCAGGTCTCTCCTGTAAAGTTACTATTTTTTTGTTCTCCTTTCACATAATGTATCCTTTGGAAGAAATTCACTATATGCAGTTGACCTACACTGGAAGAATGGAGAATTATGCCATAGTTCCTTGAAGGCAGAGTATCTACATAAATTATTTGCAATTCTTCTGTGGGATATATATATATATATATATATATATATATATATATATATATATATCCCATTTGTTTAATCAAGTATTTGTATTAGCATGGACTCATTTATTTATACTTTGAGTTAGTATCCAATATTACTTTGTATATTTTGTTGTTGTTGTTGTTGTTTTAATTCTTCCAGTTTTGGCTATTGGAACTCTTTCATTTGGCCCCTGTCACCTTTTGACATACTCTGTTGGTTTTTTTGTTTTGTTTTGAAAATGTTCAACATGCTTATTTTCTGATACAACAAAATGTGCCAGATAGGTTCATCTTGCATGTTTTCTGCCCCGTCCTAGAGTCAACCAATTCTGTAAGGATCTCTGTTTCTTTTATTGGAAGGAAGAAATAGAAATCAAAATATGTGTGTTATACATTGTATATACAATGTGTGTATACATTGCTACTATGGTGTTGTTACTTCTAGGCAAGGGAATTGTGTTTGTAAGTATATACTAACTTGTGTATACATGTACATATACAAACACACATATATACATTTCTATATGTAACCAACTATATATATTATTTTAAGTTAAGCACGGATCTGTAGTAAAGTCTCCAACTCTAATCCTTTACTACGTGACTCCCTTTGCTTGTCTGTAACCCCTCACTTGAAAAGTGAGATCATTCAGCCAGATATTTAGTTAATTATTCAAGTATACATGTATAGTGGTATCTGAATTGTTAACTATATCCATGTAGGAAACAACTTTATCGTTAGTGCTTCTGCAAAATAACTGTGGTCTTTAATCTTACTGATATTATTAATTTCCAAAATTTCTTAGGTCAGCAGCTTATTCTTCTCATTTCCTTGATGGAGTTTCTTTCATACATTGGTAATAAACTGAAATTCTTTTGCCACATTCTGCATTCCATACTGTGACCCCATAATCTCCTAAATAGTTTTTTGTTTTACATAATTTTACTATATGTACTCTAAATTCTGTGGGTTTTGAGAAAAGCTTAATGATGTTTTCTACTTACAGTACCATACAAAATAGTTTGACAGTCTTGAAAAATCCTATGTGTCATGTATTCAAACTTCTCACGAATTCCTAAACTTTTGGCAAGCACTGATTTTTTTTTATAGCTTTTTCAGAATGTCATTTATTTGAAATAATACAGTATGTAGCTTTTCCATACTGGCTTCTTTCACTTTGCAATATGTATTAGGTAGAAACTAGACATGAGCAGTGGAAGGAACAGACTGAGGCAGAGTCCTAAGTCCTTGATGGGGAATGATAGAAATATGACCATGAGAAGTCAGCTGCACATTAAAATCCCTGCGGTACACCACCCTGAACTTGTGGTTTCTAAGAACTTTGGGGCTGACAGATCAAGAGCCACAGGTGCAGAGCATGCACTATCCTCCTCCACCTCTGCCCTGGGATAACCCTTCAAGAAGCTCTGCCCCCCAGGAGAAAGGCTGCCATGACAGTCCTGCTACAAACTTTGTAGTGTCAAAAACCCCCCTCCAAACCTGTGGGAGGAGTCCCCCAAATGATTGGAAGCAGCCTCCATCAGAGACCACCCCACCTAGGTCACAGCTCCTCCCAGCCCAGAGATTCCCGGTAACATCCAATTCCAAAACAACCTAGAGGCCATGCCACCTCATGGAATCTGCCTGCTCTCCTATCTTGATTGTGTACTCTTGCTTTAATGAACTTGTGCTTGCTACTTTCCTTCTGGCCCTTTATTGGAGCATGGATCTCACTGTAAATCTCCTGAGGAATCCAAGGACCCAGACCTCCATTCACACAATACAGATTCTCCTACCATTAACGTATGCATTTACGTTTCTGTCACATTCTTTTATGGCTTGATGTCTTGTTTTTTGTTTTTTGTTTTAATCACTGAACAATGTTACATGGATGTGTTAAAGCTTGTGTATCCATTCACATTATGAAAGACTTTGTGGTTGTTTGCAGTTTTGACATTATAAATAAAGCTTCTGTAAAGATTTATATATGGGTTTTTGTATAGGCATAACTTGAAATCAGTTCGGTATGTGACTGTTAGATGGCAAAGTAAGACTATTTAGAATTTGGCAAGAAACTATCAAACTACCTATCATTTTGCATTCCTGTTATTAATGAATGTGAAGTCCTGTTGCTCATATCCTCACCAGTAGTTGACAGTTGACATTGTAGCCACCTTCTTTTCTTCCTCCTTCTCCTCCTTTCAGTTTTCCCTCTCCTCCTCCTCTTCCTCTTCCTTTGCATTATAGACATCCCTAATGGTTGTGCAGTGATATATTTTTGCTGTTTTAACTGTAAGTTTCCAAATGACAAATGTTAAGTATCTATTCCCAAGATGTTTGCCATTTTTATAACTTCATTTTGAGATGTTGTTTAGCTATTTTATTTACATCTTAAAATATATATATATATATATTTATTAATTAATTAATTTATTTATTTATTTTAAGAGAGAGAGAGAATGTGGGGGGGGGGCAGAGAGAGAGGGAGAGAGAGGGTCCCAAGCAGGCTCCATGCTGTCTGTACAGAGTTGGAGGTGGGGCTTGATCTCAGGAACTGCGAGATCATGACCTGAGTGGAAATCCAGAGTCAGATGCTTACCTGACTGAGCCACCCAGGTACCCACTGTTTAGATCTTTTAAATCTTAAGAGTTTTTTGAATACTTTGGATACTAGCCCTTTACTAGGTAAGTGATTGGAAACTATTTTATGGCAATCTATAGCTTTTTTCATTCTCTTAATAGTATCTTTCACAGAGCAGAAAATTTAAATTTTAGTAAAATCTAATTATTTTTTCTTTCATGAGTACCACACTGCCTTATTTAAGATAGTTTTATAATAAGCGTAGCTTTATAGTAAGGTAGTTTGAGTTCTCCACTTTGTTCCTTTTCCATGTTATATTGGCTTCTCTAGGTCCTTTGCATTTTCATTAAGAAAAAAATAGAATTAGTTTTTTGATATCTAAAAAATAAATTCTGGGATGTTGATTGGAATGCTGTTAAACCCATATATCAAGATAGACATTTTAAAAATATTCAACTTTCTAGTCCATGAACATGAAACATATCCCTCCATATATTTAAATATTGTTTGCTATTATAATAAGTTTTCACTTTGTTTTGAGATTTCCACAGAGGTCCTTTATGGTTTCTTGTATTTATACCGGGTTATAGATATGTATGAATAAATACTTTTGGAGGATATACTACTGTAAATGTTATTTAAAAAATTTCAAACTCCTACCTTTCATTGCTGTTACATAAGAAAGCAATTGATTTGTGTATCAGCTTTGTATCCTGTGACCTTTCTATATTCACTTAGTCCTAGGAGGTTATTATTGTTAGTTTTTATAAATTATTTGTAATTTTCTGTACATAAAGAAATATTTATACAACCATTTGAAAATAGAAACAGTTTCTTTTTTTCCTTTCTAATCTGTGTACCTCATACTTACTTTTCTTGTCATATTGCACCAGCTAGAACATATAGGGTCATGTTCAGTATGAGTAATGAGATAACACTTCCTTGCCTTACATGTCCCTGATCTTAGGGAACAAGTATCCAATTTTCACAGTAAAGTGGGATTTTAGCTGTAGATATTTTGTAAATGTTCTTTATCAAATTGACAAAGTTACTCTCTCCTGCTAATTTGCTGAGTTTTTTCATGAGTTGGTGTGGGATTTCTCAAACACTTTTTTAATGTCAATTGGTAGATTTATGAAATGTGATAAATTGTACTGACTGATTTTCTGATGTCAACTAGCCTGGCACACCTTAAAAAACGTAAAAAGTTGTGATTGTGTTTTATAATCATTATATATGTTGTTGGATTCTATTTGCTAATATTTTTGGAGGATGTTCTCTGTTTATGTTCATGAGGTATATAATTTTCCTTCACTGTAATGTGTTTATTTGGATTTGATATTTAGGTGATTATGACTTCACTGAATGAGTTAGAAGGTTCTTCCTTTGCTTCTATTTTCTGGAAAAGGTCCTTAAATGTTTGGTAGAATTTAAAAATGAAACTATTGGGACCTGATGATATCTTTTTTTGGAAAGATTAAATAATTGATTTAATATCTCTCTTTAATACAGGGCTATTCATGTTGTTGTTGTTGTTGTTGTAAAAAGTGTTTCTTTCTTTCAGGTAATTGGCCTGACTTTCATCAAAGTTACTAAAGTTTTGGACATAGAGTGGTCTGTAATAATCCTTTGCATATCTGTGGGATCAGTAATGATGATCCCCTTTTTATTTCTGATTTGCTGATTTGGTATCTTTTTTTTTTATCTTTTCAAATAAACAGCTTTTGTTTTTTATTGCTTTTTCTCTCTTTTTCCCCATTTTCAATTTTACTGATTTCTGCTGTAATTTTTATTTGTTCTTCTACCATAGGCTTAAATTGCTCTTCTCTCAGTGTTTGCCTAACATGGAAGCTCAGGTTATTGATTTTAGATCTTAACTTCTTTTCTAATGTATATTTAATCCTAAATTTTTCTTCTGTATGCTCCATTCATGAAAAATGTTGGTAAATTGATTTTTCATTTTCACTTCATTCAAAATATTTTAAAATTCCTTTTGAAACTTGTCTTTTGACTGATACACTCATTATATGTGTGTTGTTAATTTCTAAATGTTGGACTTTTTCCTGCTATCTTTTCGTTATTTCTAGTTTAATTCCTTTGTGATCAGAGAACATACTTTGTATGATTTATTTTTTAAGTTCTCTTCCTAAGGTATGTTTGTGGACTTGAATGTGGTCTGTCTTGGTGAATGTTCTGTGTAAGCTTGAAAAAAATAATTTTGCTACTGTTAGATCTTATAAGTGTCAGATCAGGTTGATTGCTACTGCTATTTACAGTTATACCTCATTGATTTTTTTCCTACTTGGTTATCAATTACTGTTATTAGTATAAAAAAGTAAATTTAAGGTACCATATATATTTGTCTTTCTTATTGCTGTATTATGAAATTAGTGATTTAAAAAAATCAGGTAATAGATATAGACGAGTGGCTTGTAGAAAAAAGTAGAAGAAATGAAGTAGATCTGAATGAAATGACATACTGTAAGGAGTCTGTGAATTCAGTAATATAATTACATCTTGAGTCATAGCCCTGAATAGAAAAATCATCACTACAAAAATTTTTAGTGATATTGAGTACAAAAAGCCACTCTGTCAATTGCAAATTAATATGGCAAAAATCTCTAAAGCATTTAGAGAGGAAACAAATTTGTAAGTGAAAGATCAGATTTAAAGTATAGAAATTTAGTATCACTGTATTTGATTCAAGAACATTAAAATCAGAAATAATCACAGTTTTATCATAAGAAACCTTTCTTGGATTGAATAAATGCCTTAATTGAAACAGTGAAAAATTTAGACACGTGCGAGGAAAAAGTCTGTTCTGAGGAAATTAGCTTTTTTGTGTTTTCAAGGTTTGTTTTTGTTTTTAATCTCATACTTTTATTTGTGAACTCCTAATACTGTCTTCCAGTGGTATATTCTGTAATGTTACTCCAATGAACATAGTAAAATCAAAGTCACAGGTCAATAGAGTATGAACTTCCAATCATTTCATCAGGGAGGTGGGGAGAGTAAGTTGGGGGTGGGGAGGATAAGAAAAGAGAAAGACGTGAAATGCTACACTTTATAAATTTGTAAAGGGAACAGCAACGTCACTGAACTGAAATCAATGGGTGCCACTAAAAATGACTTCCCTGGGGGCGCCTGGGTGGCGCAGTCGGTTAAGCGTCCGACTTCAGCCAGGTCACGATCTCGCGGTCCGTGAGTTCGAGCCCCGCGTCGGGCTCTGGGCTGATGGCTCAGAGCCTGGAGCCTGTTTCCGATTCTGTGTCTCCCTCTCTCTCTGCCCCTCCCCCGTTCATGCTCTGCCTCTCTCTGTCCCAAAAATAAATAAACGTTGGAAAAAAAAAATTTTTTTTAAAAAAAAAAATGACTTCCCTGAAAATCTGTATAAAGAGGAGTTTACAAGCCAATAAGGAAATGAATAAAAACAAATAAAGAATCAAAATATAATTAGTTAAAATGACAGATACTGAGAAGCAAAATTATGGAATCTCAGAACTATGTGTAAAAAAGAATCCTAGTAAGATTAAAAATATTTGTGTTAGGTAATCAGTCTATGAAAACTATAATAATAATTGCCATAAGAAAAATAAAAGAGAATAAAGAGGAGAAATTGAGCCAAAAATTAGCCATCCCAGATTTCACCAACTAGAAACAATGCAGGAGAGGGATGGGAGTATAGTATTGTGTCAGTTTCTTTATTTCACTGGGTAGAAGGCAATAAAAAAATTAACATGATGAGTTAGAGAAGTAGAGATTCAATTGTGAAAATATGGCTTCAAGTATAATGCACAAAAGTAACATATCACTACATGGCTTCCAAATTATTTTTAAAAATACTGAACAAAAATAAGGTTCTCTGTAGGCAAATAACTTCTTTTTTAAAAATATAAAATAAAACTGTAGGGATTTATGTAGAAGGAGGAGGCAAAGATGAAAAAGAGAAAGGATAGCGGAAGGAGCAGAAGCAGTAGGAGTAGAAGGTAGTAGAGGAAGAAGAGGAAAGGTGGGGGAGAAATATAAAACTATAGCAAGAAAGGTGTGTTAGGACAATAAGTATATTGTACATGTGTCAAATTATTCTCTTAAAGTTTGTATTTCATAAATAAAAAATAGCAAATGTAATCAATTATATGTTCTCTGCTTTTGGAAGACATAAAGCAACTAGTTAGCAACATGGGATATGCAACAAGTTATAAAAAACAATATAAGTAAAAACATAAGTACTTTGTGGCTTACACATGAATTATAATTAAAATTCTAGACAATAAAGTAATATTTGAGAATGCAAATGAGGTAGGAGATTATTACTTAAGTGGTATAAAGTTAAGTTTGAGTATGTAGTGATTATACTGTAAAATTGGGCCTAAAAATTCTGAAATGTATCTGAACTATGGAAAATTCAAACGTGTATGTGTCATAATGTAAAAATGTAGTAATATTTCTATTTTTAAGTTTTATTGAGATACAATTCAAATACCATGCAATTTGTCCATTTAAAGTATACAATTTGATGTTTTCAGTATATTTCTAAGTCATGTATCTATCACCACAATTAGTTTTAATATTTTCACCCCAAAAAAGAAACCCAATACCCATTAGCATTCACTCCCCATTTCCAGAAACTCCCACTCCTACCATAGTCCTAAACAACTGCTAATCCACTTCTGTCTCTATAGATTTACTTATATGGGACAATCTATATAAATGGTGTCATACAATATATTGCCCTTTGTGACTTGATCCTTTTCATCCATGTTGTAGCAGGTAACAATTTTTCTTTCTTTTTAATTGTCTAATAATTCATTTTGTGGATATACTATATTTATCCTTTCATATTTGATAGGCATTTGAGCCCTTTTCACTTTTTGGCTATTATGAATGATACTACTATGAACTTGTAAATACTTTTTTGTTGTTTTGGTATGGCTGCATGTTTCATTTCTCTTGGAGTGGAATTGCTTGTTCATATGGTGACTTTATGTTTACCTATTTGCAGAACTACCATGGAGGGGTTTTTGTTGTTGTTGTTGTTGTTTTAAGTGGCTGTATCTACCCAGCAATACATGGTGCTTCCAATTTCTCCATAGCCTTGTCAGCACATGTCATTATCTTTGTTTTGTTTTAGCCATTATAGTGGGTATGAAGTGACATCTCACTGTGGTTTAGAATTGCATTTCCCTAGTGGCTAATGATGTTGAGCACCTTTTCATATGCTTATTGGTCCCTTGTCTATCATCTTTGTAGAAAGGTCTATTCAGATTTTTGTCCATTTCAATTATTTATGTTATTGAGTTGTCTATCATGTTTATATAGTCTTAGGGCAAATATTTTCTTTCTGTGGGTTTTCTTTTTCATGGTGATGTTCTTTGAACTACAGAAGTGTTTTTTAGAAACTTTCATGAGATCCAATTTATCTGTTTTTATTGTTATTGCTTGTGCTTTTGATGTCCTATCTAGGAAACCAAACTAACCCACATCACAGCGATTTATTCCTTGGTGTTTGCTTAAGAATTTTATAGATTTTTAGCTGTTAGGCCTATGGCATATTTTGGTTAATTTTTGTATATGATAAAAGGTATGGGTCCAACTTCATACCTTTGCCTTGGTTATCTTGTTCCAACCCAGTTTGTTGAAAGAACTATATTTAAACTTTGCATTATCTTGGCACCCTTATCAAAAGTCACTGAAGGATAAGTTTAAGGTTTCTTTCTTTCAGGGCTCTCATTGCTATCTATTCATTTAGCATTACATCAGTAATTCACTATCTTGATTATTATACCTTTGTAGTAAGTGTTGAAATTGTGAAGCATTAGTACTTTTCTGTTCTTCTTTTTCAATATTATTTTATTATTTTCATAATTTTGTATTTATATTATTTTGGATATACTGGGTCCCTTTATTTTCATGTAAATTTAAGGATCATCTTGTCAATTTCTACAAAAAAGGAAGTTGAAGTTTTAATAGACTTTGCATTGAATTTGAAGATCAATTTGAGGAGTATTGGCATCTCAACAATAGTAAGTCTTCTAGTCTTGTGTATAGGGTATAATTCCATTTAGCTAGATCTTATTTCCTTCAACAATGTTTTGTAACTTTAGTGTAGTTTCTTATACTTGTTATGTTTACTTTATTCTTAACATTTAAAAATATTACTGTGTATATGTTTGCTTTCTAATTTCATTTTGGATTTAGCTGAGCACTCTGACAATCTTTTCTCCTGATCTCCCATTAAGCTTCCAGCAAATCTGCATCGTTGGTATCAAACCCAGATGTTAGCCTCCATTAATTGCTAGCTTATTGCTTTATTGTTGATGACCATGTCTTGGTTATAAATTGTTTCACAACTTGATATGATTAAAGTTGAATTACTTGGTAAGATCTATGGAGTGGTTAGTTTTTGATGCTTGTTCACACCCCACCCTGGAAGAACCTCTGAGTATACAGCAGAAGGAGCATGTTTGGGCTGTTGAAGGCAGGAACTTGATCTTCTCCAGCTGCCTTACAGATCTCTTTCCTGTGGAGAGGAGCTGCTTCTGGGGGGGGGGGGGTGGGGAGGAGTGAGAACTGCCCAGTGTGGACCTCCTCTAGTGCAGAAATGGGGGGATGGGCTCTGCCATGTTCAGTGGCTGCCAAATTTATTGTTTCTGCCCAAGGAAGCTAGAGATTAGAACTGACACTTGACTGGCAAGATTATCAGAGCAACTGTCCTGCAACACACAAGTCGGCAGAAAAGGGGGACTCCACTTTTCACCAGCTACCCCACTGGATCCATACTAGAATTTGAAGATAGGATGATAACACCATTGTCCCACTGCTACTACCCACTTGATATAAGCCTTCTACAGTGAGGAGAATATAAGGAGTAATGGGATCTGCTGGTGTTCATCAGCCCAATCTACCCAGAATAGCTTTTGTACCCATGGAGCTGGAGGACAGTCACTGGCAGAACTGTGAGTAGATGGTGGAAGCCTCTAGATCAAGTGCCAAGGCTGTGCATATTAAGCCCAATAGATATTTTGTTAAATTTGGCCAATTTTATTAAACTATTGCATGCTCTTTAATAAATCCCCAAAGACGTTAAATAATTGTTATTGCCAATTTTTATATCTGTTCGATAGATACCTTACCAGTGGGAGAGGTTTCCCCAAGTTCCTCAAACTGTCATTCTGGAAGTCTTACTTCTTCATGGGATTTTCAGTTAAACATTTGAAAACCAGTAGTATAAGTAGATATATAAACACGTGTGCACGCATGTTTGTGCACACACACACATGCAAACACACCCCACACCTAACAATGACAGGACTATTTTGGAAGAAATATCTCTGACATGTTAGGAGCCTTACTTTGTTTTTCCAATGTTAGTATACCCTGAAGGAGAAAGTGGCAAATTTCCAAAACTTTGGAGCAGAATATAGCATAGGTTTGGGACACTGAGATATTCTAGAAATTGGAACATGCCTTTTGAAATGTGAGATTTTTAGTACCTCAACAGTTACCACAGTGGTGGATGCATCTAATCCCCATGTATTTTGAGATTTAAGTAGCAAATAATGCCTAAGTTTCTGATACTAGCCCAACTTCAACAATGCCAACTGTTCCACCAGTAGATAAATTACACATATTTAAACAAAAAAAAATGATTCTAAAGAAAAGACAATAGCCAAAAATACCTCATAAAAAATTAGGGGAGAGGAGACAAAGATGATAATAATGAAAACTAGCATCATGACGTTTACTCCTTCCCTCAGGCAAAAGAATGAACAGAGACATTTGTGAGATGATTCCATTAGCTAGGAAATAGTTTGCATTTGGCAAGGAATCATTGTGTTTATAATGCTTAGAATCCAGCTATTAATTTTGCTGTACAGTATTATAAAAAACTGGTATAAATCATAAGAAACATTATAATAAAAGCTTAATATGGGAATGTCTGTGGAGCCATATAGAAGTGAGTGTCTGTGTATGTTTGTGTATGTGAAAATACTAATTACAAAAGTATTTTTGAAAAATGGAACACGATTGTAACGATAGTAAGTGTGAAATTAAGTCACATGCTTAAAATTATAGTAGAGTGAAATCCAATTAGTGACAAAAAGAGTTAATTAAAAAGCAAAATAAGGTATACCAAACACCATAAAGATAAAGATACAAGAAACAACGAGTGTTAAATGTTACGCGAGTTCACCTTGATAACATCTTAACCTTGAGGGAGAATAGCTGCATTATGGAAACAAAAAGCGGTCCTTCATAGTTGAATTCTAGTGAATCAATGAAGAGTTTGTTGAGAGAGATGTAGGTGTAAGAACTTGAGGGTTCTAGAAAGTAATATTTTTTCAGTGTGTAAAAGTTAAGCCATTAAGTAACTTAAGCATGAAGATGACAATTAGATTTGCACTAAAAATACCACAACATTCCTACTTACCACTGGGAATAGTGTGCAAAGGGACCAGAGTATAAGCAGGAAGATGAAGACTGTTTTGATAGTTCATGTGTCCTATGTATTGGTGCATTGGACTAGGGTGGTAGCAATAGGTCTGTAAGGAAATAAATAAATCTGAGAGGTATTTGGGAGGAGATTTGAGAAATGAGCATTAAAAAAAAGAAATCGTGGCATGCAGATTGCTGGCTTGAACAACTAATTGAAAAGTAGTTGTAACTTCTGATACAGGATATTGAGAAAAGAAAAAGACCAGTTTTAGAAAGGAGCATAAAAATTTTAGCTTGAGACATTGTTAGTTTGGAGTATTTATAAGGAGAAAAATCAAAGAATATGAAGAACTAGTAGAATATTCAGATCAGAGTTCAAGAGAGCTCAAAGCCTAAGATGGATATTTAAGAGATGGTGGTGATGGAGTTTAAACCATTGGAGTAGATAGGATCTCCTTGTAGGTAGGAATATTTATATAGTTGGGTTGGGGGATAAGGCAGACAGAGGAAAGGAAAAGAGAAAAGAAAAGCATGGGGGGCACAAAAAAGGACTAGAGATATTTCAATTTTTAAATATCAGCTGACAGAGAAGGTGACCATGGAAATGGAAAGAAACAACCCGCGTAGTACAAACATGTCACAATACTATTGTTTTATAGTGTTTGAGGGTGAGAGTACTTTTAGAAGGATATGATTAGTATTGGTACTGTCTGGCCAAGTAATGAAGGAGTTGAAAAGCTTTGAGTGGATTAGTGACTTAGAAGCTATTACTATCTTGGAATAAGATATTTTGGAGCCATATCCAATTTAGATTACATTTAAATTTTTAGAAAATGTCAATGAAAAAGACAGGAGGCTAGCAGTATAAAATTCAGCATTTTCTATGCTTTTCATGACTTGTCTTCTAAAATCTTTGTAATAAAATCAAAACCAAAGTAGGTGTCAAGTCACAATTGCTGACTCTGCTTTGACAGGGTGAAATTAGCATTACACCAAAACAGGAATGGAAAAGAAGAGTCAGAAGCACAGTTGGACTTCCTGTGTAATGGAGATCCTGTATGATGTCCCATCTATTTTGTTCCTCCAGCCACAACATCTTAATAGGAAAAGAGATTACTGGGCAAAACAAAAACTTTAAAAAGTCCACTGATAAAATGATAGGAGTGGAATTATTTTTTGCAGTTTATAAAAATGAATCACACATGGAATACATAAAACAAGTAAGCATATAATGCCCTGAACTATGGACCTTAAAGGTAGCTACATTAAAGTTTTTAACAAAACTATTCCCAGTTATAATTTGTATTATTCTTATTTACATTTTCTTTGAGTACTAGTCAGTGCAATTATAGGAAAATTATGTAAGAGTTAAGTATTAGAAGAGTTTTTCCCATGCTACAGGTGATAGGATTATCTACATTAAAAAAGTACGTAATCAGCTAAACAGGTATCAGAAATAATAAGTGTTAAAACAGCCCTACAAGAGATCCTAAGGGGGATCCTGTGACACAAAGTACCAGAGACATCACTACAAGCATAAAACATACATCACAATGACTCTAAACCCATATCTTTCTATAATAACACTGAATGTAAATGGACTAAATGAGCCAACCAAAAGACATAGGGTATCAGAATGGATAAAAAAAAAAAAAAAAAAGACCCATCTATTTGCTGTCTACAAGAGATTCATTTTAGACCTGAGTACACCTTCAGATTGAGAGTGAGGGGATGGAGAACCATTTATCATCCTACTGGAAGTCAAAAGAAAGCTGGAGTAGCCATACTTATATCAGACAAACTAGACTTTAAATTAAAAGCTGTAACAAGAGATGAAGAAGGGCATTATATAATAATCACAGGGTCTATCCATCAGGAAGAGCTAATAATTATAAATGTCTATGCGCCGAATACAGGAGCCTCCAAATATATAAAACAATTACTCATAAACATAAGCAACCTTATTGATAAGAATGTGGTAATTGCAGGGGACTTTAACACTCCACTTACAGAAACGGATAGATCATCTAGACACACGGTCAATAAAGAAACAAGGGCCCTAAATGATACATTGGATCAGATGGACCTGACAGATATATTTAGAACTCTGCATCCCAAAGCAACAGAATATACGTTCTTCTTGAGTGCACATGAAACATTCTCTAAGATAGATCACATACTGGGTCACAAAACAGCCCTTCATAAGTATACAAGAATTGAGATCATACCATGCATACTTTCAGACCACAATGCTATGAAGCTTGAAATCAACCACAGGAAAACGTCTGGAAAACCTCCAAAAGCATGGAGGTTAAAGAACACTCTACTAAAGAATGAGTGGGTCAACCAGGCAATTAGAGAAGAAATTAAAAAATATATGGATACAAACAAAAATGAAAATACAACAATCCAAACACTTTGGGATGCAGTGAAGGCAGTCCTGAGAGGAAAATACATTGCAATCCAGGCCTATCTCAAGAAACAAGAAAAATCCCAAATACAAAATCTAACAGCACACCTAAAGGAAAGAAGCAGGACAGCAAAGACAGCCTAAACCTAGCAGAAGAAGAGAAATAATAAAGATCAGAGCAGAAATAAACAATATAGAATCTAAAAAAACTGTAGAGCAGATCAATGAAACCAAGAGTTGGTTTTTTGAAAAAATAAACAAAACTGACAAACCTCTAGCCAGGCTTCTCAAAAAGAAAAGGGAGATGACCCAAATAGATAAAATCATGAATGAAAATGGAATTATGACAACCAACCCCTCAGAGATACAAACAATTATCAGGGAATACTATGAAAAATTATATGCCAACAAACTGGACAACCTGGAAGAAATGGACAAATTCCTGAGCACCCACATGCTTCCAGAACTCAATCAGGAGGAAATAGAAAGCTTGAAGAGACCCATAACCAGCAAAGAAATTGAATCAGTTATCAAAAATCTCCCAACAAATAAGAGTCCAGGACCAGATGGCTTCCCAGGGGAATTCTACCAGACGTTTAAAGCAGAGATAATACCTATCCTTCTCAAGCTATTCCAAGAAATAGAAAGGGAAGGAAAACTTCCAGACTCATTCTATGAAGCCAGTATTAACTTTGTTTCCTAAACCAGACAGAGACCCAGCAAAAAAAGAGAACTACAGGTCAATATCCCTGATGAATATGGATGCAGAAATTCTCAATAAGATACTAGCAAATCAAATTCAACAGCATATACAAAGAATTATTCACCATGATCAAGTGGGATTCATTCCTGGGATGCAGGGCTGGTTCAACATTCGCAAATCAGTCAACGTGATGCATCACATTAACAAAAAAAAAGAGAAGAACCATATGATCCTGTCAATCGATGCAGAAAAGGCCTTTGACACAATCCAGCACCCTTTCTTAATAAAAACCCTTGAGAAAGTCGGGATAGAAGGAACATACATAAACATCATAAAAGCCATTTATGAAAAGCCCACAGCTAACATCATCCTCAATGGGGAAAAACTGAGAGCTTTTTCCCTGAGAGCAGGAACACGACAGGGATGTCCACTCTCACCGCTGTTGTTTAACATAGTGCTGGAAGTTCTAGCATCAGCAATCAAACAAAAGGAAATCAAAGGCATCAAAATTGGCAAAGATGAAGTTAAACTTTCACTTTTGGCAGATGACATGATCTTGTACGTGGAAAATCCGATACACTCCACCAGAAGTCTGCTAGAACTGATACATGAATTTAGCAAAGTTGCAGGATACAAAATCAATGTACAGAAATCAGTTGCATTCTTATACACTAACAATGAAGCAACAGAAAGACAAATAAACTGATCCCATTCAAAATTGCACCAAGCAGCATAAAATACCTAGGACTAAATCTAACGAAATATGTCCAAGATCTGTATGCTGAAAACTATAGAAAGCTTATGAAGGAAATTGAAGAAGATATAAAGAAATGGAAAAACATTCCATGCTCATGGGTTGGAAGAATAAATATTGTCAAAATCAATACTATCCAAAGCTATCTACACATTCAATGCAATCCCAATCAAAATTGCACCAGCATTCTTCTCGAAGCTAGAACAAGCAATCCTAAAATTCATATGGAACCACAAAAGGCCCCGAATAGCCAAAGGAATTTTGAAGAAGAAGACCAAAGCAGGAGGCATCACAATCCCAGACTTTAGCCTCTACTACAAAACTGTCATCATCAAGACAGCATGGTATTGGCACAAAAACAGACACATAGACCAATGGAATAGAATAGAAACCCCAGAACTAGACCCACAAACGTATGGCCAACTCATCTTTGACAAAGCAGGAAAGAACATCCAATGGAAAAAAAGACAGTCTTTTTAACAAATGGTGCTGGGAGAACTGGACAGCAACATGCAGAAGGTTGAAACTAGACCAATTTTTCACACCATTCACAAAAATAAACTCAAAATAGATGAAGGACCTGAATGTGAGTCAGGAAACCATCAAAACCCTAGAGGAGAAAGCAGGAAAAGACCTCTCTGACCTCAGCCGTAGCAATCTCTTACTTGACACATCCCCAAAGGCAAGGGAATTAAAAGCAAAAATGAATTACTGGGACCTTATGAAGATAAAAAGCTTCTGCACAGCCAAGGAAACAACCAACAAAACTAAAAGGCAACCAAGGGAATGGGAAAAGATATTTGCAAATGACATATCGGACAAAGGGCTAGTGTCCAAAATCTATAAAGAGCTCACCAAACTCCACACCCAAAAAACAAATAACCCAGTGAAGAAATGGGCAGAAAACATGAATAGACACTTCTCTAAAGAAGACATCCGGATGGCCAACAGGCACAGGAAAAGATGCTCAACGTTGCTCCTCATCAGGGAAATACAAATCAAAACCATACTCAGATATTACCTCACGCCAGTCAGAGTGGCCAAAATGAACAAATCAGGAGACTATAGATGCTGGAGAGGATGTGGAGAAATGGGAACCCTCTTGTACTGTTGGTGGGAATGCAAATTGGTGCAGCCACTCTGGAAAACAGTGTGGAGGTTCCTCAAAAAAATTAAAAATAGACCTACCCTCTGACCCAGCAATAGCACTGCTAGGAATTTACCCAAGGGATACAGGAGTACTGATGCATAGGGGCACTTGTACCCCAATGTTTATAGCAGCACTCTCAACAATAGCCAAGTGATGGAAAGAGCCTAAATGTCCATCAACTGATGAATGGATAAAGAAATTGTGGTTTATATACACAATGGAGTGCTACGTGGCAATGAGAAAGAACGAAATATGGCCCTTTGTAGCAACGTGGATGGAACTGGAGAGTGTGATGCTAAGTGAAATAAGCCATACAGAGAAAGAAAGATATCATATGTTTTCACTCTTATGTGGATCCTGAGAAACTTAACAAAAACCCATGGGGAAGGGGAAGGAAAAAAAAGAAAGTTAGAGTGGGAGAGAGCCAAAGCATAAGAGACTCTTAAAAACTGAGAACAAACTGAGGGTTGATGGGGGGTGGGAGGGAGGGGAGGGTGGGTGATGGGTATTGAGGAGGGCACCTTTTGGGATGAGCACTGGGTGTTGTATGGAAACCAATTTGACAATAAATTTCATATATTGAAAAAAAAGTAATAAGTGTTTCAGTCGAGTTTTTGTTGTGTAATAAATACACAAATATCATGGATTTTTTTTCTGTACCAGAGTGCTAGTAAGGGTAATGATGTGGAATAAGATATTGTGTTCACAGCAGTGAGAAAAATGTAAAAAAAAACAAAAACAAAAACTTTTTTCTGGGGTTGAGTATGTATAGATTGTGAGTGGAATGGTTTGGTCCAGTTTGTTGTTTCTTCCTTTCTAAATTTCTGCAGATTTTAAGATCCAGGATTGATATAAGGGTTTAGAATCATAGCAGACCTTTATACTGCATTGTCATACAATTGAGGACCTGAAGAGCGGCTAAAATAATTCACGCCATGGTTCAGACTAGCTCAACAAAGCAGAATATTAAGATTGCAAGCCAAAGCTTTTTATGAAATTCTTTGCTCTGTGCTTCACTTACTATTGCTGAATAACAAAGTATACCAAATCTTAATGGGTTCAACTACAACATTTATCGTATCACAATTTCTGTGCAAGAATTTGGCATCAGCTTAACTGAACAGTTTTGGCATTGGCATCAAGTGCTGAAAGCCTCAATAAAAAATACACGATACTGGAACTTCAGCAAATGGCTGGTGGACTGAATTGATGATGTTAACCTAGTAAGCCAAGTTCTAGCTTTTATTTTCTAGTATGATAAATTTGGATCAAAGCATAGGTAAAGTTGGGATTCAAATGGAAATTTCAGTCTTAGGTGTTTCTCAATGGAGTGGTGCTAAGTTGTTTAGGACATCAGAAATTGTTTAGAACCAGTGCCAAGTCTCTCATGAATATCACTTTTATAGAGCTTAATGTGAAATAAAACTGTTACTGCACCAGCCCCGTACTACCAAATATTTAAAATATAAAAAATAAATAAATAAAAACAAGCTAAATCCTAGCCCTCAACAAGCTTCCCAGCAAAATTTATGTCCCAGAATATAAATTTGGTGGTATTTAGGAGCCTAGCAGAGACTGACATTAAATAAATAAATAAATAAATAAGTAAATAAATAAATAAATAAAATTAGATTTATTTATAAATTTATTTATCAAAACAGCATTCTATTTCAGAATCCATGCCTTTTGCATTTAAACTAAATTGACATAAACATTTGATCTATGATACTTTAAAATATCTTGAGGGATATTTCCACATGTGCAAATTATCTCTTAGAAAACGAAAGTAATCAAATCACTTAGTTTCAGTTTTTCTTTTGAATACCACAATTGTACCAAAAGAGAGCTGTCTTGAGAATGTGATGCTTTATTAATCCCACACCACATTACTAATTAAGACACATTGTCCAGTGTCTTCCCTAAAAGCAGTAATGTAAGCCTACATTTTTTTTTATATTGGTCTTTTTGGCTATCAGTATCTCATTTTTCATTTTATATGTATCTAATCTGTCTCTTAAGATTTCTCATTTGTCTTAAGGAAAACTATTTCCACTTTTAGTTTATGTGTCTTCTGCGTTCCTTTTCGTTTTCATTCTGACAGTACGACAGAATCCACTCTAGTTTCCCGTTGATTTATTGGTTTCCAGGGGCAGTGCCTTAATTTCAGGCCTTTTAAATTGCTTTCTTATCCTTCGGGTATGCAATAGTTTCATGAGTATTTTAACTAACTTGACTTAAGAAATTGGCATATTTTCACAACAGAGTGAGCCATCAGTTCTTTTTGTGTTTTAATAAAATCAGACACCTTTTCATGGGAAAACTTATGTTTGGCTCTCATACATAGTTTATAAACCTAGAATTCATGTGACACCATATAGGACCCTGATTCCTAAGTCTGGGGACAACCACATGCATCTAAGTTTGAATATTTACTATTCCTGTCCTAGCTTTTAATCCCAAATGGAAGTCAGGGTAGTTTATCCAGTGTTGTCTACTTAGCATTAAGTTAAAGCTAGAAGCTCACGCCTAAATGCTCTGTGGGACTTATTGAAATCAACAGCTTTAAAAAAAGAAAAGTAGGACATGTTATTTTGTTCAACATTGCATCAGGAAGATTGCATTCAGCTTCAGCATCTCCTGCAATAAAAGGTAAAGCTAAATATAGCCAACAGAATATCAAGAGCTCATACTGCAAAGGCCATGGCTATTTATCTACATCCACCGGTGAGATCCCCAGGCGATTTGAATAAGGTTCAGCAGGGCACACCTCAGTTGAAGTTTTAGACTTCTTGCACACCTCTCCAAAGAGAAGCAGAGCTACTCGTAATAAATTTGTCTAGAGAAGGAAAGTTGGTTGAGTGCAAAGGCAGGCTGACTCCTGGAAAGTACGGAGAAAAGGGTGATTGATTAACCATCATTTACTTTTATGCAAACAAAGTCAAAGAAAAGGAATATATGATTATGTTAAGTCAGAGCAGGGAAAAATAACAGAATGAGAGAGTGTATTTTTAGGGTAGATCAAGAAAATATATTAAGGCAATTTAAGCAGAGAGAGTGCTGTCTTTTTAGGATCATATTTCCTGACACATAATAAGTGTTTAATACATTCTAGTATTTTTAAAATATACACCAATATGAGAATCTGTTTTTATTTTTAGTCAAAGTCACAAAAATAATTTATATTCTGTAGTTTCCTATAACTTGTGTGACCCTGTTATTGTCTATCTTGGCTAGAAACACTGACTCTTTAACTCGAAGGTAAGAAAAATGAATTTCTGAACAAACTTAAAAAAAAATTCAGCAGTGACACTAGCCTCGCATTATCTTAACTGTCAAAGTCACTGAAAACTAAAAATCATAGGTGAAATACAGACATGTTTATCATGTCTGTCTCTGCCTTTGTTATTTTCTGCCTTCTCTAATGTCATGTATTTAATAAATACCACCTGTCAAATGGTATGCTGTGGAGTCCTCAGTACAATCTCAGTATAATAGTAATTGCGAAGTCTAATCTAGAATACCTTTACCCATTTTTGGACAATATACTACGAAAAATGATGTAGAAGTTAAAATGATTATCTAATTGGAAAATATCATATTGACCAATCCTGAACAAATATCATCATTTATAATATCACTCAAAAGATACAAATTGCAGACTAAAATAAACATAAAATAACTATAGTATAAACTGTTTCAAAAATCTAGTCTTATTGCTACTGGTCTATCAGAAATATGACTACACGCTTTCAAGCAATTGAGAGAGAGAGAGAGAGAGAGAGACAGAGAGACAGAGAGAGAGAGAGGACGGACTCCTAACGTATTAGAATGGTGTTGCATTTTTGGCTGTTTCCCCATGTTGACTAAGAATGAGAGAAAAAAGATCCAAGTTAGTATAAGTCAGATGTTGTCTGAGGAAAAACTTGAAATTACATTCACCTATATTAGGAAACTAAGAATCAATAGAGAGATAGAGACGTAGAGGTTAAGGGCATAGGTCCTGAGATGAAGAGTCATACATAGTTCAAATCCTGGCTATTCCACCTGTAATCTCTGTGTGGTGTGCAAATCACCTCTCTGTGCCTTAGGTTCCTTATCTGTATGTTAATAGTATCTGTCTCAGTATAGTTTTTATGGTGTATATGATATGTCCATAACATATTTAATCATATCTAAGTGTCTGCCCTTATTTTTAGTGATAGTTCATTTTTATCCTCTTCTCTGCAGCAAAGATGGTACAGGAAGCTCACATGTTTGGGCTGAGTTCTTAGTCCTGGTGAAATAACACAGTTCGACTATGCTGGCTTCATAGGCTACCACTGATCAGCACCCTAGTGCACTACTTTGGTAGGTCCCCCTTTGTTACTCTTCACAAAATTACTGCTCAAGTGGTTGTGAATTTTATTGAGCACTGAGAGATATTTTCTGATATATAGTTATATAACAAAGACCTCACCCCCATCTCCTTAAAAAGTCTTTTATTCTCACTAACCATCAACACTTACAATGTACCAGTTACATCATCTGCTTTTTTAAACAACATATATATATATATATATATATATATATATATATATATATATATATATATATATATATCTTTTATTTAGAGAATCTTTGTTTCTTTTTTCTCAGAATACACTTATATTTGCTTTCTAGTTATTCAGATACGTACAGATCTTACCTTCAGAACTATATTAATTCAACTTAACAGAGTAACAATATTTATTGAAACCATTCAAATGACAAAAAATACAGACAGTGGCTGTGAAGTGCCTTTTTACCCATGATACTCTTACTTAATTTTAAATGTTGAACTGTGTGAATGGGAGAAAAGGAGTTCCTAATACTTTTTTCCCCTCCTTTCCCCCTATTACTTTAGATTAATTGGTATTCATTGGAGGTATAGTTGGCTATATAATTTACGGGGCCCAGTACAAAGTGAAAATGCAGGGCCCTGGTTTGGGGCAGGGAATCAGTTTCTTTTTCTCCAGAGCCCACCACCCTAACCCTGCAGACCTCCAAAGGATTGCAGATTCCATACTGGGATGCACTCAGTATCTGGATGGGTAATGTGTGAAGAGTTCCCCATCAAATCCCCTTGGAAGGTACTATTCAGCTAACTGCCAGAGTCAGGGAGGCTGCAACCTTGCCCAGCCCCAGACACCGCAAGACTCTCACTTAAATCTGATCCTACCCATTCCAGTCCTGCATTGTCTAATGGGACTCATTTATAAAACACCAATTCAAAGATAATTTTTAAATGATGTCTATAGAACATGAAACCCCAAGTGTAGAGCCTTTTTAAGTGCTGGACACTGTGCAACTTTACTCATCAATGGAGCCAGTCCTGATTAGAGGAATTGATAGAGAGTTCAAATATAATTCCTTTGGAAGAATTACACTGCTGTCCGTATTTAATGCTGATTTCTGCTCATGAAGATAAGGAGAGTTCAACATTTCTCTAGTAGATGCCCCTTAAGACCTTAAACTCAGATTATAGAAGATGGACTGGAAATTCTTCATGAGGCTAGCTGCCTAAATAGAAACACTGGGGGATATAAAAATGTTTAACAGATACAGTGGAAGAATATGATATTCCAGATCAAGTAAATAGTATTGTAAAAATACCAGGGAAAGGAAGGATAAAATATATTTTGGAAGAAAAGGAATGTTGACATACAATGTTGGATTAAAGAAGAAAGGTGGGGAAATAGTGGAAATAGGATTGAAAATAAATTAGCACTTGATTGTAAATGCTTAATATTTAAATTGAAAAAAAAATGTTTGAAATTCAAAAGCAATCTGTTAAAGGGAAATGATCTATACTAGTATTGATGGGTACAGATTTTAATTTTATTGACAAGAATTTTCTTCCCTGATGATGATTTTGAATTAACTCAAAACTACTTCATGTTCACAAGTTTATCTGCTAAAATTCAAACTGTCAAGGAGGACTGTTTTAAAAATGGGGAAAACTAGGAATTAGGAACCGGAATACTGGTATTTTTGGGATCTTTGGGGCATTCAGATAGATACAAACCTTGTAATGGGGGAATTCTTGGGAATAATAGCCTAGAATAAGTGTAAGTTTTCAAATCCATACAAGAACCAACCCAAATTACAAAAATATGAAAATATAAAATGAAAAACATCAGTGTTGAAATTAGAGAATGTCAAACATAGAACTGCAAACTTTGAGGAAATCCTGAAATTCCTGACCAAAGAATTATGTGGTAAAGAAGAGAAGTGTCCCCCCACATCCCAATCTTTAAGGAGCAAGAGCTGAAGACAAGGTCAAGGTAGGATAGTAGAAAAAAAAAATAGATGATTTTAACTAAGAATGTTTTAAGAGTTTGACAAAATAGAAGCCACAAACAACTATGTGTAGGTGGAATGTAAGTTAGGGAAGAACACACATGGAAATAGACACACGTAGTATGGAGAGTAGATTTTTTTAATTGATATTCACCATCATGTTTAATGCGTTCACTCAAAATTAGAGCTGGCAATCAACTCCCATGACAGGAAGATTTGCAACTGAATGGGATTTTAGACTCCTCCAGGGTGTTAGAATTTTTAGTATATCTTCATGGTAGTCCTAAAATATAATTAGAGCAAAGTCACATCAGATGGTAAAATTCTTCTATTCCTCTACTGAAGCTGTGAGTTCCAAACCCAGCACTTTAGGATTCTGAGTGATTAAATCTGTGAAATAAACTAGTTTCATATGTCCATTTTCATGGGCATAATTGTGTCCCTCCAAATTCAAATGTTGAAATCCTAACCCCCAGTATCTCAGAATGTGTCTGTATTTGGAGATAAGTAAATTATGTAGGTGATTATGGCTAAGTGAGGTCATTAAGGTGGGTCCCAAACCAATATGACTGATGTACCCTCTAAGAAGATATCTGAGACACAGACATACTTACTGCATGTTTCACTGGGGTGATGGGGGGAAACATCATGAAGGAGAAGTTTCTGAAGAGATAAACAGAGCATGCTGAATATAGTTGATGGCCATTCTTTTTTTTCCAGATCATTTCCTTTATTAAAGAAAATCAGAGGCAACAAATAAAAACTCTATTTGTTTGAAAATTAAAGAGCTCTTTATGAAATAAACATATTCCAGGTGATTCTAGGCCTTCAGCATTATTGGATGCCCTTTATATCTAAATAAGAAATCTTTAAGTATAATTAAATCATCTTTGAGATTTTCTCTATTACTCTGAATTTCAGAAGGATTCAGTATTAATAGGAGATAGATATTAATGGTTAATTCATTTATAAGCTTGTTTCACAAGTGTTGCTCACCTTAAGCCCCCTTTTGAAATTCCTTCTCTGTCCTCTTTATAATTACCATTTTCCCAATTAAACATCATTTATGCCATTAAACAAAACTAGCGGTACAAATGTCTTTCTTTGTAAGTATGGGGCTAGCAGATGATAACAATAGATGTGGCAACAAAGACCTTACATACTAAATATCACTCTCCCAAAATTAGATGTCCATTACACATAAAAGATAATTTTTCCCTGGCTTTCTTATGCCCTTTATTGGTGTCTTACTCTTGCCTCTTAGGATAACTTTCTCCAGCATTAACCATCACCTTCCCTCTCCACCCCCAGCCCCAACTCCAAAAAAAAAAAATTCCTGTTTGTTTCTTACGTAGAGAAATTGACTTTTTGTAAAGTAAACACCTTCTATCTGGGTTATGTTTAGAAGGCCTCATCTTTCATGCTCAACTACCCCATTATTCTGTTAACGTACTTTAAGACAAAGTGAATTTCTCTTCCTAAGAGGAAGTTACTTTCCCTGGTAAATCAACTGAATCAATTGGCATACAGCTTTTTCTTTTTTGCTACTTTTTTACGAGCAATGATTAATGAGAAGGTAAGACAACAATATGAAATTAATTGGGAACTATCAGAAATAAAATAATTCAAACCAAAAAAAATTAAATTCTATACTAGAGTATATTGTTCTTAGAAGTAGTAAATGGGAGAAAATATAACAATTATAGGATTACTGTGCATACACACACAAAAAGTCTATGAAAATTCTAAAGGAAACAATAAATGATATGAATAAAAGAAAAAATCGATAAATGCAAAATGCATTGTTTTAAAATTCTTAATACACTTTACCTACATGCAATTACAGTAGGGCTTCTGATGGGTGGGAGACTTCACATAGTCATAATCTTGATCATCTTTGTTTCACTTTCATTAGGTGGTTTAGCAAATGACTCCCATTAAAGCTGTTCTCCTGGTTTGGCTGTAAGCCTTGAATAAAGGTCAGGAGAAGAATAATCATCCTGCATTAATTGCTACCTGCACCTCACAACAATTCTGGTGCTAGCATTATGTTAGTTTTGTATCTTTTTTCTGCCCGGAAAGAGCAGGAGTAGGCAATGATGTTCCCATGGCAATGTGTTAGAGAAAAAAATCTGGGGCCCCTGAGTGGCTCAGTCGGTTGAGCGTCCGACCTCAGCTCAGGTCACGATCTCGCGGTCCGTGAGTTCAAGCCCCGCGTCAGGCTCTGGGCTGATGGCTCAGAGCCTGGAGCCTGCTTCCGATTCTGTGTCTCCCTCTCTCTCTGCCCCTCCCCCATTCATGCTCTGTCTCTTTCTGTCTCAAAAATAAATAAATGTTAAAAAAAAATTAAAAAAAAAATCTGCCCCATAACCTACTTTCTGACCATAGTGGTAAACAACTGCTACCAGAGAAGTTGCTGCTTTTCCTCAATCTTAGGCCACTCTCTCTACCCAGCTTTTCAGTTCTTTATCAACTTTAACATTCATTCATTCATATCTCCAGATCTATACTTGAACTGGGAATCAGCAGTACACATTAATTTCCATCTTCCCAATTTTTTCTGGTTCTGCATATATTTGAAGTTGAAGAGATACTGATATTTGTGCAATCCTGGATCTAAGGAGAACATCTTCTAAAAGTTATAGCTAGTCAAAGCCAAAGTGCCCTATTCTGTGTTGAAACATTGTTGTACACCTGAACCTAATGTAAAATTAATATTGTATATCAACTGTGGTTCAATTACATAAAAATCCCTACGCTGAAAGGTAGTGATCCATATCACTTGACATACTCACATAGGCATTCCAAGGAACATTCAAGGTAAATATTTTGGACATGATTTATATTGAAATTGTCTTAAGGATGCTTTTATTTAGATAAATCGTTAGATTTTCAAACATATTGTGTGGTGCTTAATTGTGGTATCAGTTAAAACCACATCTTACCTTTTTTCTCCACAAAAATATATTTCGAATGCCCAGGCTTTTTTTTTTTTTTCATTTCCTTTATCCAAAGGCTGAACTTTACCATTCCATGTTCTTTTACCCTCTCTATACACCATGAAACTTCCTTCTCTGGTTATTGCCAGCTATAGGAATTACAAATGTAATTACTGTGGCAACTATCTCCTTTTGCATGTAATAACTTAGGAAATGTATAAATTTAGCTTATAACTTTTTGAGAACCATAAAGTTAATTCTTGAACAGATTCAGCACCTTGAGTAGATTTCCTGTTATTTTTTCTCTGATACTTTTGTCTAATAAGAAAACTAGGAGTTACTCTTTAGTTACCCCCCTCAATATTCTCTCCTAAAAATATTATTCATTTGTAACATATTATACTTTATCTCCATAGGCAATTTTGATTTTATCACGTATGAGGCTCCAGATTAGGCTGAAGAAGTCACGAGTTTCATTTAAATCATTTGACAAGAATGGGCACCTGGGTGACTCAGTGGGTTAAGAGTAGGACTCTTCATTTCCACTCAGATAATGACCTCATGATTTGTGAGTTTGAGCCTGGCTGTCAGCGCAGAGGCTACTTGAGATCTCTCTTCCTCTCTCTCTCTCTGTCCCTCCCTGCTCTTGCTCTCTCTCTTATCTCTCAAATAAGAAAAAAAAATTTAAATTTAGAAAAATTTTAAAAATAAATCATTTAACAAGGAGAAGGTTGAAATGGAAGCTGTGCTTTATTAAAAATTATTAGATCTCTCCAGATGCCATATTGAATTCAAGATCAAAACACCAGAGTTCTTCCAAATTTCTCATGAATTATTGTCCAATAGATTAAAAATAGATCTTACAGAGCATGATGAAAAATACTAAAATTACTGAAAAAAGACCAGAAGAGATAAATGGATATTCCACATTATTTATAAGCTTTTGAGCAATTCTCTATCTTAAAATGATTACTCCCCTCTTATTTTTAAAAAAGAATAATCCAAGATTTAGCAAATTATTTTTTGTGACTTGACAAAGATATATGTTGCCAAGGGAATTTGAGTAATGTTTCTTAAGAGTTACTTTCATCTATTCTCTGGATTTAACATGTTCTCAAAGAGACCAAACTTTGTGTAAAAAATAATACAAATAAATACAAATAATACAAATACAAATAATACAAATAAAATTCTGGATGTTTATGGGCCTTAGGTTAATCCCATCTTACTGGTAGGCAAACTTTAGAAGGAAACTTTAGAAAACTTCACACTGTAAACCCACAGAGTAGTGGTTTTGGATTTCTGACATCTCTTGTGAAATTGAACCCTACTTAGAACTGTATTAGTAATGCTTTATCCACTTAGCCATCCTCCCTTCCCCCAATTTTCAAAATTGGTTAGCTTCAACCGGACCCCATTTTTGTCACTTAGGTGGTTTCATCAGCTTTCAAGAACTGCTGCAGAATGACTGTCACCTCTTCTATAGAAAATCTTAAATTCCCTTAACCTGAAGTACCAAAATTCAATAGTAAGTGACTTAGCCATCAAACCTACGTTGACAATGTCAAACATGAAGCATTTTTTTAAGAAAAATAATATAGTTCATGTCTTGTAGTATTTGGAAAGCCTACATTATCAAAGTTACATAGTAACTTAAGAAAATCCAAGCAACTTTCAGCTTTATAGAAGCAAAAAATAGAGAAGAAATGCAAGTTTTGTTTATATGTAAAAACAATGATCAGGAAAATGAAAACTTCAATCAATTAGTTATATATAGGGGTGTATGTATGCATATATGGATAGTTTGAGCATTAAATGTCAATCCTTCAATACATGTATGAATACCAAGGAAATCCTTATGTAGAAGGGGTTAGAGAACATTTTTGGATGATTTCTATCCTTTCATATAATATGGATACCCTTTATGACAAACTCACTACAGTTGTATATTGTTTTCTAGTTAATAAAGAACTGACCTATTCGTGATTCAATATTAACAAGCTTCCACTATCCAAAGCTTTAATCCCTAAACATCTGTATTATGTTATGCCCTGAGTTCTCAACATTGTATTTCCTGATTCCAGAGCCTCATGGATTTTTGCTACATTTCTTTTCTTGGATTCTGAACAATATCTCTAAATCCTTCCAATAATTGTCGTTTTTATCAATATAGCTAATTTAAATATATATTTTCTGACAAAGACTGCACTTTCTATGTATATAAGTGTATATATATATGCACATATATATAAATTGACTACAATATTCAAACATGTTAAAATTATGTAATTTGCACATGATAAATATCCTTTTTTTCCATTGGAATCTTGTAAATGGCTGAAAAGCTGAGGATAAACGATTTTCATAAGAGAATGGATGTCCCTGCTCTTTATCATCCTTGAAAATAGAGCAGAATATGAGGCAAACATCTGGATTACAAGAGTAGACATCTTCTCCTATACCAAGTCCAGATTTTATGGAAGTATAAAATCTTAAGCAACTCCAATGGGGGGAGAGTGATATGCCCCTGGGCATATATGTCAGAATAGAAATTAGAAATTTGTAGGACCACTGTCGTTTTTCCTTCCAGTAATAGTGGCAGAAACAAAATCTAGCAGCATCACCAAATCAAAAGCATAAGCATCCTATTTTTGAAAAATTCTAAATGGCATCAGTGTCTAAGGAGTAGCCCAGCAGTGTATTCTTCCACTGACCCCTCCTCTTCTACAGGCTTATGACCAGTAAGCATTACATGCATAGATTACTAGATAAGGAAATCAAGTATCAACTTAATTTTGGCAAGAATTTGTATAAAAAAATGAAAGAAAAGTGAGTAGAAAACATGGAGAGGGCTGAGGGCAGAAGAGAAGCTTCCTTCTTTTCACCTCATTTAAACTTCATAACCCCTTTCTTTGTGTCAACCTATATCCTAGCCTCTATCTGCAACAGCTCCATACTGGCTCATCTTTCAAGTGAAATGATTTTTATTAAGCACCCGCATAGTTTCATGGCAGCAACATTATATTCACAAGATACAAATATATAAGCAGATATTCAATAATGCAATATTTATTCTACGGTATGACTTCAGTTCCAGTTGGTACATTCCCTAAGCCTTCAGAATTTCAACGTAAAGTGTGCTTTAGGGTCTTTCTCACAATTTTTTACCATCTTCAAATTTTTCATAAACTGGGCCTTCGTTAAACTTCATTGCTCCAAAACAACCAGAATATATTTTTGGCTCTATTTTCATGTTGCAGTCTTAAATAACAGAACCCTAGCATTTCATACAGAAAGAATTGAAGGAAAGCATCTGGGAAGATAATTCAATCCATACCTGTTACCTAATATTTCAAAGGAAATCTCAAACAATGGACTTGCTGGACCTTATATTCCCCTTAATGCCAGAGGCCAAATGTGAAATAAGTTCGATGTGAGATACATCTTACTTGGCCCTAGAAAAGGCCTGAATTCTGAAACTAATACCTTGAAATTGCTGAAAAAAAATGAAGATTCTTATTCTTTTTAACCCCAATTGTGATCTTGTGAGTAAGCACAATACTCGAAACTACATTACTAATCAACCTGTGTATACTAAAGCCAAGCAAGGAAGGAGGATGGTTAAAATGATACAGAATTTGATCAACATAACCCTTCATCTTCCCATGTAGCATTTAGATAGCAAATATTAAAAATATTACATGTACTTACTGAAGCTTAGCCAGAACACCTTTGTATAAAGGAGGGTACAGTGTGTTCTACTTAGGCTCTCTTTAGGATTTGTTGGATCTGTAGTGTGTGTGCACAGCCACACACATACACACACACACACACACACACACAATTGCTGTGTGTGTATAATTTGAACAGTCTGTATCGCCAATGAAAGACTCTGGCAGAACCTGCAGTGGAAAATACATCTTGTGCCATACACTAAAATAGGACCACCTAAGTCTTGAATCAAATTTATTTCCATTCAGAATGAAAAATCAGAGAAAGGCCCATTTTTGTTTTGTTGAGTTTTGTTTTTTGTTAATAATTATTAGTATTAAGTATACATTTTACCAGTTTTCTTTCTCATCATTATTTCTTATATTTCATGATTCTTCATTGATGAATTTATTAGTGTGCAAGAATACACTTAGGAGTAGTTCACTCTTAGAAAGTCATTGCATGGTAGATTTTCACTGCTTGCATTTCTGAAAATGGTTTTATTTAGCTTTCTGTGGTATATACTACTGTGGTTGAGTTTGTTATGAGTAAAGAGGTTTACTCTCTCTGGAAGCATTTTGTGTCATCCTTGTCCAGGGACTATGCTAATCTTCTCTGTGTCTTTCCACTTTTAGTATTATGTGCTGCTGAAGCAAGGTCTCTCTGGAAACTTTTTATACTACGTTTTTGTCTTTTTAATTTTTTTTAATAATTTACCATGATATTCCTTAAATTGTGCATTTTATATGAAAATATATAATAAAAATATAAGAAACATGTGACACATAAGGAATAAGAAAAAAATATTTGTGTGCCCACTAATCACCTTTAATCCAGAACTTTGTGGTCATTGTAGAATTCCTACTGGCCTTTCCCTGACAAAAATCAACATCCTCTTCTTCCATCTAGAGGACTACTAGCCTCAATTTTGTTTTATGTTTTGTCTTTCTTGACAACGTCATCACATATGTGTGAATTGCTAAAAATTATATTTTAAGTTACATGTATTTGACATTTCAATAGGTGATATCATAAAAATAATTAGGCTTTCATATTTCCTTCTCTGTAAATTGCCTCTGTGTATGTCCATTTATCATCTGGATACTTTATGGGGTTTTTTTGTAAGTTTATAGGAATCCTATATATAATCTCAGCTCTAAATTCTGCAGTCACATGGGTTGAAAATAGCATTGATTAAAGTGCTGTCATATGACATTGACATATATGGCATCTTTAAAAATAATACTTGAAAGTTATGTGGCAGATAAGTCTTACTCTTTGGGAATCCTTGACTATTCTTGGCATTTTGTGACTTAAATTTATGTTTATTAATTTCTATCAAATCCTGTTGAAATTTTGATTAGAATTAAATTGAATTTATATCTCATTTATGATAAATATGGGATCTTGTTATATTGAGTATGAGTACATATCTCTTGATTTATTAATGTCTTCTCCAATATATATCAGTAATTTTTATGTATACTCAATATAAACTATACATAAAATATATAAACTATATATAAATATTATAAATTCATTTTACTCTGTAAAAATTTTACCCACATTTTCTTAGATTTTACCCCTTAGGTACATTAGAGGTTTTGTTTCTATGTTAAGTGATATATTTTAAGTAAATGTTAGAAATGCTTGTAGTTTTAACATTAAAGTGCAATAAAATTTCAAATATTAATTTTGTATAGAAGCAAATTTTCCAGTGTTAATTTTAATAATTTTGTACAATCTAAAATTTTTATAAATCTACTTGTAGATTCTTTTTACTATATCATTTATAAAAAAGGATCTGACTTATTTTTTCCTATCCCCTTCATTTTCTTTGACTTGCACTGGACAGTGTCTCCAGCAGAATATGAAATGACATCAGTAAAAATGGATGCCTTTTACTTGTTTCTAGTCATAAAATAAATACTTTAAATATTTCACATTATGTGGTTTTTTTTTCCAGTTTTATAATGGTTAAGGATTGTCACATTGAGAAAACTCTATTTTCTGTTTATTTTGGTGAGATGTTTTTTAACATAACAGGTTGTGATTCCTTAATCCCCATTCTGGTAACCATTGGGATGATTACTTGATTTTCTCATATACAAATTAGTCAGTTTATAATAATTTTTTTCTAATGCTTAAAAACAGTAAATTCCTGTGGTAAGTTTAAATTATTCAAGGTGTGTTATCACCTTTATTTGTTCTTAATTTGGTGTGAAGGTATTTATTTTAAGATATTTGCATCTATATTTATATGTGAGATTTGCTTATAATTTCTACCTTTAATATTATTTTTATGTTGGTACCAAGGTTAAGAGATTTGGTTAAAGTAACATAGATGTGTTCTCTTTCTGGACTTTACAATAATTGTGGTGAATTTGATTTGTTTGTTCCTTGAATGTTAGAAGGTAGGACTGCTTGGACCTGCCCTTTTTTATAGGATGATTTTTAGAAACCATATTGGGTTTTGTGATGGTTAGAGTAATACTTAAGTTTTTTGTTTTGAGTCAGTTTTGGCAAATATTATGTTTTTCGAATTTATTGGGATAAAGTTTTCACAATTTCCATCCATTATTTTTTAATATTGCTGTCCCCTTTTTTCACACTATTTTGCTTTCCTAATGTGATCTGTTTTTTGCTTTCTCTCTTTCTTCATTGATCTTAGTTTGTAAATCTTAAAGATTTATGAATCTTATTTTGTGAATCTCACTTTTGTTGATATGTTGATCATATATTTTTAATTTTATTTTTATAATTTTCTCTTTGTCCTTTGATATTTTATTACATTCTGTTTTAGTTTTTCTAACTTGCTAAGTTGCATTATAGAAAGTTCTCTACTGTAATTTAATTAGATCCACAAGTTTTATTGTATAACTTTGTCATTTCTTTATCTTTCTGATTTTATTTAAAATATTTTATTCTTTAATTTATATAGGGATAGCTATTAATTTCCAAACAATTAGAATTTTCCAAAACTATGTGTATTCTTTATTTGTAACTTAACATATGATTTTTTTTTTCATTTCTTGAACCTTGCTTTCGAGATTTGAATGAGAACGGTTTTCATGAGTGGACCTTGCATGGTAGAGAAAAGGGTATATATTTTCTTAGTTATTAGGTGTAAGGTTGGATAATTTATCGATTATATTTAGGTGTTGATTATGTTGAACTTTTAAAATTCTTGCTGATATTTAATGTCTATCATTTACAGAGAGAGATGAGTTAAATTTTCCCATTAGGATAGTGGATCTGTGTCTCCTTTTACTTCAGTCAATTTTTGCTTTATATTTTTGAGATACTTTTAATTAGGTGCATAAAAAATTAGAATTATCATATTTTCCTGGTGAATTGAATCATATGTTATTGGTAGTGACTCTCATTTCAAACTTTTAATTCCCTAATTAGTGATTCTTTTATTGACTTCAAAATATTGATACCAATGGGCTTTTGGTATTAACCTACAATTTTTTAATGTTATTGTTGTTTAATTATTATTTTTAATTTTTTTACATTTACATTTTATTGATATTTTTGATATATTTTATTGATACGGAAAATATTTGTAATAGGTGGCTTATTGTTTAGTGTGAAATATAACATTTGTATGAAATGATATATAAATACAATGTATCTGCCTTTCATGAGTTTTATCATATTGTTTAGATCAAACTGTACTTGATAATTGTAGGGAAAAACTAGAATGTGCTCCTGGAATTCAGATGTGTCACTTTCATTCTTTTGGAGTTCAAGGTTCTAATTTCCTAGGCAGAGCAAACCACCCAAAAGCATTGCCCTGTCTTTACCAATCCATAACAACTATTATAGAAAAAAACCAATGGGGTTGGAGACAGAGAAAGAAACAGGTGCACATGTATGCCTACAAAGAGAGAGAGAGAGGGAATTTTACATACAGAATTTTTAGTTTGTCAGACCTCCCAGTTTGTCAGCTTCTCTTGAGTTATTTTAACACATGTGTCCTGAGAAAAGTAACTAGGTTGCAAAAACAAAGGCTGTTAAGCTTGCCACATCATGGACTTCGAAGGAAATTATGGATAGTACTTAAACACAATTTATTCTGAGAAGTTTTATCTTACTAAGGGGTGAAGGATTTACCTACTCTGTAAGTACGTACTAGCTTACTAGAAATTTCTGTAGAAGATCTTTACCTTTGTCAAGGTTTACCTCCTGAGTCAGAAGTCGATTTAAATATGCTTTAAATTTTTTAGAGATACTTATATATTTCTAGAATAAAGAGTTCCAAGGAATCAACCTAAAATTCTAATGTAGCATTTCTGAAATACAACACATTATATGTACACACATATGCATTCACATATACATTACACAAACATATATATATATATATATATATATATATATATATACACACACACACATACACATATACTTACACTCTACTTACATAGACTTGTCTAAATTTTGTAAATGTTTATTGCATATGCCATCAGTTTTTATTAAACTTACATTTCATAAAAGTAAAACAAAATACTAGTTTTATATCCTTTTATAATAAAAGTTTAATGTAATAATTATTCAATAAGTATTTCTGTGTATCATGATTGTGTTATATGCTAAATCTATCATAAATTTTGTTGTACTTTCATAAAATTTTAGAAGAACATTTAAAAGCTACAGTTTATTTTTCAAATCAAATATATAATTATCTAGACTGAGATTTTAGTGACTATCATTAAAATTTCTTAGAATTGTTCATTTGAATTTCCTGCAGAAAATTTAGTTTATTAGTTATTTTTCTATAATGTAACACTTGAATTCCGAATTCTTTCTATTGCCCTCAGATACATAGCTTTCACAATAAGACAATTAAAATGCATAAAAATGTATTTGAATAAGAGTAAAACCATATGTTTAGAAAATATTTAAAATAACAAAATTATTATGAATGAAAAGTGTATTTCCCTATATTTGTACTAAAATGGGACATAGTCCTGTTAATTTTATTCTAACTTATAATTATTTTATTATGCTCTGTTTTAAGATAAACTAAATTCCATCATTTTTTTTTTGAATGCATGCAACTGCATTCACATAGCACATAAAGTAATAGCATGCTGGCATTTAAAAATATAATCTTGAGTATCAGTTTTCTGAAATGTCAGAGCAGCAGAATATCTGGTATTTAGTTTCTTTGTCAGAAATAATGTGTTTACTACTTCTTGTTTTATAATCCCCAGTAGTTGACATGGGCATTATGAAGGATTACAAGAAATCACTTATCTTTGTTCAAATTATATCTCTGGCATTTGTAATATTTTATATTACCATGGATTAAAATACCACATAAAATGCAATATTGACTTTGGTCTATATGACTTGACATTATTAAAAATATTTGTTTTTCATTTTATTAATGAGTTTTAAAACCATATAATGTAACTTGTTGAGATATTAGAATTTGTTTCAGTGCCTTTATGCTACTGAAGAAACACTGAAGCTCAGTAATGTTTACTTGTCTAAACTAACCTTAGACTTAAACCCCACTCTCCTGATTACTAGTTAACCAAACTAAGTCCCTCTAATTTAGACTAGGGTATTTCAATAATGTATAAGCATGATTTTTGTGTGTGTGTGGATTTGCTAGTATTATATCATTTGACCTGCAACTCTCATTCATTGAAATCTCCTTTTATATATATGAGAATGTCTGCTTTAAAGAGTATCAATGTCTGGCACCTGGGTGGATCATTGGGTTAAACAACAGACTCTTGGCTCAGGTCATGATCTCACAGTGGTGAGATCCAGACCTGTTTCAGGCACCATCTCACTGTCATGAGATCAAGCCCCATGTCTGGCTCTGTGCTCAGCATAGAGCCTGCTTGTGATTCTCTCTCTCCCTCTCCCTCTGCCCCCACTTTCAGTCTCGTTCAAAATAATTTTTTTTAAACTATCAGTATCAAAGTAAAACATTGCAAAACCAATTGGCCTGTTATCAATATTCACTACTTGCAGAAACCATACATGAAACAATTTTCTAGTAATCTTTATCTTGTACTCACCATTATGTGATTTATTTGACACTAGACATCAGTTTTCTCTTATTCTATTCAATTCTTAGCAGAATTTAAGATACCATAAACTGATTAATTGAAATGTAAAATAAAGGAATTATAGAAGTATTTCTTTACATTTTTTTAATGTTTATTTATGGGAGACAGAGAGTGGGGGAGGGACAGAGAGAGAGAGAAACAGAATCTGAAGCAGGCTGCAGGCTCTGAGCCATCAACACAGAGCCTAATGCGGGGCTCAAACCCATGAAGCACAGGATCATGACCTGGGCTGAAGTCGGTCGCTCAACTGGCTGAGCCACCCAGGCATCCCTAGAGGTATTTCTTTTTTTTTTTTTTTTTTTTTTTTTTTTTAACATTTTTATTTATTTTTGAGAGAGAGAGACAGAGCGTGAGTGGGAGAAGGGCAGAGAGTGAGGGAGACACAGAATCCAAAGCAGGCTCCAGGCTCTGAGCTGTCAGCACAGAGCCCTATGTGGGGCTCGAACTCACCAACTGTGAGATTATGACCTGAGCCCAGGTAGGAGGCTTAATCGACTGAACAACCCAGGCACCCCTTTAGAGGTATTTCTTGATGACATACATAAAGATAAGGGGAAAACATGAAATAATTTGGAAAATATTGTGTTAACTAGAGCTGATTCCTTAATAATATCATAGATAGATAAATAGATGAATCTTTACCTTGTCTCCAGGCATAATTCATTTTTTCTAATGCTTTTTAGAATTAATGGTATTTGGATGTGAGATGGTACTTTCCCATTCTGCCTTGAGTTCTGTGTTTTATATTCTTTTCTTGTCTCTCCTTCATGATGACATGATGGTTGAGCTAGGATTAAAATGCATATTTTCAGTTTCCGTATTTTTGTTCTCTATAGCATATTCCTGCAAATACAACTCCTATGACTTACTAATCAGAGTGCAATATTTGTGAAGAGACACACTAAAGGCTATCAGCAGTGGGAAGAGTAGTAGCAGGACAGGTTCCTTTGAGACTAATGGAGTTATGCATTGAACATAATGGAGTTAGGCATTAAGCAATTATGCATTGAACAACTGCTTTTCTTAAAAAATTGTAGAGTGGGAACTTTACATATGTGATGTAATTTTATGTAATTTTAACAGAACTGTACATTTTTGCAGATAAAGTAATGATGCTATGAAGAAACTGAGGCGAGGTGTTAAAGAACAATTTCCCCAAATCCCAGAACAATTAAGCCACAAATCTTGGTCTAAATCCTAGTGTGCTGTGAGATTTAAATTCAGATTGAAAGTCTGCTTTTACCATTATTTTTGAAAATTTTCTCCTGTTAGCTTAACTGCTCTATGTTCAGTTAAACAGAGACAACATGTTAGGACTGGTATGAGGATTAAATGACAATACAAGAAAAGTGTTTAGAAAATTGTTAGTGGCAAATAAATATTGGGTGATTTTGCTATTGCTGTTATTTCAATTTAGAAATATTTTGTTGATTATTTGAGTAGTGATATGAATTATTATTATATTGAAATATTTTTGTATTTTGCCACTGCTTTTAAAAGATTTTCCTGGTTGTGCAGAATTGTGGTATATGACTTCTCAGTAGATAACTTCTAACTTTTCTGTCTCTTTTCAGTGATTTACTATTGGCTTTTTTCATGAACACTAGTTGATACCTCCTAGAAATAAGATTGAATATATCCACAAGTAGTGACATATATTTTAAATATATCTAATAATTTTTTAAATTTTTCTTTATTTTATTACTATTATTGATGTTTCTGATATGGAATTAGGACCACAGATATAAAAACTGCTTTCTTAAATGTTTGCCACTACTCAAATAATAAAGCAAATAAATAGCCTTTTCAACCAACTAGATTATGTTTATTCACAGCACCAGAATGTGAAATGTTGTTTTCATATGTAATAATATTTTTAGTGATTCACATTAATTTCAATATTGAATATATACAGAAGAAATAGTTTGTTTTATTCTCAAATGTAGTCTTTTGATAATTTAATACTTATATTAGTATATGATATATAATAGTATAATAATGTGAGAAATATAAATATTAAAATATAGAATAATAATTAGAGTCTAAATAAATAATTTCTTTATGTGACTTATGTCTAACCAAAAAGCACAAATAAAGTTTAATACTTGGATGGATGGAAGTCATGCACTTTTTTTTTTCTTTTTTTTTTAAGGAAACGTAGTTATATATACAATTCAAGAATGGCTCAAAGTTGAGTCAATCCCCTTTCATTAGTGGAGCAAAATTCTTACAATTGTCTCATAATAAAATCTAGATTTACTAATATCTTTGCTACCTCTAGTTTCTCTAGAGTATACAGCAAGATATTTATGGGGAAAATGGTGTGACCATCTCCTACTCTACGTAGTTATATGAATTAATTGCAAACAAAATGGAAAATCTATTAATTTTCCATGCAAATAATTTACTATTTTAAGTTATTTTCTATGGTACCAATAATAAGAAATGTTTCCAAATCTAGAAAACTGAATTGATAATAATTTAAAGACATTTTAACTCATTGCAAAAACTAATGCATTGTACACAGAGGTTGGACAGAGAATATTTTGATGAATTTGGATGACCAGCAGACAAGGTTTATGTATGACCTAAATGATGGTTTCTTGTATACCATCCTGCGCTTAAACATTATGTAAATCAGCATAATTAAAACTGAGTATATATCATAGACTTTAAATAATAAAACCATGAAAAATCTTCACCAAGGTTCCCTTGTACTTCCAGAAAGACCTTTATAAGTGTTCTTTTTCTACATATCTTTCCTTAGTTCTTCCATGCTCATGTTTGCAGTTATCTCTATGCTGTTTAGCATATTCTTGTCTTATAATATTCTCTAAATGATAGAACATTACAAAGAATTAATGATTGCCTCTGGGGATGAGTTTAATGGAATAAAAATTTACACCACTCAAACAACTACACCAATATTTCTAAATTTAGAACTTGATGTACCTCTCGGGTGCTATTACTTCACTCTTCTTATACAATGTCTACTGCAAATGTTTTCTTTCATAGCAGTGTCTATGCAATACAAAAATCATATGAATTTTGTGAAAAGAAAATAAGTTATTGACTATAGAACTTAGGAATTCAAGCGTTTTATTCCATTCTATATGGTGATAGTATGTATATGTATATATATAGAAAATTCCTAGATGTACATGGACCAATAACCATGCTTTTTATTTTTTTTTTTAATTAAGGGCCTTGTCATAGGATATCCATGAATGGTGAATATTTTATAGATACTGTAAAAATTCACAAAAAATGGTGAAGAAAGAGGTAATTTGATTACTCACACACATACATATACATGAACACTAGATATATCAGGAGTGTGTGTGTGTGCGCGCGCACGCGTGCGAGAGAGAGAGAGAGAGAAAGGGATGGTACTTAATTTAGTCAAGATTTTTTTTCAGATACAAAGAATATAATGTTTTAATAGTGATTATGCCTAAATCAGAGCATTTTACTTTTCAGTAGTTTGTTTTTAACTTTTCATTTTGTCATAATTTCAGTCTTCAGAAAAGTTGCAGTAATAGAGCTTAATTTTTCTTCTTTGGTAGCAGATAATCATTATCAAACCTAATGTAAAACATTTTATCTTAAAATTAAAAATTTTTATAGCAAGTAACAAGACAGTGTATCATTCATCCAAATTTGTTGCAAGAATATCTGTTTCTCTTGAAATTTGGAGATTAATCTATAATTAAAATTGTTTAAATGATTTGAATTTATACATTTTGTTTACATTCTACTTGAAAAAATTCCAACTCTATCTCTAAGTACATTTCCCAGAATTTATATATTTAGGACTAAAAATTAGTTCTATATGAAGCAAAAAAAAAAAAATAGTAAGGTCAGTTTTCTTGGACATTTAATCCATATTACTGATGAAATAAAAAAAAAAACATTGTTACTAGGAAATGCTGTATTTTACCTGTCAAATATATTTTCCTGAGGATTAAAATATGTATATTTCTATGGTTTTGATTAGAACATTATTTTCTATTCTTCAATAAAGCCTGAAAATATCAATTCCTTTTTCTTTTTGAATAGAGCTACCAAAGAAAACTTAGATTAGAGATGATGTGAGAAGGGAGAATAAAGACACACATTTAATAATCAAACTTTTTCCTTAGTAGGCATAAGCAGAACCAGTGGAATGGGAATTTGAAGATCAGCATCCTTATCCAAATTATGTCACTGAGAAACTATAAAAACTGGTATATTACTGAATCTCATTTGACCTCAGTCTCTTCAATAGGTAGCATTAGAAAAATTCTCTCAGATTTCACCTGTTAAAATATCTACATAGTTTAGAAAATCCAAGGCTAGAAAATGTGATATATCTAAAAGGGGTATTATCAGATTGGAAAACCAAGAAAAGTACTTTTCCATGAAAAAGGTACAGAGATTCGCTAGTAGATTAGGTAGCACTTTCAAGGTTAGCTATCTAATCCTAGATACTCATTTTTTTTCATTATGGTAAAAACACTTAACATGAAATCTATCTTAATTTTTTTATAGGTGTGTGGTACAGTATTGTTAATAAATGATGTACAGCAGATCTCTATAATGTATACATCTTGTATAACTGAAACTTAATACCTGTTGAGGAACAGCTCCCCTAATCTCTCTCCTTCCATCCCCTCGAAATTACTATTCTACTCTGTTTCTATGAGCTTGACTATTTTGGATGTCTCATGTAAGTGGAATCATGCAGTATTTGTCCTGTAACATATTTATTTCACTTAGCATGATGTTCTCCAGATTCAGTCATGTAATTGCATATAACAGCATTTCCTTCTGTTTTAAAGTCAAATATTGTATGCATATGTCACATTTTCTTCGTTCATTCACTGATGGACATTTAGGTTGTTTTCATATTTTGGCTTTTTGAATACCATAGTGAGGATGAGAGTGCAGCTATCTCTTTGAGATCCGGTTATCAGTTATTTTGGATATATACCCAGGAGTGGGATTGCTAGATCATTTGGTAGTTTTATTTTTAATTTTTTGAGGAACCTCTGTACTGATTTCCATAGTGACAGCATTATCTTATATTTGTATCAACAATGTACGTGGGTTCTAATTTCCCCATGTTCTCACCCACACTTGTTATCTTTGTTTTTCTGGGAGGAAATTAGGGATGCCAAGAATATTTTCCTGTGTCTGTTGGCGATTTTATGTTCTCTTTGGAGAAATTCCTCTTCAAGTTCTTGCACCATTTCTTAAGTTCGTTATTTGATTTTTTGTTGCTGAGTTGTAGGATTTTTGTAGTCTATTTTTTGCTTTTGTTGACTGCATGTTGATAATAAATCTAAGAAATTACTGTCAAGACCAATGTCATGAAGTTTTCCTATCTTTTCTTTTAGGAATTTCACACTTTCAGATCCTATATCCATTTTGAGCTCATTTTTGTATATGATATATGTATCATATATATTTTGTATATGATATAAGCTATAACATTCTTTTGAATGTGGATATTCAGTTTCTTAAACATCGTTTTTGGGAATCTATCATTTCTCCATGTGTACTCTTGGTACCTTTGTTAAAAAGATCAATTAACTGTATATGTATGGGTTTATTCACAAATGTGTGGAAATATAACAACACACTCTTGAACAATGAGTGGGTCAAAGAAGAAATCAAAAGGGAAATAAGAAAATAACTCAAGATAAACAAAAACACAGGGTACCAAGAGCACCTGGATGGCTCAGTCATTTGAGTGTCTGACTCCAGCTTAGGTCATGATCTCATGGTTTGTGAGTTCAAGCCCCACATCAGGCTTGCTGCTGTCAGTGCAGAGCCTGCTTTGGATCCTCTGTCCCCCTCTCTCTCTGCCCCTACCCCACTTGTGCTCTCTCTCAGAAATAAATAAACATTAAATGGGGCACCTGGGTGGCTCAGTCGGTTGAGCATCCAACTTCGGCTCAGGTCATGATCTCACAGTTCGTGAGTTTGAGCCCCACATTGGGCTCTGTGCTGACAGCTCAGAGCCTGGAGCCTGCTTCGGATTCTGTGTCTCCCTCTCTCTCTGCTCCTCCCCCACTCATGCTCTGTCTCTCTCTATCAAAAATAAATAAACATTAAAAAATTTTTTTTAATACATATTAAAAAAAACACAAAATACCAAAACATATGGGATGGAGCCAAATCAGTAGGAAGAAGAAAGCCGGTAACAGTAACATATACGTTAAAAAAGAAGAGATATCTTAACCTGACTTTACAACTCAAGTAACTAAGAAAAGAACAACCTAAGCCCAAAGCCAGTGGAAGAAACAAATAATAAAGCAGAAATAAATGAAATATAGTACAAAAATACAATAGAAAAAAATTAAAACTGACGGCTTTTGAAAAGATAAACAGACTTGAAAAACCTTTTACTACACTAAGAAAGCAAGCAAGGTAAAACACAAATAAAACAATAGAAGAGACATTTACAAGGGATGCTTCAAAAATAAAGAGAATCATAAGGGACTGCTATGAACAGTTATACACCAACATAATAGATAACCCCAAAGAATGGATAAATTCCTGGAAACATACAGCCTACCAATATTGAATCATGAAGAAATAAAAAATCTGAACAGATCAATAATGAGTAAAGAGATTGACTCAATAAAAAAAAAAAAAAAAAAAATCCCAGGAAAGAAAAGTCCAGGACCACATGGCTTGTCTGGTGAATTAAAACAAACATTTAAAGAAGAATTAATAACAATTCTTCTCAAACTCCTCCAGAAAAAATAGAAAAGCAGAGAATACTTGCAAACTCATTTTGTGAGGCCATTACTCTGATACTAAAACTGAATAAAAACATTATAAGAAAAAATTACATGCCAATATCCCTGATTAATATAGATGAAAACTTCCTCAGCAAAATGCTAGTAAACTGAATTCAACAACACATTATTAAAAGGCTCATACACCATGATCAAGTGGTTTTATCCCTGGGAATGCAAGGATAGTTTAAAATACACAAGTAATGTGATACACAACACCAATGAATGACAAAAATCAATGATCATCTCAATAGCTGCAGGAAAATCATCTCACAACATTCAACGTGTTTTCATGATTAAAAAATCTTTAAAAAAACGAAATATAGAATTTACCTCAACATAATAAAAGCCATATATGAAAAGCCATTGACTAACCTCTTACTCAACCTTGCCACCCAAAGCTTTTCCGCTAAGATCTGTAACAAGACCAGGATGCCCACTCCAGCAACTTATATTCAACATTTTAATAGAAGTCTTAGAGAAGTCAGGCATGAAAAATAAATAAAAGGCATTTAATACAGAAAGAAAGAGTTATCTTTGTAGATGACATGAACATATAAGTAGAAAATTCAAAAGACTCCACAAAAAATTAGTGGAACTAATAAACAAAGTAGTTAACTCACTGAGTTACAGATATTAAAAGTAAACTGTAAAGAGTCCTAACCTTAGATCCATGCTGGTGTAGAAAGAGTGACTTAACCAAAGATCACACAGTCTGTAGTATTAGAACCCAAAGAAGATGTCAGTGAGTTGACTTCTTTGTGGGGCAGCAGCAATTGTAGTAGTAATAGCAATGGTAATGATAATGGCAAGCCTTCTGTTGTGTGCCAGGCACTGTTTATGTTTTACACACATTGACTATCACAACAACCCTGTGCCATAGATTCTATTATCATGTTAATTTCACAGATGAGGAAACTTAAGTACAGAGAGGTTATTTAATCAGATAACAGAGTTGGTAGTTTGCAGGTTTAAAATGTAGGTACTCTGGTTCTCAGAGTGCATACTGGTTTCTTAAAAAGTAAAAAAAAAAATTTTTTTTAAGTTTTTCTAGTATCACAAACATAAATCTTTTTCAAACTCATAAAATAATTTCAGAGACACAACTAATACATTTTGAGTCAGTTTGATTATTAGCAAAGATAATGCAGTGTGTACATATAGTTGATCCTTGAACAATGCAGGAATTTGGGGTGCTGACCCATCCCCTGCATAGTCAAAAATCTGCATATAACTTTTGACACCCTCGCCCCCGCAAAATTTAGTAGTAAGCTACTGTTGACTGGAAACCTTGCCCATAACATAAGTAGTCAATTATCATATATTTTTGTATGTTATTTGTGTTACATACTGTATTGTTATAATAAAGTAAGCTAGAGAAAAAAATATTATGAAAAACATAAGGAAGAGAAAGTATATTTACTGAACTGTGCTGTAAAAAATTTGCGTATAAGTGGACCACACAGTTCAAACTGTGTTTCAAGGGTCATCTACATTCATCCTTAAAAGCCACTTTTAATTATAAAGAAAATAGGTAATTGCTGCCTTCTTTTCCTTGTAGTAGCCCTTAAGCCAAGCTCTTTTGACACTGTAGAAAACAACAAAGGGCCAATAGCCAGAAATCTGAAATTGGATATTTCTCAATAAAAAGAGATAATTGTTCTAAGAGTGAAAACAAAACCAATCCCCCCTTCCCTATATGAGAGTGAGGCACAGGTGGTGGTTTGTCGATAAATGTTTAACAACTGTCTCTCTCAGAAAAAATGTATGTGTTTTATACATAAGGTTATTATACACTTTATATATAGGGTGTATACCACACAATTTACAAATAATAATAAATACACTATACCCTTATTGTAAACTCAAAAAATAAATAAATAAAACTAGTGGACAAATTCAATAATTCCTGAGATGTGAAATCAACATACAAAAATCAGTTGTGTTACTTTGTTTCTTTGCTTCTTAGTTCATTTGTTTTTTTAGATTCTGATGTAGGTGAAATTTATATGAAATAGTTGTATCACATAGACATTGTTGGATACAGAGAACAAACTATGGTTGCCCAAGAGAAGGTTGGTAGGAGGATGAGTAAAATACATAAAGAGAATGATACAACTTGCAGTTATAAAATAAGTGGTTATGAAGATGAAAAGTACAGGATAGAGGGTTTGGTCTATAATATTATAATGTTTGGTGACAGATAGTAACTACACTTATGGTGAGCACTGAGTAGTGTATAGAATTATTGAATCAATATGTTGTACAACTGAAACTTATATAACATTGCATGTCCATTATACTTTAATTAAAAAAATTGTGTTTCTGTAATAAACTATCTGAAAAAGGAAATTAAGAAAATGATTCTATTTACAATAGCATCAAAAATAAAATACTTAAAAATAAACTTAACCAAGGAGGTAAAAGATTGTGTGTACTGAAACTATAAAACATTAATGAAAGAAATTAGAAACAAATAGAAATCATTCTATGTTTATGGATTGGAAGACTTAATATTGTTAAAATGTCTATACTGCACAGTGCATTTTCTAGATTCAGTGCAATCCCTATCAAAATCTCAATAGCATTGTTTACTATAACAGAAAAAACAATTATATATATGCAACCATAAAATACCCCAAATAGCCAAAACCATTTTGATAAAGAAAAACAAAGCTGAAGGAATCAACATTCTGATGTCAAAATTTATTACAAAGCTACAGTAATTAAAATAGTATGGTACTTACATAAAAACAGACATATAGACAAGTGGAACAGAATAGAGAGCCCAGAAATAAATCCACACATAATGGTCAACTGAGCTTTGACAAGGGTGCCAAGAGTACAATGGGGAAAGATGGTCCCTTCAACAAAGGGTGTTAGGAAAACAACATTTGCATGCAAAAGAATGAAAGTGGGCAATTACCTTATCTTACACTGTATGGAAATATCAACTTAAAATGAATTAAAGTCTAAAAAATGCAAAATATAAAACTTAAACCTAGAAGAAAATCCAGGGGAAAATCTTTATGGCTTTGGTGTAGACAATGATTGTATGACAACAAAGGCACAGGCAATAAAAGCAAAAAATAGACAAGTGGCACTACTTCAAAGGATATCTTCACAGCAAGGAAAACAATCAACAGAGTGAAAGGCAATTTGTGGAATGGGAGAAAATGTTTTTAATTCAATTAGTTTTACAGCAACATTTCCTAAGGAGATAATATATATACTGCAGTGCAGATATCACTGAGGACATGGAAGGATAAAATGTGACCCTTTGAAAGAAGCTCATGAATACTAGCAACTGAAAGGAGATAATGAATGGCATGGAGAAGTCATGTTAATCTCCAGATGTCTACTTCATGCTGGAGTGTGGATTGTAATACAGGTATAACTAGGTTGTTTTTCATTTGGAGTAGCATCTTAGAAGTCTAGGACAAGGCTTGAACTATTTCCATCTATAAAACAGATAAGTGGTGCTTTGAGTTATGTGAAACACAGGCAGAAAATACTGTTTTGAGTGCAAAATCAATTGTTACTGATGTTAGTACTTATTTCCTACTTATATGTTTAAAATTATTGTTGATAGTTTTATTAGAATTAAAGAAAAATGATAATATCTAAATTTTCCTACAGTTTTAGAAAATTGGACATAATGTGATATTTGTTCCCCCTACATAAAACAGAGTTCTCAAATCCATCAGTCATTTCATCTTTCATGACATTCACTTTTAACAGATTTTCTTACTTGTTCTGTATTATTGACAATATTACATAGACACACACAGACATACACATACAGAGGAGAAAAATAATTCGAAAGCACCTTGCAAATAACCATACCACTGCAGTTGATAAGTCATGATGTGGAATATTTATAGAATTCTATAAAATCAGACATGACTAATTAATGATCTATTATACTACTTTATTTTTTCACATAAGGAGGCCAGAAGATTGACATATTTCTATCAGGACATATACGTTTCTAAAGATTTGTTTTTGTTTTATGATATTTCTTTTTTTTATGATATTCTGTGGTTTTAGTCACATTTGAAATTCTTTAGCCACCACTCCAAGCCTTTGCAGTGAATTAATCATATATTAACAAGCATACAAAGCTAGCAATTCTTTCACGTCTGTATTTCACTTTTACAGCTCTCAGTTTTACTCGAGGGAAAATGAATCAGTAAAAGAGGAAAAATATCTTATACATTCAAACTGTGTGATTAAAAGGCTAAATTGAGAAGTGAAAGATATGGCAGGATTATTGAGTAGGAGGTTGTCCTTTATGTGGATTTTTGCCTTTGAATTGATCTGCTAACTTGTTTCATCTCCACTTTTGGCTTTGGTACTAAGGAGACAAGGTAAAGAGGGTTAGAAAAACACCCTATAATTGACAACTAATTGTCTCTGCTGCTCGTTGTTATGTGTGAAGAAAAGTTAGCAAATAACTAAAAGTTAGAAAACTGGATACTTCTTAGAGACATGTATAATTGTCATCGATAGGAGGATATTTATATTGCTGTATTATATTTTTATTTTAATGGCCAAAACCCTATATTTCATATGAGTGGCAATATAATTTTTTCTTTAATCATTTCCATATATTTCTAACAACTCATAACCTACATTTGGGAAATAGAACACAGCTTTGGAGAAAAGCTAATATCCTCTGCCATATGTCAAGATATAAGCTGATGAATAAAGTCATTTAGAGGTTATCCTAGTAGTCCTTATGGAAGAATTAAGTAACTTAGTTCAGAAATCAGAGCTACATATAAAGACTCAAAAAACAACAAAAAACAAAAAACAAAAAACTATGTGTACTTTCCCCCTGGATTTTAGAGGGGATAAAATCTTAATTTCTCTTATGGAGTGGGAATGGGAAATTAAAAGTCTACTAATACCAGTCTATAAATAGGAAGGAGGGTACTAAGCTAGGTAACACAACTTCCAAGTTGAGCTAACCATTAGAAATGGAGTAAAGTGGGGCACCTGGGTGGCTCAGTCAGTTAAGTGTCTGACTTCCATTCAGATCATAATCTCACAGTTGGTGAGTTAGAGCCCCACGTCAGGCTCCACACTGACAGTGCAGAGCCTGCTTGGGATTCTGTCTCTGTCTCTTTCTGCCCCTCTCCAACTTGTGTGCTCTCTGTCTCTCTCTCTCAAAATAATAATAAATAAACTTAAAAAAAAACAATGCCCTTTGAAATGGAGTAAAGTTACATTAGAGGAGCCTTGTCAAATGAGATTGGGCCATATCCATATCCTTTTGAGCTAAATAAATAACAGAATTAGAATTTTATATATATATATATACATATATATATATATGTATATATATATGTATATATATATATATATATATACACACATATATATATATATGAGACACCCAAAAAGCTGTGCAAGTTTAATGTGTACAACTTGATGACTTGATGATTTTGGAGATACGTATACACCTTTGAAACCATCACCACAATCTGTATCATAAGCATTATCCATAACCTCCAAAAGTTTCCTCCTACCTTTTTTATATACTATTATCATCATCTATATGATAAGAAAACATAACATAAGATCCCCTCTTAGCAATTTTTTAAGCATACATTACTTCTGAAAAAACTAAACATATCCTTATCATACAATCCAGCAATTGCACTCCATAGTATTTTCTCAAATAGGATGAAAAGATATGTACATGCAAAAATGCACATTAATGTTTATAGCATCTTTATTCAGTACTGGTAAAATTTAGAGTCAAACAAGATGTCTTTTAGTAGGTGAATAGATAAATAATCTGTGGTACATCTAGATAATGTAATATTACTCAATGCTAAAAAGAAATGAGCTTTCAAGCCATGAAAAGACATGGGAGAATATTAAATGCATGTAGATAAATAAGAGAAGCCAGCCTGAAAAAGTTACCTATTCTATAATTTCAGCTATATGACTATGGAGACGGTGAAAAGATTGGCAGTTGCCAGATGTAAGAGGGAAAGATGAGATGAAACAGTAGAGCACGTAGATTTTTAGGGGCAGTGAAATTACTCTGTATGATACTGTTGGTTGATATATGTCATTATGCATTAAAAATCCATAGAATGTACACCACCTAGAGTGAACCCTAATGGAAATTATGTGTTTTGAGTGATAATGATATGTCAATGTAGGCTTATCAGTTGTAATAAATATACTACCCGGGTGGTGGATGTCGATAAATGGAGGAAGCTATGCATGTATAGGTGGATATATGGGAAAAATCTGCCCCTTATCATCAATATTTCTGTGAACCTAAAAATACTCTAAAAATAAAATATATTTTAAATGTTTGGAAAGGTAAAATTTAAGCTAAGTATAAATAATTGGGAGTCAGCAATGTGAAGTTCTAGAAGAATTGTGTTATAGGCAGAGGAAACAGTGTGAAGCCTTGAAAGTGTAATGATCTATATGGTTAAATACAGAAGGAAATCCAGTGTGACAAGAACATGGTAGACAATTTTGCTACCGCATGAAGGCAGATAAGTAGTCAGAAGCCAGATAATTAAAGGCTATATAAGCTAGAGCAAAAAAAAAAAAAAAAAAAAAAGAAAGCAAGCAAGCTTATGCTAAATGTGACATCAATACACTAGAAGACTTAGAGTAATGGAGGAACATGATTTCTGTGTTGAGAAGGGGTGTTGGGTGGTTACGAGAGTTGAAGTAGGCGGTTTTACCTGCATTTAGGGGGCTTTAGGATTTCCAAGTGAAATATAATGGCTGATTGGACTTCTAATGTAAAAGTGGTATAAATGGAGTGAACAATTTAAATATTGGTGGTAGCCAGGCAGGACTTAATACTAGATAAGCATGGAGAAACAAAATAATTGTGAATGACCCACCAATTTTTGATTGAGTCAGAAGTCATCATTTACTGAGTTGGTGAATACCTGGGGAAAACAGGTTTGGGTGGAAAGGTATTGAGTTCTCTTTGAGACTTGTTAATTTTGCGATGTCTAGAAGACAGTCAAATATATGCTTTAACTTAATATTTAGACACATGATTTTGGATCTAAATGGAAAGGTCAGTACTAGATTTAAAATACAGGATTCAGGGCACCTGGGTGGTTCAGTGGGTTTAAGCATCTGACTCTTAGTTTCGTCTCAGGTCATGATCTCACAGTTCATGCATTCAAGCCCTGCATCAGGTTCTGTGCTGACAGTGCAGAGTGTTCTTGGGATTCTCTTTCTCCCTGTCTCTCTGCCCCTCCTCCGTTCACTGTCTCTGTCTCTCTCTCTCAAATATAAACTTAAAAAAAAATAAAACGAAGGATTCAGCAGAATAAGAATGATGTATAAAGCCATGGGAATAGATGGAATAAATATAGAGAAATACATAGACAGAAAAGAGGGGCTAGGATAAAAAGACATTGCAACTGGAACTCCAAGAGGTTCTCGGGGGACCTTCATGCATTTCAGTAGAATGGTAAAGACAGGAGCTCAGTTATTATTGTACTATACATTAAATTTTAACCTAAAAGTTGACTTTTGAATACTATGTTAGACAATAATCTAAGGGCTTTTTTTTTTTAAAAGGAATAGGGGATTTTAAAAATGTTTTAGTGTTTATTTTTGAGAGAGAGAGAGAGAAAGGAAGAGAGACAAGCATGAGTGGGGGAGAGTTGGCAGACAGAGAGGGAGACACAGAATCCGAAGCAGGCTCCAGGCTCTAGGCTCTGAGCTGTCAGCACAGAGCCCGATGTGGGGCTCTAACTCGCGAACCATGAGATCATGACCTGAGCCAAAGCTGGAAACTTAACTGAGCTACCCAGGCTCCCCTAGGGGATTTTAAATGATTCCCTAAATCCTCGGAGAGACGCTAGCATTTTCAGAAAATTTTGAAAATCTGAATATAGTATTTTACTATAAACCAAAGGGAGAAAAAGAATGATTTTCCTGGAAGAGGGAGAGAATAGTGGGACAGGATTTGACTCTTTGTCATTACAGCTGAGTCAGATCTGCAAGGTAGGGCAGCCTGGAAGACCATAAATTACAATAGCCATGAATCCTTGAGTAGTTGATGTAGGGGAACAGGGCCAATGTTTAAAGACCAGGCAACATAATTATACTTCTGTTCACAGAAAGCTAGCTCTTGAAAGTATGTGGAATAGGAGTATCAAGGAGAAGCTTTATTTTGTATTCAGAATTTATATTGGGATGCATAAAAGTGAGAGAAAGTCACTTAGCACGTTCTGCAACAATATTGAGTTTATCTGAGAGAGAATGTTAAAGAAATTTAATTTCCACTAATTGGGCATTCAGAGAGTTTTGCGTTGTGCTTTATATTGCTTTTTTTTTATTTTTTGTCACATTAATAGGACTTATGGATCACGAGAGAGTTTAACATAGTTATAAAAATACAAAGTTAATTGTTTTCATATATAAAAAATATGTAAATGCTTTCACTCTGTTAGACCCTGTTGAATTCTGGATAATTTGGTTTTGTATATGTATTAGCAATTTATCAGGTGTCTCTTTAATATGACTTGTTTAAATTTACTTATGGTGCGGGGCACCTGGGGTGGGTCAGTAGGTTGAGCATCTGACTCTTTATTTCAGCTCAGGTCATTATCTCACGGTTGTGGGGTTGAGCCCCATGTTGGTCTCTGTGTTGAACATGGGGGCTGCTTGGGATTCTCTCTCTCGCGCGCGCTCTCTCTCTCTCTCTCTCTCTCTCTCCCCCCCCTTCTCTCCCTCTCTCCCTCTCCCTCCCTTTTCTCCTTCCCCTCACACCCCCAAAAATAAAATAAATAAAATAAAAAATAAATTTACTTACCTTGGTAATTTGGAAAAGTTTGATTTTCCTGTCTTAAATGGAGAGAAGTTGGCTACTATATTCTGTTTAAAGAAAAAAAAAAAAAAAACAACAACAAACTCTTGATAATTATTAGTTTCCATGTATCAAAACTCAGTCTCCTCTTGGGGCGCCTGGGTGGCGCAGTCGGTTAAGCATCCGACTTCAGCCAGGTCACGATCTCGCGGTCCGTGAGTTCGAGCCCCGCGTCGGGCTCTGGGCTGATGGCTCAGAGCCTGGAGCCTGTTTCCGATTCTGTGTCTCCCTCTCTCTCTGCCCCTCCCCCGTTCATGCTCTGTTTCTCTCTGTCCCAAAAATAAATAAACGTTGAAAAAAAAAAAATTAAAAAAAAAAAAAAAAAAAAAAAAAAAAAACTCAGTCTCCTCTCTCATGATAAGTAATTCTAATTAACCTTTTTGTTGATACTTTTAAAGTCTTCATTCTTGTGTTATTGTTACCAAATTCATCAGTAATTTCTATAATGAGAAAGCCGTAAGTAAATTCTACTCAATTCTACCAAATTCCAGCAGAACATACTCGGCAGATGACACAGATTTTTATAAGAATGGTATATTTCAATTCAAACCTTAAATTGAATCAATTTTCCTTAAATTGATTCAATTATTTAATCCAGTTTTGCTTAAAAAACAAAACTAACTTACCAAGTGTGTTTGTCTTGGCTTGGATGTGGAATTTAATTTCCATCAACCTGGTGTGGCTGTTTACGCTTCAGAGATGACGGTATAGGTTCACAAGGAAGCAATTCTTTTCTTCCTTCCTTCCTTCCGTATTTTTTTTTGAAGAATGCTACTTTTAATTTGTATTTATTTGAAAGACTTTCTGAAATTTTTTTGACCTCCTCTGATACCCTATAGTTCTTTATTTAAATCTGTGGATGCAGCTTCACAGTTTGATTATATAGATTGAATGTCTATCTCCTTGGATTTTTTTGAAGTCTTGATATTTTTTTTTTTTTTTTTTTTTTTTTTTTTTTTTTTTTTGCTATCCACAGATCCAGTGTCATTAACTTCTACATCCTGATTTGAATATTCTTCTTTGAACATTTCTAGGGATTTTTCATTGAATCCTTCATATCCCCAAACTTAGCATATGTATCCTCCAAGTTCTTCATTGAATCATCTCTTAATTTTTCTTTTCTTCTTTATATTTTTATGATTTTATGAGTCTTTCTTTGTATTCTTCTTTGCTCCATTTTAAAAATTATTTGATTCTTTCAGGCCCCCTGTCACTCATAGATTTGGTATCAGATTGCTAAAATTGTTTTATTGAACATGCTTTTGAATTTTATCCAAGGCCTACTTGCCTTTCTTTGCCTTTGCATCCTTCTTTGCATCCTTCTTTGCATCCTTTGTATCCTTCTTTGCATCCTTCTTTGCATCAGGAGATTCTGTGTCAGTATCTTTCTTGGCATCTTTCTTGCCATCTTTCTTGGCATTCTTCTTGGCTTCTTTCTTGGCATCATCTTTTGATTCAGTATCTGTCCCACTGGGCTTTTCATCTTTCTTCTCTTTTTTACTCACCTTTCTCTTTGCATCTTTCTTGGATTCTTTCTTGTCTTTTGACTCATCATCTTTTTCTCCCGGTTTCTTTGAATCTTTTTTCCCATCCTTATCCTTCTTGGCACCTTTCTTTTCATCTTCAGATTCTATACTTGATTCTTTGCTCTTCTTTGAATCTTTCTTATCTTTCTTGGCATCTTTCTTTGAATTCTTTTTTTCACCTTCAGATTCTGTACCTGACTCCTTGCCCTTTTTTGAATCTTTCTTTTCTTTCTTGGCATCTTTCTTTTCACCTTCAGATTCTGTACCTGACTCTTTGTCCTTTGAGTCTTTCTTATCTTTCTTGGCACCTTTTGTGGACCCTTTCTTTTCACCTTCAGATTCTATACCTATCTCCTTGTCCTTTGAATCTTTCTTATCTTTCTTGGCACCTTTCATGGCCCCTTTCTTTTCACCTTCAGATTCTGTACCTGACTCCTTGTCCTTTGAATCTTTCTTTTCTTTCTTGGCACCTTTCTTGGCATCTTTCTTTTCACCTTCAGATTCTGTACCTGACTCCTTACCCTTCTTTGAATCCTTTCTTTCTTTTTTGGTATCTTTTTTTGCACCTTTTTGTTCCTCTTCAGATGCTGTAGCTGACTCCTTACCCTTCTTTGTATGTTTCTTCTCTTTTTTGACATCTGTTTTTGCAACATCTTTTTCATCTTTAGTTCCTGTTTCTATATCCTTATCTTTCTTTGACTCCTTCTTAGTTATTAGTGGCCCCTTTGAAACTGTGGATTCTGATTCTGATTCTGATTCTGATTTGTCTTTCTTGTCTGCTTTCTTGTGTTCTTTATCTTTCTTACCTCTTGCTGGAGATACAGGTTTGTGTACATCTGCTACTTTAGCAACCTCCTTGGGGTGATGGGTTGGTTTATGTTGGGGCCATATCCTGGCAGCTAAATAATCAGATGGTCTTTCAGAAATTCTCATTAAAGAACTGTGCATCCATAACGGTCGTTTAGGACCTTCTCTTAATTTCTCTTCATCATATTTCTGAAATATTGGTTAGAATAATGATGAACAACTTGTGTGCAAGTTACACAGCCTTTATTACCAGATATCAAATACATTTTAACTTCAACCATTAAACGATTTTAGATTTTGATAAGTGGATACATTGTAGATCTCATAGTTTATTTTGCTTTTCCAATTTCATTCTTTTTATGACTAATTGATATTCATGTATTATTGTGGGCCTTATTTCAATTTAGAGGATCTTCATAATTCCCTCAAGATATTATGTTAAAATTGGTAGAGACCTCCACTGACTAATGACATATCAGAATTTCTGATTTCACAATCAGGGAGGCTTTTTTTTCCTCAGTGTTCTGGAGAATTCTTAAAATATTCTGCCCACTCTCCATTACTAGGCTAACTCAGAAACTATTCTCTAATATCTAATAGTTTCATGTTCAGGCATATCCTGTTCTCTGTTATCACATTCAAGGTCTCTGGAATTTGGATTGCTATATGTGGTTAAAAGTACAAGCCTAAAACTGCTACTGTTTGGCAAGGTATAAATTGATATATTTCAGATAGGAAACTACAATGATAAAATCTGTAACATTCAGTGCAAGTAAATTTGTGCAGAATGGTACATTTTATTTTCAACTCCTAACCAAGTATTTGTAAAATCTTAATTGCAGAAAAAGCAAACTTTGCAAGTAATGATAACAAATAATGGAAAAATAAATTGAATAAAGAAAGAAAGGAAAAGCAAAGAGTGTGAGATTACAGAATAAGCTAGGATCACTACTGATTAGAAACACTCCCTAAAACAAACAAGAGTTGATACATTTATCTTGTGAAAGTTTTTTTTTTTTTTAACATTTCATATCCCATCATGACTCCACACACATTAAGAAATATTTATCTTCGGGGCGCCTGGGTGGCGCAGTCGGTTAAGCGTCCGACTTCAGCCAGGTCACGATCTCGCGGTCCGGGAGTTCGAGCCCCGCGTCAGGCTCTGGGCTGATGGCTCAGAGCCTGGAGCCTGTTTCCGATTCTGTGTCTCCCTCTCTCTCTGCCCCTCCCCCATTCATGCTCTGTCTCTCTCTGTCCCAAAAATAAATAAACGTTGAAAAAAAAAAAAATTAAAAAAAAAAAAAAAAAAAGAAATATTTATCTTCAAGTATTCAGAATACTGAATTCTACATTGAAGAAGTATTAAAACTTCATCAGGGTATAATATAACCCCACAACTTTAATGAGGGAGTTTCTCTAGCTAGGGAACATTTTCTGAATGTTCTTATTAACTGCAGCATTAGGATCCTCAGATTTTTGTGCTTCTTGAACACACATTTTCTATAGTGTGGTGTTACTAAAGAAATAATGTGAAATAAGAGGCCAATTTTTATACAGTGAAATGAAAATAAAATATATCTACTTTTGTCAAGTAGTAGAGTTTGAATTACCTTTAACTGTGCTGTCCAATATGGTATACAAGCCTCAAGAGAAATGAATTGAATTGAGTTGAGATGTAAAATTCAATTCCTCAGTTGGACTAGCCTCTCAAAATGAATGTTCAATAGCTAAATTGGAATGCAAAGACATAAATATTTCCATCATCACAGAAATCCCATTGGTCAGCACTGATCTGTAAAGCACATAACTATACATGATTTCACAAGTTTATCACTAGTAAGATTATATGATCTTTTGAATACTCACAGGAGCTGTATTGTCTCGTAGTTGAGATGGTTTTGATCTCCTTTTTTTTCCTGGCCGTGGTGGTTTGGGAAATACCAGGGCAAAGTGTTGCTGATTCCATGATTTTTTGCTTAATTCACTGACTGAAATAAGAAAATATTTAACAAACATTTTAGAGTAAGTAGAATTTCATCAGAACTAAAACGGCAGTAAGATAATAGACTTCATGAATAAACAAATGATACGAATTATGGCTTCATTTATTTTATTAATATTTGGAATTCTCTGCTATCAGTACATGAAAGTAAAAATTTATTTTTCTATTTTGATCAGTTTTACAGATAACTAGTCGTTGTAAAACTAATATAGTCTGTGATATAAATGCAAAGAAACATCTTTACTGCTTTCTTATAATCTGTCTCTCCAGGTCTGGATTCTTGCTATAGATTCTTTAGGTTAGAATAAATTCTATTGAGATCAGAAAATATGGTAACTACTTCTGTAGCCTCCAAAGTACTTAGTACTTAGCACAAGTACTTAGTACTTGTTATAAAATATTTTGTAAATATATGATTGAATCTAAATGCTACTGCTTAAGATTCCTTTAGTTAGTAATTTTCCAAGTTACAAGAGTAAATGTTGTGCACTTAATAACAGCATTGTTGTTATTGGGTGATGGGTATTAAGGAGGGCATTTGTTTTGACGAGCACTGGGTATTATAAATCAGTGATGAACCACTTAATTCTACTCCTGAAACCAATATTACACTATATGTTAACCAACTAGAATTTAAATAAAAATTTGAAAAAAATGTAAGTGGCATATTAATGAAAAAATCTAACAAATTAAGAGTACCTATAGAATTGTGACTGTGAGGGTAAAGTTACCTGGAAACTATAAGAGAATGGTTAGAGACATTTAGGGTACAAATGAAACTAGTGAGAGATTTTCACTGCATTTAAACACGTGCAGTAGTAGTACTTTGTGTAAGAGAAAATATACTTTTCCCATGAGTCTCCTGAAAACAGGATCGATGAGAAAATACACAGAATGAAAGAGATATTTAAGCTCACTATATGAGGGAAAATCATTTGATATATGAAGGCCTTCAACATCAGATTGTTGGGTTTTTGGCCTATTATCAGGGGGATATAGTCTAGCAGGAATGTAGTACAAGTCATTGTGGATTTTGGCGAGTTGTTTATCCAGTTTCTAGACTACTTTTCAACTGTAAGATTATCTGATTTTTTATTTCTAACATGTATGATTTCTAACATAACACCTTTATGTTGCTGAACCTATTTGCTTAAACTTTGTTTGATGTAAAAACAAACTATCTTAGAAAGTGTTTGCTGAGTCCATGAGTAAGATGCCTTATAAGTAAAAGGGTTTATTCTTAATAATATTCTGTAAGAGCTCTTGCTTTATCCCTTTGAATAGAGGATAATAATCACTTATCCTTAAAATAATCATAATCCTAAAATTAATCATGTTTCAAAAGTAAATATTAAATTCTTTCTTACCTGGAATGTAATTATCATATGTTCCAAAGTTTATTTTTTGGCTATTAAAATAAGAGGGAAAGTTTTTAATTAATTTATATATAATCACTCTAATGATCACTATTATGTGTAAGCACTTGCCATCACCAACTAGAGAAATATTTTGCATTCTCAGATCTCTACTATTATGTAAGATTACTTCAATCTAGAAGAAACAGAAATGAGTACATGTGTGTCTTTTGCACAAACTTTAACATAACCAGAAGAAAGTAGATAGAAAACAGTTTAGAAAGTTACCAAATTGCCATATCTGAAATATAAACTTTAAAAAAGAATTGTGACATCATAGTTGAATTATTTTTCTCTGTCTCATGCTCCAGATTCACTTGCAATTGAATTTTAGCAAATATGTCACTTTAAAAGCATTACTTAAGCAAAATCAGATCCTCAAAATATTCTCAGAACTTAAGCAAATCTGAATCATTCAATGACATATGTGTGTGAATGTGTGTGTGTGTCAGTGTGCACCATAAGTATCGATACGGATTTTTATTTGTTTTAATTTTTGTTCTTCAGGAATATCTGAGAAATAAAAACTATTTTGCAAAGTATTTTTCATTTAAAAGTTTCCATTTGTTTCAGTACTATATGAGCATGTTTGCTCCCACAAAGGGGAATTTTATTATCTAATATTTGCATTGGAGGCATACATTAATATTTCATATAAAAAGGTTATTTTAGACATTTTTTAAATGTTTGTTTAGTTTTGAGAGTGAGAGAGACAGAATTGGAGTAGGGGAGAAGAGAGAGAGAGAGAGATACAGACTCCGAAGCAGTCTTCAGGGTCTGAGCTGTCACCATAAAGCCTGATGTGGGGCTCGAAGTCACAAACTGAGATCATGACCTGAGCCCAAGTCAGATGCCAACCCACTGAGCCACCCAGGTACCCCTAAAAAATGTTATTTTACAGCATCTCATTGCATTACAAAAATAAAGCCATTGTTGATCGTGTGTGAGTTTGGGGCTTACAGACACGCATAAACACACACACACACACACACACACACACACACACACACACAAACACACATACACAGGATCTTACTTATTTTGACATTATATAAGTATTAAGAATTAAGTACATAGTAAAATTAAAAAGAAACAAAACAGTGAATAAACAAAAAGCAGAACCAGATCCATAAACAGAACAAACTAATGGTTTGTGGGGGAAAGCGAAATGGGTGAACGGGAGTGGGAATACAGGCTTCCAGTTGTGGAATGACTAAGTCACTAGAATAAACGAGAATAAAAGGCACAGTATAGGGAATATAGGCAATGATACTGTAATAATGTTTTATGGTGACAAATGGTAGCTACACTTGGGATGAGCATAGCATAATGAATAGAGAAGTCTAATGTACACCTTAAATTAATGTAACATTGCATGTCAACTGTACTCAAAAAAATTGAAAAATAAAGTACATTAAAATAAGTATCTTGATATTTTTATTTAGGCTCTATTTCCTAGCACAAAACTTGGCACATTTTTGTCACTCTATAAAAATTTAAATGATTTTAATTGAATAAAATTTAGGATGTATTAACCAATAAGTTACCTGGTTTAGTTTTTTTTAAGCTTTTATTTAAATTCCAGTTAACATACAGTGTAATATTAGTTTCATGGTTACAATATAGTGCTATCACACTTCCATACATCACTCAGTGCTCATCACAACAATCCTTAATTCCGATCACCTATTTAACCTACTTCACCACCCATCTCCCCCTGGTAACCATCAGTTTGTTCTCTGTAGTTAAGAGTCTGTTTCTTGGTTTACCTCTCTTTTTCTTTAACCTTTGTTCATTTGTTTCTTAATTCCACATATGAGTGAAATCATATGGTATTCGTTTTTCTCTGACTCATTTCGCTTAACGTAATACTCTGTAGCTCCATCCACACAGTTGGGTTTTGTTGCTGGTGATGGTTTTTCTTTTTAACTGAGGACATGCATTAAAATCACTTGTCCTGTTGTATCTGAATCTCTAAGTCTGGATCTGGCCAATCTGAATCCTAGGGTTGGATATAGCCAATGTATGTTAATATATTGCTGAACAAATTTTGATGTTCAGCTATGGTTATGAACATCTCTGTTTTAAATACTCTGAAAGAGGAAATATTTCAGATTCATGAAACAATATTAAATTTGTGATTTAAAATGTACATAGGCATGATCCATTTATTCCTTGTATAATTTCTGTAGTTGTTCTTTAATCAACAAGTAATTGAATTAGAAATCAAAGTCACTATATAGAAAATATACAATTTTTTAAAAAATCATTCTTCTAAATAACCTATCAAATCACAGTGCACATTTACGAAAAGAAACAATTAACAATAACATAGTATCAAAAATTGTGGACTACAGTTCACAAAGGAGAATTTATAGTTTTAATGACTGGTATTAGAAAAAAGTTTAAAACAGTGTTTTAAATCCCTGCTTTAATGTTAGGAAAATATGAAAAATAAATGAATAAAATTAGGAAAATATCAAACTAAGTTCAAAGTTGCAGTAAATAATAAAGCTATAAGCCAGAAACAAAGTGAACACAAAATTAAAGCAAATTAAAAAATCCAAAATTTGTTTTTTTAATTATTAAAATTGATTAACTCTTAGATTGATAAAATAAAGAGAAAATACAAATTACCAATATCAGGATTGATGCAAGTTTTTTAACTACGTAGATTTTAAAGGATAATGGGAAATATTATTTATAATTTTATGGCAAAAAGTTCAGCAGCTTAAATGATATAGATGAGCTCCTTGTAAAACTAATTTAGCAAAACACATGATTAAATAATAAATATGTGAATGGGCTCCATAATAAGTAAATTGAATCCATTATCAAAAACCTTCCAAGAAAGGAAAGCACAGACCTAAACTCGGATCTTAAAAAAAATTTAGGAAAAATACTAACTCTACACAAGGTTTTGAGAAACAAGAGGTAGGGGAAAGAAGTTTCAACTCATTTTTGACACCAATATAAAGAATTCTGACACTAAAACTTCTCAAAGAAGTTTTGAGAAGTATGAGAAATGAGTATATAGACTAATATCTTGCATTAACACAGACACAAAACTTCCTTAGCAATTTGTTAACCAGTTACTGAACAATATATAAAATGGCAAATACATCATGGTCATTGAAATTTACTTTCTGGAATATAAGTTTGGTTTAACATGTATAAATCAACCCAGGCAGTAACTCCAAATAACAAATAAGAAATTCATCTAATAATTTCAAGATATATAGAAGATTTTTTTTTAATATTTACTTTTGAGAGAGAGTACAAGTGGGGTAGGGGCAGAGAGAGAGAGCACAGCCGGGTAGGGGCACAGAGAGAGAGAGAGTTCTCTGTGACTCGGATGCTTAACCAACTGAGCCACCCAGGCGTCTCGCAGAAGAATTTTTGAAAAAAATTATATCAATTCATAATTTAAAACTCTGAGAAAAATAGAAATAGAAGACACCTTCCTCAAATGGATAAAATGTCTCCGGACAATACTCATTTCTAAAATCAGTTGTGGAATGTTGACTATCTTTCCTCTAGAAACCAGAAATAAGGCAAAGATGCTCACTCTTTCTAATCAACCTTGCAATCCAGACTATTTTGTTCCATAAGACAATGAAACATTAAGATTGGAAAGGAAGAAGTAAAATTGTCTTTGTTCATAGAAGACATGCTTGAGTGGACTATTCAGTAACATCTACAAAAAGAATGATTTAGGGAGGGGCACCTGGGTGACTCAGTCAAACATCCCACTTTTGGTTGATTCTTGGTTTCCACTCAGGTCATGATCTCACAGTTCCTGAGTTCAAGCCCTGTGTTGAGCTCGATGCTGACAAGGCAGAGCTTGCTTGGGATTCTCTGTCTCTCTCTCTCTCTCTCTGCCCTTCCCCTGTTTGTGCTCTCTTTCTCTCTCTCAAAATAAATAAATTGGGACACGTGGGTGGCTCAGTTGGTTAAGCATCTGACTTCGGCCCAGATCATGACCTCATGGTTCTTGAGTTTGAGCCTTGCATCAGGCTTTGTGCTGAAGGCTCAGAGCCTGGAGCCTGCTTCAGATTCTGTGTCTCTCTCTCTGCCCCTCCCCTGCTCACCCTCTGTCTTTCAAAAATGAAGAAACGTTTAAAGAAATTTTTTAAATAATATAAATAAATAAAAAAATAAACTTAAAAAATTATTTAGAGCTGTTAAGTGAATGTAATAAGATTGTATGATATAGGCTCTAATTACATAAGTTATGAAATCTTGCCATTTGTAACAACGTGGATGGAGCTAGAATGTATTATGCTAAGCAAAGAAAGTCAGAGAAAGTCAAATACCATATGATTTCACTCATATGGAATTTAAGAAACAAAACAGATGAACATGGGGAAAGGAAGGAAAAATAAGAAAAAAAAACCCAAAGAGGCAAACCATAAGAGACTCTTAAATACAGAGAATAAACTGAAGGTTGCTGGAGGGGTGTTGGGTGGGGGGATCGCCAAGATGGATGATGGGCATCAAGGAGGGCACTTGTTGGGATGAGCACTGGGTGTTACATGTAAATGATGAGTCACTAAATTATTCTCCTGAAGCCGTTAATACACTATATGTTAACTAACTTGGATTTAAATAAAAATTTTTTTTAAAATTACATATTTTTAAATATAACTGGAGAAATTTAAAAATATAAATTTAAGAACACAGTAAATTTATTGAAATATGTGCAAGAAAACTTAGAGGTAAATTTATTGAAATATGTGCAAGAAAACTAAGGGGCGTTTGGGGAGCTCAGTCAGTTAAGTGTCCGACTTTGGCTTGGGTCATGATCTCATAGTTTACAAGTTCAAGTCTTGGATCAGGCTCTTTGCTGTCAGCATATAGCCCACTCGAGATCCTCTGTCCCCCTTTCTGTCTGCCCCTCCCCTGCTCATGCTTGCTCTTGGTCGCTTGCTCTTTGTCTCAAAAATAAACACTAAAAGGGGTGCTTCAGTGGCTCAGTTCGTTAAGTGTCTAACTTTGGCTCAGGTCATGATCTCACAGTCTATGAGATTATTGGGCTCTGTGTGAATTTTTGAGAAAATTATATATATATATATATATATATATATATATATATATATATATATACACACACACACACATACATACATACTTACACGCATATGCATATGTATAAACCTATATTTTTATTCATATACATAATATATATTTTCTGATTCACAGACATCCTTTGTACTTTATACCTACCAAAACAACTAAAATAAAAGGCTAATGACATAACAGCAAAGGTGTAGAGTATCTGACATGTTCAGCATTGGTGGTAGGTGTAAAATAGTACGGTCACTTTGGAAAACCACTTGATGTTTGTAAAATAAAGTTAAACATATGTGTGCTATATGTGTGATTCAGCATTTCCACTGTACCTTACCCAGGAGAAGTTCACAAAAAGACTTGGACAAAATGTGTATAACAGCTTTATTCATAATAACCCAAAACTAAAGTAACTCAAATGTCTATCAGCAGAATCAAAAAACTAAGTGTGGTATATTCATGTAATGGAATACTGCTCTGCAATGTAAAGGAATGTACCCTTGATATATGCAACATGAATGAATCAAAAAGAAATTATACTGAAAGAAAAAATCCAGAAACACAAAAGTATATACTGTATGATCTAATTTGTATGCATTTCAAGCATAGGCAAGGCTCTCTATGGTAATTTAACAGCCTGTTGTGGGGGAGGGGCAGAGTGGTTGATTAGAAAGTGACACAATGTAACTTAATGGTGTTGAAAATTCTTTTTTTTTTTTTAATTTTTTTTTTCAACGTTTATTCATTTTTGGGACAGAGAGAGACAGAGCATGAACGGGGGAGGGGCAGAGAGAGAGGGAGACACAGAATCGGAAACAGGCTCCAGGCTCTGAGCCATCAGCCCAGAGCCTGATGCGGGGCTCGAACTCCCGGACCGCGAGATCGTGACCTGGCTGAAGTCGGATGCTTAACCGACTGCGCCACCCAGGCGCCCCAATGGTGTTGAAAATTCTTAACGTTTCTTAAGGTTGGTTAGGTTAGGGTTAGTGACAAATAAGTTTAATTCTCTTTCATTTTCACTGGGAAGATTTTATAGGACCCCAAAATAGCCATGATCTTAATACTCTAGTTCTCACTTCCTGTGTAAATTTACATATGCCATAAGCAATTCAATAAATTTAACCTGTTGGGAATAGATAGCATTTTTCTACTTTTTTGCCTAAATCTGGTCCTGCTGGTAATAGCATCTCTCCCTTTACCTCTCTGGGACATCAAGAAATTTTCTAGACCAGGATGCAGTTAGATTCCATTTTTAAAGTTTTTATTAAACCACACACACACACACACACACACAGAGTCAACATATTTTTTTTATATTTTCTATTTTGAAACAACTGGTTAATTCATAAAAAATGCAACAAGTCAAAAAGGTTGTTCTGTCTTGATATACCTAGTTTTTGAATTAAGATCTCTGGCTATATATATATATAAGGAAACATAATAACTAGTACTTCATCTTAACCATGGTGCAATGGAAAACAGGTGCCACAAAAACCTGCCTTCACTTCAGGTGTAGTGCACACATTTAATCATTTCAAAATCAGTCTCAGTGTCTCTGAGCTTTTTTTTTTTTCCTTAATCTCAAAATTCCTTTTAATTTTTTTTTATTTGAGTATAGTTGGCACACAGTGTTACACTAATTTCAGGTGTGTAGCATAGTGATTGGATGAGTTTATATGTTATGCTTTGCTCACAGCAAGTGTAGCTGCCATCTGTCACCATACAACACTATTACAGTGTCATTGACTGTATTCCATATGCTGTGCCTTTTATTCTATGACTTATTTCTTCCATTACTTGAAACCTGTATGTCCCCTTCTCCTTCATGCATTTTGCGCATCCCCACAATCTTCCTCCCCTCTGACAACCAGCACTTTGTTCTCTGTATTTATAGGTCTGATTCTTCATTTTGTGTTAGATTCCACATATGTGTGAGCTTTAAGTAAAGAAGGTGCCCATTGTTAGCATTGTGGAATGTCATGCATTCATGAGTTAGAAAGGGAAACTGGGTTTGGGTTTTCCTAAATAAAAAATTGAGATCCCAAAGTAGGAGACATAGGGATCTTTATTTTTTATGACAAAAATCTATTTTTATATTACCACTGGAAATAAGTTGTTTTTTTCCTTTTAAAGGAATAAACGTGTAACTGTATTTGTAGGACTTTTTTTTCTTAGTCTTAAAATTTTTAATCTTTGTATACAGTAAACCTGCCCTTACTCTTACCTTTAACTGTATCTCTGGTATATCTTTGAAATGTATAATAAATTCAAAGAATAAGGGCTCTCAATAATGTTATACCTAATTTATTTTGATTTGAAATGGCTACAGACAATCATTATATGTGAGTTTCATAACATATCCTGTTGGCTGACTTTGGATTTTTGTATTCTGCATCAGATATATGACAAATAAAGCCATAAAGTACTTGGCAGAAAGTTTTCCAGGGACATACTGGGTCTGAGTCACTCTTGTATTTGCTCTAGAGGTCTCTTTTTTAAGGCAAAACTCAACTGTCACATGGTTATTGTCTTGGTGAAAGATGACTCTAGGTATAATATGGTGAAATTCGCTGTCTTTTTTTTTTTTTTTAACATTTTCTAGAGTAGTGTTTCTCAACCTGGGTTTATTACTAATGCCTTGCCTGCAGTGGACATTTGCAACGTCTGAGATATTTTTATCACAATTGTGTGTATCTTTTGGGTTGGGGGGAGGGGATGTACACACAGCGCTGATAGTGGCATCTAGTGGGTAGAGACCAGGGATGCTGCTAGCTACTTACACTGCAGAGTACCTCCCTGCCGCCTGCCCAGTCCTCCAATAAGTAGTTATCCTTCCTAATAAGTCAATAGTGTTAAGATTCTTATACCTTGTTCTGTATCAAGGTGAATTCCTAGGCAAGATGGTAGGAGAGGACCTTATTAATGCAACTCGAGGGATGAAAAAAATGTATAGTCAATATGGGATCCAAAAGTTAATACTGGAAGTTTAAGAAGTTCACGTTTTAGATAGCCCCATTCTTTGCGAAAACCTCTCTTACTTCCTTCAGTAACCTTAGGTCTATTCAGTATTAGAAATGGAAGGATTGGGTTGACTGATACAACCTGAGTTGGAGGAAAAGGCAGGAAGAGGAGAAACATTTGAATGGTGCTGTTGAGGTTTTGATGAACAAGGGTATTAAAGAGGAATAAGTGGGGAGGAGGAAAACTGAACTGAAAGAAAATTTCTTCTATCAACTATAAGTTGATAGCCATGACACAGAAATGTAAGTCCAGAATTAAGGTCCTGTCATAGAATTCAGAGGAAAAAGCACAAAATTATTTTCTGCATCTCAAATTCTCTTGTAAGTGAATTGAAAGTTGCCATTTGAACCCAAAGAAATATAAGATTTTGTTATTAAGGACTTGTATGTGTGCTTCATTAGCTAACAGTGAGGCCATTTGATTATGAATTGAACCACATGTTCCTTCTGTGATACATGAGAGTTTTAGGATTATACCAGAAAACAACACAAAGAAATAGTCATAGAACCAAAAATAAGTTTTTAACTCTTTGTGTGAAGTTCTCTGAAAGTCATGCAGTGCTCATGATAATAGTAATGCCATCAATATTTTATTGTGCTTCAACATTTTAAAGTAATTATTATACAGTGTAATTCTTTCATGTTACATGCCAAAGTACAGATTGCTTTGTAATCATCAGCAAGTCCCTCACCCTTTAATTATCACACATACGTTGAACCCTTTTACTGATGGTAGTCCTTTATGATTGCATTATAAGGGAGTAGGCACTAGGGACTTTTAAAGCCCATTTTGTTTATTTTCAAGAGTTGTATTTTATTTTTCTTCAAAACTACTGTCCAAAATAAAAACCAGTTACATTCTTTCTATTTCATAGTTCATACTTTCACCTTTGTTCCAAGTCTACATAGTTAAAAGGCTTACATAATTGAAGGTCTTCTTTCCCTACCTCATTATAACACAACATAAATTAAGCGTAAGGAAGCTACTATCATCAAACTTCCCATGTCTGCATAATCTGCTTTTCATTGCAAAGTATTTTTGCCTACTCAGTATTTCTCAAGGGGAATACAGTTAGTATTTAATTGATCTTCTTTCTGTTGGGATGCCCCACTTATTACCAAAGGTTTAGCATCCTTGATACACGCCCTCTAAAAGTCAGTAGACTCCTCAGTCACTGTGACATTAAAAACACAAACAAACAAAAAAAAAACAAGGGGCGCCTGGGTGGCTCAATCGGTTGAGTGTCTGACTCTTGATTTCTGCTCCAGTCACGATCTCACAGTTCATGAGTTTGAGCCCCACATCGAGCTCTGTGCTGACAGTGAGGAGCCTGCTTGGGATTCTCTCTCTTCCTCTCTCAGTGCCACTCTCTCTCTCAAAAATAAAGTTTAAAACAAAACAGAAAACAAAAACAAAACAAAACAAAAAACATTCCCAGAGATTTCCAAATAGGCCCCAAGAGGTGAAAGTTCCCTGAATAAGAACCATGAAACATTTTATTCTGTATGTTACAAAATACAGTATGATAAAAAAAAAAAATGAAGTAAGGATCACATTCAAAAAGATTTATCCAAAACTATGCATATATTTCACTGAAATGAATGAATTAGTTAAGTCTTGGATCAAAACAGCCTATGAGTGTTGCTTGAGAATGTATGTGCTAAACACATACTTTCTTGTTTATAATGAATAATAATGGACATCTCTTTATACTAAAGAGAATGAATATAAAGCTAACTAGAGCATTTCAGTTATTTTAAAATATAAAATTTGACAAGAGGACTTACAATCTTGGTATAGACATTTCCACCACCTATGATTTGCCAGGACTTAAGTAAGCCCTGTAAGTTCAAATTAATGATGTTGAGAGGTGACATCATAAAGAGGCCAGGAGCCCTGGGAGTTAAAGGGGAAAACAAAAACAATCACTTTAACTTGTATTTTATGTTTTCTAATATTCAGTCTAAGATTTGTGTTTTCTTTCACTCATTATTACTGACAGACTACAACTGATGGTTTAAAAATAACCAGTTGGTTTTTCATCTTATAAAATTCTTGTTTCAGATTTTCATGTAATTTTAATTTATTGACTAATAAGACAAAAAGGTGAATGTGAGTATCTATTAAAATAAATTGTAATCCTAACTTCCTTGATATTCATGTGTCTTTTGTTAAATTCTTTGTATAACTTTGTGCCTTTTACCTTTTCCCATCTTAAACACACGGGTTGCTCATAGATACAAGATTTTAAAGAAGGCTAGGTGCTTACTAAAATTTGAATTTAGGAGCACGTCAGTAGCTCAGTCGGTTTAGCATCTGGCTCTTGATTTCAACTCATGTCATGATCTCACAGTTCATGACCATTGGACTCTGCTCTCGCAGTGCAGAGCCTGCTTGGGATTCTCTCTCTGTCTCTCTTTCTACCCCTTCCCTCCCCTCCTCTCCTCTCCTCTCCTCTCCTCTTCTCTCTCTCTCTCTCTCTCTCAAAATAAATAAACTTAATTTTTTTTAATTATCAAGTTACTGATAGATCTCAGGTCATTTTTACTATACCCACCCTCCACCCCACTAACAGATGAATGCAAATACAAGTAGTATTTGAACATGCTGCCATTATCTTGCTCCTTTTAGGGAAATTCAGCTGATTTTTTTCCCCTTAAGGAATAGTTTGATTAAACTTCAGCTACTGTAGGAGATCAGTTACAAAAATCTCAGTGGTTTTAACTCAGTGAAACTTACTATCTTATGTCTCAGACCATGGTAAGCTCTAGGGTGGTTGAGGTAGGAGGTTTCCATAACAAGATTTAAATTTTTTTAATGTTTATTTTTGAGAGAGAGAGAGTGAGAAAACAAGGGAGGGGCAGAGAGAAAGGGAGACACAGAATCCAAAGCAGGCTCCAGGCTCCGAGCTGTCAGCACAGAGCCAGACACAGGGCTCAAACCCACGAACTGCGAGATCATGACCTGAGCTGAAGTCCGGCGCTTAACTGACTGAGCCACCCGGGTGCTCCTCCAAAACAATGTTTAGTAATTCAGGTTTCTCTGATTTAATGGCTTCATTATCCACTAACTTAACACTATTAATGCTGTTGGTTTTTTGCAAAGTGATGATTAGCAAAGTATGATTTCTGAATCCACAGTATTTTGTTAAGACTTTATAATAAATACCTGGTTTATGAAAGTAGGTATACCCAGTGCATTTCTTCTGTCAGCATGTAGTAAGGTCCAGATCATTAGTGGGCAGCCAACAATACTTGCCTTCTGCACCATGACCTCTTGAATTAATCTCTCAGTCATTTTAACTGTATGTAATCTTTTAAGATCTCAGAGAGCTAATGATCTTTTTATTCTAAGTTTGTATTAATTTTCTATTGCTGTATAACAAATTGTCACAAACTTAGTGTTATAATAGAAAACATAATCTCATAATTCTGGGGGCACCTGGGTGGCCCATTTGACTAAGCTTCTGACTTCAGCTCGGTTCATGGTCTCGTGGTTCGTGAGTTTGAACTGTCAGCTCAGAGCCTGGAGCCTGCTTCAGATTCTGTGTCTCCCTCTCTCTCTCTCTCTGCTCCTCCCCTGCTCATGCTCGCTCTCTCTCACTCTCTCAAAAAATAAACATTAAAAAAATTTTATAATCTCATATTCTGTAGTTCAGAAATCTCAGGTTCAGTTGGTTCTTCTGCTCAGTGTCTCATAGGCTGAAGTCAATTTGTTGACTAGTCTCTTTATCTGGAGGCTCTGAGAAACAATCTATTTCCAAGCAACATTCCACTTGCAGAATTCAGTTCCTTGTCGCTGGTTCTGATGTCTGTGTTTTCTTGTGTGTTATCACTGTCTGCTACTTTTTGCTCCTAGAAGGTGCCTACATTCCTTCTCAGATGACCCCCTCCCTCTTCAAACCAGCAGCGTTTCAAATCCTTCTCCTAGTTTATATCTGTGTTCTTTTTCTCCCTTCGTCCACTGTTACCAGATGAGGAAAATTTTGTTTTCTAAACAGCTCATTGGGTACATTAGGCCCCTGTAGATATCTCTCTGAAGGTCACCTGTCCGTCATAACAGATCATAACCATGGGGATAATATCTCTTCATAGTCACAAGTCCCACCTGTGCTCAAAATGAAAGGTCATTGGGGGTCATTCTTCACATTCTGCCTATGGCTTCACATAAAGCCAAAATTAGACTAAAATCTTACTTTATTTGAGGCTTATGAGAAATATATCAAACTGATATATGTTATTTTTATGTCCTAAGATTTTGCCAATGTCTATCCAGCAGCACTATGATTATATACAAGCATTTTGTTGTTTTTTAAAAGGCCATTCAGCTTAGTAAGTATGTCTTCAAATATAAATATTGTATTTAAAAACTATGTGTAAGGGGCGCCTGGGTGGCGCAGTCGGTTAAGCGTCCGACTTCAGCCAGGTCACGATCTCGCGGTCCGTGAGTTCGAGCCCCGCGTCAGGCTCTGGGCTGATGGCTCAGAGCCTGGAGCCTGTTTCCGATTCTGTGTCTCCCTCTCTCTCTGCCCCTCCCCCGTTCATGCTCTGTCTCTCTCTGTCCCAAAAAATAAATAAACGTTGAAAAAAAAATTAAAAAAAAAACTATGTGTAAAATAAAAATATAAAAGTATAAATAGATAATATATTTTAAGTGTTTTATAGGTTATAAAATAATTTGTGTATATTAACTCATTTTTTCTTATAATAATACAGTATGAAGTGGGTACAGTTGGTCCTTGATATTTACAGCTATTTCCTAACATTTTATAATAGATTACCAATTTAAAAGTATGGTTATATAATTTTGCCCATAAAAGATAGACCATTAGATAGATAGATAGATTGATTATTCAAGCTTGTGCTGGTTTCAAAGTTCACAGAATTATGTATACAATATATATATGTGATTATTAACTTATTTATGTATCCATGTATCATCAACTTATTTATTTCTCTCTGTGTTGCTTAAAAGATTTAAGACACCTAACAAGGGTATTATAAATGTAGAAATAAAATGATTAAATATAATTTAAGCCATTTGTATTGTATAGTAGTTTGTATCATTATTGTAAAGATTAACCACAAAATTATATAAATATCTAAAGTTTTTTATTATTTTTTAATGTAACTAAAGTGTTAAGTGATCAGCATGATAAAATATTGTAAAATGAACAAAGTTTTTAACAATGATCTCAGTTACAAATGGATTATTACTGGTAGCCTATGATCTACTCAAATTGTTAACCTTATGCCCTCCCCAAAAGTGACCACAATTATCATAACTATTATACTATTAATTTGTCTGTTTTTGAAATCCTATAATAGTATGTAATATGTATTTTCTTTAATGTGGTTTCTTTCAATATGCACTTTTATATTCATCCATCTAGTTGCATATGTTTGCAGTTTGTTCATAATTTTTCTGTATGTGTAATTATTTGTGTATTATAGCATTATATGTATATAACATTGTTTATATATTCTTAAATTGATGAATTTATTTTACATCTAATTTTTAACTATTTTTAATTATTTTATTATGGTCAATTTTTCATATGTATTTTGGCAGACATGATCATATGTGTATGTTGATATATAACATTTATAAAAGTATTTGATGGTGGGGTTTAATGATGCTCAACTTTAGACAATGCCAAATAATTTTCCAAAGTATCTGTATCACTGGTGGTGTATGAGAGAGATCTCTTGTTCATCCCTGTCCTCTCAACAGTGGTTTTTATGAATTATTTTAATTTTAGCTAGTTTGAAGTTATGTGATTGTATATCACTGTTGTTTTAAATTACATTTTCCTGATTATTAATGATTAGGAACACTGGTGAAAGAGAAGGTGTAGGGAAAACAACAACAACGACACATAACCTACCAAAGGAGAAAAAGAAGAATTATAGCAAACTTTTCATAAAAAAATTACATAAGCCATAGATGTATTAAAAGCAAAAGAGAAATTTATATAACATATTGAAATAATAATTAGAATGTTTGCCTGGGTGGTTCAGTCGATTAAGCCTCTTGATTTTGGTTCAGGTCATGACCTCACCGTTTTCAGGATCAAACCCCACATCAGCACAGAACCTGCTTGGGATTCTCTCTCTCAACATCTCTTTCTGCCCCTCCCCTGCTGCTGCTTACCCTCTCTCAAAAAAAAAATGAACATTAAAAAAATTAAGAAGAAGAAATAACAACTAGAAGCTGGAATGACTATATTAACTTTGTACAAAGTAGGTATCAGACCAAGAAATATAACCAAGGATTATATTTCCTAGAATATTACATAGGGACACCTGAGTGGCACAGTCAGTTAAGCATCTTTTTTATGGCTGAGTAATATTCCAGTGTGTGTGTGTGTGTGTGTGTGTGTGTGTGTGTGTGTGTCCCCTAAATCTTTTTTATCCACTCATCTATTGATGGACACTTGGATTGCTTTCATACTTTGGCTATTGTAAATAATTCATTAATAAACATGGATGCATATATCTTTTGGAATTAGTGTTTTTCATTTTCATTGAGTAAATACCCTGCATTGGAATTACTGGATCGTATAGTAATTCTATTTTTACACTGTTATCTGCAGTGGATGCACCAGTTTGCATTACTACTAACTGTGCATGACTATTCCTTTTCCTCTACATCCTCACCAACACTTGTTGTTTCTTGTGTTTTTGATTTTAGCCATTCTGACTGGTGTGAGGCGATAGCTCATTGTGGCTTTGATTTGCATTTCTCTGATGAGAGGTGATATTGAGCATGTTTTCCTGTTTGATAACCATCTGTATGTCTTCTTTGGAGACATGCCTGTTCATATCTTCTGCCCAGTTTTTAAAATGGGATTATTTGCTTTTGGTGTTGAGTTGCAAAAAATTCTCCATATACTTTGGATACTAACCCTTTATCAGATATATCATTTTCAAATATCTTGTCCCATTTAATAGCTTGTCTTTTTATTTTGTTGATTTTTTATTTTGCTGTGTAGAAACTTAATTTTGATGTAGTTGCATTCTTTTATTCTTACTTTTATATCCCTTGCCTCAGGAGACCTATGTAGAAAAGTGTTGCTATTGCCAAAATACTACCTATGCTCTCTTCTAGGACTTTTATGATTTCAGGTCTCACATTTAGGTCTTTAATCCTTTTTGAGTTTATTTTTGTATATTTTTGAGTATATTTTTGTATATGCAGAAAGTGGTCCAGTCTTTCTTTTGCATGTACCTGTCCAGTTTTCCCAGCATTATTTATTGAAGGTACTCTTTTTCCCATTGGATATTCTTGCATCCTTTGTCAAAGATTAATTGACCATGTATGGTGGATTTATTTCTGGACTCTATTCTGTTCCATGATTTATATTTTCCTTGTGCCAGTACCATACTGTTTTGGTTATGGCAGCTTTGTAGTATATATTAAAATCTGGGATTGTGATATGTCCAGCTTAGTACTTCTTTTTCAAGACTGTGTTGGCTATTCATAGTCTTCTATAGTTTCATACACATTTAAGAATTTTCTAGTTCTGTGAAAAATGCTGTGGGCATTTTGATAGGGATTGCATTATATCTGTATATTGCTTTGGGTAGTATGGACATTATAACATTTGTTCTTCCAATCCAGGAGCATGGAATACCATCCCATTTGTGTCATCTTCAGTTTCTTTCATCACTGTTTTATAGTTTTCAGAATACAAATCTTTTACCTCCTTGGTTATGCTTATTCCTGGGTATTTTATTATTTTTGGTGCATTTTCAAATGGGGTTGTTTTCTTAATTTCTGTTTCTGTTGTTTCATTATTAAGTGTATAGGAATGCATTAGATTTCTGTATATTGATTTTGTATCCTGTTACCCTACTGAATTCATTGATGAGTTCTAGTAGTTTTTTGGTGGAGTCGTTGGGTTTTTTTATATTTAGTGTTATGTCATCCACAAATAGTGAATGTTTTACTTCTTCCTTACCAATTTGAATGCCTTTTATTTCTTTTCATTATCTGATTGCTGTGGCTAGGACTTCTAGTACCATGTTGAATAAAAATGGTAAAAGTTGACATTCTTGTCTTATTCCTGACCCAAGAGGAAAAGCTCACAGTATTTCACCATTAAGTATGATGTTAACTATGGGTTTTTTGTTTTTTTTATTTTAATATTTATTTATTTATTTATTTTGGAGAGAGAGAGCACACACATGAGTGGGGGAGGGACAGAAAGAGGAAGAGAGAAACCCAAACAGCTCTGCACTGTCAGCACAGGGACCTAGATGGGGCTTGATCTCCTGAACCATAAGACCTGAGCCAAAATATTCAGTCCAATATGAGGTGCTTTGAGGGCTTAGTCAGCTAAGCATTCTATTCCTGATTTTAGCTCAGGTAATGATCTCATGGTTTGTGAGATCCAGCCCTGCATTGGGCTCTGTGCTGACAGTGCAGAGCCTGCTTGGGATTCTCTCTCTCTCTGCCCCTCTTCCACTCATGAGAGCTCTCTGTCTCTCAAAATAAATAAATAAGCATTTAAAATATTCAGTCCAAACAATAGGAGAATATTTATTCAGGTTTTTAGGTAAGTGTATGCAGCTTTCTCCAAAATAAAGCATATCATCAACCATAAAAAGATCTTGAAAATATACATCATGCAAAGTATGTTCATCGGCCATAATGGAATTAAACTAGAAAATAATAAGAAAATATCCAGAAAGTCACCAGCTATTTAGAGATTAAACAAAATTCTTCTAGGGGCACCTTGGGTGGCTCAGTCCATTAAGCATCCAACTCTTGATTTCAGCTCAGGTCATGATGTCAAGGTTTGTGAGTTTGAGCCCTGTGTCGGGCTCTGTACTGATAGTATGGGGCCTGCTTGGGATTCTTTCCCCTCTCTCACTCTCTTTCTCTGTCTCTCAAATAAATAAATAAACATTAAAAAAACCCACAAAATTCTTCAAATAGCTCAGGTATCAAGAAAACTCAAGTGAATATATAAGTTTGCTTAACTTTTTATTTTAACTCATTTTTGAATTGTCAATAAATTGTAAAATAATATATTGTCACATTTATCCAAATCCCCCTGATGTTAACAACTTGTATCCTAACCAAAACTTACATTAACATCATTCACAACGAGCAAAACTATGAAATTAGGCTCATCAATATTTTTTCTTTCTCTGGCTCTAAAATCAAATACTTCTCTAAGCCCTGGTCCCTTATATAAAAACCAAGATATTAACAGATATTTACTGCCAGCTGTTGGTTTTGCGTATCTGTTTTTTTGAAGATGTTCCACAGATATGTCAAATTCAAGAAGTTAAAACAGAAGAAAAAAGTCTTCCCCTTATCCAGAAAGTATTACTTCTTTTCAGGTTAAAATATTCTTTCTCATGGGGCACCTGGGTGGCTCAGTCAGTTGAGCATCCAACTTCGGCTCAGGTCATGATCTTGTGGTCTGTGAGTTTGAGCCCCGCGTTGGGCTCTGTGCTGACAACTCAGAGCCTAGAGCCTGCTTCAGATTCTGTGTATCCTCCTCTCTCTGCACTTCCCCTGCTCACACTGTGTCTCTATCACTCTCAAAAATAAACATTAAAAAAATTAAAAAATAAAGAATAAAATACTCTTTCTCAACATCAAATTTAAACTTATGTTAGAAAGCAATTTAAAAATACAAAAATACACATAATAGAATTTGTTCTTTTAACTCACTTCACAGAGATAACAGCTTTGAAATCACAATATAGTGTTTATACCACAAAAGAAGTGTAAAATTATAATCAATAGATTTTAAATGATGGAATACCATTTATTCCACACAAATACTTATTAAATTGAGATGATATTATGAATACAGATTTATATATTTTCTGGACTTATCATTATCTTGAAACCCATTTATGATTAAAATAAACTGAAAATTGAATTGCTCAATAAAAATGGTGGGAATAGGTTGAAAACACACAGGAGCCAAACTGAAAGATCTTCCAACAGCAAAATCTGGAACAATTTGAAAACAAAATAATATGTGTGTTGGACTGTAATCCATGAAATAGTGTAAATATCCATGAGTTCATAAATAGTTGTATAAATAAATTAAGGGAGAGAAAAGAGACAACTCATCCTTAGAGAATAAATCCAGTAATAAACGCAGAAGCTTTGAAGGACCTAGAAAATGTCATTAGAATATGACATGAATAATTAAGTCTGAATTTAAAACACTGAATAGAAAAATCACCACTATAGAAATGTAGTTGTTATATTGCATACAAACAAGTGACTCAGTCAGATTGCAAATTAGAATGGCAAATGTTTAAACCATTTTGATACAACAGCTTTTCAAATGTGATACTTTAATCATTTATCTGCCTATATTTTAGACCTCTATATTCTTGTGTATATTTGTGAAATCATCTTAAATCCTGTATATGTATATTTAATATTTTGTTGTTACAAAACTGTTCACATTTTTGTTTTTTCTTCTCAAAAGAAATCAATGAATTTAGAAGACTCTGGGTCACAAACAGAAATACAAAATTTTCTATATATATTTTTCAATTTGGTCTTGTAAGAGTGTTTTGAAAGGTCAGTGACAATTTGATCAAACTAAACTCATGGGAGAGAGATCTTAAACCAAACTTGCCGTTAGGCCAGAGGTTCAGCGCTGATGGAGCTCCAGCATATATATGTGTGGGTGTGGGTGTATGTCTTTGTGCCCGTATGCATATGTGTGTGTGAGTGTACGTGCATGTATGTACACACATAGTTCTCCAAAGAGCTTTCAGGAATAGGGTGAGAGGGGTAGGGATGAGAAAAATCAGAATCAGCTCTTGGATCAGAAAAAGTCTAGAGCAACTTGGCCCTGGGCAGGAATGCTTGGTGGGCCAACTCCTTAACTTGATATACAAGTTACAGATTAATTTATATGGCATGTGGGCTTACAGCTGTATTCTTGTGGTAGCCCCAGCAGATGTTAGAGGAGAGTATAATCTGAATCACAATTTTTGCAACTTTAGTCAGATCTTTTTTCACACTAACTTTTGTTATTATGTAGTCTTTTTCTTATCTATTGCATTATGTCATGCCTTGATCTACTATGAACCTATAAACTATGTGCAGTAGCAGAGTAAGAGAATAATAATGTCCAACAGTAATTATATCAATGTAGATAAAGGTATCAACTTGGCATAGTTCACCAGAGTTCACAGAAAAGAGTTAAAAAATTAATTAAGAATATAAATAGAGAATATCTGTAAAGACACATGAAAACTATGTTTGCATTATACATATATGTAAAGGATCTTAACATTTAGTGTGAAAGGATTAGACGTAAACAACTCTATGTATTGATACTGTTGTGCATAGATGTTTTCAGTTAATATCCATCACATATTCCCATGTGTAATTCATTAGCAACAATTCATAACTCTTTAGTCATTAGACATTTGAAATTATTTTTCTCCTGCCCACTGTAGACAAATCAGGTAAACAGTTTCTCTTATTTAATGATACTCTATAAATTTATAACAACGCACATTCTTCAATTTACAGTGAGGGAATTAGAAAGAAAAAGAGATGATTTTGCAAATGCTATCTAAACCACTTTTTCAGAGCCATGCTCACCAGTGTCATATCCTGGGATCTCATGGTTCCTGCATATATATCAACTAATCAACACTAGAAAGTTTCTTTAAGATAAAAAAGGTCTCTTGGTACCAGGGATAATGCCCAGGACTACACTTTTCCTCTTAAACTCCAAACTCCCAGATACACTCAAATATTCAATGTAGATTCTAGCAACATATATGTAAATATATCTAATAAAGGTGATTATAAAACTGCAAAAGACATAAAAGGCAGACTACAGGATAGGAAAAGATATTTGCAAATGAAATATCTGATGAAGGGTTAGTATCCAAAATATATAAAGAACTTATGAAACAACACTCCAAAAACAAATAATCCAATTAAAAAATGGGCAGAAGGCATGAATAGACATTTTTCCAAAGAAGATGTAGAGATAGCCAACAGATGTATGAAACGTTGCTCAATATCACTCATCATCAGGTAAATACAAATGAAAACTACAATGAGATACCACCTTACACCAGTCAGAATGGCTAAAATCAACACAAGAAACAATAGGTGTTGGTGAGTATGTAGTAAAAGGCGAGCCACACTGTTGGTGGGAATGCAAACTGGTGCAGTCATTCTGTGAAACAGGATGGAGGTTCCTCAAAAAAGTTAAAAATACAACTACCCAGCAATTGCACTAGGTATTTATCCAAAGGATACAAAAACACTAATTCAGAGGGATACATGCACCCTGATGTTTATAGCAGCGTTATCTACAATAACCCAATTGTGGAAACAGCCCAAGTGTCCATCGACTGATGAATGAGTAAAGAAGAAGTAGTATATATACAAAATGGAATATTAGTGATGACAAAGAATGAAATCTTGCAATTTGCAATGACATGGATGGAACTAGAAAGTATTAAGCTGAGTGAGTCAGAGAAGGACAAATACCATATGATTTGTCTCATATGGAATTTAAGAAACAAAACAAATGAACAAAAGGGAAAAAAGGAAGAATGAGAAAGGCAAACCAGGAAACAGGCTTTTAACTCTAGAGAACAAACTAATGGTTACCAACAGGGAGATGGGTGGGAGAATGAGTGAAATAGGTGATGGGGATTAAAGTGCCCTTGTTGTGATGAGCACCAGGTGTGGTACGAAAGTGTTGAATCACTATATTGTACACCTGAAACTAATATTACACTATGTTAACCAACTGAAATTTAAAAACTTAAAACTGAAAAGACAAATGTAATGAGAATACTACAAAAAATGCAGAATTTACCTAGGGATAAAATTACTTCCCAGAGAAAGTGAAGATGCATTACAGATTAAAGTAAGACTGAATTATCTACTGATTAATGATGTCTCTTAACATAAACCAAAATTTTGAGTGCAAAAAAATTAGATCTTTCTAATACTATTATTGGTTTACAAAATATCTTATCCAAATAGATCTATATGGTGGCTGCTATTTTCCTTATTTTTTCCCCTTGAGTTTAGGGCTTCTTTTTCAAATTACTAGAATCTTGACGCACATCTGTCTAGGTCCTGTGAGACAGAACTCCCAATAATTTCTTATAAAGCTATCTAGGCTTCTATCGGAAATCTGTATATTTCTATTTATAAAGCTTTCTTTTGGTGAAAATATCTATTTCTGGGTTATAAAAAGTTTCTTTGGTGTCAAGCACAACTATGTGTTCATTTAAATATATTTAATATATCTATGTATTGAGAAGTTATTAGAGATTTTTTTGTCATGTGCTCAGTTTACTGCCTGCCATGGTTTGTGCATTTCTGAAGGTGTCTGTGGATTTGAAGGCAGACCTTTACTTAACTATTGAAGTAACGTCTGAATTTCCACATCAAATATGAACATGTAAATATGGGGGGATTATCAGTGAGTTGAAACTGAAGTATTCTTCTGTTTCATATAATGACTGATGCAAAACAAACTTCATAGCTTTTTATATATTTGTGAATCATCAGTAGCTCTGTCTTTAAAATATGAAGATACCTCAGATCCATTTAGAAACTACCTGACATTGGTCTACAGGGACTATGGAAATTTAACAAGTGGCCTCTCTGTGACCCTCAAGAATTTCCTTTCTTTAAGCTGATGTCACCCATTCAGGAAGCATCAGGAGCAGTCTGCCTCTTACCTGCTGCCTGGAAGAAAATAAATGATGAAAAATATTTTTTGAATAAATTAATAATTAGAAATCAAATAAGCTATTGAGTAAGAGATCAAGTAAATAAGTGCCACAGTCTTTACCATTGTCTTTCTTGGAAACACAACTTAGAATTTGAAAGAGGCAGTTTGGGCTTTTCATCCCCTTGTCCAAATGTCTGCAAAGTTAAGTGTCAAAGTAGTCTCATAAAACATATGTGTATTAATAAAGTTAGATCGAGTGTTTTCAGGCCTGATGAATTTTGACATATTGAAGAAATCAAGTTATTGCCATAGAAAAAGTGATTTCCAAAATACTGATTAACTTGTATCGGTATATAAAAGATCTAACCATTCTTATTCTCAAATTTTTATCAGTAAATGTAGACAAAATTATTGATAAACTTTAAGAACTCTTTTTGTTGAAGTATAGTTGAAATACGATGATGCATAGTGATCCAACAATTTCATACTATCTCTAAGAACCTTAGATGTTTAAACCAGTGATTTAGTGTGCTCCATTAAACTCGACAATTAACATACATCTACTCTCCTCCATTTAATGCTGGTTATCAGTATGCATCTTTCTATGTGGGAATATTTCTTTAGCACATGTTGGAATCACCTTGAGAACCTATTAAATACTAATTGTTAGGACCCAACTCCAGAGTTTCTGATTTAATGATTCTCTAGTAGGCTTGTGAATTTGCATTTCTGACAAGTTCCCAGGTGGATATAATGCTTCTTTCTGGTCAGGGGACCATGTTGAAAACTCTTGTTTTACGCTATGACTTGATAAATTTGTAAATGATTGTTTAATTTTGTTATAGGGGATTGTTAGAGTGAGTCATTATTACCATATGTAAACATCTATTAGTAATGACATCACATTGTCTTTTTTTGGGAAAAATGAAAATATCTTTCTTTTCCTGTGTTAAAATAAAAATCTACATATAAAATGTATTCATCATTTGGGGATACTTTTCATAAGGAATAATCTAGGAAAAAAATATAGATAAGAATTCTTAGTTCATCTTTAAATACATTTTATACTATATTTCATGTTTCTGTTAAAACCAAGAGAATGCAAATGCTATTGGATAAATAGTTTGTCATCAATGACATTTATCCATAAATCATTTTTGGCTTGGAAAATTACCTAAACTACATAATTAGAAGATTGCTTTCCTTCCTTTGTGCTTAGCTGCAAATTTATTAGCTTCAGAATCTTCTTCCTCTGACAAATGTATTTTTTTGGGGGGGTTACCTAAGTGACAGTAATTAAACGGTTAGTGAAAAGGATGTTTAAACATGCAAGATATAACGTGCAAATTTTGGTTTTGCTGCTATGCCAAGTACAGAAAAACTTATACAAGTGACAACCATAGAACAAAATACATTGCCTTGAAGAGAACTGATTTTGATCACAAAATCTTCTTTTTACACTATTCCATTTCACTTTGATGCTAAAGTACATCTATTTTATTTGTTTGGGGATATTCTCCAAATGTAGGCATCTGTCAAACCCAAGCATCTTTTGTATTGTGAATGTCAAAACACAGTATTTCTTAACATGGGATTCTAGAGAAACCGCTTTGGCTAAATCAGTTGTTACAGGATTACAGATATGCAGCTTTTCACTCATACAACAGGTATTTATTAAATTTCTATGGCATATCAGGAGTTGTATTATTTATGATATGCAAATGCATGAATTTTGTTTCCTTAAATATATTAAAATAGAGAAATATGGGATCAAATAGTTTCAAACAAATTTAAGAAGTGTTATAAAAGTAAAAGTAAACAATTATCAAAGATTTACTTTACATTTTGTTATAATTCAATTAACAGAACAGGTTCCATTGTTATTATTATCCTGATTCCTAAGGGTAACATTTGATTAAATTGCAGATTGAGGGGTTGTACCTAGGTAATATGGCTCTGGAATCAGTTCTTTTAACCACTATGCATATAAATCATAATTTTTCTATTTGCAGAAGCAAGTCTGAGAGATTATGTAATCACAGAGAACCATTCCTGCCCAGAGAATTCAGAGAGTAATGTGTTATAGAAAGTTAATATTTAATCTGCTTGTCAAGGGACAAGAAGTATATGAACCATCTATAAAGCCATAGAGGTCTAAACAAAGCAAGGAGCAAAAGAAAGCAGTTGTATGTGGAACAACTGGAAGAAAAAGTGTTGAATGATTAAGTTGGGATTTAGATAGGGGTAAATTTGGGATAATGTCTCTGCAAAGAAAAATTAAGGTGATGGTAGAGGAGGGGGCAAATGCACAGTTTAGAAACATAAGACAAAATAGTGATCTTTGTGAAAAATGTGAATAATATGTTGCCATGGAATTCAAGCAGTTATATACAGTTCCCCACCTATTTAGTGTCTCTGTCACCCTGCATGAGAAATAGACAAGGCACTAATCTTGGTTTCAGTGTTCCCGTGTGTAAAAGAAAAGTAAGGAACTTGATGTTCTTTTCAGTTCCATTTCTACTGAATCAACACTATTATTAAAGCAAAAATTCATGGATGGAAGTGCTTTTCCTTTTAGATCATTAAGTGTGTGAATAAGTAAATAACTGTAACTTGAGCAGTGAATGGGTTAAATCCCTTATAATCTATCGATGTTATTAATAACTTTAAATGACATTTTCTGCTTCAATTGATATTGTTAGTGATGAACAAATTATGGAAACCAATGTAACAAAGATAGCAGGAGAAATTTCTTTTTTTTTAAATATTTTTTAATGTTTATTTTTGAGAGGGAGAGAGAGAAAGAGAGACAGAGAGTGAGGAAAGGAGAGAGAAAGAGGGAGACACAGAATCTGAAGCAGGCTCCAGGCTCTGTGCTGTCAACACAGAGCCTGACGCGGGGCTCAAACTCACAAACTGTGAGATCATGACCTGAGCTGAAGTCAGATGCTTAACTGACTGAGCCACCCAGGCACCCCAGCAGGAGAGATTTCGTATGGAATCCTCCAATAACTGAGAGTCATGGGAAGATTTTTTAAAAAAAAATTAATGTTTATTTATTTTTGAGAGAGAAAGAGTGTGAGCAGGGGAGGGTCAGAAAGAGAGGGAGACACAGAATCTGAAGCAGGCTCCAGGCTTCGAATTGTCAGCACAGAGCCCGATGTGGGGCTCAAACTCACCGACCATGAGATCATGACCTGTGCTGAAGTCAGATGCTTAACTGACTGAGCCACCCAGGCACCCTGTGTCATGGGAAGATTTTAAGCGGTGTGATCATTTGATTTATAAAAGTTCATTCTTGCTAGAGTCCAATGTAGGGCCTTCAAAACTACTCTGCCTTGAGGATATTCTGTGAGGAGAATAGAGGGAGTGACCATTTAAAAGCTTTCTACTCATCTGAGTATATTTAGGTTCAGTATTAGACTTCTTTAATATTTGGCACTGTAAAGTTAATATTTTTGTAATTTGGAAACGTGATTTACAGGGTTATGGTATGGATTAAACTGAGATTTTGCAGGACAAGACACAAACTACAAACAATATCATAATAGTATATAAGGATAATAGTTTCCCTTCCCACTTCTTGTCTAATGTTCTTCAAAATGCCCAAGACACAATAATAGGGAGTAGTAGCTTCATGCGAGTAAAGGCTGAGTAAAGTAAAATAAAAGAAGCCCATTAATTTGAGCATAAATTTTGGCATAATATTACCTTACAAACAATGGAAGTATCTTTTTAAGTCTTCATCTATCCAATAAGCGCTGAGAACTACTTCTTGGGGATTAACCTTGAATAAGAAGCTGACTGTAGAATTCTGGTCAAGTAAATGAACATTCATGTTGAATAGGAATTTTCCTGTAGTCATTTTTAAAAAGTTACCTATAAAAATATAATATGGTATTAAAATTAGTATATTAAAGCTTTAATAAAAAGGAATGGTGTTATTCTTATAAAAGGTAAACATGCTCATTTTAAAAACTGCAATAGTCAAAAAAAAAAACTACATTTTTCAAGAGTTAAATTTTAAGAGTTGTCTTCTGCCCATTTCTTCACTGGATTATTTGTTTTTTCCGTGTTGAGTTTGGTAAGTTCTTTATAGATCTTGGATACTAACCTTGTATCAACTCCAGAGACAACAGATGTTGGCTAGGATGCAAAGAAAAGGGAACCCTTTCACTGTGTTGGTAGGAATGCAAACTGGTGCAGCCACTTGGGAAAACAGTGTGGAGGTTCCTTGAAAAGTTAAAAGTAGAATTACCCTACACCCAGCAATTGCACTACTAGTATTTATCCAAAGGATACAAAAATGCTGATTCAGAGGGGTGCATGCACCCCAGTGTTCATAGCAAAGCTATCAACAATAGCCAAATTATGGAAAGAGCCCAAGTGTCCATCGACTGATGAATGGATTAAGAAGATGTGGTATATATATACAATGGAATACTACTTGGCGATGAATGAAATCTTACCATTTGCAACAATGTGGATGGAACTAGATGGTATTAGGCTAAGTGAAATACTTCAGTCAGAGAAAGACAAATATATGATTTCACTCTTATGTGGAATTTGAGAAACTCAACAGATGAACATAAGGGAAGGGAAGGAAACATAAGATAAAAACAGAGAAGGAGGCAAACCAGAAGAGACTCTTAAAAACAGAGAACAAACTAAGAATTGCTGGAGAGGAGTTGTTGGGGGCATGGGTTAAATGGGTGATGGGCATTAAGAAAGGCACTTTGCAGAATGAGCACTGGGTGTCATATGTAAGAGATGAATCACTGAGTCCTACTCCTGGAAGCCAAGACTAAACTGCATGTTAACTAACTTGAATTTAAATTAAAAAAAAAAATTTAAAAATAAAAATGTGTATTATACTTTGCAAAAAAATAAAATAAAACTAAAAAATTGATCCTTTGTAACAACAACAAAATTTAAGTTTCCCTGCACTCAAAGAATACCTGAGGTTTTCTCAAACATTTTGCTCATTTTCAAAGATGCCAAAACAAATTTACAGCAATTATGAAAGAAGAACAATAAAAGTTCAACCAATTAAAAATGACCGAGAAGATATGTTTTTTGCCTTCTGGAAGATGATAGTCTATACACAAAAATAAACATATAAATATATTTGTAATTAAAGTGTAAGACATAGTCGGGGTGCCTAGGTAACTCAGTCGGTTAAGCATCAGACTCTTGATCTCGGCTCAGGTCGTGATCTCATGGTTCGTGGGAGTGAGTCCCACATTGGGCTCTGCGCACAGAGCTTTCTAGGGATTTCCTCCTCCTTCCCCACTCATGCTCACTCTCAATAAATAAATAAACTTAAAAAGTGTAAGAAATAGTATTACACAGAAGAGAAGGGTTGATATGGATAAAGTGTTGGTATGCATATGTGTTTAGCATATCTTTATTCAAAGGTGAAAAAGTAGTTTGAATATAGGTAAATGATAGTTGTTTATTTTTATAAAATATCAGTGATTCACTTACATTGTTCTCAAGTGCAAATGTTAGCATCCGTTATGCTAAAACTGTAATAGAATTCAGTAAAATGCTAAAATAATTACACATGATGAATTGTGTTATATCCAATATGTAAAATTTTGCAGTTAACTTTTTAAAAGGAATGTAATGAGAAAACAGATAGTGCAACAGATGTTTTATTGTTCTAAAGTTGTTTTTTCTAGTTCATATTTGTAAAATTAATTTATTTTTGCAGAAATACTAGATTTTTCATTCTGTACGTAAAATATTAAAATACTGTGTGAAGAGAATAGACATGACAAATTTATGTAGCATGAGAATATTTTCTGGAAGTTGAGAACTAATTTTTAATTTTTTTCCTTACTGACTAGAGCATATATAAATTATTTTAATCCTCCATAAGACTTCTCAAACATTCTGTTAATATACAGACCTGCAGACAAAAAATATACTCATTACAATTAGGATTATTTAAATTTTTCAATAATACCATCAAAATGCTCTTACACCCTGAGGGAAGATTTGAATGTTATGTGTAAAATAAAAATGGTAGTTTTAGTGTATCAAACATTTTTCATCATTTTCTTACCTTTGTGTTAGGTGTTTGCAAACAGGCTCCAAACTATGTTTTCCTGTATTTCTTATTAACATTACCAAACTAATTTAAAATTCTCTGGTTCATAGTACTGTTTCCATAATTCCATAAATCCATACTACTGTTTCCATTTTACTATAATCTGTATGCCTGCCTTGTCAGCATTCAACTACAATATCATCTTACACACAACTTTTCTCCATAGGTCCCACTAGAACACAAGATCCACAGAGGGTAATTTTCATTTCTTTTTTTCATTGTTGTATCACTAGTTACTAATTCTTATGTTATTACTGTATACTGTATGCCTAATATATAGGTATTTAAATAATAACGGTTATTAGTCTCTCAACATTGGCCCCGAATTTATAACCTTCTCAGTACACATCTCCTGATCTATTATTTCTTCAACTCAGCTACATTTTTATCACCACTCAAATTAAGTCATCTTAAGCCCATTTCAGCTGAAATTCATGGTTTTTCCTTATTTTCATTATAATTAATAGATTTTATCTGACACCTGTCTCCTACTTAGGCCATTTGATAACTTCAAAAATACCATTAGTAGAATATTTAAAGCTAGAAAAGCAATCAGGACACATATATTCTATTGTGATTTGACCTACATTTCTGTGTTCAACAAGGGATTAATCCGTGGAGGACCTCTGGCAAATCATAATTAATTGGCATGGAAATATGTATGCATAAAATTCATCTGATTCTGAAAGGAATCTTTGTCTTCACAAAACCAGTGATTTGGAAAATTTTGGCCATGACCCACAACAATATACTTTTTGTTTATTTTGACCAGTATACTCAAATATATATGAATACAAAAATCACTGTGTATTATAAAAAATTATCCTCATTATGCATGAACCATACTTTCATTTTCTTTTCTATTATTTTAGTACATTCTAAGATTATCACTTAAAATACTGGTCAGAGATTATTAAACAAACTCTGTAACCTAGAGGCAGGTCATATATTGCAGTCTTAAAAACACTGACCCTCTGGGGTCCCTGGGTGGCTCAGTTGGTAAGTGTCTGACTCTTGATTTCAGCTCCATTCATAATCTCACAGTCATGAATTGAGCCCCACATCAGATTCCACGCTGACCATGGAGCCTGCTTAGGATTCTCTCTCTCTCTCTCTCTCTCTCTCTCTCTCTCTCTCTCTCCTCCTCCTCCTCCTCCCTCACTCATGCTCACTTTCTTTTTCTCTCTCTCAAAATAATATATATATATATATACATATATATATATATATATTTGTTAAAAAAAACACTGATCCACCATAACATCTTCATCTTAAATATAAGGAAATACACACAATTGAATTTGATTCATTAATAGTGATGACTCTCAAATTCCTAAGCTAAAACTGATCTTAAATTTCGTTGTAAGGGAAAGATACTCAGCCTCACAAAATGGTTATTATAACACAGGTAACTGGATATAGATTTACTCTGTAATGGCTTTATGAAAAATCATTATATCTTAATAATTCCCATAACAATGTCAAGTAGCATTCACACCTTCTTGCAAGATTTTGAATGATAGAAATAAGCTGTTCAATTTCTAAATATATATGTAAATAAGTATTTGCATACTTTTATTTCTTCCAAAAACATGGTCATAAAGCCTTTGTCATTAATTTATCATGTAATTGCCTACAAAATGGATGGATGTGCTCCTTTTATAAAACTTCAGCAATACAAAATGAGTAATTTATAAATGAAATGCGGGCTTTTATAGAGATAGAGTACATATGGATATAGATTTCTATAGCTGCTATTCTGAGTGTTTCTTAATTCTTGAGGGAATAAAATTCATACTTATGATGTACCTAATTGCTGATGTTTACAGTATATCTACATTTTTTTCTACATATGTGTGAAAGTATATGAAGCCAGAAATATGTTTATAACAAGTTTCATAGTGGGAATGTATCTATATGAGTTATTTTTGCATAGCTATAGAATTTAAAACGTTATTACACCTGTGATCTTAACTTTAGTTGTTAATTATAACTTCTGCTTATGGTTGTTGTGAGAATTAAATACAATTTTATATAAAGAGTGTCCCTAGCTAGTGTTTGGTGTATAACAAATGCTTAAGAATTATTTTGTTGGGCATTTTGGAAGTAAAGTGTTAAACATGGTAAATAAGAATTGTCTTTTTCCCCAATGGGTATAAAGGTTCTATTATGCTAAATGAATAAGTTCTAGAGATCTGCTGTACAACACAGTACCTGTAATTGACAATACCTATTGTGAACTTAAAATTATGTTAAGAGGGTAGGTCTGATGTTGAATCACAAACAAACAACAGCAACAATAAGAAAAAGACACACTCATACAAAAGAACACAAGGGGGAAAAAAATCCAAAGATCACCTTGTCCAAAGAAGATCACCTGAGAAAATACTAAAAATGTTCATCTATATGTTAACTTCTTAGGTTTAAACACTGAGTGAACCATTCCTAGAATGACTGGACAGATTCTTGACAGAAACTTAATTATGATATGAAAAGGAGAAGAACAGGAAAATAAATTTATCACACCAATATAGATATATTACACTATTATTTAATGACCACAGTTTGGGTATTAGTGTCTTGCCGATGTCTGCAGATACAAGAGAGGATGAAATGTTATCCCTGTCCTCCATAGCTTAGTCTGGTGGTGTTGGGAGTGATGTATAAGAGAATGGACAATGACAATGGATTTTCAGTCCTTTTAAAAAAAAAAGTTTATTGAGGGGCGCCTGGGTGGCTCAGCCGGTTGAGCCATAATATGTTCATCTCTGCTTGCTTTTTGTAAGACTTGAATTTCTCATGGTTCGGTGGATTTGTTGATTAGAACTCCCTCAGTTTGTATATAAGCAAAGTTAGCTTTGTGTAAGAAACATTTCTGAGGTTAGACTTGTTCTAAATGGAATCAATATCATCAAAACAGATGAGTTCCTATTACTGCATAAACATGAAACAGAAATTGCTGGAAAATCTGAACAAATCTTTGCTGCAAGTCCTGAGTCACCTGCAAAAGGAGATGGTTTTAAGAGTCATAGTACACAAGTCCTATGCCATGCAGTTTCCCCAGAGATCATGTATAAGTTACAAAAGAGAAGGATGGAAAGCATGAGGTGTCTGCCTGGTATTCTTTTAATGTATTAACTTTTATCTTGAGAAATACTGCATTTGTATTACTTTGTTATATACACATATATGTATATAGAGTTTGTATGCACACATTGTAATACACACTCCATCTATCTATGAGAGTTGGAGAGAGAAAAAAGAGAATCTCAACAATTTACTCTAAGAAGAAAGCTGTAATTTTCAATGTCAGTCATTCTACTGTAAGCAAGATAATTGAATCACCTTGGTCCTTAGAAGCAAAGGACAGGTATGTCTTCAGAGCTTCACAATGGATGAGCCTCTCTTTATCAGCCATTCCCTAAGTCAGAGGCAAAAAAAGAAAAGGAAAAAAAAACACTTCAGTGACTAATGGTTAAGAAAAAGTGATGTGAGTTTCTATTACTTAGATAAATAAAACTTAATAACTTAAAATAACCCCTTTCAATGGATGACAGTCTCTTAAAGATCTAAATGTTATACTCACATAAAAGCTGAAAGAGCTAATAACCATAGGTGTGCAAGGAAATGGTTATCTTTTGATAACTTTGTTTACCAATTCCTAAAATAGAAGCATGAAGAATAAATTATAATGGTAAATCTAACAGTGCTTTAGAATGAAGCATATCTAAATTTTTTAAAAAAGGAAAATACAAATCTATCAAAAGGAGAACAAATAGAACTAGGATAGTAAGAAAACTAATATTTGGTGTTACATCAGCTGGTTGCAGTGTATTATAATGGGAAAGAAATGTTTCCTTTCCATGTCATAACATAGAGTGATATTAAGAACCAGAAATATGGGCCTAACAATGATACAAAAGAAAAAATTAACTCAAATTGGATTGAAGACCTAATTATAATATCTGAAAGTATAAAATTCCAAAGAGAAAATATAGGGGAAAAGTTTTGTGACATTGGATTTAGCAATGATTTCTTGAGTATGACACCAAAGTCACAGGCAACAAAAGCAAAAATAAACACATGGGCCTATATAAAAATAAAATTTCTGCATAGCAAAGGAAACAATAAACAGTAGAAATGCTACCTATGGAAAGGGAGAAGATATTTGAAAACCATATGTAAGGGGTAAATATCTAAAATTTTAAAATTCCTACAACCCCAAAACAACAACGACAACAACAACAACAAACTAAATGTCTGATTTAAAAGAAAATTGGCCCCAGGATTTGAGTAGACATTTTTCCAACAAAGATATAAAAATGACCAAAAAATATATGAAAAGATATTCCACATCATTAATCAGGGAAATACAAATCAAAACCACAGTGAGATTTCTCTTCACAACTTTTACCACAGTCACTATCAAAACAAACAAACAAACAAAAAACTTAAAATAACAAATGTTGGAGAGGATGCTGAGAAATTGGAAGCCTTATACACTGTTGACGGGAATATAAAATGATGCAGCCTTTATGAAAAATTTTAAAAGAAGTTCCTAAAAAATTAATAATATAATTACCATATAATCCAGCAACCCCACTACTGGGGTTTGTTTCAAAGGAAACAAAATCACTATTCCTAAGACATTTTTGTTCTCTCATGTTCATCGCAGCATTATTCATAATAACCAGGAGGTGGAAGTAACCTTAAATGAAAGAATGGGTGAATGGATAAATAAAATGTGGTATATACTTAGAATGGAATATTATTCTGCTTTTTAAAACTTTTTGTAATTAAAAAAACGTTTTGTTTAAAAAATATCTAAAAGTTTATTAACAAATTCTGAAGTACACATACAATAATATCTTTTTGACTTCCCATATTTTTTCTAACTTGACCTTACCTATTTCATGTGCCCATTTTTTTTTAAATCCAAGGTAGTTAACATAGAGTGTAATATGATTTCAGGAGTAGAATTTAGTGATATATCACTTATATACAACACCCAGTGCTCTTCACAAGTGACCTCCCTAATGCCCATCATCCATTTAGCCCATCCCTCCACCCAACACTCCACCAGCAACCCTCTATTTGTTCTCTGTATTCTCTGTCTCTTATAGTTTCCCTCCCTCTCTGTTTTTATCTTATTTTTGCTTCCCTTCCCCTACGTTCATCTGTTTTGTTTCTTAAATTCCACATATGAGTGAAATCATATAATTGTCTTTCTCTGAGTTATTTTGCTTAGCATAATACATTCTAGTTCCCTGCATGTTGTTGCAAATGTTAAGATTTCATTATTTTTCATTGTCGAGTAGTATTCCATTTGTGTGTGTGCGTGTATGTGTTTTCCATTTGTTAGTTGATGGACATTTGGGCTCTTTCCATAATTTGGCTATTGTCGATAGTGCTGCTGTAAACATTGGGGTGCATGTGCCCCTGCGGATCAGCATTTTTGTATCCTTTCGATTAATACTAGTTGTGCAATTGCTGGGTGATAGGGTAGTTCTGTTTTTAATTTTTTTAGGAACCTCCATACTGTTTTCCAGAGTGGCTGCACCAGTTTGCATTCCCACCTGCAGTGCAAAAGTGTTCTGCTTTATCCACATCCTCGCCAACATCTGTTTTTTCCTGAGTTTTACTTTTAGCCATTCTGATGGGTATGAGGTGGTCTCTTATTGTGGTTTTGATTTGTATTTCCCTGATGGGGAGTGATGTTGAGCATCTTTTCATTTATCTGTTAGGCATCTAGATATCTTCTCTGGAAAATTGTCTATTCATGTCTTTTGCCGATTTCTTCACTGGATTATTTGCTTTTGTGTGTAGAGTTTAATAAATTCTTTATAGATTTTAGATACTAACCCTTTATCTGATATGTCATTTGCAAATATCCTCTCCCATTACATCAGTTGCCTTTTAGTTTTTGTAGGTTGTGTCCTTCTCTGTGCAGAAGCTTTTTATCTTGATGAGGTCCCAAAAGTTCACTTTTGTTTTTGTCTCCCTTGCCTCCAGAGACATGTCAAGTAAGAAGTTGCTGCAGCTGAGGTCAAAGAGGCTATTGCCTGTTTTCTCCTCTAGGATTTTGATGGTTTCATGTTTTACATGTAGGTCTTTCATCCATTTTGAGTTTATTTTTGTGTATGGTAGAAGAAAGTGGTCTAGGTTTACTCTTCTGGCTGTTGCTGTCCAGCTTTCCCAACACCATTTCCTGAATAGACTATATTTTTTTATTGGATATTCTCTCCTACTTTGACAAAGATTGGTTGGCCATATGGCTTTGGGTCTATTTCTGGATTTTTCTGTTCTGTTCCATTGATCTGTGTGTCTGTTTTTGTGCCAGTACCATTCTGTCTTGATGATTACAACTTTGTAATACATCTTGAAGTCCAGAATTGTGATGCTTCAAGCTTTGGTTTTCTTCTTCAACATTACTGTGGCTATTCAGATACTTTTATGGTTCCATACATATTTTAGAATTGTTCGTTCTAGGTCTGTAAAGAATGCTGATGTTATTTTGCATTCTTTTTTTTTAATATGTTTTATTTTTTATTTTTTAAAAATTTACATCCAAATTAGCATATAGTGCAACAATGATTTCAGGAGTAGATTCCTTAGTGCCCCTTACCCATTTAGCCCCCCCCCCCCCACACACACAACCTCTACAGTAACCCTCAGTTTGTTCTTCATATTTATGAGTCTCTTCTGTTTTGTCTCCCTCCCTGTTTTTATATTATTTTTGTATCCCTTCCCTTATGTTCATCTGTTTTGTCTCTTAAAGTCCTTATATGAGTGAAGTCATATGATATTTGTCTTTCTCTGACTGACTGATTTCACTTAGCATAATACCCTCCAGTTCCATCCACGTAGTTGCAAATGGCAAGATTTCATTCTTTTTGATGGCCGAATACTCCATTGTATGTGTGTGTGTGTGTGTGTGTGTGTGTGTGTGTGTGTATACATATACATATACATACATACCACATATACATACATACCACATCTTCTTTATCCATTTATCCATTGATGGACATTTTGGCTCTTTCCATACTTTGCATTCTGATAGGGATTGCATTGAATGTGTAGATTGCTTTGGGTAGTATCAGCATTTTAACAGTGTTCTTCCAATCTATGAGCATGAGATGTTTTCCCATTTCTTTGTGTCCTCTCATAAACTTTCTATAGTTTTCAGAATATAGATATTTTACCTCTTTGGTTAGATTTACTCCTAGGTATTTTATGGTTTCCGGGGCAGTTGTAAACGGGATCCTTCCTTGATTTCTCTTTCTGTTGCTTAATTACTGATGCATAGAAATGCAACCAATTTCCATATGTTGATTTTATAACCTGTGACTTTGCTGAATTCATGTATCAATTCTAGCAGTTTTTTGGTGGAGTCTTTTGTTTTTTACATGTGGACTATCCTCTACGAACAGTGAAAGTTTGACTTCCTGCTTGCCAATCTGTATGCCTTTTTTTCTTTTTGTTGTCACATTTCTGAGGGCAGGACTTCCAACACTATGTTGAACAACAGTGTTGAGAGTAGACATTCCTGTCATGTTCCTTACCTTAGGGGGAATGCTCTTAGTTTTTCCCCATTGGGGAGGATATTAGTTATATTTCTTTTGTATATGGCCTCTATGCTGTTGAGATGTGTTCCTTCTATCCCTACTTTCTTGAGGGTTTTTTACCAAGAAATGATGCTGTATTTTGTCAAATGCTTTTTCTGCCTCTATTTAGAAGATCATATGGTTCTTTTCCTTTGTTTTATTAATATCACATTGATTGATTTGCAGATATTGAACCAGCCCTGCATCCCAGGTATAAATACCATTTGATTGTGGTGAATAATTCTTTAATGTATTGTTGGATCCTGTTTGCTAGTATCTTGTTGAGAATTTTTGCATCCATGTTCATCAGGGAAATTGTTCTCTTGTTCTTTTTAGTAGGGTCTTGTCTGGTTTTGGAATCAAGGTAATGCTGCCCTCATAAAAGGAGTTTGGAAGTTTTCCTTCTGTTTCTGTTTTTTAGAACAGTTTGAGAAGAATTGGTATTAGTCTTCCTTAAATGTTAGCCTCTGGATAACCATCAACTCTGGACGCTTTTTGTGGGGAGATTTTTTTATTACTGCTTCAGTTTTGTCACTGGTTATGGGTCTGTTCAAATTTTCTATTCCTGGTTAAGTTTTGATAGTTTATATGTTTCTAGGAATTTGTCCATTTCTTCCAGATTGTTCAATTTGTTGGCATATAATTGCTCATAATATTCTCTTATTGGTGATATTTCTGCAGTGTTAGTTGTGATTGTTCTACTTTAATTCATGATTTTATTTATTTGGGTCCTTTTTCTTTTTGATCAGTCAGGCTAGTGGCTTATTAATTTTGTTAATTCTTTCAAAGAACCAAGTCCTGGTTGTGTTGATTTATTCTAGTTTTTTTTTTTTTTAATTTCAATATCATTGATTTCTGCTCTCATCTTTGTCATCTCCCTTCTTCTGTTGGCTTTGAGCTTTATTTGTTGTTCTTTTTCCAGCTTCTCTAGGTGTAAGGTTAACTTGTGTATTTGAGACCTTTCTTCCTTCATTAGGAAGGCCTGGATTGGTATAAATTCCCTCTTGTAACCACCTTTGCTGTGCCCTAGAAGTGTTGGACTGTCGTGTTTTCATTTTCTTTAGCTTCTATGTATTTTTTAATTTACTCTAATTTTGTGATTAACTCATTCGTGTGTTAGTAGGATTTTTTTTTAATTTTTTAAGTACTTATTTGAGAGAGAGAGAGAGAGAGACAGACAGAGCATGAGTGGGGGAGGGGCAGAGAGAGAAGGAGACACAGAATCCGAAGCAGGCTCTAGGCTCTGAGCTGTCAGCACAGAGCCTGATGCAGGGTCTGAACCCATGAATCATGAGATCATGACCTGAGCCAAAGTCCAGTGCTTAACTGACTAAGCCACCCAGGTGCCCGGATGTTTTTAAATCTCCAGTTATTTATGGTCTTCCAAATTATTTTCTTTCTTGTGGTTGATTTCAAGTTTCATAGCATTGTGATCTGAAAGTATGCATGGTATGATATCAGTCTTTCTGTACTTGTTGAGGGCTGATTTGTGACCCAGTATTCTCTTTTCTGGAGAATGCTCCATGTACACTTGACAAGAATGTGTATTCTGCTGCTTTCAGATGAAGTGTTCTGAATACCTATGTTAAGTCCATCTGGTCCGGTGTGTCATTCAGAGCCATTGTTTCCTTATTGATTTTCTGCTTATGTGATCTGTCCATTGTAGTAAGTGGGGTGTTGAAGTCCCCTACTAGTATGGTATTATCATCAGTGAGTTTCTTTTGTTTGTGATTAATTGATTTATACATTTGGACTCTTTCAAGTTGGGGGCATTAATATTTACAATTGTAGATCTTCTTGATGTATAGCCCCCTTTAATTATCATATAACGCCCTTCTCATCTCTTGTTATAGTCTTTGGTTTAAAATCTAGTTTGTCTAAGTATGGCTACTTTGGCTTTCTTTTGATGTCCGTTAGCATGATAGGTGGTTTTACATATCCCTGCTTTCAATCTGTAGGTGCATTTAGGTCTAAAATGAGTCTCTTGTAGGTAGAATATAGATGGGTCTTGTTTTCTTTAATTTTTTTTAACATTTATTTATTTTTGAGACAGAGACAGAGCATGAACGGGGGAAGGTCAGAGAGAGAGGGAGACCCAGAATCTGAAGCAGGCTCCAGGCTCTGAGCTGTTAGCACAGAGCCCGACGCCGGGCTCGAACTCATGGACCACGAGATCATGACTTGAGCCAATGTTGGATACTTAACTGAGCCACCCAGGCACCCCAGATGGGGCTTGTTCATGATCACCTACCTGTGATCAAGCATCTCTCCTTTGTCTCAGGGCTCTGTCGACTTCTATCCTTGTCCAAGCTGTTTACCTTCCAGGTAGCACTTCCCTCTAAAGTTTTACCTCAGATGGGGTTGTTTTTCAAAACCCCACACTTTAGGGGCACCTGAGTGGCTCAGTGAGCATCCAACTTTGGCTCAAGGCATGATCTCAAGGTTCATAAGTTCAAGCCCCACATCAGGCTCTGATGACAACTCAGAGCTTGGAGCCTGCTTCCCTCTCTCTCTGCCCCTCCCCCACTCGTACTCTGTCTCTCTCTCAAAATAAATAAAAACATGCAAAAAACTAAAAAAAAAAAATAAAACCTCACACTTCAGAGACCAACCCCCTCAGGTTGGACGCACCCTGACTCTCTAGGGGAGTGGCTTGCTGTATAATGGCTGGGTGCCAGTTTGCCCCAGAAAACATTTGCACCATCATGCAATAGCAGAGGTTCAGAGATTTTGGCAAATTACAACACACAGCTGTCTCCAGGTTTCACCACACTCTGGCATCTTTGTTCCAATACCAGCAAACCTGGCTTCTCTCTGGGGTCCACTGGGACCTTTGCCCACAGGGAGGCCATATGGCCTCTACCAAATGCAGTCCAATCAGAGGAACAGCTTTTCCCTGTGTGGTACTTGGACGTCTCAGACTGCACTGCCTGCTCTTGGGGATTCACCATACTTCCTCACCATTGCACCACCAGGCACTGAGCTCTGAAGCCTTCGGACTCTGCGCTCCCCCATTCATAGAAACTGGCAGTATTGGAACCCTCTCCTTTCTCCCCATCAGTGGTTGTGGGGAACAGATTTCTTGTTCAGTCCCCTGTGAGCATTCTCTCTCTCTCTCTCTTTCCAGCTACTTTTGGGGGGAGTCCTTTTCTTGTGCAATCCTGATGTGCTGTGCTCTCCCCCTTTCTTTTTCTATTTCCTCTCCACAAAAATTGCTCCCTACCCTCTGTAGCTCTGCAGTTTATATCTACCCCAATTCACCTCTCCGCACCACATACCTGGGAAGTTCTGTGGCTCAAGTTATGTAGATTGTTGTGTTAATCCTCAGATCAACTTCCTAGGTGTTCAAAAAGGTTTGGTGCTAGTCTAGCTGTGTTTCAGGGATGGGACAAGCTCAGGGTCCCCATACTGGTCTGCCATCTTAACTCCTTCCTCAAGTTCTCTCAAATTTTTATTATTTTTTGAGAGATTATTCAGCTTTTAAAAAGGAGGTCCTCCTATTGTATGCTACAACATGAATGAATCTGGAGGCCATTATGATGAGTGAAATAAGACAGTAAAAAATAAAATAAAAAACACAAATACTGCATGATTTCATTTCTGTGAGATATTTCAAGTTGTCAAACTCTTAGAAACAGAAAGTAGAATGATGGTTGCCAAGGGCTGGAGGCAGGGGTAAAAAGGATGTTACTGTTCAATGGGTAGAGAATTTCCATTTTGCAAGATGAAAAACGTTACAGATCTCTTGCACAATAATATGCATATAGTTAATACTAGTGTACTGTGCTTTTAAAAAGGATTAAAGTGGTAAATTTTGTTATGTTTTTTACCACGATAAAAAAAGAACGCATATTGCCCTTTTATATAATATCTGTAAGAATTATAAGTCAAAATGTGAAAATTCAAAAGGAGATTTTAAAGTGTATAGAATATATCTATAGAATATACCATAATTACTTGAAAGAAATAATTACATTGTGAGAGTATAAAAACTATACTATAATTGTAAAATGGAGATTGTCCTTTTGATATATAGCTAGCTGGGTACTTGCTGATTTCTCCACTTCAAATCTAATGTATTTTTGTCCTCAAGCCTTGACTCCTAGGATGCTTCATATGTCACTGGTCTCTCTCCTTTACCATATACAAGTCCAATTATTCAATAATACAAACCTACATTATCAAGAAGAGTTTCTGAAATTTATTATCCCTTCAACTGCATTTACCAAGTAGCTACATATAAAGTTGTCAAAGTCATTGCAAGGTAGAATAGAATAATGTATTCTACTTTTGTTGAATTGTATTTAGAGAGGATGACAAAATGAACTCATATCATGCGGAGTTTTATGGTTTGTACTCATAGCTCCTCTCCCATTTCTTTTTTTTTTTTTTTTTTTTTTTTTTTTTGCTCCTCTCCCATTTCTAAGGCTGATATGTGAGTTGCAAGAATTAAGCCAGTAGAAAATTATACTAATCATTTATCTTTTATCAGTCTTTCAGATATGATTAATTTAGCTTACTATCAAGCTCTAAATACCTATTTGACAACATCAACTCTAAATAAATGAAATACAGTAAAATTCGACAAATATTCACTGATTATATTAACCTGGCATATTGTGCTATGGAGTTAAAAACATGGAGTAAATTTGGCCTCAAGGAAATTGGTGTTAATGGGAGATAATTCATCTATGTGGATATAAGAAGAGGAAGAGGGAGAAGGAGAGAGAGGGAGAGAAAATGTATTAGCACTGAGGAAAGATTCAAACAAAAAATTATTAATTTACCCGGGACAACATGATATATGAAATATTACATAAGTATTATACCAGAGAATTACGTGGTATGTTGTATAAGGACAGTGTCAGACTCACATTGTGAGGTCATTCACTTACATAAATTTAAAATAAATAAAGTCAAATTGCTATTAGATATTTTTGACTGATTTATTTAATTAATAACGTGTGCTCTTCTGTCATTTCACTTTTATTAAAATATGTCCATCATGGTATTGAAATTGCTACATCTCAAAAGATCTTTTTCAATATACTGTTAGTAAAAAATATCTACAATTGCAGGAAATGGTGGAGTTAAGTCACAATTTTAAAAGAGGACCTTTTAAAACATTACTGTTATAACTTCATAAAGTGTTTCAGTTCACAAGATGTCATATGGTCACTCATATCAGGAACTGGCATAAAACTATAGGCTGAGTCAAAAAGTAAGGCAGAAGTTGCATTAGAAAAAAGAATGCTGGGGCTCCTGGGTGGCTCAGTCGGTTGAGCAACCGACTCAGCTCAGGTCATTATCTCACAGTTCGTGAGTTCTAGCCCCACGTAGGGCTGACAAGCTCAAGCTCAGAGCCTGGAGCCAGCTTCGGATTCTGTGTCTCCCACTCTCTCTGCCCCTCCCCCACTCATGCTCTGTCTCTGTCTCAGAAATAAATAAACATTAAACAACAACAAAAAATTAAAAAAAAAAAAGAAAAAAGATTGAAAAACATAGCAAAAACCAAAATGGTTTCTCACAGTCTCTGGCTGCCACTGAATTGCTAAGTGATGTTTGACTGGGCTCTCTGCAAACTGATCTTAAATGAATCTATAAGCAACTGTGTGTTTATATATATACAATATATTGTATAGCATGCCATACAGATAATCATTTTAAAATATGTTTTTTGCCTTGAGAAAGTGTTTACTCAGAGCAGGAAAGGAGAGATTTTCTGGAGTAAGTTGTTTAGAATCATTGGAAAATATGTGATACAAGCTTGATACTTTGTCAAGTAGCCATGTGTTTTGGACATTTTTATGGGTTAGTGATGAATTTAATTCAACACTGTACTTTTAAGCATTCATATATTTTGAATGTTAAAAGTTTGGGAACACAAATGTAAAACACAATTTTTAAATTGCCCAAAATTATCTTCAAGGAGTCTACACCACTTAATGGTTTAATAAAGAGTTTGAGTTATTTGCACATGTGCACACACATACACACAATTTAAGAACAGAAATTTAAAAAAAATCAAAACTGGAGGAAACCTTTGTGCTTTCTCCATTTATTCAAAGTTCTTTTAGGTACTTTGTTAAAAATTTGAAGTTTCATCCTAAATGCGCAGTAGGTTTGTTACATTTATTTTGAATTATTTAAAAATTTTTGTCTTGTCTGTGAACTTTTTTCCTTCACATTTCTTTTTTTTTAAGTTTTTATTTAAATTCTGGTTAACATATAGTGTAACATTGGTTTACATGTAATACCCAGTGCTTATCACAAGGGTCCTCCTTTTCCCCCTTCCCCAAAGGTTTTATTTATATTCAAGTTAGTTACCATATAATGTAGTAGTGGTTTCAGGAGTAGAATTTAGTGATTCATCACTTACATATAACACCCAGTGCTCATCACAACAAGTGCCCTCCTTAATGTCCCTCAGCCCATCCCCCAACCCACCTCCCCTCCAGCAACCCTCAGTTTGTTCTCCATAGTTAAGAGTTTCTTATGGTTTGTCTCCCTCTGCCCCCCAACTTCCCCTACATTTATCTGTTTTGTTTCTTAAGTTCCACATAAGAATGAAATCATATAGTATCTGTCTTTCTCTGATTGACTTACTTCTGTCATGTCCCCGATTTTGAATCCGAGAGACCACCAAGGAGCTGATACCGATGCAAACGCATGGAGGGTTTATTTGCAAGCTCAAGCTTGGGCCCAAGTATACCCGACACAGCGGAGTAGGGACTTGGACCCCTAGGTTAAAAGGGGTAGCAGTTTTATAGGGGCCAGTGGCCAATGAGATTGTAACACACACAGAAAGTTGCATAGTCATGTCAGTCCACACGCAGGTGGCCAGTTGAATTACAATTTACCGTATAGTAACTGTTCGAACTAGCCTATCACTCTGGTCAGAATTGGCGCGCAGGTTTGGCGGGCAAAAGTAGGGTTTTAAGAATTGGTGTGCAAGTTTGGCGGGCAAAAGGCGGGGTTTACATTCTTTGGCAGTTAGGGGTTCCGCATTCCTATATGAGCCGGTTTCCAGTAAGGGTGTGCTCAGCGGCTTGACTAGGGTGGGGGAGTGTCTTAAGCAATAAGTAGGTCATGTGGGGGGTATACATGAGATGGTGGGTGTAGCTCAAAATGGAGTTAGTCTTGCTCTGCTTGTCCAGGGGTAGGGGATTTTTGTTAAATTCCTTGGGTCCCACACTTCGCATAACTTTAGCTCCATCTACATCATTGCAAATGGCAAGATTTTATTCTTTTTGATGGCTAATATTCCATTGTATGTATATGTGTATGTGTGTACGTGTGTGCGTGTGTATACACATGCGCATGCACACACACGCACACACACACACTACATCTTTATTTAGTCATCAGTCAATGGACATTTGGGGTCTTTCCATAATTTGGCTATTGTTGATAATGCTGTTATAAATATCAGTGTGATGTGCCCCTTCAAATCAGCAGTTTTGTATCCTTTGGGTAAATACCTAATAGTGCAATTGTTGGATTGGAGGGTAGTTCTATTTTTAACTTTTTGATGATCTTCCGTATTTTTTTTTTCACAGTGGCTGTACCAGTTTGCATTCCCACCAGCAGTGTAAGAGGATTCCCCTTTCTCTGCACCCTCGCCAACATATGTTGTTTCCTGTAACAATTTTAGCCATTCTGATAGGTGTGAGGGAGTATCCCATCATGGTTTTGATTTGTATTTCCCTGATGATGAGTGATGTTGAACATCTTTCCATGAGTCTGTTAGCCATATACATGTCTGCTTTTTTCCCTTTACACTTCTGTGATTTGCTTAGAGAACAGTATAAGTTTCTCAATATGTAATTTTTAACTAATCACATTACTAAACTATTTCATTAGTTTTACTACAGATAGCTCCTTTTTTAAATGTGAAAATCATATGGCAAATATTACTGGTCTTCATCTGTAGAATACTTTTTATTTATTTTCTTGATTTCTTTTAACTGTTTTTTAACATAACTTTCAGAACAATTACAATATGATTTTTATTAGCAACCATCCTCACGTTGATCTTTTCACTATTAGTGTTAGGGCTAGGAAACATCCCATTATTTTAAAGTCATTGATTTAAAAATTTTAGGATTGAAGATGATTTATCCAGCACATTTAAAGCATTTATAAATGTGTTAGTCTGCTCAGGCTACCTTAAGTAGTCTTCATGGTTCTGGGAGGCAAGAATTCATGATGCAGATGCCACCAAATTTGAATTCTGGTGGGAGCTATCTTTCCAGCTTGTAGATGGATGCCTTCTATCTTTGTACTCATATGGCCCTTTTTCTACTTAGTTTTTAAAAATACAAGAACCATTAAAGGAATTAACATTTCATTTATCCTGTAGTATGAAACTGTTTCTCATATTTTTATTAATTTTAATGATTTTTTGGCATAAAGAGTTCTTAAATTCATTTCTGTTCCTTTAAATATAAAAGGCTGCAAGTGGAATTACAAAGACATAATTATTACTGAATTCAATAACCATTTACTCTTTTTTGGTTTAAAATAGAGATTCCCTCGATAGATAGATAGATGATAGATAGATGATAAATAGATAGATAGTATATATACAAAAACCACCATACAAGCATACTCATTTAAATTAATGATCAACCATATGAGTGTACTTATTTAAGTTAACTGAAATGACTGCTTTATATAAAACAAGTGTTCATGTGTTTTATAGTCCCATGTTTCCTCATTTTTCTAATTTGTGAGACATATCTATTTAGTTATATCTATCCTTTGAAAATGAAATTTTTGTATCATAAATTAGTTTTAAGAGACATTAATTCAGGTATATGAAATGTGAAAAAAATAAGTAGAATTAAGGAAAATGCATTTTGAAATACATTTGAAATAGATATGCATGTAGGAATCTAAATGCAGGAGTATCATGAAAAAAAAATAAGCAGAACAGGTTAGAGTGGAGTAGGATTGATGCTGAAACGAGTATTATTTGGTACTTTAAGGTACGTAGTGTTTAAGCCTAATTAAAAACTTGGCATATAGGAATTGAAAGAGTGGAACTCATTTCTAATGAGCAAAATGCAAATTAGCTCTTCAATAGGATATCATTTTATCATTTACCACTCATGATACAACTTTTTCAATCAGGGTTCAGGAGAGTGTTAAGATAGAATCCCTTAAGGCCTTGAACATTTGTAATGAATTAACTTCTCTCCAGTTCATTTAAAACGGCACTAGTTATATTCCATCCTTGGGAGAATTGAGAAGATTGTCACTCACTTCATTTTGTGTTCTGTGATTCAGATAAGAAACCCCAACTGAGAAAGGCTGTGAGAAGAATAATTTTAATAAATTGCTAATATACATCGAGGAAGATGTTATATGAGGTAAATTGGTAAAATGTTTTTATGAGAATTTGGCAATATTCAGTATAAATGAAGATGCACGCATTCTTTGGGGGTAGCAATTTACCCCCTAGGCATACACTTTTGGTGACATTTTCATGTATGTAGATGAAGTTAGGGACAACAGTGTTTGTATTGGAAGAGGGGAGGGAAAGGGAGAATAAATGAACTACAGTTGCATATTTTTACTTATTAAATTGTTATTTTTTAAATTTAAATCCACGTTAACATATTGTGTAATAATGTTTTCAGGAATAGAAGTTAGTGATTCATCACTTAACATATAACACCCAGTGCTCATCCCAACCAGTGTCCGTCCTCCTTGATCCCCTCATCCATTTAGCCCATCCCCCCCAACACCCTGCCAACAAACCTCAGTTTGTTCTCTGTACTTAAGAGTCTCTTATGGTTTGCCTCCCTCTCTGTTTTTATCTTATTTTTGCTTCCCTTCCCCTATGTTCGTCTGTTTTGTTTCTTAAATTCCACATATGAGTGAAATAATGTTTTTCTCTGATTGACTTATTTTGCTTAGTGTAATACACTCTACTTCCACCCGTGTTGTTGCAAATGGCAAGATTTGATTCTTTTTGATCACCAAGTAATATTCCAATGTGTGTGTGTGTGTGTGTGTGTGTGTGTGTGTGTGTATGCATGCCACATCGTATTTATCCATTCATCAGTTGATGGACATTTGGTCTCTTCCCATACTTTGGCTGTTGTCAGTAGTGTTATAAACATTGGGGTGCATGTGCCCCCTTGGAATCAGCACTCTTGTATCCTTTGGATAAATATCTAGTAAATAAAATATCTTTTATTTACATTTCCCCTTTCAGAAAGTGTGAATAGGATTATGGCTTATATCTCTTTTTTTCTCATGCTTAATAATTGAATAATACTACCCATTCTTTCATTTCAAAAAAATAAGGAAACACCCTAAATATTTTGCACAACAAAGATGGAAAATGCTACAGTAAATTCTGTATTTACTCTGATATATTTACTGTTTTATATGTTACGTCATTTGATACTTAACACATTTGATCCTGTATCTGCTTGTCTCCTTAATTCATGCTCTCTCCACTTCTGAATTCATCAGTTTTTTTGAAAAAAAAAATAAGAGGAATTAGATTTATTTCAATGTAAATTTCAAATTTATTCCAATGAATTATAACTTGGTTTACTATTATTATTAAAAATATATTAAAATTTAATTTTTCCTTTTCCATGATACAATTATACATATTTTCACAAATTTATGAATTACATCTTACCTTCTGTTTACATAGAACAGACTTAGGATAATAGATAAAATTACATTCTAGAACATTGAGTACAGTTAACAAAAACAATGTTTATAATATTTATTAACTTTCTCTGATTTTAGTACCATTTTATTAATTTATTAAATAAGAGCCATAGTTTTCTCAGGACCTACTATATGACAACTTTATTTTTAATATTCCTCAAAATACACTTTAATTATCCCTGCTGCTTGCTTAAGGTGACTCCAACATAGCATATATCAATATTAAATCTGTTGTATATTTTAAGGGCAACCTCTTTCTTTAGAATTCCAAGGAAATTATTCTAGTTGAATGAAGTCTGCTCTTCATTATGTGCAATTAAAAACCAATTTTAACTTACATATGGAATATTGATATTCTCTTTGATTTCTCCATTGTTACTGGGACCTCTCACTCAACCCATCCTACTAAAAGTCATCCTCGTGCAAGTATCTTTATCACTAATTCATATTTCACTGGTTTCTAATCATGATGCAAATTCTCTGGGTTAGAAAAATGCTCTGTCTGGTGTTGCGGTCTTGGAAGTTCTCTACCATTAACCTGTGCATCTTTCCTCAAGTTGCATTTACTTTTTTAGCTGAACGATCTTGTATCAGTTTTCATTGCAACTGTAACTGTAAGAAAATCAGCTTTTATTCATTTTTTTCCTGTCCACTGGCAGGTCTCCTCATGAGGTTTTATTGAATTTCAAGAAAGTATTTTCCACTTTCATTTTTTTCCTTTTCTGTCCGGGATGGCCTTTTCCTTTTGTCTTCCGTGTGCTGTAACTTTTTTAAAAGTTCATTTGTTCCAATGTTGATGCCATCTGAAGTAAGGAAGGTACATGCTGCAAAATGTAAATTAAATCATGCACAGTATCAAAGGTAAGCCCTTTTTCTGTTCTAGTTCTTTTACTTTGGTCATGATCACGGTTTCAAAAATAATATATATAAAAGCGTTCATGCACTGTATATTACAGGTATCTCTTTGTAGGAAGCAGTGATGAGGAATGGAACTGTGTCCATGTCACACCAGTGCCCTTTGGCATTTATTTTAACATGAAGTATTAAATTGTTCAGACCTAGCTTCAACTATGAGCTTTGCAAAAAGAGAAATGCACCGCCCTTGGGTTTGAAGCCATAGGCCTTCAAAGGAGGTTCTACCATAGAATCCTTGGTAGGTAGAATCTAGGTAGAATGCCTCTAGAGAGAGGCATTGTTATCCATATTTTACAGAAGAGGTTTGTCTGCACTACCTTCCAGTAAGAGTTAGAGGTAGAAATCATACCAAATTTAACTCTAAATCCTGCACAACTAAATACAATGCCATGTTGCTTTCCATGTGACTGTCAATAAGGTCTCCCCTCTAGATGCCTTCACTCCTCATTAACCCCAAATTAAGGTAATAAAGCTTGAAAGACAGGTCAGGCATAGTGGTGTAACTGCTATCTGATCTCACCCTCAAGTCACCTGGCACAATGCACTAAGGCCCTTGTATTTTACTACACTTGTAATAACAACGATCTTTACTGCCTTGATGTGAGTTTAGCATGTATGAGTTTCTTTTACCATGAGGCACTGGAATTTCAGTTGCAGGTTGCAATTTATTTATGCATTACACATATTCATGCCAAGTAACTACTTTTTCCTCAGTCTATAAGAAAGTAATGATTAAAAGTTGACCATGGAATTTAAATGTCAGTGGCTGCTAGATACTGATGAATCCACTACTCATATAGTTTTCTTTATGGCCACCAGAAATTTTACTTTAGGACTTTTCTAGATGAGAGAGATCATGATGGATGAATGTCCCATAAGCTTCTACATGTTCAGTACCATCTTTTAGTTATCTCGTCCTTTGCAATAGGAAACAAATTTTGCCAGTTTTGAGAGTGCCTCCAGCTACCATCACTGTATCATAATGTTGCATTTATACAATTTTTAATATCATTTCTCTTGAAAAGGTTTCTAAGTACTCAAAATCCATCTCTCGTGGAAAAAAAAACATCAAAACTAGTAGAGTTTAATCTATCGTAAAAATTGTCATAATAGCAGAATCACCTTCTAGGAGATTAAATTAGTGACAACTGCTTCAGAAACATTTTATAATTCTCTTTTGCTGTGAGTATCTGCCTTCAGTCCTTCCTTGTAAAACTTCAGTTAACACCAGAACCATGTAAAAAGACCCTATTTTGTATAGTACTTTTATAAGGCTTCTTTACACTTTCTAGTTACATGCAACCCCTTTTGTGATGGTTAATTTAATGTGTCAACTTGACTAGGCTCAGGGATACTCACATAGCTGATAAAACATTATTTATGGATGTTTCTGTTAGGGTGTTTCTAGAAGAGACTGGTATTTGAATTCACAGACTAAGATTGCCTCACCAATATGATAGTCATCATTCAGTCCATGAAGGCCCTGAATAGAACAGAAGAAGGGCAAATTTTCTTTCTGCTTGAACTGGAACATCTATCTATGCCTGCCTTCAAACATTAGCATTTCTGGTGCTCAGGCCACCAGACTGGGACTGGGACTTACACCATGGGCTCCCCTGGTTCTCAGGCTTTGGGTTTGGATTGGAACTACACCTCTGGTTTTCCTGGGCCGCCTGGTCACAGAAAGCAGATTGTGGGACTGCTCTACCTCCATAATTGCCTGAGACAATTCCTCGTAAGAAATCCTTTCTAAATCTCTATATATATCCAATTAGCTCTGTTTCTTTAGAGAACCCTAACTAATATACCTATCATCTATTAAATAAAGCAGTATTCTTGCAAATCAGGAATAGAAGATTCTTACACACCTGCCTCCTGTCCAGTTGAGCACAGCCCTTCTGTGGAGAGACTCTATAACAATGTTTAAGGATGTGGGTTTTTTCAAGAATATCTGGGTTCAGAGTATGGCTCTATTAATTACTAGTCATAAAACCTTGGTTAAGTTATGCAACTACTCTGTCTCAGTTTCTTCATCTATAAGGTAGGAATATGTGATAATAGTACCTACATTTTAGGGTTGATGTGAGACTTAAGTGTTTTAATTTGTATAGAACTCTTAGAACAGTGTTAAACCTATAAAAAGCTCTTATTTATTGGTTATTATTATTTTATGATTGCACACTTGATTTCATAGGAATGTATTAATGGAAATTTGCATTCTCTTTTCAAGTATTCACTACAAAAAATATTTTAAACAGTTTATATAAACTATCTTCCAATTCCAAAAACATTGTATACACCTTTCTATTTCTCATTCAATACTTGTATCAAAGTTTTCCAGAAAAACACAACAGGATGTGTATATTTATGAGTAATATATATGTGTTATATATATTTTTATGTGTGTGTGTGTATATATATATATATATATATATATAATCTTTAAATACATGTGTTATATACTCTCTAAATATATCTGTTATATATAATCTCTAAAACATAATTATTATATAATAGATTGAAACCTATTTATGGATTCTCTTCTTCTATGGAGTCTTCTAATAGAACACTATCATACTTATCCTCATACTTTAGGTAAGACCAGCATCTTTAAAGAACTGTCTTACTACTAGACCTCATTTCTTGTTCCATTTTATATCCTCAATGTATGTCAGTCGATATGTTTCACACTCTGCAAATTGCTCTTGCTGGAGGCATCAGAAAGTTCTTTGTTACCTTATCATTCATTGTAATTTATTCTTTAAGTATTTTGAGGGTTTTTTGTTTGTTTGTTTGTTTTAACATTTTGATACTTTAGTCTTCTTTCTTAGAAATGAGTCATGAGGGGTGCCTGGGTGGCTCAGTTGCTTGCCCGTCTGACTTCTGCTCAGGTCATGCTCTCATGGTTCGTGAGTTCGAGCCCCACGTCGGGCTCAGTGCTGATGGCTCAGAGCCTGGAGCCTGCTTCAGATTCTGTGTCTCCCTCTCTCTCTGCCCCTCGCACTCTGACTCTCTCTCTCTCTCTCTCTCTCTCAAAAATAAACAAACATTAAAAAAATGAGTCATGCAAAAATTCCTACAAGTTAGAAATGCCTTATGCAAAATAACTCAGTGTGAAATTTATAGTAGGTAGAACAGTAAGTAGTCTTTAAAAACTCATACCCATCCAGAAACTCAGAATGTGACCTTACTTGGAAATAGTGTCTTTGCAGATGTGATTAAGGTAAAGTTCAACGTGACATCATAATAGATTAGAATGGGCCCTAAATCCAATGAGAGTGTTCTGATATGAGATGGAGCAGGACATACAGAGACACAGGGAAGTAAATGGTATAAAGATGCCAGCAGAGACCACAGTCATGTATCTACCACTGAAGTGATGTTTCTACACGGAAAGCCAGCAAATACCGGGAAGCCAATAGAGCCAGGTGAAAAGCATAGAGCTGATTCTCCCTCAGAGCCTCCATAAGGAACCAACCCTGTGACATCTTGATTTCAGACTTCTGGTTGTCAGAATTGGTATAGAATACATTTTTGTCACTGCAAGCCACCAAATTTGTGGTAATTTATTTTGGAAACCCTAGAAACTAATACAGAATTCATTACATAAACATTTACAAAGTAATTGTTACCTGCCAGGGATTGATGTGTACACCAGGCATGTGACATTCTGTAAAACCCAGCCCTAGCCATCAATTCGTAAGTTTAATTAGAGTAAACTTGGGGAATGACAGTAATATAGATAGATACAGTTTGCTAACTAAGCAACTGAGTTTAAGCAATGGAGTAGAAAAAAAACCTTTTTTTTTTTTCCTTTTTACACTTCACTACATTTTGCTATGTTACATTTACATTTGTTGGCCTTTTGATGACACTTCAGAGCTTGAAAATATGATCAGCTTCGTCTACATATCATTAACACCCTTCTCTTTTTGAAGAATGAAGGTAATATCTCGTGAGAATATATCTGTAGCTTTAAATGACATAAATTGATATTCTCTCTTTCATCAGAGAAGATAATGATATTCAAAGTTATAACTAAAATAAAGCGAATAGAATAAAGTAATCTGAGTTGGAAGGAAATATATGTTTCCCCTTATTTCAGTATCAGCCAAGAAGAGGAAATATTATATAAACACACAAGTTACTGGAACTCAAAGGTTTAATAATGCTTCACAGCCTTGTGAGCTCAAGTGACATGAAAAATCAAACAAGATATTAAGGTCTGGGATTCTGGAATCAGATCTGAAATTCCTCAACCACAAACACACACACACACACACACACACACACACACACACACACACACATATACATATATATATAAATATAAGTAATATGTATGGTTCAACATTTTCAAGAATTAAAAAAAAAAAACCTGTGTGAAGAATCAGTGCACAATTTCTTTGCTTTCATACTTTCAGGCTAAAATCCAAATTTAACACAATCTATTTGGATGTTCGATATTTGGAATTCAAGTTTAGATTTATTTTTATCCCGTTGTGCTCAGTATATTTCCCAACAGTGTCCTCTCACTATTTCTTTTTTTCTCCATTATCTATAAAACATACAATAAACTTTGAATATAAGCAGACTAGAGTAGTTCCTTATTATTGGAATACAAAAAGTGGGATTGAGAAGAAATGTGCTTAACTGATAAAGTTAAGGGTTTAGATTTTAGAGTTACTGCTAAAGCAATAAGACAAATTTTGAAGTATATTGCTTTCTCTAAAGAAAGATAGTGGACATTTTAAAAAGAGGTTTGCATTTACAAGACATTTCTTATAGTTCGCATGTTCAGTGGCAAGAGAGACTGGACTCAGAGTGAATAGGACATGGCAGCAAAAAACATAGGAGAGAGGTACTATGCACAGTGGGGACGGATCAGATAGAACCCTTTCAAAAGGAAAGACACATGGAAAAACCTAACTGGGTGCAAAATCAGCAACAAATAATAAAATGGGAAAAGCCTCCTTTGTTATTCTTTTCTTACTTAGAATTGGGCCCTTATGGAAGAGCATTTGTTTTTATGAAAGTGACCTCAAGAGAGTCATAGGAGTAACATCAGTGAGTTTTGCTAAATGTTTAGGCAATGAGAAAAGGAAATTCAGTCATCACTGAATTATTTAGGGGCTGATTATCGAGGTGATAGACTCTTTCAGAATTTTTTTTCCTGTTTTCCATCTGTTGCTCACAATTGGTCATTTCACTGCTCATTAGTCTCCTTACCAGAGGGATGGAAATTATTTTGAAACTCCTGCATCTTTAAATGCTGTATCTCGTTTGCATCTCAATCAAGATTTTGGTGTTTTTGTTTTTAACTCTGTGGATTTCCGTAATCCATTTCCTAGCATCCAGGAGTATTTTAGAGCAGGAATAACTCTTGAAAAATCATTTACTCCAATGCTACCAGAAATGTTAAATGATTTGTCCCAAGTCACATAGTTGGAAGGAAGGAAAAAGAATTGGCTCAAACTGCAGATGTCCTTGAAATTAATGTGCCATTTCTTCAACTGAGGTCACTACCTGTCTTTACTACCTTATGATGAAATTGAAAATTAGCTTTAAAAGAATAAGTGCATTGGGAATTGTGTAGGTTTATCTACTTACTGCTCTGGTCCATATCACCTTCTCACACAAGCTGCTCCTATCTTTCTTTTATAATACCAGCTTAGGCTGCCTCCCATCAGACTTCATGCCTTAAGGTTCTTTTCCTTTTAAGCCTGGCTGTAGCATGGGAAGCAAACTCCTAAGCCTCTTTGGTCCCATCAAAACAAGCATACATGTTCACTTTTTATGTTAGTTTTTAATGCTTTTTAGATCATTACTGCAAGAAAATAAGAATCGAGAAAAAAAGCAGCTTGTTTAGAGATAAATCATTTCTTGAATGGTAGGTAACTGGAGATTTCCAAACTGGAAATTTCATTGAACTTGTACTGTGTTCTTTTGTCTGAATTTGGGACTCTCATATGCTCCCCTATTTTCTAACCACAGTCCTCTTAATTACCCCAGGAATCAGTTGGGGAAAATAATAGGTGCCCTTCGCTTCTAGCATGACTGTCACACTTGAAGGCATATACTTATTTGGGCTAAAGATTTAAATTTTAAAAAGTGGCAGAAAAGGACAAGAAGATAATAGTAGCAGTGTGATAAGTATTTTTTTTCTTTAAAGGACATTGCTACATGGTGTGTGCCTGCGTGTACGTGTGTGTGTGTATTAGTGTGTGTTTTTATTACCCAGTTTCTGTTTTGCATTTGAAATTAAATCAACCACTCGGGGGAAATAGACTGACCTATGTAGCAATTTATAGACTTTTTTAAATGGCATTTAACTGATTTTCAATAAGTCACCTACCTTATTACAATAACTTTAAAGTATTTTACAAGTAATAGCAACCTGCTGCATTCTCATTAATAATAGACACAAAACTAGGATGAAAATACATATGTCAAAAGTCATTCAACATCAGTTTAAGCAAACATTTATTTCAATGCTACTATGCTCCATTAATATATCACAATAATGTGATATTTTATCATACTTTTTCTTTTCCATTAACCCTTTCCACATCCCTTTTCACAAAACTAGACGCCTTTATTTATTACTTCAGCATTCCACAAACATTATGTTCAGATTGAGAAGACAGGCCTGTATTTTCAAAACCCTTGCCTCTGCATTCATTCGCCTATTTCTATAAAACTATATTATCTTAAAATTTTGTTTCTGCATTTGTATTAACATCTCCTTCCTTAGAATCATTGTTCCATGCTTCTAGTAGGTTCAAAGGAGAGAAGTGAACCAAAATTAGTCAAAGGCCAACCAAGTGCCAGACATTTGCCATCTAATTTAATCCTAACTGAAAAATAAGTACGATACCTTCATTTTTACAGACAAGAAAGCAAAGCCTCAGAAAAGGCTTACCCAGTATCATGGCACAAGTAATTGTAAAATCTGTTACTTTACCTATGATAAACTGACCTCAGATTAGGTCTTTCCCACACTGAAGCTCTTCACTACACTTTGCTATCTATATCTATGTATCTATATAGATATCAACAACATTGCATTTTTAGCTATCTGAGGGGAGGAACAATAATATAAAACTTTACCTCCAAGTGATAGAATATTTTGCCATATATGGAAAAATAAGTGTTTATTGAATCAAATAAATTAAATAGCTACTCAATATTACAAATAAAAGAAGTGAATTATACAAAAAGATTCACTTAAAATCCTATTATAATTAGGCAATAATAATTTTGGATCATTAAGAGAGGTGAATGTGATTAAGCATATAATAGGTACCTCCAAATGAGGACGGGGAACAGGTTCATTAAAAAGCTAATTCTCAACTTAAGTGTTTAAATAGTTTATTGAGAAATGCTGTACTGCCTGGCAGTATTTCTTGGGGAACAAAGGCTGACTTTGGTTTAAAAGTACTTCTGTAATTGCTAGTAGACTCACTTTAGTTAATCAACCTGGAAAGTTTTGCAATCAGAGCTGGAGCAAGATACATGGAAAACACTAGGGTAGTTTCTAATAAGGGTAAATAGGATCCCTTCAAATCAAACACTGTGTTAGCCACATAAGAAGGAGCTGGATCTTTTAACACTTCCACATGTTATTGTTGCAGGTGACTTATTTTGTTTGAATCATTGATTTGTACCTAAGGTAGATTGGTTCAATTGGGTTTAAATTGATTGATTATGCTTGGCAGTTTTCTAATATGTGAAGGTTAGTGGATTGCATCCCATAAGGAGAAGAATCTTACATTGCTTGGTAAAGAGTGTATATGTAGGCTGGGTCTTTAACCCATAATAGAAATTAATGGATCATGAGTTTCATCTGGTATTACCCTAGCACTCTCTGCTCCGAGGCTACAGACTAAAGCTATAATCCACATTAGCCCTCAGTAGATGTATGCCACAGGTCAAAGGGATTGAGTCAATAAACACTGCTGCATTAGTAAAATCTCATACTCATTACTCAAAAACCATCCCTAAACATATGCATAATTAAGGATTTATTGGTGCTGTGATCGATCACTTCACAAGCAAGACAACACCTTCCTACAAGGATTTCATAGAAAAGACACAAATGGCCAGTTTCTATGTTCTCAATTAGGGGTCTGCCAACTTTCTGTAAAGGATTAAATAATAAATATTTTAGATTCTCTAGGCCATAAGGTGTCTGTGGCAACTATGCAACTTTGTCATTCTAGCATGAAAGTAGCTAAAGACAATACATAAACAAATGGCATGGAAGTGGTCCAATAAAAATTTACTTACAGAATTTATTTATAGAAATAGAGGGAAAGATATGACCTACAGGCCAGATATGAGCTTAGTAAATTGAAAAAATTATTTGAGTGAGAGTGTGAGCGTGCATGCACAAGTGGGGGGAGGGCAGAGAGAAGGAGAGACAGAATCCCAAGTAGGCTCCGCACCATTAGTGCAGATCGCAGTTGCGGGGCCCAAACTCACAGATCATGAGCCGACATCAAGAGTTGGACACTTACCTGACTGTACCACCCAGGCACCCCTGAGCTTAAAAGCCTAGGCTTTAATTTACTGACTCCTACTCTAGATATCATATGGGAATTATTTCATTTAATTATTACAACATGTATGAATTTTATTATTTCTCCTTTAAAATGAGTATATTGAGAAACATAATGCTTAAGCCTATTGTCATTTATTCAAAAGTTGAGCTATGATTTGAAACCATATTTTTTGACCTGTTTACCATCACACTTATTCTTATATGTATTCTTTTGGTCAAGTGTTTGTATTAGTTAAGACCAATTTCAGCTCTGAATGACAAAAAAAAGAAATACAGAATAGTAACAGCTTAAGATAAAAGTTGATCTGTAATTTAAAGTCAGACCAGTGGTCCAGGATTGATATGAAACCAGTAATATCCAGAAATCCCATTTCTTTTATCTTGTTATCCTGTGATTTTCATCAAGAACCTTATAACTTATGATTTGACATACCTGCTCTAGCTCCAGCTAACATACCCAAACTTAAAACAGCAGATAGAAGTAAAGAGTGATACAGAAGAGCAGTGCCATTTGCTTGAATGAAACTGCCCATCTGTTACATAGAACACTTCTATTTTTTTTCTCAAGACATTCAGGAAAGCTTGGAAATAGCCTACTGTAGGCAACTACATGCTCAGCTAAAATCACAGTTTCTATTTACTCTAGAAGAAAGGAGGAATTGAAATGGGGAAATTGGTAGATTCTCACAAGAGTTATACTTTCTCTGCTGAATGCAAGGCAAGTAGAAGTGTGAGGTAGTAGCTAAAATTGACTGATTTGCTACAAATACTGTGTGTGGGCTTTACATGGGCTCTGTCACCTAGTCATCATAGTCCATTGAGAAAGAGCCTTAGGTAGATTAAATAACTCCCCCAAGTCCACACAGATAGCAAATAGCAGGTCAGGAAACACATCAAACTACATATAATCTCTTAAGTCCATACATTTTCACTAGAGGAGTAATTTTGAACAAGTTAGGGGTTTTAAAACCAACTTGAGAATGTGACAAAGCAAAAGTCAATGGAAAAACATTTATATTAATAAAATTTATCTTAAAAATCTGCTTACATATGAAGAACTTGGACCCCTTGTGCACTATTATTGGGAATGAAAAATGGTGCAGCCACTGTGGAAAACAGTATGGTGGTTCCTCAAAAAATGAGAAATTAAAAACAAAATTAACATATGGTCTAATAATTTCATGTCTGGGTGTAAACCGTAAAGAATTGAAATCAGGGTCTGGAAGAGATATTTGTACACCTGTGTTCATAGCAGCATTATTATAAAAATTTTTTTAACGTTTATTTATTTTTGAGACAGAGAGAGACAGAGCATGAACGGGGGAGAGTCAGAGAGAGGGAGACACAGAATCTGAAACAGGCTCCAGGCTCTGAGCTGTCAGCACAGAGCCCAACGTGGGGCTTGAACTCACTGACTGCGAGATCATGACCTGAGCCGAAGTTGGCCGCTTAACCGACTGAGCCACCCAGGCGCCCTGATAGCAGCATTATTATAATAGCCCAAAATGGAAGCAACCTGAGTGTCCATCACCATTGAGGGATAAATTGGGTGAAGAAACTGTAGTGTGTAAATGTAACATAACATATAATTGTATCACTATATTATTATATATAATGCAAACATACACATATATAATATACACACATATACATCAATGTATATATGGATCCGTCAATGGATCAGTGAGTGTTGGCACCATTGTATGTTGTACAGTGAAGTATATCTCTCACAGTGAAAGATAAAAAGAACTTAGCACAATGAGAGGAATGGTGTGGAAACTGAAAAACCTCTTAAAAATGCCTAATAGTTGTAAGATGCTTTCTGAAACAGTTATAGATATGGGAATTAGCTTTATTTGCACTGATATTCTGGTATCAGACTTTTACTTCAGTCATCTTTCCTATTGGAAGTTCTATAATTAACAGAACAAGGAATTCCAAAGTTTTATATATAAGTTTATTGGAATCTAGTGTAACACACTGGAAATAATAGCAGTCTTCCTCCCAGGAAAGTGACACTTTTGCAAATATGTAGTTTATAAATAAAAACCATTTTCATTCACATCCTGACATTACATATCTTGCTGATGTCCCAGAGTCATCACTGAATCATATGATATTTGATTTTATTACAGTTCCTATGTTGGAAGATTGTATGGAATAGAATAGCTTTAAATAAATGAACGTTTGGGGCACTTTAAATATCACCTCTTTGTATCTCTAAAATTCATAGCTGAATGTCTAATTCTTTATATTGCAACCAGCAAACATGTGACACCTAGAGACTTACTCTAATGGGCCAGGATGTGGACTTGAGTTCAAGAGCAGAACTCCCATATTTTTCAGAAAAATTAAAATAATGCTGAACTGAGTCTAGTTGATGGATTTGCTTCATAAGGCACTATTACCAAAAATTTAGAATGAAGACCTAAACAAAAGAATGAGGTAAGAAACCTCATTTCCAGAACAACAATAACATGATGGGAGAATGGGAAGACAGAAGAAAGAGATGCTCCAAATCAGATTACATCACAGGAGCACAGCACTTGGGCATTGAACTGATTCAATTTAACTGTGAAGACAAAACAGCCATCCATTTTTGGAAGGGAAATGAGATGGCTGGATCTGTTTAAGTATGGCTCATTTCATACTTAGTTTGAATTCTAGAAATGGAAGTACTAGTGAATGAGGAGTTTAGCTGAGGGTTAAGTTTGCTGTGAAAGAAAAACACAGGAAAATGAGGCAGGATTGACAAATATCTGACTGCTGACTCCTGCTTGCATTCTCTTGAATTATGCAATCATACAATCTCTGCTTTATGAATGTCTTAATTTTTCCACTGGGTAAAAACCTATTAAGTCATCAGGAATAGTAAATGATATGGTGATATCTATTTAGCAGGAAGTAGAGATGCACCGTCTTAGTGCAGAAAATTATACAATCCTGTTATTTAATTACATTTATTAACATGACATTTGTATATGGTAAGGAAAGCATACCCAGAGTTGGCACAGTGTGTCCTAGAAGATTCCCAGATACATTAGATGCCAATAGGGAGGCCAGAGGAAAGAGCGTGTGACAGCAAGAGCAGGCCAAGATTTGGCTGCAAAAAAAGAGCCAGAAAAAGATGGTAGTCCATATGGCTGAGAGGGAGGATATGTGTGCTCCAAAGTAGGTCAGTGGGCAGAAAATATGGTGGGATGCCTGAATCAGAGGAAAAGGTACCTGCCCAGACCAATGAATACCTAAGACCCTTAAGACAGGACTCTGCCAGTCTTGCCATGGAACGCACGGATTCTTTCAAAAAGGAAAATGGGAAACACACACACACACACACACACACACACACACACACACACCACGGAGCTGCTTTCAGTGTCCTCAGCCCCCATAAAAAAGCAAGGGGCAGGAAGGGCCATTATACATAGCCATTTCAGTAACAGACACTGTCCTAATCCCAAACCCTGAAGAAAGTAGAGCTGCCATAATGGGCTCCAAAAGCTCAGGGGCACATGCACCACTGGGGCCTGATCCTGGAAATACTCCTTCACCTTTTATAGTGGGTAAAATTCAAATAGTTCATATTTTGCAAAATTTGAAAATGAATTTTGGGGGGTGATTAGATCCTGCATTCATAGTGAAGGAAAAGCTGCCAGTGGTCCCTGTGATCTCTTTGTCCTTGCTGGAGGCTACAGAGATCTGAACTGTTTCCCATCTCTCAGCACAGCCTAAATAAAATTCTGTAGGGGTCCTGTAGATTCCCCTTCCTCTACATCCATATGTGGAGAACAAAATACATCCCAGTCCATCATGTGTAGTCATAGAATAGGTAGGGAGGCTACTGTGGCTACTTCTCACCCACCTGGATTAACAGAAGCATGTGAAATATAAAATAGTACAATGAACAAGTGAAAAATTTGAAGGTCATCTGTAAGATGTGATACAGACAGTATCAGAACAACAGATTCCATGGCTAGTGTGTTCCTTTAATATTTTTTTAGTTCCCATTTCATGTTTAAAGCAACATTACACAAGGCAGAAGCCTTCAGATCATATTCTCATTTCACAGCAGGGCTAGAACCTCTTGTAAATGTGAAGCACAAGAGTTGGGGCTATTAGAAAGTTAAGACCCACTTATGAAAATAGCTTTCTGCCACTATTCTTCTCAGCATAAACTTGGCAACCTCCTTGTGTTATCTAAGGCAGGGGCACATGTGAAGCAAGCTGCTAAAGGAGGTCGTACTGCTAAGAGAAGATAATACGAAAGATTTGATTCCCTGTAGCAGACAAAATAAGTCTACTGGAGAATCTAGCCAGGCATATATATGCCTGAGAAATGTGATCATCTTTTCCCTCCATCATCATTGATTACACTAATATCCTCTCCTAAAAGAGAACACTATGACTTAAGGATAGATTTAGGCTGTATTCAATACTTATTTATATGATCTCTCTATTCCTGACATTCAGACACTCAGTCACGTATTTTGATTAGTTCGGACCAGGCAGGGGGTAAAGCATTTGAAAATAATGGTAACTGAAACATGTTCTTTTTCTACCCTGGATTCAAAGTCTGTTAAATATATGTAACTGAGATAACTCCTGTTTACAAAGATAAATCACACTATTATCATTACAGAAAGCAAATGTATAGATTACATATTAAGAATGTTCTTTCGGGGCATCTGGGTGGCTCACTCAATTAAGCATCCAACTTAAGCATCCATGGTTTGGGTTCGTGGGTTCAAGCCCAGCGTCGGTCTCTGTACTGACAGCTTAGAGCCTGGAGCCTGCTTCACATTCTGTGTCTCCCTCTCTCTCTGCCCCTCCCCCACTTGTGCACGCATGTGTGCTCTCTCTCTTTCTCTCTCTCTCTCTTTCAAAAATAAACATTAAAAAATAAAAAAAAAATCTATCAGATGTGTTAATTAACTAGATGGGAGGCATCCTTTCACAATGTACACGCATGTCACATCACCATCATGTACGTTTTAAATATTTGTGTTGTATACAGTTTATTAATCATGCCTTAATAAAACAAAATTTTTAAAGAGCATGTTCAGGGCCCCTGGATGGTTTAGTCGGTTAAATGTCTGACTCTTGATTTCAGCTCAGGTCATGATCTCAGGGTTCATGAGTTTGAGCCCCACAGTGGGTTCTGTGCTGATACTCAGGAGTCTGCTTGGGATGCTCTGTCTCCTCTCTCTGCCCCTCCTCTGCTCGTGTACATTCTCCCTCTCTCAAAAATAAACTTTTTTTTAAAAAAGAGAACGTTTTACCAGGAAAAAAAAAAGACACACTTGTTTTTTGCTGAATGCCTACAACTACTGTATATAATAATTATTATTAATAATCCTATTGAAAACATGAAATAACTGAGCTAAGTGTGTTTAACTTTGTATTCTAATAAGTCTTTGCAGTAATCTTTATTATATACCATTACTGAGCTGACCCTACAATACCAGGCGTAGCTATAGAATTACGGAGTTGCTGGAAAATGTAGGAATTCCTGAGATTTTTGTTTGTTTATTCTCTAATGGGGAATAGCAGGCCATTAAAAAGTTCTAACCATAGAAGATGCAGATTTCTATTAACATTTCAAAAGGAGCCTATAGAATCTTTTGAGAAGCTTTGAAGATAATGGATTATAAATTGGTAAGAATGGATTCATGGAGACAGGTTAGAGGGCAATTTTCAGAAAAATTGAGTGTGATTTGAAAATTGAATTCATGGGCTTGGTAGTAAGAAAGAGGTAATAAAATGACACCAGGTCTCTAAATGAGCAAAGGAATGGATATCTTTAATGGATTACAAAAGCCTGGCAAAGAAGGCTCAGTGTGTGTGTGTGTTGATTTGTATTTATTTTTCAAGAGGAGTGGATCCCCTTTTTGAGGCATATGACCTTTGTATAATAGGGATTAATGAGGGTTTACATGTTTATAATTTTATTTCCAAAATCTATGTATTAGGAAGGATTCTAAGGTTCCAAATAGTGGTCTTCTCAAACTAGAAGTCTACTATCTTCTTTCCAGCAAAGTTTTGTTCACTATGGGCATTTAAGAAGTGTTGTTTTTTTTTGTTGTTGTTGTTTTTTCTTGACTAGCCAGGGTAGTAATGTGACTCTTGTTGGGATATATCAATGGCTTTGATATTAGAGCTATGCTCTTGAATTTTTCTTTTTCTTCAGTGGTAGCATCATTTTCTGATCCACTGAACAAAATAATTTGAGAAAGGAAATTCAAGTTATGTTGAGTAAGGTTATTTTCATGGACTTACCTCTTTAACTAAGCTTTTACCATCTGTTGTCTTTTCTTTACATGTTTAAGATGTACATAATTAACTGAGCAATCATGCCATGAAAGAAAGGGTATGTGTGATTTCAGTACACCCTGATACTCTTTTATATAGCACATCTGTTATGAAAAGATTTTCTTCTAAACACATGACTCAGGTACAAATCATAGGAAATAATTTTCTTCTTTGATCAGCTTTTTCTAAAATGAAAAGAAAACAGAAACAAATTTAAGAATTCTGTTTCCATTGGAAATACTTGGTAAGTTATGGGCAAGTTATATTCAGTGCTTATATTATCCCCAGCACAAACCATACAAAAGAATATATTGTATCTCCATTTTTATTTGTCTGTCATAACTCAGTAAACTCTACTAAACTTATTCTTTAACTTAACATGCTTTTTCTATCACTAGCACTTGTAATATGCTGTTTATTCTTCTTGAAACATCCTCATAGATTTGGAAATTGTTTCTCTGTATAGCACATCTCTCCAATCATGTTATGCTCACCTTATATTTACCAGAGCATAACATATACACCCTTTCATTGCAGTTACTTACTCATCTATTTCCAGCCATAGAACATAAATTCTGTTAAACTGCAGATGTTACCTTTCTGGTGTAACTAAGTATCCTAAGAATGTAACTAATAGTGTAAGCTCAAAAATATTTGGTAAACTAATTTAGTTAATAAATGGTATCATTATTACTACCAATTTTAAACAAAGGTATAAGTGACTAAAAATGCAAAGAATCCACTGACCTATAATATCTGAAGATGAGTCCAAGAAGGTATATATTTTTAGAGAAGCTATGTCTGTGAATAAAATAAGAGGAATCCTTTCAAATGTAAATTTCAGTTTCACAATGGAAATAGAAATATATAAGAGATATTTCTAGTTAAGAATTTTTTTAAAAAATATATAATATATATGTGTGTGTGTGTGTGTGTATCAAAAAAATAAAATCTGCAGTTACATGATAGAAAAACTCACAGAAAATTGTACTTTGTGAGTTTTGAAAGTATCAGCATTGTGGGAGAGGAACACTGAACTTAATAATAGAAAAAATAATAAATTGGAGTGTAGAGCCATTGCTTCTTTATAAATTTTAGAGGAAAATAAGACCTAGATATTTAAAAACAAAATCATTAAGTTTGCCCTAAAATTCAGTCTCGTTGTAAGCATAAATTTAGCTCTTCCATGAAAAAGAAAACAAAAAGATTGCAAGAATAATAGACCACCAAATCCTATTCTTTCATATCCCTTTAGACACAGTCATTTCCAATTAACTTCTGTTTACACTATATGTATTCCTTTCTTCTACTTCTTTGGTAACCACCCAAGGGCCTACATATCCCCAAATCATGTTATTGTGGATTAATTTCCCATGAATCTAAAAGGTCCTCAAATGAATTACTTTGTTCTCCTATCTCTCACCATAATTCTCAGAACTCAGAATCACCACTGAGTTCAAACAGTGAAATATTTTGACTTCTTTTCCCACTGCTCTAGTGAAATGACCATTGCAAATATATATGTCTTGATTCAAATGTGTTTTACATTCAGTCTACTGAAATTTGCCATAGTATTCAGCCCTGTTATAGATTGTTTGACTAATTTATTTCTGTTTAATTCATTTTGGCATCTTATGTTATCTCCGGTGAAAATTACAGTGATGATCCTATTTTCACTAGTAGGGTGGACTAAATAATTAAAACCAAAATACAGATAGAACTATAAACAAAGAATATTCTGAATAGGTATCTTTAAAAATATCTGGCACAAAGCTAAGGCATCCTCAAAACCTAAAAGTGTGGTGAAAGTATAATCTTTGGGAAATAAGAGAACTCCAAAGCTTGATTACAATCTCAGACTTTCTATCAAATTCTGGAGACCTGAAGGTTCTGTTTTAAAGTTTGAAGAGATATGAAAAATAGAATTTGAACACTAGAACTCACCAAAAATGATAATCTGAGGATAAACCTCTACATAAGACACATAAAACTGTTTACTTTTATTTTAAGAGTGAATGGAGGAAAAATTCAATATGCTAAAGAGAATAGGAAGAAAATCCCTGCTGAATTTTGATCATCTCTTCAGTGGAAATAAAGTCACAAGTGATAATTGATAACCACATGTCAAATCTTGCATGGTTTTTCAGTCATTTGCCAAAATTCAAACTATGTGTGTAGACTGAAAAAAACCTGAAAATTTAATTTAGTGTGATTTTTGCTTGAATGCACTAAGAGGCAGAAGTAAATAAATACAAAAATGTTACAAGGGACACAAAGAATATGAGTTTTTACTCCACATTCATAGCAAAAATAAGAAAATAAACACCATGAACAATATCCAGCAGGCAAAAAGAAATTTTAGGTGCTTAGTATTTTTTTAATTAAGAGCTTCTTAAACATTTCTTTTTTTAAAATTTTTTAACATTTATTTATTATTGAGAGACAGAGCATGAGCATGGGAGAGGCAGAGAGAGAGGGAGACACAGAATCCAAAACAGGCTCCAGGCTCTGAGCTGTCAGCACAGAGCCCGACGTGGGGCTTGAACTCACAAATGGCAAGATCATGACCTGAGCCGAAGTCGGACACTTAACCAACTGAGCCACCCAGGGGCCCTTTAAACATTTCTTATAACAGTATATATTTGGGAATGTGAGATTGTATATAGTCTAACCAATACAGGGCATACTGTTTACGCTACATAATAACTCCAACAAGCAATTTTACTGTGGTATGACAAATTCTGGAGGGTCATAACATTTGAAATACTGTATCTGATTCAATGTATACAATATGTTTGACTCTCAGCAAGTTCTTCCTCCAATCCAGACTCAATTCATCCGTCAAAGGAAGGAGTTTGCACTAGAGGATGCATAAAAGCCTTTCCAAGTCTTTCTGTTCTTTGTGATTCTTTAAAAGTCAATATTTTGCTTATTCATTTCAGTCTGTTCACACATGTGAAAGCTTGGTGTTGGCAAAGCAGAGACAAGCAGCAGGAAGATATGACTTACAGAAAAATAAAATCAATAACTCCAAACTGGATGCTTCAAAGATTATGTGTGTCCTTTGTCTCTCCTCTGGGGGAAAATGTTTGCAAGGATAGAAAAGATGTCAGAAGAACAAATGAGAGCTCCTAGGGAGCAGCCAGAAAAAAAGATGGAGGAGCTGGTTGGTAGGGTAGTAGAGAGAATATCGCAGTTTTGTTGAAAGGGTTTGAAAAATTGTGAGTTTTGTCGAGCTTTTAAATATGAAATTTCACGAATGCTGCAAGATGTTTCTTATGTGCCGTTGGTATTTATGTAGTTAATAGGTAAAGTTACCCTTTTTGTCCATCTCCTAAGTCCCCCTGCATATTCCCAGAAACACAATCATGACCTTCCTATTTCTATATAAGGAAAAGTTTCTTTTTAAATAAGTAAATGCTTAGAGATAATACAAACATAGCTCAAGGTCACATATTTCTGTTTCTATCCTTTGCCCCTGCTGTCTATTATTTTTGTTACTAAGTTACTTATATTTTGTTATTTAATTATTTTGTACAATTTCGTCTACATGCCCATTTCTGTCTAGTTCCAGAAAAAGTCGTATTCTTTTTCTTGTCCACTCCTCTCCATTTATGATTACCCCTCTCTAATAATACTCAAGGCAGAAAAATAGAGCCAAAGCATTAACAGTGAGAACTCAGAGAATACTCAAGGCAGAAAAATAGAGCCAAAGCATTAGCAATGAGTAGAACTCGAGATCTTGCTCCAAGTAATAACATTTTACAGATGAAGAATAAGACAGAGGTAGAAGGTAACTCACTGAACCTCATTTAACCAGTAACAGTGTAACTTGAACAAGTGATTCAGTCTGGGATACAATAAGGCCATCTATTATTAGATAAAATGACAAAGAAACAATTGTGTACTGTGGTTTTAACCTCATTGAATATTTTGTTAAATTGAATTATTTGAATTAAAAGAACTTACTTTTGTTTACTTAAAACATTTTTATGTTTGGTGGATTTCAAGTAAGGTAATAAATGCAAAATTATCTTTCTGCTAGTGCTTTTAGCCAGAAGTCCATTGAATGGTAGGTCAGTAATATGATCAATTTTGTACTTCAGGAAAGACATCCTATAATTCCAAGGAGGATAAACTCAAAGGTAGAGCCAAGAAAAATGGAATATACCCATCACAGAAGGACAAACACCTCATGATCCTGCCCGCTTACATGAGAAATCTAAAATAGGCAAACCCATAAAAACAGATAGCAACATGGTGGTTCTAGGGGTTGGGAGGAATGGAGAGTGGGGAGTTGTTGCTCAGTAGGTACAATGTTTCAGTTTTCAAGATGAACAAGTTCTAGAGATCTGCTATACAACATAGTGCCTTTGGTTAGCAATTCGTATTGTACACTTAAAACTTTGTTGAGAGAAGAGCTCACATTAAGTGTTCTTACTTCAAACAAGGAGAGTAGAAGGAAATTTTGGAGGTGATGTATTTATTACCTTGATTGTGGTATAGATTTCACAGATACATGCATATCTTCAAACTCATCACATTTTATACATCAGATACATTGGAGAAAGCTGAGGCCATCAGGCTGCTGGCAGGTCCTGAAAAGTAACACTTGAGATTCACTCAAAAAGAGTAGACTGAGAAACCCACCAGAGGCCCATCAAGCACACTGCTCTATGCATCATCCACGGGTGCTGCCAGATTAGGGATCAGGTACAATGAGAAAGCCAATATCTACCTGAAGTTTATAGAGTGGGTTTTCTTTTCATACATAAAGGACTTTTCTTCTTCAGTCATTAACTTTGCAAGCAAAGAGAATTAGCTCAGCTGTTATCAGGGTTTAAAGTTAAAACCATAAGGATAAAAAACTAGGTTCAACTGTGGAGAAGAAGCCAACTGGAAGAGAATGAAGTGGAGTAACTTGGAATATGGGTTTGACTGTGTCAGACCAACAGGATTAGATAAAAATTGATAGTTACCTATTCTCTTTATAGTTAGTTGATACCTCAAATTTTCTAGCTGTGTTATAAACCTCATTTCGTTCATTCAAAACAAATGCCAGTCTATTATTGGTTTATTATACTCCAATAAAGAGGTTTCTTAAGAAAAGGTATAAATGAGAGATTACTTAAAACTACTTAATTAATTAAAACTACTTACAATAATTTGAGTGAAACAGAGACCAAACTACTGTTGCAGGTGAAGGGAAAGATGATTACTTCCAATCCTTTTGTATTAGATGTAAAATGCTTTTGTAACATTCAGGATCTAGCTTAGGTAAGGATAAGCATGGATTCCACTTGATGGTTAAGATTTATAATGTTGCCACAGACTGTGGATTGTTAAAGTATGGCAAAGGTAAAGGTCAGAATGAATTATTTTTCCGGGTGTATTTTCCACATGAACATTAAATTCATACTAGGTAATATAAGGAAATAAAGGTGAAATAATAAAGAAGCAGAATATGTGATTTAAAAAAAAAAAAAAGGCAAAGCGAAAGAATAGATGCAACCAGATACCTGCATGGCTCAGTTGGCTAAGGGTCCAACTCCTGGTTTTGGCTTGGGTCACAATCTCACAGTTCGTGAGTTCGAGCCCCACATTCATTGGGCTGTGCGCTGACAGTGCGGAGCCTGCTTGGGATATTCATTCTCTCTCTCTCTCTCTCTCTCTCTCTCTCTCTCTCTCTCTCTCTCTCCTTCAGAATAAATAAGCTTAGAAAACAGATTCTTGGGGCACCTGGGTGGCTCAGTCGGTTAAGCGTCCAACTTCGGCTCAGGTCATGATCTCGCAGTTCGTGAGTTTGAGCCCCGCATCGGGCTCTGTGCTGACAGCTCAGAGCCTGGAGCCTGTTTTGGATTCTGTGTCCCCCTCTTTCTCTCTCTGCCCCTCCCCTGCTTGTGCTCTGTCTCTCTCTGTCTTTCAAAAATGAATAAACATAAAAAAATTTTTTTAAAAAGATTCAAGAAACTACTAAGGAAACAGTACCCTCAGAGTCAAGTTATGCATTGAAAGGAGGGAGAGAGAATTGGGTCATATTTCACGTACACAATGGATGATGTACAAAGTATTTTTCATGAAGGAAGTATTCCCAAATTGCAATAAAAGTGAGGGGTAATAGAAAATTTTAGGAGTAGTTAGTTTAAAAACAAACAAACAAAAAAGGTAGAGATGAAAGTATAAAACAAAAAATAAGTTTAGAAATGTCATTATCATAAATGGAAACACTAAAATGCATTTTCTGATTTTGATCATTATTTAGCCTAAATTCAATACAATAACTCTTCTGCCTTGCAAATTTAATTTTGCAGACATTGATTTTCACTCTCAGCATACATTCTGCAATAGCCTAACATTACAACAGTTTGATATCTTATCAGAAGGGTATCTCTGAGTTTCTGTTCTTATGCTTTTTGTGATAAGTTTTGCTGAGCTTTTTAAAATTTTTATTAAAAATTTTTTAACGTTTATTTATTATTGAGAGACAGAGAAAGACAGAGCATGAGCATGGGAGGGGCAGAGAGAGGAGGAGACACAGAATCTGAAGCAGGCTCCAGGTTCTCAGCTGTCAGCACAGAGCCCAATGTGGGGCTCGAACTCTTGAACAGCACAATCATGACCTGAGCGGAAGGTGGATGCCTAAAGGACTAAGCCACCCAGATGCTCCTGCTGAGCTTTTAAATGACAGATATTTCATGGTTTTATTTTATATGCATACCTAGCTTTCTGCATAGCACACAGATTTGCATAAAAATGAGCTTGGGGCACAGGGTGGCTCAGTTGGTTGAGCTTGTGACTCTTGATTTTGGCTCAGGTCATAATCTCATGGATCCTGTGAGAGATTGAGCTCTGCCTGGAACTCTGCTCTCTCCTTGGGATTCTTTCTCTCCCTTTCTCTGAACCCATCCCCCACTCTTGCTCTCTCATTCTTGCTCTCTCAAAATTAACATTTTTAAAAATTTTCTTAAGAAATGAGCATCAGCACAGTCCTTGAAAAGGATTAAGTTCTTAATAAGTGTATCCTGAGTTAAATTGTTTTGCACATACATTTGAATCAATATGGAACAGGTGTGAATATTGCAGAAATTTTGTGATATATATGTGTCACAGATACACAAATGATATAAAATACAAATTCCATTTCATTAAGGAAAGGATATTCTCTATTTTATTCACTTCTGATTCTTCATCTACAATGTGCCAGGCGCAAAGTGAAACTTTATTAGTACTTACTAAATGAATAAATCAGTGAAAAAAAATGAAAGAAAATGTCATGTTTGGAAACACAAAAAAATGTTCCAAAATATTCAGAATATCAGAAAATACAGAAAATAATGAATCAATAATTCAGTGCTTTTATTTAACAAATGTTAAATGTTATTTAAACAGATATTAGATGTTAAACTAGCCCCAACAAGAAAAGTATCAGGAAACTTTCAAGGTAATTAACTTTTAGGATAGTTAAATGGAAGGATTCAATTTAAAACTCATTTATAAATTTTGATTTAGCTATTTTAGACATGTGCTCATATAAAATGCATGTGGAACATGTATTGTTGTGTTCTGATTTATATTTGTTTCTTTAAAAATCAGTATGTGCCTGGCACTGAACTAATGAATTTACAGATATTCACTTATTTTATCCTTATAGGAACATTATGGGTAAAATCAGACCCAAAATTTACAAAAAGTAGACTCTTATGAAGTAAATAGTATCATATATATGCTGTACTAAAAATGAATGGTAAAAATATATTTAGACAGTTTAAATAAAATATATCAAAAAAGGCCATTGGATTAATACTGTATAAAGTCAAACTGGAGTACCGTAACATTTCAAATAGAATCTGAATTCTGACTAAAAACATATCATTTTTTTACGAAGAAATTAACATTTGGCTCCTTACCCTTCCTTTTCATCTTCTACCAGCGTGTGTCAATTCTGCTTTCTTAATACTTCACAATTCATTCCCTCCCCTCCATCCCACTCCTTGAACTTAATTTTGTCCCATATCATCATGCATTTTGATTACTGTAAGGGCCACCTAGCAGATGCTAGTGCTTTCCTCTCAGTAAAATGTATTCCATAGTTATCTCTTCAAAATGCAAACCTGATTAGAACATGTTCTAACATCTTTTTTCCAGTGGATTCTAATTGTCTTCAACATTAAATCAATAGTCTTTAGCATGACACACAAATTTATTATTAGTTGGCCCTCTGTTTAACTTTACACTCTGTACTCTTTTTTTTTCTCATTCTTTCTCCATACTCAGTTAACCTGAACTATATTCAGTGTACAAAATGCACGCAGTTCCTTCATTTTCTAGGCATTTTCACAGGACACTCTCTCTACATAGAATGGCCTCTCTCTCCAGTTCCCCATCTTTATCAAATGCCTTCTCATCTCAGTAGCTTCTTTGACTCATCACTCCTAAGCCCCCAAACCCAACCCCCCCCCAAATAGCCATGATATATACCTCTGTAGTAAGAAATATCAAACACTGATCTTACTGCCTGTTGCTGTTTTTAGCATGAAAACATGGGCTCCTTTGGGCATGGAATGTTTCTTTTTAAATCTTTATTCCCAGTGACTCGTATGTGCCAGGCACAGGGTAAGTACTTGATAATTGAGGGAAGAATAAATGAAGACAGGATAGCATGGGCACAAATGGCTTTCCAGTCATCTTAAATTATCTTTTTTATCAGTACATTTCCTGTGGTCCTTCGTAGTATTATGCAAATTAGTTTCTGAGTGTGCAATTACAAGCACAATAGCTATCCCAAAAAGAGTTACTTTTTATTGGAACATTAAAGATTACTGCTTTGCAGAATAGAATTTTGGGTAATTTGGCAGTCTATAGAGATTGCCGGTTGTGGATGATTCTAGTTCCTGCTGAAATAGGCACTCCTTTGATAACCTCACTTTCTGAAGTTATTACTAGGCTCATCAGGTTTCATATACAGCACCTAAACTGATATAATAGTACCATGAAAATCTGCCATGTGTGGGTTCTTAAGCTGATTGTCATTTGTATTATCTTACAGAAGAGGCAAATAAACCACTCAAATACATAAAGCATTGTTCATATATAGCATTCTTTTATAATAGTGCAGAATTGCAAGATGTCCAATTAGGTTTTATGGCACTAAGATTTTGATTTATATCATCTGTAGGAAAGAAAAGAAAAAAAATTTAAATGGGGCAATGAAAATGGGACAATACCCTATCAAATAAATCTTAGCAATACACATTCAAAGTGTCATATGCAGAAACAGATATAAATACATGAAAGACGGTATCACTGCTGAAGTAATGGCTCATTGAGATGCATGTTTGCTGAGAAAAGAAACTATCATGTTTTGCTTACAGGGCCAAACTAGCTATGGAATAATGCTAACCCCTTTTAATACAAACTGGATATTTCTTTTTTAAATGAAGAACAAACTAATCAGAAAGGTTTTCAGAGTCACTGTGGTGCTGATATTCTTGCACAGTTCTTCAGATGCTTCTTATTGTTTTGAAAGGGCAAATCCATTGAGATTGACAGTTCAGCAGCAATGGTCTGTCTAGTATCTTCTCTGTGGCTTGAACGGTACACATTCTACATGTCGCAGTACTTTAAGAGTCATGCTAAAAATTCACATTTGCTCTGGGTTTGCTTGTTGGTAACTGCCTTAGAATAAAAACACTTCTTTTGACGGATGGTTATGGGTACAATAAACTATGCAGTACACCTCTTCATCTGATTTTGGAAACTCTTACAATCAAAATGTCAAGTCATAGAGCTATTTTTGTATCATTTTAGGGTGGCAGAACTCTGCATGTGCCAGGGTCTGAGAAAATACAAAGACCAGTTAGGAAGGACCTAGGCTCTTTCAGCCTTGTGCCATATATATATTCATAAACTATATCTCTTCTGCAGCTGGAGTGTAAACATCTTTTCTCACACTTACGCTTATCCTCCTTCTGAACCTATTCATCTGTTTACTTGTCTGGTTATCTATCTATTTATCTATCATCAGTAGACTTCATGCCCAACAAAAAGCCCAACACAGGGCTTAAACTCATGACCCTGATATCAATACCTGCACTGAGATCAAAAGCCAAACACTTAACCAACTGAGCCACCCAGGTGCTCTGTTTATTTCTTATATGGGACATACCACCCTCTGTATTGTGTGGTAATGACTGTCTATATATTTACAGAAAATACAGTTAGCAGTAGAGCACAAGACCTGTCAGTCTCCCTCTCTTCTCCATATTTCTGTTTTTATTTCTTTCCCACACCAGAATGATAACACATTTTTCTCCATGTTATCTCTCCTCTCATCACACTCGTTTGTTGGCTCTTTACGTCCCTAATATGATATTCTAGAATCCACTTGAATTTAAATTCCATTAAAGTTAATAATTTGACAGTATTTTTCACTGCTGTATCACTGATAGGGAAATAATTTGATGTTGTAATAGTTGAATTGTTAAATAATAAATTAATGATCAAGGTAGATCCTAGACTTTTTCTTCTGTGGAGCTCTCCCCGCCTATCGTATCCAGTAACTTTAGGTACCATCTGTATGCTAGTGACTCTTTTCCACTCTTTGACTTATTTTCTTACGTATCTTAGCTATTGCAATATAACTTAAAAACACCGAAGAATAACCTAGTTTCATACTATGGATATCTTTTCCATAGCCTGTATATTCCCAAATTGTTTGCTCTTGTTTAATTTTTGGAATATGGACTCCTCGTTTTGTATCCCAAATTTGTTGCAAATTTTTGCTCCTCTTCCTCATTTTTAGCAAAAATTCAGACTTCATTTCAGGTTCTGAAACTAAGCATCTCTTCAAGAGTTTCTCTTATTCTTTGGGTTTCAGTATTACATATTAACTTGGATAAGAATCTCAAATTATGTTCCATGGAACATTATCTATTGTCAATTCAGCCTCTCATTTTCCTTGCCCCAATGACTTACCAAACCCCATATTTAAAAAGAAAATAATATATATATTATACAGTGGCCTACAATAAAATTCAATTTCTCTGTAACAGACCTTATTATTTTCCCTTCAGACCTGCTCCTCTGTCATCTGCTTTCTTAAATGTTTCCACTATAATGCTGCAGAACTGTATAATGCACAGTACAATTTTTATTTTATCATCTTGAATAAAAACACAGAATAAGGTAGGACACCAGACATGAGCCAACATCTTGTGAATATCAGCAATGCAATCCAGTCACCCATATTCTGAAATACATGTCCAAATCATATACCTTTGAATCATATTTGAGGTCTGATTTTTATTCCCTACTTATCAGACAACTGCCAAGCCGAAAAAAAATTTCCTGTGGATCAGGCAAGGGTATAGGACGTTAAATGTATTAAAAAATAATGAAAAAAAAATTACCAATAATGATAAAGGAAAAATTTTTTAAATATATGAAGGACTAAAAATCATTGACCCTACACACATACATACACACACACACACATATAAATATCATATATGCTATTCCTAAATAAAAGCCTTGTTTTAAGATACATTCTTGTTTTTTTTTTTTTTAATTAACAAATTGATCATCTATCATCTATCTGTACTTTTTCATAGGATTGCATATTATGGGTATAGCAAAATTAACTCATCTTGGTTAGTCATATTTATGGGTTTCTTTCATAGTTTGAGATGTGTAGCAACACAATTACCTTATTTTAGTTTCTGAAAGCATACCTTTGCACGTGTAGTTTCCTTTGTCTGGAAAATTCTCTTCCCTGCTTTCTTTTTCCCTTTTCATATCTCAGATGAAATGTCATTTCCTTAGGGAATATTTCTTTGATCTCATGGGTGAGGTTCCATTTTTAGGAGCCCCTCTCAGTCTTAACTCTTGCCATGCTCCTATTATCTTTGAAATGTTAGGCTAAATATAACTAACTCTTAATACTAATACTCTTAATACTAATTGATTGATACTAAATCACTTCGGTATACTTTACTGTAAATACTCTGCCACTATGTTCTTATAGCATCCTGTGTTTATTTTCATAATACTTTCACAGTTTATATCTAACCATCTGTATGAATAGTTGATTTTTTTCTTACTAATCTGTAATCTTTATGAAGGCATATATTGGATCTATTTTGTTTATCATTTTATTCCCAGTGTGTAGTATAGGTCCTGATATAGATGCTCAATAATAGAATGAATGAGTGAATAAATTATTCAAAGAATATCATTGAAAATCTACTTCTGATTCCATTTGAAGGATTACTGAAAAAATATATTCCTAGACAAAACCGTTTCCTCAAGGGGTCTGTGTATTTACATTTTGATAGAACCTGCCAAACTTCCTGAAGAGTTATGTGTTTTACACGGTTGCTATGCCTGTTGCTAGTTAGCAGGGAATGATATTCTATACAGGAGACGTTAAGCTCAGAGCAAACATTATTCGAGATAATTGATTCAAAAGAGTTAAGAGATCATTGAAGCCTAGGTAGGGAGGCATAAGGCATAAAGGCCAAGTAAGACAGTAAACTGGAATGCTATTTGGGTGAACTCTCCTGGCCTAGTAAGGATGGCCCTTCCCAATCAGTGCGTTCTAGGTTGTCTTCATTATGAACTGACATGAACTGACTGCTAATATATATTAATGTATATAAATATATAATGTATATTATGTATGTAATATTATATATGTATATTATACATATGTATATGTATATAATATGTATACATATTATGTATATGTATATTATAATATACATATTATATACATATATGCCTCTATCTCATTAGCATCATAAAATACCCCAGACTTCTCCCCCTACATACCTTTATTTAACCATTTTTTCATTCCAGAAACTTGGAAGTTATCTTAGACAATTTATGCATCATTTTCCTCCTCACTCAGTCTGTTGAAATTCTGTTTTAAACTTCAGAATACATCTTAAATCCAACAAGTGCTTTGATATGCATTTACATTACCATCAATGTTGCTGTTTTATTTTCCTCCAGTAGCCTAGATGTTCAACATGATATACAAATATGTAATATGTGAGAGAGGCCCCACAAAGGAAAGTAAAAGCACACCAAATTCCATGAATTTGAAATGGAGTTTAACTCTTCCATAATAACTGAAAAAAAATAGTTGTTTTAAAATACCGAATACTGACATAATCAATAATCAAAATTGGATAACTTTAGTTAACTGTTAGCTGTTACTCATTCAACAAATATATACTAATAATCTATGAATCATTTAGTTTTGAAAAAAAAATTTAATGTTTATTTTTGAGAGAGACAGAGACAGAGCGTGAGTGGGGGAGGGGCAGAGAGAAAGGGAGACACAGAATCCGAAGCAGGCTCCAGGCTCTGAGCTTGAGCTTGTCAGCCCTACGTGGGGCTGGAAATCACGAACTGTGAGATCATGACCTGAGCCAAAGTCGAACACTCAACCGGCTGAGCCCCTCATGAAGTTACTTTTTAATGGGAAGCGACAGATTATAAAATCATGAACAAGATAATTATTACATATAATATATAATATGGCAAAAATAAAGCAAAGTATGTGAGTATGTGATCATGGAGTATATAATAAATAGGCAATATTTCTTTTTTTAATGCATAGTCAATTTGTGGTTGTATGTACTACATACATAAAACATTAAATCTTGGCATTACGCTAGCCATATTTCAAGTGCTCAATAGCACATGAGGTTAGTGGATATTGGACATCCTGTATTGGATAGTACAGCTCTAGATTATGCTCAGATGGTTATGCAAGAATGTACATGATAGAAAAAGGATTCCTTTAATATCATGGTTTTCAGCCTTGGGTGCACAGTGGAATCACATTTGGGAGCTTTTAAAAAATCTCAATGTCCAGACTGCAATTCAGATCGATTAAATCTCTATCTCTCAGAAAGGGATATAAGCATTAATATTTCTCCCTGAGTTATTCTACTCTACGGCCAGCCAAGGCTAAGGACCCGTATTACAATACATGACAATTTCAGAGGAAAACTATTAGAACAGGATATGCCATAGGTTCAAAAGCAAGCAGATCTCCTTTTAGAAGAAAAAAAAAAAAGTATGATACCATTATCTTTTCAAAACAAACTAATGTTAATCAGTGTCTCATTCTTAGTGTACATTCTAAGCCCGTTCACATTTGTTCACATATAACTTTCCAAAATCCAATGCAGTGCCCCCTATACTTTAGCTGGAGATTAACCAAACTCAGTTTAAGAAGTTGACATGATTAGGTGTATGTTTCAGACAAAGTATTAGACATCAGTATGTACAATGAATTGCCAATGACAAGAGAGAAAAATTGTAGGAAGATCAACTATAAGAGTGAGGGGATAAAATCAAGGGATTTAGGCTTATAAATGTTGCAGCAGAAAAAAAGAAGTATGAATTTACAAATGTTAGTCTTTTTTTTAACAATTCATGCACTTTTTTTTAAAAAAGCGACAACTCTTAACATGAAAGTTATTACCTACTGTTTCATTGTATATGTTTATGAAGGCTGGGGATTGATTCATTTGTGTCCCCTGTCTTATGTTGAAGAGGGAGAGAATATGAGGAAATTGGACAAGTCAGAGATGTTTTGAAGATTGTTTTTGTTTTTGTTTTTGTTTTGAGTATAGATGACACACAACATTATATTGGTTTCAGGTGTACAACTTAGTGATTTGACAAATTTATACATTATGTTATGTTCACCACAAGGATGGCTATCAGCTGTCCCATTACATTGCTATTATATCACTGACCATATTCCTTATACTGTGCTTAAAAATTATCATTATTATTATTATTATTATTATTATTATTATTATTATTTTCATTTATTTTAGAGAGAGAGAGAGCATGAACAGGGGAGATGGGCAGAGAGAGAGAGAGAGAGAGAGAGAGAGAGAGAGAGAGAATCCTAAGCAGGCCTGATGCAGGGCTAGATATCATGACCCTGGGATAATGACCTGAGCCAAAATCAAGAGTTGGACGCTCAATCCACTGAGCCACTCAGGTGCCCCAATACTGTGTTTTTTATTCCCATAACTTACTCATTACATAAATGGAAGCCTATACCTCCCTCTCCCCTTCACCCATTTTTGCTCAATCCCCCTTGCCCCTTCTGGCAACCATGAGTTTGTTCTCTGTATTTATAGTTCTGATTCTGCTTTTTGTTTGTTTATTCATTTTTTAGATTCCATTTGTGAATGGAACCATATGGCATTTGTCTTTCTCAGTCTGACTTGTTTCATTTAGTGTGATACTCTCTAGGTCTGTCCCTTTTGTCTCAGATGACACAATCTCATCATTTGTATGGCCATGTAATATTCCATTGTGTATATATACCACAGTTTCTTTATCCATTCATCTATTGACAGAACTAAATTGTTTCTATGTCTTCGACTATTGTAAATAACACTGCAATAAACATAGGAGTGCATATATCTTTTAAGTTAAGATTTTTTAAGTTTGTTTGTTTGAGAGAAAGAGCATGTGAGTAGGGAAGGGGCAGAGAGAGAGGAAAGAGAGAGAACCCCAAGCAGGTTCTGCACTGTCAGTGCAGAGCTGGATGCAGGGCTCAAACTCACAAACCCCAAGATCATAACCTGGACCAAAACCAGAGTCCCATGCTCAACTGACTGATCCACCCAGGCACCCCTGAATTAAGATTCTTAATTTCATTGGTAGAGAGGAGCATAATACCATGAACAAGAAATGAGATTCAAGAGGTTGTCGAGGGAAACATAATTGATCTTATTTTTTTTTTAAGTTTATTAGTTTACCTGCAAGGCATCCAGAATAAAATGTATGAGGTTGATTTGAGCTAGAAATATGGATTAGTCTATACTATATTGTTTGCCAAAGATATCTTCTCATTTTTAAGGCTTTGTAATTTTTGCTTATGAGCTTGATATCTAGCATGAAGCTTGGCACACAGACTATTGTGGAACTTAACCAGCATGAATTACAAGGGAATTGTACGTATTAACATGACTTGGAAATGGAGTCAATGAAGAGCCCTTGATTCTCATCATTTGTACTAAGGTTTAAGACAACTTAATAACTGTATACATTAAAACATTTTGTATGGTAATTGATAATTTTGAGATATAATATTCATAAGAAAACCACATGAGCAAAGAGTGATGCTAAAGAAGGGAGAGAACATGAAAACAAACAAACTATTGTATAAATTCTGCTTCAGAGTCAGGATTGGTCAGTGTATTGGTTTGCTAGAGCTGCCATAACAAAGTACATAGGCTGGGAAGCTTAGACAGTAGAAATTGATTTTATCACAGTTGTGGAGGCTGGAAGTCTAAGATCAAGGTTTGGACAGATTGGTTCCTGGTGATACCTCTCTTCTTTGCTTGCAGATGGCCTCTTTCTACCCATCCTCATTACCTTATTTTAACTGAATTACTTTTTTAAAGATCATCCATAAAAATAGCCATATTCTGAGGTTACCAAGTGTTGGAGTGTCAATATATGAATTGTGGACCATGGGCATAATTTGGACTGTAAGAGTCCAGGAATTGGTTTATAACTTACATTGTTAATATGGGTCAAGAGTGGCAAATGACAGAGATAAGATAAATGAGATGGGGTAGCCTTGTTGCAGAAAGTGGCTTAGTTCATGGAAGTGGAAAAAATTTCTCCTTGGATGCCTGGGAATATTCGTAAGATATAAATAGAGAAATCAATCAGCTATATAAAGCCTAAAACTGCACTAAGACTTTTAGAAATGTATATACTTTTTGGCATTCCTAGAAACTTAAATTAAAAATAACCAGAGTACAAGACAATTTAGTAAAAAAAAATAAAATAAATTGACTCTGTAAACTCATTATCTTCATAATAGTAGCATAATAAAATAATAAAGTTTTTTTTTTCAACATGAACACCTAGAAAACAATCTAAGCTATAACTTTGTAGAGAAGAAGTTCCAATTTTAATTAATTCCAAAAGTACACATAAATGTGAAAGGTGACAAATTTGGTTATATAAAACCCAAACACCTCATGTTTTTCTCTTATTTACACAATTAAAGGCTGAAATATTTTCTGTATATTTAAAATAAAGATTCTTGACAATGGGTCATGGATTTTCCCCAGTCCTCTTCCAAGCAGAGACAGAGTTTGACATGTGAAACTCATTTGTCTACGTTATCTGTAAGCTGGAAGAATAGAGACTGAATTCAAACAAATAATATGTTGAACTTGCCAAAAGATATATTTTGAGAGATAGTGTGTGCTTTATGGATTTAGAATTAAAGTAAATGTCTTTATAATAAAGTAAGGCCTTCCTGAGGAACTCTGAGAGAACAAAATCAGTTCTCTGATTATTCTTTCACTTCCCTCTTACCTAGAGTTTGGTAATTCATCCCTTCATTAGGTGTATGAAAAAATTTGTTTTTTGTTTGTGTGTGTGTGTCTGTGTGATCTGCTTATGTGACACTAATAGGCATATCGTTTTATGTAGGTATACATATATACTTATTAATGCACTTTTATAAATAATTTAGTTGTAATTTAGTTATATTTTGTAAAATATTTTATTGGGCCAAATATTGTAAGTTTATAAAAATGAAAATAACTCAGCAAATATAAGAGCAGAAGGCAAGCTAACTGAAAATAAATATGGAGAATTTGTGTTCAAAATTATCATAAGTTTTACTTTATGGACCTAAAGTAGTGTTGGACTTTGACTTTTAGGGAAGTATAGAAAATTTTGTATAGTTTAGTATGAACGTGTGCATAATGCATAAAGCCCCCAGTTAGACTTATGGTGCCTGAAATTGGAGTACGGTGGGTCTAGGTGTTCTGAAAGCAGTAGGAATTTATTTCTGTCTTTACATTTTCTATGCCATGACAATTCCAAAGAAGAGGAAAACAAAAAGGACTAGTAATGGATCAGGATGTATAGAAATAGGACAAGGGGACAAAGAAAGGAGAATAAAAGGAAAGACTAGGGGAGGACACATAGAATACATGAGAGGAAGTAAAAAAATGGACAAGGAAAAATAGAAGGAACAAAGAAGAAAGATGATAAATGAAGATCATCATTTTATTGGGAAGGAGAGGAGCTATTGGGAGAAGAACAGATGAAAAGAACGAAAACAGTAGGAAAAGGAGAGAAAAGAAAAAGAAAAGGAGAAATATATAGAAAAGAAACAGAAGTCTGAAGATGGAAAACAGTCATGATGATTTACAAGTATTTTCTATTTGTATTCAAATAATATTCAAAATATTATATATTTTTAGTTTAATGAAACCTTACAAGGTATGTATAAAATATAATTTAATAACCTCATTGTATAAATAAAGTAAAAAAAATTAAGAAAGACATTAGTATATGGCAAGGCCAGTTTTCTGATATAGTAACATAGTCCTTGATTTATTTAGGATGGCAGTTTTGTTTTGTTTTTTGTACACTACAACCTAATAATTAATAGCCGAAAATACTTCTGTATAGCTTCTTAGGTTTATAAGCTTGTAACAATGCCTATTTTGCAAAAACTCTAATAATTGTTAAAGGAGAAACTAAAAATAATACTCTATTAAAATTTTACTGAGAGATTAAAAAATTTTCTCAATAGAAATAAAAATAGTTTAGGATAAACAAAAACAGTGTCTTTAAAAAATTGGGCATATAAAAAGTATGGAACTTCTTTGGTATAAGAACTTATAAAGGACACTAGGGAATTTGAGGTCTTTGGAAACTCTCAGGTGAGTCACACAAAGGAGGAATATATATGTTTTATGTCATTAGTAAGTAAGAAATACACATTTTTCAGTTGTGGAAAGTATTTATGGTTCCCATACAATTTGAACTCTCTGAGAATAAAATAAAGAAGGATTTGTTATGTTTTATTTGTTCTCCTTGTTGACTGTGTTTGTGACTGCTTCTAAAATGATCGAATGGTCACCTAGCAAGTGTCTCTTCAGGCAGCACTTAGACAACCCACCTGGATGCCAACATACAGCCCAGATATTTTAAAAATAAAAATAAAAATAAAAATAAACACATTAAATAATACCATGTGTCATATAGAAGGAAGAAGAGCATTTTGGCTAGTTTATGATTAGAAATTCCACTAGCAGCTGGATATTTGGGTCATATTGTTGTGATCAAATAATTAACTGCAGAATGTACACATTTTCTTTCCAAAAGATTTTGTGTTTCTATGAAGGACATGAACTGATAACAGTTAACAAATTTTTTGGCTACTTGTACCTGATAAATAAGCTATTTACTTCAATATTTTATAAACATGAATGGTTCAAATTTCAAATGGCTTCACTTTTAGTGTTTTCAAAAAATTTCACCTGATTTAAAGTTTCCCAACACTCCATTGAATCATAGACCTGCATTCTATATCTGATTTATCAGTGGCAATCTAAAGGACCAGAAATGTGCAATTATACTCAAGTTTACCCTATCTTTTTTTGAGTATAGTTTACACACGATGTTATATTAGCTTCAGGTGTACAACATACTGATTCAACACATCTCTGTATACTACTCTATACTCACAACAAGTGCAGCTACCATCTGTCACCATACAATGATATTACAGTATCATTGACTATATTTCCCATGCTGTACCTTTTATTCCCATGACTTAATCATTCCATGACTGACAGCCTCTATCTCCCACTCCCCTCTACCCATTTTGTCCATCCCTCCACCTCACTTCCCTCTGGCAACCATCAGTTTGTTCCCTGTATTTGTCAGTATGATTCTGCCTTTTGTTTGTTTATTCATTTATTCTATATTTTAGATTTCACAGTTGAGTGAAATCTTTACTTTTGAGTTATTGTGTGACTTTGTCTTTAATTACCATCAAAAATTTTGTTCATTTGCTTTCATAAGAACGTACTTTCTTCTGTGGTACAGATATAAATCTTGAAAAATACATCATCATTTTACATAATTATCTTGGAAAGATATTAAATGCTTATTAGTATTGCATTAGTACTGGTATTACTTTCTTTAGTTCAGCTTTTTATTGAACAGGTTCCAGAAGAGGTTTAGTCAAAAAGATCAAAGTACGTGTCATCAACAGACTCCTCTGATTGTTCTTTCTTTGCTTCCACTTCCTTCTTCTCAGCTGGGGCAGCAGTGGTGGAGGGAGCGGAATCTCCTGCTACAGCACCAGCTGCTGGGGCAGGTCCACCAGCGCCTACATTGCAAATGAGGCTCCGATGTTGACATTGGCTAGGGTCTTTGCCACCAAGCCTGGCCAGAAAGGTTCAACATTTACCCGCGCTGCTTTAATGAGAACGTTGATCTTACCCTCCATAACTGTCACCTCATCTGACATGGAGGATGAAGGCCAAATAGATGCAGTGAGGTCCAAGATGGAGACCATGACACCAGCAAGTGCTGAATGGGCACTGCCAGGCACAGTGCTAATCACAGTGGGATGAAGTGTGGGTCTCAACCCAATGTGGCCTTATATTCCTTGGAAGGATCAAGCACCTTAGCAGCAGCTGAAGAAAGCTGCCATTAGCATTATTTTAAGAGCTAAACTGTAAAGAAAAATAATTTTTACATAAAATAAAAGAACAATATTTTACGTGAAAAGCTTTTAAAGACTGTATGTCATCTAGGATATTATAGACATTAAATTGATGACTGTTGCACTCGGTAACATAGTAGTAAATGTTAACTGGCTCTCAAAAATTAAAAAAAAAAGTAGACTTGACTTTAAACCAGTGTCCATAAATGCTCTTACCTTAGCAGATTTCCTGAAAATGGAGTTGGGGAAGAGTGGTGCATAATTGGTTCCAGTGAGCTGATACGAGCTAGCTCCAGTGGATCACTGCTTATATTGAAGTAATGTTTGAAAGACACAACATAAACTGTATATAATAGAGGATAATATTCATTAAATCAAGCAAAATATACTGGTTTCAAAATTACACTATTTTATTACAACTATAGATTTCAAAACTGATCATCAGTTAAGTAAATAACTCATTCTAATGTAATACTTCCTTCAATATATTCACTTTATATTTTATCGATAGACTCAATATTTGCCACTCTCCCTGGTTGTATCTGAGTGAACTATCAGTTCTGTAATTTATTTACCTATCTCAACTGTATGTCAATCTTTCTATATAGTCTGAATAGATTTTTCTTGGCTGTTTTCCTTTAATTGTCCATGTTTATATATATTTCTAAGATATAAACAATGTGTTTCTAATGTGTACTTAATACACATATAGCTAATCTATATCCACTGTACACATATTTCTATCCATACTCATACCAATATCTATGCTTATTCCATCTCCTCTGGTTTATCGATATCTAACCATTTGTTATAATAATGTAAATCTTTGTTTATAATTCACAGTTTGAGCTAAATGAACGTAAAAAACAATTGGACATACTTAATGTATAAATATGAATTGATTTCTACCAAAATATAAACATTAGCATTAGATTTATTTTTCTTGTTTTCATAAAAGGAAAAAGTTAAATACCATGAAGACTCTAGGCCCTTAATGTGGTTGGTCAGAGAATGCTAATGAAGTTAAAAGGAAAGTCAAGTTTCTGATGCAGAAGATTAATTGCCAAATCCACAGTTTAGTTTTTTGATGGTTACTTAGATGGAGTTAAAGGTCTAGCTGAAGATAAAAATCCAAATATTTCTATCTTCTACCAATTGTATTCTTCGTAATTCCTTAATAATTTTAGATAAGTTTTAATAAAATACGAAAATAAAACAGGACAATTTATATGAGGGCAAAAATAGAAGTCTACATTTCAGGCCAAGTAAAAAAGAAGAGGTAAAATAAAGGTTAAGACAGAAGAGTAACTATGATTAACCACTTCTGTTAAGACAAAAAAAAAGGTGATATGTGTTTCTTTTAAAGGAAATTACCATTACATTTCCCAATTCAAAAATATAACTTCATGGTCTTAATTAGGGTAGATTTCCTTAGAAAACTTGTATCCAAGTGTTTCCGGCGAATTAAATATTACCACATAATTATTTGTTTATATAAGTTTGTACTTAATAGTTTCAATTATATGTCATGGCAATGTTTTTCATAAAATATTTATTTTCTTAGTCCTAAAACTTGATAAACACCAGCAAAACCATACTACTTTTCCTCAGTAAGAAAGTGAGAAATGACATTTGCAGAGATGAAAATAATTTCCTATATCTCTAAAAAAGTTACTTTTCCTTGTGATCAGAAATATTTCTAGTAAGCACCTTTGAGAAATACAAAAATGTTTTTTTCCAGGTTATTCTCCTGCCCTTTGATGCCATGTATTTGGTATATAGCAATGAGAAGCTTATGGGACCTGTGAAAAACATTAAGTCCAGTAATGTGTGCTTAATAATAAAATTGGAAGGCCTTTAGAAACACGTGAGGTTAAGACAGAATTGACTCCAAAGAACACTATGAAATACAGTGATAAATTTTCATCTACCACTTTTATTTCTTCATGCTCCTTTGATTCTCTCTTCTCCATATAACTCTCTCTTTCTCTTATAGACTGCTGAAACATTACATGGGAATTCTGTTCTTCAATAAGATAATTCTTTCTGATTTTAGTATTGGCCATGGAGGGATTAGAACATGGTAGAAAGAGCCCTGAGCTTAGAAGTCATCCTGTACATCATGTGCACATTTAGAGGGACATTAAAGTGATACAATACATAGGACGAATTTAGGACTGAAAGAAAAAATGGACACAAAATTGAGCAAACTCTGCAATTCTGGGTATGAGAGAAGAAAGCATACCCATTTTGTGGGGCAGTTGCTTAGTGCATAGCAACGTCATAAACCATTAACAAGAACACCATACCATGAAGGATGGCCTCATGTAACAAGTGAAGCTCAAGTTGGCAGTAAACATCAGAGGATTCAATGAAATAATTTTGTGTCTTAAAAGGCCTTAGAATATGGTCACACAGAACCCAGGAACAGGTGGTACTGTGCAGTGCAGGTTGGCAGAAAGTCCTTTCAAGGAATTATATCAGTATATATCAGGCCTCAAGTCAACTCAGTGGGTTTAAAGAAAAATTTTTGATTACTTGGAAGGATAGTAAGAAAATTGGCAAGGCTGTAGTTCAAAAACAACCAAAAATGCCTGGGAGTTCCTCTAGGTGTGGATGAAGATCATTAACTAATTTAAAAATAAACTCTAGGGAAGAATAACCAGTTGGAATCAGCAAGAACAACCATTTAGTTCTGATCTTAGAGAATGGAATAAAAACTATTTAACCTACAGTTGTAAGACAAAATATATGACACTAGGTAAAATTTGAGTATCTGTTAATATTGAATAATTGCAATATTTGGGTAATATTTTTACTTAAAATTTTATTGTTTGATTCAAAATTAACTGTGTCTTTTTGTACCTATGTGTGGAAAATCTAGTGATCTTAATTTAATGACAGCTGCATGTGAGAGCTAGCCTTGTGCATCGCACCAGCCCTGAATCTGCAAGAGAAGACAACTTTAGAGAGAAGAATGTAGGTAGAGGTTGGGAGACAAGCAGTCCCAGGTATCTGTATGGCATAAGTCTATATCTGAAACCAATTTCCTTAAACTGTTAATTTTTAATAATGATATGGGACAAACTAATCCCTTGATTTATGTAGAGCATTGCCATATATGTAGCCCACCACGAATTATAATTTCTAGTCTGTAGCATTCAGTGAAGGGTAACCTGCCATAATATTTGAAGTTTATACATCTGAAAGACAAGAAGACATTTTTATTTTTATTTATTATTATTATTTTTTTAAAGTTTTTATTTATTTTGAGAGAGTGCAAGCAGGGGTAGGGGCAAAGACAGAGGGGGACAGAGGATCTGAAGCAGGCTCCACACTGACAGCAGAGAGCCCAATGCGGGGCTCAAATTCACGAACCATGAGATCAGGGCCTGAACCAGAGTCAGGCTCTTAATCGACTGAGCCACCCAGGTCCCGCAAGCAGACTTTTTTTTTTTTTTAATAAATTCCAGTTTGAACTGTAATTTGAGTTTTACGATAGCACTCATTTCATTTTTATTATGAACTTTTAAGTTCTGGAAGAGTTAAGCCTTCTTTGTCTAAGAAATGAATTATGCCATTCCAAATGATTGTGTCCCATGATGGATGAATGGATAAAGAAAATGTAACACACACGCACACACACGCACACACACACACACACACACACACACACAGGAATAGTATTCAGCCATATAAAAGAAGGAAATCCTGTCATTTGTGACAACATGTATGATCCTTAGGATATTATGCTAAGTGAAATGTCAGAGAAAGACAAATACTATATGATCTCATTTATATGTAGATTCCCAAAAAGCCAAACTCAGAAATAGAGAGTAGGGACACCTGGGTGGTTCGGTTGGTTAAGTTTCTAACTCTTGATTTCGGCTTAGGTCACGATCTCAGTGATCATGACATGGAGCCCCGTGTCAGGCTCCACACTGAGCATGGAGCCTGCTTAAGATTCTCTCTCTCCCTCTCCCTCTGCCCTTCCCCAACTCGTGCTCTCTTGCTCTCTCTCAAAAAAATAGATAAAATATAATTAATCACATAACATAACATAACATAACATAACATAACATAACATAACATAACATAAATATAGAGAGTAGAATGGTGGTTGCCAGAGCTGGAAGGTAGGAAAAACGGGGAAATGTTGGTCAAATTGTATGAACTTCCATTTATAAGGCAAAAAAAAAGTTCTGGAGTACCTAAATACACAGAATCATGACTATAGTTAACATGCTGTGTTATGTATTCCAAACTTGCTAAGACTGTATCCTAAATGTTCTTACTGCAAAAAAAAAAATAAAGTAGTTATATTAGGTAATAGATGTGTTAACTTTTTGTGGTAATCATTTCACAATATATGTGTGTATCAAATTATCATGTACATCTCAAATTTATACAGTGTTGTATGTAAATTATATCTCAATAACACTAGAGTGAAAAAAAAGAATGAATACTAAAAATAAACATGTGAACTGTAAACTAGATCTTGGTACCACATTCTGAATTCTTCATGTCCCCATTCAGGAAGCATAGTGTATAATTCCTTTTTCAGAAAGGTTGGCTAGAAGAGGGGAATTGGGACATAAACTTATATTTATTGCCTGAGATTTTTACTTTATCAGTCTCTAATAGTAGCCATTACTCTGCTAATAACATAGTTGTACAGTTGAGGCTGAAATTTTATTTCCTGGGAATTTATGGTTTGTAGTGTTACTATCCAGGCTTATGAAACCTATATACTATGCCCTGAAGCTCATGAGTTTGGGGTATAAGGCAGTGCTTTGTCCTGGTCATATCTTAAATGGGGATGGAGTTGACAGTGGCTATACCTAGTAATGTGCAGTTTTCTGGTGAAATTACTTTTTATTTAATTACTAGTCCCTGCCTCTTTACTACATTTTAATACCAAGAACAAAATGAGGTCCCAAGGCCAATTCCCAAAGGGTAATATTTTTATTAATGTAGAAAACAATCCTGGTAATTGTCAGAGTTATGGGGTCTAGGAGAGAAGTTTTGACTGCTTGCTTTTCCTTGTGTATATTTCAGGAGGTGTTAAATCAGAAGATTCTATATTTCCTTTTAAAAATCATATGTAATTGGTAGGAAAACATTAAGTGACAGCTTAAGAGAAAAGTCCGTTCTCTTTAGAGCATGGGTGAATGAGAGCTCATTGAGATAGAAGGTGTCTCAAATGTCACTTCAGGGAGTGACCTGCTTCAGGTCATAGAGGACATATGACCCTTGCTGGCCGCTAGTACCAGAACACTAAGAAAGAAGATATAAATCATAGAATGAGACCATGAAGGCAGATTCTTTGATCACATCTCCTTGGAAGCATTTCTAGTTCTTTTTAATAGAATATAGATTCTTATGATAATATAAAGATTTATTGTTTCTAAACAAGAAAGATCTATAGCAAAGTCTGCATTGAACAAGAGCTTTCATTATGAAACTTTTATAAAACTATACCCTGGCACAAAGGTTTAGGGGTCTCACTTTGTCTGATCCTGATCATTGTTTGTTATAAGAGGAAAAAGCATGTTTTTTTAAGAGTCTTTAAGCCAGATTCAGTGGGCTATAATTCTCTGATAAACCACAATGAAGATAGGGATAGAGAGGAAGGGAAAAGTCTAATAATATAGTTTAAAATCTTGAAACATATACCCAAATAACAATAGCCTGAAATTTTTATAATTCATGGTAAGAAATGTAAAGCATGATGGTTAAAAGTATTGAAGCCAGAAGGCAGCTACACCTTCCTAGCTGTTTGAACTTTACCTGGTTACTTTATCTCCCTTTTCCTCAATAAGTGCACTTGTGCAATGAGAATAAGAATGATAATAAATACTAATTCTAATGATAGCATTTATTTTATTGCATTACAAAAATAATCAAATTAATACATAATGTCGTAGACTCTGGGTCTAAAGTTCTCTCTTGTCTCGAAAGAGAGCGGACGCAGGATGAAAAGTGAGAGAAGGCTAATGTCTGGGAAAAGCCAAGAGCCCCGAATAAGGGTTCTGGTCCCATTTTTATTAGGATCAGAAGGCTTACAAACATGGTGATGGATGTGCACAAAGAGACAATGAATCTGTGATCATTAACTTGTCGATGTGAAGGAAAGGGGATCTTGAAGATATTCGGGGTTAGGGGGTTGGGTTAATACAAAACAAAATCCTGAAGGTGTTTTCAGTGGAGGTGAGGCACCACCTCTGTTTATCTTAGCTAGCCTAGGGGATGAGACCGGTAGGACATGTGACTTCAAGGTTGACAAGACACCTTTCTTTTGTTAATCATCTCCCCTCTGGGCAACTTCCACTCTGCAGCACACAGCTGCAGTCTGTAGCCCAATTTACCTGTTTACCTAACTTGGTCCTTCTTTCCTGTGAAAGCAGCTTTCTGCTATAGTACTAAATTGGGGGACACTTCCACCCTGAATACCTAATCTTGTTTATTTCCTATACCTATGTTCTATATTGGGGCCTTTGCCCCTCCATCTCTATACTGGGGCTTCTGCCCTGCCTTCCCTATACTTATTTACCTAATCTTGTTTACCCAAACTTGGGTGTGAGCCTCCTATGGCTTTGTACTTCTTTATACCTTGTTAACCCATTGGTGTAAGCCCAGGGGATTCCTAAGCGTATTTCCCCCATGTGTATAGAACAGTACACATAGTAAACACTCGGTAAACATTAGCTGATATTCAGTGTATCCTCTGTTCCGGGCATTGTGATAGGTATGTTTCTATTTATTGTAGCTGATTTAGTTTTAAAGTAACCCTGAAAATAAGGACACTTACTATCCATACATTTTTCACATATGGAAAATGTGCTGTGCTGACAGCTCAGAGCCTGTAGTCTGCTTCGCATTCTGTATCTCCCTCTCTCTGCTTGTCCCCTGCTCATGCTCTGTCTCTCTCTGTTTCTCAAAAATAAATAAACATTAAAAAATTTAAAAAAAATAACTCAAAAGATCTGAGCAAACATCTCACTAAAGATAATATATAAGTGGAAAATAAACATATGAAAAAATACTCAACATCATTTTTAGGTAAATGCAAAGTAACACAGCAGTTATCTATTAGGATGGCTAAAATTCAAAACTCTTAGGGGCGCCTGGGTGGCTCAGTCAGTTGAGCATCCGACTTTGGCTCAGGTCATGATCTCGCAGTCTGTGAGTTCAAACCCCACGTCGGGCTCTGTGCTGACAGTTCAGAGCCTGGAGCCTGCTCCCGATTCTGTGTCTCCCTCTCTCTCTGCCCCTCCACCGCGCTCGCTCTCGTGCTCTCTCTCTCTCTCTCTGTCAAAAATAAATATTAAAATTTTTTTTAATAAAAAAAATTCAAAACTCTTAAAATACCAGCTGATGTCACAAATATGGAGCAGCAGGAACCCACCTTAATACCTGGTGGGAATGTGAATGGTACAGCCACTTTGGAAGATCTTTGACAGTATTTTATAAAGCTAGCCATATTCTTACTATATGATCCAAAAATCAAGCTCCTAGATATATACTTAACTGATTTGAAAACATATCCAGGGGCACCTGGGTGACTCAGTTAATTAAGCATCTCACTTTGGCTCAGGTCATGATCTCACGGTTCATGTGTTGGTACCCCGCGTTGGGCTCTGTGCTGACAGCTCAGAGCTGTTATGCCCAGAATTCGTGATCCCCAAAGACCACCAGGGAGCCGAGTCTGATGCAAAAGCAAAAGAGCCTTTATTCCAGCTAGCTCGAGCTCAATCCCCTACCTGCACAGATGCAACGGTGAGATACCAGGGAGAGAGAGTGAGTTTCAAAAGGACAAAGGTTTTATTGGGGCCTAGGGGCAGTTGGAGAGGTAATGGCTGTGGCCTCAGCGGATTGGCTGGGGAAGGGTCGGAGTCGTGTTAGGCAGGTGAGCAGGAGGTTACTCAAGGGGAGGAGGCGTGGTCAAGGTGAAGGACACAGAACAAAATGGAGTCGGCCGGCGTAGGCCCGCCCTTTCAAGAGCCTCAAGCCTGATTCAGATTCTGTGTCTTCATCTCTCTCTGCCTCTTTCTGCCTCTCCCTCTCTCTCACAATTTCAAAAATAAAGATTAATTTTTAATTGTAAAAAAGAAAATTTACGTCCATACAAATACCTGTACATGAATGTTTGTAGCATTTCCATTCATGATCTCCAAAAGCTGGAAGGTATCACTATATTCTTTAATCTGTAAATGAAAGAAAATATCTGTGGTGCATCTATAAAATTAAATACAGCATACCTCATTTTATTTTTTTTTTCCTTTATTGTGCATCACAGGTTTTGTTTTGTTTTGTTTTTTTAATTTTTTTTTTCAACGTTTATTTTATTTTTGGGACAGAGAGAGACAGAACATGAACGGGGGAGGGTCAGAGAGAGAGGGAGACACAGAATCGGAAACAGGCTCCAGGCTCTGAGCCATCAGCCCAGAGCCTGACGCGGGGCTCGAACTCACGGACCGCGAGATCGTGACCTGGCTGAAGTCGGACGCTTAACCGACTGCGCCACCCAAGCGCCCCTTGTTTTGTTTTTTTTCAAGTTGAAGGCAACCCTGTGTCAAGCAAGTCTGCTGGCATCATTTTCCAACAGCATTTGCTCACTTCATGTCTCTATGTCATATTTTGGTAATTCTCAAATATTTCAGACTTTTTCATTATGTTTGTTAGGGTGATCTATGATCAATTATTACAACTCCCTGAAAGCTCAGATGATGGGTAGCATTTTAAAGCAATCTTTTTTAAATTAAGGTTTATACATTGATTTTTAGACATAATGTGACTGCACACTTACTAGTCTACAGGATAGTATAAACATAACTTTTATATCCATTGGGAAATCAAAAATTTCATTTGATTCAGTTTATTATGATATTTGCTTTATTGTGGTGGTGTGGAGTGAACTTGGAGTACCTGCAAGGTATGCCTGTACTGTTCAGTGATAAATAGGAATGAGCCATGAAAAGATATGAGTAAATCATAAATCATAAATTCATATTGCTAAATTAAGCTAATCTGAAAGGGCTAATACTGTATGTTTACATTAATATGACATTCTGAAAGTGGCGCGAGTATGAAAATAGTAAAAAGCTCAATGTTTGCTATAGATTTGAGGGGGTAGTTAAATAAGTGAAGCACAGGGTTTTTGGTTTTTGGTTTTTTTAGGCCAGTGAAACTTTTTTAGTATAACACTACAATGGTAGATATATAACACTATGCATTTGTCAAAACCAGTAGAACTTTATGATGTAAAGAATAGTGTGTGCACACTTTAGGTAAGTAATAAAATTCTTTGATAGGCTGTTGGATCCTAAGGGGGAATGGTGCCTGTGACAAAAGAATCTAACAGTATTTCATATGTATAAAATAACTTCGTGAATGTGAATGTGATGGGGGAAGATGTGCTTATGTAGGTGACTTTGGAAATGAGTGGACACTAATGATAAAGGAAAAATGGGGGGAACCTGGGTGGCTCAGTCAGTCAATCATCCAACTTCGGCTCAGCTCATGATCTCACAGTCTGTGAGTTCTAGCCCCCCGTCAGGCTCGTGCTGACAGCTCAGAGCCTGGAGCCTGCTTCCAATTCTGTGTCTCCCTCTCTCTCTGCCCCTCCCCAACTGGTGCTATCTCTGTCTCTCTAAAATTAAATAAATAAACTTAAAAATTAAAAAAAAAAAACTTTTTTAAGGAACCATACATACATAGCACATTACTCTTGTTGGTAAAATATGGGGAACTGGTTAATAATTTTGAAGCCATTTTATGTAAATATTGAAATAACCAATTAAATAGAAGGATGGCAGGTGATAGGATCCATGTTTTTCATGACTGGAGTGATGGATTAGATAGAAACAAGAGTAGAAGATTAAAATTACCCATGTGTTAATAGAGTTAGATACATCCATGTGAATTCATGAGGATTTAAATACAGAAACAGATGGTTAAATATAGAAATATTTAAAGATGAGTATAGATGCAGGTTCATATACACACATATATTACCTTGTGCTGTCAGTTTAAAGAAGCTCAAAGCAACAAAATCTCATTAGCAACAAACATACCTAGCTCCCGCAGTTCCTAATACCACCTCTTTGAAGAAATGGTTGATTCTGGAAACAGAACAGAAATAATAGAATGAGTCTGGAGCATCTTATGGTACCAAATAATTGATCCAGAGAAAAGGGGGGAAAAAAGGAAAAAAAGAAACCATGACAGGGTCTGTCAAAAGACCCTCAAAAGACGCCTGTTGAAAGAGCTCCCAGTGGTCAAAGCTGGCATAATTTGAAACGAAAGCAAGGAAGGAAGGAAGAGAGAGGGAGGGAGGAAGGAGGGAAGGAAGGACAGACGAAGGAGAGAGGGAAAAGAAGGGAAGGAGGGAGGCAGGCAAAGAAAGTTTGATTATTATAATAACCCAGGTTGTAAATATCCACGACTCAATACTACTATAAATATGTTATTGAATAAATAAATAAGGGAGAAGAGGTAGATCTCCAGTGCAAGAGAATTCCAAATAATTTTTATAGATGTCTTGCCCTCAAGGAGGTGGAGCAGAACTCTTCACTTTTTAAGTATGGGCTGTGCATTGTAACTTCCTTCCAAAGAGTACAGCATGAATGATTGAGATATAGAGTAACTTTGCACTGGAGCAGCTTACCTAACTACCTCAACTGGGTGATCAAGGTCAAGATCAACAGTGATAAGTCATGTTGATAAGTACCCTTGATCTGACATGATGAAACTGCCACTTCACCTCTGCAAAACCAATAATCATTCTAATCATGAGAAAAGCATAAAATAAATATCAACTGGGGCATACAGAACACCTGTTCTGCACTCCTCAAAACTTTAAAGGTCATCAAAAACAGGAAAATCTGAGAAACTTTAACAGTCAAGAGGAACCTAAGGACACATGATGACTCAGTGTAATGTGGATGTGATTGTGCAACAGAAAAAATAACTCTATGTAAAATTAAGGCAATCTGAATAAAGTATGGATTTTAGTTAATAATGACATATATTATCTCACTGAATGTGCCAAACAAATGTAAGATTTAAATAATAAATGAAACCAAGGGTGGGATTTATGTAACCTTTCTGTGCTATCTTCACAATTTATATGTAAATCTAAAATTTCCTAAAATAAATCACATATTAATAACCATCTATATGTAAGTACACAGACACACACACACAGAACCAATATAGAATATAGATTTGAATACTTTAGAGCATAACATAAATTACATTATTCAGCACATGTGCTCATTCTTCATTTTTTGACAAATAATTTTGGCAAAAAAGAATTGTTTTGATTCCACATGGATATGTGCAGCTCTCTTTCATTCATTTTAAAGGAATGTGATTGTAATGATCACATTTTAGTTTATTTTTCCATTCTTCTTTTCATGCATGCTGGGATTTATTTTAATGTTTTGGCTATAGCTAATGGTGGTACTGTGAACAGTATGCTTACTTATTGAATGTAGGAAATTGTGTCTAAAGTGCATAACTACAAATGGCATTACTGGGTAATGGAGAATTCACATCTGCAACCAAAATAGGAATGACTCAATTGCATTTTTAAATTTTTTTTCAAGTTTACTTATTTACTTTGAGAGAGACAGAGTCAGTGTAAGAAAGGGAGGGGCAGAGAGAGAGGGAGACAGAATCCCAAGCAGGCTCTTCACCTTCAGTGCACAGCCCAATGTGGGGCTTGAACTCACGAAATCATAAGATCATGACCTGAGCTGAAACCGAGAGTCAGACGCTTAACCGACTGAGCCACCCAGGTGCCCCATCAATTGCATTTTCTGTGTACACTCCCACTGGAAGTGCATGAGTGTTCTTATATCTTTAAATAAGAACAAATATTTAAATTTAGAATAAATAATTGTCATCTTTTTAAAATGTCATTTTAATGCATGTGACATGATATCTCACTTTGATTTTAAATCATGGTCCTTTATTATTACTGAGATGGATTTCTTGTCCATATGTATTATGTATTTCTTTTTTGTCATATTTATATTAACAGCTATACATTCTGTATTATAATATCTGTCAGTCATATATATGTATACATATACATCATGTATACATATATGTATACATATATATGACTGACAGATATTATAATATTATATATATATATATACAGTAAATATGCACCTTTTGCTTATTTTTTTTCATGTTGTTTATGCTGTCTCTGTGGTTTTGCTTTTGTATTAAGAAAATTTTTGCTAGAATGATATCCTGAAGTTTGAGGAATTCAACCCACCTGGAATTTTATCTGGTATGAGTTAGCAAATAATCCCTCTCCCAATTAATATAAGCCATTGTTTGAGTACCTTTACATTTTTGTATTACCATTGTATCTCTTCCTCACTGGCTTGCGATTCAACTATGTCATAAATGAATCTGTTATATGTGGTTCTCTCTCTGGATTTTCTACGATGTTTTATTGTGAATGTACTTGTTTATTTCTGAAGCCATTAGAGATATTATACTTGGAATACTGGCTCTGTCACTGGACATTTTATATAATCATGGAAACTTTCATTATTTGTCAAATGATCAAAATAGTAATATTTATATTATGTTTATATAATATTTATATTCTACTTGTTAACAATTTAAATTAATATATAGAAAAATCTAACGATGCCTATACAACAATAGCTATTCAGTAAGTGATGTTTCCTCTTAATTTATTGGTCTGTGTACTCATGTTATATTTGGCTGTCTTTTATTTCCTTCTCTTTGATGCACATATTTGGATCTGTAGATCATGGATGTGCAAAGATCATGAATAACAAAACTTGTATAACACAAAGATGAACAAATTTCTGTACTTAATTATTTGGATTCAGGAATTTATACTTTCTCATACTTCTCAGATAATTATTTTTTTTACAAGAGAAACAATCTACACTTTACATTACAGTAAGTTTAAATCCCTGAGGGGTACAGCGATTTTATGGCTAATAGCTTTAGCAGGAAGGTTGCTTCAGAATTTGTCATAAACCGTGCCCCTGTTTCCATGAGCACGAGTTATCTTTCCCCAGATTACTCTGCTTTTGTTCAGTTTGCCATCAGGAGTCACTGTGTTGTTCTTTGCTTTGTACACATAAGCACATCTCTTGCCTGTTTAGAATTCAGTTTCATCTAAAGCATAAGCACCTTAAATTTTAAGAAGAGCTGTGTGTTCCCTCTGGTTCCAGACACCCCACTTATACCCAGCAAAAAAGGCCTTGGACCACATCTTCCAGACATTGTTGTCATTTTAGGAGTCCTGTTCCCAGTAGGCCTCCAGAGGCTCCAAGATGGTGGAAAGGAAAGGCTTCAGTTAATTCTAATATGCAGAAGTCCGCAAACAGTTGCTATAGGAACTAGAAGAGATAGGAAGACTAAACAAGAAGACTATTAGCTGACAACTGACCCACAGATATAAAGGTTAAATTAATAAACATGCTAAATGTTGTTCAAAAAGGCAGCATGGCACTGGGGCATGGATAAAGGGAAAACATATAATAACTTGGAACTTTTAAATTTTTCTTTGTAATGTTCTTTTTTTCTTATATAACATGAAACCGTATTTTAATAGGAAATTAGCTGTAGTAATTTTATCTTTCTCATAAGTTAAATATTTTAACGGTATATATGACCTTCTTTAACCCTACATTTAATCCTAAAGTCTCGGGGGTTTTTCCTTTAAAACCTGTATTATCTGATATTTGTGTACTAACGCCAGCTTAATTCCAATGATGCTGATGGTACTAGAGAAGAACAATGCCCCCCTCCCAACCCCATCACCCCACACATATCATGTGTCATTAGCAGTTTTCTGATATATTAGAAATGTTCCTATATTCTTTATGTCTGCATTTGTAGAGAATTACTGTTTTTTTATAATTACTCATTATAACTTCAGAAGCCAAGATGGCCCTGACAACTAGGAAATAGTTTTTGTCAGTTCAGCTACCCATTTACACAGGCAGCTATTAATTTTCCCTGGTGCCTTGCACTCTAGTGCAGCAGTACCCTTGTTTTATGTTTGAAATTGTTACATAATAATGTTGAAATGGCTGAAGGGAATCATTTGTAGCAGTTTTATTCCCTCACATGGGAGAAAATAGCAAAATAAATCAACAAAGTAAATGTGTACTAAAGCAAGTGCAAACAGCACTGATGAATGATGAAAATAATGACATTGGATTTAAAGCTACTTATCTTTATAATGACTTTTCTTATAGGAATTCTAACACCTGCCCCATTAAGTTTGAATAAAACAAAGTCATCTTTGAACAAACTTTTTTACATTAGCATTTGTACTTATGATTTAGTAAAAATCCTAGGTTATGGTGTGTATTTTTACATGTTAAACTTTATATAAGTTTTATATAAATATAAATACAAATAATATAAATATAAATACAAATAATATATTTATTATATGTATATAACATCCTCAAATATCTTCATGGCTCTCTTCCTCACTTATATATCACCTTAAGACTGACTCATTCACTATCAAAGGATTCACTACCTAGAGCTTCATGGACATTCCCATCCTTGCTTCAGTTAATATACCATTTGTTCAACATTTCTTATTTTACTAACAAGGACATCGTTTTGTTATACATTGACTGTATGTTCTATAATATGTAAGAGGGAATGAATTTGGGGAAGTTAAGATGATATTTTCATCTCTCAGTCCTGTTGTGTGAAAAACAGTATTAATATATTTTACAATGCTTAGTAATTCCCCATATTTGAACTAATTTTTGTACCTTTTCATTTGTTTTTTTTTTAATTTTTAAATGTTTATTATTTTTGAGAGAGAGTCAGGGAGAACGCAAGGGAAGGGAAGAGAGAGAGGGTGACACAGAATCCGAAGAAGGCTCCAGGCTGTAAGCTGTCTGCACAGAAGCTAGACACGGGGCTCGAACTCATGAACTGTGAGATCATGACTTGAGCTGAAGTCGTACACTTAACCAACTGAGCCACCCAGGCACCTCTTGTACCTTCTTATTTAACTCTTCATGTTCTTCTCTAGGACATTAGTCCAGGGTAATTGGGGATAGTGAGAGGAGGCAGTGAAAATCATACTGTATTCCAAGTAAGTTTAATTTAGTACAGATTCCCTAAGTATCTGCCATGCAACCGATATAGCTGTTAACTAGCAACCTGTCCATATATGCTATAGAAATAATTGTTTTGGAAATTTCTGATGTTAAGAAAGTAAGTCTCCACATAGGATGCTCTATCTTCCTCACAGATATAGAAGCTAGTTGTGATACATTTGGTATTTCCTATATTTATGCATATGTTGAATAAAATTTATGTCCCTAGAACTCAGATTTCTCTTTAAAATAGTCTTTGTCAACAAAATGATGTTTTACTTCATTATTTCATTTGTCAATCCATGACATCAATCCATTCTTTTTCTTAGCAATTCTTTCAATAAACCCATATCAAGTGTAAATTGTGTGCATAAAACTTTAACGTATATGTTACAGAAAAATATTAGTATTTCTGTTTAATATTTATATGACTAAAGGAATGAAAATTATACAACTAATGACAATATGAAAGTAAAATTTTTAAAAAGTGCCTTCATTCTGAAAATAAGTATAAATATTAAATTATATATCCATACATATTTATGCATGAGAACTGCTTATGTGCACTGAATAATTATGTCCTGACCCAAGAGTCTCATGACTTAGGCCATCTTCAAAGAAACTGTGGTCCAGCAACTTACTAGTTTGTAAGTAGGATAAAATCTAAAACCCTTCAGAGTTCTTGATAGATTATTTGACTTTATTCTTTGTGAATGACCAAACAAATGTAAGCTCAGATTAGAGGTTTACTAACTACACCTATAAGTGCCACGTATTAGGTTCTAGCAAACTTTCCATATTCATATGTCCTTTTCATGCTATAGCATGATTATGGTAACTGTTTACATGTTTTAATGTCTAATACACTTTATAAATCTATTCCATTTATTGGCACATTTAAACTGCAGAGTAGCTAACTCTATGGATTAAGAATTATTCCTTGCTAAAGGGGTGGTGGGTGGGGGTTGGGTTAAAGAGGTGATAGTTATTAAGGTTATTAAGGCAGGAACTTGTGATGAGCCCTGGACATTGTATGTAAGTGATGAATCACTAAACTCTCCTGAAAACAATATTACACTATATATTAACTAACTGAATTTAATTAAAATTTGAAACTACCAAAACAAATAAATACAATAAAAAGAATTATTCCTGTTTTACAGATGGAAAACAAACAAACAAAAACCTGAGAAATCAAATGAGTGCTCCAGGGTCACGTAGCTAGTCATGTCAGATCAAGGATTTGAATCCAGGTATTTGAATAGTACTTCATCTGCAAAATCGACAATGACCTACTTCTTTGGTATTTTTTTCTCAGAGTGGTTTCCTTTAATAGGTCGATCTTTCAGGACTTGCCCTTGTCTCTAGGCCATAGTCATGAATTGAATTGGGAAATTTGAATACCCAGAAAAGTAATCAACTAGGATATAATATTAGGTAATTCATATCTAACTTGTAAAATCTTGGAAGAGAGAGACAAAGTTTTATTCCTTAAATTAGTAACCACAGTAACAGCAACAACCTGACATTATTTGCTTTTTTAATTAAGGACTAAGTATGAAAGGAAGGATAATAAAGAAAGAATGGAAGGAAAGAAAGTAGAGACAGGGAACAAGGAAAGTCAGTATTACTCACAGGTAACAGTTGTGAGAAAGGTGCAGAATAAAGCCCAAGTGTAAAATAATACTGTGCTTTTTGGAAGTGTTCATAGCTTTTCAAAAGAATTGGAAATAGTTGTTTATCTGCTTTGCTGTAGAAGTTTATACATTTAATACTTAGGAATGCAAGTAAAAATAATAAGAAACCCAACTGCTGAATAATGCATATTTATGAAGGATAGCAACTTTCCTCTTTCAAAATGATTTTTATAGAACTGATACACAACCATTAATATTATCAAACACAGTGCAGTGAAGAATAAAAGAGGTAACAAATTAAAGGACTGCCCATAACAATTTTGCCAGTCTTCCATTGTCATACCTGGCAGACCTTCGTGCTTCAATGATATATTTGGGAAAAGGGATTGTCAGTCAAAATAGATATAGTATATAATTGTACTATAACTGAACAGAACTTTAATATTAGACATTCTTTTTCTGAGTAGTGGCATATAATGTTAAAACTTTATTTTAGAAGTCAGTAAATTTAGGGAACTTATCAATAATTTACCACTTAGAAACAATGAATTTCCAAACTATGCTGAGTTAAGAAAGAATGATGATAGTGAATATTTAGGTCATCTAGAACAAGATCTCAGGATAGAAAGACTGTACTAAGTCTCCTGAATGTACCCACCTCACATCCACACTTTCTAACTTATTTTTTTTCCTAAATCAAACAGATGCTAGAAGTTCTAGGAGAATTTTCTCCTTTTGTTAAGCAACTATTTCTTACCAATATAGCATTGGGATGAAAACCAATTATTGTCATAGTAATGTGTAAATGTTATAATTTTATTTTTTATTAACATGTAATTACATGTAAACTCTGTAGTGTGAAGAAATGCAGATTCTCTTGCGATTATGAAATTTTAGAACATAGTTGATCAATATGTGAGGGCCTCCAACTTCAGCTGTTGACAGAGGTATAGTGAAGAGTATGTGATTCACAATATCATAGTGAATTGTGGAAACTCAAATTGGAGGCAGACCTGAATTGAAAAGAGTATTTGAGGCCAAAGGATACTAATAGAAATGTATGTTGAAAAATGGTGTTGAAGAATAAGTGACCTCTGAATCCTGTCAAATCTTCTGAGGAGTTGACAGGAAGAGATTCTGAGAAAATAAGGGCCTATGTTTCACTAACAGAACGGGGATTTTATTTTTAAAAATATTAGCAAACCAGCCTAATATGGAACACATTATAAATATTGGACATCCTACTTAAGAATGGTCTCTATTAGATATTGTAACTTAATGTTATTTATTTGGAAATATTTTTGTAAATACATTTTATAAATTTTATTAGTGGACGAAATTTGTTCTTTATGACAATTACTCTGTGATAAAACAAATACCACAGAATATAAACTACACAAACATATGACTCATTTAAAAAAATAAACTATTTGAGGATTGAAATGAAAGAATTCTGAAATTAGAAATTCCTATAAAAAGCTGTAGAGAGAATGCCATTTACCAAAGCATTGCATATGCAAATAATGAAGCATAAGTTTGGAAGTGTAAAATCAGTAAAGGCACAATATGTAAAACTGGGTTTTAGTGATGATAGGTAAAAAATATTGAAATAATTTTTGCAAGGGGCATCTGGGTGGTTCAATCAGTTAAGTGTCTGACTTTGGCTCGGGTCATGATCTCACAGTTCATGAGTTCAAGCCCCATATGGGGCTCTCTGCTGTCAGCATAGAACCCACTTCAGATCTTCTGTCCCCGCCCCCCCTTGCCCCTCCCCAGCTTGTGCTCTTGCCCTCTCAAAAATAAATTAAAACAGAAAAGAAAAGGAAGGAAGAAGGTCCCTTTAAGTAATGTTTGGGGTGCCTGAGTGGCTAAGTCAGTTAAGCAGCCAACTCTTTATTTTGGCTCAGGTCATGATCTCATGGTTTTAAGTTGGAGACCGACATTAATCTCTGTGCTAACAGTGTGGAGCCTACTTAGGATTCTCTCTCTCTCTCTCTCTCTCTCTCTCTCTCTCTCCCCTTCTCTCCTTCTCCCTCCCTCCCTCCCATTCCTTCCCACTTCTGCTCTCTCTCTGTCTCTCAAAATAAATAAATAAACTTTAAAAAAAGAAATAATTGGGGTGCCTGGGTGGCTCAGTCGGTTGAGCGTTCGACTTTGGCTCAGGTCATGATCTCGCGGTCTGTGAGTTTGAGCCCTGCGTTGGGCTCTTTGCTGACAGCTCGGGGCCTGGAGCCTGTTTCAGATTCTGTGTCTCCCTCTCTCTCTGACCCTCCCCCGTTCATGCTCTGTTTCTCTCTGTCTCAAAAATAAATAAACGTTTTAAAAAAAAGAATTTATGCGAAATACCTACTTTTATTCCTAGTTACTGAGAAATGCAAACTTTCCCAAAGCATTTTAATGCATGTTGTGCACATATGTCTGTTTGTATATATAATATATGCAATTAACTTCTAAAAATATATCCTATTCCATTTTCTACTACTAGAATGTAGAAAGATGAAAATAGAGTTCACTTTCTCCAAAGATAAGGGGAAGAAACGACAGATAATTGGCTAATGGAACACAATTTTCTTAAACCATTCAGAAAGCTGAAGTTGGAAGGTAACAGGTAGTGAAATCTAAGAAAGGATAGCACCTTCTCTAATGGGTTAATTAGACTGTCTTACTTGTTGCAGAACATGGGAAGGAATTGGGACCACAATACAAGCAGAAGAAAAGAAATCAGCTAAAAATTCAACAAATTGCTAATGACAGTTTGGGCTGGAGTGATAGTATATACAGCCCCTAGACACAGAGAGTAGAGGGTTTGTTTATTTGTAGACTACCATGGCTTTCCACTAGGTGCTTTTACAAAAGCTTGTGGGAGTTGCAAGAGACCAGAGAGCCACTCTTCCTGGTATAGGTACTGGGAGGACAGGAGGTACTCTGCAAAAAAGACACAAACCCTACAGTCTTTCTCAGAGGCTTTTCTCAAAGCCTCAACCCTCTGTGGGAGGCACAGAATTTATCTTTCCTTGAAACAAAGAAAGGCACATTGTTGCTAAAAGAAGATAAAGAAAGTTGAGGTTCCTATGCTAATATTATTACAGATCTCCTATCACTGGGGGAAGGTGGAAAACTTTCTCTATTCCATGACTCATCACAGATAAAAGGCAGAACTTCACTGCCATGAGAAGGAGGGATAGGAATGCTGAAAAATCCCTACCTCTGAGATGCAATTACGCAGACCTCACTTATCTATAAGAACATACCCCACTGTTAGCCTAGCAAGCAACAAGGAACAAGAAGAAATATTTACCACTAGGGGATAAGAGCATGAGGTACAGACTTAAAGAAGCAGCTGAAACCTGAGGGGAGAACACTAATTCCAAGGAAAATCCACCTTTGGAATATTGAAAGTAACCATAGCAATTAAAACCTCTGTGCTAACTGCCTGAAAAGAGATTACCTTTTCCCAGGCATAAGACTCACCTCACTATTTATTGTTATTAGACACCTGGGTAGCTCAGTTCCAACTCTTGATTTCAGCTCAGTTCATGATCTCATTATTGATGAGGTTTAGCCCTGGATCCAGATCCACACTGAGCATGGAGCCTGCTTGGGATTCTCTTTCCTCCTCTCTCTCTGCTCATACCTTGCTTGCACTCACTCTTTCTCTCTCAAAATAAGTAAACATTTAAAAAAATATGTATCTATTGTTTAATACAAGATGTCTGGCATTAGTTAAAATCTCTGAGGTATTATAAAAGTTATATATGTATATATGTACATGTATATAGCTTTTATATATGTATACATACATATATGTATATATTACACTTTAATATATGATATGATACATATATATATACATGTATATACGTGTGTGTGTGTGTGTGTGTGTGTGTGTATGTCTCAAGTGATCTAGAGAGCCAGGCTGAAATGACACAGGCATTGGACAGGGACTTTAAATAACTATAATTAAAATGTTGAATAACCTAGGGGAAATAGCTAATAAATGCATGAACATATAGGGAATTTTAGAAAAGAGCTGGAAACTAGAAGAAAGGGTTTAAATGAAAGCTACCCCCAAAAAGCAGTAATAGTGTTGATATCCTTTGATAGACTCATTCTGTAGACTTAACAGAGCTGAAGAAAAAACTTAGAGAAATTGAAAATAGGTCAATATGGATTACCAATCTGAAACATAAAGAGAAGAAAAGGGTGAGAGGCAGATGATGAAGTGGTCATATAGTTTAACATACATGAAATTGGAAATCCAGAAAGAGAAGAGAAAACAAGAACTGTTTAAATTGATAATTGCCAAGAAATTTTAAAATCTAATAAAAGAATCCAGCAATGAATCCAAAAAGTGAAGAAAAGTCAAAGTAAGATCAGTATCAAAGGCAGACACACACACACACGTGCGCACACACGCACGCACTTGTACACACCCATAAACACAAACACACCAAGACAGATAATATTCAGATAGCTCAAAATCAAGATAAAAGGAAAGATACATCAAATGCAAAAAAAAATAAAAATAATAATGATAGATTTTTCATCAGAAGACTTACAGACCTGATGGCAATGGAGTGATTTTCAAATACAGAGGAAAGTTACGCAAAATTGTAATCTTGTATTGAATTTAAATATCTTTAACAATAGGAAACTATAAAGACTTTCAGACAAAAATTGAAAGATGAATTGCCTGCCAACATGCACTACAAGAAATGGTAAAGAATGTTTATACAGAAACTTTTAGCAGAGGTCAACTTGGATCTACACAAAGAAATGTATAGTTCTGGAAATGGTAAAAAGGAAAGTAAATATAAAGGCATTTATCTTTATTTTTAATTCATAAAGATAATTGACTGCCTAAAACAAGAATAGTAGCAATAATTGTGGATTTTATATGATGTAAATTTAAATATATGATAACAAAGAACTCAAAGGATGGGAAAATAAATTGGAACCACACTGCTCTAAAGTTTATATAATGTAGACAAAATGTATGGTATTTAAGGATCCCCTGTGATAAATTGAAGATATATATTATAAAACTGAGAGTAACAAATAATAGTTATTGAATCATTATGTTGTATACCTGAAACGAATGTAACATTATATGTCAACTACACTAAAAGAAAAAAAAAGATAAAAAACATACATTTAATGCAATTCAGGCATAAAAAGATAAAGAACAGATAGAAAAAATGAAAAGCAACTAGGAAGATGATATATTTATATCCAAACATATCAATAACTGTATTAATTGTAAATGATATGAACACCTTAATAAAAGACAGTGATTGGAAGGTTGGTAATAAAAGCAAGATCCAGCAAGATTCAGATCAAGGACTATTATAAGAGACGAGGGGGGATATTGCATAAAGATAAAAGACTGTATTTATCAGGGAAACACAATATGCTTAAATGTTTAATGTACCTAAAAACGGAACTTCAAATTTAATGAAGTAAAACCTGATGGAACCAAAAAAAGAACTAAACAAATTGACAGAGTTTAAGACATCAACCTTCATCTTTCAGTAACTGATACAGCAAATAGAAAATCTGTCAAGTTACAGAGCTCTGAACACTATCAACTAACTCAACCTAATTTACAATTTTAAGAACACTCCACCCAATACAGCAAATACATGTTCTTTAAAGAGTTTCTTTCTCTATAGTTAGTATCTTACATTAACATGGTATATTTGTCATACCTAAGAAACCAAATATGATACCTCATTATTAACTAAACCGCATGTTTGATTCAGATTTCATTAGATTTTCCATTATTTCGAACTTTCTATTCCAGGATCCCATCCAAGATATTACATTGCATTTAGTTGTCATGTCTCCTTAGTCTCTCTAGTCTGTAACAATTTTCCCATCTTTTCTTGTTTTTCACTATCTTAGCAGCTTTGAGGAATACTTTTCAGATATTCCATAGACTATGTCTTACTTGGGTTTTTCTCTTATATTCCTCTTAATTATATTGAGATTATGGTTTTTTTTAGGGGACAAAGATGAAGTACCCTTTTATCACATCAGGCTGGGGATACATGATATCAATATGACTTATTACTAATGATGTTAATCTGATTCATCTTGCCAGTTTTTGCTGCAGTAAAGTTACATCTTTACCGTACTCTATTCTTTGGAAGCAAGTCATTAAGTGTTGCCTGCACTCAAGGGAGAGGGGAGATAATTAAGATTCACCTCCTGAAGTGGAATGTATTTATATGAATCAACTTGGATTCTTTTTTAAGTAAAATAGGCCTCTCTCTTCTCCTCTATGTATTTAATCATTTGTTTACATCAGTATGGACTCATGGATATCTTTTTTTTTTTTTTAGCTTTGGATTATAATCCAATACTGTGTATGGATTGTATGTTAATACTAATAATAATTATTAGTAAAATATTAACAGTCACCACTTACTGAACGATCATTAATTTTGACTGAAGGGCATATCAAGTTTGCATCAAACCATGTCATTTGTCATTGCTTTCTAGTTAATTAAATAACTTGTTAGAGTGACTATTTTTAAACAGGAAGTCCTCATATAAACAATTTAATTTATCATCAGTCATTCTCCCACCCTTCTATTTCTGAAACCTTTCATCTGTTCTCATTTTTATTAGCCAGATGAATCTTTGGAGATGGGAATATTACCAAATATTAGTGTGAATCTTGTTATTACTACAAATCATGGCAGGTATTTTTTTTTGGTCACAAATAAAAAAGGGAACCAGTTTTCACTTATATGCTATATTTTTGTTTTCATTTTAACTGGGTTGTGAAAAACATTATAAGATAAATGAGACATGAAGATTATAACTTATTGATACATCTTGTTTCAGTTTCTGGGCAAAATAATGTATGCTTTTATTATGAAATAGCTGGTGTATATGCAGTCATTCTCTCTTATCTACAGCAGAGATTACTCATTAAATGTGTTTCAGCAAATATACTTATTTTAAACTCTTTTAATATTTATATGTTCCATATATTTGATGCTAGATTGCATTATACCTGAGGGACATGATTGTTAGTATTACCAGCAAGTAGAAAATGTCCCTACCTGAATCCTGGAGAGGTGTAGTGGAAAGTGTTCCTTACAACATCATAGTACAACATTCATCTGTCCTATTAAATTATGCTAAAGTCTATGGAAGAGAAAAATAAAAAAAGTAACAACAAAACCCTGATGAAATAACTCAAACACCAAAGAATTATCTTAACTTCAAGTCTAAAATGATTCAAATCATCTACAAATATTGATAAAGATGCAATACTCCTACTTTTAAAATATTATTTTTAAGAAAACCTGCATATATTTATGGTATACAACCTTAATTTGTTTTGATATACATATACAACCTTGGTTTAATATGTATATTCATGTTGAAATGATTATTTCAGTCATGGTAATTAACATATAATCTCACATACTTACCATTACTTTTTGTGTGATGAGAGCACCTGAAATCTCTCTTGGTAAATTTCCAGTATTTAATACGGTGTTATTAACTATAATCATATCTGTACATTAAATCTCTAGTTTTATTCATCCAATATAACTGCAACTTTGCAGTCTTTGATCAACATTTTCCCATTTCTCCTACCTCCTCACTCCTGGTAACCATGTTTCTACTCACTGTTTCTATGTCTTCAGCTTTTTAAGATTTCATGTGTAAGTGAGATCATTCTTTTTTTTTTTTTTTCTTTCTGCCTATTTCACTTAGGACAATGTCCTCCAAGTCAGTCCATGTTGTTGCAAATGGCAAGATCGTTTTTAAAATCTGATTTTATATCTAGATATCTATGTCTGTCTATCTATCTACCTAGCTCTATCACTATTTCTTTATCAATTCTCCCATTGAACATTTAGGCTGTTTTCATATCTTGGCTGTTGAATAATGCTGCAATGAACACGGAGTGCCAGTATCCCTTTGAGATAGAGTTCACTTCCTTTGGGTGTGCATCCAGAAAGGGGATTGCTGGATCATATGGTAGTTCTATTTTTCGAGTTTTGAAGATTCTCCATGATGTCTTCTGTAATGGCTGTACCAATTTATATTTACACTAAAGGTGTACAAGAATTACTTTTCTCCAAATCCTTGCCAATATTTATCTTTTATTATTTTTTTTAAATAGTAGCTTACCTAGTAGGTGTAAGATAATGTTTCATTGTCTTTGTTTGACTTGCATTTCCCTGATGATTAATGATGTTGGAGCACCCTTTTGTATACCTATTGACCGTTTTTATATCTTTGGAAAATGCCTATTTTAGGTCTTTTGCCTGTTTTTTTTTTTTCTTTGCCTGTTTTTAATTAGTTCTTTTTTTATTATTTGTGAGTTCCTTATCTCTTTTATATATTAATCTCTTACAGATGTATACTTTGCAAATATTTTCTCACATTCTGTAAGTTGTCTTTTGTGTTGATTGTTGTCTTTCATTATGTTGACTGTTGTGCAGATTTTTTTTTTTTTAGTTTGACATAGTCTCGGCTGTTTACTTTTTCTTTTGCTGCCTGCACTTTTGATGTTAAATCCAAAAAATCTTTGCCATGACCAGTGTCAAAGAGACTTTTCCTCTATGTTTTCTCGTAGAATTTTATGGTTTCAGGTCTTATGTCTAAGCCTCTAATCCATTTTGAGTTTATTTTTGTGTATGGTCAAAGATAAGCGTCCAATTTCATTCTTTTCAATGTGGGTGTTCAGCCTTCCCGTCACTATTTAAAAGAGATGATCTTATCTCCATTGTGATTCTTAGCATCTTTATCAAAAATTAGTTGATTGTGTATGCTTGGACTTGTTTCGGGATTTTTTTTTTTTTTTTTTTTTTTTTTTGGTCTGTGTGTCTGTTCTTATGCCAGTACCATCTTCTTGTGATTATTATAACTTGGTAATATATTTTGAAATCAAGTAATATATTTCCAACTCTAAAGTTCTTTCTCAGGGTTGTTTTGGCCATTTTTGGAGTACTTTGAATTTTATTGTGAGTGAATAAAATAGCAACTTTATCATAAAATGGAAAACAAATGCAAATATCTGGAATTTCATTCACTGATGAGAACTATCAGAACTACTGCCAAGTAATTTGTCACTACTCCTTCATGATCATTTTATTTGTACTAGAGATCAGGTATATAAAAATATGGTATTGTCTTACCCTAGAAAAATACATTTCAGATATGTATACATTAATATGAATTACAAATTTATTCTTAAATTTGTTTTTCATTAAATTCTCATGGGATAAAATTCTAATGTGTAAAATTATTTAGGGACTTAATATTTCTTGTATTTCTACCCAGTATAGGACTTTTGCTACAGATCATTATTAACTTCTTATTGCCTCATAAACCCGCATACTTTCCCTGATCAATTTTACTACATTATGATCGAGACTACCACAGTGATCTGCACTAAATTAGCTGTATCCGAAGTCTGTCTGATCCAGATGCAGAAATTTAGTCTGGCATATGGATAATTTTTCAAGCATATAGGACCTCATTGTATGTATTTGATGCACCAACTTTGTCTCACTTTTCCACGATGATTTTATTTTTGTCGGTTTTTTGTATTAAATTTTATGCCTGGAATATGTTGAATATAATATAACAGCACCTTAATTTTTCTCTTTTTTGCATCTAGATGAATTACAAATCATAAAGTAAAATTAACATCACCTGAAATTTTAGAAATTTTAGAAAGCTCTGAAGTGACTATAATTTTTGGTTGTATCCATTTCAGTAATAGATCTGTTGTTAACACTTTATGACATTGGAGCAAATGGAAGAGCCTGAAGCAGACTAGTTAGAGGAAGATAGTGAAATTCACTTCTAAATATAAATTGTTTATTAGCATCAGATTAAATAGAATTGTTACATACCAGTGAAAAGGTACTAAACAGACATATATGTGTTTACCTGTGTATCATCATAGTCATAAACCAAGCCTAAAAAAAGGTCTAGAGATGGCACAAGAAGGGAGTTGTGAATTTTATATAAAAAGTCTGAGTAAATATCTTCCTGTTTTGTATTTGGCAACAACGAAAGAAGGAAAAAAATCAGCATCAAAAACAAAGCTTGCCAGGCAGGCAAAGGAACAGATCCGTTTGCCAGCAAAAGGAACAGATCCACAGCTATAAAAATTCCTCAAAGGGGCGCCTGGGTGGTGCAGTCGGTTAAGCATCCAACTTCAGCCAGGTCACGATCTCACGGTCCGTGAGTTCGAGCCCCGCGTCGGGCTCTGGGCTGATGGCTCAGAGCCTGGAGCCTGTTTCCGATTCTGTGTCTCCCTCTCTCTCTGCCCCTCCCCGGTTCATGCTCTGTCTCTCTCTGTCCCAAAAATAAATAAACGTTGAAAAAATAAAAAAAAATAAATAAAAATTAAAAAAATAAAAATAAAAATAAAAATTCCTCATGTCAGGGGCTAGGGTTTTACTCAATATACTAGAATGTGCCTAAACAGAATTGACCTAATAGTGCTATACTTTCTTCATGTAATACGGGATTGTCCATTTTATTTTAAAATTTTGATTAAAATATTAAATCAATTGTTAGTTACTTTGTGTGGAAATTCTGAACACCTTTTGTAAAAAAAAAAATAATAACTGTTTTTGGGGCACCTGCATGGCTCAGGTTGTTAAGTGTCTGACTCTTGATTTCAGCTCAGGTCATGATCTCAGATCTTAAGATCTCAGATCTCAGGTCCTGAGATCAAGCCCTGTGCCTGGCTCTGCACTGGGGGTGGAGCCTGCTTAAGACTCTGTTTTCCCCTCTGCACCTCCCAAGCTCATATGTGGGCATTCTCTCTCTCTCTCAAAAAAAAAAAAAAAAAAAAAAAGTAAGAATAATAATAACTGTTTGGAAAACTTCTGTTGATATTTGTCTAGTTGCCCTATTGCTAAATGTTTATCCCTAGAATATCCAAGATCTTGTTTTTATGATTGTGTTTACATTGGTAAAAGGTAGATGGACAAAATATAATTTTCATTTTAATTTGTGAGGTTATTATCATCACTTATAATAATTATTATAATCAGGTTCTTTATAATCAGGTTCCTCAAAATAGGCTGGTTTAAGTTTTCAACAAATTTTGTAGTCGTGTCTGATGAGATTATATACAGGATATCTTAAAAGTATCACTGCTGTTTCTTTGCTTTAAAAATTTCAAAAATACAAATGTACATTTTTAAGGTTATTAAATTTATTTTATACTTATTTATTTCCAGTGTTGAGTAATGATTTTTAAATGAACAGACTTTATTATTTTGAGCAGTTTTAAGTTTACAGGAAAATTGAACAGAAAGTACAGAGTTCCATTTACCATTTACCACTTTCCCCTAGTTTTCCCTGTTGTTAACATTATTATATTAATGTTATACTCTTGTTACAATTGGTGAGATAATCTTTTGAATTACTGGTTTATAGTTACATTAGGATTATTCTTTTGTGTTGTGTATTCAGTGGGTTTTGACAAATGTTTGATGGCATGTATCCACTATTACCAACATACAGAAAATTTTTACTGCACTAAAAATACCCTGTGAATTCCACCTATTCATTTCTCCTTCCCTCCCCACACACCCTGACAACCAATGATATTTTCATTGTCTCCAGAGTTTTCCTTTTCCAAATATCATATAGTTGAAATCCTAAAGTATAGTGCCTTTTCAGATTTTTTTTCCATTCAATAATATGCAATTAAGATTCTTTAATGTCTTTTCTGGTCCTGATAGCTCATTTCTTTTTATTGCTGAATAATATTCCATTATGTAGAATACCACAGTTTGCTAATCCATTTACTTATTTAAGTTTTTATTTAAATTCCAGTTAGTTAATATACAGTGTAATATTAATTTCAGGTGTGCACCTGACACTTCCATACAGTACCCAGAGTGTGATTCGACACTTCCATACAGTACCCAGAGCTCATCACAAGTGCACTCCTTAATCCCCATCACCTATTTAACCCACATCCCTACCCTGATAACCATCAGTATATTCTCTATAGTTGTGTCTGGTTTTGCTGTTGTTCTTGTTTTGCTTCTTTCTCTCTTGTTTTTCCTTTGCTAACTTATTTTGTTTCTTAAAGTCCACATATGAGTGAAATCATATGATATTAATCTTTCTCTGACTTACTCCACTTAGCATACTACTCTCTGGCTCCATCCATGTCACCGAACATGGCAAGATTTCATTCTTTTTTGTGACTGTAATATTCTAGTATGTATGTTTGTATGTGTGTGTACACACACACACACACACACACACACACACACACACATAACTTTTACTTATTGAAGAACATTTTGGTCATTTCCAAGTCTGGGAAATTATATATAAAAACCACTATAAACATTTGTGTGCAGGATTTTGTGCAAACATAAGCTTTCAGCTCATTTGGGTAAATACCAAGGAGCATGATTATTGGCGCCTATGGTAAGAGAATGTTTCGTTTTGTAACAAATGACCGAACTTCCTTCCCAAGTGGCTCTACCATTCTCAATTCAATGAATGAGAATTCTGGTTTCTCCATATCTTTTCTGGCATTTAGTGTTGCCAGTGTTTTGGATCCTTGCTATTTCACTTGATGTTACTGGTGTCTCATTGTTTTAGTCTGTGTTTCCCTAATGGCATATAGTATTGGCCATCTTTTCTCATGCTACTTTGGAGAATTGTGTTTTTAGATCTGTTGCCCATTTGTTGATTGCATTGTTTACTTTTTATTGATGACTTTAAGAGTTTGTATATTTTGGATAATAGTTGTTTGTTACACATAGCTTTTGAAAATATATTCCCTTAGTCTGTGACTTATCTGTTCATTCTATTAACAGTATTTTTGTCAGATCAGAAGTTTTTAATTATAATGAAGTCCAATTTATCATTTTTTCATATAACTTACTTTTGCCATTTTACTTAAGAAGTCATAGACAAACCCAAGGTCACGAAGCTTTTTTTCTTGAGTTACCTTTGAGTTTTCTTAGAAAGAAAAATGAATTTTAATTGTAATACACAGGAATGTATTGCAGATTGAAAAAATGAATCAGGGTGAGAAAAGAGAAGTATATGTCAAATTTTAAGTTCCAGATCAATCTCATAAGTGGATTTTGACAAGAGGAATCCACTCCATACTTGTATCACTAACCTCACAATTCTAATCTCTTAGGGTGAAAATATCTGTCTGGACAAACTTAGATGACATTTCTATTGTCCCACTAATAAATAACATTTTATCTTGATGGATAATTTCAAAATTGGAGTAAAAAATGGGTAAGAGTCAATTCCCTAACAGCTAAGTCAGAAAAAAGATATGGGAAACCAGAGTATTTAACACAAAGGAAAAATCACAACCCCCCCAAAATAGTAGTGTTTTAGCTTATAATAACATAACAGATAGTTCTTCAGAGACATTTTTGTTCTTACTTTCCATTCACTACCTTGGAAGATCTAAGATATATATATTCCCTTTTTATTTTTTTTCTTCATGTATGTCATTTGTGGAATTTGGACAAGCAATCCAAAAATTTATGTTCAGTGATTTTTACAAAATATAATCAAGGAAATTTTTGTGGAGTAAGTTCTTAGGGTAAATAAATCCAGGAATAGAACATAATTATTAAAGGTAGTGCCGTTTTCCTAATTAAGTATTCTATTCGAAGGCAAGTCCCTAATGACTAGCTATTAAAATGGACTTTCTATCTGTTAGATAGATAAGGGATAAAACTGAATTTGATTCATTGATTTGATGCTGTATGTATGCTCAGTGGGGTTTATGGATTGCTATCATTCATCCATCAAGAATTCTAAAACTAAGTGCTGTCTTCATATCAGTCATGGGTGAATATGGTGCTGGCCTGTTTAATTGACTGGAAAACACTTAATGCACCAAGATTAATAGAAATGGAACTTAGACTCTAAATCCTATTTCTCAGTAGTAATTCAGTTACTATTACTCTGGGAAAAATTTCTAGGTAAAAAATTAGAAACCATAAGAATATCAGTTAAAAATAGATGCTTCCCTCAGAAACAAATAAAAAAAGAAGCATCCTTTAAGTATAGCCAAACCATGCTAGAAAATTAATTTCCCTTTAATGCTACATGTTATGTTCAGTTACCGTGTCTTTTTATATAATGAAAATCCCTTGAACTACTATATTCCATTGTCAAATATTGTATACCTTTGGGAATTTTTTCCACTTCTTCATCATTTGATGAACAAATGGATGACATTCATTCCTTTAATGCATTTTTATTTACACTTAAAATGTTCCAAGTACCCTTTTAGGTATGAAAGTTACAAAGATAAATAAACATAATTCCTTCTATCAATAAGCATTCTTCTGGAAAAGAGAAGACATATAAGATTATGGAAATGTGAAATTTCCACATAACAGTCTAGACATATGATCAAATCAAACAAAAATGGTGTGAATCTTCGTCTTTACTGAAACTGGGGAATGGTCTCAAACCAACATAAACATTAAGGTAATTCTAGTAGTAAACCAGAAGATAGAAAAAGCTTGAAATAAATAATGGAGGGATGACTCACAATTCTGATTCCCAAGAAATTGGCAGGTAAATCTTCCTCCTATCCTATAAATTACATAGGCCAAAAAATGTATCTCATTTATTATTAGGATCTTGCCTCTGGCAGTTCATTTAAACCTGTAGGGGCAAGTCTTTCCTTGCCTTTTCCTAGTCTCTAGTGGTTTGCCTGCAACCTTCGGCATTTATTCCTCAGTTGCAACATCTCAGTCTTTGCCTCCATTGTCTCCTGGCATTATCCCTGCCTGTGTCTGTTTCACATAGTGTTTCCCTCTAAGAATGCCAATCATAATGAATTAGGGACCACCCTAATGACTTCATCTTAACTTGATTACATCTGCAAAGAGTATGTCCAGGAGGTCACTTTCACAGATACAAGAGTTAAGACATCAACATATATTTCTGAAAAACACAATTCAACCCAAAACAGTGAGTTCTCATCTTTATTACAGACTTTTTCTGGAAGTGGCCTTTCCCTAACAATAGATAAGAGTGAATCTGTCATTTGAAGTTGAGACTACTGTGTATACCATTACATGCCCTCCTCAACAGGAAAGAATCATAACACTTATTTTAAGAAAATCGCAACAAATTTTTTTAAAACCTAAAAGAAGGTACAAATTAATAATGGTGATGGCAGACAGAGAAATATTATAAAAGAAAAGAAAAATATTGGAAAGGATAAATTAATGAAAATCTGGTTTGTGTGCTTAATTTAAAAAATAGAGGAAAGCATTAAGGTTAGTATTGAAAATGGATTTATCCACAGACATAACAAAATAATAGATTTTTAAGAGAATATTATCTGTAAACTTTAAGATTTTTTTTTTAAGTTTTTTTTTAATGTTTATTTTTGAGAGAGAGAGTGAGAGACATGCGTGAGTTGGTGAGGACCAGGGAGACACAGAATCCAAAGTGGGTTCCAGGCTTCGAGCTGTCAGCATAGGGCCTGACACGGGGCTTAAACTCAAGAGCTGTGAGATCATGACCTGAGCCGAAGTCAGATACTTAACCAACTTAACCACCCAGGTGCCCCAAGATATTTTTTAATCTGAAGGAAATAGATTTCTTCATGTTAAGTAAACTACCAATATTGATAAAAGAAGGACAAAGGACTTGATAAATTAATTATCATAGAAGAAATTGTGAAAATCATTGGAATTTTATTCTCTCTTTTTTTTTTTAAGGTTTATTTATTTATTTTTGAGAGAGAGAGAGAGAGAGAGAGAGAGAGAGAGAGAGAGAAAGAAAGAGAGAAGAGGAGAGAAGAGAACAAGCAGGAGGGGCCAGAGAGAGAGGAAGGGAGGCAATCCCAAAGCAGGCTCCCCTCCTCACTGTCATCATGGAGCCTGATTTGGGACTGAAACTCACAAACCATGAGATCATGACCTAAGCTGAAACCAAAAGTCAAATGCTTAACCGATTAAGCCACCCAGGCACCCCTGGAAATTTATTCTTAAAAAACACCCTGACTACATGATTTTAAATAGGTTCCACCTAACTGTTAAATAGTAGTTAAATCCAGTATAATTGAAAATACTCAAGACTATAAAAAACATGAAATCTCTTTAATTTATTAACCAGGATATGTTTAAAATGTAATAATGTAAATCAGTAAAATAAAACCACTACTTATGATTATGGATACAAAATAAAATAAAAGGAAATGGAATCATTCAATTTATCAATGGATTGTCAGGATTTATTCCAAGGCCTAAACGGCAAATTAACATTAAGAAATTTAATGTATTAATAAATTATACAAAGAAAAAAGCATTGTCTTTTTTTTTTCTTTCCAAGTTTTTGTTTAAATTCCAGCTAGTTAACATGCTGTTTTATATTCTTTTTAAGTATAAAATTTAGTGATTCATCACTTGCATGCAACACCCAGTGTTCATCCCAAGTGTACTCCTTAAGCCCCATCACCTATTTAACCCTTCCCCCCACCAACTTCCCCTCCTGTAACCAGCAGTTTGTTCTCTCTAGTTAGGAGACTGTTTCTTGGTTTTCTTCTTTCTCCCCTCTATGTTCATTTGTTTTGTTTCTTAAAGTCCACATATGAGTGAAATCATATGGTATTTATCCTTCTCTGACTGACTTATTTCACTTAGCATAATGCTCTCTAGCTCCTTCTAAGTCATTGCAAATGGCAAGATTTCCTTCTTTTTATGGTTGAGTAATATTCCATTATATATATGTATGTGTGTATATACACATACATGCACACACACTACTTCTTCGTTATCCATTCATCAATCAATGGACATTTGGGCTCTTTCCATAATTTGGCTGTTTTTGATAATGCTGCTATAAACATCAAGTTGCATATATCCCTTTGAATTAGTATTTTTGTATTCTTTGGATAAATATCTAGTAGTGCAATTGCTGGATCATAGGGTAGTTCTATTTTTAACTTTTTGAGGAACTTCCATGCTGCTTTCCACAGTGGCTGTACCAGGTTGCATTTCCACCAACAGTGTAAGAATGTTCTTCTTTGGGGCGCCTGGGTGGCGCAGTCGGTTAAGCGTCCGACTTCAGCCAGGTCACGATCTCGCGGTCCGTGAGTTCGAGCCCCGCGTCGGGCTCTGGGCTGATGGCTCAGAGCCTGGAGCCTGTTTCCGATTCTGTGTCTCCCTCTCTCTCTGCCCCTCCCCCGTTCATGCTTTGTCTCTCTCTGTCCCAAAAAAATAAATAAACGTTGAAAAAAAAAAAAAAAAAAGAATGTTCTTCTTTGTTCACAGCCTCACCAATACCTGTAATTTCCTGTAAAAATGTGGTCTTATCAAAGATGCTATAGAAAAGTTGATAATATTCAGCCAAGGTCACTCATTAAAAATCCAAACAAATTTTTACATTTGAATGCTTCACAATAATTTCTCCACAGTGATAGCTGCTTAGAGTACTACTGCAGGCACTCAGCTTTGCATTTTGTTGTGCTAGATATATGCTCACTTTTCACTGAGGCATGAGTAGAATCAAGATCTATTCTTCACTATGATTGTTAGTATAGACTTAGATTGATGGGAATGACACTAGATTAGTAAGACTTCCTTAATCTCTGATGTAAACTGACTAGCGTAAAAACATTTATCAGGTTCACCTCTAGAATTTGATAGATTTGGTAATAATGATAATGGAGTTTTCATGGATATATTCTATTAATATATTATTATATATTCCGTGGATATATTTTTTCCATAGTTTTATAAAATCGGTGGGGCAAGATTAGCCCTTAGACTTGGAGTTTGAGATGAAACAGTGGAGCAATTGGCCTTTTTTTTTTTTTTTTTTAGAGAGACAAAGAGTACATGAGCAGGGGAAAGGAGAAAAAGGGGAGAGCTAGAGAGAGAGAGAGCAAGAGATGAAGAGAGAGATGATCATCAAGGAGCCCAGTGCAGGGCCTAATCCCATTACCCCAGGATCATGACCTGAGCCAAAATCAAGAGTCAGATGCTCAACTGACTAAGCCACCCAGGCACCACAGCAATTGGCTCTTTGGCGGCAAAATTATCTCAGAATTTTTATCTGCATCTTAATTTTATTGTGCGCACCAAGATTATTCTTTGGCATGGATTAAAGAATAATTGATATTCAGGGGTATCAAGAAAAAATGCTGATTTAGATATTCCCCCATTTGAGTGAGGTACCAAGTGTTGTAGCCAAGACAAAGGCAGATTTTTGCTGAATTCTGATGTCAAAACCAACGTTTGGGCATTCCTATACTGAAAACTCAGGCTTATGTTCATGTTTCATTTTATTGTGTCTGTGTAAATGTGGTGGAAAACATCCTCAGTCGTGTGATAAACACTTGTACTGATTTTCAACTTAAAGCTCATTTCTATTGAAAGGTAAGCTTTGCTTCTCATGAAGACTTCTTTCATCTTCAGAGAGTTAATCACCCACAACTAATTATTTAATACTAACATTGTTCTTAGGTCTGTTTTTACATATAGTACTCTGCATGTAATACTTCATGTATATATTTATCTTTCTTTTCAGACTGCGAGTTCATTAAGATAAAAACAAATGGACTGCATGAGTTCAATACATTATGAGGAAAACCATATGTTAATAAGATTTGAATCAAAGTGGTCTGGTCAATTCATGTTATACAGAGACATTTCAAATAATGGGCAGACTCCTGTAGCAGAAATAAAACAAAATATGCCACGAGATCATGAGATTTGTAAATAAAATATGAAAATTCTCTAACATGACAGAACAATGGAAAAGGACAGAAAATTCTATTTTGTAACTTTAAGGAAACAAAATACTTAATCATTTGTCATAGGTGAAATGAATTCTTAACTCAATCTACCTTGCAATTTTCTGACAGAAAGGAGTGCTGGCCATCATATCATCTAGGAATTCCCCCATGTGCTTTAGTCTGTCAGCTGAAAAAGATTCAATTGATTATGACAGATGGGCATGAAGTCTGTCACAGTTCTGATGGATCAAGGAGGGAGAAGCTTGATAAATGCTGAGAGACAGATTATGTCTTGATTATTTTCGCAGAGTCAATCATCTGTGTACTGTGTACTTATTATAATCTAAGAAAATTATTATTGCCCACTAATTGGCATACATTGTACTTCGTTTTTTTGACTTAAAATGTCAATGATAATTTTATGCTTGAAATGATTACATGTAGCAACAGAGAAACACACCTAACAAAATCATCAACTTTATAGTCTTCACTTTTTTTTTTTATGTTCATTTTTGAGAGAGAGAGGGAGAGAACATGAGTGGGGAGGGGCAGAGAGAGGGAGACACAGAATCCGAAGCAGGTTCCAGGCTTTGAGCTGTCAGCACAGAGCCCGATGCGGGGCTTGAACCCATGAACCATGAGATCAGGACATGAGCCAAAGTTAGACGCTCAACTGACTGAGCCACCCAGGAGCCCCTATAGTCTTCACTTTTAAAACCTATTGATATTCCAAGATTTATCTCTACCATATGAAATAAATAATTAGGTATATCTTAAATATGGAAATATGAAAAATATATGACTAGATTATGACCATGTCCAGTCAACATTCTCTTAATATTTTATGCTAACCTAATAGCACAATTATTAATTATTTCCATAAAACTCTCATTTAGAAAAAAACACTTGGAAATTTACTTATATAATCTTTCTGTTTTGTAAGTTAACTTTTTGAGCTCCAATGCTTAAATTATACATGAATAAGTCAGATAAGAGAAAATGCAATTTTTTATTTATATTTTTTTCCAATGTATACAATATATCAGGCTGGTATTCTTCAGGCAAGCAAAACAGGAAGGAGCTTTACATGAGAGGAAGCCTTATTTTTATACACTTCAGTTTTAATTATTATTACAACTTGAGAAATGTATTCCTTTCTATAGAATCCCTGTTTTTCAAATGATGTTCTTTTTAGGTTCCTCATCATATCCAATAGTTAAAAGGGGGAATCCTTTTTAAATGTTTTCTTAACTTTGCATGCTATGCCTATCCAGAGTCCATTGCTCTCACATCCCTCCCTTGCCCATCCCTGTTCTGTTTGGCACAGTGGAGGCCCTGATACTAGGTTTCTTTGGCTGCAGTTTCAGCCGGCTTTCAGCTTGTTTTGAGTTAACGAGAGGCACTAGTGGGAGATAACAGAGTGATGTTCCTCTGAAAATTAAAAATAGAACTACCATATGATCCAGATATTCTACTCTGGATTTTGGATGAATATCCAAAGGAAACAAAACACTAATTCAAAAAGGTACCTACAACCCCATTTATTGCAGCATTATTTACAATAGCCAAGACATGGAGACAATTTAAGTGTTCACTGATGGATAAGTGGATAAAGAAAGTATAGATTAAAAAAATAAAAATGCAAACACACACGCTCACACACACATATATGTCCATCTCCCTCATCAACTTTTCCAGCATTGGTTCCAGCTCCCAAGTGACAGGCCATGGTTACAACTTTTGAAGGTTGATCCCAATCTTCCCTTTTTCTTAGCAGCTTAGGGGTTGTAATATTCTGCTACTGCTAATCTCTGGGTATCCTTAGTTTCTCCTCTTGTCTTTTTAGCTTTTCCATCACCTACGTAGCTAGTTCTCTATTAAGCTACCCAAATGCATTCTGAATGACATATACTCCAACTTAAAAAAATTAGTAGCTTCCTTTTGTGTCATGTTGAATATACTTTAAGGGTATACAGTGGTTATGACCCAGTACTGGATTCAATTATGAATGCATGTCATGGATGAGGACATGATATGTAACTATCCACATACCATATAACTGCTTTACTAGCCACTTCTGAATTATACCTTGGTAAGTTTGCCATCACAATATTTCTTATCATTGATAATCTTAGAATTAGTCTTTTTCCCCAAGGACCGCATATGTTTTGAAAATAATCTTTATTATAAAACTGTTTAAAACTTAAGGCCTTCATTGCCTTAAGACCACCTATTCTTAAGCTCATAAAATCTGGTTTCCATTTTTTGGCAAGTGTTGGAAATGAGATGAGAACCTAAGTGTCCTGTTGCTACGATAACACAAAACAACAAACTTAGTACGTTAAAACAGCTCAGATTTATTATCTTATAGCTCTGGAGGTCATAAATTTCACTGGACTAAAAATCAAGGTGTCTGAGAAGCTTTATTCTTCCTGGAGGCTCTGAAGAACCATGTATAAATCATATTTTTGAACTCCTGGAAGTTGCCCCCCTCCTTGTTACTTGTGAGTCACTTCCATTTTCCAAGTCAGCCATTGCATCACTCTCACCTCTGCTCTGTCCTCACTTACCCTTCTCTGATTCTGATCCTCTTGTCTACTTCTTACAGGGGACCTTTTGATTGCATTTAACCAACCTCGACAAATAGAATAATCTCTCAATTTCAAGATCTTTAACTTAATCACAACTGCAAACACTCTTTTACCAGATATAGTGACATATTCACAGGTTTGAGGGATTAGTATTACATGGACATTTTTGAGGGGCCATTATTCTATCCATCACAAATCCACATCTATTTAAATGTGTGTCACATGTTTTCAGCATCTATGGAATACAGCCTTCCTATTATAATGTGTTACAGGACTCTGTTAACTCCTATTTGATTGAATGAGGGACATTCCATTTAAGGTGTTTGTTTTGTTTTTTTAGTGTTATGAAAATTCAATTTTATTTTAAAGTAGATCAGCACATATTTATATATCATGGATGTACTTTAAGGGAAAAAAAAATGCATTGTTATTTTATTTTGAATTGAAATGCCAGAAAATAGTCTTTGATAAAATTGTAACCACTGAAAGGTCAAAAAAGAAAAAATGTTAAGAGCTTTGTAGTTTGGATTAACATTAGAATCTCTGTTTTTCCCATTAATAATACAGAAAAAACATGTCTTTTAACTTCTTATCTAAAATACAACAGATTTTTACTGAAGCTATTTTATAATTCATTTTCTTCTAAACTTACAAGGTCAGTTAGAAGGGATATTATGGTGATCATTAGAACCTTCTTTCTCTGGGAAAAGAACACTTTAGAAAAGCAATCTTATCATTCAAAGTTTTTATTTTAAAAAGAAAACCTAAGGTGCATTACTTCAAACCAAATTGTAGGTGTAGTGTCAGGTCACATTCATTCCCACTGGTGCAGGTACTTAGTCAAATCTACCAAAAACTGAGTACAAGAAGATAAATCTAGACATTAAATTCTACAATGTGAGCCTTTTATATCTTATTTACACTCTGTCTGATGCCTAATACAAAGAATATTAATAGAGTCAATGTAATTCTAGGTGTTTTAATAAGCATCAATGGCTAAAAATGTTAAATGGAGATTTTTCTGTCGTTGTAGTATAATCTGGGCTTTAATTGTTCGTTTAAATGCTCCTTGCAGGTTATTTGATAATACAGTTATGTGTTTGCTTTACCTGATATATTTGAATTAAGCTCAGGTTGCTAAGCCTAGCTGTTTTTAAAAGGCAGAATACAATGTTTATTTGTTATTCACCTTACATTATACCTTAACAATAATTTTTAACTTACTGAAGTTATTAGCATGCTCACTGCATATGTTGTTGCCATGAAAGCTGCTTTCTGAAGTACATGAGGTCTTTGTACTGTATCACCAATATTGAAAATGTGTGTATTGACAGTAGGCTGGGGAAGTAAAAGGGCCACACTTATAGTGTTAAAAGCTATCAATGTGTACTTTTATAGTGGGTAAAGGTTTTTGAGAACGATCTTCTTTTCTAGAATACTTCAAAAATAAGAGTGGTAAGTGTTTTTAAATAATTAAAGGGTACTTCAAAATGGGCGAGTGGATACTAGGGAATATTGAGAAAGAGGATTTATTTGGTTCATGCTAACAATTACACGGAAAAAAGATATCAGTAACAAAGATTTCTCATGAGAACATGAAGCCTGGGGCTGCTCGATATTCACACTAATTTGGGCAAATAAATTATGGCTGATAAAATTTATTCCCTGAGAATATATTTGCAACCACCTCTGGCAACCACTAGTTTGTTCTCTGTATTTAAGAGTCTGTTTTCTTGTCCGTCTCTTTTTTTTTCTTTTTTCATTTATTTTGTTTCTTAAATTCCACATATGAGTAAAATCATGTGATACTTGTCTGTCTCTGACTGACTTATTTCACTTAGCTTATGCCTTTTAGACCCATCATGTTGTTAAAAATGACAAGATTTCATTGTTTTTATGGCTGAGTAATATTCCATGGCATGTATTTATGTATGTATGTGTATATATGTATGTATGTATGTATATATATATATATATATGTATGTGTATTATGTATGTATGTGTACTCACTAGTGTGAATAGTATATATACACATACATACATAAATACATACTATGTGTATATATATACACACACACATATATACATATATACCATATATATATATATATATATATATATATATATATATATATACACACACACACACACATATACATGTTTATGTGTGTGTGTATATATACATACATACATACATACGTAAATACATACTATGTGTATATATACACATATATAGATCACATCTTCTTTATCCATTCATCTATTGATAAACATGGTCTGCTTCCATAATTTGACTGTTGTAAGTAATGCTGCAGTAAACATAGGAGTGCATATATCTTTTCAAATTAGTGTTTTCATTTTTTTTGGTTAAATACCCAGGAATGGAATTACTGCATCATATGGTAATTCTATTTTTTTTTTTTTTTTGAGCAACCTCCATACTGTTTTCCACAGGGGCAGTACCAATTTACATTCCCACCAACAATGCACTAGGGTTCCTTTTTCTCTATATCTTCACTAACATTTAGTATCTTGTTGTGGTTTTGATTTTAGCCATTTTTACAGGTGTAATGTGATACCTTATTGTGGTTTTAATTTGCATTTCACTTAAGATGAGTGATGTTGAGAATCTTTTCATGTGTCTGATGGCCATTTGTATCTTTATACAAATGTCTGTTTGGGCCTTCTGCCCATATTTATTGAATTATGATGATGATGATGATGATGATGATGATGATGATGATGTTAGTGTTGAGTTGTGTAGGGATCTTTATATATTTTAGATACTAAACTGTTACCAGAGTTATATCATTGGATATATCATTTGGAAATATCTTCTCCATTACAGTAGGTTGTATTTTCCTTTGTTGATTATTTTCTTCACTATGCAAAGCTTTTTATTTTGGTGTAGTCCCAATAGGTTATTTTTGCTTTTGTTTCCCTTGCCATAGGAGACATATATAGAAAAAAGTTTTTGTGGCCTATGTCAAAGAAATTATTGTATATGTTTTCTTCCAAGAATTTTATGGTTTCAGGTCTCACATTTAGGTTTTGAATCCATTTTGAGTTTATTTTTGTGTATGGCATAAGAAAATGGTCCAGTTTTATTCTTTTTTTTACTTTTACATGTAGCTGTCCAATTTTCCCAGTACTATTTATTAAATACACTTTTTCCTATTGTATATTCTTGCTTCCTTTGTTGAAATTAATCGACCATTTGACCATAAAAACATGGGTTTATTTCTGGATTTTCTATTCTGTTCCATTGATCTATGTGTCTGTTTTTTGTGCCAGTAACATTCTATTTGGTTATTACAGCTTTGTAGTAGTATATCTAGAAGGTTGGGACTGTGATACCTCCACTTTTGTTCTTTTCGTTCAAGATTGTTTTGGCTATTCAGAGTCTTTTATGGTTCCATACAAATTTTGGGATTATTTGTTCTAGTTCTGTGAAAAATGTTTTTGGTATTTTGATAGAATTGCATTAAGCCTGTAGATTGCTTTGGGTAGTATGAAATTTTAACAATATTTGTTCTTCACGTCCATGAGCATGGAAGATCTTTACATTTATATGTGTCAATTCATCAATGTTTTATATTTATTTATATTTATATTTATATTTATATATATTTAATGTTTCAATTCATCAATGTTTTATAGTTTGTGGAGTGCAGATCTTTCACCTCCTTGGTTAAGTTTATTCCTAAATGTTTTATTATTTTTTATGTAATTGTAAATAGGGTTGCCTTCTTAATTTCTGTTTCTGCTACTTCATTATTAGTGGATAGAAATGCAACAGATTTCTGTATATTAATTTTGTGTTCTGGTACTTTACTGAATTAATCATTAGTTTTAGTAGTATCAGTTTTGGTGGAATTCCTTAGTGTTGTTGTTGTTGTTGTTGTTACTGCTCCTGTTTTGTATTATTTGCTTGATCTAGTTGAGAGATGGGGAAATTTCAAGGCAACAGGGTGCTTAAAATTGTTACTAAAGTGAAAAGAGCATTAACAGAGAAAGAGAATTAAATAAATGAAAGAAATAGAGCACAGGTGGCCATCTGATCATTTGTAAAAACCTTGGAGAAGACATTTTTTCTTTTTAAAGGACTTGAAATGGGTGTTCAAGCTAATCTAGATGATAAGGGTAGGGTGATTTTAATTAAGAGCTAAGTTACAAGTTTGTGCCTTTTACATTTTTTTCTGCCAGTACTAAATTTATATTCAAGGGTAGGTATTTCATTTTTTATTATGAGTGATTTTACAATAACTGGTTTTAGGTATTTAGATTATTTGTGGTTATTCTTCCTTTCACTAATCCATTGTTTTCCCTCTGTTATGTTCAGGGTATATAATGATGAACCAAAAACATATGTGCCCTTATGTCATGGAGCTTATAATCTAATGGGCAATACAGAAAATAATCAAGTAAATAACTATTGTGTACATCTATAAAGGAAAATTAAATGTGATTTTATAGAGGGATATGGGAGATGAATTACTTAAGAAAGGTTGAAAGTTCACATTTAAAAATGTCCTTCACATATTTGAAGGTGCAGATATGACTCCTGGGTATATGTGTTGTCATACAAAGAAACATTTCTGAAAGAATAAAGGGCAGAATTTATTTTATTTCATTACCAAAATACTCCTTGGCTGGATCTATTTTTAATTTTGTTTTATAAGACACTTCTTACTTAATAATAACATGATTATGCAGTCAACACAGGTATGAATATTCTCATTTAATACCATAGAAAAATGAGGCACAGAGCTTAATTATAGTTTGTTCAGGTCAAATTCCAGGCATATTTAAAACCTTGGCCTTTACCCTATGCAGTACAGGACCTTTCAGATCATGTGGTGATCTCTTTTTACTGGGTAGTTTTTGATTATCACTTGACAGTCTATCGGTATCAAATACCTGAAAATTTAATTTACTTGACATAAAATACAGAAATATATTGTAAAATAAAGATTGTTATATTTTTAAAAAACCCACCTGGATTGCTATTGTTAACTGCATCTTTAAAGCCAGAATAATACATTTTCAAAGTAAAAACAAATCTCTTCTTTGAGATTTTTCTCTCAATCTGAGAGGGAAAGAATTTTCTTCTACCAGATCACTTCGATCATTTCAAGGGAGAGAAGCAGAAGAGAGAAGAGTAGGAAAATTGAAGAAAGAGAATGAGAAAGAATAAGGAAAGATGCAGAACTACTAGAATAGAAATGTAGGATAAAAGATAATGAACAGTACTCCTTCAAAGATGAAGGAACAAGGAAAATGGTTTTATTTTTATCTTTTTTATTTTTATTTTTTAAGTTTTTATTTTAATTCCAATTAGTTAACATACAATGATGTATTAATTTCAGGTGTATAGTATAGTAATATAACACTTCCACGCAATGCCCTGTGCTCATCACAGCAAGTGCACTCCCTAATCCCCATCACCTATTTCACCCATTCCCCAAACCACCTCCCCTCTGTTAACCATCAGTTTGTTCTCTAGAGTTAAGAGTAGGCTTCTTGGTTTGCCTCTCTCCCTCTCTCTTTAGGGAAAATGTCTTCCTTTTTTAAAGGACAATTAGGGGCACCTGGGTGGCTCAGTCGGATAAGTGTCCAACTCTTGATTTTGGCTTGGATCATGATCTCACGGCTCATGAGAATTCTGGAATTCTTAGAATTCTCTCTCTGCCCTTCCCCCTGCTCTCTCTCTTTGTCACTCTCTCTCAAAAAAATAAACATTTAAAAAAGATAACATATTACTTATAAATAAGGCAAAAATGAGTGAGAACGTAAGAGTCCTCTTATTTTTTTTGAGAGAGAGAGCTCATACACACACACACACACACACACACACACACACACACACACATGTGCACAAGCAGGGGAGGGATAGAGAGAGGGAGAGAGAGAGAATCTTAAGCAGGTTCCATGCCCAGCCCAGAGCCCAATGCAGGACTCCATCTCACAATTGTGAGATCATGACCTGAGCCAAAGCCGAGAGTAAGACACTTAACCAACTGAGTCAGCCAGGTGCCCCAAGAGTCATCTTTCTTTAACTATAAACTACTAAATACTCAACTGTAGTAATATGTGGCAAAGTAGGGTAGTGTCAAAATATTTAATCTCTATCTTGACCTCTTTTTTCCTTATACTGCATGTCACATTCACAGATTTATTTCATCAGAATGATTATCACATATTCTATCCTTCCCTATCCTCTCAATGGCCAGTGTTTGTCAGTAAATATTCAGTAATAGACATAATCACTAAACTGTATTCAGCAATTAAAATAGGTACACATTCTGTGATTCCCTCATTTCAAAGTATTCATTTTATAATTTAGAGATTTCTGAAGATAAGATTTAAAAGATAATGCTTTTTATTAGGGGAGCATAGCAAAATAAAACATGTCTAATGGAAGTAAAGATTATATTTTCTAAGTGTGTATTTTCATTTTCCTATTTTATTTTGCATACTTTATATGAATAAGTATGTATATATATATATATATACACACATATATATATACATATATATATATATATGAATTATGTTTATTTAGACTCCAGAGTACAAGAGCTCACACATTTTATAATAAAACCTACCATATTTTTTTCTTTTTATAATTGGTCCCAAGGCTATATTTAGTATCAAGTGTGAAAGGATTAATATGGTAATTTATATTTTATTTCTTTTGCCACACAAGAGAAAACTAAATTGATTTTAATGTATTACTTATTATTTTGGTTAAATATCTGCAAGACTGCATATTCATATGAATCTTAAATTAGGAGTATATTTAAAAGCATGAATTTTTGCTTTGAAATAAGTAAAATCATAAGAATTCTTCATATAGGAATTCAGGTGAAAAAAAATTTTAAAAGATTACATTTGTAGGGTGTTCAGAGAATGTATCTTTCAGAGAAAGCTTTCACTGGTACTGTAATAGCTGGGTCAAGACATTTTGTATGGCAAAGAGTAGTTCTTGTTGCATCTGGGAGACTGACAACAGACTTTAGCTGATGTCAGATGAAAACAGAGCACATACAAGAAAAATTGAACAGTGTTACATCTTTGGGCTACTGATGCAGTTGGAAAAGAGATATTCCCTAGGAATAAAATGTTCAAACGAGATCTAAGTGGGAGAGACTCTGTGATGATAAATGAAATTGTATGGTTTCTTCATGGCCCATAAAATTGGATTTTATTTCATTCTAATTGGTTTTTGATTTAAAACTCCTAACACAAAGAAAAATCTTAAAAGGAGAAGAATCTTAAAAGAACAGTTTGAGTATCTTTATTATATGAGGTTTGACCTTAGTGGTTCCCTATTGAACTATGTAACCATTTTATCATTATTGGAGAACAGTATGTTGAATCCATAAGATGAACACATCATAGGAAGACATACAAATTACTTGCTCACCTGAGTCAGCTTCAGAATGTTTACATAACCTCATCTATGGCTGATATAACTGCCAGAGAGCAAGTGTTTATTAACTGTCCCATGTCTCCTGTATTTTCAGTTTCTTATAGTTAACTATAAATGACACACAATTAATAATGTTTGAAAATGTGTAATCTTCCAGTTAAAAGATAAAAAGAAATGACTATATACACTTTACTAGGTTCTGTAGATACTAGAAAATGGCAAGACTCTCAAAAGATTTATGATTGTGTATGACAAATGACATGATTTATCAGCTGAGGGAATTAAAGGTATGACATTTCCTCAGATGTTTTGTTCAATGCCAGGTATATAAAAAGGGAATTAATTCAGATAAAAAAAATGAAGAAGAAAAGAAGAATTTAAAGGACTCTAAATTATTTCACAAGACACATGATGGAAGGCAGCATGGCATTTTAAAATAGCAAAGAGTGGGCTCACAGGGGAGTTAGGTATATCACTTCAGTATTTGAAAGCCTGTCATGAGCAAAGGGATTAATGTCTCTTTTAGATAAGTATTTCAAATATAGATTTGTGTGTAAGTGAAGGTAAGGTTTTGTGCCAGAAGGATCTAAGTATGTCTGCTACCTGAGATAATGAGTGCCCAGTCCCTATAGGTTTTAAAGCATTGGTTCAATGTACATTAAAGATGAATGCTTTGAAAGAAATTTAACAGTCATGTAGGGAGTATTTATCTGGTGTTACTGGAATTAATTTGGCTTTTTTTTAATGAATTTGAGAAACTAAATGGTTCAAACATATAATACTGGCATAGATGTGTGTGGGTATGTATTTAGAAGTCAGTTACCGCATTTACTGTATTGGTTAGATCAATGGCAGTGTGTTCACAATGGCTATGTGAAGACTCAAACTTAACATGTATGTTGTCATTTCTAAAGGAAATAGGCTGAACAGAGTTTGAATCATGTTAAAAATCCAGGTATTTCTGACAAAAATCTTTCATATCCTTAATACTCAACTCTGAGTTAAAATCAAGAATGTTAAATATAATTTATTAGAAAAAAATAGTGGCTTTTTAAAGTCAGCCATCCCTAGGTTGAAGCTGCTTGCCTGTACCACTTAGATGGATTGTAAACAGGATTTAAGTGTGAAGATAAAGTTAAATGATTTTTGTAAAGGTCCTATTCAATATCCAACACATATTACAGGCTCATAAATGTTAGTTTCATTTTTTAAAATGAACATGTTTTTGGGTTCAGCAGAGAAAAGTAACAATTTTTATTAATAATCCCCAACAAGTAAGAATACAGTTTGAATATGACTCATAAAATAATGAACTTACTTTCATTGTTACTTACTCCACTAAATTGACGGCAATAAATAGGCACCTCCACTCCCATCCTGCCCCAAATCCATTCCCACATTTGGAGGCCAGTTTAAGCTTATGGAAGCAGAAGTCTTGTATAACTATCTTATCTCTACCCACCGAGTTATAACTAATGAATATGACTACATGGTTTCAGGCTAAGTCCCAGGTATATCCAACTGGAGACCATGTAAACCCTAACTCCAGGGTTATTCAATACTGAACTCCACCTGAAATAATGGTCTCTGTAGTTACTGTTGAAACCACCACTTCTTAAGCTGACGGCAAATTTGCCATCCTCCTGTCAAAACTCCCTTTAATTTCTAGAAGTCAGAAAAAATGAACAGAAACGAAGGAAGTCTTCAATATAGAGTGTTGAACTCTTGTAACTGGTTCTGAGGGAAGCAAGCATAGATATGTCCAAATAACATTGGTCGTTAGGACAACATTAACAATAGTCTCTCTTGCCATGAGTAAACATTTTCCTTCTATACATATGGTTTATATACATTATCTCCACTGCAAAATTATAAATAAAATTGCATTTATCTTAATACTAAGCATGATATTTTGATTTGTGCCACAAAATAGCTTTTATTTTCACAGGTGTGGATTCACAAATTCTAAATGTTTCTTTTTATTAGTTTCTGTTGTTAGAACAAAGAAACTTCAATTGACTTTTCATCTATTTCTAACATAGCAAGTTTGAATTAATAGATTCACCCAAGTATGGACAGTCTCATAGATTTTAATTTAATAAATGGAATTTTTATTATAAATTTTCTATAGTACAGGCACAGATAGACATATAATGATTGCCTAATTTAAATAACTATGGATTTTCTTAACCTACTGGAATTGTTAAGCATCTGTATTTGTCAGCAAATATAAATAAGTCTTAGTTAAGATAAACAATAAAAATAATCTCTTTAAATTCATACACCCTTCCTTTCCTGAAAAATATACCTTACTATCATAAAAACGCACTTTATGATTTGATTTTTTTTAATTATTTGGAAGTAGTGTAGTACACAGTAACCCATAATATGACTACTCGATGATTCATCACTCTCTACATACTCTCTACATACTAGATTGTATTATATAATTTTATGCCTTCAAATATAATTATGAGTTTTCCTCTCCTATTCCTTCTTCTCTCCTCTTTATCTTCCTCTACCTTTACCTTTCCTTCATTAATTATTCAACCCTAAAGCCATTAGTTGGGAGAAGAGCAAAGTAGACTTCATTTGAAAGGATACCCTGACTTAGGGTGTCAGAGCTCAAACAGAGTGACAAAGACATCCATATTGAGAGGCTATTTATTAGCATAAGGAGTCAAAGATAAGTGAGGGCAGAGGGCATCCACATGGAGAATAAGCCTGGCCTGCCCTTTTGAAATGCTAGTGAAAAGGGTGACCACACAGAATACAGCCTGCCATGAGGAATCAAAGTCCAAGTGAAGTCAGAAAAGCAATCCCTCAAAGAAAGGTTTTTGAAACCTAGTAGACTAACAATGTTGTCCAAGTGTGTGGATAGCCTGGTGCAGGTTGGCAGTGCCATGTGAGGGAAATAAGGTGATTCATGCCTCGAGAAGTCCCGGAATGGGTTGGCAGAGCCAAAGTAAAGTGAAGGATGCATACATGCAGGGAGATAACCTATTGTGGAGAGGCAAATCCAAATGGAACAAGTATTATCATTTGCCAAGTGTGAGTTATCAGAGCCCAAGAGAATTACAGAGGGCATTCTTACTGGTAGAAGAACTGGCATGATGTGTTAGATTATGCATTAACAGAGGAAGACCTCCATGCAAATGCATAGAGTAGAATAGGATGTGAAAGTTCCAGCTAGAGAGATACAGAAGAACAGAGGATACTCACAATTCATGGAGGTATTCTGAAATGGGATGACAGATGAGAGTCAAAGTCAGGGAGATGAGCATCCTTCTGAAAATGTGGCCTGACAAGCCATATGAGAGCCCCAGCATGGTGAAGATCTTTGCATAGAGAGGTGCTGAGGCACCAGAGGCTAACTGGTGTGAAGTGCTTCCACAAGGAGAGAGAGCTCAGTATGGCCATTCAGAGCTTGAGAAGAATCAGGAAACTGTCTATGTGGAAAAAAGCACAATTAAAGGGTGACAGAACCTAAAAATGAGAGCAGCCTAGCAGTTATTGAGTCTGAATGAGTAAGGAAGATATCCCAAAGTGGAGGCAGTCCTGTGTAAGGTGTCAGAGTACAAATGGGACAAAGAGAGGAGCAAAGAGGAGGGAGGTCCAATGTGATGTGTCAGTCCCATCAGGTAAAGGAAGGTGACCATGCAATGGGTTGGTCTGGAATGGAATACTGAAGCCCTAAGGGGGCATTGAGGATGTTTACATGGGGCAGGGAACATATGGATGGGTATTAGAGCCTCAGTGGGTCACCATGGCACTGGCAAAGGAAAAGAAGTTGTTAGATTTAAGAGGATGGACCAAAGAAATGAACATATTAAACATAATAGAAGCTGGTTTTCTCACTGTTTGGGAAGAGAATTATAAAAAGGAAGAAAATTATTAGATTGGCACTGGTGTTGTCAGTATGAATGCATGGTTTTAAATATGTAAAAACAAACAGGAAAAATAAAAAGGATATCTGCTTCAGTCCATGAAGGAATAATTTCTAAAGGATGTGCATTATATCATAAAAAACTAGTAAACTGGAGAAAAAATGGTGAAAAAAAACTATTCATAAACATCAGACAAGAGTAAGTGCAGAAATTTGGCTTTTGAAGCCGTACCACCCTTTGTTTTAGGAATATATTGGTTAATATTTTTAAATTTCAAAACAAATTTTTTTTGGCCGGGGGGGGGGGGGGTGGGGGACAGGGTAGCAGGGGAGGGGCAGAGAGAGAGAGAAAGAGTCCCAAGTAGGCTCTGCACTGTGGGCACCAAACAGGGCTCGATCCCACGAGCCATAAGATCATGACCTGAGCAAAAAATCAAGAGTCAGGCGCTTAACTGACTGAACCACCCAGACAGCCTATTTTTTTTTAATGATTAAAGAAAACACTTCTGTACTTTATTTTATAAACTTAATTGCATAATTAACTACATACATTAGATTCTTACAATCTATTGAACAAACATATTTATGAAAACATCACTTACACTATAATCATTTGTTTCTCATGTTGCGAATGTTTGCTTAATCACAAATTATTTAATATATTGAGAATATTTTCTTTTTTAAATGTGTAAATTAAGAGTGGTTGATAAACTGATTTATGCAGATTTTCTATATGAGATAAACTAATAGACTTTATAGTTCATAACTATATAACTCTTTTGTGTCCATATTTGAGTGATTTATTTTTTTAAATTTTTATTTAAATTCCGGTTAGCATAGAGTATAATGCTAGTTTTAGGTATAAAATAGTGATTCAGCACTTCTATACATTACCCTGTGCTCATCACAACTGCACTCCTTAATCCCCATCACCAGTTTCACCCATTCCCCCCACCCACCTCCCCAATGGTAACCATCAGTTTGTTCTCCATAGTTAAAAGTCTGTTTCTTGGTTTGCGTACCACCCCCCCAACACCTCTCTCTTTTGACAGGGGAGAGGGCAGAAGGAGAGGGAAAGAGAAAATCTTAATCAGGCTCCATGCCCACACAAAGCCTGTTATGGTGCTCAGTCTCATGACTAAGCTCATGACCTGGGCCAAAATCAAGAGTAAGATGTTTAACCAACTGAGCCACCCAGGTGCCCCAGCGATCTCTCCGTCTCTGTCTCTGTCTCTTTTTTTCCCCCTTTGCTCCTTTGTTTTGTTTCTTAAATTCCACATATGAGTAAAATCACGTGGTATTTCTCTTTCTCTGGCTGACTTGTTTTGTTTAGCATAATACTTGGTAGCTCCATTCACATCCTTGCAAAGGGCAAGATTTCATTTTTCCATTCTTTTATACTTACCACTTCTTTATCCATTCATGAGTCGATGGACACTTGGTTTGTTAACATACTTTGGCTATTGTACTTAATGATGCTATAAACATCAGGGTGAGTGTATCCCTTTGAATTAGCATTTTTGTATTCTTTGAGTAAATACCTAGTAGTGCAATTGCTCGATCATAGAATGGTTCTGTTTTAAACATTTTGAGGAACCTCCGTACTGTTTTCCAGAGTGGCTGCACCAGTTTGCATTCCCATGAACAGTGCAAGAGGGTTTCCCTTTCTCCACATCGTCACCAACACCTGTTCTTTCTAGTGTTGTTGATTTTGGCCATTCTGACAGTTGTGAGGTAATATCTCATGATAGTTTTGGTTTGAATTTCCCCAATGATGAATGATGTTGAGCGTCTTTTCATGTGGCTGTTGGCCATCTATAGGTCTTCTTTGTGAAAGTGTCTATTCATATCTTCTGCCCATTTTTAATTGGATTATTTGTTTTTTATATGTTGAATTATATAGGTTCTTTACATATTTTGGATACTAAACCTTTTTTGGATATGTCACTTGCAAATATCTTTTCCCATTCCATAGGTTGCCTTTTTGTTTTGTTGATTATTTTCTTCACTGCGCAAAAGCTTTTTATTTTGATGAAGTCTCAATAGTTTGTTTTTGCTTTTCTTTCCCTTGCCTCAGGAGACATATCTACAAAGAAGTTGCTACATACAGCCAGTGTCAAAGAGGTTACTGTCTAACAGGATTTTTATGGTTTTAGGTCTTATATTTAGGTCTTTAATCCATTTTGAATTTATTTTTGTATATTGTGTAAGCAAATGGTCCAGTTTCATTTTTTTTGCATGTTGATGTCCAGTTTTCCCAACATAATTTGTTCAAGAGACTTTTTCCCATTGGATATTCCTTCCTGCTTTGTTGAAGATTGACCATATTGTTGTGGGTTTATTTGGGATTTCTATTCGGTGTTTCTGATCTATATGTCTGTTTCTGTGCCAGTACCATATTTGTTTGATTACTATAGCTTTGTAATATAATTGAAGTTCAGAATTGTGATGCCTGCCACATTTCTTTTCTTTTCAAGTTTGCTTTGGTTACTCGGGGTGTTATGTGGTTCCATACAAATTTTAGGATTGTTTGTTCTAGCTCTGTGAAAAATACTGTTGGTATTTTGATATATATTTCATTAAATGTATAGATTGCTTTGGGTAGTATAGACATTATAATAACAATGAGCATATTTCTTCATTATAGACATTATAAAAACAAAGAACAATAGTTCTAACCCATGAGCATGGGGTGTCTTTCAATTTCCTTGCGTCATCTTTCTTTCATCAGTGTTTTATAGTTTTTAGAGAATAAGTCTTTAAGCAATTTGTTAGTTTTTTTCATAGGTATCTTATTGCTTCTGGCATGGTTGTAATGAGATTGACTCCTTGATTTCTTTTTCTCCTATTTCGTTTTTGGTGTATAGAAATGCAACAGATTTCTGCACATTGATTTAATATCCTGTGACTTTACTGAATTTGTGTATCAGTTCTAGCAAGATTTTGGGTGGAGTCTTCCAGGTTCTACAGGTCTTCCATGTAGAGCATTATATCATCTGCAAAGTATGAAAGATTTACTTATTCCTTACTCGGATGCCTTTTATTTCTTTTTGTTTTCTGATAGTTGTGTCTAGGACTTCCAGTACAATGTAAAATAATAGTGGTGAGAGTGGACATCCCTGTCTTTTTCTTGACCTAGAAGAAAACCTCTCAGTTTTTACCCATTGAAGATGATATTAGGTGTGAGTTCTTTGTTTATGGCCTTTATTATGTTGAACTAAGGTCCCTCTAACCCTATTTTGTTGAGGGTTTTTTTTTTTTTTATCATGAATGGATGTTGTACTTTGTCAAATGTTGTTTCTGCATCTATTTAAATGTTCATATGATTCTTACCCTTTTCTTTGTTAATGTGGTAGGTCACATTGATTTGTAAATATGAAACTAACTTGCAGCCCAGGAGTAAATCCCACTTGACTGTAGGGAATGATTCTTTTAATGTACTGTTGGATTTGGTTTGCCGGCATTTTATTGAGAATTTTTGCATCCATATTTATCAGGCATACTGACTCGTAGTTCTCTTTTTTAGTGGAGTCTTTATCTGGCTTTAGTATCAGGGTAATGCTGGCCTCATCAAATGAATGTGGAAGTTTTCCTTCCTTTTTTAATATTTTCGAATAGTTTGAGAAGAATAGATATTCACTCTCGGTCTGTTCAAGTTTTCTATTTCTTCCTGTTTCACTTTTGGTAGTTTCTATATTTATAGGGATTTATCCACTTATTCTGGGTTGTCCAATATCTTGGCATGTAGTTTTTCATAATATTCTCTTACAATTGTTTGTATTTTTGTGTTGTTGGTTATTTCTCCTCTCTCATTTGTGATTTTATTTACTTGGGTCCTTTCTCATTTCTTTTTGATACATCTTGCTAGAAGTTATCAATTTCATGATTTTTTTTTCAAAGAACTCACCCCTGGATTCATTGATCTGTTCTATTTATTTTTTAGTTTCTATATCATTTATTTCTGCTCTGATCTTTATTATTTCTGTCCTTCTTCTGGCTTTAGGCTAATTTCTTGTTCTTTTTCTGGCTCCATTAGGTTAGGTTGTTTATTTGAGATTTTTCTTGGCTTCTTAAGGTAGCCTGTATTGCTGTATACTTCCCTCTTAGGACCACTGTGCTGCATCTCAAAGGTTTTCAATTGTTGTCTTTTCATTTTCATTTGTTTCCATTTTTTTTCTTTGATTTCCTGTTTGAACTACTCATTGTGTAGTAGCATGTTCTTTAACTTTCATGTATATGTGGTCTTTCCAGAAATTTTCTTGTGATTGTCTTCTAGTTTCATAGATATCAGTTAATATTTTTAATTCAGCAGACTGTAGGTAGTAGGTACACAGTTATTTAAAAGAAATTATTTTATTTAATCCTTACAATAGCCCTATGAGAGACATTATATTCCTCTTATATTAACAAGGGAAATGGGGCTGAGGATAAAATGACTTTATAAATCCAGTCTGTATTAGAACATGGGAAGTCTGAAGCTAAGACTGTTCTCTAAACTGGGAAGTACAATGTAGAATTGACACATAAGTAATTAACAAAATTATTATGGATATTCCAGTAAAGAAGCTGTCAAGTAAAATTACAAAGGCAAAACTGTTCAATGTGGCAAAATTGTCTTTAATTTTTTTTTAAATATTTTGAGATCCTGTGAATTCAGAAAGAAATTACAAATAGAAATGTGCATTTTTGGGAAGGAGCTTTATTTAGTCATTAGTTTATAATGACTTATGAGAAAAAAATTCACGAGCCAGTTATGTGCTAAGGCTTCCACATTTTCCCATGTATTAGAATCAGCTTGTGTTTTGAGTGATATGAAAATACACACATGGTAGATGTTTATTTCTCTCACACATAGAAACTTATCGACTATTAAATACTAGTTAAGAGGGAGGTTTTAAGGGTGCTTGGGTGACTCAGTCAGTTGAGATTCAGACTTCGGCTCATGGTGCCAGTCTGGCTCAGGTCATGATCTCAGGGTTTGTGAGCTGGAGCCCCATGTGGGGCTCTGTGCTGTCAGTGCAGAGCCCACTTCAGATCCTGTTTCCGTCTCTCTCTGTCCCTCCCCTGCTTGTGCTTTGTCTCTCTCTCTCTCTGTATCTCTCTCTCTCTCTTTCTCTCTCTCTCTCTCTCTCTCTCTCTCTCTCTCAATAAATAAATAAATAAATAAATAAATAAATAAATAAACATTTTTTTTACAAGGAAGGGCTTTAGAAAAAAGTGTCTTTGCATAAATAAATTAAATTTTATAATCCAAAATTCTAAAGTCTGTATGACTCCAGTTACATAACATTTCTGCTAAAATCGCAGAAGTCCATTAATAACACATACTGAAAAATACTCGCATGCTAATGAAGTTAGTAAAATTTGACTTTACTAAAAAAAAATTTAAAGTAGATCTGACCTATCCATAAATAAGTAGAAATTGATCATATATACTTTTATTATGACATTACTTATATTCATTCTATCTCTTCAGTTAGTAGGAAAGGCCATTTATTTTTAAGCATTAAAAATAAAGGACACAAAAGAGACTCATCTTTACCAATTACCCTGTATAGGAGAGCAGAAAATGAAATGGGAAATATCATTAGCATAGATAAATAGGTGCATGACCCCATTAATTAAGCTGTAGGGGGCATTCTACACATAAAGAATTATATCTCATCTTTTATCTAATCATTATCTTTTTACAAACAGTTTCTCTGGCACTTTGTTCTGTTAAGAAGTCCTCTATCCATGATGTCACAGATGCCATTATCCTCATGGGGTGAAAACTTCAACCTGGCTAATGGGGACACTTAGGACATAAATCTGAGCTCAAATCAGTTAAGAGAATAGATATGTGGCTTGCCAATGTGGCACTTTGGCACAGTTCAAAAAAGAGTATCAAACAACTTTTTCAATAATCCCCTCAGTGTTTTAATCTACAAAATGAGAAGGCCCATCTTTCTAGAAAAGCATGTTAGGAATTTTTGTTTTCAATGTCTCTTTTGATTCTTTTATAAAAAAGTTTTATGGGGGCGCCTGGGTGGTGCAGTCGGTTAAGCGCCCGACTTCAGCCAGGTCACGATCTCGCAGTCCGTGAGTTCGAGCCCCACATCGGGCTCTGGGCTGATGGCTCAGAGCCTGGAGCCTGTTTCCGATTCTTTGTCTCCCTCTCTCTCTGTCCCTCCCCCGTTCATGCTCTGTCTCTTTCTGTCCCAAAAATAAATAAACGTTGAAAAAATATATATATATAAAAAAGTTTTAAGGAGTTTCAGTTGGTATACAATAAACTGCATGCAGTAAAGTATACATTTTGATAAATTCTGGCATATATATTCACCTATAAAACCATCACCACAACCAAGATAATAAACCTATCAACATTCTCTAGAAGTTCTGTTGTGAACGTTAGTAATTACTCTTGCTCATCTCTCTTTGACAGAAACCACTGATCAACTTTCTGTTACTGGAGATCAGTTTGTATTTTCTATAATTTTACATTAATAGAATCGTATAGTGTGTACTCTTTTTGTCTTCTTTCACTAAACATACTTATTATGAGGTTCAGTGAACCACGGGAATCTACCCCAAAAACCAAGAGCATACTTTACACACAGTATGGTAGCCAATTTGACAATAAATTATTTAAAAAGAATTATCATGAGGGGCACCTGGGTGGCTCAGTCAGTTGAGCATCTGGCTTAAGCTCAGGTCATGATCTCACAGTTTGTGGGTTTGAGCCCCTCATCGGGCTCTGTGCTGACAGCTTAGAGCCTGGAACCTGCTTCGAATTCTGTGTCTCCCTCTCTCTCTCTGCTCCTCCCCCACTCATGCTGTCTCTCTCTCTCTCCTTCAAAAATAAATAAAAACATTAAAAAATTTTTTTGAAAAGTTATTATGAGGTTTATTTATGTTGTACCATTTATCAATAGTTCGTTTGTGTCCATTGTATGGATATACCACAGTTTGTTTATTCATTTACCTGTTGGCAGATATGTAAGTTTTTCCAGGTTGCTTTTTATTTTTATTTTTTGCTATATTAAGTCATTTTATGAATTTTTAAATATGATTATTTTCCCTAAATATGATTATTTCCTATGGTCTACATAACAAATTGACATAGGCGTGGTTGTTACTTTACGTTTTAGTAATCTTATGTATTAACTGTGTGGTCATTCATAATTTTAACAGAGTATGACCAAACTGAGTCAATGGTGTGGATCAATCAATTTCCTATTTTGAAATATTTCAGAGTAATTGAAATTTTAAAAAGTGAAGAGTAATAAGTTACTGGGTATTTCCTCTTTTATTTTTTAAGTTAACCTCAATGATACCCAAATGCTGAGAGCCCATTACATCACTTGCATCTGGTTTTACATTAAAGTACATGCTATTTTCTATAAATGACTGGAAAACAAGGGATGATATTGGCACTGGAACAGTTTTTCTATCTATTTTGTGTCACTAAACCACACAGAATAAAGTTTTGTGTTTTTTTTTTTTTCTGGTATTTGCAGGGTATACAAACTTAGAGTAAATGATGGCCACAAAATGTGATTTAATGACTTCATTTTCATTTATTACTACAGTGATCACTGTAATAATGATTTGGATATGTTGAGATAAGTAGGTCTATAAATTGTCAACCTAATTTAGCAATGTTGACAGTAACCTTGACAGTAACCTTGACAAAAACATTTTGATGGATAAATGGAGAGACAGCTAAAAGCCCAACTGGAGTGAAGGAGAGAATCCTTATATGCTGCTTTATAAAAACTGTAAGAAATTTGTGGACACATAAAATATAGACTATAATATTATGTATATTATTACAGTATGTAGACTCTGTATTTATAAACATATATGTGTTTGCCTTTCCCAAATGCATACCTCCATTCATTCTATGACTTCAAGTCACATTGGATTACTCACCATTTCACAGAGTTCTTACCATTCACTTCTTACTGCCTCAACCTTCGCATTCCCCTGGATTACTCAGCTCTGAGTCATTGCTTTTTCTCATTACAGGGAAATAATTTATTACAACTTATAGGAGTCTGCTATTTTAATAATTGTAACTTTGAAATTCTGTATACATGCAAAGTTTCTACCATTTTCGATATGATTAGTAAATACAAGTTACAATCTTTACTTATTTTTTTATCAAAAATTTTTGGTGTTGAGCCTGCATAGCTGTTTTACTAAAGTGATTTTCTGTTACTTCTGTGCTCATAACTAGATTACAGTTGCCATCCTTTTCTATGGTTAGGTATGTGTATGGCAGAGTTCTAGTCAATGAAATGCATTTATTCCTGTTACAGCCCTGGTCCATAAGTAACCTCCATAAGCTCCTTCACCATTTCTTTTCCTTCTTCCCCCTTTTTCTGGTTGTATATTAATATTCAGAGTGACCTTGGAAGCTATGTATTGACAGTGGCAGAGCTCTGTCAGCCTGGATTATTGAATAACTACAAAGAATTTACCCTCTCCACGCCAATGATCAGGATCACCAACTTTCATCGTAAGCATCTGGGATTTTTTGTGCAATTTCACGTATTTACCTCTGGCAATATGAAGAATTATCAGCATTTGAAATGAATTGTTATTGTGGTTGTTTTATCTTCTGAAGGTTTCAAAGATCTCAGATAAAAGTTTTACCTATGGCTAAAATCCCTCCCAGAACTCTAGAAGTGAAAAGCTATTCCTTGTAGTGGTTGCACTATTTTTAATTTTAGAGTAAACCCTAGTAATGATAGCTTTTTAACATGTTACATAATATGAATGTTGAGTAAATGCTGGGAATATTTGTAATTTGATAGGATTAATGCCCCATTTCTGATTAGACATGAAACATCATAGAAATTGATAGGAACTTGAGCTGTTACTCCAAATCAGCAGGTAACATGCATTCATCACGTTGTGTAACTGTATGTGTAATCTTCCCAAACATTTATAGTTTTTAGCACCTATGCTAAATATGAGCATGGTAGAGAGGTATATTTTTCACCAGTTTCAACAACGCAGTTGAAAAGACTGATCATGATTGTGTTCATATTATCCTGCACAAGGACTGTGATTGTAGTCCCTTGATCAAACTCCTTTAGAATTATCTGTCGTATAGCCTGTCAGGTCTGTACCCATGGATGCTGCCGTGTCACACACTATCCATATCATAGTGATTGGATACGATATTCCTCATTGGAAGGTACAAGTGAAAATTAGGGAACAAAATCAATATGCTCCTGCTGTATTTATTGACCTTGTCAAAACAGGATATAATCAGGAAGCCTGCACTCAGAGTGCTGATTTTTCACTGCCATCTTCATTTACTGGTAGCAGCACTCTTACTTTCTAAGAGGAACTCTGAGGATCAATATAACCACTAATAATTTTGACTCTCCTGTAACTGATCTACACTGTGATTTGGATCTGCTTTATTGTATTCACTGACAGATGAGAAAACTTGGAATTGAATCCATACTATGCCGAAGCAATGAGAGAATGTTTAAAAAAATTCTAGAAAATTGTTTTGCCGTGACCCATACAAAAGAGCCTGATTGTTTTCAATAAACAAGGATTTTTTTAAAAATCTTTTAATATGTAATCCTAGAAAAAAATAATTTTCTTCAAAAAGAATTGTCTTCAAGAGACATAGATAATAACATTTATAGAGCATCTTCAGTATTGCACTAAAAGATGTGTATTTTAAGTTTCATAATTTAAAGAGAAAGATTGCCTTTTCTAATGAAGATAGTTTAATTTTATCCAATGATCCTACATTTGGGAAGGTTGTACTACAACTGGTGATAATTCCAGAATATTGAGAAACTTCTTCAAGTGTATTTTTTCATACACAGTGGCATCAGAAAAGAAATGTATTTTATTCAACTACAAGAATATTTAATGAAAGTACATTGGAATGTTGGTGGAAATACAAATTGGTGCAGCCACTGTGGAAAATATTATGGACATTCCTCAAAAGATTAAAATAGAATTGCCATATGATTCAACAATTCCACTACTGAGTATTTACCCAAAGAATGAAAGCACTAATTTGAAAAGATATATGCACCCCTATGTTTATTGCAGTAGTACTTACTATAGCCAACAAATGGAAGCAGCCCAAGTATCCATGGATACATGAGTGGATAAAGAAGATTTGGTGTGTATACACACACACACACACACACACACACACACACACGCACGCACACACACACAATGGAATATTACTCAGCCATAAAAAGAATTAAATCTTGCCATTCACAACAACATGGAAGGACCTACAGGGTATAATGCTAAGCGAAATAAGTCAGAAAAAGACCATATGATTTTACTCATATGTGGAATTTAAGAAACAAAACAAAGACATAACAAGACGAAAAAGACAGACTCTTAAATACAGAGAACAAACTGGTAGTTGCCAGAGGGATGTGGTTGGGGTTAGATGAGATAGATAAGATACTAAGAGTACATGTATCTTGATGAACAGTGAGAAATGTATATAATTATTGAATCATTGTATTGTACACCTAAAACTAATATAATACTATATCTGAATAAAAATTTAAAAATTAAAAGGTATATATATACATATATGTGTATATATAAAAGGTATATATATCTATCTGTATATAGATAGATAGATAGGTATATATACACACACACACATATGCATATATCCCTTTATACCTATATACACATGTGTGTGTGTGTGTGTGTGTGTGTGTGTGTGTGTGTGTGTGTGTGTATATATATATATATAGAGAGAGAGAGAGAGAGAGAGAGAGATTGGAATATTGGAGTCCTGGGTACAGATGAATTCCAATATAACAGCCAATGTTCCTTTTGCTCTACCTATTGTACAAAATCATTTGGCATATTTTGGGGTTGACACATTTTATTTTCAGAAATTCACCTGCAGTACATTGCAGTGATATCAATATACATTTAGAATTGTTTCCTCCTTTTAAAATGAAAATTTTTAAATTAAAATTCCATCCTTTCCTAGGCTGCTACTGCTTTCCACATAGTAGTTTGATTTCAACTAGTTTTCAAGCTTATTCCACTAGAGTAATTGTTGAGACCAGATGATCACTTGAAATAGGATATTAACTAACATTTCAAGAGAAAACAGAAGGGAAGTCCAACTTCTACCATCTGTGGCTACCCTTGCAGTGAGCAGGCCCTGACTCATCCTCAGGGAGCCCTGGCAGGTGTGGTCCTACCTAGTCAGAGCGAGGCTCCAGGAAACAGGATAGTTCTCCCCAAATGTGTGGTATCAACAAGTCTGTCTTTGTTCAAGGATTCAGTTGTCACTCCCTGAGGCCCACAGATGACAAGAGTTTTCCCCCAACTTTGGATCAGAGATTTTTTTTTTTACCTTAGTCCTCATATTCCTGTCAAAATATTGAACTCCAATCAAGGCAGTTGACATTATTTGTGTCCCAGATCTTCAAAGGAAACCTCCCTCTATCTCCACAGAAAAAGACATCAGAAGACAATAGGTACACCGTGCTGTGAGGAGGAGGGATGCACACTAGATTCATGTGTGCTCTTGAAAAGAGCTTAAGAATTAAAAAAACAGTGGGGTTGTCCAGGTACCCACAACTTTAATCCAAAATGTTCTCCCTCTTAATTAGTGCACAAATCACTGAAAAATGCCACATCCTCAACATTTTCCTGACATGTTGGTTCTTTATAATTGATTTTTAGAAGTTCCCTAAAGAGTAGGCACAATGCTATGGAATGAAGAAAGTAATTTAATTCAACATAGTAATAATAAGAGATTTTGAAATTATTTTTCTTGCCTGGAGCACCTTTAATCCATCAATGTGGTTTTCTCTGAAATGAAATTCACTGTGAATATTAAGTGCATGGCCTGTATTAATTTATGATGGTTAAGGTATTTGTTTAACCAAATTAAGCATCACGTATTCATTGAGGAGAAATTAATAGGGATTATTCAGGATATATGAGAGGAATTCATTGACTATGCAATTAATTTAAATATATATAAACAGATTGTTATGTGAGCTGTTTAGGCATATAATTATGTCATTAAATTACCATACCAATTCATTTAGAAAACTATAAATGGTAATGATGTTGTCTAATGTTTACATTTTCTTACAAAGTTATTCAAAATGGTATATTTAACTCTATTTTGTTTGTTTTCTTATTATATCATAATGCTGAATCAAGTTCCCATTTGTATTTATTTAAATATTACTTTGTTATTTTTTTAATGTAGAGCCGTCAGAAGCCTATAGAAGAGTTAGGAGTACAACATAAGAATATTTTTTTTTCTTGAAATATTTAGGAGTTAACTGCTGACCCAATACTCCATAAATCCATGTTTCCTGGAAACATGGACATTCTTCTAGACAAAACAGAAAGAAGGAAGTACCACAATTCAATAATCAAAAAATGATATTGATGCATTACTAACATCTTAGACCCACTTCAAATTTTACCATGTCCCAATAATATCCTTTATAACAAGATAATTCAGTTCCGAATCATTCATTGCATTTATTTGTTTCAGCTTTATTGGAGTTTAACTGACAAATACAAGTGTAAGACATTTAAAATGCTAATCATGGTGATGTGATAAACTTCTACGTGGTGAAAAGATTCCCACCATCATCTAGTTAATTAATACATCTATCACATCACATATTTATCTCTCTTTTTTCTTTGTTTGTTGGTAAGTACATTTAAATTTTACTCTGTTAGCAAATTTCAATTATATAATAGGGTGTTATAAACTATAGTCACCATGTTTTGCATTAGGTCATCATACCTGATTGATCTTATTGCTGAAAGTTTGTACCCTTTTACTCACCTCCCATTTCCCCCACCTCCAGGCAATAACTTTTCTACTCTATTTCTAAGGGTTTGACCCCCCTTTTTCTTACTTCCACATCTAAGTGACATCATGTCATACTTACCTTTCTCTTTCTGGCTTATTACACTTAGCATAATGACCTGAGGGTCCATCTGTGTTGTCAAAAATGGAGGGATTTCCTTCATTCTCAGGGCTGAATAATATTCCACTGTGTGTGTGTGTTTGTGTGCACGCACGTGCACATGCCATATCTTTATTCATCCATTGATTGATACTTATGTTATTTCCATATTTTGGCTATTGTGAATAACCATTCATTGCATTTAGACACCATATCTTTTTAGTCTCCAGTCTAGACTGTTTGTAACTTCTTTGGCTTTGAAAATTACAGGCCAGTTTTCTGGATTGTCCCTTAATTTATGTTTATCTGGTTTTTCTTCATGACTATATTCACGTCACGTATCTTCATCAAGAATATCAGAAGAGTAGATTATATGTTGTTTTCACTGTATCTTATCAGGTGGTAATACAGTTTCAATTTGCCTCATTATTGATCTTCATTTTGAACACTTGATAAAGTTGATATATTCCATGTTTCTCTATCAGATAGATTCTCTTTTCCTTATAATTATTAAGATTTTCAAAAGATATAATTTGAAACAATATAATTATATTGAAACAATTTTGAAATTGTTGAAATTATATTGAAACAATATTTGAAACAATATAATTTCTATTTCAATATAAATTGAAACAATATAAAAATCCTATTCTTCATAAAATGATACACATATACATTGTTATGTAATTTTTTCAGTTTTTTTTTAATATTTAATGGGTTATAATCATCATTTACTTGGGTATGCAAAATATTCTCACTTTGGCCAGTTTGGGGCCCGTTCAATCTGACTTTGGTTTCTTTAACTATGTTCCCATCATTCTTTTAGCACTTTCTTGCTTTGGGGCACAGTAAGAAGCTCCAGGCTGTCTTATACTTTTCCTACCACAAATCTAGAAGTAACCATTTGCCCGAGGATTTCTAATTTGTTTTAGTAGAAAATTTAGAAGCGGAAATCTGGTTGCTAGGTGTACTCATTGACATTGAAACCTTGCTACTCCCAGTCTACACACACACACATGCATATTTTACTTTCAGTTTATCTACCATTCATCATATATCTGTTTAAGAACTACGAACTCAAACCAAGATTCCAAACTCCTATTCAATATTATGAACTTTTATATTTATAATTTCATTGTTTAACACTGAGAACACTGTTCTCTACTACATTTAATAAAATTACTTATTTGATCATTTTTCTAATTTATAACCAATCTTCCATTTCTGCTGCCACTCCTTCTTCTGTGTAGATGCTGGCCTTGCCCTTGCAACCACACTCCAGCAGCTCCTTATTGGAATGCCCTCCCCACCACATGCAGACTCTTAGTCCCCAAGATAAGTCACCCATCCAGGGTAGCTTTCCTCCTTACCCTACTCAGCAGTGATTCACCACACGGGGAGAGATGCCCACATTCCTACATGGATGTCCTTCTCACCCTGCTTGGAATCCAAAACCTTTTACATGGCTTTCCCCCCTTGATTCCTTCCTCACCCAATTTAGGCTTATATACTCTACTCTGAGCTGCTGCTGCAGAAGGAGGCAGGAGTGCTCTGCTCCCATTGATGGATTTAGAATTGAATTGTTCAGGAAGAGAATTTAAGGAGAAGGAAGGGGAAAAAGAAGGGGGTTAGGAAGAGGAAGTGAAAGTAAAAAAGGAAAAGAAAAATTTTAAATTGTTTAAATAATACAGACTTCATGTAACACATTAAAAAACTGAAAAAATGTGAAACATTAAGTTTCTATTTTTGAAGTAATCTGTCATTTATATGTATCAGCCATTTTTGTCACATATCCTACAAATATATCTTTCAATCTGTGTTTTGCTTTTTGATTTGATTCTGGTATTTGTTAAATGTTTTATGTGGAATCATCTAAGCCTATATTACCTTTGTTTTGTTACTAAAATATCTAAAGCAGACAAACAAAACCAACAAATTTTTAGGCTTTAATTTGCTTTATTTTTCTTGCATAAAAGAAAATTATGTGGTGGCCACAGCTGGAGCCTGGGTCCTCTGCATGGAGACTCTGGTGTGGGTCTTTACAAGATGGTCAGTGAGTCCCTGATTGGGAGACTTTGTGAACACACTCTATTCCCAGAGGTCAGAGGTGAGATAGATGTAGGTCTTGGAAATGGCATCAAACTTGGCCTTGGTGAAGTTGCCCAGGATGACAGTGCAGCTGCTGGCCAAGGTGTGGCAGTCATCAATACCAGTCACCGTCAGTAGCTTCTTGAGCACAGGGGCTGAGACAGTGCCAGTTAGGCTTTTTAATTATTAGCTTGGGAAGACAATTACTTTTATATTATTGTTTTTATTTTGTGTGCACTGTAAATCATTTAAAGTGATTCAAGAAACATCTACGTACTAAAGCTTGAGCTTATATATGCGAAACAAATGGTTCCTTGTGAAATTAAAAATATAAACATAGTCTATAAATCCATTTTGAGTTCCTGCTTATTCTTTTGACGATTCCAACTAGGCAGTTAGGCTTGCAGTGAGACTCAAAGCTCTGTGCTAAAGAGACAGCGTTCAGTTATCTTATTTTCCAAAGTCTTGCATGACAAGAATCATTCAAAATGAATTAAGACAGGGAGCAGCCTAAGTGTGCATCAATAGGTGAATGGATAAACAAATTTTTATATATTCATACACTGGAGCTCAGCAATAAAAATAAATAAATAACTGGTACATGTGACAACATGGATGACTTCCAAAGTGACTATGTTGAGTGAAATAAGCCAGACAAAAAGTATACATGCTGTATCATTCCATTTATGTACAAGTCTAGAAAATGAAAACTAATATTTAGTGACACAAAGATCTTGAGGTCACAAATGATCTTGAGATCATGACCTGAGCTGAAATCAACTGAGACACTTGACTGACTTAGCCACACAGGTGCCCCTAGATTTTATTTTTAATGTTATAAAATAATAGATTAGCTTTGTTTTCTTCCAGATGCATGTAGATAAAAATATAAATAACAATAATTAAAGTTCCATTCTCTTATGAATGAAATAAAATAATATTTGTAATAGAATAATCCCCTGTACAAATTTTAAACTATTCCTATAGTTTTATAACAATGACTTTTTAATCCTATGTCAGTATTAATGCATTTTGTGTGGAGTGGATTTATAGCACATTTTATGATCTGTTAAGATACAGCCTACTTAAAATTTTCAAAATTGATTTGGCTTTTATTTAACTATTTTCTTCCTTTGGAACTTTGAAATCATTACTTCCAGGTTTTTGTTTTTTAACTCCTTTAGACTCTGATAATGTAATTGCATTAATTACAGTAAACTTTTTAGGATGGTAAGTTTGGTATTCTAAGAAATTTTCTCTCACTATCTCTTTTTGATGTCTTTCAATAAAATGTCATAGTTTGAACTACGTAAGTACTGTCTTTCCTGTGAATTTTTTTGTACCATATACTCCTTTTTTTTTTTTTTACTAATTTAACAAGGTATTTTCTATTTCTAACATATAATATCTGTTATATAAATCTATTTTTATGTAATATAGTTTTTAAATTTGTAAATAGGAATTCTTTTTGCTTTCTGATTAATAGAAGTTATTTTCTTATTGTATTAGCAATTAACCTAAAATACCATGTTGTAGTAATGTAGAATGATGTGTAGACTGCACATTTCATTTTAAAACTAGTATATATATGTAAAAAAGATTAAATATACATCATAAAAAATTTTAAATACAAAATAGCATATTATGTAAGACATTCTGGAATTAGACACTACCAGACATCAGTTACTAGCTTTTTGAGCTTTGAAACTTATGTAACCTCCCTAAGCCTCAAAGTCTTTACCTGTCAAACTAAATAATCATGACTACTTTCTGGTTGAAATGAAATTAAGTAAAACAACCTACTAACATATTTATAATGTTAAATGAGTAAGCATGTAAGGAAAATAAGCTAAAAGAAAAACATATGTAAAGAATAGTACCCTTGGGGCTCCTGGGTGGCTCTATCAGTTAATTGTCTGACTTAGGCTTCAGTCATGATCTCATGGTTTGTAAGTTCAAGCCCTGCATTGGGCTCTGAACTGACAGTTCAGAGCCTGCCTGGGATTCTGTCTTGTCTGTCTGTCTGTCTCTCTCTCTGTCCCTCCCTCCTACCTCTCAAAATAAATAAATACATTTTAAAAAATAATAGCAACCTAGCAATTAGTAACCATTAAATAAAATTAGCCATTTTTATTGCTTATGAGAATTATAGAATTCAGTATATAAGGCAATATGCTTTTGAGGAAAGAAGTAATGGCTATTTAAATAACAAAAGTCATGGTTTACATACTAAACCATTCTTGTTCGCTTGATAAACACAGAGGAGTAATTTAGCCATTTGGACCTGTTCCCTGATATATAAATTAGTGATAATAAATGATTTTTCTGTTTGAATTGTTGAATCCAAAAAAAAGGTGAATGAGTTTCATGTCCCTTTGTAAAATTATAATGGAAAAGTCACTGACATCTGGAACTTAGGCATTTTATGGGTATTTGATAATATAATACGTAATATGTCTTATAATGTAGAATATGGTAAACTGAATATATATGAATTAAATTTCTGTTTGTAATTCAGAATAAGTGGCAAATATGCTGGAGCAACAACATACCCTGTTTCTGTATTTGTTTGGATCATTCAGGGAAGTCCTTTTCCTATACTTGATTTTAGATTGAGTCCTGAATCCATGAGCATAGCTTCTTATTCACTGATGTGTTTGGTGAAGTTGCTAATTGCTTGCAAGACCTTTTTATACTACAAGGAAAAATTCAGTGTTTAAATTGTCTGCAAATTTCCATGGACTATGAAAGAATGTGAGAGAACTCCTGGAACAAAACAGGCTTTCAATAGGAATTCTCTGTTCTATCAGGTAGTAAATTGGATCTTAGGCAAATTTATGGTTAAGTGCAATATATAGCATAGTGAATGGAGGAAGCAAATGTAGAAGGAGGAAAGAAAGGGAACTCAAGAAAAATACAGCACAGCTGATATAAGGAAAAGGACTGAAGAAAAGTTGCAAAGATAAAGAAATGGAGCAATCAGAATTAGACTTATGGAAAAAATAGAAAGATATTAAAACATTGATGTTTCCAGTTCATTATAGTCCTTTTTTAAGCAAGTTATTTTTGTCTTTCTGTACATTTGCTAAAGGTCTTTGAGTATGACATTCTCAAGTATATTTTAAGGGTTACTCGCATTGACTGACAAATTAGCAATAATTTAAAAATATGTGATTCCATTAAAAAAATCTGTTTATCTTTGTAGGTCCTCCATAGAGCTAATACTTTTAGAACAATCATTTCAAATATATGAGTATTATGCAAACACTAAGAGTTTGGAGTCATCAAAAATCATTTACTACATATGCCGGGTAATAATTATTGATAGCTTTGTATGTTACTAGTATTCTGTTATACTCTTTTACCTTTTAGTCTCGTTTAATTGTGACCAAATTTTTAGAAAGTAAGAACTCAGCTTCAGAGCAGATCTGTTCATCCTGCAAGATCACAACTACCTAAGTCGGGAAAAAAAAATGAGTAAAAATCAAATTTTCATGGTCAATTCCAAGATGAGATTTTTAAAAATGTGATAGCCACAATTGTTGTAAATATAATTTGTTTACCACAAGCTAAGTTCATTAGTTAATAGTAAGGTAATTTCTAAGAATAGAGATTTCATTCTTTTTAGGTCACCAAACCTTTGACTGCATTAATAAAATATCCCTTTACCAAGTCAATTAAAGGACTTCAGCTAAATACTGCATAAAGTTCAGGTCAAATGAAAACTAAGAATTGTCACAGTCCTTGAGAAAGCAGAATAATATTCTGGAAAATAAGGAAAGAAACAGGCAAAATTTCTCAAGTATTCACAAGGTTGACCTATTTCTATGTGTAAAGTAAACATTGGGTTGGAAGGAAAGCTTGGACAATCCTTCGATTGATTGCAGGGAGACATGAATGAGTAGCCAGGAAGTATTGTGTTCTGGAGACTTAGCCAAGCATTTATTTCTTCATTCTGTCTAATGGATCTTTAAGTAATTTTAAACTCTCTGATAAATCTCAAGCCAGAGGAGATTCTGTATTTTCCAGTTGAACCCCACCTAATCATCAAAATTATTGCTGTTAAATGTGTCTGGGATATGAGGAGTCAGTGAATCCTGTCAATTGTAAAACTGTGAAAAAGATTGAAAATAGAGTGTAGGTAACAAAAGAAACCTCAGGTTTTTCTGTAATACATTTTTACTAAGGTTTCTTTAAAAATGTCAAAATCTTATACTTGTTAATTATTAGTTGTGTGAACACAGGTGTTTTTTTTTATTATTGTCTTTCTTTTTCCTGCATTCTAAAACATTGAAAGCAATAAAAAAGATCTGTTACTATAGTATAAGCTTATATATGGAGAAAAAAATCAAATGCTTCCCTGTGAAATCATAAACAAGCTAAGAGTCTATAAATTCACTCTGAGTTCATAATGACTTTTAGAATTTTACAACATGGCATTATGTTTGCAAGCAAGACCAAAGCTAGTGCTATAAAGACCATTTAGGTACCTTATATACCAAGTTCTTGGGTGAAAACACTTATGAAAAACTCTCTCTACTTTTGGAAATATTTTTATTTTTTTTTTAATTTTTTTTCAACGTTTATTTATTTTTGGGACAGAGAGAGACAGAGCATGAATGGGGGAGGGTCAGAGAGAGAGGGAGACACAGAATCAGAAACAGGCTCCAGGCTCTGAGCCATCAGCCCAGAGCCCGACACGGGGCTCGAACTCACGGACCGCGAGATCGTGACCTGGCTGAAGTCGGACGCTTAACCGACTGCACCACCCAGGCGCCCCTGGAAATATTTTTAAACTATTTTCTAAACTATCGAATCTATTTTGTTTTATTTTCTTAACTTTTTTTTTTTTTAATTTTTAACGTTTATTTATTTTTGAGACAGAGAGAGACAGAGCATGAACGGGGGAGGGGCAGAGAGAAAGGGAGACACAGAATCTGAAGCAGGCTCCAGGCTCTGAGCCATCAGCCCAGAGCCCGACGCGGGGCTCGAACTCACGGACCACGAGATCATGACGTGAGCTGAAGTCAGACGCTTAACGACTGAGCCACCCAGGCGCCCCCTATTTTTTTTAACTCTTAAAACAAACAAATACTCCTTACACTGATTGTTGGGTTTTAAATATGTTTAGCCTAAAGGGCACTAAGTAGAAGCCAGTATGCCTGAATCTATAGCTTATTCTGTCACTCTGTAGTCATATTACCTTACCTACTCCTTACTTTGCTTATTTGAAAAAAAGAAGGGTATGGCGTGTTAAACTATACAGAATGAGAGTTGTTTCCCTGTTCTTTTCTTTTCTCTTAGATATGAAAGCTTTTGCTCTCATTTAGAACAGCAAGGAGATAAAATGTGTTCACCTTTTTTTATGGTAAAATATGCTAATCCGTGGACACTTTGAAAACAATAACTCATCCAAAATTTCTACATCACAAGAAATAGAGTTTGGATATTATAAATAATTAATTTAAATTGTGGACTGCACTGCGCCTTACTTGATGTATGGGCTGTGTTCTTTAATGCTGTTTTTGAAAGTAAAATTTATTCTCTAAAACTGTGCTGCGCATATAGTAGGCACATGTAGCTGTTTACATTTACATTCAAATTAGTTAAAATTTTGAAAAACTCAGTCACCTCCCACTGAGATATTTTGTCTTCAATAGCCGCATGTAGCTAATGGCTACCACTGGACATTTCTGTCATTGCAGAAAGTTCTATTGTCAATGCTTCTCTAAAAATCTAGACAGACCACAATGGTATGCTGGAGCTGCATATGTAGACGATTATCTGCATGTTAGCCATACAGAGGAAACCATTGCCATGTGGCAAAAAGAAGATAATAAAAATTTGTTCCTGGCAAGATTAGTATGAGAACTGAAAACAATGTAAGAGAGATGAGTGAACCTAGAAAGAATTCAGTAAACCACAGAAATACTGAAAACTGTAAATGTTCTCTCACCTATGTTAAATATATACCTGTCTATAGGTATGGATACAAATTTCTCTGTTTTTTGAAAGAAATCTCTGATTTTGTAAATAAAGTAGGTAAAGGGAACCAGAAGTAATTATGAGGGTTAGTGTATACATAGGAGCTGGGAAAGGAACAGGAGAGACTAAAGAGTGTTTGTTGCTTGTTATACTCAACAAGTGTCAAAGTTGATGCATTTACCATGAAGAGAGTAGACTGTTTAGGTTCTTCTATCACTCTCCTCAGAAATGAACCCTCTGGATACCCTATCAAGTGTTAGGTAGTGTTAGAATTTAATGAACCACTTGTACTAGGTCTTGGTTGATATGCAGACCAAGAGAAGTATCTAGGAACTTTGGTGGAAGAGAGGAGGGAAGAATTGTTGCTCTACATTGCATAAACTATATCATTGGAATATTGAATATTGTTGCCCTCAAAAGGTATTTGTTCTCAAATAGAGATAAAGTGACAATAATTTCTATTTTGTGTTTTGCTTTTGTTTTTATCTTTTCCTTGCTGTTAGTTTCCTTTCCCCCATCTTTATTGAGGTGTAATTGACAAGTAAAATTTTATATAAATATGTACAACTTGATTTTTTAGTATATGTACACATTGCAAAATAACTTCAATTTGCATAGTTACCATTGTCTCTCTTCCTCCCTTCCTCTCTCTCTCTTTTTCTTCCTTCCTTTCCTTCTCTGCCTTCTTCCCTCCCTTCTCTCCTCCCTTCCTGCCCTCCCTTCCTACCCTTCCTTCCTGCCCTCCCTCCTTTCCCTTCTTTCCTTCTTCTCTTCCCCTTCCTCTTTCTTTCTTTCTCTCTTCCTTTCTCTCTTCCTTTCTTTCTTTCTTAGAAACACTTAAGATTTACCCTCTTATCAAATTTCAAGTATATAATGCAGTATTGTTACCGGTAGTCATATTGCTGTACATTAGATCTCTAGAATTTATTCATCTTACATAACTGAAACTTTGTACCCTTCGAGCAACATTTTCCTATTCCCCCTGCCCTGCTCTTGGCTTATCACAATTCTGTTCTCTGCTTCTGTGAATTTGACTGCTGTTTTGACTGTGTCTTGCTATTGAAGAAATCTACTAACCCTATGCAGTGACTAAGAAACAGTCTTTATTTTTAAATTTTTATGATTGAAGTATAGTTGACGTACAATGTTATGTTTGTTTCAGTGATACACCATAGTAATTTGAAAATTCCATACAGTACACAATGTTCATCATAGTAAGTGTAGTTCCATCTACCATCATGTAATGTTATTACAATATTACTGACTATATTCCCTATGCTGTAATTTTCATCCCCATGACTTATTTACTTTATAACTGGAAGTTTATACGTTTTTATCTTCTTCACCTATTTCTTCCATTCCCCATCTCTTTCCCCACTGGCAACATCAGTTTGTTCTCTGCATTTATGAGTCTAAAATTTCTGTTTTGTTGGGGCGCCTGGGTGGCGCAGTTGGTTAAGCGTCCGACTTCAGCCAGGTCACGATCTCGCAGTCCGTGAGTTCGAGCCCCGCGTCAGGCTCTGGGCTGATGGCTCAGAGCCTGGAGCCTGTTTCCGATTCTGTGTCTCCCTCTCTCTCTGCCCCTCCCCCGTTCATGCTCTGTCTCTCTCTGTCCCAAAAAAAAAATAAATAAACGTTGAAAAAAAAATTTTTTTAAATTTCTGTTTTGTTTTGTTTTGTTTTAGATTCTACATATAAGTGAAATCATAAGGCATTTGTGTTTGTCTGACTTATTTCACTTAATGTAATAGCACCTAGGCCTATCCATCCTATCACAAATGGCAAGATCTCATTCTATTTTATGGCTGAGTAATATTCCATTGTATGTATGTATGTGTCTGTGTGTGTGTGTGTGTGTGTGTGTGTGTATATATATATATATATATATATATATATATATATATATTCATCTATTGATGGACACTTGGGTTGTTTCCATATCTTGGCTATGTAAACAATGCTACAGTAAACATAGGGATGTATAAAATTTTTCAAATTAGTGTTTTAATTTTCTTTGGAAAAATACTCAGTAGTTTAACTACTAGATCATATGGTATTACTAATTTTAATTTTTTGAGTAACTTTTATACTGTTTTCCACAATGCTTGATCCAATTTATATTCCCACCAAAAGTGCACAAGAGTTTCCTTTTCTACACATCCTCATCAAAACTTGTCATTTCTTGTCTTTTTGATGGTAGTGATTCTGCCTGCTGTGAGGTGATATCTCTTTGTAGTTTTGATTTGCATTTCCCTGATGAATAATAATGTAGAGTATCTTTTCATGTGTCTGTTGGTCATCTGCATATCTTCTTGGAAAAAATGTCTATTTGTGTCCTTTCCCCATTTTTTAATTAACTTGTTTGTTTTGGGGGTGTTGAGTTGTGTAAGTTCTTTGTATATTTTGAGATTAACCCCTTATCCGATATATTATCTGCAAATATCTTCTCCCATTCAGTAGGTTGCCTTTTTGTTTTGTTGATGGTTTCCTTCGCTGTGCAGGAGCTTTTTATTTTGATGTAGTCCCAATAGTTTATTTTTGCTTTTGTTTCCCTTGCCTAAGGAGACATATCCATAAATATGCTCTAAGGGCAGTATCCAGGAGATTACTGCCTATGTTTTCCTCTAGGAGTTTTATGGTTTCAGGTCCACATTTAGGTCTTTAATCCATTTTGAGTTTGTTTTTGTGTATATTGTAAGCTAGTGGTCCAGTTTCATTCTTTTCCATGTAGCTGTCCAGTTTTCCTAACACCATTTATTGAAGAGACTGTCTTTTCCCTATTGTATATTCTTGCCTCCTTTGTAATAGATTAATTGGCCACATAAGGATGAGTTTAGGGTCGCCTCAGTGGCTCATTCAGTTAAGCATCCAACTCTTGATTTCGGCTCAGGTCATGATCATGAGATCGAACCCCTCGTTGGGCTCTGTGCTGGGTGTGGAGCCTGCTTGACATTCTGTCTCCCTCTGCCCCTTCCTTGTTCGTTCGTTCGTTCGTTCTTTCTTTCTCTCAGAAATAAATGATAGATCAATAAATAGATAGTGTGAGTTTATTTCCAGACTCTCTATCCTGTTTTATTGACCTATGTGTCTATGTTTGTGCCAGTATCATACATTTTGATTCATTCCAGGAGACTTTTAAATGACTTCAGCAGATGAAAAAAAGTAACAATTCATATATATCTGTAATTTAAGTGATAGAAGAAGTTTCAAGTGAATCTTTACTTGTAAAACAGCCCTTTAGAGCATTCCTTCTCCTTTATTTTTCACAATTCATGTAAGGAAATTAAAAACAACAACAACATAAAAAAACAACGGAGTGTATCAGAAACCCCTACTGTGCTGTCTCAGGTCTCTCAGCTTCATTTGGTTCTGCCCAGTTACCTCTGTAGAGACTGGCTCTTATTACTGTCCATGGTTATATCACCATCAAGAGTGGTGACTGACTGTCTTTCACTTTCAGAGATACATGAAACATCAGATCACAGGTCATGGTATCTGGCCTCCCCAGGGAGAGCTTAAAGAACCAGGTGATGTAACCTAGAGTTACAGAAGAGTGAAGTATTAAGCAGTGAAGGAAAGATGATGTGTGGGAAATACAGATAAATCACCCTTTTATCTCTTCTCTCATGCCCCAGCATAATGGACAGTGATATTGCACATGGATAAATGACTGGTTATATGTATGCTGAAGCAATAACCAACTTGGTTATATTCTGTCTTCTCTCCCTTTAATGCACACACTGTCCTGATATTGCAACTACTGATAAAGAATCAGCACTTAAATCTGCTTTAGAAAGGGTGCCTCTGGTTGAAGATTGCTTTCCTTTGCCAAGGGACTTAATCCACAAGATCATCAGTTACAGAGATTGTAACCTAAGAAGGGTTGTTAGACTTGTGGGCTGTAAATGTAGAAAGTGTGCCATAGCTTGATTGCCAGCTTCCAGAATATTTTGTTGGTTTGGATTCCAGAGAATTCAGATTAGTGGATTAACTGGTATAAATGACCAAACTGAAAGTTCAGGTAAGGTGCACGCTGTCTCTCATACACAGAAACCATAAGATGTTGGGTGTCCCTCTTGATGCTGGGAATAACCACATAGTGATCTTCCTTTGCTGAGGAGATTGAGAATTATGAATACATTCACATAATCCCAAGAAATTTTACTTACTAGCAGTTTTTTTTCAGCTTTGCTGGTGTTTATCAACCATCCTTGCTGGTGTAGCTGTGACAACACTATAGCCAACTTTATTGACACTGAGACTTTTGATTTGCCAAGCAAGAGGATGGTATTCATATAGTCAACACTGCATATCAGAGAGTAGAGATACTTAGACTAAATCCTGGCACCTCCCTGATGGCAAATGACAGGGATTTTAGTTATCTCTGTCCCGTTAGCACTTCTCTCTATGTACTCTTTCCAACTGGACAAATTCTTTCTGGCATTTATGGAACAGTGAGGTATAAGTATAAAACACATTGATTCCTATTTCCTTTAATATATGAGAATGGAAAAAGTAATTGAATTGGTCCAAAGAGTCCCACCATAAGGTCATTTTAGCTTCTGTGGACATTAGTCAAACCTTATTAGCTCAACCCAGTTATCTCATTCCCTGACAGAACATAGAAGAAAGGTGGTTTGGGTGTTTATATCCATCAGAACAATAAAAGTTTGAATCTCTCTACTCTCTGAAATTTTCTAGACTATTTGGATGGGTACTTATGATCCTAAATTCCTCTCGGAGACAGAGCCCCACCCCTAATAGTCTTTTTCCTTAAAGCATCTGAGTTTAGAGTAAGGAAGGAGTGAACAATTAAGGTGAACAAAGGGAGATACCAGTTTTATGTGATTATGTAAGGCTCATTTACTTTCCTCTTCAAGCAGTTCAGTAGCTGCTTACAGGTCAACAAAAGGATTTTCTAGTGTTTTTAGTCTTCCCAAAGCTATATATCCAGTGTCAAGATCATCACGACTGACATAATCTGTTTTCTCTTTGGGGAACCCCTGAGTCTGCAGTCACAGCCATATTGTTTCTGGATGGGGCCATAGGGTTTGCACCCTTTGGCAGTAGTAACATTTCTTAAGGAATTTACTTTAACCAAAAGCATTTGTTGTCCAATTGTACCAATAACATCTCTTAGGCTTTCACCAAATTTTAACATAAATGCTATATGAATTTTCTAGGAAAGTTCAGATGATTGCATATTTACCAAGATTTATTTGGGTCAGTTTCTCGTTCCCCACTGAGTAACATTCAGCAGCATTGTATATCCAATATGAATATTAAGCAATGGTTTAACATGGTCATTGTCTGTTTTGGAAAATTCTGAGAGGCCAGATTTCTCTTACACAAACCAGGACCCATCACAAACAAGCAAACAGACAAAAGACAACAACACACACAAGCGTACACACACACACACACACACAGACAAATCTCTGAGATGTTTTCTTTTGTCTCTGAATGGATCTAATGTTGACATAATAAACAGCAGAATGAGAGTAAACCATAAGCTCTAGACTTTCATCCTTGAAAACCATTGTGCTACTCCATTCTTTATTTTTCAATTGATCAAAAGTTCTAATGATTCACCTTGTTTCTGTACACAGTGGTCACAAACATCCCTTATTTCATGCTCAGTAAAGGTATACAGCTCTTTAAGTACCTTTGAAATGGTGGTGAATCTTCTGAACATTCAGGTGAATCTTTATGGGAAGATCTAAAGATGAATGGCAGACTGGTGAGGAAGACCCCTTCTCCCTACTCAGTGGAGAGTTGGCAAGAAGACAGCACCATTTAACAAAGAAGTTCTGGTATTTGGCTTGTATCTGCCAACCTGTACCTCCTCATTGATAGTCAGTATGGGGGAAGGCCATTTATTATCTGTTGATCATGCAATTTGATCAATATATCTGTTCCTTACTCCTTTGGACTTACCTCAGATCTTGTCAGTCATTCCACAGGACCCTCAACCTTCCACTTCCACAAAGCCATTTCTCTGTCAACATCCCATCCTCCTTGCCAAAACTGTCAAGAACTGTGAATAGATTTTATCCTACTTGTATGCTAACAAGTTAGTTTCATACTTGTAGAAAACATGCAATACCTGGTTAAGAGACAAAGACTTTCTTACAGCACAACAAGCTGTGAGTATAGCATCGTATCATATCAGTTCTTCTTGCCCCCAAGTTCCATGAGGGTGATGTGGATGAACCCAGATAGATGCTCACCCAAGCAGCTACAGGTGAGGTACCTTAACCTAGGGAACCCAAATCTTCTATTATGGACAACAAAGATCCCTGTCCTTACTTTTCCAAAAGTCACTATCTCTATCTTGTGTTCACTATGTAAACATCCTTGAAAAGATCATCCAGAACATAGGACTGTTACTTTTGCTGCTTAAAAGAGAGCAAACAGAGAACTGATAACAATTGAAATTTGTCTTACAATACAATATATGGTATATCCTCTTGAATATACCATATTGTCCAAAAGGAATATTTATGTTGAAATTGTTTGCTATAGTTGTTCACTACATATAAACAAATTGCTTGATAATGATATTCAGATATTCAGTTACAATGATTTTTGTTTTGCCTGTTCTATCATTTGCTGAGTAAGGGGTACAAAGTGTTCAATCACAACTGTGGAATGGTCTATTTTTCCCCTTTATTCTAACAATTTTTGCTACACTTAATTTGGAGCTTCAATCTTGGACACAAAAGCAGTTGTTATTCTGTCTTCCTAATGAAGTGATTATTATAATAAAATATCACTCTTTATTTCTGGTAATACTCATTATATTAAAATATAATTTTAATAGCCGTTCTAGCCTTCTAATGCTTACTATTTGCATGGTGATTCTTTTTCAGTCTATTTACTTTTACCTATTGCTAATTTTAATATTTAAAATGTATCTCATAGATAACATCAAATTGATTTTTACACTTTTGTCTATTCTGACAACCTGTGTTTTTCAGTTGCAATATTTAGTACATTAACTTACAATGTAATTACATTGTAATGTAATACTTGATTCACATCACAATTTTGATTATGTAACATCACGGAAGATTTTTTTGTAGTGATCAATGATGTGATTCTGAAATCTTTATGAAAATCAATGGAGCTAGTATAGCCAAAACAATTTGGTGAAAGAAGATAAAAGTTGTAGTGTGTACACAACCTGATATCAGGACTTCTGTAAACCTACAGTGATCAAGATAGTAGTATAGTATTGGTGAAAATATAGACACAAATAACAACGTTGTTTAATTGAGAATCCAGAAGTAGACACAAAAATATATGGCTAACTTATTTCGGCAAATATATATATATATATATAAAACAACTCAATGAGGGGTGCCTGGGTGGTTCAGTCAGTTAAGCATCTGTCTCTTGATTTCAGCTCAGGTGATGAGCTCACAGTCATGGGACCAAGCCTCACATTGGGCTCTGCACTGAGTGGAGCCTGCTTGGGATTTTCTTTCTCTCTCCCCCATCAGTCATTAGGGAAATGCAAGCTAACACCACAATGAAATAGCATGCATACCTATAAGAATGGTTAAAATCCAGATATCATTATCATTATAAAATTTACATACCAAGTTCTTGAAAGGATGCAGAGAAACTGGAAATTTCATAAATTACTAGAGAAACAAAATGGCACAGGCATTTTGGCCAATTGTTTGTCAGCTTTAAAATTTTAACATATACTCTTCATATGTCGTAGCAACCACACCCCTAAGTTTTGCCCAATAAATGAAAATTTAGCTTCATTCATATGCCTGTTTTTGGTGACTTTTTTTTTATATAACCTCCCAAATCTGGAAATAACCAAAAAAAAAAAAAAAAATGCTGCAACTGGTGAATGGATATAAAAAGTAGGATATATAGTCATATAATGAAATGCTACTGATCAGTAAAAATAAATGCACTGCTGTTTCACATACAACACAGATAAATTTTAAACATTATGCTAAGTGAAAGAGGTCAGACTCAAGGGCTATGTATGATTCCATTTATATGAGAGAAAGGAGGTAAACAACAAAGTAATTAATGTGTACTTAGCAAAAATAAGGATAAATGACATGAATTTTTAAAAAGCAGAGGTTGGGATGCCTGGGTGGCTCATTCAGTTAAGCATCCAACTTGGTTTTGGCTCAGGTCATGATCTTGCGGTTTGTGAGTTTGAGCCCCACGTCGGGCTCTGCACTGATAGCATGGACCCTGCTGGGATTCCTTCTCTCTCTCCCTCTCTCTCTGCCCCTCCTCTGCTCGTGCTTTCTCTCTCAAAATGAATAAACATGAAATTTTTTAAAAATAACAAAGCGGAGGATGAGGATAAGGAGTGTTCGGTGATGGAATCATATAAGGGAACATTTCACTAAAAAGTTGCTTTGAGTAAAGATCTGAAGGAGGTGAGGGGACAAGTCACAAGTAAATTGTCAGTAATAATAATGTGATGTAAAAAAAAAAAAGGTCAGTCTAGGACTATATCCAATGTTTTGTGGTAGTAACACAGAGCAGGAGACTAAACCTCTGACCTGAGTATTAAAGCATAGATGCATAATCTGTTCTCTTTAGATGTACAAAACATAGTTAAATATAAAATATTTTCCATGTTAGTAAGATATAAAGGGATTCTAGTCAGAAGCTTCAACATTTGTGAGGACACAAAGATGAAGGTCCTGGCGTATGGTATTTCATTGTGGGGAGGAAGAGGGAGGCGTAATGTAACTAAAGGAAATGAGGAGACTGAAATAAGCCAATCTTCTACAATTCAATAGTATTCTGTAGAAAGAGGATTCATTTGAAGTTTACAACAAGATAAGTAGCATAATCAAATTTATAATAACTTTTATTGCACCTTTTTTAACACTGTGGTCTAAGGTCCTTAGACAGTGAAATCCTCTGACCGCAAGAAATCACAAAAACTGAATGAAGTAAGCAGATAGTGGAAACATAAGTAGCACCTGAACTGCATGACAAATCAGTGTCAGCTGGAGATGTTTTCCGATGGTACACTCTGTAACCTTGTTATCAGCTCTGTTCTCGCCTTCAAGATTTTGTAAAAATGAAAATAATGTTTTCAATATGCAGCATAACGAAAGTTATATCCCACTTTGCTATGGCATATTTATTCTTTTTCTATAGTTTTCCTCCAAACCATTATACTAAACACATTTTAATGTACATTTTTCTGACTTTATTTGATACATGTTTATTAAAATAAAATGCACATAAAAGAAAAGTAAAAGATTAAGCCAGGGTATTACCACTATTAGCACTTTATTTAGTTTTAGGTTGATTTTCCTATTTGTGAGGCTTTTATTTGAATGAATGAAACCATCTCTGGTGAGCAGTTTTGTATCTTGGTTTATTTTTGTTAAAAATTTCTTGGGGCGCCTGGGTGGCGCAGTCGGTTAAGCGTCCGACTTCAGCCAGGTCACGATCTCGCGGTCCGTGAGTTCGAGCCCCGCGTCGGGCTCTGGGCTGATGGCTCAGAGCCTGGAGCCTGTTTCTGATTCTGTGTCTCCCTCTTTCTCTGCCCCTCCCCCGTTCATGCTCTGTCTCTCTCTGTCCCAAAAAAATAAATAAACGTTGAAAAAAAAATAAATAAAAAAAAAAAATTTCTCAATATCTTACTATGTCATTAAAAACTACTTGAGACTTTTGATTTAACCTCCCACATGTGGAAAGTTTGGAGGTAATCACACCCATCTTCACAACAAGAAAACATGCTCAGAGGAACTGAACTGAATTAGAACATAGAGATTGGACACAAAATAAATTGAGATTAAACTGAAATGTTTAGTTACCTGTATTGATATGCAAATAAAAATGGGAACTAGGAATCCATTGTGGTCTTGACAAATGTTAGGTACTTAAATATTTATCAATGCTATGGAAGGATGTGAGCCAGAGGTGCTAAGGGGATCTAATGTTGCTATACCTCTTTATCCCTTTTTTTGAATTCTTTTATGAGAAAGTTAATGATACTAGATAGATGGTAAATGTCTTTGACCTAGAGATGAAAGCATAAAAACAGTTTGTCTCATTTATTCAATGATGAGCACTTTTTTTCACATTTTATTATCCCAACTGGGGATTTGCCTTGTGATCACTACCAACTTAAACCCATAGTTTGTTAATCAACAAGATGATGTTCATTTCATTTCCTATGCATGTGGTCAAAGTCGTTGCCATAATTTGAATTATTTATGTATATATAATATATATCTATATATTATTTGTATGTGTATATATAGAGATTCATGGTTTAAAAAATCTTCAAAAACATTGTAAACATTCAGCATTGAAATGAAGTAATTTGCATATAGAAAGGTCTAAAACCAGAGCAGTACGATATATGATAAAAATTAATGTGTAAAAGAGTCCACAGAGTGTTTTTACAATAAGAATACAATATAAGTTTAAAGTGATGTGAATAGTTTTTCCACCGTTTAACAGTGTTTTTGTTTTCAAAACCCGACCTCCATGCTTTGGAGCCAGAACATAGGGGAAGACAGAGTTTAGGATAAAGAGGAATAATAGCTTTATTGCTTTGCCAGGCAAAGGAGGCTGCTGCAGGCTGTGGCTGCAAGCCCTTGGGAGTAAGGGGCTGAGGGGGTTATAGGGAAATACAGGACCTAGCGGGTTTAGAGGGGAAGTGCTGCCAACTTCTTTAGGCATTTTCAGGGTGATACCGGGTTCCTGAAACAAAAGGCTCAGAAGGGAGGAGGGAGGTTTGTGGAAGAGAGGAAAATGGTTACTTTAAAATCCCATTTCACTGAAGCATTAGTGCAGCCATTTTGATTTTTGTTTAATGCTTTTAAGCAGTTTCACTTTTACTTTTGATGTATAAAATGTTGGTAAATATTACAATTAATGGCATCTTAAATTCAACAGACTACAGAAATTAGATATGATTCCATTTTCACAATGTAATAATTTCCTTAGGTGGTGATAACCTCTCTGACCTTTAGTGGGCTCATCTGCTAAAAAAAAAAAAAAAAACAAACAAAAAAAGAAAAAAAAAAGACGGCATCTCATTGACAGTATTTTTATAAGGGTTTATGGGATGGTATATAAGAATATACTTTGTAAATGTCAAGTTACCAGGCAGGTGCAAGGAATTATTTCCTGTAATTAAAGCATGGGATAGGTTTATCAGAATTAGTAACAAAAAATTAATAATGAATATGGGAACATGGCATTTTACCAACTAGAAACCTCTTGAAATTGTCATTCAAAGAATTAATGAAAATAGTGTGGAGCTGACATAATATAAGAAGTAATTAAGTGGAATACAATAAACATCCCAGAAAGAGAACATAAATTTGTAATATATGATCAAGGAGACATTATTAAACAATGGAATAAATATCTACGAAAGTATTGGGATAAACTATCCATTTAAAAAAAATTTTTTTTTTGTAGTTTTATGGGGTTTTTATGTTTTTGTTTATTTTTGAGAGAGAGAGAGAGAGAGGGAGAGAGAGAAATTGGAGCTGGGGAGGGGCAGAGAGAGAGGGAGACACAGAATCTGAAGCAGGCTCCACGCTCTGAGCTGTCAGGGGGGCTTGAACTCATGAACGGTGAGATCATGAGATCATGACCTGGGCTGAAGTCAGATGCTCAACCGACTGAACCACCCAAGCGTCCCAACTCTTTATCCATTTTAAAGAATAAATTTAAATATACATTTCAAAACTCCACATAAATTTTCCAAATCATTTAATATATATATATGTGTGTAAATATACATATATGTATGTATCTTTAAATCTATAACACAGGAACATTAGAAAAGATCATTGAACCTAAAATTTGGGGAAGCAGAAATGACCTTTTTTATAAAATTAAATATATTTTTCTCTGTACTAATATTTTTTATTGTTTAAAAAGTGAGTTACATACATACACATATAAAAGCAGAACTATGTGCAAGTGCCACCATCCAGCAACAGACATTGCTGTTTTATTTCTGGTGAATATGTTTTCTAGCGTTCTTGTAATGCATATACACACACATATTTTAAATGCATAAGTAATATCACATCCAGTTTTTTGACCCTGCCTTTTGCGAGCATCACTGCTTTATGTCCATCTACACAATGAAATGTATTTATGAAAATTATGAATAGTTTCACAATGTTCAGTTATACAAATGGAACATCCTTTATGTAACCATTGTATAATTAGTGAACATTTAACGTATTTGTAACTTTAACATATGAAGACTAATGAACTGAATACACATTCTATTGTATAATATTTGGACACATTCAAACATATTAGGAATAAAATACTACAAATTAAATTTTGATTTATAGCCTCTATCTGTTGTCATCATTTACATGCTTACTACATTATATGATGATAGTTCTAACCCTGCATTCAACCACTAAGAAAAAATTCATATGCTTAATTTGAAAGTTGTGTGGATGTACTGAAGATAGGTGATTCTTATTTTAACTTGCATTTTTAATCATTAGTAGGCTTTAGTGTAATATTGTATTGAACATTTCTATATTTTCTTCTTTGAATGAACTCTTGCCCTCTGAGAAATATTGTGCAATACCTACAAAATCCCAAATTTTAATTCTATATCACTAAGATGGTATATAAGTATGTGACTCATAGGAATGTTGAGGCAAATGAATGAGTTAGTGTATATAAAGCAGTTAGGATAGAGTCTGGCATATAATATAATAAACATATCAAATGTTAGCTATGATTACTATTACAGTTATTGTTCATAAGAGTACTGCTGCTAATATCGACATAGAGTATTTGTTAACATAGAATAGCTGTCATGTTAATACTAATTTAAAAATAAATGTTATAACACAATATATATGGTTCCATTATTCATTAACCTACAACATTATGTAAGTTATATCTGCGTTTCTACATGGAACTAGATGTTTTCTATTTTTTCATGAAATGTTACATTTACTAATTATTTCTGAGACATAGAGTTGCATGTCTTATTTTTGTTATGTGTTTCACTTTTCTAAAGCAACTATCTATCCTTGTCTAATAAATGGAAAACTATTTTAAGAAAATGAGCATAGTCAGGGTCCCAGTTTCAATGTAAATACTGTCAGATCCTCAGTATAGTTAACTAGCTAACATAGAGATCCTCTTCCCATATGGGCTCACTATATCATCCTTGGAAAGAACTGAAAAAAGAAGACTTGACACAGGTAAGCATGGTTCCATAGCAAAGCTTCAGTCTCTGTAGAGGTAGGTAATTCTGACAAAGTCATGTATGTAATAATATTTGACCCCTGAAGAACTCATACACCCTGGTAGGGAAAGATCTGCAAGCAGAGAATGTAGGAGAGATCATCAAACAAATGATCTATACCTGTGATTGTGTGTTTCTTTGAGTACCAGAGGCAGCACTCGCCAGGGAGGACGGTTAATATATAACATATATAACTCAGATGTGAGTTTGGGAAAGACAGTTCAGTCCTAAAGGGTAGTCATATTTTCAAATTTAGAGTTACCTTCTATGTATCTGGAGATACCTTTGTAGGCAATCAACAGAGTGGCAAAGAACCTCCCATAGGAACTATGGGTCATTTACAACATAAAGTCAAGGCAAAGAAGAAAAGGAAATGTGTGTAGTGAACACATCTGAAATAGCTCTTGAGGACTCCAAAGAACAATCACAAGGTTAACTGCAGTGCTCTTGGAGATACTGCCTTGATGCTGAAGGCAAGAGCCAGATAGATGGATCTATTTTGTAATCAGTAGATATCATTGCAAGCAGCAAATTCTGGAAAACTTTGAAAAGCAAATTCAATCTGGTGATAGGAATCCAATTCCAAGTGTTAATGTATGGATAAAGTGCCATCCTCCCCACTTTGAATAAGGCAAGGAACCTATAATCAGAGTCAAGAAAACATTCAAGACAAGAAATGGAGCCACAGGATAATACATAAGAAGCAAGAATGATAGATGTGGGATATCACTCATCACCTGACACTCAATGAAGGATAAATTGTCATCTGTGTCAAAAGACTGTTTTTATTGATCAGCCAATCCTTGTCAGCAAGTTGAATTATGGATAATGTCAGTCTCTGCCATTCCAGTGCCACACTGCCTGCCTGCCTGGTTCCAAGAGATGTCAGAAAAAATGACTCACTCCCCTTTATACAAATGATGGACAGGGTACAGAAACTGCAACGCCAAACAAGGATGAGTAGCACCATTGCAACTGGGAATAACCTTTATGTAATCCCGTCTAGCAACATGGAGATGAAATGAAAAAGCATTGTGCCTTGTGAGGCAGCCTCTTAGGGAGACAAAAAGGAACATCTATTATAATTTTAAGAATGATGGATTTGCACATGTCCCAGACCTCATACAGGAAGATCTAGGACAGAATAGTTCTTGTTTTTCCTTAATACATCGAATCTTACTTCATGTGATTACACCTTTATTTTCTTTTCATGATATAAGAGCAGAGATATTATAATCTAAACATTGTATTTCTTCATGATATTCTCTTTCTAGTTTTATTCTGGTCAGACATAATCAAGCATCATTTTCCAAAGAGTTAAATCATTCAAACACAGTTACTAAAATGAATCATTTTCTCCTGTTTTCATAATTGCATATATACTGTATAATGTTCTAGAAAACCTACTCACATACACATAAGCAAATAGAAAAACACACACCCACTCATACACACACACACACACACACACACACACACACACACACATTTATTTTTCTATTCCCCTCAATTTCATTTCTTTATCCAACCAGGATAGTCCAGGTTTCACATTTTAAGCTATTAGATATTTATATTTTATTTAAGTATTTAGCAAAATGAAACTTATCCCTCAATATCTTTCAAAAAGTATTGGGGCGCCTGGGTGGCGCAGTCGGTTAAGCGTCCGACTTCAGCCAGGTCACGATCTCGCGGTCCGTGAGTTCGAGCCCCGCGTCGGGCTCTGGGCTGATGGCTCAGAGCCTGGAGCCTGTTTCCGATTCTGTGTCTCCCTCTCTCTCTGCCCCTCCCCCGTTCATGCTCTGTCTCTCTCTGTCCCAAAAATAAAAAATAAACGTTGAAAAAAAAAATTTTTTTTTTAAAGTATTTTAATATTCTTTGTATATATTCTTAATATCAAGTTCCAAAGTTTTAAAAAAATTTTTATTTTGGAATTATACTTTTTCTGTATATTTATATTTTTCTTGGTATTTTACTATATTTACTCTTCGTATCCAAGAATATTATAGGCTTCTTTGTTTATTCAGGTTTTTTTTATCTCTTCATTACAGTTTAGTGACATATTAATGTCAATATTAAAAAGTGTATAAATAGGTATTTTATATTTTTCTTGTCATTAAGAATGAAGTCTCACTTTTCCATTTCAGTTTCTTCATGGGTACTGCAAATATGTAAGAAATTTCTAACCTTTTCTATGTTTATTTAATTAGCTATATTACTGATCTCTCATGCCCTAAAATGACTTTTTACCCAGCTGATTTTCTTATATTTTCTAGGTAATCATGTTACATGCAGAACATAATTTTATCATCTTTAATCATAAATTCAGACCCCTAATTTAAGCAGTACATTCATAGAAGAACCAGTGCCTATAATTGTATCTGATAAATAGTAGTTTGATAATTATTTATTCAATAATGATCAATGTTAGTTATAGTATGTAGAGTAGTAAAATTTTCCTAAATCTAATGTAAATTTTTCCAGTGCTTTGTAGATATATCTTTAATATGTGCAAGAATTTGTATGCAGTTATTATGAATACACACCTAAAATAAGGAATATGCTAAAATTATCAGTTGCTGTAAGGATTTGTTTCATTTAACTTTATATACATTTTATTAATATATATTCGATAATAGAAATCTGTTTTAAGAACTCCTTATTTTAATGAATGGTGTTGAATTACTCTTCACAAGAATCTTACCTTTTGGTGGTGCCTGAATGGCTCATTGGGTTAAGTGTCATAAGTCCTATTTCAGCTCAGGTCATTATCTCAGGTCATTATCTTCATGAGTTGGGAGCCCCATTGTGGGACTCTGGGCTGACAGCTCAGAGCCTGGAGCCTGCTTCAGATTCTGTTATCTCACTTGCTCTTTGCCCCTCCCTCGCTCTTTGCCCCTTGCTCACTCGCTCAGGCTCTCTCTCTCTCTCAAAAATAAATAAACATTAAAAATCATCATCATCATCATCATCATCTTACCTTTTCAGGGCATTGTCTTTCACTTTCCTCTTCTGAAGCTCAAAGACGGGTTTATTTAAATATTACTAGAGTGAAGCTGTAAGAGGGAGGATAGAGGGAAAGAAAGCACAGAGGGTAACCACTGAGAAGAATCTGAGCTCCTATTTGGTATTTTAAATAACTTGCTTATGTATTTACACCAACCCAAGGTGGTGGGTATACCTGATTGTCATACTGTGTACCCCTAATCATTCATGCAATTTAAGGGCTTAGGCTACTTCTGAGGGGAAAAAAAAATGGTCCTCGTTGTTTATATCTCATTTCTTCTCTTTCTCCCAATAAGGTATTTCTTATGAATCCTAAAGAGGAAAATATAAGGATATTCTGTAACTGCAGTTTGTAAGTTCTTATTTGACTGACCTGTTATTTAACAGTAACATATTTTCATTGGTGTCAGTTATACATGCACTTATAATACGAATTGCTAGCTTCATCTTGGTCATGGAAAGTGACCAGTTATCTTTTCACCTGTATGGACTTAGTGAATTTTATTTCAGAGACCATAGAACTTTTATAAGCATATACAACTGGAGTAACCAACTGGTCTACAGAAGCATTTCATTTTGACAGTAAAATGTTTTCTTTTTTTTTTCTTATTTGCATACCATTTGAAAGCATCATTCTGCCTTTCACTGCAGCCTTTGTAATTTCTATTTCTTTACACAAGATTATTTCACACACTTGCTTTACCTGTTTAGTCCCAGCATGCATGGCGATTTATCACATCTGTTCCAGATATTTTTTTATTTACTTCATTTGTTGTGATTGAGGTTAAATTATTAAAGAATGACATCATTGTATTGTTGTCAGTTCACCCCCCTCTAGTTCCTCAATATTTACTTCATATATTTTGTGTCTTCCTGTTTGAAGAAGAGTTATGTTCAATTGATGTTCAGTATACTTCAGATACTGTATCAAAATGGCTTATTTCCTGTGTATTGATTTTTCTTGAATTAACTGTTATCCAGTAATATTTGAAGTATTGCATGGATTTTAATTATACCTTTGAAATTCTTTTTATAGTAAAACCATATGACTTGCTTAGTTAAGGCTTGTCTTTATAGACTTTTTTATTTACTCCTTTTACATACAACTTAAATATCTTAATCATTTAATGTGGAGGTTGATTGCCAATCTGATAACAATGGTTCTGCAGCGTTAGTCTTAATTTTTGTCAGGGAGATTTAGCAGGTACACTTCTAGTCTTGAATTCTGAAATGGACTTTTTCTTTATTTTTTTCTCATTATCTTTTCTTTCTGGTTTATACTAGTCTATTTTCTTAGCTCTTGATACCTCTTTCATTGAGTTCATGATTTTTTTTTAAGAACATAAAACTGTTTAAACCAAATTGCATGAGAATTTTTTCAACCCTTAAAGCTATGCTAATTGCAGCATTGTTTTTAATAGGAAATTATATAAACAATGGATAAATCCCTCAATAGGGCTAGCATAAATAAATTATTGGGACACCTGTTCAATGAGGTATTATGCATATCCTATAGAAAAATGTGCTATGTGCTAATTTGGAAGAGTACCTAAGATATCTTTGAAGAGGAAAGGTGATGTTCAGAAAAATGCATAGAATATTCCCATTTATATAATAAATTGATATTCAGGTCACTTAAAAATCTGGAAGGATATGTAATAAATATTAATAGTTATATCACAAAAAGGAGACTAGAGTTTGTTCAAATGAAACATATACTAACTTAAATCCCCTTTATTTTATTAGGGAGATATTATCATGAGCCATATACATTAAAAAATGTTTGTTTAAAATATATTCTCTAATATGTATAATATGTATGTCTTATGTAATATAAAATAGATCATGTAAAATAATATACTTCCTACTTATTTTTTAAAATCTGTGCATAAGCTTTATTTTGTTGACCTACTTCTTTAAATTATAATTTCAGGTTACATATGGCCTAATATTTGGTGAAAATTAAATGTATTGAATCTCTTAAAGTCCATTGAAATCTGTTCAATGTATATGTTACTAGAAACCATCTCTCTACTAATAATTTGTAGTTGTTAGAATTTTTTATCAGTCTATATGCCCAGAAACCTGACAAACATGTCGTTGGGCAGGCACTATAAGCATGCACAGTCCCAGAATTTTAAATGTAATCTGATTTTTTTTTTTTTTGAGTATGCAATGTTCACCTTCATTATTTCTCTACTCCTGAAATTAATATAAGGTCTTTTTTTTATTTTTGAGTTTATTTATTTTGAGAGAGAGCGAGAGCATGCACAAGTGGGGGAGGGGCAGAGAGAGAGAGGGAGAGAGGGAATCCAAAGCAGGCTCCACACTGTCAGCTCAGAGCCTGATAAGGGACTCAAACTCACAAACCATGACCTGAGCCAAAACCAAGTCAGGTGATTAACCGACTGAGCCACCCAGCTGCCCCTATAATGTCATTATCTTTAAAAACTGAAACATTAAAACATAAAAAAGTAAGAACTTGCTGCTGAGATAAGATCTCGATTTTGATCTTGACCATGACTTCATGTTTAGAATCCTTCCCAATCTTTTCTTAAATAGGAACAGCAGCTGGTACAGTAAAAAGAACAGAATAAACACAAACAATGGCTTCTGGTAAACTAGAGATAAGATATCAAGATGTACTTCAGAATCTTCCCTACCTAACAGAATCTGTAACACCTGTGAGCAAGTACCAGCTGGGCTGAAATCATGAAGGGAAAAGAACAGGGAATTCTTCTTATCCTAAGGGCCAAAGTAGACAGAAATAAATATTTTCTGGAAAGAGAGTTAGAAGCCACCACAAGGAAATCTGAAGGAAGCCTGTGAGACTAATAGAGGGCTACAAAAGGCTCCAGTTTATTCATGAGATGAAAATTAATAGTGAGACCCACTAAGAGAGTTTATAAGGCAGCACAGCCTAAGTCCTCAGGATTTCAGAAACACAATAAAAATAAGTTTTAAAAGCAGATCTTTCCTCCAGAATATGGAGATGAATCCAAACGATGAAACTGCTAGGATTGCATTCAAATTGAGCAGGACTGTACCAGGGTAAAGAAAAGGTTCAGATAGAGCAAATGGAGCAGGGTCAGTAGACAGCAGGTCAGAAAACTCTTATTTGATTTTTTTTAAACCCTGTTTGTGTGTATTTATCCAAATGGTGAGTATACAGATCAATTAATTTCACAAACCAAACATCTCTGTTGTTAAGAGCTGAATTGTGTTCCTCATAGGTTCATAGGCTGAAGTCCTAACACCCAATGCCTTAGAATGTGGCTGGATATATTTGGAGATATAGTCTTTAAAGAAGTAATTAACTTAAAATGAGGTCATCTGGGTAGGCCCTAATCAAATATCACAGGCATTCTCATAAGAAGAGGAGATTTGGACATGGGCACAGAGTGAAAACCACGTGAAGTCACAGGGAAGAGAAGATGGCCATCTAGAAGCCTAAGAGAGAAGCTTCAGAAGAAAGCAACACTGCCAACACCTTGATCTTGAACTTCCAACCCCCAGAATTTTGGGGAAAAAATTCTGTTGTTTAAACCACTCAGTCTGTGTTATTTGTTACAGCATTCCTAGCAAACAAATACACCTGTGTAACTAGTACTGAAAAGACAAAAGCAACAGAATTTTAAGTCCTATGGGGCTAGAGATGGTAAATAATAGAGCTTTTTTGTGGGGTATTTTATGTGTGTATGTATGTGTATTAATATACAGAAAGATAAATATAATGTCTCTTTGATGAGTATGTGATGTTAATTCATTAATTAAGGTATATGAGGTATATAAAATATTCTATTATGTATGTGTCTCTATATTCTATTGTAGATGTGTGTTTGGATGACTGGAAAAAATCATATTTGAATTATTTGCTGTCAAAAAGAAAATTGTAGTTGAATATGTCACATATATAGAGAAATACATGGAATAATATACCCTATTTAAATTATTTTACATTAGGCGATTTACTATAAGAACATTTAGAAAATAGGGACTCATAAATATTTTTAAACATACAGCATTGTGTTGGGCACCAGGGTGGCTCAGTCGGTTAAGCATCTGACTCTTGATTCTGGCTCAGGTCACGATCTCATGGTTGTGAGATCGAGCCCCGTGTTGCACTCTGCACTGAGCTTAAAGCCTGTTTGGGATTTTCTGTGGCTTTTCTGTCACTTTCTGTCTACCTCTCCCCGGCGCTCACTCTCTCTCTCTCTCTCTCTCTCAAATAAATAAACATTAAAAAAAGCACAGCATTGTAATTTTTCAAAAACAAAGGAGAAATTCTCTTTATTCTTACTATCTTTTTTCAGCATAATTTAGTTGACTTTCATTATATATGACTTATACAAATAACATACATATTTCAGTAAAAATAAATGCTTGCCATGCAAAGTCATTAAGAAAGCTTTGAGCTTGGTAATATGAAAAATCAAAATAAAAACTCTTTGCTATAAAATACATATTTAATTTTTCTAATATGGAAAAATATATTGATTTCATTTATGATTTTGTATTCAATGTCATTGATGAATTATGAATGCTCATAATTTAATTATAGATTTCTTATGTTATTTTACATTTATTGATTGGAAAATTTAATTTTTGTAATGGTACCAAGTTCATTTCACATTCATATCACAACTCCATCACTTCTCTCAAACCATTCTTTTTTTTTTTTAATGTTTATTTTTGAGAGAGAGACAGAGCACGAGCGGGAGAGGGACAGAGAGAGAGGGAGACAAAGAATCTGAAGCAGGCTCCAGGCTCAGAGCCTTCAGCACAGAGTCCGACGGGGAGGGGAGGGGGGGAGGGTGCTTGGACCCACGAGCCATGAGACCATGACCTGAGCTGAAGTCAGACACCTAACCCACCGAGCCACCCAGGCACCCCTCAAACCATTCTAATTAAATAAGCAGTAGAAATAAAAACAATATCCTCTTCATAAAAAAATCCCCAAATTTTCCCTAGTCCCTTTCTCCAATCACATGACCTCTCATAATCTCTCATACAATGAGATTCTGAAGCTGAAATTCCAAATAGACCATTATGTTTTTGTATTTACATACTGCCCACTCAAAAAAAGCAACAGCATTTCAAGAGAAGAATGTCCAATTTAGGTTAAATTTAGGTACCATATCTGTGTGTCAGGCTATGTACAATGCGGATAGTTATGAAGAATTTTTCAGTCTTCCCTCGGGTGGTCTGTGTATCAGTAAGAAGAATTTATAGCACCTACTCTACATTTCACTTTAGTTCTTTCATCTATAAAATCAGGTTTTTGCCCAGTAATTTCTGTTATTTTCCCTCCCATAACTAGGGGAAGTGTTTGAAACTGGATCTTTCTGGGGCGCCTGGGTGGCGCAGTCGGTTAAGCGTCCGACTTCAGCCAGGTCACGATCTCGCGGTCCGTGAGTTCGAGCCCCGCGTCCGGCTCTGGGCTGATGGCTCGGAGCCTGGAGCCTGTTTCCGATTCTGTGTCTCCCTCTCTCTCTGCCCCTCCCCCGTTCATGCTCTGTCTCTCTCTGTCCCAAAAACAAATAAACGTTGAAAAAAAAAAAATTAAAAAAAAAAAAAAAAAGAAACTGGATCTTTCAGCACTCGTTTCTATTTACAAGACAACCATCAACTGGAAATAATGCTGATGTCTAAAACTCAACCACAGAAGTGGACTCTTTTCCCAACATTCCTACTTATATCCAGTGAATCACCTGAGGCTCTACTGGTGTTATAAGAAAGGCAGACTGAATTAAAAATTTGGTCAGTGACTTTTTGGAATTTGACTTTATAGCAAGTATTCTTGTTGTATGAATACCCACCAAAACCTGAGTCCCTCATCCCAGCCTTTTTACTTCTTTTGACACAGAGGATCATCTGACTTTACTTAAATTCATGAAAATTATCCTATTTTCATTTGGATCTTATTTCTCCAAATTACATATAATATATATATATATATATATATATATATATATATATATATTTCAAACACAATAGTGCTTATTTCTCTAAATATATATATGTGTGTAGTTATAAATTTTCTCTGAAATGAATGTTTTGTTCTTTTATAATTTTTCTCTCCTCTTTCCTTCCCTCTCAGCTTTTGTTGACACACAAAAGCAAGAAGAATAACTCTCTTCTTTCTGCAGTAGGCACTTCTCTTCTTTGGTTACCAAAGACATTATTCCAGCCCTCAACATTTGGCAATATCTTGAAATATTATTGGTTGTCACATGTGAGGAGGGGAATTGCTACCAGCATCTAATGAGTGAAATCCAGGAATACTATTAAACATCTTAAAACGCAGAAGACGGCATCGCACCTTCCAAAAAATTATCTGGCCTAAAATGTCAGTAGTGCTGAGATTAAGAAACCCTCATTACCATTTCTATGTCCAAACTACATAGAAAGAAATTATTTCTTTAAATTAACTTCTAAAATTAGCATCAATTAATAGATTCATCAAAATTAATTTGAAGGTCATATTATTTGGTAACTTGTAGATAGATCGACTTCTACAGCACGGATTTATTCTGCAAGTATAAATTTTGCTACATATTCACTTTTAACTTGAAGTATTTAGATAAATTACTGAAGTTTTTGAGCCTAGTTATCATTGAGAAGACTACATTATGTGCATAAAGCGTCTAACATACTGTATGTGATCAATAGACAGTCGCTGTCACAGTGTGTTATTTTATTCATTATTACTGTTATATATAACGGTTTGTTCAGCATCCCACGTGAAAGGTATCAGGTATGCTAATATCCTGAGTTTCAGAAGAGGTTTCATCTTATGGATATGTTGTTGCTCAACTGTGGCCAGATATTAAAAATATCAGCTTTATCTTCAAAGACAGTATTAGTCCCAGATCTAGAACTTATTATCTGACACATCACCTACTTTTTATAGGTCTTTATTAGCTTTATTTTTATTAAAAAAAAAAAAGTGGGGCATTTTGGAACTGGAAGTAAAGTGGTTTAATATTCCTTAACTGCAAAATGATGACTATAATATCTACTTTATAGAGTTAGTGTTATTACCAAACCAGATAATATATTCTAAAGCACTGTGTGAATCTGACACATTTTTTTACAGTCAAATCATCACAATTTGAATTTTTTTTCATTCCAGGATTTATTTTTTGAATTTTTTATGATGAATAGAAGGCATGCTAGTTGGAATTTTTTTCTATAATTTCTGATCAAAAGTCTTTCAATAAAATGGCAAATACATATATGAAAGAAATAAATCAAAGAATATTATTTCAGATGGTGCAGTTGAAGAGATTTAGTGACAGAATCTTTAAGTTAGTTTTGTAGATTTACGCCCAAGTTTCTGACCATTATTAAGTATTTACAATTTCATCTATTTTAGACCAGTTTTCAGATACATTTCAGTAACTATAAAAATCTGATGATGAACCATAATCAAATGATAATTTTTTCTAGACCTTTTACCCACAGATTTTAAGAGTTCTGCCCCTATTCTGGGGGTGGGGGGATGTCTTGTGGGATATAATTAACTATTTTCTATCATTTATTTTGAAAATTATTAAGATAGAGCATAATATACCCAAATTTTTGCCATGAACATTGTGTTTTGATATGCTAATAGCTACACTATGAAATAAGGAACGATAGTCATATAATCTGGGAAAATATTGGGATATTTGAAATTAAATAGGTATCTTTAATTTAGGAGTTCTCAGAACACTTTTTACATTAATGCACATGGTAAATATCAAAGAGCTTTAGCTAATATAGGTCCCGTCTCTACAAAACTCTTTCCATCTCTTTTCCCTTTATCTTACATAGTTGTTCCCTGGGAGCTATGTGCTATGTGCCAGTCATAACTGGCCCAAGACGGTTATCTTCTTTCCTTGTTTCTGCATCGTATACCTAAGTTAAGGAATGTATAGCACTGCCTTCAGACAGTAATGCATTTACCAGTGGGTATGTGGTTCATTGAAATGTAACAGTAAGGTCTAAGGTCTTTGTGATTTTTTATTATTATTATTATTCTGATAGGCGTCTGGGAAGAGACACAATATGCTCTTTACATGTTTGTTTTTATTTATTTTTTAAGTTTATTTATTTATTTATTTTGAGAGAGAGAGAGAGAGCGAGCGAGCACAAGAAGGGAAATGGCAGAGAGGTGAGACAGAATCCCAAGCAGGCTTCACACCATTAGCCCAGAACCTGATTCAGGGCTCAGTCACCTGAAATCATTACCTGAGCTGAGATCAAGAGTCAGAGGCTTAACTGCTTAACCAATTGTGCCACCCAGGCGCCCTCTATCTTTGTTTTTAAACATTGTTTGCCAGAAGCCTGAGACATTTTTTCTGAGGAAGCCTGAGTATGAAGCCAAGAATTAGAAGAGGTTTGGGGGAGAGCAGTCGACATTTTGTAAAGTCTTTAGAATCAGTTCAACCCTAAAGTTTGCCCTTTTCGACTTTCAGTCATGTGTGATAATAAATTTTTCTCTATTTAATTGTATTTGATTTGTGTTGAATGATAAATTCTAACATTATGATGTAAAAGGGTAATGGTTTCAAAAAGTTTTTGATGATAAAATAATTTTGTTCAGAATATCCATTCATAGAACATTTTTTAAAAATGTAGTATAGAAGGAAAAGGATGGTTTATAGAGTTAAACTGTTACTGAGTTCCCATCCTTTCTGATTTATTACCAGTTTGCACTGGCAGGTGATATAATCTCTATATAATTAGTTCTTATTTTATAAAATTATTATAACAAAACTCCCCATATTATGATAAAACTGTTTCAAGGGTAAGTGAGATAATATGTATGAAAGGCTTACTATAGTGCTTGACAAATAGTAAGTGCTCAATAAATTTTGCCTATTATCATCATAATTACTATTTTATCATAATTAGATATTTCTTCATATGACAAGAAATATATATTAAGTTGATCAGAATACTGTTTGAGAATATCAAGACAGTTTTTATGTTCTACCACAATGTATGCTGTACATATCCTAGTAAGGCACAATAATTTAAAAACTAGATCTCTGAGTAATATTTTAAGATCTTATAAAACGTACTGTTAATGTGTGTTAAAAATTTTTTTAGTGTTTAATTTTGAGACAGAGAGAGAGAGATGGGGGAAGGTCAGAGAGAAGGGGACATAGGATCTGAAGTGGGCTCTGTGCTGACACCAGAGAGCCCGAAGCGGGAATCGAACTCACCAACCATGAGATCATGACCTGAGTTGAAGGCAGATGCTTCACTGACTGAGCCACTCAGGTACTCCAATGTGTATTAAAATTTTTTCTAGCCTTATTTAGGATAATATCCTCTCTATATTAAGTATATCCAGTCTTCATATATTGGACATAAAGTCATAGCATCAGAAAATTCTAAAATTGAGGAAAAACTTCCTAGATAGCCAAGCCTGACTATACGAATGGACTTTGTAGTGTATCTTATGGGTTCATATCATGTATTTTCAATGCCAGGGTGTGGTGGAGCCCCTCCCTAAGGAATGTGGTGGAGGCCTTCTCAAAACAAAGGAAGGTGACATGCACCATGGCCAAACCAACTCTTATACACGTATGCCTAAGTCTGACGTGACTCTGTAACTTGGACAGTGTCCAGTTAGACTATATGTGTCACCATATGTGGGAGACAAAAAAGTAGAAATTGCATAAGAGGTTACATGCTGCTGTGCTCTGAGCTTAGCCTTTTTGGGGTCTTAGCCCTCTGAGCCCATGCCGACATGAATAAAGCTGCTTCCTGGAAGGAAGACCCTCAGTGTCCCATCTCTCTGTGTGAGAATCCTGCTACAAAGGCATTTGCAGACCATGCATTTCCCTATTACACAACTCTGATTGTTAAAAAAAAATCTTCTAAAATACTTATCCTTATTGAACTCACAGGAGGAAAATATAAATATATAGCCTATTGGAACATTTGGCCGAAACTTTTTCATGATTTAGGCACTGTGCTAAGTGCTGTACATGCTTTACTTTAAATAGTTCCATAGCTCTATAAAAATATATTATTGTTTCTACTTTAAACTGAGGGAATTGAGATATCAAGATGCTAAATAAAATTACCCTAAGGCATATAGTTAATAACTAAATTATTCAGGGTTTTGCTTCATATATTCTTGAGTCTAAAGTATCTGATCCTAAATTCTAGGCAATAGTGTTTTTGAATAATTATTTTGAACACTTACTGAATACATACTGCTCATTACCTCATGAGAAAGGAGCTCAATTTAAAGTACAGAAAACTAAAACAAAGAAATACCAATTTGGCCAACTTCACACAGCTAGGAAATGGTATAAGTGAGATTTTAAATATGATGGTCAGATATCAATCTGTACTTTTCACTGCTCTGTTTTACTCTTCAACGAAATGTTGAAGACTTAATTGTGAACTAATAAAAAAGAACAGTTTTTTGAATCAGATTTATAATAGTTTGATATATTAACTTATATCAAGATAATCTGATAATCACAAGGATTGCTCGTAGTATAATTTTAAATAGTAATTTTGATCTATTGCTGAATGTTTAATATATTTTGTACCTCATTTAATTATCACAACAAACCACTTACTAATAGGAATATGAGCTCAATGAGAGTTTTATAGCTTTTCCAAGGACAGAGATTGTCCTTTGTTATTTTTTCAATCATATTGTTTTAAAATGAAAGACAAAATCTGAGACAGTGTTTCATGTAATAGAAGACTAAGAAAAACAATAGGTACATGCAATTAGTACATACAATTCTGAATTAACTCCTAGACTAGAAAAAACAAATAACTTTATTTTTTTCAATATATGAAATTTATTGTCAAATTGGCTTCCATACAACACCCAGTGCTCACCCCAAAAGGTGCCCTCCTCAATACCCATCACCCACCCTCCCCTCCCTCCCACCCCCACCAACCCTCAGTTTGTTCTCAATTTTTAAGAGGCTCTTATACTTTGGCTCTCTCTCACTCTAACCTCTTTTTTTTTCCTTCCCCTCCCCCATGGGTTTCTGTTAAGTTTCTCAGGATCCACATAAGAGTGAAACCATATGGGATCTGTCTTTCTCTGTATGGCTTATTTCACTTAGCATCACACTCTCCAGTTCCATCCACGTTGCTACAAAGGGCCATATTTCATTCTTTCTCGTTGCCACATAGTACTCCATTGTGTATATAAACCACAATTTCTTTATCCATTCATCAGTTGATGGACATTTAGGCTCTTTCCATAATTTGGCTATTGTTGAGAGTGATGCTATAAACATTGGGGTACAAGTGCCCCTATGCATCAGTACTCCTGTATCCCTTGGGTAAATTCCTAGCAGTGCTATTGCTGGGTCAGAGGGTAGGTCTATTTTTAATTTTCTGAGGAACCTCCACACTGTTTTCCAGAGTGGCTGCCCCATTTGCATTCCCACCAACAGTACAAGAGGGTTCCCATTTCTCCACATCCTCGCCAGCATCTATAGTCTCCTGATTTGTTCATTTTGGCCACTCTGACTGGCGTGAGGTGATATCTGAGTGCAGTTTTGATTTGTATTTCCCTGATGAGGAGTGACGTTGAGCATCTTTTACTGTGCCTGTTGGCCATCCAGATGTCTTCTTTAGAGAAGTGTCTATTCATGTTTTCTGCCCATTTCTCCACTGGGTTATTTGTTTTTTGGGTGTGGAGTTTGGTGAGCTCTTTATAGATTTTGGATACTAGCCCTTTGTCCGATATGTCATTTGCAAATATCTTTTCCCATTCCCTTGGTTGCCTTTTAGTTTTGTTGGTTGTTTCCTTGGCTGTGCAGAAGCTTTTTATCTTCATAAGGTCCCAGTAATTCATTTTTGCTTTTAATTCCCTTGCCTTTGGGGATGTGTCGAGTAAGAAATTGCTACGGCTGAGGTAAGAGAGGTCTTTTCCTGCTTTCTCCTCTAGGGTTTTGATGGTTTCCTGACTCACATTCAGGTCCTTCATCCATTTTGAGTTTATTTTTGTGAATGGTGTGAAAAAGTGGTCTAGTTTCAACCTTCTGCATGTTGCTGTCCAGTTCTCCCAGCACCATTTGTTAAAGAGACTGTCTTTTTTCCATTGGATGTTCTTTCCTGCTTTGTCGAAGATGAGTTGGCCATACGTTTGTGGGTCTAGTTCTGGGGTTTCTATTCTATTCCATTGGTCTATGTGTCTGTTTTTGTGCCAATACCATGCTGTCTTGATGATGACAGCTTTGTAGTAGAGGCTAAAGTCTGGGATTGTGATGCCTCCTGCTTTGGTCTTCTTCTTCAAAATTACTTGGGCTATTTGGGGCCTTTTGTGGTTCCATATGAAATTTAGGATGGCTTGTTCTAGTTTCGAGAAGAATGCTGGTGCAATTTTGATTGGGATTGCATTGAATGTGTAGATAGCTTTGGGTAGTATTGACATTTTGACAATATTTATTCTTCCAGCCCATGAGCACGGAATGTTTTTCCATTTCTTTATATCTTCTTCAATTACCTTCATAAGCTTTCTATAGTTTTTACAGATCTTGTACATCTTTGGTTACATTTATTCCTAGGTATTTTATGCTTCTTGGTGCAATTGTGAATGGGATCGGTTTCTTTATTTGTCTTTCTGTTGCTTCATTGTTAGTGTATAAGAATGCAACTGATTTCTGTACATTGATTTTGTATCCTGCCACTTTGCTGAATTCATGTATCAGTTCTAGCAGACTTTTGGTGGAGTCTATCGGATTTTCCATGTATAAGATCATGTCATCTGCAAAAAGTGAAAGCTTGACTTCATCTTTGCCAATTTTGATGCCTTTGATTTCCTTTTGTTGTCTGATTGCTGATGCTAGAACTTCCAACACTACGTTAAACAGCAGTGGTGAGAGTGGGCATCCCTGTCGTGTTCCTGATCTCAGGGAAAAAGCTCTCAGTTTTTCCCCATTGAGGATGATGTTAGCTGTGGGCTTTTCATAAATGGCTTTTATGATGTTTAAGTATGTTCCTTCTATCCCGACTTTCTCAAGGGTTTTTATTAAGAAAGGTTGCTGAATTTTGTCAAAGGCCTTTTCTGCATCGATTGACAGGATCATATGGTTCTTATCTTTTCTTGTATTAATGTGATGTATCACATTGATTGATTTTTGAAAGTTGAACCAGCCCTGCATCCCAGGAATGAATCCCACTTGATCATGGTGAATAATTTTTTTTAAATGCTGTTGAATTCGATTTGCTAGTATCTTATTGAGAATTTTTGCATCCATATTCATCACGGATATTGGCCTGTAGTTCTCTCTTTTTACTGGGCCTCTGTCTGGTTTAGGAATCAAAGTTAAAACTGGTTTCATAGAATGAGTCTGGAAGTTTTCCTTCCTTTTCTATTTTTTGGAATAGCTTGAGAAGGATAGGTATTATCTCTGCTTTAAACGTCTGGTAGAACTCCCCTGGGAAGCCATCTGGTCCTGGACTCTTATTTGCTGGGAGATTTTTGATAACCGATTCAATTTCTTCGCTGGTTATGGGTCTGTTCAAGCTTTCTATTTCCTCCTGATTGAGTTTTGGAAGTGTGTGGGTGTTCAGAAATTTGTCCATTTCTTCCAGGTTGTCCAATTTGTTGGCATATAATTTTTCATAGTATTCCCTGATAATTGTTTGTATCTCTGAGGGGTTGGTTGTCATAATTCCATTTTCATTCATGATTTTATCTATTTGGGTCATCTCCCTTTTCTTTTTGAGAAGCCTGGCTAGAGGTTTGTCAATTTTGTTTATTTTTTCAAAAAACCAACTCTTGGTTTCGTTGATCTGCTCTACAGTTTTTTTAGAGTCTATATTGTTTATTTCTGCTCTGATCTTTATCATTTCTCTTCTTCTTCTGGGTTTAGGCTGTCTTTGCTGTTCTGCTTCTATTTCCTTTAGGTGTGCTGTTAGATTTTGTATTTGGGATTTTTCCTGTTTCTTGAGATAGGCGTGGATTGCAATGTATTTTCCTCTCAGGACTGCCTTCGTTGCGTCCCAAAGCGTTTGGATTGTTGTATTTTCATTTTCGTTTGTTTCCATATATTTTTTACTTTCTTCTCTAATTGCCTGATTGACCCACTCATTCTTTAGTACAGTGTTCTTTAACCTCCATGTTTATGGAGGTTTTCCAGACTTTTTCCTGTGGTTGATTTCAAGCTTCATAGCATTGTAGGCCGAAAGTATGCATGGTATGATCTCAATTCTTGTATACTTATGAAGGGCTGTTTTGTGATCCAGTATATGATCTATCTTGGAGAATGTTCCATGTGCACTCAAGAAGAAAGTATATTCTGTTGCTTTGGGATGCAGAGTTCTAAATATATCTGTCAAATCCATCTGATCCAATGTATCATTCAGGGCCCTTGTTTTTTTATTGACCGTGTGTCTAGATGATCTATCCATTTCTGTAAGTGGAGTGTTAAAGTCCCCTAAAATTACCACATTCTTATCAATAAGTAACTTTTAGTGAGTAACTTTTATATATTTAGGGGCTCCGGTATTCGGCGCATAGACATTTATAATTGTTAGCTCTTCCTGGTGGATAGACCCTGTAATTATTATATAATGCCCTTCTTCATCTCTTGTTACTGTCTTTTATTTAAAGTCTAGTTTGTCTGATATAAGTATGGCTACTCCAGCTTTCTTTTGACTTCCAGTAGCATGATAAATAGTTCTCCATCCCCTCACTCTCAATCTGAAGATGTCCTCAGGTCTAAAATGAGTCTTTTGTAGACAGCAAATAGATGGGTCTTGTTTTTTTATCCATTCTAATACCCTATGTCTTTTGGTTGGCTCATTTAGTCCATTTGCGTTCAGTGTTATTATAGAAAGATACGGGTTTAGAGTCATTGTGATGTCTGTATGTTTTATGCTTGTAGCGATGTCTCTGGTACTTTGTCTCACAGGATCCCCCTTAGGATCTCTTGTAGGGCTGGTTTAGTGGTGATGAATTCCTTCAGTTTTTGTTTGTTTGGGAAGACCTTTATCTCTCCTTCTATTCTAAATGACAGACTTGCTGGATAAAGGATTCTCGGCTTCATATTTTTTCTGTTCAACACATTGAAGATCTCGTGCCAATCCTTTCTGGCCTGCCAAGTTTCAAAAGAGAGATCGTTCACGAGTCTTATATGTCTCCCTTTATATATTAGGGCATATTTATCCCTAGCTGCTTTCAGAATTTTCTCTTTATCCTTTATTTTGCCAGTTTCACTATGATATGTCGTGCAGAAGATCGACTCAAGTTACGTCTGAAGGGAGTTCTCTGTGCCTCTTGGATTTCAATGCCTTTTTCCTCCCCCAGATCAGGGAAGTTCTCAGCTATGATTTCTTCAAGTACCCCTTCAGCACCTTTGCCTCTCTCTTCCTCCTCTGGGATACCAATTATGCGTATATTATTTCTTTTTAGTGTATCACTTAGCTCTCTAATTTTCCCCTCATACTCCTGGATTTTTTTATCTCTCTTTTTCTCAGCTTCCTCTTTTTCCATAATTTTATCGTCTAGTTCACCTGTTCTCTCCTCTGCTTCTTCAATCCGAGCTAGGTCGTTTCCATTTTAGTTTGCATGTCGTTTAAATCGTTTTTCAGCTCCTCCTGACTGTTCCTTAGTCCCTTGATCTCTGTAGCAAGAGATTCTCTGCTGTCCTCTATACTGTTTTCAAGCCCAGCGATTAATTTTATGACTATTATTCTAAATTCACTTTCTGTTATATCATTTAAATCCTTTTTGATCAGTTCATTAGCTGTTGTTATTTCCTGGAGATTCTTTTGAGGGGAATTCTTCCGTTTCGTCATTTTGGTTAGTCCCTTGAGTGGTGCGGACCTGCAGGGCACTTCCCCTGTGCTGTGGTGTATAACCGGAGTTGTTGGGCGGGGCCACAGTCAGACCTGATGTCTGCCCCCAGCCCACCGCTGGGGCCACAGTCAGACTGGTGTGTGCCTTCTCTTTCCCTCTCCTAGGGGCGGGATTCACTGTGGGGTGGCGTGGCCCGTCTGGGCTACTTGCACACTGCCAGGCTTGTGGTGCTGGGGATCTGGCGTATTAGCTGGGGTGGGTAGGCAAGTAGCACGGGGGAGGAGGGGCAGGCTTAGCTCGCTTCTTCTTAGGTGATCCACTTCAGGAGGGGCCCTGTGGCAGTGGGAGGGAGTCAGACCCGCTGCTGGAGGGGTGGCTCCACAGAAGCACAGCATTGGGTGTTTGCGGGGAGCAAGCAAGTTTCCTGGCAGGAACTGGTTCCCTTTGGGACTTTGGCTGGGGGACGGGTGAGGGAGATGGTGCTGGCGAGCGCCTTTGTTCCCTGCCAAACTGAGCTCTGTCATCCCGGGGCTCAGCAACTCTTCCTCCCTTTGTCCTCCAGCCTTCCCACTTTCCGAGCAGAGCTGTTAGCTTATGACCTCCCAGATGCTCAGTCACGCTTGCTGTGGGAACACACTCCGTCTGGCCCCTCTGCTTTTGCAAGCCAGACTCGGGGGCTCTGCTTGGCCAGCAGGCTGCCCCTCGGCCCTGGTTCCCTCCCACCAGTCCGTGGAGCGTGCACCGCCTCTCTGCCCTTCCTATCCTCTTCTGTGGGCCTCTCGTCTGCGCTTGGCTCCGGAGACTCCATTCTGCTAGTCTTCTGGCGGTTTTCTGGGTTATTTAGGCAGGTGTAGGTGGAATCTAAGTGATCAGCAGGACGTGCGCGGTGAGCCCAGCGTCCTCCTACGCCGCCATCTTCCTCAATCAAGTTTTTCATGTCACAAAATAACTTTAAAGAACAATGTTAGGACAATTGAAGAAATTTGTATATAGATGTTGCTAGATAGGCAGCTATTAGCATTGTATCAATGTTCAATATATTGATTTTAATAATTATATTGTGGTTATATAATAGAAAGTCCCCCTTCTTAGGAAATATATGCTGAAATACTGAGGTATAAAAGGCATTATGTCTCTAACTTACACTCAAAAGCTGAGGAAAATACATATATATTACACAATCATATATTGGGAGGGGGAGTAACAGAGAAGGGAACAGAAAGAGACAGAGAAAGAAAATGACAATGATAAAACAAATGGGGAAATATTTAATTAATTGATAAGCCTGAGTAAAGGGTATATGAATATGTGTACCATTTTGGCAATTTTTCTATATATGTATCATATCATATCAAAATTACACACATGTACCCACACATAATGAGTTACTCTTGATATTTTGTTCCTTATCTGTAAAATAAGATGTCAATGCTTTACTTCCTAGAGTTCTTTGAGAAATAAATGCAATAATATATATCAACCCATGTATAGAAGGAGAAATCTTTGTATATTTTTAGTTTTGTTTTATAATTAAGGAAGCAAGGATTAAATAACTTACCAAAAAGGACATCATACTGCTAGAAATTAGCATAGCTGTACCTCACAATGTATATCTTCTCAAAATGTAATGATCTCAAAATCATTAACTTTTTAAAAATGTAGTCTGAAATTGGAATATGTGTAGACAATAATAGTAACATAATTCACTGAAAAGCATAATTTAACCAATTTGTGGCTTTCTTTGCATCTTGTTTTCTGCCTGTTTATGTGATTTCAGATAGAATTAGTAAATGACAACTTAGGTTTTAAATATTTTAAACAATGATATTAATTCACAGGAACTCACATTTCATCAATTTATTGAAGATATTACTAGCACTGCTTTATGCTTTGCTCCCATTAATTGCTTATGTAAGAATAAGAAACAAAGGGGGGGGGGAAGATGAGAATGGAATAAACTCAACCAATATAATCTAACATTCTACTCTGAAATATTTCATCATGACTCCAATTGACAGTTTTAAGGAAGGTAAATGTTACAAGTAGAAGTTGTTGTCTCTAGTTCTGTCATTACAGATTTTGCAAGGTAATTTTGTCTTAACTAAAAATTCTGATAGAATTCAACAGCATTCCATTTAGCCTTTGATAAAAATTTTTTGAATCATAGAAAAGTGATAAACATATATCAGTTTGGGGCTAAACAGAAAGAAACCAAGGAAAACTAGATCTATATTACATATGAAGTCAACCAAGTAGTAATTTATAATTTTGATATCACTGTAACTTGAACATTCTTTGGTTTTCAATTGATTATTTATAAAAGTACAGTACCCACTATATGTCTCACAATCAATATAGAATATAAATGTAATAGGCTTTAATTCAGGAAATAAAGGAATGAAGTTGCCCATGTAGGCATGAATGGAAGTATATATTCTATGAAAAATGTGGAGAGTAAAAGTTGTGTGTGTGTGTGTGTGTATGAGTGTGTGTGCATGCACACCTGCTTGCAGGCAGCATACAAATGACAAATATTCTAAAAATAACACTTTTATTTTCATGAAATGAGTACTGGTTTTGCCTTCCAGAATTTATTAATTAATGTCTCACATCTGCAATCTCCAAGATATGTGAACTAAACAGTTATGTAGCAGTGCCCCTCTCAGTTTTTCCATGTTTGAAATAGATTTGAAGATAACAAATATTTTTCCAATCAAAGGACATAGAGTGATTTAAAAAAAGAAGACCCATCTATATGCTGTCTGCAAGAAACTCATTTTAAGCCTAAAGTTAACCTTCAAGCTGAAAATGAGAGGATGGAGAACATCTATCATGCAAATGGATGTCAAAAGAAAGCCAGAGTAAATACATGAATTCAGCAAAGTTGCAGGATGTAAAAATCAATGTACAGAAATCTGTTGCATTTCTATATACCAGTATGAAGCAGCAGAAAAAGAATCAGGGAATCAATCCCATTTACAGTTGCACCAAAACCAATAAAATACCTCAGTATAAACCTAACCAAAGAGCTAACAGATCTATACTCTGAAAACTATAGAACACCTATGAAAGAAATTGAAGATGACACAAAGAAATGGGAAAAATTACATGCTCATGGATTGGAAGAACAAACGTTATTAAAATGTCAATACTCCCCAAAGCAATGTATGTATTCAATGCAATCGCTATCAAAATACTACCAGCACTTTTCACAGAGCTAGAACAAACAATCCTAAAATTTGTATGGGACCACAAAAGACCCCAAATAGCCAAGGCAATCCTGAAGAGGAAAAGCAAGGAATCGCGATCCCAGACTTGAAGATATATTACAAACCTGTAGTCCTCAAGACAGTATGGTACTGGCACAAACACAGACACATAAAACAATGGAACAGAATAGAAAACCTGTAAATGGACCCACAACTCTATGGTAAACTGTCAACACAGCAGGAAAGAATATCCAGTGGGAAAAAGACAGTCTCTTCAACAAATGGTGTTGGGAAAACTAGACAGCAAGATGCAAAAGAATGAAGTTGGGCCACTTTTTTACACCATACGCAAAATAAATTCAAAATGGATGAAATATCTGAATGTGAGACAGGAAACCATCAAAATCCTAGAAGGAAACACAAGCAGCAACCTCTTTGACCTCGGTCAGAGCAGCCTCCTTCTAGACAAGTCATGGAAGGCAAGGAAAACAAAAGCAAATATGAATGATTGGGGTTTCATGAAGATAAAAAAAAAACTTCTGCACAAGAAGAAAACAATCAACAAAGCTAAAAGGCAACCTATGGAATGGGAAACATGCTTGGAAATGACATATCCAATAAGGATCAGTATCCAAAATATATAAAGACCTTCTACAACTCAACAGATAAAAAGAAGTAATCCAATTAAAAATAGGCAGAAGACATGAAAAGATATTTTTCCAAAGAAGACATACAGACGGCCAATAGACACATGAAAATTTGCTCAACATCACTCATCATCAGGGAAATACAAATCAAAACTACAATGAGATATCACCTCACACCTGTCAGAATGGCTAAAATAAGCAACACAGGAAACAACAGGTGTTGGCAAGGACGTGGAGAAAGGGGAACCCTGTTGCACTGCTGGTGGGAAAGCAAACTAATGCAACCACTCTGGAAAAAACAGGGAGTTTCCTTACAAAGTTAATAGAACTACCCTGTGATCCAGTGATTAAACTACTAGGTTTTTACCCAAAGAATACAATAACACTAATTCAAAGGGATACATTCACCTTTAAGTTTATAGCAGCCTTAAGTACAATAGCCAAATTTTGGAAACCGCCCAAGTGTCCATTGATTGATGAATGGATAAAGAAGTGGCATATATAACATTGGAATATTATTCAACCATAAAGTAGAATGAAATCTTGCTACTTGAAATAGCATGGATGGAGCTAGAGAGTATTATACTAAGTGAAATATGTCAGTCAGAGAAATACAAATACCATATGATTTCACTCATTTGTGGAATTTAAGAAACAAACAAGCAACGTAAAGAGAGAGAGAGAAACCAAAGAACAGACTCTCTTTTTTTTTAATGTTTATTTATTTTTGAGAGAGACAGAGACAGAATGCGAGCGGGTTGGGGCAGAGAGAGAGAGGGTGGCACAGAATCTGAAGCAGGCTCCAGGCTCTGAGCTGTCAGCCCAGAGCCTGACGTGGGGCTTGAACTCATGAGCTGTGAGATCATGACCTCAGCCGAAGTCAGATGCTCAACCAACTGAGCCACCCAGGCACCCCTACCAAAGAACAGACTCTTAACTATAGAGAACAAATTGATGGTTACCAGAGGGGAGGCCTGTGGGGGGGAATGGATTAAACAGGTGATGGGAATTAAAGAGTGTACTTGTTGCATTGAGCACTGGTGTTGTATGGAAGTGCTGAATCACTATCTTGTACACCTGAAACTAATATTACATTGTATTTCAACTAACTGGAATTAAAATAAGAATTTAAAAAAACGGTTTGTTGTAATTCCAAAATAAAATAAAATAAAATAAAATAAAATAAATAAAATAAAATGCTTCAGAGTCTTATTAAACAACATGTGTAGCTGCATATAGGAGCACAACAGTCACTTAATTTGGATTTGTACCTAAAAATGTTATAAAACGAGAGTAAACGAAAATCTCCAAAATACACCATCAACATAATTTGAAGACAGAAATCTCATAAAAACTAAATAAACATAAGTTGTGGGAAACATAGACATCTGAATATGTAACATGGACTGGGAGTTAGATAATAGCAAGCAATAAATATTAATGTTTTCTAGATACAATAATGACTTTTTGATTGTGTCTAAAATAGTATTTGTATATTCAGATACATTCTCAAGTTATATGGGTGAAGTGACATGAAATCTGTACTTTACTTTAAAATATGTCAGAACATTAAACTGAAACTAGCAGAATATGCACAAAAACATTTCTGTTAGGTGGCAAAGAAAATATGTAAGTGCTGAGAAAACTAAATATAACTAGAACTTTAAAAACATCCATGTTCATAAGTATAGATATAGGGAGAGGGGCATCTCAGCCATCAGATTACTGGGAGAGGTGAAAGGCTGATCTCTGAGATTTGAGAAAGATTCCCCAATCTCTTCTCTATATATGATCCCCATAAAAAGGACTGTTTTTGATAAAATCAAACTCAGTTTGATATGAATAATAAGTAAATTAAAACTGCTGCATCCACACTTAACTTTACACATAAGGTGGTGAAAATACTGCTGCTAAATGCAACAAGAATTTTTTTAAAAAATATATTAAAAAAAACTCTAAAGACATTTGAAAGCTGCTAAAATAAGGAAAAGAGAGAGAAAAACATTTTGGAGAAGTGAGATTTTAAAAAAAGTGAGCCAAAGATGGTATTTTATGGTAATTGTTTTGCCCATTTCAGAGAGTTACTCAGTTTTCCATGATCTGTCCCATGCATATAGGAAGAATACACGCTATTAAACTTATCTTTGTTTTTTCTTCTGATAATCTATTTTATATTAATTTTTAGACTAACTAAAGAATCTAGAAGGGAAGAAAGAGAACTATTCCTCCCCTACACATGTACAAGACGCTCTGAAGAGGGGGGAACAAAAGAATGGAGTAGGTAGAATCAGGTTGAGAAGGAAACTTTTTACTGTGTTACTTTTTGTGCTGTGTTATTTTTGAGTCATGGGACCACATGATCAACTAATAAAATTAAATTAAAAATGAATAAGGAGAAAAAAAGCTGAAACTATGCAGCTACTTTGCTCCTGGGGACATTTTTCAATTTTGAACAGGGATGAAAATGGTGATGCCTGGAATGGAAAACTTGAGCTTTGCCTAACAAATATTTAGAATTCAAGACAGTGGGGAAGGTTGATAGTGAACAGTCTTTAGGAGATGTGATGGGCTATGTCTCTGGAGCAGAGGACCCAGAAGTAGATAGAACTTTCCAAATTGGAGCCCATACTTGAGCTAACTGGTTCTGATTGGATTAAGGTAATTCAATCCCACTTTATTTGTCTAGAACAGGAAAGAGTGAATAATCTCTAGGGGAAGATAATATGATCTAGATACTCTATAATTTTGTACTTACAATGGTCTTCATTCAAATAAAAAATACTGCAAGGAGATAAGACCATATAAATGAAAATCAAGGGGAAAAAATGAAAGACAGAACTAAAGATGATCTATATATTGGAATTAGTAGACAAGATTTTTAAATAACCATAATGAATATGTTCAAAATATGGAATAATGAAAGATGTAGACTAAAACATGGAAAACTTCACAAGAAAACTAGATTTTCTAAAAAGAGATCAAGGAGACACACTTTTGAGTGGCACTTTTAAAATCTGCTGCCTCATAAAAACAATGAATATGCCAGCAAAACAAAACTTACCTTTTCAGAATTCTTAAAATATTTATGACAATCCAGGGAACATTTATTCAAAAAATGCTTACTCATGGTAAAAACTAAGTTCTGTGGAATGTTTTTGTTTTGTTTTTTTAATATTTAGAAAGAGAGCTGGGGAGGGGCAAAAGAGAGACAGAGAGACAAAGAATTTCAAGCAAATTCAATGCTTAGCATGGAGTCCAATGTAGAGCTTGATCCCACGACCTGGGATCATGACCTGAGCCAAAATCAAGAGTCAGATGCTCAACAGACTGATCCACCCAGGTGCCCCATTGTGGAGTTTTAACTAGCCCTGTTCTCACTTCCCATTCCCTAATGCAATAGCCTTGAAAACAACTTCACATCCATGGTAGTTGTGAAAAATAGCACCTAGCCACAAGAAGGATACTGTGTTCAGAACACTACAGAAACCACTACCCCCACTTTTTTGTTACTATTTGAACTATGGGGTAGTTTTCTGGAATTGCTCCATTCTCAGGGATTAGTTTTATTTGATCTGAGTCAGAGTTAGCTCTATGCAAACAATCCTATCTTCAGAGTGTTTATAGAACAATCCTATCTTCAGAGTGTTTGTAGAAAACAATCAATGGCTATTGATTAACACTGAATCCCCCTTAGGAGGCAGTAACAGTTGGGGCTAACAAGAGATTGACTAAAATACTTCGGAGGAAATGCTGTGGAATAAAATGGCTATAGCAGGTTTTGTAAAGCTGCAATATATTCCTGAGAATGTAGAATATCACACACGTTACTGGGCTGTGTACATGATTTTTAAACCAGTTAAAAAGTAGACACAAGATCTGACAGACACATGACCAAAGAATATATACAGATAGCAAATAAGCATATCACGAGATCCTCAACATCGTACGTTATTAGGGAATTGCAAATTTAAAAAGACAACAAAATAACTACACACCTATTAGAATATCTAAAATCCAAAACACTGACCACATTAAATGCTAGGGAGGATTAAGGTAACAGGAATTCTGATTCACTGCTGGTGAGAATGAAAAATGGTAGTTACTTTTCTAAAAAGGCAGTTTCTTAGAAAAGTAAACATACTCTTACCATGTAATCCATCAATTGTGTTCACTCTTTATCCATATGAGTTGAAACATATCTGTACAAAAACCTACACATGAAAGTTTATGGAAGTTTGTCAAAAATTGGAGGCAACCAAGATGCCTTTTATTGGGTGAATGGCCTTAACTGTAGTACGTCCATACAATGGAATATTATTAAATCATAAAAGAAATAAAATATCAAACTATGGAAATACACGGAGGAACCTTAAGTGCATATTGCGACGAGAAAGAAGCCAGTCTGAGAAGCTATACACTGTGCTCTAGGTGCTGGCTGTTCCTCAAAGTCAAGCTTTCTGTCCTATGCTATAATTGAATCTTGAAACCAGTTGTCATTGGAATTTATGAGTCAGCTGCCTCATTGATCTTTTATTGTTGATTTTCAATAAGTTACAAAAATACTGGATTTGTATGATACTCATAATCCCAAATCAAGTTGGAATCATCTTGGAGATACCTCTTTGGCAACAAATTTGAAAAATCAAACCCTGGATGCTTATGGGAAGACTTGTTACTTTGCTATAGCCTAGTCAGTTTCTCCTCTGGGGAGTTGTCAGGGAAGTTACATATATTGTGTGAGGGCAGTGTTGGTGGGGCAGGGTGGGATCTAGGACTGAGAATAGAATGCTTAGATGAAAGATTAAATGTAGACTTTCAATCTGAATACCTCCAAGTATAATTTGCATGAGACTGTGACCAAAATTAAGAGGAGGAAGAGCCAGAAAAAGGCTCAACCAAAGATTTTAAGAAGTACTCTTGTCTAGCACAGAGAGAAGAAAACCCTGCGCTTTTTTGAAAACCCCACAATAATAAACTGTTATCAGAAGCTTTTGTTTGTGTCCTCTGCAAAGATCCTTTGTGGAACAGAGTATAAATTTCTTCCTTGCCTTACTATTGACAATTAATAAGACACATTTTACCATTCACCTATTTAAATCTAAGTTTTTCAAAGAATAAAAGTAATTCTTGTTTGACTTGTAGCATTTAAAAACAAAACAAAACAAAAACACTCCTCATAAATTATATTATTCTCAAAACCATTAACTTTGTTATGACTTTTTAATTAAAATCTATTTTATTACATCATCAAAAATGGTAGGTTATATTGTGCTTGGTCATAGAACTAATTAGTTACAAATCTAGAATTAAAAAACCAGCTTCATTAAATGCTTTTTTTCCTCGTTCATTTCATCAGACTATAATGCTTCATGGTAAACGTCTTCTTAGGTGGCTCAAATCCACTTCTAAAACAAAACAAAAAAAAGTGTAAAATCCTACTTACATTCATATCCTGACTTCCATATATGTGTAAGTGCCAAGTTTTACTTCTAAACATGTCATTGTAGCAGTGCAAACCCAGATAAGCTAATATATTCAAAGGTAGAGCAAGACAATGAGCACCAAATGTTTAGGATATCACCATGGTGTTATCTGTCCTTATCTGCCTTGAAAAGTATTGAAGTCTAGAAAATGTATCTCATACATAGAAATAGATACAGAAATTGTCTCTCCCTCTCTATGTATATATGATATAGCATATGTAATTTATATAAAGAGCTTGAGCTGAAAATAATATATATATTACACACACATACACCCATACACACTTATGTATAGCAATTTTACTTTTATCATTTTGGTTGTTAATGGTAGTAAACCTATAGAAATGTATTTTATTAGTAATATATTGCTCAATAAATTACCCCACAAATTAGAAGTTCTAAAAAAACCATGTATTATCTCACACAGATTCTGAGGAATCAGAAACCTGATAATGGCATAACTGAGTGAAGCTAGCTAATTCTGCCTCAGAGTCTCTGAAGAGGTGGCTTTTACCTACTCAACTCAGTAGAAGTGAGGCAGTAAGTGAGCCCATAATCAGGATCATGCGTACCGGGAGTCGAGATCATTGAAGCTATCTGAAAACCGGCTGCTACTTCAAACTTTAAACTCAAACTCTAAATACAGTAAATGCCCCCCAATTACTGTTTGCTGGTTTATTAAATATTTTTAAATTTTTTTTAATGTTTATTTTTTGAAGGAGGGAGAGAGAGTGTGAGCAGGGGAGGGGCAGGCAGAAAGGGAGACACAGAATCTGAAGCAGGCTCCAAGCTCTGAGCTGTCAGCACAGAGAGCCCAACGTGGGGCTTGAACCCATGATCCGCGAGATCATGACCTGAGCCGAAATTGGACACTTAACTGACTGAGTCACCCAGGCGCCCCACTTTATTACATATTTTTAGTGAATTATTTGATATTCTCACCAGAAGAATAAAGATTACTATAGACAATGAAGTCTATTAGAAAGTATGTGGATGACAGCCTGGATTCTGCTTCTTGTTCTGCAATTAATTAATGCTGCACATTTCAGAAGATTCTCTTTGTAACACAGATTTTTCATCTACTTACTCATTCAACAAAAACATACTCAGCACCTATGGTTTGTTTCAGATGTTGGGATATATCAGTTCAAATATTCTTGCTCTTGTAGAGATTACCTTCTAGTTGACTTCAAATTAGTATGTAGCTCTAAAAATTAGATTGGAAATCTATTTTATACATGAAAGTCTATAGAAGAAGTCCCAATGGTCTGGTCTAAAGCCAGGAAGTAGGACACAGATAATTTCCAAATTGCAAAGTACAGAGCTGAAGATAATCACAAAATAAAATGTCTGGTGTTCATTCAAATGGGACAGCATTAGAGAATAAGCTGAATTTAGGGCACCCAACCAGAGCAAAGGGGCTCAGGATTTGAGGATAATAGAGCCTGAAGCAACTCCCTGAGTCTTTACCAAGTGGCCATAGGTAATTTTTATTGGGGATTTTAAATTAAGCCATGTGTGGAAAGGGAGCTGTTAAAGAAGCAATTCCAGCTTGATCAACCTACTAAGACTATGCTCCCGCTAATTGTACAGCAATATATTTCCCAGGATGCATGGCAGGAGACTCTAAGATAATGCTGTGTAATCGCAACGTTTTAGAATACGTATCTTCTTGGAGCCCAACACTTGTCCATATAATTTTTTTGTACTCATTAACTAGAGGGCTTCAGGAGAGGTGAATCTCACGGGACCTAATATACAAGTAGCAATATCATGTAATTTAAAGCATATGAGGCAGGAATACTCCTCAGGGCACCGGGATTTTCAGCATATTTCATGAATTTTTCTCACAGAAGAGTGCTTTGTTGATCTTTTATTTTAGAGGAGGAGGGGAAGATTAAAGAATCCCTAGATTTTGTTGCCTTATCAGTATGTGTAGAGATCTTTATGAATGTGTGTAGGTAGAGAGGCTCTTATTTATGTGAAAAAGTGTTCTAGTTAGAGTAATGTAATACCTGTTGTCAGAAGAGCTCATCTGAATTTCTCAGTTAAATACTTCATTTAAACATCAAAAAAAAAAATGGCAAGCAGGAGTTGGGTTGGCTTTTGGAGGTTTGCTACAAAAAATCTCTGAATTCATCTTTATTGCTGAGTGTACAGAAAGAGTGCAGGTAGTCTGGAAGGTGGTATCAAAGGATACAAGGGCTTGCAGTTCTTGGGAATGTCCTGCCATCTCTACAGTCTGTAATCAAATGAAGCACAGATGGTGAGCAGGGCCCAGACTTTCAGAGCGTAAGTAATGTGTATCCTGAAATGCAATAAAAGGGAAGGATTGGTTACACTGGGTCCCTAGAACTCAGGGATTGTTTTTTGAGGGTATAGTGGAAGTATTCCCAGGGTTGCTGAGCTAAAGTGCATTTTACTTCTCTTTAATTTAAAAGCTAGATAAATATATTTTAGCATAGATTCTTGTAAGATGGGGTTAGAGAATTATAGTATCTAAACCAAAAGGAAAAACATAGAAATAGGAGAGCATAAATATGGTAAGGAACTAAAGATTGGGGAACTTGAAAGGTTTCTATAGCATATGTGGATACATAGTCTAGAGCTTAGGCAATATGATTTTCAGGTAATGATAGTCATAAAAAAAAGTGTTTTGTTGTTTTTAAATTGCTGTCGCTTTATGTGTAAACCAAGTATATTGATAAATGCTTTTTTGGAATTTTTTTAGTTACACAAATATTACTTGCAAGGATTCTCCTAATACTAAAAGGTGTACTAGTGATAAAGTTTAAAATGAGAAGAAAGTAAATGGATTAGCATCCTTGGTTGATTACTTTGACATGTTTAGGGCAAAAATGAAATGGGCTTAAAATATAAATACTTGATCTATGTAATACTTGTATTATGAATTAAAGAAAAAATAATAGGGGCGCCTGGGTGGCGCAGTCGGTTAAGCGTCCGACTTCAGCCAGGTCACGATCTCGCGGTCCGCGAGTTCGAGCCCCGCGTCGGGCTCTGGGCTGATGGCTCAGAGCCTGGAGCCTGTTTCCGATTCTGTGTCTCCCTCTCTCTCTGCCCCTCCCCTGTTCATGCTCTGTCTCTCTCTGTCCCAAAAATAAATAAACGTTGAAAAAAAAATTAAAAAAAAAATAAAATAAAGAAAAAATAATTCTGAGGAATTAACATTGATATTTTGAATTTTTGTGAGAGAGTATCAATGTGTGTTGAATAAAGAAAGGAAAAAATCGAAACTCCTTACCCACTGATGCAAAAGAATATATGGCAGGAGTTGAAATAAATAAGCAAGGAAATAAGTATTTCTATAGCTTCCATTACCTTCTACTTACTATTCACTACTGACTTCTACTCACTACTTCCAAATGTCCATATTCTTTCCCCATTCTCTCTTCTGTGCTTCAGATTCTGTTATAAACTATCCATCTATCGTTTGCTTTTGGAATTCTCATTGATATAGGTACCAAGAATGCAGTATCTCTTCAGCTGCCCTCAGAAATGTCTATTAGTTTATAAAAATGTTTATTTCTTTAAGGGGTTAGAATTTTATAGTGTTTTGCAGTGCTTGATATGTCTTAATTATAGTGTTTGTTGATGAGAGGACATATTGCAGAATGGTCACTGAAGTTTGACAGCCCAGGTTTGCTTCTTAGCTCTAACATTTCTTCACAAAGTAGAGGTCCTTGTTTGCTGATATATTTTCTAACTTCTCAAGTAGAATATAAGTTTCAATAGAACAAAGTAAGACAAAATAAACCATAGAAATGGAAACATTGGCTCATACACATTATGCATTCAACAAATATTACATAAATGAGTGAATGGAACTCAAACCTCTCTAAGCTGATAAGAAGATATATTCAACAGAACTTCTTACTTTCTCCCTAAAAGCTAAACAACAAAAAAAAAAAAGATCAGATTTCTCCCCCTTAATATTTTCATTTATAAATGATAACATAAGTAATCTAGTAGACACTAATGTAGTGCTCATGTGACAACTGATAGTTTGGACTTGAGAAACCTCAGTGGTTTCAAGACTTTGGCTTCTCTAGGGATCATATGATCCAAATCAGCCTAACTAGATTAGGAATGTTGTTGAAAGATGATATTTCAGTGATAGGATTATAGTTTGAAGCCATTAAAGAACAGAAAGTGTGCTATGTTCATTTTATTATTCCAAATGATTATTCCAAATGATTATCACTATATGATTTACTTAAAAATCCTTCCCTGCTGATTTGAAATAAAAATATAAAAAGATTTATATATAGCTGGAAGTCCCTGGACTCACAGTTCTATTCCATTGCTTGGCCATCTCATCTCTGTGCCAGAACCATATCATTTTAATTATATATCTTTGTAATTATTTCAGTACCTTGTGGAAGAAGTTTCTTTTGATTCCACTTCTTTTTTCTTTTTGTTGCCAAAAATGATTGTATCCAAAGGTTTATTCTTCCCAATGAGTGTAAAACTATTTTTAAGTTTCAAAAAATAAACACTATTATATTAAAATTATATTTATTTATAGATGATATTAGTTTGCACAGAATTGGCATTTTACTAATATTGGCTTTCTTATTGGGGAATTGATCAGTTCCAATTTTATGTTTCTTTTTTTAAATTTCGTTTTAATGTTTATTCATTTATTTTAAGAGAGAGAGAGCAAGAGAGAGCACAAGCAGGAGAAGGGCAGAGAGAGGGAGAGAAAGAATCCCAAGCAGGCTCCATGTTGCTAGTGGGAAATCTGATGTGGAGCTTGAACCCATGAACTATGATATCATTACCTGAGCTGAAATCAAGAGTCAGAGGCATAACCAACTGAGCCACCCAGGCACCCCCCAGTTTTGTGTTGTTTTTTTTTTAAAGTTTGTGTACTTCCCTTAACATTGGTGATTCAGGCTAATTGTTAGTTTTTATGATATTGCTCACTAGAATTGTCATTATGAATTGACTGTTTTGTATTGCATTTTTCTATAGGGTAACTTTGATATATAGGAAAACTGTAGTTTTCATACTTTTCTTTTGTAATACCTATTTTACTTTCATTTAGGTGACATAATTGTTTAAGTGGATTCCCCCCAGATTTCAAATAGATTATCATATCATTTTCAAGTCATAAGCGTTTTTACCGTTTCTTGTCTGAATTATAGGGCTTATTTCCTCTTCCTGATTTATGATATTTTCTGAAACCTGTAGTTATGAACTACAGTGATGACAGTGAGCAAATTTAAATGGGATGTTGATTTCACCGAGAAGTTTTGCTTTTAAATATTCTTAGACAAGATTTTTCAGATTGTATATTTTTAAGTTTATCTTGTAAACATGGAAAGTTATATTAATAGAGTTTTTCATTCTGCTGAGCTGTCCTTTGATATCCTTTTTCTGTGGCACCTCCCACACTCTTTGAAGGCTTACCTTTATCACAAATATTTGGGAAGAAAAGTTCTTGTTTTATTTCCACTCAGAAATCAGTCCATACTTTAGTATACGTCTCCACTGCCTCCTGACTCGTAGCAGCATTCTTACCTTCCGTGGCTGCTCTTTCTCCTCTTCCTGCAAGAGCTTAAGTAAGAAATACAGATTTAATTTTTACTTTATTTACTTAAGACATTGCCGACAAATGCTGTTGTGCAGAACTCTCTCCAAAAGATTCCAGGTTCAAAATCAGAATTTTTGTTTTGTGTTCAAACCAATCTGCCATAGTCATTGTTTTAATATAATTATGTGTCCTCTTAGACTGTTTACTATCATTTCATTGACACCTATATCCTACTGTTTGTTTTTCATTTTTCTAATTATGACTTGCCATACAGATAGTGCTATATACCAGGCTTTTTGCTAATCATTATATGTTGGCCTTTAAAAACATAGGAATTCACAAAAAGATTCCAAGGTAGCTTTTGTTTTTCAACTCTAACTTTAAAGTGGTTAAGCCAGGTAATTGTGGCTTCATGAAAAAATTTTGGAAAATTTTACATTGTTCTTTTTGAGCTTGAAGTTTTTATATGAGATGAGAATTTTCTCTTTCTTGTTTACTAGAGTCAATTCTTCAAGCTATAGGATATGACACCTTGGATTAGTATTTCTTAGCAAAATTCTGTAATTGTTATTTAATTCACATCTGGCCCTTATTCCATTTTAGTTTTTCCCAAATATCTTTCTCTTTACCGCAAGTTTGGTTGGTATCCTTCGATATTCTTTTGATCTATTTATCATTATCTATATTTATTTATTTTCCAGTTATATAATTTCTATTTCCAATTAGTTAAGACAATTCTGTTTTAATCACTTTCAATATTTACTGTCCATTTTTTTTTTTTTTTGAGAGAAAGAGAGAGAGGTAGAGAGAGAGAGAATCTTAAGCAGGCTCCATGCCCAGCATAGAGCCCAGTGTGGAGCTAGATCTCATGACCACTTGACCAACAGAGCCACCCAGGCACCCCGGCCATTATTTTATTATACAACTTTGTGATTTAAAAAAACTTAAATTAGTCTCCGTTTGGTTAGAGTATATTTTAGAGAACTGTACATATCAACACCGTCTCCCCTCACCACTGGGAGGATACATGGGTGGTTTGTATTTTTCACTTGAGCATATTATTCATGTATCACATTGAATTATTCACATTGAATATGTATTAACATATCAGTGATAAATATAATAACTGTGCTTATAATAAGTAACAAATATATATACTTATATATTTAACAATATATAAAACAATTTATATTAAACTACATACACACACAGATAAATACATATACATACAGTTCATTACTTTTGAACTGTATTTTGAACATATACATACAGTTCATAACCTTACCTATGTCAGGCCCAGTAAAGTATTATTTTTGACACACTTCAAGAGGCCACTTTTTGCATATTACTAGTGATGATACAAATTTTATTATATTCATAAGTACTTTTCATGATAATGGTAGCATATTAGTTACATTTAAGGGAGATTAGGGGAAAATAGTTGTGCTCAAATGTCTTTCCATTAATAATTAATCAAGTTTCTTTTCAACACTGTGATTTTTAGCATTATCTTTTACTTTACCCACTGTATGTCAAGTCTTAACTTTCTTTATACAACAGTAAATGTATGCTGTTTTGAAATGTGAGCTCTTGGGTATTCATAAATGGATGGCTATCTTATGTAACTACTGTTTGGTGTGCTATATAAAGATTCTGTTGGGACGCCTGGGTGGCTCAGTTGGTTAAGCGTCCGACTTCAGCTCACATCATGATCTCACAGTCTGTGAGTTTGAGCCCCAAGTCAGGCTCTGTGCTGACAGCTCGGGGCCTGGAGCCTGCTTCGGATTCTCTGTCTCCCTCTCTCTCTGCCCTTCCCCTGCTCATGCTCTGTCTCTCTCTGTCTCAAAAATAAATAAAAACATTAAAAAATTAAAAAAATAATAAAGATTCTCTTGAGTTTCCCTGGAGATTATCAATATTTGATTTCTTGTGAACTGAAACAGGAAATGTAGGATGTGCTTAGGTACTGGATATTCAGTGTTTTCATAGACTGTATGAGAGTAAGATTTAGACCCCTTTTCATACAGAAAAGCATTTTCTCAGTTATGTAGTGATGCAATATGGGAAGACTTCTAAAAAAGCCTTCCAGACACAAATTACTGGAACCTGTTTGGTCAGCAAAGATGTTATGCAGTCTCATGAAAATGAACTCTACTGAAAAATGTCTTGCTCTTTCCTGTTTCAGAATTACCTGAAAACACTGCCTGGCCAGAATTGCATTAACTGTGGATACTTAGAGTCCTATTTTTAAGTGTAAGTGAGAATACTGATGGAAATATTTTAGAAGAGCATTCATGTATAGTAAAAGAGTCTAAGTTATACCATTCATAAGGATTTGGTTAGAGAAATTGCTTTATTGACTTCATGATGTTTTCAACAAATTAAAATTGGGCACCAATTGAATATTGCTTAGCAAGAATATTCATATAGGTCCCTATGAAATGTTCATTGCTTGGATTAATTCCATCATAATCATTTTTTCTGATTCTTTTTTAATGATCACCTTCAAATGATATTTATTTCAAAATATTTTGCAAACCTCTCCAATATCTTGGTTTGAATAAGTAATATAAATATATGTAAGGACTTATTTAATCAACCTTAACTGTTGCCTTTGCACCAACCTTTGAGTTAAAAGAAATTCTTTCAAAGACATTGAAAAGCCAAGTGAAAGGAATGGTCATGAGCATTTGGCTTAAAAGATAGTGAAGAAACTTTTTCTAAATGAGTTGTGTAAATATATGCAGAATGCGCTAGTTTGTGAGGGAACTATGTCGAAAGACATGTGACTGAATACTTAGAGAAAGTACAAAAAGGATTAGAAGGCATGAAATTCTAGTTCAAGTCCCGGTTTCATTACTTACTAACAAGTGATTTTACCAATAAAATGAGATTTAAGCTATCTTCTCTATCAGATAACTGGATTGTTACAGGTGAGATATATGTTAAAGTGTTTTATAATACCAGCTAAATAATTTATACTATGTTTAATGAAAATAACAATATTAAATAAATTTTGCCTATTGATATGTGTCTGGTACCTTTATATATGAGCTCATTTAATCCTTACAACACCCCTTTGTTGAATATACTTTTTATTATTTTTTGACACTGAAGAAAATGAAGCTTAAGAGTGGTTAGATCACTGTCCCAGGCTTATACAACCAAAGATGTTAGAGCTGGTATTTTACACGCAGATATGTCATTTTGCCAGACTGTCTCCATCACCTTAATTAACAATAAGTAAGGAAAGTAGACTTAATGTATGTCTAAATTTTATTCTACATCCGATATTCTGTGTTTCTAATTAAAGTATTTCTCAGTACACCTGTCAGAAGATTTTGAACCTCATGTAAATTTAGAAGAGCTTATAATGCTTAGCAACATTCCGGGAACATCCCTGGCATAGTCTAAACTATAGTAAAAGGAATAAAATGATAACTAGAAAAAAGAGGAAGAGAGAAGAGGTATTGGTCAGAGAAACTGGCAAAAAAAAAAAAAGTTATTGGCTTACACAACAGTGTCAGAAATTAACAGCACTGCCTAAAGAGAAGCAGATGTTTTCAGGTAACATATGAGTTAATTAAAAGGAAGGTGTCCCAAATGATTGTGATTCCCTAGTAAACAATCTCTGAAAGTGAAGCACCAGAATATACTATGCATATTAGCACCGGGATGTATTGAACTTAACGGGTCTTAATATGTTAAGGATAATAATGCTGCTTTACAGTTCATAGGACTTTACAAGTTTACTTATAATTTATGGGAATTTTATTTCATTAAGTTTATCCTTAAGTTTGACTCAGAACTTAGTTTTTGTAAATGAAATCTAAGGGTTGACGGAAAGTATCTTATTTCTATTAAACATTCACTATGTACTAGGCACTCTGGACTCCATGCACCTCACATAAGATTCGCAGCAGTCCAAAATGTAGGTATTATCTTCATCATTTCACTATCACTATTAAGGCTGAAAGAGGTTTGGTGGAATACTAGAGAAGAAGCTAATATGGTTTCTGAACCAGTACTTGAATCTATTAAAATCTGTTACCTATCTTAAAGTAAAATATTTACTTATTCAGAAAAGGTTGTCATTGTCTATCTCATCCCCACTGGAAGCACATGATGAAGCCATTATTCAGTGAGTGGAATGAGAATACACCCTAAGTGTACCAGAGAAAATCAGTGTTTTAGTTCAACTGGAGTTACGTAAAGTTTAAATTACCTTACTGCAACTTCTTGGGCCTTTTCCACTCTTGGTCTTTGGTATCCCCATCACATCCATGTAGCGGCTACTATGGAGCCAGATTGCCTGGCTGTGAAAATCTAAGGTTATCCACCCGGTTGTGATATTGGGCAAGTTACTCAATAGATCCTTGCCTCAGCTTTCTCATCTCTAAAATGGACAGAAAAAAAAAAACCGCATTGGCTTCATAGGATTTTGTGAGCAGTAAACAACTTAATATGGACAAAGTAAAACTGCTTAACACATGGGAACTCAAAAAAAGAAAGTTGTCATTCTAATAATAATTTTTATTTTTGCTGTCCTTGGACAACATTCCTAGTAGGCTGGGCTTCTAATATTAACAATAACCCTGGTAACATTGCTCATATATTTAATGAAAAATAGATAGGCAGAAGTATTAAGTAAAATTATTGAATTCTATAAAGTGTGAAGTGGTTTTATTATTTTTATGGGGTCAAAGTCTTATTAAATTCGGCAATCTGTGGTGTTAATAAGCACAATAAATTTCTGCTGTTTCGCTTTCAGAGCTTTATGGGAAAACTACACCTAATTGGAATTCCATCTTTAACACTATGCTTCCAGAAAACCTTTTCTCTATGGTCCTTATTACTACTTCTTTAAATCTTATCCTCAGCTAACACACCAAAGATGAGGAGGAGGAGGATGAAGGTGGTGATAAGAATGACAATAATGGGGCCCATGCGTGGCTCAGTTGGTTAAGCCTCTGACTTCAGCTCATGTCATGATCTCAAGGCTCATGAGCCCCAGTTCTGGTTCATGCTCTATGCTGACAACTCCCATTCTGTGTCTTCCTTTCTCTCTGTCCCTCCCCCACTTGCTCTCTGTCTCTCTTTCTCTCTCTCTCTCTCCCTCTCTCTCTCAAAAATAAATAAACAATAAGAAAAATTCAATTAAAAAAAAAGAATGATAACAATGATGGAAGTCTTGCTATGTGCCAGGCACAAGAGAATTTTTATTTCAACCAGTGACAAAACAGACACACCTGGTCTCATAATTATTACTTATTTTGCTGGTAAAAATAGGTTTCAAGTTGAATGTCTTTACCCTATTATATATTAAATGACAGTGTTTCATTTTCCAAGTTTATTTTCCTACTGAAGTTTAGTTGAGAGACCAAAACTCAGAAAACCAAGTCTAGATAATGATGGCAAAGCAATTCTTTTTGTTCTTTCTGTTCTTCCTTTTTGATCTTCAAGCTGGAGGCAACCTATTTCAATCTATTGCACTGAGGCTCCTTCCTAACTTTATTAATTGCATCCACATTCTTTCAGGATATAGTAAAAGAAGGAACTTTAAATTGTCTAAAGTTTAACCTTTTATTAAAATGTCCTTGATTAATAAAAATTCAAGGTCATTTTGTGATTCAGAAGTGTCTGGAAATGTCTGAAAGGCTGATGCTTCAGTCTTACAAGGTGTCCATTTGCAGGAGCGCCAGGAAAGCTCCTTCCCCCCTCCCCCACTGCCCCTATCCTTCCCATCCTCCTCCTCCTTTTCATCCTTCCCCCTCTCTCTTCCCCCTCCCCCCTCTCTCTTCCCCCTCCCCCCCTTCCTTCTCTGTGTGAGTGAGTGTGTGTGTGTGTGTGTGTGTGTGTGTGTGTGTGTGTGTCGGGGCTCTTCGTGGAGAAAATATCCTAAGGGAAGGGAGAATCTGAGATTCAAGTATAATCCAAATTTACTGAGGAAGGACTAAAGAAAGATCTGGATGATAAATGTCTTTTAATCATACTCCTTTTCCAGTATGTCTCCCAGCCTGAAAATAGGAACTTTCCATGAAGTGCAAGTCAAGTTGAAAACCCTGTTTCACTATGTGAATGTGATTGTATATTCATGTAACATTTGGTTGCAAATAATCAACAGCTAGCTTAATCACAGAGAGTAAAATAATGGAATGATGCATCGTCAAGAAATACAGCTAGACCCCATGAGGGATTGAAACCAGGAATTTGCATGTGAAGAACTGAGTTTATTATCACATTATTCCCAATGATGTCTTCTTTTCTTATCTCTTGTATTATTCTGAGTGTTTTATTCTTTTCTCATTCTTGTAGACCTTCTATTTATTATTGAGATAGAATTAACCTATGGTGTTTTATTATAGTGTATAGATATAGTGTATACAGGTGTAAAATGTAGTGATTCAAAAATTCTTTACATTACTCTGTGCTCATCACAGGAGGTGTACTCTTAAACCCCTTCACCTGTTTCATCCATCCCTGCTCTCTGGTAACCATCGGTTTGTCTCCACATCCAAGAATCTTGTTTTTTCGGTCTCTTTTTTTTCTTTGTTCATTTATACTATTTCTTAAATTCCACATATGAGTGAAATCATATGGTTAGACCTTTTATTTTAAATGTCTCTGGGCGTGTTAGTAAAAACCAATCTCAGCCCCAACTTTCCATAATTTCACACCTGACTCTGTAAGTGAGAGATTTTTCCTGATCAGTCTGTATGGATGATCAAACTGTGCTACAGTTCTCTACCCCGTTACCTTGCTTTGTCTTCATGATCATATTACATATTTATTTTATTACTTAGTTTTTCTTTCACCCTCACCCAATTAGAAGATCCAAAGGAGCACATACATTATCTGTTTTGCTCCTCAGAATCTAGTATAATGCTGTCAAAAAATAAACATCTAGTACATATGTGTTCAATGAATCAATGTTGGATAAATTTCAGGGTTCAGTCACACACATAAAAATAACTGACCTGTAAACTAAATACATACATAATAAGTCAGTTGGTGTGTTTGTGTGTGTGTGTGAATGAGAGAGAGAGAGAGAGAGAGAGAGAATATAAGAGTCTCAGAATGCAGAATGCTTGAAAGTAGGTATTGTTAACAGAAGAACAATTGCCTGGAAGCCTTTCCTCCCTTTACTTTCAGACTCAACAGGATTGTTATCACAGAACATAGTCAGCTTCTCTGTAAATTAAGATTCCACTCTAACTCTACTCCTTGGAAGAATATCCAGGGGAAATGGGGAGTGCCTAGGCAAGCCAAATATTGCCCCAATGATTTCTCTCCCTACCTCCCTACCTCCCTCCCACCCTCCCTCCCTCTCTCTCATATATATAATTATATATATTATATATAAAATTATATATATATGACATATATATATAACATATAACCGATTACTTATCACATACCAAACATGAAGCCAAATGGTTTACATATATTATCCTACTCTATGTACACATCAGGTTTATGTTGTGAATGCTATTATCATCAGCCCCAATTTAGAGATGAAGAAACTGACTCCGAGGGATTTGGTACATTGGTGACTATGATCCAGCTTAAAAATGATGGAGTGAGGGTTTTCATTTGGGAAGTCCAAGTCTAAAGCCTGTGTTCTTACCTAAGACTCTGCTACTTTATTATTACCCCCAGGGAATTTTAAGCTGCTGGTTAAGTCCCAGTTGATTTCAGTTAGATTTTTACCATTTCATGGTCCTTAATTTTATACGCCATCTTCCATCCCAGATATAACTATCACAAATCTTCCTATTCCCCTCAGTTTCACTTTTGTACGACAGCCTGTGTTCAATTCATGCTACAGTGCTACACACAGATCCCATATCTTCCAAAATAAATACAAAAATCTAGTTTGTTGACATTTCTGTCTACATCCTAAAGGACACTTTCCTCTTCTACATTGAACAAAGCTGAATTCCTAAATTTTCCTGTAAAATAACTCATGTTATTTTCCCTCTAGTTTGCTTTGTTATTTTCTGAAGTTTTGTTGCTTTACAGTGAATGCATTAAACTTAATTCTTATAAACTGCTTAGTTTGGCCCTTTTTTAAAAACTCTTCTCATTGAATCCCTTGTAATTTAAGAGTGCTGCAATGAAAATATAAGGTGTTTTTGTGTTAAGCTTTTCCATCCATTGTTCCTTTTATCTTCTTGTTTATTTTGTAAAATTACTGAATTTGAAAGCAGTCTCTTTACCCACTCCTTTTTTTTTTGGTAAGCACTTCAGTTATTAAAATCTTGGGACTTAGAGCTGTGTTTAAATTTTTACCACAACCAATTGTTAGCTTAATGAGTCATTTAATCTCCCCAAATGACAGTGGTTCTGCACTCCTCAGGGTTGTTGTATAAAGAAGATAACTAATTTAACCATGCCTTCTGCTCTTCAAAACTTTCCAGAATGGAATGTTGTAATTTTCTGTGACAACAGCTTTCACCTAAACCAGATCAGCACATTCTCACAGATGCCCCTTTCCTATCACATTGTTAATTATTTCCTGCTTTGGGTGGCCTATTTTATGTAGATATAAAGGAAATAATGTTGTAAAATAGTTACAACATAGTCCATTGAAGGTTGGAAATATATATATAACATATATATAACATATAATGTATACATTCATAACCTTAAGTTTGTAAACAGTATGAGTCAGCAAGTAAAATGTGACCCTCAGGGATATGATACAGCTAAATACTACGGAGACTGAGAAACACCTGGGGAGCCAGACAAGTTGATTTCAATTCATGATACTTTTACTAGCTGTGTCATCTTTGGCAAATTACTTAATCTCTGTATGACTTACTACATCTCTGTATTACTTATTACTTATTACTTAATTTCCTCATACATAAAAATAGAATAAAAATGTCTACCTCAGAGTTTATTGTGAATGTTAAATGAAAAAAAATTACGTGAAGTGCTCAATTAGTGTTAGCTGGGATTTCTAGTGTGTTCCTCTGATGTATGTATTTTTGTGACATCACCATACTGTTTTGATCACTACAGCTTTGTAATATAACTTAAAGCCCAGAATTGTGATGCCTCCAGTTTTGCTTTGCTTTTTTCAAGATTACCTCAGCTATTCGGGGTCTTTTCAGGTTCCATACAAATTTCAGGATTGTTTGTTCTAGGCTCTGTGAAAAATGCTGTTGGTATTTTGATAGACATTGCATTAAATGTGAAGATTGCTTTGGATAGTATAGACATTTTAACAATATTTGTTCTTCTGATCCATGAGCATGGAATGTCTTTCCATTTCTTTGTGTCATCTTCTTCAATTTCTTTCATCAGTGTTTTATAGTTTTCAGAGTATAGGTCTTTCACCTCTTTGGTTAAGTTTATTTTCTTGTGGGGCGTTCAACGGCTCAATGATTATTTCATTGTTTTTGTTTGCTACTGTCATTGACTTGTACCTTATCTATGGGAAAATTTTAATCAGTTATCAACATTTAACTTTAAATTTAGAAAAATCACATGTATTAAGTAATCTATGCCCTCTGTCTCTACCCCTGGCCCATCATCATTTGCGGGTATTGATTTATTCTTAACCACAGGCATGTATTTTAATCAGTTATGAGTCAAGTATCCTGCCCAGACTTTTGCCATAGTGATGATTATGTAATCCACAACAGCGCTCTGGTCATAGAATTTTAAAAATGGAGCTAAGGGAAATGAAGTGGTTAGTTCTCGGTGGCAAAACTGGAAAAATATGTAAAGCCATGCTTACAACCTTATGAAGAAATCTCTGCCTAGGGAATTAAATTAGCATAGGAAAATATGGACAAAAGAGAAAAAAAATTGATAGTTTTTGAAGCTCATCTATCCCCTACCAAATAAATGTTGTTTCTTTGTATTGCCTAAACTGATTCAGGTTGGACCTTCTGTGTCCTGTAATCCAAAGAGAGCCCTGGACTTCATCTTTATACAATTAAATGTATCATTTTATAGTTACCTATACCACAGGTATTAATTATTCCTATTGTTCAACTGTGCAAGCTGAAAAAGAGGAAATGTCAATGACTAACTGTCAGCCAAAGAGTAAGACATAAGACACTATGGAATTCTATTTTGAGATAAACGTTTGTGGTAAAGAATAAAATATAGAGCAGAAAAGCAGAAGTTTGAAAAGAAGTATTTCTAGATTTCCCTTGTTTCTGTGCTTTCTGGAGAGCAAATTGCTTCCTTTTTGCTGTTTGTAACCCACTTACTAGCATAAACCCTAGTTATTTTAAGAGTATAGTTCTTCCATTTCTATGCTTAATTAAAGGTCATGATTAATTGAAATTGTAACAGCTTATCACTGCCCTGATTTAATTCCAAATGGTAGAGTACACTAAATTACAACTATTTCTGGAATTCACTAAGGATAGTAGTTAATTTTATTTCCTTGACCAGTACTTTGGTTACTATTGCTTTAATCAAGCTTCCTATCCACCTGAATCAGCCATCACAGACTCAAGAATAGAACATTTTCTACAAAATACTGTGGTGTATTTTTATTATAACTGCCTTAATAGAGAATTAGAGCCATACTATGTATCAACAGCCTTCACCGTTGAACAACTCCAAACTAATGATCTCTTATGAATAATTGTAGGGAATACATGGAATAATGGGTGTTTAATATGCTCACAACTGGCTGGTGTTGCAAGCATTCATTTAACTTTCTTGCATAAATAACTGGTGAGATGGTAACAAGAAAATGTGCCTTCAGTATCCAATTGCCGAAGGAAAACCTCGAGCTTAACAACCTCAGGGACACCCAGTTGATGTAGCTCTTAAACTCAGCAGAGTAAAAACCTGAATAGCCATTGAATCAATCACAGCAGGTTTTGCTTTGGTAAGGAAAATCAAGAACTCTCAATGACTTAAAATAATAAGGATTTATTTTTTACCCATGTTACAGAAGGAATAGCACATTGTCAGAATAACAAAATGCCACATTGGACTATAATACCAAAGCCTGTAAAGGATGCAGGAAAGAGAAGCCTCATGCTCTACTCTCAGGAGTACAAATAGTTACAGTCATCTGAGAAAGCAATCTGGCATTATTTATTGAAATTAAGTGTGTGTGTGTGCGTGTGCTTTGTGGTTCAGTAATTCCACTTCTAGGTATATCCCAGACAAAGTCTCCCAAGGCTTATAGGAATGCACACATAATTCTGAGTAATAGAAAGGGAATGATATTTATGGTATAATTCTCTTTATATAAATTAAATCATTTATCTCACAAATATACTATATATTTAACAAGACTACACATATACTTAAGTACCTGTATAAAACACATGGTATACTTCTAGAACAGTGGGGAGTAGGAGTGGTGATAAAAGATGAGAAAATTTGTTTTTAATTTTTTTAATGTTATTTATTTTCGAGAGAGAGAGACAGAGCGTGAGTGGGGGAGGGGTAGAGAGAGACACACACACAGAATCCCAAGCAGGCTCCAGGCTCTGAGCTGTCAGCACAGAGCCCGATGTGGGGCTAACCCATGAACTGTGAGATCACAATATGAGCCAAAGTTAGATGCTTAACTGACTGAACCACCCAGGCTTCCCTAGAAAAGAAAATTTGATGTTTATTTATTTTTGAGAGAAAGAGAGAGAGAGCACATACACACACACACACACACACACACACACACACACACACACACACACGCACACATGCATACACGCATGAATGGGGGAGGGGCAGAGGGAGAAGCAGGGACAGAGGATTCCAAGAGGGCTTGGTGCTGAGCCTGATGCAGAGCTTGAACTCACTAACTGAACTTTGAGATCATGACCTGAGCTGAAGTCAGATGCTCAACCAACTGAGCCACCCAGGTACCCCAAAGATCAGAAAATTTAAGTATAAGATACCCTGTGCTAAACCCATGATTGGGGGAGGGGTGGTTAGTGCTATAAGGTGAAGAATATGATTTACCAAATAATTTGACCCATCAGCAAATCAGAATTTTTACAAATGGTCAAGGGTTCAAAATAATCTCTGAGAATATTTATTTTTGTCTTAACCATCTTTGTTCCATTATGACCAAGTCTACAGGAGAAATTTATTTTTGGATATGACCATCACTGGCTAATATATTCTCTGCACCTAGGGAATCCATTCAATCATTTAATAATTAGCAATTTAATTCTTAATTTCTACAAGTCACCAGGATATAAAAATGAAAAAAAAAAAAGTTTTCCCCTTACATTCAGAGATAATACAACACAAGAAAAAATCAGAAAGTGTAATAATACAATAAAATTTAGTAAACTAAAATGTGGTGTAATAAATGATAAAATATTAGATCAGGGTGGGGTGCAAGACAAATACAGAGATTAGAGTTTTGGAAAATTATGTCAATAGTTGTAGTGAAGATGTTCTATGTCTAAGTACATAACACCTGCCTCCGCTGCTTCTAATTTAGCCTCTTATCCATCTATTCTTCCACTCATCCATACATCAATCCATCCACTAATATTAATGATCGTCTACTATGCCCTGGACAAACAGTATCCTGGGTCCTGTTATATAATACCCAAGGTAGTCAAAGTCCCTCTCTTACTGAAGGTTTAGTGATTTTTGTCAGAATTTAGATACGGCCACTGTTTTGGGACTTAAAACAAGTCAACCAGACTCCCTATTTTTCTATAAATATAAACCTGAACAAACATGCACTTGAAGGCTAAGTAGGACTAAACATTTAGGCCTATGCTGAAAAGAAACATTTCTTAGGCAAATTTCATCATAAATCTGTGAAAATATCAGATGAGGCAAGTATAAATGAGTCAACATTTCCATCTTTCAATTTCTTTAAAACTAGCTATCATTGAGAGAGTTTTGCTTGTTTAAGGTTTATATGTAGATTTTAACAACAGATAAATTCTATTACATAGCTAATTGAGCCATTTCTTTGAGTTTAAGGACAGAAGTTTCATTTTGTAAAAACCAGTGATCAGGTTATATTTGGATCCTGATAACAAAGAAATATAGATAAGTAAATATTGCCAAATGTTTGAAAGAGGATGATAAATTGCTATTACCCCAAATGTTTGAAAGAGGATGATAAATTGCTATTACCCAGCCATGACCCCAAAAGTAAAAGGAGGAATGCCCATATTCTTAGTTTGGTAAAATGGAGAAATCAGTTGCATCTTATGCCAAGATTTTTGAGACCGCTTTTAAGACTTATTTTTCTTCAAAAATATACTATTTAAAATTCTATATATTCTTATTTCTATTTCCAAATAGTTTCTTTATATTAATTGTACTTTTTATTTTAATACTCCTACCCATGGAAAATAAGGGAATGCATAAAATTTTTAAAGTTCAATATAAATTCAATATAAACATTTAAAAAATTCAATATACATTGTAGTCTATGTGTTTCTGGCATTTTTTCTTTTCGTACACAAACATACCCATCATACACACACACACACACACACATTACATATGCATTTTATAGATTTTTGACATTTTTTATTTAATAACATTTGAGTATTTTCCATGTCAAAAATTCACTTCTAAAGCATTTTCACTGAGCTTTAATTTACAAACAATGTGATTTACAATGACTTTTAACATTGTATATATAATATGTGTATGTACATATATATACATATATATGTGTGTGTGTGTGTGTGTGTGTGTGTATATATATATATATATATACAGTAGAACCTTGGATTCTAAATAACTTGTTCTGTGAGTGTTCTGCAAGATGAACAAACATTTCTAATAAAGTTTAACTTGATAAATGAGCGATGTTTTGCAATACAAGTAGTATGTGATGCTGAATGTCACATGGTCACCACTGAGCCAGTGGTTCTTGAAGTTCACTTTGATATACAAGTGCTTTGGATTATAAGCATGTTTCCAGAACAAATTTTGCTCACAAACCAAGGTTTTACTGTATATATATATCCCTATGACACTCCCAATTGATGGTATATATGTAGTTGTAACTAACACACAAGCAGAAAAAAGTTTCTTCTTTTTTTCTTCTCCTCAGAGTTGCCTTTTGCCCCAGCAATCACTATCAACCACCATTTCATCTTGCTCCCCATGTCTGGCAACCACTGATCTGATTTCTTCCATTAGACACTACTTTTTTCTGTTCTAGAAGTTTATACAAATTGGTTCATGAAGTATTTACTCTTTTATATACAGCTTTTTCACTCAGCATGATGTTTGAGACTTTCATCCTTGAGGCTGCATGTATCAGTTTATTTCTTTTTATTGTTGAGTGGTATTTTACTATATGAATGTATCACAATTTATAGTTCAGGTGGCTTGTTTCCAAATTTTAGCTAATATGAATGAAGCTCCTCTGAATAGGAGCTTGTTGGGACAAGTCTTTTATGGACATATCCAACATTATATTAATAGTTGTATTTCATTCTTACATCAATACATCTAAAATAGGTATTAATTTTCTTATTTTAACCTTTCCCTATCAAAACCAATGCTGGTATAGACGGACATGTTTTAATCTAAATAATTTTACACATTCTTGTTTTTTATTGAAACTAAATTCCTTGAATTTTAATTGCTTGATCAAGAATTTTGATATATTTATAGACAAATGTCACATCAAAATTATTGTAAAAGTTCAAAATTTTTCCTTTATTTTTGCACAAGTTGAAAATAACTGAGTGGCATAAGTCCTTTTGTTTCTTTCCACTCTGCTAGGGACAGAGTGTTGAAGTGCTGTTTGTAGGGCAAGGTGAAGGGGTGTGCAGATGGAGGGACCCTATGTCCTGTGTTGTTATTTTATTGAATTAATTTAATTACCACTATGTTTGAATGTTCTTTTAACCTCTTTACACACACACACACACACACACACACACACACACACTAACAGTAGTATATATTGCATCTCGATAATGTGCATGTGTTTATGTGTGTGTGTGCATTTGTGTATGTAAATTTTAAGAACTAAAGAATCAAAAATAATGAAATTCCTTCTGGTGGACATTTGTCCTTTTTGGATATGCAGCATTCTTGGAACAGCTCCTTATTTCCTTTTGGTAACCTACCCCCCTTCCACACTGTGTGCAGTCAAACGGATTGGTTATTATTTTAGGGTCATCTTCCCTTGAGTTAAGGAAACATAGGACTGACTACCATTTAGATACACACTCACCTAGATATTCTATTATAAATTAGAGACACAGTAAACAGCAACCTCACCAAATCATTTCTGGTGGAGCAGCAGCTTGCCTCTTGTCAAGTGTCACTGATGTTAGTGTTGCAAACATGGTGTTTGTATTTAGCAGATGCAATAGAGGTGTTTTTGTGGGATCTGTTCTGTGGCCCCCTTTTTGTCATTGTTCATTGCTATTTAGCTCTGCACCCCGTTCTCAGGTCTACCCACAGTTTCTTGGATCTACTAAATATTCTTTTAATAAATGCTGGGTTTTTTTAATGTTTATTCATTTTTTGAGAAACAGAGCACAAGTGGGGGAGGGGCAGAGAAAGAGAGGGAGACACAGGATCAAAGCAGGCTCCAGGCTCTGAGCTGTCAGCACAGAGCCCAATGTGGGGCTCAAACCCACAAACTGCAAGATCATGACCTGAGATGAAGTTGGACGCTTAACCGATTGAGCCACCCAGGCACTCCAATAAATATTGTTTTTTAATTAAATCCACATTAGATTTCAGTTGCTTTAAACTGAAAAAACCTATAGGTAAATGTAATCAGTTTGAGCATAGTGTCTTGGTCTTTTAAGTCAATCATCTTTCCATTTCTGTGCATTTCTTGTTGACTTTTTCTTTTCTATTCTCTTATACAGATAGTAGCCCACTCTCCTACATATATAGACAAATTTTTATATGGGTCAGTCAATATTACAACTTGGTTCATTTTTCTAATTATAATGTAAAATGTTACAAACTATTTGCATACTTTACCTCAGGTTGAAAGTCATGCATATAAGCCAGATTCCTTCTCTTCTTCTGTATATGCAATTTTCTGTATTTTTTTTTTGTTTTTCTCCCCTACTTCATTCTTAAATGTAAAAATAAAACTTCCTAGAATAAGTCCATCATTCGAGCTGACTAGTTTTCCCTCTCTAGCCCTAACTTGTGTAACCATCATTCTAGCTTTGTATAACTGTGCAGTCTTCTAGGAGAATCACTTCACATGTGTCTCTCCCCAGTGAATTGTTGAAAGTGCCCGACAGTTACATGAATGTTTTAAAAACTAAATTCATACATTTTTGTTTTTTTAGTCTCAGAACAGTTTTAGATATAGTTTAGGATAACATTATTGTATTAACTTTGTAAATTATACCTTAAAATTAAAAAAAACCTTAAGTTTATGTCCTTTTAAAATATTGGAATTTTAATTTTTCATAATGTTATTATTTCTGTTAAATTTCCTAGAAGGCAGAAATTATAGATATTTTAATTAAATATTAAAATGATTGTAAAACTGTCACAGGATAACTACCATCATTTATTTCTGCCACTATCTTCTATCACTTCCCTATACTTTTTGAAGATGTGGTCAGGTTTTCTTAAAATAATTTTTTTTTTCATTTTCCTTTTTTTGTTTGTTTGAAACTACTTCAATTTAGAGAAAACTTTCAAGTACTATATCATAACTTTAATTTTTATAAACCATTTGGGACACAGTCTCATACATCATGCCCACCACCCTCTAGTATTTGTGTGTGTGGTTCCTATGAAGACATTATCCTATATAATCACATTGTAACCATCAAAATCAGGAAAGTAGCATTCAGACATTACTACCATCTATTCCTAAGATCCCATTCAGATATCTCCAGATAGTCCCTATATCTTTGTAGCAAAATATTCAGAACAGAATCTAGTGTTACACTGAGTTGCAGGATCCCTTTAGTCTCCATTGATTTGGAAGAATTTGTCCATCTTTATTTGACTTTCATATTTGTGACACTTTTGAGAATTACAGGCAATATGGTTTAGAAAATGCTACTCAATTTCAGTTTGCCTAAACCTCATGATCGCATTTAAGTTTTTTCCCTATGGTAAGAATATCACAGATGTAATTATGCATTCTTCTCATCACCTCTTATCTGATGGTGTGTGATTTTGATTTGTCCTTTATATAACCCTCTTGATTAACATAGGATCTCCCAAGATTCTCCACTGTAAAGATACTTTTGATTGTATTTTGGATTAATGATTGTTTTGTATAAAAGTACTTTCATATTATATGTTTTATACATTTTTAAGAGAGAGAGACAGACAGAGTGTGAGCAGGGAGGGACAGAGAGGGAGACACAGAATCTGAAGCAGGCTTCAGGCTCTGAGCTGTCAGCACAGAGCCTGATGTGGGGCTCGAACTCACAAACCATGAAATCATGACCTGAGTGGAAGTCAGACACTTAACTGACTGAGCCCCAACTTTTTTTTAAATATATGAAATTTATTGTCAAATTGGTTTCCATACAACACCCAGTGCTCATCCCAAAAGGTGCCCTCCTCAATACTGATCACCCACCCCCCATCAACCCTCAGTTTGTTCTCAGTTTTTAAGAGGCTCTTATACTTTGGCTCTCTCCCACTCTAACCTCTTTTTTTCTTTTCCCTTCCCCTCCCCCATGGGTTTCTGTTAAGTTTCTCAGGATCCACATAAGAGTGAAAACATATGGTATCTGTCTTTCTCTGTATGGCTTATTTCACTTAGCATCACACTCTCCAGTTCCATCCACGTTGCTACAAAGGGCCATATTTCATTCTTTCTCATTGCCACGTAGTACTCCATCGTGTATATAAACCACAATTTCTTTATCCGTTCATCAGTTGATGGACATTTAGGCTCTTTCCATCACTTGGCTATTGTTGAGAGTGCTGCTATAAACATTGGGGTGCAAGTGCCCCTATGCATCAGTACTCCTGTATCCCTTGGGTAAATTCCTAGCAGTGCTATTGCTGGGTCATAGGGTAGGTCTATTTTTAATTTTCTGAGGAACCTCCACACTGTTTTCCAGAGTGGATGCACCAATTTGCATTCCCACCAACAGTGCAAGAGGGTTCCCGTTTCTCCCCATCCTCTCCAGCATCTATAGTCTCCTGATTTGTTCATTTTGGCCACTCCGACTGGCATGAAGTGATATCTGAGTGTGGTTTTGATTTGTAATTCCCTGATGAGGAGCGACATTGAGCATCTTTTCATGTGCCTTTTGGCCATCCGGATGTCTTCTTTAGAGAAGTGTCTATTCATGTTTTCTGCCCATTTCTTCACTGGGTTATTTGTTTTTCGGGTATGGAGTTTGGCGAGCTCTTTATAGATTTTGGATACTAGCCCTTTGTCTGATATGTCATTTGCAAATATCTTTTTCCATTCCGTTGGTTGCCTTTTAGTTTTGTTGATTGTTACCTTTGCAGTGCAGAAGCTTTTGATCTTCATAAGGTCCCAATAGTTCATTTTTGCTTTGAATGCCCTTGCCTTTGGTCAAGTAAGAAATTGCTATGGCTGAGGTCAGAGAGGTCTTTCCCTGGTTTCTCCTCTACGGTTTTGATAGTTTCCAGTCTCACATTCAGGTCCCTTATCCATTTTGGTTTATTTTTGTGAATGGTGTAAGGAAGTGGTCTAGTTTCATTCTTCTGCATGTTACTGTCTAGTTCTCCCAGCACTATTTGCTAAACAGACTGTCTTTATTCCATTGGATGTTCTTTCCTGCTTTGTCAAAGATTAGTTGGCCATACGTTTGTGGGTCTAGTTCTGGGGTTTCTATTCTATTCCATTGGTCTATGTGTCTGTTTTTGTGCCAATAGCATGCTGTCTTGATGATTACACCTTTGCAGTAGAGGCTAAAGTCTGGGATTGTGATGCCTCCTGCTTTGGTCTTCTTCTTCAAAATCACTTTGGCTATTCGGGGCCTTTTGTGATTCCATATGAATTTTAGGATTGCTTGTTCTAGCTTCAAGAAGAATGCTGGTGCAATTTTGATTGGGATTGCATTGAATGGGTAGATAGCTTTGGGTAGTATTGACATTTTGACAGTATTTATTCTTCCAATCCATGAACACGGAATGTTTTTCCATTTCTTTATATCTTCTTCAATTTCCTTCATAAGCTTTCTATAGTTTTCAGTATACAGATCTTGTACATCTTTGGTTGGGTTTATTCCTAAGTATTTTATGCTTTTTGGTGTAATTATGAATGGGATCAGTTTCTTTATTTGTCTTTCTGTTGCTTCATTATTAGTGTATAAGAATGCAACTGATTTCTGTACATTGATTTTGTATCCTGCCACTTTGCTGAATTCATGTATCAGTTCTAGCAGAATTTTGGTGGAGTCTATTGGATTTTCCATGTATAATATCATGTCATCTGCAAAAAGCGAAAGCTTGACTTCATCTTTGCCAATTTTGATGCCTTTGATTTCCTTTTGTTGTCTGATTGCTGATGCTAGCACTTCCAACACTACATTAAACAGCAGTGGTGAGAGTGGACATCCTTGTCGTGTTCCTGATCTCAGGGGAAAAGCTCTCAGTTTTTCCTCATTGAGGATGATGTTAGCTGTGGGCTTTTCATAAATGGCTTATGTTCCCTCTATCCCGACTTTCTCAAGGGTTTTTATTAAGAAAGGTTGCTGAATTTTGTCGAAGGCCTTTTCTGCATCAATTGGCAGGATCATATGGTTCTTATCTTTTCTTTTATTATCATGTTGATTGATTTGCGAATGTTGAACCAGCCCTGCATCCCAGGAATGAATCCCACTTGATCATGGTGAATAATTCTTTTTATATGCTGTTGAATTCGATTTGCTAGTATCTTATTGAGAATTTTTGCATCCATATTCATCACGGATACTGGCCTGTAGTTCTCTTTATTTTACTGGGTCTCTGTCTGGTTTAGGAATCAAAGTAATACTGGCTTCATAGAATGAGTCTGGAAGTTTTCCTTCCTTTTCTATTTTTTGGAATAGCTTGAGAAGGATAGGTATTATCTCCGCTTTAAACGTCTGGTAGAACTCCCCTGGGAAGCCATCTGGTCCTGGACTCTTATTTGTTGGGAGATTTTTGATAACTGATTGAATTGCTTCGCTGGTTATGGGTCTGTTCAAGCTTTCTCTTTCCTCCTGATTGAGTTTTGGAAGTGTGTGGGTGTTTAGGAATTTGTCCATTTCTTCCAGGTTGTCCAGTTTGTTGGCATATAATTTTTCATAGTATTCCCTGATAATTGCTTGTATCTCTGAGGGATTGGCTTTAATAATTCCGTTTTCATTCATGATTTTATCTCTTTGGATCATCTCACTTTTCTTTTTGACAATCCTGGCTAGAGGTTTATCGATTTTGTTTATTTTTTCAAACAACCAACTCTTGGTTTCATTGATCTGCTGTACAGTTTTTTTAGATTCTATATTGTTTATTTCTGCTCTGATCTTTATCATTTCTCTTTTCTGCTGGGTTTAGGCTGTCTTTGCTGTTCTGCTTCTACTTCCTTTAGGTGTGCTGTTAGATCTTGTATTTGGGATTTTTCTTGTTTCTTGAGATAGGCCTGGATTGCAATGTATTTTCCTCTCAGGACTGCCTTCGCTGCATCCCAAAGCGTTTTGATTGTTGTATTTTCATTTTTGTTTGTTTCCATATATTTTTTAATTTCTTCTCTAATTGCCTGGTTGACCCACTCATTCTTTAGTAGGGTGTTCTTTAACCTCCATGCTTTTGGAGGTTTTCCAGACGTTTTCCTGTGTTTGATTTCAAGCTTCATAGCATTGTGGTCTGAAAGTATGCATGGTATGATCTCAATTCTTGTATACTTATGAAGGGCTGTTTTGTGACCCAGTATGTGATCTATCTTGGAGAATGTTCCATGTGCACTCGAGAAGAAAGTATATTCTGTTGCTTTGGGATGCAGAGTTCTAAATATATCTGTCAAATCCATCTGATCCAAAGTATCATTCAGGGCCCTTGTTTCTTTATTGACCGTGTGTCTAGATGTTGTATCCGTTTCTGTAAATGGAGTGTGAAAGTCCCCTGCAATTACCACATTCTTATCAATAAGGTTGCTTATGTTTGTGAGTAATTGTTTTATATATTTGGGGGCTCCCATATTCGACGCATAGACATTTATAATTGTTAGCTCTTCCTGATGGATAGACCCTGTGATTATTATATAATGCCCTTCTTCATCTCTTGTTACAGCCTTTAATTTAAAGTCTAGTTTGTCTGATATAAGTATGGCTACTCCAGCTTTCTTTTGACTTCCAGTAGCATGATAAATAGTTCTCCATCCCCTCACTCTCAATCTGAAGGTGTCCTCAGGTCTAAAATGAGTCTTTTGTAGACAGCAAATAGATGGGTCTTGTTTTTTTATCCATTCTGATACCTTATGTGTTTTGGTTGGTGCATTTAGTCCTTTTACGTTCAGTGTTATTATAGAAAGATATGGGTTTAGAGTCATTGTGATGTCCGTAGGTTTCATGCTTATAGTGATGTCTCTGGTACTTTGTCTCACAGGATCCCCCTTGGATCTCTTGTAGGGCTGGTTTAGTGGTGACGAATTCCTTCAGTTTTTGTTTGTTTGGGAAGACCTTTATCTCTCCTATTCTAAATGACAGACTTGCTGGATAGAGGATTCTCGGCTTCATATTTTTTCTGTTCATCACATTAAAGTTCTCCTGCCATTCCTTTGTGGCCTGCCAAGTTTCAGTGAGAGATTGGTCACGAGTCTTATAGGTCTCCCTTTATATGTTAGAGCACGTTTATCCCTAGCTGCTTTCAGAATTTTCTCTTTATCTGTGTATTTTGCCAGTTTCACTATGATATGTCATGCAGAAGATCGATTCAAGTTACGTCTGAAGGGAGTTCTCTGTGCCTCTTGGATTTTAATGCCTTTTTCCTTCCCCAGATCAGGGAAGTTCTCAGCTACAATTTCTTCAAGTACACCTTCAGCACCTTTCCCTCTCTCTTCCTCCTCTGGAATACCAATTATCCATAGATTATTTCTCTTTAGTGCATCACTTAGTTCTCTAATTTTCCTCTCATACTCCTGGATTTTTTTTCTCTCTTTTTCTCAGCTTCCTCTCTTTCCATAATTTTATCTTTTAGTTCACCTATTCTCTCCTCTGCCTTTTCAATCCGAGCCGTGGTCGTTTCCATTTTATTTGCAGCTCATTTATAGTATTTTTTAGTTCCTTCTGACTGTTCCTTAGTCCCTTGATCTCTGTAGCAATAGATTCTCTGCTGTCCTCTCTATTGTTTTCAAGCCCAGCAATTAATTTTATGACTATTAGTCTAAATTCACTTTCTGTTATATTGTTTAAATCGTTTTTGATCAGGGGTGCCTGGGTGGCTCAGTCAGTTAAGCATCTGACATTGGCTCAGGTCATGATCTCACGGCTTGTGGGTTCAAGCCCCATGTCGGGCCCTGTGCTGACAGCTCAGAGCCTGGAGCCTGTTCGGATTCTGTGTCTCCCTCTCTCTCTCTCTCTGCCCCTCCCCCGCTCACACTCTGTCTCTCACTCTCTCAAAAAATAAACAAACATTAAAAAAAGGTTTTAAAAAAATAATCGTTTTTGATCGGTTTGTTAGCTGTTGTTATATCCTGGAGATTCTTTTGAGGGGAATTCTTCCGTTTAGTCATTTTGGATAGTCCTTGGAGTGGTGCGGGACTGCTGGGAACTTCCCCTGTGCTGTCTTGAATAACTTGCGTTGGTGGGCGGGGCCGCAGCCAGACCTGATGTCTGGCCACAACACACCGCTGGGGCCACCGTCAGACTGCTGTGTATCTTCTCTTCCCGTATCCTAGTGGTGGGATTCACTGTGGGGTGTCCTGGCCCGTCTAGGCTACTTACACACTTCCAGGCTTGTGGTGCTGGGGATCTGGTGTATTAGCTGGGGTGGATAGGCAAGTTGCACAGGGCGGGAGGGGCAGGCTCAGCTCACTTATCCTTCAGTGATCCGATGCTTCAGGAGGGGCCCTGCGGCAGCGGGAGGGAGTCAGACCCCCCAGAGGGATGGATCCGAGGAAGCACAGCGTTGGGTGTTTGCGCACTGCAAGCAAGTTCCCTGGCAGCAACTGGTTCCCTTTGGGATTTTGGCTGGGGGATGGGCGAGGGAGATGGCGCTGGCGAGTGCCTTTGTTCCCTGCCAAGCTGCAGTCTGTCATCTGGAGCTCAACATCTCTCCCTCCCGTTGTCCTCCAGCCCTCCTGCTCTCTGAGCAGAGCTGTTAACTTATAACCTTCCAGATGTTAAGTCCCGCTTGCTGTCAGAACACACTCCATCCGGCCCCTCCGCTTTTGCAAGCCAGACTTGGGGTCTTTGCTTGGCTGGTGGGCTACCCATCTGCCCCAGCTCCCTCCTGCCAGTCCGTCTAGCACGCACCGCCTCTCCACCCTTCCTACCCTCTTCCGTGGGCCTCTTGTCTGCGCTTGGCTCCAGAGAATCCGTTCTGCTAGTGTTCTGGCGATTTTCTGGGTTATTTAGGCAGGTGTAGGGGGAATCTAAGTGATCCGCAGGACGTGGTGAGCCCAGCGTCCTCCTAAGTCGCCATCTTCCCCTGAGCCCCAACTTTTATATTATGTAAAGATTCTATACTTCATCAAGTTTTAAAATGATTCATTTATTCTTTGACATCAGTATGGACACATGGACTCCTGTTTTATTCAAAGAATGTAAAAGTTTATTATTAATTATGTTTCTGATACTTAGATTGGCCAGTGTGATCAGCTTTAAGCTGGATTCTTTGTCCTTTATCCTCTTCCCTGGGCTTTCCTCTACATGGATGCTATCTCTGCAGAATCAGGTTTTGACATCCTGCATCAGGTCAGCATCACATCCCACTTCTTACTATATGCATATTTCCCTCATCTTGCTTAGTCTCTAATGCTCCATTTGGGCCACTATGGCTCCCCCAACTTCCCACCATACTTTCCACTAAATCCCAACATGGACTTCCGCTAAATCTAACGTAGTTGTTGGACTAAATTTTTTAAGGGAAGGAAAATGGAAGGGAGAAGAAAGAGGAAGGGGGAAGGAGCAGATATTGTGTCTTAAAATTACAAATGATAGCAGTACAATGAGCAATACCATGGTAACAGCTTTTTTGATTTGTTTTGGTTTTGTCTCCAGAATCACCGTTTCTTACAAGGTTAAGTGAATTGTTCTTTAGAACTCTCCCTTTTCAAGTTTGCAATAAGAATGGATCTAATTATAGAGCCTGCAGTTGGGTAGACTAAGTTTTCACCTATGCAGTGAAATCCTCTGGAGATCATGAACATGAGAATTATAGGTACACTAATAAAGCAAATGGTAATGTTGCTGAGAAATTAATATATATGTATTAATGTGACAGTACACATATTTCAGAGGAAAAGCTATAAGACTAATTTAGAACCATAACAACAAAATAATATATCCATGCTAAGACAATAAAAATGTAGCTCTTTGATAAAGTTAATTTTAAAAAGTAGATATAACTGTTACATCTATTTACTAGAAAAAGCTATACCGAAGGAAATAGGTAAGATTTAACTCTAAACATACAGAGATTTAAGCAAAAGGCTAAAGAGTGCCAATGAAATACAGTTATCAATTCAAAACTGAGCATACATCCAAATCATTTCAGACTTCAAAATCTTTCCTGTTCTTATGTGATTTCAGATTTTAAAATTTCCTTTTACATCAGGAGTATTTCAGTCAGTACTTCAGAAGGCAGATGCTGAGTAGGAGTTAATGATATAAGCAATTCACTGGGAAATGATTCTAGTGAGAGCTAAAAGAAGGAGGGAGCTGAACTGGGTCTGAAAAGCCTTCCACCCACTCTGTGGACACATATGAAAGTAAAGGGAGGTGGAGAAGGACTAGTAAGGGTTTCTGACTGATACAGATCTGAAAGTGTATCAAATAACCAAAGGGACAGTTTTGAATAACGATGGCCTTGGGGCGCCTGGGTTGCTTAGTTGGTTAAGTGGTTAAGCAAGTGTCTTACTCTTGATATTAGCTCAGGTCTTGATCACCTGGTCATGAAATTGAGCCCCACATTGGGCTCTGCCCTGAGCACAGAGCCTGCTTGGAATTCTCTCTCTCCCCCTCTCTCCCTGCCCCTCCCCCCCCGTCTCTCTCTGTCTCTGTCTCTGTCTCTGTCTCTCTCTCTCTCTCTCAACAAACAAACAAACATTAAAAGATGTCCCATTAGTGGAATCCTTTGTTGCTCTGATCTGCACACCCGTGTTGAGTCATTGGCTGAAGCCTGCTCGTGAAGAGTTATTTTAGTCTCACAAACTGAAATTTACCCTGAAGATGCTAAAACAGAGGGCAGTCAGCTAATTCCACTTCTTTCTGTTAGTCAAGAAGTTCTTTCTTAAACAGAGATCCAAGTGTTGCATTTCCATGGTTGCCACAGCCAGATAATTTTATTTAAACAAAAAAATTTTTAACTTCTCAATTTATCAGTGTGATAGCATATCCTCTGATTCATTCAGTGCATATTGAATATCAAGGTACTATGATGAATATGAACTATTTCTCTCAAGGAGCTTAAAATTCGGAGGTAGGGGAAAAAACAGTAAAAGGGCGTTAGAATAGATTATAGCAGATATTATAATAAGGTTAAATATAGAAAATTCTGTAAGAACAAGAGTTGAGCCCTTAACCCAGCCTTCAGGGACTCCTAAGTCTTTCCAAAGTAAATGTAGATAAACTGAAATCTAAATGAAGCAGAAAATATTTTGTCCTAAAAGAGATAGGTTGGAAAAGTATGTGCAGAAGGCTATATTTTAGAGCAGATAGTATCTTTGGATTTGGTTTAATATATTTAGAGCTAAAATCAGACTGTATACACACACCCACCTTCTCCCATACCCCAAATCACTCAAAAGTAACTGAAATATATATTTTCAAAAATAAATCCATCATAGTTCAAAAATGAGAAAATATAGTATCAGCAGACCAGAAATTAGAAATACTTCTCAAAGTTGGAAAGCATATGGCTCAGATTAACAGAACTGGAAAACCAAAGCTCAGTGTATAGGTAAATTACAAAGATGACAAAACTACAATCTCAGAGTAAACAGGTCCAGAGTAATGGGTGATCTCTGGGGCAACAGTCAGGGTAATTATCTGAAAGGAGTCACTATCAGGAGACCAGCACACCCCTTCCTTAGTTCCAACGTATACAAGGCCTGAGCTGAATAACAGATAATAATTGCACACCAAAGGAACTAACTTCCTAGGGAGGCCTTTTAGTGGAATATGGACCAAACAGAGGGAAAATAATGATATATGTTCAGTTTAGTCTTTGCTTTTTTCTGTCCAGAAGCATCAAGGCATCCCTATATAGGTACACTTCTAAAAATGTGATCATCTAATATAGAGTAACTGTTTTTGCTACAACCGAGAATACGAGTGTCCACTGTCCAAAAATTATTACTCTGATGTCTTATTAATTATAGTCTGAGAGATGTCCAGCCCACTCCTCACAAATTTCTCCCCTAAATCAGTACTGATAGTCTGTAACTTGTAAAGTTTATGACTAGCAGCATTCTTTATGTCGTTTCTGTTTCAGCAAAGACAAATCATTTCGTGACTGTAAAGTATAGAACATAAATATAGTCCATTTGCAGTAAGTAGCTGACTGGTCCTCCAGGGTGATGTGAGCCATTTTCTTTAGTCAGAAATGCAGGTCTCTGGACACCAAGCAGTGGTAGCAGAAAGATCAGTCGAAGTGATGCTTAATCCATGTGGATAAGCTCATGTATAATCTCTGTTCCTATTACCATAGCCAATTTGATTATGATCTAATTAAAATAGAAGAGAGAGGCAAGAAAGGGAGGATGAGTGTCATTCATAAGTGATCATCTTATCAACCTGATTATTTAGAGCTGCCTACACAGTAGGGACTTTGAATATGAATTTCCAAGGATACAAATTCTCTGTCGCTCTAGGTTTATTTTCAGATGTCTAACCATATACAGCTTCATCACGCATACTGAAAACCAGTCCTTAAATTTTCCCATTCATTCTCTTGAGCATCCTCCCATTCCAGTAATCGCTATACCATCTTTCCACCCAGATATAGTGAATCATGAGATTGATTATACTAGTTAGAGTTCTACCTATTGGTAGGAATTCTCTTTTTCGTTTTAATTCAAAGCCACCACTATTCTGGGCTGTAAAGCTGCAGCTGTTTATATCCAGCTGATGCAAAAATATTCTGTACATAAGTATGTAAAACATACTTAACATAGAAAAGTCATATGAAAGAATTATTTTTATTGAGGATTATGGAAAACTATTTTAAGCAGGGGAATGTCACATTCAGATATCTTTAGGAAGATAATTCCAGCAAAAATATGAAGATAGATTTAAAGGAAGATAATAAGATCAGTGCAAGCAAGTGAAATAATTATTAATCCAAACGAGAATGATGAAAATAAAGAAGTTGCTACAAGAAGAGAAAAGGGGTTATATTAGACAACAGTTTTGAAATACAAACGGGGGGCTCCTGGGTAGCTCAGTCAGTTAAGCATCCGATTTCACCTCAGGCCATGATCTCATGGTTTGTGAGTTCAAGCCTGTGTTGGGCTCTATGCTGACAGCTTAGAGCCTGGATTCTGTTTCAGATTCTGTGTCTCCCTCTCTGTCTCCCTGACCCTCCCCTGCTTGTACTCTCTCTGTCTCAAAAATAAACATTGAAAATTTTTTGAAAATACAAACTCTCTTTATAATTCTGAATAAGAAAGATATATAACTTAAAATGTTCTTCCAATTTGATGGTGACTTTGTAGATTATAAAATTATATCTATGGGTTTGACATTTAAGATATTTTTCAAAGACATTTTAAATACTTGTATCTTCCTCTCATAATTAACAGTGCTGGTAGGAATGCATTTAAAATATTTTGCACTTGCTTTTGAGGGCTATGTATTTGTGCAATCTGTCCATACTTGTGTCATTTAACAACATATTGTGCATATCTTTTTATATCATTCACATATTAAAAAAAAAAGTATAGAGGGCCCTGCTACTTTGTCAGCACTTTAGATACAAAATAGATAAAAAAAAAACCCTCTTCTTTTTCAGCACATACATAATAAATGGATAAATTCTATAATACTTATATAATTCATAAATAAATTATGTGCTTTATAATTATAAGTGCTGTAGAAATAAAATAGAGAGGGATAAGAGGAATTAGAGGTGCGGGGAAGTTAAAATCTTGTGCAGGATGATCAGAGCAGACTTCATCAGGAAGGTATTGAAGGGAGACAAATGAACGAGTTAAGCACGTCTCTGGAGGAAATACAATGTGCCCAGCAGGGACACATAGCACATCATAGCACAGTCTTTAATATAGGGTAAGCTGAAACGTATGTTCCTCTTCCTTTATTCTTCCACTTTTCTTTCCTCACATGATGAGACATAGGCAAGTGGTTGTTACCCTTGCACTTGGAAACTACAACAAGGGAAATATATGGATTTTTATCTGTGGCTTGTAGCTTTTGTAGTCCGTGTATTTTTCAGAGTATCTCTAATCTCTGGATCTTGATAATAAACAGTAAGTCATACTTTTTTTTTTTTTTTTTGCTTTTAAAGACTACTGGAAGGAACCTGTCTATGAAAGATGTATAGACACATAAATGTAGATATACATGTAGATACAGATACAAGTATATAGGTATAGACACAGATACACATATACACACACTAGTAAGGCATAAGAAAGAATGAGATCTTGCCATTTGCAACAAGGATGCACCTACAGGATATTATGCTAAGTGAAATAAATCAGACAGAGAAAAACAAAAACCTTGTGATTTCACTTATATGCGTTACATTAAAAAAAGCAAATAAACAACAGTTTAATAAAAAACAGCTTCATACATAAAGAGAAAAAACTGGTGGTTGGCAGGGGCTGGGGGATGAGTGAAGTAGGTGATGGGGATTAAGAGATACAAACTTCCAGTTATAAAATAAATAAGTCACGGAGATGATAAGTACAGCATAGGGAATATAGTCAGTAATACTGTAATGATGTTATATGCCAACAGATGGTGATGACACTTGTGGTGAGCATTGCATAATGTATAGGATCATTAAATCAGTCACTGTGTTGTGCACCTGAATGTCAACTATATTTCAATAATAATTTTTTAAATAAAGAGGACTAGTGGATATGAAACTACAATCAAACTAAAATTTGCCATTCATTTATTAACATTTTCAATGGAAGCGTTAAATATTTCTGTTAGAAATAGTTTTTCTCTTATGTTCAAACATTTAAAGGATTAACTTTTAAAATTTGTACTAATGAACTGTTGCTGTGGATTTGCTTTGTGCTCACAGCAAAAAGCAATGAATCACAGCATCAAAGCTTAAGCTGAATTCTCTCTATAACCCATAGACAAGAAAGAGGTCCGTAAGGTACTGTTTGAACATCTTTAAAAAAAAAAAAGGAAATTCTTACACAGAACAGAAGTAAACATCACTGCTATTGCCAACCATTTATAGGATAAATAACTTCTATTTTTGTTTTTAATTATAAAATTGAAAACTAAAATTCCTGGTAAAATTGTCTCATTCCTTCTCAGGGATCCAAGATGTTTATATGAATTACCAACTGTAATTTGAGGTTTACGCCTTAGACATCAATGTCTTTGCCAACTGCACACCATTTAACATAAGTATCTTAAAATTAATGAAATATAGATGATATACTTTTCTAATTTGCAATGCTACTAGTTTTTGTTTTTATTTTGTTTTTGTAATGTCACTCTGTCTTTGGTTACTTCCATTGATTTCTCTCTGAGTGTTGAGATGTATCCATCTGCTTGAAGCATCATCGCACTCTAAAGTCAGACCCCAAACATTTTTTTAAGCAAGGTTTCATTAAATTGCAAAATCACATAATCCATTTTTTAAAATTACCTTTTCGGGGCGCCTGGGTGGCGCAGTCGGTTAAGCGTCCGACTTCAGCCAGGTCACGATCTCGCGGTCCGTGAGTTCGAGCCCCGCGTCGGGCTCTGGGCTGATGGCTTGGAGCCTGGAGCCTGTTTCCGGTTCTGTGTCTCCCTCTCTCTCTGCCCCTCCCCCATTCATGCTCTGTCTCTCTCTGTCCCAAAAATAAATAAACGTTGAAAAAAAAAATTTTTAATTACCTTTTCAAACATGATATTAATCAAAATACTGGTAGTAACAGAACAATAATTAATTTTAAGATATGAAGAGGTTCACAATATATCCAGGAAAACCAAAATCACATTGAGTGTTTTTAGCCAGAAGCATGGCTGGCACTGCTCCTTCTCGTTGATATGGGAGCTGACGGTACAGATGAAGAGCTTGCGACCCCATCACTAGTACGTCTTCTACTGCTAGTCCTGAAGCTGGATGTTTGCTCCACTCCAGAACATTTACCAAGATTTGGAGTCTACATGCTCTTTCCTTAGGCTGCTCTCTATCTACCATAGGATTGGGGGGATTTCATCTTATTGGGACAATCAAGTATTTATTAGAAATAAGATTTATAATGTGATAAATTCCTTAAATAAAGATATCAAGACTATGTGAAAGATGCTGGGCAGCCACCATCCTCAACTAATAATCTATGACACTATTAAATGAGCATTGATATCCCAGTATTATAAAGAGAAGACTAAGACCTACTTGATTGCCCTAGTTCTGCTTGCCACAAAAATGTATCTTTCTTGTATACTATAGTCCTTATAATATTTGGTGTTTCCCATTTATAGACCTTTGGACTATATTGAATGTCTTGAAAAACAAGCAAGCAAGGAAGCCACTGTGATGGTTCTGAAGGGGTTATACTGATGGCATACTATATTAAAATTATCTAGTAAAAACTGTAATTGCATGGTTAATGAAAGCTATTAGGTAAAAATTAAACAATTTAATGTAAAACCTGCCACGTCCTTAGTGACAAATACATGAAAATAATAATAAGTACAGTAAAAACAAATACAGTTTTGCAGCATAGCTTTCTAGAAAATAATTCCCACTTGAATATGAATGTGAATAATCAATTTAAGTTCCTCCTCTACTGCAGCAACCACTGTCAGTACTACTGTTGATTCTGATTCTCCCTATTCCAAACGTGTAGAACTTGTTCATAGGTTTAAAACATGTAGAATTTTAGATTTGGAAAGACTCCTGGATAATTTATAGTCCCGTATTTTCAGTTAACAAGTAATGAAATTTAGATCTATAACTGAATTTGCTTTCCAAAGTTTATTCACTAATCTCATAGGATGATACAGCTTAACTTCTAAAGACATGGTCTTTCCACCATCACTGAATAAATTGTCGGAGTCACAACTCTGGCAATAGCATGTGCTGACATTTTATTGTTAGACACATAATTATGTATACATGACTTGCCTCCACTAATAGAAATATATATATATATATATAAATGTTCCATTTAATCCAGTAGAATTCAAATTCTAAGTACAATGAAGTAATTTGAAGAATTGATTCTTATATGAGTATGGCACCCTTTAATTGAGCTTAAGTTTTCTAATTTTAATGAGGGAAATACCTTTAATTTTGTGAGCTTAGTGCAAAGATTTAGCTGTTATATGAACATTTTATGTCAGTTAATAACTGTCAATGAATATTCCATCCCTTTTATTTATTTCTTAAATCCTTACAACTGTGTTAGATAATGATCAGTGAAACTGAAATAAAAGTGAATCCTAGGGAAAGTTCTGGGATAGTTGGAATTTCATTGAAGTGTTACAGGTAAGTAAATTTGGTGCAAAAAATTAATATGTTATTCAATGACTAAGATAAATTCTGTTTATTTTTTTTAATTTTTTTTTTACATTTATTTATTTTTGAGAAACAGAGTGAGACAAAGCATGAGCGGGGGAGGGGCAGAGAGAGAGGGAGACACAGAGTCTGAAGCAAGCTCCAGGCTCTGAGCTGTCAGCACAGAGACTGATGCGGGGCTTGAACCCACGAATGTGAGATCATGACCTGAGCCGAAGTCAGACGCTCAACCGACTGAGCCACCCAGGCGCCCAATAAATTCTGTGTAAATAAAATTATTCAGAAATATAATGTTTATGCTAGTCCAATGGAAATCAAAGATCATATTTATTGAAGCTAAGGGTATAAAGGAGATTGAAATATAATAAAATGATGCCTGTCATAATTCCAGGGAATGTCTTCATGCAAGGGAAAGAAGACCAATAAAAATCAAGCAAATCATACAGCCTTTCTCTTCAATTTAAAGGGAATTAACTAGTGTTAATAGGGCGCATCATGCCTCCTAAGAAAACAAAAATAAATTGTGTGCTATGAAAATGAAGATGCTCTTATGGATAATCATTATGGATGAGAGAATATCTTCTCATATTCTCATAGAAGATAATCTCTCATTCATAATTAAATTATACTATATTACCACGAAGTTTAATATATAAAAACAAATTATTAGTGCTGTCTTATTTGTTGTCCTTTATTTGTGCCTACATGTACCTACACTGAACTACAAGTATTTCCTTAGACATCTATGGGGCTGCATATCAGTATTTGTTTAAACCAGCTAATAAATTAGTCATTTTTAATGTCTCCTGCCCAAATAGATGGCTGATGTTGGTTAAGACATCTGTAGGTTGCCTGAATGGCTCAGTTGGTTAAGCATCCAACTCTTGATTTCAGTTCAGGTCATGATCTAACAGTTCATGGGTTGAAGCCCTGCATCAGGCTCCATGCTGACTGTGCAGAGCCTGCTTGGGATTCTCTCTCCCTTTGTCTCTGCCCCTCCCCTGCTCATTCTAGAGCTCTTGCTCACAAGCACGCGCTCTCTCTCTCTCTCTCTCTGTGTCTCAAAATAAATAAATAAACATTAAAAGTAAAAGGTGTTTGTCTTGTCTTTTAATGGCTATTTTGTTTATTATTTATTATTTTATTATGTTGTTATTTTTTATTTTATGTAAAATTGGTATATAAGTTTACATATGTTTTAAGTGTGCAACATTATAATTAGACACCTGTATACACTACAAAGTGATCACTACCAAAAGTCTAATTATTGTCCATTACCATAAAACTGACCTCCTTCACCCATTTTGGCCTCTCCCCAACTCCCTTATGCTCTGGCAACCATCAATTTGTTTTCTGTACCTATGAATTTGTTTTGTATTGATTTGTTTATTTGATTTCGTTAGATACCACATATAAGTGAAATCATATAGTATTTTTTTGTGTGTGACTTATTTCACTCAGAATATTGTGTTTTGTTAGTATTCTTCAATCCAGCCAGTCCAGAACATGATGAAAACTTTAATTCCAGGAAATCCATAAAATTGATGGATGCTTTTCAGTTCTAATGAGATGTTCACAATTATATATGTAAAATTTATTTATGTAGCACAGCAACCATTTCACTTATTTTTCACCCCCCAAAACCCACCTCATAATTAAAATAGTTTTAAGCATTAGAAGCAATTTTTTTTTTATTTTTTTTAATGTTTATTTATTTTTGACAGAGAGAGAGACAGAGCATGAGCGGGAGAGGGGCAGAGAGAGAGGGAGACACAGAATCTGAAGCAGGCTCCAGGCTCTGAGCTGTCAGCACAGAGCCCAATGCGGGGCTCGAACCCACATACTGTGAGATCGTGACCTGAGCTGAAGTCAGATGCTCAACCGACTGAGCCACCCAGGCACCCCAGAAACAATTTATTTTTTATAGGAAGCCAATCATAATGAAACATTTTCATGTTTGTAACTGGGCTGTTTAAATGTCTAAATTAAATTTACACATCAATATTAAAAATGGATACAACAGATTGGAGAAATTGAAAGTGGTGAGAGAGAAATCTTTTTTTAATCAGAAGAGACACTGGACTGAGATTTACCAATTTTTGTATTGTTAAAATTTGAAATGTGTAGTAAAACTTTTTTCTATAAAAGAAATCTGAAAAAGAAATCTGAGAAGTAATTAAATACATAAACTTTTTGTACTAAATATTGACATTATCTGAAAGCATTGTGCTTTTCACGGGACAAAAATCCATACAAACTTTTGCAGTTATCAGTGTCAAATTATTAGGGCTTAACTCTTAGATAAAAATAGATCAAAACACCTCACACTCATCTGTGGATATATTCTCACTCCATTTCACATATAGTATCATCTACATATAAGTAAAAAATAGAATATTATTGGGGCGCCTGGGTGGCGCAGTCGGTTGGGCGTCCGACTTCAGCCAGGTCACGATCTCGCGGTCCGTGAGTTCGAGCCCCACGTCGGGCTCTGGGCTGATGGCTCAGAGCCTGGAGCCTGTTTCTGATTCTGTGTCTCCCTCTCTCTCTGCCCCTCCCCCATTCATGCTGTGTCTCTCTTTGTCCCAAAAATAAATAAACGTTGAAAAAAAAATTAAAAAAAAAATAGAATATTATTGATGCTACTAACTTTTATTTTTAACTGTATCCTTTGTTTTGTTTGAGTTGTTACATGGAACATAAATCTGAGAACATTTTAGGGAAAACTTAAGAAAATAATTTTCATAATTTGACTATCAACTCTGCAGGAAAAGAATCAACTTGCTTAATTAGCTACTTTTACCTTCTTTGCTGTTCTGTACATCCTCAAATTATGTGATTCTGTGTGTGTATGTGCATGTATTTACATGTGCAATATTTCCAAGAGTGAATTTGCAATCAGGCAACCATAGATTTGAAACATGTTTCTTCCATGGACTAACTGTACAGTTGTTACAAATACTAATTTTTCTGGGTCTTTCCTCTTCCATTCTGTATTTTAAATGGACATAACTTTCCATATAATTTTGTTTATAAGAGGTAAGAGGGAGAGAGAAAGAGAGAGGGAGATAAGATAAGGTGAGATGAGATGAGATGAGATGAGATGAGATGAGATGAGATGAGATGAGATGAGATGAAATAGATGTAAAGTATAAAGTACTTGAGATAATTTCAGGTTCACAGAGGATCCTCCAATAATAAGTATTATTTTCCTTCTCTACTTTGTAAACCCAAACTATACTTTATGAGTCAGTCAAATATTACCTCTTCTACAAAGTTTTGTCTATAATTCTATAATTTTTAATAAAATTCCAGTGTATTTCTCTATTACATTATCAATGTCACTATTATACTACCTATCATTCTGTGTAATGGATATTTGCCTTTGTGGCTCTTCTCTCTCTATTAAGGTGTTCTTGAGGACTGTGACCATGTTAATTTCATAGTAATAGTAATCTCAGAAACAACCACAGGACCTGGTCCTTAATGGTCTTTAAAAATGAACTAAGAAGAATATTAAATTACTAAATTATTCGTTTAGTAATAGATTATTATTTATAATTGAAAGTTTATATATTTTTAAAATAAAACCACTATACAAAGAGTTACCAGAATGGATTCAAGCCCTAACTATATGACTAATTGTCTATGTGACCTTGCAGAAGTAATTTTCTCTCTATTAATATGTGAAAGGAGATGATGATTAAATTATACCTACATTATTTCCAGTTGTAATATTTTATTATTCCGTACTTTTAAGTAACTTCCTGAAAACTAAACATCAATTTACTTATAATAATTCAGGAATTTGTATTTAAAAGGACATATATGCATTAATAATAAGCAAAAAACCTCAGTCACTTCTAAGGGTATAATTCAGACTTTATTTGAGTTTTACCTTCTCTCTGCAAAAGAACCCTTATGGTAAGCAGAGAATGTTTACTCTTACCTAAGCAATAGGCATGATTTATTACATGTGCTGGTTAAGACTCTTTCACAAGAATCCTTTGGTTAATGTTGCCAGTAAATATGTACGGGACTTAATGACACTGTTATTAATCACTGAGAATCAAAGAAGGATATAAAGAAAGCAATAAAGAAAACAGCCTGGATCTCTGAGACAGAACATTCTTATCTTAGCCAATTATAATAACCTTGTTAAAAGCTAAAGATCCAGAGCTGTTTTTTTTAGCAGAGAGATGAAATAAAGAAAAATGGAATATTTGGTGGTTTCACAAGCTTGTGTGAGAATCCTAACCAGTGGTGTTTTCTTTGACTTGTTTGTATTATCTTGTCTTACTGTGTCTTTTGAGAGTGGCATTCTAGAAGCACCGAGAGGCCAGTTTCCTTAAAATTGTTGATTTAACAATTGCTCATTTAGAACTTGAATCTATTAGGCTACAGTTGCAACTAACTAAAACTAACGTAAGCTACCTTATGTTCAAAAGCAGAATTTGAGATGAGGACACACTGTTGTTTATTGAAACCTGACAGCTGAAATATAGTGATAGTTTTCTCAGAAGTGGACAGGACCCGCAAATAAGTAGAACTTCATAATTGACTTAGTCTTTCCTGTTGCTCACTTTCTGTGCTTTCCTCCATGTCAAAGCCAAGCTTTTTCTATTCCTTCTCCTCATGATGTAACACATTTCACTGAGGACTTTAAATTTATAGGATACAAACTGGACCACCAGTTTGTACATCTCCTATGACAATTCCAACATCCTGTAACATCTCCTATGACAATTGCAACCTCTCCTATGACAATTCCAACATCCTGTAAGAAAGAACTTATGGCTTACATGGTTTTATCACTAGTCATGTGAAGTGGTATGGCACAACACTGGCTGTAGTGATCCAATGATAGGGAGATGCTCTTTCAATCAGTCTCTCAATTGAGTTTCAAAGGCTAAAAAGATACCTAAGTATTTCTGCTTTAGAATCTTAAATCTTTAAGTCTTTTTTCATTTTACTTAGTATTCTTTCAAGAGGAAAGCTAGCATCCAAGATACGTGTGAGATTATGAGAGATTTTGAAACCATTTATATAGCCCATACCCCTTTTCTCCATCATGGATTGCTTAAAGAGGACTTAGTCCAATCCTCTTGTTAAAAATACTATTTACTAGGGGCGCCTGGGTGGCACAGTCGGTTAAGCGTCCGACTTCAGCCAGGTCACGATCTCGCGGTCCGTGAGTTCAAGCCCCGCGTCAGGCTCTGGGCTGATGGCTCAGACCCTGGAGCCTGTTTCCGATTCTGTGTCTCCCTCTCTCTCTGCCCCTCCCCCGTTCATGCTCTGTCTCTCTCTGTCCCAAAAATAAATAAACGTTGAAAAAAAAAATTTAAAAAAAAATACTATTTACTATAATATTTAATAATGCCTGCTTATATTTAATGTCTTTTAGAACAATATTCAAGTTTTTAATGGATTACATATTATTTAGAAACTTGTAAGATGCTATTTATATATAACATTTGCAATCAAGAGGTACACAAACTTGCTTCAAAAGTGTAGAGAAAATCTTAGTACACCCTGTTCAAATGTTTATTGACCTACTAATTCATAGGTTATTGATTCATTCACATATTGACTGAATATTTTGTTTTTTTAATTTTTTTAAAGTTTATTTTTGAGAAAGCACAAGCACAAGTGGGGGAGGGACAGGGAGAGAGAGAGAGAGGGAGAGAGAGATTGAGAGAGAGAGAGAGAGAGAGAGAGAGAATCCCAAGCAGGCTCCACACTGTCATCATGGAGCCCAACATGGAGCTTGAATTCTCAAACTGTGAGATCATGATCTGAGCCAAAGTTAGACGCTTAACAGACAGAGCCACCCAGGCGCTGCCATTGCTTTTTCTTAAAGAAGCTCATCAGATACTATTTTTTTCCTACCTCTTCCATTCCTGTGCAAGCACAATTCACACTGTTCTGAGTTGATGTGTATCTTTCCAGTCAATTTTATTAGATTTATATATATGCAAACTTAAATCTTACAATTATTTTGTGTTAATGTTGGAGTTGAAACAATATGCAATTGATAAAGCTTGCATTTGACTCATAATTTTTGTTTTTACTATTTATCCATGGTTGATATATACAAAGAGGTATAATTTATTCATTAATTTTAACTATTACACAGCATTAATTCCTGTACTGATACTCAGTTTGCTTCAAATTTTCATCATTAATAACAATCCTGCAATGAACAATATTTTACATAATTTCTTTTGAGTTTTTTTAAATGTTCAATTGTATGTACCTTAAAGTAGAAATAAATACTCATTTGCATTATCAATTTTACTAGATGCTGTCCTGTTGCTCTCTAACATGAAGCTGGGATTTAAAATGCCTACTATCATGGTAAGAGACTTACATCTTCTCTTTGTCTCTGAAGCAAGAATTTTTGTATCATTTCATTTCCTTAATTTGACATATTTCACTTTCTTAATTTGAACATATATTTTACTGTTTAAATGTGTAATTTTCTGTTTACTGGTGATGTTGACATTCTTTACATTCTTTAATTGGTTATTTTAAACCTCTTTTGTGAATTGCCTGGTCATATTCTTTGTCTCTTGTTCTATTGTATGGTTTAACATTTTTAAAATCAGTATAAGTCCTTTATACAATTTTAAACTGACTTTTTGACTTTCAAGTATGTTGTAAATAATGCAATAATCCACCTTAGCCCATTTTATTCTAAGATGGACTGTGTTGTGTTTTGCTGAATGTATATAGTTACTATATTTATTATATAAAAACCTTAAAGTCAGTTAAAATGCCAGTGGAAAAACATGTGAAAAGAAAAGACTAAAAAGATATTTCACAGATGAAGAAGAAGAGCATCTTTAAATGAAGGAAAATAATAAACGTAAGTAGAGGCAATTGTATATATTATTAATTTTTGATTCATAAGCTCTTTTGAAAAGAGAGATGCTATAACAAAATGCAGTATTTAGAATTCATCTGGGGAACAAAAATAAGTGGATTGCTGCTTTCGTAAATATAAATAATGAAATCATTTCAGCAGAGGTGATTTCCAATTTGAAATAAGAGAAACTCCCTGATTATTTCTATTACTATGAGAATTTCAGGGTATCAGCAGTTTTATTTGGCAAAACACAATTAGAACAAATATTTATTAATATTGAAACAATACGATTTAATATTTTGATCAGTATTTCAAACATTTTTAGACATGTGATGGCTCTTTCGACCATGTCCATTATCCTTAGTTATAGAGCTGTAAAATATTTGCTTACTCTAGTTCACTTAATATAATTTATATAATTTGAAAATTTCAGTAATAGTCACAAGGTCCATATACTGTATTTTTTAAATACATCTACCTTTTTACATAATATGCTTACTCAAATAAAATTAGCATGTTCACTTATCTCACTATATTTTTGTACCTGGTTATATTTCCTCTATGCAATATGTTCTAATACGTTTTCCACATGTATCAGAAAGAAAACACCTCCTGAACTTTTCATTTGCTAAAATTATTCTAATAAATTCTAATACTTTCTTGATTTAAAAAATAATCAGATATCTCCACAAAGGGTAAAGACAACCCTTGAAATGGGAGAAAATCATTTATCTAACAAGAGTTTTGAATCTAGAATAAGAACTCTTAGAACTCTAGCAGAAAGAAAAATAACCCAGTTAAACAATGAGCAAGGGATGTTCATAACATTTCTCCAAAAAGGTATGTAAGTGGCCAATAAGTCCATGAAAGGATTTTCAGCATTAGTAAGCCATCAGGGAAGTGAAAATTAAAACCACAATAACATACAATAACATACTACCTCACACCCATTTGGATGACTATAATCAAAAACTCATAAAGTAGCAAGTGTTAACAAGATTGTGGAAGAATTGGAACCCTCATATACTGCTGATGGGAATGTAAAATGGTGCAGCCACTTTGGAAAATTTTCATTGCTGAAAGTTTCAACCTAGAGTTACCATGTGATCCAACAATTCCACTCCTAGGTATTTGCTCAAGAAAACCGAAAACATATGTCCACCAGAGAACATTTACAAAAATGTCCTTAACAGCAGTATTCATAATAGCCAAACAATAGAAACACGTTTACATGGCAGTTCTTCAGAAATATGGTCTAGTAGGCTGGGAGAACTGGTATGTTTCAGAGGACACAGTTGTTCCTGAGGATGCCAATTAATTTATGATGACACAGCTTGGATACCCTAGCTCTATCATGGACATCTTTTCTCTAAACTACTGGCTTTGAATACTTAATTAGCAATATAAGGAGACTGTGCTGTCATGTTGTTGATGGGAAGAACTAAACCAGTCCAGCCTTAGGTCACATGGCATTTTTGTGAGGATTATTTAAAAAGGTACTTCTTTTTAGTGTTTGCAGCCTTGTGTCAGGGTACGTGTGTGGGCAACGAGGCTGAATTTTCACACATTCTTCCTCATTTGGCAGCCTTGCGGCATCTGTATGATAATGCTCAGCGTCCTTTACCAAAGTAATCTCCAACATGGTGCTTCCAAGTTTTACTTTAAAAGTAGATTAAAACTGTATACACAGGGGATGCTATTGAACTTGGCCCATGAATAAATAACTCCGCTGTAAATATCATTGACAACATACAGTAAAATCACTATATAGTGTGCCTCACTGCACTAGAATCCTATAGTGAGATTTTACTATCCATTAAATCACTAGAAGCTCCTTGCGAGTGATCTTGGCTTTTATCAAAGGGTTACACTTCACATTACCACTTCAGATATTCCATCTTACACATCACTAACTCACAGATAATCAGGGATGGACTCCTGGGGTTTATTGTACTTTGATTATAGGACTGGTTTAATTGCACGTGACTGATGCAAACCACCTTCTTTTCCCAAAACCTGCTTCTTTGCAATGCTTCTCCCTCTCTAGCCTTAGAATTTTCATGCATGACTTCAGTCTTATGATGATTATATTTGCTATATTAGAATAAAGGAAAAATAGCAAACTGTTCAGACTAGACAAGTTAGAAAGAAGTTAGTCACCTTTATTAAAATTTACTTAGGAATATTTCTTAGTTAATGAACTTTAGGACTTCAGGGTTTCCGGTAGTTTCCAAATAACTGACTGTGCATTGTTAAATTGGTAGTTAAAAAAAATCCACCAGAAAATGTTTTTACCCAGGACTAAAAACCACTTCAACTACAATTTTATTTATTTAGCTGCCTAATCCAAGCTTTCATTGCAATATCATAATATAAATTTGGGGGGAAGCTAACTTTTTAATATAGTTAACACATATTTGGCTATCTTGATTTTATTGAGAAAAAGGAACTGACCAGTTACAGAAATTTATGTGGCTTGGACAGCTTAAAGTATTTACTATCTGGAGTTTTTACTTTTATTTGAACATAACTTAATCTTATAATCTTCAGTGTGAATGATACCAAATTATCTCTATGATTTATGGAGAAATGAGTAATCATTTTACATTTGTCTTCATTACTTTCCTTTAAATATAACTCCTTTTATAACTGGACAAACTGATTATAAATATTCATATGGGAGGAAAAAGCATAATATCACAAGATAGTACAAATGAAATTTAAAAACCAGCCACCCACAGGGAAGAGAGGTGTCCAATGCATAAATCTGCTATATGATGCATAGAGAATGTCTACAAATGACCAAGAAAATGACAAAGGATTCAATAACTGAGTTAATATTACAAGTATACAATTTCCACAAGAAGAAAAATAAACTTCCATTAAAAATCTAAAAAAAGCCTCTATATCACTAGTAATAAGATGAATCAACAAAGTAAGCCAACAATCAAGTCATAACAATCATTATAAAATTTTATGGATAGCAACAATAAGAAATTGGCAGTATTATTTTATCAAAATGTAAATAAGCAGAAAATTAACTATAGGTCACATGTAAAGATGTTACATTTTAAAGAACAATCTCAGATCCTGTACTTCTGTTTCTGAATGTATTCTCTTACATATTTACACCAGAGATATGTATTAGGATGCCCACATAAGTATGGTCTCTATTAGGAAAAAAAATAGAAATGATATCAACATCTATAATAGGAAAATGAATGAAGATCTTGCTTTATATTAATATAAAACACAGTATAGGAAGTAAAATAAATGAATTGTGTCAAAATTGTAAAGTGTAAACAGGTGGATGTCTAAAATAAAGCAGTGAGAAAAGCAAGTCATGGGTGTGGCCACCTAGAGATGCTGAACTTTGAGACAAATAACATGACTGAGTCTATCTGAGGTTACCTTCCTTGAGGAGAGGAAAAGTGTATTTTTTACAACATGATTTGCATGTTGACTACTTTCTCCATCAACTGAATTATAATTATATATATTAATGTTCTAGTGTCTAATTTTGGAGAAAAATAATGAAGACACTCTACTTTTTTGAGAAAGAATAAAAACAAAACATCTTTTTGACAGCATCACCTAAGTCCTAGTCATTTCTTTGAGGGCAAAATACTATTTGACCCATACTTAGAAGGGATAAATGAAAAGTACTTACTTAGCAAATACTTGTACAAAAGTAAACAAACCATAAATGAGACTATGTCATATAGAACCATAAAATCTTTAAAAATTTCATACACTGTGAATCTTTAATAAGATTTTATTACCAGTTAGTAATAATACCATGAAGAACACATAAAATTATGTTAATCTATTTACCGACACACAGTTTTGGCTTTCTTGCTGAGGGCAACTACTCCCAAGGCCCCATAGTCTTAACCATCATCAGAAATTCATTATGGCTTTCCAAGTACAAGTATAATCTATAATTTTAAGTATCAAGGGAGAAATGTCTACTCTAATTAAAAGAACATAAAAGACAGCTTTTTTTACTGTGTGAGCAAGCTGGACTCATTGCTATTTAAAAATCAAACGCAATTTGTAGACAGTCCCAACTTGCAAAAGGGCTGTGTTTCACAATTTCATTTATAAGACATTTGTGAGCTCAAAAGCTCTTTATCAATATAAACTGTATCTTAAAAGATTATTTGGTTTACAGATATTTTATAGAGTTATTTAATCAACAGAATTCCTGAAATTAAACTTCATTCTCTAATTTATATTTCCCTATAGAAGTGGTTGATTGTCCTTTTTACTCTTAGCTTTTTTTTTTCTTTCCATTTTTGCTTGGCTCTCTATTTCACAATTTAAAAAAATAGAGAATTTTCAAAAGTAAGTTTGCAGACATCAAGAAATTTGTCGTTGTGCTTTGTGAATCTATGTGTTCTACTGGTCTCACCACATCTTTCAGAAACTATCTCCTATATCCACTCACAATCCACATGGGCTCATCCACTACCAGGAATAAGTGTTAGTCCCTGTAAGATGCACATCTTTTGAGTTCTCTTTTGAGTTCACAACAGCATGCTAACCATTTGGGGGCAATACACCTGATATTTGAAACCTGAAACATTCAGAACAGTATCAGAGAAGTCAGTATAATTAAGGAACGTCTGTCTTACAAAGTATTCGTATCTTAACGATGTCTGGAAAGTATCGTGATTATTGCATGTTTCACTCCATCAACTTTTAGAACTGTGTCATTGCCTAGACTAATTCACTGCATCTGTATACTGTTTTGCATACACTTGAGGCTAAGTTCTCACATGGTCCAGTAAGAATATACTTTTAAACCACCTATTCATAGCAAGGTCTATTCTCCTTTGCATTAGATTGGAAGACATGCTTAGCTTGATATTCATTTTGATTGAGATCACCACAATAGTGGTATTTTTAAATATGGTCCTTATATTTTAAATCTAGTCTCATTTAATCCTCACAAAAATAAAATGAAATAAGTTCTATAATTATTTCATTTTGTAAGTAAAAACTAAGATTCAGAGAATTTAGTCAGACCAAGATCACTTCAAAAGCTATGTAACAGAAATGGAATTAGAACCATGTCTGGCAAATTCCAGAATATTATTTCTTTGTTACTAGACTATAACACTTTTTTTTATTACTAAGTGTTACATTAACAAAAAAAGAATGGAGTTAGAACAAGTAAATTTCCCTGAAATAACACATTTCATTCAAAATAACTTTTGTTTAAGATTCTATTAATAATGAAACTCTTAATACTTAATTTCACCTAGGCATTTGTATCTACTGAGAGTATATTCTTTTCACAAAGATCGTGCTGATTGGCTGCTTGGATTTATCTAAATTCAATTTGATTTGATTTTCATGATGTTGATTAAAATATAGTGCTTTCAATATCTTGGTAAAAAAAACTGCTTTTACTTCAGTTTAAATTGAGAAGAAAACCTGCAAATTGGTATTATGTTTTAATAAGTTCACTTTATAATACGTACACGTACATTCTAATTCATTCCCCATAAATATCACTGAGGTCCTGATGTATTCTAGGTATTGGGCTGAAGGCTAGGGAATGGAAATTGGAATAGAACATGAACCAGATCCTCAAGAAGTTCAAAGTGTGTTGTATAATATGGAGATAACAATATAAATAAACACAGTATTTATTCTCTGTTACTCATCCTATAACATTCCCTAACAGTAAGTGGAGGGAAAATCCAGACATTATGAGAGAAGCCAAAGACTACTTTCATATTGTTTAGAATATTGTCCTTACATACCAGAAGGATTTCAGAGTTTGGGAAATAACCTAAAGGGTTGACAGAGAAAATAAGTTGCCCAAGAAATTTGATCTTTCTGGCACCAGTGAGGGGCATACTAGGATCAAAATATAAACAAAATGGGGAATGTTCTGTGATAATTTAATTATTTTCTGTTTAAATCTTTGCAAAGAATAGTCACCATAATGGCAGAGAACAGGAGGGGTAGAATCCTAGAAAATGTTGGTGAGCTATAATAAATAGAATGGGGTGTGTGTGTGTGTGTGTGTGTGTGTGTGTGTGTGTGTGTGTGCGTGCATTTCATTTAATATTTTGCATCACTATAAATTTCTATAAGTTTATTGTGTCTGATTCTCTAGTGTTTTACTGAAATGTGTTTTCAGGGCCTAAGAAAATATCTCGGACAATTTATCTTTGGCTACCACATGTTTTAGCTTTCTATATTATTAATATTACACTCAAAATAATATTTGATGACTGTTACATATCATATATATATGTGAATAGTATATCTTTTAGTATAAAGGAACTCTCTAAGAGTCTATTTTTTGTTTACCTCCTGTTTCTTTGTTCATTTGTTTCTTAGATTCCACTTATGAGTATAATCAAATGGTATTTGTCTTTTTCTGACTTATTTCACTTAGCCTTACAGTCTCTAGATCCATCCATGTCATTGCAAATGGCAAGATTTCATTCTTTTTTTATGGTCGAGTGATTTTAAAAGGATATAACTTAGTCCTTATAATATTTTGTGTGTGTTAGCTGTTGGTGTCCACTCTATCAACATTTGCCAAATATTTTTTGGTTAACCAGTCACTGTCATTTTGTGTTTTAGTAGTAAATAGCTTGAATAAAGAACCAAAGCAAAGCACAGGCTTGGGATTTATTTACACTGTTTCAATCACAGTCTCAGTACTTCTAGCTAAAGGGTTATGAATTTCTTGGAGCCTAAATTTCCTTACTTGAAAATAATTTCACCTACATAATTGAGTTGTATGAAGAGTTATTTTAGAAGAGATATGATAATATAATGTGTGCTCAATAAGTATCTCTTATTATTTTTTTGTCCTTGAAACACTTGGTCTTCTATTATATATCTAATTCTTAATACTTCTTTACATTCACCATATTATCCACTTAATTCTGTGTCTTTCAATATGTTCCATATCTATATTGCTTACCTGGATTTTCGTCACATGGATTTTAAACTTATATACATTATTTTTTCCAGTAGTGCATCGTCATATACTTTTAAAATGACAGCCTGGGTGGCTGTCATTTAAGTAACCAACTTCAGCTCAGGCCATGATCTCATAGTTTGTGAGTTCTAGTCCTGCGTCAGGTTCTGTGCTGACAGCTCAGAGCCTGGAGCCTGGGTCTGATTCTGTGTCTCCCTCTCTCTCTGCCCCTCCAAGTCCCCTCCAAAAAAATAAATAATGAACATTTAAAAAAACTTACTTTTAAAAATTATTAAATAAAGTTATAATGTTCTGAGACCCTGGCCTCATATAATAATATGATAAACTTAGCATTATACTCTCAATTTGTTATATTGTTTGTCCTGTCTTTCTGATAAATTTTATCAAAATTTTGTTCAATAATTATTTGATCTTTTGATGCTATTTTTCTACTTGCATGTTTTCTTAAATATATTATTATTATTTAGACAATTGTGATTTATTTAATTGTTCATTACCTAGCCATTTTAATGTTTTTCTAGTCACTACTTCTTCAAATTGACTTGATATTTGGATTAATATATTGTGGTAGCCAAAATGTGTTTAAGAGTACATTGTTTTATCAGTAAGACTATTGTGGGTATAAACTCTCTGACTCTCAGAGTGTATCAGAATACCTTTATGATTACTTTCACAGGACTGACACATTAGGCATAAAATTCTTGGAGTTCAAATTGTTTCCCCACAGGTTCCATTTCCTTTTAATATTTGGAAGTACAGAGCGATAGTTTTTAGAAGAAACTAGCATTGCCTCGCTGGGGATCTTGTTTTATTTTTTCTATAATATTTTAAATGAAAATGTTCTTTTCATTGATTTTACCACAGTCACTAACTTCTTTTTATTTTTAATTAGATAATTTTATCAATCTCCATGCCTGTCCTTTTTCTCGTTTACCTTTGGCTTATTAATAACATGTTAGCTCTGGGTGAATTTTTTAAGTCTTCCTTCTACTTTCCCAATTGTACATGTTATAATATTCTACCTGCTCCTTCTATTTTTTTTATTTTAGTTTATTTCATTTTATTTGGGCATCATGTTTTCAACTTTTCTCATTTCAAACTATTTCTTCACAATGACTGTATAAATCTGGAAACACAGATGCAATATCCATTTGAATCTTCTTAAGAATATGAACAGAAATGCTCTCCTGTTCTTATTCTTTTTTGGAGTATAACAAATATGCAGATCCTAAGTGGACAGCTCCATGCATTATCACACAATGAACACACTTAGGTACCCACCACCCAAAGAAACAAATACTAGGTGATGTTCTATCAATGCCCAATTACTATGATTTGCTTCCTCTTTCGTGAAAGTTTATTGCTTTCCTGAATTCTTTCTGATACATTAGTTTTGCCTGTGCTTTGTGTTGTGTTGTTTTGTTTTGTTTCTAATGGAATTGTATGGTATGTATTATGGTGAGTCTGGCTTGTTTCCTTCTTGCAAGATTCACCCATATTGTCATATGTGGCTACAATTTGTCCATTTTTTATTGCCGTATGATATTACGTTTTATGAGTAAAACACACTTCATTACCTCTTCTGTTGTTAGACATTTGAATTGTCCCCATTTTTTGGCCATTTTAACTTATACTGTTGTAAATAGGCACACACTAGGACTAGAAATGATAAGTAATAAGTAATAGGGTACACACAAGTTCAACTTTGGTAGATAGTGCCAAATGATTTTCCAAAACAGCTATGAAAGTTTACATAACTGTCAGGAATACTGGTGACCTAATACTACATAAGAAACTAAATAAATCTTACTTCCCTAACACAATAACTCTTTTATTATACCTCATGAATTCTGGATCAGGAATTCAACTACAATTTACTTATGAACAATATGAAGGGTAGGGGTGCCTACCTCCATGCATGCAAAAATCCGTGTATAACTTTTGACTCCCCCCTACCCACCCCTAACTACTAATAGCCTACTGTTGACTGGAAATCGTACTGATAATATAAGCAGTCATTTGACACATACTTTGCATGTTAGATGTATTATATACTGTATATTCTTACAATAGAGTAAACTAGAAAAAAGGAAATGTTACTAAGAAAATCCTAAGAAAGAGAAAATACATTTATAGTACTTGCCATCTCAACAAAAATCCACATATAAGTGACTTGCCCAATTCAAACCCATGTTGTTCAAGGGTCGACTGTATTTGAGAATGATTCTTATGAGAGAATACATAGTGTGTTTGGCAATAGTTTTTAGGTTAGAGACTTTTTATTTTTCTTTTAGGCCTGAGTTCTTTAGTTTGGTCAGAAAAGATAGGATAATCATCAGAATTCAAAAGAGTTGGTAAACTTAATTAAAATACTGGATTGATCCATGAATAAATATTCTCTAGTGATTCAAAAATAAAGTTATTCTTGTCAAGGAATTTGCAGTCTAAAATTGGAAGTTGCATGTAAAAGGAGCATCTAAAAGCTCTCAGATTGTATACATTTCATAAAGGAATGATCCGTGCATGGAGGCTTCTCTCTGGAAGACTCAAGATTCCAGAAATGTGCTGGAAATTAATGGTGAGCAAAGAAGTCTCAAGATGCTTTATTTTATAAGAAAGGAAATTCTAGTTTGGCACATTCTTGCATCCAAAAGTTGTTTTGATGTACAAACTTTTTATTCATTAGGTAAGTCTTCAAGAGTAGGCAATAATAAGGTCATATAGATTTTTACATCATAGTACTCAGGATTAATTTAATTATGTGTACAGTGAAGAGCTATTTTATTTATTTATTTTAAATTTTTTAATGTTTATTTATTTTTGAGAGACAGAGAGAGAGAGAGAGAGAGAGAGTATGAGTAGGGGAGGGGCAGAGAGAGTGGGAGACACAGAATCTGAAGTAAACTCCAGGCTCTGAGCTGTCAGCACACAGCCCGACATTTGGCTAGGGCCCACAAACCAGGAGATCATGACCTGAGCTGAAGTCCACTGCTTAACCGACTAAGCCACCCAGGCACTCCAATGAAGAGCTATTTTAAATAAGGTGGAGACATGGCTTAGTTTTGGAAACGGTATTCTGGCATCTGTGGTAAATCAGTTGAAAATATGTGCAAGTAGAGGCAAAAAAAAAAATACTTGAGAGACAAATGCAGTTTTCCACATGCGATTATTAAGTCTCAATTGGGATAAAACATATGAGAAGGGTAAAAACTATATTAAAGAGGCAGAATCAGTGATACCTATATAACAACTGACTGAAGGTTAAGAAGAGGAAAAGTCACCTGTCTGGATGAATGCCAAATTCACTGAGATCAGAATATATGGGAGAAGCTAGCTATAGCGTTTTTCTTCATGCCCTAAGATGGTCTATAGTGGAAGCAAATGAACCAATAAACAAGAATGTAACAAAACTTCACTTAAAGGGAATATTGATGAACTATGAAATCAACCTAATATATTTTTGAAATAAAAAACACATGTGCGCACACACACACACACACACACACACACACCATGTCATTTTTCTTATAGTCGCCAAAATCAGCTCCCATATGTGCACCTACAGTAAATACAGTCATTTTTGCTAGAAAATTTTAAACAAAAGCACAGGCATCAGAAGACATGAAGAGTGCAAAAGCACTGGTCAAAAGCCACACCTTCACTGAAATGGGATAGGAGTCTTAGGACTCCTGAAAAGAAAATTATGTGTATACCACCAGAAAATGAACCAGCAAATAATATTCCATTCACCCATCATTTCTCGTGGAGACAGAAAGAATTTTATCCCACATTCAAGGCAAGTTTTTCCTTCTCCAGAAAATGAAAACAAGAGAATCTAAACCTCTATTCAGAATAATATTAGGTTAGACAAGTATTTAAATTTTTTACATAAATTTGTGCTTACTACAGGACTGGGTAAGGTGAATTTGGCTGTGCACCTGCTGTTTTTGGAAATGGTTTCATGCACAAGGTATTTTTCTTGCCAATTTTCATGTGTTTTGCCTTTCTATGCCAGCAACTTGTTTGCCAAGATGTTGTGTTAAGCTAACTTCTGTTTTCACTAGAAAACATAGAAACATAGTGGGGCTTCCTTAATAGCTGGAGAGGATCCCAATTAATCACACCTTTATGACAGTTGGTGGTTCATATCCTCAGAAGTAGGGTTGCAATTATACAAAAGAAATAGAAAACTTTTGTCCAATAAGCTTCCTTGACTGAATTTCTAAAGTTTCATAATAATTTGTAAATAAAGTCTGACACATTAAGGGATTCTAAACATTTAGCTTGCAGAATGCTTAAAAGACATTATTTTTCACTGAAAAACACACAGAATCATGAGCAGAGACTTTGAGCAAAATGTTGAATTACAGTTTTTGATTAGAGATGTAACCTGTGTAGTAGTCTTACTCCATATATTAGGAATGAGAGTAACAAAGCCATCAGATTGAACATTCCTTTCTGACGGTTTAAGAGTAGGTTTTAGCCTGTCAATCTCATTTTTTCAGGTGCCAAGGTTCAATTTAGAAAACATGGGCCCATACACATGTACAAAGCTACAACTCTATCTGTTATGCTTGCTTTTCCCAATAGGCACAGGCATATTTATGGGAACTGTCATTTGGACTGATAAAGTGTGTGCAGAGGGGAAGAAAAGGTCATTCTTGCATAGAATATCAGAGATGTCAGTAATTTGAGAACTAATGACTTAAATCTTAGGGAGAAAGAAGAAAACAGAATGGTACGCTTCATGATTTATTTGATGCTTACCAAATGGCATGTGTTCAATAAATCTTCTTCATCCCAAAATATGTGTGATGGTCCCCAGAAATTGTCCTAAGTTAAGGAGGTGGGTATAAAATAGACAAAATGAAGCATAAAGATTATATGAAGATTGTTAGGATACCAAAGAAGACTTTTGAAAGTCAAGAACTATGAAATAATGCATTCAGTTCACAGATCTCACTATCCTAGGCATCTAGAAATAAATGACCAAATGTATTTCAACCCATGAGTTTAAAAATAATTTAATTTAGGAAATATATGCTTGTCATTATTCACAACATAAATCACTGGGGAATAAGCATGCAGTACAGGTGTACAAATAGCAAATTTTTTTTAAATACCATGTGTCCAAGAATATATTTATTCAATTATAGTATTATATGTAAATAATCATTAGCATTATGTCTCTGAAAAATAATGAAAACCGTGTATACAATACTAGGAGAAGAAAAGCATTAAGAGGTTGAGAAGAAAAGGATACAAAAACAGTACATACACCATGATACCAATTGTTTAAAAACATTTGTTTTATATTTACATGAATGATATAAAATATTAGGGATTTTAAAGTTATTGAAAAAATAAAGAGATTATATTTGATTTAAATGTTTTATAACTTTCCACATTGTGGATTTTTTTATTTATGACTTTTATTATTTATTATTGTTTTAAAATCAAAAAGTTTAATTTTCTTTTAACATATAACTATTATGTGACATGTAAACATAAATTTGGAAGATGTAGATATTTATAGAAAGAGAGGAAGGGGCGCCTGGGTGGCGCAGTCGGCTAAGCGTCCGACTTCAGCCAGGTCACGATCTCGCGGTCCGTGAGTTAGAGCCCCGCGTCGGGCTCTGAGCTGATGGCTCAGAGCCTGGAGCCTGTTTCCGATTCTGTGTCTCCCTCTCTCTCTGCCCCTCCCCCGTTCATGCTCTGTCTCTCTCTGTCCCAAAAATAAATAAAAACATTGAAAAAAAAAATTAAAAAAAGAAAGAGAGGAAAACTATCAGTATAGTTTATTAACTAAAACTAAGAGATAGATAAAATACCTTTGAGGAGTGCTCATAGTATCACACAGTTTCCCTGATGTGTTGTTCTGAACACAGTTTTCTTTTCAGTCACCGTCTCCACAGGGATGCACCTCATGATGAAGAATTTTCTCCAGGTGGAGCATTCCACTTTCCTGCTTCTAGGTGCAATGCATACTCTCATCAACCCTTTGGTACAAGATCAATGAGAGTAATGAGAGACATAAGAGTCTACTCAGCCTGTATTTATGCCCAGGAAGAACAAAATTACATTTGAATCTCAGAAAAGTATTCTTTTTTTGAAGTTCTGCTGCCCTGGCCCTGGCATTAGGAGATACTACTGCTTTGGATTTTATAAACTGCCATAGCAATTGAAGCAGACATATTTCAATTAACATATTTGAGAAATGAAGTGACCATTTATTTAGTTTATTTTTTGGACATTTTTTTTACACTTTCCTCTTTTTTTTTGATAATTAAAGGAAGATATTAGTGTGGACTGAATGTAGAGTTGATTATTTTTTACTCTACTACTTACCCAATTTAATATCATAACTAAAGTTAAATTTAAAAGAGAACTGCTCTTTCTTTATTCATGAAATCTTTTCATATCATGAGAAAGAATTTTTAAATAATGTTTTCCAAAGTAGAAATATCTATGTATATGTGTATGTGTATATATATATATATATATATACACACACACACACACATATGTATATGCATATATATATACATATATATATACATACACATATACACATATATATAGTTGATTTGGAATCATACCAATCAAGAGAGCTCATTCTTATTTTCTTATGTGAGTGAACAAAGGGGAAGAATCAAAATAACAATGCAGTCAGTGGTCTTGTGGATCTGTGGCTTCAAGCCTGAAGAGTACTAAAATGGCCCATGTTCAAAGGCAGCAATGAAAATGCCTTCTTCATTCACTTTACCTAACCAGAATTGCACTTTGGATGGCAACAACAACAGGGCTAAAGGCACTTGGGAAGTTCTAGACATCATATGTTCAGAAATAATTAGGATTTATCTCCAACAACAGATGTGTGTAGACAGTTGTTGAATAGTTACTACTGCTAGATACTGCATTAAGTGCTTTGCACAGAACAATTTTATTTAATTTTCCAAATGACCCTGGATATTGCATTATCATTTCCATTTCCCAGAAGATTAAAGTGAGGCCTGAAAATACATTATCAAAAAATGCGCAACAATTTATTGCAGAACTGAGTCGAACCAAGGTTTATGTGAATCCAAAGCCCATGTTCTTAACCCAGACTTACATTATTAAAAACCAATACCAAACTATTGATTCAGTAGTCACTATTAAGTAATAATTAATAAAAAAATATTTATCAAAAATGCTTAATTACTTAACATTATTTATATTGAGTTAATACATGCCAAACTGATTTAATTGTATTAATATTCTGTTTTTACCAATGGAATTGTACTCTGTTAGGATTATTTAAAAAGCCTCAAGAGAAGACATACAAAAGTTCTTCAATATCCAAGAATTATTGGTTTTGGTAAAATGTCTACATAAAATGGAGACTACTCTTTCATCGTAAGTAATGAAAAAAAAAAGAATTGTTGAATGAAATTTTGTACTGAAAAATAATACCGAAGATTAAGAAAATAAATGTGTTTAAAACTATATTTACACTCAGTTTTAAATTAAAATTAGCAGATAATTCTTCAACAAAAGAAGCAGGTAATTGAATATTTTTTATTCTGTCCTACTTCTGACACTTCCTCTGACAAATATTGCAGAATAGAGGAGGATGACAACTACTTTTTGTTTGACTTTCTGATCACAAAAATGAAGATAATCCTTTTTGCAGTAATGTCAAATGCACATCACATTTCCTGAGGACTTTTCTTAATCCCTTTGTTTCTCTATACAGTCTTGTAAAACATGGGGCTCAGATAATATTAGAATAAATACAGGCACAATTTGATAAATGGATTGAACTTGAAGTGGGCTCAGTGTGCTGAACAAACTTATTTTCACTAGTTCTTACTGCTATAACTGTTACTTCTCTCTCTCTCTCTCTCTCTCTCTCTCTCTCTCTCTCTCTCTCTGGTATATGGTATTATTCTCAGCCAGGTTATCTATCTGATGTTTACATTATGATGAACTAGATCTTAACTCTTTCCATAATCTGATATAGACAATGCTTGTCCATTGGAGGAGGGGAGCATTTAGTGTCCAAGAATCACTTTTGTTGAATTTGGTTCTGGCTTCTGAGAAGGTGAAAGAAAGAAACCCTTTCTCAGGGTTTAGGATAGATATGACCACCCCATGTCAAATAGGCCAAGGTTGTCATGCACGGGTCTCAGTTACCATAGTTTGTTGAATGTACTTAAACATCGAGCAGACAAGTCAGAAGAAGTTCTACTCATAAATACATGCTTTGAACGAAACCAGCGTATATTTCTTTCTTTCCTTCAAGTTCTCTGAAAGCAGAGAGAATCATTCCTCTGTACTCAACCAGAATGAGGGCTTGTTCTTTTGGAAGAAAACACAGTTCTCTTTTTTGAGTGTAGTTGACACACAATGTTATATTAGTTTCAGGTGTACAAGGTAGTGATTGGACAAGTTTATATGATATACTATGTTCACCACCAGCGTAGCTACCATCTGTCCTATTACCTCGCTATTACAGTAGCGTTGACTGTATTCCTTATACTCTGCTCTTTTATTTCCATGACTTAACTTGTTCCATAACTGGAGGCCTATATCTCCCTCTCCCTTTCACCCATTTTACTCACCCCTCCACTACCCTTTCTTCTGGCAACCATCAGTTTGTTCTCTGTATGTATAGTTCTGATTCTGTTTTTTGTTCTTTATTTTTAAGAATCCATTTGTAAGTGTAATTATATGTATTTGTATTTCTTAATCTGACTTATTTCACTTAGCATAATACCCTCTAGGTCAATCCATGTTGTCTCGAATAGCACAATTTCACCTTTATTATGGCTGTGTAATATTCCATCGTGTGTGTGTGTGTGTGTGTGTGTGTGTGTGTGTGTGTGTGTGTGTGTGTGTTTGGGTGTGTGTACAACATTTTCCTTAGCTGTTCATCTATTGATGGACATTTGGGTTATTTCCATATCTTACCTATTATAAATAATGCTGAAAGAAACATAGGGGTACACAATTCTCTTTCCATTTCCTCCCTTATCTTCCCCCACCATGCACAAAAGGCAAACTGTGCATTTTCTTCATATTTCAATCTGACCATTCAGTCCATTTTCTTTGCTCAGTAAGCATTTGATAAATGCTTGCATTCATCTCAGTTCCTAGTCCTCTATAGGAATTTGACAAATTCTTACAGAGAGAATATGTGTACAGTAAACAAACAAAAAATAAATAAAATAACTAGAATTACTTATGATGTTTTATTTATATTATTTGAAATTACTTTATTTGACATATTTGGACAGTTACTCTACTTTTATGGAAACTTTATCATGGGATATTTACAAAGTTCGTTCTGATTATGTTAAATCATATCTTTCATTCGTAAGCAGACAGCATTGTAAGAAATGGACAAACTTTCGAAGACAACCATGGTGGTAAATTGAGCAAGTCATAACTCTTCCATAATAATGAATCCTTAGGCTCCTCCAGAGCACCATTATCGTTTGTTTTATTTTATTTTTTTATTTATTCATCAGATATTAACAATACACCTCAGTTTAAGGCACGTTATTATCATTGATCCATACAAGGTTCTCCAGTTTTATCATTTATTTGTTCCATTTTATCCCCATCTCCAAAGTAACCATTCTGTTGTGCTTTATTCCTATTTATTTTTAAGTGCTTAAAAATGTGATGTGTGATTTTGTTGGCATCTGTGTTAAAGTATGAAAATCCTTATAGATCTCATTCAACTTCTATTTTTTTGGATGAAGCCCTTTTTTTTTTTCTTTTTCAGATCTGATCTTATTTCTATGTATACATCAGGTGTGTTCCTTCTAATGCTTCCTTAACAACCCATGTAGGTATTCTGTCTACCCAAACTGCCCCCCAACTCCCACCATTGTAAACAACACTGCAGTAAATATCTTTATATAGAAGAAATAGATGAACTTTCTTACCCTGCAGTTAAAGGAATTTCTGCTCTCTAGACATTAATCACAATCTTAACATCAAATCTCCTAATTTAATATATTGGGAAACTTCAAATTAATCCATACCTCATGAATATTTTCAGTGGCATTAATTTCGGGGGGTATTTTTGATATACCAGATGGTTATCTCTTAACTCTTACAAATAAATACTGCTAAGATCTTCAACTTCTTTATTTTATAAAATTGTTTTGATTATATTAGGCCATTTCCATTTTTACATACATTTAAAATATTTCATCTACTTTTACAAAATTCCTGCTGAGATTTGATTGAGGCTGTATACAAGTATATATATCCTTCTGGAGACAAAGGACATATTGAAGATATTGAATGATCCAATTTATGGGCAGAGAATCTCTATTAAGGTCTTCTTTAATTTTTCTTAGCAATATGAAATAGTTTTTGGTACAGATCTTGTACGTTTTTATTTAAAATTGTTTCTAAGTATTTTCTGCTTTTTAATGCAATATAAATGTTATTTTTAATTTCATTTATCAATTGCCTTGGCTAACATACAATCTGATTATTTGAACAATATATTTCTACTATTAATGAAAAATGCACAAATGCTATTTTTGAAAAATTATAATTTCTTTCTTTAAATCATTGTAAAAGTATTTCAGTGATGATATAATTGAATTATTGATGTTAAGAGCCAAAACAATCTGATAACAGTATTCTGAAGACTAGAAATATGTTCAGTGATGGTTCTTCTGCTTATTAAAATATAAACTGTGGGGGCGCCTGGGTGGTTCAGTCGGTTAAGCAACTGACTTCAGCTCTGGTCATGATCTCACAGTTCGTGGGTTCAAGCCCTGCGTCGGGCTCTGTGCTGTCAACTCAGAGCCTGGACCTGCTTCAGACTTTGTGTCTCCCTCTTTCTCTGCCCCTCTCACACTTACCTCTGTCTCTCTCTACCAAAAATAAAAACATAAAAAAAAAAGTTTTTAATAAAATATAAACTATGTACAATATATTTCTTTTTTATGCATCTATAATTTGTCCACATAATTAGAATTTCTCAATAAAACTCAAAAATAAATATATTTTAATTAAGTGAAAGAATTATTTAATTCTAAATTATCATTTAAGGTTGGCCTTTTCCATATTATAAGGCAAACTCAGAGGGCTTTGAACCACTTATTTTGCTTAGTAATTTTTTTTTCCTTAGGAATTCTTACTGAAAATAATCCAAACTTAAAGAATCCAAGGGATGAGAAATATTAAAGTTTAAAATCTAGTTAAATAATACAAATATTAGGATATTTAAATATTCAGTATCATCATTAGCTATTTATGTTGTTTTATGTTGTTACCCACTACTAATTAAAAGTAGAAGTTTAATTTATTCCCACATTATCATATCTCACTGAGAAGAAATGACAGGAAAACATGGGGTTTGTTCCATGTTTTTGGTTCAGTGAGTGCCTTAACCCTTTGGTCAGATTGATTTCTATTTCAACGTAGTAGTTAAGATTGAAGGTTTTTAAGTGTGTATGACTGAATTTAAATTCACATACATAATAGCCATGTAAACTGGTATATTAGTTTCCTAGGGCTCGTATCACAAAGTACCACAAACTGGGTGATTTACAACAAAAGAAATTAGTCTCACAGTTCAGGAGGCTAGAAATTCAAAATCAAAATATTGGTAGGGTCTGTTTCTTCTGGAGGCAGTAATGGAGATTCTCTTCTATCCTACAATCCTGGCTTCTGGCAGTTGCCAAAATGTTTGCATTCCTTGCCGATAGATGCTTCACTCCAATTTCTGCTTCCGTCTTCATATGTTGTTCTGTCTATGTGTCTATCTGCCTTTAAATACCCCTCTTTAAAAAAAAAAATGTTAGAGAGAGAGAGAGAGAGAGAGAGCGCACGAGCTGGGGAGGGGCAGAGAGAGAGAGGGAGACACAGATTCCAAAGCAGGCTCCAGGCTCTGAGCACAGAGCTTGATGCAGGGCTTGAACCTACACACCATGAGATCATGACCTGAGCCAAAGTCAGACATTTAAATGACTGAGCCACCCATGTGCCCCCCTTTCTCTCTTTTTTTAATGTTTGTTTATTTATTTTGAGAGAGAGGGAACAAGTCAGGGGTGGGCGGGCAGAGAGAGAGGAAGAGAAAGAATCCCAAGCAGGCTCCGCGCTGTCAGCACAGAGCCCCATGCAGGGTTTGAACTCACGAACCGCAAGATCATGACCAGAGCTAAAGTCAGATGCTCAACCGACTGAGCCACCCAGGAGCCCCAAAACCCCTCTTACTATAAAGATACCATTCATTGAATTAGGTCTCACCTCGACCAGTATGACCTCATTTTAACTTGATCATATCCACAAAGACCCTGTTTCCAAATAAGGGAGCTTTCACAGGTATTAGTGGATAGGATTTGAACATAGCTTTTGGGGGCATAATTAAACCCATAATACCTGGTTATTTACTTACCCTCTCTCTACTTAAGTTGTCTCATATACAGAATTTGAATAATGATAAAACCCTACTTTATATAATTGTTGTGAGGAGAAAATGAATTCATAAATGCAATGTTCTTAACAAGTTTCACACATGTTAACCCATAAGTAATGATAATCCCTTCTTTCTCTCCATCCTTTATTCCCCACTTCCATCTGCCTCCCCTTCTTTCTCCTTCTCACTTGCCTAGAGGCATGCTCCCCTGATATTCTGTCATTCTATTTTATTATATCAGCAATCAATTTACTCTTCATGCCCAACTAAAACTCTCCTGAGGTAAAATTGATATTAATGATTATGAAGTACATCATTATTATTGTGGTGTATCTTGTTTAGATTCATAAATATTAAAATCCTTGCTATGGAATTAAGTTTATATAAATAGAATATTTATGACATTTTAGAATTTAAATAATGCAAAAATGGGAGGGTGACTGTAATCATGCTGGATCAAAAGACATGTGTGTCATCTGAGACCAAGAGGTATCCCCTCTTTTTATTGTACTTGATTCTGACCAAATCCCTAAATAAGAATATTTTAAAATTTCATTTTGTAGTTTTTGAGAATTAAATACTTTGTTGCAGTTCTACTGCTAATACTTTTAGTTTTGCTCTGAGTTCAATGTAGAACAAATTATGTAGGAATCAATAGCTTCGTTTTTAACTTTTTATTTTTGAAATAATTTTAGACCTTCAAAATGTTGTGAAAAGAATAAAAAGGGCTTCCATATAGTCTTTTCCCAGATTTCCCTGACATTAACATCTTAACATCTTATCAACTATATATTACAACTATCAAAACTAAGAGATTAGCATTGCTATAATATTAAGTGACCACGTAATTTATTTGGATATCTCCAATTCTTCTTTTCCACTGATGTTCTTTATGCGATCCAGGATCTAATTTAGAATCCCATATAGAATTTAGTCCTGTCTCCTCCAAACTATTATAAAACCTAAATGTTTCCTCGTTTTTCATGACTTTTACATTTCTGAAAAATATTGATGTTATTTTATTAAATGTCCCTGAACTTGAGTTTATCTGTTTTCTCATCATTAAACTGAGATTATGTACTTTTGGCAAAAGTACCATAGAAGCGACATGCCCGTTGTAATGCATTATGTCAGGAATTACGTGATGTGTATATGTTTAATTAATGGTGAGATAAATCTTGCTTAGGATGGTGTCGAGTAGATTTTCCACTGTAAAGTTATCATGCTTCCCTTTAGAATTAGTATCTTTTGGGAGACACCTTGAAACTTTGCAAATATCCTATTTGTTCATCAATAAATCTTGCCTGCCGTGACTATTCCTGTGTTTTTTCTAATAGTGACTTTTTATTTCCCACATTTCTTCTACATTTATTAATTACACGTACTTTTCAAGGGAGAGTTGTTCCTTCGCCATCTATTTACTTATTCAATTATTGACTTAAATCAGCATGGGCAATTTCACTATATGGGTTAAGATGCAATTATGTGGATCATAGCAAAATTGATTTTAATTTATATTGTTAGTAGAAATAGTCACATATCAAAACAGGGAAAATATGTATGTGAAGAACCAAAAAATATGAATTAAAAGAATATACATGTTCAACAAGTTATTGTCTTTGAATGTTATGGAGTGTAAAATAGAGAATGATGTACGTGCTTTTCACTTATATAGAACCCACTTTATCCAATAAGTAGATTATGAACAGAGGCATCAGAAGGAATGTTGGAGAAGATAATGACCCACTAGACACCACTCAGAGGGGACCCACTGCTCTCTGTATTTCACCTGAAACTTCAGAAATCAGATCTTTTTGGAGACTCCCAGTTAATATTGACTTTTCTTTGTTTCCACTAGTGCCAAGTTGGATTTTGAAATCGAAAGCAGTACAGTGTTCAGGGCCTTCCATAGATTTATATAAGAGTTATGGAATATTAAGAAAAATGATTAAACTCTTTGATAGGTTTTCAAGAGGAATAAAAATGAAATTGTATAACAGTGAAGTAAAAGATGATGTTATGTTAGTTTTCTGTGTGTTTAGCCAGTGAACTCTCAGATTTTTTAGTAGAGAATGCTTTGAAGGACACATGATAATGTTGCATAATACATCATGGTTTTACCTAGGAGGACTGCTACTGTAATTGTAAAATTATTTTCAGAATAAAAATATTGTAAAGTAGAAAACAGGTTTTCTCTTTTCTACACAATCATGACAAATGCATCCTTGTCTCGTCCCTAGAACATAGCTAGACCAACATCAAACCATTTGGAACACCTAGGAAATCGATCTGGGGATTAACAGAACAACCCACATAATTTGAGGGAGAGAATGCAGCAGTTTGTGTTGTAGAGAGAGGAACTGGGGGAGAGAAAAGCCACAGTGCCACAGAGGGGAGGGAGCCACTTTGAAGAAGAGGAGAAAGACAGAGGGGAGGATAGCAGCACAGGAGGTTTGCACAAGAAAGCACTCCCCCTGAAAGCAGCTTGAGACAGAGTGAAAATATGCACAAGGGACTGCACAAGACAGCTGTTCCCCAAAATCACAGGGAAAAAGGAGAGGGTTGCAATACCACCAATTTTCTATAAACAGTGGGGCATGGTCTAAAGTTTCAGAGGTCATCTCCATTGAGGAAACAGGGTAGCCCCAGTAGCAGACAACACGATCTGTGGATCCCCTGGGTCACACTGGGAGAAACCAAAAGACGTCCCCACTTGGAGTGCATTTGGTAGAGGTGATGTGGCCTCTCCATGGGCAGAAGACCCACAGGGCAACATCTAGCCACCGCCTTCACCCGTAAAGGAACAAAGACACCAGCTGACAGCAGCAAACCCTGGCACCGGCTGTATGTTAGGATTTACTATAAACTCAGAGACACTGCTTCTGCGCAATGGTGCAACCATTTTCTGGGACAAGCTAGCCCTGGCCACAGCACAGATGAGACGTCCCCCAGAAGATCACTGCGGGTCTCAACCATGGAGGTCTCCGACGTATAGGGTTCTGAAACACAGCTGCACCTGGGATAAAACTCTGGGGAGTGGCGCCGCCTGGTAGGCAGACAGCTCTGACACAGGTAGGGTGAAGGCAGGGAGCTGACAGAAGCACGGGACCCAGGAGGAGTGACTGATCATGCATCTATAAGGGTGAGAACATCCCACTCTGGAGACTAGAGGAGGGGGTGAAGCTATTTGCACCATTAGCCCACCAACACTGACAGACCCAGATGAGCTAATTGGCTCAACCAAGTGGAGAATGGACCCGTTACACCAAGCCTGTGCCCTCCAGGCACATCTCCACTACAGCAAGTTGGCCTGAAAATTAGAGCAACGGGCCCATCCCCCAGAAGGCCAGCATAAGCCGGTTCCACATGCTTAATCTACTGACCGGAGACAATTGAAAAGTTTCAGCTCTAGGGGAAACTGGATCTAGCTTCATTTGGGCTGACCTATAACAGGTTTGACCCCAGTTTATGTCAGAGGTAGCACTCACCTTTCAGAAGACTGGCAGTTCTACATTGACCTCTTGGAAGTCTAAATTTCCAAAATGGGTTCCTAGGTATATGCTTGTGTCCAAGCTCATCATATTTTATATATTTAATATGTGTAGTTTTGTGTATATCAGTTACACCACAATAAAGCTGTTTTTAAAAAAATAAGGAAGTTTCTTTACTGTGCAAGAGAGATCCTGAGACAACATTAAATAGGAAAAAGGAACAACTGAACCCAGCTTTCAAGTCATCCCCACCATGTGTGATGAGCCACATGTGTGAACAGGCTTCCAGAATAAACCAGCTGCAATTTGATTTAAACTATGTGACTGTAGTTGGAACAAAATAGCCTGCTCAAATTCTTGACTAAAAAAAACAACAACATGTGTTTATATAATATATAATATATTAAGTATATTATATATAATATATTAAGTATATTAAATATATAATAAGGTATATTGAATATACAAATAAGTATAGTATATAAATATGTTAACTATATTAAATATATATTAAGTGTAAACATATATATGTATGTATGTATATATGTATATATGTGTATATATGTATATATATATATATATATATATATATATATATATATACATAAATCATTGTTTCTTTAAATCATTTGGAGTAGTTTGTTATGTAGCAGTAGATAACCAGAACAAAATTTAATACTGAAAAGGGGTGATACTTTGATAAAACCAAGCATGTGTCATTGGCTTTGACATCAGGTTGTGGAAGAAGAATTGGAAGAGCTTTAAGGAAACTGTTAGTGAATAATATGATTATGTAACTGGAGATTGGTGAAAAGTGCACCTGTAGTATTCTGGCAGAACAGTTAGGAATATTTTTGCTTGCACTACTAACATGAAAATTAGAATGGTACCTAATGATCTTAGATCTGGATAAGTGGTTTCCCACCAAATACTAAAATTTCCAGCTGACTTCTCTTATTGCCTGTAATAAAATAGAAAAAGAACTAAAGGAAGAACTCTATAATTTGAAACACAGAAAGCCCACAAAGTAAGGGGATTGTATCAACATTTACTAAAACATACAAGAATAGTTCAAAACAGAAAGAGGTTGTTGATATGCCAGTCATACATGGGCAGAAAACAGGCTGAAGAAGGTACTCAGTTGTAAACTTTTGCCATTTCTTATAAAAAGGGGAAAAAGATTTAGGCAACAGAACCCCTATCCAGTGAAAATATCTATGAATGTTCATTGTTTTACTGAATAAGTTCCAATTTCTTCAGCTTCATGTTATTGGCTCTCCTGGTCTACATTTAAAATAATTATGGGATAAGAGACTCTTAAAAACTGAGAATAAACTGAGCGTTGATGGGGGGTGGGAGGGAGGGGAAAGTGGGTGATGGGCATTGAGGAGGGCACCTGCTGGGGTGAGCACTGGGTGTTGTATGGAAACCAATTTAACAATAAATTTCATATTAAAAAAAAACAAAAAAAAATAAAATGTAATATAATTATGGGAAAAGAATATGTCTTACATTCTTTTACCACACGTAATTGTCTTAAAATACATGTTTATTTGTATCTAAAACTTGTGTGAATTTCTGAGAACTGATAGTTTATGTAAACAAACTAAAAAAAAATGTCTCCAACTTTTGTGTACTTGAACCTAAAATCTTATTTGTTCATGGATTCATGACTTACACAGAATTACAAAGATGTGTTTGAAGTCTAAACTTACAGGGGTCTCTTTCTTATTTTAAAAGGAATTGACCTTAGCTCTAGCTTCGTGTTTAAATATTTGTGTCAATAGAGAAATTAAATGAGATTTGTCCATTTAATAATAAGTGTTGCTAGAGTTCTGAGGCTATATTGATAAGACTGCTCAAACACATTTTTTGTACAATGGAAAACAATTATATTTCTGTCACACGTGGATGATAATAAAATCAGTTTTGTGTAGGCTGTTCCTTATGTGTTCACTTCTGCTTCCTCTCATATCCAGTTATTTTCTCCTAAAGTTTTAAAACAGAAAGGTCACATTTAATTAAACTTCACAGTTTCAAAATCAGTCTCAGAAAACATATCCATAACTATCATAAAAATGATAATTTTGGAAATATGGAAGTTGTTTTTCTATCCTGATAATTATATCTCTGTATCTATCAACCTATCATTACCAATCATTAGGTAATTGCAGTTGTGAAGTGCTTTGTCTTATGTGTGCACATTCTATGTGTCCAGTCTTCTTGTTTATGCAATCCTCACAACAACCTTATTGAGCAAACAATCTTCCAATTATAGCTGAGAAATGAAGTCTTATAATGTTAAGCAACTTATTTAAATCCCTATAGCTAATTACAGAAATCATTTATTTCGGCATCACCAGAGTTTCATTTGGGTGAAGGATAGTGGAAGGAAAATTAGAAGAACAAGCTACTTGTTATAATCTCTTTAGTAATTGAATAAAGAGCCACAGTATTGGCAGGGAACTCTTACTGCATTTGGCACTGAGATTTAAATGCAACCAGAGTTGTCCTCAAGGCCCGGCCATTAAAACTTTGTCTCATTGTCCTCTTGATCTCATCAGGGAGCTTTTCACTGGGATCGTTGTGGAAAGGGCTGTGTATATGTGTGTTATCTATTATGTTGGAGTTAGGTTTCCCGTTAGCCAATATTAGAGAGGAAAACTGCAATATAAAATCACTCTAAAAGAAAAGAGAGAGGGAATACCCCACAAAGAAAGAAAAACTAACAGTCCTTCCTGAATTTTATGAGTTTACATTATTCCAGGGACAGGTTGTGTCACAGCTTCAATTTTTTTTTTTTTTTTTTAATTATAAAACTTACTTTGTGTTTGTGTGTGTTTGGTTGGTTGGTTTTGGACTAGTATTATTCCAAAAAAGTATGTGTTTTTAACTACAGCACCTTAAAAGAAACAACAATAGGAAATATTTTGGAAGCAGATCTTCAGGTTTTACGCTGCCCACTCTCTGTGGTACAATAAGAATCATCTGCTGGCACCAAATAAAATCAATTCAGACTTTTCAGACCAGAAGTCTGAAAAGAAGCAAGACATGGTAAATTCTTTTCTTTGGCAAAAGAAAGCTCATGCTAGTGGAATTTTCATATCAACCACTTTGCAGCTGAGCTGGTCAGCTTCAGTTTTATTAGTATCATTAATAATCATGGCATGTCACATAGGCACTCAGCTATAGACTAGTCTCCTGGGTGGCTGGAAACCTATATTTTTAGAAGGCTGTGAATGTTACTTTAATTATTTAGAAGTTGATTGGCTCACGTGACTGTCATGCATTTGCATAAAGCTTCAGCAACCTGCTTTTGCTTAACTAATAGGGAAAGTAATAGTAACAGATTGGACATCATGAATCTTGATAACCACGCTGTTGTGCACACAAATAGTCATCACTGAAACCTCTTTGTCTTTCCATTGTATTTTTCTTCATGTGCTAATTTGAGTGTGAGCATTCAACTGCTATATTCAATTCCAAATCTTAAACCAAATATCTTTATTTTGTCAGTAAACTGGAATATTTTCCCTCTCTATATTGTCATAATCTTGGACTTTTCTTAAAAAATAAATAAAATACTGGTTCCATTTTACAAATACTTTATTTGCCACATATTCAGTAAGAGATGTGTTCCCAAGTGTATATTAAGGTTAAATTTATTCATCAATGCTTGAATCACTCTAATCAAGAACTTATTCAGTAAAAATTTAAATCCTGCAGAGAATAGATTAGTTTCAATTGTTAAGTGTCATCAAAAATCAGGAATAAAATCTTATTCTCAAGCAGCTGAAAACTTATTTTAACCTCATCTGGTGTTATCTATAATCATATCCAAATAAAAAGTATCAAAATTCTGTACTTTAATTCTGTGCCTTTATAGAAATTGGTTTAAAATATTGTTTTCAAAGAAGCTGAATTTTTTGACCTTACATGTTCCAAAGACAGAGGCAATCAATGTATTTATGTGTATGTGGGTAGTCATAATCTTAGATATTTTTAGAATACTGCCATAGTTGTGGGGAGAAAGAAGGTGTTTGTGAAAATAGCAACTGCTAATGTAAGCAGTTATTAAATGGCTATAGTTCATCTAATAACAATTTTATATACATTATAACTAAAACTGGGCACCAGAGGTAGTGGCTCCCTTTAAAGTTGCATTACATTTAAGCTGTCATCACAAATTATATTAATTCTTCTTTTTACATGTGCAGTTGGCTTAGACCATGGTATGGGTCATGCAGCTTTGTTGGTTCCATTAGCCTGGCATTTGAGGTATGCCAGATAATCGTGTTGACGAAAGGCACATCCCTATTGTTGTTTTTTCCGAATGTCTGATCGCAGTGATTTTGAGATGATAAAATGATTTTGTTCCATAATACTGAAATCTGGGGCTTTAAAAAACTTATTTGGCAACAGGTAACTAGAACTCTCTCTTCATTTTTCCATTCTTTTCACTTTTATTTACTCCTGGTGATTTATTTCTGGATTTATATTTTTTGTTTGTTTTAAATAAATGCAGCAGTCCACTACTGCTGTAGTCCAGCAGCGGCCATGCCTTTAAGCTTCATCTTTAGGCACTTATCACTCAAAATGCTATGTTGAAGTGAATTTCCTAAAACCGATTTGGATCAAGACAAGTCCCTCCTTAAATTCCTTCAGTGACTCCCCATTGTCCTCAAAATACATTTCAAAATATTATCGTAGTTTAAGATGTTTTATAATATAGTTCCTGTGTATATCTAACCTGATCTTCCCTAATACCGTTTCCCAAAGCTTTGTCTCCCTACTCCAAAAACTATCTCTTATTTGAGGAAGATTGTGGATAGAAATGGTATAACATTAAACCATAAATTATGAAAAATTGTGTTGTTTTAAAAAAACATATATACCAATATGTATAGCTCTTTAGAAATATCTTAATATTACTTTGCAATTGCACGTGATGTTCTCATAAAATTTCTCCCCCCTATCTTCTTCCAAGATGCTCTTATTAATGTCTCTCATAAGATTTAAATCCAGTGCCTCCCTCCTGGGAGGTCTTATCTCGCAGTGTGAGAAGAAGTATCTTCTCTAGGGAATCTGTAGCCTGTGCATATATCTATAGCTGCACGGATCATACTATTTTATGTCTGGTGAAAACATATCCCACAAAATTTAAATCCTAACCATTTCAAGTATACAGTACAAAAGTGTTAACTATATGCATATTTTTGTGCAACAGAGCTCTAGAACTTCTTTTTCATCTTGCATAACTGAAACTCTCTGCTTTGAACAATTCTTCTTTCCCCCTTCCCTGCAGCCCTTAGCCGCTACCATTCTACCTTCTGTTTCTAATCGTTTGACTACTTTAGATATCTCCTATAAGGAAATCAAGCAGTATTTCACTTTTCGTGACTGGCTTATTTCTGGGGCTTTAAAAAATTTATTTGACAACAGGTAACTGGAATAGCATAATGTCCTCAAGTTTCATCAATATTATAACATATGACACGGTGTGGTTTTTTTTTTTTCTTAAACTGAATAGTAGTCCATTGTATGTATATACCACATTTTTTTATCCATTCATCTGTCGACATTTTAGTTGGCTCTACCTCTTGGCTATCGTGAATAATGCTGCAGTGAACATGTTGTGCAAATCTCTTTGAGATTCTGACGTTAATTCTTTTAGATATATACCCAAAAGTCAGTGTTTGTGTCAGTTTCAGCCAATCAATAACCAGTGTGTCGTTGTGATTCTTACTATGATTGCAAGATACCCTTCAGCAACAACCAACAGGAAACTGGAAACAATAGAGGTATATAATTTACAAGACCTGCAATTACACAGCACACTTGGGGCCACACAGTGAAGGCATGGGTAGAGAAAGAGAGAGAGAGAGAAAGAGAGAGAGAGAGAGAGAACTCATGGCCTGAAGCTTCTGCTTTTACTAGGGTCTGTGAGGGTGGGGCTCAGTCTTTATTGGTAAATTTAAAACATAAGAGCAGGAATTTGAAGTGTGAGAAAAGAAAGGGCAAATGGCCCAAAAGGTCAGTTACTGAAATTAGCCAAGATTTTTAAAACAAAGGAGCCCTGATTAAGGCAAGTGGCCTGACTCTTTATCTAGTCCCATGACTGGCAATATGTTTATTTTGAGGTAGCCAGCATTGAAGTGAAGGTCTCTTTGAAAAAGATACCTAGGCAATCAAAATGTCAAGTCAGGCACTTGAATTACAATGAACGAATGAATGGATGGATATCAGGGTTTATACTACAGTGGGTTTACTAGATTATTAGGTAGTGCTAGTTTTAATTTCTTGAAGAAACTTGACACTGTTTTCCAAAACAACTGTACCATTTAATATCCCTACCAACAATGCACCAGGGATCCAGTTTATCCACATTCTCACCAAAACTTGTTTTTGTTTTTTTGATAGTGACCATCCTAACAGAATGAGGTGATATCTCATTGAAATTTTGATTTGCATTTCCCTGAGGATTAGTGATGTGGAGGATAGTTTCATTTACTTGTTGGTGATCTGTATGTATTCTTTTTTGTTTTGTTTTATGTGTTCACTATTTTTTTTATTTGAGCATAGTTAAAACATGATGTTATGTTAGTTTCAGGTGTACAACACTGATGAAAGAAATTGAAGATGACACAAATGGAAAGATATGCCATGCTCATGGATTACAAGAATTAATATTATTAAAATGTCCACATAACCCAAAGCAATCTACAGATTTGGTGCAATCCCCATCAAAATACCAACAGCATTTGTCATAAAATTGGAACAAATGATACTATAATTTGTATGTGTTCTTTTGAGAAATGTCTATTTAGGTTTTTTGCCCGTTTTTTTATAAAGCCTTTTTTTATGTTGAATTATATGACTATATAGTTTGGATATTGACTCTTTAGCAGATGTATGGTTCACAAATATTTTTTTCTTATTCTGTAAGTTGCGTTTTCACTCAGTTGATTATTTCTTTTTGTGTGCAAAAGCTTTTCAATTTGATGTAATGTCCCATGTCTATTTATGCTTTTGTTGCCTCTGCTTTTGGTATCATATATAAGAGAACATTGCCAAATCCATGTCTAGAAGCCTTAGCCTATGTTTTCTTCTAAGAATTGTATTGTTTTAGGTTTTTCTATTTAAGTTTTCAATCCATTTTGAGTTGATTTTTGTGTATGGTGTGTGATAAGGGTGTAAGTTCATTTGTTTTTGCATGTGAATATACAGTTTACCCAACGCTATTTGTTGAAGAGACTATCCTTTCCCCCAGTCCATAGCCTTAGCATGCTTCTCAAAGATCATTTGAACATATATATGAGAGTTTATTTCTGTTCTGTTGGTCTTCATCTCTGCCTTGATGCTTAGTAAGTACCAAACTGTTTTCATTAGTGAAGCTTTGTGATGTTCTGAAATCAGGAAGTGTGATTTTAAATAATGAAGTATAGCTTTGTTTTTCTTTATCAAGATTATTTTGCCTATTTGAGGTCTTTGAGATTCCATATGAATTTTAAGAATTTTTTTTACATTTCTGCAAAATAATGCCATTGGGATTTTGACAGGGATTGCACGAAATTTGTAGATTGCTTTGGGTAGTATGGTCATTTTAGCAATATTAAGTTTTCAAATGCATGAACTTGGGATGTGTTTCCAATCATTTGTATATTCTTTCATTTCTTTCAAGGATAGTTGTAATTTTCAACGTGCAAGTCTTCTCCCTTGCTAGGTAAGCTTCTTCCTAAATATTTTATTTTTGATGCTATTGCACTGGGATTGTTTCCTTAATTTTCTTTTCAGATTGTTCATTATACCATACAGAAACACAACTGATTTTTGCGTGTTGATGTTGTATCTTGCAATTTTGCTGACTTTGCTAATTAGTTCTAACAACCTGTGTGTGTATTTGTATGTGTGATATTTAGGAGGTTTTATATATAAGATCAGGTCATCTCTGAACAGACATAATTTTACTTCTCCCTTTCCAATTTGGATGTCTTTTATTTCTTTCCTTTTCCTTTTTATTTATTTATTTATTTATTCATTCATTCATTCATTCATTCATTTATCTTTTGCCCAATTGTTCTGACTAGTTCTTCTGGTATTATGTTGAATAGAAGTGGCAGAAGATGGCAACCCTGTGTTGTTCCTGGATCGTAAAAGAAAAGCTTTCAGTCTTACCATTGAGTATGATGTTAGCTGTGGGCTTTTCATATATGGCCCTTATTATTTTAAGGAAGTTTTTTTTTCTATTTCTATTTTATTTAGTGGTTTTATTATGAAAGGATGTTGTATTTTGTTAAATCCTCTTTCTGCATCAATTTGCTCAATTGTTGGCATATAATTGTTCATAGTATTTCTTATGATCCTTTTTATTTTGCGGCTTCAGTTGTAATGTCTCCTCTTTCATTTCTGATTTTTGTTATTTGAGTCTTATTTTTCTTACTTTATATTAGGGTTTTCAATTTTGCTTAATTTTATGTTTTTTTAAGTTTATTTATTTTTGAGAGAGAGAGAGAGAGAGCATAAGTCAGGGAGGAGCAGAGAGAGAGGGAGAGAGAATCCCAAGCAGGTTCTGAGTTGTCAGCACAGAGTGGGATGTGGGGCTCAAAGTCATAACCATGAGATCACAACCTGAGCCTAAATCAAGGGTTGGATGCTTAATTGACTGAACCACCCAGGCTCCCCTATTTAACTTTTAAAAAATAACTCTTAGTTAAGTTGAAATTATCTATTGTCTATTCTCTCTTTATTTCTATTGTAATCTTTATTATTTCCTTCTTTCTAACTTTAGGCTTAATTTGTTCTTTTTCTGGTTCCTCGAAGTAGAAATTTAGGTTTCTGATTTGAAATCTTTCTTTTTTGTTAATGTAGACATCTTCTGCAATAAACTTCCCTCTTAGTACTGCTTTTGCTCTATCTCATAAGTTTTGGTATGTTGTGTTTTCATTTTCATTTGTCTTAAGATATTTTCTTGTTTCCCTTGTGATTTCTTCTTTGACTCATTGATTGTTCAAGAGTCCATATATTTGTGACTTTCTAGTTTTATTCCATTGTGGTTGAAAAAGATAATTGGCAAAATTTCAGTTGTCCTAAATTTGTTAAGACGTGTTTTGTGTCCTTTTCTCAGCACCTGAGAAAAGTGCTTTCTACTTTTGTTGGAGGGATATTCTGCATTTGTCTGTTAGATCCAATTGACCTATATTGTTGTTCAAGTCCTCTGTTTTCTTTTTGATCTGTCTGGTTTCTCTTTATCATACGATAAATTTATACTTTCATATTTAAAAGTAAAAAATTATACTTTCATATTTAATTTCTGCTCCCCCATTAGACTGTGAATTTCAGAAGCATTCATCTGAGGATGCCATAGGTCAAAAATAGTATCCAAGATTTGGTAGAATAAACATGTGTTTAATGAAATATTTTATTCCCTGAAAATGTTCCATTTCAAAAATTAAGAATTTCAATATGCTGTCTTCCTATCCACATATGGTTATTCTTTGATCATGGAAATCTTCAGCACTCAAATCCTTTTATTTATCTTTTATTTTCTTCTCAATTTTATCCTATTAATTCGTTATCTGATAGTTGTATCACAGCATCCTTGATTCTCTTTCATGTGTGTCCTTTAATTAAAATTGCACAGAAAATATCTAATCTTGCATTAAAACTCCAATTTATTTCTTCTACTGTTACATAAGAGCAGTTAAGTATTATAAGAGAAAACTAGGGGTGCCTGAGTGGCTCAGCTGTTAAGTGTGTGACTCTTGATTTCAGCTGAAGTCATATCCCATGGTTCATGAAATTGAGCCCCATGATAGCACAGAGCCCGCATGGGATTCTCTTTCTCTCTCTCTCTCTCCCTATGCCCCTTCCCTGCTTGCACACACTCTCTCTCCCTCTCTCTCCCTCTCTCAAGATAAATAAACTTAAAAAAAAAAGAAAGAGGAAGTTATATTTATTAAGAATGGTAGACATCAATTTCCATGGTCTATCAATTCAGAACTAGGTTGATACTGTCAGTGTTTTTATTTCCTAATTCAATGTTCATTCTCCTAAATGTATTCTATACTCTTCTTTTCTCAAAGCCACTATTGATCCACCTCTCCTGTTATTAGCAGACAACCTAGTTTATTACCTAAAAATATAAGTTTTCTCTAATATGAGAGATTATCTTCAATTGTGAAAATATCTGCTTCAGATATATCTATATTCAAACTTATCACTCTCTTTTTCTAAATCTTAAAGTCTGATATGCTTTCATGCAAGTCTCACAGTCTCATGTGATTCATAATTTAAGGTCAAACTATGCATCATATGCCTTTGATTAAATTTCATCATGACTTCTTTGGCATATTTCTTCCTTTCTCACTACTCTACTATTCCATATAGTGACTCACTCCAGCATTACTGTCTCTCATGCATAGAGACATATACTTTGCATATACTCAGATCTCTCCTATCATAAAAATTCTTTCCTCATGTCTATAGAAGCCTTGCAGTATTTCCCCCACTGCTCATCTAATTTTCTCAAAGAATATTCTGCAGTGCACTCACCATATTCAGAGCCTCACCTCCTATTAACCATTCAACCTATTTCAACCTGCTTTCAACATGTATCACTCAAATTAAATCTACTTTGCAGATAAATCCAGTCACCAGAGTACTTTTCTAACCTTATACACCTGATCATGTTTGTGAATTCAAAATCTCATTGTGTACATATATGAAATGCAAACTCATTTGGGTAACTTAAAATACTTTGATCTGACTTCTCATATTACTCTATTTCAAATTTCTGCCATGACTTTTTTTTTGTTATTGCTTATAACACTTCATAATTCTGCTAGAGCTCCTACTTACTCCACAACAATTTCTGCTTCCATTACTTGTTCTAAATGGCCTCTCTGCCATGAAATTATTTTCTGTGGTAAAATTTCTTCTCAATTTTTTTAGATCAATGAATGTCTCCTTGAGGTATGTTCTGCCAATTTTGTGTAGAATTAGGTTGCCTTTATTTACAATTCTGCTCTATTATCTGTAATTGTGGTAATTGGCATTATGTTGTACCATTCTTGTACATTGCACTGCATATTTTTTTGGTTTTCTTCTCCTTAAAGTTTATTTCAGATTAAGGTTTATATTTGATTTATCTCTGTCAGGTGTCAGCATACTTTTTCCGTGAAGAGATAGGTAGTAAGTATTTTAGGCTTTGTGGGCCACGTGGTCTTTGTTATAGTTAGTAAGCTCTGCCATTGTATCACAGAATAGCCATAGATAATACATAAATGAATGAGTTCTAATAAAATGTTATTTATAGACACTGAAATTAAAATATCATATAATTTTAAATTTCATGAAGTACTATATTTATTTGAACTTTTTAAACCATTTAAAAATATAAATACCCACTTTGACTCCCAGGCCTTATGAAAACAGGTAATAAACTGGTTTTGGTTTGGGGTCTGTAGTTTCTTTTATGCATTGTGGCATTTTGCACAACCTAGATACTTTTAGGGGCTCACAAATATCTGTTCAAAGAATGAAGGGATGAAATACTATACTTCTTTTGATTCTTAGTGTCTGCCTAAGGTAAAACAAACAAATAAAAAACATTTAAATGACTGAGTCAGGAATAATTTTCTTTTGAATCACAGTCCTGCATTTTAACTAATTTAAGAACTATAAATTATATGAGCATAATGCCTCTTCTCAAAAGTGTTAGAATGGATAAAGGACAAAATCATATGATTATCTCAGTAGACTCAGAAAAAAACATTTGACAAAATCCAATACCTTTTCATGATAAAAACACTTAACAAACTAGGAATTGAAGGGAACTTCCTCAATCTGATAAAAATTAAAATTTCAATCTGATAAAGCATATCTACATAAAAAAATAATAATACCCACAGCTAATATCATATTTAGGCCAAAACTAAGATCACAAGACAGAGGTGACTAGTTTCATTACTCCTTTTTGAAATTGTGCTGGACATACTGACCCAGGCAATTAGACAAGAACATGAAATAGAAGGCGCCCAGATTGAAAAGGCAGCAATTGCATTGTTTCTAATACCTCTTTCATCATTGGCTCTAAGTCTGATGATAGCACATCAGATGGCTCTAGGTATTCCATTCAATAGATCCTATCATTAAGACCTGCACAAAAAATACTGCCCTTTCTTGGAAGGCTTCAGACTCTTTGGTATCTTCTTTCCTGGCAGCTGCTCTATTTGGCTTTTTTGAGACTTTGACCCAGACAACATAGATCTGGACAAAGACAAGAACCCACTTGGTTTCTTTGGTGGTTTATACTTTAGGGGACTGAGTAAGGATCTAATAAGCTCTAAAACTACCGTACTGTTTAGGCAAGGTGCTGGAAACTCCCATGGTTAATGCATTGCAGATGAACCTGGAAGATACTGACATGATTACACCTAATTTTTTTGTGTGTTTTTTTGTTTTTCTATTTGTAATGAAAGAAAGATATAGACACCTTTTCAGCTAAAGAATAATAAATAATCACAAAGGCATTTGGAAATATTTTATAATATGCCTAATATTTAGAAATTGTGTTTCATTTGTTAAATTCTTGCCTATACTCAGAGCTGATTCTTTTTATTGTGCTCTAAAATTTCGGTACTTTAAAAATAAATGAGGGGGGTGGGAGGGAGGGGAGGGTGGGTGATGGGTATTGAGGAGGACACCTTTTGGGATGAGCACTGGGTGTTGTATGGAAACCAATTTGACAATAAACTTCATATATTGAAAAAAAAAAAGAAAAATAATAAAATTCTTAAGCTATAAAAAAATAAAAAAATAAAAATAAATGATAGCTTATTAATTCTTTTATAATCTCTTCAAATCTCTTTTGGTTATTTCCACCTTTTTTCTTTTTAAATGAATATCAAAATCATTTTAAGTCCTAAAATCTATTGCTTTGGATTTTAAACCTAATCGGATATATAAATTAATGTGTCAAAAAAATATCTCTTTAAAATCTCGACCTTGCTTTAAGAAGCATAGCATGTGTTTCTATTCATTCTTACCTTACCAAATAAAAGGTTTTTTTCATTTTTTTAAATTTCAGAAGTAAAATTTCATGATTCATCCCTTACGTATAACACCCACTACTCATCACAAGTGCACTCCTTAATACCCATCACCCACTTAGCCCACCCCCCCATTAACCTCCTCTCCACCAACACTCAGAGTGTTCTCTATAGGTAAGAGGCTCTTATGGTTTCTTATTATATTTGTCCTTCCCTTCCCCTGTGTTCATCTGTTTTGTTTTGTAAATTCCACATATGAGTGAAATCATATGGTATATGTCTTTCTCTGACTGACTTCACTTAGCATAATACACTCTAGTTCTATCCATGTTGTTGCAAATGGCAAGATTTCATTAATTTTGATAACTGAGTAATATTCCATTGTGTGTGTGTGTATACCACTTTTTCTTTTTCCGTTCATTAGTCAATGGACATTTACTCTCTTTCCATAATTTGGTTATTGTTGATGCTGCTGCTATAAGCATCGGGGTGCATGTGCCCCTTTGAATCTGTATTTTTGTATCCTAGGGATAAATACCTAGTAGTGCAATTGCTGGTTTGTAGGGTAGCTCTATCTTTAACTTTCTGGGGAAACTCCACAGTTTTCCAGAGTGGCTGTACCAGTTTGCATTCCCACCAAAAGTGTAAGAGTGTTCCCCTTTCTCCACATCCTGGCCAACAGCTGTTGTTTCCTGACAGGTGTGAGGTGGGATCTTATTGTTTTGGTTTTGATTTGTATTTCCCTGATGATGAGCGATGTTGAGCTTTTTTTCATGTGTCTGTTAGCCATTTGTATGTCTTCTTTGGAGAAATATCTGTTCATGTCTTCTGCCCATTTCTTAACTGGATTATTTATTTTTGGGGTCTTGAGTTTGATAAATTCTTTATCGATTTTGGATACTAACCCTTTATCTGATATGTCATTTGCAAATATCTTCTCTCATTCCGTAGGCTGCCTTTTGGTTTTGTTGATTGTTTCCTTCACTGTGCAAAAGCTTTTTATCTTGATGAGGTCCCAATAGTTCATTTTTGCTTTTGTTTCCCTGGCCTCCAGAGACATGTCTAGTAAGAAGTTGCTATGGCCAAGGTCGAACAGGTTGCTGCCTGTATTCTCCTCTAGGATTTTGATGGTTTCCAGCCTAACATTTAAGTCTTTCATCCATTTTGAATTTATTTTTGTGTATGATATAAGAAAGTATTCTAGTTTAATTCTTCAGCATGTCTGCATTTTCATATCCATTCTGCATATCCATTTTCCCAACACCATTTGTTGAAGACACTGTCTTTTTCCAGTTGGATATTCTTTCCGCCTTTGTCAAAGATGAGTTGAGCGTATAGTTGTGGGTCCATTTCTGGGTTCTGTATTCTGTTCCATTGATCTATGTGTCTGTTTTTGTGCCAGTACCATACTATCTTGATGAATACAGCTTTGTAATACAGTTTGAAGTTTGGAATTGTGATGCCTCCCACTTTGCTTTTCTTTTTAAACATTACTATGGCTATTTGGGGTCTTTTCTGGTTCCATACAAATTTTAGAATTGTTTGTTCTGGATCTGGATGCTGGTGTTATTTTGGTATGGATTGCATTCAATGTGTAGATTGCTTTGGATAATAAAGATATTTTAATAATATTCTTCCAATCCATGAGCATGGAATGTTTTTCCATTTGTGTCTTCTTTAATCTATTAAGTGTTCTATAGTATTCAGAGCATAGGTCTTTTACTTCTTTAGTTAGGTTTATTCCTAGGTCTCTTATAGTTTTGGGTGCAATTTTAAATGGGATTGATTCCTTGATTTCTCTTTCTGCTTCTTCATTGTTGGTGTATAAAAACACAACAGGTTTATATACATTGATTTTATATCCTGCGACTTTGCTGAATTCATATAACGGGTCTAGTAATTTTTTGGTGGAATTTTTCATGTATTCCATGTAGAGTGTCATGTTGTCTGCAAAGAGTGAAAGTTTGACTTCTTCCTTGCTGATAATGCAAGCCTTTTATTTCTTTTTGTTGTATGATTGTTGAGGCTAAGACTTCCAGTACTACGTTAAATAGTAATGGTGAGAGTGGTCATCTTTGTCTTGTTCCTGACCATAGGGGAAGGGCTCTCAGTTTTTCCCCATTGAGGATGATATTAGCTATGGGTCTTTCGTATGTGGCCTTTATGATGTTGAGGTATGTTCCTTCTATCCCTACTCTCTTTAGGGTTTTTAGCAAGAATCAATGCTGTATTTTGTCAAATGCTTTTTCTGTATCTATTGAGAGAATCATATGGTTCTTATCCTTTCTTTTATTAATATGATGTATCACATTAATTTGCAGATATTGAACCAGCCGTGCATCCCAGGAATAAATCCCACTTGATTGTGGTGAATAATTCTTTTAATGTACTGTTGGTTTCAATTTGCTAGTGTCTTGCTGAGAATTTTTGCATAAAGGAAACAGTTTTTAAAAATATATCATGTAAAAGTAAATATTTCATAATCCTCTCACATTTTTCTAAATATTCTTTTTTTTTAATTCTAACTATGAGTAACAAAGAAATCAGAAATTTATCAAGCTTCAACTAAATGAGCTGTCTACCATACAGATTAAATATCTTGGCCATGAACTTACCATTTCTTTCAGTGATTTTTCAAAAGAATTGAGAAATCTGCATGTGTGTGTGTGTGTGCATGCGTGTGTGTATACATACAGGTATATATATACATATATATATATATACCTGGTCATAGTTTTATAAGTTTGTCAGTAGCGTCTTTATCATTTTTTATCATGATATAAAGAATCTTTAATTTGTTTGATAATCACACATGTTGACTGGGATCTTATTGATCTTCACGTCAGAGGTCACTATGTGAAATCATAGATCTCTGTAATTATTAACATCATATATGTAATTATATCATATATTTTAAACTGCATTTATTCCTTATAATTTTTAATAAACAATAAAATATTTTGCAATTTCATATTTGTCCATTATGGATAATCATTCCTTCATCAGTGAGCAGTTACAAATAAGCAGAAAATTTAAGTGTTTCATATAATTTTATGTTATATAGATACTAAAGATGCTTTCTGGTTATTTTCTTTTTCCCAAAAAACTCCTCTCAGATGAAGAGAGGAATGTGTGTAGAACTAGCTAGTTTTTCCCACTGGCCATTTAGTAATAAGATTGGAGTCCTTGCCAACCAACATGACTCAGCTCCAGTTTGGAGGACTTCTCCCAGATCACAGGCATCTGCCAGGTGGTATTACTCATTCCCAAAGGGTGTCTGGAAGGAGTTATAGGAACAGACTGCAAGGAAATACTCCAATTCTCTGCTCAGAGGTCTGCATTGGAATAGTTCATTTTATACACAGATGGAACAACTGAGCTCTGGCATAAAGGATCATTGTATGAGGATGTGGAATAATTAGAATTCTCATACATTGAAGGAGTGTCAAATAGTGCAACAATTTGGGGGAAAATGTTTGAACATTTCTTATACACTTAAATGGAAGTCTACTCTATGACTCATTGATGCCAATCCTAGGTATTTACCAAAGGGAAGTGAAAACATATAAAACATTGTACAGAAATGTTAGAAGAAGCTTTATTCATAGTAACTAAATACTGCAAAAACCCCAGTAACCATTTTCAGATGAATAGCTAAATAAATTTAGGCATTTTCATATAATGGAATACTACTTAACAACATAAAAGGCATCAACTATTGGTACATATAAGAACATGGCTGAATCTCATAAATATGTTCAGTGAAGGAATCCACACATGGGATATTATATATCTGATGATTCCATTTACATAATGTTTAAAAATAGATAAAACTCACATGATGATAGAAATTAGAATACGGTTGCCTACAGTTAGGTATTGGTGATGAATGATCTGTATAACAGCATTGGGGTAGAGGTTACATAGGAATATACATATTTCAAAACTTCCTGAATCCTATACAGCATCTTTGTATTGCAATCTTTGTAATTTTTATTTTAAAAACATATAATTAAGTAGGTGATATGAGTACATCACAAATAAAATAAATGTGATGGTACCAATTATTCTAATAAAAATATGAATATCCACTAGATAAAAAAATCTCAATATATCTTGCTTGAAACCAAAATTCACTGAAAAGTTGAAAGAAAAGTGAATGTAAACAACATCTAACAGGTAAATATTAATCAAAATAATACAAGTGTATTTTTACATTAGAAATATTATACTCCAAGACCAAAGTTATTATTATATTTGAAAAGGCTGTTTCATAGAACTGAAAATTTTAATCAATTTGGGCAGTATTCATTCAGGAAAACAGAAGTCACTCTATATATCTCCAAAAGGAGATGATTGGAGGAATGGATTTAGAGATGTGTACACAGTGCTAAGCTTTTGGGGACATCATTTCTAGAGTACTGGAAGTTAATTAATCACAGGGGAACTTCGCCAAATTATCTTAGCTAGCTGTAACACTAATATAAGAGGTTCTTAGGTGCACCTGTACCTACTGGCGGCACAGCTTCTGTGCTTAGTGGCCAGGAGCTTGCCCACTGATGCCTCTGGAAAAGAGCAGCTTCTCCAACACTTCTGTCTTCAGAATTCATGGTAGTTCTTTTCATTGGAAGAATCTCTTCTTGGACCCACTGTCTAGACATTCCAGGAAAGTAGTTTTCTTCCTGAAAACAACAATTAATTTACCTATCGGTAAGCTTCAAAATATATACAGAAAAAAGAAAAACAGACTGTTCACTCGAAAGAAATATTGACAAATTCAACATAAATAAAAAAATTTCAACACACTCGACTGCAATTGGCAGAATTTTTAAGAAAAAGGAAGAAAAATAAGAGCAGACACTGATGCTATTTTTGTTGTTGTTATTCTTTCTATTCTAAGCCAGATATAACTAACAAAATTTTGAGCTCTTAAGCATGGCTGTGCTGCACTACCTTATTTAATCTGAAAAATAACCCCTTAACAATCAGTATGAAAACCAAAGCTTTCTCCATTAACCAATTTAGCAGTCAGTAAGGTTTTTGTGTTTTGTTTTTTTTTTAAAAACATGCATTGAATTTGTATTTTAAACTAAAATAACTCTGCAGTCTTTCACAGGCGAGTTTGAAAGAGGAATTTGTGCTATTGTCTTCTAATACATTTTGGAGCTTATTCTAATATCCATAGTATTTGTGTAATAAAGCTTCATTCAGAAAATGGTTTCTTTCAGTGTACATCATTAAGCCAAAGACTGGTTATATTTACTCATAACAATGTTTTAAAAACCAATTTCTAAAAGAAGACAATCCAATGAAAGTAGGCCCAGTCTCTACACTTTGATACTATATCTCTCCTTATCTCTTTTCATAGTTTATTTCTCTTAAATATGATTTATGCAATTGTGATATGTTAAGCAAAAATTATACTTGTTCACATTTGCCTATTCTTTAATTTCTCTAATATGTCATGATAAAAAATATTATTTAGCATTTGCCAAATTATTTGAGACCTATAAATATTATATAAATATCTATATTTATAGAATAATTATAAGACAAAACTTGAGGAAAGTCTAGGCATGTCACGATCCCCAGAAATGTAAAACCTTGAATCAGTTCCTTATTAGAAATGCAATACTATTTATATCTTTATGGTACAGTGTCAATAGCATAGCCTCTGATAAAGTAAACTATTTTTGCAATTTTTCCTTTTTGCTGATTGATGGTTGTATGACACTAGATAAATTATTTAAGCAATGGAATTACTATAAGTAGGACAAGTATAAGTCAAAGAGTAAAGTTATTTATGATTTGCACAATGAATTATTAATAGAACATTAGCAATTCGATTAGGAATTCATATATAAGCATAGGTCATTTTTTTAAATGATTCATATTAATAAAGTTTGAAAAAAGTTAATCAGATATTTAGAATATAATGTAGAACAATATATCTGCTTATATCTTGTTTTCTCAGTCAAGCCTATCCTACATGGATTTTAGCTCCTCTGAATACCAGCCAGGTTATCAGCATTTGCCTTGACCTCAGGTGACTTGGTAATTCAAATTTTCTTCGTCCACATATAGTATCTGTATCCAAAGAAACTTTCTTTGTAATTTCCTGCACATTCCATGTTCTTGCCAACCCCCAAGTTTATAGATTTTGTCCATATTCTCTTGTATTAACAAATTGACAAGCTTAAAGCTACTGCTCACACTTTCTCTGGACCCTCTTCCAGAATGTTTCAAAATCTAGTGTTCTCAGATTAATTATTCCCCTTGAACCTCTCAGTTGAGTCCTGAAACTTGACCAATTGATGAAGGTAAATCAATATTTGGAGCCCTATTTTTTTCTTTACCATTTTATCTCCTTTATTATTTCTTAAATCACTCTAGAAAAATAGAAACCTTAAATTTGGCAGATATTACATTTGTCTTTGGACCTAGATTAGGAAAAAGCAAAATTGCTTAAATAATATCACTAAACTGTTTTTTCCTAAATTTAGTTTCATTTAGATCCTATTTCATTGACAGTTTATTCATATCCATTTTCTCTTGACTCTATAAATAATCCAGAACAGTAAATTATCTCTTGATAGGAAGACTTCTGTTTATCAAGTATCATTTTACAATCATTGAGAAACACATCCCCAATTTTTTTTACCTAATATTAAATGGATGATTTTTTTCCTTTAACTAGGTGTATATGTTATCTGTATAATTTCTGCTACTCATAGAAGAAATAGTATCTACTGTTTAGCAGATCCTAAAGAAATATATAAACATAGATTTGATACAATTGAGGTATAAGAAACCATGTGAAAAATCCACAGCACCACTACCAGTAGATTTTTGGAATAGTGTGGTTATTTTACTGTTACCATAGAGTGGACTCTCCTCTCCCATCTTTCACAGAAACGAAGCTTCTTTGCTTTGATGATGAGAAGTAAAGGATTGTAAACATGAGAAATGAAATTGGCAAGGACTGTCTCTTTACAGAGTGGAATTTGGGGCTTTGTTGACAGAGTAGGCTTCAGAACCTCATTTATTAAGACAGGCAAGAGAGGAGATGATAAAGTGACAAGTACTGTTCAAAAATTGTGTGCTCCTTATGCTGTACCTCTTGAGAATGTATGAATGATAGAACCCCTGGAAAATGGGAAGAAAATGCTTTGTTTCAATGACTAGCTTTATTTTTCTGGCTGTTATTCATAAGAATTACCATTTAGTCTACTTTTAAACACGTAGTGTTTTTTTTTATAAGAGATACTTAAAGAGAAAACTTGAATCTTATATACAGAATAAAATATTAGCCATGAAAAACAGAATTCACTCCTGGTAATGTTCCTTTAGTTTTAGCTATTCTAGAAATTTATAGATTACAACCTCATATCTTAACAGAAAGCATTGTCACTGGAGTGCTGCCCAGTTGATGGGTGCACTTGAAAAGAACATTCAGTTTTCTGTACTATTCCCAACTCAAGAGATTTAAAATGCTGCCCTAGTGAAAATAAATCTTCTAAATGCTTCAAAACAAACAGATTAGCCAGATATAATAAACCTCAGAAATATGGTCACAAAAACTTAGGAAATATTTCTTTCAAAAAACAATTGTTATGTATGTAAATTTTAATATGAATTCTTCATGCTGATCTTTATATATATATAATACACTAACAATATGTAAAATATGTGTGGAGTTCCAGGAAGTTGGAAAGAAATCTACAAACATGTCTTTTTTTTGTTTTTATTTTTTTATCCTGTCCTTCTTTTATATGACTCTTATTCCTATATTCTTTTCAGTACACATGCAATCCCATTTTCCTGTGCATATGCATGTATTATGTAGGGTCCCAGCAGGTCCAAAGGGAACACTCAAGAATAATTCAAAGAGATTTTTAAAGGTGTGATCAGACAGACACCACATTAGATAGTGTTGTTCCCAAAAGGTAGTAATACCAGGATTGCATTAGACCCCTGGTCCTGAAGAGATGAAGCTAAATATATAAGTTATTTGGAAAATTAATATAGACACATTGTTACTCTGTAAAAAGACACAAATGGCTTCTAGGAAAGGAACATCCAACAAGAGCTAAAACCTTTCTTCAAGAGGGATGCTGCTAGACAAGAGCAGGTCTACAGGGAAGGAGCTGGAGTAATCAGTGTTCTAAATTAACTGTCCTCTCTCTCCTATCTCCTGCCAAGACCTTCTTTGGCCAGATCCATCACAAAAACCTAGGAATAAGGAATCCCTTATGTAGCCCATACATTTCAGCCTCTCATTGTGCAGGGAGTAGAAATGTGGAGAGTGTATCCTCAAGAAATAGGAGATATCCAGTATATATAGATATGTCTGTGTTATCAGTGTATTTCTATGTGGAATCTTCCAACTTTTTAACAAAGAAGAATAAATATAAGTGTGTAGCAGGAGAAGAAGAAAGAGTTCTGATTTAGTCATGAATTATGGGCCAAACACTGTTAAGCACTTTACAAATGAAATAAGTAATATTTTTCACATTTCACTTCAGGAAATAGGACAGAGATCGCAAATAGCCTACTCAGGATCATAAAGCTAGTTAGGACTAGAAATTCAATTTCAATCCGTATCTAATTCTGAAGTACTTGCTTTTAAACACTATATGATAAAGCTCTGTTCCTTGCAACATCCTGTTTCTCCCTTCTGTTCCAGCCAAGTTTGATAATTATTTGCTGAACATGTCCTGAGATTTCCAGTCCTTACATCTTTGAGGTAAATGGCAGAGAAGGTAAAGTTCTGCTCTGGCTCCAAAATGGATTACTAATGACCCACCACAGGGGCTCCTTCCTTTTTTCTTGATGTGCCCATCCCTTCAGTCAACAGTATTTATTGAGTAGATGCTCCATGACATACACTGAGCTAGGTGATAACAACAAATTAAATGAATATTTCAGGAACTGAATGCCATTTGCAATGGGTAGAGCATAAGGCATACATAGTGAAAAAGTAGGTGAGTTTGAACAGGTAGAAAATGGAAAGATGGTCATGAATTTTGAAAATCTTGCCATGGTATTGAGATTTTATTCTATAGACAAGAGGAAATTTAAAATTGTTACATTTTAAATAATAAGCTAATATGGTCAGATTTGCATTTTAGAAACATTACTTCAACTGTGGTGAATTGAAAGGGGTGATATTTGCAACAGGAAGACCAGTTTTGGAAATTTATAAAATAATCCAGGTATGAGATAACAGTAATACATAAGCAGTGCTGGCCAAATGAGATATGCGTGATTGAAATGTTGGAGTGAGGCTAGGTGACATTAGAATATGAAACTGTAACATTTTAAAAAATTATATGTGTCTTCAGCTTTTTTCAGGTGGAATTTACTCAATTGCTCTATAATTAGAGCATTTTTTTCCCTTATGTTATCAGGAGTGACTACTGGCTACCTAATGATACAGAGACCCTGACTATTTATTCTTTAGTGTGTAGGCTAAGAAAAGTATTTTTTTAATGTTTATTTATTTTTGAGAGAGAGAGAGAGAGAGAGAGAGAAACAGAGCACAAGCAGGGGAGGGGCAGAGAGAGAGAGGGAGACAGAATCTGAAGCAGGCTCCAAGCTCTGAGCTGTCAGCACAGAGCCCAGGCTTGAATCCACAAACCATGAGATCATGACCTGAGCTAAAGGAAGCTTAACTGACTGAGCCACCCAGGTGCCCCAGCTAAGAAAAGCATTGAGTCTAATATTATATTTGATATTCTTTGGTTAACTCTCTTCAAACATAATCCAAGAACCCAAGAGACCATTCAAGCCCCACTGAAGGAAAATTTAATCCCTCCACGTTCTGTGTTCCCAAATACCTTGAACGTATACTCTGAGCATAGTTCTTATCATACTGCACAAGTATTCATTTTTTTCTGTTTTCCTCAGCAGAAGAGTGAGTACTGCAAGCTTTTATTTTACAAACTATAGACTGAGATTCAGTAGGGCATATTCTATCTTAACCTGGACTTTGGAATCATACAACCATGGTCTGGTTATTTGTTTAGTGATTAACTCCCCTGTGTCTCAGGTCAATTCTAGATGAAGATAACAGTATCTTCCACTATGTTGTGGAAGAAGTAAAAAAAAAAAAAAAAACAACAACAAAAAACAAAAACAAAGAAAAAAACTATGTTAAGAGCTAAGCAAACTATTTAATACCATGCAATTAGTTAATAGATTAGAATGATTTCTATTATCCTTTTTCAGCATAGTTTTGGAGACCTTTTTCAGCATAGTTTGGAGACCTATATTTGTCAATACTTTGATAAATGAATAGTAATAACTAAATTGTTAACACCAAATGCCATTCACAAATCTAAGCAGTTTACATGAATTGGCTCATTTAATCCTTACAGCAAACTTAGATATGACTGCCATGGCAGTTCTGCAGAGGACTAATTATATAACTTACCTGAGGTTTACATGGCCTGTTAATGGCAGAGCAAAGATTAGAACCGTGCTATTTATTGCCTTCCCAGGTGTAAGCATGAGTAAATCTGTTTCCTTTTTTTCCCCCATAGCTCCTAAAAAAAGAAAGAAAGGAAGTTTAAAAACACTATCAAAAAACAAAACAAAAAAATCATTGGTATCACTCATGTACAAATGAGTGCATGAGCCTCTTTTTCTCAATGCAGTGTTTTCTTACCAAGCTCCATGCCTGGTGGATGGTAGGCCTAATGAACTATTGAATGAATGAGTGCCTGTTTATAATTCATACATACAGCTAATTCTGTTTTAATTGTTTCGAATGATCATTATCATAAACAAGAACAACAACAAGAAAAGCAAACCATCTGTCAAAGAATGTGATTAAGTGTCATGAATTGAGACTAGAATGCGGGTTAGGAAGAGGGTGAAAATGTAATAACAGAAAGATTGCAACAAACGTATCTATCCTGTTCCTGTTATAACTTGTCTTATTTCCAAATCTGCCACTTGGATCTAGTCCAGTAATATATTCTTATTCTAGAATGTCCAAGCCAAGCACTCAGCATCACTAGCCCCCTTTGAACAAACAAATGGTGAAATATTTATCAGAATTTTAATGCAATGTGCCTTTTTAGCATTAGTAAGCAAACTAATTCTTGCTTAACATAAAATTTCAATTTTTCTTACATATACTTGTATTTTTCCAATAGTGGCAGTTTAGAGATTTTCTTATTACTTTTTGGCCAAGAAAACAAAGAGTCATAAGTTTTATCTCCTCTCTCCTTTTTATGAATTCAATTAAGATTATTAACAGAATGTATGTCTGAGCACACATTCAGACTGTGTGCGCATCAGGCACTGGCAGGCCCCAGATTTCCAACTTGTTAGAAATCAGTATTCAGGGCAGGAGCATTCTAAGCTTCTGCAAGAGATACAGACAGAAAATAATGCTTAGTTTATGCCACTTAGATATAAAAGAGATCACATCATGCACTGATTACATTGCTGTTTCCAGGATCCAGACAGACTGTTTTTCTGCTAGTGTTTATATTCAGAAAGGTTAAAACAATATTAATACTTTGTGCTTTAGACTCCAGACCCATATTTATCATGAATCTAGGCAAACAGCTCAGTCTGGTATTGTCAACAAATATTCATTGTCCAATTTCCTCAAACTAAAATTTGACAAAACAGATTTTTTCCATTTATTTATTGACAGTTTCCTTCCTTCATGAATATAGTGGAAAAGATATTTTCCATTCACCCTTTGCCCCTACCATTCACCACACCAAACATGTAAGCAGTAGAATTCTAGTGTATACTCGATCTCACCTGAACAGCTATTTAATATAATTGATACCCTGCAGACAGAATTGTAAATATCAGTGATTTCTAACTTGAAATAAAACTTAACATCGAGTGACCAAGCATTTTCAAAGTTTGGTAAATATGAGAACTTGGCCTCATTTCAAAGCTGCTTTCATTTTGGCTCCCTACCAAATGAGCAAGCCAATTAGTGTCAAGGATATATGCAAAATATAGTTACAAGGGAGTAAACATAGCTATTCGTTGTCTCTGTTTCTTCACAGAGGCAGGGCACAAACTTCATGGGCGATGCAACCCTCATAATGTTGGCAACTTTATAGGTCAAAGATGCTTTGAGATGTGGTCTGCCTGCCTTTTACCACATCGGACTATGAAGGGTCCTGTATTATTTCTCAAATCCAACTACCACCATATAAGGCAATCTTCTGTAGCATCAAAGGAATATTTCTGTATTCTCTTTCTTTCTGTACCAGTAGACTTGGAATACCTGGACATAGCCAGCACTGTGCGAGCCACCTAAAACGTGTCCATTTCATATACTATCTTCACCAACTACATGTAAGGGATTTTGTGAACAGGACACCCAGTCTCTCTTCCTTCAGAAAAATGTGCTAGGAAAGTGTGATTTCACAATGAGGTATGGAGGAGAGTACATGGGATACAAACGAGAAGACAACTCTGCTTCTTGTTAACTGTGTGTTTTGAACAAGCTAATGAGAGCATCAGCTTTTCTAAGATGGGAATAATCAGAAAGTCTGCTCTATATTTCTCGTTGGGTTTCTGGAAAGGATATATATCATCATTAGCATAAATGAAGCACTTTGTAAATTCCAAAATATTTTATTTATTCTAGGTTTGGTATTATTGCCTCAATGAAAGTAAATAATTTAGTTCTAGATGTAAGTATCATCTCTTCCTCTGTGAGATTAGAAAGGGAATTTAACAAGATTCCCAGATTTAGAAGATATGCTGTTAGCCTTTACAATATCCCCCCAGCCTTACTCCAACCTCACATTTTAAAAAATTACTAGACTTGATTTTTTTAGAGCAATTTAAAGTTCAAGAAAACTTGAGCAGAAAGGACTGAAGTTCTTGGGGCGCCTGGGTGGCTCGGTCGGTTGAGTGTCTGACTTCGGCTCAGGTCAGGATCTCACGGTCCGTGAGTTCGAGCCCCGCGTCGGACTCTGTGCTGACAGCTCAGAGCCTGGAGCTTGTTTCGGATTCTGTGTCTCCCTCTCTCTCTGCCCCTCCCCTGTTCATGCTCTGTCTCTGTCTGTCTCAAAAATAAATAAACGTTAAAAAAATTAAAAAAAAAAAAAAGAAAGTACTGAAGTTCCCATATACTCCTTCTTCTCCCTCCCCAGGTTCCCTTTATTATTAACATTTTACACTGATGTGGTATATTTGGTACAGTTGATGAACCAATATTAATACATTATTATTAACTAAATTCCGTAGTTCACTCATTGTGTAGTACACGATTTTATGAGTTTTGCTAAATGCATACTTTAATTACCATTACATTATTATACAGAATAGTTTCAAAAGTTACAATATTATACAGAATAGTTTCATTGCCCAAAAAGGCTGTGTTCCACCTCGTCATTCCTCCCTTGTCCAAGTCCATAACAACCACTAATCCTTGTGCTTTATATATAGATTTGATCTTCCCATATTGTCATGTACTTATAATCATACAGTATGTATATAGCCTCTTAAGAATTTGTATTTAAGGTGCCTCCATGTCACTTCATGGCTTGATAGCTCATTTCTTTTAATCATTGAGTAATATTCAATTATATGGATATACCATTTCATTTATCCATTCACCTATTAAAGGACGTCTGGGCTGCTTCCAAATTTGGACAATTACGGGGACTCCTAGGTGGCTTAGTCAGTTAAGCAGCTGAATCTTAATTTTGGCTCAGGTCATGATCTCATGGTTGTGAGATCAAACTCCACATCTGGCTCAGCACTGAGTGTGGAGTCTGCTTGGGATTCTCTCTCTCCCTCTCTCTCTACCCCTCCCCCACTCATGCTTTCTTTCTCTCTCTCAAAATAAATAAACTTAAAAAAATCCAAATTTGGACAATTATGAATAAAGTTACAGTAAATATCCACATTTGAGCTTTTATGTGATATGTTCTTCAACTTATTCAATTAAATACCTAGGAGTACGATTACTTGATTGTTTAGTAAGACTATGTTTACCTTTGTAATGAACTGCCTTCCTACCAAAGAGGCTGTATTATTTTGGATTCATATTCTCACTTATTAATGAGAGTTCCTGTTGTTCCACAACTTTGTCAGCACTTGGTGTTGTCAGTGTCTTGGATTTTAGCCATTCTAATAGATATATGATGGAATCCCATTCTTATTTTAATTTGTACTTCTCTAATAACATATGATATTGAGCATATTTTCATATGCTTATTTACCAAATGTTTGTTTTCTTTGGTGATTCATGTTTAGATCCTTGTCCATTTTTAAAATATGTTGATCTTTATCTTGTTTTGAATTTTAAGTTGTCTGCATATTTGGATCTGAGTCATTTATTAGACAGGTAATAAAGATATTTTAGATAATGTTATCAGATAAAATTAGATATTTTTCCTAGTCTTTGTCTTGACTCTTCTCTCTTTTTTATTTTTTTAATGTTTATTTACTTCTGAGAGAGAGGGAGACAGAGTGAGAGCAGGGGAGGGGCAGAGAGAGAGGGAGACACAGAATCTGATGCAGGCTCCAGGCTCTGAGCTGTCAGCACAGAGCCCAACACAGGGCTCAAATCCATGAGCCTTGAGATCATGACCTGAACTAAAGTCAGACGCTCCACCAACTGAACCACCCAGGTACCCATGACTCTTTGTTCTCTTAACAGTGCCTTTCACAGGGGAGTTTTTTGTATGTTCATTTGTTTTTCAATTTTAATGAAGTCCAGAATACCATTTTTCCATAGGTCATACCTTTACGTTGTATCTAAAAACTTCATTGCCAAATCCAAAGTCACCTAGATTTTTTTCTTTGTTTTCTTCTAGAAGTTTTATAATTTATAATTTTGCCTTGTATTAACTTTTGGAAAGGGAAAGGTCAGTATCTAGATGTTTTTTTTTTTTTTTTTTTCATGTGCACGTTGAGTTTTCTCAGCATTATTTGTTGAAAGGACTATCCTTTTTCCATTGAGTTCTCTTTGCTTTTTGGCAAAAGTAAGTTGACTTTATATATGTGAAGCTATTTTGGAGCTGTCTATTCTGATCCTTGATTATCTGTCTCTCCCATCACTAATACCACAGTGGCATGATAACTATAGCATTATAAGAAGACTGGAAGTCTGACTGTGTCAGTTCTACAACTGTGTTTTTCTTTAATATTTTATTGCCTATTCTTGGTATTTGCCTTTTCATATAAACTTTAAAATCAGTTTATCATTATCCAAAAAGTATCTCTTGGGGATTTTGATTGCAATTGTATAGATTCTATAGACAAAGACGGGAAGAACTTAATGTTGAGTTTTCCTATCCATGAAAATGTATCTCTCCATTGATTTAGATTTTCTTTATTTATCACTTCTTTAGTTTTCCTCATACAAATCTTATATCTATCTTGTTAGATTTCTACCCATATATTTTTTTATTTTGGAGGTGTTCGTGTAAATGGTTCTCTGTTTCTTATTTCAAATTTCAATTGTTCATTGCTAGAATATAGGAAATAAATTTAATTTTGTGTATTAACTTTGTATCCTGCAACCTTGCTATACTTGCTTATTAGTTTCAGAAGGTAGGCGTGCACACGTACGTGTGTGTGTGTGTGTGTGTGTGTGTGTGTGTATAAATTCTTTGAGATTTTCTAAATGGGCATTTATATTATCTGCAAACAAAAACAGAAACAGTTTTATTTCTTCTTTTCTAAATGGTATATCTTGTATTTCCTTTTATTCTTTTTTAAGTTTATTTATTTATTTTGGGAGAGAAAGAGAGAACACATGCAGGGAAGGGGACAGAGAGAGAGGGAGAGAGAATTGCTAGCAAGCTCCATGCTGGCAGCACAGAGCCTAATGTGGGGCTTGATCCCACAAACAATGAGATCATGACCTGAGCCAAAGTTAGATGCTTAACTGACTGAGTTACCCAGGCACCCCTTGTATTTCCTCTTCTTATTACATTAGCTAGGACAATGCCAGTACAATGTTAAATGGGAGTTGTGAGAGAAGACGTCCTTGCTTGTCCTGGATCCAGGGAAAAGCATCTAATTTCTTACCACTGAAAATAATGTTAGTTGTGTATTTTTCACAGATGCCCTTTATCAAGTTGAAGAAGTCCCCCTCTACTTCTACTTTTTGAAAGTTTCTATAAGTGGATGTTGGATTATGTTTAATGTTTATTATGTATATTAGTATGGTCATATGATTTTTCTTTAGCTTGCCCAATGCAATGCATTACAATAATTGTTTTTTGAATATTGAACTAAACTTACATATGTAGAATAATTCCTAATTGGTTATTTTGTATAAATCTTTTTATGCATTGTTGGATTTAATTTGCTAATATTTTGTTGAGAAATATTCATTTTTGTTTATGAGAGATATTCATCTATAATTTCCTTTTTTAAATTTGTCTTTCCTGGCCTTAATATTAGGGTAATTCTAGCTTCATAAAATGAATTAGGAAGTATACTTTCTAGAAGAGATTTTAGAAAATCGGTATTATTTCTTCCTCAATTGTCTGGCAGAATTCACCAGTGAAACAACCTTAACCAGGTCTTTTCTATTTTGGAATATTATTACTGGTTGATTCATTTTTTTTTACAGATAGAAATCTATACAGATTATCGCTTCTTGTGTGGCTTTTGATAGATGCATCCTTCGAGGAATTGTTTTGTTTCATGGTCATTAAATTTGTGGGGAGAGAGTTGTTCATAATATTGCTTTATTGTCAGTGGGATCAGTAGCAATGACCCCTCTTATCATTTATGATCTTAGTATTTTGTGTCTTCTCTATTTCTTGGTTAACCCAGCCAGGTTTTAGCAAATTTGTTGATATTTTCAAAGAACCAGCTTTGAATTATATTGATTTCTTTATTGTTTTTCTGTTTTCAATTCCATTGGTTACTATTCTGATTTTTATTATTTTCTTTTTCCTGTTTAATTTTTTTTCTAGCTTTCTAAGGTAGAATCTTCTATTATGCATTAATTTTCCATCTTTATTCTTTTCTAATATGTACATTTAATGCTATAAATTTCCCTCTAAGCCCTGCTTTTGCTGTATCCCACAATATTTGATAGGTTGTATTTTAATTTTTATTTGATTTTTGATATTTTTAATTTCTACTGAGACTTCTTGGTATATGTGTTATTTATCATTGTGTTATTTCATCTCCAGATATTTTGGAATTTTTCAGCTACCTTTTTGTTATTGATTTATAGCATAATTCCATTGTGGTCTGAGAGCATTCTTTGCATGATATCTCTTTTAAATTTGTTTAGGTGTATTTATAGCACAGAATATGGAACACCTCAGTGAATTTTTCACATGGGCTTAGAAGAATATATTTGCTACTGTAATTGGATGGAGTATTCTATAAATCTCAATTAGGTCAAGTTGATTGCTATTGTGGCTCAGGTCATCTATATCCTTAATGATTTTGTGCTAACTGGATATTTCAGTTACTGATAGAAGTGTGTCAGTGTCTCCAGTTTTAAGTGTATTAGTCTATTCCTCCTTGCAGTGATATCAACTGTTGTGTCAGGTAATTTGATGCTCTACTTTTAGGAGAATACACATTAAAGATGGTTTTGTCTTCTTGGAGAATTATCCACACTGTCATTATGTAATGTGCCTTTATTCCTGATAAGATTCTGATAATCTGTATTTTATTTTGATATCATTTTCCTTCAATCCAAATAACTTTTTCTAGCATTGAGCATTTCCTCAAGTGTAGATGTGATTGCAATAAATTAGCAGAGTTCTCTTTTATCTAAAAGTGTCTACTTCATCTTCATTCTTAATAATTTTGCTGGTCTTGAAGTTCTTCATTGATAGTTTTTGTTTGCTTGTTTTTTCTTTTACCACTTCAAATATATTATTCCATGGTCTTATTTCCATAGTTTTTGATGAGAAGTAGGCTCTAAATTGTTTTATTGTTTCTCTGCAACATAGCCTGTTTCTCTTTTCTATTTTCACCATTTATTCTTTTGGCTTTCAAAGGTTTGCCTATTCTGTGCCTAAGTGTGGTTGTTATTATATTCATCAAGCATAAGACTCATTAAGATTCTTTATTCTATTAATCTATTTCTTTCATCCAATTTAAATTGGATTTGGTGGGGGGTGCCTGGGTGGCTCAGTCACTTAAAGGTCTGACTCTTGATTTCAGCTCAGGCTATGATCTCACGGTTCGTGAATTGGAGCCCCACATCCAGCTCTGCGCTGACAGTTCAGAGCCTGCTTAAGATTCTCTCTCTCTCTCCCTCTCTCTCTGCCCCTCCTCTTCTCACTCTCTAAATTAATTAATTAACTAATTAATTGATACAATATAGGGTTATTATTTCTTCAGTGATATTCTTCATGCCTATTTTCTTTCTTTTTTTCTTCTAGGATTCTAATATTCTAAATTCCTCTAGGATTCTAAATATCCTAAGTACTCAGTATATTTTAACAAGTTTAGATCTGAACTTTAAAATATTTTCTTTTTGTTTTTCAACTCGGTTAATTTTTATAGATATGTGCGTAAGCCCCAGTTATCTCTCTCTCCTGTTGTTAATTGCACCCAGAGGATTTTTCAGATACTACATTTTTTAGATGCAGAATTGCCATTTTGCCTGTTTTAGTCATGTTTCTACTTTCTTCTGAAGTTTTCCATTTTCACACTCATTGAGATCATATATTATCTTAAATAATTGAGAAATATTATAAATTAATAGCAGCTGTAGATCTTTGTCTATGAATTCCCACATATGAGACATCTTGCGGTTGTTCTAAATTCATTGTCTTTTTGCTTGAGAATGAGTTCCATGTTCTTAGCTGTTTGAATGTCAGGTAATTTTTATTTTAATGTGGATATTTTATGAATATTAAGTTGTGAGGTTATGGATTCTGTGATTTTTTTAATGATTTATGTATCATTTTTTAAAGAAAGAAATTGCTTGAGGTGGATATAAACTGAAAATACTGTTTCCTGGTTTGCAACTCCAGCCTCAGTAGAGAACTCTTGTCTTTCACTGAGCTGCTTTAAAGTTGAAGAGGAGCCAGCCAAATACGTGGACCAAAGAGAATCTGAAGATATTCTCTATCATTCTTTCCCTTGAAAGATTTCACTGTCTTTCTTCTGTGTCCATAACTTTGTCCTCTTTCCCCAGACTAGAAGACTGCGCTTTTCCCCCTGCCATTTTATACATGATGACTGTTCCTTTTATAAACTCAGAAGCAACGAAAATTGGAAATTAACTATATAAATCCCCTCCTTTGAGATTAGACTCATTACCAGAGTCTGCCTGCTTCTCTTTACTCTTCAATACATTTACATTGATCTCTTCTGTACAGATATTATTTCAGTGGAGGTGTTGGTCTAGTAGCATCTGACTCATCTGTTACTGGATACATTTCCGATGGACTTAACACACACACACACACACACACACACACACACACGAGTCAGTTCCATTATAATGTTTATTTTGAACACACAAATTTCTTCCAATTGATATATTAGGAAATAATTTGAACATAATGTGAATCTTGTGTTTTCTTATGCACCATTTCATCAGAATAAACAGTACATGAATGCAGAAAAATGCACCCAGTTGCCCTGAGCTGATACAGATACACAAAAGGCAGGCACAGTCACATAGGCATACAGACCTTGAAACTCTACTAGGTACCCCAGTTTGCTATATGTATTATGAGACACACTTGTTCACATCTTGTGCTAATTTATGCATCTCATTCCCACCATTTCATAATCACTCAAAGCTACAATACTTCTAACACACACTTCATCAGCAAACTTCAGCATTTTGCAGTGTAAAGTGCCACAATTGTTGTAGTCTTTATGTATCATTTAACTATAAAATGTTTGTAATTGTGCTATTATCTTTATTAGATTCTTATATTTTTGTTGTTATTTTTAACAAGTCATTGATGAATCTTCTGTGTAGTATGTCCCTAATTCCATTTCCCCCCTAAGCTTTATGGGTTTTACTGAATGATTTTATATAACATGATAATATTTAGGAACAACATATATTGACTTAACATATTTTAACTTATATTAACTTATATATAAGTTAATATATTTATATACTTAACATATATATATAAGTTAATATATTTATATACTTATATTAACAACATAAAAGACTTAGGTGGAACTGAATGTTATGTGTGGTGTTAAGGTAGGGATATTTATTGTACACATTATTTTGCAGTTAAAAATATGGCTTTACATTTTTATAAGGCTGTGTTTGGCTCAAATGCTTCAAACTATATGATTATAGACAATATAATGCAGCAGCTCTGTACATATCAATTTTTTCTTTGAATAGCTAATAATACTGTATAGAGATTAAAAAATTAATGCATTAATGTCTCCCTGAATAAGTATCAATATACAGATAATGCTTCTGGACATCATTTTGCATTTGAAGATTTTACCTCCTGGCTGAGAAAAATCTGTACATATCTAAATCATTTTTACTTGTTCCCTTATAAAAAAATATTGGTTTGATAAAAGACAAAATGGTAAAGTTGGTAAATTTTCTCCAGTATCCCGTGCTTGAGGGTCTTAGCATTATATTCAGCTGTAGGCCATCCAAATTGTGCCTCCTTGGAAACTTATAGTATAAGTGATTATTACTCAATTACCTTTCTGTAGAGCAGTGAGACAAATATGAGTTTCTCATACCAGTTTCCCCCCACTTTTGCCTCCTCAGTTTACTAAGTTGTAATACAGCTACTCTTCCCTTTTCCTCTTCAGTTGATTCTCTCTCTCACTGCTGAGATGCGTACAAAAGAATATGAGACACTTGTTATCAGAATTCATGTGATTTACACGCCATTTTGCAGAGTCTTGTACATAATTATTTTAATATTGCAAATTTCTTGGAGTAAAAAATTAATTTTCTACTTAATTTTCTATTAATTTGTCATTGATAGCTTTAATACAAAAGCTTGAATTACATATTACAGTATTCAAAATATTTAAATCATGCCATTTTAAAGCAAGATAGTAAGGTACTAGCTATCCAAAAGGAAATGGAGGTTCAAAGACACCTAATGGCTTCAGGAAGGTCACTCAGATAGTAAATACCAAAGCTAGGATTTTAAAGGTACCATCTTTCACTTATGTCAATTAAGTGGTTTCTGAGAGATCTAAATAATAAAATAGTCCATAACATTCCCTCTTAACAGCATTTCCCATCAAAAGATTATTGACTTTTAGAAAATTATTTTCATTATCAAAAACTACAAGAAAAAGGAAGATGAGAGGAGAAAACAGACAAGCCATCTAGAAAAATAAGTTTTTGGAGATAGTAAAATCATTCTGCGTAACTTCAGTAGCTGTTATTTATTTATATATGAACTCTGTTCTTAACTATATCACACAGCAAGCACAATTTTTGAATGCCAGAAATGTTGTACAATAGACAGGTGCCTAGACTAGATTGAGCTTTCAGAAATAATTCTAACATGCTGGAGAAAGTATAGGGTGGCTTGCTCAAGACCTTTTTGCAGGTAATAAAGTTTGCATTAAAAATAGTAGGTAGTCAGAGGAGACCTGACACTTTGTGAAAAACTACATGTCCATCATATAGCCTAAGCTGACACCTCACATGTGTGACACCGTGTGTAGGGGAGGAGGAGCCAGTTAAACCCACAAACATATGCAGACTCACATCACACATATGTATATGTAATATTAAAGGTTCAAAGTATAATTCCCAGAAAAGAAGGGACCGGTAGCTTTGAAGGAAAAGACAGTGTCCTTGGATCACACTCTGGCACCTTTCACAGCGGGCTGGTGAGGCCTGGATGCAAGTGTTAGAAGAAGTGCATTAAATATGCCAGGAGAAGTACCTACATGAATACAGGGCAAATATTTTTTTAATTCTCTATGCAAATGATACAAAAAATATCTATGATTCAGGATTCCCACCTGAATTTTCCACTGGTAGTTAATTGTTTCCATATACTGAAAACATCTAACAGAGAAAAGCTTTAATAATTGACATGTCTACTACTAACCTGTTATTGATGTTACTAACCCTTCTAGAACTAATACTATCAAGAAAAAGAAGAATTGTATCATAAACTTCAGAAAAAAAATTAATTCAGAAACAGCATCTTCAATGTGCCTCCATATACATACATGTATTTTAGAGTTGTAATCATGAAGTTTTTGTTTTGAATTCTCTGACTCTTACATTTTCTTCCTAAAACTTAAAAAAAAGTGTTTTGACACAACCTTTATGATTTCAATTGTTGATATCCACAGTGTATTTCGTTTATTAGCGTTAGAATTTTCCAAGTTGTGGTTCTTATATTAAATTCAAAACGGGTACCTACATTTAACTTTTGTCTTAGGTTTAATTATTTTCTTATGTAAAATTCTTAGGTAAAATATAATTCAGTCAGTAGGTGTAAATATTTATATATTTGTAGCATTTCCATATGGCTTTCCACAAATATTATACAGAACTTGCCACCAATAGTTTATAATCATTTGTTTCCTCAAAAATCTCCCACCATTTGCTGATAAGTTTTCCAGTTTTTTTTTTAATTTATTTAATGCCATTATTTTATGTGGCTTTTAATTTTATTAAAAACTGTTCTGGAAAAAAATTTTAAATAATTTCATCATTATTTTAAGCGATTGGCTGTGTTGTGGGGTTATTCCTTAATTCTATTTTCAAACTTCTTATATTTGTGTACAGTGTACATGTATCATGTTTATAATCAAAGAATAAAATAATGCTGTAAAAATTGTTTTTCTGCCTTTCTGATAACATCACATCACTTTCTCTATTTACATCTTAGTAAACTAAATACTGCTGATTTTATTGTGAAAAAAATCATTTTCTAAAACTTTAGAAACAGAGGAAAACCCACTAAAACACTTTCAACAATATAAATCTTGGTTAATTTCCAGAGAATGATTCTTTGGTTCATATATATGAAGTAGACACCACCTTTAGTTTTATTTTTATAAAAGAAAATTTATTTTGTCAGCGTATACGCTTGTTTACTTCCAGATAATACAAAGCAGCTTATCATCTTGTAGAAATAAGCACATTTGGTTTACCACACTTTATAGAACAATGCCATTTTCTAATGTTTATCTCTAGAGAAGCAAGTTGGAATACATAATATTTTAATGAAATAGAAACAATAAAAACATTATAGTAAGCATTTTTAAAGCAAAATGCACAGGTCAGAATCAACCAAATCTTTAAATACATGATTTGAGATCTCTAATCTTCCTTGTGTATAATTTGGGTCTAAATCACTTTAGTGGAAAATTTGTATTTGCAATGAGTTATATTTTCAGTAAACCCAATTTTTTTCAGAACTACTGCAAGAAATAATTAAGGTAGAATCTAACCTCAAATCTTCTGATTTATTTGGTGACTTTTACAAATTTGCTTTATATGCAATTCATATGTGGACAAATAATAAAATAGCCATCACCACACTGTACAGCACATAGCTTGCATGTTCTACTAGACTGTGAGATCTTTGAGGGCAAGAACCATAACTTTTACATGACCTATTCCCACCACTTAGCACAGAGCTTTTCACAGCATGTGCGCTATGAGTGATCATGGAATCATTGAAAGAATGATGGCTGGAGGGAAAATCCCACTGTGTAGTATACTTCACAGGAGCTTCTCTGAGAAAAAAAAACCGTGCTTTTGTTGACCGTGTACAAGGGTTTGTATTTTTCAGGCTTACTCACTGCTTTGATTTCATGACAATTCTAATCCCCATTGCAAACGTTTTCTCAAATATTTTGAAGCTACAGCACTTTCTGTATCATGGAAGGTTTCTTAATATTCTCAATTATTATCATGTCAATTTTTAAAACTCAACATAGTCCCTATGGGAGAGACAAGTAACCTCACAGTACACAATCATGGACAAGGGCAAACAAATTTGGCATTTTGCCAGGTAACGCTAAAAGACAAACACAAGATGCTCTGAGGGTGTTTTTAGTATTGATTCCTTGTACCTGCCTTCATGAGTCCCTTCAGGCACACTTCCGCTGGCTCTGGGTGTCTTGTTCCTGTGCTTGGCAGAAAGGAGACTCAGTATTGAAAGAGAAAAATGTACATCTGAGAAAGACGCAAGGAAATAGAAAATGATCTGTCTGTTCAAAAAAGTATCAGTAATTAATAAAGCATACTTAATTCATAAAGAAAGGTCCACAAACAGGACAGGATCCTACTCTGTCTTGCCTGCCGCCAATGAAGATTTCTTGCTGCAATATTAATAGATGTAAAATAAGTTTCCATTACTTTTCACGTGGACTCATAATTCATGTGATATTTCAAGTGTTGTATGTGGAATGTCCATGTCCTGAAGAATCCAGTTAAGGACTACAGTGGGCACTTCTCTCAATAGATTTTGTCAGCTGAATATGGTAGATTCATTCTCTCACACTCTTTCTTTCTCTGGTCAGAAACCATTGTTCTTTCCCCACCTCATTGTGTTTGAAAACAAGCTAGACTCTATTGACTTATTTTTCACTGGCAAGGTTTTTTCAGCAAGTTGAGCTGTAAATACAATTGAAGCAAATGCCTGCAATGGATAGAACACTATAAATTTAGTTTCTTTTTACTCTTACTCTTTGCGGTTGCTTTAAAGTTTTGTATGACTATGGAGATTGATGTGCGGTCTGAGTCTATGTTATAGAAATAGGAAATGGTCTTCACTTAAAATAGAAAATATGAGGTAATGTGCAAGCAAAAAGTTAGTCTGTGTACCACAGGCATAACTATTGCAAATGCTAGATTACCATCCAACAAGAACAACAACAAAAATAACAAATAAATGATTTCATTTTATACTGTATTTTCCTAAACAGTACTACATAATATGTTGTCTCCTTTATTATACATAAAACCATGTAAAGTAGTACTCAAGGACACAGTTTGAGTCTCTTTTTAAATGAGATAGGCATAGGTTTGTAGAAGTATAAACCAAGAGACAGTTGGTAAATTCTAGAATTGGATTAGAGAGGCACCTGTGTGGCTCAGTCAGTTAAGCATCCGACTTTTGATTTCGGCTCAGGTCCTGATCCCAGGCTGGTGGGATGGAGACCCGTGTCTGGTTCTGCACTGAGCATGATGCCTGCTTGGGATTCTTTCTCTGTCTCCCTCCACTCCTCTCTCTCTCCCTCTCTCCCTTCACTCACACTCACTCTCTCTCTCTCTCTCTCTCTTTCTCTCTCTCAAATAAATAAAAATAAAATATAAAAAGTCTTTATTCATTTAAAAAAATTAAAATAAAAAATAGAATTGGATTAGATATTAGTTTTTCTGACTTTTAAATCGATACCCCATACTATTTACTTTTCTACATTATAAAAATTTCAAAGTATTTTCCCATCCCTTTTGCAATATTGTTTGTGATCGTCTCTGCTGTATCCAACATTTATTTTGTCCCCTTGTTCATACTTAGAAGTCCAATACATATAGCAATGTATGCTCACAGTAGAGGCTTAATAATATTGGTTGAATAAATGAATTCCTCATTCCCTAGTGGTACTTTAAAATTAATGTTGTCATTGAGAGGTGCTTTCAAGATATGTTTCATCAGATATATGACTTTATGGTGTACTTTTTCAGTAGGCAATACTTCTGAAGCATTTAGTTTACTAGGAATTTTAAATATATCTGAGCAAAAAATAAACTGTTTCATAAAGGAAATCTTTAAAAAAGACAAAATAAGAAATAGCAAACTTTATTTACATCACATGGATTTTTTGTTAGCTCTTCAACTACTACACAAATGAAAATTCTTTTAAACTAAAAATTAAAAAAAAACATACTTAGAACTCACTGAATTTTTTTAAATTATCAATAAAACAGAACTATTGAAATATTTGCAACTAACCCTACTTGTAGACTTTAAATTATGTGGTATAATACATTTCATTTTTCTTTAAACTACTTTAAGTTATGATTATCTGTTACCTATAGTCTCAAACATAGATACTGATCTCAGATCCTTAACAATAGTATTATTGCTTAATTAGTCTTTGAATCCTCCTGATAACTAAAATAGTCTTGGTAATAGTAGAAACCAAATGACTACTTTTTTAAGTAAGGGTGCAGGGGTGACTGGGTGGCTCAGAAGTTTAAGTGTCCTAATTGAGCTCAAGTCATGATCTTAGGGTTCGTGGATTGGAGCCCTGCATCCGGCTCTGTGCTGACAGCATAGAGCCCAGAACCTCCTTCAGATTCTATCTCTGTCTCTGTCTCTGTCTCTCTCTCTCTCTTTCTCTGCCCCTTCCCGGCTCATGCTCTATGTCTCACTCTCAAAAATAAGTGAACATTAAAAAATATAATTAAAAACCAGATGCATACAATGAAGGATAAATTGTAGTGAATGAAACAACTAAGTTATCGATAGGGAAAGCTAATTAAAAATATAGTGTTGTGGGGCGCCTGGGTGGCGCAGTCGGTTAAGCGTCCGACTTCAGCCAGGTCACGATCTCGCGGTCCGGGAGTTCGAGCCCCGCGTCAGGCTCTGGGCTGATGGCTCAGAGCCTGGAGCCTGTTTCCGATTCTGTGTCTCCCTCTTTCTGCCCCTCCCCCGTTCATGCTCTGTCTCTCTCTGTCCCAAAAATAGATAAAAACGTTGAAAAAAAAATTAAAAAAAATATATATATAGTGTTGAAAAATCTAAATGAAGAGGGACTTTCACAAGAGTATTGAGAAGGTTGGAGGAGTTTCCAAATAAGAGAAATGGTACGAACCATGCACTTGGGTTAATGTGAATTAAACTATTTGTCAGAGAAGTTATGGAGAGTTCATTGGCTGAAAAGGGGAAAACGATAAGGAATGAAAAATAAAGGGGGGGAGGCTAATGCACGATTTTCAATCTTTTATTCTATACTGTGAAGAGAAGCAAACAGAAACTAAAGACAGGCTAATCATTAAATATTAGAGAAATTACTACATTAAAATAGTGGATTAGGAGCACCTGGGTGGCTCAGTTGGTTAGGCGTCCAACTCTTGATAATGGGCTCAGGTCATGATCTCACAGTTGGTGGGATAGAGCCCTGTGTCATGCTCTACACTGTCAGTGCAGTGATCCTCTCTCCCCCTCTCCCTTCTGCCCCTCCCCAGTACACATGTGCTCACTTGCTTGCTCTCTCTCTCAAAAATAAACATTTAAAAAATAAAATAAAAATGGTGAATGAAATAGTTTATTAGCTTGATAATTAAGTGAAAACATGAGTACAAATGTATGTTTGCTATGATTATAAGGGCAACTATTATAAAAATAATATATGCAAGAGAGCTTCTGCTCCCATAATGGCAGTCTCTATTGTTTTAGTTAACCCTTCAGCCAGATAGAATATATAGTCTGGACAAAATACAAAAATTAATTATTTGAAAACATGGGTACAAAAACATTCAGAAACTGGAGGGATTTCAACCTGTGAAAGAAGAGAACTTCATTCAGTGACATCCAATTTGACAACTTTTCCCCTTAGGGCATTGGCATTGGGAGCTGGGATCAATTAGAAAGTCTCAGTTTTTTTATGATGATGTGTCAAAGGATAAAGCTGAGGGGTTTACAAAGCAATAGGAAATTTAGTTGGAACATGCAGGAGAGGAGGGAACCGTAGAGTAATGTGTTTCAATATCTCTGTAAAGGTTCCCCTGGAATTATTGGCTATCACCTATAAATCTCTGTCCAATTATATTGCTTTACTTAAATGGTTGTTTGTTAGATATGCAATTCAGAATCTATTTTTGGGCACTTTTATTGTTTTTATTTTTATAAGATATATAGCAATATCTAAGATACCTTTTATAAATTATGAGATCTCAATATTTCTAAGTAATTTTTGTTTGTATCAAATATGTTGTCCTAATATACTACTGCCTTTTAGTATCTGAGTAACCAGTTCCCTTGGTAGGATATCTAGGCAGCTAATTTTATTTTATGCTAATAGGTATAATAGTTTGGTTATTAAAATTTTTTATCTTTACCTTTTATACTTTTAAAGCATTCAATGGCATGCATTTGGATTAGCTTAAGAAATATTTTACAGTGGAAAATGTCTGGTATCATTTTATGGGTAATTATGGGTCTTCTGAATGATGATGAATGAGATATTAATGTCAAATAAAGAACCATGGTGTTCATCTCTCCTTCTTCCTTGCCTTATTCACTAAGGACATTGGTTAATATCCACATTTTAAAAAACTTCAAATTTGCAGAATTTACCGTCCTTTTAGGACTCATGCTTTACTCTTGGGAATATTAAATTTTGGAGAGACCTGTCTTTTAAGAGACAGTACAGTAAATAATAAAAAAGATAATGCCTAAATTACGGGGTTGTGATGAACCATAAATGAGATACAAGCATGCATAAACCACAACAGATATTATCTGCTATGCATTAACTACTCAATAATTTTTGATTGACTACCCAGTATTAAATAAAAAGTTGTCCCACAATAAGATCAAATAAGGTGACCCCCACTCTAAATTCATCCAAGCAATTAAAAAATAACCACCAGTTCTGACTCTTGATTTTGGCTCAGGTCATGATCTCGCGGTTTGTGGGTTTGAGCCCCACATAAGGCTCTGTGCTAACAGCGTGGAGCCTGCTTGGGATTCTCTCTCCCCCCTCTCTCTTATTGGCTATCACCTATAAATCTCTGTCCAGTTATGTTGCTTTACTTAACTGGTTGTTTGTTAGATATGCAAACTACCTTCTCTCTCAAAATAAATAAATAAACTTAATTTTTTTTTAATTTTTTAACCACCAATGCATCACTACTAAGAATATATACTTCTTCAGGTTGAACATTTCAAACTCTTATAAAATGTCCTGCTTTTACTAAAGACTACTTTCTGCCCATTCCACATTTTTTTTTTTTTTTGGTGAAGAGAGTCCAAAAAGTATTCATTGTGGGCCTCTTTCTGACCCTTTCCTCATATTGTCCTTGGGAACGTAGATTGACTTTTGTGACTAAGAGATAGATTAGTTCACATCGTATCAACCATTAGGATTTTTGTCATTGTTGGCAGATAATTTCTCTCACATTTCTTTATATCTTGTGACAGCTTTGTATTCTAGACTATGTTTTCAAGGAATTTTTTTTTCTTGTTTCGCCACTCAAGGAATTTTTTTTTTTTTAACAAACAGCCTTAGAAGACAGTGTCTCCCTCCAGGATAGAGACATATTTGTTCACCATTCAATAATAAAGATGATGTACCCTCCATGACAAAGGTCTGGAAGGTTTTTAGAAACTCCTTTAAAAGATAGAGGTTTCCTAGACTTAGCTGTTATTCAAACCCATTGTGTGCATAGTAGCCATCTGGGCAGCTCCATGTCATCTCCTCAGGCAAGAAGAACTGATGCAAACATGAAGCTCATGCTGCCTGCTGTATTGTAATAAAGTCCTTTGTCTCTAAACCAGAAGGTTGTATCTGCTGCCAGTATCTAGATTTACTTATTAGTTTAGGAAGTAGAGTAGAATCATAGAGTCTTTATAGTTCCTGACAGTATATATAAATGTGTGTGTGTGTGCGTGTGTGTGTGTGTGTGTTTGTTATTTTACAACTTCATTGTGGGGATGGAGCACTCAATTAGCACGCAGTCTACATAGAGAGCTCATGAGTATTCCCCCACGAGGTGTGAGTAGGCAGCCCTGGACTAGTAAACATGGCACCATTCATGTAAGAAAACTGCTCCCACTCTCCCTTGCAAGGCGCATCAATAGTACAACACAAAGTATAGAAGAACAAGAGGGAGAAATAGACACGATGGAGAGTTAGACCATACAGTTCTTACCTACTAAAGGACTGCGGTTGCCTTGTACTACTTAGGCTCGAAGATGTCTTTGAATTGGATAATATATGATTTGACTTCAAAAATGTTTCAGATCAGAGTGAAATAAAGTAAGCCAAGTTTCTTCCTACAGATAAATTGTGGCTCAAACACAAAGTTACTGACGCTTATCAAAAAAATAAAGTGTTCTCCATTTTTAGACATTACTTTAGAGACTCTGTAGTTCTTACTGTTTACAGCAGCTTGAACTAAAGATACACCAGTATCTAAATGAAGAGAAATGAACTGTAATTTAAGGTGATGGAGTAAGGGGAAGACAGAGAAGAAGGCACAATATGGCAGGTATTTACTAAGTGAAATAAGTAGTAGGTCAACATTTAGACATAAAAGATGAGGGAAAGAGAAGTATAGAATTATGCACAATAAATGTGATCTCTCTTTCACAAGAGAGACAAAATATTTCATGCAATGTTAAAACTACACAGAAAGTTTGAAAACATCTAGTTCAGAACACTCACTCTGCAGATGAGGAAATTGACCAATATCACACAGTTAATTACTAAGCGATAGCCTTTAAACTTGAATCTCGATCATGACAACACTAGCTCCTCATTAAGCCTTCAGCCTTCCATCGCCTTCTATTATTATCTTTTATTGCCATTTCTTGTTCTTAAATTAATGGATGATTTCTTTATGTTATTTGTTGATGGTAGAGGGTGTAAAAAGAGAGGTTGAACAGATTCAGAGAGGCAGTAGAAAAGCAAATGTATATAACTTTCTAAAAACAATCGATATATGATTTACTTGTCATTTGTACAAAAGCTACATAAATATCAGTAGTGAGAATATGCTCATTTTAAGGTCTTACCAATTAATTTGTCAAACTGTTCTCAATAGCTCAATTTTTTGTCATTTTCTATGACTTGTTAAGAAAAGTCAATGAATTTATTTACAAATGTTACTTTTTAATGTTTTATTTCATCCCCCCCAAATAAATGCAATGGTAAAAGCAATATAATTCTTAGCGAGAAAATCAGTGCTGTATCTTTGATTCTTTTTAGTTCCCTAAACTCTATATTTGTTATGTTTCTCTATTCCCTCTTCAATGAGAATACCTGAGTCACCTTGCTCATCAGAAAATGATGGATGAGTAAGAGTTCGCTTCCTTATCCATTATTGAACACACTTAAGTTTCCCTTTTTGGAAGCCACATTAGTGTAAAAATCAATACAGTACTTAAGTCGGCTACCCCATCAGCATCATCAATTGAGTTTATGAAGGAGCTACCTAACCAAATAGTAACCAAAACTAATCTGAGTCCAATTATAGTCCGCTGAATAAAGGTTTCTCACTTATCACTAGATTAAGAGCCTGATTAGGCCCAGTCCATGATGCAATATTGAAACAAATGTGCACTTCCAAGTTTATTCACCCAGCCTTAAATGCAAGCCACTTAGAATGAAGAAAATTCAACACTTAGTGTATTAAGAGACAAATATTGCTCTTGACAGAATGGAATTATAGACTCTCAGGTTTAAAAGTGCTTTGAGAACTTGTTTAGTCTAAACACACAATGTTTGTGTCCTCTTTGAAAAATATCAGCCAACTAGCCATGTTGATTCATGTGCCTATGTCCCCTGTTCTTACCTACTCTACTGGGTAATAATCCTGGTTTATTTCTCTATAATCTTTAGCACCTCCCTTGCCAGATTACATATGTATTTGCCCCCCTAAATTTGGCAGAAATAGAAACTAATAAATTATTGTAGTTAGTGTTTGCTAATAAATCTAAGGTAAACTTTGCCTTTTTAATTGCTGCATTTCGTGTTTGCAGAAAACATAACAAGCACACATATAAGAAGGCAAGTAAGAATCTCCCTTAATCTCAAAACATTTTGAGGTATAGAAATTAAAGACAAAAAGCTCCTATATAGGCCATTCAATGCTATAAGTTTCCTAGTTAGAATACGAAGCATAAAAAATAATCTTGACAGTTTTACCTTTTTATTTGTGAAGTCAGCTTCATGTCACTGTAATATTTTTTTACTCCCTTACATAGCTAGTCATAGGTCTCTTAATTCCAAATGTTGATGATGGATTGACCTAGAGTTCATTTCCACCTTTATCTAATTACTAATACACGCCTGCTATTTTAAAGTGATCAGACAACAAGGGCACCTGAGTGGCTCAGTCGGTTAAACGGTTAAACGTCCAACTCTTGATTTTGGCTCATGTCATGATCTCATGGTTCGTGAGATGGAGTTCCGTGTGGGGCTTGAACTGACAGTGCAGAGCCTGCTTGGGATTTTCTCTTTCCTTGTCTCTTTGCCCTTCCCCCCTCCTCTCTCTCTCTCTCTCTCTCTCTCAAATATAAATAAACTTAAATTTTAAATTTAAAATAAAATAATTAAGTGATCAGAAAACAAAGAGCAAACAAACAAAAAACAAAAAAAACAAAGAGGTTTTTATACTTTGGAGCAAAGAAGCCTGTTGGCTCTGTGGAGATTACTTAGGTGTTTTCAAGCATTGCCAGTGTTGATGCAGTGGTTTGGTATAAAACAGCATATTAAAACAAATTGTTGCTGATTATGTCTGATCATTTCCTTATTGATTTTGCCTAATTTTTTTGTTACCTTTTTGTTTCATGATTCAAAATCTTCATCCTTCCATTGTCAATTAATTATAGTCTCATCTGTCACAACTGTCTATAGCTTAAACTCATCCTGTCTGTGCTTCACGCAGTTACTGTTGGTAGTATTTATCATTCTGCTCAAAACCTTTAGTGATTTTCCTTGAAGGATATCTACAACGTAAGTTTCAATTTCTTAGTGGGACTTCAGAAAAGACTCCAATTACCCCTTCTAGTCAACGTTTTCAATCCTCTTAGGCAGATTGTACTCTCCATCAGTCCTCAAGTAGATTGTAACCACATGGCTTCCATTTTCTTTCAAAATTCCAATTTTATTATATAGTTCAGTTTCCACTATACCCACACTTACATTTGCCAGATTGTATTTTCTAATTATTACTATGGCACTGGTTTATCTGTTTGCAGTTACTTTTATTTCTGCCTGTTGTGACCTATTCTTCACCTCACATTCTGAAATCATTCTTCCATGAGATGGCACTTCTTTGCAACGCTCCTGACACTGATATCCTCTCCCTCTTCTGAACTTCTGTAATTACTTGTGCTGAAAACATGTGTCTATACCTCTTTCTCTCTCAAATGGAAATACTTTGAGAACAGAAATATATCCATCATAGATTATGCTCTATCTTGTAAAAGAATATATGTTTATTTATATCTTTATATCATGATTGATTAATGTTTTAGTAAAATATAGAGAATGCATTCATCATGGGGTTCAGTTCTTCCCATCTAAAGTTAAAAAGGAACCCCAAATATGGAAACTGTTTTCTGATTTTCTGTGGTCTAAAATGTATTTTAAGTCTTAGTACCTAGAGCAGAAAACACCTATTAACCAGTGTATTTAGTGAATACTTTCTGCTTTAAAATGGTGTGTTCAATTTATAGACTACTTATTTCAATATTATTCTCAGCTAATCAAGTAAATACATGGTTTGTTTTGTTTGTTTTGTTTTTATAAAAACAGTTTAGTCTTACTATAGTAGGAAGAACAGGGCAGAGGTTAAGTGGCCTTAGAATGCTCTGAAAAGCTGGTGGGATCGAAAGATGAAAGCAGCAGAATTCAAACATGTGACTTGCTTTTTTCAGGGTCTAGATCTTGAGGGTTCTGTCAGTGTACTCATTAAAGTTCTTGTTCAGAATGGCTTGCTATGGCTCCTGTCCCCATGTGCGTGTTTGCGGCTGTGTGGCTGGGAAGAGGACTTTAGCCACTTGTAGAACTAAAAAGCCTCTTGGATAAGGGCTGGGAGAGCCCCACGCTGGGAATCACACACCTTATGGTAACCACACTGGAAGAGGGAATGCTTTTGATCAGAGTGGCCTCTTAATGCCTGTGAAGCAGCAAAGGTCAGTCTACATGGTGAGCCTAATAGGAAAGAAACCGGGGGTGACTCTGACTTTCAAAGTGCAGTCTCGTAGAATCTAACTTTGCACCAGCATTTATGGCAGAAGAAATGTTATTTTAATATTCATTAGCACTTTTATGAATTATATGTCTGTAATGAATTATGCAGCCCTTACTGGTATAGTTACATTTTTCTCCAGGAGTTGACTGCAAACTTCAGCAAAGCTTCTGACCTTCAGTTCACAAAAGATTATCAGTTTCATCATGAATAATATTGAAAATGTTTGTCAGATGTGAATTGCAAGCAATATCTATTTATAACACAAAGAACTGATACAACGTAGTAAGCTAAATGTTCCTTAAAAAGTAAATTTAAAAAATTCTCTGCTTTGTTTTGTTTAAATTATATTACAGGAGCTTCCTTGGCATGTAACAGCATTGAATCTATTAAGAGAATGGATAGGGAAATTCAGCAGAAGCTTTTCAGTACATTATTTCCATTATTAAAGCATTTACCACAAATACTGTGGCTTTGTGATGCTGTGTGCCTATAACATTGTCTTGTAAATGAAGATCTTATTATTTAAATGCATTTTAAAATTTGGACACATAGGTGCTTAGAATGATGAAATCAACTTGGAATACTAAAAGAAAATAATTAAAGGCATTCATTACATTATATGGTGTTTAATGGGTTGCATTTCTACCAGAAAAATAAATTTCCACTGCCTTGTTGAGAAACCACTAATTTCTGATCCTATGTGACCCAGTTTTGGCCAAATGTATATTTGCAAGACTTATTCCTCTAAGAGCACATTAAATGAGTCTGAAATAGAGTAGATATATTAGTGTATATTTTAAATTATTATATATTGCATTTCTATTTTGAATGTGGCAAATATTTACATTAATCAACCACTCATAAACTTTTTTTCACATTCTATCTTCTGGATTCAAAAAGGAAATTTAAAATTCGATTAAATATTATTCAGGCTAAAAGAATCAGAAAAGGTTCTATTTCAGACCAACTTTCAGAAGCAACAGAATTTCAGTAAGAGTGGTAAGGACCCTTAACACTTTCAGAGATTTAGGGATTGCTGGTCAGGAGACTTTCAGTGAAGTAACCATTCTCCTAGAGTCTGACAGTCATCTTCAACAGGAGTCACATAGTTTTAATATACACTGAACTTTCCAGAAAAGGTATCTACTAAATAATATGCCTGTTGCACTATTTTTGTTGATGTTTTTGAGGACTTTTTAGGGTTCTACACCACAGTAAAAAATCATATCATTGTTTGCAATGTGACCTACGTATTACTGTACGTGTGCATGAGTTACTTATAATTGGAACTGCCAGTTTAAGACAGCACACCAATATCAGTCTGCATTTCTAATTGTTGGATTCCAAGTGAGTATGCTTACATGCGAGGATATGACTGCCTCACTGTGTTTTCTGGAAATGTAATGCTGTATTTGTACATTAAAGTACAAATTATTTTATTATAACTGTATTTCCTTCTATTTCTCTCCTTCACTATAGTTAAGGCATTGAATTGTTTTTTGTTTTTTGTTTTTTGTTTTTTTTTTTGAGGGAAGGATGCCTTATTGGCCATGGATTTAACTTCAAGTAGTAACATTTTTTAAAAAAGAAAGTTGTGTCTGATAAGGCTGAAAATCACTGGCCTAGGAGATTCAAAGAAGGTCATATCAGTCAGTTTTATTTTTCAAAATATTGTACATTGCCCCCAAGGATCTAATTTACCAAACACATTGAATCTGCTGCACGAAGTCAAACATGATTCAGATTACAGTAGATGCAATGAATATTGATTGATAACAAATGAAAGTCATACTCAAGGTTCCTGAAGGATGAATTTTGCCTGTGGAAACATGGATCAGTGAATAAGAGACAGTTATTAAGTGCATCAAAGTTTTAAAGCTCCAAGAAATCAAACTAATGACAAAGAAAATAAGTGTGAATTAAGGGGAAAATGATATAAGAAGTCATCAGAATGGTGGCTTAAAATGCCAAACATACTTTTTTAATTTTTTTTGCCTGAGCTTAGGAAAATTAGATTGGTGGGTCATTTTTTATATCTGTGACAGCAGGAGAAACAAATGATCCTACCGTGAAGAAGAATTAGAAATAACTTCTCCATTATATCATTCATATAAATTCACAACTAGTGTGAGTAATACGATTTTTTTTTCATTAAGAACTCCAGAAAACAGAGCCTGTGCTCAGCTTCTAGCATGAAACTACATTTTCTTTTTACATTTGGTTTTTCTTTGATGGAAGAGAACAAGACGTGCTGATGTTCTAAGGTATGACTTTGTTTTTGACTAGAGTGAAGAAAAAAAGTAAAATATGTCAGTGAGTGCAGAAAAAGGTGCTGAGACTAAAGCAGTGACATGGATGTTATGCAGACTTCCAAATAAAGGAAAGAGCTCAGATTCCAGCTAAGGGTTGATTCTGGGACAGAATGCTTCATGACTAATGGCCTTTCATTTATCAAAGAGCTGGAGCGTAAGCTATTAGTAGAACATATAGCAGAAACCTCAAAAAACTTCATGGTTAAAATTCCTCCGGTGTATCCAAGGACATGAATGATGAGAACAGGTACTTCAGAGGGTGAAATTGTTCATAAGTTTCCTTTTCCTGATATATAATCTACTGATATTATATAAAACGATGCAAGATAGTTTATTTATGTTAATAAGCTCCTATCTCATCGTGTTGTGACAGAACATGAGAGTGGGGAACTTCAAATGTATACATGCACACTCACACATTTATTAATTTATTATTATTTATTTATTTATTTATTTATTATCTGTAATGTGGCATCACATGCTGCGAGAAAATGCCCACCTCCAAAGAAATCGAGACAGCAATAAAACCTATCACATTAATTGATATCTACAGTGTGCAGTGGGCTTCACACACTATATATCTCACGTAATTCTGACAAGTTGGAACTCAGACACTTCTTCTATTTGATTCTAAAGCCTGTGTTCTTTATTCTTTGCCATGAACCAAGTTTTTATATCTGCACAAGAATTCCAGAGTTGTTAACTCTTTCATCTCAAGCACTGAAATGATTTAAGTAAAGGATTAAACTGCAAAATGAATGCATCAGCATATGCCTGTGTAATATTTTGCTTTAAAATATTTTCTGTGAGTGGGGCGCCTGGGTGGCGCAGTCGGTTAAGCGTCCGACTTCAGCCAGGTCACGATCTCGCGGTCCGTGAGTTCGAGCCCCGCGTCAGGCTCTGGGCCGATGGCTCAGAGCCTGGAGCCTGTTTCCGATTCTGTGTCTCCCTCTCTCTCTGCCCCTCCCCCGTTCATGCTCTGTCTCTCTCTGTCCCAAAAATAAATAAACGTTGAAAAAAAAATTAAAAAAAAAATATTTTCTGTGAGAAACGTGTTCTTAGCCTTGTTTATTGTATAGAATTTTGTAAAAATATAATTGAGTGAATGAAAGAACAATGGAGAAGCCGTAAAAAGAATAGTATTTAAATGCATAATATTCTTGTTAAGTCATATCATGTATATACATATAACATTTAAAAATCAACGCACACGAATAGTTGGTATACATAGCATATGTCCAAAAACATAACAATCAATAATTTTTAAAAATTCTCCAAATAATTATATTTTAAAAATACTTAGCAATGGTTTGTCAGATGTCTTAATTCCTTCTAGTTTTTTAAAGCTCCCATGAAACCAATTTCAAAGCCCGGTAACTTTATTTTCATATATTATAATCACAAATTTGCCTCAGAATACATATGGAATTAAAAACAGAACAAAACAGGGGCGCCTGGGTGGCACAGTCGGTTAAGCGTCAGACTTCAGCCAGGTCACGATCTCGCGTCCGTGAGTTCGAGCCCCGCGTCAGGCTCTGAGCTGATGGCTCAGAGCCTGGAGCCTGGAGCCTGTTTCCGATTCTGTGTCTCCCTCTCTCTCTGCCCCTCCCCCATTCATGCTCTGTCTCTCTCTGTCCCAAAAATAAATAAACGTTGAAAAAAAAAAAAAAAAAAAAACAGAACAAAACAAGCAAACAAACAAAAACCTGCTTTCTTATATATATTAAGGTTTTTTTTTTTTAATGTTTATTTTTGAGACAGAGAGAGACAGAGCATGAGCAGGGGAGGGGAGGGTCAGAGAGAGAGGGAGACATAGAATCTGAAGCAGACTCCAGGCTCTGAGCTGTCAGCACAAAGCCTGATGGGGGTTCGAACTCATCAACTGATGAGATCCTGACCTGAGCCCAAGTCAGATGCTCAACCTTCTGAGCAACCCAGGCGCCCCAATTTATTAAGATGTTAATTAAAAAATTTTTAAATGTTTATTTATTATTGAGAGACACAGAGACAGAGCATGAGCAGGGGAGGGGCAGAGAGAGGAGGAGACACAGAATCTGAAGCAGGCTCGAGGCTCCAAGCAGTCAGCACAGAGCCGGATGCAGGGCTCGAACTCAACAAACCTCGAGATCATGACCTGAGCCGAAGCTGGACGCTCAACCGACTGAGCCACCCAGGTGCCCCTAATATTTTAATTTTAATTCCAGTATAGTTAACTTACAGTGTTATATTAGTTTCAAATGTACAACATAGTAATTCAACAATTCTATACCTTACTCAGTTCCCATTATGATAAGTGTATTCTTAATCCCCATCACCTATTTCACCCATCCCCCCACCCACCTCTCCTGTGGGAATCATCAGTTTTTTCCTCTATAGTTAAGAGTCTGTTTCTTGGTTTGTCTCTCTCCCTCTCTCTTTCTTTCCTTTCTTCATTTGTTTTGTTTCTTAAATTCCATATCTGAGTGAAATCATGGTATTTGTTTTCCTCTGATTGACTTAGTTAATCAGCATTATACTCTCTAGCTCCATCCACATCGTTGCAAAAGGCAAGATTTAATTATTTTTTATAGCTAGGTAATATTACATTGTGTGTGTGTGTGTGTTGTGTGTGTAACACTTCTTCTTTATCCATTCATCTATCAATGGACACTTAAGCTGCTTCCACAGTTTGCCTACTGTAAATAATGCTGTAATAAACATATCCCTTTGAATTACTGTTTTTGTATTTGGGAGTTAATACTGAATAGTGAGATTACTGGCTCATAGGGTAATCTATTTTTAACTTTTTGAGGAACCTCCAAACTGTCTTCGACAGTGGCTGCATCAGTTTGCATTACCACCAACAATGCATGAGGGTTCCCCTTTCTCCATCGTCACCAACACTTGTTTTTTCTTGTGTTTTGATTTTAGTTCTTCTGACAGGTGTGAGGTGATATCTCATTGTGGCTTTGATTTGCATTTCCCTGATGATGAGTGATGTTGGGCATCTGTTCATGTGTATGTTGGCTATTTGGATGTCTTCTTTGGAGAAATATCTGTTCATGTCTTTTGTCCATTTTTAATTGGATTTTTTTGTGTGTGTGTTGAGTTGTATAAGTTCCTTGTATATTTTGGATACTAATCCTTTATTAGATATGTTGTTTGTAAACATCCTCTCTCAAAACCTGCTTTCTTAGCTTATGTATAGATGAAGGAGAGAAAATGGCAAGAACATTTTTGTTGGCATTCCCTCACACAACCCTTTATACTTAACATTAGCAACTGACCCTACAATAAGATTGACCAGGTCTTTTTTTATGGTTCCAAGAATTTGCATTCTCATTTTTCATTCTATATCCTCAAGTCTGTTAATTTTCCCTGAATTCTTAACTCTGTTAAAGACAGTTTGGCCTAGTTAATACTATTTATTTGTCTCTGCAATTTGGAATGGTATCATTGCTCATATCCAGAAATTACAATATATGGTCCTAAATCTTAATTTTTTTTTAAATTGTTTTTAATGTTATTATTTATTTTTGAGACAGAGACAGAGCATGAGCCGGGGAGAGGCAGAATGAGAGGGAAAGACAGAATCTGAGGCAGGCTCCAGGCTCCAAGCTGTCAGCACAGAGCCCGACGCGGGGCTCGAACTCACAGACAGTGAGATCATGACCTGAGCCGAAGTCGGACGCCCAACTGACTGAGCCACCCAGGAGCCCCTCTTAATTTGGTTTAAACTGGAATTTCTGAAAACTTTACCTAGGTCATCATGACATATAATCCAGGATCACAGTGCTAAGTATTGGGAAATCTAATATTTATTAGAGTACACATGACCATACTTTTTCATGAAATTACAAAAATAGAAAACATCATAATCACAAAAAAGCCAGTTTCGATACACATTTCTGATAATTACATATATATATATATATATAGTCTTTATCCAAATGATAAACTCTGTTGTTCTCAGCTAATAATCTTCTGGTATGATCTCCCAGTAAAATTATAAAACTTTATTGAGTTGAATTGAATTGAACTGAAGTGAATTATCCATGCATCCTATACATTTTCTGACTTTGACTTTTTGGAACACCATTTTTTTCATCCATTTATAGAGCCTCCCTTCTACCACCACCACCTTTCTACCATTTCTTGGTTCAGAGATTTAGCTTTTCTTTCCCCCTGGAAAGAAATAGAGCATTAAGTGTATACTAGTTGAGTTACTGGAGCTTAACGCTCTGCAAGATTGAGATGCTGTCTATTGCCTATTCCATTCCTCATAAGACCAATTATCTAGAAAAATAAAATGCCTAGTGAAGGTTCTGTGTGTTCTCATGTTGCATGTGATTTTTTCCTCTTGTTCATTAGATGATACCTTAAGAATTAGGATGCTTCTATTTGAGGCATGACAAATACCATCCTTGAATCTGAGCCTCAAATATTTTTCCCCCTCATTCATGGGATATTCTGAATAAATACATAAAGCTACAGTGGCATGATATTGAAATGCTAATCAGAGACTAGCACTTAGGCTAAAACAAGAGAAATTAAATTTTAATAAATTAAAGAACTAAGAGGAAAAGAGCTGAAGTGTGAAATTTTCCAGTTGAAATTTCCATGGATCTTCACCTTTGATTAGAAAACTAGCCACTGACTTTTTCTAGAATACAAAGTCTTATGACATAGAAAAATATTGAAATGAAATCTATAAGTTTGGTTCAGTTTCTCATTATTCGTCAGGAGAGGTTTCACTTAGCACTGACTACATCGCAAATGCTATGTACGCGTATCTCTTCACAAGCATGTTACTCATGAATTGAAGAAGACAATATGGTCCTCCATCTCTGTTTTCTGTATTGTTCCTACTCAACACATGCTGGTTCCATAACCTACTCAGAAATTATAAAAAATCTCCCCCTTAGAAAGGAAAATAATAAATAAATGGTAGGCTTACTTTAGTCTTTATCACTTTGTTGGAAATCTTTCAAATTCAGAAACCAGAAAATTTTCCATGCTTTTGAGTTTAAAAGCTGAGCAGCACTTTAATAACCCATGGAAAGGACGTTAGATGGCACTCTAGCCCAACTTTCCATCCAGTTAAAAGTCCGGGGTGGATTGGGTAGGAAAAAGCAAAGTTCCTTGACTCTTCTTTTTGATACTCTAGTACTGCTTCTCTTCTAAGGCAGAGAAGTAGTCATCAAAAGACCCTTGACACAGTAGAAAAAAATTAATAGTTCCTGCCTAAGAGTCGGCAGCATGAGGACTTTTCCTTGCTTCACAGTACATAGCTCTAGCCTCACTTTTGCCCTTCCACACGTATCTGTATTAATAGATCCTGAAACAAGTGATACGATCTTTAAAAATGTCCTTCAATTTTGACATCTGTCCCTGGACTTCACGTTTCCTTCACATAATCCATGGGGAGTGGTGAGGTTGTTTATTCATGAAGTACATTTGGTCCAGGAGCTTGTAATCTCTTTGTATCAAAAGGAATTTATTTAATCATTCCCCTCAACTGATGGAGTGTGCAAGTGTTAAGCTTGGGTTAAATGATGCCATTAGCAGATGGCACTGACACAGACATGTTTTACAACCTCTGATATAGCCTTTAAGCCCATGAGTGATCTATAGCAAAGCAGTAAATAACGTTTACATGATGTCTTTGAATAGGTCACAACATAGTCAGAGAATGACAAATGAAGATGAGCCATAAACTAGTTAACACTCAGAAATGATTCTCAGTAAGGCTAATTCATCTGGTCACAGACCAATAACAGAATTTGCTTCTGCCCACTTCTCAAGTGCTGACACTTTTCTCTTAAATATGATAGGTTATTAGATGGCATTTTAGGAGTTGAAGAAGAGATATTAGGTCAAAGGAAATGATAGCCTAATGCATGTTGCATCATGCATACATTACTGCTTTGGCTGCCTTCTGCCAGCCCACTATACATCATTGATCCCATTTGTACAGTTTACCTGGTACTAACACTTGACTGATTAAATCTAAAAGGATGATCCTGAACATAACCAACCTGAAAGAGCCCATTTCCTTCCCCATATATTTTAGATACATTTTTCATTTTTACAGATGTTTCTTAAGATTATCATATTCGGTTTTCAAAATTCATTGTAGTCCAGTTCTAATTTTAAAAATTTATCATCAAAATGGAAAAAAAAATGCATACTGATGCTGACTTAATCAGACTTGTTACTAAATATTCTGTACATATAAAATATGTTTATGTATGGAATACAGATTTCATGTGTACATTTTCTTTTTTTTTTAATTTTTTAATGTTTATTTTTGAGAGAGAGAGAGAGAGGACAGAATGTGAGTGGGGGAGGGGCAGAGAAAGAAGGAGACACAGAATCAAAAACAGGCTCCGGGCTCTGAGCTGTCAGCACAGAGCCTGATGGGGGGTTTGAACTTACGAACTGTGAGATCATGACCTGAGCCAAAGTCAGACGTTTAACCAACTGAACTACCCAGGTGCCCCATATATACGTTTTCTAAATAAGAAAACTAATATGACTAAAAACACATATTGACTTCGTACTTGTTCCAAACTACTCTTTTCCCTAGAGAAATGAAATAAAGAGTAGATGACAAAATGAAATAGACTTTTTTCTGTTGTTTTTTTTTAATGTAAAGGTCACATCAAATCAATGCTTTACCTTATAACATTTACTCCACACTAATTGCTCTATAATAGTGTGACACCTAGTTAAAAATGTTTGTTATTTATGCACTATATAATGCTCAAAGTAAATCTTCTCAGACTAGCTCAATGTTATTAAACCATTGAATCTGCTTAAGACCAATTAAAACAAAGAACTTTTGAAGAAAGCATCTAGTATACAATACTTCATATAGTCAGAAATATTTTTGTAATATTCAAGTGCAAATCCTAGATTGAGCAATAAAGGGAGAAATGAAAATTCATCTTTTATCCATTTTAAGTATAGAACTATATGTGATTTGTAGTTTTTTATTAATATCATTATTTTGATTAGATCCATAGTATGTAATGTGAGCAGCATGATGTAATAGAACACAGACTCATGAAACAAATAGTTCCGAGTTAGAATTTCAAAATCAAATATTAGCTTTTTAATAAATATTTGCTTTAGTGTTCAAAACCTCAGTATCATTATTTGCAAAAAAATAAATAAAATTAGAGTTCTGGAGAATATTAAATAGATACAAATATAGAAAATGTCACGGTGTTGAGACTTGGAGGTGATTTAAATAAGGTGGCTTTAGTCCATATCTTTGTAGTTACCTGGCTTCTTAAACACATAACTTTTCCAGGTTTACTCAGTGTAAAAAATGTTACATTTACAATCTGTTTTTCTAAAAAAAATACTATTCCTTACTAAATAATTAAGCATAGAAATAATATATAATGTACGTGTAAAAGAAAGTACAATAATTCGTTATGACCCGTAGTACATATAATTGTGTATATAAGACAACTTCAAATGTATTTCCACATCATTTATTCTTTTTCTCACTTGTATAAAGTTAGAAAAATTAGCCATATACCTTTAAAATTTACTATACATTTATTTATTTTTGAGAGAGCACAAGTGGGGGAAGGGCAAAGATAGAAGAATACATAGAATCTGAAGCAGGCTCCAGGCTCTGAGCTGTCAGCACAGAGCCTGACATGGGGCTCTAACCCACAAACTGTGAGGTCATGACCTGAGCCGAAGTCGGACGCTCAACCGACTGAGCCACCCAGGTGCTCCAGCCATATACCTTTAAAACTCATCACTATCACATTAAGCATGTGCCATTCTAGGGTTTTTGTGTATATGTATGTGTACATGTATGTATACATGCATGCATATTCATATATCTATGTAAATGCATGCACATTTTTATCACATAGAGCATGTTCTGTTACCTGCCATTAAACTTTATAAATATGTCATCAATGTTTTTCCACATGATTGAATATTATTTTAAAATATGTGGAGTTCAAACAAATTTCTTGTAGATAATCTGACTCTAGGTGAGAAAGTGCCCATGTTCTCTCATCTACCAGAATGAATGCAATTGAAAATTAATATAATTTTAAGGAAATTGAATATTTTTTTAAGAATTTCTTTGTATGATTTCTGCAAGTAAAGGACTGGTAAAGACAAGATGGACTTGTCAATTAAGGAAATGTGTTTATTCACACTAATCCAATAGGGAGAATATTCACTGATGAGGAACATCTCAAAGAAAAGGAAGGAGCCTATGCTCTTACAGAGGCAGGTGTATACTGGAATCTGAGGAAGAGTGGAGGTGGTCTTCTCTTAGTCATTGGGGAAGAATGGAAGTGGAGCTTGTCAGAGTCATATTGGGGGAAGGGAGGTTTTTGCAGTTAGCCCTTTTCCAGAACACAAAAAGTGGAGAGATGTCCTAACCATCACTCTTTTCCTGAAGGATAGGACTTGAATAAAATTAAACATTGTTAGGCCTCATCCACATAGGCATAAAAAGGAAGAACTTGTAAATTCATAGCAATGGGTAAAGCTAATCTGGATAACTTTGGTTGAAATAGCTGTTTTTATTAATCCAGCACCACGATTATAGGAAATCAATTAAATAATTGCAAAAATACAACCTATATTCATTACTCAAATCACAAATGTAGCCAGAATGTGTCAGCTATTGGATACAAGTGAAGTCTCATTATTATTCAGACTTCAAGGCTCTGGTATTAATAATTTCTCCAGAAGGATAATGGGATTTAGCTCCCATTTTGAAATCCCCATCCCTATCTAGTATTTCAAGGGAATTACATAGAAGGAAGCGAGTTTGCTGTTTCACATAAATTGACACAGGAAACTGTACAGTGATGTATAACCCAGTATCCCCTGACTTAGCATGTCACCCTGCTTTGTCCACAGACCATTGCCCAGACCGCTCCCCGTTTTTCCCACAGTCCTAAAGCTACCAGTAACTCTTCCAGGCTACTGCTACCATTATGACACCACTTACTGCAAACACAGAGCTTTCTTCAGTTTCCTTCCTCAGATCTGAATATAGGGAAACACTTAACAAATAAGACCTTACTGAAAGCTCAGAGAAAGTAGAAGAGCATTACACTGGAGAGTGACTTAAAACTGCTGAACTGAGGTTATTTCCTCTTTACTAAAAGGCCACCCCCATTAAACTGCTGATTCCTTTGGTGTTGTTAAATAGCTTTGAATATGTGTCCCAATGGCGGGTTTGGTTCTTTTTTTTTTTTTTTTTTGCTCTCTGCTCAAACTCCTCAAGGAAATTTGCCTATAAAAGAATGTCAGAAGGGATATTTCTTTTATGAAAACAACTGTTCAGCCTTGAGTAGATGATTCAAACAAATCAGGTGTGGCACATTTAAAGCAGTTACTGGTCAATTATTCTGATGGAATCCATATGGAATCCATATGGCTCAACTTTGAATTTTTACATTCTCCATTTCAGGGTTATCCGAACTTCTGTGGATTCAGATATGCTAGGGTATGTAGTGTGGTATCATAACTCCGAAATCTCAGTGGCTTAACATCAAATTTGTCTCACTTAAATCACATGTTCTTTGAGGTCACCTCAGAATTCTGTTGTACATCATCCTCATTGTTGTGACCCAGGCTGATGGAGTAGTCATCAACTAGAACAATCTCCCTGTCCCAGGGGGAGAGAGTAAAAAATCTCCTAAAATTTTCACTCAGAAGAGGCACACATCAATTCTGCTTACACTGAATTGGCCAAGCAAGTCACAAGGCCCCACTAATCTGAAGGAGTCTGTCAAAGCAAAAATTGCCCTGGACAAGTTAAATAGGCGAGCAGGACTTTATTAAAAGCTATTGCGAGAGAGGAGAAGGGTCAGAGCTCAGTCTAAACTCAATTCTACTAAAACAAAGGACCTGAGAATTTTTAGGAGCTGGAGTGGGGGATCTTGGGCTATCTGTGTCTGCTAATTGGCTTTACCCAAAGGAAAAGTAAACTTCCTCTTACCTTCATGACAGAAGATAGTTTTACAACCTACAGTTGTGACATTGTTCTCTTCTTCAGACTTGGACTCAGACCAGAACTTGTACTACAGGCTCTCAGGCCTTTGGACATGGACTCAAACAGTGCCATTGACTATCTAGCCAATCTTAGGACTTCTCAGCCTCCATTAACTGTATGAGCCAATTCTACTTCCTCATAATACATACATATGTATTCTCTGTCTCTGTCTCTCTGTCTCTGTCTCTCTGTCTCTGTCTCTGTCTCTCTCTCTCTCTCTCTCTCTCTATATATATATATATATATTATCTGGTAGCTGTACCCATCCTCACCCTCATTTCCAGATATGTTGACTGCATAAAAAACAAATGTACTGAATTAAGCCACTGAGATTTGGGGATTATTTGCAGTTGAATTTTACCTAGGCTATCTCAATTACATATAATCCATTGCTCTATTACATATCTTGCTCCAGGAATTACTAGGTTTTCCTTGTGTAGCTGGTAACTTTTCTTACAAATTTTTATATACAGTCTGTTCACCCTTTTAAAGTAGAATGAAGAGGCACCTGGGTGGTTCAGTTGGTTAAGCTTCTGAATTCAGCTCAGATCATGATCTCATGATCTGTGGGTTCAAGCCCCATATGGGGCTCTGTGCTGACAGCTCAGAGCCTGGAGCCTGCTTCAGATTCTGTGTCTCCCTCTCTCTCTGCCCCTCTCCCCACTCTCAAAAATAAATAAACATTAAAAAAATTTTTAAAAATAAAGTAGAATGAAATTTTATGTCAAACATGAGAAACTAGAAGTTTCTATGCCTTATACTTCTCAGAAGGTGACTGTGGCCCCATTTCAGTGTAAATAATGGTTATGCAGATGGAAGCAATGATATTTCTAATCTATGGGTAGCAAATGGATATTGAAAGAAGTTACTGAGAATCATACAGGCCTTCTAGGGATGGAAATAGGATCCACAACATATATGTACCCATCTCTATACATTTGAATCAAATGCATAGCAGTGATGATATCTTTTATAGAAAAAGAATGAAAGTATTTGTCATTAAGTCTTGTATCTTCCTAAGTAATTTATTGAGAGAGAGGACCATAATATGGTTCATGATTGATATACATTTTCCCCCAGGTATGAGCATATTAATTTTAATTTCTGTACTCTCTGAGAAAGGTATATGTGTTTTCATTTTGTTACCAAGGAAACTGTCAGCAACACTAAGATTTCTTTATCTGAGGTTGTTTTTGCCCCTTCTCAATATAAAAATAAATTCTTAAGTGAATTTCTTCAGAAAATTTCATTTGATACTTCTCAATTTTGTGTGATATTTGTTTTTTTCCTCACTTTAGAAAATTTGGGAGAAAAAAAGTAGCACATTTGAAAATGTGCAAATTTCTAAATTTCCAAATATAGCCATTTTGATGTATTTACTTTGTAATTTATTCTATCTCTATCCCCCCCCCCACCACCACCACCAAAAAAAAGCCCCAAACAAAAATATATTTAAGGAACATAAGGAACACATCATTTTATGACCTGCTTTTGCACTTAACAAAAAAATTACGAGGGACGCCTAGGTGGCTCAGTTGGCTAAATGTCCAACTTTAGCTCAGGTCAGGTTTGTAGGTTTGTGGGTTCAAGCCCTGTGTGGGGCTCTGTGCTGACAGCTCAGAGCCTGGAGCCTGCTTCGAATTCTGTGTCTCCCTCTATCTCCGCCCCTCCACAGCTCGTGCTCTGTCTCTCTTTCTCTCAAAAATGAATCAATGTAAGAAAATACTTTAAAAAATTATGAACATGTTTTATATACATAAATATTAGCAACCCTGTATTTCTTAATGACTAATTTCCATTTTATGGGTGAACTATAATTTATTTACTAAATTGGAATATATTTATATAGTTGCCAAATTTATGATAGACACTATATGACCAAAATCAATCTTGTATATAAAAAACACATCTTTTCAAAAAAAAAATCTTTTCATGTGCATAATTACATCATAAGGACCATCTAAATGAAGCTCAATACCTGTATCTATGGGCATGCATGAGTTAAGACCTTTAATTTGTATTCTATATTGACTTCTAGAAGGTTTTTATCAGTTTATTATTTATTTATTTATTATTTTTGAAAGACATAGAGTATGAATGGGGGAGGAGCAGAGAGAGAGAGACACAGAATCTGAAGCAGGATCCAGACTGAGCTAGGTGTCAGCACAGAGCCCTGTGTGGGGCTCGAACTCATGAACTTGCAAAATCATGACCTGAGCTAAAGTCAGATGCTCAACTGACTAAGCCCCCAAGGAACCCTGGTTTTTATCAACTTAAATTCCCAATTTAAAATGAAGGTTTTCCTTTCCCACTGTTTGAAAATCTGGTTTTTAACTATTCATTTTCATCTTTGTTAATATGTTAGGATAGAAACATTTTATTACAATTTCTGTTTATGAGGTTGAACAACTTTGTGTTCATATGTAATTTCTATTTATTTTCAAAATTACTTAAGCATACCCTTACTGTTTTTCTTATTGCTTAGTAAGAATTATTTCACATGTTTAAGAATATTGAGACACTGTTTTTCTCGGGGCTCCTGGGTAGCTCAGTCAGTTAAGTGTACTTCGGCTCAGGTCATAATCTCTCAGTCTGTGAGTTCTAGACCTGCATGGGGCTCTGTGCTGACAGCTCAGGGCCTGGAGCCTGCTTCGGATTCTGTGTCTCCCTCTCTCTGCTCCTCCCCCATTAATGCGTTCTCTCTCTCTCTCTCTCAAATGAATAAACATTCAAAAAAAAGGCTTTTTTTTTCTCATATGCTGAGCGTTATTTTCCAATTTATTTGCTTGCATGTTATTTCCATTTATGGTGTTTTTGATTCAGACCTTTTTAAATGATCTTTTATCAAAGTAATCCATAAAAGTGGTAACAAATCAAGTAATTCTACAAAAGTAATGGCTTTAAAACTGCTTCATTTCTCTACATAATCTACTCTACCTGAAGAATCACCAATCAACATTTTATGCATTTTAATTCTGATTGTTGCCATTCTAACTGTACATAAACTCATCATTTCTCTATGTTTTTATTCATCAACTTTATTCTTTATTCATAACTACTCTTATCCCACTATGATAGGTGATAGTTTAGGTCATTTATATTTTCTTTTTTTTCCTCCTTTCTCATTCTAAAGATTGATACTTATTTCATTATTTTTGCTTCCTCCATTGATTGGTGATCTTTACTCATGTAAATAATAAGCTTCCTACTTCTGTTTTTTTTTTCATCAACTTTATTCAGTATGTTAACTACTTTCCAGGTAAAAATGAGAATATTAGCAATCCGAAGCTTTTTTCCCTTTTTCACTTCCCTCTTATCTCTTACCTTGTGGCAGCTATAATCTTACTTTTACAAACGTACCAAGGATGTTGACCTACACATATTTTCTTTTACCTTGTATTTTACAATCACTATAATATCTTCCAAGCTTCCGTGAAACCAATAAGCAGTGGCTTTATTATTATACCTATGTATAGGTATAACAGCTATATTGTCTAGCCAAGCATTTTGCTAGGATATTTCCTTCTCTCTGGATATTCTAGAAGCAGAAGACTTTTAACATCAAAGTTATGGTTTTAATTACTTAAAACAAGGCTATTGTTTCATTTGCCTAAATTTATACTG